>NC_060140.1:630508304-633008304 GCF_021461385.2 Schistocerca piceifrons
TACTATTTGCAGAATTCCTCCCTCCTATGTTCTCCACACATTTATACAGAAGTAGACTATATGTACAGTAGGTTTCAGTTCACGTATGACTCAACAAGGCTTCTATCACACCCACACCAGTTGTGCAAATCCATTGGACAACAGATTCCCTTGTTGCAAATACATACAGTATAATGAAGTTTGTTGACCACCAACAATGGCATTGCAACATACACAGTAACACAAATAATACTCCAATTATAAATACACGTATACATAGCCCCCAATAATTTTTTTTTAACTCGACAATAGTGTACATGGGTATCTCACTTCCTTAACCTTTATTCTTTTACCACATATTTTTTCAACTCCGCTACATTTCTCAGTCCAAATGGCTTTTTGGACACTGGATATACCAACCTATATGCATTAGGGTGTGGACAACCCGTTATCTCAAAGGGTCCGTGGTATATTTCAAATAACTTTTTGATTTCGCCATCAATGTCACTGGATTTTTTCTTGTTCCTCACCAGCACCTTATCTCCCTCCTTGAACTTTGTGGTCTTATACCTTTCTCCATGCCTCCTCTGTCTCTCATGTCCTTTCTTTAACATTTGCTGTCTGGCCATCTGCATCTTCTCTTGACTTGTCAGGTCTAGAGATGGAGGAAAATCTATGTGTTCTGCTATTAGATTGTCTGGCTTGATATCTTTCATGAGCTCATAGGGTGAGAATCCAGTTGCACAACTCTTCACTGTGTTCATAAGATCCTCAAACACAGTTATATATTCTGCCCAAGTACTATGCTTTTTACTGCAATATGTCCTACATAGCCTACCCAGCTCTCTCATATACCTCTCACCAGGGTTTCCCGCAGGGTGATACACTGAAATCCTTATTTGCTTCATCCCAGATCTTTGCATAAACTTCCCCCACCCACTAGATACAAATTGCGCTCCATTATCAGACAGAACATTCTCTGGTTTTATAACTTTCACAACGTAATCTTTCTCTAGCTTGTTAATTATATTCTGGCTAGTGGCCTTTTTCAGTGGATACAGCCTTACAAACTTTGAGAATACATCAACAGCTAAAAGAACATACTTCACACCCCCTCGACCTGTTGGCAGCCTGCCAAATAAATCGATAGCCAGCAGTTCACCATTTCTTTTAGGAACAATATTCTGCATCTCTCCTTGTACTGCAATAGTATTATACTTCACTTTTTGACATTTGTCACAAGGAGCCAACTCCCTCTTTACTCTCCTGGCCATGTTGTTAAAACTAACATACTCCTGCAGTATTTCCAAACATTTTTGAGTCCCATAATGCCCATGGCTAAGGCGGATGTAATTTATTAATTTTTCCACATGCTCATCTGGAAAACATACCTTCTACTCCTCTTTGTCCAAATTTCTTCGTCTAAATAAAATACCCTTATAAATTCTATAATATTTAGCTATTTTTTCATGTTCTTTACTTCCAAAGTTTGTTTTTTGTTTTGATAAACTTCAAGGTTTGGTCCCCATTCTGAAGTCTCCTCATATCCTTACAGATGGATCTGATTTCCCTCTCTCCACCCACTCCTTTCATATACAATATCTGTAGTTCTTTCTCGTCTCCATTCGCTTCATGTTCTTCTCCAATGAAAGGTAATCTTGATAAGGCATCAGCCACATTGTTGTCTGTGCCCTTACTATATCTTATCTCATAGTTAAACTGCTGCAAAAACATGGCCCATCTCATGAGTCTATTATTTAACAGCTTACATTCTTGCAAATAGCTCAGAGCCTTATGGTCTGTGTAAACAATCACTTTTCTACCTTCCACATACACCCTGAACTACTGAAATCCAAAAACTATGGCTAAAACTTCCTTCTCTGAGATACCATACATTAATTCATGTTTGGACAGCATTCTGCTTGCAAAAGCGATTGCCCTGTGCTCGGTCTTCCCATCTACTACCCTCTCCTGAAATAGCACTGCTCCTATCCCACAATCTGAGCTGTCTGCCCCAATACAGAAAGGCAAAGACAAATCTGGATAGAACAAAATTTTCCTGTTTTCTAAGCTATTCTTGATGGCTTTAAATTCCCAGTCACACTCAGATGTCTAGCACCAGGTTACACTTTTCTTTAATAGTCTACATAAGTTAGGTGAATTCAGGCTATAATCACTTATGTACTTCCTATAGAATGAACATAGTCCTATAAATGATTTCAATTGTTTCCTGTTCGTTGGCACCTTGCAGTCAACAATAGCCTTGATTTTCTCTTTATTGGGCAGAATGCCATCAGGAGTTAACTGATGACTGAGAAATAGTAATGTTGCTTGAAAAAATTCACACTTACTTAACTTAAGGGTCATCCCCCCTTTAGATATAGCCTTGAATACATCCTCCAAAGCTGACAGTGCTCTTGCCAATTGCTACTCGTAATCAAAATGTCATCTACGTACACTGTCAATTTTCTCATTAGTTCATCACCCAACACATGACTTAAAGCCCTTACAAAAACTGCTACAGATATTGATAAACCAAATGGCACAACTGTAAACATATAAGTCCTGCCCTCAAATAAGAAAGCAGTGTACTTTCTGCTCTCTTCAACCAATTGCACCTGCCAGAACCCTGAAGTTAAATCAACACTTGACAGAATTTTAACATTGTAAAATTTTTTCAACAGCTCATCCATGTTCTCTGGCTGATCATTTTCTTTGACTATTATTTTATTTAGCTTTCTTGCATCCAATACTATTCTTATAGAACCATCCCTCTTTTTCACCACTACTATTGGATTACAGTACTCACTCCTCCCCATTTCCAGTATGCGCCACTTCAACATCATCTGTATCCTTGCCCTAACAGCCTCTCTATTAGCTATTGCTATAGGATAAGGTTTGTCCCTTATCACTTCATGTGGCAATACCCTCAAAACATAACTGAAATCTACGACTTTTCCAGGTCTGTCAGAGAACACATGCTTATGCTTACACAATAAACCTGTAAGCTGCACCTTTTGTTCCTCATTTAAATGTCCCATTTTATTTCCTTTGTCATGTATCTGCTGTTCAGTGCACATCTCATCACCTACCTCTTCTATCCTTTGTAAATGAGTAATTGTCTCACCTCCTTTTAATTCCCCTTTAAATTCTATTCTTCGTCTGTTTCCACCAGCATCAAATTCTACCACTCTGTCCTTTACAAAAATGCTACAGTCATACTTGTACAAGAAGTCCATACCCAAAATTACATTCAATGCCAAACCCTTCACCACAAAGCAACTAATATCAAAACAATACTCATTACTATTAAATCCAGTAATACTTCCCTGCTGATGGGCCTTCTACACGTCCCAGTTGCTGTCTTAATTTTGACTCCTGTAACTGGTAATTCTATTAATCCTAAACCTTAAATTTGCTGCCAGAAAGATTCAGAGATTGCAGATAAACTTGAGCCAGAGTCTAATAATGCTAAATCTGCAACTCCTCCCACACTGATATCAATTATTGGCTGTATAACTTCTATTTCTACTCTGTTCAGCCCTGATTCCTGTAATAAATCTCTTTCTACTTCACTCCTGTTTTCCTCTTGCATAATGCAAATATCTTTAGGTCTTTCTCCAAAACATACATCAGTATCCCCTTCTAACTGATCCTTAATAGCAAACTCAACATTCTCTTCTTCACTTAATTCTTCAAATTTTCTGGCAATTTTAAATTTTATTTTACCCCATTCTTCAGGCATTAAAGCTTTATGTAATTTTGCATAGGACACCCAGTCACTCAAATCATAATCAGCCTCCTCCTTTCCTAACCATCCACAATTAACATCTTTGAGGCTTGCATCATCAGTTAAGAAAACATAGGTTTCAATTTTATCTTCTGGGCAACCTACAGCAACATTCTCCACATCATTACGCATTTCCATATCCACACTGAAGTCATTATCACTACCACAGTTAACACCCGCACGCACAAGCACAGTAACTTTATCAGTAGGTAATTTACCAGCATTTTCCACATTGTCAAATACACTACTCATATTAGCCTCTACATCACACTAAATAACCCTCTCCTCACCTTTTCCACAATTCTCCATACTATTTCCAATAGACATCTCTACCCATTCATCACACCCATTATTACTGTGAACATTGCCCCTTAATTCCATATCCACTTCT
This sequence comes from Schistocerca piceifrons, assembly GCF_021461385.2. NCBI lineage: Eukaryota > Metazoa > Arthropoda > Insecta > Orthoptera > Acrididae > Schistocerca > Schistocerca piceifrons. The sequence goes on from NC_060140.1 coordinate 630,512,465, forward strand.
GTTCCCCCTTTTAATGAAACTACCTCTGTCTCTGATCTTTCAATGAATTTTGCTGCACACAAACCAATATTGTCCTCCTCTGCTTGTAATTTCTCTTCCCTTTTAAACATGTCATCAATGTAAAACTCACACTGTTCATTGCTGATATTAGCCTTGTTCCCTTTTTTCCTCTTATACCTTTTATCTGTATTTCTATAATTGTTAAAACCCCCCCATAGATTTTCATTTCCTAAGACAGCATCCATATGACATATCCCAATTTCCCTATTTTCGTTGCTGACTTTATTACTCTCTCATCATGTCCTTGTCTGGCCCTGTTCACATAATTACAAGCCCTCCTGCGGACCTTAAGTGAGGCATCAATTAGTTTTTTGATTGCCTACCCTGTCCATTTGCATCCGGCATTCCTACTCTCATACCTTCTCTACTCATATGATCAAAATTGTCTCTTCTCCCTCCAAAATTTCTGTTATACCTTTGTGGCTTGCTTCTCCAATCTCTATCCTGATTATTCTGATCACTTCTATCTTCTCTCCACCTGTTATGGTTATTACTGTATTCATAATTAATACTGTTTCCCCTTTCATCATACCTTCCACTCTTCCTATGTTCCATGTATTTAGGTCTGTAACACAATGCCCTGTCCATATTATCCACAAAATTAAGAAATTCTTCCACTGAATCTGTTGCACTGTGAATCAAATCCCATTGCAAATGCTCTGGTAATCTTCTCTTTAGTGTAGATATTTCTGTTAATACGCCCAGTGGCCTATCCAGATGATGTAATTTATTCAGTTCTCTAACACAGAACTCTCTCATACTTTCCTTTCCACTCTTGTAACTGGATCCATTCAAAAAATCGTTTTGCAATCTTAATTGTTTTGCTTGGCCCCAGTATTTGTTCAAGAACAGGTTTTCGAAGGTTTCAAAATCACAAAATTTATCATCATTTTGGTTTGCCCATGTTTGAGCTCCCCTTTCCAACTGCCTCTTAACATATTTAATTTTTGCCTGCTCACTCATCGCTGTCACAAAGTTATCCTTACACGCAGCTAGAAAGTCAACTGCATGGTATTTATTCTCTTCATTAAAAGGTTTTGACTGAAATCCATGCCCCAGAGGATATCCCAACAATAAATTTCCATTCCCTGCTGCCACATTATTAACTGTTTCCCTCAAGACATCTATTTCCCCTTCTAATTCCTTCTTATTGTCAGTAATTCCCTTATGGCAATCCAGCGCTCCTATCTTAATGGATTCAATGTCTGCCTCTGTTTGTCTTTGAAATAATGTGCATTTCTGTTCCTGTACCTGAATCTGCCCCACAAGATTACTTTGCACAGTGTCCATCTTGGCTACTAGGCCTCTTTCAACCTCATCAACTCTCGCGATAATTCCCTCAACAATTTTAACTGTGTTTTCAACTTTATCTGTAATTTGAGTGAATTTGAAATCTAGCTGATCAAATTTTTCACTCACTGTCTTTATTTTATCACTAAGCCTTAATTCCATATCCCCTATTTTCGAATCCATTTCTCCAACTATTGAAGTTTTTATATTCCCTATTTTCGAGTCTATTTCTCCTAATTTACTAGTAAGTTTTACAAAATATGTGCTGAGGTCACTTCCTGGTATCCAGCCTATTTCTTTTGGCATGCTAGGGCTACTACAGGTACTCCTAACATCCACTGAACCGCCTTCATTTTGAGATTCACGCGTCTCATCGGCCATGGCTAATGAAAGGACACAATTTTGCAATGTAGCTGCTGGCTGTACTTATCTTTTATATCCTCGTGTGACGCGACGTCTGAAGTGAGCTGCACAGCACAGCTATGCAATGAATCGTAATCGGCGGCGTGGACACACAGCAAACTCAACCAGGAGCGAGAACACGTTGCGTCGGCCCCTGGCAGCATGTAGTCGTGTTGGTCGGTGGCACGGACGACGGCGTTGATCGTCGGCAGCACGTGGATACAGCTTCGACTGCTTTACCCGTAGCAACACATGGACGTGGTACGGACGACGGTTTCTTCTCGCGGCAGCACGTATCGCGGCACGGACGACTGTTTTACCCGCGGCAACACGTGGACACGGCAAGCACGGCGATTTTACCCGCGGCAACACGTGGACACGGCAAAGCACGGCGGTTTTACCCGCGGCAACACGTGGTCGACTCATCAGACTGTGTAACTGACTACTTCACAATCGTGGTGGCCTTATATCGGCGTAACCACGGGGCAGCGCGTATCTTGTCCAGCACAAACACTCCGGTACTGCTAATGCACCGATTTAGCTCAGAGCCCCCACACTGACTTCAAAAGCCTAACATCAGACGGACATTCGATTCCGAAATACTATGGAATATGGAAGAAAATCCTATCCCGGACGGGCCCCCAATTGCAACTGAACTCGGGCTCGTTTACTACCTATTTTTCACGTGACTCATCTGTAAAGGGGGTTGGTAGTAAACGGTTGCATTTGCGCCCCTATTATTGAGTCTGATATTGGCTGGCTTTTGAAGAGCAGTGAATTGAACTATACACGTTCAGACTGAAACTTATTTATTCAAAAGAAACACTTTAACGTTGTGGCCATGCATTTTTAAGTTCACAAATAATAATCAGTGCAATTCGTACACTGTTTGTCTCACACTCACACACTTTCACTTTGTTCCTTTGCATACCCTGGCGTTCATGCTTGCACTCGCGGCACTTTGCAGCTCCCAACTCGCCACCACAACGGCCAACGACAAAAGACCATGATTTTCCCTCTCATATCCACAGTCCTGAGTCGGATCACATAACACCACAGTAGTCAAAATAATCGCTAAACATGGCCACAATTCGTTTACAATATTTTATAATATTTAAATACTTAAATCTAAATACATTTTACAAATTATCACCACACTTATATAATTCGTTGCAATTAAAAGAAAACCAAAACACTATCCAACGGAACTACAACGTCCATCAAAACACAAAACAAGTATTTTCTGGTCTATTTTGCCCAGCATATTATCTCTGCTGCTGTGCTTTAAATTTTAAATTACTTGAAAGAGTACCATATTATCCCCTGTTACCTTACGTACTTGAAAGAGTTCCATATTATCCCCTGTTACCTTACAAGCACTATGGGACTCAACTGCTGTGGTCATCAGTCCCCTAGAACAGGATTCGAACCTGCGACCGTAGCAGTCGCACGGTTCCGGACTGCGCGCCTAGAACCGCGAGACCACCGCGGCCGGCCGTAATCGTAATTCCTAGGTATTTAGCTGAATTTGCGGTCTTTAGATTTGACTGATTTATCCGAAGTTTAACGGATTCCTTTTAGCACTCACGTGGATGACCTCACACCTTACATTATTTAGTCAACTGCAAATCTTCGCACGAGACAGATATCTTTTCTAATTCGTTTTCATCTTCTTTCGTCTTTACTAGGCGATAAATGGCAGCATCATCTGCAAAAAACGTAAGGCGGCACGAAGATTGTCTCCTAAATCGTTGATATAGATAGGGAACAGCACAGGGCCTGTAACCTTACCTTGGGGAACGCCATAAATGACTTCTGTATTGTTCGATGACCTCAGTCACACGAGATCATTCTGTAGTATTTTACTTCGTCTTCTTTGTTGCAGGAATTTCGGAAGACTGTATTTAGTAACTCTGCTTTTGAAACACTGTCGTCGATGGTATTTCTGTTGCAATCGCACAGAATAGGCATTCATTGTGTCTTGCCGCTAGCATAAGTAAATATTATTTAACAGAAGCGCTGATATGGCTATCCATGGATCATACTGCCGTCGCGATTCGCGATGCTGCTGTTTTTTTGAGATAGCTGGACCAAAGCAAGACAGCGCTTACGATCATGTCAATTAGAAACTTAATTACCAAAACTCAAATAAAACTCCTGAAGCTGCTCTCCCTCGTTGTCTCATGGTTGAACACACTGTAAACCCTTTACATTAATGTTTATTTTGTCCGTAATGGATTTTTGTTCTAACAATCAGTATTAAAGTGTTAACCAAACCACCTGCTTTTTTTTTTAAAAAAATAAATAAAAAAAGAACATAATTCCGTATAGAACGCGGAACTAGATTATGTTGGGATGGTAAATATTACAGACATGGATTTAGCGTTTTCAAAATGATGAGTGACTATGTGCTTGAATGTCAAGCTCTCAATTTTGTTCGTAATAACTATTTCAGTGATCAGAAGCTTTGGTCCTCACACTGTTTAAGATCTCTCTTGAAACAGTTCTCGATTCAACACACAAAACAATAAAACTGTCAGTCTCACAAGTACGAGGTGCATTCAAGTTCTAAGGACTCCGAATTTTTTTCTAATTAACTACTCACCCGAAATCGATGAAACTGGTGTTGCTTCTCGACGTAATCGCCCTGCAGACGTACACATTTTTCACAACGCTGACGCCATGATTCCATGGCAGCGGCGAAGGCTTCTTTAGGAGTCTGTTTTGACCACTGGAAAATCGCTGAGGCAATAGCAGCACGGCTGGTGAATGTGCGGCCATGGAGAGTGTCTTTCATTGTTGGAGAAAGCCAAAAGTCACTAGGAGCCAGGTCAGGTGAGTAGGGAGCATGAGGAATCACTTCAAAGTTGTTATCACGAAGAAACTGTTAGCTCGATGTGCGGGTGCGTTGTCTTGGTGAAACAGCACATGCGCAGCCCTTTCCGGACGTTTTTGTTGCAGTGCAGGAAGGAATTTGTTCTTCAAAACATTTTAGTAGGATGCACCTGTTACCGTAGTGCCCTTTGGAACGCAATGGGTAAGGATTACACCCTCGCTGTCCCAGAACACATCTGTGTGCTTCCATTGAGCTGACTGGCGCTTTGTTTCTGGATTGAAACATGGCATCCACATCTCATCTATTGTCACAACCGACGAAAAGAAAGTCCCATTCATGCTGTCGTTGCGCGTCAACATTGCTTGGCAGCATGCCACACGGGCAGTCATGTGGTCGTCCGTCAGCATTTGTGGCACCCACCTGGATGACACTTTTCGCATTTTCAGGTCGTCATGCAGGATTGTGTGCACAGAACCCACAGAAATACCAACTCTGGAGGCGATCTGTTCAACAGTCATTCGGCGATCCCCCAAAACAATTCTCTCCACTATCTCGATCATGTCATCAGACCGGCTTATGCGAGCCCGAGGTTGTTTCAGTTTGTTGTCACACAATGTTCTGCCTTCATTAAACTGTCGCACCCACAAACGCACTTTCGACACATCCATAACTCCATCACCACATGTCTCCTTCAACTGTCGATGAACTTCAATTGGTTTCACACCACGCAAATTCAGAAAACGAATAATTGCACGCTGTTCAAGTAAGGAAAACGTCGCCATTCTCATTCTCGCCGCTGGCAGTAAAATTCCATCTGCCGTACGGTGCTGCCATCTCTGGGACGTATTGACAATGAACGCGGCCTCATTTTAAAACAATGCCATGTTTCTATCTCTTTCCAGTCTGGAGAAAAAAAATCGAAGGCCTTAGAACTTGAAAGCACCTCGTAGTACAGTCCATAGAATGGATTAAATTCACAGTCTCTTTTCTGTCCGATGTAAGACAGAAAATAATTTGTTACGCCACCTGAGGAAATCGTGGTGTACTTGCATTCTGTTGACGTGAGTGCTTCTGCTCTTTGGTTGTTCTAGGTGATGTCTGCTTCTTTTTCTCAAAGTCCTCTGCGTTGATCTCGTTCGTAATTCGGTTTTTGTTCACGTCTCTTCGACTCCTGTGAATTCCTCTTCTGTATGGACTTTCGGAATAAATCTTAATATTGGAAAGTTAAGCAACAATACTGAAGCAGTCGCTTTTAAGAAGATTCCGAGTTCTTCCCATCCTTTCCTGAAAACTGCTGCGTTCTCTGTCTCAGTACACTATCCCTGAAATCTTCAAAGTGTCTCAACTTTCCACTACTAAAAACTTCCTCCTTCCACCAAATAATTAAATTTCCACGAGTTAGCAGATGCGCTGTTTTCATCCACCTTAATATACTTGAGTCTCACTGTAGGCTATTGCTCATCAACTGTTATTTCCGTGCTGAAAGTTTTTAATTTCACATAATAAAATGTTTTCAATTGGGCCAGAGCTCTCAAAGATGTATAGAATTGACATAAAATTACATTAAAAAGATAACATTACCAATTTGTACAGCAGCATATTCCTGCGAGATATTAAATTGATGTAAGATACTGTGTAATTATAGAGGAGGCTCAAAACATACTCAGTTCCATGATTACTTGATATTATAGCTTAATATGGCAACTGCAGAAAGAATTTTGAGTCTTTTTCTCACAGAAACTCAAGTAAATGCAACTACAGTACTCTTTTTATCTCTGAAGGACAGCGAACTAGGTTTATAATAAAGTACACTGACTAATAAGTTGCAAGTTTGTTTTGTTTGTGAAAGTGAAATAAAGATTTAATTCCATAAATTATGGGAGTATTGTTCCACCCAAAATAATCATTTTATTATTTACCCATTTCTCGCTGAAATTCAGTTTTACAGACATAATAACTAAACGTATGTGTACCAGTCATTGAAGGATAAGTTTCATCAAGACCGAAATATATATTCCTGACCGTGCAACAGTGTCAGATGGTACTGACGGCGTCTAGAATAACTTAAATATACTTAGAAGACAAAAAAAGTCTGGGACAGACAACGACAGACCTTTCCTGAAATCAAATGTAAGCTTTCCATTTTAGCGGTCATTCTCAATGGCACCTAAGCTCAATCAATAATTTTGTTATAGCATTGTAATGTTCCCTGACTAAAAAGCATCGTTTCAGCGCTTGCGTTCTGAAAAATCGTGAAATGATTGGATGGCTCTTGTGCAGTTTGTACTGTTAACCATGGCAGCTAATAGTTTAACTTAAATGAAAACGATCAGTTGTTTTGATATGATGTAGTCCAAGCTAAAAAATTAAATTTTGCGACAGTAATAAAGTTGACCTCCATATGACTATGTGTATTTCTCCATGAATGTACGTCGTATCAAAGTACACACTTAGATGTGACTGCCAGTTCAGTGGCACTAAGTAGAAAGGACAAGTTTAACGCAGGTCTTTAACAAAGAAGGCCTTGTTTTGGTCGCCACAAGATGACTATCACGTCTGTTCTCAGCATACTAACACCATCTCTCGTTATTCTAACTTCCTTCCACTGAACCTCCTACTTAAAGTAAAAATCAACAGGATCCGGTGAAGACGGCATCATTGCAGAATTACTAAAGAACGTTGGACCATAGTCACTACAGGAGCTTACGCAAATAATATCTACCATCTGCCTAACAGAAAAACTTCCTGACGACTGGAAATGTGCACTTAATCATCCACTGCACAAGAAAGGAGATAGGACGAATGTGAACAACTACAGAGGGATCTCCCTGCCACAAGACACCTACAAAATTTTACCAGCACGCTTACTCCAGAGAACAATTAGAGCACAAAACTGGTGAATACCAGGCAGGCTTGCGCCCCGGCGTTCATACACAGAACAAATCCTCAGACTGAAAACAATTCTAAAATACAAGCTCATCAGTAATGCGCCGATCATTTGCACCTACATAGATTTCAAGAAAGCGTATGATTCTGTTGACCCACAATCCTTGTTCACCGTCTTAGGAGAACACGGACTCGACCCAAAAACACTACGATTAATCATATAGACATTAGCTGACGCTAGATCGAAAGTTAAATTCTTGAGTGAGTTCTCTGATCCCTTCATGATGAAAATTGGAGTGCGCCAAAGTGACGGATTATTCCCACTATTATTTAACCTAGTCCTGGACAAAGTAATGAGGGAATGGGAAAAAGAACTGAAAACTCAAGGACACTGAAAACCTACACGACTAGGAAGATGCAGGGACATATCAAACCTAGCTTTCGCAGACGACCTGGCCATACTATCAGACAACGAAGCAACAGCAACCAAACAATTAGAGGTATTCAAAGAATGTGGGAAAAAGTTGGGCTGCAAATCTCTTTCGAGAAGCCTGAATTTTTCTGCTGAAAATCAAACATAACAAAATTAGACAAAAAATATCGCAAAATAAACAGAGTTGCACACGTCAGGTATCGAAGTGAAATCATTGAACCTAAAGGAGGAGAAAAGACCGCACAGAAGACTCGACTACAAAAAAATGAAGATAGCGTTCGGCATGATCCAGCACGTATATAATAAAAAATGCATGTCCATTCACACAAACGTTAAACACTACAATACAATAATCAAGCCTGAAATACTGTATGCAAGTAGGAAGGAAAATCATGAGAAAAATTCTCGGCCCAAAACTGACAGAAGAAGGATACAGATTACACTCTAGGAAAATTACAGAGATGTCAAACATAGCAGCAGATGTTAGAAAAAGAGGGTTGAAGTTCTAAGGGCACATCATCAGATTATCGCCAAAACGACTCACAAAGAGAATTCTAACGTACATACAGGGGATCAAATCAACAGTACCATGAATCACACAAGTCAAATTGGACGTAGAAGCAGCAAAAATCAATCCAATAGAAATTGAATACAGATATGTATACAGGGGCAAGATACACAAGTGGAATGTGAGGTCAGAGAATGAAGTCCCAAGGAAACCAGAGACAAAGTGGACTGACTATAGAAGCAGACCCCATGGAGAAAAAATGAGAGACTCATGGAAGATCAGAAAGAATGCCCAAATAAGGCAGGATATATATATATATATGTGTGTGTGTGTGTGTGTGTGTGTGTGTGTGTGTGTGTGTGTGCGTGTGTGTGTGCGTGTTCAGTTGCCCGGTGGCGAACTGTTTCTAAGAACATACAGTGATATGGAGCAGGGATTTGGAACTCCTGCTCTGATTGACCCGACCACATGTTATGTTGTACCAAATACGATAATTTCATACACCTGTAGATGTAATTTTAAAATCTCAATGCCGGTCGTGGTTTGAATAAATAATTACTACAACAGAAGTGGAATTGTCCAAATTAATTATAATTATTATTATTACTATTATGTATGGATGAAAGGATGAAATCTTAGTCTTTACATCTCATCGAAAACTAGTCACAGGCGTCTGACGGCATTCAGAAAGCAGTAGACGAGCACCTTCTTTCATGACCATACAGAAGAGATAGTACACTCATGTCTAGAAATAACAGAATACCTTGAACGACTCGTGATAGGCGTTCGTATACACCTGACATGTACGTTAGTTTATTCTGCAGAAATGATTAACGTTTCAGTCACCTCAGTTCAGTATATGTCTTTTTGCCCAGCAGGCACAGGGTTAAATTCATGAGTGAGTTCTCTGATCTCTTCATGATGAAAATTGGAGTGCGCCAAAGTGGCGGATTATTCCCATGGGCCATGATAACTAGTTACATGAGTGATGGCATCAGTGCGCATAATGCGCGAATGGCGTCTTCTGGTATAGCCTTTCATGCTGAAGTCATCTGGTTCCAAAGTTCATCCACAGTGGTTGGCATTGGGTCACAGCACTGCACCCGTTGTTTCTCCATATCCCGGACACTTTCGATTGGTGACAAATCTGTTAATATGGCGGCCCAGGGCAAAAGTCTGACATCCATCAACAGCAAGAAGGCACGTGTTCGTGCAGCAACATGTGTTCGTGCATTGGCTTGCTGAAAAATGGCGTCTGGGCTGTTGTGTAAAAGAGTATGGCTACGAGTCTCAAGATGTCATTCACATAGGTTACACGGACACGCATCAACTGTAATTTGTGGCTGTAGCCAGTAGCACCCCACACCATATGGCCTTGAGTTGGCGCTGTGTGTCTTGTGTGAATGTAGTCACTGTGATGCCGCTCCCTGTGCCTGAGGCGAACCAAAATGAGGCCATCATTTTCAAACAAACAGGTCCTGGATTCGTCAGAAAACGCTATCTGATGCCATTCCTGTCCCCAGTGACGTCATCCTATACACTACTGTCGTCTAGCACGTTTCGGCACATTCATCAAATGTAGGCGGAGAAGTAGACGACGAGCAAGGCGACGGATAGTGTACGATGTGTTACACCGTTCCACTGCTGTACCAGAGCCGAGGAGGACGCAGATCTGTCCTGCAATGCCGCTCTAATGAGGTGTACATCTTGGGCGGCGGTCTGGGTGGTGTGACCTGACCCATCTCGTCGTGTTCTACGGCCTACCGTAAACCATTCTGTTTTCACCCGTTGCACTGCCAGAAGACTTCGTCCTACACTAGCAGCAGTTTCCCGGATGGATGTGTCACATTCTCTCATACCAATAATGCGCCCTCCTTCAAATTCAATTATTTGTCGGTACGGTTCGCGCATACGTCTGCGAGGCATCCTGCACATCTGCTCAAGTCACACCGACTCTTTACCTTCGGTTTATAGCGACAACGAGAGCCACAGGTACATTTTACCGGTAGATGGTGATGTGCCACGACATCAATGTTGACCTTGAACCGGCGGGCCGAAACGGTTCAAATGCTAATCATTTCTGCAGAACATAACATATCCTGTGAATATGAATGTCCTGTCTCTAGACATTCAAGGTGTTCTTTTCTTTTTTTTAACATAAGTGTAATTTGAACCTCATTGCACATGTAAAAAGTATGAGTGATGGAAACATGTGGCAAGACCCATATAGGCAAAAGTGCTTCTGGAGAAAAAGGTTGTACTTTTTATGGGAGCCACGAAGACTTACCCCATAGGATAAATACAATTTACTCCGACTGGATGAAAGCGATTTTGAGAAATGATGCCCCTCCTGGGTCATTAACGATATCTCTTGCCACTGAACACTTCATGTAAGATCCGTATTTTTCATAGTGACAGTATTTTCAGAAACATACTCATGAACTTAAGAAAAGTCAATTTAGTTAATTCTGGACTATTACTCGTCATGTCTGAGTTTGAATGGCGTCCCATATTGCATCGGCCCCAACATTCAGTTGATTACCATTCCTCTACACAGTAACAACAATATGCATCTATAAACGTACGCTTCCGCGGCCATTGCCACATTCCATAAAATTTCTCTAGGTTTGTCACCGCATTGTCAATATATATAAACCTACCGACGTTTCGGTCTATCTTGCAAGCGATGGTCACGAAGCGACCTTCGCTTGCAACAGGGACCGTAACGTCGTTAGTTTTATATGCATTGACAATGTTACAAACACAGAAAAATTTTATTGAATGATTACAAAATCTTGAATCTTACTTTTTCAAGCACTTGAAGGAAGTTTTCTCCAAGAATGCAACTAAGGGTTCATTAGTCAATCTGAACGCAAGAATTTGTTGTTAGTGAGTTAGAAACTGCCCACCGAAGCACGGACATAATGACTAAGGCAACAAAGGCGTTACGATCGTCACACATTCACCGAAGAAGATATCGTGGATTTGACTGCAGCAGACCACAGTGGCAGTTGTAACAATGCTTCCATATCTGAAGCTCGATCTCTGCAGAACCTAACTGCACAACGGCCAACTACCTCTGTTTACCCAAAAGAAATAACTTGTTTGTCAAGAAGAAAAGAATACCCAAGGAAAACAACAAAAGGAGAAATTAGGAAAACTTATCTGGCGCCCCATCCAAAAGTCAACTGGAATCGTAATTAAGAGAACAAGAAAGAAAGAAAGTTAAGAGGAACTGCTTCTGTTCCAGTAAGCAAACACTAAGATGTCTAAATGGAAATCTACAAAACTTCCTCTGCAGGCTATTACGAAAACTACAACAACCCACCAACAAAGGCTGGATTCAATGCCCAACTATAAGGACATGGAAAATATGAGCATGGTAAATGTTTACAGATTAAGGAGTGATTACATGAGTCCTGCTCTCATTGCGAAGATTCTGGATGCTTCATCTGTGATCACTGTTATATTGCATTCTCTATTACTGGAATTTTTATCAAAGTTTTTTTATCAGTGTCTTGTTCATAGGCCTCAGAATCGCTCATTAAATCAAATTTGTGTTAGCAGTAGCTATTATATGCTGAGACAAATCACATGTACAAGACATTAAGCTAAGAAGAACAAATGAACGCATTTATATTTTCCTCATTAAAAAAAAACAAAAAAAAAAAGAAGTAATGCGCAAATTTACTTGACTTCAAACGCACTCTCACTCCACGACCAGGTAAGACAACACATTACAATTTAAATTTTGCATTTCCCTTTTAGAATATTATAAGCACTGTAGATTCTTGCTAATTCGAACCAAGGTAAATAAAATTTATCGAGAAAACGAACTCGTTGACAAGTCCCTTCAACAAGGCTTGACATATAGAAAAAATCCAATATGATTTCGAACATTCGACAAATCGGAACAACTGTCATGACAAACTGTCCCTCAAACACTCTACGAGTACATATTGAAGTCAGCAGCTATCTAATACTCAATAATTTTAAACGTAAGTTCGTAGACTTCCGCGGCCAGTGTCATTCAGAAGTAAGTAATTTTGGGTGTTACGCCTTGTCATTGTGAAACACTAAAACAACTACCTGCCGACGTTTCGATCGACTTGCTGCGGTTATCTTCAGGGCAGTTAGCTGCTGTCGGTCGAAACATTAGCAATTGGTTCTTTCAGTGTTTTACAATGACACGGCTTAACACCCAAAATTATTTTATTCAAAATAACTTGAAATGTTTCGTCATTCAACTCTTTAGCACATTCCTTTGTTTTTTTTTTTTTTCAATAAGCAACTTGCTAAAGTACATAAATCAGTCGTAAAAATATATAACTGTTTTAATCTTACAGAAAATAATGTGAAGTGAAAAACAGAAAGTTGCGAAAAGTTTCAGGATTACCACATTTAATCAGTACTGAAGCAGAAAGAGAAGATTGCTGAAAATGTATCACATAGTGAAGGAAGCGGACCAAGCGAGGTGAACTGCCACATCCTGAAGAACTGAAACAGCTTAGTCAGTATGGAAGAAAAAATATACCTGTCTGACATCGTATCCATAAAAGAAGGCGAAATCATTCGCTGTCAATCTGAGTATTGACGGCTTTGGCGGCAGCAGAGGGTGGCTCACCAATATTGAAAAACAGATATAACTTTGTCCTTAAGGCGATTCGTGAAGACAATGCGAGCACTGATCATAATCATAAAATGTAGGCTTTCACTGCCGTCGTCTTCTTCAGGCTGGAAGGCTGTAGTCGATGTATGTTTTAAACATCGATCGACACCGGTCTCTCAGCCCGGAAGCTTTAACCAGGCTAGTGATGTGCGTTGCTTTGCTTGGAATAATTAATGTGAGTGAATCTTCCTTAAGTATACTCTGGAATTTGTATGTGATTTTCGTCTGAAATGTTAAATAAAAAACAATTCAGAAGGTAAAAATCAATTTTTTTACATCTGAGTTTGAGTTGATATTTTTTGCTTCCTTCTTTAAAGAAATGAGAGTTAAAATTACAATATAATTTTTAATTTATACTCTTGTTTCGATTTGTTCCTGATTCCACTTTGGTCAGTCAATGTTTCATTAAACCGTACTCTCCATTATTCGAATTTTTCATACATCCTTTCAACTTCGAATAATAGACAGTCGACTGTCAAAAAAGTCAGACGAAATGCCAGTTAAAACATTACTGTATTCCTGAAGTTACGTTCAACATATCACTAATTAAATCCTAACATCGCATTCTATATCCCACTTTAACTTTATTTTAATAATTTCCAGGCTATTCTAACAAATACAATAAATCGGCTCTTCACATTTGTTAATTGTATTATCCAAAGTAAGGAGAAGTGTATTACACTGGAATTCTAGAATTGGAACTTGGTGGTGTTTCGTTGTCATTCTTTTTTGATCAAATGTTTGAGCGGAATGAAAACAAGACTCCTTAGAAATTATGCAATAGATTTTGGTCCATATTTTCAAAGCCAAATGAAGAGTGGGAAATGGACGAATGAGATAGCAAGCTGAACAGTGTAAGGTCTAGTTTTGGAAACAAATAAAGTATTTATTTTCTTAAGGCAATCAGGTAATTTAGGGATTTGAGGGAAAATTTTTGTTCGAATTTTCATAGCCAAATGAATGATGGTAAATGGACAAAAGGGGTATCAAATTAATCAGCAGGAGGTCTAGTTTTGCAGACGAGGTGCCTATCGGGAATTTAAAGTTCATTTTTTAACACAGAATCTTAAAAACCGCTGGAGAAGTTTTTCAGGTTTTAAAATTGTTGACGTTTTTTCACATATACTGCAACAGTTTCAAGAAATAGTTCATAGCCACCAATGCATTTACTGTACACGATTTCGAGCTTCATTCAAAGGAACATCAAATGTTTCTCTCGCCTATTTTACTTCTTAGTTTTAGACAACTCATTTATCAAAATATTTTGTCATTTCTTTTTAGTTTTTTTTTTACTAGTTGCTCCTCCAAATTAGGCGATTTTTTATCTGAATTTGGAAACTGCAGTTCTTGGCCTCCAATTAATCGAAGATTTTCGAGATTTGGTGATCACCTATGGATTATCTGAGTGTTACAGGAGTCTAGCAAAGTTCAGTCCGCTACTCAGTACTTGCATGAGACGGTCTGGTGGTTTTATTGACATTAAATGATTCGTCATCACTATTATTTCAGTTTCATTCTATGTACCAGCTATAAAAGATATTTCAGAAAAGTACTCCGATATATTGTTTTAACATTTCTACCACTTGTTCGCCTTCCGTCCTTGTTGATTTGTGTTCCATGTTTCTTTGTTAACCAGTGTTCAATCACGTGTTGGAAAAATCATGACCTTAAGGCGCAAAAGCATTGTGCCTTTGGCTTCAGACGAGATAAAACTTACTGGTAATGGCAACAAATTGTATTCACTTGCCATTGATATGATGTATAAACGATAACCATTTTTGATTAGAGATGAAAGAGAAAAAAATTATAAATTTTTTGAATAATCCACGTGGGTTCTTGGTGTTAAACAGGCATGAATCAGTCGATTTATGCAAGAACAGATGAAGCTGTTGATGTGAACTTCTGACAGTAAAGTACTAGAGGTACCGAGTATGCGTTTCAGGGTCCACAATCACGACCTCGGTAAAGGTTTTCTGTTGAAAATTTAGTGACGAGTAAAAATTATTAGCAAGTAAAGGTTAGGTAAATGAGTGGAAAAACGTTATAGGGCACGATAATGCGTAAAGTTATTAACAGGTGACTTAGCAACTATTCTATTTTGTGAAGTATTTCAAGTTTCGATGGAGGCAAAGCATAGAGTTGATGAGATGGGCTTAAATTTGAAAATGTTACCCAGCAACGTTTTAGCGTCGTTAGCTGAATCATGCACATCGTGCTAAAAAAATAATAATACATAAAGAACGATTTACTGTAGTGATTAAAAGAAGACATTCTGGTACCGGTTCTGCATTTACTTTATAATCAAAGAAAGAGATAAATTAAACTCTGATTTTCTGTATGTTATCGAGACGGGAGAGACGGACAGTACTAAACATTATTCCCCTTTTACGGGGTAATTTTGAGCCAGTTTCATTTTAAGGCAGCGCCTTAAAAACTACAGTTATTGATGGTCAGTAGGGTGGCGGCGACCTTTAGAGCTGCTCCTTGGTTTGAATAAGGATGCCTAGCAAGTAGTTGACGGTTAAGGCCAGCCAAGTAATGGCAACATAACAGATCTGGTGAGTTCCTTCAGTACTCGCTGAAAAAGCAGGCAGCTTTTTGTAGGAACGACCGTTTAGGGTGGCAGCGGATAATTCCTACTCTGACAGTCTATTGTTTCCTTTCTGGGGAAGAGTTTTTAAATAGGACCTTCTGTCTGTGATGAGTAGGCAACAAGTAGCATCCGGATCCATCATAAAAGGCGTCGTAGACGACTACCAGCAGTCGCTGCCAGCACAAAACGTCGAAATCCTACCGCCTACAGGTTATACGATTGCGCCACGATGATCCACTTTTGCTCCTCATTGCTAGCGTTTCTCTCGCTCTCTCGTATCACATTACAAGGGCTTTGTTGATGGCAATTTTGCAACCTTTATTCTAACTCAGCAATCGTCCGACTTTTTTTGTTCAAGAGCCAATAATGACATTCTGGTGTGCTCTGTCGTGCTACATATGTACCGACTTTATTCTTAATTGAAGAGTGGAGAAGTTAAAATTTCTAATTATCAATCAAAAAACAATGTATCTCTGTTCGTATTTAACTTACTTGCATAAAAAAACTGATAAGGTATTCTGATAGCACAGAATTATGCTGCCCACATCATCAGTGTAAAAAACAGTGAGACAAATGAGAAAATAAAAAATTTATTAAGAAAGTTCTAGTGCTACACTAGAAATCTGACTGCTTCTATGCGCCAATCAGAATGTTTTTACTTCAAGTGTCATTTATACAGAGACACAACGTTTTACTTGTGATACTGGTAGTGTAGAAGTACAAGAGTATTTTCACTACTGTAGTGGAACTGTAGTCAACGAAAACCATTTCATATTTATTTTAAGTTTTTTTGCAAAAGAATGATATAACTAAATTCGAGGAAAAACTCTGTCAGCATCGATTTCTATTTCTTACAGAATTTCATTCTTGGGATCATATATTACAAAGTTCGCTGTAAAACTCCTTGTGCTGTTGAGAAAGTAATAGCAACATAATCAACAGCCGGCCGCCGTGGCCGTGCGGTTCTGGCGCTGCAGTCCGGAACCGCGGGACTGCTACGGTCGCAGGTTCGAATCCTGCCTCGGGCATGGGTGTGTGTGATGTCCTTAGGTTAGTTAGGTTTAAGTAGTTCTAAGTTCTAGGGACTTATGACCTAAGATGTTGAGTCCCATAGCGCTCAGAGCCATTTGAACCATTTGAACCATAATCAACATGTCTTTCTGTTTCGCAACTGATTAAGATGGATTGGCCTCTAGATAAAGTATGACATGGCATACGTCTGCAGTGGTCGTTCCTCTTTGAAATACATTGACGTTTTTCCATTCATCTGTTTCAAAGTAACATTTTTTTCACAGCTGTTCCATAGTGATGAGTAAGAGACATTTCGTTCACACTGGTACATCTTTTGGAGATCTTATACGCCAGCATCGACAACAATAGAAATGGCACAATTTCAAAGACGTTACTGGTCTCATACAGATATGATTTTATGTATACAGACTGAAGTGGAGACTCAAACTCTGTACCAAGGCCGCGAATCGAGCCCTGGCTCCTGCTTACTTGGCAGATGCGTTAGCCACTAAGCCACCTCGGCAGAGTGGTCCACACCACTACACGGTTTACCTTTGCACACCTCCCACCTCGCTCCAAATTCCCATTGCCGCCCCAGTCTACTTTAAATTCCCATTTCCACACGAACAGAATTTCTGAGGCGCTCCATGTTCTGGATCACCATCTCAGCATCGAACGTAAATTGGAGATACGGCCTGACACCCAGGTGTAGATAGTTAAACAAATGAAATGACAAAATTCAGAGACCTCACTGGTCTCATACAGATATGATTTTATGTTTTTAGACTGAAGCTAAGAGTGAAATTTGTACTGTTCGCGTGTAAGGAATAATTTAAAGTAGACTGGAGCGGCACTGAGAATTTTGATCGAGGTGGAGGCTCGCCAGGGTGATCTGTGCAGTTGTGTGAACCGCTCTGCCAAGGTGGTTTAGTGCTAATACATCTGCCCAGTAAGCAGGAGACCTGGTTTCGATTCCCGGCCTTGATACAAATGTTCACTCGCTGCTTAGAGTCTACATACATAAAACTGCCACCAAAATTTCAGAGTATCTTAAAATCAAAGAAGTCAAACTTATGCATTGGAATTACATGAATGGGATAATAACAGCCATATGTAAATCTTGTGGGACAAAGTCCTTGCTTACCTTACTTCGTTTCTCTGTAATTGCAGAAGCTCTGTCTCACCTCAAAAAGCTGTGCCCACTCACCAAAAAATTACATGTTATCTATTCAAACCACCCTGGGCTAAGTGAGGAAGACCTTAGAAGTCTATTGAGAAGCAATGCTACGCACAATGGTTATGCACCATCAAGTAATTAATGTTTCAACCATTGTATCCATGATTTGACACTTGGAACAAGTCTAGGGACGTGCAACACAGTACGGAGAACACGACAGCTCTGAGAAAGCATTTTGTGAAAAGACAGCAGTCATAAAGTATTCCTTCAGCACTCTTCAGCTGGTAACCTGCACAAATTTTTGTCAGCAGACTAACGATAATAAGGACGCAATAATTTGGCCACCAGCCTCAAAGTACTGATCATTAAAAATCGGCACCATTCAGAACACTTCTTGTCGACTATTCAATGTTTTAGGTTGCTGCCACCTCAGTGACTTCAAAGTTGTGGCACTGCAATTGCCTGAAGAAGTGTTGTGGTCTTTTCTGTACGAACGATGACTAATTGATTAACAACAGTAGTTGTTTTAAATAATATTGGTATATGAGCTATGACAACAGATGTTTTGTATGCAATTTTTCTTCTACTCATTGCGTTGCATTACAACAGACATAACTGAATTTAATGTTCCTTGATACAAGTATGTACCACACATAAAGATGACAGTGTCTCTAATTCACATTCACGATTTAATGTTACTTCCCTGTACGTACATAGCAGCTTATCGGTACGAGTCAATCACATCCGTGTGTTATGAGTGCTAGAAGACAAACTGAAACATTCCCTCTCTCACACCCTCTAACCCCGCAGTGGCCGTGCTACTTACCCCTTTATCCCTGAGGAAACCAGCCGACTTTGCTTAGCTCACTGCCAAATTGAATAACTTCAGTTAAAACAAAACACATTTTAAAATATTACTATCTCTATTTCTTTTTTCTGCTACTGAGCAGGAAAACCACACTCTTAAGAAGCTCTAATGGTAAGTTGACTTCTTGGATTCGGTTGTTAGTTGCCAGAAGCATATATTTATAAAATACGGCTGACAACTGCGGGCCATACGAGCACTTGATATGAGCTACATTTTGCCGACCACTGTTCTAACTGATTCTCATAACCTATGATCTAGAGCAGGGCTTTCCAACCTTTTCAGCTGGTGGACCCCTTCTTCAGTCAAAAATCCATGGCGGACCCCTAGTCAGTCAAGAGCACAGTAACTTTAAATTTCAGAGCGAAACCATGGGAACTGAGAGCTTCTTAATGAGATTAATGAAAACAACTTGAAATTAACGATCCAATTTGAATTCCCACTGTATCCAGACACTTAGTGGATTTACTCCCTTTGTTGAACACACTATGGACTGATTAAATTTACTTGGTAACTGACATTTCACACCTTGGAGTTGCCTACCGCCAAGACATCACGTCCAAACTGTTCGCTGTTGACAAGCTGCCGCTTGTGGTCTGTTCACTTCCACTGTTTGGATACTGTTGTGCAAGGAGCATGCATATTTCGTAACAGTCTTGTGTGTGTGTGTGTGTGTGTGTGTGTGTGTGTGTGTGTGTGCGTGTGTGTGTGGTTTTTCGTGAAATCCGAAGAAAAATGTTCAAATGTATGTAAAGTCTATGGGACTTAACTGCTGAGGTCATCAGCCCCTAGTCTTACACACTATTAAACCTAAGTTTAACTTCCGCTAAGGATAAAACACACACACACATACACACACACACACACACACACACGCTCGCCCGAGGGAGGACTCGAACCTCCAGTGGGAGCGGCCGCGCAATCCACGACGACATGGCGCCTTGGACTGCGCGGCCATTCCGCGCGGCTGTGAAGAAAAGAGGCAGACCCATGATTCGGGATACAAACACATCACGGAAGAAAATAGGCCAAGAATTGCCTTTAATGGGCTATTGTGACATCTGTTGTGCAATGTGTGGGAATACATTCACAAAGATTACATGCGTTTCCAAAACCGGATTTCTAAGCCGATGTCCCAGTTCTGCTTTTGGTTGGTCAGGTAAACATTTCAAAATCGATTCTGGAAATCTGCTTTTATAAAGCCGTTTTTCAGTTCCACAATCGATTTTCGTGCCCATGTAAACAGCTCGGAAATTCTAGTTATTTTTACGTCTTTGCGTATCTGCTGAACGGCAGCTGTCAGTCCATAGCCGGCAGCTAGCAGGCGGCGTTGCCACAGTGTACTGTCAGTTGGTATCTGGCAACTGGTAGGTGATGTGGCAACAGTTTAGCCACAGCTGACAACTTCAACTACTATTTGGACACTATATCGTGGCTGTCAGCCTCGACTGCAAACAAATTAGGAAATCAAACAAACAGACTCTCTTATTTCTATATAAGAAGACAAAGCATTTCACAGAATGTAAGACTTTTTTTCTCAAAGGAAACAATTCTGTCAGAGGAGGTTTACCTTTTACAAGGTGGCACGTGAAAAGTCCTCATTTGTTTACGCTCGCAGCCAGTTGTCAGAGTAATAGCAAGTAATTGTAATTGAAGTATAGGCAGGCCATATTTTTAAGCCGGACGCGGTGGCCGAGCGGTTCTAGGCGCTCAGTCAGGAACCGAATGACTGCTACGGTCGCAGGTTCGAATCCTGCCGCGGGCATGGATGTGTGTGTTGTCCTTAGGTTAGTTACGTTTAAGTAGTTCTAAGTTCTAGGGGACTGATGACCTCAGATGTTAAGTCCCACAGTGCTCAGAGCCATTTGAGCCATATTTTTGACCGAGAGGACGGAATATACTATAAAGATAAGAGATTAGCTTTAGAGATCATTTTGATTTTCGTAACAAAAATATCAATGCCAACAGAATCCAATTAATGATTATTTTGTAAGTGATAGAAGACAGAAACAAAATTCCTACAGAGTTATAGTTCATGTACGTTCACTGAACATCTACGAAGAAAAATGCTTTCTTCTTTACTATAGATGAGTCTGTAGGAATAATAATGGAATCTTAATGTGATGGTGGAGGGTGCTTCTGCTGACACAATTTTGAAAAGTTGGGTTCAGTTCTTGGCAACTGGAGACGTATGTCTGGTTCCGCATCTAAACAGCTTCGGTACTTAGGTTTGTGGGCAGCATAGATCGAGAATCCAGAATCACACATGTATGTTGTGGCAAATGGAAGAAGTACACGTTTTACCATTTCTACAAGGGGGTAGTATTTCTTGTTATCAAAACGGATCCAAAAGTCTGAGTAACTGCCAATGTCAAAACTTGATTTCAAGGTAGGGTCTGTGGCAATTTCTATCAAATACTCACATTCATTTGATGATAGAATGTTCGGCTTTTTGGATACAGTGAATGGGTTGACCACCCATTCGTATTTCTGCAGTTTCTCATCTTCAGCTGTTGAGAAATAATGCTCCAACAATGACATCAAGCTTCGGAGAAGTTCCAGGATTTTATGAAACAAGTTCTTCCCAAGCGCCAACGTTATGTTTTGCAAAAACTCTTTGAGAAGAGGAAAACACTCGACCTCCCCCTCCTCGACACCCTCTGCCCGGCCGGCCGCAGTGGTCGTGCGGTTCTAGGCGCTGCAGTCTGGAACCGCGAGACCGCTACGGTCGCAGGTTCGAATCCTGCCTCGGCCATGGATGTGTGTGATGTCCTTAGGTTAGTTAGGTTTAACTAGTTCTAAGTTCTAGGGGACTAATGACCTCAGAAGTTGAGTCCCATAGTGCTCAGAGCCATTTGAACCATTTGAACCCTCTGCCCAAAAATTGATTTTCCTCTTGAATGCTCGAACTTTGTCGATAGCAGTGACCTTTGTTTCACTTTGCCCTTGGAGTGAAATATTCATTTCGTTCATTTCGGAGAAAATATCTGACAAATAAGCAAGTATACACTGCCAATTTTCGTCATTAATAAGGTCTACTAATTTGGTGTTATGCTCCATAAGGAAAGCTAAGACTTCCAATCTTGATTCGTACAACCGAGAAAGTGCATTCCCACGTGAGAGCCACCTCACGTCTGTGTGGAGAAGCAGGGAACGATGGAGACTTCCCATGTCTCCACACAGTATTGTGAAAAGTCTTGACTTCAACGGCCTTGATTTTATGTAGTTAATGATTTGAATGGATTCGTCTAAAACTTTCTTGAACGAAACAGGCATTTGTTTCAGGCATTTGTTTCGTAGCTAAAGCGTATCTGTGGAGATCACAATGACTATTGCTGCACTTCTTGGCGTTTTCTTTTATTTTCGTTATTGATCCGACTGTAGGATCCGTCATAGCTTTAGCACCATCTGTGCACACATCTATGCAATTACACCATGAAACTTCGTTAGTCCTTAAAAAATCATCCAATAGACGGAATATTTCAGCACCTGTTGTACTGGCAGGTAGTGGTCTGCACAGTAAGAGGTTCTCCTCAAAACATCCAGAATATTCATAACAGACAAAAGCCAATAAAATCGCTAATCCTGAAACTTCAGTGGGTTCATCTGTCTACAGAGAAAATGAGTTGTGTTGTATGCGAGAAACAAGAGTGTCTTTCACATCATTTGACATGTCAATGATGCTTCTCTTGACAGTATTGTTTGATAATTGCACCGAAGATACAAGCTTTACTGCCTTTTGGTCTAGCATGCAAGAAACAATATCATTAACGCACGGCTTTCTGCAATGGTATGAGCTTTGCCTGTTTTTGCCACTCAATAACTAACCAAGAAAGAAGCTTTTAATGAACTTCCACAGGATATTGCAACCAATGGAGTACTTGCAGCGTTTCCACATAATAAATCCGGCTGTGGAGCGTCTTGTGATTGTTCTTCCTTTGGTCGTCCTCCCTCCTCATTCAATTCAACTGGAAACTTCCCTTGTTGTGAAGTCGATGGAGAAACTGCACCCCTCTTCAATGATAATGACTTCAGCCACAGACCCATGTTGAAAGTATTAAACTGGTCAAAAATGGAGATAGGTAGTGCACTGACAAAGCAAGTTTAACATTTAATGATGCCTGGGGCCGCATACGTGCCAGCGAGCGCTGTGATTGGTCGACAATCTCGCTCCGCGCATGTGTAAGATGTTTCAGCGCATCTAGCGCCGTGAGCCGGAGCACAAACGACCCACGTATTGTTGGAAACAGTCGATCAGGGAAGCCGCATTCTCCGGCACTAAACTGTGTATGCGTTCTCACTTCGGGACCGCAAAGGCTGCTTGGAAATACGACCTGAAGTAAAAATACACACGATTTTCACACGAAAAAAATAGTGATGCATTTGATTTTCACGATTTTATTCAATAATTTTAGTCATTATTTTGCACGATTTGGTGTAAGGTGTCCGCGGACCCCCCAGAAAGAGCCGGCGGACCCCTAAGGGGTCCGCGGACCACACGTTGGGAAGCATTGATCTAGAGAATGAACACTTTTTCTGATACTGAACC
This sequence comes from Schistocerca piceifrons, assembly GCF_021461385.2. Taxonomy (NCBI): domain Eukaryota; kingdom Metazoa; phylum Arthropoda; class Insecta; order Orthoptera; family Acrididae; genus Schistocerca; species Schistocerca piceifrons. The sequence continues at coordinate 630,535,744 of NC_060140.1, forward strand.
CTCCTCCCTCCTGACTTCAGTGTTTAATATTCGTTTTTTGCTGCCTTGTAAATCCGGAATGCAAAATTTATTTCAGTTGAATTTGAGCTCTTCCTATTGTTATTCAAGTCCGCCCTCCCCTTCTTCACGGCTATTAGAACTTTAAAAATGCCTGCTCAATCTTTGCTTAAGCTCCAGTCGTGGGTACGTAGAGTGCGAGTTCTGGAGACCCGCACGCATGTGTACCAACTGCTTATCGTACCACCACTAAATATGCGATTTTCTATAATTACAAAATACTGTGTATTTACCTTCTTATATATATTAGCTTTGTGGACTTTGGTTTAAGTTACTTCATTTATTGCTAAGAATGGCTAGATGCTTGCCAATTAATTTGTTTATTCTGGGAGAAAACTATTAGTGCCAGTTGCTTGGTATTTAAGGTATTGTCTGCTAACGTAATCGAAGTTCGAAATATGTTCAAATGAGTTTGAATTCTTAAAAGACCAAACTGCTGAGGTCATCGGTCCTTAGACTTACTCTACTTGTTGTTGTTGTGGTCTTCAGTCCTGAGACTGCTTTGATGCAGCTCTCCATGCTACCGTATCCTGTGCAAGTTTCTTCATCTCCCAGTACCTACTGCAACCCACATCCTTCTGAATCTGCTTAGTGTATTCATTTCTTGGTCTCTCTCTACGATTTTTACCCTCCACGCTGCCCTCCAATGCTAAATTTGTGATCCCTTTATGCCTCAGAACGTGTCCTACCAACCGGTCCCTTCTTCTCGTCAAGTTGTGCCACAAACTCCTCTTCTCCCCAATTCTATTCAATACCTCCTCATTAGTTATGTGATCTACTCATGTAATCTTCATCATTCTTCTGTAGCACCACATTTCGAAAGCTTCTATTCTCTTCCTGTCCAAACTACACTCCTGGAAATTGAAATAAGAACACCGTGAATTCACTGTCCCAGGAAGGGGAAACTTTATTGACACATTCCTGGGGTCAGATACATCACATGATCACACTGACAGAACCACAGGCACATAGACACAGGCAACAGAGCATGCACAATGTCGGCACTAGTACAGTGTATATCCACCTTTCGCAGCAATGCAGGCTGCTATTCTCCCATGGAGACGATCGTAGAGATGCTGGATGTAGTCCTGTGGAACGGCTTGCCATGCCATTTCCACCTGGCGCCTCAGTTGGACCAGCGTTCGTGCTGGACGTGCAGACCGCGTGAGACGACGCTTCATCCAGTCCCAAACATGCTCAATGTGGGACAGATCCGGAGATCTTGCTGGCCAGGGTAGTTGACTTACACCTTCTAGAGCACGTTGGGTGGCACGGGATACATGCGGACGTGCATTGTCCTGTTGGAACAGCAAGTTCCCTTGCCGGTCTAGGAATGGTAGAACGATGGGTTCGATGACGGCTTGGATGTACCGTGCACTATTCAGTGTCCCCTCGACGATCACCAGTGGTGTACGGCCAGTGTAGGAGATCGCTCCCCACACCATGATGCCGGGTGTTGGCCCTGTGTGCCTCGGTCGTATGCAGTCCTGATTGTGGCGCTCACCTGCACGGCGCCAAATACGCATACGACCATCATTGGCACCAAGGCAGAAGCGACTCTCATCGCTGAAGACGACACGTCTCCATTCGTCCCTCCATTCACGCCTGTCGCGACACCACTGGAGGCGGGCTGCACGATGTTGGGGCGTGAGCGGAAGACGGCCTAACGGTGTGCGGGACCGTAGCCCAGCTTCATGGAGACGGTTGCGAATGGTCCTCGCCGATACCCTAGGAGCAACAGTGTCCCTAATTTGCTGGGAAGTGGCGGTGCGGTCCCCTACGGCACTGCGTAGGATCCTACGGTCTTGGCGTGCATCCGTGCGTCGCTGCGGTCCGGTCCCAGGTCGACGGGCACGTGCACCTTCCGCCGACCACTGGCGACAACATCGATGTACTGTGGAGACCTCACGCCCCACGTGTTGAGCAATTCGGCGGTACGTCCACCCGGCCTCCCGCATGCCCACTATACGCCCTCGCTCAAAGTCCGTCAACTGCACATACGGTTCACGTCCACGCTGTCGCGGCATGCTACCAGTGTTAAAGACTGCGATGGAGCTCCGTATGCCACGGCAAACTGGCTGACACTGACGGCGGCGGTGCACAAATGCTGCGCAGCTAGCGCCATTCGACGGCCAACACCGCGGTTCCTGGTGTGTCCGCTGTGCCGTGCGTGTGATCATTGCTTGTACAGCCCTCTCGCAGTGTCCGGAGCAAGAATGGTGGGTCTGACACACCGGTGTCAATGTGTTCTTTTTTCCATTTCCAGGAGTGTATTTATCGTCCATGTTTCACTTACATACATGGCTACACTCCACACAAATACTTTCAGAAACGACTTCCTGACACATCTATACTCGATGTTAACAAATTTCTCTTCTTCCGGAAAGCTTTCCTTGCCGTTGCCAGTCTACATTTTATATCCTCTCTACTTCGACCATCATCAGTTATTTTGCTCCCCAAATAGCAAAACTCCTTTACTACTTTAAGTGTCTCATTTCCTAATCTAATTCCCGCAGCATCACCCGACTTAATTCGACTACATTCCTTTATCCTCGTTTTGCTTTTGTTGATGTTCATCTTATATCCTCCTTTCAAGACAATGTCCATTCCGTTCAACTGCTCTTCCAAGTCCTTTGCTGTCTCTGACAGAATTACAATGTCATCGGCGAACCTGAAAGTTTTTATTTCTTCTCCATGGATTTTAATACCTACTCCGAATTTTTCTTTTGTTTCCTTCACTGCTTGCTCAATATACAGATTGAATAACATTGGGGAGAGGCTACAGCCCTGTCTCACTCTCTTCCCAACCACTGCTTCCCTTTCATGTCCCTCGACTCTTATAACTACCATCTGATTTCTGTACAAATTGTAAATAGCCTTTCGCTCCCTGTATTTTACCCCTGCCACCTTTAGAAGTTGGAAGAGGGTGTTCCAGCCAACATTGTCAAAAGCTTTCTCTAAGTCTACAAATGCTAGAAACGTAGGTTTGCCTTTCTTTAATCTTTCTTCTAAGATAAGTCGTAAGGTCAGTATTGCCTCACCTCTACTTAATGTAAGTTAAACTAACTTATGCTAAGAACAACATACACACTCATGCCCGAGGGAGGACTCGAACCTCCGGCGGGAGGGCCCTCGCAGTCCATGACATGGCGCCTCAAACCACGCGGCCACTCTGCACGGCGATCGAAGTTCATTTGCAACCTTGTGCATCCATTCAAATCTTCGTTGATTTTACGTCCCGTGTGGGGACCCCTCGTTACCGTTACGCCATCAGGCGTTGCTTCGAAACTGAATTGTGGTTCGCGGGTGAATCTGCTTACTTAATTGTTGAGATTTTAGTGTGTGTTCAGCAATAAGCCCCGATTTTTTTCTTTGCTGTTAATACTGGAAGGCTTCGTTTCTGCCCATTTATTGGTATGTGGGCGTGTAATTATGCTCTTAGCCAGATTGTGTTCAGTTTCATGATTGAGGAGCTATGTGCTGCGTCTTGATCAACAGCCCTCGCGTGGACAACAAAAAATGTGTATAATAAACACCCTTCACACAATATTGTACCTGTCTTGGCTTTCTTCTTTTTTTAATTATGTATTTTTTTGAAATTTGTGTATGTCGTTTTGGATAACTGAATGTTTCAGTAAGTTTTCATTCCTTTGGTGAGTGTTACTGTGGAACAGCCGGTGATAATAAGCAAATTGTAAATCATTAAACTAGCTGACAAAAAAATAAGACAAAGTAGATTGTTAAATTGTCAAACAAATTCTTGATGTAGCTGCTTTATTGAAGCATAGATACTGTATTAAATTTTCCGTCGCTCTTATTTCACATAACCTTGTACTAAATGTTTTTGGTGTCCTAATAATTACATGGTACCTCATTATACGAATTGGAACCTAGTGATAAGCAAGTAATTCTCAAGATACTGCAACAAAGTTTCTTGCGTCTGTGGTCTGAGTTGTTAAAAGTATTGGTTTCAATAACTGTGATACGTAGTAAACCGCAAACCTTATTTATTGTCTTTGAACATATATATTGTCATAACCATATACAACGTTTTGGGTTGCGTATATTAACAGTATGTGTGTCAGTGTGACAATGTATTTAAGTCTTACTTGAATGCAAAGTAAACAATGCAGGACATGTTGGGAAAGTACGTATTCATGAAATTCTCTTGAGTCTTTTTGTTCTTAACGTGTTTTTTTAATTGTTGAAACCTTACAAGTAAATTTTTCTTATTTGGTTTGATTGATCCTTTAAGCACAACGTTAAACAATTATTTTGCTCACGAATGATGTTCAATCCTTACTTGGGCCTAATCCTATTCCTCCCCCTCGTAGACAACCTCACGCAATAGCTGTATACCACCACTTAGTCACACTTTCTGTGGTCTTCCTCTTTTGCTTCCAGGAGATTGACATGAAAGTACTCTTGGACCATCTGCCTTCATCCATTCTTTTGACTTGACTAAACTATCCTAGCTGTCTTCTGTTTTATCCTTAATATTATGATGATTGTGTCCTGTCTCTTATTTGCACATTCCTTACGTGGTCAAATCGGAAAATTCTGTAGGATCTTCTCAAGTAGTCCATTTCTAAAGCTGTAAGTCTTTTTCTTTCTGTGAGTTTCCAGCACTCACTACCACAGCTGGTTATTAGTTCAACGATGGATTTGTATAAATGAATAACTCATTTTTGAGTACCAAAGCACATGGTTTAATGTTTAGATGGCCGCGCTTCCCTGCCTGATCCGTTGTTGGATACGTTGCATCTTCCATCACATGACAGGCTACTGCCCAGGTACTTAAGCTCTTTACACACTTTAATAAGGTGTCTGTCAATGTCCGGGTCACTTCCCTCTTCTCCACAACATAGATATTGCGTCTTCTGAAAATTCATTTTCAAACCTCACTTTTTATACTCTTCCAATGACTTCCTAAGTATTTAAGATGTATCCTATTCATCGTTTGCTTCAACGACCTCATCATCAGCATAGAAAAGCATGCTTTTGACATGCCTAAACTATCCTACCTGTATTCTACATCTTGTACATCTTAAAAGTGTGGAGACAGACAGCATCCTTACTTCAGTCCTATATTATGAAAGTCTCTCTATAAATTTCTTATCCTACTTTAGTGACACACTCTGCTGACTAGTAGAGGTTTATGATACTTCTTACATAAAGCTTGGGCAGTTCCCCCGACCACAGCACCTCGAAAAATAGCTGTCGTGTAACTGTCGTATGCTTTCTCAAAATCTTCCAATCTCTTCTCCATGATCTGTCTTAGTGTAAAGATGTTATCTACGGATGACCTGCCTCTTCTAAAGCCACTTTGTTCTTCCACTTCATTTACGCACTTCTCCATAGAAACATATGACATTTTCAGCTCCAAGGATTACACAACATTAATACTTGTTCCATAGATCATAATACGACATTTCGTAATTATGTAGAACGTGTCATTTAATATATGTTTTCTTTGCACAATATAATTTTTTTACAGTTACTTCATGTCTAAAAACTCATCTATTGAGTAGGAGTTGTCATTCAGAAAGTCTTTTAATTTGTTTTTAAATGTTGGTTGGTCGTCAGACTTTTAATACTATTTGGCATCATCATTCACCCCTTTCTGCGCCTTAGTCAGATATAACTCAGAATAGTGAAGATCACCTTTCTTCTATTGTTGTAGCTACGCACTTGGCTATTATTTTTGAATTGAGATGGGTTATTAATAACACATTTCATAACAGAATACATAAAGTTACCTCAATATCGCTTCGGGGGGAGACCAATGTCAGTTTTGATAGTTCACGTACCCAGCAACACTTCTCTAAGCTTTTTCATTTGAGGGTTAGCCAGTTTTTCTGCGCATGTCTTCATATGTATTGCGAAGGTAGTATGAATGTCTCGAGTTCCTTAAATAAAGGTGTGCAAGGTGATTTTGGATGGGCTCCAGCACACGCTTTTGTGCAATGAACACTTTTCTGTTGATGATGAATTACCCCAAAATACGACGTCATATGAAAGCAGTGAAAGAAAAAAGACATAGTAGGCTAATTTACTGATACGTTCATCACCAAAATTTGCAATAACCCTAATAGCATAAGTAGCTGAATCTAACCGTTTCGTCAGATCATCGATGTGTTTCCTCCATTTCAATTTCTCATCAATGCACATATCCAAAATGTTGCAGATATCGAAACAGTTTTTATATTTCACGTGAAGTGACGATGTAGGCGTTGCTACTAATCAGTATCAACTATACTTCATGATATTCTTCTAACTGATAGTCTACATATTTCAGACGTCTGTCTGTACAGCGTAGTATTTTAGGACTTTGTTTTGAGAAGATTAATTTTTTTTGTAGTGGAAAGAGGGAGGTTAGGAAGCACTGGAAGCAGATGCTTTCCCTCCCCACTCGTTGTGTACTCTCGGATCTGCTACGTATTCTAAATATTTTAATTCCCTACGATGTATTAAGGCTGGCACTACTAATCTTGCAGTCTACTGTCATGCGCAACATTTTCAATTGGACTCACAGTTTTTTGCGGTTATATCATTCTTCATTCGCTGATGAATAATTTTCTTTTGAAAAATATCTGCCATATTTACACTGAATTTCATTGTTTAACGCTTTCGTTGATGATAGAACGCACAATTTGGGCGTTACAAACTGACACTGGGCAAAGTGGCTAATGGGAGCGACTGTAAAGACATTTCCCGTTTTCAGTCGCTCCCATCAGTAGCCACACCGAGTGTCAGCTTGGATTGGACGAACACTATGTCCTGCTAAAGTGTTCAGTTTGGAGTGTTGAGAGATTTGTGTGCCATACCTGTCTAGTGTTACCATAGAGCGACAAACCTTAGGAATTTGAAGGAAAGTTCTGGCGTACGTGAGCTCCATCTCTAGAAGATAGTAAGAGATAAAGCGGAGCACCACGGTGCATTTGTCTCATGAACTTCAAATAAAACCCTTATCCCCTCCATCAAAAGAATGTCTGAAGTTAATGATAGTTTCCTTATACATTATAGACTTAGTTTTGTAACATTACTAAAAACTCTTAAGAATATCAGTAATTAGTCGTTAGCTGCACAGATTTTTATTAAATAAACTTGTTAACAAATTAACCATCTTCAGATCATCATACTATTAAGCTTACGTCGGAAAGCAGTTGTCAAGCAAACTCATAGTAGTGTCAAGCAGTTACAAAGTAACGTTACGTTTTAACTACATGAAAGTACTACGTAAAATTTTAACAAGGGACTATCTTCCGGTTTGCTTGACGACTGCTTTCCGATGTAAGCTTAATGGTATGATCTTCTGAAGAGGGTTCATTTGCCGAAGATAGTTAATTTAATAAAAATTTGTGCAGCAGACAACTGTTTCTATTCCTAAAACATGTTTCACAGCTGCTGATTGACAGCCATCAATATAATTACTACGTCTACAATTCTAAGTAATTTTAATGGTTTCTACTCCAGTTGCAGTTATTTCGAGGTATATGCCCAAGCCAACCTCATAAAACGTAAAAGCGTTGGAATGTGATATGTCAAAGCCATATTTTTTATGTTGAAAATTTGCATGTAGTATTTCATATCTTTCTTCAAGAGAATAAACATATTTTCCATATTTATCATCCCCATAAAGATCCTCTAAAAAAAGATTCTATGTTCAAATGAAAACATTGACCTGATTACATTTGTAGGACATACAGGTCATACCACGCTGTCTTTCAGAACAGAGCAACTTAATTATTCTGTTAACGAAAGTACAATGTTAATCATGACAGAAGATGGTTTTCACGTGCTTCTTTATTAAAACACGTAAAATGTGTTTTAATCGTGAAGGGTTAACAATATTTACATTGAGCATGGAATATTACATGCTAGTCATTTAAAGCAGTTTTAATTACTGCATATTTATTAAATACTGTAGGAGGGGAGATCAAATAACGCCAATAACTCAAAACAAAAATATGGATCACCAAAAATTATTTTCAGATAACGCCCCATAGAATGTGAACTTCGAACATCGTCATGGCCAGAAACAATCAAAATCACTGACCAGCTGTGTGACGTCAGCAATCTAGTGTTCGTGTCCAACAACAGTTATCAAAGCCCTTTGGTCAAATCATTGACAGCGCAGTAGGTAATAACTCTTGTACAGATCTTCGATAAGTTAGAGCGAGGGCCTAACTTTGGTCAAAGTTCGCCGCTGTATACATGTCATTACGCTTGCAGTAATGTACTTACGGTGTAAAATGACGAAGGATATTTGGTGTTGGCTACCACCACATCCAGTGATCAGCCGTATTCGAAGTGGTTGCACTGTGGATGATGATAATCTTACGTATAAAAAGAAAGGGTGCGTAAGGAGGTGGATTTCTGAAAGGCCAAGAGTGTTCACATTGTACGTAAGTGAAATAAATGTATTTACTTGTACTCTAAATAACCTAACTTAACCGTCATAAATTCCTCCTTAAGCTATTTATGTATGGGTTCAGATGTTTCTGGAATAATATGTAAAAACGTACACTGTTGAATTCGAGTAGGTCACTATATTGCAAGCCGGAACAGCTCTCGCTTGTTGCTAAAAATCTTAACCTGTCCATAACATAATCTTCAGCAGAAACAGAAAATGGCTCTGAGCACTATGGGACTCAACATCTGAGGTCATCAGTCCCCTAGACTTAGAACTACTTAAACCTAAGGACATCACACACATCCATGCCCGAGGCAGGATTCGAACCTGCGACCGTAGCAGCAGCGCGGTTCCGGACTGGAGCGCCTAGAACCGCTCAGTCACCGTTGCCGGCAGCAGAAATAGAATTCATGATTTAAATACCGGTAATGAAACACTGTATCAGTTACGTATTTTTTCGCTATTTTCACGATCCTTTGTGAGAATTTATTCTCACGATCAAGTACAAATATTTACATAGGTATTTTACGTGGTGCTTCGAAAAATCATAAAAAGAAATCTGTCCACCTGCAGTAAACCATAAAATCAGAACTGCAGGGCAAGACATGCAAAACAGCGCATATACAAACACAACATAAAACACCTGCTTGAAAATTTATGCTTGATAATGAGAATAAATTCTCGAAACGCGACGTATTGAGCACGAAAAAATACGTATCTAGTGCAGTGTTTCACTACTTGAATAGTGAATGACACAGTTGCAAGATTTACAAAAACATCGATTATGATGAATGAAACTAGGACGTGGAATTTCTTAAATAGGTGTCTTGTTTTCAAATATGAGGGGCCACTTTCATGAGGACAAGCTGAAATGTTTCTTCGTCCATTATCAAACAATTTTGGTTCTTTGTCCTCGCACTGTAGCTCACGAAGCAAACTCTGATGAACGCTTTGAGCTTCTCATCTCACTATCCTCTGTTTCACCCACAGTCGTTTAATTTTCTTTCTTTTCAAGCATTGCGCTCGCCACCAAAATTGCTGTTGTACAGGGTATTAGCTGTTCGGCTTCGATTCCCGAACAACTATGACAAAAAATTTTAAGATCGTATAATAGCTCCAGTGAAGTAGTTTTGTCAAGGAAGTCTGACGAAATCTTTAACGAAATTCTTTCACGGTGTAATACTGGCCGCAAGAACGTGTAGGCCGTTGCCTGGTGCAAGTCTTTTAGTTGACACCACTTCGGCGACTCGCGTGTCGACGAGGATGATATGGTGATGAAGACAAAACCATCCAATCACCAAGCGGAGAAAATCTCTGACCCAGCTGGGAAATGAACAAGCGTCCCTCATATGGCATTCTGCCGCGCTGACCACTTTCTTTTTGAGCATTGAGGGTACCTAGCAAATGAAAAGAGAAAAAGAAGGACTAATCCTAAGGGGCACTGCCGCTTGTGACCCTGCCAAGCAATAATAAACTAATCCCTCTTCTGGCGTTGCCATCTTAAATACTTTTGAACCACCCTCCCCTCTCTCCACCTCCCCCCTCCCACACACACACACACACACACACACACACCTAGGGAAATTAAGATAACTGAAAGTGGCACTTGTTCAAGCGCCAAGCATTCAGAGCGATAGGAATGAGGGACAGGAGATACTAATCACCATGAAACAATGATTTTTTTCGTATTATATCCATTCGTTGGTCTGTATATGTTACTGCACTGTACTGTGGAATGTGATCATGGATGTGTTCTGAAATGGGATGACGGGGCACATCCCAACTGTGGAAAAGGGAGCGGTCGCGCGGTTCCAGACTGTAGCGCCTAGGACCGCTCGACCACTCCGTCTGGCTGAGTACTTATAACAAAACACTTCATCCTTCTGGTACCTTAAGGTAACTTTTCAATAGTGAACTATAAGGAGGTACATTTAGCTTCTGTACGAATCACTAGTAGCTAAAAGCCGAAGGGTGTTCGCCAATCGGGTTGTAACTGGTAGACACTCTCACATTTGTATCGATTTTGGCTATTCTCGAACAAACCATTTGTACAAGATATTCGAAATCGTGTTCAGACATTGTGGGAATGCTCTGAAACAGTTATGTGTCCAGCATCAGTTCACTAGTTAAATTTTCTGGAGCGTTACGCTTACTTCAAAAAGAACGTATCCACAAATCCCGATCCCTCTTGTTCTTTCTAAGTTAATTCCTTGTGTAATGTGAAAGTAGTAGAGCCGCACTGACTTCCAGTAGCTCGCGTTCATCCATTTTGTGTTAAGTGTGGCCTCATGCAAACACCGAGACGGCAATGTACTGCTGCAAACGCTACCGGAAAATAGTGGTTGTTTATGTTGTGCTACATGTGGTTTTAACTGTGTGGCCTCAACGTTGGGACGTATTGTCAGTAACATGCAATTTGTATGTCACATGTAAAGGTATCTAATTATTAAGGTGCACGCCCTGGGAATTCACTATGTATTCGGAAAAATGGCTCAATATTTGTGACAAGGAAGAATACAAATGTCACTAATTGCCCCAGAATGCGTTACAAATGCGAAGAAGGGAAAAAAACTATTAGCTTGCGGCAGGACGCGAACCTACTACCCTTCATTCTTCCTAAACTAAATGCCACATGGCCTTGCAGGCCATACTGAAATGCAACCAAGTGTTACTACCATTACAGTTTATAATATACACTACTAGCCATTAAAATTTCTACACCAAGAAGAAATGCAGATGATAAACGGTTATTGATTGGACAAATATATTATACTAGAACTGACATGTGATTACATTTTCACGCAATTTGGGTGCATAGATCCTGAGAAATCAGTACCCAGGACAACCACCTCTGGCCGTAATAACGGCCTTAATACGCCTGGGCATTGAGTCAAACAGAGCTTGGATGGCGTATGCAGGTACAGCTGCCCATGCAGCTTCAACACGATATTACAGTTCATCAACAGCAGTGACTGGCGTATTGTGACGAGCCAGTTGCTCGGCCACCATTGATCAGACGTTTTCAATTGGTGAGAGATCTGGAGAATGTGCTGGCCAGGGCAGCAGTCGAACATTTTCTGTATCCAGAAAGGCCCGTACAGGACCTGCAACATGCGGTCGTGCATTATCATGCTGAAATGTAGGGTTTCGCAGGGACCGAATGAAGGGTAGAGCCACGGGTCGTAAAACATCTCAAATGTAACGTCCATTGTTCAAAGTGCCGTCAATGCGAACAAGAGATGACCGAGACGTGTAACCCATGGCACCCCATACCATCACGCTGAGTGATACGCCAGTATGGCGATGACGAATACACGCTTCCAATGTGCATTCACCGCAATGTCGCCAAACACGGATGCGACCATCATGATGCTGTAAACAGAACCTGAATTCATCCAAAAAAATGACGTTTTGCCATTTAGTGCACCCAGGTTCGTCGTTGAGTACACCATCGCAGGCGCACCTGTCTGTGATGCAGCGTCAAGGGTAACCGCAGCCATGGTCTCCGAGTTGATAGTCCATGCTGCTGCAAACGTCGTCGAACTGTTCGTGCAGATGGTTGTTGTCTTGCAAACGTCCCCATCTGTTGACTCAGGGATCGAGACGTGGCTACACGATTTGTTACAGCCATCCGGATGAGATGCCTGTCATCTCGGCTGCTAGTGATACGAGGCCGTTGGGATCCAGCACGGCGTTTCTTATTGCCCCCCTGAACCCACAGATTCCATATTCTGCTAAGAGTCATTGGATCTCGACCAACGCAAGCAACAATGTCGCGATACGATAAACCGCAATCGCGATAGGCTACAATCCGACCTTTATCAAAGTTGGAAACGTGATGGTACGTATTTCTCCTCCTTACACGAGGCATCAGAACAACGCTTCACCAGGCAACGCCGGTCAACTACTGTTTGTGTATGAGAAATCGGTCGGAAACTTTCCTCATGTCAGCACGTTGTAGGTGTAGCCACCGGCGCCAAACTTGTGTGAATGTTCTGAAAAGCTAATCATTTGCATATCACAGCATCTTCTTCCTGTCGGTTAAATTTCGCGTCTGTAGCACGTCATCTTCGTGGTGTAGCAATTTTAATGGCCAGTAGTGTAGTTCCCTGAAGGCATTCACCGCCGATACGTCTTTATTTCATATTTATCTGTAAGAAATCGTACCAAGAGAGACATGTTTGTGATAACTCTACATTACACCAAAAGCAACGTTACTAATATAGACATGCACACTGGTGAAATACAACGCTTTTCAATTGGCCTTACTGTTCCGACTTTTCGTTGGTCGCTTAGAGCGCAGACGGGGTGGTGAGGGCATTGTTTTCATTCTTGCAATACGGGCCTTAAGCTTCATGCGCTTGTGTCGTCTGGCAGTAACACTACACTGCCGACGTTGCACAGATTTACTCTCAGGCCTGTATTTATTGACCTCTCGATTATGGCCCACAAATGTAACATGAGTTATGTCGGGCGATGTGGGTGGCTAAACCATTCGCAGGAGCTGTCCAGATTGTTCTTAAAACCAATGGTGAAAAACTGTGGCCCGATGACATGACGCATTGTCATCCACAACATGAAGTCCATGAATGGCTGCAAATGGTCTCCAAGTAGCCGAACATAACCATCTCCAGTCAACGATCTGTTTAGTTGGACCAGAGGATCCATTCCATTCCATGTAAAAACAGCCCACACTATTATGGATCCACCACCAGCTTGCACAGAGCCTTGATGACAGTTAGGGTCCATTGCTTCGTGACTCATCTTACCTGGCCTCGGTTTTCCAGCCGTCTAGGTTCCAACTGATATGGTCACGAGCCCAGGAGAGGCGCTGCAGGCGATGTTGTGCTGTTAGCACAGTCACTCGCGACCGTCGTCTGATACCACAGCCCATTACGCCAAATTTCGCTGCAGTGTCCTAACGGATACGTTCATCGTATGTACACACTGATCTTTGTGGTTATTCCACACAGCGCTGCTTGTCTGTGAGCAGTGACAATGCTACGCAAATGTCACTGCTCTCGGTCGTTTAACTGAAGGCCGCTGGCCATTGAGTTGTCTAGTACCTTCCGCCGCGGAAGTCGGACACGCACCAGAACAAATGGACGTGGTCAACCCATAGAGGGCTTCACCTCCGCGGCGGCTATTCCGCGCAGCGGCTCTCACGCAGCGAGGGCGCCACCGCTACACCACATGCAGACAGCGGCCAATAGCCACTCCCTCCGGTTTCATATATAGGGACCCGCTCTGCCCTAGTCCATCGTGCCATTTCAGCACTAATCGAAGCGCTAGGTTTTCAGGTGCCAGCCAGCCGAGCAGCAGCGGTCCCGCCGAGCAGCAGCAGCAGCGGTCCCGGTCAACAGCAGTGGTCGAGCCAGCCAGTCAGCCAGCTAGCCAGCCAGCCAGCCCTCCAGCAGCAGCAGCAGCAGTCCAGCCAGCCAGCCAGCCCTCCCGCAACAGCAGCAGCAGCAGCAGCAGCAGCGGCCCCGGCCTCATCCGCAGCAGCAGCAGCAGCTGCGGCATCCCTGCCTGTTGTCGCCAGCGCCAGCAGCGTGGGACTCTGGTCTTCGTCCGTCTTCGTCTTCATCCGTCTTCATTTTCGTCTGTCTCCACTTTTTTTTTCCTTTCCTTTTCGTCCTGTGCATTTTTGTTTATGCCTGTCGTCATGTCAGCCCCCACCACCACTACCACCACAGCCATAGTTTATACTTCCCCCTCTGCCGCCACCGCCACCATTACATGGTGTGCACAGTCACACCCCCCTCTTTCCATCCCTCCCCTTCTCACTCTCCCTTCACCCTCGCTCTCTGTCGCCCCCTCTCCAGCTTCTTCCTCCCGCTCCTCTCCCTCAGATCCTTTCCCCCCACTCCCGCAGCCTGTCACTGCAGCTCCAGCTAGGGTGGTGGCCCGTCGGGCCACTGCCCATGCCCAACTCTCCCCATCGCCTTCGCCATCACCGCCACCACCATCGCCGTCACCGTCGCCTTCACCGTCACCATCTCCGGCGCCGATTGCTGCGTCCACGCTGGGACCTGCCCCTTCCCGCCACCTCCCTACAGCTCCCGTCCCTCATATCACCACCCACCCTTCTGCCACCATTAAACGCCCTAGTGGCACCACCACCTCCTCCGCTCCCAAAAAGACCCTGCCCCATCCTCCTTCCCCCCCCCCCCCAGGATGCCATGGATGTCTCCCCGCCTGGTCCTGCTCCCTCCGCCTCCTCCTCCTCATCCCCCCCCCTCTTTATACAAATACCTACACTCCCATCCCAATCCTTCCCTTCTTGAGGCCCGGAATCTCTTCCTCCTCCTCTGCCAACACTTCCCTGGTGCCCCCATCTCCCTCCTCACTCCCAGACAGGATTCAGTTCTCATCTCCTCCCCCAGCCCCACCCTCCATACTGACATCCTCTCCCGCCTCCCCATCACCCGTTTTGGCCCCAATGCCTCCCTCACCCCTGCTCCATCTCCTACCCGCCAACCCCAACCCCTACGTCGCCCGCCAACCCTCACCGCCGTGTCACTCGGCTCAGTCCGACGATCATGGAGGAGGAGGTGTTGGCGGAGCTCAAGGTGCATCCCACACTGGAGGTGCGGGCAGTCCTGCCGCATTTTCAACTCGGCCGGCCCCACCTGCCTTTTCTCCGAACACGCCCCCTCCACTGACCATCTCCTGAAGCAGGGTGCACCCCTCTTCAACCAGCGCTATAAGGTCAACCCCTCCCGCTTCCCTCCTCAATCCCCGCGCTGCCAGAGGTGTCTGCGCTATAACGCACACCCAACTGCCGAGTGCCGCGAGGCCCCCACCTGCCCGCACTGTAGACAGGCCCACTTCTTATGGCAGTGTCCCGATCTCCAGTCCCCCCCCCTCCTGCAATACCTGTAACCTCCCTCATCCTACTTACTCCCAGAAATGTAAGGCCCGACCCCCTCTTACCACTCCTGAACTCACCGTTCCTGTCCGCCCTCTGGACGCCCCCACCCCTCCCGGCAATTCCCTTCGCCCACCCCCTACTGCTGAGGACATCATCAGATTCCTCACCATCGTCCTTCAGAATGTTCAGCCTTTTCAGCGCCCCCACACCCTCCAACAGATGTCCCTCGCCGCCCGTTCCATTTTCCACCTAAAAATGTATGCCACCTACTCCAACAACCAGGCCCATTTCACCTTCTCCCATCTTGACACCCTTTTCTAAATCCCTGTCATGGCGCGACAGCACCGTATCCTTTTCAACAACATCCGCTCCCTTCCCGCCAACAAGAACCTCTTCCTGCACACCCTTGCCACCCACTGCGTGGATGCCTTCCTCCTCAACGAAACCTTCCCCCAACCCCACCACACCGTCCACACTTCACCCTACCTCCTTCACCACTCCGATAATCCCCTCCCGATTGCGCGTGGCGGAGATGCCATTGGTCACCACCGCCAGATCCCCGTTCGGTTTCAACCTCTCCTTCCTGACCCCACCGAACACCTGATCCTTAGTCTCTTCATCCCTGGCGTTACCGTTACCTGCACCACCATCTATGTCCGCCCTAACGCCCCTATTCCCTTCGACTTCCTCTCCCACATTGACTGTACCTTCTCCTCCTACGTGATCATCGCCGACCTCAACATCCATAGTCGTTCCGCCATCCAGTTACGGCGGTGGGATCGGTTCCTCTCCTCCCTTCAAGGCAACCTCATCCCCATCCCCCAGCACACCCGTCCTGAATCCAACTCCACTCATGATGTTATCCTTTCCTCCCCCAACCTCCTTGGCCGCATAATGGTGGATGTCCTGGAGGCTATTGGTAGCGACCATCTCCCTGTCCTCCTCACCGTTTCAGACGGTCGTCGCCCCTGCCCCGACCCTCGTAATGACCCTCCCCCTAAGTATGTCCATGACTATTCCCGTGCCAACTGGAATGCCTACCGGGATACCCTCTCCACCCTGGTCGATAGCCACCCCTTCCCCTACCACCACCCTGATGATGTAACCCATGCCGCTTCCTTTCTCCAGCAGACCTTGTCTGAGGCCGTGGAGGCCCACATCCCTACTGTCACCATCCACCCCCACCATCCTACCTTACCCCCACAGGCCGTACTCCTCCTCCATGAATCCCGCCGTCTCTACCGTGCCTTCCTCCACACGCGTGACCCGCACACACTACGACGCCACCGGCAACTCCAGCGACACATTCGTAATTTGCTCGCGGCTAAGAAACGCCGGGACTGGCAACAGACATGCACCTGTTTCAATGCTACCCTACCTATCAACTCGTTCAACAGTTCTGGTCAGCCTTCCGTCACCTTACCGGAACTAAACCCTCCCCCTACTATCCTCTTCTCCAAGATGATCACCCATTCCCTGACACCCTTAGTAAGGCCAATCACTTTGCCTCCTACCTCTCCGATGTATTTTCCATCCCCGATGATCCCCAGTTCAATTACTCCCTCTTCCCGGATGTCTGCGTTCGAACTGACACCTCTGTCCCTCCCCTCGCACCTGGTTTCCAGTACTTGGACAACATTGCACACACGGAACTCAATGCCCCTATCACTACACAGGATCTCATTGCTACACTCCGCACTAAACCCAACACCGCTCCTGGTCACGATCGTGTCACCTACCGTCACCTTCGTGAAGCTCCTGTCTCTTTCCTCTCCACTCTGGCCAGGCTCTACAATGTCATCCTGTCCATCGGTTACTACCCCGACCTGTGGAAAACCTCCCGTATCCTGATGTTCCTTAAACCTGGCAAACCGCCATCCGCTGTCTCCTCCTACCGTCCCATCAGCCTTACCTCAGTCTTCAGCAAGGTCCTGGAATCTATCCTCCCCCGACGCATCCACCAGCATCTCCGCCAGCACCGCCTCCTTCCCATTACCCAGTGTGGCTTTCGGCCATCCTTCTCTTTCGATGACCTTCTCCTTCACCTCCCTCATCTCCTTTCCGAACAGCTTAATTCCCATCGCTCCGCAATCTTCCTCTCCCAGGACCTCGAACGTGCTTATGACCGCGTATAGCATTCTTGGTCTCCTCTTCAAGCTCCCAACCTTCGCTCTTCCCATTAACTACGTCCGTCTGATCGGCCAGGAAGTGCCAGGAATTGTCTCGTCACTCATTTTGATAATGTATTTCACAATAAAAAACACTCAAAACAATGAAGTGCAAAACAATAACAAAACAAATGAAAATGGCTACCTCCCAAAATACTAACAGCTACCCAATGTTTGTTGCAGCCAAAAACGAAATGATGGCTGGCCAAAGCCTTCTGATGTCTACCAACTTTGGGCAATTCAGGAACATGAATTGGCCTGTCAACTAAAAATTAACACTTTGTAAGGTCACACACAAAATGAAACCTTGCATGTCAAATAACAAGGAAACTTAAAATTACATCAACACAAAGACCTACTAAATAGTAAAACCATATTCTGTACATTTTACACTTAATTAGAACTGATCATTGCAGACTGCAAAAATAAAATATTAATGTAATATTAGTTAACAGCAGGAGTGTCTAAGGAAAGCTCTAAGAAGTAATCTCATTTGTAAACATTGGATCAGATGGACTGAAGAAGAAACTACAGTTGTGTTTAACACTCAAGGATTATATTTAAGAAGTTGTGTACCACTCCAGAAAACTTTTTTTTTATTTCTGTGTTTTATGGTTACACTCAGCACTAAATATGCAGTTTTTCTGAACAACCAATCTTGGAATTTGTGAGACAGGACTCCACACTCTATTGCAACCCAGTCTAGTCAAGAGCTCTCTTCTTGTTTAGTGTTTGTTTTACATACACCTTTGGCACACCACTAAATTTCTGTGATGTAGCCAAGGCTTTTGATACAGTAAATCATAAAGTACTGCTAGGGAAACTAAAACAGTATGGCATTAAAGATGTTACCCATGCTTGGATGGAGTCATATCCCAACCATAGCAAGCATAGGTGCACATCATTATATAATAAAAGAAGAATAAGATTATATTCTCAGTGAGAAAATATTTAATATGATGAGCCCAAGATTTGATACTTAGCCCTCTCCTATTCTTGGTCTACCTAAATGATTTACCCAAGATACTGGAGGGCACTTTAAAGTATGTGATGTTTGCTGATGATACAATTGTATTGATAAAGCTGGCATACTAGAAAATACCAAGAGGATAATGAGACTTAACCATAATAATAATAATAATAATCATCTTGAACAGTTTTCAGCCCCAGGATGGGTCTGTTTGGAACACAAGCCTCACCATCTAGTGGTGTTCTCATACCATCTTTGTGTTCACTGTGGTACAGTCGTCACCCCCTTCCTGTCCCCCCACCTTCCGCAAACACTCCTCAACACCTTTCAGCCATCTATCCCATGGTATTCCTCATGGCTGTTTCCTTCACATCTCTATTTTGTTTATCTTCTTCTTGGGATTGTCTTGTTGTCTGTTCTCTTTAAGTGCCCATACCATCTTAGCCATGATGTTTCTGTACTGCTGTACAAGGGCTCCTCTTTCACTGTTTCCCTTACCCTTTCATTTCTCATGCTACCTCTCCTTGTTATTTCAGTCCTACTTCTGAGGAAATTCATTTCACATGCCTGTAATCTATTTACATCTCCTTTCTTCTTTACCAATTTGCCACATGCATAGGCAATAATGGGATGTAATAACTTCTATATATCACTTGTTTGCTGTTTTGTGAGACATCCTTGTTGCAAATCAGGCTCCTCACACTTCACAGGAATGCTTCTGACTGTCTGAATGTTCACTGATCTTCCTCACTTCATCCTTTTTTCTCTTATGTTTCCCAAATACTTGAAACTTTCCACTTCTTCAACTGTTCAGCTCCACTCCAAATTCAGCTAGTTGGTCTACTTTCTTTCTAGTTGAAATCAGAATTTCATATCTCACATTTATTTACATTAAACTTCATCCCATGCTGTCTCACAGTTTCTTCCCACCTGTTTCTCAATCTCCTCGTCCTTGTTTCTCCAGATTGTCAACTCATCTGAGAACACCATCACTTTCATTTTGTCTTTTCTAGTTTTTTCTGCCACATTAGTCATTCTCATCCAAGACCCCCCCCCCCCCCCCCCCATGAACCATGGACCTTGCCGTTGGTGGGGAGGCTTGCGTGCCTCAGCGATACAGATAGCCATACCGTAGGTGCAACCACAACGGAGGGGTATCTGTTGAGAGGCCAGACAAACATGTGGTTCCTGAAGAGGGGCAGCAGCCTTTTCAGTAGTTGCAAGGGCAACAGTCTGGATGATTGACTGATCTGGCCTTGTAACAATAACCAAAACGGCCTTGCTGCGCTGGTACTGCGAACGGCTGAAAGCAAGGGGAAACTACAGCCGTAATTTTTCCCGAGGGCATGCAGCTTTACTGTATGATTACATGATGATGGCGTCCTCTTGGGTAAAATATTCCGGAGGTAAAATAGTCCCCCATTCGGATCTCCAGGCGGGGACTACTCAAGAGGATGTCGTTATCAGGAGAAAGAAAACTGGCGTTCTCCGGATCGGAGCGTGGAATGTCAGATCCCTTAATCGGGCAGGTAGGTTAGAAAATTTAAAAAGGGAAATGGATAGGTTGAAGTTAGATATAGTGGGAATTAGTGAAGTTCGGTGGCAGGAGGAACAAGACTTCTGGTCAGGTGACTACAGGGTTATAAACACAAAATCAAATAGGGGTAATGCAGGAGTAGGTTTAATAATGAATAGGAAAATAGAAATGCGGGTAAGCTACTACAAACAGCATAGTGAACGCATTATTGTGGCCAAGATAGATACAAAGCCCACGCCTACTACAGTAGTACAAGTTTATATGCCAACTAGCTCTGCAGATAATGAAGAAATTGAAGAAATGTATGATGAAATAAAAGAAATTATTCAGATTGTGAAGGGAGACGAAAATTTAATAGTCATGGGTGACTGGAATTCGAGTGTAGGAAAAGGGAGAGAAGGAAACATAGTAGGTGAATATGGATTGGGGGACAGAAATGAAAGAGGAAGCCGCCTGGTCGAATTTTGCACAGAGCACAACATAATCATAACTAACACTTGGTTTAAGAATCATGAAAGAAGGTTGTATACATGGAAGAACCCTGGCGATACTAAAAGGTATCAGATAGATTATATAATGGTAAGACAGAGATTTAGGAACCAGGTTTTAAATTGTAAGACATTTCCAGGGGCAGATGTGGACTCTGACCACAATATATTGGTTATGACCTGTAGATTAAAACTGAAGAAACTGCAAAAAGGTGGGACTTTAAGGAGATGGGACCTGGATAAACTAAAAGAACCAGAGGTTGTACAGAGATTCAGGGAGAGCATAAGGGAGCAATTGACAGGAATGGGGGAAATAAATACAGTAGAAGAAGAATGGGTAGCTTTGAGGGATGAAGTAGTGAAGGCAGCAGAGGATCAAGTAGGTAAAATGACGAGGGCTAGTAGAAATCCTTGGGTAACAGAAGAAATATTGAATTTAATTGATGAAAGGAGAAAATATAAAAATGCAGTAAGTGAAACAGGCAAAAAGGAATACAAACGTCTCAAAAATGAGATCGACAGGAAGTGCAAAATGGCTAAGCAGGGATGGCTAGAGGACAAACGTAAGGATGTAGAGGCCTATCTCACTAGGGGTAAGATAGATACCGCCTACAGGAAAATTAAAGAGACCTTTAGAGATAAGAGAACGACTTGTACGAATATCAAGACCTCAGATGGAAACCCAGTTCTAAGCAAAGAAGGGAAAGCAGAAAGGTGGAAGGAGTATATAGAGGGCCTATACAAGGCGATGTACTTGAGGACAATATTATGGAAATGGAAGAGGATGTAGATGAAGATGAAAAGGGAGATATGATACTTCGTGAAGAGTTTGACAGAGCACTGAAAGCCCTGAGTCGAAACAAGGCCCCCGGAGTAGACAATATTCCATTGGAACTACTGACGGCCGTGGGAGAGCCAGTCCTGACAAAACTCTACCATCTGGTGAGCAAGATGTATGAAACAGGCGAAATACCCTCAGACTTCAAGAAGAATATAATAATTCCAATCCCAAAGAAAGCAGGTGTTGACAGATGTGAAAATTACCGAACTATCAGCTTAATAAGTCACAGCTGCAAAATACTAACACGAATTCTTTACAGACGAATGGAAAAACTAGTAGAAGCCAACCTCGGGTAAGATCAGTTTGGATTCCGTAGAAACACTGGAACACGTGAGGCAATACTGACCTTACGACTTATCTTAGAAGAAAGATTAAGGAAAGGCAAACCTACGTTTCTAGCATTTGTAGACTTAGAGAAAGCTTTTGACAATGTTGACTGGAATACTCTCTTTCAAATTCTAAAGGTGGCAGGGGTAAAATACAGGGAGCGAAAGGCTATTTACAATTTGTACAGAAACCAGATGGCAGTTATAAGAGTCGAGGGACATGAAAGGGAAGCAGTGGTTGGGAAGGGAGTAAGACAGGGTTGTAGCCTCTCCCCGATGTTGTTCAATCTGTATATTGAGCAAGCAGTAAAGGAAACAAAAGAAAAATTCGGAGTAGGTATTAAAATTCATGGAGAAGAAATAAAAACTTTGAGGTTCACCGATGACATTGTAATTCTGTCAGAGGCAGCAAAGGACTTGGAAGAGCAGTTGAATGGAATGGACAGTGTCTTGAAAGGAGGATATAAGATGAACATCAACAAAAGCAAAACGAGGATAATGGAATGTAGTCTAATTAAGTCGGGTGATGCTGAGGGAATTAGATTAGGAAATGAGGCACTTAAAGTAGTAAAGGAGTTTTGCTATTTGGGGAGCAAAATAACTGATGATGGTCGAAGTAGAGAGGATACAAAATGTAGGCTGGCAATGGCAAGGAAAGCGTTTCTGAAGAAGAGATATTTGTTAACATCAAGTATAGATTTAAGTGTCAGGAAGTCATTTCTGAAAGTATTCGTATGGAGTGTAGCCATGTATGGAAGTGAAACATGGACGATAAATAGTTTGGACAAGAAGAGAATAGAAGCTTTCGAAATGTGGTGCTACAGAAGAATGCTGAAGATTAGATGGGTAGATCACATAACTAATGAGGAAGTATTGAATAGGATTGGGGAGAAGAGAAGTTTGTGGCACAACTTGACCAGAAGAAGGGATCGGTTGGTAGGACATGTTCTGAGGCATCAAGGGATCACCAATTTAGTATTGGAGGGCAGCGTGGAGGGTAAAAATCGTAGAGGGAGACCAAGAGATGAATACACTAAGCAGATTCAGAAGGATGTAGGTTGCAGTAGGTACTGGGAGATGAAAAAGCTTGCACAGGATAGAGTAGCATGGAGAGCTGCATCAAACCAGTCTCAGGACTGAAGACCACAACAACAACATCCAAGACCACAATGAAGAGGAGAGGTGACAATGCACTGCCCTGTTTCACACGATTTGTTTACTGCAACTAATATGTCCTTTCATTTCCCACTTCCACACAACTCATACTTCCATAGTAAATTTTTACCCCTCTGCTTGCTGTCTCTCTTTCTACTCCCTTCTTTTCTAATGCTCCACAGACCTTTTCTCTACAGATGCTATCAGATGCCTTTTCTATACTTAGAAAGGCCATCACAAGGCCTTCCCCAAAGTCAGTGGTGCTCATGGACCTGCCACACTGCAAATATGAGGTCAATAGTTAACCTCCCAGGTCTGAAGCCATGCTGTTCCTCTCCCTGTTTGTTCTTGACCCTTTTTTGGATTCTAATCTTCAGGATTTTTTCATACACATTGGGCACAGTGTGTTATCAGTGTGACTCTGCTGTAGTTTCTACAATCCTTTGTACTCCCTTTCCTGATTATAGCAACAATTAGTGCCCTCCTCCTATATTCTGGAGTCTTCTTCCCATTCTCTGCCACCCTCATCACATGATACAGCTACTGTTTCCCAACCTCCAATTGCAACCTTCACTATTTTGACACTTAGTTCATCCATGCCTGGTGCCTATACTCCTTTCTTCATGTCCAGTACCATTTCCATGTCTTTCCCTGTCAGATCTTTTTCCCTCCCAGAGTTTGCTTCAATCCTCTATAGCCTCTTGTTCTCACCTCCAAGTCTGTTCAGATTTAGCAAATGCTCAAAGTACTCCTTTCACACAATCTTCATTGTCTCTTTGTTATTAACCTCATTCTTATTTCAGTCTATCATTGCTGCATCCTCTCTGACCTCTCCTCTTACTTTTGACTATTCCATATAGTACTGTCTTGCTGCCTCTTTTATCTTCCACCATCGTTTCTGTCCATTCTTCCATCCACTTTCTTCTCTTCTTAGCCACTATTTTACTTGCCTGTTTATTCTTTTTCTTATACTTCTCTCTTGCTGAAGGCATTTCCTTCTGTCCAGATAGCTCTTTGACACTCTCATTCCATCATGACGTCTCCTTCCTCTGTTTTGTCACTTCTCCTTCAACATAAAACTACTAGAGCTTCTACCATTGTTGTTGTGGTCTTCAGTCCTGAGAATGGTTTGATGCAGCTCTCCATGCTACTCTATCCTGTGCAAGCTTCTTCATCAACCAGTACCTACTGCAACCTACATCCTTCTGAATCTGCTAAGTGTAGTCATCTCTTGGTCTCCCTCTACGATTTTTACCCTCCATGCTGCCCTCCAATACTAAATTGGTGATCCCTTGATGCCTCAGAACATGTCCTACCAACCGATCCCTTCTTCTGGTCAAGTTATGCCACAAACTTCTCTTCTCCAAAATCCTATTCAATACTTCCTCATTAGTTATGTGATCTACCCATCTAATCTTCAGCATTCTTCTGCAGCACCACATTTCAAAAGCTTCTATTTTCTTCTTGTCCAAACTATTTATTGTCCATGTTTCACTTGCATACATGGCTACACTCCATACAAATACTTTCAGAAACGACTTCCTGACACTTAAATCTATACTCGATGTTAACAGATTTCTCTTCTTCAGAAACTCCTTCCTTGCCTTTGCCAGTCTACATTTTATATCCTCTTTACTTCGACCATCATCAGTTATTTTGCTCCCCAAATAGCAAAACTCCTTTACTACTTTAAGTGTCTCATTTCCTAACCTAATTCCCTCAGCATCACTCGACTTAATTTGACTACATTCCATTATCCTCGTTTTGCTTTTGTTGATGTTCATCTTATATCCACCTTTCAAGACACTATCCACTCTGTTCAACTGCTCTTCCAAGTCCTTTGCTGTCTCTGACAGAATTACGATGTCATCGGCGAACCTCAAAGTTTTTATTCTTTCTCCATGGATTTTAAAACCTACTACGAATTTTTCTTTCGTTTCCTACACTGCTTGCTCAATATACAGATTGAATAACATCTGGGAAAGACTACAACCCTGTCTTACTCCCTTCCCAACCACTGCTTCCCTTTCATGTCCCTCAACCCTTATAACTGCCATCTGGTTTCTGTACAAATTGTAAATAACCTTTCACTCCCTGTATTTTACCCCTGCCACCTTCAGAATTTGAAAGAGAGTATTCCAGTCAACATTGTCAAAAGCTTTCTCTTTGTCTACAAATGCTAGAAACGTAGGTTTGCCCTTCCTTAATCTAGCTTCTAAGATAAGTCGTAGGGTCAGTATTGCCTCACGTGTTCCAACATTTCTACGGAATCCAAACTGATCTTCCCCGAGGTTGGCTTCTACTAGTTTTCCCATTCATCTGTAAAGAATTCGCGTTAGTATTTTGCAGCTGTAACTTATTAGACTTATAGTGCGATAATTTTCACATCTGTCAACACCTGCTTTCTTTGGGATTGGAATTATTACATTCTTCTTGAAGTCTGAGGGTATTTCTCCTGTTTCATACATATTGCTCACCAGATGGTAGAGTTTTGTCAGGACTGGCTCTCCCAAGGCCGTCAGTAGTTCCAATGGAATGTTGTCTACTCCGGGGGCCTTGTTTCAACTCAGGTCTTTCAGTACTCCGTCAAACTCTTCACGCAGTATCGTATCTCCCATTTCAGCTTCATCTACATGCTCTTGCATTTCCATAATATTGTCCTCAAGTACATTGCCCTTGTATAGACCCTCTATATACTCCTTCCACCTTTCTGCTTTCCCTTCTTTGCTTAGAACTGTGTTTCCATATGAGCTCTTGATGTTCATACAAGTGGTTCTCTTTTCTCCAAAGGTCTCTTTAATTTTCCTATAAGCAGTATCTATCTTACCCCTAGTGACATAAGCCTCTACATCCTTACATTTATCCTCTAGCCATCCTTGCTTAGCCTTTTTGCACTTCCTGTCGATCTCATTTTAGAGACGTCTGTATTCCTTTTTGCCTGCTTCATTTACTGCATTTTCATATTTTCTCCTTTCATCAATTAAATTCAGTATTTCTTCTGTTACCCAAGGATTTCTACTAGCCCTCGTCTTTTTACCTACTTGATCCTCTGCTGCCTTCACTACTTTATCCCTCAAAGCTACCCATTTTTCTTCTACCGTATTTCTTTCCCCCATTCCTGTCAATTGCTCCCTTATGCTCTCCCTGAAACTCTGTACAACCTCTGGTTCTTTTAGTTTATCCAGGTCTCATCTCCTTATATTATCACCTTTTTGCAGTTTCTTCAGTTTTAGTCTACAGGTCATAACCAATAGATTGTGGTCAGTGTCCACATCTGCCCCTGGAAATGTCTTACAATTTAAAACCTGGTTCCTAAATCTCTGTTTTACCATTATATAATCTATCTGAAACCTGTCAGTATCTCCAGGCTTCTTCCATGTATACAGCCTTCTTTTATGATTCTTGAACGAAGTGTTAGCTATGATTAAGTTGTGCTCTGTGCAAAATTCTACCAGGCGGCTTCCTCTTTCATTTCTTAGCCCTAGTCCATATTCACATACTACATATCCTTCTCTCCCTTTTCCTACTACCGAATTCCAGTCACCCATGACTATTAAATTTTCATCACCCTTCACTATCTAAATAATTTCTTTTATTTCATCATACATTTCTTCAATTTCTTCTACCATATAACTTGAAACTATCCCCATTCGTCTTCTCCTGTTTTTAACTCATCTTTTGGGTAGCCTTTCCTTTGTAATCTCCTAATATTCTTCCTTGACTTCCGTTTCCTTCCATTTTTGTGCTCTAATTTTCATTTCCTAGTTCTGTCTTCTTCCATTCCTGCATGATTCTCATGCTCATCAGCAGTAGCTGGTGGTCACCGTCCAATGCCTCAGATAGCTTTATATTCATTATAGTCCCCTTCACAACCAAATAATGGAGCACACAATCCACCAAAGATTTCTGCACTAGATTCCTGCTGTACCATGTTACTTTGTGGCTCTCTTTCTTATGAAAGCATGTGTTACGTACCACCAAACCATTTCTCTTGCAAAATTCCTGCATTCTCTTCCCTTTCTACTTCCCCATCCTTCTGCTTCCAGTACATTTTAGTACCCTTGGCACATTTGCCTTGTCAGATCATTGTCTTTTATATCCATTCTTTGAACAGCTACTGCTGTTGTTCAAAGCTGCTTGTTAATCTGATATTGGCTAGGTAGGCCTATCACAGCTTCACCAGAGCCCCATTGACCACCATCACTTTTTGGAGTTGTTACAGGGCCTTCACACCTACCATTTCAGTCCCCACTGCACTTCACCCCCGTAGGCCATCCCCTAGGTTCCAAACTCTCACATCCAAAGGCATACACTGGATGAGGCACCGTGTGTGATGTTACTGGGTTTTCACCTGGTTTATAAATGGGGGTTGCACCTGCATGTGGATGTCTGCTTTGCACTGAAAAATCTTTCTCACTGTGTTTACCTACAGAAAGGATTGCTAGTATACCTTGCATACTTTCACTCAGTTGTTACCTGTGGAATAATCTTTTGGGGCACTGTAGGCAAGATAAAAAGAATATATGTTCAACAGAAGCTCACAGTAAGAGTATTGTGTAAAATTTATAACAGAACATCTTGCAGAATTCTTTCCAGGGGACCTCATGATTTCTTCCACATACATGCCAATACATATAGTACCTAATAATATTTGTGATTAAAAACAAGAGTTGAATATGGGATAAACTCTGCAATCCACAGCCTCAGTCATAGAAGTATTTCTATTTTCTATAAAATCTATACATTCCTCTTGAGGGTTCGCAGGGGTGTTTCATATTCTGCTGTGGAAGTCCCTAAGATTTTTGACAATGTATATTGGGTAGGAAATTGAAATGTTCCAGAAACTCCAAAACAAAGTGAAGGAATATCTCATATCCACTCAACAATTTATCAGAATTCTTTGAAGGAGGACTGTACATAACACATGATCCCAATATTTGCATTTCATAGATCTTAGAACACTACAAAGGCAGCTAATAGAGGTCTCTGTAAAGTTACATAAATGCTTTGTTTGAACTAACAGATAGAAACAGAAGTTGAGTAGTATGGGAGGAGGAGCATTTGTTTTTTCGAAGTAGCTGTTCATATCCTTAGCTATATATATGTGTATATATACATACATGTACAGTAATTTTGAAGTAATTACCATAGTTATAAGTTTGAATGAATAAGTGCTAATCATTATTTGTAGATAGTATCCTTTAGAGAAGAATCTGGCAGTAGTCACTTCTTCCTGTGTAACTAGACTTAAAGTTCATTGCAGTATGAGATCAATGCAAAATATGTGTATCATTCAGAAAGACATAAATAACAGCATAACCACTATGAACCAAAGTTTATGCTTCTTCCACATACAAGTTAAATACAGTTGAGAACATAGAGACAAACACAGAAACAATCCAGATACTGATAAAATCAGTTGTTGCCAATATGTATGAACACAATATGAGAGGGTGCCTACAGCATAGTGCTTAAAAAGAGGAGCCCTCCTGTATATAGCATAGCAGATTCCATGCCATGTGAAGCCATGTGACACACCACAGACGGCTTCTGATGACCATCCCCACAGATGCCGTTGGCGGAGTATTCAAAGTGTAGCACACTGGCAGCTTGGTGCAGCAGCACACATCCATGTGTTAGATACAGGGTTATAGCACTTATGCCCCATCCCCCCGGGGAAAGAGCTCTCTGTCAAAGGCACTGGGTTGACTGTTGAAACATCATTGGCCTCTTTGGTGGACGCCGAAAGGTAATGATGGGGATGACAGAAGGAGATTCTGGGGCAGCTCTTGTGAGTAGAGGCAGACGTGGTGCAGTCATGGACACGTGTAGCAGCCACTCCCCTGCAAAGTACCATAAGAGAGAACCAGTGACAAGGGTGGTGTTAACATCTCAATGACAGGTTCCTTGACATGATAGTTAAACTGCACTGACAATAAAGGTGCAGACTTTCAACGGACATGCCAAGGATAGATGGTGGCGAAGGGCCTGAAGGCACTAGCCCAGGTGATGGCAGCATGTGCCCCATAGGAGAGGCAGGAGGCTGCTACATCAACAAAGAGGGAGAGTCTGTACCTGCAGCATGGATGCCCTGCAAGGCTGGGACAGATGCTAAGGGAGGAGGTGGACGTGACAGTGAAGGACTCATGGTCATCACCATGATGTGAGGATGCAGCTCTTCACTTTGCACCAGTGATGTTCTGGTGGTGCACCACTGCAAACAGATGCAGTGGCCTTGGTAGCCATAGGCCATGGCTGGTATCCACTTCACTCAGCTGCTGAACCCACTGAGCCCAGACTGTGGAGATAGGAGTGAACCATGATGAGGACCATGCCCACAGGCGGTGGTGGGGTGGCATGAGCTGATGATGGAGGGTGCATTGCAGGTGAGAATAGAGCATCTCAGTCGGACTCAGAACTCCCACTGGTGTAAACCTGTAGGAACTCAAGAAGCATGTCAAGATATCGTCTATGGAGGAGTCTGCAACATGCTTCTTCATTTCAGCATAGAACATAGGAATGAGACATTCTGCCTCACTATTAGATTGGGGGTGAATAAGAGGAGCAGCACATGGTGAATGCTGTGATGGGTGTAAAAATCATAGAAGGTCCGAGACACACTGTGGACAGTTATCAGCCGAAGCATGTAAGGCAGTCCTTCAACACTAAAAATATTGGAGAGGGGTTGAATTGTAGCTACAGCTGACATTGAAGAACAGTGGATAATGTATGGAAATTTAGAGAAAGCATCAACGAAAAAATAATAGGAAGAATGTGTGAAAGGTCCCCCCAAAAATCAAAATGGATGCTTGCCCACATGTGTGGGCCATAAAGAGTGCATTACCTGCAGTACCACCTGTTGGGAGGCACACTGAGAGCAGTCTGTGACAAGGGATACAATGTCAGCTTCGATTCTGGGTTAAAACAAGTGCCAATTGGTGAATAACTTGTTACAAGAGACTCCACAGTGTCCTTGATGTTGGTGCTGAAAAACATTATGCCATAGGGCAGCTGGGATCATGGCCGTAGGTGGCAGCCCATCTTAGATAAGAGAACAACACCATCAAGTACTGAAGGGCGGGGGGGGGGGGGGGGGGGGCAGTGCGGTTACCCTAAGGATCAGAGCCCATACCTGGAGGTCTGCCCAGATAACTGTGCTAAAAAAAGTGAACAACTTCATACAAACCTGGATAAGAAAAGAGAGCAGCTGTGACCCAAGAGCCATAATAGGAAACCTTTCCACTGTACACTGCACCTCAACATCTAAGCAGAAACAAATGAGTTCATCCTGATCAGAAATAGGATCCTACTGTATTGGAAACTGGACAACACATCAGCATTGACAAGTTGTATGGTATGCCAAAAATGTATGTCATTGTTAAAAGGAAACAGAACAAGGCCCAACACAGGAGGTGATGTGCTGCTTTTCCAAGCAACAAAACAGTAGGATCAAGTAATGAAACCAAAGGCTTGTGGTCAGTAATGACATGCAACTTGGACCCACACAAAAACAAATGAATCTCTTTGATGGCAAAGACAGCAAACACTTCCATTTTCAATTTGGAATTATCTCTGCTAAGCAGAGTTCACAGTTTCCATTGCCTAAGCTATTGGACATTTCACACAGTTCTCGTATTGACGTATGAGATTGGTACTGAGTTCATACTGAGAGTGAGAGGTGTCTGCAGCCAAAACCTAGTGGCCAGGATTAATTCTAGCCAAACAAGGAGCAGAACGTAATTAACATTTCGAAAGCACAAATTTGCACTCACAGGCTGGCATCCACAGGAATGTTTTTGTGGAACAAGTAGTGGAGGGAATGGGTCAATGACGCTGCATCTGGAATAAATTTGTGACAGTAACCAATTTTACCTAAAAATGCTCGCCATTCTTTGACATTTGTAGGGTGAGGCAGAGCTGTGGCCATAATGACATGGTGGTGTAAAGGCTTACCATCATCACAAGAAACCTCAAATCCTAAATACACAATAGATAGCTGGAAAAAGTGTGACTTGGCCAAGTTTAATTTCAGCCCTACAGTTCATAAGACTGTGAAGAAGTTATGTAAGTCACATAATTACTCTTCCATGGAAGCACCCTTCACAAAGATGTCATTGAAATGGTTGAACACACTGGAACAAACATTGTCAGCTGCTCAGAAAAATGCTAAGACATTGCTAGGACATTAACCATACCAAACTGGAGGCACTGATATTGGTATAAACTAAATGGTGTGTTCATTGCAGAGAGACAATTAGGATCCTCATCCAACAGAACCTGTAAATAGACTTTGCATAAATCAGTTTTGGAGAAAAACTGGCCCCTGGTGGGTTCACCCAATGGTTCAAACAAGACAAAGAACAGTTGTCAGTGATAGACCGATAGTTAACTGAAACTTTAAAGACACTGGACATGCAAAGCAGACAAGTCTGTTTTTTAAAGACCATAAGGGGGTAAACCACTCACTCAATGTAAAGGCTGTATGAAGTACAATTACATCAGCCTATCCAATTCTAATATCACTTGATTACACAAAGCCATTGGAAAAGGGCAAGCACAGAAAAAGTGCGGCCACGTCATAGGTTTCAGGATAATGTGAGTCGCAAAATTAGAGCACAACCCAACCCATCTGAGAAGAGATAAGAACTATAACTGCTGGTAAAGGACTTGGTTGGAAAAACCAAAAGCATTGAAAGCGGCAAGACCAAACAAATTTCTGGTAACAGCATCATCTACTACCGAAAAAGCCAAGGTACAAATGACAGATTTATACATAGTGGGAGCCTAAATTTCTACAAAACTGGAATATGCTACTTGTCGTAACCCACCAAACATCAGTTAACCAGAGACAAAACCATAAATTTCAGATCCATGTACATCTTTTAAATTGTATGAGAAACCCACCCAAACCTTAGTACAACATAATATTCCATTAAAAAACATAATTGGTTTTGGCTCAGGTGGTACAAATGCTATAGCAGGGAAGTACAATTCTGTATCCAGTCAACCAAAAGACTTTCCTCCTGGAATCATATTTAAAAGAAAAGGCATTTGTCATTCAATTCATTTATGCATTAATAATGGTTGTAACGCACTTCATGACTGTTGTGGGGAACTTGCAAGACATGTACATAATTAATTAAAACTAAGTTACAAATGGCAATTTCAGTTAGCTCAGTTTCAAAAACATATACAGCTTAAATTACATAAAATACTACATCCAGCACAGACTCATTGGCTCTCACTTCTTTCTGTTGTCGAACAAATGTTGGAGCAGTGGCATGCATTAATTTTATCTTTTGGTGTTCAGTGAGCAATAGTAAGTTAACAAGTCCAAAGAGATCTGATAATTGATCTGTGATCAATTTATTAAAGCGTATTTCCAATTTCTAATACTATAAATGCTTACTTCCAATCTTCAAAAGTTCTAGTGCTAAAGTTAAAGAAAAGAAATTGAAAAATCTTTTAAAAACATTATGCTAACCTATATGAAACAGGACTGTGTTCATGAAAAGCCTCTGGATACAATTATTGTAGATCCTGTAGAGGCAGTAGGTGAGATCAATTTTTGAGGAATTAACAGCATGTATTTAGTTGTACAGCTTATGGAAGCAATGAAGTCGAAGTATATTTTGGCCCTGTCTCATGTTATAAGGCTATTTAGGGAGATATGCCCCAGCTTCTTCCTTTAAGAATGTAAAGAAATACAGATGATTTAAATTTAATAAGCCTTTGCTAGAACAATTATCTGTATTATCTCCAAAAGTAGCCTTGTGTCATACAGAGATAGAAGTTACACCTACTTTAAAAATACTGGTAGATCTTGTACCATGTGTTAAACCACCTGAAATGCAGAAAGAGGATGATGAATGGTGCTCTTAGCCCTTTGATGAGCTTCCAGCAGATGTTTCTTCAGAATCTGAAACTGACAGATTTTGGCACAAGCTTTCATAATAATGTGTTCTGTATGAACTTTTAATTTATGTTTGAATCCATTTATGAAGGGAATGTGCTGTGCCATGCTTTAGATTACACATACAGGCCTAATTAAAGGACAATGTACGTATTTTTCAGGCTGCACAAATCTCATCTGATGACAGTGTGCATTTGTATGGTGATTTAGCGGAATTCGCCTTGGCAGTACAATCACTTACCCAGTTCACAGCAGAATGCAAGCGAGTATCCTGGTAAGATAAAAAATCATTATGGCCACAGTATTTTAACCTTTTGGTTGTTACTGTTAACATATTATTGGCAACTAGTGAAATCATTTAAATAACAAAGAACAGTGAGTGATGAGACATCCCAAATTTAAGATTTAGAGTATTATTCTTTAAAATAAATTTCCTTTTTAAATGTTTGTTTTCACCAAGATAGAATGAAAACCTTGTTAAGAAACTTGTTGTCTACATCTACAATGAATGGAACTCTCCTGGCGTCACGCTGCGTCAAATTGTCTGGTAATTGCTGCACTACATTCCAGCTGCATAAGTCTATGAGTGAAAGAAAGGACACTGCTCATCTACGAATGTAGATGAAGTTGATAAGTTCCCAGTTATATCAGATGATTACACTGCAGTCAGTGACAGGGAGTAGATTCATCCACACAAGTGCAAATAGTACTAAACGCAATGTTTATTTTTATTCTTATTTTTATTTTGTGTCATAGTTTTAATGTTTTTTGTTAACTATGGAACCTAGGCCAATTAATAATAGCAGCGTAGGCCGAGATTTTCAGTGCTGCTTCAAATATCGATTGTCCCCAGAAAACGTGTCGCTGTTGGTAGAATTTGTTGTAATTAAATATAAGGTAAAAAGGTAACGACAACAGACACTCACCGCACTCAGATTCGACACAACCACTAAAGTTGATAGTTGTCCACAACTGCTGGAACTGACATGTAAAAGTCATAGTGACCTCACAGAAAAGTGTTAGCGAGATGAATGTAGCGTCTCCCATGAATTTTTGCCCCTCCATACCCTACACTACATGTCATCTGCTAGCAAAATCTTCTATAGAAGCACTGTCTCTCTTGCAGATATTTGTAGACACCATTCAGAGAACTATAACTGATTCTGAAAGTTGTTGCAAATTAAGTTGTTGATGGAGCAAAATGTGGAAAGGATGAAATGTGTTGAAATGCATTGTTCAAAGAATACACCTTTAACCTGTGGTGACTATCAATGGTCCACCAAGCCACTATGATGGCAAACTGAGATTTTTAGTCTGTGCTACATTGTTGTGATGTGTGGTTGTACTCTAGTGAACACAGTTTATTCAGACAATAAAGTTTGCATAGTTTCTCATAATTGGGTTACTTTTCGTATCTAAGACAAATGTGTGTAAATACACACATTGGTGACCCCATATTCTTTTTAATGTGTGACTAGCTTTTTTCATGCATTATCAGTATTTGTTGTCAGGCTACAAAGTCAATGGATCAGTTACTGTACAATGTATCATCCAACTCCACCTCCCTGTCTTTTCACCGGACATAGATTGCAAAGCACAGTTGGAATTGACAGTGCTAGTACTCTTTTCATTTGCTCATGTACATTCTTCTAATATCAGCCCACACGTACCTAACCTAACCATGACTGTATCACCATGGCGGAAACCTCATATAATGGCACCACTGTGTACTCTGGCTGCCAACTTCTGTTTACCAACACAGCTCGAGGTCTACATCTTTTGAAGCAATAGGACACCTCACAACATCATCACCCACAACATGCAGGACACTTTCTATACACAAGTGCCACAATGTTCAATTCAACTGCCAGAGCAGTTTCTCCCTAACTTTCCATCTCGTCTTCCAATGACCACACCTGCTGTGCGATGTAGCACTTGTGGTCAACGGTTCACTTGCTCCCCCACAGCGACTTTGGATGTGTGATATCAAGAAGGCTTCCTTCCTTGCATGGAGTTCTCAAATGAGATTTCACTCCCACACTGTGGAAATGCCACTGCAACCAGCCAAATCACTGCCCTTCTTCCATTGTAACTGAGCCAACCAGCTTCTATACAGCATGTCCCTGTAGGCAGATTCAGTAAGTTATCACTGCTCCAGAAGGAAAATCTGTAGATGTGGTTCACTTTGGTGGAAAACATTCTCAATACACATGGCATCTTAACGACAACGCTCGATTCAATTGCTTGGTCACTTAGCTTCATGAACATACCAATCTCAATAGCGACCTGGTTGTGGGTCCTCCTGCACATCCCAAGTATGTTACTGTGATGTCCATTATCACTGAATGCCTATCACATTCAGTTCATCATATCATCCA
Source organism: Schistocerca piceifrons (assembly GCF_021461385.2). Classification (NCBI taxonomy): domain Eukaryota; kingdom Metazoa; phylum Arthropoda; class Insecta; order Orthoptera; family Acrididae; genus Schistocerca; species Schistocerca piceifrons. The sequence continues at coordinate 630,570,867 of NC_060140.1, forward strand.
CAAGGAGCAACTTGGCTATAGATCGCCTTTGCAGCTGTGTCAACACCTCTGGGCACAGGGCAACCCCAAGGTCATGCCAGACATTGTGCTTTGGACATGATGACTTGTTATGCTACCATATGATCTACAACTCCAATTGCTCTAACTCTCAGCAACTTAACTCCGGCTGGCAGATTAGGCACATAGAATCATACAGCATCAGCAACTACTTCCAACCACAAGCCCTTTAGCAGATGTCACGTAAGAACTCACATAATGTAGTAGTACATCGTACTGCCACTTGCTGGCCAGTAACATGCACTATCTGTACCAGTTCATCACCCACCAACGTTGTCCTTCAACCCTCACCCAATCACATGTCAGATCTCCAGCAAAGCATAACAGAAGATGTCGATGATAAATGCCTTACTCCCAGCCTGTCTGCCCAGTGTGTTGCTTTCATGCCACCTTCAGCGAGGTGGAAGCACAATGGATGGTGCACATGACAAATGCCTTACTCCTCAGCCTGTCTATCTGCTGTGTTGGTTTCACACCACTGTCAGTGACACAACTGCCAGCCTCTGTGTGGAGCACCCATACTCCGCAAGCAGGCTGGTCTAGGTGCCACAGCTCTTATGAAACTGTTACATACAACATTCATTTACCGTGACATGCTCTCCTAGTGGAAGACCTTAAGTCTTAGACCACACTAACATCCTTCATTCCCTCATAGACACTGTGATGAATTCCAGTGTCACTCCTCCCTCTTGTGCCCTCACGCATATTCTCCCAGCGAAACTCGCCATTTGTGCTGGCAACAGTTCTCGCATCAACATCTACAGAATATGGGAACTTTGGCTCTAAGTTACACTGACTTTGCACTTTCCTTGGTCTTTTCATGTAGCTGATGTGGACAGCCTCGTTCTTGTGATTGGCCTCTCTCCAGGCCTATATTCGGCATCATTTTTACCCCATGCAACAGGAAGGCTCCTTCAGCCCCCTCTCCTTTGGTGAAAAGTGATCTACTTCTAGTCACTCTCTGAGCGCTTCTTGTTTGCTGCTGACATCACCAATTTCCTGTTCAAGCTTACTACCCAGTGGTCCAAGACTGACACTCTATGAACACACAACTTGGAACTTCAACAGCTAATCAGTGACATGTCACACAAACTAGCATATGCTCACCACACCATCAGCAGCCTCATCAGTTCATGGCCGACTCACATCGCATACATGTTCACCACAACAGCCTTGCCCCAGCGAGGTCTTGGCATCCACAAGCTAAGATTAATGACATTATTCCTACAAGTATATCGTCTTGTTGTACCACCTTTGCATGGAATAACTTGTGCTTGTCTACTCTGTCTGTGCAGGCAGTACACCTAGGTGTGACTATGAACAGTGCCTACCATTAAATGACAACAAAGGGTCCTCCAGTGCTCTATAAGGCACCCTGACTCACTCCTAAGAAATTGTACCATGCGAGCACAATTATTAATTAACTTTTAAATGTGGGCATTGTACACCCTTCAGATAGTTACTGGTCTTTACCTATACATCTCATCCCTAAGAAGGATTGTGTGTTCCAGTTGTGTGGTGACTACTGGACACTCAACTTCCACTTGAACACGAGTTGCCTGCTGTAGTCTAATGTGTCTGTCACACATTATGAATATAAGTACACCAGCACTGCCTCCTCACACCCTGCCATGAGATTCACACGTAGCGATCTGGCACCCTGTGAGTTTATGACGATAAGCAACATTATCGTTTGTGTGTCTCTTCAATGCCCACACTCTAGTCTGTATAGGATCCTTAGACATGTAAATAGTACAACAGACATTAAGTTGTATGTCTGTCCTGCCAATGGTCACTGGGAGATTCCATGGTGACACATTACATTTTGAAATCAGTGTTTGATTATGTTGAATTGTTATCAATCTATAAACCCATACTTTCTTTTGTAAATCATCATTATAAATTGTGTTATTCTGGCATAGATTTTGAAGTGTTATATAAGCAGGGAAGAGCATTAAAATTGAATAACAAGAATGTAATTTATGTTGTGACTCATGTTACAAAATTTGGACATCCTATTCCTAAAGTGCATTTTAGGTCAAAAGTGTCCTCAAATTATTAGGAGTATGGATCTGGTTTTTATCACAGAAAATTCATATTAGATTGGCATGTAAATGGCAGTGTTAGAGATTTCTAAAAATATTTATGCAATGTGAAATATTGTAAAATATTGAAAAAGGCGTGTGACTCAATGTTATGTGTCTCATGTTACTTGCTACTTTTTGTTGAAAAAGTTTTTTTTTCCGGCAAGCAGGGAAATGAAAATATGATATTATATGCCAAATAAAATAAACTTAACATTAATATTTCAGTTTTCAAACACCATGAAAAATTATAAGAGCATGACATCTGTGAAAATTAATTGTAAATTCAATTAAAAGTCAGAGAACTGAAAATATCCTCTTACACTGACAACATCAAGTGGATTAATTTTCTTTTTCTTCACATTTTACAGGCCATTTCCAATAGTTACCAGCACACTCCATTGCACTGATTAAGTAAGAATTTCCAAAAACTGCACGTACTTCTCCAGCATTGAATATACTGTCATATTCTACTTTGTACCAGTGTCCAATTTTCACACTTTCTATAGTTTCTTCAGTATGATGATCTGCAGCAACAAAATTCTTTGGAGACAGCAGATATATTTGTAGTACTCCTTTCTTGTAGTGAAAGCACTGAATGCCTTTTTATGTTTGGTATTGATGGTGCTGAAGAAAATATTTGAGCCATATTAAGTTGCACATTGATTCCTTGAATTTCATCAATAGACACATGAAAAACCTGTGTAGTTGTGGTACCTGCAGCTAACTGAGCAAAAGTTGAGGCATCACTTACTATGAATTTTCATTTTTTTATTGCATTCCCCACTAGCCATTCTGCAACTGCACCAATTCCATCTATGGCTCCTTTACCATGGGATGTAGCAATTAAGTTCCAGTAGATATCTACTTTGTGAAATAATTGAAATTGAGGTACAGCAGCAGTAATATATTTGTTTGTAAATTGTGAGGCAGGTCCGTCTGACCAGATTGAAACTACCTTCACATTTTCAGGTATAGTTGACAGTACCTTGCCAATGTATGTAATTGCAGCACTCGAGTCATGGCTTTATCTAGAGCACTATCTGACTTATACGGTAAAAAAATTGCTTTACTATGTTGCTGATTTTTTGCGTCTTATGTTGCCTATGTTTTCTAACTTTCTCCGTATTTTTAGCTCTTCTTTTTTCTAATAACAGTACTTGCTTATGTTGACTCAACTGTAGAAACTTTTGTTTCTGTTTCTGCTTCTGCTGGCTTTTTCGAGCTTTTTCCAGATGCTTCTTCTTAAATTCTTCATATTTTGCTTCACTTTTGATTTCCCTCCTCCTACTCTGTCTTTCTCCTGTTGCTAAGGGCATCTTTTTCTTCTGATCTTAAAGTAATACAGCTGTGCCTTAGATTATGTGACTCACATTAAACATTTAATTTTCTGTTTTTACAACACTGGTACAAATTGGGAAATTTTTAGCAGAGATATTAGTTACACACTTACGCTAAGAAATAAGATAAAGTTATCTTTAACGTCTCTCTTACTATAAAAACTTAATTACGTGAAAGTGGCTCATGTTACATAAAAGTTAATGCTGTTGTAATACATGGTTTACTCCAACCTATAATTTACCTACTTCAGTTTCATATTCTTTATGTAATACATTAGGGTATGTAACAGTAATATAAATAATGATATGCTTATTCTTACCTGCCAATTAGTTGAAATGAAGGCCCAAAATCTCGAATAATTCACACCCTCATCACATGAAAAACATATAGCATTATAAAAACGGCTACAAATTGTGAGGGAAAGCAATAATGGCTCACAAACCATTCTTGCCAAATGGTAAAAAGTCCAGCCTTTTCAAAAAATATGTAAAAGTACCAAATTTTAAACTTTTAAATATTGCAAGTGTTTCCTACTTTACATGGAATATCTCCACCAAAAAACTTGACTTAGACACAAGTGTGTACAATATTAACATTGCATGTTATCATGGAATACACAATTTTCTTCCATCTGGGTGATTTGAGAATGGGTTTTAATCCCTGAAACCACTCATGAATTAAATAAAAAGAACAGAATTTCGCAACTTCTGCTGTTTTCTACATCATACATCAAACAATGGATATTCCATTCAAAGGGAAATGTCAGTTTTCTTAAACAAAGTCAAACCTGCTTGAACTCTGAATGAGCAACGTTCTACGAACATTGCAGTACTGACAGATGATACCCTCACTGTGTAGAATGATAACTCCTCCCCAGAGCTCTATTTACCCCAAAGCATCTCCTGACACTGGTGTCTAATGTTACGATTCCCCTCCTGAAGAAGTGGTTAGGACTACTGCATCAAGTCTGTCCTTTCAACTTTGGGATGAAGTGATCTTTGTGTTTGTTACCTCATTCTCCTGATGACTCTCCCACCACACAGCTTACCCTTCTTTATTCACTACAGTTATCAAGTGATGCCATTGAGGACAACATTGTGGTCACTACTGATGGCTGTGGTAGTCTCACCAATTACTGTCCCACTACTTGTGCAGCCACATAACCAGGCACACATAGAGAGATCACCCTTTCCCATGCAGGCCAATACTTGTGGCACCCAGTTTGTTAAGAGGCTATGTGATCTCCAACATCTGGACTTCCCATCTTTGCCAGTCATTCAGAAATGGTCCAGCTGTGTCTCCCTTGGGTACTTCAGAAATGGTCCAGTTGTGTCTCCCTTGGGTACTTGACATGACGCAACTGATGATGCAATATTTTTGATTGTTTCTTCCAATGCCACCTGGTCACTGCTCCACCCGACAGGACCTTACGACCTAATCCTGATACTGTATGTCCTACGTCAAGCCTCTATGATGATGAACACTAAGATGTTTGGACTGTTAGTCTGTGCTATGATGCTATGATCTTATGATGTACACTTGTGCTCTCATCTATACACTTTATTCAGACAAAAAAGTTTATGTTGTTTGTTACAGCTGTGTTAATTCTCTTAGCTCTGTGAAGGATAGGGATAAACACCTACAGACTCTTGCCATTTGTACATTAACACTGTCTTGTTATTGATGTGGGGATTGTGTGTTGAAGCTGCTAAAATAATTGTATTTATCTCATTATTTGCTCTTCTGGATCTGTTTCAGTTGCCAATTTTATTCCTCTCACTTCCAAATTCTTGAATACAAATCTTGAGGGTTTGGCATAATCAGGATACCTTTCACTGCTGCTCTAAGTTAGATGAAATTTGCACTAACCATATTAACTCTTTGACTGGTGTTCAGGCATTGTGAAAGTCTGAATAGATTCACAAACAAGATTCCTAATTATGGCAAAATCAAAATACCAACTGATAACTTTCAAGCTCATAGGTAAACACATGAACAATAATGGCACCCGAGGTACGTGTTTGCTTGCATTTGGTACAGTAGTTCAGACATTTGTGGGACCTCATCTGCAGACAATAGATCAAAGGTTTGCAGTGCGGTTCAGTCCTGCTATACTTACTAATACTGAATACATTTTTGGTGGCTTGTATTAGTTGCCTCACCCTGTAGATACTGTATTTGCAATTACACTACCACTACACCGCAATATACTTTTTGCACATATATATGGCTCCATGAACCATGGACCTTGCCGTTGGTGGGTAGGCTTTCCTGCCTCAGCGATACAGATAGCCATACCATAAGTGCAACCACAATGGAGGTGTACCTGTTGAGAGGCCAGACAAACGTGTGGTTCCTGAAGAGGGACAGCAGCCTTTTCAGTAGTTGTAGGGGCAACAGTCTGGATGATAGACTGATCTGGCCTTGTAACACTAACCAAAACGGCCTTGCTGTGCTGGTAATGTGAATGGCTGAAAGCAAGGGGAAACTAAAGCCGTAATTTTTCCCAAGGGCATGCAGCTTTACTGTATGGTTAAATGATGATGGCATCCTTTTGGGTAAAATATTCCAGAGGTAAAATAGTCCCCTATTCGGATCTCCGGGCAGGGACTACTGAGGAAGACGTTGTTATCAGGAGAAAGAAAACTGGCATTCTGCAGATCAGAGCATGGAACGTCAGATCCCTTAATTGGGCAGGTGGGTTAGAAAATTTAAAAACGGAAAGGTTAAAGATAGATATAGTGGGAATTAGTGAAATTTGGTGGGAGGAGAAACAAGACTTCTGGTCAGGTGAGTACATGGTTATAAATACAAAATCAAATTGGGGTAATGAGGGAGTAGGTATAATAATGAATAGGAAAATAGGAATGTCGGTAAGCTACTACAAACAGCATAGTGAACGCATTATTGGAACCAAGACAGATACGAAGCCCATGCCTAACATAGTAGTACAAGTTTATATACCAACTAGCTCGGCAGATGATGAAGAGATTGATGAAATGTATGATGAGATAAAAAAAATTATTCAGATATTGACGGGAGAAGGAAAATTTAATAGTCATGGGTGACTGGAACTTGATAGTAGGAAAAGGAAGATAAGGAAACATAGTAGGGGAATATGGAATGGGGGTAAGGAATGAAATAGGAAGCCACCTGGTAGAATTTTGCACAGAGTATAACTTAATCATAGCTAACACTAGGATCAAGAATCATAAAAGAAGGATGTATAGATGGAAGAAGCCTGGAGATACTGGAACGTCTCAGATAGATTATATAATGGTAAGACAGAGATCCATGAACCAGCTTTTAAATTGTAAGACATTTCCAGGGGCAGATGCAGACTCTGACTACAATCTATTGGTTATGGACTGTAGATTAAAACTGAAGAAACTGAGATAGGTGGGAATCTAATGAGATAGGACCTCGATAAACTGAAAGAACCAGAGGTTGTAGAGAGCTTCAGGGAGAGCATTAGGGAATGATTGACAAGAATGAGGGAAAGAAATACAGTAGAAGGAGAATGGGTAGCAATGAGAGATGAAATAGTGAAGGTAGCAGAGGCTCAAGTGGTCAAAAAGATGAGGGCTAATAGAAATCCTTGGGTAACAGAAGAGATATTGAAAGGAGAAAATATAAAAATGCAGTAAATGAAGCATGCAAAAAGGAATACAAACATCTAAAAAATGAGATCAACAGGAAGTGCAAAACGGCTAAGCAGGGATGGCTAGAGGACAAATGTAAGGATGTAGAGGCACATATCACTAGGGGTAAGATGGATACTGCCTATAGGAAAATTAAAGAGACCTTTGGAGAAAAGAGAACCACTCGTTCATGAATATCAAGAGCTCAGATGGAAACCCAGTGCTAAGCAAGGAAGGGAAAGCAGAAAGGTGGAAGGAGTATATGGAGGCTCTATACAAGGGCAATGTTCTGGAGGACAATATTATAGAAATGGAAGAGAATGTAGATGAAGATGTAATAGGAGATACGATACTGCGTGAAGAGTTTGACAGAGCACTGAAAGACCTGAGTCGAAACAAGGCCCCGGGAGTAGACAACATACCATTGGACTACTGACAGCCTTGAGAGAGCCAGGCCTAACAAAACTCTACCTTGTAGTGAGCAAGATGTATGGGACAGGCGAAATACCCTCAGGCTTCAAGAATAATATAATAATTCCAATCCCAAAGAAAGCAGGTGTTGACAGATGTGAAAATTACCGAACTACCAGTTTAATAAGTCATGGCTGCAAAATACAAACATGAATTCTTTACAGATAAATGGAAGAACTGATAGAAGCCAACCTTGGGGAAGATCAGTTTGAATTCCATAGAAATGTTTGAACACGTGAGGCAGTACTAACCCTACGTCTTATCTTAGAAAATAGATGAAGGAAGGGCAAACCTACGTTTCTAGCATTTGTAGACTTAGAGAAAGCTTTTGACAATGTTGATTGGAATACTCTCTTTCAAATTCTGAAGGTCGCAGAAGTAAAATACAGGGAGCGAAAGGCTATTTACAATTTGTACAGAAACCAGATGGCAGTTATAAGGGTCGAGGGGTATGAAAAGGAAGCAGTGGTTGGGAAGGGAGCGAGACAGGGTTGTAGTCTCTCGCCAATGTTATTCAATCTGTATATTGAGCGAGCAGTGGAGGAAACAAAAGAAAAATTCGGAGTAGGTATTAAAATCCATGGAGAAGAAATAAAAACTTTGAGGTTTGTCGATGACATTGTAATTCTGTCAGAGACAGCAAAGGACCTGGAAGAGCAGCTGAACGGAATGGAAAGTGTCTTGAAAGAAGGATATAAGATGAACATCGAGAAAAGCAAAATGAGGATAATGGAATGTAGTCGAATTAAATTGGGTGATGCTGTGGGAATTAGATTAGGAAATGAGATGCTTAAAGTAGTAAATGAGTTTTGCTATTTGGGGAGCAAAATAACTGATGATGATCAATGTAGAGGGGATATAAAATGTAGACTGGAATGTGTTTCTGAAGAAGAGAAATTTGTTAACATCGAGTAAAAATTTAAGTCTCAGGAAGTCGTTTCTGAAAGAATTTGTATGGAGTGTAGCCATGCAAGGAAGTGAAGCGAGGACAATAAATAGTTTAAACAAGAAGAGAATAGAAGCTTTCAAAATGTGGTGCTACAGAAGATTACTGAAGATTAGATGGGTATATCACACAACTAATGAGGAGAGAAGAGAAATTTGTGGCACAACTTGACTAGAAGAAGGGTTCGGTCGGTAGGACATGTTCTGAGGCATCGAGGCATCAAGGGATCACCAGTTTAGTATTGGAGGGCAGCGTGGTGGGTAAAAATCGTAGAGGGAGACCAAGAGATGAATACACTAAACAGATTCAGAAGGATGTAGGTTGCAGTAGGTACTGTGAGATAAAGAAGCTTGCTCAGGATAGAATAGCATGGAGAGCTGCATCAAACCAGCCTCTCTACTGAAGACCACAACAATAACATACGCAAAATTTTCTTGCAAAGCTAGCCACTGCTTCTCATTCAGGTATAAAACATAATTGTTGCTTGTCTCCAATTGCTAGCTTGTATTTATGTGACCACACTGACATATATCAGAAAGTGACATTTCCACAGTCGGCAAACTGCAGGTCCCGTTATAATCAAGATTGTTATATGGCATTCAGCTAAGAAGAATTTTCAATAACTGGATTTTGATATTTAAATAATTCATAATTAGTAAGAAATATTTTTTAATTTTATGTTGAATTTAAGAGTTCCTGATTTCTTGCTTTGTACCTGGGAGTAATTTATTGTTCTGCACTGTCATCGAGGTGCTGAATCAGGTGTTTCATTACACTCTCCCAGTGTTTGAGGCAATGAGCTCTCTGCTTGTTTTGTGCTTCGACTTTTACAAGCACTGACATTGTCATCATTGTGTACTAGGTGGACATGCTCCAATTATTGTTGTCACAGTCAGTTTCAAAAAAAATTTTATTGCTCACTTCATTACTAATCTGTGCATATTTTTTGTGTCCCATCTGATTTCACCACTTTAGTTATTTGTGGCTAACAGATTTGCAATAATCTCACTAGAATGTTAATAAATTATGTTTACTGTGTGTGGAGCATATTTTTGCCACCATCGTTACCAAGTTCTACTGTAAAATTTGTAAGTTGGTGCATTTTGTTGGGTTCTTTGACAAAATCATCTATTTGATCTTCAGTTGCACAGAATCAAAATTTGTGTGTCATCCACATACCATTTGCATCTATAAATGATTAATGTACATATTGGCCTGTAGACTTCCTTGGCAGTCTTCCCATTGCTAACCTGTTTTTTGGTATATAACGTTTGTTACCACATTTGAAATAGTTGTAGTCAACAAATTCGTAAGTTTCTGACAAACTATGATTTTTGCCACAAAATTGTTTTGTTCACTAATATACAATGAGGTGACAAAAGTAATGGGGTAGCGGTATGCACATATACAGATGTCACTAATACCAGGTATGCAAGATACAGAAGGGCAGTGCATCGGCCAAGCTGTCATTTGTCAGGGAACTCATGTGACATGGTTTCCATCATGATTATGGCAGCATGATGGAAATTAACAGACTTTGAATACAGAATAGTAGATGGAACTGGATGCATGGGACATTCCATTTTGGAAATCGATAGAGAATTCAATATTCTGAGATTCAAATTGTCATTGCACTGAAAATACCAAACTTCAGGCATTACCTCTCACCATGAACAATGCAGTGGCTGACAGCCTTCACATAATGACTGAGAAAATAGGCATTTGCATAACAAGCAATTACACACAAGCAACACTGTGTGAAATCACTGCAGAAATCAATGTGGGGCATATGATGAATGCATCCATTAGGTCAGTGCCGCAAAATTTGGCACTAATGGGCTATGGCAGAAGACAACTGACATGAGTACCTTTGCTAACAGCACAACACTGTGGACAATTTGGCATCCTGGACAATTTGAGCAAACGTTTAGGCCTGCCAGATCACCCATCACAAATTCCATTACCCTCTGCCAGGCACTTAAATGTGATTTGCAGAGTATCCATGTAGATGTAGAACATGTATGTGGCATAGCTGAGAGTCCAATTCATGCACAAAATCCTTCACTGGCAACACTTTGGCAATTATGGATGGCTACAGAGGCAGTATGGCTTAATATTTCAGCAAGTGACTTCCAACAGCTTGTTGGGTCCATGCCATATTGAGCTGCTGCCCTGTGCCAGGCAAAAGGTCTGACACAACATCAGGAGGTATCCTATGACTTTTGTCACCTTAGTGAATTTGTATAAAGTTCACTATATCAGAAGAAACAAATCTTGCAGCAGTTGATATGGATAGCTGTTGTATACTTTCTGTGAGGTGACAGCTACTGATTACACAAGAATTCCCATCACATGTATAGGTTTTTAGTAAGAGTGGTGTAGGTCTCTTCCTAATTTCAACAATATGAAAAGGATTGATTGCTCTTTCTAATTTTGTAGAATGTATTTCCTTTTGAGTTAATGATTCGATATGTCAGGCAATTTGCCTTGTGGCTTTGTTTGTGAACTGAGACATTCACTAATCTACCTTTAAATTTGAAAAAAGATGAGGAAAAGCTAAATTTTGAAAACTTCTGAAAGATCTGCCAGTAATTTTTGAGAAGGTTTCCCATCAATTTTCTTACTCTGTGATTATAAAAACTTGTATCTTATTCAATCAATGGAAACTCCAGGTAGGAATATAAACGACGTAGAAAAAGATAGACTGCTACATGCCTTAAAGATGACGTGCTAAGTTTCAGACAGGCACAATTAACAGACACTTACACATAAGCCTTCAGCCACAGCTTTCATCAGAAAAAGAACACCACACACTATTCATTCACACAAACAAGCACAGCTCATACACAACATGACCACCAAATCCAGCAGCTTTGGCCAGAATCTCTTCCTATGAAGGCTGTAGCCAGAAGTTTATGTGTAAGTGTCTTTTAATTGTGCCTGTCTGCAACTTTGTGTGTTATCTTTATGGTATATCTTATTCAGACAATACTAGTAAAACAATATTTTTGAAGAGCTTCCCTTACAAATATTTATGCTGTGATCATTATTGTTTTTAAGTCTCTTATTTTATTTTATCAAGAAAGGCACAGAAAGAACTACTACAGTATAGTATAGAATGTAGCTGAGAAACGTATACAGTGAGATGCAGAAATTACACTTTCATTCAAAGATAATAATTAAATGGTGGTCACCACAATTTATGATTGTCCCTGGACACTACAAAAGAAGGGACATGGTTCTTGATTCAGTTTGTGATCACCACAGATGTCAATGCATTCTCTGCGATGTACTCCCATGCAGGCCCCAAGGTTGAAAGGAGTTCTTGTGGTATGGCATTCCATTCCTATAGCAGTACAGCTGATATTGGTCCATGTGGATGAGCTGCAGCATTTATCTCCACCTCTTCCCACAAGGGCACAATGGGATTATATCATGGGAATAGGTCCATCAGTCCATTTGCTGAATATCCTCTCATTACCAGGGCTTCTCCACCTGTACTGTTTGATGCAGTCATGAACTGCCATCCACCTAAATTAACTCAGCGCCAAATATACGTCTAAAAAGATGTGTGTGGGGAAGGAGCACAGTGCCACAATAATGTTGACTGGTGAGTGCAGCATGTTCAAAGGTTTGGAGGTCAGTAACACACAATGCAGTCAAGAATGTTGTTAAACATGGTTGTTATGTTGGTGTTATGGTGTGGGGAGGCAAAATGTTGCATACTGACCTCTGAATCTTTGAACATGCTGCACTCACCCGTGAACATTACTGTGACACTCTTCTCCTTCCATATGTGCATCTTTTCAGGGGTGCATTTGTTAATCATGCTTGTAGACTAATGAAATGCCCTACCACAAGCACTCATTAACAATGTTATGTCTTGCGTAAGAGCATGTTGTAGAGCATGAACTGTTGCCCGTGGTAATCATACATCCAATTAAGAACCATGTCCCACCCCTTGTTATGTCCAACGGACCATCATAAATCTTTATGGCTTAGTGTAATCATTGTCTGTAAATAAATGTAATTTCTGTTTATCTCATTGCAGATTTCTTTCAGTTATCTTCTGTACTATACAGTAACAGTTCTTTCTACATATGCTCGAAGTATCATTGAGCTATTTTACATGGCAGTGACACATCATGCAAAAGTTATTTTTGTCTGTAAGTTTTGTACACTAGGATAATAAAGTATAAATTACAATACACAACAAATAGTTCAGCACAATCATGTAAATGATCACTCTGTTACCATAGTTTTCACAGAGGAAATGCACTGTAATTGGAAAAGTGACACATTATACATTATAGCAAGAGGTTGCTACAATAAAACTGTAATGAGGAAATAACTGAAATCATTTAAAGCAACAATACAGTTACAGAAGATTCTGTAGCCATTAGCAGTAATCTGTCAATATTTGATGAGCATATTCCAAAGAACTTCATTAAATACAGAAAGACATCCTCTGCAATCTCTACTAGCACTAAAGCATAAACAAAATTCACCCATAAACTCATATACCTGTAACCTACATCTGAGGAAGAGATAGCCATAATAATACTTAATAAATCTGCTAATAAATCTCCACAGACTTAATTATCTCTCAAAGAAAAATTTTACGTTAAAAATCAATTAAATGGTTAATCTGCTCATATCTGGAAGAAGTGAATATTTGAATGAAAATTACCATAGACTTCATCTTTTCAAGAAGGGACAACTACTAATTAATTAGCATTATGCTCAATTCATCATAGTTCCTTGTAGACTACATTTGCATTTGTGTAAACATAATCTCAGTTGCCAGAATGAAATTTTCATTCTGCAGTGGAGTGTGCACTGGTATGAAACTACCTGGCAGATTAAACCTGCGTGTTGAACCAAGACTTGAATTTTTTCTGGAAACATTCCCATGGTTGTGGCTAAGCCATGTCTCTGCAATATCCTTCCTTCCAGGTGTGCTAGTTCTGCAAGGCCTGCAGAGGAGCTTCAGTGAAGTTTTGAAGGTAGGTGACGAGGTACTGGTGGAATTATGGCTGCGAGGATGGGTTGTGAGTCATGCTTGGGTAGCTCAGATGGTAGAGCACTTGGATGTGAAAGGCAAAGGTCCTGAGTTAGAGTCTTGGTCCAGAACGCAGGTTTAATCTGCCACAAAGCTTCATAATCTCAGTTAGTTTAAACAAACACTGACTTCTTATGGAAATATTGTGGAATTCATCTTTGACTTCTGATGCTGCCTGACAAAGAAAGCAAATGACACAGCAGGTTAGAAGGAAATCGTGAGAGAATGTGATGTATTTTCAAAACTTGCACTAATAAAGAAAATGCCATTATGAGCTCACTTCTCAGTATAACACTGCAACATCCCCCCCCCCCCCCTTTGGCCTGGATTATTTATGTGCTGATTCAGTTTGGAAGCATGTCATGAAGCTATTGTATCCTCTCCTTAGGCTGGGCGCACAACTGTTACCACTGTTCTTTGATATCCTTTGTTACTGGACAGAGCTTACTTCTGCCTTGGTCACACACATGATCTATTGGTAACAGAACTGGGAACCTGGCTTCCACTGGAGTATCTCAATAGCATGCAGACAGTTCATAGACATTTGTGCCATGTGCCAAGCCTGTTCAAAAAATTCCAGAACTTTGTCCACAAAATTTTTCTACGCATATCTTTTACTTACTGTGCATGGTCTCTGAAATACTCTCCTCTGAAACTGATACTCAGCTCCCAATGCCATTTTCACTTCCAGAAGCTGCCTTGGTATGCCTCTTCCTGGATCATGCTGAGCAATGTCTGTGAATTTTCTTTTTTCTTGTCTGTCACTGCAAATCTTTATTCTTTCAATGGGATTTTCAACTTTGGAAATAAAAACAGTGGTCTACATGGCCAGGTCTGGAGGTACAATAGTCACACACCAACAGCGATGAATGTGCAGGTGTGTTATCATGATGCAAAAGCCATGAATGTTCTCGCCACATTTCAGGTTGTTTCCTTCTCAGATTTTCTTGCAGGCATCACAACATATTCTGATAGCACCATCAATGAACAGTTTGTCCCAGTGGCACAAATTCATGATGAATTAATACTTCGGAGCCCAAGAAAATTATCAGCATGGCTTCGACATTTGACCTGACCTGAAGAGCTTCGTTTGGTCTTGGAGAACCTTTCCTGACCCACTGTGAAGATTAACATTGATCTCAACTTCATAACCAAAGACTGACATCTCATCACCAGTTATGATTCTCTTAAGGAATATCTCATTCTCATTTTAATGATCCAAAAGTTCTTCACACATTGCAAAGCTAAGGTCTTTCTGGTTCTGACCTGTGAGCCATGGGATGAACTTGGTGGTAATATGATGCATTCCAAAATGCTGTGTGAGGATTTCATGACATGATTCATCTGAAATATTGCATTCTTCTGCAATCTCCTAGAGATTCAGCCTTCGACTGGCATGCAAAATTTAGTTGAGGTTCCTGACATGAGTGTTGTTGGTAGACACTGAAGGGCTTCCCGAATGAGGGTCATCTTTAAATTTCATCTGGCCATTTTTAAACAACATGAACCATTTGTAACACTGAGTACGGCTTAAGCACTCATCACTATAGCCTTTCTGCATCATCTGGCATGTCTCTGTAAAGGATTTCTTGAGTTTTATGAAAAGTTTAATGCAGATGTGTTACTCCTCTAACTCTGCCACCTTGTCTGAAAATTACAAACTGTGCAACAGTACATTCTACTCAGTACAGACATACATGCATTAATGAAACTTCTGGAAGTTACACATTTAACACAGACACATGCAAGGGTGCCAACCACGTATCGCTCCAACACACCACTGGTGCAAAATTATGAATGTTCTGGGATTTTTTGAAAGGATCTCATATGGATGAGCATTGTCCTGTTCAGAAAAGACACCATGGTTCTGTCATGTGAGAGGCAACACATGAGGGTTCAGGCTTCCCACCATTGTGCCATCCAAGTTCCCTCAATCACAACCAGTCATGATCCAAACTCTTATTCAATGACTCCCCGCAACATGATGCCAGCAGTAACATCATTGTGCCTCTCCAAAACTTTGGATGATTGGGGCCTCTCTTGAAATTATCACCATACTCGTCGATGACGATCAACCGGGGTAGGGCAGAACCACAATTCATTTCTGAACACAATGTGATGCCATTCATCAGCAGTCCCTGCTTTCATGTTGTGGCACCCTCTGTACATAGCTATCTGTATTGTGGAACAGTGGTAATCTTTGCATGCGATGGTAATTTCCTGGTCCTATGACCACTAATCTCCAAATAATGGTACAGGATGACATTAAATGTTGTAGAGAGACTACTACTTGATTTCAGATGAAAGGTGCAGATGTGAGGGGGTTGTGATGTGCTTGATACAAAATATGGTGCTCCGTCATTGTGGCAATCAGACATTGGCCCATGCTGTCCAACACTAGGCCACTATCAAATCCAAATTCCCCAGAAGCCTGGATATTTTATCATTTGACCATCTGGCCCAATGAAGACCTACAATGAAGCCATTTTCAACCTCTGTGGGATATTGATAATGCTGTCTCACAGTAGTATGTGCCACTTCCCTATCCTTCACAGTGATCACTCAACATTTGTCACTGCCCATAGCCCTTAAATACCATATAAGGCTTGGTAACAATACTAGCCACAAACAATATTAATATGATCTGGTAGCCATTCTGCCTGTCCCAGAGAACTGCCACTCTTATCATTTGCACAGCCCCCATATCGTGTCCACCTGTATGAAGTTACATTAACATAAATCAGTGTCTCTCGGATGTTTCACTTTTTCTTGTCAAGCAGTGTAGCTGATCATGGTATCCTAATAAGGATGCTGGACTGTATAAGTTCAGTGGATGCCCACAGTAAAAATATTGTGTACAGTTGATAGCTGAACTTGAAATGCAAAGTGAAAGAACAAAGTGAAACAATACCTTACATCCACTCCAACAATTAATCAGAATACTTAGAGTGAGGAATGTAAATTCCTCTTAACTCAGATATTTGTAGCATATACATCTTACCTTAACCACTACAAATTCTGCTGATAGTGGTCTTTGTGAAGCAAATAAAAATGTTTTGTTTGAAGTAACAGTTAGAAACAGCTGCTGAGCAGTATGGGAGGAGAAGCACTTGCATTTTTCAAAGTAGCCATTTATATCCTCATGTTATATATGACACACACACACACACACACACACACACACACACACACACACACAGTGATTTTGAAGCAATTACCATACTTATGAGCTTGAGCGGTTAAGTGCTAATAATAATTGGTAGGTACTATAGATAAGAATCCAGCAGCAGTCACTTCTGCCTGTAGAACTAGACTTATTCCACAATCCTGAAATGTCACCATCAAATAAACTTCAAAACAAAATCTTGCAACTGACTTATCTTTAAGTTCACTGCAGTATGAGATCAATGGAAAATAATATGTGTATCATACAGTAAGACACAAATAATAGCAATGCCACTACGAAAAACAGTTTATTCTTCTTCCACATGCAAGTTAAATATAGTTGAGAACATAGACACAAACATAGAAACAATCCAAGTACTGATACAAGCTGTTGTTGACAATATGTATGAACACAATATGAGAACGAATGTCTGCTGTACAGAACTTATAAAGGGGATGCTCTGGGAAACAGCATTGCAGATGCCATGCCCTGTGCACAAGTCATCGGGCATATCGAAGAGCTCTCTGCTGAGGTAGGTGGACTGGGGCATATCAGAGAGCTCTCTGCTGAGGTAGGCGGACTGTTGAAAATCTGTGGCCTCTATGGCAGAAGCTGCAGGTAATGATGTTGGCAGCGGAAGGGGATTCCAGGTTGAACTGGTGATTAAGGGCAGAAATGACACAGTCATGTGTACACACAATGGCCACTCCCCTCCAAAGTACAATAAGAGAGAACCAGCAACACAGGTGCTGTCAACAACCCAACATCCAGTTCCTTCATGTGGTTTAACTGTACTGATGATGAAGGTGCAGTCTCCTTGGTCATGTGTGCCAGAGACTCTGATGCTGCAGCACCTGAAGCCACTGGCCCAGATGATGGCAAAATTGCCGGTGGCAGCGAAATATCATGGGAAAGCCTGGCAGCAGGTGCCGAGGATGTTGGACCCCAGAGGAGAGGCAGGAGACAGGAACGCCCACAAGGCAGGCAGGTCTGCCCCTGCAGCAGGGATGCCATGCAAGCTGGGACAGGCACTGAGAGAGGAGACTGAGGTAGCAGTGGAGGGCCCATGATCCTCGCCACAATCTGAGGATGCAGTTTGTTGCAGTGGTGCACCACCAGACCATCAATTGTGCACAGCATACAAATGTAGTAGCCCTGGCAGCTCTAGGCCATGGCTGGAATCTACTTTGGTCAGTGGCTTAGCCCCCTGAGCCCAGACAGTGGAGCCATGAGCAAACCATGATGAGGGCCATGCCGAAGGGCAATGGTGGTGTGGCGTGGGCAGATGCAGGAAGGTGCATTGCTGGTGGGCATGGAGCATCTCGCCTGGACTCCGATCCTCCACTGACATAAACCTGCAGGAACTCAAGAAACATGTCAAAGTATTGTCCATGGAGGAGTCTGTGACTCCACACAGCTCTCTTTGAGGGCAAAGACAGTAGCTAGTGCTTCCTTTTCAACTTGGGAGTAGTGTTTCTGAGTGAAGTTATCAGACATTTGTAACAGTCCTCATATCGATGTACTAGAATGGTGCTGAGTCCATACTCAGAGTGACAGGTGTCTGCAGCCAAAACCAGGTCGTGGCCAGGATGAATAGTAGCCAAACAAGGAGCAGAATACAATTAAGATTTCAAAAGCATAAACGTGTGCCCTCAGATCGACATCCACAGCAATGTTTCTCTGGAACAACTCATGGGGAAAATGTGCCAATGTGGCTACCTCAGGAATAAATTTCTGATAGTAACCAGTTTTAGCTAAAATGATCACCATTCTTTGACTTTTTAGGGTGTGGCAGAGCTGTGACCATAGTGAGAAGATGGTGTACAGGCTTACCAACCTCAAATCCTAAATTAAAAATGGGTGGCTGGAAAAAATGTGACTTGTCCGTATTGAATTTCAACCCTGCAGTTTGTAAGACTGTGAAGAAGGTATGCAAGTTACATAATTACTCTTCCATGGAAGAACCCATCGTAAAGATGTCATTGAAGTAGTTGAACACACTGGAACTAACTTTGTAAGCTGCTCCAAAAAATACTAAGACATTGCTGGGGTATTAGCCATGCAAAACTCAAGGCATTGATATTGTTACTTACTGAAGGGCATGTTCATCACAAGGAGACATTTAAAATCCTCATCCAACAGAACCTGTAAATAGACTTCACATAAATCAGTTTAGGAGAAAAACTGGGTCTGGTGAGTTCAGCCAATGACTCAACCAAACAGGACAAAGAACAGTTGTGAGTGATAGGCCGATAGTTAACAAACTTTAAAGACATTGCACAGGCAAAGCAGACAAGTCCATTTTTTAAAGATCATAAGGAGGTAAACCACTCACTCAATGTAAAGGCTGCACAAAGTACAATTACATCAGCCTATCCAATTCTAATATCACTTGATTACATGAAGCCAATGGAAAAGGGCAAGCACAGAAAAAGTGCGGCCACGTCATAGGTTTCAGGATAATCTGAGTCACAAGATTAGAGCACAACCCAACCCATCTGAGAAGAGACAAGAACTATAACTGCTGGTAAAGGACTTGGTTGGGAAAACCAAAAGCATTGAAAGTGGCAAGACCAAAAAATTTGTGGTAGCAGCATCATCTACTACCGAAAAATTCAAGGTACAAATGACAGATTTATACGTAGTGGAAGCCTAAATTTCCGCAAAATTGGAATATGCTACTTGTCGTAACCCACCAGACATCAGTTAACCAGAGACAAAACCAGAAATTTCAGATCTATGTACATTTGTGAGTTCAGCAAGTCACAGCTGCACTCATGTCCACTTGTACTCTGAGCACTTTGACCATTACTTGCACATCAACAAACTGTTCATTATGATTCATAACTGCATTAGACATACCATTAACAAATCTGTCCATGTCCACAGGAGGGGACTGGGAATGACACACAGATGTTGTATGTCATTTTTTCCTACATTTGTGGGAAGTTGCGCAGTGCTTAATGCACGCAGCCCTGTCATCTTGCAAGAAACAGTGTGGGCAAGATGAGAGTGCAGAGTGCTGCTATTGGTGTGGTTGTTGTTTGGCATGTTGCTGCCCAGTGCAGTGAGGAGGTTGCATTTGTAGAGGTGTCAAGTCATACTCCCACCGAGAACTGACTGATGTCTGATGACCAGGAACACGAGCCACCACAACTATGTCACACCAAGCCTCAATCTGATCAGCAGAAGCTTGAGATACCTCAAAAGATTGAGCAGTATTTAACACTTTGGCCAAAGATAGGTTCTCATACTGTAGTGTACACTGACACCTCCTTGACTGGAACCAACTGAAAGATGGCATCACAGGTCATTGACTCAGAATAGGAATCATGATGAGCATGGGTAGCATTGGTAACATGATATTTGTGACTGAGGCCACAGAGTTCAGCTGCCCAAGCCCAGTAGGGCTGGTGGGGCTGTTGATCGCAATGATAGAACTACACATCCTCCAATGATATGCTTCAGTTTATGGTAGTAATTTGACAATAGCTTACACATTTTGTCAAACAGAAAAGATGCTGGTTACTGGAGCAGGAATAACTAGCACAACAACAGGTAGATCTGAGGAGAAATCCAAGAAAGAGACAAAGCCTTACACAAGTTGGCATCTATGACACCAAAAGTGAGGAAGTGCTGCCAGAGCCACTATTCACGACAGCCAGCCTTCTGCCACACAAGGGGAAATGGGCAGCAGGTATGCCAGTGGCATGTCAGCCTGCATAGCGGACAACAACTTTGTAATAGCAACTGTAAGAGCCTCCTGCTGCTGCTGGAGGAGGAATTCAGGAAGGCCTCCATGGATAGAACAACCAAAGGAATAATCAAGTAGATTGAACATGCAGAAGTAAACACCACACTTGATCCTAAGAGTATTGTAATATAAGACACAGCTGCAATGAACCAAAGTTTATAGAAATGACTGGGTGTACAAGCAGACAAGGAAAAAAATTCCCAAATTTTTTTGCAGATATCCCAGTCAAAAAATACACTTTTTCCGTGTTGACTGGCAGTAGGTCTCCCATAGATTTTCCCTCAGAACTGTAAGATCTTTCAATCCTTTGTCGAATGGTTAACGTTTTATACACTGGCATAGAACATCCTGTCACTTTGGAGAGGAAAAGAAAAGAAAAGGGGGAGAGAGAGAGAGAGAGAGAGAGAGAGAGAGGGAAAGAGAGAGAGAGAGAGAGAGAGAGAGAGAGAGAGAGAGAGAGAGAGAGAGAGGGAGATAGAGAAGTTTTGGAAAGACCTTTGATGTGCAGCAACATATATGCTGCAAGAATAAATTCGAATTGAACCGAATGTTGTACATTAGTTTCCGGAGCATTGAAATCAAGATTGTAATGCCTTTTTGTAAGCCAATGATATCTCACGCCATGTGATCTCATCAGCTCATGACAGCAAATGTTCACAGCATGGGACACATGTTGTAGTCAGTCAGTAGCAAGACCACTGTTACGTAGTGCAAACACACAAAGAGGGAAAGTTAATGGTTTACGAGGGCCATTTGAATAGGCCAATCAAAAATAAAAACTACTTACCTGTTTGGGGTAAACCTTTCTTATTTTTCAACATAGTCTCATTTTAAACTTATACACTTTGTCCAACACCGTTCTAATTTGTAGATCCCTTCTGAATGATAGGAATTGTCCAAATCTGCAAAATAGTATTACACATTGCGAATCCCAAAAGACAGTCGCCATAACCTTTCCGATCGAAGGATTGGTCTTCACCTTTTTTGGTGCAGATTGTCCCTTGGTAACCCACTATTTAGATTGTTGTTTCGTCTCAGGAGTATAGTAATGCATCCATGTTTCATCCACAATGATGAAACGATGCTTAAAGTCCTGCAGATTCTTCCTGAACAGCTGCAAACCAACCTTGCAACACTTCACATGATTCCATTTTTGGTCAAGCATGAGCAGTCGTGGAACCCATCTTGCGGGTAGCTTTCTCATGCCCAAATGTTTATGCAAAATATCATGTACCCATTCATTTGTGATGTTCACAGCACTAGCAATCTCACACACCTTAACTCTTCTGTCATCCATCACCATAACATGGATTTTATCAACGATTTCTGGAGTCATAACCTCCACAGGGCGCCCAGAACGTTCAGCATTAACCTGTGCTCATATGGCCTCTCTGAAAATTTTGAAACCACTTATAAACTGTTCTAATTGAAGGTGCCGAGCCACTGTAATATTTATCTAGCTTCTCTTTAGTCTGCTGAGGCATTATCACTTTCATAAAGTAACGTTTAATCACTACACGAAATTCTTTGTCGTCCATTTTTTGACAATCACTCAACTTCCTTGATTCACACGAATGACAAACACAAATAAATTGACCAATATGACTGAAACTTGGTGTACGTTCTCTCCAAAGATGCTACTAACTAAACATGACCTTGATATGCGCCGGTGCTGCCATCTCTTGGACTTTGCAAGGACTATTGAAACGCCCCTTGTACATTAATGTACATAGTGTAGCTACAAGAAAATCTAAGCTTTCACATGTAATACTGATCTTTTTTTGAGTGTGTTATATTTTAAGATACATAACACAAACGTCCATTTTTTGACAATCACTCAACTTCCTTGATTCACACGAATGACAAACACAAATAAATTGACCAATATGACTGAAACTTGGTGTCCGTTCTCTCCAAAGATGCTACTAACTAAACATGACCTTGATATGCGCCGGTGCTGCCATCTCTTGGACTTTGCAAGGACTTTTGAAACACCCCTTGTACATTAACGTACATAGTGTAGCTACAAGAAAATCTAAGCTTTCACATGTAATACTGATCTTTTTTTGAGTGTGTTATATTTTAAGATACATAACACAAACGTTCCAGTAAATTTAAAATAGTGATGTAAATGTCTGGTCCTCTGGGCTCGAAATTCTTCTGCGTGGTTGGTCCTCAAAGTGTTCAGTTTTAAATGAGAGTCAAACATTCCGTGATTTAAGAAATTCATCCCACTTTCTCACATGTAACATAATTCATCTTGCGTAAAAGGAAATTTGCTTTGAAAGTAGCACTCTTCAAACCAGCATTCACAATACTATCCCAACACTGTTAGAAATAGGTTCGTTTTACCAGTTGCCAGCAGAAAACAGGCATTACTGCGCGTGCGCAGCTGCAGTGATGTAGGAAGCCCGCATGTTCCTATGTATAAAGCATTAAGAGATCTCACACAATGCCATAAAAGAAACAGGACATCAGAGGATACTCCAAGAGCATCGGAATTTCATAAACCATACTAAAATGCCTAACCTGGCTTGAAGAACACATTGGTTCGTCCACATTCACAATTGTTGTTGTTGTTGTGGTCTTCAGTCCTGAGACAGGATTGACGCAGCTCTCCATGCCACTCTCCCAGTACCTACCGCAACCTACATCCTTCTGAATCTGCTTAGTGTATTCATCTCTTGGTCTCCCTCTACGAGTTTTACCCTCCACGCTGCCCTCCAATGCTAAATTAGTGATCCCTTGATGCCTCAGAACATGTCCTACCAACCGATCCCTTCTTCTAGTCAAGTTGTGCCACAAACTCCTCTTCTCCACAATCCTATTCAATACGTCCTCATTAGTTAGGTGATCTACCCATCTAATCTTCAGCATTCTTCTGTAGCACCACATTTCAAAAGCTTCTATTCTGTTCTTGTCCAAACTATTTATCGTCCATGTTTCACTTCCATACATGGCTACACTCCATACAAATACTTTCAGAAATGACTTCCTGACACTTAAATCTATACTTGATGTTAACAAATTTCTCTTCTTCAGAAACGCTTTCCTTGCCTTTGCCAGTCTACATTTTATATCCTCTTTACTTCGACCGTCATCAGTTATTTTGCTCCCCAAATAGCAAAACTCCTTTACTACTTTAAGTGTCTCATTTCCTAATCTAATTCCCTCAGCGTCACCCTACTTTATTCGACTACATTCCATTATCCTCGTTTTGCTTTTGTTGATGTTCATCTTATATCCTCCTTTCAAGACACTATCCATTCTGTTCAACTGCTCTTCCAAGTCCTTTGCTGTCTCTGACAGAATTACAATGTCATTGGGGAACCTCAAAGTTTTTATTTCTTCTCCATGGATTTTAATACCTACTCCGAATTTTTCTTTTGTTTCCTTCACTGCTTGCTCAATATACAGATTGAATAACATCGGCGAGAGACTACAACCCTGTCTCGCTACCTTCCCAACCACTGCTTCCTTTTCATACCCCTCGACCCTTATACCTGCCATCTGGTTTCTGTACAAATTGTAAATAGCCTTTTGCTCCCTGTATTTTACTTCCGCCACCTTCAGAATTTGAAAGAGAGTATTCCAGTCAACATTGTCAAAAGCTTTCTCTAAGTCTACAAATGCTAGAAACGTAGGTTTGCCCTTCCTTCATCTAGCTTCTAAGATAAGTCGTAGGGTCAGTATTGCCTCACGTGTTCTACGAAATCCAAACTGATCTTCCCCGAGTTCGACTTCTACTAGTAAAGAATTCATGTTAGTATTTTGCAGGTGTGACTTATTAAACTGATAGTTTGGTAATTTTCACATCTGTCAACACCTGCTTTCTTTGGGATTGGAATTATTATATTCTTCTTGAAGTCTGAGGGTATTTCGCCTGTTTCATACATCTTGCTCACCAGATGGTAGAGTTTTGTCAGGACTGGCTCTCCCAAGGCCGTCAGTAGTTCTAATGGAATGTTGTCTACTCCCGGGGCCTTGTTTCGACCCAGGTCTTTCAGTGCTCTGTCAAACTCTTCACGCAGTATCGTATCTCCCATTTCATCTTCATCTACATCCTCTTCCATTTACATAATATTGTCCTCAAATACATCGCCCTTGTATAGACCCTCTATATACTCCTTCTACCTTTCTGCTTTCCCTTCTTTGCTTAGAACTGGGTTTCCATCTGAGCTCTTGATATTCATGCAAGTGGATCTCTTATATCCAAAGGTCTCTTTAATTTTCCTGTAGGCAGTATCTATCTTACCCCTAGTGAGATATGCCTCTACACCCTTCCACTTGTCCTCTAGCCATCCCTGCTTAGCCATTTTGCACTTCCTGTCGATCTCATTTTTGAGACATTTGTATTCCTTTTTGCCTGATTCATTGACTGCATTTTTATATTTTCTCCTTTCATTAATTAAATTCAATATCTCTTCGGTTACCCAAGGATTTCTACTATCCCTCACATTTTTAACTACTTGATCCTCTGCTGCCTTCACTACTTCATCCCTCAGAGCTAACCATTTTTCTTCTACTGTATTTCTTTCCCCCATTCCTGTCAATTGTTCCCTTATGTTCTCCCTGAAACTCTGTACAACCTCTGGTTTAGTCAGTTTATCCAGGTCCCATCTCCTTAAATTCCCACCTTTTTGCAGTTTCTTCAGTTTTAATCTACAGATCATAACCAATAGATTGTGGTCAGAGTCCACATCTGCTCCTGGAAATGTCTTACAATTTAACACATGGTTTCTAAATCTCTGTCTTACCATTATATAATCTATCTGATACCTTTTAGTATCTCCAGAATTCTTCCATGTATACAACCTTCTTTTGTGGTTCTTGAACTAAGTGTTAGCTATGTTTAACTTATGCTCTGTGCAAAATTCTACCAGGCGGCTTCCTCTTTCATTTCATAGCCCCAATCCATATTCACCTACTACATTTCCTTCTCTCCCCTTTCCTACTACCGAATTCCAGTCACCCTTTCATCACCCTTCACTATCTGAATAATTTCTTTTATTTCATCATACATTTCTTCAATTTCTTCGTCATCTGCAGAGCTTGTTGGCATACAAACTTGTCCTAGTGTAGTAGGCGTGGACTTTGTATCTATCTTTGCCACAATAATGCATTCACTACGCTGTTTGTAGTAGCTTACCTGCATTCCTATTTTCCTATTCACTATTAAACCTACTCCCGCATTACACCTATTTGATTTTGTGTTTATAACCCTGTAGTCACCTGACCAGAAGTCTTGTTCCTCCTGTCACCGAACTTCACTAATTCCCACTATATCTAACTTTAACCTATCCACTTCCCTTTTTAAATGTTCTAACCTACCTGCCCGATTAAGGGATCTGACATTCCATGCTCCGATCCGTAGAACGCCAGTTTTCTTTCTCCTGATAACGACATCCTCTTGAGTAGTCCCCACCCGGAGATCCAAATGGGGGACTATTTTACCTCCGAAATATTTTACCCAAGAGGATGCCATCATAATTTAACCATACACTAAAGCTGCATGCCCTCAGGAAAAATTACGGCCGTAGTTTCCCCTTGCTTTCAGCCGTTCGCAGTACCAGCACAGCAAGGCCGTTTTGGTTAGTGTTACAAGGCCAGATCAGTCAATCATCCAGACTGTTGCCCTTGCAACTACTGAAAAGGCTGCTGCCCCTCTTCAGGAACCACACGTTTGTCTGGCCTCTCAACAGATACCTCTCCGTTGTGGTTGCACCTACGGTACGGCTATCTGTATCACTGAGGCACGCAAGCCTCCCCACCAAGGTCCATGGTTCATGGGGGCGGGGGGACATTCACAATTAAGTAGGTCAAACCTGATATAAAGCTTTTCAGTGTGGTTTTTGGGATGTAAATTTTCTTGGAGTACCAGTACTGTACTATCTCGTTCCTTAATATGGCATAATGCCATACATGGCAGAAGATGAAAAGGTGCACTTGAAATTCAGCAAAGAACTAGAACTAGCCAATACTGTGGAATGAAACACTTTGTTTCAAATAAATTGACTGCCTCAGCGGAAAAGGTTAATAAGAGAAATTTCTTTGCCAACTGACAAAAATAACTTCATTGTTCTGCAAGGTGATTAATGCTTGACTGCTAATAACTTGGAAACAAAATAAAATCAGAAAACTGAAATGAATAATGTATTTTTGCCTTCTGTAATTATGTGGATGTATTTTAATTCACTTGATGGCTCCTGGGCACAGAAATCCGTTTTGTTGTCATTTGACGTGGAAGCTGTAAATGAAGGAGATACAGCAAAATCAGTCAACGTAAACACAGGTCACATGCAAACTACCCATTTCCCCACCAAAACTCAGACAACTTTATGCATGTGCGAATCTGGCAGCTAGGGCACGTGAGAAAAAATTTTCTCGTTAGCATCTGGTTGCTTGCTGCTACTGCCGATACAGCCGCACTTCAAGTAGTTGGAAGCGTGAAAAGATACTGCTCATACGTGAGTCAACTGCGCATGCGCATGAGCCCATTGGCAACTGCTCAAATGAACCTAATGCAAACAGCAGTTTACTGTTACGAAGTATTACATACTCTTCGCTCTAAGGCCTTTGACATAGTTTTGCTGATTGCAGATGCTTGTGCGTGCACAGTGTTTTTTGGTTGTAAATGGCACATTTCCTTTGCCACAAAAGTTTTATTTTTTTCTCTCGTTTGTGTTTTATTGCTGCAGTATTATTCTCCAGTAGCACAATAGTAACATTCTTTGTTAGAGTTTCAATTCATACCAGTCAAAATTACAAAACTTTTACTCAAAACTAAGACAATGAAAAATTCCGAATTCCGAAAAATTACCAGTTTTTTCGCGGATAAAAAAATTCCCAGGTTTTTCCCGGATTTCCTGACGGTCCTGGGTGATAAGGTAGACTAAAACATAGAAACAATTCTTATAATGGTACAAGCAGTAGCTGACAATAAGTAATGACACAGTAAGAGAGCAGGTGACCACTGCATAGTGCTCATAATGGAGAGGGCTCCAGGATATGGTGTGGCAAATAACGCACTGTGTGCGCAAGTCATGCGACCCACCACAAGTGGCACTGGTTGCTGGCCTGTGTATATGCTGTTGGCAGAATATTTGGAATGTGTCATGCTGGTGGCCTCGTGCCATGGTTCATGTCCAAGTATTATGTACGGAATTACAGTAATATGCTTGGAGGGTATATACTGCAGTTTACTACCACCACATCATATCTATTAGTTTTTATAATGTAATAACCCACCGCCATGTATGGAAGTGAAACATGGACGATAAATAGTTTGGACAAGAAGAGAATAGAAGCTTTCGAAATGTGGTGCTACAGAAGAATGCTGAAGATTAGATGGGTAGATCACATAACTAATGAGGAAGTATTGAATAGGATTGGGGAGAAGAGAAGTTTGTGGCACAACTTGACCAGAAGAAGGGATCTGTTGGTAGGACATGTTCTGAGGCATCAAGGGATCACCAATTTAGTATTGGAGGGCAGCGTGGAGGGTAAAAATCGTAGAGGGAGACCAAGAGATGAATACACTAAGCAGATTCAGAAGGATGTAGGTTGCAGTAGGTACTGGGAGATGAAAAAGCTTGCACAGGATAGAGTAGCATGGAGAGCTGCATCAAACCAGTCTCAGGACTGAAGACCACAACAACAACAACAACAACAACAACAATAACCCACCACAAAATGAAACTTGTGCTGCAGTGCACTCTCATTGTAATAGGCTATTTTTATTGTGAAGTAAGTGGAAATTACTATATTTGATGCCAAATCATAGCAACGGTGTGATACAGTCCATCCCTGGCACTTTCATGCTGTTGGTTGGCAGTCCAACATAATCCACCACTAGTCAAGTCATTCTGAGCCTCGATACTTATTGTGCCAGGCTTTTATTTATGGTTCTGTTGTCTACACCTCTAACTATAGCACTTCTGATATTAGTGGGCATCTCCTGTATTTACAAAACTTCTGGCTGGGGGTATGTTGGGTAATGAAATATCGTAATCTGGCATTTCTTGAAGAGCAGCACATTCTCAACCCACATAAACCTTTTCCAAATCTTAAAAAATGTTGTTGGGCCTGGCCATGCCCAGTAGATAATTGCACTGTCTCTTATTTCAGCCAAAAATATTGCAAACGAACACTCGTATGAAACAGGGAAATAATCAAAAGTTCTATGAGCTGTCTGAGAGTTTTAGTATTGTGAATACTATATTAGACAAATGATAGAGACATTTTGTTGTTTAATAAAAGCTGATTGGCTGTGCCTTCCTTTTTGAAACTCAGTTTTTTTCTAAATTAAAGGCAGTTTTTAGTCATATTACAGGGTTTAATGGTCACAGTCCACTTACTTCCAACCATGCATCAATTAAAGTGCTTTTAAATGTCCATTGCTGTAGGAGATGGTGTTTCTTTGCACTTTGTCAAAGGCCATGGCTGTTGTCTTGTGGTTTAGTATATGACTCCACATTACTGGACTACAATCCAGAATTGCAAGAAATTATCAAGTTTTGTAAAGTTAAAAGGAAGGTGAAAATCTTTGTTCTTTACTACTATGTTTAGTAAATACTGCCATAGCATATGACTGCAAGCCATCATTTCAACTAAACCCAAGATTTGTAAAAGGTGAAAACGTTCACGTTGGTCAGTTAGTTACTTTTATGTTTCATGGATCATTTTCCATGATAAATCGTCATGATGTGGAATGAGTCATTTTACATTCATATTTTAAATTAATTTGTACATCTATTTGTACTCTAAACATCATCATATAATCATTTCCCCCCCCCTCCAAAATGGAAACAAGATATACGGATTGAGTTAGTAATTCCTACCTACCACCTTTTACACATTGAAAATTCTCTATTAATATGTATATTAACTACCAATATTGGCCTGTGGTGATGGACAACATTCTAATATAAACATATCCAGAGGTATCCATCTCATATTTATGTGTGTGTGAGTAAGCCTTGAATTCCCATGACCAGATAACAATTTAACTATCCATATAACATTAAGTAACCTCATTTCTGGTGGGCACTCAAACATTTTGTTCATAACATCACTGTCTCAAATCTATTATATTGCTACACTCTTCTCTTTAAAAATTGTAAAAAATAAATTTGGATTCTTCTGTTGTTGCTTTTCTGTTTATTTCAGGTGGCTTTTAAGTATTCCAGCCACTTTGAGACATAATGTATTCTTTTTTACATTTTTAAAATAAAATGTATTTGTGTGAAGTTATTGCAGTCAGAAGCTTTATAAATTATAAACACATTTTGTGACTGGTGTGACATGGGATACTTATCTTGGAATCTGCTTATTGTCCTGGAGTTCTTGTGGAGAACCGAATTAACATTTCCAGTTCAATCAACGTGTGACTCAATCTTCGAAACAGGTAGTAATGCTCAGTACTTCTCGTTGTAGTCTTATTACACATGGTGAAATAGGTTTTGCGTCACAGAATGTCCAATCAACAATAACATGCCAATGAGCTGGCTATCACTATGTTGCAGCATAGTAAACAATATTTTAATTATTGCTATTGTAGGTTTTTGATATTACGATTAAAAATAATTACATCCAATTGAACTGGCTCATGTGCATTATAGTTTCAAGTGCCCTGATCGGTTTTAGACATGCAATTCAACAAAATTACAATGTTCTAGGAATTCACACTAAATTTGTAAAGTAAACAATCAACTTCATAGTTTAAGTAATTACATGAAGACAAAATGACATTCAATGTTTCTATAATGTGTATGGCTTGTATATGAAATATCCTTTTATTAAAATATTCTGTTTATTTACATTAAGTTCCATTTTGCAGTTTGTTTACAAAATTCGGGATGCATTATTTTATGTACTATTTTAATAGTATAAATACTAGACAACATAAATTACAAACATTTGTCTTACACATGATTTCATTATTCAATAATTAGAACAGAAAGTGATATTTGAAAATATTTTACTGAACACCCAAGCCCTATAGGGTTTGAGGCATTGCTGTTTCAAGATTATATGCATTTCATATCATTCACAAGTTAGGGATTACTGTTAAGAATATTGTCTTTACATTATACAGTTTATTGGAATCTGGGTGATTACATGTCCTAAATGAACTAAGGTCTTGGTATTAATTGATGCAATATACCAACTATGTTATACATCAATAGCCCTCCTCCAAAAACCTCTCACCCCCCCCCCCCCCCTACCCACCACCCCCTCCTCCCGCAATGAGTGTTGTATATTACCAGGCTGCAGGCTGTGCAAGGCTCTTGCAGACAATCAATGTAGCAGAGAACTAATACAATAACAAACTGAGCATTTGACAGCTAAAAGCCTTGAACATACATCAGTACAACAGACAAGAGAAGAATAGTATTGCATCAGTATATTAAATTAGATATTTTAACATGATAGGAATTCTGTGAGAAGTTAATAATTTTTCAAGGCAGCCAAGAAATTACATCTTCATAATCCCAATCTACCTTACTCTGTACTATAGCAAGCAATCATCTCTCTTTACAAATCACATGCCATCCTATCCTGGAAAAATTACACAAGTCTGATCACTTTTTCTGTCAACCAGAGCACTTACATAGAACAACATATCTCTTTACATGTGATTGACAACTCAATGAAAAATACATATAGTCAATGTGAATCGCTCATCCAAGAAAATATATATGGTAGAAGGAGCCAGTAATATTGAGCAAAAATGAATATTATTAGATTTTCAAGGCAGAATAGACTGCTATCCTCACAGTTTCGATTGGCCATCATTTTCCCTGTATACGTTTCACAGAAATGTGTACAAAGTGCTATTTCCATTTTTTTTTTTTTTTTAATTTTGTTTGGGTCATCAGACTTCTGACAGGTTTTAAGTGGCCTGCCATGAATCCTCTCCTGTGCCAACCTCTCATCTCAGAAAAGCACTTCAACATAGATCTTCAATTATTTGCTGGATGTATTCGAATCTCTGTCTTCTTCTACAGTTTTTTACCTCAACAGCTACAGCTCCCTCTAGTACTGTGGAAGTCATTCCCTGATGTCTTAATAGTTGTCCTATCATCCTGTCCCATCTACTTGTCAGTGTTTCCCACATATTCCCTTCTGGTTCTGCGAAGGACCTCCTCCTTTCTTACCTTATCAGTCCACCTAATTTTCAACATTTGTCTGTAGCACAATATCTCAAATGCTTTGATTCTCCTTGTTCCAGTTTTCCCTCTGTCCATGTTTCACTATTATTGCAATGCAGTGCTCCAGATATACGTTCTTAGAAATTTCTTCCTCAAATTAAGACCTATGTTTGATACTGGTAGACTTATCTTGGTCAGGAATGCACTTTTTGCCACTGCTAGTCAGGTTTTGATATCCTCCTTGCTCCATCCATCTCTGGTTATTTTGCTGCCTAGATAGCAGAATTCCTTAATTTCATCTACTTCGTGACCATCAGTCCTGATGTTAAGTTTCTTGCTGTTCTCATTTCTGCTACTTCTCATTACTTTTATCTTTCTTCGATTTACTCTCAGTCCATATTCTGTACTCTTTATATTGCTCACTCCATTCAGCAGATCATGTAATTCTTCTTCACTTTCTCTCAGGATAGAAATGTTGTCAGCAAATCATATCACTGATATCCTTTCACCTTTAATTTTAATACATTTCCTAACCTTTCTTTTATTTCCATCATTGCTTCTTCAACATACAGATTGAACAATATGGGCGAAAGGCTACATCCCTGTCTTACATCCTTTTTAATTGGAGAACTTTATTCTTGGTCATCCACTCATTATTCCCTCTTGGCTCTTGTACATATTGTATATTACCATTCTCTATATCTTACCCTTATTTTTCTCATTATTTCGAACATCTTGCACCAATTTACAGTGTCAAATGCTTTTTCCAGGTTGACAAATCCTAGGAACATGTCTTGGTTTTTCTGTAGTTGTGCTTCTATCATCAACTGCCAGGTCAGAATTGCCCCTCCAGTGACCTTACCTTCTCTAAAGCCAAAGTGATCATCATCTAGCACATCCTCAATTTTGTTTTCCACTCTTCTGTATATTTGTCTTGTCAGCATCTTAGATGCATGAGCTGTTAAGCTGATTGTGTGATAATTCTCGCAATGGCCAGCCCTTGCACACTTTGGAATTGTGTGGATGATATCTTACGAAAAGTCAGATGGTATGTTGCAAGATTTGTACATTCTACTCACCATCATGGATAGTCATTTTGTTGCCGCTTGGCCCAATGATTTTAGAACTTCTGATGGAATTTTATCTATCCCTTCTGCCTTATTTGATTTTAAGTCCTCCAAAGCTGTTTTAAATAATGATTCTTATACTGGATCCCCTATCTCTTATGAATTGACTCCTGTTTCTTCTTCCATCACATCAGACAAATCATCCCTCTCATAGAGGCTTTCAACATACTCTTTCCACCTGTCCACTCTCACTTCTTCATTTAACAGTGGAATTCTCATTGCACTCTTAATGTTACCACTCTTGCTTTTAGTATCACCAAAAGTTGTTTTGACTTTCTGTATGCTGAGTCAGTCCTTCCAATAATCATTTCTTTTTAATTTCTTCACATTTCCCATTTACAAAGAGCAAAACAGTAATAGAATAGCTTACTCGTATTAACAATCGTGAAGTGTTAAATAACAAGTACGTGTTGTGTGTTTCAATTGAGCAGCCAATCAGATCACAATGGATATGATATGACAAGGTTAATCTAAAACCATATAATAAATCATTAATTGGAATTGAATATAATTTCACTATCATATGGGTCACGAAGGCTTATAACAACTTCAAAGAGCCAAATCACCTATCGTATTGCCACACATAACCAATGTAGCCAACTAATGTAGTCATACGTATATGTGTTGTTATTCTGATCATAAGAAAACATTTGCTAACCGTATGTGACAATGAGTTCTTTTTTAAAATCAGTAGCAGTTAGTAAATGCAGAGCTAATCACAATATGGAAGATCATTCAATAAACAGTAAGGAAACTGTCTAGTGGCTTTGACATAACATTATGTTGATAAAAGAAAAAATATTAAAAGTGTAGGCTGAAATTTTATGTCCTAGACAATTATTTTACCATAGGTACTATGTATCATTGCTACAGTTGATGACATGTGAATATTACAAATAGTTTTCCAGACACTAGTGGAGAATTCTGTTCTCCACTGCATAAATGCTGCTTTTACAATACCTAACATATTTATGTGTATATTTCTTTCAGTATTCCATGTTACTTTCAGTATTCATGCCACTCTGCACTATTCCTACTGACTTACTACCACTACATTTTTAGAATACTCCATGAGTGTAAATAACATTTACCTGTTATGAGAATTCATTTCAACAAATTTTTCTGTATAACTCCATGAAATGAGGAAAAATATTTCACTTTGATCATCATTAAACTTATTGAGATATTTTCTTATCTCACTTCATACTCTCAGTGATTTGTGCACAGCTGAAAATATATGGTAGATAGGTAATTAAACTGAAGTGTTTGTATAGAGCAGACACAGAGATCAGTATGATAAAAATGTGACATCAGGAAAATAAGACAGAACGATATGTCAGTGATAAGGGCCCTTGTTTTTGCAACATGCATGATACACAATAATATGTGTGCCTCCCCCTGAGGGATATTACATGCTTAATTTGTGTATATTAGTTGTACATTTCAAGAAATAATTGGCAAACAAAATCACAATCAATATATTTCAGTATTTGGTTTTTCTTGTAGGCTGGTTAGGTTTTAGGTGTGTCACATTCTCAGTCCATAGATTTCCTTTGAGTTTGTATATACTAACCTGTAAGCATTTGGATGTGAGCTTTTCACTAACTCATATGACCCAATGTAAATGTCAAAAAACATTTTAGCCCCACTATCAAAAGCTTCTAATTTTCATCACTGACTCTAAATTGTGTTACTTTCACTTTATTGTCATGTTTCTATTTTCTCTCAGAATGATACTGTTCCATATTTTCCTAACTATCTCCTCCCTCTAATCTGCAGTTGGATTGCATGGTGGGGAATAAACTGAAATTATTACCAGTATATCATTTATGTTTTTATCATCAACAAAATTTTTCCATTTTTTGATATGAGTTGAATCATCATGAGAAAGAATTGCCCTAGGAAGAGCTACAGTTTGAAAATAATCTCATGTGAGCTTTTATATGGATTTCTTCTAGATTGCTTCCTTTAAGAGGTACAATTTTACAAAATAAGAAAATAAATCCACCATGTCAAATATAGCTGTACCCTAGTTTCGCTTTGGGTAGTTGTCCAAAGAAGTCAGTTCTTACTAGATCCCTCAGTCTTTTTAGAGTTGTTGTTGTTGTTGTGGTCTTCAGTCCTGAGACTGGTTTGATGCAGCTCTCCATGCTACTCTATCCTGTGCAAGCTTCTTCATCTCCCAGTACCTACTGCAACCTACATCCTTCTGAATCTGCTTAGTGTATTCATCTCTTGGTCTCCCTCTACGACTTTTACCCTCCACGCTGCCCTCCAATGCTAAATTTGTGATCCCTTGATGCCTCAAAACATGTCCTACCAACCGATCCCTTCTTCTAGTCAAGTTGTGCCACAAGCTTCTCTTCTCCCCAATCCTATTCAATACCTCCTCATTAGTTATGTGATCTACCCACCTTATCTTCAGCATTCTTCTGTAGCACCACATTTCGAAAGCTTCTAATCTCTTCTTGTCCAAACTGGTTATCGTCCATGTTTCACTTCCATACATGGCTACACTCCATACAAATACTTTCAGAAACGACTTCCTGACACTTAAATCTATACTTGATGTTAACAAATTTCTCTTCTTCAGAAACGATTTCCTTGCCATTGCCAGTCTACATTTTATATCCTCTCTACTTCGACCATCATCAGTTATTTTACTCCCTAAATAGCAAAACTCCTTTACTACTTTAAGTGTCTCATTTCCTAATCTAATCCCCTCAGCATCACCCGATTTAATTTGACTACATTCCATTATCCTCGTTTTGCTTTTGTTGATGTTCATCTTATACCCTCCTTTCAAGACAATGTCCATTCTGTTCAACTGCTCTTCCAAGTCCTTTGCTGTCTCTGACAGAATTACAATGTCATCGGCGAACCTCAAAGTTTTTATTTCTTCTCCATGGATTTTAATACCTACTCCGAATTTTTCTTTTATTTCCTTTACTGCTTGCTCAATATACAGATTGAATAACACTGGGGAGAGGCTAGAACCCTGTCTCACTCCTTTCCCAACCACTGCTTCCCTTTCATGCCCCTCAACTCTTATAACAGCCATCTGGTTTCTGTACAAATTGTAAATAGCCTTTCGCTCCCTGTATTTTACCCCTGCCACCTTTAGAATGTGAAAGAGAGTATTTCAGTCAACATTGTCAAAAGCTTTCTCTAAGTCTACAAATGCTAGAAACGTAGGTTAGCCTTTTCTTAATCTTTCTTCTAAGATAAGTCGTAAGGTTAGTATTGCCTCACGTGTTCCTACATTTCTACGGAATCCAAACTGATCTTCCCCGAGGTCCACTTCTCCCAGTTTTTCCATTCGTCTGTAAAGAATTCACGTTAGTATTTTGCAGCTGTGACTTATTAAACTGATAGTTCGGTAATTTTCACATCTGTCAACACCTGCTTTCTTTGGGATTGGAATTATTATATTCTTCTTGAAGTCTGTGGGTATTTCGCCTGTCTCATACATATTGCTCACCAGATGGTAGAGTTTTGTCATGACTGGCTCTCCCGAGGCCATCAGTAGTTCTAATGGAATGTTGTCTACTCCCGGGGCCTTGTTTCGACTCAGGTCTTTCAGTGCTCTGTCAAACTCTTCACGCAGTATCTTACCTCCCATTTCATCTTCATCTACATCCTCTTCCATTTCCATAATATTGTCCTCAAGTACATCGCCCTTGTATAAACCCTCTATATACTCCTTCCACCTTTCTGCCTTCCCTTCTTTGCTTAGAACTGGGTTTCCATCTGAGCTCTTGATATTCATACAAGTAGTTCTCTTCTCTCCAAAGGTCTCTTTAATTTTCCTCTCCTTTCATCAATTAAATTCAATATTTCTTCTGTTACCCAGGGATTTCTATTAGCCCTCGTCTTTTTACCTACTTGATCCTCTGCTGCCTTCACTACTTCATCCCTCACAGCTACCCATTCTTCTTCTACTGTATTTCTTTCCCCCATTCCTGTCAATTGTTCCCTTATGCTCTCCCTGAAACTCTGTACAACCTCTGGTTCTTTCAGTTTATCCAGGTCCCATCTCCTTAAATTCCCGCCTTTTTGCAGTTTCTTGAGTTTCAATCTGCAGTTCATAACCAGTAGATTGTGGTCAGAATCCACATCTGCCCCTGGAAATGTCTTACAATTTAAAACTTGGTTCCTACATCTCTGTCTTACCATTATGTAATCTATCTGATACCTTTTAGTATCTCCAGGATTCTTCCAGGTATACTACCTCCTTTCATGATTCTTGAACCAAGTGTTAGCTATGATTAAGTTATGTTCTACGCAAAATTCTACAAGGCGGCTTCCTCTTTCATTTCTTCCCCCCAATCCATATTCACCTACTATGTTTCCTTCTCTCCCTTTTCCTACTGACGAATTCCAGTCACCCATGACTATTAAATTTTCGTCTCCCTTCACTACCTGAATAATTTCTTTTATCTCGTCATACATTTCATCAATTTCTTCATCATCTGCAGAGCTAGTTGGCATATAAACTTGTACTAGTGTAGTAGGCATGGGCTTAGTGTCTATCTTGGCCACAATAATGTGTTCACTATGCTGTTTGTAGTAGCTAACCTGCACTCCTATTTTTTTATTCATTATTAAATCTACTCCTGCATTACCCCTATTTGATTTTGTATTTATAACCCTGTAATCACCTGACCAAAAGTCTTATTCCTCCTGCCACCGAACTTCACTAATTCCCACTATATCTAACTTTAACCTATCCATTTCCCTTTTTAAATTTTCTAACCTACCTGCCCGATTAAGGGATCTGACATTCCACACTCTGATCCGTAGAATGCCAGTTTTCTTTCTCCTGATAACGACGTCCTCTTGAGTAGTCCCCGCCCGGAGATCCGAATGGGGGACTATTTTACCTCCGGAATATTTTACCCAAGAGGACGCCATCATCATTTAATCATACAGTAAAGCTGCATGTCCTCAGGAAAAATTATGGCTGTAGTTTCCCCTTGCTTTCAGCTGTTCGCAGTAGAAGCACAGCAAGGCCGTTTTGGTTAATGTTACAAGGCCAGATCAGTCAATCATCCAGACTGTCGCCCCTGCAACTACTGAAAAGGCTGCTGCCCCTCTTCAGGAACCACATGTTTGTCTGGCCTCTCAACAGATACCCCTCCGTTGTGGTTGCACCTACGGTAAGGCCATCTGTATCGCTGAGGCACGCAAGCCTCCCCACCAACGGCAAGGTCCATGGTTCATGGGGGGCTTTTTAGAGTAACACTATGTAAATATCAGTTTCATATTTGACTGCACACTTTTACATGCTGGCACCTATCACAAGTAGCTAAACACACTAACTCTCTTAGCGATGTGATTTAAATACATATTTTCTTGAGTATTTTGAATACATTTCAAAGACCTACAGTGTCCTTAACTGTCACGTATGTATTTTGTAAGAGTCTCAATATGTTTCTACATGCGTTGTTGGCTTGTATACCTGAATTATCATTCCCAATGTTGGTTCACTGCCAAATCCCTTGAGAACAACCTTATTACTGAACTGTTCACAGTAGCTAATTCTCTGATCTAATTTCCTATTCTTAACAAAACCCTTTCCAGTTATATCATTTTCTGCTTTGTTGACATTATCTTATATTTGTCTGACCAGAAATCCTTCTTTCCATATCACTACTCTGTACCCTACTATATCTAGACTGAGCTACATTTCCCTTTCTAGATTTTCTAGCTTCCCTAATTCGTTTAAATGTTACTCTGCACTGGTTATTCCATCTTTTTCTAATAGTCATCTCCCCCTTGGCAGTCCCCTCACAGATATCCAAATGGGTGTTTAACATGGAAATTTTTTGCTAGTGGAGAAATTATCACGACTCACTATCAGTTTTAGGCCACATTTCCTATGGATACACATTTTGTATCTTTAATGCAATGGTCTCCACTGCCTTCTGCATCATCATGCCATTGATAATTGCTGATTGTTCCATCTTTTAGGGGAAGTTTCTCACTGCAAGGGCAAGAGACTGCCCTGAACTTGTCGGCTCCTCCACCGTCTTTGATTGCCACTGCTGATGAAATTTATTCAAAAATTAAGTAATAGCTTGCTGCAAATGTGGAACTGAAGACACTTTGATTAGTAGTCAGAGGCACTACTTCTTGACTGTAGCCTGAAAGGTGTGATGCTTTTATTTAATATTATCATGATTCCTTGTGCCAACATTGATTTATACATACTTTTGCAGCTGTTTATTACAGTGGGTGATGAATTACACAGGATGTCACTAGCATAGTGATGTTATTGGTCATTTGCTATTGCAGTAGCTCTAAATGCACATTATTTGGTCAATGATAGACCTTGCATTTATTCTAAATTCTTCTACGCTTGAAGTCTTATCTCTTGTAAAGAACCATTGCATTGCAAAGTCCATAAAGGCATTGAAATACCATTACTTTTTCTCACTGTCATTCATCACTCTATTAGCAATAAGCCAGTGACTATTGATTACATTGATTTCTTTCTTAGCTCACATCATTAAGATATTTACATTTCCTCTTCTTGCTAGTAATCAAGTACAATCAACCTCTAATATTTAAATGAAGAGAAATTATAATGTCAGCCATAACAGAACTTGTAGATATTTCACATTGTCTGCTTTTGTGTTTTGTATCCAATCCACTGATGGAAATGACAGTTCTCATGCCAGAGGTGTAGGCCAAGTTCTGCAGGAGGAATTAGGACCAGAATACCAGGTCACAAATTTTTTCAAACCAAGTGCTAGTCTGGAACAGGTGACAGAGGATTTAGGTTCACTCTGTAAAGGATTTACCAGGGAAGACACCATGGTTATTGTGGGAGTGCCAGGGAACAGTATCGACAGAGATCCTGGGTACAGTATAGAGTGTGACCTGGTAAAGATTGCGTCGGCATCGAGACACACCAATGATGAATTTGTATCTGTCCTGAGATGCCATGACTGGCCTCATTTGAACTCTTGTATTGGGAGAGTTAATTTGGAGTTGGAACGGCTGCTTGGGTCAGGTGCGGGGGCTCATATTGGTGTGGTTCCTGTTGATTGTCTCAGTAGGTGGGACTATAACAGACACGGCCTACATCTCAACAGGAAAGAGAAGGGTAAACTGGCTGGGGTAACAGCAGGAAATTTAAGGGGGGGAGGCACTGCCATGAATGGTAAAATACCAGTGGTTACAGGAGTTGGAGCAGCACCTTTTTTAGGGTGGGTAAGACAGAAAGATGTCAAGTTCTACGAGAGGTCAGGATTGAAACAAATCTTCAGTTCAGGAAAGAAATTAAACAGCACAATTCTAGCACATTGGATCACCAATCACAGCTGTCAATTATAAATTTTCACCAATCACCAGAAATTTTATCTCCATCAAGCTGTATCTCAGTCCTAGGTAATTGCATTGATGAATTAAAGTCACCCAACCCAGTTGACATAATCTGCCTCTCTGAACACCATGTGACCACTGGTATAGGAACTAGCCCTAAGCTCAGTGAGGAACTCAGACAGGAGAGTACTGCAAATGTTAGAATAAGGAAAAGTTCTCATAAAAGTATAATTAAAAATAATGTAAGTATATTTCATCACAATAGTTGGGAGTTTACAGAATAAAATAGATGAGCTTCTGGTTTGTTTAGAAGATTTAGAAGCTGAGGATGAAGTAGATATACTATGCCTGTCTGAGCATCACATAGCTACTGATATGGATAAGGTAAATGTAAGTGGATATAAGCTCTCTGCACATGTAATTAGACAAAATATGGAGAAAGTTATCATGCAAAAAGTACAGAAACAAAAAAGTTTTGTGTAGAGAAACATATAGAAACATGTGCCTGTGAGCTTAAATTAAATAAAGGCACATTTATAATTGTAACTGTATATAGGTCCCTATCGGGAAATTTTCATCTATTTTTGAAAAATTTGGACTCCTTGTTGTGCTATCTGTCAGACAGGGGGAAGCAAATTATTATTTGTGAGGACTTCAATGTAGATTCTCTGAAAGAGGGTAATAGGAGAAATGACCTTGAAGTATTACTCGATTCTTTCAATTTGACACCCGTTATTGATTTTCCTACTCGGGTAGTAAAGGATAGCAGCTCACTGATAGATAACTTCTTTATAGACCAAGATAAGTTTAACCAGATAAATGCTCAGCCTGTTGAGAATGGTCTTTCTGATCATGGTGCACAGCTAGTTACAATATATGACATAGCTCCATTCAACAGTACTAAACAGTCCTCCAAAGTAGTACGTTCAGTCAACGATTTAACAATTGCAAATTTCAGGGAAAGCCTAGAGCAGTTTGACTGGGATGGGATGTACCGTGAACCTGATGCCAATTTAAAATATAATTTATTTCATGACACTTTTGTAAATGCATTTGAAAACTGCTTCCCCAAGAAAATAGTTAAATATACTCATAAGAAACCATGTAACAAACCATGGCTTGCTAAGGGTATAAAAATATCTTGTAACCGGAAAAGGGAAATGTATCTGACAGCAGAATGAGTAGTGACCCAGAAACTATCAAACATTATAAAAACTACTGTGCTATATTAAGAAAAGTTATTAAAAAATCCAGAAGTATGTGTATCATGTCTGAAATCAGCAACTCTGATAATAAAATTAAAACAATTTGGAATATTATCGAAAGAGGGACAGGTCAACCAAGAGCACAGGA
The DNA here is from genome assembly GCF_021461385.2 of Schistocerca piceifrons. Classification (NCBI taxonomy): domain Eukaryota; kingdom Metazoa; phylum Arthropoda; class Insecta; order Orthoptera; family Acrididae; genus Schistocerca; species Schistocerca piceifrons. The sequence goes on from NC_060140.1 coordinate 630,612,351, forward strand.
AGACAGTATTATCATCAAATTGAATGAAAACTTTATGAACAAAAAGTCAGAAGTTGAAAATATTTTTAATAATCATTTTCTAAATGTTGTGGCTATAGTAGGATCCAGGTGTTCATTGGAAGATGCTAGGCAGTTAATTGAAGAGGCCATACCGATGCAATTTGATACAATTGAAATCTCACCCACTCCTCCATCTGAAATTAGGAAAATAATAAACTTGCTTAAAAGCAAAAACTCACATGGAATTGATGGCATTTCCAGCAAAATACTAAAAGCTTGTTCTCAACAGATAAGTAAGATTCTCAGCCACCTGTGTAATAGCTCTTTGGAACAGGGCATTTTCCCTGATAGACTGAAATATGCTATTGTTATACCTTTGCATAAAAAAGGGGATAGATCTGATGTCAACAATTACCGTCCAATCTCCCTTCTAACAGCTTTATCCAAAATTTATGAGAAAGTAACGTATTCAAGAGTAGCTTCACATATCTGTAAAAATGAAGTACTAACAAAATGTCAGTTTGGTTTCCAGAAAGGTTTTTCAACAGAAAATGCCATATATGCTTTCACCAATCAAATTTTGAATGATCTGAATAACCGAACACTACCCATTGGGATTTTTTGTTATCTCTCAAAGGCTTTTGATTGTGTAAATCATGAAATTCTGCTAGACAAGCTCAAGTATTGTGGCATGAGTGGGACAGTGCACAAATGGTTTAATTTGTACCTAACTGGAAGAGTGCAAAAAGTTGAAATAAGCAGTTCTCATAATAAGCAAAGATCAGCACATTCCTCAAACTGGGGAACTATCAAGAATGGGGTTCCACAAGGGTCAGTCTTGGGTCCTTTGTTGTTCTTAATATATATTAATGACTTGCCATTCTATATTCATGAAGAGGCAAAGTTAGTTCTCTTTGCTGATGATACAAGTATAGTAATCACACCTGACAAACAAGAATTAACTGATGAAATTGTCAATAATGTCTTTCAGAAAAATAATAAGTGGTTCCTTGTAAATGGACCCTCACTGAATTTTGATAAGACACTGTACATACAGTTCCGTACAGTAAATGGTATGACACCATTATTAAATATAGACCTTAATCAGAAGCTAATAGCTAAGGTAGAATATTCCAAATTTTTAGGTGTGTCCATTGATGAGAAATTAAATTGGAAGAAACACATTGATGATCTGCTGAAAAGTTGGAGTTCAGCTACTTATGCAAAGGGTCATTGCAAATTTTGGTGGTAAACATCTTAGTAAATTAGCTTACTATGCCTATTTTCACTCATTGCTTGCATATGTCATCATATTTTGGGGTAATTCATCACCGAGGAATAAAGTATTTATTGCACAAAAGTGTGTAGTCAGAATAATAGCTAGAGTCCACCCAAGATCATGCTGCAGACATTTATTTAAGGATCTAGGGATATTCACAGTAGCTTCTCAGTATATATACTCTCTTATGAAATTTGTTATTAACAACGAAACCCAATTCAAAAGTAATAGCACTGTGCATAACTACGATACTAGGAGAAAGGATGATCTTCACTATTCAAGATTAAATCTAACTTTGGCACAGAAAGGGGTGAATTATACTGCCACTAAAGTCTTTGGTCACTTAATAAATAGTATCAAAAGTCTGACAGATAACCAACAAGTATTTAAGAAGAAATTAAAAGAATTTCTGAATGACAACTCCTTCTACTCCATAGAGGAATTTTTAGATATAAATTAAGAAAAAAAGAAAAAACCAAACAAAAAAATTATAATAAAAAAAAAGAAAATAAAAGAAAATAAAAAGTTGTTATATTAACTGAATTATGTTGTTAAATTAACGTAATCATGTCATGTATTGGAAAATTTGACTCGTTCCACATCATTACAAAATATCGTATTCATGATCCATGGAACTAATATTAATCTAATCTAATCTAATCTAATCTAATCTACCCACTACAAAATAATTATCGTAGACCAGCTGAATGAAGCAGAGAATAAGTAAAGTGAGAGGAAATAATTTATGAAAAAAAGGGAACTGTTACTCAGAATCTGCAACACATCACTATTTAAGGTAAGTGTTGTAATTTGGTGTAAGTACAATAGAACCAATAGACCGAACACAACTTCATTCCATGGAAGCATTAACAATTTGAAAATAGTATTTAAGCAACATTCAGCAGGAACCAATAGAGAACTGAGGCTGAGCATAGCTTGACTTGGCTTAAATAGACTGAGGCCCATCATGGACTCGGACGTTGATGTCACATGCACAAACACACACAGGCCTAAGGCATCCTCTGCAGACAACATAGCACAGTCACACATGCAGCCTTTTGGAAGTATGTGCACACATCACATCACTACATTCCTCCTCTCTTTGGGAGATCACAGATTCTTGAGACATCCATGCTGTCTTCCTCATCCACGGTGCTCTGGCTAAGTAGGCAATGGGAGCATTCAGTTTGAAGTACGTTAGGTATTGACACATACTCTGTCCACTTTTCCTGTTTCAAACAAAAGGCAACACCAGTGATGTCAGGGCTGTTTCCTTGTTGATCATGAGCATCTGCTCTGGTGATGGTACTCATGCTAGAGGAACTGCTGGTTCATCCACCAAGGATGGATGCTCTTGCTCAAGTGGGAGTGGAAAACTGGCAGCAGCAGGTGATGTGAAACCCAATGTAGACAGGCTTGGAGATGATCGTGTGACACAAAGGGGCACCTGGCCATCCACGCGAAGGCAAAGCTGATCCTGGTGCCTCAAGCAGACACAGTCCTCTGTGCAGATGTTGCTGAAGCACCAGCCTCCACCATCTGACAACAATAGCTGAAATCCTTTTAGGGCGACATCCAAAACCACATTCCCAGACAGCCGTACCTGTTTAGAAGAGGTGTGGCGGCTACATGGGTTGACGTCCAGGTCGAGTAATCAGGAGATGTAGTGGTGTCGTTGGCTGGCAACTGTAGAGTTGCTCCACTGTGCCTATCTTGCCGAATGGCTTGAAACAGTACAAAGAGAGAAACTGATTTAAGTTAATGTCAGAAAAAGTGTTGGCAACATACTTCCTCGTATGAGTTTTGTATGTTTGCAATGGGTGTCCAACCTCACCTTTAAATTGTGGATCGAACGGCAGGTCCAGGATGTTATGGACACTGTAGGAATCGCAAAATGGTGCTAACTCTTGCGATGAAAATTGTGGACCATTATTGGACACTAACGTCATGGGCAAGCCTTCAAGTGAAAAAAATTTGGCCAAGGCTGTGATGGTATTAGTTGTGGATGTGGCAACACAATGAACGATATATGGAAAATGAGAACATATGCCAACAGCCCATAAGCATTGGGAGAGGGTCAATGAAATCCCTATGTATACAGTCATGCATGCAGCGTCAGAGACCTAGGAAATGAAGATGCATAGGGAGCTGCTTGGTGCATCACTCACTGTGAACAGGGAGCAATGAAGTGGATAATGTCACTGCCTGAGCTGGGCCAAAATGTGTCGACAGGCCGAAGTTTTTATTCATGATACACCCCAATAATCTGCATGTAATTAACAGAAAACCTCAGATCAAAACACTGAGGGGATCACTACCCAAGGAGCTGCTGATCATATTCTAAAAGTAGAACACCATCCTCAAGAGAGAAATTATGTCTAAAGATTTCATAATTACGGATGGGGTCAGATGCAAAAGAAGCTGGTGAATCCAGCCAACAATGTTGAACAAATACTATGACCTTCCACAACATGGGATCCAAAACTGCAGCCGAGGCAATCTGTGTGCTAGTTACAGGAAAACCATCAACTGTCTGTTGTGCAGTGACATCAGTGTGGAAATAAAGCAATTCCTCCAGATCAGATCTGGTTCTGGACCAACAGACAGGCAGAACAAAGCATTGGCATTTGCATGTTGATTCATAGGGTGGAGAAGAATCTTGGAGTTGTAATATGAAAGGAAAAGAACCCAATTTTGAATGCAATGTGCTGCTTTATCCAGTAATGATGCAGAGGGACTGAATAATGAAGGCAATTGTTGGTGATGGGTGACCAGGTAGAATTTGGCACCATAGAGAAAAACATAGAATTTCTTTACAGCATATACAGTGGCCAAAGCTTCCTTTTCTATCTGGGAGTATCTAGCTTAGCATTTCTGAGGCATAAGCAATAGGCTGCTCAGGGCCATTGGGATATCTATGACTCTGTACTGCCCCCACCCCGTACTGTGAAGTGCCATAGTAGGGCCAAGAGGAGGCCTGGTTGGTACATCACTGAGCAGGACACAGACATTAACATGGTGCTAAGGGTGGAAAACATGGTTTCATAAACTGGCAACCATCAAAACCAAGTCCCTTTATGCTGCAATACATTTAATGTCTGTGCAGTTGTTGCTGCCCAGGCAAAAACTTATGGTAGTAGGCAACTATTCCTAGAAATACCTGAAGTCTTTTCACTGACATAGGGCATAGAAGCAACACAATAGGAGAAACATGTTGAAGATGGAATTCAAGACCCTATTGAGGAACTTCCAACCCAAGATAAACCATAGAACGTTGAAAAAACTTGACATTTTTCTAAATTACACTTTAACTCAACTGCTTGGAGGATAGAAGATAGAGTACAGAGATTTTGTAAATGTGCCACAGCGGAGGCACTGGAAACTACAGTGTCATCCAAAGAGTTTGCACAAACCAGCACAGATGATTCAAATGATTTTAAGCTGTTCCAAAAAACATTGAAAGGGCACTGGCGACCCCAAAAGACAACCACAAGTACAGGGTGTTTGAAAAAGGACTTTACAACTTTAACTTTAAACTAAAGATGTTGAATGTGCCTTCCACTGGTTATCTTGCACACATCCCATTGGAAGAAAATTTCTTCCAAAACTCGTTGTAGCATTTCAGGTGTAGCTTGCTCAGTGGCAGCGTAAATTCTTGCTCTAAGTTCAGGTACAGCTGGCACAGGAAGTACAAACACGATATCCTTGATCAATCCGCATTAAAAAAAGATCGAGTGGTGTATGGTCTGGGTAATGTGGGCATCTTGCAATTGGCGCATCACGGCCAAACCATTGACGTGGAAAGCAGTCACTGAGAAAATTCCAGCCATCAGCCAGATAGTGAAATGGTGTACCATCTTGCATGAAGTAAACTTTTCATTCTTGGTCATATTGATCGATCTGTGGTATCAAAAATTCTTGTAACGTATAAAAGTTCAGTTTAGCTCTATTGCGAACATGTTGCAATGTTTGATGTGGTTTTTCACTGTCCCAAATCCTACAGTTATGTGTGTCAGCCTTGCCACTTAAGCAAAAAGTTGACTTGTCAGAGAAGATGATTTTGTCCCACAAATTTTCGTCCTCACGTAATCGATTTAACATTTCCGCATAAAAGTTCTCATGAGTAATTTTATCAGTAGCTTTTAAGGCTTGTACTATCATCAATCTGTACAGTTTCAAATGCAAATGGTTTCTCCACACACGCCAGAGAGAAGTATGTGGGATTTGCAGGTTGCGAGTTGGATACCAGGTCAGTTTCATGGAGCTGTTGACAAAACCTTGCCTCACTTGCTCAACGACATCATCAGATGTTCTTGGACAACCTGATGATTTCTAGTGTCCTACCAAGCACCCTGTTTCTACAAAACATTTATGCCACTCATAAATTGAGGCCTCATATGAGTATCTTTGCATACTTGGTGCAGAAACCACACTGAACTGTTGTCACTAAAATGCACAGCTAGCATGCTCAGGTTCAGTGAAGGCAGCCATCTTTAACACAACTACTGTTAGTACTCCTTACAGTGTGATTCTGCACTAATGAACTATGTAGGACAAAACTTGATGTACTTTCCTACAAATTTACACTATGATCATCTCTGTAGGTAGTATGAATTAATTTATATGAATTTTCAAAGCTGTGAAGTCCTTTTTGGAACACCTTTTATTGGTACAGTACAAGAGTGGTATTGACTGCTAACATATTTTGTGACTCTGTGTCTAAAGGGAACTATAAATAGGCATCCGACAAGTCAATTTTTCGAGATATATTGGCCACCTCATAACTTTGCAAAGAGTATGTGTTGGCATAGTATCAGATTTGTTCCATTAATAGAGCGTGCATTCATAGACATGTTAAAATCGTCACCAAGTTGTAACCAGCCCATTGGTATGTTTACTTTAACTATGAGGACAAACCATACACTTCATGCAATCGGCTGAGCAAATGCTGGATTCTGTGTGACAATCTGATTCATCACTAACTTGTTTCCTGAGTGCTACTGGCTCTGGACAGGCCTGGAAAAAGTGAGTCCGAGCATAATGTTCCATGGTAATGTGCACTTGAAAATCATTGGCATGCCCCAATCCATGAGAGAACACAGGTGAAACTTCTGAACATAATGCATCTAACTGTGTATACAGCCCTTGTTCAGACACTAAAATCACTTTGTCTGAAATAGTAAAACCAAACAACTTAAGAGCAACTAATCCAAAAAGTTTGTCAAGTGTATTACCTACAACAAGGGATGTATGTGAGTGAACTATTGGCTCATAGGTCACTGGGGCAGAGAATTGGTTTAGAATAGGAATACTCTGTTTATTGTAATTTACTATCTTCCACGACACACACCATCAGGTGGCTTGTGGAGTACGGATATAAATGTAGATGTAGACACTGGGAGAAGCAGAGGGGAGCCCAAGTTCCTGTAAGTTTGCGAGTTTGACAAGGATACCACAGCTCCTATATCCACTTGCATGCGCAGAACTTTATGAAAAACCATAACATCAATGGGAAGCTTTTTGGTGCAACACAGACAGCCACTACCAGATTTACATCTGTATCCACTTCAGAATCATTGCATTATAAACAGAAGCAGTGTGATCTGTTTCTGTTTACTGGTCTGTCTTCTTTTTTGGTGCAGCTGTTGCTGGGAGCAAGGCTGGCTGCCATGACTCTGTGATGGTGTGCAGATTACCAAGATGATGTCTTCCTCTGCAAATCATCTGATTCTTGGTGTGGATGAGAGGGTTGGATTGCTGATGTTCCACACCATGACTCATTTAATATCCTCAGCTCGCGACACTTAGAATGACTGCGCAGTAGCTAGACCCAAGGAGAGGGACGGAATTTCACATTGGAGGGCATGTTCTCTCGTCTCATAATCCAGAGCTAAACAAGTTATAGTGTGTCTCACCATCTGACCAGCAGATGGCTCTTTATGCACATTGGACACAAAATGACGGCGATGACTTAACCCATGGAGTTGAGTTCAAACTACCATGCTCAGTAGGATTGACGTGGTTGCTTCCTACAGCAGTAGAACTCAACGCAGGATACAATAACAAGGGTGCACTTACAGCAGTTCACACATTTGGTCACATGTTAAAGAAGATGGATTGTGCAAAGGGGCTTATTGACATAGGTTTTGATAAATTCTTGGTGATATCCCTGAGGAGAACAAGGCATGGCATGAAATAACGCCAGTAAAACCAAAAGGCTTGAAGGTGTTGTCACAGATGTTTCTCATATGCATCCCATTACTCAACAGATTCACCGTATGTAGAAAAGGGAGGTGGATAAATCGTGGGGTCTGTGGACAACAAAACAGTAGGTGACACAGACTGAGGAGTACACTGACTAGACAAAACAGAAGCTAATGATTGAAGTACCAGAGTTTGATTGTCCAGCATTTGTGATTGGTGGTGCAACACCTAGTGAATGATTCTTGCTGTTTCAACAACTGACATAAAATGCCCTCAATTACGTAATCAGCCATTGTGAGAATAAATGCAGGACCGACCAGAGTAGAAATTTTCATGGAGAATAGGACTACAATCATCACCAATCATGTTCTAATTAGTTACAAGTACAGCATGATTAGTAGACTGAACACAACTTTATTCCACAGTACATAAGTAATGACAGAGAACTGCTACATGCCTAGCCTTATGAAAGTATATGCATGTGCCATTGCAGTAGGGACAACAGCTCTAAAAGCTCATCTTTCACATGTGTGGACCCTATAAAATTAAAAATTAAAATTAAACTTTCATCAATTACAAATAAAATGTATTCGTAACTTTAGTCAATATAATTGTTGCTATTTGCTGGTTTTTGGCCATTGATATAGCTGTTTTTGCAACATGTGGTTCATAATGGCAAAGTCATGCAACATTGTTGTATCCACAGCAATTAGTTACTGATTCACATGAGCATGAGTGCTAAGCTCTGCTGCCAAGTGGATGCTCTTACAGATAATAATACATTCAAAATTCTCTTTAAAAAATTTTACTTACTGATGTGTTATGGTAAAAATACAGAGGTTTACTAAAACGGCTACAAAACAAAACATGACCATGCAGCTTAACACAGAACAAAGTGAATTCACTAATATCCAAATTCAAAATTCACATATTTCAGAGTATGATCTTGTGATACCAATACTCAGGTTCATTGATTTTGAGTCTGTGGTTCACGAACCCCTAGGGTGTTCACAAAACATTTTAAGGTGTTCACCAAAACTCAATTTTTGTTGTTGTTGTTGTTGTGTTTTTGAAATTAAATTAACTGTATAATGCCCATCATTACATAATTGTAACATTGGGAATTTATGATATTACTTCTGCAGTAAATTAATGTTTACCACAAATGACTGATTTATAGGCATGTAACAACATTAGGACTGCATTTGATTTTGCAACAATGAAAATTGAGTCTGCCAACTTCTTTCTGTTCTGACAATACTAACAACAGTAGTGTAGACAGAGACAGACTGGGCCAGAAAGAATGATGAACAGATAGCTATAAAAATAAATGAGACATTTGTAACAAGTGCATGTAGTCTTGCAAACCTCTGAAACAAGTACTTTGTTTTATTACTGACAGCTTGGGCTTATCAGGTTCAGTACATAGTGCAATGGACTGTCTGAAACCAGTCTCTACAAATAACTTCAATAAAATGGAAACAACACTCACTTCTTCCGAAGAAGTAGCATCCATCACAAAATCCTTGAAATCAAAGTATTTTGGTGGTTATGATAACATATAAATGAAGTTAATCGGGGACTGCTCATGTGAGTTGACTTCTATCTTAAGTTATTTGTGTAATCTATCTCTTATTGATGGAAAGTTTCCTGACTGCCTAAAAAGTGCTGAAGTTAAACTTCCTTACAGGAAGAGGGATAATAAGAGCTCATCAAACTATCAACAAATTTCACTTCCGCCAACTTTGTCAAAAATATTTCAAAAGGTTGTGTTCAAGTGTCTTATTAATCACCTGACTACAAACAATATATTGCCCAAGTCACAGTTTGGATTCCTTGAAGGTTCTGATGTAGAGGAAGCTATTTACATGTACAGTGAGACTGTACCTCATTCATTGGATAACAAATTACAAGCCACTGGAATTTTCTGTGACCTCTCAAAAACCTTGTATTGTGTTTGGTTCGTGATGATGTTTGGTTTGTGGGGCACTCAACTGCACAGTCATCAGCACCCGTACAAATTTCTAGATTTTACACAGTCCAATTTTTACACAGTCCAATCTAGCCACTGTTATGGATGATGATGATGGTGATGATGACAATGCTAACACCCAGCCCCCAGGCAGAGAAAATCCCCAACCTGGCTGGGAATCAAACACGGGATCCAGAGATACAGAGGCAGCAACGGTAGCCACTAGACTACGACCTACAGACTTTTGACTGTGATTCACAGCACTCTCTTAAGTAAATTAGAACATTATGGTGTCACTGGAAGTGCCCCAAAATGGTTCGATCCTTAACTACGTAACAGGAAACAAAGGGTGTTGTTGCAAAATACTCAAGGACTAAACAGTCAGCCTTCATCTGGTTGGGAATTTATTACAGGTGGTGTTCCTCAAGGTTTCACCCTGGGTTCATTGCTTTTCTTGTGTGCCTTAATGCTACATGCTACATGCTATGTGGATTTTTTTTCTGCCAATGATACAAACATTGTAATACATAACAAGTCAATTGCAGATTTAGAAGTGGCTGGTAATCAAATTTTCAGTGACATTAATAAATTGTTTCAAGCTAATTCACTGCCATTAAACTTTGGGAAGATGCACTATATGCAGTGCAGAACGTGTTGGAGATTTCCTTCTAGCAGGTGTGTAACATAAGACAACATGCATATACAGGATGACACAGAAAAAATGGGAATATTTCCACAATCCAATATAACAAGAAGTGATGAAGGAAAGAAATTGCATTCATGGTAATTGTAACCTTACAACCTTGCCATTTACAAAACACTGATGGCATTTATCATTTTTTAAAAATTACATCCTTTAAATGGCGTCCTCCTATAAGAATACATTCGTGAAATCCGCTGTTGAGATTCCTCATTGACTGCTGCAACATCTCAGCTGGGACACTGAGAATTGCATCCCAAATTGTCTGTTTTACCTCATCCAGGGTTCTTGGGCGAGTTTTGTAGACTTTGCTCTTGAGGTCGCCTTATGAGAAAAAGTCACAAACGGATAAATCTGGTGATTTAGATGGAAACATCTCTAACGATCGGCATTGACAGTTATTATGTTTCCCTGTTCATTTGTGGAAAAATACAGTATGTTAATCCCATGTGATGAGACACCACACCATACTGTCACTTTACTAGTGTATAAAGGGCACTCATGAATGTCTTTGGAATTTGTGTTTGGCCAGTAACGATGGTTCTGTTTAATCACATAATCTGTGAGATGAAAATGTGCCTCCTCTGACATCAACAGCTTGTTTAGAAATTCATCATCTCTGTTTATTTTTTATATCATTTGTTGACAGAATCCTAATCATAACCAGTAATCATTGTCCTTCAATTGTTGCACCATCTGTAGTTTGTATGGATGAAATTGTAAATCAAGATGAAGAATTCTGCTAACACTCTCCCGGGATGTTCCAACCACTGCTGCTTGCTTATGAATTGAACGCCTTGGGTTCAAAGTTATTAACCCAACATTTTATAGTGTGTTTTGACAGAATGGCATCATGACGTCTCAAATTATAAAAACGTCGAAACTCCCACTATGCTGCCACCAAACTACCATTGTTTTTAAAAACTTTTTTATGTGTAACACACGCTGTTGTCTGTTCCACTCGCTAACTGTCATGAACCCTCAGTGCTGCCACCTGCCCATGGCTGCTACTACTTATTTCAAACATTTCCATTATTCTGTGTCACCCTGTAGAATATGTTGACAGTGTTACATTTCTGGGATTAAAACTTGATTATAAATTCAGTTGGGAAGGGCATACCACAGAATTAGGAAGGGTATACCACAGAATTGCTGATGTGCCTACAAAAGTCTGTATTTGCAATGTGAAAGATTTCAGATGTAGGAGACACAAATATATATAAAAAAACTTGCATACTTTGCTTACTTTCATTCATTTTGTTATGTAATATAGGATGATATTCTGGGATAACATGTCAGACCAAGCAAATGTTTTTAGAGAGCAAAAACCTGCACTAAGACTCATTTGTGGTGTAAATTCAAGAACATCATGTAGAAATCTCTTCAAGCAACTGGGTATTTTAATGCCTGTATCTCAGTATATTAATCAAGTTTGTTGTAAATAATGACTTTCTTTGTAACCATAACTCAGTACATATGAGTACTAGGAATAAGATCAATTTACATAAAGGAATAAAAGAATTTACCTTGGTTCAGAAAGGGGTTCAATATTTAGCAACACAAATTTTCAGTAAATTTCCAGCAAACTGTTAAAAATTTGGTTTCAGGTAAAGCACAGTTTAAATAGTGTTTGAAAGCCATTTTTGTTGGCAACTCCTCCTACTCTATAGATGAATATCTTAACAGTGACTCATTTACCAGCTTAAATAAAAATGTTTTTAGACTTCAATTTTAACACCACTTGGTCACAACAATCAAGACTAGGTTGAATTGAAATGAAGTGAATTGAATTTATTTGATCCTGTAAGATTACATTGTGTACAGTAAATGTACGTGTAATATAGGACATGTCAAAGTATTAACATTCTTTATCACTTATTTTTCTACACCTTTAGCTTACATTTTTACATCACTGATAATGAGTAACAATATATACAAATTTAATGGCATAAGTATTCTGCAACACTGTAAAACTCTTTTTCAATGAGATAGTCTTTAAGTTGCTTTGGAAAGTCATTGTGAAGTATACTATCTTGCAGGTTTTTGGGCAGACTTTCTTAGTAGTCTGATACCAGAGTACTGGGGTCCTTTTTCTAGCATTGCCAGTCGGTGGGGTATGCTCCGTACTTCATTCTTCCTTCTTGTAGTGTGGGTGTGTACACTAGCATTTGTAATCCAGTCCTGTGATGTACATTATTGTTTTGTATATATACAATGATGAAAAAGTTAAGATACCTAAATTCTTGAAACAGTTTCTGCACGTTTCAGAGGTCTTTCTTCTTAAAATGGTCCTAATTGCTTTTTTTTGTATGATAAATTTATTAAAAGTGCATAACTTTGTTACATTGTGACAGTGAATTAATTCTGTAAATTTTAGCAGTTCCAGTTTACTGTAATGTAATCACATATTTTGACAATAGTCAGGGATGTGAGTATTATATTCAAATGTTTTATGTTTTTTATGTTATACTTTCTGATATGTTCCACAGCCAGAAGGATCATCTCACTTTAGGATCTATGGAATATGAACAAAATCTAATCTAATTTCACAGTACTGTGAGCCCACTAATGAACAGGTAACATTGGCATCAGGCCTTTGATTTTTTTGGCAACAGCCTACATCTTCTTTTCTTGTGGTGAATGCAACGAGTTGTCAGTTGTGAATGGAGTAGTTTCTACTCACAATAAATTGAAAACTGATAGAAAAGTGGAAGTTTGAAAGGGAAATAGGATTTAACAGACTACCAAGTTAGTGTTGTGTCAACAGGTAATTCAACTTCTAGTGATGTGTATCAATCTGACAAATGTGGATCATGTGTGAAGAAAAGAAAGTACAATGATAATTACATTAGTTAAGGATTTTCATATATAGGTGACAAGTACTGCACAAGATAACAGTGTGTTTCATGTGGCAACATTCTTGCTAAAAGTAGTCTGAAACCTCCTCCACTTAAACACCATATAGAAACTAAAGACCCCACCCATGTAAACAAATCCGCCAGTTTTCTTACATGTAAAGCTAACAAGTGGAAAAATGATTTAACTACTAAATTATCCACTGCCAATGGTGAAAATGAGAATGCTCTTGAAGCATCTTAAGGCATTAGCTATTGAAATGCTAAAACTGCAAAACCTCTTCGGTAGCTGAAGATTTAGTGCGGTGTTATATAAATGATGGAGTACAGTACATGTTTGGAGACTCTTTCAGAAAATGAGTCAGTATGGTACCACTGTCTGACAATACAATGAGCTACTGGAATAAAGAGAAGTCAAATTATGTAGAAAATAAAATTTTGGAAAGAGTTCATGCCAGTCCTTCTCTTGCCATTGAACTTGACAGATTGACTGATGCCAATTCAGCCATTTTGTTGCTTTTCGTCTATATGCATCATAAAACTAAGTGTACAATGTGCATATTGCTGTAATCCAGAAACAGGTCCCGGTATGACCAAGGGAGTTATATGGTGTGATAACCCGCTATCCCTCGTCCATGAAGTTTTTATCTGAACATGAAGATATAAGGGCTGGGAAGTTTTGCCCTCCAGAAATTTCTAGAACATTCAAGACAATTTGAGAACTTTCCAGAACATTTGAGAGCATTCCACAACATTCTAGAATGTTCCACAATGATTTGGGATGTTCTGGAATGTTCAGGACGGAATGTTTAGGAACATCCTGGAACATCCCAGATCATTGTGGAACATTTCAGAATACAAATGTTGTGGAATGTTCTGGAACACTATGGACTATTCAAAGTCTTTTTGGTATGTTCAGGAAAACTTTTTCAAATAGGTGAAAGATTATCATCAAACAGTTATTGAAGAACCTCATTGAAGTTGAACTTATGACTGGAAAGTCTAAAGGACACTCACTATTTATCCCCAAAATAACTGCTGGATTGCCAGTCCAATTTGGAAGAGTGCAATTTCCTATCAAATTAACTTACAGTTTTACAACTAAAACAGCACAAGGACAAACTTCAAAATATTGCAACATCAACCTTAAAGGCTCCTGCTTCTCTCACTGTCTACTGTATGTAGTTCTCTTGGTAGTACAAAAAAATTGTACATACATAATCCTGATAACAAAATAGAAAGTGTTGTCTATAAAAATGTATTGTAAATAGTTAGAATATGCTTTCAATATAGTTTTTTATTTGTTATACTTTAAATTTTGTCCTTTTATTCCAACTACCACACAATCTCATATCAACTCCCTGGGTGAAGCTGGCTACCTCAGGTAGTTCATTATATTATTGGGGATCTACTATTCTGCAGATCTTTACAAGAGAAAACTACAGGAGGAGATCAGCACTAGCACAATGGGTTGTTCATGCAATATTCATGGCACGTTGCTTGTAAACACATGCCATGTCACTGCTCTTGGAAGAGAGCTGTGGCGGCGATATGGCTCCGTTGTTCCCTTGTAGTGATTTGCGAAGATGGAAAAAATCGAGATTCAAGCAGTTATTAAGTACTTCATAAAGAAAGGTATGAAAAACAAAGGACATTCATGCCAATTTCCAGAATACACTGGGGTGACCCTGTTCCTTCATATTCAACTGTTCACAAGTGGATAAATCAATTTAAATTTGGTTGGGAGAGCTTATAAGTTGATCCTCGCAGTGTTCGGCCAAGATGTGTCACTGCTCAAGAAATTATTGAAAAAGTGCACAAAATGGTCATGGGGGATCACTGATTGAAAGTGCATGAAATTGCTTACTCTTGCCAGATGTCCTCCGCAACTGAAGAATTAGAAATGAAAAAATTAGCAGCAAGATGGGTGCCACGCCTCTTTGACGGTGGATCAAAAAGTATGAGAATGGACATATAGGAACAATGTTTGGCCCATTTTAGGAGAAACGAACAACATCCTTTGCACTGGCTTGTGATCACAGATGAAACTTGGGTGCACTACTATACCTCAGAGACAAAATAACAGTCAAAGCATTGGAAACATGCTGATTCTCCGCCACCAAAGAAATCAAAGACAATTCCTTCGGCGGGAAAGGTCATGCAAATTGGATTCTGTTTGTAGATTATCTTGCCACTGGGCAAACAATTGCTGGAGAATACTATGCTAACCTCCTGGACAAATTGCATCAAAAGACATGCGAAAAAGTCCATGTTTAGTAAGGAACAAAGTCATCTTCCATCATGACAATGTGTGCCCGCACACGTGCTGTCGCCATGGCAAATTACACGAACAAAGATATGAATTGTTGACACACTTGCCTTATTCACTTGATACAGCTCCATCAGACTTAGATCTCTTCCCAAAACTGTAAATTTTTCGTGGTGTACAAAGATTCATTTCAAAAGAAGAATTGATAGTCGGAGTTGACAAATATTTTGCAGGCCTGGAGGAAACTCATTTTCAAGATGGGATCCAAGCACTGGAACATTGTTGGACCAAGTGCATTAATCTACAAGGAGACCACATTGAAGAAAAAAAAAGTTTCAGTGACGCAAGTCCTTTTTCTCTATACCGTTCCAAGAACTTTTCAAACCACCCCCATATTTACATTCACTGATGAATACTTTCTTGAAAATTCAATAGATTGGACTCACTGTGTAGCCACTTGTTCAGATCGTGCAAAATCTATGACAGGGTGTTATGCTAGGTTAGTTAGTTACATGTTCAATGCATCATACAGAGATGTGAGTTACTAATTCATTTACACATTACAGTAATAGCATTTCTTCTACTAAATAGCACGAGTTGTCAAGAAGACACTTTATCAGTTTATCATATTTCACTTTGCTGTCTGATATTTTGTATCACTGGGTAGCAATCAAATATTTTTGTTGCAGAATTGTGCACCCTGTTTGTGATGAAAATAACATTAATGTGGAGTTATGAATGTCATTTTTCCTTCTGGTATTGTAATTATGTACCTTATTTTTCTCTTGAACTGTAGTGGATTATTTACAACAAACTGTGAATCAGTAGTCAGAATGCCCAACTCCTAAACAGATATCTACAACATGATCATGAGTAAGCTCCACATATTATTCTTCCACTATGTTTTTGAGCAGTGAAGACTTTCGTTATTAAAGATGAGTGACCCCAGAACATTATTCCACATGGCACTACTGAATGAAAATATTTAAAAAAAAAGTGAACTTACTGATTTGTCTGTCCAAGATTTGCAATGATTCTAGGTACAAATGTGGCTGAACAAAGTTGTTTCAGGAGTTTCAAAAAGAGCTTTCTTCCAATTTAAATTCTCATTTATACAGACCTCTATGAATTTTAAAGTTTCTACACTAACTGTCATTTCCTCACCAAGGTTTGCTTATTGGTGGTGTAGTACCTCTAAATGTTCAGAATTGAATATGCCACCTCCCTGTACACTAACATGCCTAATGCCCATGGCCTTACTGCTATCGAAATCTAACTTTCCAGACATCTATGGATTGCAAACCAACAACCTCCTTCCTAGTCTCCATCACCAACTATATCCTCCCCCACAATTGCTTCTCCTTTGAAGGCATTACCTACAAACAAATCTGTGCTACAGCTATGGGCACCCGCATGGCACCATCCTATTAACCTATTCATGGGCCACCTACAGGAATCCTTCCTAAAAACCCAGAATCCTAAACCCCTCACCTGGTTCAGATTCACTGATAACATCTTTGCTATCTGGATTGAAGGTGAGGACACCTTATTCACATTCCTCCAGAACCTCAACAACTTCTCCCCCATTTGCTTCACCTGGTCCTACTCAACCCAAGAAGCCACCTTCCTAGATGTTGACCTCCACTTCAGAGATGGCTACATCAGTACCACTGTCCATATTGAATCTACTAACCACCAGCAATACCTTCACAGCTACCACCCGTTTCATACCAAGAAGTCCCTTTTGTACAGCCTAGCCACCCGTGGTCGTCGCATCTGCAGTGACGAGCAGTCCCTCTCTAAATATACCGAGGGTCTCACTGAATCCTTCACTGCTGTAATTATCCTCCCATCCTTGTACAAAAACAAATCTCCCATGCCTTATCTTTCCAGTCTCCCACCACCTCCCAAAGTCCCAAAGTCCAGCCACAGAGGAGCATTCCCCTCATAACTCAGTACCACCCTGGACTGGAGCAGCTGAATTACATTCCCCACCAGGGTTTCGATTACCTCTCATCGTGCGCTGAAATGAGAAATATCCTACCCACTACCCTTCCCACCCCTCCTACCCTGGTATTCCACCGTCCACTGAACCTACACAATATACTCATCCATCCTTACACAACCCCTGCTCCCAATCCCTTACCTCAGGGCTCATACCCCTGTAATAGACCTAGATGCAAGACCTGTCCCATACATCCTCCTACCGCCACCTACTCCAGGCCGGTCACTAACATTACCCATCATATCAAAGGCAGGGATACCTGTGAAACCAGTCATGTGATATACAAGATAAGCTGCAACCACTATGCTGCATGCTATGTAGGCATGACAACCAACAAGCTGTCTGTCTGCTTGAATGGCCACCGACAAACTGTGGCCAAAAAACAAGTGGACCAGCCTGTAGCTGAACACACTGCCAAACATGATACCCCTCATCTCAATGACTGCTTCACAGCCTGTGCCATATGGATCCTTCCCACAAACACCAGCTGTTCTGAATTGCGCAGGTGGGAACTTTCCCTTCAATATATCCTACGTTCCCGTAACCCTCCTGGCCTCAACCTTCTTTAGTCACTGTCCTCGCCCATCCAGCCCCCTCCCTGTTCCCATTCCAGCATTACACAGCAGTCATTTCACTGTCACGCCCAGTCTTTTAATTTCTTTATTTATATTTCTCTCCTTTCCACTACTTACACCCCCCCCCCCCCCCTCTCCCCTCCGCACCTTCTCTCCTACCCTCCATTTAAACTGCAACACTTCACTGTCTTCCACTCCCACCATACTATCCCTCCCCACCCCAGCCTCCTCCTTACCCCTACCCAGTCGCCACTCCCATCATGCACTGGTGCTGCTGCTCGCAGTGGAGTTTCAGCTCTCTGTGACTGCAGATGTGTCTGCAAGTTGCGCTTGTGTGTGTGTGTGTGTGTGTGTGTGTGTGTGTGTGTGTGTGTGTGTGTGTGTGTGTGTGTTTGTGTGTGTGTGTCTACTGCTGACAAAGGCCTTAGTGGCCGAAAGCTATGACTGTGTGAATCTTTTTATTGTGCCTATCAGGGCTCAGCATCTCTGCTATATGGTGAGTAACAACTTACCTTCTCTCATATTGTGTCTTTCTAAAATTGATGGTGACACCATTTGCAGAAAAATAGTGAATGAAACTTTCAAGAATTTCCTTTTCCATTTATTCTGTTTCTGTATGTATGCTTGGATTGTTTGCAATACTAGTGTTATCTGCTAAAGAAAACTAATGCTGCTTGTTGTATACTATATGAAAGATTGTTCGCATACGCAGAACAGTAGTGGTCCTAAGATCCTTGGGAATCCCCTACATGATTTCTTTCCCAGTCAGAATTATGTCTATGGACTATATTGCTTGAATTACTAAATAAAACTTTCAGCATTACATTCATATGACTGAATTTTACAGAAGTTCCATTTTCAACATACTGCCATGCGTTTGCTCTTGAACTGTTTGTCCCACATGCTTCTACTTCATTTAAGAAATAATTATTGAATGTATTTGCTACCTGTGACTAACCATTTATAGCCCTTCCATTCATTTCATTAATGATATTGTGTTGTTCCGGGGCTGGCTGTCCTCCCTCTCATTTCACTATGTTCCTTATAGCCTAAACTCTGTAGTAGAAAGTATTGACTTCTGACATTATGTGGATGTCCCTTGATTTTTTAATAAAGTTTCTCAGTAATTTTGAGTAATTTTGTAGTGTGCAACAACTGCAGGATGCCTGCTTGTTCTTGCCAAAAGATACATTTCCCTTTTCCATTCACAAGACACTTTAATCCCTGTGTTGAACTAGGTTTCCTTACATGGCTGTTTACTGTCCTTTCTGATTACACTATGTGGAAAGCTATTTTAAAATAACGGTATGAATTTATTGGGAATATATTAACTTTTATTTTAGCAGTTGGTTCTTTATAAATCACGTTCCACGTCATCTCCTGTAAACTGTCTTTAAAAACATTTACCCTTGAGTCATAAATAATTGTAACTGATATCCACTGAGGAATATACATACTGTAAAATGCTATGTTATTTATCTTAATTAACTTTGCATCACCTTCAGAGAGCATTTGTTACTGGATAAACAGTTTTCATAAAAGGAAACCTCATCAATTAGGGTCCCACTGTCTTTATCCATATGTTTTGAAAAGTTAATTTCCAAATTTTAGGATCCAAATCAGGTTTCCAGATCACTGTTATTATCAGAATCCCTCAGAAACTCTATACTGAAGTAACCACCGACTATTAATTGCTTGCTGGTGTCTGACAGATAGCACAGCAACAAAACCACATTCCTCATAAAGTTCAAAATTTCCCAGTGTGGATCTATATACTGCCACAATTACAAGTGAACTATTTTTTAGCATTAATTGACAAGCATGCACCACAATGTGCCGATCACAACAAAACACACTAGCCTCAAGACAAGCATAGAATGTCTTATCTTTTCAGAGTTTTCTACATTTTCCAAACAGACAAGCTCTTCTTCTACCTTATTACCCAAACCTCTAATATTTTGAAGAAATAAGTGAACCCTACTTGTCTGTGCACTGTTCCCTGCTCGACCAACTATACTATCCTATCCTCTTTGCCAAAAAATTCCTATGCCCTCTTGTCACCTGGCCTACACCCCTCCTATGACCACTATCTACTCTCCTTTGGTACTAACCTACACTGAGTTTCTTTGCTACACATCTGCGTCACTCTAAGTGTCCTACAGCTGGATAAGGCTCTTACCGTCCTACTTCAGGTAACACATGTATTTATTCGATACTGTTAGCTCACAAATCGAGGAAGTTCAAGAGCTCTTCCCCTTTCTGCTACTGCTTTTCACCATTACTCAATTCCCAAGATTCAACACATATATTTGTTCAATACTGTTAGTTCAGAAATAGATGAAGTTCAAGAGCTCTTCCCCTTTCATCTACTGCTATTTACCATTACTCAGTTTCCAAGATGTTTTTTCCCCTTCAATCTCTCTAGTTCAAATTTCAGGTGATCTAATACAATCCCTAAGGGCACAAATCTTTGCATCCTTCTCAGTGGTTCTCTTGTCTTTTGTGCAAAAACCCAGAGTTCTGTGGGAGAGATTCATTGAAATCCCTTTTCAGTTCTCCATTATAATCACCCTTGTGAAATTCCAACCAACAGCCAAGTTCCACATTTAAGATGTATTGCAGCACAGATTAAATGCTTAAAAATAGAATTAAATCACTTAACTCACTTTACACTATACAAATTTTTGTTACTTTTGAACAGCAAAATGTAGGCCTACAGTTTAGCACTTCAGGTGTGTGACATAACATAGTTATCCTTTTTCATTTAAAACAGGAACTTAGCATCACTCTAGAGCAGTATCCCTTAAATTATCTTAATCACAACAGAATTTAAATGTATCGTATGAAAACTGGTTTGTTTCCAAAGTGCAGTTGTTAATGCCGAAACCTTCTTGTACATATTTTCTAAGTGCATGGCAAATGGATTGAAATCTGTGCTGGATGATGCAGTGCTTTATAATGGAGGAGCTGTGTTACAGATAGGGCAAAAGGGCTGTGAAACAAAGATTTTGGCCAGACAGGGCTTTATCAGAATATGCAACATTTTGTGTGTGTGTGTGTGTGTGTGTGTGTGTGTGTGTGTGTGTTTTCTCTAATACTGATGAAGCACTGTTTGGGTAAAAGCTTTGTTCAACAGTCTTTTTGTTGTGCCTAGCTGCAAGTTAGCATCCCCACTTTATTACCGTTTTGATCCACATAGTCATGCGAAAAATTATTTTCATCATATTCCTCTTAATAACAGGAATACTGAAACAGATTTTGTGCTGGAAGTGATTTCAAGCTTTATTTAACTACTGTAGCTTCTGACTTCAGAGCTCTATGCTGTAGAAAGCAGATGCAACCCTCTCACTGAATTCCAAGAAAGAGATGAGTAATTACAATGAAAACTTGTATTTATTATTACAGCTAGGACTACATGTTGTGTAACTTTTAAGTCATAACTAGGGTAAGTTTAGATTTTAATCGCTAAGGGATAAGTTAATTTAAGGTCATTACATCCTTTGCTTGGAATTACATTTTATGTATTTCTATGGTATCTGTATTTAAACGTCTGTGGTTCACCCAACTCAGATCCTTGTCGAAGGGGTTCATGACTAGAAAAACATTGGAAGTCACTGCTCTAATTGAGGATCATTTATGGGAAGTAGATTTTCTCATGTACAGTACTCCATTTAATGTAATTATTTGACTTCATGTGAATCGAATGTACAAGTAAGTAGTCAGGCCATTGTCCAATAACACTGTTAACAAACTTTTCAAGCAATGGAAAAAATTATAAAAGGTCTCAAAAACTGTACAACAAATGAACTTTAACAACATTTTGGTGCAATCAAAAAAACAATCCAGTGACGTAACAAAATTGACAAAAAATTTTAACACTCCAGTGTAATGCCTTACCAGCTGCAATTTCACAAATAAAGGCAGCTTATCATGGTCTTCTGGAAGCCACATGGTCTTTGTCTAAAGAACAAGAACAAAATATTCTGTAGAAAAATTAGAAAATACTCAGTACTTTCATGGAAGAAGCAGTAAAAATTTACAATAAGAGCAAGGAATTACTTTTCACAAAGGCTTTCATACAAGGATGCAGAATTTAATAGCAAACTACATTCAGAATTAGAATGTGTAATAAATGAATTGGTCACAGTTCCCATGTTCAAACGAGACAGTTCTGGTCAATCATTAAAGTCAGAACTAGCACAGTCGAAAGTTACTTTAAGTAAAGATTTGCCAGAAAAGCATGACCAAGTAACAAAGCAAATCACAACTGTGTAACAGGATTTGTCTC
This sequence comes from Schistocerca piceifrons, assembly GCF_021461385.2. Lineage (NCBI taxonomy): Eukaryota > Metazoa > Arthropoda > Insecta > Orthoptera > Acrididae > Schistocerca > Schistocerca piceifrons. The sequence continues at coordinate 630,634,498 of NC_060140.1, forward strand.
TGGTTACAGGAAACGTTCAAGGCACCCTACCAAGTGATAACAAAATATGTAGTTAAAACAGTCCTGCTGTGCATCACACAAGCACTGGTAACATAATGAATACCACTGATTTATTGCCAAACCATGTACCATGCAATTTAGGCGTTGCACCTTCAATATTCTCTGTCGTATTTGAAGAAAATTACTTAGGCACTGACAGTTCCAGGTCTTTTTGCCAGGCAAACATATCCCACATGGAGTTTTGTCCATAAAAGCTCTCAAAGGGGTGCAACCTTAATCCTGAAGTGAACAGCATAAGATTCACTTTTCAACAATTCATAATCAAGGTGATGGTGCCCTTTGGGCAGTCAAAATGTGAGAATCATGCCAAATGTACATGCAGTTTTTGAGAGCATTTCTGTTTAAATACTGGTGAGCAATCCTGCAGGAAAGATTCAGGAGTAGGTATTCAATCTTGAACCATCCCATGCTAAATAGGGTAGCATTTGCAGATATTTTTTGAAGTAATTAGAAAACAATTCACCATTCAGATGAGCCAATTTCTCATAAAGATGTGTTGAGTATTTTAAAGGTAAAGTCACCTTTAGACATTTGCAAGGAATTATTCTATGTAACAGATGATAACCTAGTGGGGAAAAAAAATATATCTAAAAAGAAAGATGATGTGACTTACCATACGAAAGCGCTGGCACATTGATAGATACACAAACAAACACAAACATACACACAAAATTCTAGCTTTTGCAACCAACGGTTGCCTCGTCAGGAAAGAGGGTAGGAGAGGGAAAGACGAAAGGATTTGTGTTTTAAGGGAGAGGGTAAGGAGTCATTCCAATCCTGGGAGCGGAAAGACTTACCTTAGGGGGAAAAAAGGAAGGGTATACACTCGCACACACACACACATATTTATCCACACATATACAGACACAAGCAGACATATATGATAAACTAGAACGTTTTACGTCAGTACTTGACTCCAAAGATCTGATATCTGAATATACAAACACCATTCATAATAACAATAATCGCTACAATAGTGTGCCAAAATCAAAACAGCTAAATGCACTGAATCACAATTCGTGGAGGCTGAATGGGTATCACACTACCCAAGTGACATCATACCTTTGTCACCCGAGTATGATGTGTGATGTACTGACTACCACTCTCTGATTCTGAGTAATGACAGAAGGAGGTACAATAATTGGTATCATCCTTGTTACCGAGTCAACAGGTGGAAGGTTTTGTAGAAATAACAATGGTTACTGGAATTTAAGTAATGCACCATGGTCCATCTGACACTATTTGCCAAAATCAACACCTTTGGTAAATATTGCTGAAGAGACCAACGAGCCACAGCTGTCTACCAACAGCAAAGGTTCATCAAGTTAATTCCAACCTCACAAGCCCTTCAGTGATGTTCAATCATGAGATGGAGGCAATGATGTTAATGTGATGAAATATAATGACAGAACAGATATAAGAGATTAAAGGAGTATGGATCGACACATGTGTTCCAATAAGCCACGAGTTTTAGTTCAAGTTTCAAGTTTTGCCATAGTTGGGAAAATTCCTACTGCAGTTATTCTAGTCACAACTGCCTCTGTTAATGTTATATTACAGTATTTCTTCAATAACATTAAGGAGATAAACAAAGTACCAACATAATCAGTACAGAACTGTTGTATATCTGAAGCTCTAGGTGCAAAATAGCAACCGGTCAAGTGGCAGATACAAGTGGTTGTTATACTAGGAAACTGAGTTATTTTACACCTGTTCCTAATTTTAAGGGGTCTCATAGTTAAATCTTCACTTGGCATGGCAGTATAAGAAAAGGAAACCAAAATTAGGCCATTCTTTGGGAAAATGCTGTTTGTGCAACAAGGACAAAGGTATCACAGCCAATTTAATGCAAACACCAGTAGAATATGGTAAATACAACTCAGATGTTAAGATAAAATACTTGAGAATAAAGAGTACACCTGAAAATAATTCAGATCTCTGTGGTAAGATTCAAAATAACAAAGATTACATCCATGATAAAGTACTAGAATCATTGTTTCTCAGTCCAGAACAACGAAAATTGAACTTATGACATATTTACATGTATTTGATGAACAATAAGGTATAATAAATCAGTACATGTACCACATGGATGTGATGTCACATGAAGCATTTATCCAAAACGTTTACTCCAACCTGTGTGTGAATTGAGTGTCTGTTGCTTGAGGAATAAAACAAATGCTTCATTGGAATGTTATTCAACCCTCTCACTCCCCACACTGTAGACAATTGCTAGCAGTAGACCAGTGTAATGGCCAAATTCATATAGTCTTGGATTCACATGTCATTAACAAAATAATTGTGCCAGTTCATACACAACATACATATTGCACAGAATTAATTGACCCATTTGAATAAAGAGTAAGTAATTGGCCAATTTACATAACCCCTTACACACGTTAAGACCTGTTAACTAACACTCAAGAAGTCATTGACTGAATAAACTGCCTACTACGCCTGCCTAAAGAAGAATCATACTGGAAGAAAAGGTAAGGGGTACCCTACTTGCACTCAGTGAAGATGTCAGAATTAGAAAGAACACCTATGACAACCCATTGGGACACTGAATGAATATTTGGTCAGGGAAACTGTATTGCTTAAATCTCATCCAGAACCTTCTGGTCTACAGAAGAAAATTAGTATACAGCAGTTATTGTATGAAGGACCGTAGAAGACTCAGGATTCCACAATCAGCTTGTTACCATTTGGCTTTTCCAAAAACAAACAAAATTAAAGAACTTTACATTCACTTACATTTGAAAAAGTATCCATGTGGGTAGTACAAATAATTCTTTCCTTGAGCTGATAAAATGTGAAAGGTTTGAATCCTTGACTAGTGTTTCGTGTGAAAACATACTCTAAGCTAATTCCTTTGTGAATGTAAAGAAAAATAAGAAGGGACACAGAATTTTTTTAATGTTTCTGCTGGAGTATGAAGTGCCCGTAAACAAATATCAAAAAGTAAACCATTATCAGAGTAGTTTTACTGCAGTGTACCATTATCTTTAAGTATAGTGATTGCTGCATAACATTAGGAATTGCTTAACAGTTTCCAAAGTTTCCAAAGATTTCATTTGCCCATTATTTATTTGTTTGTTTCTTATCTTCAGCATTATATTTATAAATTAAAAACATCACAGTGGAGTGTTTTTCTTTTTCTTTTCTTTTCATTTTTTTCCTTTTAAGATATTAACTTGCAGTGAAAAATATCAGTACTGTCATTGTCAGGGGACTACAACACAACTTTTACTTAAATAGTTTAACACTCCATTGTATGTGAGATTCATGAAAGTTGTCTGTTTTAGATCAGCTAAACTGCATATTGTGTTCACTGCTGTTAACTGTAAACTGTATAATGAGAAAGTATGTAGCTGTCTAAGACAGAATGAATAAGGCACTGCTGAATTTGCAAATAAAACCAATCAAAACCTCAAGCAATGAAGCACATTATAACTCATCTCTTACCTCAAATAATTGTTCACTGCTTCAGCATCTATTAATTTTAATATATTTGCCAGCCTTCTTTGTAATAGATTAATTTTTCCATTTATCTCCATTCTACAGTTTCATTTGCATGTCGTGTTTTCAACAGTTTGTTGATCAGGAAAAGAAATACAGACAGTTAATACACAGAAACAATTACAATTTTTATGCACATATATTGCTATTTTAACAATGGTGCAGGCTTGGTCACCAGTTTGAGTTGAGTGCTACTCGGAAAGCAGAAGGAAGATAAAAGAAGTAAGGAATGAATAACGTAATTACTTTTGCCTTCTCATGGGTCAACTACATAATTTTCTGGTAAACGTACACTCTACAAAGAATATTACTCATGAAGAATGTTGATGTTGGTCATTGTTATTTACCTGAAACTTATAGTGCAAGGATTCACTACAATAAAGATGTGGACTGTCATAATTTTGAAAATTTATATACATAACATGACTAGTCAGTCATGTCGTGCTGTGTGGTTAATTAAATATCAGACTTCATTTCTGAGAGACAGCAGGTTCATTTGTGCACATATAAAAGAAAATTATCTGGTGAATTAGCATTTCATATTATGCCAGTGGCAGATAAGTCCCATGTCTGTAATTTTGCGTCTCATTTCACATAATAGCTGTAAATGAAAAGCTGATAACTATGTAGCATTAATGTACCAGGGCATGGTCTGGGTTTCAAATAAATTGACCAAGTAAATGTTCAAGAATTTGGTATATTATTTGTTAGAGACTAACCTATTCATGCTTACACAATGGTAGCTGCAGTGAGAAAGGTAGAGCAAAACAAGGCTTCTCCTTGCCACTTATACAAAAAAGTGAAGGCTGCACCTTCCTTTGTTTATAGGCATTCTTACTGCAGCAAGTTAAACATCAGTAGTGGACTCTTTGGTCCTCTTTCTCATGACATATGTTTTAAACTTTACATATAAAAGACAGGAAAGGAAACCCAATATGGGTATCTTATAAACGCACAGTTTTAAGAAATTATCAAGTCTTGTAAAAGAAAGTGGAAGGTGAAAGTGATTATGATGTATACTGACATGCTTACTAAATACTAATATCCTTATAAAATTAATTTTTTGCATTAATCTGAAAAGTTTGTGCATAACAACACTGGGTAATTTTACAAGACTGCTACACTCTTGTCTTTAATAAAAAAGTTTGGCTTCTCCAGTCTGTATATTAAATGGCGTACAGTTATGGAAATAGCAGTGGATTCTCAAAGGAAACTTTCATAGCATGTGGCAGTTTAACACATTTGACTATGCCAGTACCCATGTAACTGCTTGAAAGTTTTAACAATATGACAATATGAACCGTTCACGAGGACAGAATGAACTCCATCATTATTGTCAGGATCACTTGAAAACACTGTCACCTGATGCTTCTTTTCAGGTCTCACGATGCTCCTGACACTCTAATTGTCCTCAGAAGCACACAAAACATTCATTCACGCCATCATTCAGATTGTCATTATCACTAGAAACATCTGAATAATCATCATCAAAAATCTTCAAAAATATATCAGATTCATCATTTCATTTTGTCATTTGAATAGGTCATCTCTAAAGGCAGGAAGAACTGAAATATCATTACATTATCAAAATGCTAAATAAGCAAAAAGTACATGAAAGCAATCAAGTTTCATACATTGCCTACTGGTATAAAAACCTAAACAGATGAAGTATTTAGAACATAGTACAGTATATAGAAAACACAAGTTACCTTGAGATCTATTCATAATGGGTGGTTTGCAAAACATGAGTAAACTCTGGATCCACCCACAGTGTTGCAACTTTGTCAAAGGCATACCACTAGAATATACAACTACATTCAGAGAAATCTTCAAAGTATATGTGACAATTGTTGATAAACCTGTGTCTTATTACATGCACCACTCTTTATCACATTGAACAATAAATACATGTACTGGTTTGTGAATACACAATTTGAAGAAACTTCTGATAGTTGTTTAAGTCAACTTTGGTTAGTTTTATTATTCCAGAATGAATAACTGCAGCAATGTACTGATTTGAAATTTCATAACAGATAAAAATGTAGTGCCACATAAGAAGTCAAATCTTGTAGTTTCTTCAGAAACAATCTCACAGTTTTAGTTCTGCCAGTACCTCTCCCTTACTTCATTTTAAAATTACTTGTCCAGCAAGGTATGTAGCACATTGTCCGTGGAGTTTAGAAAGTTGCCTACAGGTACGGGCAAATATTTTTTCTAGCTTAAGTGTCTAAACTACTTTCCACGAGCATAATACTCTGAAAATAGCAGTGCAGCTAGGAACATGTGCACTGCAGTAAGCAGAATAGATACTCAAGTGCCAGGGAATATCTGAGGGAAATAGGACAGTTATCACTAATTGTATAAATACTAATTCATGCAGAATCTGTTAAATAATAGCTGTGTGGGGTAGACATGGGGTCTGAGGCGTCTTGTCATGGTTCGCACGGCTCCCGCCATCGGGGGTTCAAGTCCTCCCTCGGGTGTGGGTTGTGTGTTGTCCTTAGCATAAGTTAGATTAAGTAGTGCATAAGCCTATGGACCGATGACCTCTGCAGTTTGGTCCCATAGTGCTTACCACAAATTACCAATTTAAAAAAAAAAAAAAAAATTACTGATGACGATCCATGCTGAAATCTTCTATGACATGTGGTTCAAAGTAGTAGAATGGTAAAAATTCAACAAAAAATTTAAAAAATTCCCAAAAAACTGACACACACACACACACACACACACAAGTGCAGCAGTCACTTTTAGTCAGTACTAAAAAGAGAAGTTCAGTAGTTAAAATTAAAGGACTGTAGCAAATACATGTGACTGGGTGATCCTTGCAATAAAAAAAAGAACAAGCCAGCCACTCTGCAAGGCACTAAGAACTCCAGACTAACAGCTTATGCTGGAGCCCAGACACTACACAAAATTTTAAAAGCTATGCCAACACTTTTATTGTTGTTGTTGTTGTCGTCTTCAGTCCAGGGACTGGTTTGATGCAGCTCTCCATGCTACTCTATCCTGTGCAAGCCTCTTCCTCTCTGAATAACTACAGTCATTCTGAATCTGCTTATTGTATTCATCTCTTCATCTCCTTCCCTCCAGTACTAAATTGGTGATCCCTTGATGACTCAGAATGTGTCCTACCAATTGATCCCTTCGTCTAGTGAAGTTGTGCCACAAATTCATCTCCGCAATTCTTCTGTAACTCCACTTTTCAAAAACTTCTATTCTCTTCTTGTTGAAACCAGTTATTGTCCATGTTTCACCTCCATACATGGCTACACTCCATACAAATACTTCCAGAAAAGACTTCCTGACAGTTAAATCTATACCCTATGTTAACAAATTCCTCTTCTTCAGAAATGATTTCCTTGCCATTGCCAGTCTACATTTTATATCCTCCCTACTTTGCCCATCGGTTATTATGCTTCCCAAGTAGCAAAACTCATTTACTACTTTAAGTGTCTCATTTCCTAATCTCATTCCCTCAGCATCACTTGATTTAATTTGACTACATTCCATTATCCTTGTTTTGCTTTTATTGATGTTCATCTTACATCCTCCATTTGCTGTCTCTTGACAGAATTATAATGTCTTTGGCAAACCTCAAAGTTTTCATTTCTTCTCCATGGATTTTAATTCCTACTCCAAATTTTTCTTTTGTTTCCTTTACTGCTTGCTCATGATACAGGCTGAACAACATTGGGGATAGGTTGCAACTCAACCACTTCTTCCCTTTCATGCCCCTCAACTCTTACAACTGCCATCTGGTTTCTATACAAATTGTAAATAGCTTTTGCTCCCTGTATTTTACCTCTGCCACCTTCAGGATTTGAAAGAGAGTACTCCAGTCAACATTGTCTAAAGCTTTCTCTAAGTATACAAATGCTAGAAACTTAGGTTTGCCTTTTCTTAACCTAGCTTCTCAGTTAAGTCTTAGGGTCAGTATTGCCTCACATGTTCCAACATTTCTGCAACAACCATTCTGATTTTCCCCCAGGTCGGCTTCTACCAGTATTTCCATTCATCTGTAAAGAACTCATGTTAGTATTTTCCAACCATGACTTATTAAACTGATAGTTCGATAATTTTCAAACCTGTCAACAGGTACTCTCTTTGGGAATTGGAGTTCTTATATTATTCTTGAAGTCTGAGGGTATTTTGCCTGTTTCATACATCTTGTTCACCAGATGAAAGGATTTATCTTGGCTCCCCCAAGGCTATCAGTAGTTCTAATGGGATGTTGTCTACTTCTAGAGCCATGTTTCAACTTAGGTCTTTAAGTGCTCTGTCAAATTCTTCACACAGTATCATATCTCTCATTTCATCTTCATCTACGTCCTCTTCCATTTCCATAATATTGCCCTCAAGTACATCGCCCTTATATAGACTTTCTGTATATTCCTTCCACCTTTCTGCTTTCCCTTCTTTGCTTAGGACTGGTTTGCCATCTGAGCTCTTTATATTCATACATGTGGTTCTCTTTTCTTCAAAGGTCTCTTTAATTTTCCTGTAGGCAGTATCTATCTAACCTCTGGTGATACATGCTTCTACATCCTTACATCTGCCCTCTAGCCATCCCTGCTTAGCCATTTTGCACTTTCTCTCAATCACATTTTTGAGATGTTTGTATTCCTTTTCGCCTGCTTCATTTGCTGCATTTTTATATTTTCTCCTTTCATCAATTAAAATCAGTATCTCTTCTGTTACCCAAGCTTTCTACTGGCCCTCATCTCTCAAAGCTACCCATTCTTCTTCTGTATTTCTTTCCCCAATTTTTGTCAATAATTTCCTTTACCGCATCATACATTTCTTCAGTGTCTTCATCATCTGCGGAGCCAGCTGACATATAAACTTGTACTACTGTGGTAGGTGTGGGCTTCATATCTACCTTGGCTACAATAATGTGTTCACTATTCTGTTCATAGTAGCTTATTCATATTGCTATTTTTTTATTCATTATTAAACCTACTACTGCATTACCCAAATTTTATTTTGTATTTATAACCCTGTATTCATCTGACTGGAAGTCCTGTTCCTCCTGTCACTGAACTTCACTAATTCCCTAAATTTAACCTATCCATTTCCCTTTTTTAATTTTCTAACCAACCTGCCCAATTAAAGGACTGCACATTCCATGCTCTGATTTGTAGAACATAAGTTTTTCTTTCTGTTGATGAAGACATTCTGAGTAGTTCCACCCAGAGATCTGAACAGGGGATTGTTCTACTTCTGGAATATTTTATCCAAGAGGACACCCTCATCTTTTAACCATATAGTAAAGCCGTATGTCCGCAGTAAAAATTATGACTGTAGTTTCCCCTTGCTCTCAGTCATTCACAGTACCAGCACAGAAAGACTTTTGCTTGACATTATAAGGCCAGATCAGTCAATCATCCAGACTGTTGCCCCTGAAACCACAATTAATGTCATAGTTTCGTCTTCAGGAACCACATGTTTGTGTGGCCTCTCAATAGATAACCCTCCATTGTGGTTGCACCTATCGTACGGCTATCTGTACTGCTGAGGCACGCAAGCCTCCCCACCAACAGCAAGGTCCATGGTTCATGGTTCATTGGGCTGGAGAGCATGACTAAACAGCCAAGGAAATCATTTTGCCTTGGACCAACAGTGCACAACATTTAAAAAAATGACCTTACATAAAATGTTTCAGAACAATTACTTGATTGTAAATTCTGGAGAAGATTCTTCCTTAAAATGTGTGAAATCCAAAATAATTCTGGGCTTCACGAGGAGCCAAGGTGAAGATTTATTTGAATCTTGATGCAAAACTTGAAAATGAGCCACACTCATCTCAAAGAGTCAGTCCTTTGCACAGAACCTGTAGCACCTCATTGTTCGCTGTTGATTACTAAAATGTCTCCCTGTTCGTGGTATAATTTATCTTTCTCTTGAATTAAATGTTAAAGTTTGACTATACCTGATTGGAAGCAAGGAGAGAGAGCAGAATGATGTTAATGATGTGCGCTAAGGAAGTAATTGGCATAATCAGCAATTGCTGGCTCACTACTAACATGGTGATGCATGACCACGAAAAGAAATTTCAGTATTTCAATACCTGTATGGGCTTTGCAATGGAAGGTTCTTTAGAAGATATCAGATATTGTGTGAAGAATTTATAATAAATACAGGTTCTATTACTGACCATGTGATGCACATTTAGGGTTGCTGCAAAGGTGACCAACGGATAGCAACACCCTGTAACATCCAGCTTTTCACTGTTGCTGCAAAAGAATTTAGAAAACTGTGTTATCACAAGGAATCATGATAATATTAAATAAAATAGGATAGATAAAAAAATCAACTCACCAAGCAGCAACAGAACACACACATAAAAGACTGCCTTTTATGTGAGTCTTTTATATATGTGTGTTCTGCTGCCACTTGGTGAGTAGGTTTTTTAGCCACACAATTAAATACTTTTGTCAATAATTGATTGTTTTCAGTGTAATATTAAATAAAAGTGTCATATCTTTCAAGCTTATGTTATTCTACAACATACAAAAATAAGGATGGTGTCACCTTACCCTAGCCATTTGGCCAGTAGGTGCACTAAAAAGGGAGTGATATAGGAAGATGAATCTGATTCCTCAATTGTCTTTCAGATAAAATCCAAATGACTATCCAGTGTACATACATTTTACAAAAATTTAAAGTTTTATCTTGTTTAAGATGATGTGACTTACCAAACGAAAGCGCTGGCAGGTTGATAGACACACAAACAAACACAAACATACACACAAAATTCAGGCTTTCACAACCAACGGTTGCTTCATCAGGAAAGAGGCAAGGAGAGGGAAAGATGAAAGGATGTGGGTTTTAAGGGAGAGGGTAAGGAGTCATTCCAATCCCGGGAGAGGAAAAACTTACCTTAGGGGGAAAAAAGGACAGGTATATACTCGCACACACACACACACACACACACACACACACACACACATATCCATCCGCACATACACAGACACAAGCAGACATTTGTAAAGGCAAAGAGTTTGGGCAGAGATGTCAGTCGAGGCGGAAGTACAGAGGCAAAGATGTTGTTGAAAGACAGGTGAGGTACGAGCGGCGGCAACTTGAAATTAGCGGAGGTTGAGCCCTGGCGGATAACGAGAAGAGAGGATATACTGAAGGGCAAGTTACAATCTCCAGAGTTCTGACAGGTTGGTGTTAGTGGGAAGTATCCAGATAACCCAGATGGTGTAAAACTGTGCCAAGATGTGCTGGCCGTGCACCAAGGCATGTTTAGCCACAGGGTGATCCTCATTACCAACAAACACTGTCTGCCTGTGTCCATTCATGCCAATGGACAGTTTGTTGCTGGTCATTCCCACATAGAAAGCTTCACAGTGTAGGCAGGTCAGTTGGTAAATCACGTGGGTGCTTTCACACGTGGCTCTGCCTTTGGTCTCGAACGCCTGGATTCCTTACCCAATCTGTTACCCCCGGAAACCGTCCTTGTAACCATTAATGCCACTTCCTTATACACAAATATTCCGCACGTCCAGGGCCTCGCTGCGATGGAGCACTTCCTTTCACGCCGATCACCTGCCACCCTACCTAAAACCTCTTTCCTCATTACCTTAGCCAGCTTCATCCTGACCCACAAGTTCTTCACTTTCGAAAGCCAGACATACCAACAATTAAAGGGAACAGCCATGGGTACCAGGATGCCCCCCTCATACGTCAACCTATTCATGGGTCGCTTAGGGGAAGCCTTCTTGGTTACCCAGGCCTGCCAACCCAAAGTTTGGTACAGATTTATTGATGACATCTTCATGATCTGGACTCACAGTGAAGAAGAACTCCAGAATTTCCTCTCCAACCCCAACTCCTTTGGTTCCATCAGATTCACCTGGTCCTACTCCAAATCCCATGCTACTTTCCTTGACATTGACCTCCATCTGTCCAATGGCCAGCTTCACACGTCCGTCCACATCAAATCCACCAACAAGCAACAGTACCTCCATTGTGACAGCTGCCACCCATTCCACATCAAACAGTCCCTTCCCTACAGCCTAGGTCTTCGTGACAAACGAATCTGCTCTAGTCCGGAATCCCTGAACCATTACACCAACAACCTGAAAACAGCTTTCGCATCCCGCAACTACCCTCCCGACCTGGTACAGAAGCAAATAACCAGAGCCACTTCCTCATCCCCTCAAACCCAGAACCTCCCACAGAAGAACCCCAAAAGTGCCCCACGTGTGACAAGACACTTTCCGGGACTGGATCAGACTCTGAATGTGGCTCTCCAGCAGGAATACGACTTCCTCAAGTCCTGCCCTAAAATGAGATCCATCCTTCATGAAATCCTCCCCACTCCACCAAGAGTGTCTTTCTGCCGTCCACTTAACCTTCGTAACCTCTTAGTTCATCCCTATGAAATCCCCAAACTACCTTCCCTACCCTTTGGCTCCTACCCTTGTAACTGCCCCCGGTGTAAAACCTGTCCCATGCACCCTCCCACCACCAACTACTCCAGTCCTGTAACCCGGAAGGTGTACACGATCAAAGGCAGAGCCACGTGTGAAAGCACCCACGTGATTTACAACTGACCTGCCTACATTGTGAAGCTTTCTATGTGGGAATGACCAGCAACAAACTGTCCATTGGCATGAATGGACACAGGCAGACAGTGTTTGTTGGTAATGAGGATCACCCTGTGGCTAAACATGCCTTGGTGCACAGCCAGCACATCTTGGCACAGTTTTACACCGTCCAGGTTATCTGGATACTTCCCACTAACACCAACCTGTCAGAACTCTGGAGATGGGAACTTGCCCTTCAGTATATCCGCTCTTCTCGTTATCCGCCAGGCCTCAACCTCCGCTAATTTCAAGTTGCCGTCGCTCATACCTCACCTGTCTTTCAACAACATCTTTGCCTCTGTACTTCCACCTCGACTGACATCTCTGCCCAATCTCTTTGCCTTTACAAATGTCTGCTTGTGTCTGTGTATGTGCGGATGTATATGTGTGTGTGTGCGAGTGTATACCTGTCCTTTTTTCCCCCTAAGGTAAGTCTTTCCGCTCCCGGGATTGGAATGACTCCTTACCCTCTCCCTTAAAACCCACATCCTTTCGTCTTTCCCTCTCCTTGCATCTTTCCTGATGAAGGAACCGTTGGTTGTGAAAGCTTGAATTTTGTGTGTATGTTTGTGTTTGTTTGTGTGTCTATAAACGTGCCAGCACTTCCGTTTGGTAAGTCACATCATCTTTGTTTTTAGATATATTTTTCTCATGTGGAATGTTTCCCTCATATATATTGACAAATGTCTGCTTGTGTCTGTGTAGGTGCGGATGGATATGTGTGTGTGCGCGCGAGTGTATACCTGTCCTTTTCCCCCCTAAGGTAAGTCTTTCTGCTCCCGGGTTTGGAATGATTCCTTACCCACTCCCTTAAAACCCACATCCTTTCGTCTTTCCCTCTCCTTCCCTCTTTCCTGAGGAAGCAACCCCGTTGGTTGCGAAAGCTTGAATTTTGTGTGTATGTATGTGTTTGTTTTTGCTTCTATCGACCTGCCAGCGCTTTCGTATGGTAAGTCACGTCATCATCATATATATATATATATATATATATATATATATATATATATATATATATATATATATATATATATATATATATATATATATATATATATATATATGTGTCTGCTTGTGTCTGTATATGTGTGGATGGATATGTGTGTGTGTGTGTGTGTGAGTGTATACCTGTCCTTTTTTCCCCCTAAGGTAAGTCTTTCCGCTCCCGGGATTGGAATGACTCCTTACCCTCTCCCTTTAAACCCACATCCTTTCGTCTTTCCCTCTCCTTGCCTCTTTCCTGATGAGGCAACAGTTTGTTGCGAAAGCTTGATTTTTGTGTGTATGTTTGTGTTTGTTTGTGTGTCTGTCGACCTGCCAGCACTTTCATTTGGTAAGTCACTACATCTTTGTTTTTAGATATATTTTTCCTACGTGGAATGTTTCCCTCTATTATATATATATATATATATATATATATATAGTTATAATAGAGGGAAACATTCCTCATGGAATATATATATATATATATATATATATATTTTACCAAGAAATACACGTAGAGTTAGCAGATCTAGCAGATATATGTATTATCATCTTGGGACATCTTTGTAATGATTTTTTTTTCAAGTTGGAGGGGACCTTACTAGTTCTTTAATTATTCTGAAATACAACATGTTAATCAGTCTCACAATGTTTATAAGAGGCACAGCAAACAGCCTTGTCAAACCTATTTTTGTATCTGCATTGAGCATGTTATTTCAGTATTTTGTAATGGAGCCACAGGCGTGACACTCAGCACCGACTCAAATTTGTCACGTATCACTGGAATTCTCATTGAGCACAAGCACATGCACAGGCAACATTAACTATTGTGTTCACATGCCTGCGTGTGTGGAATGCATTGTCAATCAGCTTACGGAAACCCCTCTTCTACACACTGAAGTGCATGCAAGTAGCTGTTGATGGGATTGAACCCAGCAAAGTGAAGTTTTCCCTTTTGTGAAGTATCTATGTTAGCAAAATTGTCTGGTTGCATTATGCAGCACATACCAGGCACAAGATTTCACTCAAATGATGTCCTGTCTGCAACTGACCTTATTCTAGTCACAAATATTTATTTGTTATTAGGAGCACACACAGGTTTCACAGTAGATTTAACACACACATTCACTTTAGTGTTCTGTGATTTGTATTACATACATGTAGGAAAAGACAGATCATTACTTACTGTAAAGGAAACGCATTAAGTAGCAGACAGGCACAATTAAAAGGCAGTTACATAAAGCTTTCAGCCACAGCCTTCGTCAGCAAAAGAGAAACAGGCACCATTCACATACAAGCAAACACACCTCATGTACACATGACCATCAACACCAGCGCTGGCTTTCTGGCCCAAGGTGCTAAAGTTGGTGCTCATGTGTCCATGAGGAGTGCTTGCTTGTGTGTATAAATGACATGTGTTTCTCTTTTGCTGATGAAGGCTGTGGCCGAAAGCTTTGTGTAAGTGTCTTAATTGTGCCTGTCTGCAGTGTAGTGTGTTTCCTTTACAATAAGTAGCAATCTATCTTTTCCTCCATTATTGATATTCCTATATTGGAGTTTCCACCGTTTGATTATGCTAAAAGGACATATTTCAAGTTCATCCCTTTACGATCTTGTATTTTTTTAAGAAATGCAAAGTTGTTTCATAACATATACTTAAAGAATATTAGTTTTACATTCATCTTTATATATTCTTGTCATTTACAGGTACACTGATAAGCCAAAACATTATGACCATTACCCAATGCTATGTCAGATGCTGCCTGATGGTGTGGTGGACACATGACCTGGTAACAAAAGCAAATAATTGGAACAGGCATGGATGGGGAATCACCCCAGCAAAGATATAGGCAGCAAATGATTGAGATAAGAGACATTGGCAAAGGGCAGATTATTATTACACAAAGCCCTTGAATGATTATCTCAAAAACGGAGAACCTAGTTGAATGTTCACCTGCTATTGTTGTGAACATCTATGGAAAGAGGTAGGACAGAGAAACTACCACTAGACACTGAATGGTTGGACATCCAAAGGATAGATGGTGAACCATGGTATCTCTGCAGAAAGAGTGCAATGCTCATGCACACTTAAATATTTTGGAGCGCACTGTTCATCGTACATTGTTGAACATGAAACTCCACAGCAGATCATCCCTACATGTTAAAATGTTCACCAACAATGCCATTGATTGAGATAGCCATGGGCACGGGACCATCAGGATTAGATCATCAGTCAATGGATGTGTGTTAGCTCTTCGGGTGAACAACATTTCTGTTACACTAGGTTGCTGGCCATCTTCACAGATGCCATCATCAAGGTGAATGGCGGCTCAAAACAAGCAGTATGCCATGGACACAGGCTGGTGGGAGCAGTATTATGTGATGGGAAACATTCTCCTGCACTTGCATGGGACCTGTGGCAGTAATCAAATACATGCTGACAGAGGTGAACCACCTGCATCCCTCTGTGCTTGATGTATTCCTCGAAGACAGCATCATCTTTCAGCAGTGGTGTTACATCTGTCTTGAACCCAGTGTTTTGAGGAGCATTATAGTGAACTCACATTGAAGTCTCAATGACCAGATTCATCTGATGTAAATCATTTTGAACCCATCTGGTCTCCTATCAGGCACCATCAACGTATGCACAAATCAGAGGCCCATTATTTACGTTAATTACATGACTTGTGTGTAGACATCTAATCCCACATACCTCCACAAACCTGCCAACAAACTGTCAGATCCGTGATAAGAACAATCAGTGATGTATTTCGTTACAAAGAGGACAAACAGGCTATGAAGCAAGTGATCACTATGTTTTGGCTCATTAGTGAATTACTGGTTATGTGATGATTAGGCCACATTCAGCACTATTCAAGGCTTGGACAACAGATTTGTGTATATTATGCAAATGTAGTTACATTTTCTCATAGCAGGATGAAATCCAAGTATATCTGCCAAATACATGCAGATGAAACAGAACACAGCTATCACTTTAAAATATCCATCTATCAGTTAACTAGATCTACTTACAGATACATAAGTTTATGGACTAGAAGTTTCCCTCATTCAGGGTCATGAATGTTCATTTCATAAATGTTAACTATTCAAGTATAGCTCAGCTCTACCCATTAATTTCATCAGATACATTTTGTATTCAGTACACTGCTTGAAAGCTCGCATAAACTTCAATCATTTTAATGTACCGCTCAAATAACCTTTCATCATGCACAATATAATTTCAAGACTAATACATTCATATGCATATTCTAAATTTTGCCATAATAAAGGTAGTATTTACTGTGAAAGGAAAACAACTACTTCAGTCTCCATCACAGAAAAGTAGGAGCATCATTACTGGCAAAATTTTAGTTCTGTGCAACAGTACTTCTCCATTTTAAGTGTCCATTAGTAGTCACTACTTGGTGGATAGTAACATAGTACATCTTGCAATATGCCACTTTCCTCTTTCATATTTTAACTATGCAGTACCACATTTGTAAACATATTTTCTGTTATGCAATTTGTAATGTTATATGGCAATCACTATACTTAAAGATAATGGTACACTGCAGTAAAAGTACTCAGATAATGGTTTACTATTTGATATTTGTTTACAGGCACTTCATACTCCAGCACAAACATTAAAAAAATTCTGTATCCCTTCTTATTTTTCTTTACATTCACAAAGGAATTAGCTTAGAGTTTGTTTTCACATGAAACACTAGTCAAGGATTTAAACCTTTCACATTTTATCAGCTCAAGGAAAGTATTATTTGTATTACCCACATGGGTACTTTATCAGATGTAAGTGAATGTAAAGTTCTTGAAAAAGCCAAATAGTAACTAGCTGGATGTGGAATCCTGACAGTCTTCTACAGTCCTTCATACAATAACTACTGTTTACTATTCTTTTTCTGTAGGGCAGAAGGGTTTGGATGAGATCAAAGCAATGCAGTTTCCCTGACCAAATATTCATTCAGTGTCCCAACAGGTTGCCATAGGTGTTCTTTCTAAATCTGGCATCTTCACTGAGTGCAAGTAGTGTACCCCTTACTTTTTCTTCCAGTATGATTCTTCTTTAGGCAGGTTATAGTAGTCGGTTTATTCAGTTCAAAAATTGTTCAAATGGCTCTGAGCACTATGCGACTTAACTTCTGAGGCAGGATTCAAACCTGTGACCGTAGTGGTCGCTCGGTTCCAGACTGTAGTGTCTAGAACCGCACGGCCACTCTGGCTGGCATTTGTTCAGTCAATGACTTCTTGAGTGTTAGTTAACAGATCTTAAGGTGTGTAAGGGGCCAATTACTTACTATGTATTCAAATGAGTCAATTAATTCTGCCCAATGTGTATATTGTGTATGAACTGGCACAATTATTTTGTTAATGACATATGAATCCAGGACTAAATGAATTTGGCTGTTATGCTGATCTACTGCTAGTAATTGTCTACAGTGTGGGGAGTGAGAGGGTTGAATAACATTCCAATGAAGCATTTGTTTTATTCCTCAGGCAACAGACACTCATTTCACACACAGGTTGGAGTAAGAGTTTTGGCTAAATGCTTCATGTGACATCACGTCCATGTGGTACATATACTGATTTATTATACCTTATTGTTCATCAAATACATGTAAATATGTCATACGTTCAATGTTAGTTGTTCTGGACTGAGAAAGAATGATTCTAGTACTTTATCATGGATGTAATCTTTGTTATTTTGAATCTTACCACAGAGACCTGAATTATTTTCAGGTGTACCCTTTATTCTCAAGTATTTTATCTTAAATATCTGAGTTATATTTACCATTTTCTTCTGGTGTTTGTATTAAATTGGCTGTGATACCTTTGTCCTCGTTGCCCAAAGAATGGCCTAATTTTGGCTTCCTTTTCTTATGTTGCCATGCCAAGTGAAGATTTGACTATGAGATCCCTTAAAATTAGGAACAGGTGTAAAATAACTCAGTTTCCTAGTATAACCACCACTTGTATCTGCCACTTGACCGGTTGCTATTTTGCACCTAGAGCTTCAGACATACAACAGTTCTGTACTGATTATGTTGGTACTTTGTTTATCTGCTTAATGTTATTGAAGAAATTCTGTAATCTAACATTAACAGAGGCCGTTTTGACTAGAATAACTGCAGTAGGAATTTTCCCAAGTATGGCAAAACTTGAAACTTGAACTAAAACTTGTGGCTTATTGGAACACATGTGTCAATCCATATTCTTTTCATCTCTTATATCAGTTCTGTCATTATATTTCATCACATTAACAACATTGCCTCCATCCCATGATTGAACATCACTGAAGTGCTTGTGAGGTTGGAATTAGCTAGATGAACGTTTGTTGTTGGTCTCCGGCCATGGCTCGTTGGTCTCTTCAGCAGTATTTACCAAAGGCATTGATTTTGCCAAATAGTGTCGGATGGACCATGGTGAATTAGTTAAATTCCAGTAACCATTGTTACTTCTACAAGACTGTCCCCCTGTTTCCTTGTTAACCAGGATGATACCAATTATTGTATTATTACTTAGAATTGGTAAGTGGTGTTCAATACGTCATTCATCATACTTGGGTGACGTAGGTGTGATGTCACTTGGGCAGTGCGATAGCCATTTGCCCTTCATGAATTGTGATTCAGTGTATTTAGGTGATTTGATTATGGCACACGGTTGTCACCATGATTGTTATTATGACCGGCCTTTACATGTTCAGGTATCAGGTTTATGGACTCAGGTACTGACATAAAATGTTCTAGATTATCATCTGCTACATATAAAAATTCTTTGCAAATGCCTAAAGGCGACTTTGCCTTTAAAGGTCTCGAAATGTCTTTAGGAGAAATTGGCTCTTCCAAATGAATTGTTTTCTAATTACTTCTAAAGATATCTGAAAATGCTACCCTGTTCAGCATGGAATATTTCAGGATTGAATACCTACTCCTGAATCTTTCCTGCAGGACTGCTCACCAGTATTTAAACAGAAATGCTCTCAAAAACTGCATGTACATTTGGCATGATTCTCACATTTAGGTTGCCCGAAGGTAACCATCATCTTGATTATGTATTGTTGCAAAGTGAATCTTTTACTGTTCACTTCAGGAATAAGGTAGCGCACCTTTGAAAGCTTTTATGGACAAAAATGGATGTGGGTATGTTGATCTGGCAAAAAGACCTGGAATTATCTGTGCCTAAGTAATTTTCTTCAAAGAGGATAGAGTATGGTGAAGGTGCAATCCCTACATTGTATAGTGCATGGTTTGGCAATAAATCAATGGAATTCGTTTTGTTACCCGTGCTCGCTTGACACACGGCAAGACTATTTTAACTACATATTTTGTTAGCAGTTGGTAGGGTGCTTTGAACTTTTCCTGTAACTGAGGACAAAACCTATTACACAGTTGTGATTTGCTTTGTTACTTGTCATCCTTCTCTGGGGCAAATCTCAACAAAGTAACTTATACCTGTACTAATTCTGACTTTAATGATTCACTAGAACTGTCTCGTTTGAACATGGGGTCCGTGGCCAATTCTTTTATTATGCATTCTAATTTTAAATGTACACTGTGTGACCAAAAGTATCTGGACACCTGGCTAAAATGACTTACAAGCTCGTGGCACTCTCCTTTGGTAATAGTGGAATTCATATGGTGTTGGCCCACCCTTAGTCTTGATGACAGCTGCCACTCTCGCAGGCAAACATTCAATCAAGTGCTGGAAGGTTTCTTGGAGAGTGGCAGCCCATTCTTCATGGAGTGCTGCACTGAGGAGAGGTATCGATGTTGGTCAGAGAGGCATGGCATGAAGTCGGCTTTCCAAGACATGCTAAAGGTGTTCTATAGGATTCAGGTCAGGACTCTTGGCAGGCCAGTCCATTACAGCAATGTTATTGTCGTGTAACCACTCCACCACAGGCCGTGCATTATGAACAGGTACTTGATAGCATTGAAAGATGCAGTTGCCATCCTCAAATTTCTTTTCAACAGTGGGAAGTGAGAAGGTGCTTAAAACATCAATGTAGGCCTGTGATGTGATAGTGCCACACAAGACAAGGGGTGCAAGCCCCAGCCATGAAAAACATGACCACACTATAACAGCAGTGCCTCCAAATTTTACTGTTGGCAGTGCACACATTGGCGGATGATGTTCACCAGGCATTCGCCATACCCACACCCTGTCATCGGATCGCGACACTGTGTTACATGATTCGCCACTCCACACAACATTTTTCCACTGTTCAATTGTCCAATGTTTATGCTTCTTACACCAAGCGAGACATCATTTGACATTTACCGGCACAAAGTGTGGCTTGTGAGCAGCTGATTGACCATGAAATCCAAGTCTTCTCACCTCTCGCCTAACTGTCAAAGTACTTGCAGGGGATCCTAATGCAGCTTGGATTTCCTGTTTGATAGTCTGGATACAGGTCCACCTATTAGACATTACAATATTCTTCAACTGTCGTTGATTTCTGTCAGTCAACAGACGAGGTCGGCCTGCACGCTTTTGTGCTGTACGTGTCCCTTCACGTTTCCACTTCACTATCAGATTGGAAACGGTGGACCTAGGGATGTTCAGGAGTGTGGAAATCCCATGTGCAGACGTATGACACTAGTGACACCAATCACCCGACATAAACTTACTCTAGTTATGTCTTAAAGTTACACAACTTGTATTCCTAGTTGTAATAATAAATACAAGTTTTCATTGTAATTACTCATCTCTTCCTGGAAATTCAGAGAGAAGATTGCACCTGTTCTGAAGTCAGAAACTACAGTAGTTACGTAAAGCTTCAAAACACTAAAATCTGTTTCATTATATCTGTTATTAAGAGGAATATGATGAAAACAACTTTCGCATGAATATGTGAATGAAAACGGTAATAAAGTGGGGATGCTAACCCGCAGCTAGGCACAACAAAAAGACTGTCATACAAAGCTTTTACCGAAACAGGGTTTCATCACAATTAGGGAGAACACACACACACACACACACACACACACACACACACACACACAAATACACACACACACACACAATGTTGCGTATTCTGATAAAGCCCTCTTTGGCCAAAATCTTTGTTTGACAGCCTTTTTGGCCTATCTGTAACTCAGTGTCTCCATTATAAAGCACTGCATCATCCAGCACAGATTTCAATCCATTTGCCATGCACTTAGAAAATATGTACAAGAAGCATTTGGAATTAACAACTGCACTTTTGGAAACAAACCAGTTTTCATACAATAGATTTAAATTCTGCTGTGATTAACATAATTTAAGGGATACTGCTCTAGAGTGATGCTAAGTTCCTGTCGTAAATGGAAAAGGATAACTCTCTATGTTATGTCACACATCTGAAGTGCTAAACTGTAGGCCTACATTTTGCTGCTCAAAAGTAACAAAAATTTGTGTAGTGTAAAGTGAGTTAAGTGATTTAATTCTATTTTTAAGCATTTAATCTGTGCTACAATACATGTTAAATGTGGAACTTGGCTGTGGGTTGAAATTTCACAAGTGTGATTATAATGGAGAACTGAAAAGGGATTTCAATGAATCTCTCTCACAGAACTCTGGGTTTTTGCACAAAAGACAAGGGAATCACTGAGAAGGATGCAAAGTTTTATGCCCTTATGGGCTTTATTAGATCACACGAAATTTGAACTAGATAGATTGAAGGGGAAAAAAGATCTTCAAACTGAGTAAAGGTATAAAGCAGTAGGAGAAGGGAGAAGAGCTCTTGAACTTCATCTATTTGTGAGCTAACAGTATTGAATAAAAATATGTGTAGAATCTTGGGAATTGAGTAAAGGTGAAAAGCAGTAGGAGAAAGGGGAAGAGCTCTTAAACTTCCTCGATTTGTGAGCTAACAGTATCGAATAAATATATGTGTTACCTGAAGTAGGAGGGTAAGAGCCTCATCCAGCTGTAGGACACTTAGAGTGAAGCAGATGTGTAGCAAAGAAACTCAGTGTAGGTTAGTACCAGAAGAGAGTAGATAGTGGTCATAGGAGGCCAGGTGACAAGAGGGCATAGGGATTTTTTGGCAAAGGTTTTGGCAAAGAGGATAGGATAGTATAGCTGGTCGAGCACGGAACAGCCCAGCAAAGAACAGTAATTACAGCATTAAGTGTGACATGTATGAAAAAGGAGTAGCAGCTACACACAAAATTGTGAGTTTTGTGGAGGTCCTGCAGCACCATGACCAGTTCTAAGTAAATGCTGCTGAGAGCCCTGTGAACACTGAATTGAGCATGCTCCTGCTGGCGACAGAGATGAAATCTCAAGTGAGTGCAGTAGGAAGATGGGAATATACTAGACATGGCCTATGCACCATTACACACAGCAAGACCACTGTGGTTACTATTGTCACAGGCTCACCTTTGTTTTAGGTTGGAATCAGAATTGAGGCATCCTGTTTTGAAATAGGTCAAAATAACAAAAGAGCTACACAAAATGCTCATCAGTGCATAGACAAGTAAGGTTCACTTATTTCTTCAAAATATTAGAGGTTTGAGCAATAAGGTAGAAGAAGAGCTTGTCTGTTTGGAAAAAGTAGAGAACTCTGAAAAGATAAGACATTCTATGCCTGTTTTGAGGCTAGTGTGTTTTGTTGTGATCGGCACATTGCGGTGCGTGCTTGTGAATTAATGCTGAAAAATAGTTCACTTGTAATTGTGGCGGTATATAGATCCCCACTGGGCAAATTTTGAACTTTATGAGGAATCTGGCTGGGTTTGTTGCTCTGCTATCTGTCAGACGCCAGCAAGCAGTTAATAGTCAGTGGTGACTTCAGTATAGAGTTTCTGCAGGATTCTGATAATAACAGTGATCTGGAAACCTGATTTGGATCCTACAATTTGGTAATTAAATTTCCAAAACATATGGATAAAGACAGTGGGACCCTAATTGATGATGTTTATCCAATAACAAATGCTCTCTGAAAGTGAAGCACAGTTAATTAAGATAAATAACATAGCATTTTACAGTATGTATATTCCTCAGTGGATATCAGTTACAGTTATTTATGACTCAAGGGTAAATGTTTTTAAAGATAGTTTGCAGGAGATGATATGGAATGTGATTTATAAAGAACCAACTGCTAAAATAAAAGTTAATATATTCCTGATAAATTCATACCATTATTTGAAAAGAGCTTTCCGCATAGGCTAATCAGAAAGGACAGTAAACAACCACGTAAAAAAACCTATTTCAACACAGGGATTAAAGTGTCTTGTGAACGGAAAAGGGAAATGTATCTTTTGGCAAGAACAAGCAGGCATCCTACAGTAGTTGCATGCTACAAAATTACTCAAAAATACTGAGAAAGTTTATTAAAAAATCAAGGGACATCCATATAATGTCAGAAATCAATACTTTCAACTACAGAGTTAAGGCTATAAGGAATGTAGTGAAACAAGAGGGAGGACAGGAAGCCCCGGAACAAGGCAACACCATTAATGAAATGAATGGAAGGGCTATTTAGTTATATGAATGTAATGCTGAAAGTTTTATTTAGTAATTCATGCAATATAGTCCAAGGACATAATTCTGACTGGGGAGAAATCATGTAGGGGATTCTCAAGGACCTTAGGACCACTACTATTCCTCGTATATGAACAATCTTCCATCTAGTATACAACAAGCAGGATTAGTTTTTTTTTTAGCAGATGACACTAGTATTGCAAACAATCAAAGCATACATACAGAAACAGAAGAAATGGAAAAGGAAGTTCTTAAAAGTTTCATTGACTCTTTTTCTGCAAATGGTCTCACCATCAATTTTAGAAAGACACAACATATTCAGTTCTGCACATTTAGAGGCACTACACCAACAATAAGAAACACATGGTGAGGAAATGATAAATGCTGTAGAAACCTTAAAATTTTGAGGGGTCTGTATAGATGAGAATTTAAACTGGAAAAAAGTACTTTTTGGAACTCCTGAAACAACTTTGTTCAGCTACATTTGTACCTAGAATCATTGCAAATCTTCGAGAGAGGCAAATCAGTAAGTTCACATTTTTTTCATATTTTCATTCAGCACCGCCATATGGAATAGTTCTGGGGTAACTCATCTTTAAGAAAGAAAGTCTTCACTGCTCAAAAACATAGTGGAAGAATAATATGTGGTGCTTACTCATGATTATCTTGTAGACATCTGTTTAGGGAGTCAGGCATTCTGACTACTGCTTCACAGATTTATTCCCTTGTGAAGTTTGTTGTAAATAATGCACTACAGTTCAAGAGGAACAATGAGGTACATAATTACTCACATCTCTGTATGATAAATTGAAAACGTAACTAACCAACCCAGCATAACACTCTGAATTTGCATGATCTGAACAAATGGCAACATGGTGATTCCATTCTATTGAATTTTCATTAACGTTTTCACTGGTTAATTTAAATACGAGAGTGGTTTGAAAAGTTCTTGGAATGGAATAGAAAAAAGTACTTACATCACAGATACCTTTTTATTTTTCAATGTAGTCTCCTTGCAGATTAATGCACTTGGTCCAACAATTTTCCAGTGCTTTGATCCTATCTCGAAAATGAGTTTCCTCCATACCTGCAAAATAGTTGTCACCTCTGGTTACCGATTCTTCGTCTGAAATGAATCTTCATCCAGCAAGAAAAATTTCCATTTTTGGGAAGAGATCTAAGTCTGATGGAGCTGTATCAACTGAATAAGGCAGGTGTGGCAATAATTCGTACGTTAGTTCGTGTAATTTTGCCATGGTGGCAGAACATGTGTCTGGGTGTGCTTTGTCTTGATGGAAGATGACTTTGTTCCTTACTAAACATGGACTTTTTCACTTATCTTTCATTGCAATTTGTCCAGTAGGTTAGCATAGTATTCTCCAGTAATTGTTTGCCCAGTGGGGAGATAATCTACAAACAGAATCCCCTTCGCATCCCAGAACACTGATGCATGACCTTTTCTTTCTTTGGTGGTGAAGAATAAGCATGATTCCATTGCTTCTTTTGTCTCTGAGGTATAGTAGTGCACCCAAGTTTTATCTTTGGTCACAGATTGGCGCCAAAAATCTTGTCCATTTCTGTTAAAATGGGCCACACATTATTCCTATATGTCCATTGTCAAGTGTTTATGATTCACCATTAAGAGTCATGGCACCCATTTTGCAGATAATTTTTTCATTTCTAATTCTTCACTTAAGTGTTATATACCCTCGCAGAGGACATTTGGCAAGTGTGAGCAATTTCATACCCTTTCAATCAGCGATCCTCCAAGACTATTTTGTGCACTTTCGCAATGATTTCTGGAGTAGTGACACATCTTGGCCAACAACTGCGCGGATCAACATCTAAGATCTCCTGACCCAATTTAAATTCATTTGTCCACCTGGCAACAGTTGAATATGAATGAGCTGAGTCCCCCAGTGCATTCTGGAAATCAGCATGAATGTCCTTTGCTTTCAAACCTTTCTTTATGAAGTACTTAATAACTGATCGAATCTCGATTTTTTCCAACTTTGCAAATCGCTACGCGGGAACAACAACAGAGCCACATCGCCACCGCATCCCTCTTCCAAGAGCACTGACGTGGCGCGTGTTTACAGGCAACAGTCCAATTAATATTGCATGAACCACCTGTTGTGCTAGTGCTGATCTCTCGTGGTGATTCCGAGAACTTTTCAAACCACCCTTGTGTATCTCCTCCTGTAGTTCTCTCTTGTAAAGATCTGCAGAATAGTAGTTGCTGCTTTACAGACTCCCCCATGATATAAAAATGAACTATCTGGGGTAGCCAGCTTCACCCAGGGAGTTCATATGAGGTTGTGTGGTAGTTGGAATAAAAGGACAGAATTTAAAGTATAATAGATAAAAAATTATATTGAAAGCATATTCTAACTATTTACAATACATTTTTATGGACAGCACATTTCATTTTGTTATCAGGACTATATATGTACAAATTTTTTGCACTACCAGGAGAAGCTACATATAGTAGACAGTGAGAGAAGCAGGAGCCTTTAACATTGATGCTGCAATATGTGTCCTTGTGCTGTTTTAATTGTAAAACTATAAGCTAATTTGATAGGAAATTGCAGTCTTCTAAAATGAACCGGCAATCCAGTAGTTGTTTTCGGGATAAATAATGTGTGTCCTTTAGATTTTCCAGTTGTAAGTTCAACTTCAATGAGGTTCTTCAATAACTGTACGACAATCATCTTTCACGCATTTGTAAAAGTTTTCCAGAACTTACCAAAAAGTCTTTGACTAGTCGACAGTGTTCCAGAACATTCCACAACATTTGGATGGCCCCTTGGTGTCACATGATCACCTCCAAGCCTGTCCACATTGGGTGTCTCATCACCTGATGCTGGCAGTTCTCCACTCCCACTTGAGCAAGGGCATCCACCTTTGGTGGCCCCAAACCAGCAGTTCCTGTACTGCTTCTGGCTCCATAATCAGGGATTCAGTCACCAGTTACTGAGCAAACGCTGATACCAGTACCATCAGAACCATGAGTACCATCACTAGAGCAGATGCTTATGGTCAACATGGAAACAGCCCCAACATGACTGATGTTGACATTTTGTTTCACATGGGGAAGTGGACGCAGTATGTGTCTACACCTGACGTACTTCAAACTGTGTGCTCCCATTGTAGGATGCCTTCTTAGCCAGAGCCCAGTGGACGAGGAAGACAGCATGGATGTTTCAAGAATCTGTGATCTCCCAAAGAGAGGAGGAATGTAGTGATGTGATGTGTGCACATACTTCCAAAAGGCTGCATGTGCGACTGTGCTATGTTGTCTGCAGAGGATGCCTTAGGCCTGTGTGTGTTTGTGCATGTGACATCAACGTCCGAGTCCATGATGGGCCTCAGTCTATTTAAGCCAAGTCAAGCTATGCTCAGCCTCAGTTCTCTATTGGTTCCTGCTGAATGTTGCTTAAATACTATTTTCAAGTTGTTAATGCTTCTGTGGGATGAAGTTGTGTTCAGAGTATTGGTTCTGTTGTACTTACACCTAATTACAACACTTACCTTAAGTAGTGATGTGTTGCAGATTCTGGATAACAGTTCCCTTTTTTTCATAAGTTATTTACTTTCCCTTTACTTATTCTCTGCTTCATTCAGCTGTTCTATGGTGATTATTTTGCAGTGCATCATTTCCATCAGGGGACTGGATATAAAACACAAAAACAGACAATGTGAAATATCTACAAGTTCTGTTATGATCGACTTTATAATTTCTCTTCATTTAGATATTTGAGATCGATTGTATCTGATTACTAGCAAGTAGAGGAAGTGCAGATATCTTAATACTGTGAGCTAAGAAACAAATCAACGTAACCAATAGTCACTGGCTCAGTTCTAATTAGGTGGTGCATGGCAGTGAGAAAAAGTAAAGGTATTTCAGTGCCTTTACGCAGTGGTTCTTTACAAGACTTCAAGTGAAGAATTTAGAATAAATGCAAGTCCTATTATTGACCACACAATGTATATTTAGAGCTACTGCATGGCAAATGACCAGTAGCATCACTATGCTAGTGATATCAAGTGTAATTCACCGCCCATTGTAACAAACAGCTGGAAAAGTATTTAAAAATCAATGTTAGGCCAAGGAATCATGATAATATTAAATAAAAGCATCACACCTTTCAGGCTGCAGTCAAGGGGTAGTGCCTTTGACTACTAATCAAAATGCCTTGGGATCCAGGTTTGCAGCAGGCTACTGCTTAGCTTTTGAATAAAAATCATTCACAATGGCAGTTAAAGACTTATAGCATAAAATTTCACTCTTGTTCTACCAACGGTCTTGTCGAAGAGGGTGGAGGAGCGGACGGGTTTGGGGCACTCTCTTGATGTTGCAGTGAGAAACTGTCCCAGAAAGGTGGAACAATCAGCAGTGATCAATGGCACGATGATGCAGAAGGCAGTGGAAACCATTGCATTAAAGATACAAAATGTGTATCCACGGGCGACGTGGCCTGAAACTGATAGTGTGTCGTGATGATTTCTCCATTGGCAAAAGATTCTGTGTTAGTTCCGCATTTGGATATCCGCATGGTAGCTGCCAATAGGGAGTCCCAATTTGGAGATCCACAAGGGATGTGCCAAGGGCGAGATGACCGTGAGAAAAAAATAGAGTAACCAGTGCAGAATAACATTCTGTGAGTTGGAGCATCCAATTTAAAAAATTTGAACATATTAGGAAAGCTAGAAGTTCTAGAAAATGAAATGCAGAAGCTCAATTTAGATATAGTAGGGGACAGAGAAGTGAAATGGAAAGTAGAATTTCTCATCAGATGAATATAAGATAATGTCAACAAAGCAGAAAGCGATAAAACTGGAATAGGGTTTGTTAAGAGTAGGAAATTAGATCAGAGAATGAGATGCTGTGAACAGTTCAGTGTCAAGGTTGTACTTATCAGATTTGGCAGCGATCAATGTTGGCAATGATAATTCAGGTATACAAGCCTACGTTGCATGTAACAACATACTGATACTCTTATAAAAAACATATGTGACAGTTTTGGACACTGTGGGTCTTTGAAATTTATTCAAAATACTCAAGAAAATATGTATTTAAATTACATCACTAGGAGAGTTAGTGGGTTTAGCTACTTGTGGTAAGTGCCAGCATGTAAAAGTGTGCAGTCAAATGTGAAACAGATATTTACAGAGTGTTACTCTGAGGAATCTAGTAAGAACTGACTTCTTTGGACAACTACCCAAAGCAAAATAGGGTACAGCTATATTTGACATGGTGGATTTATTTTCTTATTTTATAAAATTGTACCTCTTAAAGGTAGCAATCTAGAAGATATGATTAATGGACAATCTCATATAAAGATGTGAAACAAATACTAACAAAGAGATAGAGGGGCTGGCCAGTACTTACCTCAGCTCAGTACAGCCGATAGATACACATAACCTGGGTTGTGAGTAACTGAATCTCCTTTCCCTTCTTCCCTTTCTTTCTCCTCTCTCCTCCCCGATGAAGGAACATTTGTTCCGAAAGCTAGGAACGTAAATTTTCAGTTCTGTTTCATGTGTACCTATCGGCTGTACTGAGCTGAGGTAAGTACTGGCCAGCCCCTCAATCTAGAAGAAAATCATATAAAAGCTCACATGAGATTATTTTCAAAATGTAGCTCTTCCTAGGGCAATTATTTCTGATGATGGGATTCAATTCATACCAAAAAATGGAAAAATTTTGTTGATGATAAAAACATAAAAGATGTACTGGTAATAATTTCAGTTTATTCCCCGTCATGCAATCCAACTGGCACATGTATGTCAGATCACACTACATAGAATATAATAGTTGCTATGAAGATATCTTAAACTTCTTACAGCATTCAACAACTGGCTTCTCACCAAATGAAGTACTTTACAATAAGAAGCCTGCTAATCTTATTAATGAGTTAACTGAATACCCAGTACACAAAAGTTTTACTGCAGATGAGAGGAAGGAGATAGTTAGGAAAATATGGAATAGTATCATTATGAGAGTGAATAGAAACATGACAATAAAGTAAAGTAACAAAAGTCAGTTATGAAAAATTAGAAGCTTTCAGTAGTGGGACTAAAATGCTTTTTGATATTTACTTTGAGTCATTTGAGGTTGTGAAAAACTCTCATTGAGATGCTTACAGGTTAGTATACACGAACTCAAAGGAAATTTATGGACGAGTGTAACACTCCTAAAACCTAACCAACTAACAAGAAAATGCAAGTACTGAAACATTATAATAGAGAGTAATCTTATGTTTGTAAAATCTTTCATGAAATGTACAGCTAATATACACAAATTATATATGTAATATTCCTCAGGGGGTGGCACGCACTATTGCGTATCATGCATGTTGCAAACACAAGGGTCCTAACCACTGTCTTATTTTCCTAATGTCACATATTTCTCATACTGATCTCTGTGTCTACTCTATACAAACTCTTCAGTCTAATTACCTATCAACCGTATCTACCACATACAGGGTGTTTCAAAAATGACCGGTATATTTGAAACGGCAATAAAAACTAAATGAGCAGCGATAGAAATACACCGTTTGTTGCAATATGCTTGGGACAACAGTACATTTTCAGGCGGACAAACTTTCGAAATTACAGTAGTTACAATTTTCAACAACAGATGGCGCTGCAAGTGATGTGAAAGATATAGAAGACAACGAAGTCTGTGGGTGCGCCATTCTGTACGTCGTCTTTCTGCTGTAAGCATGTGCTGTTCACAACGTGCAAGTGTGCTGTAGACAACATGGTTTATTTCTTAGAACAGAGGATTTTTCTGGTGTTGGAATTCCACCGCCTAGAACACAGTGTTGTTGCAACAAGACAAAGTTTTCAACGGAGGTTTAATGTAACCAAAGGACCGAAAAGCGAGACAATAAAGGATCTGTTTGAAAAATTTCAACAGACTGGGAACGTGACGGATGAACGTGCTGGAAAGGTAGGGCGACCGCGTACGGCAACCACAGAGGGCAACGCGCAGCTAGTGCAGCAGGTGATCCAACAGCGGCCTCGGGTTTCCATTCGCCGTGTTGCAGCTGCGGTCCAAATGACGCCAACGTCCACGTATCGTCTCATGCGCCAGAATTTACACCTCTATCCATACAAAATTCAAACGCGGCAACCCCTCAGCGCCGCTACCATTGCTGCACGAGAGACATTCGCTAACGATATAGTGCACAGGATTGATGACAGCGATATGCATGTGGGCAGCATTTGGTTTACTGACGAAGCTTACTTTTACCTGGACGGCTTTGTCAATAAACAGAACTGGTGCATATGGGGAACCGAAAAGCCCCATGTTGCAGTCCCATCATCCTGCATCCTCAAAAAGTACTCGTCTGGGCCGCCATTTCTTCCAAAGGAATCATTGGCCCATTTTTCAGATCCGAAACGATTACTGCATCACGCTATCTGGACATTCTTCGCGAATTTGTGGTGGTACAAACTGCCTTAGATGACACTGCGAACACCTCGTGGTTTATGCAAGATGGTGCCCGGCCACATCGCACAGCCGACGTCTTTAATTTCCTGAATGAATATTTCGATGATCGTGTGATTGCTTTGGGCTATCCGAAACATACAGGAGGCGGTGTGGATTGGCCTCCATATTCGCCAGACATGAACCCCTGTGACTTCTTTCTGTGGGGACACTTGAAAGACCAGGTGTACCGCCAGACCACAGCACCATCTGTTGTTGAAAATTGTAACTACTGTGATTTCGAAAGTTTGTCTGCCTGAAAATGTACTGTTGTCCCAAGCATATTGCAACATACGGTGTATTTCTATCGCTGCTCATTTAGTTTTTATTGCCATTTCAAATATACCGGTCATTTTTGAAACACCCTGTATGTTCAGCTGTGCACAAATCATTGAGAGTACAAAGTGGGATAAGAAAATACTGGGGTAAGTTTAATGATGATCAAAGTGAAATATTTTTCCTCATTTCATGGAGTTACACAGAAAAATTTGTTTGAAATGAATTCTCATAACAGGTAAATGTTATTTACACTCATGGAGTATTCTAAAAATGTAGTGGTAGTAAGTCAATAGGAATAGTGCAGAGTGGCATGAATACTGAAAGTAACATGGAATACTGAAAGTAATATACACATAAATATGTAAGGTATTGTAAAAGCAGCATTTATGCAGTAGACAACAGAATTCTTCACTAGTGTCTGGAAAACTATTTGTAATATTCACATGTCATCAACTGTAGCTATGATACATAGTATCTATGGTAATATAACTGTCTAGGACATATTATTTCAGCCTACACTTTCAATATTTTTTCTTTTATCAACATAATGTTATGTCTAAGCCACTACACTGTTTCCTTACTGTTTATTGAATGATCTTCCATATTGTGATTAGCTCTACATTTACTAACATTTACTGATTTTAAAAAAGAGCTCATTGTCACGTATGAATGGTTAGCAAATGTTTTCTCGTAATCAGAATAATAACACCTATACCTATGACTGTATAGGTCATATGTGGCAAGACGATCGTAGGTGATTTGGCTCTTTGAAGTTGTTATAAGCTTTCATGACCTATATGATAGTGGGATTATATTCTGTTCCAATATCATACACTTAATGATTCATTATATGGTTTTTGATTGACCTTGTCATATCACACCCATTGTGATCTGATCGGCTGCTCAATTGAAACACGTCACACATACTTGTTATTTAACACTTTGCGATTGTTAACATGTGAGTAAGCTATTCTCTTATTGTTTTTCTCTTTGTAAATGGGAAATGTGAAGAAATGAAAAAAAAAAAAAAAAGATTCTCGGATGGACTGACACAGCATATAAGAAGTCAAAACAACCTTCGGTGATATTAAAACCGAGCGTGGTAACATTAAGAGTACAATGGGAATTCCACTGTGAAAAGCAGAAGTGAGAGTGGATAGTTGGAAAGAGTACATTGAAAGCCTCTATGAGAGGGATGATTTGTCTGATGTGATGGAAGAAGAAACAAGGGTTGATATAGAAGAGAAAGGGGATCCAGTATTAGAATCAGAATTAGAGCTTTGGAGGACTTAAAATCAAATAAGGCAGAAGGGATAGATAGCATTCCATCAGAAGTTCAAAAATTGTTGTGGCAAGTGGCAACAAAATCGCTATTAACGTTGGTGTGTAGAATGTACAAGTCTGGTGACATACCATCTGACTCGGAAAGATATCATCCACACAATTCCGAAGTGTGCAAGGGCTGGCCATTGCAAGAATTATCACACAATCAGCTTAACAGCTCATGCATCCAAATTGCTGACAAGACTAATGGAAAACAAAATTGAGGATGAGCTAGACGATGACCAGTTTGGCTTTAGAGAAGGTAAAGCCACTGGAGAGGGCAATTCTGACCTGGCGGTTGATAGTGGAAGCAAGAGTAAAGAAAAATCAAGACATGTTCTTAAGATTTGTCAACCTGGAAAAAGCATTTGAAATTGTAAAATGGTGAAAGATGTTTGAAATAATGAGAAAAATAAAGATAAGCTATAGAGAAGGGTAATATACAATATGTACAAGAGCCAAGAGGTAATAATGAGTGGATGACCAAGAATAAAGTTCTCCAATTAAAAAGAGTGTAAGACAGGCATGTAGTCTTTCACCCATATTGTTCCATCTGTACACTGAAGAAGCAAAGATGGAAATAAAAGAAAGGTTAAGAAGTGGGATTAAAATTAAAGGTGAAAGAATATCAGTGATATGATTCGCTGACAACATTGCTATCCTGAGAGAAAGTGAAGAAGAATTACATGAACTGCTAAATGGAGTGAGCAATATAAAGAGTACAGAATATGGACTGAGAGTAAATCGAAGAAAGATAAAAGTAATGAGAAGTAGCAGAAATGAGAACAGCAAGAAACTTAACATCAGGACTGATGGTCACGATGTAGATGAAATTAAGGAATTGTGCTATCTAGGCAGCAAAATAACCAAAGATGGATGGAGCAAGGAGGATATCAAAACATGACTAGCAGTGCAAAAAGTGCATTCTCGACCAAGAGAAGTCTACTAGTATCAAACATAGGCCTTAATTTGAGGAAGAAATTTCTGAGAATGTAAGCCTGGAGAACTGAATTGTATAATGGTGAAACTTGGACTGTGGGAAAACCGGAATGAGAATCAAATCATTTGAGATATTATGCTACAGGCAAATGTTGAAAATTAGGTGGGCTGATAAGGTAAGAAAGGAGGAGGTTCTTCGCAGAACCAGAAAGGCATATGTAGGAAACACTGACAAGGAGATGGCACAGGATGATAGGACAACTGTTAAGACATCAGGGAATGGCTTCCATGGTACTAGAGGGAGCTGTAGAGGTTAAAAACTGTAGAGGAAGACAGAGAATGGAATACATCCTGCAAATAATTGAGAACATATGTTGCAAGTGCTATTCTGAGATGAAGAGGTTGGCACAAGAGAGGAATTCATGGCAGGCCACATAAAACCTGTCAGAAGGCGGATGACCCAAACAAAATTTTAAAAAAAAGTGGTAAATAACACTTTGTACACATCTCTGTGAAACTTATACAGGGAAAATGATGGCCATTCAAAACTGTATGTGAGGGTCACAGTCTGTTCTGCCTTGAAAATCTAATAGCATTCGGTTTTGCTCAATGTTACTTGCTTCTTCTACCATATATATTTTCTAGCTCAGAGATTCACATTGACATTATATATTTTCATTGAGTTGTCAATCACATGTAAAGAGATACGTTGTTCTATGTAAGTACTCTGGTTGATAGAAAAAATGATCAGTCTTGTGTAATTTTTCCAGGATAAAATGGAATGTGATTTGTAAAGAGAGATGGTTACTTGCGATAGTATACAGTAAGATAGATTGAGATTATGAAGATGTAATTTCTTGGCTGCCTCAAAAAATTATTAACTTCTCACGGAATTCCTATCATGTTAAAATATCTAATTTAATATACTGATGCAGTACTATTCTTCTCTTGACTATTGTACTCATTTATGTTCAAGGATTTTAGCTGTCAAATACTCAGTTTAATCTTGTTTTAGTTCTCTGCTACAGTGATTGCCTGCAAGAGCCTTGCACAGCCTGCCAATATACGACACTCATTGGGGATGGCAGAAGCGGGGGGAGGGGGGGGGGGGGAGTTTGGTGGGACTAGGGGTATTGAGTATGAGTATAACAGTTCAGTTTAGTTAGTATATGACATCAATCAATACTACAACCTTAGTTCATTTAGGACATGTAAGCACCCAGATCCCAATGAACTGTATAATACAAATACAATATGCTTTACAGTAATCCCCAACTTGTGAATGATACAAGATGTATATAATCTTGAAACACATCCCCAGGGTGTCCACAACTCTTTTGTGCATACATGCATGGCATCACGAGCTAGTGCAGCTGTCTTTTCTTTCCAGACTGCATACCTTCCCCTTCCACACCCCTTCCTGCCCCCCCCCCCCCCCCAACGCTCTTTCCCTTCCCAATCTCCCTCTTTTTGAGAGTATGGTTTGCGCCTACATGCAGGATGGACACTAGTGTATATATGACATGGTTTCTCTTCTTTTATCACTGAGCCGGCCGCAGTGGCCGTGCGGTTCTAGATGCTACAGTCTGGAGCCGAGCGACCACTACGGTCATGGAGGCTCGAATCCTGCCTCAAGCATGGATGTGTGTGATGTCCTTAGGTTAGTTAGGTTTAATTGGTTCTAAGTTCTAGGTGACTGATGACCTCAGAAGTTAAGTCGCATAGTGCTCCGAGCCATTTGAACCATTTTATCACTGTAAAGGAAAGTCTCTGTCCTTTCTTTGTCCTTCTCTTTTCCTTTATCCTTCTGTTTACCTTTTTGTCTGCTTTGGCATTTGAGAATTCTTCCCTTCTTTCCTTTCCTTTCCTTTCCTTTTCTTTGTTCCTTCCTTTCTCTTTCTTTGGTCCTTGTGTGTGTCTGAAGGCCGACCCATGCTCCCATGCATAGTCGGTGACGGGGTAACATGTAATTCCCCACCTGGGTAGACAAGTAAGACATTTACATACCCCCGGTAAAAGCTAGGCCCAGGGAGGGGTGATTTCCCCTAGCTGATACCTTCCAAACATGTCGATTCATGCCTCTATCACCTTCTTGCGAGATGTGACCTGAGGTGTGGACAATCACCTAAGGTGGGAGAGGCCTCAGAGAGCGCCCCCACTAGGAAAGAGCACACGATTGGAGTCTCCAATAATCGTGGGGAATACTTTCACAATGGTTTCTTCTACTTCTACCTCACAAAAGAAAGCTAGATGAGTCTCAGCCACAAAAAATTCTTCCCTCAGTACCAAAGTTCCTTGTAGCCTCTTGTCTGATGAAGGTCAAGACTTCTGAGCAGTAAACCCTTTAATTATTCAGAAAGGTGTCAACACAATTGCAGGTCCTGTAAAGTCTTGTTCCCGGTTACAAAATGGCACTGTGTTGTTAGAAACAGACTGTGCTCTTCAGGCACAAAAATTGCTCCGAACTACACTACTACACATCTTCCCTGTCCTGGTGGAAGTGCACCGTACGTTTAACTCATTGCGCAGGGTGGTCTATACCCAATCACTCTACGGATGATCAAATGAGGACATTCTAAATTATCTGTCTGATCAGGGAGTAACGGCTGAACATCAACTAATGAAAAGGGTTGAAAAGGAATTGGTACCGACCCGCACTCTCTTCTTGGCAGAGTTCAACATTTATCGAACATTAAAGCGGGATATGAGATAATTTCAGTTCACCCTTACATCCCCAACCCTACACGTTGCTATCTGTGTCAGACGTTTAATTGTACCAGCCAGTCATGTTCCAATAGGGCCAAATGCGTTACCTGTGGCAGCAATGCCCATGAGGGTGATTGTCCAACCCATCCCCTTGCTGCATCAACTGTATGGGCGACCCCGCTGCTTCCTTTAGAGATTGTCCTATTTCTAAAGATGACTGAATTATTCAGGAGATTTGACTGAAGGAAAAGGTGTCAGGCTTTGCTGTTATTCACCAGTAGAAAGTCCATTGTGCTCCCAGTGGGTAAATATAGCACTGTCCTCAACTCTACTCTACCTACTAAGGAGGTAGCCACACAGACTTATGACCTCACCTTTAGTGCAACAGTCATCAGATCGGCCAGCCCAAAGATTGCCTATTCCACCTCCCCACTATCACCCACTCATTCTAAGGCTCCATCTTCACTGGCTCCTGCTAAATCATGGCCCCCAAAATCGGACACTTGGACTTTCAAAAAAGAGCATACTCGTGAAAATTTTTTACGTACGCAAGACCTCACAACCCTCCATATCTCCATCTCAATGTCCTGATTCCAAGAAGGCTCATAAGAAACACAGTTCCTCTCCCTGCCATGTCTCTTCTACAGTGCCATCCAGCAGTAGCCACCCTCGGCCATCTTCCGTGTCACTGAGACACACCGCTAGCAGCCAATCACTGGCGGCAGGAGCTGCCCCTGAACAACCTATGTATCAGGATCTTCTGCCTCTGGCTGAATGCCATTCCATGCCGTCAGCTACTGGCTCTTGGTGGTCACTGAATTGACAGCAACCGTGGTGAGATTTTACCTTTTTTTCGTCCACCCTATATCAATTATGCATTGGAATATCCGTTGAATTCACTCCAATCGAGATGAACTGTTGCTCCCCTTACGATACTACTCCCCGGTCATCTTCTGTCTTCTGGAAACAAAGCTATGTCCCCAAGATGCTTTGACTTCCCTCATTTCCAGTCAGTCCAGTTTGATCTCCCCTCTGTTGCTGGCATTCTGGCACATGGGGGACTTACCAGTCCACTTACACAGTTCCTTCCAAGCTGTTGCTGTACATCTCTCTCTTTCTGGATTCACACTCTCTGTTTGTACCTTATACATTCCATCAGCCACACCAATGGCAGGAGCTGATCTCCTTCATCTTCCTGGTCAGCTCCTATCCCCCTATGTGCTGGTTGGGGACTTCAATGCCCACCACCTACTTTGGGGATCTCTGCATCCTTGTCCAAGAGGCTACCTGTTGACTGACCTCTTCCACCAAGTGGATATTGTTTCCCTCAACACTGAGGAAACTACATTTTTGTCTGTATCCACTTCAACCTACTCTCATTTGAACATTTTGGTCAGTACTGTTTGGCTAGCTCAGTGCTTTGAATGGTTCACTGTTGCTAACACACACTTAAGTGATCATTTTCCATTTGTCCTTCCATTACAGCCATGACTGCCATCTATGCCCACAAGGCCCTGGAAGTTTTCTCAAGCCAATTGGACACTTTTCCCCTTTCTAGCAACATATGATGACCATCAATATCCTAGCATTGATGATCAGGTCACTCATGTTATGGAAATTATTCTTACAGCCATGGAACATTCAGTACCCTGCACCTCCCCTTTGCCCTGATGCCCCCAAGTTTCTTGGTGGAATGAGGTGTGCCACGACACAATACACAAGCAGAGATGTGCTCTTCGCATTTTCCGCCATCATCCTACCTTGACCAACTGTATCTACTATAAGCAGTTATGTGCTCGATGCCATTGCATCATACGTGATAGCAAGAAGGCAAGCTGGGACATCTTTACCAGTTCCTTTAATATCTTCACTCCCTCATCAGTTTGGAGTTGAGCCTGACAGATATCCAGCACATCCAGTTATTCCGCGATCTCTGGGCTTACTGTCACGCAGGATACCTTAGTGATTCCAGTCGCAATCTCTAACTCATTGGGTTGACACTTTGCTGAGATTTCAAACTCTTCTAAATACCCACCAGCCTTTCTTCCAAAGTAACAGGTAGTGGAAGAGTGACCTCTTGATTTTTTCTCTCAAAATCATGAAAGCTATAATGCCATTTTTTTTCTGTGCAGTAACTTAGACATGCACTCTTGTCCTCTCGCTCTTCTGCTCTGGGACAAGATGGTATCCACGTACAAATGTTGTTACATCTATCATACCCTAGTCTGCACTACCTCCTTTGCTTTAAAACCAACTTTGGGTTGACAGTACCTTTCCCAGAAGATGGCAGGAAGCTATCATCATTCCTGTTCTGAAACCTGAAAAGGACAAACATCTCCCCTCCAGCTATCGCCCAGTCTCTGTCTTGGGTATTGTTTGTAAGGTATTGGAGAGTATGGTAAATTGCCATTTAGGCTGATGGCTGGAGTCCCAAAACCTTTTAACAACTGCTCCATGTGGTTTCCAAAAGCATGGTTCTGCAGTTGACCAACCTGTTGCTCTCTCCACTTATATCATGAATAACTTTCTTAGGAACCGCCAAACGATAGCAATATTTTTAGATCTGGAGAAGTTATACGATACCTTTTGTAGGGCAGGCATCCTCCACTCACTGTTCTCTTGGGGCTTTCAAGGTCGGCTGCCTCTTTTCATCCGTGAAT
The DNA here is from genome assembly GCF_021461385.2 of Schistocerca piceifrons. Taxonomy (NCBI): domain Eukaryota; kingdom Metazoa; phylum Arthropoda; class Insecta; order Orthoptera; family Acrididae; genus Schistocerca; species Schistocerca piceifrons. The sequence continues at coordinate 630,673,548 of NC_060140.1, forward strand.
TTATGTCAGAGCACACATTTAAGGTGTGGGTGAACACTAGTCTATCCTGTACCTTCTCCCAAGAAAATGGGATGCCCCAGGGCTCCATGCTAAGTGTTGTACTGTTTGCCATTGGCATAAATCCAATTATGGATTGTCTCTTTACCAATGTCTTGGGCTCCCTTTTTGTTGATGATTTTGCAATCTACTACAGCTCTTAACAAACCAGCCTTCTTAAACAACATCTTCAAGACTGTCTCGATTGCCTCCACTCATGGAGATCAAAACTGGCTTCAGATTTTCTCCCAATAACACCATCTATGTAAATTTTTGGCATCGTACAGAGTTTTATATGCATTCCCTATGTCTAGGCCCTGTTGCCCTTTGGTTTGCGGATGTCACCAAATCCCTAGGACTTATGTCTGACAAAAAACTGTTCTGGTCTTCCCACATTTCATATCTTTCGGCTCACTGTCTGCGATTCCTCAACACCCTCCATATTATGAGTGGTACCTCCTGGGGAGCGGACAGAGTGGTCCTCCTCTGCCTATATTGTGCCTTAGTATGCTCGAAATTGGACTATGGAAGCATAGTTTACTCCTGTTTACAGCCATCTTTTCTTCAGCGTCTAGACTCTGTCCACCACTGCGTTTAGCATCTGGAGCTTTTTACACCAGCCCCATGGAGAGCCTATATGCTGAGACTGCTGAATCTCCGCTGTCCAATCGACGAGCTGTCCTTCTGAGTCATTATGCCAGTCATCTGTCTTCCATGCCTGCATATCAGATTAATACCCTTTTTTTCAATGACTTCTTGGATTTATGGTATGGAGGCCGCCCTTCCTCTCTACTACCACCTGTAGTCCATTTCCGTCAACTGCTACATCCCCTTTCCTTCCAATTTCCTAAAACTTTCTTGACAAATGCGGGTACGACACCATGTTGGCTTCACCCCCGGACCTGCCTCCTCCATGGTGTCTGTCAGCTTCCCAAGGGTAGTGCCCCCCTGTAGTTAATCATTGGGCATTTGCTGCTCTATGCGTACAGATAGAGGATGCCACTTTTATTTACACTGATGGCTCCAAGACCACCTTTGGTGTCGGGAGTGCCTCTAGTGTTGGCGGGAGTGCCTATATTGTTGGCGCCACAACTAGATTTCGGTACCCTGACCAGTGTTCGGGTTTTACTGTGGAGCTTTACACTGTTCTCCAAGCTGTTCAATACATCCATCACCATCAGTGGATACAATATATTATGTGCTCAGATTCACTCAGCTCTCTTCTCAACCTCCAAGCTCTTTATCCTGTCCACCCTCGGTCCACTGGATTCAGGATTGCTTCCGCTTGCTCCACTTGAGGAGCCTCTCTGTATCATTCCTGTGGATCCCAGGGCATGTTGGTATCCATGGAAACGAGGCAACTGATATAGTGGCAAAGGCTGCTGTCTCTTCCTTGGCCCACTGTTCGCATGGTTCCATTTGTCCATCTACAGAGCATTTTATGTTCTCGTGTTGCTCTTTTATTGAACACGCATTGGTCTGCACTTCTTGATAATAAATTATGGCACATAAAACCTGTTCCCTGTGCTTGCATCTCTTCCTCCTGGCCTCGTCATTGGGAGGAGGTAATTTTAACTAGACTCCGGATTGGGCACTGTCTTTTTAACCATTGACGTCCTTTAAGTGGCACTCCTCCCCCACATTGTCCTCACTGCTCTCAATTGTGGACGGTGAAACACCTTTTACTTCAGTGCCCCTATTTTAATCTGCTACCCACGCTTTTACAAATGTCACCTGATATATCTTCCCTTTCAGCAGAAGACACATGCTCAGCCGATCACGTCCTTGAGTTTATCAGTGTTACTGAGCTGACATCGGTCATTTGAAGCCCTTCTTGGGGTAAACAACCCCCCTTCAATATGTTGCTGCTGATGTAAATGTCAGTTTTTTACCCTTCAATAAACCCCAGAATGGGCACTTGTGACCGTAGTAGTTTTGCACCCTAAAACCACAATCCAAAAATCTTGAAACAGCAATGCACCAAACCCCATAGCACTTGGGTGATATGTAAAATATCTTAAAATATCACTTTCTGTTCTAATTATTAAATAATGAAATCATGTGTAAGACAAATGTTTGTAATGCGTATCATCAAGTTCTGATCTAATTAAAATAGTGTATGAATAATGCAGCCTGAAATATGTAAACAAATGGCAAAATGGAACCTTTATGTAAATAAACATAATTTCTGTATATGTTAATAAAAGGGTATTTCTAAAAGCCATACACATTATAGGAATTTTGAATGTCATTTTGTCTTCATGTAATTACAAAAAGTATGAAGTTGATTGTTTACTTTACATATTTAGTGTGAATTCCTAGAACACTGTAATTTGGTTGAATTGCATGTCTAAAACCACTCAGAGGACTTGGAACTATACTGCACATGAGTCAATTCAACTGGATGTAATTATTTTTAATTTTAATATCAAAAACCTACAATAGCAATAACAAAAACATTGTTTATTATGCTTCAACATAATTATAGCCAGCCCAGTGGCGTGTCATTGTTAATTGGACATTCTGTGATGCAAAATCTATTTCACCATGTCTAATGAGGCTACAATGAGAAGTACTGAGAGGTACTACCTGTTTTGAAGGTTGCGTTACATGCTGATTGAACCAGAAATCTTAATTCGGTTGTCCACAAGAACTCCAGGGCAATAAGCAGATTCCAAGATAAGCATCCCAAGTCACACCAGTCACACAGCGTGTTTATATTTCTTAAAGCATCTGACTGTAATAACTTCACATAAACACATTTTAGTTTAAAAATATAAAGAAGAATACATTGTGTCTCAAAGTGACTGGAATACTTAAGTACCACCTAAAATAAACAGAAAAGCAACAACAGAAGAATCCAAATTTAATTTTTACAATTTTTAAAGAGAAGGGTGTAGTAGTCTAATAGATTCAAGACAGTGATGTTATGCACAAAATGTTTGAGCGCTCACCAAAAATGAGGTTACTTAATGTTATATGGATAGTTAAATTTAATCTGGTCATGAGATTTCAAGGCTTACTCACACACACATAAATACAAAATGGATACCTATGGATATGTTTATATTAAAATGTTGTCCGTCACCACAGGCCAATGTTGGCAGTTAATATACATATTAATAAAGAATTTGTAATGTGTAAAAGGCAGTAGGTAGGAATTATTAACTCAATCTGTATATCTTGTTTCCATTTTGGGGAAAAAATGATTAAATGGTGATGTTGAGAGTACAAATAGGTGTACAAATTAATTTGAAATATGAATGCAAAATGACTCATTCCACATCATGACGATTTATCATGGAAAATGATCCATGAAACATAAAAGTAACTAACTGACCAACATGAACGTTTTCACCTTTTACAAATCTTGGGTTTAGTTGAAATGGTGGCTTGCAGTCAAGTCATATGCTATGGCAGTATTTGCTAAACATATTAGTATAGAACAAAGATTTTCACCTTCCTTTTACTTTTAAAAAACTTGATAATTTGTTGCAATTCTGTATTGTAGTCCAGTAATGTGGAGTCATATACTAAACCACAAGACAACAGCCATGGCCTTTGACAAAGTGCAAAGAAACACCATCTTCTACAGCAATGGACATTTAAAAGCACTTTAATTGATGCATGGTTGGAAGTAATTGGACTGTGACCATTGAACCCTGTAATATGACTAAAAACTGCCTTTAATTTGGAAAAAAAATTAGTTTCAATAAGGAAGGCACAGCCAATCAGCTCTTATTAAACAAGAAAATGTCTCTATCATTCGTCTAATATAGTATTCCAATACTAAAACTCTCAGACAGATCATAGAACTTTTGATATTTTCCTTGGTTCATTCAAGCGTTCGTTTGCAATATTTTTGGCTGAAATATGATACAGTGCAATTATCTACTGGGAATGGCCAGGCCCAACAACATTTTTAAAGATTTGGAAAAGGTTTATGTGGGGTTGTGAATGTGCTGCTCTTCAAGAAATGCCAGATTATGATATTTCATTACCCAACATACCCCCAGCCAGAAGTTTTGTAAATACAGGATATGCCCACTAATACCAGGAGTGCTATAGTTAGAGGTGTAGACAACAGAACCATAAATAAAAGCCTGGCACAATAAGTATCGAGGCTCAGAATGAATTGACTAGTTGTGATTATGTTGGACTGCCAACCAACAGCATGAAAGTGCCAGAGATGGACTGTATCACACCGTTGCTATGATTTGGCATCAAATATAGTAATTTCCACTTACTTCACAATAAAAATAGCCTATTACAATGAGAGTGTTCTGCAGCACAAGTTTCATTTTGTGGTGGGTTATTACATTATATAAACTAATAGATATGATGTGGTGGTAGTAAACTGCAGTATATACCCTCCCAGCATATTACTGTAATTCCGTACATAATACTTGGACATGAACCATGGCAAGAGGCCACCAGCATGACACATTCCAAATATTCTGCCAACAGCATATACACAGGCCAACAACCAGTGCCACTTGTGGTAGGTTGCATGACTTGCACACACAGCGCATTATTTGCCACACCATATTTTGGAGCCCTCTCCATTATGAGCACTATGCAGTGGTCACCTGCTCTCTTACTGTGTCATTACTTATTGTCAGCTACTGCTTGTACCATTATAAGAATTTTTTCTTTGTTTTAGTCTACCTTATCACCTGTTGTACATTCACCCGGTACAGCCTGGAAATCCGGGAAAAACCTGGGAATTTTTTTATCCGCGAAAAAACTGGTAATTTTTCGGAATTCGGAATTTTTTGTTGTCTTAGTTTTGAGTAAAATTTTTGTAATTTTGACTGGTATGAATTGAAACTCTAACAAAGAATGTTACTATTGTGCTACTGGAGAATAATACTGCAGCAATAAAACATAAATGAGAGAAAAAAAAGAAAACTTTAGTTGCAAAGGAAATGTGCCATTTACAACAAAAAAACACTGTGCACGCACGAACATCTGCAATCAGCAAAACTATGTCAAAGGTCTTAGGGTGAAGAGTATGTAATACTTCGTAACAGTAAACTGCTGTTTACATTAGGTTCATTTGAGCAGTTGCCAATGGGCTCATGCACATGCGCAGTTGACTCACATATGAGCAGTACCTTGTCACACTTCCGGCTACTTGAAGTGTGGCTGTATCATCAGTAGCAGCAGGCAACCAGATGCTAACGAGAAAATTGTTTCTTGTGTGCCCTAGCTGCCAGGTTCGTACATGCGCAGAGTTGTCTGAGTTTTGGTGGGGAAGGGGGTAGTCTGCATATGACCCGTGTTTATGTTAAGTGATTTGCTTGTTTCCTATTCATTTACAGCTTCCATGTCAAATGACAACAAAACAGATTTCTGTGTCAAGGAGCCATCAAGTGAATTAAAATTGAAATGAAGTGTTTCATTCCACAGTATTGGCTAGTTACAATTCTTCCCTGAATTTCAAGTGCATCTTTTCATCTTCTGCCATGTATGGCATTATGCCACAACAAAGAACCAAACATGAGATAGTACAGTACTGGTACTGCAAGAAAATTTACACCCCAAAAACCACACTGAAAAGCTTTATATCAGGTGGGACCTACTTCATTGTGAATGTGGACAAACAAATGTGCACTTCAAGCCAGGTTATGCATTTTAGTATGGCTTACGAAATTCTGATGCTCTTGTAGTAACCCCTGATGTCCTGTTTCTTTTATGGCATAATGTGAGATCTCTTAATGCTTTGTAAATACGAATATGTGGGCTTCCTACATCACTGCGGCTGTGCACCCGCAATAGTGCCTGTTTTCTGGCACTCTCTGGCAACTGCTAAAACGAACCTATTTCTAAAAGTGCTGGGATAGTATTGCCAATGGTGGTTTGAAATGTGTTACTTTCAAAGTAAATTTCCTTTTACGCAAGATGAATTATGTTACGTGTGAGAAAATGGGATGAATTTCTTAAATCACAGAGCGTTTGACTCTCATTTAAAACTGAAAACTTTGAGGACCAACCACGCAGAAGAATTTCGAGCCCAGAAGACTAGACATTTACGTCACTATTTTAAATTTACTGGAGCGTTTGTGTTATGTATCTTAAAGTATAACACACTCAAAAAAAGATCAATATTACATGTGAAAGCTTAGATTTTCTTGTAGCTACACTACGTGTCTTAATGTATGAGGGGCATTTGAAAAGTCCTTGTAAAGTCCGAGAGATGGAAGCACTGGCACATATCAACGTCATGCTTAATTAGTAGCATGGCTTGAGAGAATGTACACCAAGTTTCAGCCACATTGGTCTATTTCTTTGTGTTCGTCATTTGTGTGAATCAAGGAAGTCGAGTGATGGCCCAAAAATGGACGAAGAAGAATTTCGTGTGGTGATTAAACATTACTTTATGAAAGCCAAAATGCCTCAGGAGACTAAAGAGAAGCTTGATAAATATTATGGTGACTCTGCACCTTTGATTAGAACAGTTTATAAGTGGTTTCAAATTTTTCGAAGTGGCCATATGAGCACAAGTGATGCTGAACGTTCAGGGTGTCCTGTGGAAGTTACGACTCCAGAAATTGTTGATAAAATCCATGATATGGTGATGAATGACAGAAGAGTTAAGGTGTGTGAGGTTGCTAGTGCTGTGAGCATCTTGAATGAGTGGGTACATGATATATTGCATAAATATTTGGACATGAGAAAGCTACCTGCAAGATGGGTTCCGCGATTGCTCACGCTTGACCAAAAATGGAATCGTGTGAAGCGTTGCAATGATGGTTTTCAGCTGTTCAGGAAGAATCTGCAGGACTTTAAGCATCGTTTCGTCACTGTGGAAGAAACATGGATACCTTATTATACTCCTGAGACCAAACAAAAATCTAAACAGTGGGTTACCAAGGGACAATCTGCAACAAAAAAGGCAAAGACCAATCCTTCGGCAGGAAAGGTTATGGCGACTGTCTTTTGGGATTCATAAGGGATAATACTCATCGACTATCTGGAAAAGAGTAAAACTATTACAGGTGAATATTATTCATTGTTATTGGACTGTTTGAAAACCGAGATACAAAGAAAATGTCGGCGATTGGATCACAAAAAAGCGCTTTTCCATCATGACAATGCACCAGCACGCACCTCAGCTGTTGTGGTCGCAAAATTAATGGGAATAGGATTCCAACTCGTTTCACATCCCCTGTATTCTCCAGACTTGGTTCCCTCAGAGTACTATTTCTTCCAAGAAATGGCTGGTGGGACAAAGATTTTTCCAAACAAGGAGGTGACTGCAGCAACTAACAGCTATTTTGCAGACTTGGACAATTCCTATTATTCAGAAGGGGTCTACAAATTAGAACAGTGTATAAGTCTGAAAGGAGACTATGTTGAAAAATAAGAAAGGTTTACCCCAAACACGTAAGTAGTTTTTACTTTTGCACAGACTTTTCAAATACCCCTCATAAACCATTAACTTTCCCTCATTGTTTGTTCACACTACGTAACAGTGGTCTTGCTATTGACTGACTACAACACGTGTCCTATGCTGTGAATATCTGCTGTCATGGGCTGGTGAGATCATGTGGTGTGAGATATGATTGGTTTTCAAAAGGGCATCGCAATCTCGATTTCAATGCTCCGGAAACTAATGTGCTGTGTTTGGTTCAATTCAAATTTATTCTTTTGTAATACGAAAATATGCAGTGTATATGTTGCTGCACATCAAAGGTCTTTCCAAAACTTCCTCTCTCTCTCTCTCTCTCTCTCTCTCTCTCTCTCTCTCTCTCTCTCTCTCTCTCTCTGCCCCCTCCCCCTCCCCCTCCCCTCTCTCCCTTTTCTTTTTCTCTATGAAGTGTCAGGAAGTTCTATGCCAGTGTATATAAACGTTAACCATTCAACAAAGGATTGAAAGGTCTTACAGTTCCGAGAAAAAATCGATGGCAGACTTACTGCCAGTTAGCATGCAAAAAGTATATTTTCGCCCGGGAAAAAGTATATTTTCAGACTGGGATATCCGGAAAAAAATCTGGGAAGTTTTTTCCTTGTCTGCTTATCCACCCAGTCATCTCTATAAACTTTGGTTCATTGCAGCTGTGTCTTATATTATAATACTCTTGGGACCAAGTGTGGTGTTTACTTCTGTATGTTCAATCTACTTGATTATTCCTTTGGTTGTTCTGTCCATGGAGGCCATCCCGAATCCCCCCTCCATCAGCAGCAGCAGCAGGAGGCTCTTACAGTTGCTATTACAAAGTTATTGTCTGCTTTGCAGACTGACATACCACTGGCATACCTGCTGCCCATTTCCCCTTGTGTGGCGGAAGGCTGGCTGTCACGAGAAGTGGCTCTGACAGCACTTCCTCACTTTTGGTGTCATAGATGCCAACTTGTGTAAGGCTTTGTCTGTTTCTTGGATTTTTCCTCAGATCTACCTGTTGTTGTGCTAGTTATTCCTGCTCCAGTAATCAGTATCTTTTCTGTTTTACCAAAATGTGTATGCTGTTGTCAAATTACTACCATAAACTGAAGCATGTCATTGGAGGATGTATGGTTCTATCATTGCGATCAACAGCCCACCAGCACTACTGGGCATCGGCAGCTGAACTCTGTGGCCTCAGTTACAAATATCATGTTGTTACCAATGCTACTGATGCTTATCATGATTCCTATTCTGAGTCAATGGTCTGTGATGCCATCTTTCAGTTGGTTCCAGGCAAGGAGGTGTCAGTGTACACTACAGTATGAGAACCTATCTTTGGCCAAAGTGCTAGATATTGCTCAATCTTTCGAGGTATCTCAAGCTTCTGCTGATCAGATTGAGGCTTGGTGTGACATAGTTGTGGTGGTTCATGTTCCTGGTCATCAGACATCAGTCAGTTCTCGGGGGGAGTATGACCTGACACCAGTACAAATGCAGCCTCTGCATTGCGCTGGGCAGCAACATGCCAAACAACAACCACACCAATAGCAGCACTCTGCACTCTCATCTTGCCCACACTGTTTCTTGCAAGATGACAGGGGGGCAGCGTGCATTAAGCACTGCGCAACTTCCCACAAATGTAGGAAAAAATGACATACAACATCCGTGTGTCATTCCCAGTCCCCTCCTGCAGACATGGACAGGGTTGTTAATGGTATGTCTCATGCAGTTATGAATCATAATGAACAGTTTATTGATGTGCAAGTAATGGTCAAAGTGCTCAGAGTACAAGTGGACATGGGTGCAGCTGTGACTTGCTGAACTCACAAATGTACATGGATCTCAAATTTCTGGTTTTGTCTCTGGTTAACTAACATTTGGTCCATTACGACAAATAGCATATTCCAATTTGGTAGAAATTTAGGCTCCCACGATATATAAATCTGTCATTTGTACCTTGGCTTTTTCGTTAGTAGATTATGCTGTTACCACAAATTTGTTCGGCCTTGCCACTTTCAATGCTTTTGGTTTTTCCAACCAAGTCCTTTACCAGCATTTAGAGTTCTCATCTCTCCTCAGATGGGTTGTGTTGTGCTCTAATTTTGTGGCTCACATTATCCTGAAACCTATGACGTGGCCGCACTTTTTCTGTGCTTGCCCTTTTCCAATGGCTTTGTGTACTCAACTGATATTAGAATTGGATAGGCTGATGTAATTGTACTTTGTACAGCCTTTACATTGAGTGAGTGATTTACCCCCTTATGGTTTTTAAAACACAGATTTATCTGCTTTCACTGTCCAGTGTCTTTAAAGTTTCAGTTAACTACTGGTCTGTCACTGACAACTATTCTTTGTCCTGTTTGGTTGACTCATGGCCCAGTTTTTCTCCTAAACTGATTTATGTGAAGTCTATTTACAGGTTCTGTTGGATGAGGATTCTAAATGTCTCCTTGTGATGAACATGGCATTCAGTAAGTAACAATATCATTGCCTCAAATTTTGCATGGCTAATGCCCCAGCAATGTCTTAGTACTTTTTGGAGCAGCTTACAAAGTTAGTTCCAGTGTTTTCAACTACTTCATTGACATCTTTGCGATGGGTTCTTCCATGGAAGAGTAATTATGTAACTTACATACCTTCTTCACAGTCTTACAAACTGCAGGGTTGAAATTCAATATGGACAAGTCACATTTTTTCCAGCCATCCATTTTGTATTTAGGATTTGGGGTTCGTAAGCCGGTATGCCATCTTGTCGCTATGGTCACAGCTCTGCCTCACCCTACAAAGTCAAAGAATGGTGAGCATTTTAGCTAAAACTGGTTACTACCACAAATTTATTCCAGAGGTAGCCACATTGGCCCATTTTCTCCATGAGTTGTTTCAGAGAAACATTTCTGTGGATGTCGATCTGAGGGTGCACGTTTATGCTTTTGAAATCTTAATTGTATTCTGCTCCTTGTTTGGCTACTATTCATCCTGGCCATGACCTGGTTTTGGCTACAGACACCTGTCACTCTGAGTATGGACTGGGCACCATTCTCGTACATCAGTATGAGGACTGTTACAAATGTCTGATAACTTCACTCAGCAGCAGTACTCCCAAGTTGAAAAGGAAGCACTTGCTACTGTCTTTGTCCTCAAAGAGAGCTGTGTTTGTGGTCTGAGGCACCTTGCCACAGTTCACACAGCTCTTTACCTCCTCCCCCCCCCCCTTCCCCCCTCACTCCTCACTCCTTCCCCGTCAGAGGTTCGAGTCCTCCCTCAGGTGTGTGTGTGTGTGTGTTTTTTTGCCCTTGGTGTAAATTAGTTTAAGTCAGATTAAGTAGAGTGTAAGCCTGGGGACCAATGACCTCAGCAGTTGGGCCCATAGGAACTAACTGCAGACTTCCAATTTCCTTCAAAGAGCTTAATTTGTTTTTGTATGAGTCCAAGTTCCACCTCCTTACTGACTTCTAGCCGTTGGTTTCGTCATTTAATCCTACTGTTTTGATGCCTGACATATCACCACATCACTTTGGAGCGTTTGGCCTTGTTTCTGTCTTGCTATAACTACGAAATATATTTTTTGGCATAACGTGCAACATGCTAATCCTGATGTGCTGTCCGAGTTTCCAATAGAGCTGGATCCTACTTTTGAACAGGATGAACTCCTATGTTTTCAGTTAGATGTTGAGGTGCAGTGTATAGTGGGAAGGTTTGCTATTGTGGCCACCTGGATCACAGCTGCTGTCACTGCTGATTCAGTTTCATGTTAAATTGTTCATTCTATTCAGCACAGTTAGCTGGACAGGCCTCCAGGCACAGGTTATGATCCTTTGCATAACTTTTTTGCCCTCCATCACCACCTTCTGGTATTTGATGGTGCTGTTCTCATAGCACAGATGAACTGTTGCCTGGGGTTATGGTTCCAACCACCCTATGGCAGGATGTGCTTCAGCAAGTGGGACTGCAGGTGACACTCTCTCCATGGCCCACACTGCAGCATACATGGGAAGGTGTCCATTTGGATTTTGTGGGACCCTTCCTATATTTTTCCTGGTTATCGATTGTTGATGCTTTCTCTAAATTTCCATTTGTTGTCCACCATTCTTTGATGTCAACTACAGCTATGATTCTGGCCCTCTCCAAAATATCTGTTCTTGACAGACTACCTTACATGTGGATAACTGTCACAGTTTGTCTCTTATGCCTTCTGTGATTTTTACACCTGCCATGGCTTTCACTGTGTGACTGCCCCTCTTTTTCGTCCCCCTTCTAATGTTGAGGTGAAATGTCTCATTCACATGTTCTAGCTTGAAATGAAGAAGTAAGTCACAGACTCCTCCCAGGACGACACTTTGACATGTTTCTTGATTTCCTGCAGGTTTATGCCAGTGGGGGATCAGAGTCCAGGAGAGATGCTCCATGCTCACCAGCAATGCACTTTCCTGCATCTGCTCATGTCACACCACCATTGATTGCCCACTGGCATGGCCCTCATCATTGTTTGCCCATGCCTCCACTGTCTGTGCTCAGGGGGCTAAGCCACTGACCAAAGTAGATTCCAGCCATGGGCTACAGCTGCCAAGGCTGCTACATTTGTATGCTGTGCAAAAGTGATGGTCTGGTGGTGCACCACTGCAACCAACTGCATCCTCAGACTGTGGCGAGGATCATGGGTTCTCCACTGCCACCTCAGCCTCCTCCCTCAGTGCCTGTCCCAGCGTTGGGTGTCATCTCTGCTGCAGGGGCAGACCTGATCGCCTTGTGGGCGTTCCTGTCTCCTGTCTCTCCTCTGGGGTCCAACATCCTCGGCACCTGCTGCCAGGCTTTCCCATGATATTTTGCTGCCACCGGCAATTTTGCCATCATCTGCGCTGGTGGCTTCAGGTGCTGCAGCATCAGCGTCTCTGGCACACATGACCAAGCAGACTGCACCTTCATCATCAGTACAGTTAAACCACATGAAGGAACTGGATGTTGAGTTGTTGCCAGCACCTGTGTTGCTGGTTCTCTCTTATTGTACTTTGGAGGGGAGTGGCCACTGTGTGTACACATGACTGTGTCATTTCTGCCCTTAATCACCAGTTCAACCTGGAATCCCCTTCTGCTGCCAACATCATTACCTGCAGCTTCTGCCATAGAGGCCACAGATTTTCAACAGTCCACCTACCTCAGCAGAGAGCTCTCTGATATGCCCCAGTCCGCCTACCTCAGCAGAGAGCTCTTCGATATGCCCGATGACTTGTGCACAGGGAATGGCATCTGCTATGCCGTTTACCAGAGCACTCCTCTTTATAAGTTCTGTACAGCAGGAATTCATTCTCATATTGTGTTCATACATATTGTCAACAACAGCTTGTATCAGTACTTGGATTGTTTCTATGTTTGTGTCTATGTACTCAACTGTATTTAACTTGTATGTGGAAGAAGAATAAACTGTGGTTCATAGTGGCATTGCTGTTATTTGTGACTTACTGTATGATACACATATTATTTTCCATTGATCTCATACTGCAGTGAACTTTAAGTAAAGTCAGTTGCAAGATTTTGTTTTCAAGTTTATTTGATGGTGACATTTCAGGATTGTGGAATAAGTCTAGTTCTACAGGCAGAAGTGACTGCTGCTGGATTCTTATCTATAGTACCTACCAATTATTATTAGCACTTAACCGCTCAAGCTCATAAGTATGGTAATTGCTTCAAAATAACTGTGTGTGTGTGTGTGTGTCATATATAACATAAGGACATAAATGGCTACTTTGAAAAATGCAAGTGCTTCTCCTCCCATATTGCTCAGCAGCTGTTGCTAACTGTTACTTCAAACAAAACATTTTTATTTGATTCACAAAGACCACTATCAGCAGACTTTGTCGTGGTTAAGTTACGATCTATATGCTGCAAATATCTCAGTTAAGAGGAATATACATTCCTGAGTCTAAGTATTCTGATTAATTGTTGGAGTGGATGTAGGGGATTCTTTCACTTTGTTCTTTCACTTTGCATTTCAAGTTCAGCTATCAACTGTAGACAATATTTTTACTGTGGGCATTCATTGAACATATACAGTCCAGCATCCTTATTAGGATACCATGATCAGCTACACTGCTTGACAAGAAAAAGTGAAACATCCGAGAGACACTGATTTATGTTAATGTAACTTCATACAGATGGACACGATAGGGGGGCTGTGCAAATGATAAGAGTGGCAGTTCTCTGGGACAGGCAGAATGGCTACCAGATCATATTAATATTGTTTGTGGCTAGTGTTGTTACCAATCCTTATATGGTATTTAAATGCTATGGACAGTGACAGATGTTGAGTGATCACAGTGAAGGATGGGGAAGTGGCACATACTAATATGAGACACCATTATTAATATCCCACAGAGTTTGAAAATGGCTTCATAGTAGGTCTACATTGAGCCAGATGGTCAAATGATAAAATATCCAGGTTTTTGGGGCATTTGGATGTGATAGTGGCCTAGTGTTGGACAGCATGGGCCGACGTCTGACTGCCACAGTGAGGGAGCACCGTATTTTGTATCAAGCACATCACAGCCCCTTCGCATCTGCACATGTCATCTGAAAGCAAGTAGTAGTCTCTGTCCAACATTTAATGTCATCCTGTATCATTGTTTGGATATTAGTGGCCATAGGACCAGGAAATTACCATCGCATGAAAAGATTACCATTGCTCCACAATACAGACAGCTACATATGGAAGGTGCCACAAGAGGAAAGCGTGGACTGCTGATGAATGGCATCACATTGTGTTCAAAAATGAATTGTGGTTCTACCCTACCCTGGTTGACCATCATTAACGAGTATGGTGATAATTTCAAGAGAGGTCCCAATCATCCAATGTTTTGGAGAGGCAGAATGGTGTTACTCCTGGCATCGTGGTCGGGGAGCCATTGAAGAAGAGTTCGGATCATGGCTGGTTGTGATTGAGGGAACTTGGATGGTACAATGGTATATCATGAGAAGCCTGAACCCTCATGTGTTACCTCTCACATGACAGTACCATGGTGCCTTTTCTGAACGGGACAATGCTCATCCATATGAGATCCTTTCAAAAAATTCCAGAACATTCATAATTTTGCACAAGTGTTGTGTTGGAGCGATATGTCGTTGGCATCCTCGCATGTGTCTGTGTTAAATGTGTAACTACCAGAAGATTCATTGTTGCATGTATGTCTGTTACTTATTGTTTAGTGCTGTATTTAGTAGAATGTACTGTTGCACAGTTTGTGAATTTTGAGATGACAGCAAAGTTAGAGGAGCAATGCATATGCATTAAACTTTGCTTGAAACTCAAGAAATCCTTTACAGAGACATTCCAGATGATGCAGAAAGGCTATAGTGATGAGTGCTTAAGCCATACTCAGTGTTACAAATGGTTTATGTCGTTTAAAAATGGCCAGATGGAATTTAAAGATGACCCTCATTCAGGAAGCCCTTCAGTGTCTACCAACAACACTCATGTCAGGAACCTCAACTAAATTGTGCATGCCAGTCGAAGGCTGACTCTCCAGGAGATTGCAGAAGAATGCAATATTTCAGATGGATCATGTCGTGAAATCCTGATACAGCATTTTGGAATGCCTCATATTGCCACCAAGTTCATCCCATGGCTCACAAGTCAAGACCAGAAAGACCTTAGCTTTTCAATGTGTGAAGAACTTTTGGATCATGCAAATGAGAATGGGATATTCCTTAAAAGAATCATAATTGGTGATGAGATGTCAGTCTTTGGTTATGAAGTTGAGACCAATGTTAATCTTCACAGTGGGTCAGGAAAGGTTCTCCAAGACCAAACAGAGCTCTTCAGGTCAGGTCAAAGGTCAAAGCCATGCTGATAATTTTCTTGGACTCCGAAGGATTAATTCATCATGAATTTGTGACCTGGGACAAACTGTTGATTGATGGTACTATCAAAATGTGTTGTGATGCCTGCAAGAAAATCTGAGAAGGAAATGACCTGAAATTTGGTGAGAACATTCATGGCTCTTGCATCATGATAACACACCTGCACATTCATCGCTGTTGGTGTGTGACTGTTGCACCTCCAGACCTGGCCCTGTAGACCACTGTTTTTATTTCCAAAGTTGAAAATCCCATTGAAAGAATGAAGATTTGCAGTGATAGACGAGAAAAAAGAAAATTTACAGACAGTGCTTTGCATGATCCAGGAAGAGACATACCAAGGCAGCTTCTGGAAGTGAAAATGGCATTGGCAGCTGAGTATCAGTTGCAGAGGAGAGTATTTCAAAGGAGACTATGCACAATAAGTAAGAGGTATGCATAGAAGAATTATTTGGACAAAGTTCTGGAATTTTTTGAACAGGCTTTTTACATGGCAAAAATCTCTATGAACTGTCTGCATGATACTGAGGTACTCAAGTGGAAGCCAGGTCCCCAGTTCTGTTACCAATAGATCATGTGTGTGACCAATGCAGAAATAAACTCTGTCCAGTGCCAGTAACAAAGGATATCAAAGAACAGTGGTAACAGGTGTGGGCCCAGCCTAAGGAGAGGATACAATAGCTTCATTACATGCTTTCCAACTGAATCAGTACATGTGTTATACTGAGAAGTGAGCTCAGAGTGGCATTTTTTTTATTAGTGTGATTTTTTTCCATAGTTGTGAAAATACATCACATTCTCTCATGATTTCCTTCCAACCTGCTGTGTCATTCACTTTCTTTATCAGGAAGCATCAGAAGTCAAAAATAAATTCCAAAATATGTCCATAACAGGTCAGTGTTTCTTTAAACTAACTGAGATTATGGAACTTTGTGGCAGATGAAACCTGCGTTCTGGACCAAGACTCTAACTCAGAACCTTTGCCTTTCAAAGCCAAGTGCTCTATCATCTGAGCCACCCAAGCATGACTCACAACCCATCCTCGCGTCCTTAATTCCACCAGTACCTCATCACCTACCTCCAAAACTTCACTGAAGCTCCTCTGCAGGCCATCAGAACTAGCACTCCTGGAAGGAAGGATATTGCAGAGACATGGCTTAGCTACAGCCAGGGGGATGTTGCCAGAAAAGGTCCCAAGCTAAAGTCTTGGCTTGACACGCAGGTTTAATCTGCCAGGTAGTTTCATACCAGTGCACACTCCACTGCAGAGTGAAAATTTGCTTCTGGCAACTAGATTATGTTTACACAAATGCAAATGTTATTCTCGAAGAAACTTTGACAAATTGAGCATAATGCTAATTAATTAATAGTTGTCCCTTCTTGAAAAGATGAAGTGTCTGGTAATTTTCATTCGGATATTCACTTCTTCCAGATATGAGGAGGTTAACCATTTAATTGATTTTTAACTTAAAATTTTTCTTTGAGAGTTAATTAAGTCAGCAGAGGTTTATTAGCAGATTTGTTAAGTATTATTATGGCTATCTCTTCCTCAGATGTAGGTTACAGGTTTCATGAGTTGATGGGTGAATTTTGTTTATGCTTTAGTGCTAGTAGATATGGCAGAGGATGTCTTTCTGTATCTAATGAAGTTCTTTGGCATTTGCCCATCAAATATTGAGGGATTACTGCTAATGACTACAGAATCTTCTGTAACTGTATTGTTGCTTTAAATGATTTCAGTTATATCCTCATTACATGTTTTATTGTAGCAGCCTCTTGCTATCATGTATAATATGTCACTTTTCCAATTACAGTGGGTTTCCTCTGAAAACTATGGTAACAGAGGGACCATTTACATGATTGTGCTGAACTATTTTTTATGTATTGTGATTTACGCTTTACTATCCTACTGTTCTAAACTTACAGACAAAAATAACTTTCGCGTGATGTGTCACTGTCATGTAACATAGCTGAATGATACTTCGAGCTTATGTAGAAAGAACTGCTACAGTATAGTACAGAAGATAACTGAAAGAAATATGCAATGAGATAAATAGAAATTACACTTATTTTCAGACAATGATTACACTAAGTCATAAAGATTTATGATGGTCCATTGGACATAACAAGGGGTGGGACATGGTTCTTAATTGGATGTATGATACCACAGGCAACAGTTCATGCTCTGCAACATGCTCTTACGAAGGACACAACATTGTTAGTGAGTGCTTGTGGTAGGGCATTTCACTTGTCTACCAGTGTGATTAACAAATGCACCCCTGAAAAGATGCACATAGGGAAGGAGAACAGTGCACAGTATTGTTCACAGGTGAGTGCAGCATGTTGGAAGATTCAGAGGTCAGTATGCAACATTGTGCCTCCCCACATCATAACACCAACATAACAACCATGTTCAACAACATTCCTGACCGCAGTATGTGTTCACACCTCTCACCATATGAAGGACATAATGACTCTAGATACACTATAGAACATGATGGTTTTGGCGCTTCAGTGGGAAGGCATAAAATCACAAGCATATACTGACCCCCAAACCTTTGAACATGCTGCACTCACCAGTCAACATTATTGTGGCAATGTGCTCCTTCCCCATGCACATCTTTTTAGACATATATTTGGTGCTGAGTTCATTTCTGTGGATGACAGTTCATGACTGCATCAAACAGTACAGGTGGAGAAGCCCTCGTAATGAGAGGATATTCAGCAAATGGACTGATGTACCTATTCACATGACATAATCCCATTCTGCCCTTGTGAGAAGAGGTGGAGATAAATGCTGCACTCATCCACATGGACAAATATCAGCTGTACTGCTATAGAAATGGAATGCCATACCACAAGAACTCCTTTCAACCTTGGGGCCTGCATTGGAGTGCATCACAGAGAATGCATTGACATCTGTGGTGATCACAAACTGAATCCAGAACCATGTCCCTCCTTTTGTAGTGTCCAGGGACAATCATAAATTGTGGTGACCACCATTTAATTATTATCTTTGAATGATCTGTATCTCACTGTGTACGTTTCTCAGTTACATTCTGTACTATACTGTAGTAGTCCTTTCTGTGCCTTTCTTGTTAAATTAAAATAAGACGCTTCAAAACAATAAAGATCACAGTGTAAATATTTGTAAAGGAAGCTCTGCAGTAATAATGTATGAATAGTATTGTCTGAATAAGATATACCATAAAGATAACACTTTAAGTTGTAGACAGGCACAATTAAAAGACATACATAAATGTCTGGCTACAGCCGTCATCGGAAGAGATTCTGGCCAAAGCTGCTGGAGCTGGTGGTCATGTGTGTGTGAGCTGTGCTTGTTCGTGTGAATGAATGGTGTGTATTGTTCTTTTTCTGATGAAATCTGTGGCTGAAGGCTTATGTGTAAGTGCCTGTTAACTGTGCCTATCTGAAACTTAGCACGTCATCTTTACGGCAAGTAGCAGTCTATCTTTTCCTACATCGTTTATATTCCTACCTGGAGTTTCCATTGATTGAATAATATACAAGTTTTTATAATCACAGAATAAGAAAATTGATGGCAAACCTTCTCAATAATTACAGGCAGATCTTTCAGAAGTATTCAAAATTTATCTTTTCCTCACCTTTTTGAAATTTAAAGGTAGATTAGTGAATGTCTCAGTTCACAAACAGAGTCATAAGGCAAATTGTATAACATATCCAATCATTAACTCAAAAGGAAATACATTCTACAAAATTAGAAAGAGCAATCCATCCTTTTCATATTGTTGGAATTAGAAAGAGACTTACACCACTCTCACTAAAAACCTATGCATGTGATGGGAATTCTTGTGTAATCAGTAGCTATCACCTCACAGAAAGTATACAAGAACCATCCATATCAACTGCTACAAGATTTGTTTCATCTGATATAGTGAACTTTATACAAATTCACTAAGGTGACAAAAGTCGTAGGATACCTCCTGATGTTGTGTCTGACCTTTTGCCTGACATAGCACAGCAGTTCAACATGGCATGGACGCAACAAGCTGTGGGAAGTCCCCAGCTGAAATATTAAGCCATACTTCCTCTGTAGCCATCCATAATTGCAAAAGTGTTGCCAGTGAAGGATTTTGTGCATGAATTGGCATCTCAGCAATGTCACATATATGTTCTACATCTACATGGATACTCTGCAAATCACATTTAAGTGCCTGGAAGAGGGAAATGGAATTTGTCTTGGGTGATCTTGGTGGCCTAATCATTTGCTCAAATTGTCCAGGATGTGAAATTGTCTACAGTGTTGTGCTGTTAGCAAAGACATTCATGTCAGTTGTCTTCTGCCATAGCCCATTAGTGCCACATTTTGCTGCACTGACACTAAGGATGCATTCATCGCATGCCCCACGTTGATTTCTGTAGTGATTTCACACAGTGTTGCTTGTGTGTAATTGCTTGCTATGCAAATGCCTATTTTCTCAGTCATTATGTGAAGGCTGTCAGCCACTGCATTGTTCATGGTGAGAGGTAATGCCTGAAGTTTGGTATTTTCAGCGCACTGACAAAGTGAATCTCAGAATATTGAATATTGAATTCTGTAACTATTTCCAAAATGGAATGTCTCATTCATCCAGTTCCATCTACCATTCTGTATTCAAAGTCTGTTAATTTCCATCATGCTGCCATAATCATGATGGAAACCATGTCACGTGAATTCCCTGACAAATGACAGTGCTGCCCTTTTATAGCTTGCATACCTGATATTAGTGCCATCTGTATTTGTGCATACCGCTACCCTATTACTTTTGTCACCTCATTGTATATTAGTGAACAAAACAATTTTGCGCTAAAAATCATAGTTTGTCAGAAACTTATGAATTTGTTGACAACTATTTCAACTATTTCAACTGTGATAACAAACGTTATATACCAAAAAACAGGCCGATATGCATATTAATCATGTATAGATGCAAATGGTATGTGGATGACACACAAATTTTGATGATTTTTGCCAAAGAACCCAATAAAAGGCACCAACTTACAAAATTTACAGTAGAACTTGGTAACGATGGTGGCAAAAATATGCTCCACCTAAAGTAAACATATTTTATTAACATGCTAGTGAGATTATTTCAAATCTGTTATCCACAAATAACTGAAATCAGATGGGGCACATAAAATATGTACAGCAGAATAGTAATTAAGTGAGCAATAAAATTTAATTGAAACTGCCTGGGATGACAATAATTGGAGCATGCCCACCAAGTACACAATGATGACAATGTCAGTGCTTGTAACAGTCGAAGTACAAAACAAGCAGAGAGCTCATTGCCTCAAACACTGCGAGAGTGTAAGGAACACCTGATTCAGCACCTCGACAACAGTGCAGAACAAAAATTTCTCCCAGGTACAAAGCAAGAAATCAGGAATTCTCAAATTCAACATACACTCCTGGAAATGGAAAAAAGAACACATTGACACCGGTGTGTCAGACCCACCATACTTGCTCCGGACACTGCGAGAGGGCTGTACAAGCAATGATCACACGCACGGCACAGTGGACACACCAGGAACCGCGGTGTTGGCCGTCGAATGGCGCTAGCTGCGCAGCATTTGTGCACCGCCGCCGTCAGTGTCAGCCAGTTTGCCGTGGCATACGGAGCTCCATTCTAGTCTTTAACACTAGTAGCATGCCGCGACAGCGTGGACGTGAACTGTATGTGCGGTTGACGGACTTTGAGCGAGGGCGTATAGTGGGCATGCGGGAGGCCGGGTGGATGTACCGCCAAATTGCTCAACACGTGGGGCGTGAGGTCTCCACAGTACATCGATGTTGTCGCCAGTGGTCGGCGGAAGGTGCACGTGCCCGTCGACCTGGGACCGGACCGCAGCAACGCACGGATGCACGCCAAGACTGTAGGATCCTACGCAGTGCCGTAGGGGACTGCACCGCCACTTCCCAGCAAATTAGGGATACTGTTGCTCCTGGGGTATCGGCGAGGACCATTCGCAACCGTCTCCATGAAGCTGGGCTATGGTCCCGCACACCGTTAGGCCGTCTTCCACTCACGCCCCAACATCGTGCAGCCCGCCTCCAGTGGTGTCGCGACAGGCAAGAATGGAGGGACGAATGGAGACGTGTCGTCTTCAGCGATGAGAGTCGCTTCTGCCTTGGTGCCAATGATGGTCGTATGCGTGTTTGGCGCCGTGCAGGTGAGCGCCACAATCAGGATTGCATATGACCAAGGCACACAGGGCCAACACCCAGCATCATGGTGTGGGGAGCGATCTCCTACACTGTCCGTACACCACTGGTGATCATCGAGGGGACACTGAATAGTGCATGGTACATCCAAACCGTCATCGAACCCATCGTTCTACCATTCCTAGACCGGCAAGGGAACTTGCTGTTCCAACAGGACAATGCACGTCCGCATGTATTCCGTGCCACCCAACGTGCTCTAGAAGGTATAAGTCAACTACCCTGGCCAGCAAGATCTCCGGATCTGTCCCCCATTGAGCATGTTTGGGACTGTATGAAGCGTCGTCTCATGCGGTCTGCATGTCCAGCACGAACGCTGGTCCAACTGAGGCGCCAGGTGGAAATGGCATGGCAAGCCGTTCCACAGGACTACATCCAGCATCTCTACGATCGTCTCCATGGGAGAATAGCAGCCTGCATTGCTGCGAAAGGTGGATATACACTGTACTAGTGCCGACATTGTGCATGCTCTGTTGCCTGTGTCTATGTGCCTGTGGTTCTGTCAGTGTGATCATGTGATGTATCTGACCCCAGGAATGTGTCATTAAAGTTTCCCCTTCCTGGGACAATGAATTCACGGTGTTCTTATTTCAATTTCCAGGAGTGTATAATTAAGCACATTTGTTACTAGTTATGAATTATTTAAATATCTAAATCCTGTTATTGAAATTTCTTCTTAGCTGAATGCCGGATAACAATCTTGATTATATCTGGACCTGCAGTTTGCCAACTGTGGAAATGTCACTTTCTGATATATGTCAGTGAGGTCACATAAATACAAGTCAGTGATAGGAGACAAACAACAATTGTGTTTTATACCTGACAGAGAATATGTGGCTAGTTATGCAAGTAAATTCAGCATATGTTTCCAGAATGAGATTTTCACTCTGTTAGCAGAGTTTGTGCTGATATGAAACTTCCTGGCAGATTAAAACTGTGAGCCAGACCGAGACTCGAACTCGGGACCTTTGCCTTTTGCGTGCAAGTGCTCTACCAACTGAGCTGCCCAAGCATGACTCATGCCCCGTCCTCACAGCTTTACTTCTGCCAGTACCTCGTCTCCTCGCATGGCTTAGCTGCAATATCCTTTGTTTCAGAAGTGCTAGTTCTGCAAGATTCGCAGGAGAGCTTCTGTAAAGTTTGGAAGGTAGGAGACGAGCTACTGGCAGAAGTAGAGCTGTGAGGATGGGGCGTGGGTCGTGCTTGGGTAGCTCAGTTGGTAGAGCACTTGCCCACGAAAGGCAAAGCTCCTGGTTTCTAGTCCTGGTCTGGCACACAGTCTTAGGAAGTTTCTCAACATATGTTGTTGTTGTAGTGTTCAGTCCAGAGACTGGTTTGATGCAGCTCTCCATGCTACTCTATCCTGTGCAAGCTTCTTCATCTCCCAGTACCTACTGCCACCTACATCCTTCTGAATCTGTTTAGTATATTCATCTCTTGGTCTCCCTCTACAATTTTTACCCTCCAAGCTGCCCTCCAATACTAAATTGGTGACCCCTTGATGCCTCAGAATATGCCCTACCAGCCTATCCCTTCTTCTAGTCAAATTGTGCCACAAATTTCTCTTCTCTTTCTATTCTATTCAATACCTCCTCATTAGTTATGTAATCTACCCATATAATCTTCAGCAATCTTCTGTAGCACCACATTTTGAAAGCTTCTATTCTACTCTTGTGTAAACTATTTATTGTCCACACTTCACTTCCATACATGGCTACACTCCATACAAATTCTTTCAGAAACATCTTCCTGACTCTTAAATCTATACTCTATAATCTCTTCTTCAGAAACGCATCCCTTGCCATTGCCAGTATACATTTAATACCCTCTCTACTTCAATCATCATCAGTTATTTTGTTCCCCAAGTAGCAAAATTCATTTACTACTTTAAGCATCTCATTTCCTAATCTAATTCCCGCAGCATCACCCGATATAATTTGACTACATTCCACTATCCTCATTTTGCTTTTGTTGATGTTCATCTTATATCCTGCTTTCAAGACACTGTTCATTCCAATCAGCTGCTCTTCCAGGTCCTTTGCTGTCTCTGACAGAATTATGTCATCAACGAACCTCAAAGTTTTTATTTCTGCTCCATGGACTTTAATTCCTACTCTGAATTTTTCTTTTGTTTCCTTTACTGCTTGCTAAATATACAGATTGAACACCATCGGGGATGGGCTACAACCCTGTCTCACTCCCTTCCCAACCACTGCTTCCCTTTCATGCCCCTCGTCTCTTATAACTGCCATCTGGTTTCTGTACAAATTGTAAATAGCTTTTCGCTCCTTGTATTTTACCCCTGCTACCTTCAGAATTTGAAAGAAAGTATTCCAGTCAATACTGTCAGAAGCTTTCTCTAAGTCCACAAATGCTAGAAACGTAGGTTTGCTTTTCCTTAATCTATTTTTTAAGATAAGTCGTAAGATCAGTATTGCCTCACGTGTTCAAACACTTCTACGGAATCCAAACTGATCTTCCCCAAGGTCAGCTTCTACCAGTTTTTCCATTCGTCTGTAAACAATTAGTGTTAGTTTTTGCTGCCGTGGGTTATTAAACTGATAGTTCAGTAATTTTCACATCTGTCATCACCTGCTTTCTTTGGGATTGGAATTATTATATTCTTCTTGAAGTCTGAGGGTATTTTGCCAGTCTCATACATCTTGCTCACCAGATGGTAGAGTTTTGTCAGGACTGGCTCTCCCAAGGCCGTCAGTAGTTTTTAAGGAATGTTGTCTACTCCTGGGGCCTTGTTTCAACTCAGATCTTTCAGTGCTCTGCCAAACTCTTCGTGAAGTATTGTATCTCCCATTTCATCTTCATCTACATTCTCTTCCATTTCCATAATATTGTCCTCAAGTACATCACCCTCTATATAGTCCTTCCACCTTTCTGCTTTCCCGTCTTTGCTTAGAACTGTGTTTCCATCTGAGCTCTTGATATTCATGTGAGTGGTTCTCTTTTCTCCAAAGGTCTCTTTAATTTTCCTGTAGGCAGTATCTATCTTACCCCTAGTGATATGTGCCTCTACATCCTTCCACTTGTCCTCTAGCCATCCCTGCTTAGCCATTTTGCACTTCCTGTCGATCTCATTTTTGATACGTTTGTATTCCTTTTTGCCTGATTCATTTACTGCATTTTTATATTTCCTCCTTTCATCAATTAAATTCAATATCTCTTCGGTTACTCAAGGATTTCTATTATCCCTCACCTTTTTACCTACTTGATCCTCTGCTGCCTTCACTTCTTCATCCCTTAGAGCTACCCATTCTTCTTCTACTGTACTTATTTCCCCCATTCTTATCAATTGCTCCCTAATGCTCTCCCTGAAGCTCTCTACAACCTCTTATTCTTTCAGTTTATCCAGGTCACATCTCCTCAGATTCCCACCTTTTTGCGGTTTCTTCAGTTTTAATTTACAGTTCATAACCAATAGATTGTGGTCAGAGTCCACATCTGCCCCTGGAAATGTCTTACAATTTAAAACCTGGTTCCTGAATCTCTGTCTTACCATTATATAATCTGTCTGATACCTTCCAGTATCTCCAGGCTTCATCCATGTATACAACCTTCTTTTATGATTCTTGAACCAAGTGTTAGCTATGATTAAGTTATGCTCTGTGCCAAACTCTACCAGGCGGCTTCTTCTTTCATTTCTTAGCCCCAATCCATATTCACCTACTATGTTTCCTTTTCTCCCTTTTCTTACTCTTGAATTCCAGTCACCCATGACTATTTAATTTTGATATCCCTTTACTACCTGAATAATTTCTTTTATCTCACATATATTTGACGTATGATGTAGAAAACAGCAAAAGTTGCAAAATACTGTTGTTTTTATTTAATTCATGAGTGGTTTCAGGCATCAAAACCCATTCTCAAATCATCCAGATGGAAGAAAATTGTGTATTCCATGATAACATGCAATGTTAATATTGTACACACTTGTGTCTAAGTCAAGTTTTTCAGTGGAGATATTCCATGTAAAGTAGGACACACTTGCGTTATTTTAAAGTTTAAAATTTGGTACTATTCTATATTTTTTGAAAAGGCTGGAATTTTTACCATTTGGAAACAGTAGTTTGTGTCCCATTATTGCTTACCCTCATAATTTGTAGCCATTTTTATAATGCCATATGTTATCGCTTTATGTGATCACTCTAAGCTTGTTAATACCAGTGCCTAACAATTTTAATTGTATCTTATAGCACTGAGGTTGGTCACTAAGTGACCGAAAATCGGTTTTGCGGATAATAAAACAAAAAAAAAAAAAAAAAAAAAATATGACCAAGGCTGTTTCTCCTTCCAATTATATCCATTATCTGGTTGTGGTGCACAGAACACTCCATGGAGTCGCCAATCAATTACTGAATATTCCTACAGGTACATGCTGTATAGAAGTTGGTTGGCTCAGTTATGATAGAAGAAGGGCAGTGATTTGGCTGGTTGCAGTGGCATTTCCACAGCAGTGGGAGTGAAATCTCGTTTGAGAACTCCATGCAAGGAAGGAGGTCTTCTTGATATCACATGTCCAAAGTCCCTGTGGGGGAGCAAGTGAACTGTTGACCACAAGTGCTACATGGCACAGCAGGTGTGGAAGTGAATGACCGACATGGTCGTGGTCATTGGAAGACGAGATGGAAAGTTTGGGAGAAACTGCTCTGGCGACTGAATTGAGCATTGTGGCAATTGTGTATAATAAGTGTCCTGCCTGTTGTGGGTGACGATATTATGAGATGACTTATTGCTTCAAATGATGTAGACCTCAAGCAGTGTTGGTAAACAGAACTTGGCAGCCAGATTACACAGTGGTAAGCAGTGGTGCCATTATATGAGGTTTCTGCCATGGTGATACAGTCATGGTTTGATTAGGTAAATGTGGGCTGATATTAAAAGGTGTACATGAGCAAACGAAAAGAGTTCTAGCACTGTCAATTACATCTGTGCTTCACAATCTATGTTCGGTGCAAAGACAGGGAGGTGGAGTCAGATGACACATTGTACAGTAACTGATCCACTGACTTTGTAGCCTGACAACAAATATTGATAACGCATGAAAATAGCTAGTCACACATTGAAAAGAATATGGGGTCACCAATGTGGGTATTTTCACACACTCGTCTTAGATACGAAAAGTAACCCAATTATGAGAAACTATGCGAACTTTATTGTCTGAATAAACTGTGTACACTTAGAGTGCAAGCGCACATCACAACAATGTAGCACAGACTAAAAGTCATCATAGTGGTTTGGTGAACCATCAATAGTCACCACAGGTTAAAGGTGTATTCTTTGAACAACGCATTTCAACACATTTAATCCTTTCCACATTTTGCTCCATCAACAACTTCATTTGCAATGACTTTCAGAATCAGTTATAGTTCCCTGAATGGTGTCTATGAATATCTGAAAGAGAGATAGTGTTTCTATAGAATATTTTGCCAACAGATGTCATGTACTGTAGGATATGGAGGGGCAAAAATTCATGGGAGACGCTACATTCATCTCGGTAACACTTTTCTGTGGTGTCACTATGACTTTTACATGCCAGTTCCAGGAGTCGGGGACATCTATCGACTTAAGGTTGTGTCGAATCTGAGTGTGGTGAGTGTCTCGTGGAACTGTCACCCATCTTATATTTACATCACTTAGAGGTGGCAGTATCAATGCGGTGAACCTGCAGTCTCACGATTTCACTTGGGAGTTGGCACCATTATCGTAAATCTTCTTTTATACATTATAGACTGCTGAGATGAAGTTACGGTTTAATTCTATTTCAGGTGTATCAGACTTTTCTAGGCTTAATTTGTAAATTTTGGACAATTACGACTTACTCCTGGGAGGTAGCGCTCTTTTATGTACATAACATCAAATGTTGCTGATGCACCATCGAAACCTCTGAAAATAGTCCAACACCCTATACGCTGTGTACACTCACATGTTGTTGCTCTGTTTTGTATCTAAACATCGTGAAAATTCAGCTGTCGTTACCTTTTTTACCTTATATTTAATTACAACAAATTATACCAACAGCGACGCATTTTCTAGGGACAATCGATATTTGAAGCAGCACTGAAAATATCGTACGTTTTTATCTTTCAGTCCCTCCCCACCTAATACTATCTCGGCCTACGCTGCTATTATTAATTGGCCTAGGTTCCATAGTTAACAAAAAACATTAAAACTATGAAGAAAAATAACAATAAGAATAAAAATAAACAACGTCGTGTTTAGTACTATTTGCACTTGTGTGGATGAATCTATTCGCTGTCACTCACTTCAGTGTAATCATCTGATATAGCTGGGAACTTATCAACTTCATCTACATCCGTCAATGGGTAAAGATGAGCAGTGTCCTTTCTTTCACTCATACACTTACACAGCTGGAATGTAGTGCAGCAGTTACCAGACCATTTGACGCAGCGTGACGCCAGGAGAGTTCCATTCATTGTAGATGTAGACAACAGGTTTCTTAACAAGGTTTTCATTCTATCTTGCTGAAAACAAACATTTAAAAAGGAAATTTATTTTAAAGAATAATACTCTAAATCTTAAATTTGGGATGTCTCATCGCTCACTGTTCCTCATTATCTAAATGATTTCACTAGTTGCTGATAAGATAGTGAAGGAGATATCAAGGTGGTAAGGTAATGACCACGGTTCTCTCATGTAATCATCAATACTTTTATTACATGACAAACGTACAGGTCGAAGACTAGGCGGGAACTGAAGTCATAATACACTTATGATGATCTGGTCTATCGATCCATGGATCGACGCCACATAGCCCCCCCCCCCCCCCCCTGCAGTACGGAGTACGTACACGAAAGTGGGGTGGTGGGCGGGGGGGGGGGGGGTTTGTCGAGAGTTTAAGTGGGTTACATTGAGTTCCTCCACGTCTAACAGCACGGGCCGTGTGGGAGGAGAGTGTGGAGCAAATCTTGGAATGCTGATGCTGAAGTCTTGAAGCGATGTCGGCAGTCGTAGTCGTTGGCACGTGCGGGAACACTGGTGTGGAAGGGTGTCGTTAGCAGGGAACCTAATGATCACTTTTGCACTTGGCCTAACGTAAGCACGTAGGTTGCCACATGTAGCACTTCGAGAGATTTTGAAACGCTTCACTACACGTTGTGACACAGCACCTAACGAGTCAGATGCAAGCAACACTAATGCGGTATCACCACTAACGACGACAAATAAATCACAAATGTCATTAGGATGAACATGGGTAGAGAGCGCGTAAGTGGCGCCTGCTAACGGAGAGGTACGCTGAGCCGGTGGGGTGGGGAAACCATAGTACAGTGAGGGCAGTGTGCTGTGAGTAGAGGGGTGAGTGCCAGACGGTGAGGCCTGAGTGGGTGTGGCAGAAACCTGCGGGCTGCCCCGCTTAGAAGAGCGGCGCGGTGTGCTGTTGCACAAAGATGGAACTGTTATATTAGAATCCTGGGAGCTGAGGCCTCTGCTATGGGAGCCGGGAGGAGGAAAACTCCGGAATGAGTGTGGGCTCGTTGAAGGGGCTGGTGTAGGCGTGAGTTTACTCGAATCATGAGCAGAGGAAGAAGGTCGAGGGTGACCAGAGAGAGTGGTCTCTTCAACAGTGGGTGAGGTAGGGGAAAACTCGACCCGAGCTGGTTTAACCCTGTTGAGGGAGACAGTAGTTACTGAGCCCTTAATTACGATATCCATTAACACAACTCTGTATGGGCCTATGTAAGGGGGCTGTAACGGGGCTTTTACAGTGTTGTCATGAAGGAACACAAATTCGCAAGTGTCAAGCACCTTGGGAACATATGTGTGTGGTGGAGTGTGGCTGGAAGGGGGCGGGTGTTGAAGCTTGTTACAGTGTAACCTTGCCCGTTCTACCAAGGATGGCAGTTCGGATGGTTTGGCGACTGGAGTAGGAGCAACAAGTTTGCCTAGCAGTGTAAGGGACTGGCCATAGACGAACTTCGCCACTGAGCCTTTAGGGTCTTCCTTGAAAGTGGTCTGTAAACCGAGTGAGACGAATGGCAGGGCTTCTGTCCAGAGGAGGCCGTGGCAACGTAGGGCTTTCTTAAGCGTCCTATGCCAACGTTCCACGAGGCCGTTGCTTTGGGGGTGGTATGCTGTTGAATGAATTTTCTTGATGCCATCAGCCTACATAGTTCAGAAAACAAGGCAGACTCAAATTGACGGCCTTGGTTGTTCGTCAAGTAAACAGGATAGCCAAAGCGTGAAATCCAAGTGTCTATGAAGGATTGTGCCACTGATTCGGATGTAATATTGGGTAGCGGGGCAGCTTCCACCCAACGAGAGGTTCTGTCTATAATAGATAGCACATATCTGTAACCCTCCAAGGGGGTGAAGGGGCCCACCAATTCCATGTGAACGTGCTGGAAGCGACTGGGAGGAGCAGTGAAGCTGCCTAGTGGAGGCGATGTGTGCTGCGAAACTTTATTTTGTTGACACGGAATGCAGGCATGGGCCCAGGCTTGGCAGTCGTGATGCATGTCGCGCCAGATGAAGCACTCTGAAATAAGTCTGGTAGAGGCTCCCACACCTGGATGAGCTAGGTTGTGTAATTTGTTGAACACTTGTCTCTGCAGAGTTTTGGGTATGAAGGGATGCAGCGTACCAGTTGATTCGTCACACCAAACCTCGCCTATGACACCAGGAAAGGTGGATCGCACAGGTTTGAGTGACGAGCTGTGATCGGAAATAAGGTCCATAGTGTCCGTGTCGGCAGACTGCAGCTGAGGCAAGTTGGAGAGGTCTATCAGAGTTGTGTGAGAGTGCCGACACGAGGCAAAAAATCTGCGACCACATTATCTGCACCCTTGATGTGTCGTATATCAGAGGTAAATTGCAATATTAAGTCCAAATGACGGAAGCGTGTAGGTGGAGGGTTAGTTGGGGGGGGGGGGGGGTTCTTTGCAGCAGCAACCAAAGGTTTATGGTCGGTTAAAATGTAGAAGTCCCTTCCCTCAACCTCGACGCGAAAGTGTTTCACAGCCTCGTAAACTGACAAGAGCTCCCTTTCAAAGGCTGAGTACTTTTTTTGAGTGCCGTTGAGTTTCCTAGAAAAGAACTGCAAAGGAGAGGTAGTATCTCTGACGGTTTGGTTCAAATGGCTCTGAGCACTATGGGACTTAACTTCTGAGGTCATCAGTCCCCTAGAACTTAGAACTACTTAAACCTAACTAACCTAAGGACATCACACACATCCATGCCCGAGGCAGGATTCGAACCTGCGACCGTAGCGGTCACACGGTTCCAGACTGGAGCGCCTAGAACCGCTCGGCCACCCCGGCCGGCTCTGACGGTTTGGCTGAGGACAGCACCTACTAAGGTAGCATTGGCATCCGTGGTAATAAAAAATGTAGCGTCTGGATGTGGGTGGGCAACAGTCACTGCATTTGCTAGTAGGTGCTTTAGTTTGTCAAAAGCTTGTTCCATGGCAGGGGACTGGGCGGATACCGGTGGTATGTTTGCCAGCAAGGGAGTCTGATAGGGGAGCCTGAACCTTGGCTGCGGCAGGCAAGTGCTTCCTATAATAGTTAACGGTTCCGATGAACCTGCGCAGCTCCTTAAACGAGTGAGAGCGTGGCACATCCAAAACAGGTTTCATTTTATCCTCGGGAGGAGTGAGGCCCTTAGCCGACACGTTGTAGCCTAAGAATCTTACCAAAGTCTGGTGCAACTGGAGCTTCTAATTATTCAGTTCAACACCGGCAGCGGTAAGAGTGTCTTTAACAATCTACAAATGTTCCTTGTTCTTTTGCAAAGTAGGACTGAAAATAAGAATGTCGTTCAAGTAAACGAAACAAAAATCCAGATGAAACAACACCTTGTTTATGAATCTCTGCCAAGTTTGTGCAGCGTTGCCAAAGGGCATGAACCGGTACTGGAAAAGGCCGAAAGGTGTTGTAACAGCTGTCTTTTCAATATCTTCGCGTGCCATCGGAATTTGTGATAGGCCCTCCTACAGTCCAGTACCGAGAAATATTTGGCGCCTGCAAGAGCACGGTTAAAATCCGCGACGTTAGGAACCGGGTACTTGTCTATGATAGTACGAGAGTTCAACTTAGTATAGTCGCCAACCATACGCCAGGTGCCATCGCTTTTTGTGACAAAGTGGATAGGCGAGGCTCAGCATCCGGCAGATGGTTCGATGACACCGGCTGTTAAGAGATCGTCTATTTGTTTGCGAGCCACTTTCATGAGTACTGGCTTGAGACGGCGTGGTCGGCAAGAGATAGGCGACCGTCTTGCAAGTGAAGTTTGTGGGGGGTGACGTCTGTAACCACGGAAACGCGCGACGCGGTACACGAGGCGACTGTCAGTGGTATAGTGCGCGCGGCGGCCGCTGGGCTGGGTTGTGGCGCAGACAGCGAAAGTTTACACAAGTGCCAACTGTTGGGTGGCTGGGAGTGACAAACAAGTGAGCTACTCGAAACAAGGTTGGTACACTGTTTATTAGTAACCGAAGGCGCCCCTGTCGAGCTTGGTGGCGGTAGCGGGCGCGAATGAACAGCTGATGGCAGTAAATCAAAAGCATTAACCTGTGCCTGGGAAGTTAGCTGCCCAAGCGAGGAGTGGGATGAATGTGCGCTAGAATTAACACAGTTAGAGCTGGCGGGAGCGCGGACACTGCACGGTTTATGTGGCACACGGTTACAAATGCACTCGGGCGCGAGAACACTGTAGTGGCACCGACTAACCTTGTGTGTTGCTGAGCCGTCGCCTGCTGCAAGCTGCTGCCGTGCAGAAGATAACTCGTTATTTAAGTCATTGAGGCGACGGCGTTGCTCAAGTTGTTCCAAGCGCCGGCGTGTAGACTCGACACGCTCCGTGAACAACTTATTGGTCCATGACAAGAGCTCGTAGGAGAGGTTATTACACTTCCTAGCCAGATGGACCTGTTTAGCAGTACTATTGACACTCAACGGAGCACACGGGATGTGTTTCTGCCTAGGGTGGTAGAACACTGTATTCTTGACGATGTCAGGCCAAGGTTTGTGGTGTCGTAGAAAGTCGATGCCCAAAATGGGATCGTCGATGTCAGCCACCAGAAAGGACCACTTCAGGTTGCACTCAGGCGAGAGGGACACTGCATATGAAGTAGGACCTAAGCACGACAAACTAGATGAGTATACTGCACATAGGACAGTTTTGTGTAGTCTGATCTTTTCGGTAGCAGGACAAGATGGAAGTAGGGAAACATCTGCGCCCACGTCGATGAGAAAGTTTGTGCCAGAGTCGCGGACGTAGACTCGTCCCTTCGAAGCATTAGTGTTGGACACAAAATGGAGCATTGGACGGCACCTGTTGTTTACGTCGCAGGAGGTGGTGCCGCTGTCTACCTGCGGTAGGAGCACCGAGTTTTGCAATTGCATGCTTGTTGCCCGAATTTTGCATTGGAACAAACAGTATTTATGGGCAGACGTCTGCTCCTGCGAGTGGTCAGACGGCGGCAGCCCAGAATCTTTCGCGGAGTCAGATGTACTGTTGTTGTGCGGACGTAAAGGTGCTGGTAGTGCGGCGAGCTTGACAGACTTAGGTTTAGTGGGGCATCCACATTGGGGCGCTGGTTGTGGTAGGAAACTGGTGTAGCTGCCGGACTGCTGGTCATGGCGTTCACGTATTAGAGCTCACGTAGTAAGCTCGGTCGGCGGCGCTCAAGCGTTCGCTATTTGGTCATCTTCATAGGCGGAGATGGCAGTTCGGACAGACAGAGGCAGCTTTTCCGTCCAAATCTCGGTGTGCGTGGCGTCTGGCATGTCGCATTCACCGACGAGTTGTCGAAGGCATCGCCACAGCTGGGACGGAGATCTGTCGCTCAGACGTTCTTCATAGACGAGCTGTCGAACGTTTTCTTTTCTTGTCTTGGAGACACGTTCCAGTATTGCTTGTTTAGCTGTAGCGTACTTCTCGTTCGGAGGAGGTGACTTAACCAGCTCATAAATTAAGTCGACACGGTCGTGGAGATGGTTCATAAGGCATGTGAAATGGGCGTTGTTATCAAATGCACAGACACTGAAAGTTTGCTCTATCAGGTTGAACCAGAATTCCGGGTGAGCAGGTTTGAATGCCGGAAGTTTCAGTGAATTCGACGAACTGGCGGTCAAAGAATGCGGGCAGCCGCTCGCGGACGCATGAGTAGGCAAGTCAAAGTTAACTCTGCGTCGTGGGGGTGGTAGAGAGGAAGCAGACGTGCCGGCTGTGTTCATAGTAGATGGAGGGGAAGCGAAATCCGTTAGCAGGAAGCCCGGCATGGAGCAAAGCGGGACCGGTTGTTGCGGCGGAAGGTCAGTGGTCACGGCGGTTGTTCAACAGGTTATTATGCAATTGGTCCTCCACATCTGCAGCGAAATTGTCCATCTCAGAGTCACTGATGAGCTTGGTGGAACCTGACGCCCTCAAATTACCGCACTGATGAACACTCGGAGTAACAGGCTGGTGAATGTCACTCATATAGTGTGCAACCAGCGTGGAGTGATACACACGTGGAGCTTGCACATTCAAAAAGGTGTCCTGTTGTGGCACAGTATGAAAACTATGCTTCCCACTATTTACAGTACTTGCATTAAATTTCGGTATCAGTGTGTAGTGTTTCTTGTACTGCTGTGCGGTGAAAACTGAAGCATTTAAGGGCTAACAAAGCTGGAGTCGGAGACCGCTGGCGTCATGTTCAAAACCACTGCAGCTGACGAGGTCCCTGGGTTCTCGAGGCTATAGGACTGCGGAAATTCACGTCGGGCACCGACTACGGCTAGCGTGCTTGAATTTAGTTGCTGTTGCTGGTGAAAACCAGGCGGCGGCGGCGTGTTGTAGAAGGCCATTGTGTAACGTACAAAGGTCCACGCGGAACGGGGAAGCCGGCGCGGTAGTCACTGTGTACTCTGTTTGACGGATTATTCGAACCTCGGGGTCACCACTGAAGGAGATATCAAGGTGGTAAGGCAATGACCACGGTTCTCTCTTCTAATCATCAATACTTTTATTACACGACAGGTCGAAGACTAGGCGGGAACTGAGGTCCTGGAAGTATACAAACAAAGATCAATTCGAAGACTTAATACACATATGTTGTTCTGGCCCATCGATCCGTGGATCGATGCCACAATGGTAACAGTAACAACCAAAGTATACTGTGGCCATAACGACTTCTTATCTTACCAGAATACTCGCTTGCATTCTGCTGTGAACTGGGTAAGTGATTGTACTGTCAAGGCGAATTCCGATAAATCACCATACAAATGCACACTGTCATCGGATGAGATTTGTCCAGCATGTACATTGTCCTTTAATTGGGCATGTATGTGTAATATAAAGCATGGCATAGCCTATTCCCTTCATATATGGATTCAAACGTAAATTAAAAGTTCTTACAGAACACATTATTATGAAAGCTTGCCAAAATCTGCCAGTTTCAGATTCTGAAGAAACATCTGCTGGAAGCTAATCAAAGGGCAAAGAGCGCCGTTCATCATCCACTTTCTGCGTTTCTGGTGCTTTAACAGATAGTACAAGATCTACTAGCATTTTTAAAGTAGGTGTAACTTCTCTCTCTGTATAAGATAAGGCTCCTTTTACAAGGCTCCTTTTGGAGATAATACAGATAAATGTTCTAGCAAAGGGTTATTAAATTTAAATCGCATCTGTATTTCTTTACATCCTAAAGGAAGAAGCTGAGGCGTCTCTCATTAAACATCCTTATAAGATGAGACAGGGCCAAAACATCCTTCGACTTCATTGCTTCTAGAAGTTGTCCAACTAAATACATGCTGTTAATTACTCAAAAATTGGTCCCATCTGCAGCCTCTACAGGATCTACAATAATTGTATCCAGAGACTTTCCGTGAACACAGTCCTGTTTCATAAAGGTTAGCAAAATGTCTTTAAAAGATTTTTCAATTTCTTTTCTTTAAGTTTAGCACTAGAACTTCTCAAGATTGGAAGTAAGCATTTATAATATTAGAAATTGGAAATACGCTTTAATAAATGGATCACAGATAAATTATCGGATCTCTTTGGACTTGTTAACTTACTATTGCTCACTGATCAACAAAAGATAAAATTAATGCATGCCACTGCTCCAACATTCGTTCAACAGCAGAAAGAAGTGAAAGCCAATGAGTCAGTGCTGGATGTAGTATTTTATGTACTTTAAGCTGTATATGTTTTTGAAACTGAGCTAGCTGAAATTGCCGTTTGTAACTTAGTTTTAATTAATTATGTACATGTCTTGCAAGTTCCTCACAACAGTAATGAAGTGCCTTACAACCATTATTAATGCACAAATGAATTGAATGACAAATGGTTTTTTTAAATATGATTTCAGGAGGAAAGTCTTTTGGTTGACTGGATACAGAATTGTACTTCCCTTCTATAGCATTTGTAGCATCTGAACCAAAACCAATGACGTTTTCTAATGGAATATTATGTTGTACTAAGGCTTGAGTGGATTTCTCATACAATTTAGCCCCAGTTGCCACGTTACGTACACTGTCGTTATTTCGGTCAAATTGAAGTGTGTTTTAAATATTGAGCCTTCCATAGTACCACAGTCTAAGCAGAACTAGCTGAAGCAATATTGGCACTTCCTTCTGTCAAAATGGAGAATTTTACTTCTTGAAGTTTGGGAATAAGATCATTTTTATGTTTCATAAGAACATTTGTGCTACCAATATCTTAGGATCAGGGACCAAATTTTTTAACATACGTGTCACATGGTCAGTTGTATTAAAAGGGATATCGCGAGCTGCTACGAGGGAGGTAGTCTTAAGCTGGGATTCCGTAGTCTGCTTGTCGAGAATTGTTGTGCATTTAGACATTTGCAAAAATTTCGTATTATTTTCTGTGATACCCAGTGGCGGCTGTTGTGTAAGAGCGCAAGAGCATATGAACACCCTAACTTCTGACACGTTGCGGGTTTATTGGTTATTTTACTTTGAATCCTGTTAGACGTAATGTTGATGCGGCAATCTGAAATACACAGCACTAAATCTAATTCTCTATATTACACTGCTACTCCTACAGACTCAGGACCGCCAGCACGCCTTTTGTTGTGCATGACGTAATTGTCTTATCGGGCTTAATACATACGGATTTGATAAACGGTGAGCACTGTTAATTGCTTACACAGATAGCCCTTACCACTCAGCTACAAGTATACGTCAATGCCATCAGATGGTGGCACACTGCAGCAGACTTCTATCCCCCTTCGCGTGGCATAAATCCCGCTTGACGTTACATGGTCCTCAGACATTCCAATTCACTCACTATACAACAAATCAGATCAGACAACAGTACATGTTACAGTCATTCTGATAGAAAAACCTATTTTGTGGGATTATGAATGAGATAATATATTAAATTTCAAAGTTTATCATACAGTAATTCATTTGAAAGGCTAAGAAGCATAAAACATATCAAAGGCGATTGTAAGACTGTCGCATGTACTTGTGTCTCTGACATCTGTTGATCTTATGGTAGGGCAGGTTTATAGGCCCATATTGTATGTATGAACATTCACGAAAGGCTGTCTCACTGGTTTCTCTGATATTCACTTAAATGTGGGATCGATAACGGTGTGCATTTTTCCCTTATGGTTCTCAGCGCCTCATTTGTATTCTAGTCTGGTGACCATGTTGGTAGACAGTACTACTTGAATTAAATCATTTCCACAAACATCAGTTTGTGTTTGAAGTTGGTTGTTTACTGTGCAGGAATCGGCTTTCGTATGCAGTGTCAACATGAACTCTGTTGAACCTGTTTTAAGTGCTAACAGAAAAGAAAATTACCAGGAAAATTTAACCGCAAGTGAACTACGGCCTCCCAGACCAGATTCATTTACTGAAAAAGTGACAAAATCAAATAAGCGAGACTGCAAGCGAACATTTAACAAAGAAGTGTATAACAAGCGTTAAGTTGTTGTGTAGGTGCAACGCAAGAATGCCTGATGTTCAGCCCAGCAGTTAATTCGTTAACTAATGCATGTGTTACGTAATTTGTAGTATTGTCCGAAAAAAAGCACAAAAACTCTGCTTACATAGAAAGGCAGAATGGAGAGTAGTGACAACTTAAACATTATTTCGTTCTTGGCCTAAACTGTACAAAACAACTAAAGTCCAAAAACGAGTTTTCTTTTTTTAAGCTAGTTATTATTATTATTATTAGCTTCTTTCCTATCTCAGACGTTATGTCTAGTTAAAAATGGAAAGTGACGCAGACCTTGATTAAGCGTGACTTCCTTTTAACTGTGCCGGCCGCGGTGGCCGTGCGGTTCTGGCGCTGCAGTCCGGAACCGCGGGACTGCTACGATCGCAGGTTCGAATCCTGCCTCGGGCATGGGTGTGTGTGATGTCCTTAGGTTAGTTAGGTTTAAGTAGTTCTAAGTTCTAGGGGACTTATGACCTAAGATGTTGAGTCCCATAGTGCTCAGAGCCATTTGAACCTTTTAACTGTACGGTATAAGTTACATCGCATTTAGGAACTTTCGGGTAACTGAACATTTATCAATAATTACTGATTTCTGTAGTGCTATATATACGTTTAGATGTAGCTGTATTGCGTTGATGTACTGGTGTGTATTGTGTGGTATGACTCCTGTAGTTGATAGTATAATTGGTATAATGTCAGCTTTATCATGATGCCACATGTCCTTGACTTCCTCAGACAGTTGGATGTATTTTTCAATTTTTTCTCCTGTTTTCTTCTGTATATTTGTTCTATTGGGTATGGATATTTCAATTAGTTGTATTAATTTCTTCTTTTTATTGGTGAGTATGATGTCAGGTTTGTTATGTAGTGTTGTTTTATCTGTTATAATGGTTCTGTTCCAGTATAATTTGTATTCATCATTCTCCAGTACATTTTGTGGTGCATAATTGTATGTAGGAACACGTTGTTTTATTAGTTTATGTTGTAAGGCAAGTTATTGATGTATTATTATTGCTACATTGTCATGTCTTCTGGTGTATTCTGTATTTGCTAGTATTGTACATCTGCTTGCGATGTGATCTACTGTTTCTATTTGTTGTTTGCAAAGTCTGCATTTATCTGTTGCGGAATTGGGATCTTTAATAATATGCTTGCTGTAATATTTGATGTTTATTGTTTGATCCTGTATTGCCATCATGAATCCTTCCGTCTCACTGTATATTTTGCCTTTTCTTAGCCATGTGTTGGATGCGTCTTGATCGATGTGTGGTTGTGTTAGATGATACGGGTGCTTGTCATGTAGTGTTTTCTGTTTCTAATGTACTTTCTTCGTATCTGTTGATGTTATGTGATCTAAAGGGTTGTAGAAGTGGTTATGAAATTGCAATGGTATAACCGATGTATTTATGTGAGTGATTGCTTCTTGTATTTTACTAGTTTCTGCTCGTTCTATAAAGAATTTTCTTAAATTGTCTACCTGTCCATAATGTAGGTTTTTTATGTCAATAAATCCCCTTCCTCCTTCCTTTCTGCTTAATGTGAATCTTTCTGTTGCTGAATGTATGTGATGTATTCTATATTTGTGGCATTGTGATCGTATAAGTGTATTAAGTTCTTCTAGGTCTGTGTTACTCCATTTCACTTCTCCACATGAGTAGGTCAATATTGGTATAGCATAAGTATTTATAGCTTTTGTCTTGTTTCTTCCTGTCGATTCTGTTTTCAGTATTTTTGTTAGTCTTTGTCTATACTTTCCTTTTAGTTCTTCTTTAATATTTGTATTATCTGTTCCTATTTTTTGTCTGTATCCTAGATATTTATAGGCATCTGTTTTTTTTCCATCGCTTCTATGCAGTCGCTGTGGTTATCCAATATGTAATCTTCTTGTTTAGTCTGTTTTCCCCTGACTATGCTATTTTCCTTACATTTGTCTGTTCCAAAAGTCATATTTATATCATTGCTGAATACTTCTGTTATCTTTAGTAATTGGTGGAGTTGTTGATTTGTTGCTGCCAGTAGTTTTAGATCATCCATGTACAGCAAATTTGTGATTTTGTGTTGGTATTATCCAGTAATATTATATGCATAATGTGTATTATTTAGGATGTTGGATAGCGGGGTCAGAGCAAGACAGAACCAGAAAGGACTTAATGAGTCTCCTTGGTATATTCCACGCTTAATCTGTATTGGCTGTGATGTGATATTATTTGAATTTGTTTGGATATTAAGTGTGGTTTTCCAATTTTTCGTTACTATGTTTAAGAACTGTATCAATTTAGGATCTACTTTGTATATTTCGAATATTTGTAGTAACCATGAGTGGGGTACACTATCAAAAGCTTTTTGGTAATCAATGTATGCGTAGTGTAGCAACCTTTGTTTAGTTTTAGCTTGATATGTCACTTCTGCATCTATTATCAGTTGCTCTTTACATCCTCGTGCTCCTTTGCAGCAGCCTTTTTGTTCTTCATTTATAATTTTGTTCTGTGTTGTGTGTGTCATTAATTTCTGCGCAATGACTGAAGTTAATACTTTGTATATTGTTGGTAGGCATGTTATGGGGCGATATTTTGCTGGGTTTGCTGTGTCTGCTTGATCAGGTAAGTTATTCCTTCTGTAAGCGTATCAGGGACTGTGTATGTGTCTGCAATGTTAACTGTTAAATAATTTAGTTAGATGTGAATGTGTTGAGGTGAACTTCTTTAGCCAGAAATTTGCTATTTTATCTTTTCCAGGGGCTTTCCAATTGTGCGTTTATTATTGTTATTATTATTATTATTTACTGATTTTATTATTATTGGCAGTGGCTGTAGTTGTACTAATATGTTGATAAACACAACTGATACCCAGCAGATGCTATTAATTTCACACTCTCATATTTGTTTGGATCTAAAAATTTGTGAACACCCAGGAGGTATAGCCTACTCATGACCTGCCACTTGTGATACTACTCATTTTATTAAAGTGGTTTTTTGATTGCCCATGGTTCTTTAATGCAGTTAGATTAGCTACTATAGAATCAGTAAAGTGCTTGTATCTTGTCTTATAGCAATTATTAGGGTCCTTTGCTATCCACTGAACGAAGTGTTGGATATTCTCCCAAGCAGTGCGATATTGTTGAAGCCTGTGCCGAGGTGTCTCACTTTTTGGGAACTCACCTCTTCGCACTGTCTTAGCCTTTGCTATAGAAACGCCGCACATCTCTTCATCACTACTTGACATTAAACTTGATTAATAAATTACATAAATTAACACGAAATGTTAATATTGCATGTTGTTTTACAAGGCATGTTACGCACAGACCTACAGCACGAAAAATTGAGAATGATTATTAAACAGCTCGTAGCTCGGCCGCCGGTATAATCACGTGTATGAGAAATCATACCATACAGGGACACCTACCACAAATCCATTGTTCGTTAAATATTTACGTATTAAGCTGAACTGTAATGTTCACGGTGACTTAAAACGAACTTTACTGCACAATAAGTTCCCTGCGAGACCCATGTATCGGAAGACAATCTTACATTCAGCTAAATAACCTTAACGTGATTATAGTTCATCGCTGGGCGTGTGCTTCATAATCGTTTGATGATAACGTAATGATACATGCAGAATTTATTTGTTTCGCGCAGATGTCTCGATCAAGAAGTAAAACTCCCAAAACTATATTTTCGTGTATGACCCTTCACTTAGGATCATAAATCATACAGGATTTGAAATTGTGAGTGAGATCTTTATCATACTCCTAACAACTTTGACTCAATACGACCACGAAAGTTGTTAGACGTCGCCGACGGTCGAAAGTGGACGGGTTCACGTCATAGTGACGTAACGGAGAAGTGTTACCGAGGTGAATCTACCGTCTCCCGAGATCCGCATGGGGCAAAGATGTTAGTGCATTTATAAAAGCGCGCCATTGCTCACGAAAACGGCAGAGTCAAGTACATTTGTCAGTATTCGCCAGCTTACTTGTTACTGCGAAAATACAGATTATTATGATATCTATAAACTTGTATAACTATATAGTAAAGTTACAGTGTGATAGCAGTTCATTTCTACCGGTGTCTGCCGGAATGTGTAATGAAAATGAACTGTTGCATTTGGGGCAAATGTTAGTTACATTAAGGTAGCAACAGTCTGTTTTGGACCACGTGACACCATCATCATTCCTGCACTTGGAAAATACTTCGTTAAGCGCAAAATCGTATCTGACATGAATTTCATTTTCTCTATCCATTTTAGAACTGCAAATGGAAGAATCTCAGGCTAAAACTATTAACAGAGGCACTTATAAATGAAGTACGACTTATGAAGAAGAACTGCATGTCTGAAGGAAACTGGTCACACACGTGGTCGTGACGAACCCACAATTCGGAAGCGACTGATTTTTGACCGAATTGTGTAATTTCTATGGCGCATTCACGCTGTGGGAAGAGCAGAAAATGGTCAAGCACTGCAGAGACCGAGATTCTAGGTTTTGTGGGCTGACTTTAAAATCTTTACATTTCCTTGACTTTAAGTAGGCATAGAGCAATAGAAAATTTCACCCATTCTCACAGGAAATAAAACTGACTGGAAGGAATTGGGTAAGAGAGTTCATGAAGAGAAATAATCTGTCCCTGAGAACTCTAAGGATAATGGGTTTGAATAGAAAGAAAGTAGCTCTGCATTTCCAAACTTTAATAGAAGTGATTAGAAAGACTGATTTTCTACCGAATTGGATTCTAATATGGATGAAATAGGTGTTCAGACAGTCGCAAAGAGTATATTTATATGTATGTTGCTCCTGTAGGCAACAGAGAGGTGTCAAAAATGTTTCAGCTGACCAAGGTAACACAGTGACTGTTGCACGCCGTATGAATGTTGCAAGGACATTGTCCACCATTTTTCATATTTGCACAGAAAAGACAGAATCCAATTCTGATTAAAAGTGCCCCAACAGGATCCAGTATGGCTGTGAATGTTTCAGGTTACGTAAACTCTGATATAGTTCTTGTGTATCTGGAGCACTTCAGGAAGCACGCCAAGACAGCTCAATCTTGCTGATGTTAGATAACCATATATCAAACATTCCCCTACAAGCAATCGCCTGGATAAAATGTAACAACATTCACATGCTCTGTCTGCCACCACATAGCAATTACAAACTACATCATATTGTCCGGAATTTCCTCACACCTTTTAAGTGTAATTATGATGCCTTGTGTGATCACTCGGCAGTGTCACACGCTGGTTACGTACTTACTTGATGTTGCTTGCCTGGCAAATCAAGCTTTTCGGAACTCTCCAACTGCGAGGAAGACCACTGAGTGGTCCAGAGTGATAAATTTTCCCACTTGATGCCAATATCTTCACCGAAGAAGATTTCTTGTCAGCTGAAGTGACACACCAAGAGAAAGTGGATGTAGCTGGTATGAACGTTCCTGATGTACAGCGACTCATTGTACTTGAAGATGGGCTGAGGCTTAATGATAACGATACTCTCCATGTAGACACAGGTGGACCTTCCGTTACAGAGATTAATCAGGATGAACCAACTATAGAAATCTCTGAAACTGCCTCTTAGTCTTTCAGTGACCAATTTGATCATTCTCTAGCTAAGCGTTCAAACTATATTCAAGAACCTACAACTGCAGTTTTACCATGGAACGTCATTTCAGTTCCAAAACTTACATTTAAAAGAAAACGTACTGGCAGGAGTCTCAGTACATCTCTCCCGACATCCACATCGAATAAAGACATAATGGATACAGAGGCAAAAAAAAAAAAAAAAAAAGAAATCGACAAGAGGAAAAGCGTAGGAAGAAGGCAAAGAGATGCATTTTCTGACCAAATGTGTGACCCCGAAAAGAGCTGGAGTGCTCTACTGAATCGAATTCCAGAATGTTACTTGTTGAAAGCAGTGAATATGCTCAAAACTTGTTCAGAGACGAAATAGACAGTTACAGGGCACACAGACCTCCTGGTTGGTGACTTCGCTGTGGTTAAAGTGAATAGAAACACATTTCGTCTCTACATCACTAAGGCGACAGATCGTCTGGATGATGGATATTTGGGTATACATCACAAGAGAACTCCCCAGATAAAGTGATTACCAGCAACAAATTAAGAATCTTCCTTCAGTACGGAAGACATTGTGCAGAAGTTATCAAAACCAGTTCAAAGCAGTTGTGAATGTTTTCAAGATGAGATTACTTTTTACAGTGACCTGAGAGAACTCAGACAGTCCTTATGTTAACGTAAAAATGATGTTGTTTGCGATTATGCTTTATTTCTT
Organism: Schistocerca piceifrons; assembly: GCF_021461385.2. Taxonomy (NCBI): domain Eukaryota; kingdom Metazoa; phylum Arthropoda; class Insecta; order Orthoptera; family Acrididae; genus Schistocerca; species Schistocerca piceifrons. The sequence goes on from NC_060140.1 coordinate 630,717,270, forward strand.
TGATTCAATACTCAGTAATATTAATTTACAGGGTTTTAAATCAGTTTCTGCACTGTTTGGCAAATGTCCACACCACTGATTTTTGCATCATCTCGTGAGACAAACATCTTCAGTGACTGTTAGTCAGAAAAAAATTGTCTTGTCCTTCTCCTCTAAGTGCACCACTTCTGTGAAAGTTCTTAATTTACATTTGATGTACAGGCTTCATACTGTATCCCTTTCCATTTAAATAACAAGGATGTTCGTCTGAGAAAAAAACTTCAAAAGTAAAAAATGCGAATCTTTGCCCTTGCATACCCAATCATATACAAATTATGGGCAAACTATGGACAAAATCTCGGTAATACGCACTGCTGGATATTTTAAAATCCATTCTGGCCAAGAAAAGTGAATAAACAACTAACTGGTCCTGCAGTGTGAGGTGAAGGCTTTTCAGGACGCTTGTATTGGTCGCTGTTTATTTGATGGCCCCTAAATAGCCACAAGTATCTACAGGTCGTAACAGATATATAGCTGTCACCGTTATTGAAAGACATTTTACTGTGCACAAGGTAATCTGTGTGGTACTAATAGAAATGGCGTCCTGTCCACACAGATAATTACAGACCTTAGCTGAAAATGTGGAGTTCCTAGGATTGGTCGTTCAGGAAACACAGAATAGCGTGCAACGCTCAGCGGGCTTAACATCTGTGGCCTTTTACTCTGAAGGGTAAATTTAAAAAAACAAGTCTACCGGTACAAGGAAACAACAGACTCTAAAATCCATGAAATACAGTATAAAAAGGACCTGTTCTGTGAAGAGTCCAGATAAAATTCATTGTGCAGTGTAGTCTGTTCCGAATCACCATGTAGCATCTGTCAAAGCTGAAAGTCAACATTTTGAGCACTTGATACGATGGTTATAATAATAAGCACATAAACCTTATATTGTGACTGGCAAAGGGTGTGTTAGGACAAACGTTTGAGGGAAGTCTCTTGACAGTGGAACAACGGTTTACACAATGTTATGTTGTTACCGTACTATTTTGTCCAGTTTCGCACATGTTATGTCATTTTACTACTCTTAAAAGGCTCTTTCCAGTCCCACAGAATAAAATATGTAGCTTTGTGAAATAGAAAAGCAAAGAAGTAGTCATCGTTATAATTCGACAGGTATAAAAGTTAAATATTACTTGCGTACGCCTGAAAATTCAAGCCTGAAAATTTAAACAATTCAATTTTCTGGCGTGTCAAGTAGACGGCGAGTTTTCTTAAGGATCAAAGTTACCGTAATTTAAAACAAAATCGTGTGATTCTGAGACGCGTAGCTCAGATACTATTCAACGTGAAAATCTCAAATAATTCAGAATGTAGATAATATGTATAATTTTAGATGGTATTCATGTGGTGTGCTTGAGACTTCGATACAATTTTGATCATTTTTCATTTTTACCTTAAAATGTCATCGTTGAGTATTATTTAACATTTGTAATGCTATCTTCAAAGGAGAGCAGTTGAAAAAATAAAAAATAAATAGCAACATCCATGAACGGCAGTATCAGGAAAACAGGAAAAAAAGAGTATAGCGGTAAGGTAGAGATTAACAGTTACTGGAAAATAAATTGCCCTAGTTTTCAAACTGCAAGACGTGTACGTGTGTCAGCAGTAAAATAAAAAAGTGAAATACTTGTACAGAAATCATTAATTTTTTGATGACAGCGCGGTAATGACATAAAATGTGCAGCTATAAAAGCCCTTGCTTCTGGCATACCGGCTTACAGCGTTTCACCGGTGGAGCTAGCATACATGCTGCTTACATGAATGCCACTTCGAGATCCAGCCCGTGGAAGGTTAGCGGTTTTTTCAGTATTACTGACTCGCGCTCGCAGCTATCACCAGAGTGGGAAAAATTCAGTGGCAGTCGTGCGTTTCATTTTTCATGACTGCCGTAAAGGGCTGCCGTTTCGCTTGGTAGTTCCCAACGCTACGAACTCAGCCGTAAAACGAGAAGCGCCGTTCTCCGCCTGCCTCCCGACGGACACTTTACGCCCGTTAGGGCTCACTACACGCCTGCGTGGGAGGACAGTAAGAGCATCTCTCTTGAAATGTCGTGACTGAAGGTGGAATTTTCGGTGAATACATGAAATTTATTTGTTTAAACGTACCTGACATCAATTCTGATTTTGAGTTCCGTAATCACGACATCTTCAGAATAGTTGTGAACTAATGGAAAAAACGTCGTGTTTATAAGATGAAAACTTCAAGGAAAGAAATCGAATCAGGGCTCGCGTCCTGTCAACGACGAAGTCATTAGAAGCGACGGACAAGCACGGATTGTTGAAGGAATTCGGACATGTCTTTTACAAAGAAACAATCCCGGTACTTGCGTTAAAAGAGTTGGAAAATAATTGAAACGATATATCTGCATGTTTGGATTAAGATCTGAACCACTGTTCTCCCACGTACGAGTTCAGTTTCTTAACCACTGCGTCACGTCACTTGTGAAGAGTTCGAGGCCTTGAAAGGCATGCCATTGAAACACAAATGAAGAATGAGAAGTACTCTGATAGTCAAAGACTGTGTTTGCTCATGCATATAGTGACTTTATTTTTAGACGTAGCTACTTTTCATATCAATGCGATTCCTGAAACAGTTTTCGAAAGACTGATCGTTTCCCTAAAGAATGCTTGTGGAAAGTCTTGAGTTAGGTAATTCGATGTTGAGTAGTCAGTAAAATTTCTTTCCAAATCGCTCGGTACGAATTGCATTAAAACCTCTCTCTCCCTCTCTCATATATATGATGTGTGTTTATGTGTGTGTGGTAGCCATTTACAGATTACTTAAGAGCCCACAGGCTTAAATGTAACGAAATTTAAAATAATTGTCAGTAATACCGTTCATTTTACTTATAAAACACTCAGATTTAAGAGTAAAGTAAAAATCCTTATGTTCTAGTGGTTCTATATAAAACCTAGCCTACATATTATAAACTATCCAGGAGAAGTTATTTGACGCTACGGTACGTCGTTCGGGCTTCCTTGGAGAAAATGGTTTACGAGTTTTTGCGTTTGCAGCCGATTTGTCGTTACCTCTTTTCACGATTTCTTTTTCGCGATATTTTGACTACTTCCCTGGTTGTCTTCGTCAGACGTAGAGCGCAAATTTCGCTGTTCCATGTTTAGGTTCCAACTAAAAAACGAACCTTACCGCCATGGCGCTTGTCCCTGGTGCCTTTAAACAATTAATCAGTCAACAACGAGGCTTTGTCAAAAGGTAAAAAACCTTTCAGTAAGGAAAATGCGCGTAGGACAAAACACTTAAGAGAAATATGTCTTAATAGGCACTTAATATGAATAGAGAAAGACAACTGAATATTATCAGACTTCATTTAAGTGAACGGGCTCTTTTCTGCAGTTACATTACAAAAAAGGGAGCACAAAGGAACAAGAACAGTAAGAGCACTGCATGGGACACACTCTAGTATGATAAAAAAAATTTAGTTTAAATATATTTGAATTTTTTTTTCAATTTTAATCTGATAATTATATATATATATATATATATATATATATATATATATATATATATATATATATAATTATGAGATTAAAATTGAAAAAAAATTCAAATATATATATATATGTATATATATATATATTGTGTTTCATACTAGAATGTCGTGTTCCCAATTTGGCACAGCTTTGCCACAGGAGACACGAAAGCGATCGAAGACGTCCGTCTTCTGGTCGGCTCCTGATCGTTGTCAGAAGGAGGCTACTTTTTGATTACGCAAAGACTTCTATTATTTGGAAAAGAACAACCCGGATTTCCTTACGTAATCAGTATGAATTTTATAATTACCTAAGGGACCTTTAACAACGAACAATAAAAAAAATTGCATTTGTAAATGAAATCATTAATAAATGGGGCAGCTATGAGTGGTATAGAAGACAAGGAGCCGCCTTCTGTCTACGACCAGGATGCCGCAGTATTCTCTGCTGTAGTAAAGGTGTTTGACATTTATAAAAATAATATGGCATGGAGGTTAAAAAGTATAAAGGAAAAGAATAGAATAAGAAATCTGGTAAACACTAATTCAAACAATTCTCACAAACAATTAGGGCTCATTTATAGACAGTATAACTTACATAAGTAATTTCCTACTGTATGGTGCGATCAGATTTCAGCCTGTCCTGTACTAGCTCCTTGCTTCACGTTTTTGTCACAAATTACAGTCATTACTTTTCTCCTTCCCTCGAGACAATTCTTGCACCGTTCAACACCTTCATAACAATAACTTGCCGATTTACAGTTTAGAACATAAATCACTTGAATATTATTAATTAATAATGTTGTCTGCACGCTGGCAAGACCGCTCACTTTTTTAGCTTAAAGTTGACCTTCTTTACGTTTTCACATTACGAGCAGAAGTACATTAAAATCTGAAGATCTACAAAAGTTTTTTTACTGTCATCTTTTATTTAGATCGAAGCGGAACGTCAGTTCAGCTTCTGTTAAAATGTTTCTTTGACTGCGCAATCTATGTATTAGCGTCCGCGCTACATGCGAATCTTTACAGTTACGTAAATTATATAAAACAAATGTCTTTCAAAGACTAGGTTTCGTCTCATAGGTTGTTCATTTAATATACAGATAGGGATAATGCCTTTCCAAGGGTACTCACAGCTCTCATACTACGGAAATCCCAATAATATTACATCGCTTCCCGCGTGAGGTGTAATGATTCTGAAAGATCGTTGCGACTCACGTGCAGTCGTAATATTATTGAATTCACGTACTTGGTGAATGAAGTATTTAAGGATCTCTCCTTGTAGGGAGCAAAACAAACATAACATTAGGCATATAGAATTATATACGTTTCACACTAAGTCGTCAAAGCTACTCACAGTTGCTTGATCATTAACAAACTTGGTTGTGGCATGATGCCATCATAAGTGTTCAAGGATTTAACATAGGTTCCTTTTTTTCGTGCTTTCAAGAATTACTCTCATTCAAGCAATAGAAACATTGAAATACTAACATAGATACAAGTACAAATCAAATACATAAATATTGACAAGAAGAAAATAATTCGATTACAGTATTGGTGCATTTCCGCCAATTTTGAACAGAACATAAAACTTTTATCAGTCTTTCTCGTAGCTACGTCACTCTTCACTTTGTAGTTGGGAGTATTTCTCATGAACTCGGGTGATTTTCACAGGGGAATTCTTTCATCACTTTTCACTTTTCACTGCACTAAAACTGGGGATTACCTTTTCACATTCTGGTGAAAAACACTGGGAATTTCACTATGTGAAGGGGGAAGTGATATCTCTTGACTCGACGATCCATCGGGTCATGTCGGGAAACAGGAAAGTTGATGACTGGTTCAATGACGAATGAGTCAGTTTGGTGGCTGTCTTAATCTCATTCCAATTCATGTTTCAGCACGTGAAAATACAGAAAAAAAATTGTATTAGGACTTGTACATTAACTAGCATCTTAATCTAATGGAATATAGAGTTAGAATTTAAGACAATAAAAATTACTACATAGACTATGTACATATACATTATATATTATTCATGTTTTGTGTCTATTTTTTATATTCTTTCGTTAGCAAACATTAGCAAAACACGTTTCGTCTTGTACAGGTCTTTCTTAAGCAATGTATTTAGCAATATTGCCGTAGCAATTTTCATAGTTAAGGAAAAGTCATCATTAGCGTCCTTTTCATGTAAATATAGTAAAATCGTGCGTAGTTTATCAACGTTTTATTATTTTTATGTCCATTTTCATCTCAAATCTGGAGCACGCTCGCGCCCGTTATGGCGAGGAGTGCTTATTGTTGAGCACGGCCCGGTGAGCAGTCATTGAATTTAGCCACAGTGCTTCACAGTCACGTGGTAACGAACTGGCGGCTTAACAGCGTTGGCAATCCGCGTCCTGCACGAGGCAGATAGTGTTCAGTGGCTACCAATCTTTTTTTTTTTTGTGCATGTTGTTGAATCATGGGTACTGGAGCTGCTCGTCAAGGCGACATGGTCAACCTGGACGGTAAATTGACTGCGCCAGCGACGAAGAACAGTCATCGATGAAAATGACTACTGTCACCTATTGCAGTGAGTACAATAGCTTGTCTATTCTTTGATTGATAGTCACTGTATCGTCGTTACAACGTGAGAATACTTGTAATGCTACTTCACACGTGGAACATCACACGTGTCCATAAGTTTATTACAGTTTTGATTCACACAAGAGATAACTAGTTTTTCGTGTCCATACATGTGTCAAATTACGATATTACACGCGCATATATACGTGTCCATCATTTTGTCACTAAGTGAGTCACACGCAGCAATCCATACGTGTCCACATAGGTGTCTCTATACCACAGAGTAGCACAGGTAATGCTAAAATTACTTATCATAAAAGGATCATTTACAAAACATACATAGTTTTTTTTAACTACTGTCCAAGACCTGGCGAAAGTGTGCTTTCTATTCTGAATGGTACTTCTGAAGCACATTAGATTTTATATGTATTTTAAATCTGATTCTTTTCCTTTTCTGGCCGGCCGCGGTGGTCTCGCGGTTCTAGGCGCGCAGTCCGGAACCGTGCGACTGCTACGGTCGCAGGTTCGAATCCTGCCTCGGGCATGGCTGTGTGTGATGTCCTTAGGTTAGTTAGGTTTAAGTAGTTCTACGTTCTAGGGGACTGATGACCACAGCAGTTGAGTCCCATAGTGCTCAGAGCCATTTGAACCATTTTTTTCCTTTTCTTATTGTTCTATAACAGCCTTTTTTTTAGTTTCTTTGTTCATTTATTCGGTTACATCAGTAATCAGTAAAATATACCCTCTTTGGCGTCCCGAACAGTTCACGTTCAAAACTTCATCTAACAGAAATCGGGAAAATTATTCATATTTCCTAGGACCCTTTTGCTCACAGCAAATCAGATTTACATCACGTTTCGATAAGTAACTGCAGATACGCATTAACCAACGAGCAACGATCGTCAATACACACAATATACATACGTCAATTCTTTTGAACCAATTTCCAAATTTTTTCCCCTACCGGTTAGGGTAGAAAGGTAAGAATGCTAAAGAAGAAAACTACAATAGGATAGTGCAAGGAAATGAAAGATACGAAGATAGATAATAGGTGAATTAATCAGTTTAGCAAATTCATTCTTCGGCTCCACCGTTTTTAGTGTCATCCACGCGGCATAACTTAAGTACTAAAATGTCGCACAAATCCGCTTCCAAAGCATCTTCAAATATATCTCAAAATCACGGCATGCGGACATAGCAGAAGAATATAAGCAGATTATCTCAGTCCTCAACTCATCCGGATCAAATTTTAAATTTTTCTGAGTCTAATTTATGTCGAAATTAGGAAATTTTTGCATGACAGCAAGATAATTGCATGTTATAACAGAGGAAAGAAAAGGTTAAAACATTTGAAAATTTGAAGGAGTTATGGCGTTTTTTCTCTCTCATGAAAAATTTGCATTTTGTGGTTTCTGCACTCACCGATTGAGTTGTTAAAGAGATGTGGAAAAGTGAAGTGAAATGTAATTATATTCTTGGTCAATTCCAGTGAGTCGTCCATGGACCAGACCTCAGATAACGACAGTATCGAGAAAGAAAGTGATTCTGAACTAAGTGTCATTTACCCTTTGCCTTTCATTCTTCTTTATTTTTGTGTTTGTGTTTGGCATTTTTGACTGCATGGTGTGCTGCGCATCTGACAATATATCTCACCTCATTATTAAGGAATACTCCCCTGCACAAGTGTAACACTCTGCATGCACATTGCAGTGATTGGTAAGTACCCAAGCAGTTTATATTATTTTAGTGTTGTTAGTTATTGTATTTACATGAACAATTCCGATCCACTTTAACATTCCTTTCGTATCAAATACAACAACTGAACGTGATTCATTCTGATCACTTAAAAGACAGTGTGCTGCCTGGTGCTTTTGCTGAGATATACGAAAATAGAAATAATAGGAACACGGGATCATTTTATACACAGGAGTGCCTTTGTTAAGCCACAAGGATATTACGATCCTGCAAAGCGAACTCAATACTGCATCTTAAAAGGCGCTGTGAGAAAGTAGTCCAGTAAGGAATCGCACAGTTGTTGCTGCTGCTTCCATAGTCAACTGTGCTTCACTGTCAATCACTTTGTTATTCTGACTTGGGCATGGTAGAGCGTCTCGCTCGCAGACAAACAGCTGACTCAAAAATTGATTTTCCATATATACACTACAGCTAGCACGATGAATTTTGTATTTATTGACATTATGAACTGCTCTAGAACACGTCATCTAGCGAGAAAGGAAACAGAAATCTCTGATTCCGAATTTCTAGGTAATTTACAAGAATGAATAGGCGAAGGCAGTGAATTAGGCGAACCCTTCTCGCAAGCAAACATCATAGGAACGGAACTGAAGCAACTGATACACAGCGAGTCTGAAACCAGTATGTTAGCAATTGATACTAAATTAGCAGCATCGACCTCTGCGGAAGCGATGTCAGATGCATAGTAGTTAAACCATTACTGGCAGAAATGCCGGATGATGATTTCTTCACATCATATTTTGACAAATTAGAGAAAAGGGACGTGACGAAGCTCTTTTAACAAAGCTAAATCAACAACTAGGGGATCATGATAAGCAAATGAATGAGACATTTGCCCTTAAGGAAAGGGAACGAGAACAGAATGTAGCCTTTAAAGAAAGGAAACGTGAAGAGAAGTTAGTTCCTAAAGGAAGGGAATGTGAAGAGAAGTTACCCTTTAAAGAAAGGGAATATGAAGAGAGATTAACCATTAAAGAATGGGAAAGAGTAGAGAGGTTAGCTCTTAAAGAAGAAGAACGCGATGAGACGTTAGAGGCTCGAGAGAAATTGCGGGATGAAAACGTCACCCATCAGTTCAATGAAGTGATGAAGCTTTGTTACACGAAATAGATGAGCAGTCCCACAATGTACAACTCAGAACTTGGTAGCATGTGTAAATATATTGAAGAGTGCATCAGTAAAACTCTTTGTAAGAAAAATTTCTATCCGCTGTAGATTCTCTCGGTCTTATACATGAAGATCAAGAGAAGAATAACACAGATAATGGTAGCTATTCTATACCATATGGGGGGAATAACAAAAGCAATGGCAGCGGTAATGGGAACCTAAAGAGGAACAATTACCATATCAACACTGGAGGGGCAATGGTGGTTATAGGCAACCACATAACAATGTTGCGTATCAGAATTCAAATGTGAGTGGATACAACAAAAGTCAACAAGCTGGTAATAGGAAGAGACGAGGAGACATCATAGGGAACAATTATCCCAACTTCCAGCAGTCAAAAACAAGTAGATACAATTCTGATAGGTGTACAAACCAACAGGCGGGTCAGTCTAATCCGAATTGGAGGCCACCTGCTGGATCCAATCAATACTGGAATAATCCTGAGCACAGTAACGTGCAGGGACAAGACAATCACATGGTGCAACAGCATCAAGACCAAAGAGTAAGAATCGAGGAAACGTTAGATGATGACCAACTCGGACCTTCTACATCTTTAAACTAAAGTCGACCACCCCATGCTTTCCAGTAGTGGCCATGGAGAAAAGTGAAGGCACTTCTATAGATGACGCAATGAATTATGCACTGAGCCAAAAGTCTGTAGCCAGTCAGGTAAATCTCTGGTACAAGCTGAATTGCATGCTAAGATAGGCAGTATGCCGATTAGTGTGATTTTCAACAACAATTATGATGAACTCCTTACATATAAGATACCAGCTTCTCCAGTACTAGGTTGTAGTGCCGAATCAGAGGTAGTCAACACACGGGTGCAGGTCGAAATTTTAATGGGAAATGGAGCCTTTAAGTGCATGCTCCTGGTGATAAAAAATTTACCAGTGGCCTTTATCATGGGTTGAGGTTTAATCAGAGAGAGGAATGCAACATCAGATAAGATTAGATTTACTTTCATTCCAATTGATCCGTAGTGAGGAGGCCCTCCAGGATAACTCCAGGTAACTGTATATATACCTTACGTGTTCTGGCCGGAGGCAGTTCGCTCCGTGCTCTTGTAGGTGTAAGTGCTGAATGAACCTTTGTTAAGTGAAGTTAGTGTTCGTCATTCATCTAATTACACCTTCTACGTGACAATATTTTGATCTAACATCTTTCTCGTTTCTCTAGTTACTGCTTCCTATGTTGTCCAAGGGACTGAATAAAATGTGCGGCAATACATTTCATGTTATAAACGTAACCTGTTATGGTTTCTGGCATCTCAGAAAAGACGTTTGTGTAATTTATTGGTAAACCCATTAATTAAGCCAACTGTTGCACTTCTAAACGCTCTAACTCAGCAACCTTCTGTTGAATCAGTTCTTTAGTGGCAATTATCTCACTGATTTGACTAAGTCGTGAGCTACTGTATTCCTGAGCGGGTAAATTACTGTTGATGTATAACGATGAGTTCAGATATACTTAACGTAGATCTGACAATACTTGTCATATACCTCTCCTGCAGCGATCGATTCCAGTACTATTCTTTTTCCTAAATTATCTACAGTACAGGTGCCACACTACTTGCAGTTTAGAACCTGTAAGGGGTGTCCCACGAGTATATGCCTAACGTACGATGACAAGCAGAAACACAGTGTCCATCGTCGTCACCTCCCGCCCATGCACCAGGAAAAATGGCGTAAATCCTGTGGTGTCTTGTTTGGCGGTGTTGTAGGCAAACGTCACGAAAGGTAGCACCTCATCGCAGTTGCTCTGCTCAACGTTGACGAACATTGATAGCATGTCTGCCAAGGTCTTATTAAGGCGTTCAGTAAGTCCGTTAGTTTGTGTGTGATAGGCAGTCGTCATGTGATGAGTAATGTTGCACCGACGGTTTATCTCTGTCACAAGATTCGACTGAAAAGCTTTCCCTCGATCCGTAATTAACGACCTTGGGGCACTGTGTTTTAATACAATGTCTTCCACAATGAATTTGGCTACCTCAAATGCTTCGGCTGTTATCACGCCTTTTGTAATTACATAGTGTGTTAGATAATCAGTGCAAACAATAATCCATCTATTGCGTCCAAGGAGGTCAATCCCAACACGCTAGAAAGGCGTTTCGGCTGGTGAAATTGGTATGAGTCGGCCAGGTGGTTTCTCAGGAACTGCCTTTCTCCTCTGGCACTCTCGACAGTGCGACACAGTAATGGACACTCTTAAATAAACCTGGCCAGTAAATCTCTTGCGTATCCTATCGTATGTCTCAATAAATCCTAAATGTCCAGCCTCAGGTGTGTCATGGAATTTCTGTAGAGCATCTAAGCGCATGTGTTTAGGAATCACTGGTAGCCACCTCTTTCAAAACGGATCAGATTTTTTCTTGCAAAGCAATCCATTAACTGCCTTAAATTGTGTTTTCCCATCCTCTGACCGATTTAAGGCAAACATAATTTGAGATATCTTGGCGTCCTTCTTCTGCTCAGCAGAGAGATCCTGGAGTGCAGCAAGACAGTCACTATCTTCATCAAAGTCTTGATGGTCCTGCACAGGGTTTCTTGAGAGACAGTCGGCATCTTAGTGTTTTCTTCCACTTTTGTACACGATGGTAGTGTCATAGTCTTGAAGGCGTAGTGCCCATCTGGCGAGTCATCCTGTTGGATCCGTAAGACCTGTCAACCAGCAAAGTGAATGATGGTCTGTAACAACTGTGAATGGCCTTCCATAGAGATACTGTCGAAATTTGCACATGGCCCAGATCACAGCAAGACATTCTCTTTCTGTAGTTGAGTAGTTTCTCTCGGCTTTTGTAAGTGGCCTAGAAGCATAGGCTATAACCTTCTCTTCTCCATCCGAAATTTGCACCAGAACAGCACCGATAGCATACCCCCTGGCATCTGCGTGTAGGTCTGTAGGTGCTCTCTCATAATACAGACCAAGTACAGAGTCAGAGCTTTTAACAGCACATCGAAAGAATCTTGCTGAGTACCACCACAGATAAATTTTGCATCGGCTTTTAACAACTCTTGGAGTGGCCTGGTTTTGATACAAAAGTCTTTGATGAAACGATGATAATAAGAACATAATCTGAGGAAGCTTCTCACATCTCTAATACTTTTAGGAATAGGAAATTCCGTTATAGATCTCACCTTTTCTGGGTCTGGCCGCTCACCTTCGTTTGACACAAGATGTCCAAGTATTTTGATTTCTTTTGCTTCAGAGAGACACTTTCTTGGATTAAGTTTCAGTACGGCTTGTTGGAGAAACTTAAGAACGGCCATCGGTTTTTTTACGTGTTCATCAAATCTCTCTGAGAACACTATAATGTTATCGAAATAACAAAGAAACATCGTCCACTTCAGGTGACTTAGAAGATTATCCATGATCCGTTAAAAGTTGCTAGTGCATTGCACAAATCAAACGGCATTACCTTAAACTCATACAGGCCATCAGGGGCGATGAATGCAGTTTTCTTAAGATTAGCCTCATGTACTTCGATTTGCCAGTAGCCCGAGTACATGCCCATGGTTGAGAAAAACTTAGTCTCCTTCAGAGAATCTAGGGCATCGTCAATTTGTGGAAGAGGATAAACGTCCTTTTTAGTTATCTTATTAAGCTTCCTGTAATCAATACAAAAGCACCTACTGCCATCCTTATTCCTGACGAGAACCACTGGTGACGACCATGGGCTCTGCGAAGGCTGAATGATGTCATTCTTCACCATTTTCTCTACCTCGTCGTGAATTATTCGACGTTCCGTTGCTGACAGACGCTATACTCTCTGGCTTATTGGTTGATGGTCTCCAGTGCTAATCCAGTGCTTCACCGTCGATTTGTCTACTTTGCTGTTCACCTGTGGATTGAAGCATTCAGAGAACTCTTGAAGAATGGCAAGTAGCTTCTTGTGTTGTTGCTTAGTGAGATCTGGTCTTAGTTAAGCTAGAATATCGTGTCTCGTAGTGGTAGCGCTAATTTCGCCCACAGACTCGGCATTGGAGGTTTCTATGACGCTCAGCTGTTCGGCAATTAACGGCTCAGCGTTTGCTATGCACATGCATCTTGGAAGGATCTGCGGTTCTCGGCGACAGTTAACTACCCGCAATTCACCGAATCTGTTCTTAAACGAGACGACAGAGGCTGGGATGAGCAAGTTATTCTTCAGTGGTATGCTTCTCTTACATTCCACTACAAGATCCATGGGTTGATGCATGGCATGACACATGACAGATATCTTTCTAGTGCTGACTGCAGGATGATCACTTCATCCAGCACACATAGTCTGCACACACTCGGATATGCATCTTTCTGTCCACAGTATCTCATCTCGTCTAGCATACTCTTCGAGCGACTACAATCTATAATTGCCTGAGAAGCTTTCAAAAAGTCCCATCCGAGAATGACGTCATGACTACACTCTTGTAAGACGATGACTTGTAAGGGCTGTGTATGGCCACTTATACCACACGAACGACACGTATTTCCCATTCGCCACGTTCAGCAGAGATATTTTGCTGTCGACGAACACGGTTTTCTGCGACAAGCGACGGTATTTCTCTGAAATGACTGAATGTGGTGCTCCAGAGTCCACAAGAGCTTGGGCTGGTCGGACATCCATGAGGATATCGACGAAGTTTCCTATCATTTTTGTAGTGATCGACGGCGGAGGATTTTTCTCTTCGGCGGCCCTCAAAGTAAGGTCGCACCCTTTAGTTTTCTAGGTTGCGGTGGCTAGGTGTTCGGCTGGAGCTTTTAAACGACGATGGAGACCTTGATCGGCGTGTTGGGGAGAGTCCTCTCCAGTGGCTAGCTTGCGGCGATGGTGACCTACGTCGTCCTGCATCTACAACTTCTTGTTCATCTTCGTCGTCCCGGAGTTGGCGTCGGCTAAGATCGGTCTGCTGTTTTCTGGCGCGGGTATCAATAAAATATCCGCGGCCCCTCTCGACAATAGCGCACTACATGTCCCAGTCGACTGCAGTGGAAACATACTGGTTGGTTATCCTGGGTCCTCCAGACATCAATCTTCCTTGGTGCCCAAACAGGTTCCTCATGCAGCATTGTAGGAACGTAACTTCACCTAGGTCTTGACTTTTTCACCGTTTTAAAGGGAAATGAAGGAAGATAGATGGGGTTCAATGTATGTTCCACTTCCTCTCTTATCACCTCTTGAGGCGTCTCGGTTTTTTGTTCGCCGTGCAATCAAGGTGCCTTCTGAACTTCCTCTCTCACTATCTGATGAAGTACACTTGTGAAATCGGTTTCTTCCTCCATCACAGACATCGATACGACGTTTGGAAGCCGTTCAAACTTCTTGTATGTAATTCTTTTTTGATGCATTGTCTCGATATACTGGCACCGTTTTATGAAGTCGTCTGCTGTCGAAACCTCCTTCATGAGTAGGGCTTGATATATGTCCTCAGCAACACCCTTCATGAGACGTGCAACCTTATCTTCCTCCTTCATTCTACGATCCACTACTTTACACAGCTCCAAGACGTCTTGAATGAAGGATGCTGTAGTTTCTCCTGGACGCTGTGCCCTGCACTTTAATTTATCTTCAGCATTGACTTCTGTCGTTGTTCAAATGGTCCAAATGGCTCTGAACACTATGCCACTTAACTTCTGAGGTCACCAGTCGCCTAGAACTTAGAACTAATTAAACCTAACTAACCTAAGGACATCACACACATCAATGTCCGAGACAGGATTCGAACCTGCGACCGTAGCGGTCGTTCGGTTCCAGACTGTAGCGCCTAGAACCGCACGGCCACTCCGGCCGGCCCTGTCGTTGTGTGTCGCCGAAATACTTGCGCAGTTCCGCCCGGAACTCTTCCCAGCTTGTGAACTTCCCCTCGTTATTCTCATAACATTGCTTGGCAGTGCCCTCCAAGTAGAATAATTTGGCTATACGCTCATACACCTTCAGCCACTTGTTTGGATCTTGGCCATTGTCGCCAGAGAACCCGGAAGGATCTCTCACGCGGTGGCACACAGTTGCTGTCATCGTAACGTCCTCTTCTTCTTCTGTCGGTCTCCCTATTCTCCATATACCATCCTGCAATTCGCTATAGCAAACGCAGATTGAAGTGTAAAGCCTGTGTTGGATGTGTGGGATATTAACAGTATAATTATAACAGTATGTACCAGGCCGGGATATTTTGATGAACGGGATGTGAAACAGGTATTAATATCAAGATCTCGTCTGGAAAGTAATCCGGTTGAACGCATGTTCGAAGAGTTTAACAAGAGTTATATGAACCGATAGACAATGCACACTATGGGTAGACCATGTGGGTGCAGATATACAATAAATTGCCCTATTCTTCCATTGGGTATACCCCAGCCGAGATTATATTAGTTGCTAAGGAAGAGAATGAGTGGACAATCCCGATACCTAAGCTAGTCGGATCAGAAGTAATTTGGGAAGGAAAGATTAGTCAAACCGTAATTAAACCTGCCAATATACTGAAAAACGCAAAAGGAAGTATGATAAGAATGTAAAGAGGGTAAGAGACTATGACATTGGAGAATTAATGCTCCTACAAACCCATCGCTAGACTTCGAGCCTTAAAAGGCAGAACAAAACGCAATTTTTGTACATTGGTCCCTTCAACGTTCTAGAGATTTCCCACAGGGGCAGTTGTAGGCTGACACAACCTGACAGTATGACGGTCAAAGGCCGTTTTCATACTAGGACTTGAGAAAGTTAATAGAATAACTTGCAAAAGAAGTGTGAGACTTGTTCAGATAATACTTGTTTTCTTTGTATATGTATTGTTGTTCGTCATGTAAATGTTTCTGGTATGTAAGTAGCAGATAGAGTTTTATTGTATGTAACATTTTCATTGAAATTGTTAATATGGTGCCCAGAGGGCAACTAAAGCAGAAATCGGTGTAGGCAAATAACGTCTGTTCCATTTAAAAGCTGACTTCAAAACGTTCCTCAAATATTTTCAACTTTCCAGAATGAGAGTTTGCTCTATAGCGGAGTATGTGCTGTTACGAAATTTCCTCGTAGATTAAAACTGTGTACCGGTACGAGACTCGAACTTGGTACCTTTGCTTTTCGCGGGGAAGTGCTCTACCATCTCAGCTGCGCAAGCACGACTCACGACCCGTCCTCACAGCTTCAATTTCTCCAGTACCTCTGTGAAGAGTTCGAGTCCCGGTCTGGCACATAGTTTTAATCTGCCAGAAAGTTTCATTTTTAATTATGTCTCTTGTATAATATCCTGAACAGCAATAGAACATCATTAAATGCTATTTATTTGAAATGAGAATTGCTGATGGTTAATCCATCTTTTAAATCGGATTCTTTTTCTTAAAATTTTCAATGAGAGTAGTAATCTTTTATTACATTTTATATACCTAAAATATAAGTTTGTTAGGACAAGTTTCATTTTGCACACATATTTAAACAATTATTTATTATTTACTTAAATACCCTTTTGTGCTTTGACAAACATTACAAGATGCGCCATGGATTATCAGAACCAGAATTGCTCTGAGATAAAGCTTTTCTTACCGGATCTAATGGAAATTTTGCCTATTAGTTTTCGCGTTTCTGATGTTCCCTTGGAGGCAACATTATTCACAATTAGGCAGCATTAGCTTGCTTTTCCGAGTAAATAGGAACATGCACTGGTGTCCTCTACGGATGTAAAAGTACTCTTGAACATGTAAAATGATACACTGGCCATTACTTTGTAAACGTCAAGTCAGGATCTTGAGTGGCAGAATCCAGATGGTCAATTGATTATAAAACGTGGAGGGAGAGATACATATGTAAGCTTGTGTGAGCATTTGTGTGTCCAGAAAAAGTGATGTACACGTCTGTATGATTACAATATGCGACCATAACGTTCAGATGACTGATATACATACAACATGTAATCACGAATGTATGTAAGAAGGTGTCAGAAATGATGTAAGTGAAACTATAAGTTCGATAAAGAACCAACAGTGATGTGTGAACAAACACAAAAGTGACTGTGACATTTCCCATCGAGTGTGATGCGTTATGAGCTGCAGTGCAGCGAATGTGTCGAGACTTAGGCCGTGTCCTACATGAGCGAC
Source organism: Schistocerca piceifrons (assembly GCF_021461385.2). Taxonomy (NCBI): domain Eukaryota; kingdom Metazoa; phylum Arthropoda; class Insecta; order Orthoptera; family Acrididae; genus Schistocerca; species Schistocerca piceifrons. The sequence goes on from NC_060140.1 coordinate 630,734,353, forward strand.
AGAAGCGAGCGACAGCCCCAGGTGACAAAACACAACTGCAGGTGTAGTTACGGAAGTGTCCTACGTCAGCGACATCTGTGTCGCTGCCTGTCTTCCGCTGCAACTGGCGACGTTTCAATTCAAACGTGTTTGAATCTTGTCGCTGCAACACACGCGACAGAGAGCGACAGCCACGTGTGTCTTCTCGGCAAAGCAGTGAAGCGGACGCGACGGCAGATATGAATTATTTAACATCCGATTTTAAGAAAACTATTCGGTGAAACAATTTGATTCTTCTACAACCTATAGTTTGATATCTTTAAACGATAAAGGTCTGAATTTATTTTCGTTATTCGTCATAGTTACTGTGCTGTTCAAAATTGAGTACATGGTGGCACGAAATTATTAAGAATTTGCAGAGGTCAATCACATTTTGTAGACTTTCGTATAGTTTATTTAAGGCCATACATTGCTTATGAAATGTAACCAACAAATCTAAATTGTATTTAAAGTTGAAACCAGAATGATATCGCTTTTCATTCTTGACGCGGCGCGTCCTAACCTTTTCTGTGCTTTGGGAATCAAGTGGTCGTAAAAAAGGTTCAAGATATCGAAACGACGAATTTTGGAAATGACAGCACGCAGAAAGGACTATTTTATCATATGATTAACACTCGATACGTTTTTGTAAAAGCGTAAGCAGAGCGAAAACAAGACTCCCTATAACTTACACCATGAGGTTTTGTCCAAATTTTCATTCCCAAACAAAGGGAGATAAACAGGTAAACGGGGTATCAAAGTGACCAGCATGAGGTCTAGTTTGTTGTGAGAATATTTAACTGCTTAAAAGGTACCAGGGCAATTAACGAAAACTTAATTAACAAACTGAGTTAAAATTGAAATATTTCATGAAAAGCTGCTGTAACTGAAGTGTCAAAAATTTCATCTGTTCAAGATCTAGCTATTTGGCATACAAAAAGATACATTGGTTTGGTATCTAATTATAAAAAAGGCTTCCTTCGAATCAAGTACGTTAGGAAGGCAAACGAACAGTCAGCAAGATCATGTTTTCTGAATAAAACTTGAAATAAAAAAAATAAAGAAATCAGTCACATATTTTATGAAATTATTTGTGTAAAAGAAATAAGTAGTTCAGAGGAACGTCCTACGTGCCTTTGAATCATGCTCGAAATCATGAACAGAAAATGAGCTGCACCAAACGTTTCCATAATATTTTTTATTTCATACTTTTAGACAAATCATTACACAAAACGTTTGACTTTCTTTTCAAAAATTTGGTAGGCTTTACTTTTACAGACTACACTCCTGGAAATTGAAATACGAACACCGTGAATTCACTGTCCTAGGAAGGGGAAACTTTATTGACACATTCCTGGGGTCAGATACATCACATGATCACACTGACAGAACCACAGGCACATAGACACAGGCAACAGAGCATGCACAATGTCGGCACTAGTACAGTGTAATGCAGCAATGCAGGCTGCTATTCTCCCATGGAGACGATCGTAGAGATGCTGGATGTAGTCCTGTGGAAATGCGTGCCATGCCATTTCTACCTGGCGCCTCAGTTGGACCAGCGTTCGTGCTGGACGTGCAGACCGCGTGAGACGACGCTTCATCCAGTCCCAAACATGCTCAATGGGGGACAGATCCGGAGATCTTGCTGGCCCGGGTAGTTGACTTACACCTTCTAGAGCACGTTGGGTGGCACGGGATACATGCGGACGTGCATTGTCCTGTTGGAACAGCAAGTTCCCTTGCCGGTCTAGGAATGGTAGAACGATGGGTTCGATGACGGTTTGGATGTACCGTGCACTATTCAGTGTCCCCTCGACGATCACCAGTGGTGTACGGCCAGTGTAGGAGATCGCTCCCCACACCATGATGCTGGGTGTTGGCCCTGTGTGCCTCGGTCGTATGCAGTCCTGATTGTGGCGCTCACCTGCACGGCGCCAAACACGCATACGACCATCATTGGCACCAAGGCAGAAGCGACTCTCATCGCTGAAGACGACACGTCTCCATTCGTCCCACCATTCACGCCTGTCGCGACACCACTGGAGGCAGGCTGCACGATGTTGGGGCGTGAGCGGAAGACGGCCTAACGGTGTGCGGGACCGTAGCCCAGCTTCATGGAGACGGTTGCGAATGGTCCTCGCCGATACCCCAGGAGCAACAGTGTCCCTAATTTGCTGGGAAGTGGCGCTGCGGTCCCCTACGGCACTGCGTAGGATCCTACGGTCTTGGCGTGCATCCGTGCGTCGCTGCGGTCCGGTCCCAGGTTGACGGGCACGTGCACCTTCCGCCGACCACTGGCGACAACATCGATGTACTGTGGAGACCTCACGCCCCACGTGTTGAGCAATTCGGCGGTACGTCCACCCGGCCTCCCGCATGCCCACTATACGCCCTCGCTCAAAGTCCGTCAACTGCACATACGGTTCACGTCCACGCTGTCGCGGCATGCTACCAGTGTTAAAGACTGCGATGGAGCTCCGTATGCCACGGCAAACTGGCAGACACTGACGGCGGCGGTGCACAAATGCTGCGCAGCTAGCGCCATTCGACGGCCAACACCGCGGTTCCTGGTGTGTCCACTGTGCCGTGCGTGTGATCATTGCTTGTACAGCCCTCTCGCAGTGTCCGGAGCAAGTATGGTGGGTCTGACGCACCGGTGTCAATGTGTTCTTTTTTCCATTTCCAGGAGTGTATTTAGAGTAATTGAAACGCTTGGCCCTAACACTGACTGCTGATGAATTGCGTTCACAACATCAAAGGTCTGTAAAATTTAATGATTCATTTTAATTTATTAAGAATTAAATGTGTGTGATATACTGAGACAGGAGTGAAATCAAGTTCTTTGGCAAGACCTTAAAAACATACTACGTGATGCAGTGTAAACACTATACTTAAAACTTAGTATTCAGAATTGTAACTGAGTCAGTAAAAATATAAGAACGGCCCAGAATCGAACCCACGACCCATACCTAACATGCAATCACGAACTGTATATGCTACCTTTTTTTCGATATAGTTCGTTGCGTTTGGTCTAGGCGGATGTCACAAGACATTCGTTCAAATTGATCGTTGTTTCCTTTACTCAGTTTTTTTTATTACAGAGGCCAAGCAGCTCTCTGACCAAACACGCTGAGCTACCATGCCGGCATCCCTACACCACAACAAGCTTTTGTTTATAGGGATTATACTGTGTACTTATTTACTTGTATTTAGCGTAGTCAGTCATGTAATAGTCATTCTTCCATATTTATTGGCTGTTAAAAGTTCTTGATCATGTAAAAAACCATTCGTATTTAATTTATTGAAGAGATAGTCGTATGATCCTCTGCTCATTCGCGTCTATTCATAGAATTTTGTGATGTTCGTAGTTGATGATATTTATGAAATACTCCATGGAGATCCCTCCCTTTGTAAATTTATTGCACAGCATTCCTTTTCGCTTTATTTTCTTAAGTAAACCGAATTCTGGAGCCTTACTCTACAGCTACAGTATTCTACAGGTTAGGGACGCCGATTTATAGAAACAGCTGGTTGGCTCTAAGCAGCCATCTTCCTAGACTGTTATGGTGAAAGTGGAACGGCGCTTTGTAAACTACTCGGTAACGGGGTTTAGCGTTGGTGAAAATAAAATTATGAAAACTTTTGAGTGCAAAGCAAACACTTCTGTGGCCGATAAGACTGTGCAGATATTTGCAGCCATCAATGTGTAGTCAAAATGTGAATAATTTTCATAGAGACAGTGAAAACTGTGAAACTAATTTTCATTGCGCTCAGAGGAATAACTAATAACTAATTTTAAATACGTGAGCAAATTCCATGAACTGGATCCAACTGGTGCGGTATTTCTACAAAGACCCTTAACAAACAACATAAAAACTTCACAAATAGAGGTGATAAATATTTTTGTATGACAGTGAAGTATACTAATCTGTGTGAAATCTTTCCAACGTCTGTCATATAGAAATTATGATGCCGGTTTGGAAATTTTCATGTTCGCGGTTCCGGAAGAGCTGTTACTAAGTTCAGCTGGAAGCAGTGATGAGCTTGTACAGCCTGTCTGGATGCCGTGTTCCTGACTTCGCATTCACCGCCAATGGCTGTGCACTGCATGTACGCTGTCCAGGCGGACTACAGACTCAACCAACCGGCGGGGACTGAAGACTACTTCCATCGACGCTGCATGCCGACGACACACGCCGACGTCGAGATTTGAAAAGTTATTGATATGTAAAACTTGTATATCACGAAATTCGAACAACGAGTTATAGCGTGTAACGAACTGAACGTCACTGTCACGTCAAAAACATAACAGCGATAAAACTTTTATAAATGAACTGAGTTGTATTAGTGAGCACTGAACAGTGTAACAAATTATGTCTCGTTAATCAAAAAATGACTCTGAACACTATGGGACTTAACTTCTATGGTCATCAGTCCCCTAGAACTTAGAACTACGTAAACCTAACTAACCTAAGGACATCACATACATCCATGCCCGAGGCAGGATTCGAACCTGCGACCGTAGCAGTCCCGCGGTTCCGGACTGTAGCGCCTAGAACCTCTCAGCCACTACGACCGGCCGTTAATCAAACTAGAAATGGACCTTACTGTGCAAAAGAACTACATACCTTGCTTTTTGGCAAATAACAATTGAAATCATTTTATGACTCGTTAATCAAACTATAATTATCCATTACTGTGCACATGGATTACATACTGTGTCTGGGGTCAATGAGCAACTTAACTATTTTAGTGAATCCTCCATGAAAATGCAGTTGTACGTTCATGCAGCTTTGGAATTTATTTGTTCTCATGCTTATGATTAATTTTAACTATGATGTTGCGAAAATCAGATATAATTAATCTGAAGGCTTCCACCTGAGTTCTACATTGGGATTTTACTGTGCCTCGCCAAACTGGGGAAACAAAGTATTCTAATCCCTGGCAAAATGTTAACTTAATTCTCGACTACCTGCATTGGTCACAGTATAGTAAATGACAAGAAAACTGTATTGGCCAGCGTACAGTAAATGACACATTTATTGGTCACAGTATGGTAATTGATAAATTGTAGTGAAAGGATATTCACTTAAATATTCTGAATGTTCTTCAGCCATATTGTGAATTATTAATAATAAGTTATTGATTCTGCATAAACTTTATGAAGTGATTATTGAGTGAAAACTTAGAAGCAGGAATTGTGCGACGAGAATACTTTTAACTTTCCAGGGGGCGTTTTACCATCTCTCGGAAAGCCTTTTAAAAACTGCAGTAAAGTGTTACGATAACCACTAGTGAACCACTGTTTATGTATGTAAGTGTGCTGTCAGTGATGAAATATTATTTTTGAACTAGGAAACTCTCCACCTTTACGTATTTTGAACAAAAAATATTAATAATAAATACATTTATGTGTACAAATACTAAGAATAAGAAAGGCTATGAGTATATAATTTCATGTAATTGCTTTGTAATTGGGTGATGAAGACTTGAATGAATAAAATGATCCGTCTCTGGTGTCAGCTCTCGAACCTACTAGTCCGCAGCTCTTGGTCTCGCGGTCGCGATCTCGCTTCCCGAGCACAGGGTCCCGGGTTCGATTACCGGCGAGGTCAGAGATTTTCCCCTGCCTCGAGATGACTAGGTATTTGTGTTGTCCTTATCATTTCATCATCATTCATGAAGATTGGTCTGAGAAAAGGTTGGCAATTCGTACGGACGCTGATAAGCACGCAGTTGAGCTCCTCACAAATCAAACATCATCATCATCATTATCATCGAACCTACTAGACACCTTTTACCAGGTTGCTTCTGAACGCACGATTTTGTTAGTACTACTTAAGTTTTTTCAGAATTTATGTATAAAAAGTAATTGTCCTTTAATCTGATTTCATACCTCTCCCTTCATGTGAATATAATTATGTGGAAATAATTAATTATCTCTAGAATTCAAGTTTTATCGTTGGTCATTTGCCTTTCTCTTGTTGTAATGGCACATTGGCAGTCATTATCTGAAATTTAATTAATTACATGATTTTCGGACTTCACCCGTAACAGATAACAGGAAAAAATACTTTAAGTGCTTTTCTATTAGGAAAAGAAAAGTGTTTTGCAGCAGAGTTTTCATTAAATGTTCATGACGAACACAAAGATAATAAATAATAATATGAGGCTCAGGCCTGCTAATGAGTAAATCGCTGACTGCTACAAATCTTGTTTTCAATATTACTCATATCGTAACTAACAGTTTAAAAGGTCAGCGTTTAACAAAGAATTCATGTAACTTTGAGAATAATAGTGCTACTACGTAGGTCATTATATCGTGTCTCTCTCTGCATTAGTATTTATTTATCGGGCATTATGTACTACAGTTTTGAACAAGTCGCGCCTATTTTTGAGCTAGCTGTGTGTGTTGTCAACATAAGTAAATTGTTATGACCCAACTTAATTTACAGTAAAAATTACTGTTAGCGTATATTTTAGCCAATGCTACGAGTGTGCAAATATAGGCGACGTCACGACATAAATATTTTCATCCACGAATCCAAATGTAACAAACGGATAACTGTCATAATAAGAGAGAGAGAGTCGGTAGATATTACATATTAACATGGGAATTAAGAATACAATTAGGTTAAAAATTACATAGTCTGATACAGACAAACACAGAGACCTTCAGTTCTTATTGGAACAAGTGCGCCATAACAGATGTCATGTCGCTACGTCCACGGGATTCATTTATATCACGTTAGTTCATTACTAAATTTTAAAGTCAATGACATTTGACGTTTAGATTTTGAGAAAATGAGACCATGGCGTTAAAGGCAGAAGCAGTTTAGCGCAGTCTTATAGAACTCAGATCTCAGCCGCCTATTATTACTGAAGGTGTTATAAGAAATCAAACAGCTTAAAAATAAGGTACTCTGAGTAAAATATGGTGCTGAATGAAATAAATAATTGCCGCGTCCATTACTTTGGGGATGTTTATATATATATATATATATATATATATATATATATATATATATATATATATATATATATATAGTTTACAGCTGAAGGCGTGAAAGTTAGTGATGAGCAAGCTACAAAATGGGCTGCTGAAGCGTGTTGGTCATGGTCGTCGGCATGTTGACGAACTGCACCAGCAGCGGTTTTAATTTAGCACCATAGTCTGACAAACTGAAAGAGCTGTTTTATTAGTTGAGTAAATTAATAAGTACATTTAGATAACGTTTTCTATTCTAACATCTGTGAAAAGTGCAACATAGACAAATAACGTCAGAGCGCCTACTTAATTAACTATCCACTAATTCAGAAACTAGCGTGTACAAGATATATATGTAACTCGAAATGCTTGAGATGTTTAAGTTTTTAGGCGATAAATCAGGTGAAGATTTCTACTTCACATAATCAGTTGTCTGACGTTCTGTCTGACCTCTGACATTCTCATGTTGAGAAGTGATGCGACGTTTATGATTGGTTTTCCTTAATTGATTCGTAAAGAAAATATGGTACAACATTCACCATTAACTATAACGCTAAGTTAGTAACATGGCCATTGTAACGAAAGAAACAGACTGTCTTTTTTTTTAACTGCTTCGTGAACGAAGCATTTTTGATGGTTTTGGTTTATCTGAGAACACACAAACAGGTGATTGTTGCTTAGCTGCTGCCTCGTATGAATGTATCCGAGCGTCGTCTCCGATTACAATGTCGTGTACAGATACTGAAATTCCTCTGTTAAATTTCTGAGTGTTTCCTTATACCAGTTGACATGAGCCACATTTTGAGTTTCGGTCATAGTATGCAGAATCCCTTGGAACAGATCTTTTTCACAACTAAATATTCATGAAAAATCGAATGTTTCCTTTCGTCGATATGCCTAAGGATGATAAGTCATATGCTGATTCTGTTCAGTCATGATACACATACCATCCATATGTCTTGGAACAAACTACCGATTTTGGTCGAACTACTCGAATTTTTTTCGCCGCCAAAAGAACTGCCAAGACGAAATTAAGTAAACCAATTGCAAACAGACCTAGCAAGCTGACTGATTACCGAAAGTTGAGCGAAGTGACGGTAGGCCTTTGCGAAAATCTTAAAAAAATCCTCAAACGAAAACAAAATTTTCATTCTTCACCACTTTTTTTCGTTTTCTTACTGGAAATAAACTGCACGAACGGTGTACGACCTGCCTGTTCGTGTTTTACCAAGAAGCAAATATGTTCCCTTTTTCTCACACAGCTATTAAACCATTAGTAAAATCACAGAGGAGGCAGTAGTAGTATGTTTAAGGGCAAAGTGTATTTCTCTGGACAGGTAGCTTTCAGTAGTGTAATCTTTCCATGAACACAAACATGACAAAGTTTTCAAAAAAATATGATAATGGTGTGAATTTACAGTGTCAGTCTTCTGGCAAACAAGCATAAACCTTTGACTTCTGAGTAATGTTTTAACATTAACAATATGCCACCAATGACTTAATATTTTTATAAATTTTCAGTGATTCGCCCATTTTTTATATCCTTTCCTTGAGCCTGAATGGTGCAAAGCAAAACTGTCTTTTTGTCGAGTATACGCCGTTTGCGGTTCACTCGAATTGGCATAACGAGACTTAAGTGCAAAAATGTTAGCATACTCCTACAGTTCATTTTTTTCTAGTACGTGTAGTTCCTTCCCTGCTGCGACAGAAATAATACCTTGCTTCGAGCTATTTGGGTCGGGAAGTAACTCAATGGACGGCGGAGGAATAGGCCATTTGTAGGTCAGGATGAAGTGCTGCTCCTGGCCTGGACGAGGTTTGAAGAGTTGGAGGTGACTTGAGACACACAGTGGACCGTTACCAATTCATCCTTGAATATTATGGGCCTTTATTTATGTTACATACGGAGATAGTTTCACAGCTGGTGGGAAGGCCGCTGCTTCCAATTATGTAGTGGGTGCAGATATGTGGCATGCCGATATCTGGGACTGCCTGCCAAGGAGGCAGCATGAGCTAACTGTGGTGGGTGCTGAAGTCATCAGGACTGCAAAAGGCTGACAATGGATGCACTCCAGTGGCGATTGTGATAGGTGCAGTCTCACGCGGCTTGTCTGCCCCCTGGTGGCCACATCCAACAGTAGGAAGGATGGTGCCTCATTCTTAGTATCCAGCTTAAGTCAAAAGTGTATGCCTACAATGGGCGATGATCAGCAACAGTAAGGGACCACAGGGACTGGTGAACAGCACCGCTGCAGGCAGGCAGCCCCTGACCCAAGCTCAAACATAAGAGTCATCAGGCAGATAATCGCTAGCAGAAGGAAGGCACCAGCAGGTGACACAACAGTGAAAAGACGCCAAGTTGTCTGCATACGAACTCCAGCTTAGGTGGATGCCTGCAGCTAGCGGAGTCAGAGTCCGTGGAATGTGCTTCATCTGCTACTACAGTGGTCTTAGGGCCGCGATAACGTTATACCCTCTGGTTTTCTTATTTGATCAGTTCCTTTCAGAGGTGCAGGATGACGCCCTCCTCATCGTCAGCGTCCTGAATGAGTATTCTTGCACTCTGAACACGTCTTGTTGTGTATCGTTGCCTGGAATTCAGACTGACGAATCCTTTGTCCTTTTGCTGACATCATTCTCCTAATTGACATTGGACAGTTCATTGACCTTACAGAGCCGTGGTCCAACAAAGCCTTCACTAAAGCCAGGAAAGGAAAGAATTAGCCCCTTTTCGTTAAACGTGTTATTGCAGATACTTTTTAAAAAGTGAACACTATGCAGAAAGTAGTGAAGTGGGTGGTCAGCACAGGATCAATGTATTTTTTCTTTATGTTAGGTGGGTCAGAAAGATATGAAATAGCCTTTTTTTATAAATTGCGTTATTGTTAGCTACTAGTCCCATCACCTCAAATCCAGTTGCCTCTAGTTTAATAATCACATTTTTAGGACTGATAAGAGAACAACAGCCTGAATAGTGAGAATTAGGGAGATATGCTCCACATGAAAACAAAGGACAGCTTGTCGATGTTGAATCACTAACCACAATACAGCCGCCTTTATAATCAAGTTGGAACTTCAAATGGATCTCATCGATCAGTGAGAGAAGAGTTTCGTTCCATGCAGATAAATCTCCAACCTTGTTTATGATGTACATAAGAAACTGGTCGCTCTGCTGCTCAATGACTGGTATTGTTGAAGAATTCTTGCAAAACCTTGATAAAGTTTTGGAGCTTGGCATGATAAAACTGTGAGTACTTCTCAAAACCCTATAGGCATGTTAACTGACAGGATACTTTAGTGACCACAAAATCATTGAATCACTTTCATACTTAAGCTTTGTCGAATCTTTACATCTCAGAAATGAAACTTGGTGTTTCAAAAATTTAATTTTATTTTCATCTTTGAACAATTTCTCCGGGGGTTTATCCAAAATGTCTTCAATGCTGGACAAATTCTCGTCCGTGTGAGCCTCAGGTACTTCATTAATCAGTACATACAGTTCCTTCAGAGCATTACTTACTGCGTGAAAGTCAGTTTCTTTCATAGGTAACTTCAAGTTTCCAACATGTTTAATGCAGCGTCATTAATGAAGTCACTTCGCAATAAATCACCCTGGATATGGGTCATCCTTCAACAACACAAGCCAAGTGTCACACGTCCAGATGTAGGGGATTTTATGATAACGGTTACATATAACGCAAAAATGGATTTTGGCAGTTGACAGCAAAGACTGGGTTCTGAGTAAAGAATTAATAGTAAGTGTCTATTTATCTCGATAAACATATCGCTTCTTTTCTAAATAATGTAATGCTACAGAACTTATGATTCTGATCAACTATAACAAATCATTACATAACCTTTCTCTGTGCAGTACTCTTGAGTCACTATTCCTTCTTTTTTAGTTTGGATTAAATCTTTAACATTAAAATATATGCTTCTTGTTGCATAAGTGAATTGAATTTCAATACAGATGACATTTTAATCAGTACAAGCACGTATGACCAAACAACTGGTACACTACTTAAGGCACCTTTGTACCGACAACATACGAAGAAATGAGTGAATAATTGTTCAATACTTAGCAAAAAATACTTTTAATCAATTTAAAAAAATTAACTGAATTTTGTCTTAATTTTGCTGTGATGTTGTTAGTGGTCCATTACTACAAGTAGTTTATGACACACACCAGTAAGTACAGTATAAAGATTTTCCAGGCTAATTCCTTACTGATCACTTCACTATTAGGTGCTCTCCCATCAATGTTGCCAGCATGTTCTATGCATATTATTCTTCAAAGCAGAAATCATCTCAAGAAGATCCAGAGAGTTGTTTAGAGCGATTAGAAAATAATCACACAAGCTGTTTTGTAATGTGTGGTACCACATATAAAAACGACTGAGAGGCTTTCATTCAGCAGCTTAGAAAAATGTAAAATTAAATAATGCAATTATGAAAAGCGTAGTGAGTGGGTCATGATAAATAAAGTAGTGTGTGCCTTGTGTTGCAGAACGATAACCCATATCCATGAGTTCCCTTATGTTGTCATAAATTTTAATTTATTGCTAAGTGCCTTCATTAATGGTGCTGCAATAATGCAAGCTGGTAAGATAAATTTACCCTTGAAAGTAAGTGACTTTCATGCAGTAACTACTGCTCTAAAATAATTGACTGTATTTTGTAATGACATTGTTGAGGGTCCTACTGAGGGGAATTTGCCTTGTACTGAAGACATTTTGACTATACTTCTAAAAAAGTTGGCCAGAAATGAAAAATGAAAGAAAAGTTTTGAAAAAAAGTTTCATTTATGACAAGTAAAAGTTCATCACAGCATAGGTATGGAAATGATTCAATGATTTTGTGCTTATTAGCGTACCCATGTGTCAGTGCTTTGGACTGAGCACAGAATCACTGTTCAGAAAAGCAGCGGTCAAACAACAGATCATTTTATGGGCGGCCAGTGTTATTGGAGGACGAGAGACGACTTACATTCTATCAGTCCGTATGGCTGTAGGTTTTTGAGAAGCACTTGCAGACTTTCCATGGCTGCTGCTTAGAAAAACTGAAAATTAAGTTATGCAGTTACGAAAAGCATAGTGAGTGGGTCATGATAAATAAATCAGTATGTGCCTTTTGTTTTTGAAAGATGACCCATATCCATGTCAGTTTATTGCTAAACTGGAAGCAATCGGATATGAGATGGTGTGGCCTGTAGCAAACAATAAAGTAATAAAAAAGTTTTGATTACCTTTATGATCCATATCATCCAAAGAAAAATTACAGCCGTCCTGTGGAGACCGACTACTTTATTATATTTTTCATAGTGTTCACTTTTTAAAATACATCTGCAACACATGAGTTAGCCAAAAGGAACAAATCCAGCTCTTCCCTCGCTTTAGTGATAACTTGAAGGAAGGGCTTACCTCTATCGCAGCACCAAAGGAACTAAAATAGTAGAAAAAGATGATGTGTTGCACTGTGGTAACATTTTGACACTTAAAGTCCCCGTATCCCACTTCAGATGGGCGGCAGACTGTGGGAAGTGTGTATTTTCAACAATATGACAGTTGTTGCTCCACGTCAGGTACGCTCAAAGACAGGAACTGAAAACGGTAAGAGATATGCCATGTTTATAAAAATAATATTGATTAAACAGAGGAAAACAGTTGGCAATTACTCCATTATATATCAGGCTATAGTTCATAAGAGGTGCTTAAAATAATTCATTACAATATCTTAAAGAATTTCTCGTATCTTAAGAATGGAACCAAATAGGTGGTATAAAAGTAATAAACGCCAGGGGAGGACTGACTTACCCAAGCAATGATGTATTCACGTGTGTTTCCTTTGTGTACTTATCTCCTCAAAGAAGTTTTAAGGAATGGCAAACTTTGCTCCTACAGCAAGAAAATCAAAGAAGTATACTTGTGAAAGTGGCAGCCAACAATAGGGGCAAGCATTAGTTTCTTGGATTTAACTGTATAAACAGGCACAGATTTCGTCCTTCATAAATTATATTGCAATAGGTATCGGGATGGCTTGGTGTGACGAGTGAATCTCTACCAGACATGGATGTGGGTGCAGCTGCTCGTGGGTGCAGGATCTTTTTACTGTTTATTATTTACTTTCTTCCAGTCTTCGAGTGTTATGTGTGTGGACCTCTGGAACCTCCACGAGTGCAGCGAATACACGACCATAGCCTCGTGGACAGATTTCATCAACGCAGAGGCCACTTGTGTGAAATCAGAAAATTACAATGAATTCATAGTGACTGTAGTTAAGAGATTCAAACACAAGAAGGCTATGAGATTCTACAGAGAGCAACTCATAATCTGCGGATGCGTTGGGACGAATCTACTGAGCAGTTTGCTGACAGAATTCCAAACAATAACGCTCAAACATACGAGCTGCTCGAAGAGGACTTGTTCGAAGCCGATCAGAGAGCTTTATATACATTTATTCACGGCTGTAAGGCAATGAAGTAAGCAAAGCAGTCAGACTGGCGCAATGTAAGTCCTTTCAGGAAGTAGTAGAAGCAGCTCTTAGCTTAGTGGGAGCATTAAAAGGGCCGAATGATATATGAAAAGAAGAGCGCCGCCTATTCAACACAAATGCATAATGTTACAGATGTAAAAAGCCTGGTCATAAACGTAAGGCTGTAAGGAAAAACGACTTTGTTACAACTGTGGGATACAGGGCCACATATCGAAAGATTGGCGCAACAAGAGAAAGAGTATTAAGATCAACAGACAACTTGGCAGATCGTTAAATGAGTACAGGGACGTACGGGCCACCAATCGTCTGCCCCCTGCCCGAGAAGGTGATTCCTGTTAGCTGCACGGAAACTCAGATCGGCAATGACTTAATGATAGGCGCTGTATATCGTGGACTACAGATCAAGCTACTTATTGACACAGGGTGGTTTCACATTGACAAAAAGGATAAGTTAAGACTGCCACAGCTAAAGGTGCACAGGTTAAACGGCGGGGATTTACACAACCACGAGGAGGTTGACGTAGAATTATTTTTGGACTAAGAAGGGTGCAAGTACAGTAGTTACAAATAATGAAACGCTCTATGACTCTGTACTGGGATTTGATTTCTTGTCCGCTAACGGGGCAGAGACATTTGTCGCAGATAGAAGGGTCAGACCAGTACGTAGAAACTACAACCTAGGAAATCATTCTTCAGATCGTACTCAAAAGAGCAGCAGCACCGATGTGGAGGGATCGATCAACCCGACCGACGCCTCATTTCAAACGCTCTGAGAGGATGTACAGATTGATCAGTCTCAGAAAATTCCCAATGGAACAGGAAAAACAATCTATGTCGAAGTCAAATCACCTCGATCCAAGGAAGGAACCTCGTTATTGACCGAGCGGTCGGATAAATGTGAGTTACTGGAAAAAAATGCATTGTTATGTTGCCAGAATCGTTGGCATACCTACAGTGGCGAGACATCATGTAGCTAGAGTCCCAATAACAATAACGAACATGAGCAATGAAGACATTTTATTGCCACGAGGAACGAAAGTTACTGAAGTGTCGAGTATAAGTAAAAGTGGTGTCATATAGGTTCCAAATGAAGTTTCAAATGTTGCAGTTACATAGACAGAATTTTCTAGTGGTACCGAAAAATTGCAATCAGGAGTCTAAATTTTTAATGAAATAAAGGGCAAGATTTGCCAGAAGGTAGAACATTTGACAGTTAGAGAGCAGAAGATTTTAGTGCATGTTTTACAGGAGTATGCAGATCTTTTCCGGGAACGTTAAAATTTACCTGTCACTCAACTGGTTCAGCAATGTATACATACTGGAAATGCAGTACCGATCACTCAGAGACCTTACAGAATATCATTCAGTCAGAGAGAGCTGGTACAATAAATGGTTAAAGAACAACTGGAAGCTGGAATTATAGAACCAAGATATCCTGTAACCTGGTAGAAACCTTGGGTTACTTATAGCAGGTGTCGATTTTTTTCGGTTTGTGATATGATATGATATCATCAGCTGACAACGCATCCAGATGTTCGAGCGAAAACTTCGTTTGTTACAACTACAGGAGTGTATAAATACTTGTGTATGCCATTTGGACTTAGCAATTCGCTAGCCACCGTTCAACGTCTGATGGATTCCATTTTACGAGGACTCACGCCAACTCAAGCTCTTGTATACCTCGGCGACGTAATTTTCGGTGACAACATGAAGCAGTGTACTGAGAGACTTCAAGAAGTTTTTGAGTGCATAAAAAGCGCAAATCTGTCCTTGTCAATAGATAAATGTTACTTTGCACAAAATCAAGTGAACTACCTTGTACTTGTTATAACTAGTGAAGGCGTCTATTCTGATCCAAAAATTAATTGAAGCTGTGAAGAATTTTTCAGAACTACATAATTTAGAGGAATTAAATCAGTGTTGGAATTAACAAATTCTTAAAGGCGTTTCATAGCCGGTTATGCAGGTATAGCATGTCCAATGACATATCTACTGAAAAAAGGAACTACATTCAATTGGTTAACAGAATGCACAAAGGCAATGGAAGAACTTAAAATTGCCCTAACCTCAACACCATTATTAGCCTATTCAGATTTCAGCAAGCCATTCATTCTTTCAACAGATGCTTCAAATTTTGCTGTCAGTGCTATTTTGTCTCAAGGAATTAATGGCCATGAACACGCAATATCATTTGCTTCCAGACAGTTAAACAAAGCAGAAAGCAATTATAGTACAGCTGAAAAGGAGCTGTGTTCTTTGGTTTTTGGTGTAACACAAAACAGACGTTTATTAATAGGAAGAGAATTCACAGTGATTACAGACCATGCCGTGCTTAAATGGCTATTGAGCTTAAAGGACCCAAGCCCTAGACCACCAAGGTGGGCTTTGTTGGTGAGTTTCAGTTTAAAGTTATCATCAACCTGTCTAAATACACTTAATTACTGTTGGATGAGCCGAATGTATGTGCAAGCATTAAATAAGTGTCAAGGAGGAGTTAAAAGCTGCTCAGGAGGAGGGTCCACAGTGCAAAATATGGAAGAATGACCAACGTTTTGTCGAAAGAGATGGATTTCTGTACAAGATCACTAGTAAAGGAAACCGCCTAGTTATTCTGGAAAACATGAGAGAGCAAATCATGATGGCCACAATTTTCTGCACACTGCAGTAAGAAAGCAAAAAAAATTAATACAGCTGAGGGGTGTTGTTGTCGAAGACGTAAAGCTGACGTTTCTCAGTTTGTTTCACAATCTGATTCCTGCCACAGACGGAATAATTCGGGAAAAACTAAGTCACCATTACAAGAACTGCCAGAGACTAATGAACCGTTCGAAAGAGTTGGACTTGATGTCGTTGGACCTTTGCATAAGACTAAAGAAGGGAATAAATACGTGTTGATCATGTTAGATCATTTCTCCAGATAGCTTCTCATGTAACCAATACCTGAACATAGTGCTGAGACTGTGGCTAAGGTTTTTGTAAAGGAGGGGACGCTAAAGCCTGGATCACCATTAAGCATAATCAGTCACCAAGGATCAAATTTCATGAGTGAATTGCTTGAACAGACTTGTAATCTAATGCAAATAACGCAACTAAGAACTACACCAGCACACCCACAAGGAAATGGACCTGAGCAAGTTCACAGAACACTCATTATGATGGTTAGCCACTATGTAAGTAGCAAGCATGACAATTGGGATGTGTGACTTCTATACATTGTGAGCGCCTACAATGCAAAACTGCACACATCAACTGGCGTAAGCCCTTACGAAATTGTGTATGGAAGAAGGATACTTTCACCCTTGGAATTTTCATGAGTGACCACTGGAATCAGCAATTAACATATAAAGGAATTAGCGCGCAAGCTAAAGGAGGCATGGATGAGTGCGATATGGCGTAATCATCAGTCTTTTCTGCAGAAAGCGAAACAACACGATCGCAAATCAATTGCGCCACAATACTGTGTTGGAGATATTCGTCCACCTAAGAAAAGTGGTTTTAAAGAAGAGTCACGTCAAAAAGCTTAAGAAGTTTTGGAAAGGACCATATCTGATCTTGGAGGTGTTGCCGCCACGCACTCTTAACCTTCAGTTCCCTTTTCTTTAATTGTCTTTCATGCAAACGCGTAAAGCCATTTCTGGGTAGACTTTCTGTAGCATCGCGAGACTACGACGAGGACCGACCTACGGGCCGAAAAGCTGTTCCTAAACCCAGGACACGAACAGTGCGTGTTTACAGTCCAGACTTCGAGGCCGAGGCATCGCTATTCACCAAGCGATCCAGTCCCTGACAACTCTACAATCTTCGTATGTAATGTGAGTGAGTGTAAAACGTGTGTTTGTTTCTCAGCCATATGCATATATGAATGTGTTATCAAATATAGATGGCAACTATTACATAAAATGCGCTAGTGAAACAGCGTATCCACAGGATATCACAACAGACACATTTGTATTACATTTATTGTTTAACTCTAGTGCTTAGAAATAATTAGCCATGTTTACTGTAATTCTAATTTTTAAATGATAATGTGTTCCATTATTGCTATAATAGTAGCACCACAGACAACAAGTGTTTGGTTTGAACCATAGTCAGACATGGTAGTTTTAACAAATAATGCTAAGCTTGTACTTAAGGGGAGTACATACGTCCTATACCTACAGTGGTGAATTTGCAATATTGATATCTCAGAACCTTGGAGAGATAGAGATCTGAAATTTTTAGGGCGTATAGCACACTCCTTTTATGATTACTGAAGCGGGATCAGAATATACAGACAAATAACTAGTTAGTTATGATTTTTTCAAAAATTATGTTCAGTTTTTTAAACAGTCCCATGTTCCTTCTCTAAGTAAAAACCGTTAAAGTAGAGATGTTTTGGTGGTTTGGCAGGTGCAGTATACTAAGAGGCAAGATAGTGTAAAATAAGACATCTTTATCTGTAATGGTTGCTGAGATAAAAGATCAAATATTTAAAAAAATGTCATTTCTGGAAAATCAAGTTTAAACATTTTATTTGATATTAACTCATATGGAGCCATGCCAGCTCCCAGAAATAGCCAGGTCCACATTCAGCATTATCTGGACCATGTACTTGATCGTCTTCCTTCTTTTCCTGCTTCTTGTTTCTTTAGTCATTTCCTCTGCTGCAAGCTGCGCATCCATAATCCTGAGTCCATCCATTTGCTGTAAGGCTTGCAGTGTGTTGACTCCTGGAGCGTTACCAAGTTGCTCTAGTACCCTAATTCTTCCCTTATTGCCATCATTAAACGTTATCACAGCATCAAAAATACCCAAGCATAGTGTTTTCATGCCTACAAAGACTTTTTTGGTGTGCAGGTCGAAATATTATTGAAAGACTCATTCGGGTTTTGCATTCGACCATGGAGACCTTCAAAAAGAAGATCAGGATGAGCTAACTCTCTATACATTGGTTTAATTACCTCCATCACTTTGTCAACAAATAAATTCTCATGGTTTTCAAGTTTCCTCGTCAAAGCACTAGTAGGTGTGTCCTTTTCATGTGTCTGTGAAACATTTACTTCAGGAGCAGCACTGGTTTCAGATCCAGCCATATACTGATTTCCACGGAAACGTCGCTTCTTAAAGGAACTCATTCTTTTCGTCATGTTGAAAAGAGTTATAAGAACGTGTAATAGTACACCAAACCACAATGTTTACAGTTCAACACCTATAAAACACTACACGCACAAAGTAAATCCACAAAATGCATGTGCAATACCGCCATTTCTGTTTGCACAGTGCATCCAACCTTATAATATGAATTCAAGGAATAAATAGCAGAAAACCACAGCCTTGTAGATTAAATAGTTCCAGAGATAGCAAGTCAGTGCAGAAAGACTGGATTTTTTTACATTTGCACTTTGAAATGGTAGAAAGTACATTTCCAACTGGAATTAATCAACAAATGATGCATCAATTTATTCAGGAGAGATCAAATATTATTAAGAGATGATAATCAGAAAATGTCACTTTTTGACCAGTTTCACCATACGTACTCCCCTAAATACAATTTGACTGAGATTCAACAACAATCCAATTCTGTTAAGAAGCAAATTGATTTGATCGTTCAGTCAAAGATAATGACACAGTTCTGGAAATGGGAACGTGTTGGTATAACAATTGGATTACCGCCAAAATGCAGGTAGAGTCTACCTTTGCTAATTATGAAAAAGCAGAGCACACCGTAATGATGCCTTCTTACGTGCACACCACTATCACACTTTCTACACACCGGTTTATCCAAGAACAATATTGCGACCGTTGTATAAAACATAACTTTGTCATTTACTCGTATAAAACCTGCCACGTAATACTTATGCATTTACCACCCATTCTCCCTAGTTGAAAACCATTTCGAGCAATGTTTCATCACCCTTAATTATGAAATTTTTCCCACTTAAGATGATGTGTCATCCTTGTCGTTCAGATTATTAAAACGGTGGCGTATTATATGTCAGTAATAGGAAGTAAAATCACTTTTTAATTAAGCAATGGAAATTAGTCAGGTGTGGACTTTCAGGGAGACCAGAAAATTCATGGAACAGAGGAAATATAGGAGAGTTGATAAAAAGGAAATATCTATTTGATTGTTAACTGAAAGACAATAACGTGTTTCTTTGTTTTACTAATCTTACGAAGGAAAGGAATATAAATGTGTTTTATTCGAAACATCTGCGCGACATAACAAAGAGAGAACGAGTGTGTGTGTGTCTGTGTGTGTGTTTGTGTGTGTGTGCGTTTGTGTATGTGTGTGTGTGTGTGTGTGTGAGAGAGAGAGAGAGAGAGGGAGAGAGAGAGAGAGAGAGAGGGAGAGGGAATACACCGACTTCCCCAACAACGTCGTCGAACACGAAGATTATATAATGTGCTATTCATAAAGCACGAAAAAGAATCGGTACATTCCTGTCTATAAGCTGAACTGAAGTAGCTGAATTTACGATTTGTATCTTTTAATTCACACTTTACTTATTCTGTTAATTATTTAGAACTACTCGTAACGAGCACATCAGATAATCTTTAAGATTCTTGCTCCTGTATTGCAGAAACTCCTGTCAACTTACTAAAAAGTTGCAGATGTACCAACGCCAGTTCTTATGAAAAATGTATATCAGTTGTCGACACAACTTTGAGGCTACTTTATATTGAATGAAATATTCAGATAATTACAGCAGAGAAAGTATTTGCAGGTCCCAAGTTTTTCCAGCGTCCATTAACACAACAATTGAATTTTATGAGGCGGGTTTCTTAGAAAAACCGGGACCGCTCTCACGTGCCTGAAAAACTCAGAGCAAGGAGCAGAAAACTTCGATGTATCACAGAAAATGTGTCTGCCATTTGTTGCCTATTACGAATTTAAAATATATTCCATTCTGATACAGCTTCAGTTACAAATCAAAAATTTGTATACTACAGGAACAGCGGTTCCCATCGAGATGAAGCTGATTAATAAATATGTTATAAAGTATACTGTGTTATTTGTGTCATACGCAATGAGAAGTTTTGTAAACCATCTTTTTTGTTGTTGATTTAATTATTGGCATTATGTTACGGGGAATAATGTCAGTAGTCTAGTGCTTGTTGTAATTAATTTAATTTGTATTGCTTTTTGTCAATAGAAGTAAATAAAAAAATTTCGATGCCGTAATTCAAGATTAATCACCGTAATGTGTCATGTTTCACGAAAATAAGATAGTGGTTTTGGTGCCATTTGCGCAGATATTTTCTTATTTATTTACTGAATTTTTCGAATAGCTCTTTTATAGACCAAGTTAAATAAAAAAGTTTCAATTCTTGCTGCACGCATTCTTCTTCCTCTTCACCCACATTCATTTCGTATGTTCTGATCTCTGTTTTTTCCCTTGTTCGTCCGTGAAGATCACTTTCCGGATTATGTTAATAAATAAATTGCTTTTATGTGTGTGCATTATATTGATGTTTTTATCCTAGAGATCATTTCATGCATGTGTATATCATGCTGGTTGTGCTTTCAGCTTCATACCTTTCATACAGATTCGCTTCGTCGCCCTGCCATCATCCCTTCCAGCCAAACGCCGGAAGGACGAAGTATTTCTTATGCGTATGTTCACAGATTTCTTTGTTTGTGCTTTGCCTGTTGCATTCTGTTTCTCTTGTCCTTAGCCAAAATATGCTTCTAACCAGCCATCTTTCTGTTTTCATGATTTTGCTTATGCCACATTTCTGCACTAGTTTTAGTGTTTCGGCGCCACACAGAGCCTCAGGTCTCACTACTCTATCACAGCATTTAATTTTAGTGTTCCACGATAAAGCCTTGTTCTTGTAGATGTTTTTGTTGTTCTGGAAACCAGTTTTCGTATTCTTTGCCCTCTAAACTGTCCTGTTCACTATTTTTTTATTCTTAGTCACGCACCTAAATGTTAGAATGAGCAGGCAATCTTGAATTTATTTTGTTTCGTTATTTCCGAAGACACTTTGTAACGTTTGTTATAAATTCTGTCATTGGGAATTAATCTGTTAAACCAATTTATACCGTTTGCACAGTTTGGTTTATACTTGGTTTTTAGCATTTTCTGGTTTATCTGCTATCAAGGAAATATCATCTATGAATGCCAGATATCCAATTAGCTGTAACCTTTCTGGTTTTCCAATTTGATGCATGTTGTGTCGGATTTTCTCTATTCTCTAACCACTTTCTCCAGTGCGTAGTTGAAAAGCAACGCTGACTATCCATCTTTATGCTTGACTCCTCTGTATATCTCAAAGATTTTGAAGAATTCTGTGCAATACCTGACATTAGATGAGGATTTTATGATAGTACACTCACTCCACTGGACCATCCATCAAAATTACGTTTCATGTTGTCACATGTTACATTCTTGGTGCTGATTCGCTTGTTAACAGAGAAACCACCAAAGACAGAAGATTTCTTCGTATGAACGATGGGTCGAAAGCAAACAGATTTGATAGTTCTGGAGAACATTTACATTATAATTGTATTAAGATTGGTATCTTCATGCTTCCTGTTTATGTAAGGCAGTTGCAAGTAATTATACAGTGTATGTTCTGGGCATGGCTATATTGTTGCAGATATCTCTTTTCATCCTTCCTTGTTAAATGTCGCTAGTTTTCTAGCGGAAAAAATGGAAGTGATAGACACAGTCCATTTTCTCTATGTGAAAATGGCGGAAAGTACCTACGTGCTGGAAACAATCCACTTATACTACATCGAAATGATGGTGAACCGAAGTGCTCCTTAAAATTCTCTGTTAAACACCTATTGCATATATCTGACACTGCAAGCGTCCAGAGGATAGATGCGCTGTACGATTGAACTATTAACACATCCGATATGTTGAATAATGCTTAAATTTTATTTACTGAGCTGTGATATCGAGTTTCAGTTTTTGACGTTATACAGAGTGGGATTTAATGTAGTTTGATGATTTGTGACATTCGAAATTGTTACCATTAATAAAGATTATTCATAGCACTTAATTGTGTTAGAATATGATATTTGATTCTGATTTTATACTTTAGAAGTGGGAGTTACTTAAGCTTAGAACGTGGACTATGGTTATTTTGGTGCAGCTGGGTTTCTCGTTTTGGTTATGGCCTACGATGTGTGGTACTGGACAAGAGTTGTCTGTTTAATGTTAAGGGATCGAACGTACTCTAGAAAAAGAAGAAACTGCACGAAATAAAATAGCTGATATAAGATGCGAGGATTGGAAGGTAGGAACGTATAAAAGTTGAGGTGAACAGCCAGCATTATGGAGGAACATGCAGGGCGATGATGAAAGAAGGGTGATGTTAGCTAAATATTATTCTCTGGAGCTGCATAGGTATGCAACTAGAAAGTAGTACCAGTGAAAGGATTCCTGGATGTTAAGGAAAACTAAAATGGTCTACTTTTATGTGTTTCGTTGTTGGGAGGTTAGTGGGAAATTGAATGAGTGGGGTGACTTATTGTGTAGTGACAACAGTGAATCGGATTTTGGAAATTTGTAGGAGTGCTGGTAAGTGCTTTAGAATTCGTTTGTTGACGATGCTTTCAAAGAGATTTTTGAAGAAAGCCGTGAATCTGATTAGTCAGGTGAATGTCTAAATGGAGACTTCTATGAAATAGACAAACGAAAACAAGAATTTTTAACACTACTCCTTTTAATACACCGGCATATGCTTTCGAATGGAATCAAGTACTTTAAAATAAAATATAAAAACTATTAAAATACAACTTGAAATGTCAGGTTACTCGCCAACAAAAAATCTGAATTGGTAAAAGAAATGAAAGTCAAGAAAACACATATAGTGGCTGCAACGGAAACGAAGAAAAAGTTAAAAGGATCAAACATGGTTAATAATGTGATAATGTTCTAGAGCGGAGTACTGCAAAACATTAGAGCTCCTGTAGGTGTGTCAATACTTGTGGACAAAAAATGGGCAGCTAAAATAGACTCATACACTTATATTACTGGACGAATAATGACTATAAGATTAAAGCTTGACAACAGTGGCAAAAATGCACCAGAAGAAAGAAAGAAAGGGAAATGAAAGAAACTTACTCCAGTTTGAAAAATGAAACAGACAAGCAAAACGAAAAAGGAATTCGTGATATTCCTGGGAGGTTTTAACTCACGAGTGGGGATTGAACCCGTAAATAATGTAAGTGGCACACACGGGGAGAGTATTTTAAATATAAGTGGATAAGAATTACAACAATTTGCAGTTTTTAATAACCTGAAAATTACTAACTTTTTTTAAAAAGGTTGAATGTCGTTATTTGATTACATAACAATACTAATGGAGAATGGTGCGAATATAAAACATCCCTCAGTCGAATGTCAACCTGTCTGCCCATGGTGTACCTTTTACAAGCTAACAAGGCTCTGACGACAGAGTGTCGGTGATGTAACTCTAAGATCGAGTGCAGGGGAAATGCTGCACCAATAATCACTTAAAGAGAGATATAGGTTTAACCGTTGAGCTTGTAAAAGGGTTTTCTGGGTTGATATCCCATTCAGGGGCATTTCAAAATACCTCCGGTTGTTACGTTTGCTTGTAAATATGGAATGGTTTGTCTACGTAACTCCTGCTAGAGAAAAGGACAATAGGAAATAGATATCTGGAAAAGTAAGAAAAGTAAAACAGGCGCTGCTTACAAAAGAAAACAGTAAGCATATTCTCACAAAAATAGGTTTATTTTGCAGCTTTCTCAGAAACTACGAAGAAATTGAAAGGTAATAAATATGTTGAAAAGTATATAACGTTGTATAGTGGAATACAACTAAATGGAAGGACAAGTAAATGTGTAACAATACTCGTAAACAGAAAATTGGAGAAATATATAAAGAATTATGAAATATAAACGAAAGAATTATGATAGGGGAAATGGGCGACTAAGGAATCAATTATCATTCAAGACTATGTTCAAAATGGTTCAAATGGCTCTGAGCACTATGGGACTTAACATCTGTGGTCATCAGTCCCCTAGAACTTAGAACTACTTAAACCTAACTAACCTAAGGACATCACACACATCAATGCCCGAGGCAGGATTCGAACCTGCGACCGTAGCAGTCGCGCGGTTCCGGACTGAGCGCCTAGAACCGCTAGACCACCGCGGCCGGCAAGACTATGTTCAAAAAATTATGGACCAGTATAATCAAAATCATCAAAATGTTCTGTTTGATGACCTAAAGGTGACCCAAATTAAAGTGTTTGACACAGTTCAATACCTGTCGTTGTTGAATTGTATGGAGAAACGTCAGAATGGACAATTACTTGGAATTTTTCCTATTTTAAGTCATTAAAAAATAACTAATACACATTTTAGGAAAAAATTATGTTCACCAATATACAGTACTTGATGCCAGTAGGGGGTACAGATTAGTTATGGATTACGTAAGAGTGGACAGAAAAATACAAGGTAAAGTAAAAAATACAAGAGTGTATAGAACTTTTGATAGCGGAAATGATCGAACTGCAGCTCTTGTTAAACGGAAGCAGACGTAACCTTTCACTACAGAGAAGTAAGAAGAGGTTTACAAAGTATACTTACTCCAGTGTGAAAGTATTAATGGGCTATATCAGAAGAAATTATCAAAATGGTTAGAACAGCCAGGACACACTGAAGAACAATAGGGAGTAGTGTGAACAATATTACAAAAGATGGTGGATTAAAAGCTATAAAAGCCTGTGGTATAATGCTAACCTGGAGAAGGATGAAATATAGAATAGGTTTAAGTGGAATTAACGCGCTAACCATGGAGGATTATAGCTACAGCTTTAATTGATACATTTGTTTAACGTATATTGGAAGGAAAGAGATGTACCACAAAACTGGAAGAATGCAAAAGTAATATTGGCATATAAGAAAAGAGAAAAAATGTATGTGAAAATTACAGAGAGATAAGTTTACCTGAAATAGTTAATAAACTGTATACAAGAGCTTAAACACAAGACTGGAAACAAAAGAAAAATGGAAGAAAAGGTGTGATTTAGAAAGGTCCGATCAACGACTTATGCAGCTTTCTTTTTATGAAAGCTTTTTGACTAGAGAGAGTTTAATAATGAGACACAAATATTGCTTTTATAAATTTTGAAAAAGCTTTCGACAATGTGGTTACAGAAAGTGTTGGAGAATAATGGTGCACGCAGGTTACCCTTTACAGCTTATATCAAGCGTCAAAAGTCTGTATAAAGGAACTCAATAATCTTAGATATAGATGTCATACATACAGAACCAATAAAAGCAAGTAAAGGGGGCGAGACAGTTTTTACATAGTAGATGGAGTTCACAATGAAATTCTAGACGAAATGCTCGCATACAATTAAACATCTCGTTAAAACTGAAAATAATGACTCCTATATTCTGATAACCTTACACGGATTGTTTTTCAAGAGAGGATGATATACAAAAAAGTATTTGTGAAGTGCAATAAATATGAGAATATCTTCTAGAAAATCTACATGAATTGCATTTTGCGTAAAAGCATCTGTGGAACATTTACTAGTTAAAAGCATAAAACACGAAACGAAAAGCCTTTGTCATTTTATAATACAATCCGATTTTGTGAAACTCAATCCTAGGTACTGAATAAAGGACAAGAAAAAATACAAGGAATAGAAATGAGATTTTTAAGAACACTGAAGGGTTGCAAAAACATAGATAAAATATATAATGAAGATATTCGGAACATTTGAAAACTTGTGGCATGAAAGAAAAACTGAATGAAAACAAAGAGAAATAGAATGAAAATCTACAAAGAATAGATCCAGAGAAACTACCAAATCAGATAAAGGTGTTCAAACCAAAAGAGAAAAGAAATCCTTAAAGTCTGAGAAAAACCTAGGAACCGTAATGTAAGACACCCAGGGATAATACTGGTGAGGTACCGGCCCTCCCCGCTTCAAATGTGCTTCTCAAAGAATGTATGATAATTTTTTTTTTTTTTTTAGTTGTGGCAGGTTGGGCAGACCCTCATACAATGAGAACCAAGTTTAACTTCCAAGATCAAAATATATTATGATAATCAAACACAGTAGATCTGTACTGCACTGTTCACAATATTCCGTATACACACCTTGAAGTGCTGCGCTAACAATCTTCGTGAAAGTGGACTAGATACTGAAAATACAATCATGACTCAAAAATGGTATTTCTAAATACAGTGTCATCTTGAAGCCATTATGTGTGGAATATATGCATGTAGTTCACGAAATTCGTGTAGTTTCTGGGGAATAAGTATTTTTGAAAAATAAAACCCAAATTTTCAACACTTATACATATGCTTATATTTCAATCAACTACTGTTTAAAATATATCTTAAATTTTATTTTAATAATATATCCACAATTTTAAGTTAAAACTTCATCAATTTTTATAGTTTTGGCTCAGATGTGGTTGACGTGTTAAATTCGTCACTTCGATCAACAGGCGGTGAATTGCCTAATTTCGTCCTCTTCCATGTTGCATTCAACCTCTGGTGGATTACCATATGATTCGAATCCGCAATGAACACATACAAATGAGCATCGATGTCCTGCGTTTCTGCAACTGTATTTTGCCACAAGTATTTCTGCACTGACATATCGTGTATAACAATGCCTGTGGGGCTGGTTCTTTATTCATTGATACTGGAGTTAGACCACAAGTATCCTTCTTCCACCCATAGTTGAGGGCATCTTTTTCATACCCATCCATGTTTTAACTTGCATATAAGTTCTGCTTGCATGATACTTAAGTTCACTCCTTGACGGAGGCAGGCGTGGCAAATTGTTGTAGGTTTAGAAAAGTGAAACTATCGCAGCTTATCTATAAGTGTTCGAAACACCTCCATAAAGTGCCATAATGAAATTTTCAGTTGTTTCCACGATCCTCTCTATTTCTGCAGCCGTATCATTGAAAAAAGAAACATTTTTATCCTTGGATGCATCAATGTCAAGTGTGATGCAAATTTTAGTTTTCTCTGCCCAAACGCTGCGGAGATGTTATTGCAACCACTTAGACTATCGTATGAAGAAATACGAGTATAATGTTTTTTACAGTATCTTTATCTGAAAGACATTTCGGGATAAAACGCCTCTACTATGTTTCTTCTTTCATATTTGCTAAAGTACACATTGTTTGGTGCCAGCGCTGTCAGCAAAACCAAAAGATCAGTGTCTTCTCCAATATTAAAAACAACAGAATCGTGTTCGGAAGACAACGAAATGGAAGTTTTGACAATTAAAACATCTACGTCTTGTAAGCCGCCTCTACTATTTTATTGATTTTGTTAGGGAATACAGTTAATTTAATACTTGCTGTGGCCTGGCTGGTTAGAAAAGTTAGGCACCAAACACCATTAGGATAGTGAGCGAACTTACTCCCAAGGTACATGCGCCATTAACTAAAGTTTTGACCGTGAACCTACGACACAGGTCGTATCTGTTCTCCCACAGTGCTATGTGATTCCTTCCCTTCCAAAATATTCCATTAACAGTGAAGAGGATTTAATATGTGATCACTTTTGCACAATAAAGTTATTATATTCCACTTTAAGTTCTAGTAATACGTCCGTACTGTTTCAAACTACATTCACACTACAATTGCATTAACTTATTTATCACGCGATGGTATGAGTTTAATATTGCCGGTTCGTTACTGTACGATCGCCGTTTCATTAACAGTTCACCCGGGTAGGAAATTTGATACCGAGCTTCAAAATTTTAACTTTTCTGGCAGACACACATGTTCTGCTTGCGTTTTAAGTGTCGTGTGACTGTAAGGAAAACCTTTCAATTTTATGAGCGATCGCGAGAAGTACAGGCACTCAGGATCTGCCCTGGATGCTTGCTCAGACTCAACTGACTCACTCCTTCGCGCCAGAAGATCTCCAGGCGTCAATTTCCGTTCTAGAACGATAGGGCATTCCAGTCAGTGATGCCGCCGCGCTGTAGCAGAAGAGCATAAGAATAGATTCTGTCGCTCAAGAATAGGATCGATATCGGTACCCTTATAATATTCTATTGCCTGCTTCGTGACCATCTGCGCTCGCTGAAATTCCATCTGAAGCAGTGAGAAGAAGCGGATGTTTTTTCCATCAAAGAGAACTTCTGCTCAAGGTTGTAACCCGACACAACGAAATCTTTTGGTGATTTTTGTGCTCCTTTTACTTTCTTTTGTGGCGCGCCCATCGACAACTACCACAGCATTTTGGCCATGGCGACGCTCTATGTAGGTCATAAATAGTTTAAAAATAGCAACAAAATATTCGGTCTGATTCCAGTGAACTCTGCGTAGAGGCTTATGCCTTCCTTAGAAAAAGTGACAATGAGAAGGGAGCAAGTTCGTATTCGAAGTATTTTTTTCAAGTCATCATCATACAGCTTAAAGACGATCATCCTGTAGAAAAGCATGACAAGATTCAGAACTACTTTTCCTTTCTTCGTGTTTATATGGTTGGTAACTATTGCTAGAGACACCATTGCATTTTCACGAAGGAAATATGTGTTCTTGAAAGTGCTGTTCACAATTCTATTCATTCCTCTAGAATCAGCCTCCCCAGATAGATGGCAATTGACGTTTTCACATTCAGTCACTCTATTACTTATTGAAGCAGTTGGAAAAGACTTTGACTGGAAAATCGCTGAACTAATTTATTAAAGTCACTACTATGCTTGGGGATACGGGAACGTCTCATATCATGATGGTGTTCCACAATAGCCGATTCACAACTGCAGAAGTTCTCAGTTTCATTATAAACAATTTGAAATTTTCTGTTGACACTTATCTGCCCTTGCTGTCATCGGAATTGTGTGGATGATATTTTTCCGAAAGTCGGACGGTACGCCACTAGTCTGATAGCTTCTACGCACCAGAGTCCAGAAGTGAGAATGCTGTCCGTTAAACCTCGTCCCCGAGTCAGCCCACCAGAACTCGTCATTATTTTCATGACGGTTTGTTCAGTTGTCGTATCCGACTATATCGCAGATCAGAACTTGCCAGAACGTCTGACTTTTTCGATTTCCTCACATTTTTCCTGCAGCCTTTTCATCTTGGCTTTCTTGCACTTCCTCTTTCTTTCATTCATTAGTGATTTATATTTCTGTATTTCTGTCTTCCCCTGAATATTTTTGTACTTTCTTCTTTCTTCTATCAGTTCAACTATTTCTCCTGTTACCCAGGATTTCTTCGTAGCTGCCTTCTTACCTTGTTGGTCTGCGCAACATCTGTGATTGCCTTTTTCGGAGATGTCCTTTCTTCGTCACTTGAACTGCTTACTGTAGTGTTGTTTATCGCAGTATCCACATCCTTATAGAACTTAAAAGTTGTCTAATCTTTTCTCAGTAGTTCGGTATCTCATTTCCTTCCATGCAAATTCTTGCGGATGGTTTCCTTAAACTTCGGCCTAGATCGTTACTAATTGCGGTTCGAGTCGATATTCTGCTCCTGATTACGTTTGACAATCCAATATCTGATTACGGAATCTCTGTCTGACCACGATGTAATCCAGCTGGAATCTACCCGTATCTCTAGGCCTTTCACAAGTATATCTCTTCCTCTTGTGATTCTTGAACAGTGTATCCACTGGTACTAACTGAAATTACTGCAGAACTCAATCAGTGTTCCGCTTCTCTCATTACTGCTAACATACCCATATACTCCTGCAGCTCTTTGTTCTGCAACCTTCTCCTGCTACCTCATTCTAATCCTCCATGATTATTAGATTACCATCCCCCTTTACATATTGAATTTCCCATTCAATATCCTCATATACTTTCTATATCTCTTACTAGTCTACTTGCGACGTCGGCATATACAGGTATTCGGAAATTCCGTTACAAACGTCTAGAACTTGTAGAGGGGAGTGTGTGAACGACATTTTGGATATGATCCCATGTCCAGAAACGCACAGTTTAAGTTCTGCGCTGGTTTCAATTCAAACTTATCCAAGTCTACTTGAGGAACTGAAGTAGGTGTGACCCAATCAAAAATGGGACTTAACATCTATGGTCATCAGTCCCCTAGAACTTAGAACTACTTAAACCTAACTAGCCTAAGCACAGCACACAACACCCAGTCATCACGAGGCAGAGAAAATCCTTGACCCCGCCGGGAATCGAACCCGGGAACCAGGGCGTGGGAAGCGAGAACGCTACGTGACGCAATCGAAATGAAACATAACGAGTCAGTTATTTGTCGCGTAGGCATATTTTTTGCATTAACACTCAAACATTACGTGTTTACATCATTCCAAAACAAAAAAAGAGTCCAGCACAAGGCACGTACAGAACAGTATTGGTGCAGTACAACAGTAGCTCAATGTGTGGCCACCAACGTTGTTACAGACACTGTACCTACGAAGCATGATCTGGTACACACTATCCGCCCCACCTGGTGTCTGTTCAGTTTCTAGTACAGCAGCCAGAACCCGCGCCAACAGATCTTCCTCTGTCTGTAAAGTATACTTGTAAACTGAACTTTGCTTACATTAAGTGATATCAGGTAACTGTCTGACGTTGTGCACGTCGTGCAATCTACCCTGTTGCATAGCATAACAAGAATCTCTGAGACTTTTCTCTTTCCCTCAGCAGACCTGAGCGCTCTATACATCTAAACTGAAACAGTCGTAGAACCGAAATGGTACGTTTCCGGACATGGGTTCCTATTGAAAATATGTACTCACTCCCCTCTGCACGTGCCAGAAGTATGTAACGGGAATTTCAGAACACCCTGTTACCTGTACTGCTGTTGTCGACGTTGATTTCATTTCTAATCTGATGAAAACATAAAAAATACAATTAATTTTTGTGTGATTTTAATATCGTCTAGAGCGAGACAGGTTTAAGCTAAACAGTTTTTGCGGAATTTTTTCCAATCAATGGTGGTGTAGTACAGTAACAAGTGGTAACGATACGGAATGAAGAACAGCATTGAAACCAAGACTGTTTGTTCTATCACATAGTTTTTGTGGAGTTGTTTACCAGTTTTAATGAAGAGGCTAATTAAAATGGAGTTTCACACACGACTGTTTGAAAAGCAGAAAATCACAATGGAAAAATGGAGAGAGAATGTTATGAAAAGCGCATGACACTTAAGTGAGTTTAATAAATGTTTAAAATCTAAGAACTATGTTCCTTTACTGAACTTCGTTCTTTCAGCAGTAGTTAGAGTTGTATGATGGACTGTTCATAACGATCGAATTTCGAGTGCAACTGTCTTCCGTTGATAAACATTTAATGATAGGTCACTGTATTTCGTTGTCACCACAGGTGCAAATAACCAAATTACAAATTAGGTTGATAGATAATAATCACGTTTCCTTGACGTTTTGTATTTTTGTTTTTGAGGCATCTCTTCCTTCATGTTGTTTATCGTACTATGAA
This sequence comes from Schistocerca piceifrons, assembly GCF_021461385.2. Classification (NCBI taxonomy): domain Eukaryota; kingdom Metazoa; phylum Arthropoda; class Insecta; order Orthoptera; family Acrididae; genus Schistocerca; species Schistocerca piceifrons. Next base: position 630,766,223 of record NC_060140.1, read on the forward strand.
ATTATAGGGCGTACGGTGTGTATCTTGATTTCGGTTATGAGCAAGGAAAAGGGTTGCGTAATGTCACATCGTGCTAAAGACTACGTCTGCAGAGCTGAGTAGACTTAGTACTGAGACAACAGCATATCACAGGGTTCATTCTCTGGCATTCTGTTCACCAACATCTGACAGTTTACTGCGTGGAAATATTCATAAGTACTGGACACTCCTGGTTCAAATCCAAAGACGTCTCTAGCTACCGTTCCATACAGAGTGTCAATTCGCCGTCTTTTCCCATTCAGTCGTTCTCAGAGTTCGTGGCACGTTCATCTAGTCAATGTATAGATTTAAAAATTTTTTGGAAACTAGTATTTCACATTGAATTAACAAATAACTACACTAAATTGGTAAATAATATTTATGCTTACCGTTAGTAAGAAAACAGGTAACAAGCAGTTAAATTTCCACCATGTGCCGAGTAATAATGTTCACATCATACTCCGCAAGCTCGTACCACTAATTGATCCCCCCTTCCGTGTTCCACTCGCGAACGGCGTGTGGGAAGAATGATTGTCGGTAAAACCCTGCATTAGCTCTAAATTTCTAGAATGTTTTCGCCATGGTCATTTAGTGAGATTTATGTGGGAAGAAGTAATATGTTGTCCGACTAATCCCGGGAAGTACTCTCTCGAAATGTAAACAGCAAAGCTCTCCGTGATGGACAATGCCTCTATTTAACGTCTGTCACTTGAGTTTGTTGAGACTCTACGTAAAGCTCCCGCGCCGGCTAAAAGACGTGACGAAACGTGTCACTCTTCGTTGGACCTTCATCAAAACACAAACTCATCACGAACAACAGTTATGCACAAGCTGAAGTTGAGTAGGCTAGTTTAAAATGTACAATGTGAATTATGTTCTTAACTGCTAATCAGAAAGTTGTATGAATAAACAAGTTCTACGTGATGGTAGTCCTATAGACTATAAGCAGTTCATTATTTATTTATTGTTATATTGTTCTACAGAGAAGCTTTCGAAGGATCGATTAATGCAGTAGTGTTTGCTTTCAACTTTCTTCCTAATCTTCTGAGAACATGCAAGATCACCTCACTGTTATAAACTAATATAAAAGTTTCTCACTTTAGCCGCGGTTCTGCAGAAAGTGGAATAGATGACGCACGGTACAAGTGATCAAGTCTTCCTGCACGAGCTAACGCTTACTTATGAATCTTAATGAATAAGCACATAGGATTTCTTCCTACCCGTTTTCTGTGAACCTCTCATAGGTGTTGTCCCTTGAAGCAGCTCTGAAGCGCACTGGATTGTGCAGAAGATGCAAACAGGTTACATGTGGTTTTAAGTCGTCATGATTTACTTGAAATAAGTCCCAGGATGCCATTACGACGTGTTTATTATCAGACACAGTAAAACAGAAACAATTTAATGGTCTGAAACTTTACATCTCAAGAAGTTAATACATTTCTAGAGCATGGTAAAGCTTACTATCACATAAGAACAGGCTATGAATGCATCTGACTGCCGAGATTGACGCGCTGCTGAAATCTCTTGCTTACACCGTAGAACTTCATAACTGTTCGGACATCTCTGTTAATGTAGCAATATTCATTCGTCTACTGAATAGCGATATTATGGTGTTAAAGCACTGATGACCCGAAATCTCGTCCTAATATTTGCTATGTCAAAATTGGATTTCAATAACTAATACGGAATAAACAAAATTCTGAGTTTAATGCCAGATCACTTATGATTCTCTACGTATTGACTGCCAAGCTAGATCCGCTCTCAGTGTCTGCCTATTTCTTCCCATTCCCGTGATTCACTACCACGCCATGTGGTCTACTCGTCATCACTATCTTCGTGAGAATCAGCTTCCAATCGCTGCCATCGTATTCTGCTGTGCTGTTTAAGGCAGCGAATTACTTCTGCTTTACGCCAAGTTCTAGTAAACATAAAATTTAGGAAATAAAATAAACTACGAAACAGGAGTAACTTCTGAAACACGCAACTTGTAGAATACGTTGGAGGTAGAATGAAAAACCGCACTCTCAGTCAAGAAGGTAAACGCTACAATAAAATTATTATTCAGAAGTGTACTATTGTGTAACTCACAGCTGTGCTAAATTGCTTCTAATATGCTCTAAATGCTGTTGAACAGGATATCTTGGATGCAAATATCCGTAGGTGACAAGTCATTGAACATTTATTTGCAAATTTTCACTTCCAACCATTTATTGAATGACAACATGTAAATATTTTCGTACATTGGTAAAAATTGACAACAAGATCCCTTAGAGAAGGATGGGCCTTCGCCCTGTCCTGTCTAGCGTTTGCAATAAGAAAAACTAATATAAGAAAACAAATCAGTTGACTGAGAATCCATAAAACATAAAGCGCAATATTCAGCTTGGCTCAGTTAGTGTCAAGAGCATTCCAAAATTTTAAAGAAACTTTAAACGTCAGAACATCAAGCAACCAGTCACTGCTGCAATTTCTAGTAATCCCCTATCACCACTAAATTATTCTGGACGGTTACACCAAAGTGAAGCTTGGAGCCTTAGATCATTACTAAAACCATGAGACAGTAAAAGGGTTCAATTACTTCAACTTGCGACAAGTGGCATTTATAAAGCCTTGATAACAATCCTTAAGAACTAAGCAACTTCCCACGTTATTAAGAATAGAACGTTTAGTATTCTGGCCACATCTTACACTTACGAAAAACTCAAAGTTACACACACAACATTACATTAAGTAACCATTAAGACAAGGGAATGGTTCAGAAGGTATCTGATCCTTCATTCAGCCAGATAGACAAGCATCGAGCGCTACTGACCAGTGAAGTTGGCGTTTGTTCCTTTGTACCAGGCAGAAGTCAACCTTTGTAATCAGCATCCATATAAAATACGTCCATGTGGCATTCCATGTGCTGATCTACCTTACAATACACATTATACAAGCAGACCTCTATAACAGAGAAAAGGAACACACTAAACTTACATATCATTATGAGGCAATCATATAGACCAACATTTTTGCTAACGTGCCCCGCAAGGAATGAGCACCAATACAGCATTTAAGCCATTTAACTTTAGCAAGCGCAGGAAACAGCAGTGACATAATTTTGCTCTGAAGTAAGTCACAAGCGTAATGACTGGCCAAATTATCACGCAACGAGTAAATCAGTAGTTTGGAATTTTACGGGCGTAACCTGGGTTTTCTAGGGCATGTTGACTTGAATGACACTACGTGCGACCGAACATCCTACCAAAATATTCTAAACACAGCCTACAATGCGGCACTTGATCTTGTCCGGGCTAACAGCCAAGCCAAATAACAGAGAATCTGATACATTATTAAATCAGTAGCCTTATCAGGAAACAAGGACTCTGACAGTTCTTCACCAGTTATAGTGCATTTGAAAGGGCCGTAAGATCCACGGTCCTCGACGTGATGCGACAACCACACGCCGCACCACGCCCCCCCTCAGGCAGGAGCGTGTTACTGTGCTCTGCAGTGTACGTCCTTATCAATGGCGATCCTTCTCCACCAGTGCTTCTTGCGCGTGGCGTGCTATTGACCCATCGAAGATAACGTGTCCCGGCGTCTAGGCAGACCAAACCCTCAATCACCGAGTGCGCTCCGTCCCTTCTGGCAACGATCACAAGACTCAGCGGCGTACCTGAGTTTAAGATAAGCCCACAACGAGCGGAACTACATTCCAACAGAGTACCGCGGCACGATCCGGATCTATTGAGGATACCGCATTTGAACTACAGCAGCATGACAATACGTAGCAAATTTTGTATGTCAGTCATTAGGCAACCTCCGAACAACATGGACGAAAGTGACATGGATGTGATACTAATTTCTTTGTTATATGATGAATAAGACTATGTATTTGTAAATGTGAACGTTGGTGACCTCGCAAAGAATAGCAATACAGGGTTCGTTTCACGGCCAGGCTTAGCAACAACTGTAAACAAATAACTTGAATACACCAAGTCCAAAAGATTACCAGACACGAGAGTTCGACTGCTTCACCTGATTGTTGGAGACGAATTAACAAACTATCTGATGAGACCTTAGCCAGCCGCGGTGGCCGAGCGGTTCTAGGCGCTTCAGTCTGGAACCGCGCGACTGCTACGGTCGCAGGTTCGAATCCTGCCTCGGGCATGGATGTGTGTAGTATCCTTAGGTTAGTTAGGTTAAGTAGTTCTAAGTTCTAGGGGACTGATGACCTCAGATGTTAAGTCCCATAGTGCTCGGAGCCATTTTTTTTTTTTGTGAGACCTTATCTGGTTCACAGTTAGATGACCGTTCGAAAAACATATTCGGTTACAGACATAACAGAGCCTGAAGAGTTCGAGAAAACGCTTTTGGAATACTGTGCCAAAATTCAGGATTTGCTGTCTCAAGCTCTCTCTCAATCCACAATATGTAGAGAACGTGAGTGTAGGCACTTGTGTCTTATACAGTTTTCTGAGGAACGATACACTGTTGTTCGACAATGAAGAGACCGACGAAGAGATACAATTACGAGACCTTTGTAGTATAGGAGTCAATTCTTAAATAATGCTGTCAGATACTGGATAGATTCAAAGATTATTTCAGTGCCTCACAATGTCGTTTCGTCTCGCAAAACGATAAGATAAACAGAGGATGGCGTCGAAGAAAAAATAAGTAGCAGAAAAACGTAATAATAAGAATCTAGTCATAAAATATAAAGACATAGTCGTCCTGTACACAAAATAAAAAGGATGTAATTTGTAGTATTCGAACGTTATGTATATTCCCATTTCCTTCGGAAATACTGTTTCTTCTTGAATTATTCGTATAATGTTCAGTCTGAAGATAATACAACTCTGGATATTCAGTTACATACAGTTAACTTGTCCTCAATTAATGCCATTTTGGTAAACAAACTTTCGTTTCACACGGCAAGAGAACAATGACTGGAATGACGCACAGTGTCGCGACACTTGCTACACCGCACTAGCGACAACGCAACTACGCGACGCCGCACAGCACGTCGTAGTTGGCCAGTTGGTCAACCTTCCCTCACAGTGCAGCGCCACGCAGTTCCACTGGCGCGTAGTGCTTTCTGTCTCATACGATTTCACATAAATAATGTTTCCTAGCTTCACGTCGCGCAGCTCTACTGAGGTGCAGTTTTGCTCAAACAGCCACGCACCCTCTTGTCACGGGCATACTGTCCAACTTCTGCGTCATCGATGCTGATGATCGATAGATTACAAAATGGACGTATCAGTTTTTACTACTGTGTGTACGAACCAGTATGGACCAATATATGGAAAACTGAGTGAGAATTCAAATATATTCATAAAATATATATTTGGTGCAGATCCAAAATAATATAACGCTCTAACACTAGGGAGTGATGGTGTGCAATGGAAGTTCTCAGCCACGTCTGCAAATCAAACCTTTTTATCTACAATAAAATTTTCATTCTGCAACGGACTGTGTGCAGATATAAAACTTTCAGACAGATTAAAACTGGCAGAAGTAAAGCTGTGAGGACGGATCGTAAGTCGAGCTTAGGTAGCTCAGTCGGCTAGTCTGCCGTTTGGCAGGGCAACAGAGCGGACACGTCCGTGTTTCCGTGTGCGGAGCGCGAGCTCGCCTTGTTTACATTCTGACGGTCGTTGCTTAAATGCCGGCTTACCTTCTACGATACATGGCGGCCCGTTACCGTAAATCTACACTCCGATTTACTTTCTGCAACGATTATGCGCGACGCAAAGCACTCTAGGTGGAGCGTTTTCTGCGAGAGAAAGTGAAGACCCTGGCGACCGATATTATCGGAATACATTTGTCGATCGTGGGAAGCACCGTCTATGTTAAAATCATTAACGGCGCGGCGTGCGAACGCATCCTACGTGAGACCAAACAGGGGCTCCGCTACTGTTATGCTGATGGCAATGTGGGGGCGGTAACCGTCGGGCTTAGGCATGCATACGATACGCATTTTCGAACTGCCATTCAAACTTTCTGCAGAGTAAGTTGTCGCGGCACTTCGACCATACGACACAGTACACAGCCATACTGCGGAGAATTGGACACAGTTTCGGACATATCCTGTCAGAAAGGTGTCCGATAGGTCACCATTGATTTACGAAGCCTTGTTCCGTCCTACTTACAGATCGGCGGATGCCATGCAATAGTTATATATGATGGCCAGTGTCGGACTCGTTCCGGGTGCGGCAAAGAAGGCCACCTTAGATCCGAATGCCTACAACGGCGTATCAAGCAACTTCCATCTGCCCAAGGACCACCCTCGTCGCAACCTACTGTGCTACCGGTGACATTCGCCGGTGTTCTTGCTTCTCCTACCGATTTGCAACGCCGCCCGGACGCCACAAACGAGCCCGACCATACCCAGACTCTCGACTCGGATGGCCCACCACCTCGGCAGGCATCGACTCCGCTCCGATGGTGCCGACGCGACATGCCACTGACGCGACCCTCGGCAACACGATGGAGATCGACTCGCTCACCGTCCCCATGGCGGCCTTCCTGCCAGATCGACGCGACTCCCTTCAGTCGTCGGATACGGAAGGTACCATAAGGTAAACAACATTCTCCGAAAGGTCGCAAGAGAAGGCGCCGCACCGTTTCTGGCCAAGAGGAGAAGTTGCAGGTCGAGGACGAGGCCACTGTCGACCTGCACGACGCCCCTGAATCCGCTATTGCCGACGAAGACGTTGTGAGTGCGGCGACATCCACCAGTGTGCCTGCGCCCGTCTCCCCAACGCCCCATGAGGATGCTGAACTATTTAATGGACACAGCACAGCCGAAACTACACTACATCTTCTGAAGACAAGATGGACGATACACTGGTGCCCGCCTCCATGGCGTGGCACAAGGAGGCGGTCGAGGAGCAGAGCCCGTTAGGGACTCCGCGCCGTCGGGGCCGGGTCCACTAACCATACTCTCCGCAGAACCCGTTGGGGGCGAGTGGGATAATGTTCCACTACGACACCCACGCCCTTGCACTGTCGCCAGGGTGGAACAGCCTCCAGCAGTCCCCCACCAGGCCTGCCTGACAGCAACCAACAACACCAACAACATCTATTCCAGGGTGAAAATCCACCTTATGCAGGAGATGTTCTCTTGGTCAACCTCTAGGATATCAACAGCTATTCTGCGCATGGGCCTTGGGATTTCCGTCACGCAATTTCTGTCACTGATGACGCTTTCCCTCCATCAGCTCAGAGCATGGTACGCACTGCCATGGGAACACGCTACATTAATGTCTATGCTCCTTCAGGCACCGACCAACAATATGAATGGGCCCAATTTTATTCAGAGGACATTGGACGATACGACCACTGCCTACTAGGAGGTGATTTTAACTGCATTGTACACCACAAAGATCTGGTTCCACACTATACTACGTGCCATGAACTACATATTGTGCTGCGGGACCTCCTGCTACACGATACGTGTGAAGTCCAACATGGCAACTGTTCTGGCCATACCTTTCTTACCAGTCATTTCGCAAGCCCTCTAGACAGGATATGTGCCTCACAGACTCTTAAATCTGCGATATGTGGCGCCGAACGTTGGCCACTGGTCTTTTCCGATCACTGCACTTACGTCTGCAAGCTCCTCCTTCCACGCCAAACTGTATGGAGCAGCCGTGCGCCGTGGAAACTAAATACTTCTTATCTGCATGACCTGACTTGTCGCCACCAAGTCGCTGAGACATCGACAGCCTGAGAACGACACCTTCCTCACTACCGCTTGACACTGACATGGTGGATGGACTGTGTCAAACCAGCGATTCGGAGGGCACTGATGAGATACGAGAAGGACTTGGCCAGCTGTCATCGCATCACTGTTGACTTCTATACGATTCTCTGAGATCTGGACACTCAGCCGCCAACCCCAGACAACCAATTGGAACGATAGAGAACTAAGGCGAGGATAATTGTGCTGGCACGTGATATGAAGGCAGCACCAAGATCATGCGGGTTTGGAAATTCGATCCATGCATCATATAGAGTCCGACGGACGACTGCGTCGTCGGTAGATCATCGACACTCTGGTCATGCCTCATGGCTCATAGGTAACGAATCAGAATGACATCTTTTACACATTCGTCGAACACTGCCGTCGTAGTTACAGGGATGAAGATGCTCATACTGGAGCAGATGACTCCATTTTGCATTATGTTACGAGCACTCTCATCCACATGGAGGTGGATACTTTGACAGTGGCAGTCACACGAGGCAAAGTCGGCCATGGAATCGACAAGGGTGCAGTCAACAGATCGCCTAGCATTGACGGACCGCACAGAATGGCCACGCAGTTAGAGGTGCCATGTCATGGACTGCGCGTCCCCTCGCGCCGGAGGTTCGAGTCCTCCTTCTGCATGGGTGGTTAGTTTAAGTAGTGTGTAAGACTATGGACTGATGACCTCAGCAGTTTGGTCCCTTAGGTATTCACACATAATTCAACATTTTTTGAGCATTGACAGCTTACCAACTGAGCTTTCCCGAGACTTCCGGGACCTCATAGCAATGTGGTGGACGACTGTGTATCAAGAACTGATGACATCTGACCAAGCAATCCCACTCACCTTTGTTGGGGGTATTATCATTCCCGTACATGACCCAGCCCACAGTTTGACAGTCATGAATTACAGGCCATTCACCCTACTCAATGCCGATTACAACGTGTCACCGAAAAATACTCCCTCATATCTTCTCCCATGAACAAACAACGCCTGGGGGACAGGTTAACATACAGTCTGCTACAGGAGAATGCTGCAACTTACTTGCGATGGCGGCTGCCTGCAGACTCCATGTAGCAGCTATCACTATAGATTTCGGTAGCATCTTCGATAAAGTGTGCCACTGTTTCCTGTTTTCGGCAGCAGCCCAATGGGCATCTCCCCCCCCCCCCCCCCCCCTGGATGCCATTGCCCTAGAGCCCCTCATCTGGGGCCTGAAAACCAAACACTATGACTGGAGCCTTGGTAAACACACTTTTTGCTGTTGGGCGTATGCTAATGACCTCCTCCTCCTCATCTGCTCTGGCTGTGACATTCTAGTAGTGCTTGAATTGATCACATGTTGTGGGGCTGCTGCTGGCAGTGCCATGAACCTCGCCAAATCTTCTGCGATTTACATTGGACAAGACCTCCAGGAAGGTGAAGTGGCACCCCTGTTGCTGGTGGGGATGTTCCAGTACCTGGGAATTACCTTTACCCCCATGGTCTCACGCCCAGCAGCAACGAATTTCCGTCGCCTGTTACACGTCATCCGTAACAGCGTCCGCCAGAACCTCCTGTGTCGCCAGGTTACACCTCAATGCAATGACTTTCTTAATCGTTATGTGGTATCAAAATTGTTCCACATCTCGCAAGTTCTCCCTGTACCGACAGCAATTGGGTTCAACCTTCAGGTGGCCTTTGGCTGTTATCGCACATCTGGATCCTTGTTTAAAGTCCTTTATGATACAACTTGTAATTATTTTGTGTAAAGTGCTGGTGGGTAAGGCTATTTTGTGATCGTGCACAAGTCGATAACGTATCTGAATGTCTTCTCAAGCCCAGGGTGGCAAACAGACATTCTACATAACTATTAATTTTGGCCCTGTAATACCGCTAATGTTAGGTGTGGTTCGTCTCAAATTAATTAGAAATTCTGCTGTGACATAACAAGAATGCACAAATTTATATAAATGAGAGTTTGGGTTTTCTACTAAAGTGACAACACAACCTCTCCCTTTTTCATTCTACATTTAATTTATCACTGCTTTCAGGCTCTGAGCACTATGGGACTTAACCTCTGAGGTCATCAATCCCCTAGAACTTAGAACTATCTAAACCTAACTAACCTAAGAACATCAAACAAATCCACGCCCGAGGCAGGATTCGAACCTGCGACCGTAGCAGCCGCGCAGTTCCGGACAGAAGCACCTAGAACCGCTCGCCCACCGCAGCTGGCTCAAAGGTTTCAGGGTTTAAATGCTACATAACAAGCAAGTTCAATTACTTTCAACTCTCAACCAAATAATTAACATTTAGACTTTGAATATATGATTATTAAATCTTTATCTCTATATGAGAATGATATAACTAGCAAAAGAATTAAATCTTCATCAGTGAAATTTACAGCTACGTTGTCATAGCTGTTCAATGGGCTAAGTTGTGGAGAATGAAATTTTGTCTTTTAAACTAATCAAACTCTCGTGTACTCAATGGAGGGGATGTTAGTATTCAACTCTTGAAATTCTATATTCAAAGTGTACACAGGTTGGAGTGAGCAAAATCTCGACTCAAAATTTAATGTCGCTTAATGCGCGTTGGTACGTTACCAATCAGGATCTGCGGCGGCGTTGTCTCCGTGCTGGATCTGAAACGCTAATTCCCTACTCTGGTCTTGACTGATTCACTCAGTCTCTACTTTCCTGCATTCCGTAGAATGTTAAATTTTCCCTAGTCGAAATAATGGCTATTGCATACTCACTAAGGGATGGAGCAACGTTCACAATGCTCTGCCCACAAAAATTCCCACAGGAATATGAACTACTGCTTTACATCTGTCACCATGATACGTGAAGCATATCACCCTCACTTCGCAGAGGTAAAGGTCTCAACATCTTCGCTGTTTTTCCACACATTGGTGTGCCCTGCTGCGAGACGAGAGAGATCTGTTAATTTAGTTCTCAAAAATGCTTTCATATGACGTGACTCTCCCCACCATGTCTCTTCTACATCACACAGTATGGCCCAAGCCAACCGCTTCCTCGTTGTAGCTGAATTTTTATTTTTCTTGCCGGGCCGCAGTTAGCCTTCTTAATGCTGTCTAACCACTTACCCACGGTCTCGGCTGTGTTTATTTAAAGGGTATTGTATTGTTCTGGCCTTATTTGTTTCTGTGCTGCTGCTGGGCCTTCTTTTGTTAATATTAATTGGGTTTTCCCAATGCCATTAGCCACGTGCATAGTCCACCTCCAAACTGCATTCACTTTATTTCATTTACGCATGCCCCTGTCGTTATAGTGCTATATATAGTTTTGTTATTCGGTACATGAGATTATTACAATTGCTTCCTGTTAACAATATTAAGTTATTATCTGGGTATTCTATTCTGTATCCTAATTATGAAGCTCATGTAAGGCCCGAAAAATGCAGACACTTTACACATGCTGTCCTTTCCGACTTGATTTTGCGCTGCTGTGAGCAATGGTTGAGGCATTGGTGACTGCAGTGTAAAATTATAAGCTTAATTAATTTTTGATCATTGTTCAGCTACTGGTCTAGCTTATTCTAGATGATCTTGTCTAAATATTCTACATTATTAATTTGAAATCTGATTTTACATTGTATTGTCTATCTAGATGACTACTGTTCCATCTTTACAGTCCTTTATAGTAGTTATGATTAATTTGATCCTACAATATTTCCTTTGTCTTATTGTTACCTTATGTCAAATAGTTTATCCAGTATTTATCTTACAATATTTTTTTTAATAATTCCAGGCATTCCACAGTTATCAAACACTCATGATGTTGATTATGGAAGATGAATTTATGTTAAGGAAGCGTTTGTTTCCATTATCTACAGTCTCAACACATCTGTTACATTAATTATATTGTTATCATATCTAAAATAATCAATAATTTTCTGCATAATACAAACTTTACATTCATTCCCATTATTTATCTTTACAAACATGTTTTCTTAATATCTACAATACACAAATATTAGATTAACTGAATAAACTTTACATGTGAAATACAAAATATAAAAACATGGTACATTTTTGAATTACATTACAATTTACAAGTGGAATTACAAAATACAATGAATTACAAAAATACAAATGTGCAGTGGTACAGGTGTGATTTATTATTTACTGGTATTCCAATTCTTTGTTCAAATGAGTGTATTTCTCACTCTTTTTACAATATTACAAAGACTTTGCCACACACATCGCTTTTTTTTGTTACGCTTTCACTTTCACTTTGGCAGGGTTTCTTCTTGATGCTTCTGTTGTTGATTGGTGGTGGCTGATGTGGATAGTCAGTTGTAGGCTCTGCTGTTGCTGAAGATTATCGGCATCTACAATCCTGAGTGGCTGATTATGACTGCTATTACATGGTCCATTCGTCCAAGGCACTGTCACGATGTAATGACTGTGGTGTCATTGTCCCTTTTTTGGTGTAGTTGCCATCGAGGTGATTGAGTGTAACTCTTCGACGATTGTTGCCGGTTGGTGTATGAAGTCCACAATATGCGTGCTCTGCTTGTACAGACACCATGTGATCAAAAGTATCCGGTCACCTGGCTGAAAACGACTTACAACTTCGTGGCGCTCTCCATTGGTAATGCTGAAACTCAATATGGTGTTGGCCCACCCTTAGCCGTGATGACAGCTTCCACTCTCGTAGGCATACGTGCAGTCAGGTGTAGGAAGGTTTCTTGGGGAATGGCAGCCAGTTCTTCACGGAGTGCTGCACTGAGGAGAGGTATCGATGTCGGTCGGTGAGGCCTGGAACGTAGTCGGCGTTCCAAAACATCCCAAAGGTGTGCAGGCCAGTCCCTTACAGAGATGTTATTGTCGTGTAACCACTCCGCCACAAGCGGTGCATTATGAACAGGTGCTAGATCATGTTGAAAGATGCAAACGCTATCCCCGAACAGCTGTTCAACAGTGGGAAGCCAAAACATCAGTGTAGGCCTTTGTTGTGATAGCGCCACGCAAAACAACAAGGGGTGCATGACCCCTCCATGAAAAAAAAACAAACACACCATAACACCACCGAATTTTACTGTTGGCACTGCACACGCTGGCAGATGACGTTCACTGGGCATTCGCCATATCCACACCCTGCCATCGGATCGCCACATTGTGTACCGTGATTCGCCTTATATCACTGTAACTGCATTTAATTAGCGTGTGTTATCAAACACCAAGTTTGGCTTATTACACACTATGACCGAACAGAACAAATAGTCCTGTCACGGAAAAGCCACGTATAAAACTACCGTGTGCTACTGCTATACTATAACCTTAAAGTTGGATGCAGATCGTAAAATGGAACTATGTTGTTAAAGCAATTATGGTATAAAGCGACAGAGCAGTGTTACCCTCTGAAAGGAATTTTGTTGTGATGACTGCGATGTACCTAACGGAGGTAGCTTATCAGAGGTGAAAGTCAGAATTACGTAAATATTTAAACAGTAACAAACAATAATTTACCTATCCACAGTGTCCAAATGCTTATAAAATCGGTTGCCACCCTAATTAGGCATAAGAATGAGTAACATTGTTGTTCAAGAAACTGAAAATAAGTAACTTCAATGGGCAAACACAACCTATGCTTTGTCACACGAGAGTGCAATGAACTCTGGCACTTGCATACAGTATGTTCACGTTAAGGTTGGAGCTGACAGAGCAGAACAAACTATTTGCATAAATATAACAAATAACAAAACACACTATTACCTTGAGGACTTAGTCAAACTGAATGCTCTCAATAACGTTGCTATTAATATTCACTGTAGAATCGTTAATTGGTAATAGGTTTAATATTACTTTTCAAACAATTTCCTATCTGACATGAAATATGGATATGGTTCACGGCAAAATTAGTTATTGTGCATAGATTAAGTCTCTCACTACTAAACACCATTCTACTTAGAATGAAAATTAAATGGAGTTCACTAACAATTTACTTCTGTCCTTTGAATAAAGAAGTTACTATTTTCATAGATAGTGGTCTTTCTATTAATCGTTATCTAACATGAGCACAATAGACCAACTGTGGAGCCTGTAAATCTATTAATATGCACTTCCAATACACAAGAGGGACAAGCAATTAGTAAACATGGGTATATAACTTTCCACAAATGCAGTTCACGACTTTTACTGCATTGAGACACAATATTGACAAATTTGTAAAAAAAACTGACTCACCTTTTAAAATTTACAACAGGCAGCACTATGATCATTAACTAAGCAAAGACTTTATAAGCCTCAGTTTTAAGAACTTTTAATTTTTAAAAGTAACAGCAAATTGTCTTTATTACTATAGTCTTCTACTTTCAAGTCAATGATTAAGTAAGTAACTTTGAAAGTCCACAAACTTTAAATTGGAGTGTTTCAATCGCTGGGAGGCTTTCACTAAGCTACATTTACTACCTCCCACAATTTTACCAAATCCACAGTAAATCTGAATACTCCCTTCTTACCAAAGACCAAACAACATTATTTAATTAACTGTTTGGCTTTGAGGCTTTTATTTTTTCCACAAGGACACTCGGTAATCATAGTTCAAACGGAGAGGAACCTGAGAGGTGTTGTGATAAGGAAAAAATCAAGGTAGGTACATAAATTCAGTTATAAATTACCTTATACTTGAGCACACTAAAACATCAAATGAGCTGATCCTTCACTGTACATTACTTTAGTTGTTCTGTTCTATTACAGTCATTGCGCAATGTGGTGGCGAGTGCACGTTGGTAGGTGGATTTGCAGGTAGAATTGCTGGACTCTGTCATTTCTTGGTGGCGATGATAGATACCAATTCCAGAATAGTTCCAGCTCTTTATCCATCCATCCGAAGCATTGTAAAGTGTCAGGAAAAGCCTCTCTCGTAACCAGCACAATTCACAACTTTTACATGATCAGTTGATAGTTTGGTAGCTCGTCCCCGACTGACTCTTGCTTCCACCTTTCTATCCATGCCCAACACATTTTGTGGGCGCTACACAGTTCCGTTCCCGAGGGGAACCACATCACCTTTTACATACAAAATAACTAAGAACCCTAAGTGAAGGTCAGCAGATTACGTAACAGCAACCAAACATATTAAATAAAACAGAACATTTGCACATATTGACATTTCCACAAAAAATTATTCACACAGGAATTACAATTATATACAGTAAGTTTTGTTCCCTCCAAATGAGACAAAGAATTTAAATGACAGATACACTACATTGCGTAGAATCAAACTATGACATCAAAGTTTTCACAAAGAACGGATTATACAATTTTGTGTTATCGATTCAATCAAACAACGTTTACAGAAGCTCAACAATGGAATGATGAACAACACAGAAAGCAAAATGAATCAATAAAAGGTATGTAGTGTCTAAGTTAATGGTGTTACAGCTTCTCCACACAGCGTTTCTCCACTGCTCAACCGTCCAATGTATACGCTCCGTACACCAAACGAGGCGTCGTTTGGTTTTTACCGGCGTGATGTGTGACTTATGAGCAGCCGCTCGACCATGAAATCCAAGTTGTCTCACCTCCCGCCTAACTGTCACAGAACTTTCAGTGGATCCTGATGCAGTCTGGACTCCCTGTGTGATGGTCTGCCTATTACACATTACGGCCCTCTTTAACTGTCAGCGGTCTCTGTTAGTCAACAGACGAGGTCGGCCTCTATGCTTTTGTGTTGTACGTGTCCCTTCACGTTTCCGCTTCACTATCACATCGGAAACAGTGGACCTAGGGATGTTTAGGAGTGTGGAAATCTCGCTTACAGACGTTTGACACGAGTGACACCCAATCACCTGACAACGTTCGAAGTCTGTGAACTCTGCAGAGCGTCCCATTCTGCTCTCTCACGATGTCTAATGACTACTGAGGTCACTGATATGGAGTAACTGGCAGTAGATGGCAGCACAATGCACTTAATATGAAAAACGTATGTTTTTCAGGTTGTCCGGATACTTTTGATCACAGAGTGTAGGTTGGGCATGATCTTTCCACTTCATTCGTTGTTTTTCGGTCATATTTGTAATAGGTAATTTTTGTTCTTGTCTAATATCGGCATTGCTTTTATGGGCCAACAATGAATATTCCACTACAAGGCGGAGGAATTTCATCGCTGGTGATTCGATTCGCCGTAATTGATCAGATGTTACTGTCAAACATTCGCTAGAATACAGCAGGAAAAGTAACGCTGTTACGTTGTAGAGTTTAATATGTTTCTTTCCATACATTAGGTTGTAATGTACGTTGTATAGCTCCAAAGCAATGACTGACGCTGGCCAATTTCAACTGTACATCATTTGAGATTGGAAATTCAAAATTGCTCCCCAAATATTTAAACTCTCTTACTTGTTTAATTATTTGTCCATTTGCAACAATTTTGGCCCTTATGGGTTCCAATCCTTGAAATGCTATCGCTGTCGTTTTATTTGTCGATGTTCCCATTCAGTATTAGTGGCAACATGACTCAGTTTCTGTATTGCAGTTTGAACCTTTTCTTCAGATTCTCTTATTATAATCTGATTATGAGCAAATAGCATCGTCATAATATTTTCATTGACAGTGCTTAATGTGCTATTTAATAAAATCATCCATTTACGAATGATATCGACAATGTAAATATTAAAAAGGATGTGGGACAGCGGGCAGCCAGTTCTGACTCCCTGAATGACTTTCCTCACAGTACACATCCTTGTTTTATTATTGTTGTGTAATGACTGAATTGCCGTAATCAGATGTGGTGGAATTCCCAATTCCTTAAGAGATTCCCACAGAATTTCTCGCTTTAACTTCAGTTTCCCGCAATTTCATAGTCGATAAAAAACATAATAAGTTAGCAATATAAATTACCTGCTTTTCTCGGTTACTTGCTCCAAAGTGAAAAGACATTTAGAACTTGGTCTACCTTTTCTAAAACCATGTTATACCTCTAACGTACGTGCTTCCATTATTGGTACTAATCTTTTGTTTATAGTTTTAGCATACAGCTTGTAGCACGACTTACTCCTCGGTAATTCGCGTATTATGGCTTGTCGCCTTTCTCGTAAGTAGGGCATACCAAAGCTTCGTTCCATTCGTCTAGCGCACGTCCACTCAACCAACAAACATTAGTAAAATTTAAGAGTCTATGCTTTAGCTGATCAGATGTAGCTCCATGTTTATATTATCAGTGCCAGGCGACTTGATGCTTTTTGTTTCTTTGATCATATTTTGTAGCTCTTCCATTATTATTAGATCTACGGAGTCGCTGGTCTTGGTGTTTACTTCTGATTCTCCCTGATTATAAATCCATAGACATTTGTTGCATATTGACCATTCCCTTTGAGATATTAAATTCAGTTGCGAAGTACACCGTTCTTTAAGCTTGCTGGTAGATTAAAACTGCATGCCGGACCGAGACTCGAACTTGGGACCTTTGCCATTAGCGGGAAAGTGCTCTACCAACTTTTTTTACATTTCATTTTGTTCGTTATTGTTCGTTCTATTTTTTCGGGGCGGACGTCCCATAAATCTTATTCAGGTTCATCGTTTATCCATTAACTCAGTTTTTTATTACATAGAGCAGCTAACCTTCTGACCGAACACGCTGAGCTTCCGTGCCGACTTTTATTACGGACAGGTTCAACTGAGTTACCCAAGCACGACTCACGACCCGTCCTCACAGATTTCCTTCCTCCAGACCTCGTCTCCTTCCTTCCAAACTTCGCAGAAGCTCTCCTGCCCTCGGAAGGCAAAGATCCCAAGTTCGAGTCCCGGTCCGGCACACAGTTTTAGTCTGCCAGGAAGTTTCATATCAGTGCACACTCCGATGCAGAGTGAAAATTTCATTCTGGTAACATGCCCCAGGCTGTGCAAAGCCCTGTCTCCGCAATATCCCCTCTTCCAGGTGAGCTAGATCTGCAAATTCGCAGGAGAGCTTCTGTGGAGTTAGGTAGGTAGGAGAAGAGATACTGGCAGAAGTGAAGGTGAGAAGACGGTCGTGAGTCCTGTTTGCGTAGCTCAGATAGTAAGCCGACATGGTAGCTCAGCGTGTTCGGTCAGAGAGCTGGCCGCTCTCTGAAAAAAAGAAAAAAAAACTGAGTAAAAGGATCAAAAACGAATTTCAATCAATGTCATGTGAAATCCGCTCCTACAAATACAACGAACAAAATGAATTAAAAAGACAGTAGAGCACTTTCCCGCAAAACGCAAAGGTCCCAAGTTCGGCACATAGTTTTAATCTGCCAGGAAGTTTCATATCAGCGCACACTCCACTGCAAAGCGAAAATTTCATCCTGGAGATGTACCATTGTTGTTTATTCAACTGCTTTATAATATTATATGCTTTGTTTTGCCTTCGATGAATATTATATTCTATTTCACTCACATCTCCATCCAAACTTTCTCGTTTAATTTTTAGTATTTCTTTCTTTACTGAAGCAGTTTTACTTTTAAAGTCCTCTCCGAAATTAATATTATTAGTTAATGACAAAGTTGTTAGGTACGTCGCCTTCTTGTGTTTTATGAATTTGCTAGTATGGTCATTCCAAATTGTTAATCCCCTTTTAGAACATTTCTTTTTCCTCATTCATAATGCTTCAGCAGCTGCGTGCCTTACAGTTTCTCCATTTACATTGTTGCTCCATGGTTTCACCTGACATTTCTCACATAGACTCTTCTGGTATAATAGTTTGGTAATATATCCTTGGAGTACGTGCACATTATAAGTTCTTACATCTGACTGGATGTTTATGATACGGTCGCAGGTTCGAATCCTGCCTCGGGCATGGATGTGTGTGATGTCCCTAAGTTAGTTAGGTTTAAGTATTTCTAAGTTCTAGGGGACTGATGACCTGAGATGTTAAGTCCCATAGTGCTCAGAGCCATTTCAACCATTTTTTGTATGTTTATGCGTTACTTCTTACTCAAAAGTGATCTGATTATACATCCAAGCTTATGTAAACTCTTGTATCTTTTATTCTTACTCATGCCCTTTTATTTGCAAATATATAGTCTATTATTGAAGCTGTACCTCTAGCTGGCATGCAAATTTATGGATGTCACGATGTTTAAAAAATGTGTTTGTTATTCGTAATTCACTGTGTGTGGCAAAATCCATTAGTTTCTTACCATTATTATTCAGTGTATTTTCACCCTCTGTACCTACAATATCTTTAAAGGGTCTCTTACCCTCTCGGGCGTTTAAGTCTCCCATGAGAAGTGTATAGTCATTTTGATTTATTTTTCCTGCAGTGTAACAGGTCATAAAATTCAATAGAATTTTGTACCCTTTCTTCTTCTGGCGCACAGAAACAAAATATGGAGACATATCCTTTCTCATCTTTAAGACGTAGTATTATTGTTCTTTAATTTATAAATGTGTACGAATGTATTCTGTCAGTTAACGGTTTTCGCACCCACTCCAGCAGCAGCTCTTTGTTCTTGCGATACTCCACAGTAGATCAACACATAATTCTGGAACTCGATCGTTCCCCGCAATTTCTTTTTTTTTCGGTTATTGCAGCAATATCGATTTTAGCATTGCCTAGTTCTTGTTCCAGTTCTGTTTCCTTAAGTGACAGTCGTCTAACATTACACATTGCTGTTTTAAACGTTTCTGATATATATCACTTTTACTTGCGCTTTGCCTTATTTCTTTCATGGGTCGGCATATAACGAACATCCGTCGTGAATTTTTCTTTTGATTTTTAGCCGTTCGAGTTATCCCGGCCGCCTCGCAAACGTTACGCAGGTTAGAGGCATTGGTGGGTCTGCCACCTTTAAACTTCAATCACAGCTGATTATATTTCAGACTTGATCTGTCCTAGACAGATTGCCTTCTCTACAACTTCGAAAGCTGTCCTCCCATTGTACTAGTTTTGGTGCATCGTAAATCATCCATTAATCACACATCTCCACGTTAAATTGACGCCTTCCAGCTCTCATTTGTCATAATTCCTTTAACAAATTCTTTACGGTTCAACTTCATGCACTAACTAAACCGCTCGTGACCGATTCACAACCGGACGCTCCAAAAGCTGAGCTGCAGTGATATGAGCAATCGCAGCCTTTGTCTGACATAACTCATAACTACTTTATTATGGACTACGTTCGTAATAAGTATATAAATTCGATTGGAAAACCGAGTGAAATATTCAATGTAATTAAAATATATTTTCGTCACGTTAAGACTTTATAAATTTTTAATCGTTTCCGTTCACAACGTTCATATCTTCGGACAAGTTTTCAGAGCTAACATACTGTTCGATTTTGAGTGGCCCAACGCATGTTTTCTCGCTTTATTAAAGAGAGAACTATCATTATATTAACCGAATCCTGCTTTCGTGTGCTGCCCGCCAAAGGTACGCACATTTTTTGTGAAAATCAAGTTTCCGGGTGTTCGCAGCCATAGTATTTAGCCTGCTATTTGATTTTCTAATACCAGGACCACTTCCAGACAGAAAGGTCATTTTCAAGTGGTTATGAGGCTCATAACAAGGAAAGACCTTCATGGCTGAAACCGGTCTTATTATTAGAAAAAGGAATTGCAACTGATGCCTCTATTTGTTTCCAATTAATGCACGATTATCCATGTATAAAGCGAAGCTGTTTGATATTTACAAACTAGTATCTCCATATCCCTGCTCCGAAAGGAGTTTGGCTTGAAATCCTGTCACTACATTACGTTTAACATTGCTTCTGCTATTGTAAGTGCAAGTATTCTCATGAAATAATCTCGTTATCAGGGACGCATAGCATGGTATTTTCATCTTTACATCTGCGGCTGAATATTTAATTTTTGGTGATAAATAGATCCATGGATAAATATTTCATTTCATCAGACTTAAGCAGTGGGCTGACGTGTAGCACGTGCTCTCAGTGGGCGTTCCGTCTAGCCGTGTCTGATTCTGACAGCCACAAATTGAAGTCTGAAGCAAGGACGAGTGGGAGAGCGAGAAACGATACCGTCAATCGAGAAAAGAAATAGATAAGAAGAATGGGGTAGAAGGCCCCGTCGCCAACGGGACGACTACGTTTAGGTGACGCCGAGAAAAATTAAAAGTTTTGCTGGTCTACATTACCTACCACAACTTCAATTCACTATGAACTGTCCTTCAGAGACTCTCTGAAATCTGTTTGAAAATACCCCTCTCCCCACCAACTGAAGTAATGTCTGGTCACAAAAACGGAGTGTAAAGATGTATTTAAGAGCAGAATCAAGCTACGTGAAGACTAGCGATGTTTGATGACCTCATTATCGATAGCGAAAGTGCGAGTGAATAAGACTCTATAGGCTGCGAGTTGTGCTCCTGCTCGGCGAATATCTTTGACGCTTTTAGTATGAACAGTTATCTAATGTGCACGGATTTGATCTTTATCTCCGTGTGGTTAATAAACAGCGTTACAACAGCATAAATCCGCTGTGTCCATTTTACTATTCAAATGGTTCAAATGGCTCTGAGCACTATGGGACTTAACATCTGAGGTCATCAGTCCCCTAGACTTAGAACTACTTAAACCTAATTACATCACATACATCCATGCCCGAGGCAGGATTCGAACCTGCGACCGTAGCAGCAGTGCGATTCCGGACTGAAGCATCTAAAACCGCTCGGCCACATGGGCCGGCTCATTTTACTATTCCTCAAGGGATTCCACGGGTATTTTAATTTGTTAGTAGTAAAAAAGTTTCTCCTTTGCGTATTAAATTTGTACGACTTTACATTAATGTGTATATTTTAAAAGTTTTGCATAAAGTAATATCATATTTTAGTATTATTAATTCAGCTGAAGCGTTTGGCTTACGGGTTTATGCGTGTATGTCTTTTGTTCTCCACCATCAGTCGAATAAACGTTGATTGTCAAAACAGGCGTGTAACAGAGTATTAATATTGCACAACGTCTTCCTTTCTTAATATGTGATATAGTTTAGGAATTCGCCGAATGAGTAGGTCTCCCATGAAACCTATTATTCTGTTATAGTCTTCAGTTGTTGTTGATCCTTGACAAAATTCTACCTGTCGTGACCGCGTAAAAACGACGTCTTCCAACATGCACGAGTTTTGCCACTGGCATATACGCTAACGTAGGTCGTGCTGGTGAACAAAATTTTTCCCTGTGTTTCAGACTGTGTTATCTAAATCGAAATAAAATCGCTCGTTATTTAGTCCATGAGCAAGCCGAGATAGTTTTTGCTTACGGTCAAGCAAGTGAAAGCGATGGAGAGGCAGAATAGATTTATCAAGCCACTTACCCTAATTTATAGCACCATACCACTCACAAAACTATTTCATCCATTTTTCTGAGTTTCTGTGAACATGGGACGATTCAGTAAGATGAACAACTGAACGGCTGCGATTTGTTCTACCCCGGCCCTGTAACAACACAGTCTACCATCTACTGAGATCAGCCGTAATAAAAGCTCCAGGGACGTGTCCCTCCAGCATTGGGTAAGCCGAAAGATGGTATTGTGTATCCTGTATGAAATCGGTGCTATTCATATAACATACAAACTGTTCTACGGTTACGGTAATCGGATTTGCTCCACTATATATCTTTTGTGGACTGTTGTTGCAATAGACTACTATCATTACGGGATTGTTGACGTCAGTATTCTTCACCGTTCAAGTAAACTATGGAGAGGTGGCATCATAAAATTTCACAATCATCGTCTTGGGCAGCATAAAGTCCTTGAGGAATAACTGAATCGTCGCTGTAGCAATGATTTAGAATAAATGTTTGGGCGGGAATTATTGACAACCACCTACATGGACAATGCCTTAATCTACATACGGATGTGGAATTTCTGAAGTACACGTTACCTCTTTTGCTGTAGAAAGTGTCGTTGGAGTAAGACAGGTAATGTGGCTGCTGCATGGTGGAGTACCAGCTCCCTTCCGGAACACTGTTCGTCAGCACCGGAACATCTTCCTCAAGAAATGGAAACGATGAGAAAGCCCTTGTGCCTAGCCACCTCGATTATCAGACTCAAAACCCTGTTGATTGTCACTTGTGGGGGCATCCGAATAGCATTGTGTATGCTGAAAAGTTGCTTCAAATGGACTTGAACAGCGTGACCGCAAGGCCTATCACGGTAATTCGGCTACAGCCGGAACTTCCGGAGGAGTGAGCGAGTCCATGAAGTGACGTGTGAACACTTCCTTCCTATCACTGGGCAGGCGCTTTGCACATCTTTTGTAACTCTGAAGAAACTGATACCATGTATCGTAATATACCATTACCAACTGTACTATTGCAGTCTGGTAGTCCATATTAGGAGATATCTTGATGTATCTTTTTTCATAGTTCCTTTTGTTGCCATTGGCAGGCTGCATTTTATACCCTCCGTACTTCGGCCATCATTAGTTCTTTTGCTACCCAAATAGCAACACTCGTATACTAGTTTTAGGATCTCATTTCTTAATCTAGATCCCTCAGCATCGCTTGATTTAATTTGACTATATTCCATTATCCTTGCTTTGCTTTTGTTGATACTCGTCTTTTATCATCCTTTCAAGGCACTGTCCATTTCTTTCTACTGCTCTTTCAAGTCCTCTGCTGTCCCTGACAGAGTTATAATGTCATCGACAAAGTTCTATCTTTTTATTTCACCTCCCCTAACTTAAATTCCTTCTCCAATTTTTTTCTTACTTGATATGCACCCTGTGTAATACGGTGTGTGTCTGCTACTGGAAATCGAGCATTTCTGTCTGAAAATACGCTGTCCACTGAAGAAATTTGTGTGCTACTGAAACCGCCAGTAAATTTCTTCTTATGTGTCCCTAAATCATTATGAAATCGATGTGAGAAGGTTGTTTTAGGTGTGCCAAATTACTAACCCTCATTCTCTTTTCATCAAAATATGAAGGTATGCAAAGGTTGCCAAATATTCAAAAACTAAGTTCATCACAAAAAAATCTTTTGTATCGGATGTAGGGATATACAGTACATGAAAATTAATTGGGGGAATGAAACTGAACTGTATATAAGTGGAAGAGGCAGGAGAGACATGATATGTACCAACACTCGAGTTAGTGGAAGGTCAGTTCGACGACAAATGTACGGTGGAGTCAGTGAAAGTTAATGAGTTGCTGACTAAGGCAGACGCAGGGAAAAAAAGAAAATAAATTAACTGATGACGAAAATTTGATTGCAGATATTTACTTCAGGGTGTGCTCTATGATCACATGATTTACACAGTATAGCAAGAAGTGCAGGACTCCATCAAATAAGTCGAAAGACTGATGTCTATAAAAAACATTTGCTTGACGTGTGCCACTGAAATTTAGGAACTGATAAATTTCGATCTGCATTTCTCACAAAGAACTACTTCTTCTCGTGGGTCGACCATCAGCACTCTAAATCCAGTAAGGATCGTTGAAACTGTGTTCTGTCGACAGCTGAGAGATGGACCTCCTCATATCTCGATTCAGTTAGTAGCAGCCTCATGGTCTGATAATACACCAATATGTTTCGATATGTTTTAAGAACGACACCTTTCTCACTGTCAAACCACCAGCTTTCTTACTGATTGCTTTCAGGGGAAGCAGTGCTGTCGCTATGCCATAACTGTTATTGGGGTAGCAAGGCGGATGGACCGGATGCAGCGATATTGCAGAGGCCGTAGGCAGAACTCGTGCCTGCTAATTACGAGGAAGTCAATTACCGTCTTTCATTTCCTCGCAGGAAGTGCGTTGTAAGGCTCCCTTACCGAGTTAGCTGACGTTTGGCTGCCTGCTGCCGTCGCTGGCTCCACACACCGCTCTTCCTTGTTAGAGGGCGGCTCTTGTGGTACATCGTGTAGCAGTTCCGTGCTACTAGTGTGCGCGTGTCTGTGAGTGTTGTGCTAACAAATTAATACCCCTGTAACATTGGGAACCACAAAGTTTTGCTACTGGTTTTACTGATAAATTCAAGAACTGTGTCATGAATTCGCAACGAATGTGAAGAACAGTTTTTCGTTTACTGGTTTAATGTCAGTAATAACATTTAGCTGAAATTAAAAGGTATGCGTTTTAATAATTAAATATATTGAAACTGGGGATTATCATCACTTCCTACAAAAGGAGCATTACATTGTAATTATCCGTAAAAATTGTCATGGCATTCTGTGCACGTGATTTAAAGAATACGCGGGAAACCTAAACGAGAATGAGCAGATGAGAACACACGTTTCTCTTAAATTCTAACAGAAACTTGAATTAAAGTCATAAATGTGATTAACAGATTCAACGTCATTTCATGTAAACTTGGTTTTAACAAATAACAGTTGTTTTTTTGTACAAATTTGTTGAAGTCATATGTTTTGTATGTCCAAATCTTCTTCCGCCAATAACATTTTTAATGAAGTTAAGAGTAAATTGGTTTGTATGGAAGTTGTAAGTGTTTTGAAATGACGATGAGCAATTAGTGAAAGTTGTATCACGCTGAAGAGGTTCTAAAAGAACGAAGACCGTAATATGTACGTCGGAGAATGATACAATTAAAGCTTTCTACGTGGAAAGTAGGTGTTGTTGTTGTGGTCTTCATTCCAGAGACTGGTTTGATGCAGCTCTCCATGCTACTCTATCCTATACAACCCTCTTCTTCTCTAAATAACTACTGCAACCTACAGCTTTCTGAATCTGCTTAGTGTATTCATCTCTTCGTCTCCCTCTACGATTTTTACCCTGCACGCTTCCCTCCAATACTAAATTGGTGATCCCCGATGACTCACAACGCGTCCATCCAACCGATCCCTTCTTCTAGTCAAGTTGTGCAACAAATTCCTCTTCTCCCCAGTTCTATTCAGTACCTCCACATTAGTTACGTGATCTACCCATCTAATCTTCAGTATTCTTCTGTAGCACCACGTTTCGAGAGCTTCTATTCTCTTCTCGTCTAAACTGTTTACCGTCCATGTTTTACTTCCATACACGGCTACACTCCATACACATACTTTCAAAACGATTCCTGACACTTAAATCTATATTTGATTTTAACAAATTCCTCTTCTTCAGAAATGCTTTCCTTGCCATAGCCAGTCAATATTTTACATCCTCCCTACTTTGACCATCATCAGTTATTTTGCTTCCTAAGTAGCAAAACTCATTTACTACTTTAAGTGTCTCATTTCCTAACCTAATTCCGTCAGCATCGCCTGATTTAATTCGACTACATTCCGTTATCCTCGTTTTGATTTTGTTGATGTTCATCTTATATCTTCCATTCAAGACAATGTCCATTATGTTCAGCTGCCATTCCAGGTCCTTTGCTGTATCTGACAGAATTACAAAGTCGTTGGCAAACCTCAAAGTTTTTATTTTTTCTCCATTGATTTTAATTCCCACTCCAAATTTTCCTTTGTTTCCTTTGCTGCTTCCTCATATTGAATAACATCGGGGATAGGCTACAACCCTGCCTCACTCCCTTCTCAACTACTGCTTCCCTTTTGTGTCCCTCGACTCTTATAACTGCCATCTTGTTTCTGTACAAATTGTAAATAGCCATTCGCTCTCCGTATTTTACCCCTGCCACCTTCAGAATTTGAAAGAGAGTATTCCAATTAACATTGTCAATACCTTTCTCTAAGTTTACAAGTGCTGGAAACGTAGATTGGCCTTTGCATCACCTATCCTCGAAGGTAAGGTGTAGGTTCAGTATTGCCTCATGTGCCCCAGCATTTCTACGGAGTCCCCGAGGTTTTTTCATTCGTCTGTAAAGAATTCCTGTTAGTGTTTTGCAACCGCGACGTGTTAAACTGTGAACACCTGCTTTCTTTGACATTGGAATTATTATGATCTTTTTGAAGTCTTAGAGTATTTCGCCTGTCTTGTAAATCTTGCTCACCAAATGGAAGAGTTTTGTCATAGCTGCATCACTCAAGGCTATCAGTAGTTCTAATGGAATGTTGACTACTCCGGGGGCCTTGTTTCGACTAAGATCTTTCAGTGCTCTGTCAAATTCTTCACGCAGTATCAAATCTCCTATTTCATCTTCATCTACCTCCTCTTCCATTTCCATAATATTGCCCTCGAGTACCTCGCCATTGTGTAGACCCTCTATACACTCCTTCCACCTTTCTGCTTTCCCTTATTTGCTTAGGACTTGCTTTCCATCTGAGCTCTTGATATTCATACAGGTTCTTCTCTTTCCTCCAGTGGTGTCTTTAAACTTTTCCAGTAGGCCGAGTCTATCTGACCTCTAGTGGTAAATGCTTCTACATCCTTACATTTGTTCTCTAGCCGCCCATGCTTAACCATTTTACACTTCCTGTCTATCTCATTTGCCTGCTTCATTTACTGCATTTTTATATTTTCTCCTTTCATCAGTTAAATTCACTATCTCTTCTGTTAACCAAGGATTTCTACTAGCCCTCTAATTTTTACCTACTTGATCCTCTGCTGCCTTCACTACTTCAACTCTCAAAGCTACCCATTCGTCTTCCAGTCTATTTCTTTCCCCGGTTCTTGTCAATCGTTCCATAATGCTCTCTCTGCAACTCCCTGCAACCTATGGTTCTTTCAGTTTATCCAAATGCTATCTTCTTAAATTCCTACCTTTTAGCAGTTTAACTAGTTGCACAAAGACATGTTTCCGAGAAGCCACACCAAACTCCAGAAAGAATTTATGTGAATGTCTTGGATATTATTTAGTTCTTTGACGTCTTCATCAATCAGCACCCACATATAACTGTAATTTGCTACCGGAATAGTGTAATACTTATGTGGTTATGTGGACTCACTCAAATAATGATTTGTTTGCATCTGGACACGGCAGTAAGGAATCGACAGCCACCATGCCTGATTAATAGTAATATCTGTCTCAATGACGATTTTTTAAAGTAATTATTGAGTCTGTTGACGGAAGTGTGTAGCTTCATACATACACCGTCCGTCCAGAAAGTTTCAAGGCCTGATTTTATTCCTGGCCTGTAAGCGACGTCGTCGGCGTAGTAACTACGGCGACAACTTGAACTAACAACTGTCGACAACAGATGTGCTTTCGACCAATCAGTGGTGGGCCGGCAGTCTTAAGTAGTAGACATGTCACAAATAACAGCAGAGCGATACCTCTAAATCAGGTGTTGAAGACATTGTCCAACATGTTTTGAAGAAATGAAAAGTGTGTGCAAGGTTTGTGCTGCACACTTTTGACTTCCAAACAAAATCAACGACACATGATCCGTACCGCCATTTGACTGAAACGCAAAATACAGATAATTTACTTTTGGAAAAAAAACATTACCGGTTACGAGACCTGGTGTTATCAATACGAACGTACCAAAAAACGGCAGTGCACAAATTCAGGTGAAGGAATAACTCTTTGGCGACATAACCTACCTTGAAGCCAGTGTGACAGGTGTGTTGAACAACGCACCGAAGAAGGACTTTTGCGATAGTGTTGACATGCTTTCTCTGCTGTACGCGTGCGGGTTGGGGGGACTCTATGTAGAACAGTAGCATTAAAACTGTCATCTTAACTTTTCTATATTTGTTATTATAATACAGTCTCGAAACTTTTTTTCCTGATTGGGGCATTCTGAGACAGTGGATAATTAAGACTATGGTCTTGTTTCTCCTCAGACTGCTGTTACCATCAAATTCAGATGGTGAAAGCTGGGACTACACGCTGAAACATTAATTTCATATGACATTGCGAGCAGTATGCTAGGAACGTGGGCTAACAGTCTAAACAATAGGCGCCTTGGTTTGGAGTCCAGACTTTATGTGTAAGTCGTTCTTCACAGAGTTCAGCTCACAGCATCCTGTCATCCTCTGTGGAAGTACGGTAAAATTGTGGATGCTGTGCTTTTTTCTGTAGAAAAGACAGTGATACATACCAGTTGAAATTCTTTCACGATGGGTCAAGGTAACCCGCTGGATAAAACTTTTACTGAGTCACAAGTTACATGGTCGTGCCTAAGCACTGGAACTCATCATTCAGATAATGGCAGTTGTTTGCGGACTAACACATTCACTCAAGTCATAGAAACGTTCCATTAAAGAAGTTTGGAATCCACTGGAAACTTGTACATTAGTTGCCAAATTATTTTTCTTTGGGCAGACAAACACCTTTGTCCTGCCTTGCTTATGATGGCAGTAATCGCATAGAAATATTATGTACAATGCTTAGTAACTGTTAACATTACTTTTCTCAGAAATGTGCATGTGCGTTGGTCAAATCTCTAAGTATTTGGCTGGCAATCTGAAATGAGCATCATGCTTTTATAAATTGCATGAGGAAGCATATTTCTAGAATCTTCTGAGTATCAGAGCGGCTTGCAGTTTTTCCACTTTACCTTATCTTCTCAACCAGTTGTTTCCACTTGTAATTTTGAATGTGAAGTTAGACCTTGTACAACAAACGACATAGTAATAGGAAGAAACTGAAGAACTTCCCTTTTCATTGCTCGAAGCAGAAGGAACTCTTCTTGCAAATTGTTTGTCTCCATTTGTTATGGAGGAGAAGTTATCTAGAAGGGTCACGATTCCAGTTTAATTTCTTATCATTTATTTTATATTATCACCTCTGAATCGGCAGAGGTAGTGTTGTACAAAACTGTGATATACTTAGCAAATTCTACTTAAATCATTATAATACCCGCATATACTTTTTTTGTCGATTTAAGAAAGCTCGACTCGCACATAGCATCGATGGAAGTGGAAAGACACAAAAGCAGGACTCTCAATCTCCATAGCGTAGACTTGCTGACGGGACAACTGTCGTGTAAAAGTTGGTGATAAGGCAATAGCTATTCATATTTTCAAGCTTACGTTGTTCAAAACTGTGCTAATAATTAACAGTTAATAGTTCGAAAACCGAGAGGTTTTCCAAAGATGCCAACAAATAAAATACGTCTAGTGACCAGAAGTTGCGATTTACATTCAGGCAACAGCGACACTTCGCCAGTTTGCTTACGCTGCAGTTTCTGGAAACAAAACATAACCACCGAGCGAGGTGGCGCAGTAGTTTGCATACTTGACTCGCATTCGGGAGGACGACGGTGCAAACGCGCGTCCGGCCACCCTGATTTAGGTTTTCCGTGATTTCTCAAAATCGCTTTAGGCGCCGGGATGGTTTCTTTGAAAGGACACGGCCAACGTCCTTCCCTACCCTTCCCTAATCTGATGGGACCGATGACCTCGATGTTTGGTCACCTTCCCCCAAATCAACCAACCAACCAACACACCAACCAACCGAAACATAATGTTAGTCGATCACAATATTATTGCATACGGGAATAAGGGCGCTTAAGGGCGCTTCAGTCGTATTATCGTGAGTTTTTATCGCGATATATCACGAGGACATGCTGAAACACTTGACAGTATATGCGCTACTGTCTTGATGTCACCCACAGTACAATGTGTTTTCCTTAGTCACCGACCGACCGTTGTGGCCGAGCGGTTCTTGGCGCTTCAGTCTGGAACCACGCGACCGCTACGGCCGTAGGTTCGAATCCTGCCTCGGGCATGGATGTCTATGATGTCCTTAGGTTAGTTAGGTTTAAGTAATTCTAGGGGACTCATGACCTCAGGTGTTAAGTCCCATAGTGCTCAGAGCCATTTGAACCATTTTGAACCTTAATCACCACTGCAGTTGTTTGATGTAACGTCATCGCATGTTTCTGGTGACGGCCACGTGTAGTCAAGTGCAGTAATTTCGTAAACAAGCAGTATAGTGAGCGAATGGATTCATAAAGCTGGGAGAACTGGATGCGACAAACCACGAGCGTAATCCTTACCACCCATTACATATAAACGCGTTACGGTGGTCTCTTCTACACGTACTGTGAACTATAAATCTATGGTAGCGTGTCCGATTCACTGATGAATTCCAGTTTGATTTTCATATATACCGCAGAAGATACTAGATTGACGGAGACGATGAAACCCATTATGGACCAGGAAACGATACTGAGGTCGTGATTTTGGATTGGTAGTAAATGTTTTAGAGGACGCAGACTTATGTTTGTTTTTTTAACTACGAGAGGCATGTAAAAAATTTGTTTTCCATGTTCAAAATTTGGTGACTATCATTCAAAAATTAATATTTTTTCTTGATAATGAAAGAATTGTCCGAATGAACCAAGACTCAAAAGACATGTAGACCAGTGTGGCGTCAATGAGTGGTAAAAAGTGCCTGGAGGTCGCTTAATATAGACTCAGTATCGCTCTCTTTTATCTATTGTATTGTAAGGATCTGAGGACCGAGAAACGACGGAAAGGCTCCACGCAACAGGCTACAGCAGTCCACTCACCCCACCGCCGCCGCCGCCGCCGCCCCACACCGAAGCCAGGGTTATTGTGCGGTTCGGCCTCCAGTGGAACTCCGGCCTCCAGTGGAACCCCCAGCCCCCCTCCTGGGAACGTCTCACAACACCAGACGAAGGTAACTCCAAATGTTTGCGTGGTAGAGTAATTATGGTGTATGCGTACTTGGAAACAGTGTTTGCACAGCAATCGCCGACATAGTGTAACTGAGGGAAACCTACCCGCATTCGCAGAGGCAGATGAAAAACCGCCTTAAAAACCATCCACAGGCTAGCCGGCACACTGGAGCTCGACACTAATAAAGGGGGAGGATTCGTGCCGGGGACCGGTACGCCTCCCCGCCCGGAAAGCAGTGCGCTGGACCGCACGGCTAACCGGGCGGGATCTCTTTTATCTAACTAAACTCTAATCCAGAAGAAAAAGAACGAAGCAACATGAAGGAATTATCCATATGGGACGGAAATCGATGGATGTGATTTGTATGTGCAGGTAAACAATGATTTCAGTGCAAAAAAACATTGACGATTTATCCAAGAGAAGGAGGTTAACAAATTGAAAAAGTCAATACCGCACTGGTCCACCTCTGGCCATTATGGAAGCAGTTACTCTGCTTGTCATTGATTGATAGAGTTGTTGGAATTTTTTCTGAGGGATATCGTGCCAAATTCTGTCCAAATTGCGCTTTAAGTTGTCAAAAATCTCAAGCCCTTTGGAGGGCCGTACCTAAACTCTCCAAACGTTCTCAGCTGGTGAGAGATCAGGCGGACCTTGCTGGCCAAAGTAAAGTTTGGCAGGCACAAAGACAAGCAAGCAGAAACTCTCAGTGGGCTGGCATGCATTTTGTTGCTGAAATGTAAACCAAGGGTGGCTAGCCATGAAGGGCATCAAAAAGGGACGTAGAATATCGTCGACGCACTTCTCACCCGTAAACGTGCCACGGATGACAACCAAAGCGGTCCTGCTACGAAATGAAATGGCACTCCAGATAATATCTCCTGGCCCTGAGCCGTGTGGCAGGCGACAGTCAGACTGGGATTTCACTGCTGCCCAGGACCTCTGCGGACACGTCATCGCTGGTCATCGGGAGTCAGTTCGAAGCGAGACTCCTCACTCAAGACAATTCTACTCCAGTCAATGAGATTCCTTGCCGAAGACGTGTCTGG
Organism: Schistocerca piceifrons; assembly: GCF_021461385.2. Taxonomy (NCBI): domain Eukaryota; kingdom Metazoa; phylum Arthropoda; class Insecta; order Orthoptera; family Acrididae; genus Schistocerca; species Schistocerca piceifrons. Next base: position 630,798,375 of record NC_060140.1, read on the forward strand.
AGACGCCTCGTAGTGGTGGTATACCAACCTGCGTTTCGCCCTCCATGCGGCCCAACGACCAGGAGTAATGTTCTGTGGTGACATTTATTTTTATTGCAGGACCTTTTTGGTTGTGATCCGTGGCACCGTTGCATCACAGCGATACGCCGAAGATATTCCATGCCCCATTGTGTTGCCCTCCATGGTTAGCTATCCTGGCCTTACATTTCAGCAAGATGATTCCCGCCCACTCATGGTGAGAGTTTGTACAGCTTGTGTCCGTGCTTGCCATACCCTGCCTTGGCCAGCAAGGTTGCCGGATCTCTCCCCAATTGAGAAAGTTTTGAGAATTATAGGCAGGACCCTCCAAAGAGCTGGAGATTTTTGACGATTTATTGTGGCACCATATCCCTCCTCAACAAATCCTACAACTCTGTCAATCAATGACAAGCCGAATAACTGCTTGCATAAGGGCCAGAGGTGGAACAAGTTATTGATTTGCTCAATTTGTGAATCAATTTCTCTAGAAACCTCATCAAATGTTTCTGAAGTTGCTATCATTTGTCTGTACATGTACATCACATACTACTGATTTCCGTCCCATGTCCCATTCGGAAGATTCTTTCATGGTGCGTCCTTTTTTTTTTCGTGAAGATAGGGAGTGATATCATCACAGAATAGTCGTGGTATAGTACATAACGCGAAAGTAGTACCATTTAGAAACGAAAGGTGGGTAACTTTAACTTGTGAGTGGACGCATATGGGTCAGAATACTCTGTGTCCAGCAAACAGGTTTGCTGAACATTTAGACTAGTAGTGGGTATACTACCAACGCTGTGATATTCATGCGACCCCAATGGACAGAATGTGAGGACGTACTGAGCCACGCAGTGTGACAATAACGCAGGATTATAATCTTCGTCAGAGCGATGTATCGTATAACCTCATCCATAGACGTTGTTCCACACTGAAACATTACAACCGGTGTATTGTTTTTATCGATAGTTGGAAGTCTCTTGTTTCGGAATGGGCTACTCAAACGCATAACATTTGGCCTGACTGCATCACTAACCCCTTGTATTGTTACGAACCTTGACGCACAAAGTGATAAAACGTAAAGTTTTCAGACGACTTACCCTTGAATTTATTCTATATTGATGGTCGTATATGTGTAAGACGCCAAAGTCATATCCAGATTCTTATAGCCTGTACTGTTGAGCGGCGTAATGGACATACGTGTTTAGTTTAGCTGCCGTCGGAGAGAACGTGCGATCTCGGCTCCTACATATTGACGTAAACTAAACATCAGGTGCATTTTGAGGAGGTTGTAAATCCCAAGGTACCAATCCTTATTTGTTCTACTACTATGCTACTACTACTACTGCTACCACTCCTCTACGCACCACACATATTCAGGGCGACGCCCGGTCATACACACATCAAAAAAAGTTTTGCACCACCACGGTTCCGAGAGTTCCGGAACCTGTTCAGAAAATTGGAATAGAGATCAACATAAACATCATTTCCACCCTTTTTATTGCTAATGAAAATCACACATTACATGTTGTATCACCGTGAAGCGAGACCTTCACAGGTGATGGTCCAGATTGCTGTACACACCGCTACCTCTAATACCTAATAGCACGTCGTCTTACAGTGATGCATGCCTGTATTCGTCGTGGCATACTATCCACAAGTTCAGCATGGCACTGTTGGTCTAGACTGTCCCATTCCTCAAAGGCGATTCGGTTAGGATCCCTCAGAGTGGTTGGTGGGTCACGTCGTCCATAAACAGCCCTTTTTAAACTATCCCAAGCATATTCGATAGAATTCATGTCTGGAGAATATTCTGGCCACTCTAATCGAGCGATGTCATTATCCTGAAGGAAGTCATTCACAAGATGTGCACGATGGGGGCGCGAATCGTCGTCCATGAAGAGGAATGCCTCGCTAATATGCTGCGGATATGATTGCACTATCGTTCGGAGGATGGCATTCACGTATCGTACAGCCGTTACGGCGCCTTCCATGGCCACCAGCGGCGTACGTCGGCCCCACATAATGCCGCCCTAAAACAGCAGGGACCCTCCACCTTGCTGCACTCCGTGGACAGAGTGTCTAAGGCGCTAAGCCTTACCGGGATACCTCCAAAAACTTCTCCGACGATTGGCTGGTTGAAGGCATATGCTACACTCATCGGTGAAGAGAACATGATGTAAAGTCCTGATCGGTCCATTCGGCATACTGTTGGACCCATCTGTAGCGCGCTGCATGGTGTCGTGGTTGCAAAGATGGACCTCGCCATGGACGTCGGGAGTGAAGTTGCGCATCATGCAGCCTATTGCGCACAGTTTGATTCGTTACACGACGTCCTGTGGCTGCACGAAAAGCATTATTCAGCATGGTGGCGTTGCTGTCAGGGTTCCTCCAAGCCATAATCCGTAGGTAGCAGCCATATACTGCGGTAATAGCCCTTGGGAGGCCTGAACGAGGCATTTCATCAACAGTTCCTGTCGGTATCTCTTCCCTGTCCGAACAACATCGCTTTGGTACACTGAGAGACTCCTGGACACTTCCCTTGTTGAGAGCCCTTCCTGGCACAGAGTAACAATGCGGACGCGATCTAGGCATCGTTGAACTACAGACGACACGAGCTATGTACCTCCTTCATGTTGGAATGACTGGAACTGATCAGCTGTCGGACCCTTCCGTCTAATAGGCGCTGCTCATGTATGGTTGTTTATATCTTTGGGCGGGTTTGGTGACATCTCTAAACAGTCAAAGGGACTGTGCCTGTGATACAGTATCCACAGTCAACGTCTGTCTTTAGGAGTTCTGGGAACCGGGGTGATGCAAAACTTTTTTTGATGTGTGTATACAGCGATTGAGCTGCTAGTCTTCTTCGTCGAATGATACGTTCGTTCAATGACCTACAGATTCTCATGATCTCTCACCCATATAACTTTTGTGGGATATGGCTGGTCTTAATGTCTTCGTCACAATGCTGCCGCCAACCACTGGTGGCGTATGATGTGCTACAATACGTTCGCATGGAAGATTCCTTAAACATAAACCGAGGCTCTACTTAACTCCAAGATGCGGCATTTAGAGGCTGTGATTACTGCTTTACACTAATGAATTCCCTGAACTAGACGTCTTATACAGTTTTATAATCATAGTCATTTGTGTGGTATTGTATACATAAATTGCAGTATATTTGGGACTGCAATTTTGGCAGTAGCTTGCATATTTAATAAATCACGTCGACATTGCAGCCTTGCAAGATTTTAACGTTTAGACAGATCTCTCGAACCTGTTATTGGCTTTCTCTTGCTACTTTTTTCAATAGACTTGTAAATTATATATACCACCAACACACACACCCTGACCATTTCCCTACTATTAACAACTTACAGTTGATCTCTCCACGGTACTGTGGCACCTGCATGCCTGCTTCCACTTGTCGCAGCAAGAGTATGAATTGTGATCTACTGCTGATTTATTATTGTACAATACGGTCATTAAAAACTACGTGTAGTTATTTCTCTGGATGTCATAAACGAGAATAACACTAATATTCTAATAATGTGCAACAGGATTGAAATCCCTGATAACATACCACGTCATTCGTACGACTCACTTGTTTTGTAGGGGAGCTGTAACAAGCTCCCTTTTCTCGTAGGTTTGGCTTGTGGCTCGTTTTGTACTATGTTATAGAATTACAAGGGCTACATTGATGTAAACTGCCGTTAGCTTTCTACAGCCAAGGAAATGTTCAGAAAAAAGTTTTATGATAACTGACTTTTAAAAATACTTGATCATACAGTGTGCTTTGGATGGCTGTCACCTCGGGTCAAACACACGTTTGTTGTAACAACTCATCTTACAGTATTGTTTTAGCCTTGACTGAAACTTAGAGTGTCACGCCTATATCAAGCCGTGCTACTGCGTATTCGTGCATGATCACATTCCCCTCAGCAAAATGCATTCTCCCCACATAGTCGGTACTATATGTCCGATTGAGGATGCGTCCTCAATTTATGCAAATGGTTAACCCTTTATTGTAAGTCACTACATATGACTAAGCTATAAAGAAGTCATTTACTGCCGTTTCAGGCGGGCTCATGGACACTGTTGTCCTCATAGTGTACTAAGGTCAGTTGGAATTACATGTCGCGATCATTTTTGCATGTACCATAAAGGTGTATTTAATTTCATACCTGGAGAGATCACAGCATGCCATAGTACTAACGGATAACCATATCGTATTAATCGATTGGTAGAAATAGAAACATTGCTGAAACTGTTGGGTTATGACGACTGATATATTGTAGAGTTGTTTTATTTTAGAACATCTTTTAATCAGGGTCGTAACTACCATCAGTAGGCGTCTCGCGGGAACTACGTTGGAAATAACTGATTGGTGCTGGAAGGGGAAAGGGAGGGTGACACGTAGAAGGCTCCACCCCTCACCCTTCGTTCCATTTAACCTCATTGTTGGTTATGAACTTCGCGCTTTCTTTTTCTCAGAAGTAGTGACAGGGGCCAGGAATTGCTTTTAAGCTTATTTTAGTACCTTGTTACGTTCTGTGGTCTGACACTTGGTTTTATACAGTTGTCAGTGGAATTCTGTGCAATGCAAGTCTTTTCATCACTCCGTAACGACCGCAACCTACATCCATTTGAAACTGCTTCCTGTACTCAGGCCTTGGCGTCTCTCTTAAATTTTTACCCGATACACTTCCCTCCGTTGCCAAATAGGCAATTCCTTGATGCTTCCGGATGCATCGCGTAAACCGACACTTCTTATAGTCAAGTTGTGGCATACACTTCTAATCTCTCGAACTTGATTCAGTACCGTCTCATTTGTGATTTTCTCCACCTTTCTAATCTTCAGCATTCATCAATAGCACCACATATCAAATAAATTTCTTATCTTCTTGTCTGAACTGCTTACTGTCTACATTTCACTCCCGTACGGGGCTGCGCTACTACACTGAACATGTACAGGGAGAGGGAGACTGTCGCATCCTGCTTCTAAAGACAATGTACTGGTGGTCGAGCGGTCAGGACTTACAAGGTGGGTGTTCAGGATTGATATCAAATGACAGAACAGGCTATTAGATCAAACTAGAGAATATATTTCAGTGTACGGGATACACGGGACGCGGCTGGGGTCGGAAGGTAACAGTTCGAGGAGGTCGAACACTCAAATGGCAGGGGGCAACGGACAGGTGTTGGTTCACGTTAAGACGTTTGTGGCCGGTCACGGAGATGAGATCCAGAGCCTCTGACTCTCAGGGAAAATGTCTGTTCTAGTTGAGGTCTGGATCACGAGAAAGGAAGAAAGTGTATTTTGCTCTGCAGAACCCTTCTGCGCCCACATACAAGACCTGCCTTCCACAAATGCTATTAGCTAAACCGACGCGTGAATTTACTAGCAAACTCCAGTCTGGGGCTGAGCTCATCTCTTGTCAGAAACTTTAACCAGACAGAAATGTCGCCGGTCTGAAAGGTATGTAAGCACAGCCTAAGTTACTGTGGAAGAAAACTTATAAAAACTGGATAGGGGGCTTTGAAATAATTTTTTTTATGCCCGTTCCCTAAAATATTCCTTGACTGGCTGCCACCTTGCACGTCCTCCCGCCTTGCAGAGGAGTGGTGACTCACATTGCTTATGAAAGGATGCCAGCCACTCCCCAAGAAGACAGTTCGCCCTAGTAGGGTCCTTAATTCAATAGGCAGGATCTGTTCCAAAATTTTGTTTCCTAGTGTAAGTCGGAAGGGACTAACACATAGTCAAGATTATCAAGCCTCATGGGATAGGTAAATAATAAAATAATAAATGTTCAAGTTTTGTACTAGGAAGTAATATACTTAGTAAATCATAGTCAGAATTGTAAAATAATGGTTAGAGTACAATAACGAAGTGAATTTTGATCATAAAAAATTCTTTTAACAGTTTACGCTTTACAGTACCAAACTCGGTGTAGCAAATGAGCAAATACTGACCGAATTTAATCAGCACTGACCTCTTAAAGGTTTGCAGGCGCCCTTAGTAATGTGTTGTTGTCTCTGTTGTCTGGCAGTAATTAATCTCGATGCTACATAGTGGAACTGATGAACTGTATCATCAGCATGACAGAATACTTAATCCTCTAAAAATCAATGTATTTGGGTAAAAAATGTAACAGATCAGCTTAATGCAAACGTTAACGCCCGACTTGGATAAGAAATGGATTATGCACGTTTGAAAAAGGATAATAACAAAGGTGAAATCTTGGTACATCCCCTGTGTATTAGTTATGGCTAATGGCTGTACAACGTTCCACAGACTGCACGATATTCAGAAAATTCCAGTAAAATGCAGAATTCAGTTAGTAAGTCAAAAAGGTGGTGTACCATAAACTTCATGAAAACCTTATTTGTATCATCCCGTGTTAAATACAAAATATTTCCTTATAGGGACTAAATATTGGAAACATGGATGCATGTACGCAAACTTCTGACAGACGGGGAAAGAGCACGTGGATTGGATGACGGGGAAGGAGAGATACGCATGTGTAACGTGACAATCCTTAATGGTGCTTCTCCTGGAAGGGTGATGGAGGGGGAGAATTCTCTGCAGCGTAACACACGTCCTGCATGAGGGGAAAGAGTGGCGACTTGCAGCACAGCAAGGCACAGTAGTCACTATGTATTACAGATGTGTAGGGTGTGGGTAAATGGGGGAAAACTCAGTATCGCTATGAAGAGGCGACAGCGGGGAGAGGAGGAGGAACGGCTCACTCTTACTGAAGGTGTGAAGGGGGGCGCAAAGGGATAGGGTCAAGGGAGGAGGAAGCGGAGAGGGGCGACGGGAAGTGGCCCTTCCAGCACTTGGCACAGCACACATATGGTTGCTAAAGCGACCTTGAAGGAAACATGCTTTTTGAAGCACGGCTGGTGACGTGTACCGGCGGCGTAACACCAAGTACGTTTGAAAACAGAATATGAGACGGTGGAACTCCGGTAGCAATTCACATTAGTAACACCAAGTTTAACATGAAAGAATCTCAACTATTATATGAGAAAAACCAAACGCAAGCCAGTACAGCAAACTTCGGCAAACCCAAGGCTTGCCAGTCGTTTTAGGAATTTGTTGTACGCATAAAAACCGTGACAGAGTCATCCCAAGACGACGAAAATTCCGATGCATAAGGGTCGGAGTCTGATAATATTGCTGCAGTTCGGAGTTCATATACCGTGTAAAACACGTGGGTAGGAAAAAAGGTGCATATGAATTTCATTCGACATAGGCCAGGGAAATTTAATAAAGAGAAACTGAAGGGAAACGGTCAGTTCAGTGGATGTAGAATTAAAAACGCGCAGTTATTTTTAATCATTATGACTGGCACCTGGAAAGAAAATAACGAAAATAAATGCTTCTGAACCGACAACTGAATTATCTCGTCTGCAGAGCAGTGGAACATTAGTTATAAAAGTTAGATGAACATTTGAAGTATTTTTTGAATAACAAAAGACAAACAAAATAGACACAGTAAAAAGAGACATTCTACATATGGCAGCAAGACGAAACACACAAGAAAGTAGACTTGTAAAAAATTTGGTAAGGATTTTGTCTTTCGAAAGACAAAACAAAATCCTTCCCAACAAAATAGAACTTCAAGGGACATACAGTGCACCAAAATTGTACAGGGAAGCTGAATGATACAAGGATCATCATTCAAAGTAAAAAGACCTATGCAGTAGATATGAGAGGGTATTTTTAAACACCCCAAAATCCTCAGGAATACTCAAACTCTAAACAAAGTACAAAGATGTTTATACGTGGCCCATCCTTCTCACAAAGATTGTTACCGTTTACTTACAAGCAACTGAGCAAGCACAGTGTCACAAATAAATTCTTAGTTAAAGAAAAACTACAACTTAAAACACAGGCGATAGACAAAGATCGTTCAAAAGTAATGCAGTAGTTTCCCACAAAGCTTAAACTCAGTGAAAACCTATAGTACATGAAAACCAGACTTAGCTACTGCAAACAAGGCGGAGTAGGGGAAGAGAAGTGGTATCGTGTTTGTGTCGCTGACTTACCGCAAGACGACAACTGTGCTGATTTGTGTGTGCACCAAGCGATTTCTGCTTGTAGTAAGTGTCCAGAGGTGAGAGAAGCAACAATTTAAACGATTCAAAAACACATTGTTTTCTCAACTGACAACTCCCTGCACATTAAAATAATACATGGTTAACGGTTCTATTCCGATCTCTGGAGTCGACAGCATAAAATGGACCATTTAACATCAGTCAGTTATCTACACGTTATCGGAAAAGGTATCCTCCTCAGCTTGTACCAAAAAAACATTACCTGTACAACAGAAACAACACACTTAAAACAACTGACACAGGAACCGTAGATTGTACATAATTTTTCAACCACATTAACCACAGGACCACTGGACTACACACAAATAATTTCAATGAAAACAACCTCAAACGTATCTCCACATCAATCAAACTTCGCTGTGCTCTGGGGGATAACAGCCAAAAGTCTACACAACGTCAGTTAACAACAAGCTTTTGTACAACAGACCAATTCTCCATCATTCATTATAACTCATAGTACGGTACATCATTTAATGCATTGTACCTTCACACGTTGAGTTAACCTGTTACAAACAACAACTGCTTATGAAACACAGAAGGCATGGGCAAAAAAAGAATGCAAACTATATGGGGAGAGAGAATGTAGGGTGACGCAGGAAGAAGAGAAAGACAAGGCAGAAAAAGGTCAATCCCTTCGTTGTGCAATCTGGTATGTTACACAGCGTCATAGCTGCTTAGTCAAAACAAGTGGTAGTCGTATATAATTATGACTGTGCACTTGCTTGGGGCTTCAAGTCTCCTAGTCCCACTTCTAATGTGATGGACAATACCAGGATGATTTACCTCTTTTCTTACAAGGCCTAGACACGGTTTTCGACTCTGCGACTGATATAAAAATATGCTCCCATCAAGGTCAAGGACGTAGTGCGTCTGACCCTGGAGAGGCGGTTTTCGAACAGAAGGAGTTTATATGGTCATTATTGCTCTCACGTATGTGGAGCAAGGCATAAGAGCCTACTCTCATCAGGATGCAGGAAAAGTACTCATAGGAAAGATGAAAGAAAATATGATGAATCACCTGCATGGCCCATCTGCCACCACGCCGTCCAAAGAGGCCGCCGACGTTTGACACCAGGCAGCCCCCTCCTGTCGTCACGGTTTAGGCTGCTGACCTCAACCACAGTCGCGCCTCAACGCCTGGGTTGCCTACTTCGTCACCGTGCATCCAGCCGCCCCCGCAGCCCACATCGCTGCATGCATACGCGGCACTCAACCATCGCTCCGTCGCCGTCACTACCCCACTTCGCATGTCGCGACGCGACGAGTGTACTGTAAATGTTGCTATATACTAATGCACTGCAGCCATTTGCTCAGAGGAGGACGTAGAGGTCAAATACGGACTCTCAGATCATTAAATTATAGTTTTAAATGAAGAATTTCTGTGGTTTTTAAAGCTCAGTTTTTGCATCACATGCTGTTATTTTGACTCCTATTGCCCGTAATGCAAACAATTAATGAGTGAGAACTATGTTCCTAGAAAGTCACAGCACATCATATGACAGACTCAAATATGCTTTTAGAGAAAATTTTCCTGGACATTGGGATACTAGGCTTTGGTTTTATGCCCCACTAGTGTTGTTACTTGTATGGCTTTCTGACTCTCAGTACTTAGAAGCGCATTGCGTAGAGTTAAATTTTGCATCTTATGCACTTACTGGCTTTTTTGGAGGTGTGTCTACTTATATGTACGATTTGAACTTTAAATTTTTGTGAGTATAGTTATTGTGAGGTTAACTGAATGTGTTCCTAGATAAGCAGTTCAGATGTATGTTAGTTGGGTAGTTTTACCATATATTTCTGTTGGACCTGTGTAATCTCACCCGGATTTCTTATCTTGTTTTAAAGTCTGTTGTCGTAGAGGTATGTCATGTTTAGTTGTGGTGACGAGAAGTTTCTAAATGTATATTTATGAGAGTTTTTGATTATTTTCCAGTTATTTGCAGTTAGCAAAACGTGTCTAGGAAGCATAGGGTCTCTCAGCCATTCACAGTATTTTCTTCCATATTGTTTTCGTGCCATGGTTAAACCTATTTTCTTGCATATTCCTAAGAATACAATTTCTGCGCCGCTGCTGAACTGAGGATCCCACTCCTGACACTAGTGCACATGGGTGGAGAGGGAGGGTACTTTTATCACGCTTCTGATCACAATGTACAGATGGTTGAGCGGTCAGGACTTATCAGGTTGGTGTCCAGGGCCGACATTAAATGATAGAACAGGAAATCAGTCGAAACAAGAGAATATATTCCGATGTACGATATATATGTGGCACCCCTGGCGTCGGAAGGTGCCAGTTGTAGGCCACTCTAGGAGATCGAACAAACTAAAGAGAGCGAGTAAAGAGACAGGTGGCGGTTCATGTTAAGATCTGTTGGCGACCGGAGTCTCTGCCTCCCAAGAAAGTCGTCTTTTCTAGTCGAGGTCTGCATCTCAAGAAAGTGAAGCAACTGTATTCTGCTCTGCAAAACCCTCTAGCGTCCATATAACTGACCTGCCTCCCACGCACGATATTGGCTAAACCGATAGCGTGAACTTGGTAGTAAACTTCAGCTGAGGACTGAGGTGGTCTCTTGTTAGCAGTTTTAACCAGACAGAACTGTCTCCTTTCTGAAACATAGGCAACTTGTGTCACGTAGGCACAGTCGAAGTTACTCTGGAAGAAGACTTGTAAAAACCTGACAGGGGATTTTGAAATAAAATTTCGCTAGAATATTCCTTGATTGGGTGTCACCTGTACACTTTCTAACACTTTCATTAGTATTATATAATAACAGATTCCTATTTTCCAGAAATGATTTTCTTGCTGTTTACTTTCTACATTTTATATCCTCTCTACTTTAGCCATTATCATTTATTTTGTTGTCCAAATACAAAAACACATATACTGCTTCTAGTGTCTCATTTCCTAATGTAATTCTCTCAGCATCTACTGATTTAATTCGACTACAATTCATTATCTTTCTTTAACTTTTGTTGGTATTTAGCTTATAATATGTTTTAAAGACACTATTCATTCCATTCAGTTTCCGTCGGCAGTCACTTTCCTCCTCCGACAGACTTTTACATCCCCAGTAAACCACAAAATTTAATTTCTTTTTTTTTTTAACTTTTAATGCCGTTTCTTCTTCATTTTCTTGAGAGCTTCCTTAGCATACAGATTTACTAACATTTGTATAGGCCACAACCCTGTCTCACTCCCTTACTAAGACTTCCCTTTCAACTCTTGTAACTGCAATCTGGTTTCTGTACAAGTTGGGTAAAACCTATTGCTCTCTGCATTTTACACATGTTGGATTCAAAAATTTCATTAAGTGTTGTCCTGTTAATTATGTCGAAAGCTTTCTCGAAATGCTTTCTCTAAATTCTATAAACGTAGTTTCCCTTTCTTTTGCCTATCGTCCAACATAGGTTACGGTCAGCACTGCCTCGCATGTTTCTGCATTTCTCTGGAATACAAACTCACCTTCCCCCGGTTTTTGTCTTATCAGTTTTCCCACTCTACTGAAAATAGTTCACGTGAATGTTTTGCATCCATGACAACTAAACTGATGGTTGTGATATTCATACCTATCCGCACGTACCTTTTTCCAGCAGTCTGAGGGTATTTCGTCTGTCTCGTATATATTGCGCGCTAGATGGAACAATTGTCATGACTTGCTGTCCCAAGCATCTCATTAATTCTGAGGAAATGTCTATTCCGAGGCCTTATTTCCACTTAGGTCTTTCAGCGCTCTGTCAAATTCTTCTCCCAACTCATGTTCATCTATATCCTTTTCGCCTTCTGTAATATTATAATCAAGTTTCTTTCCCGTATATAGACTCTCTATATATTCTTTACACTGCTTCGCTTTTTTCCATTCTTTGCTTGGTACTGGTTTTCCATCTGAGATCTTGATATTCATAAGGGGGATTCTCTTTTGTCATCTGTCTTTCTGCTAGTTTTGCTTGCTTCTATAGTTTTGCATTTCTACTTAAACTTTCTACTTAACCATTTTGCACTTTCTGTCAATCTCATTCTTCAGACGTCTGTATTCCCTTTCCCCTGCTTCATATGCTACATTTTTATATTTTCTCCAGTCGTCATTTAAATTCAACATCTAATTACAGGACGTATATACAGCCACTTCGGTTGCTCAAAATTTTTTCAATTGAGCACGGTTTCGATTGCAATGGGGCAATCTTCATCAGAATAAAAAGCTACACTATGTGATCAAAAGTATCCGGACACATGGCTGAAAATGACTTACTGTTCGTGGCGCCCTCCATCGATAATGCTGGAATTCAATATGGTATTGGCCCACCCTTAGCCTTGATGACAGCTTCTACTCTCGCAAGCATAAGTTCAACCAGGTGCTGAAACGTTTCTTGGTGAATGGCAGCCCATTCTTCATCGAGTGCTGCACTGAGGCAAGATATCGATATCGGTCGGTGAGGCCTGGCACGAAGTGGGCGTTCCAAAACATTCCAAAGGTGTTCTATAGGATTCAGGTCAGGACTCTGTGCAGGCCAGTACATTACAGGGATATTATTGTCCTGTAACCACTCCGCCATAGGCCGTGCATTATTAACAGGTGCTCAATTGTGTTTAAAGTGGCAATCGCCATCCCAGAACCACTCTTCAACAGTGGGATGCAAGAAGGTGCTTAAAACATCAATATAGGTCTGCGCTGTGTTAGTGCCAAGCAAAACAACAGGGGCTGCAAGACACCTCCATGAAAAACACGACCACACCGTAACACCACCGCCTCCGAATTTTACTGTTGGCACTACACACGCTGGCAGATGACGTTCACCAGGCATTCGCCATATCCACACCCTGCCATCGTATCGCCACATTGTGTACCGTGATTCGTCACTACACACAACGTTTTTCCACTGTTCAATAGTCCAATGTTTACGTTCCTTACACCAAGCGAGGCGTCGTTTGGTATTTACCGGCTTGACGTGTGGCTTATGTGCAGCCGCTCGACCACGAAATCAAAGTTTTCTCACGTCCCGCCTAACTGCCATAGTACTTGCTGTGGATCCTGACGCAGTTTGGAATTCCTGTGTGATGATCTGGATAGCTGTCTGCCTATTACACATTACGACCATCTTTAACTGCCGGCGGTATCGGTTAGTCAACAGACGAGGTCGGCCTGTACGCTTTTGTGCTGTACGTGTACCTTCACGTTTCCACTATCACATCGGAAACAGTGGACCTAGGGATGTTTAGGAGTGTAGAAATCTGGGGTACAGACGTAAGACACAAGTTAGACCCAATCATCTGACCATCTTTGAAGTCCTTGAGTTTCGCGGAGCGCCCTATTCTGCTCTCTCACGATGTCTTGTGACTACGGAGGTCGCTGATATGGGGTGTCTGGCAGTAGGTGGCAGCTTAATGCACCTAATATGAAAAACGTATGCTTTTGGGGGTGTCCGGATACTTTTGATCACATGGTGTACATTGAATACATGTAATCATACTATGGCTAGAAACGTCTGAGCAAAAGTGCTCTTGTCGAACAGAAATGTCATAGGAATAAACACTAAATGTAAAAGTATAACATGATTGTCAACCAGATAAAATGATCCATGAAATATAATAACAACCACAAGGACAAAGAGCGCAGACGTTTTTAACTATGGTGTAATTACATGTATTCCACGTAACTTTTTATTCTGATGAAATTGCCCTACAGCAATAGAAATCGTTGTCAATTGAAAAAAAAAATTGTGCAACCGAAGTGACTGTATACACGTCCTGTTATTAGGTATTGAATTTAACTGACGAGAGGAGAAAATATAAAAATGCAGCATATGAAGCACGGGAAAGGGAACGACAACCGCAAGGTCGCTTAGGACCAAGTGGCATAACACAGATGCTACCGTCAGACTAAGTCTGCCGATAGGGGCTGTGCCGCGCCGCTCTTGGTCCTAAGTGACCTTGCGGTTGTCATCACATTCTATGGAGTATTTTGTCTGGTTGACAGCCATTTTTTATTTTTATATTTTAGTTTTTATTCCCATGACATTTCTGTTTGTCGAGAGCACTTCTGCTTAGACGTTTGTAACCATGGTGTGGTTACATGTACTCCATGTAACTTTTTATTCTGATGAAGTTTTCCCTAGAGCAATCGAAACCGTGGTCAACTGAAAAATTTTTTTTCAACCCAAGTGACTTTATATACGTTCTGTAATTAAACAGCGTACGGTTTCTGTGTCACAGCGAACAAAAAGGATTAAAATTTCAAAATTCAACAGTCCCTGTTTTAATCAGGTATTACTACCAACCCTTTTTTAATCATTGTGAATCTCTGCTGTCTTCCATATATTATTTATAACCAATGAATTATGGTCAGAGTTCACATCTGCTCCTCGAAATGCCTTTTAGCTTACAATCTGGTTTCTGAATCTCTTTCTTACTGTTATGCAATCAACCTCGAACTTTCCAGTGTCCTCACTTTTGTTCCATGTACACAGCCTTCTTTCGGGAATCTTGGATCAAGTGTTAGCGAAGATTACATTATGTACTGTGCTAAATTCATTATCAGGCTTAGACGTGGATTAACACTATTTTATTTTTTCCAATACTGACCTGACCAGACACAAGGTAAATTGTGATAAAACAAAAATAAAATAGTTTTATCAGCATATGAGTTTAACTCAAAAGACAACGTATTTACACTAACAAAACGAATATTAAAACGTTACTTGATTGCAGTAAAGAGTTATTTGCTGAAGTAATTCAGTAGTATCAAGTTGTAGCGGTCTTCAGGTCGAAGACTAGTCGAATACAACACTGCACGCAGGTATTACGTTAGCAAGCCGTTTCATCGCTGCATAATTACTACAGCCTTTACTCATCTGAACCTGTTTATGGAAGTCAAGCCGTAGTCTTCATTCACAGTTTTTACCCCTCACACTTTCCATTACCTAACTAACAATTGCTCGGTGTTTCACGATGTACCGTGTCAGAAAATTCCTCCTGTTATTCAAGTTGCATCATAAATTTCATTTCTTCCCAGTTTGATTTTGTAGTACTGATCTGATCTTTAGCATTATCCAGTAACATCACATTTCAAAAGCTTCTACTCGTTTCTTATCTGTATTGTTTAGCGTCCACGTTTCAGTTCAGTAAAACGCTACAGTCCAGACATCTATCTTCAGAAAAAATTTTATATCGAATTTTGTATTCGTTTACACCCAAAATCCTTTCTTTAGACGTGCTTTTTGACGTGCTTTTTATTGGTACAAACGGTTTGTATTTTATATCCTTCGGCCATCGACTCTTATGTTGCTGTCCAAACAACAAAATTCAGCTACTACTTTTATTGTCTCATTTGCTAAACTGATTCCTTCAGCATCCCCTGATAGAATTCAAGTACAGTCCATTATAACCTTTGTTCAAGACACCACACTCTCCATTAAACAGCTTCTCCAAATCCTTTGCTTTCTCTGACAGAATTACAGTACCATCGGCAAATCTCAAAGTTTTAATTTCTCCTCTTTGAACTTTAATTCGCCTTCCAAATTCTTCGTTGTTTTTTTTTACTTCTTGCTCAATGTACAGATCGAACAACATCGGGAATCGGCTACAACCTTGTCGGACTTCCTTCTCAATTGCTCCATCCTTTTCATATCCTTCGACTTTTATAACTGTGTAGAGATCGGGGTGCTAAGCCGCTGTGGTGAGTGGTGGAACCGAGTTGGCAAGTCAGGAAGTTAGTAGTTCACCAACGTGGGCAGGATAACAGTGGAGTGGTGAGTAGATGCCTGATAGTCATCCGATATATCTTCATGAAAATGCCATCGTTAGTAGATTCATTTATTGCTCATGATCGTGATTGCGCTAGAAAGGCCAACATCCCCCGGACATACGCGCTGGGCGGTCAGCAGACGGCCTGATGGCATGCAACGTCGTACGGCTGCGGCCCAAACAGCTCTCCGCTGATGTCAGCTTCTATGAATTTTTAGGTTCTGCAAATACTTGGGGTCACCCATCACCTATTAAGCTGATGGTTCGGTAATATTCACTGCTGTCTGCATTTATATATTTATTTAGATTTGCAATTATTACTTTCTTCTCGAAGTCAGAAGGTGTTTAGTCTTTCTCATACCTCTAGCACACGAGGTGAAATAGTTTTGTTAAACTCACATCGCCGTATTTCACCTCCCATTACATCTTCACCTACTTCCTCTTCCGTTTTTATAATATTATCTGGAAACTGTTTTCCTTTTATAGCACTTCTATACGTTCCTATATGTTCTATATGTTCTATATGTTCCGTCCATCTGTCAAAGTTAACTCCTTTGTTAAATACTCTCTCGCTGTCTAAGCTCTCAATAATCATATAGGTTCTTCCCCTTGCTTCTAAGATCTCTTTCATCTTCCTGTAAGCCTTATCTTTCTTGCCCATAGTCACTCATGCTTCTACAGCTTTGCATTTCTCCTTGGCATTCCCGCTTTGCCATCCAGTACATGCTGCAAGATCAATCCTCTTTGCCTGCTTCATTTTCTTCCTTTTAATAGTTTTTCCTTTCATAAATTAAATACAATATCTACCGTTTTATCCAAGGATTTCTATTGGGCTTCTTCGTTTTGCCTATTTGAGCCTGGTTTTCTTACTGTTTATTTCGCAAAGCAACCCATTCGTCTTGTATTGAATTCCTACTACCTGTTTAAGAAAATCATTGCTTAAAGTTCAGTTAGAGAGTTTCAACAATGTTTTGATTTTCCAGCTCTCATTTCCTTGCTTTAATAGCTTCTGCAATTATTTATGTCTTAATCTACATTTCATAACCAGTACTTTAGTACGCAAAATCCCCTCAGCGATATAAAAGTTTGTCTGTTGTTCCCACACTTCCATAGGAAGTGGTATAGGTGACAAGTAATATAACTGATTAAGCCTTCCCAACTGAGACTGTGCTAGTTAAGCTAACCCTTTCCTAAACTATCTTAGTAAATTAGCGCATAGGACTTCCTCCTACCAGTTTTCTGCGAATCTCTCATAGATGTCCCCGAAGCAGCTCTTGTAGCACTTAGATTCTTCAGGAGATCCAAGCAGGCTACCTCTGATTATAAGTGGACATGCAGATAGCTGATTTATTTGAAATAAGTCCTGGGATGTCATTGTGATGCGTTGATTAGCAAACACTGTAACACAGTAACAAATTAATAGCCTGAAACGATTCTTCTCAAATGTTAATAAATTTTGAGGACATGGTAACGCTATCACATAAGAACAGGATCAAAGAACATTCTGGCGAGACTGCCGCCTGGCTGAAATCTCTTGCTTATATTATAATACTTCTTAGCTATTCGTATATCTTTGGTTATTTAACAATATTAATTTTAATATTGAATTAACTGGTTTACTGCATAGCGATATTATGGCATTAAAGCCCTGATGACAATTAGGCTCCTACTAGTATTGGTTATGGCAAAAGTGGACTTTAATAACTAATATTTAATAAAGGGAATTCTCAATTTCATACCAGAACACTTGTGGTTCCTCTACATATTAACTTCCGAGCAAGATTCGCTCTCAACCGTCGCATATTTCAACCCGGTCCCATGACTCATTACCGCTTCATGTGATTCGCTCGTCACCACGACCTTTGCGCGAACCAGCTGCCATCGCGTTCTGCAGCGCTTCTAAAGGTAGAAAATAACTTCTGATACTCTAGTAAACGTAAAATTAAAAAATAAAATACATTCTAAAACAGGAGGAAACTTACAATGATCAGAGTCCGCATGCGTCCATATGTCAGCATTTATTGAACTTCACTGATAGATTCTATTAAATGTAATATACATTCCAAAAATCCGCAGTTAGCAGAATCTCAAGAGTAAAGTACGTGCCAGGGAAATAAGAACACATAGTACAAATTTACAAAGAAAAAAAGTTATTCTTGTACCTTATGTAGATCCCATGGAATGGTGCTTCTGGATGTGAAAAAAACCTAAAAAATTTAAATATATTTTCGTTTAATAGGCAAGAACAAACCTGTCACAAGACCTTATCAAGAAGAAAAATCAGTTTAGAACACTTATTTACGTTTATCATGTCACTGTACTGAAGATGTAAGTAAGTCAGATTTTACACAGTAATCACGTCATTTAAGGTGATTAATAATAGATACATGTCAGCCAACTCTACTAACAAATTTTTCAGTAAAGTAAAGAAGAACTCTTTTAGGCTCATCTTAAACAGAACTTTATTAATAGTTAAATTTTTAATGACTACTGGGAAGTAATTGAAAATGGGTACTTTCTGGACAAAAGTATATGGCTTTAAACTTTTGCTAAAATTATTCATATGTCTAGTACAAGCCCATGAAATCAGCTGTTGGTTGGAAAAAGGCATACGTTATTTATGACAAATTTCATTGAAGATTAAAATAACTGGAGTAATTAGTAGCCACAGATTTTTGAACAGGCCTTTGCAGGATGTTCTTGAGTTCACATCATAAATAACTCGTATTACATGATTTTGGAATTGGAGATTTGGCCTGGCTTTATGACGTGGCACTGAGCACTATGGGACTCAACTTCTGAGGTCATTAGTCCCCAAGAACTTAGAACTAGTTAAACCTAACTAACCTAAGGACATCACACACATCCATGCCCGAGGCAGGATTCGAACCTGTGACCGTAGCGGTCTCGCGGTTCCAGACTGCAGCGCCTAGAACCGCACGGCCACTTCGGCCGGCCCTGGCTTTATGAGTTACTCAAAAAACAATCCTATATGACATTATGCGATGAAAGTAAGGGACGCATGCTAGCTGTTTCATTTTTACATTACCAATGTGTGGCAAGATTCTCATTACAACTAAAAATAAATTTAGGGCCTCAGCATTTCTGTGGTATGTTCCTCCCAGTTGACTTTATTACCAAGCTGTAATCCCAAGAACTTAGCACTGTGTACCTTTTCTATCTTCTGGTCAACTAAATTAATTTACTGTTTATTGTAATGTTTGTGTCACCTACGAACAGAAGAACTTGGCATCTGGTAATGTTACTGCTGAAAGATAATCGATATACGCAAGAAAAAGTAAGGGCTATTAGGATGGAACTTTGTGACACATCACATATTGTTATTTCCAGTTCGGTGACGTCCAGCAGCATAATAATATACCTGTTGCTACTGACACTCTCTTTTTCCTGTACGAGAGATATGATTTGAACCACTTTCCAGCATTTCCTCTTACACCATATTATTCTGATTTACTTAAAAGTCAAATGCCTTCCGCTGATCGCAGACTGTACCAATAGAGTGTAGTTTATTGTATAGTGAATTACTTTATTTGTCACCTTATATGTAAATAGCATTTACAACATTGGAACCTTTTAGAAATTTGAACCACTTTGCAGCATTCCTGTTCCACCATAATATTACGATTTACTTAAAAGTCAAATGCCTTTCACTGATTACACAATTTACCAATAGAGCAAATTTATAGTCTAGTGAGTTAGTTACATCGTCATTGTATATGTAAATAGCATTTACAACATCGGACCCTTTAAAAATCCGAACTGTGGCACTGCACCGTTTTATGATCAAGGATTATGACGTTTTTGGAAAATGAATATCTCCCTATAAAAATCAACATGGATTCCGCAAACAGAGATCCTGCGAAACTCAGCTCGCTCTGTTCCTTCATGAGATCCAGAGCGCAGTGGACAACAGCGGTAAGGTTGATGCTGTGTTCCTTGATTTCAGTAAGGTATTTGACACCGTCCCGCATTGCCGTTTAATGAAAAAAATACGAGCTTATGGAGTATTGGAGCACACCTGCGATTGGATTCAAGACTTTCTTGCAGATAGAACTTAATGCGTCGCTCTTAACGGAACTAAATCGACAGATGTAAAGGTAATATCCGGAGGACCACAGGGAAGTGTGATAGGACCGGTGCTGTTCACAGTATACATAAATGATCTAGTAGAAAGTGTCGGATGCTCTTTAAAGCTATTCGTAGATGATGCAGTTGTTTATACCAAAATCGCAACGTCTGAAGATAGTAAAAATTTGCAGAACAACCTCCAGAGAAATGATGAATGGAGCAAACTCTGGCAGTTGACCCTGAACGTAAATAATTGCAACATATTGCGCATACGTAGGAAAAGAAATCCACTACTATACAGCTACACTATTGATGACAAACAGCAGGACACAGCGTGTGCCGTAAAATATACCTAGGCGTAACTATTCAGAGCGATCTTAAGTGGAATCACCATATAAAACAGACAGTGGGAAAAGCAGACAAGAGCCTCAGATTCATCGGAAGAATCTTAAGGAAATGTAACTCATCCTCGAAAGAAATGGCTTATAAGGCGCTTTTTCGCCAGATTCTTGAGTATTGTTCATCTGTTTGGATTTCCTGTCAGGTACGACTGATAGAGGATGCAGAGAAGGTCCAGCGAAGAGCGGCGCGTTTCGTCACGGGATTGTTTAGCTGACGAGAGAGCGTTACGGAGACGGTTAACAAACTCCTCTGGCAGACGTTACAAGAGAGGCGTTGCACATCACGGAGAGATTTACTATTGAAATTTCGGGACAGAACTTTTCAGGAGGAGTCGGGCAACATATTACTTCATCTCATATACATCTCGCGTATTGGCCACGAGGAGAAAATTCGAGAAATTAGAGGCGATATAGAGGGTTGCCGACAATCATTCTTCCCATGCACTATTCGCGAGTGGAACAGGGTTGGAGGGATCAGACAGTGGTACCGAAAGTACCCTCCACCGCACACCATTAGGTGGCTTGCGGAGTATGCTGTAGATGTAGATGAACTGTACCCCATTCTTTTTAACTCGCCGCGCACAGTCATTTGTGGGCTGCTGGTTGCACTTCGAAACAACCCCCTCCATGACAAACACGACGACACCATAACACCACCGCCTCCGAATTCTACTGTTGGCACTGTACTCACTGGCAGATGACGTTCATCGGCCATTCGCCATATCCACACCCTGCCAACGGCTTGTCACATTGTGTACCGTGATTCGTCACTCTACACAAGGTTTTTCCACTGTTGAATCATCCAATGCTAACGCTACTTACACCAAGCGAGGCGTCTTTTGGCATTTACCGGCGTGAAATGTGGATTATAAGCAGTCGCTCGACCATGAAATCAAAGTTTTCTCACCTCCCGCCTAACTGTGATAGCATTTGCTGTGGATCCTGATGCAGTTTGGAATTCCTGTGTGATGGTCTGGATAGAAGTCGGCCAATTACACATTACGACCCTCTTCAACGTCGTTTTCTGTCAGCCAACAGACGAGGTCGGCCTGTACGCTTTTGTGCTGTACGTGTCCCTTCACGTTTCCACTTCACTATCACATCGGAAACAGCGGATCTAGGGATGTTTAGAAGTGTGGAAATCTCGCGTACAGACGTATGACACAAGTGACACCCAAGCACCTGACCACGTTCGAAGTCCGTGAGTTTCGCGGAGCACCCCATTCTGCTCTTTCCGATGTTCGATGACTGCTGAGGTCGCTGATATGGAGTACCTGGCAGTAGGTGGCAGCACAATGCACCTAACATGAAAAGTGTATGTTTTTGGGGGTGCCACATGAAGTATTCTCTACAGATAGATATATTTATACGAGGCCAGCTTCAAAACTAGGATCGATGAAAATCTCAAAATTTATTTGTTAATTTATTTTACCAAAAACGAAGTAATAAACGAAGATAGAATTACAGGAGGAACATGAAACAACTAACGTGGATTAAATAAATGTATGCGTAGTGTAATGTTGAACTTCATTAACGCCTGGTTCATATTTTTCAGTTACAGCCAGAAATCATGTTCTACGTTTGTCAGTCTATTTCAGTTTTTTGACTCTTGGGTATTTGAAATAGAGACACCTGCTGCGTTTGAAGATATTATGTTCCTGACGTCACAGCATTTCACGTGACCGTGATCTTTTCTTACCTTGTACTGGCCATTGGCGTAACAGTCCAGTACAGGGTGGGTAGTATGAGGTGTACTCTGTAACTGACTGCCGGAATGAGAAGCGTTGATACAATAATTTTAAAGGCCTTTCTGCAACACAAGGAAAATAAATTTCGTTCCCCCGGATTCAGCCATTGGCTTTCCAAGCTCTGGAATGTTCAGATGTGTTCTGTAAGCAGTCTGAGAGTTCGATGGTTTTGTTGTATAGTTACTTACATAATATTACTGTACGTTTTTCGTGAGGAAAAATTTGCTGTAGTGGCATCTGAATTTTAGTATAGTACATAGTGAAGTAAGTTATGGGAATTTCTTGCGTCAGACAGCATATAATCAGTGAAACAGCAGAATTATGCGCTTCCAAATCACAGATTTACTCTATACTATTATTCGTTGTTCGATGTCCAACTTGAAATGAAGATGTTCGTAATTGATGCGTGACAGTATAAAAAATAATAAAACCTATACAGAGATAATTAAACGTATTTTCAGTCTTCCGCGTTTTCTTTTAAGTATTGGATCATCTACTTTAATTGATTTTCGTAGTTATTGATGGTGCTTCATCAGTCGATACTGAATCTGCATTCGGGGACGATCCGTTATATCTCCTATAGTTGATTGACTATGCAGTACAGATCACACTGCAAAGAGCTGCTGATTATCAATGAAGAAAATACTATTTATTAAACTTCTAATTAACTGATATTATAAATAAAATTTGTGGGGAATAATTTACTTGCTTTACTGAAAGGAATGATTACAATTTTTTACTGATACATAAAAAATACAAGAGAAAGGTTATAGTAGACATTGTTAGATAGATTAACCGACTACTATACTTTTGATTATTACTTAAGTAATGTTATTTCAGAGGTGGATATTTTATAAGGAGGTTGTGTTGAATAATGTATAGTTAAAGCGATGTTTTTGATTGGCTCTTCATAGAGTTGTGGATGTCTGCAAAAGTAGTGGCTCACATGGCATCATGCCAAAATAATGAATTAAGCCAGATGATTACTAAATTTTATTCAGTTGTATTGTGAACAATTAGGTTCTTATTCTGGATGTATTCCAACTGCGACATGATTTTATAATACTGATTCGATTTGTAGAGAAACGCTTCTTCTCTCTGGCGTGACTGCCCTTAACAGCAGGCCTGTTGTGATCCCCAACAACAAACATATCGTTCATAGTGGATTCATGGCAGTTGACCGTGGCCTAATCTTGGGTGCCTGATTCATGGAACCCTGAACTTCGTGAATGAACTTGGCATCTCATGTACCACAGAGTAAAGGGTGTACTGTGAGTACGTGAACTGTGGAGGGAAACCTCAATCTTCACAGTCAGTTCCCCTGAGGAACAAAATCGTGATGACAAAGCTTTCCGTCGATTACCACCGAACAAGGAATAGACGGGACACAGTGCAGCAAATCATCCACCAGTTCACGCTTGGCAGCAACTAAAGGTGAGCAGCCATACACTGAACAACCACCTCTTCACTGTTAGATATCGCATCCATCACTTCAAACGTGTTTGTTTTCACAGGGCACAGAGCTCAGTTTAGGGGTGAGGATAAAGTCATCTGACACTCGAAGTAAGAACTCATGAGTGGTATGGCGCATGTTGGTATACGCCAGTGACCGACACGAGAATACAGAAGGCGAGACTTTCAATTTTCTAGAAAAGTGTATAGTCAAGGCGGGTGGGGAAGCAAATCTTCTGTGAGAAATATCTCAGTGGGAGGAAATGGGACTCCTGATACGTCCACTTTCGTCTCTCATGCGGCGAACGATAGAGGAACTTGGAGTCCGGTCACTGACATCTCTTTCTTCACCTATAGTAACCTGCGCGTGACCAATACTTTCAGCAAGACGATGCACCATCCTGTAACTCAACAATTACATCACATAGGTTTGGAGAATACTTAGCGGCCATTGAGTTTGCTGTGCGGGCTCAAAGATCACAGTCTTGGAGACACACGTTCAACAAATCCCTGTGAGCTGTGTCCTGCCGCATGAGAGGTCATGGGTCTGACTGGCCCTTCAGCGCCTTCTGTGTCTTGTAGGCTCCATAACGTGACGTGACTGAAAGAGAGAGCTTCACACTGAGAAGCATTTCCTTTATCTGCTCAAGGGTTTATTTCTTAGTTAACTTACGCAAAAAATTATTTTTCATATAGGTAGTCAGAAATGTATAACAACTGTGAGCTCTGTCTTCACTAATCAGGCTACGGATACTAACTTAAATTTTTTATTTTACCTTTTGAGGCACTCGGGAGCTCCAGAGATTTGGACTGGTAGCCTGAACCTAGTTATTCCAATATGTATAAGTACTGAACTAAATAATATCAACGGATCTACACAGACATGCTGCAGCATTCTTTTTCGGGAAATATGTATTCTAGCCTTAGCCTTAGAACGACATATTGGACAGTAACAATAACACGAACGCAAAACAATATAGATTACTCTGTCTGATAGATGACATAATTCCAAAACTTGTTCTAAAATATTAAAATACACTAGTGGATAGAAGTAACTTGGAATAAGTTAAACTTTAAAACAAGAACGGTGAGCCTTGAAAATGGCACTGTAATATTTGTCAAGTGATTCTACTCAGTGTACAAGGAGAATCATAAAAAATCGAAGAAAAGAACGAAAGGGAGAATATAACAAGGAAATCTAAGGCATCTTGAGAAACTGCAGATGACATAATTTGCTAATGGAAGGAGAATTAGAATTTAATATTGCATGAAAGCTAATGAAGTCATTACCAGCAATAAATATGCAGAGACGAAGTGAGTGGCGTAACAGGAATGAAATAAGAGACCGCTTGAAACTCCTTTTCAAGTTGCTGACATTGAATGAAACCTACAAACTGCATGCGCGAGTTTTGGTTTAAGTGACACTAATTTGAAATCCCTGTGTTCACATCATTTTCACCGTCTCGACCTCTCCCGAGGGTTGCAGCCAAAGAGATTACATTAGCAGGCGGCCGTAACTGGAGCGACAACTGTTTGACTTTACAGTGTCAAGATCTGAGCCACGCATAGGATGGGCAAACTAACTAGAGACCCAGTTACTCTTTGCAGACGTAGTCTGATTGTGAAGTTAACCGACGGCTGCTGTCATGGCGGAGTTCCTAAGTAATCAATTTTAGTACTCAACTAACACGGTAGACCTCGTTATACATACAGTCATTATTAGAAAATCAATAGCATAAATTAATTAGACGCTTAATATCCCCTGCAGAATTAACACTAGTACTTGTATGTCGAGCATCTGTCAATTATTTTGTTAGGAGAGAAAACAGGTATATACGTTGTGTAACTTTTTAGGCAGTCAATATAAGATACCAGTTCAGCTAAGATGGAGAAAATAGTCAGAAGCATTGCGTAACTCTTAAGGCTGTCAAGGTAGGATAGCAGTTCACCAAACGAGACTCTGAATATGTCTAACTACTTCCGTACTTACATAAGTGAAGAAATTCAAATTTTCAAGTCCAGCACTACACATGAACTGAAGGTAGTTCGTTATTGCAAATAATTCTATAGAAGTATTTATATTTATAGTTCTGTCAGTATCTCATCGTGACAGGAATCCGTGATCAGATTGCATGAAAAAAAAATCGAACTAAAAAGTACACGAGACGGTAAGAAGGGAAAGATAGAAGGAGAGAGCGGGAGAGAAATAAAGAACTTAACAGTAGAAACGACTGCTGGTTGGCTCGCTGCTGTCAATATATTAACAAAAGAAAAGTATGTTAATAATGAGATGAATCAAGTAGACAATAGCTTCTGTTTGAGAGGTATGAAGAGAGGCTGAGCGGCTGTATTTCCAGAACAAACAAAATAAGCGAATTTCATATAACGTCTGTGGTTAAACTACAAGTACAGTTGACACATAAATCAATACTTTAAGCTGTCGACAGGCGTTGATATACATCAACGGGAAGTTGAAAATATGTGCCCCAACCGGGACTCGAACCCGGGATCTCCTGCTTACAGGGCAGACGATGTATCAATCTGAGCCACCAGTGGCACAGAGGATAGTGCGACTGCAGGGATTTATCCATTGCACGCTCCCCGTGAGACCCACATTCCCAACTTAATGTCCACACACTACGTTCATAGTGCCCCTGCCCATTACACTCGTTACTCGCCGCAGACAATCTTACCGAGTCCCGTAAGATTTCGGGCAATGCGTGAGCATCCAGCACGGAAGAAGAAGGTTAATGTCCGGTTAGCCTTAACTATATGAAGATGCATATGGTGTATATCAACGCCTGTCGACAGCTTAGGGTCTTGATTTCATTATCATTTCATTCTAAGAGATCTGCATAGTCACCGACGGTATCTGGGTAGTGGGTGAATGAACAGATACCATATTCATATCAAGTACAACTATACTCTTGTCGAAGCCAGAGATTGTAGACGAGTACAAGTCATATAATGAATATAAGAAGAAAAACATAATATATTATAAAATGGATTGTCATCGGGTACCTACACATTTAAGAATGAAGATGGGTCTTTGGGTTTTCACATCATGTTGACGACGATGTCATTGGAGACTACACTGGTATTATGACACGGACGGTGGGGTGGATCAAAATGACGAAATTTTCTGTGTCTAACTACGAACCAAAAATACTTAAGGTGTTTTTATTTGCCATTGATATGATTAATGCAACAAAACTGAAAAATAAACAATAGCGTTAAGCAGTGAGAAAAAAAAATACATCAAAGACACAAAAATGTGTTTGTATACCATGAAGTACAATGAGAACACCGAAAAAGTGCATAGTCTTCTACGAGAGTTGTCTAGAAAGTAAGTTCCGATCGATCGCGAAATGGACACCACAGTGAAAACCCGGTCAAGCTTTGTACAGATGTGTTGGGTAGGGTCTCCAGTATAGCTGTCGATTGCATCAAGACGCTCTATTCAGTTGTGAACGCACTGTGAGCGAGTAAAGGCGCCTAGAACAACAATGTCTCCCGCCAAGTAGGAGCACCCGCTTGGAGAATTCGCCTTAATGAATGCAGCCCACCTAACATAACTGCCACACATTTCCTTCTTCGCGGCAATTCTAAGCCGCACTCTGCAGGGTCAGTGGAGACGCTCCTGCAGCCTTTTCGATGGGAAGTGTTCGATCTGCCACAACACGGTCCAACTGGCTCGTGATGAGTATCATTTCTGTTCAAATGAAACGCTGGATATGAAGACAACACTTGGCCGCAGGCTACGACCTATAGACCAGCGTAGAGAATTATCGGTAAGCACAGACGGCTGCCTCCTATGACGACGGTATTGGAAATTTGGTATAACGCTCCGACAAAAATCTAAATCGTAATTGCGACTGTGTAGAGAAGTATCTGGAAAGAGTAACTAACTCTTGCAAATAGCCGGCCGAAGTGGCCGAGCGGTTCTAGGCGCTTCAGTCCGGAACCGCGCTGCTGCTATGGTCGCAGGTTCGAATCCTGCCTTGGGCATGGATGTATGTGATGTCCTTAGGTTAGTCAGATTTAAGAAGTTCTAAGTCTAGGGGACTGATGACCTCAGATATTAAGTCCCATAGTGATCAGAGCCATTTGTATTTTCTTGTAAATAAAATGTTTCTGATTTTCACTGTGGTTTCCATTTAGTGACCGATCGGAACTTCCTTTCCGGACAACCCTTGTGTATCATAGCACCATCCAAACAATAAAAAATGAGTTATCCTACTTTGTACTTCAGTCCCACTAATCTGTTTATCTGTACAAGACTGTGTGCCTGTTATTGTGGACAAGGGGTAATGAAATGACTGACGAAGACAACAAAGAGAAGTCTTAGTTAGACACCTGTAATCTGCTTGGCTCGTAATTGATCAGTTACTTTTTAGCAACGATAGATATATTTAACCCTGCAAATTGTGGGTTAAGCCAATTTAGGAGGCTAGTATGGTCGAATGTCCACACTGAAACCGTGTCATTGGCACAGCTGCTCCACTCTAAGAAGAAAACAGGGTAGAACTACGAAGTTTTGGTCTTGCATATGCTGAAACGTAGGAGAAAACGAAGATACATTTTGCAGTCCGTTGGCGTAGGGATGATTAGGGATAGGTCACAATATAAGAATTGGAAAGAATGTCGGCCATCGTTTAATAAACAATTATGTTGAAATGAAGAAAGCCTGTTGAATGTCACTGCTTTTAAAATATATTTCAAAGGAACACAAAAACTGAAATAAGAGGAATGTGAATGTGTTGTTATAAATGCGTTGCTGACCAGATCTCAGTTATTTTGCAAGAAGGCGAATAACCTAACTGCAGGTAACAATAAATGAAACCAAGGTCAGATTGTTGTTGTTGTGGTCTTCAGTCCTGAGACTGGTTTGATGCAGCTCTCCATGCTAATCTATCCTGTGCAAGCTCCTTCATCTCCCAGTACCTACTGCAACCTACATCCTTCTGAATCTGCTTAGTGTATTCATCTCTTGGTCTCGCTCTACAATTTTTACCCTCCACACTGCCCTCCAATGCTAAATTTGTGATCCCTTGATGCCTCAGGACATGTCCTACCAACCGGTCCCTTCTTCTGGTCAAGTTGTGCCACAAACTTCTATTCTCCCCAATCCTATTCAATACCTCTTCATTAGTTACGTGATCTACCCACCTAATCTTCAACATTCTTCTGTAGCACCACATTTCTAAAGCTTCTATTCTCTTCAACTGTTTATCGTCCATGTTTCACTTCCATACATGGCTACACTCCATACAAATACTTTCAGAAACGAATTCCTGACACTTAAATCTATACTCGATGTTAACAAATTTCTCTTCTTCAGAAACGCCTTCCTTGCCATTGCCAGTCTACATTTTATATCCTCTCTACTTCGACAATCATCAGATTATGATGTAATTAAATCTTGGATGGCACGGTACTCGTTAATTCTGATAATTAATAATGAGGGAAAATATCATTATGAAAAAAATTCACAAGGAACATAGAATGACACTGTGACGAAGAAGAAGGAGAGTAATAAAATTTAGCGTAAAGCTAGCAGTAAAAGTGGAGCCACGATTTAAAGAACGGCATCGTGAATCCCCCCAAACACTGTTGTAATGTGTGTTTATCTATAGGTCAGATGAACATCTGCTTATCATCTATATATTGACAGAAATGTATAAGAAAAGGCCCATGTCAAAATTACGGTGAACTATTGTGTACAGCAGATTCTCACACCACCATTACATCAGTTTAGAGAGAGGTACTTGGCGTCACTTACATGCTCGTTGTCAGTAGCAGCACCTACATGAAATAGTTAAAAATACATTATGTGTGAAGACATTAAAAACGTAGTTTATATAGGTATACACGTTATAGGCATACACAAACCAAACGTTAGTACCTGACATTAACTCAGGCGTTCATCTTCCCAAGTGGACAAATTCACATTGTATTACACTGTTCTGCATACTGCCTCACCGAAGTCTTATCACACTCTGCCGACTTAATTAGTTGATGTTTGTTGTCATATGAGTGCAGCGATATTGCTTACTAGTTGGTATAATCGATGTAGCTTCAAAACTTACACTATCTACGTCTCAGGTCTGGATTAACCGATGTAGAGACCCAGGGCTAGAAAATGAGTGTGGCTCCTGCTTACTTAATGCATGCCTAATAAATTTCAGTGAAAGTAAATAGGACACGGAATGGAATATACGTACTTCTACGACGTCCGTCACGCCATGCATTACAAGATTATACTCGTATACCTAATGGAACTTCTCAATTGGATTTAAAACACACAAATTTACCCTATTATCTACATACAATAAATAGAAATGAGTACCTCAAAAATAACTTTTCCTCGCTTTCGTCCTAGCAAAGTCCTCTGTCATACCCTGGTCACCTCATGTTCAACAAGGGGAGAACTTGCACTATAGTACGTCTTTTGTTCCTGGTAGGGCTAGTTTGGAGAATCCACTCTCAGCTTTACAATTCGCAATTGGTACTGAGAGGAAAATTCGGTAAGCGTCATCACATCTAGAAAAACTTCACCAAGATAATTTTCAACCAGTATTGCATATAATTGATTATTGAAATGTGTGGCAGCCTTTGTTTGAGGGAACGCTTCAAATGTTCACTAAAATGAAGAATTTCCCAACGAAAACTTTCCTCATCAATATCACCTCGGTATTTTTCATAAAATTTTGACGTTTCTGTTAAGAGTTTTTAGCTGCATGCTTTACTCTATTGTTTGTTAAAGGTAGGAAAAGATGAGCTACTTCGCAGAACATATCTTCTCGCTATTTTAGTTCTGCTTGTAGTTTATCGACAACTGCAGTAAGTGCCACACGAAATTTATCGCATCAACACAATTCTTCTGATTTTTCTCTAATGGGGAATCTTCTCATTTTGTATTTTCTTTCGTTGCTGTATTCTTGATACACGTGCTTATTTAAGCTCTTACCTTGTTTGTCATATTCACCAAAATTTTCTTGAACACGGCTGAAAAACGGAATCAGTGATGGCAGCGCTTGGTACCAACAAAATATGTCCCGTCCAAGTTTTTGCAAGTATTTGTTAGTTTTGTACATTCGAGGCAATACTTCAGCCCGGAAAACAACCAATATTGCTGCCTCCAGCTCATTTTTTAATTTTTGTGGAAGCGATACTGCTTCATTTCTTGTCGCTGTCTTTTGTTCTCTGTTCTCGACAGTTTCTTCAAGTGACACAGAAACGGCATCGAAATCCTGTCCAACAACTGATATTGCTTCCTCAAAGCACAACCGTCTAGTATTGGACAAATTCTTAAGTAGCTCGTTATTCTTAACAAGAATGTGGCAACGATGAGTAGAAGCTATAAGAAAGTCATATAGTCGTTGGAAAAAGGCCCACTGTGTCTAACTATTCTTCTGCACTGTTTTAGACCACGACGTTTAACGAGTGTGCAACAGAGGGCACATAAAGAGCTAATGAATTCAGTTCCTATATCTTCGTACTTAAACGTGAGTATTTCCGAGTCATGTTACTGGCATTGTCCTAGGACTGCGAAGGACACTCTTCTGTCCTAATATTGGATTTTCCAGGGAGATCTAGGACAACATTCCTAAGACTTTCTTTCGTATGACTGTCAGTGGGAACAAAACAGAAAAATCTTTCGTAAACTCTTGCCTCGAAACAATATCTTACTGCAACGGTTAGTTGATCTTCATGAGACGAGTATACCGTTGAATCTAAAACTAGTTCATAGTACTGTGGTGTTTGAATTTCACGAACTGTTTTTACTCAATACCTTGTTTCCCATAAAGCCGACGAATTCTTCGCATTGGCTGATGGGCACAACCTTTAGAGCCATATTCTTGGATGCGTTGTTTCAAAAATGGGTGAAAACGAGCAGTTAGTTCAAGGAAACCTAAATAATTACCATTGTTTGGTGCTCCAAAAAATTCGTTATCACCACGAAAAAGCAAGTCCTCTTATTGCCAAATCGTTAACTACTTCAGCACTACTAGCCAGTAATTTCCCTTTGTTTTATCCATATGCTGCAGTTCACTGTCGATACGTCCTTCGTTCTCGAACACGAAAGCCACGTCACTGAATTTTTGCGATGATAAGCTCTGTTTGCATGAGACGTCACTTTTCCTTCCCCCTTGTTCCACTCAGAAAATCCAAGCGTTTGAAACGGAGTATGCATGTTGTCTAAGTCCATTCTATCACTGGATAATTTACAGAAAATACAAAATACGTTTCCTGTAGATCCGGAATATAACAGCCATTTTCTTTCATTTTTCTCTCCATTTAGCATAGAAGAAGTAGGCACAGGTGCAAGAGGTCGTGGTTCAGTACAAACTTCACTAACATTACCAATGTACTAATCTTTATTCGTAACATACAAGGTCACTTTCGGTAGTTTCTTCACATATTAAACTGCTTTTTTCCATGCTTATCTTTTGCTGGCACCACTGTAAGACTTTCTTAGGCGATGAGCTTCCACTTCCAGTTCCGAAAACCAGAACGCTAATTGACAAGAACAATCAATGTCACCCCACCTAATAACAACAGCCAAGCTGCAAATATGCTGTACATTACAACGCTCTAAACAATACTGCTACACGAATAACTGTTCAGTTCTACAAAAACAGACAAGCGATAAAAGCAGTGAAAAAAAGAGGGAAGGGGCGAGGGGTGAATGTATCTTACAGCGCACAAAAGTATTTGAAGTAACCTGCCAATTGCTGTGGTCAAAAAATGGTACCCGATTCTACGCTTAAGGGGTTTATAAAAAACGGAGCTTGTTGACATTAAATGACTATATCCTACTGCGCAACTGTGCAGTGACTTAATTTTTTGCTAGTTTGGGACTGGGTATTCTATAACTACATGAGACTGCAGAATACTTCTGTTCAACGAGAAAATATGAATCACGATTTCCATGCACTATATTAGATGTAGCTTTTTAAAATAGGTTTATGCCAATTTATTAAGATGGTATATGTAACATACGAATAAATTTGTTTCATAGTTTTGGTCATGTTTTATCCAATGTTGATGATTGTATCTCGACTAGTTCTTATTAGACAGCCAGTTGAGAACTCGCTCAGAGTGGAGGCCCTCTGTCCATCTGGAGGCCCAGGTCTAGAGCCCCCCTAAGCTCCAGGCCCTCCCCTTAAACCGGCCCTGTGGACTATGAATAAAACCAATAAAAATAACAAAGCAGTGGAAGTCACATGGACTTTCAAGCCTTAAAATGTTCGTGATCAAACCTAGACTAGACTAGTGTAATCGTCTTGTGCCAAATACTAAATCAAACTGTGTATAGTTTTGTTACATAATGAAAAACTACCAAGATTACATCAGTTCGTACAGCAAACGTTCTTCAAATGTGATTAAGCTACGAAAACTTGTCACTTGTTGGTAGTCTAGTTAAAAAGGTTTCATAAGGAAGTTTCATAAGGAAACATGTAATGTCTAAACCGCTCTACCTTCATAGAAATATCATTTTAAGACTTAGCTACTTTATGGATATTCTTCTTTTAAAAAAAATGACTTTCGCAAAGATTATATTAGTCTGTACAACAGCTACTACAAGCCGGCCGCGGTGACCATGCGGTTCTAGGCGCTTCAGTCCGGAACCGCGGCACTGCTACGGTCGCAGGTTCGAATCCTGCCTCGGGCATGGATGTGTGTGATGTCCTTAGGTTAGTTAGGTTTAAGTAGTTCTAAGTTCTAGGGGACTGATGACCTGAGATGTTAAGTCCCATAGTGCTCAGAGCCATTCGAACCATTTTTTTGAGCTACTACAAGTAGCATGACTCAGCTGAGACATATTATTAACTGACCTATTTAGAAGTGTTTTGATACAATGCACAGTTTCGTAAAATTATTTAAAGCAGTCTACCTTTAACAAAAAAATTAGTAATACTTGGTTGTTTAAACGTATGAAGCAACTGGATTAGACAAGTTTGTATGATAGTAACTCTTCATAGTACTCTAGCTTCCTAAGGTAAAGGGCACGTCGTTTATATACAGCCTAGTCGAACGTAAGAGTGCACGTCGCATATTTACAACTTAATAGAAATGTTATATTTTTGTCATCAGCGAACTGCTAAAATAGAGTTATATATAAATCTGAGTGGGATGTATAATGTAGGTTAGACGGTTATCATCTTATAAGAAGAAAAGTGCTCTTGAATGTGCACTATAATGTATCGGTGCATATGCTATGTTTATGAACTTTGGGTTGTTTTAAGGTACAAGACTGAAATTTTTCCAAAAATTGCGTAGTGGAAACATCCTGCACAGCAATTTATGAAAATTTACAAAACGTGTGGTACCTGTTGGTAATATGCACATCATTAGTTCCACAGCACCCTTTCCTTAAGTCATATATAATTATTTTAAACTTTGTGAAAGAAATATCAAGCGAACGTAACCTCATGCTGAAGAGAACTGTTGTGTTCAGTGTATATCACATCAAACAACTGTATGCTCTATGTATAAAGGAAACTTCATATTACTCCCATCACCGGAGATATCCTGTTTCATTCATATTATTAAATACATGCTCTTCCCATGAAGCTATGCCATACAAACCAAGAAGATGTAACATTGTGACAATGTAAATATTGGAAGTAGCGCTGTTTATTTACTTCTTAAGTTATTATGTAAACTAAGTTATTATATAAACTAGCGCTTTTCATTTATTATCTTAAGTTATTAATTTATATAAAATCAAAGAGAAGGCAGACGGAAGATTTAGGGCCTGATGAAATTGTTACTGACATTAAAAGAAACTGTGTTCTTTAACTCGTTTTGTTAGTTAAGTACGTTACTTTGTTCTTTCATTAGACGGGTGTGGATCTTATCTACTCTAGCAGATACGTAAGTTGACCTTTTTCGGAATATGGAGTACCTTTAAGTAATGTCAATGCTTTTTGTCGAAAGATGTTCGTTCTTACGTCGACTGGTTATTATCACACATCTTAAAGTGCTCGTTCTACACAACCCAATTTTTATGTCCTCTTCGTCTTTGGCCATTGTAGTACTGACTACGAATATCTACATTGAATCTTGTATAAACCTGCCTTGGCAAATGAACTGGTTTTATCAGTACCATTTAGAACACTTTCTTTTGGTGTTCTGTGTGTTCTGTAACCTATTACTGTGTATGTTTTACGAAAAATGTGAGCAAGATTGTCTGTAATGTCTTCTAGATACAGTATAGCGACCATTTTTGTTTTTGAGTTCTTTGCCATGACATTTTCTAGAATTATTTCTCTGCACGTTTTATCATATCTTCTTGAATTTACTGTTGCGAATTTTTTGTACTATATTTACTGTCATTTGACGGTGGGAGTCTTCGTTTTCATTCAGACATTTCATAGAAAAGGATCTGTGAATAATGGTAGTGGTCTGCCTGTAGTGGTTGGCTTTGATGGATGTCAGATACGTGTGATCCACCATCATCACTGATCTGAAGTGTAGGAAAATAATTACGAATTCGTCTTCTACTTTCATCGTAAATAAAAGGCTACAGTGCATATCATTAAAGCATATCTTCTTCGCCATTCAGGACAGTAATAGTATCGTCAACGTATCTCTTAATATATATTATTTTCTCACTTATCTTTTAATGTTCGTTAAATAATTATTTTCTAGATGATATAGGAAAATGTTGGCTAATGTGACAGCTAGGCAACATCCTGTCATGAGATCATTCATCTATACAGTATATAACTATATAAAAATATAAGCCCGCCCGGCTAGCCGCTCGGTCTAAGGCGCTGCTTCCCGAGCGGGAAGGCGTGCTGGTCCCCGGCATGACTCCGCCCGGCGGATTCGTGTCGAGGTCCGGTGTGCCGGCCAGCCTGTGGATGGTTTTTAAGGCGGTTTTCCATCTACCCCGGTCAATGCAGGCTGGTTCCCCTTATTCCGCCTCAGTTACACAGTGTCAGCGATTGCTGTGAAAACACAATTTCCACATAGGTACACACAATTATTACTCTACAACGCAAACATTTGGGGTTAGACTCGTCTGGTATGAGAAGTTCCCGGCAGGGGGGAAGGGGGGGATCCACTGGGGGTCGAACGGCACAATAACCCTGAGTTCGGTGGGGTGGGTGGACTGCTGTGAACCACTGAGGACTGAGGGCTACGGCGAGACGAAGCCTCTCCGTCGTTTCTAGGTCCCTAGTTAAATGCACACTAAAATAGATAAATATACTATTTAATTTATGAGTAAAGACATTAAATATTACACACACACACAGTGCATATACCGGGTGATCAAAAAGTCAGTATAAATTTGAAAACTGAATAAATCACGGAATAATGTAGATAGAGAGATACAAATTGACACACATGCTTGGAATGACATGGGGTTTTATTAGATCCGAAAAAATACAAACGTTCAAAAGATGTCCGACAGATGGCTCTTCATCTGATCAGAATAGCAATAATTAGCATAACAAAGTAAGACAAAGCAAAGATGATGTTCTTTACAGAAAATGCTCATTATGTCCACCATCATTCCTCAACAACAGCTGTAGTCGAGGAATAATGTTGTGAACAGCACTGTAAAGCATGTCCGGAGTTACAGTGAGGCGTTGGCGTCGGATGTTGTCTTTCAGCATCCCTAGAGATGTCCGTCGATCACGATACACTTTCGACTTCAGGTAACCCCAAAGCCAATAATCGCACGGACTGAAAGTCTGGGGACCTTGGAGCCCAAGCATGACGAAAGTGGTGGCTGAGCACACGATCATCATCAAACGACGCGCGCAAGAGATCTTTCACGCGTCTAGCAATATTTGTTTTTCTTTTGGTTCTAATAAAACCCCATGTCATTCCAAGCATGTGTGTCAATTTTTACCTCTCTATCTACATTATTCCGTGGTTTATTAAGTTTTCAAATTTATACTGACTTTTTTATCGCAACTGGGTCATTAAATTTTAACCCTGGATAGCTGTCATACAGTAAGCATGGCGGCACAATACTAGCCGACGGCAATGCGCATGATGCTTAACGGTAGTATGAGGAACAGTACCTGGCAAGACGTCACCCACACCCGCAAACGTTTACAGCAGTTCACCGGAGACTTGGCGACACAGGCTCGTTAGCGGGATATAATGGTGATGCCGGAAGACCTCGAACACGATACGATGCTGCATTTCAAGAGATTGTTCTCCAGCGCTTCGAGGAAGCACCTACAACAAGTATTCGAGCGGCTGGACACGCCATGTGAGTCACTCATCGGTTAGTCTGGGAGGTTTTGAGGGATAACGTCCAGAATCCATTTAGTTTCTACCCTGTCCAAGATCTAAATCCTGTCTCAGACTATGAACATAGGCTAGGGTTTTGCCGGTGGTTTCTTGATGTGTTGCACGAGACCTCGACTTCCCTACCATTGTGTTGTTTACCGACGAGTGCACCTTTCATCGAGATGACCTTTACAACCCTCGAAACGTTCATTACTGGGCAAGGGGAAATCCTCACGTCACGTAAGTCCAGGGACACCAGGAACGATTTTCTCTCAACATTTGGGCAGTAATTTTTGGCGACCGCCTGATTGGGCCAGACCATCTACCTCCTCGACTTACCAGGGCAAATTAGCTTCACTTTTTACAAGAAAATCTACCTGGCCTGCTGGAAGCTGTTCCCCTGCATACGGCTACGCTCAAATGAAGCATAATAGTTAAAAGTTGACAGGAAACATCGTAGGGCATTAAGGATAGTCAGTTAGGTAATGTAGAGAAGTGAACTGGGTTAAAACTGATACAGTAAGCAGGTTGAGATGAGTGTAGGCTTTAGCAGTTATGCAAAAATAAAGAGTCTTGCACATGACGGTCTAGCTTCAAAAGCTGCATCAAACCATTTTCCGGACTGAATATATAACTACAACAAATTTAGTGTCGATTTAATTTTCGAATGACTATCATTTTTTGGATACAGTTCTTTAACCACTGTTACGCGTTGTTACAGATGTAACGATAAACACAGTTCCAATTATTTCTTCATATTTAGTTGTAATAAATTGTACGTACAAAATAATATACTCTACAATCCTGGGTGAGCCACCTAACGTTACCGCTGGATATATTTCGTAAACCACATCAAATACTGACGAATCGATTCCACAGACCGAACGTGAGGAGAGGGGCTAGTGTAATTGGTTAATACAAACCATAAAAAAATGCACGGAAGTATGTTTTTTAACACATATCTACGTTTATTTAAATGGAACCCAGTTAGTTTTGTTAGCACATCTGAACATATAAACAAATACGTAAACAGTGCCGTTTGTTACATTGTAAAATGTTAATTACATCCGGAGATATTGTAACCTAAAGTTGACGCTTGAGTACCACTCCTCCGCTGTTCGATCGTGTGTATCGGAGAGCACCGAATTACGTAGGGATCCAAAGGGAACGGTGATGGACCTTAGGTACAGAAGAGACTGGAACAACACATTACGTCCACACACTAACACCTTTTTATTGGTCTTTTTCACTGACGCACATGTACATTCCCATGAGGGGTGAGGTACACGTACACAAGTGGTTTCCGTTTCCAATCACGGTGTGGAATACAGTGTGACCCAACATGTCAGGCCAATAGATGTTCAATGTGGTGGCCATCATTTGCTGCGCACAATTACAATCTCTGGCGTAATGAATGTCGTACACGCCGCAGTACATCTGGTGTAATGTCGCCACAGGCTGCCACAATACGTTGTTTCATATCCTCTGGGGTTGTAGGCACATCACGGTACACATTCTCCTTTAACGTACCCCACAGAAAGAAGTCCAGAGGTGTAAGATCAGGAGAACGGGCTGGCCAATTTATGCGTCCTCCACGTCCTATGAAACGCCCGTCGAACGTGTACCTCACCCCTCATGGTAATGTACATGTGCGTCAGTGAAAAAGACCAATAAAAAGGTGTTAGCATGTGGACATAATGTGTTGTTCCAGTCTCTTCTGTACCTAAGGCCCATCACCGTTCCCTTTGGATCCCTACGTAATTCGGTGCTCTCCGATACACACGCTCGAACAGTGGAGGAGTGGTACTCAAGCGTCAACTTTAGGTTACAATATCTCCGGATGTAATTAACATTTTACAATGCAACAAACGGCACTGATTAAGTATTTGTTTATATGTTCAGATGTGCTAACAAAACTAACGGGGTTCCATTTAAAAAAACGTAGGTTTGTGTTAAAAAACATACTTCTGTGCATTTTTCATGGTTTGTATTAACCAATTACATTAGCCCCTCTCCTCACGTTCGGTCTGTGGAATCGATTCGTCAGTATTTGATGTGGTTTACGAAATACATCCAGCGGTAATGTTAGGTGACTCACCCTGTATACTCTCGTTTTAAAAAGTTTTCTTTTGTTAATGCAGCTGTAGATAATGTAAGATTCCAGAGTATCATAATACAAAAGGAAAGTAGTAAAATTAGTTCCCTTTTTGCTACAGTTGAAATCGATAATGTATGTACAAGTCATGTATTCAAATTGAAGTTGCAATATACGAGAGGCATTGAATACGTAATGAAAATCTCGGCCTGTTACAGTTGGTAAAAGACGGAATTTGCTGTGGGACATTGCGAAATATTTTGGCTTCAGTTTCATGAAGTTTCGTTAGGTGGTGGCGCTATACGTAGCCTTCAAAATGGCGTTCCAAATAGAGAGCTGTCACTTAATTTCTTTTGGGGAAACCAGAGAATCACAGATCTTCATAGGTTCTGGTAGAATGTCTACGGAGACCTAACAGTGAATAAAATGACGGTGAGTCGTTGGCCGAGGCATCTATCATCTTCGCAACAAGGTCTCGCAAACCTGTCGGGTCGCCCGAGTGCCGTTGGAAGATGTGGCCACTCTCATTCGATGTGATCGACGGTTCGCCATTAAATACCTCGTAGCACAACGGGACGTCTCTGTATGGAGTGCTGACGCACTCGTCCACCAGTTTGGGTACTGAAAGGTGTGTGTATGTTGAGTTCCTCGCTACGTAACACAAGACTATAAAACGCAACGAAGGATCATCTGTTTTTCCCAATGAAGGACGCATTCTACAGGGAGCAGTACGTGGATGATGGGAAGGTTATAGATGCAGCAAGACGATGGCTCCGTCATAGACTAGTAGAGTGACAGCTTGAGGGCGTACAGGACTCCCCCTCCCAGTAAGGTAGCGTAAGGCTGTCACATTGAAAGGAGATTATGTTGAAAAATGTGGTTTTGTAGCCAAAAGAGCAGAAAATAATATGGTGTATTGGAATTCTGTATAAAACCAACATGTTTTCAGAAACATGTACGTTGAATTACTGGTTAGAACGCTCCTCATAAGAATGTATAACAAACAGGTTCTAAACACCTGTTCCCGCGAGATCACCGAAGTTAAGCGCTGTCGAGCGTGGTCGGTACTTGTATGGGTGACCATCGAGGCCGCCCTGCGCTGTTGCCATTTTTCGGGGTGCACTCAGCCTCGTGATGCCAATTGAGGAGCTACTTGACCGAATAGTAGCGGCTTCGGTCATGAATACCATCATAACGACCAGGAGAGCGGTGTGCTGACCCTACGCTCCTCCTATCCGCATACTCCTCTGAGGATGATACGGCGGTCGGATGGTCCCGGTAGGCCACTCGTGGGCTGACGACGGAGTGTAAAATGGAAGTAAAGCATTAAAAAATATAAATGTCGTGTGACTAGGGCCTCCCGTTGGGTATACCATCGCTGAAGTGGCGTTAATTCGATGATGATGATTACGACAACACAACACACACTGCCTGAGCGGGGAAAACCTCCGACCCAGCCGGGAATCGAACCCTGGCCCTTAGGATTGACATTCTATTGCGCTGACCACTCAGCTACCGGGGCAGACAGTACAGCATTAAAACTGAAGCTATGACACACTCGAAAGGGAGAAGGCGACAGAACTACATTGTGATCTGATATTAATTCGAGAAACTAGTGTGGTATAATAAGTGAGAGGCTGAGATTTGTAGTATATGTTGATTGACCCCTACTATTTTATTATGACATTTATTCTACTACTGTACAGCTTTGAGAATGCTTTATTAAACTGTTCGGATCTTATTTACGAATTAAACATCAGATATATGGACACTATTATCACTGTTAATCCTTAACCTTAGGACATTTATTGTATTGTTGTCCTCTGTTTTCATTGTAAATGCGAGGCTATCACATGTATCGTAGTAACACTGATGTAGCTCATTGATGTCTTTGTTATTGCCATGTATTAGAAAGATGGCTTTGCCAACTTTTCTCCAATAGTAAGTACGTTTTTGGTTAATTTTCATGTTATTTAAATAATGTATTTTCCATATGAATTAGGAAAATATTGATCAAGGTGTCAGCTAAGTAGCAGCTGACGCTTAGACATTTTTTCTGCCTTGTAGACGACGGTGTGAAATATGAAATACTTGTGTGGCGGTATTACTACGAGTAAAGCCATTAATTCCGTGATTTCCGGTAGGCAATGTAATGTCTTGCATTTAAGCATATTTTGCCTTAAGCGGTAAATTTTTTCTTCTAGTGCTACAGCTGTACATGAATTCAGTCAAATGAACTCCCTTGGATATTGATTTGTTGCCCATTATTCAGTAAAAGTTTTACGTTAGTATTTTGCTACCATGACTTACTAAACTAATAATTCTGTAACATGTACACACGTCGAACTTGCTTCCTATGGAATTAAATTATTACATTATTCTTAAAGTCTGATGATATTTAGACTGTTCCATTATCTTGCAAAACAAATGGAGTAGTTTTATCATGGCTGGCTGTCCCAAAGTTCTCGATAATATTGAGGGAATGTCATCTGCTCCACGGATTTTTCAGTGCTCAGTCAAATTCTTCTTACATTAGCATATCTCACATCTCATCTTCATCTGCTTCCTCTTCTTTCTCTATGAGTTCAGTTCGCCTTTTTAGACCTTCTGTATATTGTTGCCTTCTTTCAGCTTTCCCATCTTTGTTTAACACTGTGTTTTCATCTGATCTATTGGTATTCCTACAGCTGCTCTCCGTTTCTCTTAAGGTCTGTTTAATTTTCCTACAGACAGGTTATACCTTTCCTCTAGTCTTGCCTGCTGCTATAGTCTTTCACTTGTTCTCTAGCCTCCACTGTTTAGGCATTTGCATCTTCAGTTAACCTCATGTTTTACACGTCTGCAACCCCTTTTGTTTGCTTCATTAACTGCGTTGTAATGTTTTTTCCTATTTTGTGTATTAAATTCAGTGTCTCCTGTGTTATCATTTGGTCCTCTGCTGAACTTAGTACTCCATCTCACAAAGCTATCCTTTCGTTTTCTATTGAAGTACTTTCCTCTATTGCAGTCAATCGTTGCCTAATGCTTCCGCTAAAACTCTCAACAGCGTCTGGCCTTTCAATTTATGTCCATCCTATCTTATTAATTTTCCATCATTCTGCAATTTCTGTAGATTCAATCTGCAATTCATAACCAATAAATCATGGTCCAGAGCAACTCCAGGACATATTTTACATTTTGAAATCTGGTTTCGGATTCTCTGTCTTATCATTGTATAATCAACTTGAACGTTCCAAAGTCTCAAGATCTCTCCAACGTGTGTAATCATGTCTTGTTGTAATTAAACCAATTCCTTTCAATGATTAAATACGCAAAACTATTTTACCTCCAAAATACATTACAAAAGAGAATCCTATAATCAATGAGTCATACTGAAGAGTTGCAGGCCCTTGGGAAAAATAACGACTATAGTATCCCCTAGCCTTCATCAGGTCGCAGTACCAGCTGAGCAGGGTCATGTTAATCAATATCACAATACGTAATACAATCAGTCATTCAGACTGTCGCCCTCCAAGTACTAAATAGGCTGCTGCTCCTCTTCAGGAATCACGGGTTAGAATACCCTCTCCACAGATAACCCTCTATCATGGCTGCATATTGGTGGAAAGATCTGACCTGCTGAAGCTCGTAAGCCTTCCCAACTCAGCAAGATACATGATTCATGTATGTAGGCATTTGAAATTCTGAACTATTAACAGAGTAATCCAAAATTAATCCACTGAAAGTTATACTAAGTATCGATCTACGACCCACAGTGACATATGAAAAACTGTGCAGGGCTATGACTCGAACCCGTGGAGCAGGCATGGATACCCGAAGTGGTTAAGGCGGTCTTCCGCGATAGACAGGAAATCTTGGTTCGACTGCCGGTCTGTCACAGATTTTCATATTTCACCGCTGGGTAGTAGATCGGAATCTAATCAAGCTGTTTCAAGAAATTCACATTCAGGGAAATAATTTCGAATTGTTTTGCACAACTTTGGATCTTCAATAGCGCCTTTTCTTTCAGACATGATTGTAAGTATTAACACAGTGTAAACAGTGTGAGGCCGCTACTCCATTCATAGTTTAGGTCATGCCTACGGCTCACTCTACTGGGCAAAAAGAAGAAAAAAACGAACGCTACTTTCAAGAAAAATGTTGAGCGAAAATAATATATCGGAAATTTGTCAATTATTTTTACTATTTATGCATTTCTAATTGTATTGTCGTATCTACAACAAAACGGTTCTAATAGTCACTGTCATAGTACACTGTTAAGTAATTTGTACAGACAGTTTGTGCCGATGGAAATGATAAGTAAGTGAATAACCGCTGTTGTGGATTTAATGTCTTATTGCACAATGAGGTGACAACAGTCGTGGGATACCTCGTAATATCGTGTCAGGCGTAGTGTAGCAACTCAAAGTGGCCTGGACTCAACAAGTCGTTGGAAGTCCCACGCAGAAATATTGAATCACACTATTCTATAGAAGTCCATAACTGCGGAAGCGTTGCCGGTGCAGGATTTTGTGCACGGACTAATCACTTGATCATGTCCCATAAATGTTCTACGGGATTCACGTCGAAAGTTCTGGGTGGCCAAATCATTCGCTCGAACTG
This sequence comes from Schistocerca piceifrons, assembly GCF_021461385.2. Classification (NCBI taxonomy): domain Eukaryota; kingdom Metazoa; phylum Arthropoda; class Insecta; order Orthoptera; family Acrididae; genus Schistocerca; species Schistocerca piceifrons. The sequence continues at coordinate 630,841,905 of NC_060140.1, forward strand.
TCCAGAATGTTCTTCGTAACAATTGCGAAAAATTGTTCAAATCAAATGGCTCTGAGCACTATGGGACTTAACATCTGTGGTCATCAGTCCCCTAGAACTTAGAACTACTTAAATCTAACCAACCTAAGGACATCACACACATCCATGCCCGAGGCAGGATTCGAACCTGCGACCGTAGCAGTCGCGCGAAAAATTGTGACCTGGTGACATGCCACATTGTCATTCATAAAAAATTCCATCACAACAGAAGCCATCATAACCATTTACAGTCAATGAACGGTTCAGTTGGACGAGAGGACCCAGTATACTCCATATAAACATAGCCCGCTCCATTATGGTGTCACCACTAGCCTGCACAGAGCCCTGTGTCAAACCGGCTTCGTGGAGTTTGCGTCACACTTGAATTCTACCATTAGTTCTTATCAACTGACATCGGGACTCAACTGATCAGGCCACGGTTTTCAGTCATGTAGGGTACAAATAATATGGTGACGAGCATAGGAGAGGCGCTGCATGTGATGTCGTGCTGATAGCAAAGGCATCTGCGTGGGTCGTCTGCTAGCCATAGCCCATTAACGCCAGATTTCGTCGCACTGTCCTAACGCATACGTTCATCGTACATCCCACACTGATTTATGTGGCTATTTCCTGCAGAGCGGCTTGTCTCTTAGCAGTGACAACCCGACGAAAATGTCGCAACTTCCGGTCGTTGACTGGAGGCCTTCGGCCACTGTCGCGAGGGGTAATGCCTGAAATTTGGTGTTCTGGGAACAATTTTGACACTGGATTTCGGAATATTGAATTCCTCAACGATTTTCGAAATGGAATGTCCCATATGTCCAATTCCAACTACTATTCCGCGGTCAAAGTCTGCTAAGCGCCGTCGTGCTGCCATAAACACGCAGGACACCTTTTCACACAAATCACCGAAGTACAAATGACACTCTGCCAATGCACTGGGCTGTCATACGTTCTGTAAGAGATACTACCGCCATCTGCATAAGTGCATGTCGGTATTACATGACTTTTGTCACCTCATTGTATTCACACGACGTCCTCAACATTAACTGTCACCTACAATATTCCAGAAGCGCGTTTTGTGATCTACATACTTGAGCCGTGGCGGCTCTGATAATGGCGGTATGGCTCTCCAGTGGCGCCATTGGCTGCTCAGGCTGCCAGTGTCAAGTCGATCGTTTGTCGCCAACAAAGGTCTTTGGTCGAGATGTGCGTGTTGCTGGTTTAGTGGGTGGAGGCCAGTTGGTTGAGGCGCAAGTGGCTGGAAACTTGTGGCTTTTGGGGGACTCCGGCTGTCCGGCGCGGATCTCGAGAAACGGCGTTAGGTTAAATCCATCGGGGGCAAGACTGGCCCTCTCGCTTGAGAATTGGCAGCAGCGGGCGGCGCGGCTGGTTGACGAGTTCCCAGCCTACTCTGCAAAGTTAAAGTAAACGCCACCTCGAAGATAGTCTGTGTGGACTGGAAGAAATAACGCCCTGGCTGGAATCCTGCAAGTCGCGGCTACTTCTCACGAAAGTGGAGTTAAGCGTTGTTTTCTTATTTTGATCACTTGATGTTGTAAGGCCTTGCCTGTGTTATATGGAATGGGGCCTGTTATATTAACACAACTAGAAGTGTTTGAGCGTATGGCCATCGGTCAGTGTTAGTGTATGGTAGCAGCGGGCGGTGAGAGGCGAGACGAACCTCGCATTAGTGGCGTGTCTTGTGAGCAACCCGGGATTTGGGCGAATGTTTTTCGACTGTGTAAGAGTCAGCTACGGTTGGAATTTGTTTGTACATTTAACAGCTGTTTTTGTAATTCATTTGGTTGATAAAACTGTTTGTTGAACCTGCTTGCAGCCACGCTCAGTTGATGTAACCTTTGTTTATGGAAACGTTGCGCTTCCGATTTTAAAGTCCTGTTCTTAACCATAAAATCCCTAAAATTTAATTTTTTTGTTAATGAAATGAGCAATTCTTTGTACTCGTAACTGCTGTTACTGTAGTTTATCTGATAGATACGATTGTTTGTTGAACCTGCTTGCAGCCGCGCTCAGTTGATGTACCAGTTTTGTTTTCGGGATTTCTGTACTTCCGATTTTCATGTCCTGGTTTTAATGGTATAATTGTTTAAATCGTTTTTTAATATGATTTGCTCAGATTTCTGTTCCTTCAATAAGTTTTTAAATTGCAATGTTAAAATTGTCATTAAGTAATAAATTGTATGCACGAAACAACAAATAACGAATGTGTGGGTCCACCTCCTATGTTTTTCCCTTAAGGCATCCCAAGCCTATTTGTGAGGTGTCAATACTCTCGCTGACCTATAAACCACAACGAGGTAACAAGCAGCTAACCAACTGCTGTCCAGTGTACAGAGAAATCAGGGCTTCGAACACGTATGTGTAACAAAGTCATCAGCTTAGGTACTGTCGACCCGTTTAGAGGGGAGACGGAGCGGGTGTGGGTTTGTCAGGATGACCTACCTCCTCACACCGTGCATACAGGTTCATCAGTGGGGAACATCAGCCAGTCAAAATATCTTCACATGCAACCACATAAATTTATTAGACTTGAATACGTTACAGCGATGCCACCAAGTGCACAGATATGAAGCGATTTTCTTTATACTGAAGCTTACGCATACTACAAGAGAGGCACAAAGCTTCGTTTATGGCTCACTGTAGCCATCTTGTACATTGTATAGGTGAATCACAGCTGTAGAGAGCCACTAATTGACAGTAATGAAATATCGCCCTTTGGTTGCAGTTTCGGTAGACTTAGCCAAGTTGGCAGCTCTGTGGTTTCTGTCTACTGCCCACTGTTGACAATATCTTTTTTTGAGTCATCAGTCTTCTGACTGGTTTGATGCGGTCTGCCACGAACCCCTCTCCTATGCCAACCTCTTCGGCTCAGGGTACCACTTGCAACATACGTCATCAATTATTGGATAGAAGTATTCCAGTCTCTGTTCTCTGCTGTTTTTACCCTCTACGGCGCTCTCTAGTACCATGGAAGTTATTCCGTGATGTCTTAACAGATGTCTTACCATCCTGTCGCTTTTTCTTGTCAGCCTTCTTCTTCTTCTTTCGCTTACGCCATAGTCCCGCAGCGGTCGCAGTGTCGTCGTGGTTACAACGGATTTGGCAATGTTAGTGTGAGGGATGGCCGGATGCCCTCCCTGCCGCCACCCCGTACCCCCCAGGACGGAAGCAGTGTACCCCATCTATCTGCATCTAGTGTAAATCGTGAAATAGTGCGGACGTGTTTCAAACGTCTGCGACGCATGTAACTGAGGCGCAACGTGAGGAACAGTCCAGTATTCACCTAGCGGGATGTGGAAAACCGCCTAAAAACCACATCCACGCTGGCCGTCACACCGGCCCTCGTCGCTAATCCGCTGGGCGGATTCGATACGGAGCCAGTGTGCCTACCTGAGTCCAGGAAGCAGCACGTTAGCACTATCGGCTACCTGGCGGGTCTCCCTTTTTCTTGTCAGTGTTTTCTGTATATTCCTTTCCTGGCCGTTTCTCCAGAGAACCTACTTATTTCTTATCAGTCCGTTTTATCTTAAACATTCTTCTGTAGACCACCTGTCAAGTGATTCGATTCTCTTCTTTTCCGGTTTTACAACATCCATATTTCACTACCAGACAATGCTGTGCTCCAAATGCACATTCTCAGACATTTCTTCCACAGATTAAGGCTATACTAGTAGACTTCTACTGGCCAGAAGTATCAGTGGTAGTCTGCCTTTACGTCCCCCATGCTCCAGCCATCATGCGTTATTATGCTGCCTAAGTAGCAGAATTGCTTAAGTAAGTTTACTTCGTGATCACCAATTCTGGTGTTAAGGTTTTTGCTTTTCTCGTTTCTGCCATATTCTGTATTCATGAGACAGTTCATTCCATTCAACATAGCCTGTAATTCTTCTTCACTTTCACTGGCAACAGAAATGTCATCTGCGAATCTTATCATTGATATCCAGTTACCCTGAATTTTAATCACACTCTTGATCCTATCTTTTATTTCTGTCATTGATTCTTCGGTGTATAGATTGGACAGTAGGGGTGAAAGTGCACATTCCTGCCGTACACCCTTTTCAATCTGTGTACTTCGATCCTGGTCTTCCACTCTGATTGTTCCGTCTTGTCTCTTGTACATATCGTACATTTTCCGTCTTTCCCTGTAGCTGACCCCTATTTTACTTAGAATTCCGTTCATATTGCACCTTTTGACCCTGTTGAATACTTGTTTCCAGTTCGGCAATTCCTATGAACTTGTCCTGATTTTTCTTTAGTCTTGCAGCCATTACCAACCTCAACGACAGGATTGCACCTCTGGCGCCTTTATTTCCTAAACCTAAACTGATTGTCATCTAAACATCTTCAATGTGACCGTAAGTACGCAAAATGGCAAAGGTCTTCGGTGCGTGTATGACAGCGGTGGAAATGGTGACCGTAACTGATGTAGTGAGCTTCATCTCGAAAGTTTAGTGTAGGGTGTAGAGTAGGCCAGTACTTCAGGACAGTTCCACTTATGATCTTTCATACAAACTGAAAAAAATTCTGCTCTGAACTCTGAATATATGCAATATATAACAGAGTTTCATACAGCTTACCAGCACAGAATAGAACAATCATAGTTGAGAAAAGTCGTCTTAAACCTTCCAACTCATTCTCAGAGAAGGGAAATAGTACTTAAATACATTGAGTGACAAAAAAAGCTATAAACCCAGGAGAGGAGGAGCAAACTAAATAAGGCTTCACGGGATGAGAGGGTATGTCATGTTATTTCAGTGCTCACACAATCGAGTCAAATTTGCAAAGAACTTGACAGTAAGAGACCACATATGAGTATGGCGATGCACCCGCTCTGATCTGGATGTATGCAATGATTCGGTTGATAGGGGTGTTAAAAATCTGTTCCATCCTCTCTGAGACAAGCTGGCACACGACTGTTTTACCTGGTTGCTGATATTCTGCATACTGGCACTGGGACAGAATTGACGCACGTGCTGGTGCCACACATGTTCCATCAGGGACAGATCTGGGGATCTATCTGACATAGGGAGTACCTCAACATCACGCATACACGTCATAGACACACATGACATGTTTAGATGAGCGTTGTCCAGTTGAAAAATGGCACCATGATAGTGAGCTGTAATACATGAGGACAAGATTTTCATGAGCTAGCACTGTGTCGTCAGAGATTCCTCAATCACTGCCAGCCATGACGTGACGTCATACCCAATGGCTCCCCACAACGTGATGCCAGGTGTAATACCACTGTGCCTCTCTAAAATATAGGAAAACTGGCCCATCCCCAAGGTCGGCGCCATACACACTGAAGATAGTAATCCGAGGTAGTGAAAACTGTGATTTGTCACTGAACACAATACGACGTCATTCATCAGCAGCCCATGTTCCCCAGTCAGGACACCAATATAAATGTAATTGTTTATGTTGTGGTGTTAATAGCAGCCTATGCATGGAACGGAAAGGCCCTAGTCTGGCTGCTGTTAGCCTCTTAGCAGTGGTGCAATATGAGACGGAATATTGCAAAGAGCCTACTACTTGTCCTCGGATGGGAGGCGCAGAAATGAAGGGATTACAGTGTGCTTGCTGCACAATACGGTGTTCAGATATGTTCGACCATAACCTTGACGTCGAGTAGGCCAGCCCTCACGTTCCCATGCAGTACCACATCGCGACATTGTCACATCCGAATGACTCACAAATCTGGAATTGCAGTATTCGACCAGACGGACAAATAGAGACCAACAATGAGGCTTCTTTAGAACTCTCCGGTGTTTATAATACAGCTTCAAGCGAGCATGCGGAATCTCCGCATCCATCACGGTCATCACTTACAGGGTGTGCCAGGAGGAAAAGTCATTATACAGGGATATGCTAGAACATCAACACATTGCTGAAATGGTGCAGCATAGACCTCCTACCAGCACACGGCGATTTTCTGCACACATGCATGTACCACGAACACGTGTATAGCGAAGATTACACGCGGAAAATTGGCACACATTTCTCATACAGCTTGTCCACAGTCATCATATTGATGAAAATGCCTCAAGACTTGATTTTGCCACTAGTTGAATGATAATCATCGTTTGCTTCCATTAGTACTACTGAATCGTGAAGTCATGTTTACATGTAATGGAATCAACACACGTAGTAATCATCTATGGTGGCAGGAAAATCTTCACGTTACAGTGGACACCATTTCGAAGTTTGTATTTCGATCAATGTCTGGTGGGGCGTGGTCAGTAACATGTTGATAGGTCCAATCATTTTACAAGGGTAAATGGCGGGCCAGAACTACTAGCATTTATTGGAAAATTAGTTTGTTGAACACCTCGAGGACATTATTATCTCGGAAACCATTCGGAATATGGCATAAGTCCATATGAAGATTTTAATTCAAATGATCCTTTCTGTCATACATCTAAATACTGATCATTCCTCCTGGGGCAGCCTGTATACCGTACCAGGCCTGTTAAGAACACTGAACACGAACGTTAACCCTTGTAATACCGAGTATTTTTTGTTACACTGAGTTCCATTGGGGTCTTTAGTGACCCCAGTGGAATTTATTTCTTATTAAGGATAGTTTTAATAATGGTAGAATAAAATCACATTCCTTATTTTTTCCACAATCTAAAGCATTATGTCAGTGACATTACATTAAATTAAAATGCATAATTTTTTAAAATATTTATTTCCGTAAAGTTTACAAACGATTCTCACGAAACTACAAACATTTTTATTAAATTCCGAATTGACATTTATGACGCATTACACTTACAGAAATAAATTGCAGAGTGATTTTTACACACAGAACATCAACATTTTGAACATTTATCGGTGAATTTTCTATCAGACCTTTTACAAAACTGACACCTTTCTCTTTTTTTGGTCTGTGCTGTTGATGGAAGTACTGGGGAAATATTTTTGTCTGGCTTTCTTCCGACGAGCTGCTTTCCGAATTCTATGAGAAATGCCCGTCTCTTGTAGTTGATCCTTTCTGCCCAGTCTGGGGTAAGATATAGCCATATGATAAATGTGTTCAGTGCACTGATATCAATCATGTTGTCAAATAATAACATTGGCCACCTTATGCTTATCATCTTTGTAGTGTATGTTCTAACCAGCTTGTCCATGTTATCTACTCCTGATTTTGTTTCATTATAATCCAGAATCATTACTGGCTTGCATTCTTCACGATCTTCCACTTCCTTCCTTGAATGCATTGTACTGAGCAAAGTTACAACTTTTCCCTTTTTCGGACAATATGAAACAATTGAAGCATGCTCTTGGAATCCAAAAATAGATGAACATTTGACTCGACCTTTGGTCTGAGTGAAAGCTTGTGGTAGTTCTCCTTTATTTTTTCTTATTGTTCCTAAGAGTGTGAGATTGATTTTCAGAAGTTCTCTCGCCAGACTAAGGCTAGTGAAAAAATTTTCGGTTGTTATATTTATGCCACTGTTTTCTAAGCCTTAGAACGTATCTAAAGCAACTCTCTTGCCTTGACCAACTTCACGAGATTCATTTTCTTGTCGACCAGTGTAAACTTGGAGATTGAGAACGAAAGACGTTGCACTATCACATACAGCCCATAATTTCAACCCATATTTTCCTGGTTTCGAAGGAATATATTTCCGAAATGGACATCTACCACGAAATGCCACAAGTAGTTCATCAATTCTTACGTTGCTGTGAGGAACATATGCTTCTTGAAATGTGTGTACCCACATTTCAAATATTTCTCTAATGGGAGCCAGCTTGTCAGCAGCATGGTTGTGACATCTCACATCTGCGTCATCAAATCAGATGAACCTTGAAATTTGCATAAAGCGATTTCTAGCCATTGCTTCACTAAAAATGGGTCTACCATCCTCTTTGTTCCACAGATGTGTAACTGTTTCATTATGGGCCTTGTAAGCACCTGCTAGGATCAAGACACTGATAAAGCGCTTCAGTACAATGGCATCTACTGGTTTCCATTGACTACCGTAAACAAGACTACCCTCTTTGTTAGTCCACTTTAGAATTACATCAACAATGTTTCTCCTAAGAAACAATTGAAAAGTTGATTCTATGGAGTCAACAGTTTTCACTACGAATTTTGTTGGACCTGGCTTTACTCGCATTATGTTTCATCTCTCTTCGCTTCCACGAGCTCTTCTCAACTCGTGTTTGTGCCACAATTCTTCTTTGTTTTTAGATCTACACAAAACATAAAAAAACAAAACAAAAATACAGAGGGTATATCTTGGCGCTGGACCCTAACGCACATTTACAAAAATACAATGTGTACTTACATATAACAGTCAGAAATATGTGTAACCTCCTGTTCAGGCTGGACATCTGGGCTGTCCAAATCTTCTTCTGAACTTACGTCTGATTGAGGAATATTCTAAAACGTCAATTTCTCCATCACTGCATGAAACATCAGAAACTATATCACTGATATCACTATTTGATTCTCCAGATAGAGGATTATCCTGCAGTAATATTTCAAGCACTTCGTCTTCGGAAAGGTGACGAGACATTTACCACTAGATGCAACACACAATAGTAGTCTCCACTTGCATGGAACAAATAACTGTCGGCTTACAAAGTATTGGCAACAATCACATGTTACAACAATATTTACAAGAATAAAACAAAGGAAATACAGCAACAGATACGGATTCAATGCAGCATTATTGGGTAATAATACCTAAGAGAGAAATGGGGTCGCATTTAACCCCAATGGTATTCAGTGGTTCTCTCTTGATTTTCTGCAAAACTAAATATTTTCAAAAAGTTATATTTATATATTATGAACCCATTACTTAATTCAGGAAAAGTCTGAATTTTTCATAATTTTTAGGAATAGGAAATAAGGTATATTTTACATAAAATTACGGCCTGGGGTCATTATAGACCCCACGGTATTGGGAGGGTTAAGGTACTCATGTGTACGTCCGAAGGAACAGGCTCTGTAGCAAGTACAGTCGTTATGAAATACATGAAATGTATTCGCAATTGCGAATACGAACAATCATCAACTGTATAAGCAATGGCGACATTGAAAATTTGCTCCGGCCCGGGACTGGAACCATGATTTCCCGCTTATCGTGAGCTGTCGCCTTACTATTTGGCTGTCCGCACACGATTCACGGTCAAACCCAAATTTCTTTATGTGGTCAACCATGTGTCTACAACCTGCACTCGTACATCCATTATGGATATTCCTGTACAGGAGAGACATTTTCATTGAAAGTCGCTTGCCCAGTGTCGGCGTATAAATACGATATTGCCTGTGTTGTTTCATTTAACTGTCTGTACGGAAATATACATAATGGATGTACGAGAGCAGGTCGTAGACACATGGTTGACGGCATGTAGAAGTTTAAGTGTGGACGTGAAGTGTGAGCGGATAGCGTAATGGTAAGACCACTGTTCACAATAAGCGAGAAATCTGAGTTCGAGTCCAGGTCTGAGACAAAGTTCCATTGTTGAAATTCTCTTGTACAGCTGATGATTGTGCGTATTCGCAACTGCAAATAAATTTCATGTATCGTGTGAATAAAGTTCCATCTGGCCCACGTATCGGGTTATTCGTCAATTCATAAACTGCCGTGACGTGGTGGATACATTGGTTCCCGCCAGATCACCGAAATTAAGCACAATCCAGCGTCATTGAAACTTAGATGGCTGAACATCCGGGTCGCCACGCGTTATCTACCTGCTGGGGTGATCGCAGCCACTTGAAACTAGTTGATGAGCTTTTGGACTCTGCAGTAGTGGCTACAGGTCACGAACGCTGACAACAGACAGGTGAGAGCTTTGCTGGACCCACATCCCTCTATTTCCGACGACGCCAGTCGCCTGAGGATGACACTGTGGTCGGTCGGTATCGTTAGGCCTTGCAAGACCTGTTCGCACGGAATGTAGTCTTTAGTTTTGGTTTTATTGCCAATTATAAGAGCCTTAAATACGGATTTCCTGTGTTATTAAGAGATGCAGCACCTCGACAGATATAAAATTGCGGTACACTTTCTTGACATTAGACAATTTGTCGATTCAAAGAACGGTACACGTAACGACCAAACCCTGTTTTAATGTCTAAGGGGCAATCAAATCATTTCCGTTTGAGAGCACTGCTGTAGCGTGGATGCAACATAGCACTGCTCGAGTCAAGTATATAAGCACCGACATGCAGGCAAGGAATTAGTGTGGCATTTGCGTGTTTCTAAGGTGCATGTGGAAAAATTAATTATGACGACGTTATTACCAAATTTGTCCAAACAGGACGAACATGCTGTTATTCTATTCTTGGTACCGAAAGACAAACACCGGCACACTTCCATTGGGTCATGAAGAATCTGTACGGGGCGACCTGTCTGTCGAAAAACACTGTCCACGAATGGGGGCTCCTGCTTCACGATAACGCACGTTTCCACATCGCAAATGTCTTAACACAGAAATTACGTCAAACCAAGTGGGAGACACTCCAGCACCCGAATTATGTTCTGGATCTCTTCCCATGCGATTATCATGCATTAGCTTCCTTAAAGATGTCCTGAAGAGTCGACGATTCCTGTCGGACAACGATGAGCTGCAGACAGTTAAGAAGTTATCCACACAGCGGGAACAATGTTTTACCAAACGGGTATCTTAAACTTGGTGCGTCGGTGGGATAATTACCTCAGTACTCCGTGTTATTGTTATTTTTCCGTGCTTTGTGTATTTTGGAAGATTCGATGTTTATATAAATAGCAGCACGCTCCGTTGAGTAATTCGATTGTCGTGTGTATGTACGTCGGTGTTCCTAATGAACGTGCTTAAAGAACTAAGTGTTGAACTTAATTGACGACACTGTTTTCGAATTTGGTCTCGATTGTGGTTAAACGTGGCAGTATCTATGATATCACTCATGAAAGGGTATGGGGGCACGGGGCGTAGAAACTAGACATTGTCAGCCTAGTGACAATTTCTAAGCCTCTAACCATCACAAAGGCACATTAACGTGTGAAACCGCAAAACATTGAACAACAATGTGAACAAAGCAGCATGATGTATAGACCAGCGGTCGTCAAACATTTTTGGCTCAAGAGCCAATGCTATGCCGTGGACGGCACCTCGGGCCGCATATATACCGATCTTATTATTAACTGGTAACTTAAATAAATTAGTACGCTACGTGCCCCCAATTGATAGCTATAGTGACGCATAACGGTACGATAAGTTGGCTATCGGCCGCCAAGTAATGGAGGCACCAGTCGGAACACTACGTGTGGACTGTTCTCTGTTTCATACTGATACCACCCTCAGGTACCCCAAAGTTATGACTCTGTAATTGTCTGACGAAATGTTATGTCTTTTGTGTGAACGGATGAGTAATTTTACTTATATTTAAACGCAAAATGTAGTGTGAGACACGATCGCAGATGTTTACAAACTGTTGTGGTATAATTTTCATTCTACTAAGCCTTAATTTAGTTTCATATCTCTTGCTACGGATATGAACCACTTTTGAAGATGAGCGCCCGTATAACGCATAATGACCAATCCACGTTACCTCCGTTTGAAATTTATACCGCAGCAGTTGATCGGTAGCAGGGACGGACGCCTGTGTAATGTCAGTACTGAAGGATAATAAAACACTTCCTCTTTCACTTGTCCTAAAATCACAGTGCCTGCAGTACTTACCCTCTACCCTACAGATAAGCGACCAGCTTTACCTAGCTCATGGCTGAATTCACCGACTTCAGTTAAATATTAAGCACATCTTAAAACGTTATTGACTCTTTAAATATTTTTTTCTTACTAAACAGGAAACCTACAATAACTACACTCTGAATAATCTCTTAACGCTTGCTGACGTTCTTGGATTCGGCTGTTAGTTGCTAGATGCACAGTACACTGAAATGCCAAAGAAACTGGTCTAGGCAGACGTATTAAAATACAGAGATATGTAAACAGGTAGAATACGCCGCTGTGGACGGCAACGCAAATTTTGTCTGGCGCAGTTGTTGGATCGGTTACTACTACAATGGCAGGCTATCAAGATTTCAGTACGTTTGAATGTGGGGTTATAGTTGGCGCACGAACGGTGAGACACAGCATCTCCGAGGTAGCGATGAAGTGGGGGTTTTACCGTACGACCATTTCACAAGTGTACTGTGAATATCAAGAATCCGGTAAAACATCAAACCTCCAACATCTCTGCGGCCGGCAAAAGATCCTACACGAACGGGACCAAGGACGACTGAAGAGAATCGTTCAACGTGACGGAAGTGCAACCCTTTTGCAAATTGCTCCAGATTTCAATGCTGGGCCATCAACAAGTGTCAGAGTGCGAACTACTGTATTAAACAAAACATCATCGATATGGGCTTTCAGAGCCGAGAGCCCATTCGTGTACCCTTGACGACTGCACAATACAAAGCTTTACCCGTCGCCTGGGCCCGCCAACACAGACATTGGACTGTTGATGAGTGGAAACATGTTGCCTCGTCGGACGAGTCTCCTTTCAAATTGTATCGAGCTGATGGACGTGTACGGCTATGGAGACAACCTCATGAATCTATGGACCCTGCTTGTCAGCAGGGGACTGTTCGAGTCAGTGGAGGCTCTGTAATAGTGTGGGTCGTGTGCAGCTGGAGTGATATGGGACTCCTCATACATCGAGATACGACTTTCGCAGATAGTACGTACGTAAGCATCCTGTCTGATAACCCCCATCCATTCGTATCCATTGTGCATTCCATCGGACTTGGGCAATTCCAGCAAGACAATGCGACGCCCCAAACGTCCAGAATTGCTACAGAGTGGCTCCAGTAACACTCTTCTGAGTTTAAAACTTCCGCTGGCCACCAAACTCCCGAGACATGAACATTATTGAGCGTATCTGGTATGCCTTGCAACGTGCTGCGCAGAAGAGATCTCCATCCCCTCGTACTCTTATCGATTTATGGACAGCCCTGCAGGATCCATGGTGTCAGTTCCCTCCAGCACTGCTTCAGACATTGGTTCCGTCCATGGCACGTCGTGTTGTGGCACTTCAGCGTGCTCGCAAGGGCCCTACACGATGTTAGACAGGTGGAACAGTTTCTTTAGCTCTTCAGCAAATTATAAAATACGGCTGAGAACCGCCTGTCTCACAAATTCTTGATTCGGACCGCATTCGGCCCGCGGGCTGCAATTTGACGACCACTGCTCTAGACTCCATTACATGTATTCGCAATTGCGTATAATGACAACCATCAGTTGTAGAACTGAATGACGACAATGAAAATTTGTGCCGGACCGACTCTTAAACCAGAATTTCCCGCTTATCGCGAGCGGTCATCTCACTGTTCGGCTATCCGTGCACGACTTACTGCCAGACCCAAACTTCCATATGTCGTGAACCATACCGGGCATGCGACGTTCAAGCACAACATCTGATGTGTAAGGGAATACACATAACGGATGTGCGAGTACAGATTGTCGGCCTACGGCCTACGCGTGACGACGTATGGAAGTTTGGGTCGTGCACGGATAGCCAAATGGTAAGGCGACCGCTGGAGATAAGCGGAAAATCCGGGTTTGAGTCCCCGTCCTGCACAAATTTTCAGTTTCGTCATTCCATTCTACGACTGATGGTTGTCATTATTCGCAATTGCGAATACGTTTAATATATTTCGTAAAGGTCGTAGTCGTCGCAGTATGCATGCATGCCAAAGGAACTTCTCGTCGCATCAGAATAGCACAGGCACTGCAATATCTAGGGACCGATGACCTAAGCATATTCGTCCTATAAGATCTTATCACAAATTTACCACTGCAAAACGGTACTGCAATAGACAGTTGACGCCATGTCTCACGAGAAGAGATCTCGATTGTGACAACGAATGAACAGACAATGTAGAAGGTGTTTGCTTATTCACTCAAGAGTCAAGGTTACATCTTATTTCTCAGAATAGTCTGCATTACTTCTTACGGTCACCTAAGCAACATACATGATTCATTGTACGTCTGGAAGGATCATTGGTGGTGTAGAATTGCAGTTTTAAAGTACCATGTTCGACACGTTAATAATTTCTAAAGAGGATCTGGCAAGTGCTGATAGGAGATTTTAGGTTACCCAACTCATAATATCAGACTAATTTAAAAATAATGTGACGCCTTTACTACTGGCGTTATGTAGTCGAACTTGTGGAACAGCACTTGAATTCTATTTCGGTCTTCAAATACCTGGTATTATCGAGCATTTATGACTTATTGTAAAAGTCTATTGAAATTACTTCTTCATCATTCCAGTGGACTACAAAAGAGAATCTTTATTGAAGCAATCATCACCACGCACTAAAGCCAACGCCTTGTTGATATAACAATCCTTCTCTGTCCGTCACCATCTGTACCTTTTTTTTCTAGTTGATGCAGTTGATTCATTGATAACACCTATTAATGTGGATGTTCTTGGCCTTTTTGATTTTTTTCCAGGACTCTTTCGCCAAAGATGTTTCTGTATGTAGCTGTGACGTCGAATTAAGTGCTCAATTAATCTAGTTTTTCTTATGTGTATCATGTTAATCTATGTTCTTTTCTCTTTGGAAAAATCAATGACACAACGCTGTTTTGTAATACTTATTTATTACGACCTGTTTCGGCCATTGGTTATCCTCCAGCTAAGAAAGAATATGATCAAAACATTATTTTTAATTCTTTATTACCAGCAGGATAGTCAGTGATTAAAACAAATCATAATGAATAAGTGTTACAAGGCAGTATTATGGCATGAATTTTTCCAAGAATATATGCGCTGTTAACTGCAACTTGATAAAAATTTCAACTGTTCTCTTTAATTTCTTTTGTAATTCTTTTATCAGATAATATTTTAATCCACATAAACATATCCACATCGGAGTTGCTTCTGAATCCTTTCTCGTTTCTCTAGAGTCTACCATATACATTCATTGTTTAAATGGTGGAAAAAAATGGCGGGATTAATTTCTTACTGTCTTTCTTTTCTGAGATAATTATCTGTTATTTTTGAAAGCTTGTATAATTATTACTATTGTTATTTTAATATCCATCATTATTCTGGTGTCATCAGTTATTGTGCTTCCAAAAATAGAAAAAGGCATTCTCTTACATTAGAGTTTTCTTTCCTGTCTTAATGTATACCCATACTCGTCTGTTTCAGTTACCTGTCACCATTATTATAGTCTTTTTAGATCAAATTCCCCACCGCCCCGTGAACCATGAACCTTGCCGTTGGTGGGGAGGCTTGCGTGCCTCAGCGATACAGATAGCGTACCGTAGGTACAACCACAACGGAGGGGTATCTGTTGAGAGGCCAGACAAACGTGTGGTTCCTGAAGAGGGGCAGCAGCCTTTTCAGTAGTTGCAAGGGCAACAGTCAGGATGATTGACTGATCTGGCCTTGTAACAATAACCATAACGGCCTTGCAGTGCTGGTACTGCGAACGGCTGAAAGCAAGGGGAAACTACGGCCGTAATTTTTCCCGAGGGCATGCAGCTTTACTGTATGATTAAATGATGATGGCGTCCTCTTGGGTAAAATAATCCGGAGGTAAAATAGTCCCCCATTCGGATCTCTGGGCGGGGACTACTCAAGAGGATGTCGTTAGCAGGAGAAAGAAACTGGCGTTCTAGGGATCGGAGCGTGGAATGTCAGATACCTTAATCGGGCAGGTAGGTTAGAAAATTTAAAAGGGGAAATGGATATGTTAAAGTTAGATATAGTGTGAATTAGTGAAGTTCGGTGGCAGGAGGAACAAGACTTCTGGTCAGGTGACTACAGGGTTATAAACACAAAATCAAATAGGGGTAATGCAGGAGTAGGTTTAATAATGAGTAGGAAAATAGGAATGTGGGTAAGCTACTACAAACAGCATGGTGAACGAATTATTGTGGCCAAGATATATACGAAGCCCACACCTACTATAGTAGTACAAGTTTATATGCCAACTTGCTCTGCAGATGAAGAAATTGAAGAAATGTATGATGAAATAAAAGAAATTATTCAGATAGTGAAGGGAGACGAAAATTTAATAGTCATGGGTGACTGGAATTCGAGTGTAGGAAAAGGGAGAGAAGGAAACATAGTAGGTGAATATGGATTGGGGGACAGAAATAAAAGAGGAAGCCGCCTCGTAGAATTCAGCACAGAGCACAACTTAATCATAGCTAACACTTGGTTTAAGAATCATGAAAGAAGGTTGTATACATGGAAGAACCCTGGAGATACTAAAAGGTATCAGATAGATTATATAATGGTAAGACAGAGATTTAGGAACCAGGTTTTAAATTGTAAGACATTTCCAGGGGCAGATGTGGACTCTGACCACAATCTATTGGTTATGACCTGTAGATTAAAACTAAAGAAACTGCAGGAAGGTGGGAATTTAAGGAGATGGGACCTGGATTGACTGAAAGAACCAGAGGTTGTACAGAGTTTCAGGGAGAGCATAAGGGAACAATTGACGGGAATGGGGGGGGGAAAAATACAGTAGAAGAAGAATGGGTAGCTATGAGGGATGAAGTAGTGAAGGCAGCAGAGGATCAAGTAGGTAAACAGACGAGGGCTAGTAGAAATCCTTGGGTAACAGAAGAAATATTGAATTTAATTGATGAAAGGAGAAAATATAAAAATGCAGTAAATGAAGCAGGCAAAAAGGAATACAAACGTCTCAAAAATGAGATCGACAGGAAGTGAAAAATGGCTAATCAGGGCTGGCTAGAGCACAAATGTAAGGATGTAGAGGCTTATCTCACTAGGGTAAGATAGATACTGCCTACAGGAAAATTAAAGAGACCTTTGGACATAAGAGAATCACTTGTATGAACATCAAGAGCTCAGACGGAAACCCAGTTCTAAGCAAAGAAGGGAAAGCCGAAAGTTGGGAGGAGTATATAGAGGGCCTATACAAGGGCGAGGTACTTGAGGACAATTTTATGGAAATGGAAGAGGATGTAGATGAAGATGAAATGGGAGATACGATAAAGCGTGAAGAGTTTGACAGAGCACTGAAAGACCTGAGTCGAAACAAGGCCCCCGGAGTAGACAACATTCCATTGGAACTACTGACGGACTTGGGAGAGCCAGTCCTGACAAAACTCTACCATCTGGTGAGAAAGATGTATGAAACAGGCGAAATACCCTCAGACTTCAAGAAGAATATAATAATTCCAAACCCAAAGAAAGCAGTTGTTGACAGATGTGAAAATTATCGAACAATCAGTTTAATAAGCCACAGCTGCAAAATACTAACACGAAATCTTTACAGACGAATGGAAAAACTAGTTGAAGCCGACCCCGGGGAAGATCAGTTTGGATTCCGTAGAAATACTGGAACATGTGAGGCAATACTGAGCTTACGACTTACCTTAGAAGAAAGATTAAGGAAAGGCAAGCCTACGTTTCTAGCATTTGTAGACTTACAGAGAAAGCTTTTGACAATGTTGACTGGAATACTCTCTTTCAAATTATAAAGGTTGCAGGGGTAAAATAAAGGGAGCGAAAGGCTATTTACAATTTGTACGGAAAGCAGATGGCAGTTATAAGATTCGAGGGACATGAAAGGGAAGCAGTGGTTGGGAAGGGAGTAAGACAGGGTTGTAGCCTCTCCCCGATGTTATTCAATCTGTATATTGAGCAAGCAGTAAAGGAAACAAAAGAAAATTTCGGAGTAGGTATTAAAATCCACGGAGAAGAAATAAAAACTTTGAGGTTCGCCGATGACATTGTAATTCTGTCAGAGATAGCAAAGGACTTGGAAGAGCAGTTGAACGGAATGGACAGTGTCTTGAAAGGAGGTTATAAGATGAACATCAATAAAAGCAAAACAAGGGTAATGGAATGTAGTCGGGTGATGCTGAGGGAATTAGATTAGGAAATGAGACACTTAAAGTAGTATACGAGTTTTGCTATTTAGGGAGCAAAATAACTGATGATGGTCGAACTAGAGGCGATATAAAATGTAGACTGGCAATGGCAAAGAAAGAGTTTCTGAAGAAGAGAAATTTGTTAACATCGAGTATAGATTTAAGTGTCAGGAAGTCGTTTCTGAAAGTATTTGTATGGAGTGTAGCCATGTATGGAAGTGAAACATGGACGATAAATAGTTTGGACAAGAAGAGAATAGAAGCTTTCGAAATGTGGTGCTACAGAAGAATGCTGAAGATTTGATGGGTAGATCACATAACTAATGAGGAAGTATTGAATAGGATTGGGGAGAATAGAAGTTTGTGGCACAACTTGACCAGAAGAAGGGATCGGTTGGTAGGACATGCTCTGAGGCATCAGGGATCACCAATTTAGTATTGGAGGGCAGCGTGGAGGGTAAAAATCGTAGAGGGAGACCAAGAGATGAATACACTAAGCAGATTCAGAAGGATGTAGGTTGCAGTAGGTACTGGGAGATGAAGCAGCTTGCACAGGATAGAGTAGCATGGAGAGCTGCATCAAACCAGTCTCAGGACTGAAGACGACAACAACAACATAGATCAAATTTTTTCCGTATGGATCACATCCTTCCTGGATCTTCCAAGTCTACTATTTCATCAGGAAATTGAATACAAAGTATTTGTTTACCATTAAGTTTGATCAGTCTGGTGTTGCTTTTCACTGTTTGTATTGACGTTTCTGTAAATAAATTAAATACATAAGGAGAGAGCGAACAGCCTTGTCAGACACCTCTTCTAATCCTAGCCTCTTCCTTAGTGGCAACTGATATCTGTTTCTTTAAACTGTTTATTATTATTATTATTATTATTATCAAAACAATTCCTTTTGTCTCTGTACGTTATTTAAGTTTTATTCATTTTATCAAACTTCGATTCTACTCTATGAAAAGCCTTCTGTTCAGCGAATGCAGGATAAGATTTTCTGTATCCCCATAGTAGTTTGCGTGGTTTCTTTTACTTTTCTACCTTTATAACGGTCTTCTCCTAAATTTTGGTTAATTTTGCCTTTGTCATTTCTTTAAAATTAGCAGAATTTTTGAAGCATGTCTTAATGATGTCAAAGCTCTCTAATTTGAACAGTCACTGCCATTTCCTTTGTTAGGTATGGTAAGCGTTTTCTTATTTGTTAATTTCATTGGTAATGTTTCATCCTCTTAGGAGAGACATAAAAAACTGTAAAGTTCTTGATTAGAATTATTCCCAGCATTGTTGTTTTAACTCCGTATGGATGTTATTTCTTCCAGTAGCTTTGTTGCTGTACAAATTGTTTACAGCATTGGTGAATTCTGATCTCATGATAAGTGGTCCTGCGAATTCATTTACATTCCTTTGACGGTGCTAATCATTCATAAATGAGGGCAAATATTAATGAACAAATAATAGCTAAACGATAGGTCAAAGACGCTTCGCTGATTACTTTCTGCTTCTGAACGTTATCTATTTAGCTTTGTCAGATCCAGAGAGCCCAAAGGGACAGGTACCGCCACAATGCTGTGACACTATTACTGTTGTCCACTGCGGGCTGCTCCACGTCTACAGCAGACACAATGCAGCCGCCTTCAGGGGCAGGACTTCGCAGTTTATAGGACAGACGCTAGCCCAGCCGTCGGGCATAGAAGCCTGCTCTCCGCCAAGTCACAGTTCTGCAGAATATCGACGCTGCAGGCAGAACGGCACTTTGCTCTCGTCTTTTCTGACTCAGCGAAGAATTTAACGGAATGATTTTAGTACCTTAATACAGTGACTAGAAACAGAGCGGGCTGAGAAAACGTAGGAAAAACGGATAATCTGCTGCACTTGTTTGGGATCGGCCATTAAACACAAAAATATGATTAAGTGAGCCACCAGTATGTAACTGTTGTTTTTGTTGTTGTGGTGGTAGTTTTGTGGTCATGACTCCGAAGACTGGTTTGATGCAACTTCCCCGCTGATCTAATCCGTGGTACACTCTTTATCTCGGTGTACCTGCTCCAGTCTACCTCCATTTGAACTAGGTTACAATGTACATCCCTCGGCGCCACCCATCAATTTTTGCCTGCCACACTTCCCCAATACTAAAGTGAGAGACACTGGTAGTCATTAATAATACAGTATATTCTCATTCACAATTTACAACAGTCTGCCAAAGCTGGGGTAACTTTTTGATTCCGCGACTTTAGAAATCACGTAGTTTTGAAGCGAAGAACAACTTTCGGACCTCATTTTCATCCGGAAAGAAAATTCCTTGAAGGTTGATTGATACAGAGCGGAAAAGCTGAAAGGCTGAGAGCGCAAGGTCAGATGAAGAAGATGGGAGTGGAACGACTTCCCAACAAAACTTCTGTATTATGTTTTTTGTCAGTCTAGGAGAGTGCTTGCGGGCGTTATTGTGGAGTAGCATCACTTCATACAGTTTTCCTGGCCGCACGGGATTAGCCGAGCGGTCTTGGGCGCTGCAGTCATGGACTGTGTGACTGGTCCCGGCGGAGGTTCGAGTCCTCCCTCGGGCATGGGTGTGTGTGTTTGTCCTTAGGATAATTTAGGTTAAAGTAGTGTGTAAGCTTAGGGACTGATGACCTTAGCAGTTAAGTCCCATAGGATTTAACACCCATTTGAAAATTTTTTTTGAGTTTTCCTGGTCATTGTTCTTGGATTCCATCCGTCTCAGTTGGTGACAAAAAATGTCAGCAATGATGGTTACACTTCGGGGAAGCAACTCATGATACATCACACCGTCGCTGTTCCACGGGATGCATACCATTGTCTTCTGTGGACGCATACAGGCCTTTGTACGGGGGACTTCGGCTTTGTTTGGGCTCATATATTCCCATCTTTTCCTTACGTTAGCATAAATACACCATTTGTCGTCACCAGTAACAATGAAGGATAGGAAGAGTCCATAATATTCATGAACGTTCACCACTGCACGCATCTGCATCATCCCAGGAAGGTCTTCCTAAACGTGGAGAATCACTCCTTAAAACGAAAAAACCTCTTTCTCTCCGAGCTCTGTCCATTGGCATTATTCTCATTTGCGGTGCAGGCGTTCCTTGCTCCATCCGGTGCTGTCAACCTTCTACTGAACTCAAACAGAAGAATATGACGGAAATGTTCGGATTTCTCCACTTGGCACTCCATTTTCTATCATTTACAGCTCCACTCACTATCTCCAAATGACAAAATGACAATATGTACACTCAAATAGCAACAGTGAGCTGAAAAAAAAGAATGACACTGAATAAATAAACCCATAGCGACCGGAATACCATCATGCAAATATATATATATATATATATATATATATATATATATATATATATATATATATATATATACGAACTTATGCTCCATTTAGTATCTTATCAATCGATTCCTTCTTTTAGTCGTTAAAAGCCATAAATTTCTTTTCTCCCCAGTTCGATTCAATACCTTCTCATTAGTTACCCCATCTGTCCCTATAAGGTAACAGCCAGATGTTGCTAAACAGTGGAACCTTAAAAACGAACGTTGGTATGCCCGCACATCTTTTTGACAGTACCGGCGGTGCGGCACCTCTGGGCTGGATTGAGGTGTAATGGCGGGTGCGAGGGAGCGGACGATGTGGCTGGTCAGACAGAGGAGCGCATTCCGCGCGAGGTGGTACCGAGACGGTATCATTCACGGAACACACCCAAAATCATTAAAATATGACCTAAAACGCCGGCACTTGTGGCCGAGCGGTTCTACACGCTTCAGTCCGGAAACACGCTGCTGCTACGGTCGCAGGTTCGAATCCTGCCGCGGGCATGGATGTGTGTGATGTCCTTAGGTTAGTTACGTTTAAGTAGTTCTAAATCTAGGGGACTGATGACCTCCGATGTTAAGTCCCATAGTGCTTCGGGCCATTTGATTTTTGACCTAAAACAGATAGGAAATAAGCAAATATACCAGTCTAAAGAGAAAATTACGACAACTACGTGCATCAACTTACCCTCGATCGTAATATTGGTTTTTTAGCTATTCGACGTTGAAGTTCTTTAAATGTTCATGAACTACAAAAACTAATAATTCTTTATCACCTTGGGCGATTCCTACAAATCATGAGCTGTAATGTAGATTCTGTGATGTAAAAAGTTTGACGTTAAATAATCTGTGATGAAAAGATTAACACAGGGGGAAAATTCGTGGCGGGCCACGTCAAACCAGTCCCTTTAGCCCACTTCGTATTCTGCATTTTTATATTTCTCCTTCCGTCAGTTAAATTCAGCATCTCTTGTGTAACCCAACAGTTTTTACTGTAACTAACAAATGGCTCTGAGCAGTATGCGACTTAACTTCTGAGGTCATCAGTCGCCTAGAACTTAGAACTAATTAAACCTAACTAACCAAAGGACATCACACACATCCATGCCCGAGGCAAGATTCGAACCTGCGACCGTAGCGGTCACTCGACTCCAGACTGTAGCGCCCAGAACCGCACGGCCACTCCGGCTGGCCTATAACTAACAACTTAACCTATTTGGTACTCTGGTGCCATCATTGCTACATTTCTCAAAACTATCCATTGGTGTTCTGTTGAATTCTTTCCTATGTTACATTCAAACATTGTCTAATGCTCCTTCTGAAACGCCCGACAACCTCTAGTATCTTCATTTTATCCAGGTGCAACTCTTTCATTTCCTATCTTTTTTTCCAGTTTGTTCACTCCTAATGTGTAGCTCACAGCCAGTAACTTATCGTTAGAGTCCATATCTGCGCCAGGAAATATTTTTCAGCTTAAAATCTGTTTTGCAATTATGTAATCAATCTGAAACCTTGCATTTTCTCTACGTCTCTTCCACGTCTAGAACTTTCTTATGTTATTCTGAACCAAGGATTAGTGAAGATTAATTTATTTGCAAAATTCTACCAGGCGGTTTTCTCTTTCCATCCCTTGCATATGAGAATGTTCTCCTTCTGTTTTCGTCATCGTTCTTTTCCTACTATCGAGTTCCAGTACCCATGACAATTAAATTTTCTTATCACCTCAGTATCTCAATAATTTCTTTTATTTCAACACACATTCTTACAATTTCTTCATCACCTTCGGAACTAGATGGCATGTGACGTTATATTATTGATTTGGTTGTCAGTTGCGTGTATACCTTCGCTACGGTAAAAAGTTTACGATGTTTTTCACAATTACTTACCCAAATTCCTACTTTCTTAACCATTATCATACCTGTTTCTTCATTACCCCTACCTTATTTGTTTCTTACTACCCTACATTTATCTGATCCCAAGTCCAATTCTTCCATCTACGGCATTTCACCACCAGCCGCTGCATCTAATTTCGATCTATACATTTCCCTTTTTAAATTCTCTAATTGACCTACCAAATTCAGGGATTTATCATTCCACGTTCCGACCTGAAGAATGCCAGTTTCATTCTTCCTACTGACAACATATTCCTGAACTGTCCCTAGAAGGAGGTCCGAAATGGGAACTATTTTACCACTAGAATATTTTATCCAAGGGAGTACCATCGTCATTAAGCCATAGAATAGGTCTGTGTGCTCTCAGGAAAAATAATGGCTTGAAAGATGCCAGTTCAGTAGCACTTTCGTTATCGTCCACAATATTTTTGCTTTATAAAATCACAAGTTTCTCTCTGTAATCTTTCTCCAGTTCATACTATGGTCATCTTCGGTGAGTTGAACCAAGCTCTTTGAGGCAGCTCATTGTTTCTCAGTTGGAGTATACTTTTATGTCTAGGGGCTACTTCAGCCAATAGTGAAAAGAAAATGTTCGCAGATTATCGAACCACGAGACGATATAGTTTGAATGGGCTCACGTCATTCTATTCGATTGTATTCTTTTCTGTCCTGGGCTGCTGAACGCTTTGCTTTCTGCTTTGATCGGTGTGATCTGTTGTCGATTCGAGGTGGTCCGCAGTGTTCAAATGTTGGAGATTCTAGATGAGATCTTTCCAGTTACCTGCCGCGATGACTAATAAGCGATTTGTACGTTATTTAAGTCATGTATCCTAAATACTCGCACATTTATTTCGCAGGCATTCCACGTACAGAGATTATAGTGATATATATCGCTAAATAGTATCCTTTACGTGAGGTACAGTTGTGCTCAAAAGTAACCGAACGACCTGGATTGCATTTGGCCTGATTCGCATGCAACCCGCATAACGCAGCTGTCTAGCAGGTCCTCTAATCGATCCTCGGTACACTCGTTTGACTATTGACAATGGTTCCAACAAGTCACGACTAGAAAACACTGCTCTGTATCGCAAAAACTAAATAAAAATAAGTAATACCATGATACTACAAATATCAGGGAACACTTTACATAGATAAGACTGCCCTTGAAGCTTACATATACATACAGTAAAGTATGTATATGAAGCTTGTAAGCTCATATTTATTACAATAAATGACATACCTGAAATGTTACCACCCTGATTATTACGTCAGATAGGTAATGCACGTAGTACGTTAGTCGAATTCATAATTTACTCTTCAAAGTAACATACCGTACTTATTATTTAACACAAAATTACATAAAAATTTAAGTTATTCACGAGAAGCTAGTTGAGAATATGTATGAACTTCAAATGACATGACGCACCGTCTCGTTCTGCATATGGATTCAAACCCAGGTCATGCAGACTAAGCAAAGATTTGGTGACTGACGGAAACTAACAGTCATTCCTGACTAGGCATACAGAGAATGGTATACCTCGATTTTAGACAGTATCAGTTAGCAAATATCAACTTTAAATTACGTAACGTAAACATTTTTAACGGACGCGAATTCCTACCCAGCATCTATTGTCCCTGTTAACGAACTACGAGAAACGTTAAATATTTCTTCTTCACAAGTAATTTACTTGAAATGCGTGAGGTAAAGCTTTTTGTTGGACAGGGATTCAAACCCAGAACCTAATCGGATTGTTATCGAAGCACAATCAACTGTGACGTATCGGATTTTCTCTGCAGTAGCAAGATGTTTTAATTGAAATGACGAGACCAAACATTAATTTTTTCCTTCCCGGGACTCCAACCCGGCACCTATCGCTGTTATATTCTAGATAAAACGAACGCTAAATATGCGTTTGTTACACCAGCAGCGACATGTGAGCGTGTTTGAACTAGAAATAATATGACAAAGATTTCAGTGCTGACTGGTAATTGAACCCCACACATATCGTTATTGACTACACACAAAGAGCTGTCAGCTACCGAATTTTTCTCCACCAGCAGCTCGGAATAACCTCCTTGAACTTACAGTGATCTTGCAAGTAGTTCTGTGTCGCTCTGGGAGTCAAAAACGTCAGATATCGTTAGTGTTGACAACGAATGAAAGTACATTAAAAATCAAAATTATTATCCACCAGCAGATAGGTGTTCTCATGCTAGAGCTTGATAATACATAATGAAAACTTAAGTGCCGGGCCAGGATTCGAACCCATTCACGCGCAATATGTGGAGATGTTGAGGAATCTGCAGTTTTGAACAAACAACAAATTATAGTCGAGCAGTATTGTCACGAAGGGATCAAATCGTAGATAGATTTTATGGGTCACCACTCAACAACGTTAAAGCATTTTACACCGTCGAGAGTGAGGAGTGGAGCAGACGCTGTCGCCAGAAGGCGAGGCAGTGCAGTCCCTCAGCCCCCACCGGTAGGCAGCAAACGTGTCCCAGAGAACTCAGATGCATGCAGTGTTCAGAGGCAGATGGTCGGCGAAGAAATCTCTTGCTAAAATATTGTTTAACCAAACTGTTATTACCTATGTGACAGAAATCGAAGTATATTGTAGATTCGCTTGAATTACACTCCTAGCTTCAGCACCGAAAGGAAAGGGGCGATAAAGGTTTTGTCGACGTTTGCTTTAGGTTGCCGGACGTCGTATTAGCTAGTCTCGCGTTTTACCTCAAGACTACAGTCGTAGACAAGAGTGATGTACTCAGACTGCAGTCAAGACTTCCTCCTGGACGTGCCGCAGTCTACAATGCTACCAGATCGAGCATATTGCCGGACATATAATTCTGAGGGGAGCACGACTACTGTCCACCTTACGTGAACGACTCGGTGGTCAATTTTTTTTTGTCTAAGACTGTATCTACAACACATATGGCACGCTGAAGACCCAGAAGAATTAAAAAAAAATTAGTTTATGAGAGCAGCGTTAACTATAGAGTTTGAAGTATTCACAGTATTGTATACGTGTGTGTAAACGCCTTCCAATGCCCACTCAAGGAAGAAAAGGGTACACAGTTTAGCTTCAATATTATAAATACGCCTCAGTTTGTGGATGAACTCATACTTAGGTTGATAATAATTTTGAATATTTAGCAGTATTCTACCCATTGGTGTAAGACTCGTTTTCAACTAGCGATTCCCACAGCTACAGGAACACTACTTGTGATACCTCTTAGACAAAATACTTACGCAGTGCAATCAGACGAAACGATCAACCTGACGCAAACTGTGGGAAGTTTCTTTTACAAACTTCGTACCTGGATAAAGAGCTTTTCTTATTTAAGATATTTGTTAACGTTGCTGCATAAGACGATTTAAGAAGAAACTAAATTCCTTCAGCTAAGACAATGTTTAAAGAAATCGTCTTAACGGCACTAAATCGTGGTTTGTGAATCGTTTACCGGCCGTACTCTGCCACATGTCGCTGGTTGGAAGGCAAAAAGCTTACTGACAAATTTCACAGAAGGAAAAGGGGGACGAAATGTCTCCCACTGGAAAGTCATGTTGTTTTATTTAAATTATTACAAAATCAGGTAAAACGAACAGTGAGGTTGTCAGTATAAGCACATTACTGTTGTCAGTATGATGTTGCACTGCCCAGGGGCTGTAATGATGAGGGCCCGTTTAGGTCAGGCATATTGTATACGGAATTGGAAGAGAGAGGACCACTAATTTCTACAAACTTTATGCATTGTATACACACAGAAATTACTGTTACAGTGTACTTATGGAGCCCAATGAGTGAATTGCGTATTATCCGGTAAGAAAGAGCACTGGAAAACAGTCTTCGCTACACTAAGTTACTTAAACTGGTCTCACTAGAATTTTTTGGTCAGCGACCAAGTGTAAGGTCAATGAGTCGGATGCGGGTTTTGCAACTGTGAAATACTTTCCTACATTATAGAAGCGAATATTAAATTTGAACTAATATTGGGAAAATTTTTAACTTGCACGGCTTAGAATGAAAATCTTTCTGTTTATTGTAAAGGAAAACAATTGACTTTCTAAAACATTCCCTGTCATACACAACTTGAAACAAGTCACGTCGACCAAATCTTGTGGAAGAACTGACAGCGACGTATATTGGAAAGCAATAAGATCCCCTTGGCTTTTGGTTTGGCAGTATTCGACAACCATTTCTAAGCGCAAGTAAATGAAGAAAGGCAGCGCGTTTTTGTTATCAAGTAACGTCTACATCAATTACTTTATGTAATCAATTAATTTAATGTAATCTACGAGTAATTGCTGAGGTTTGACATTAACATGAAAAGGATTCCGTAGACAGAGAAAGAACCTGTTGTTGGGCAACTACTTCTATAATGACCAAAAGGCATTAAATGATCTTCAAGCACATGTGTTCCAGCAGCGGTATGAGGAAAATGGTAGAAATAGTGACGGTAACACTCGAATTATCCGGTAACTTCACACTTCACAGTGGATTTTCTCGAACTAAGGAATTCGCTGAATGAGCGCAAATTTGAAAATGGCTTCACATTGAGGCTACGATGCCTAGAAGAGTCTTTACATCCTGCTGACATGAGAAGAGCATAATCTCCGCATCAGAAGCTTGATTCTACTTGACCATTTAATAGACTCGCATTTTTTCCACCTTGACTAAATTTATAAGCTAAGCACCTCATCCGTTACAGCACATTCCTGGGGCTGGGAAATGTGGCCACAATGATCTGGTACAACGAACTGTCACAGGTGCAATGCGTGGGTTCAGGCAATTACTTTCAAGAGGCACAAACAGGTTTACTTTACCTCTGGTAACCTCAAGAGACAGACGTTATAATCCAGAATCCGCATTAAACATCACGTTCCTTCATTACCAACTGGGCAGAGCTGGTTTACGTTGGGAAATGACATAGGCGGAAGTCATGGTAAACAGAAATACAGTCGCCAGTAAACTAACTTACATTAGAATAATTTATTTTATTTGATGAACCGATAGGCATTTAAAGGAACAGGGCTCTTATTTTACTTGTACTTGATTGTCCTAGAGACACTGAAAAATTTGGTGCTGGTCTGTGATTCGAATTCGTATCTACTCTTTCGAGGATCTGAATCTCTCGGAACAGTATAGTTCAATCATTTCGTGCCTTTTCTCAAGACTGCAATCTTCTCTAGGTCTCCTCCGAAGGTAAGTATGTGGGTCCAAATCCTGATCCAGTACAAAAATATTCAAAATTTCATTTCAAGCCCTAACACATGCACACCGGCCTACTAAGGAAAATTAACGTGCATTTTTTATGTCTGTTCATGTGTTGCCAACAATCGCAATAGGTATAGTTATTTCTGGTCAAACACGCACTCATCTTACTGTTGGTGAGTAAGCAATTGATTCTTAAGCTATATTCGTGGATGATAAAGAAGGACGGTAGGTTTGCGGTTTGATTGTCGCTGAGGCACAAAAATTTGTATCCTTATTTTAGATTCAAACACCCAGCAGACGGTACGTAGGACTGATACCTAACATTTGATTTCACTTTCTTAACAATCCAATTACGTGTTGGGTTCGTATCTCTGTTAAAGAACTTCACATCATGCACTTCATCTTTAAATGCATGCACACTTTGCTACTTCTGAATGGAGGTATATCATACATCTTTCGTGGCTAGTTACCAGGGACGAAAGGGTCTTGATAGGAGTCCCGGTTTATTACAAAAACTGTCGTCTTTTATTTTCAAGTTTAGATTTGGTTACTGATATTGGCGAAAATTTCGGTAATTCACGACTCTTCATGGCTAGTCAGCAATATGATTAGATTAGATTAATACTTTTTCCATAGATCATGAATAATACATTTTGTAATGATGTGGAACATGTCATTTTAATGATAGATTTCTTTACATACCATGATTCAATCACCATCTGACAGATTCTCAATTTTGTTTGCATTCTCCTGTACGCTGTTCTTGTCAGCAACTTGGATGCATGGGCTGTTAAGCAGACTCAGCGTTTATTGTCGCACTTATCTGCCTTTGTTGTCTTTGGAAGTGTATGGATGGTGTATTTTCTAAATCATGATGGTACGTCGTGAGTTTCGTATACTATACATAGCAATTAAAATAGTAATTTGGTTGCTGCTTTCCCCAACAATTTTAGGAATTCCAATGGAATATTATCTAACCATTCTCCCGCAGTTGATCTCACCTCTCCAGGGCTCTTTTTAATTCTGCGTCTAATACTGGATCCCCTATATCTTTCATATCTTCTTGAATTTCTTTTTCTATCACGTTTTCAGACAAGCCCCTCTCCTCAAAGACGCCTTCGTTGTACTCTTTCCATTCACACTCTTCCTCCTCTGCTTTTAACAGTGGAATTTCCAATGCTCTCTTAATATTACCATTGCTACTTTTAATTTCACCTAAGACTGTTTCCACTTTTCTCTACAATGACTCAGTCCTTCCGACGATAATTTCTTTTTCGATTATCTTATAATTTTTCTGCAGCTATTTCGTCTTGGCGCCCTTGCACTTGCTATTCATTTCATTCCTAAGTGACTTACTTTGCTCCATTCCACTCTTTCCTTGAGCATTTTTCTACTTCCTTCTCTCGTCGACAACTGAAGTGCTACTTCTGTTAACAAAGGTTTCTATGTGGTAACCATCCTTGTAACTTTTCTCGTCAGTTCTACATCTGTGACTGCCCTTTTTGTAGATGTTCACTTCTCTTCAATTGAAATGCCTGATCTGGTATCTGGTATCTACATCTTTAGTGATCTTTAAGGGCGTCTCATTGTTTTTCAGCGCTTCAGTCTCCCATTTCCTTCCACACTGATTCTTCTGGGTGATTCTCTCAAACTTCAGTTTACTATTCATCATTACTAAATTGTGATCTGAGTCTATATCTTCTCCTGGGAACGCTTTACAATCCAGTATCTGATTTCGGAATCTCTACACGACATTGGTGTAGTGCAGCTGGAACCTTTCCATGTCGCCATGTTTTTCCAATTACACTTCCTCCTACTGAGACTCTTGAACAGCTGTTACTATCTTAAATTTAGTGCAGAAGTCAACTGGTTTTTCTCTTGTCTGATTCCTACTACCAAGTCCATGTTCTCCCGTAATTCTTTCTTCTTTTACTTCCCCTACAACCGCGTTCCAATGTCTCAAGATTATTAAATTTTCATCTCACTGTACATACTGCATTATCCTTCAATATCCTCAAACACTTTTCTACCTCTTCATCTTTTACTGGCGACGTCGGTGTTGGTTTGCTGCCAGTTCTAATGAGAACAACACTATCACTGAACTGTTCACGGTAACTCATTCTCTGTCCTGCCTTCCTGTTCATAACGAATGCTCCTCCCGTGATACCATTTTCTGCTGCCCTTGATATTACCCTACATTCGTCTGACCATAATTTCTTACCTTCTTTTCATTTCCCTTCATTGACTCCCACTGTATCTGGACTGAGCATTTGCATTTCCACTTTTAAAGTTTCTAGCTTTCCTACTACGTTCAGACTTGTTACATTCCATGCTCTGGTTTTCTGAACTTTATCCCTTCGTTGGTTGTTCTATCTTTTTCTGATGGTCACCTCCTCCTAGGCAGTCTCCTTCCGGTGGTCCGAATTGGGGATAATCCGCAATCTTTTGCTAATGAAGAGATCAACAAGCCACTTTTTCAATTACAGGCCACATGTCCTGTGAGTATACACTATGTATCTTTAATGCAGTGGTTTCCACTGGAAGAATGTTACAGTATTTTACATTTAATTTCTGTATCATTATTTTTTCCTGAAGGGAATACAGACGTATAAATAATGAGACAAACGGATATTGAAAAATGGCGAAATAGTAATGGCTAGATGGCGAGTGGAATGTTGATAGGTGACGTTCAGGGTTTTTTGGATAAAATAAAAACGGAAGCAGCTGTATGAATCACAATAGATGAGATGACACGCGATTACAAAACGAACGGGGAAATTGAAAAACGGGTTAACTATACAGAACGGCTATTCAAGGAAAATAAACTTGAAAACTATTTTGTAAAAGAGAAGAGGTGATACACTACCTGATGAAAAGTATCCGGATGGTCATTAAAATAGCGGGATAAACTCTGCCGGGCACACTTTCAATGAGACACCTCAATCTCTGTTGGGAAATGGCAGCACAGTCTTCGTCAACAGCGGAAACCAGAGAAGCTGTGGTGTCGGACGGTGGTGTCTGGAGCGAAGTGGACGTTGTAACTCATCCCAAAGAGGTCCCATTGGTTTCAGTTTGCGATTATGGGCACTCCTGGCCCTGCCTATCAGTAGATGAAGTCTGCGTGGTCTAGGTTTAGCTTCGCATCATAGTGACATCACGCACTGTTGACATAGGTAACTTTAGAACGTTTAACATGTCCCTTGTCATATCCATACGTAATGTAATATCATTGTAATATTCCGGCCCCGAGTACCGGCGATGATGCGCTACAGTAATTGAGCAGACAACGCTCTTTGCAGTGAAAAAAGAGCGTCTATACTTTTTGTAATTGTTGGTGATAAGGATGCCGGTTGGACTTTTTTTTGGGGGGGGAGGGGGGTCAGATAAGTTTACATGTAGACGTAATTAGAAGTGCAGAGGAGATACAACTTCTAATCGCAGTTATCAAGAATAAAAAATTTAATTTGTAAAAAAGAAGGTAAATTTCGTCTACGAATTTTTATTCGATGTAGGGTCCCCGGATCTTTATAAAACGATTAGTGTGTTTAAAACTCCAGTGCAGTGTGATTTCTTCGCAAATTAACAATACAATCTGATACTATCACGGTTCGAACGACGCGAAATATCTCGACGTCAGCTTGTTGTTGAAGACGTTCCCTAAGCGACCAGTTTATTAGTACGAAGATATAGTACAGCCATTGTTGTTCAACCTTCTTATTCTGAAAGTTTCCAGAAGATCTTACGGCGGCTGTGAGTACTTTAGCTGCTACGGAAGACGGAGGTTTCATCGCTAGTTGTAGCAGTTTTCTCCGACTTTGCATGGCGTTCTCTGAGAACCGGAGAAATCGAAACCTTCGACCACCAACTTATCCTGTACCTAACCCGTTCTCTCCTTACAACAGCCACTAAGAAAATATATTTTATCTACAGTCAAATTTTTTCACAGAGTTTTATATTAGACAGTTAAAAATTTTAAAATCTATGCATCCAGGCAAAAAATCTGTGTCAAAGTTAAAGGTCAAGTTAATTAATTTTCCTTTACTACGTAGCAGTTCATTATAGCGTGACGACCAATTGACAGGACTGCTTGCATAGTTACGGAAATTGCTAGGATTTTGTATCATTTACATGTATGTATGGTATTGGTTAAAAGTGTACTGTAACGTGTGCTTCAGTGTTGCATACCCTGTCCTTGTTCGAGACTGAGGAGCCGGCAGACTGATGTTGTACGGTTCATCTCAACAGAGCACCCGAATGTCCAGGCCGCAGGCAAGCAACAGCAAGTTTACCCGTCTGGAGTCTAATACTGTCCTCTTCTGTAGAGTCTTCCTATTTCTATTAATTATAGATATATATTTAAAAAAATTCATGTGTAGATTTGTACTGATTTTATGTGTGTGTATAGAAAATAAGTGGGTCGTGTGAAGATTGTTTTGTTTAGCGATTTATGGTTAGGACACGCGCCCAGTCTAGAATGGAACGGGAACAGAATATCACGGACAGTTGAGGACATCCCTTCCACTGGTAGTTCAGTACCTGTAATGACCATAGCTAGGACTGAGGAGTTTAATATTAAAGATCTTTTACTTTGTATATCCCAAGCGATGCTGACGTTAACTGCTAATCAGCAACCGATGTCTGCTAAAGTGCAATCTGTAGCAACTGAACAGTCTAGGATAACTTCCGCACAAGAGTCAATGGCAGCGGAACAAGACAAAATTTCCACTATAGTTCTTACTGTAGCAGTAGAACAGGCAAGTCTCTCTGCGAAACAATACGGTCATGTCA
Organism: Schistocerca piceifrons; assembly: GCF_021461385.2. Taxonomy (NCBI): domain Eukaryota; kingdom Metazoa; phylum Arthropoda; class Insecta; order Orthoptera; family Acrididae; genus Schistocerca; species Schistocerca piceifrons. The sequence goes on from NC_060140.1 coordinate 630,875,053, forward strand.
AGCAGCAGGAGGCACTAGTAACTGAACAAGCAAATATCAGGCTAACTATGCAAGATATTATTGCTATGGTTGAGTCATTGCCAGCCAAACAGGATTTTGAGAGTTTGAAATACGAAGTGGATCATTTAAGCATTCAGCAAAGTGATCTTGCTACGGAAATGGAAAATGTTAAACTGTCCAAGGAGAAAGTCCTTGAGGAAATCTCTGAAATACAAACCTAAGTAAAAGATGTTACCGCAATTGTAGATCCTCTTGTAAAAGAGAGAGTGGCACATTGTGTTAATGAACAATTGCAATGAGCTGGGCAAAACTTTCAAACGGCTAACGTATCGGATTCCACAAGGATCCAAATTGATAGTGATGTGATTAGCCAACAATTTGTGAAGAGTTCTCGAAGTGGAAAGTCAATATAACCAAATCGATTGAAGAATGTTCCAAGTCAATAAAGGGAATAAGAGCGAGTGGTTCTGAGACATGTCACACTTTCTGACGAAGGGAAGCAAAATGTGATGAATTCAGCGTCAGTGATGAGTATCGCGACGCCTACGACAAAAAATGCACATATGGTGTCTGGCCCTATTTATGGCAATATACCACTCAACAAATTATATATGCCGCGAGGTAACATCCCCAAAGATATTCTGGCTCACATGCGGTTCCTCTTCGTCGAAATGTCTTGGCTCAAACTCGTCTAGAGTTTGAACCGCACATGTCGCATTGCACGCCCCAAATTAGACACTTGTGACCCTTTTGCTACATTTTATGGCTGATGGCAAGTTTGCGAAATGCAAAGTTCAAAGTTAATACAACGTTTAATAACAGTAATAATAATATCGGGAACGAAATTAACGACCCATAAATGATGTAGCCCACACAGTTGCGATTTGGTTAAAATAACGTTTATTCAGAAAGCAGACTAATAGCGAAAGTGGTCGTATTTAGAATTACTATTACACTCGAGCGCATATCCATTTGCCACAGTTCCGATCATCCACAATCTCATCGCGAAATACAAGTCTAATATTCCACCTCGTTATCTTCACGAAAAGTTAAGAGTTCACAGCATGCCCGCGGCTGCCCACTGCTCAGAGACTAAGTCCCGCGATACCACACAACGCGAAATTTTCGAAGTCGTTTCACTTCCTACCTACCTAAAGACCGACAGTGCGCTTTCGCGTCTCCACCAGCACTGTCTCTGCCCGTGCCCGGCCGCTTGTCCCGCGCACCGAACCTCCTCGCTCAACTGCCTAGCGCGGTTCCCTTTCCTCAAGCATTCCATCTGATTGGCTACAGCTTTTTCTACATTATTTTACATTTTAACGTATTTAAATAATTAAAGCTTGACCACTTTCATGTTCTAAATAAAGTAACAATAATATCGATTACATGATAAACGTTAAATTCCTTTACATAAAACCAATACAACTTCCTTCTTAACTTTGAATGTTACGGCCAGTAGCCTTGCACCAATGTGCTTTCTGATAAATAAATAAAGAACAAAAGTAACTATTATGCACTAAACTTTACAACAAATATTGTATTACCTAATGATTCAAGAAGGTGTCATGCTGCCATCGTTCAGTGAGTTTTATGCGGAGGAAATAATGATCTGATGATTAACTGTAAATACTGTTAATCTGCTATGAAAATTATTACTAACTGACAGTTGGGAAGACACTAGCGCCACTAGCGGCTCGAAAGGCAGCACTAAGATTGCTTTTAATTATTTTTCTACTTAATTAACGAGGAGTTATTATATTTTTGCGTTCCAAACCCTCGTAAGTAATCAAGAGCCATGAATGATTTGAAAATAAATGCAAAGTTTCTGAACTCCCGTGGGTACTTACTTTGCCAACAAAAACCATGCTTTGCATTTGTATAGTCATATTCTAACCGGTTTCTCTTTATGAGCATTCGTAAGTTTACTGTCGTTACAGAATTCCCGTTGCGTTTATTAAAGGATCCCGCAAGCATTGGCCTTCCACATACCATCATATAAAGCTCGATACCGAATCTTGATTCATGCAAAACGGCCATCAGTGATTTAGTGAACACTTATTGATGACCGAGATCGTCTCCACCATCCAAGATTTTCACGTACCCGCAAAATTACAGACCAATAACTTTAACATCGGTTTGCTGCAGAATCCTTGAACTTAATCTTAGTGTGAATATAACAAATTTCCTTGAGAGGGAAAATCTTCAGCCCAAAAATCAGCACGGTTTTAGAAAGCATCGCTCATGTGAAACTAGTTTGCCCTTTTCTCACATAAGATCCTGCGAACCATGGATGAAGGCCACAGGCAGTTTTCATACTCCTAGATTTACGTAAAGCTTTTGTTTCGGTGACACACTGCCGACTATTAACTAAGGTACAAGCATACGGAATAGGTTCCCAACCATGTGAGTAGCTCCAAGATATCTTAAGGAACAGGAGCCAGTATGTTGTCCGAGATGGCAAATATTTATCAGAGACAAGTGTATCGTCAGGAACGCCCCGGTGAAGTGTGACCGGACTGCTATTATTTTCTATGTACCTAAATGATCTGACGACCAGGGTGAGCAGAAAAATTCGGCTCTTTGCTGATGATACTGTGAAGTATGGGAGGGTGTCGTCGTTGAGTGACTGTAGGAGCATACAAGATGAGTTAGACAAAATTTGTAGTTGGTGTGATAATGGCTCCAAATGTAGAAAAACTTAAGTCAATGCAAATGAGTAGAAAAGACAATCCTGTAATGTTCGGAAACAGTACTAGGAGTGTGTTGCTTGACACAATTACGTCTGTTAAACATATAGGCGTCACGTTGCAAAGGAATATGAAGTGGAATGAGCGTGTAAGGGTTGCAGTAGGGAAGGCGAATGGTAGTCTTCAGTTACTGGGAGAATTTTAGGAAACTGGTTAATTGGTGAAGGAGACTAGAGCGATCCATGTTTGAGATCCGCAACAGGTCGAATTAAAGGAAGACATCGGAGCAGTTCAGAGGCGGGCTGCTAGATTTGTTTCCGGTAGTTTCGAACACCATTCAGGTATTACGGAGATACTTCTGGAATGCAAATGGGACGACCTTCTTTTCGGGAGCACTATTGAGAAAATTTGGAGAAGCAGCATTTGAAGCTGACTGCAGAAGAATTCTGCTGCCACCTACCTACATTTTACTGAAGGACTATGAAGATAAGACAGAGATATTATGCCTCCCACGGCGGCATATAGAGAGTCGTGTTTCCCTCGCTCTGTCTGGAAGTGGAACGGAAAAGGAAATGTCTAGTAGTGGTACAGGGTCCACTCCGCCACATAACATACGGTGCCCTGCTGAGTATGAAAGCAAATGTAAATGTAGAAATATAAAATAATTATCTCTGTTTTTACGGGACTTCTGGTGGTATAGAACTGAATGATTTAGAGTTTCGTACATTTCGTATATATTAGCAGACGAATCAATGCCCTGAGGTGTTCCCACTGCTTTACGTACGAACAGAAACTCACACGCTACCACGTGCTGACTGATGGAGAGCACTTTATTGCCTTCACTGCATACTTCTTGAGTATTACGCGGAAAACCATTGTCTGTACGCCGGTCGGCGTGGCCGAGCGGTTCTAGGCGCTTCAGTCTGGAACCATGCGACCACTACGGTCGCAGGTTCGAATCCTGCCTCGGGCATGGATGTGTGTGTGATGTCCTTAGGTTTGGTAGGTTTAAGTAGTTCTAAGTTCTAGCGGACTGATGACCAAAGATGCTAAGTCCCATAATGCTCAGAGCCATTTGAACCATTGTCTGTACTTTCACAAATCTCATTTTTTCTCAACTAAGGTCTTGTCCAGTGTGAGAGTAATGCCTTCTTAGAACATTCTGTGAAGACAGGTCATGGAAATTGTTAAGGGAATATACTGCGTGGCACCTGTCACGTGCTTGTAGAGTGTACTGTGTATTTATGTAATTGTTAATGTAATCTATTATGCTTTATTTACTGTTTACGTAACTGTCTCATATTTTTCAAATAGATCCATCAGAAATCTAGAAACACTATCGCAAACATATTAAAATTATTCGGTTAATATGAACTGCTATCCACTGAGTTAGATCCCAGTCAATTCAGGGGTACTGACGGATTGCTCGAACAAGAGCTTTGAAGCCGCTGCATACTACACACGGCTCTCCCATTGAGATGTCTGGAGATAATCTCTCCAGTCCTGTTGCGTTCAGACATCTCTATCTTCTCTCGCACATCCCAAGTCACTTTCAATGTGAACACGACGATAAGAGCCGGTGTTGGCGGTTGTTTCATTTCAAAAATTCGTTTTGCCGCGACACAGCTCTCAAGCGGTCCTTTATCTACCAACATGTGTCGACAGTACTGAACTTCTGGGGCGAAGCAAGAAGCGGCAAAAGTGGCGCTCGCAGTGACCCGGGCCATAAAGCGCTGGCTGACAATTCAGTTATCCGGTAACTGCGTCTGCCGCGCCCAAACACGTGGCAAGTGGCTGCGGCAGGAAGGCGATCCGTCCGCGCCAAGGCTGACTTTCGCCCCGGGAACGACACGACCTGTAGCCTTACGGGCTGCTGCGTGCGAACCTAACAGCAGCTGTAGACACTCCCGGGAGGGCAGTTTCCTCGTTATCAGTGTTTTCGAATGATTTTGAGAACGCAATATATTATTCTAACAGTCTACACTCCCCCTCCGTGCGTCATTCAAAGTGTTTATGAGATATATTGGTGCGTTACTGAGTTACTGTCGGACACGAAAAAAAACTGTCAGCATCAGGGGCAATAAAAAGTTTCCGTTCGAAGACGGTACAGTCCAGGGTTGGTATGCTAGTCGAAGGTAAACTGCCGTTTGCTTTGAGGCAATCATCCCACTGACGCACCACTTTGAAGACACTCGTTTGACAAACCTCTTTTGCCTGCTGTTTGGAGAAGCCCATAACTGCCTGCTGCACATCCTCGTCCTCACAGGACTCGTAGAACCTTCTTCAAGTTGCGAAGGCATGGTAATCGCATGGGGAGGGATGAAGACAATAGGGTATGTGCTCGATGTCACCCAGTTGGATTCCAAATCCACTGGCGCCTTATGTAGAATCACTGTCAGCACAGAAATTAGCGTGTCATTCCACAATGCTGGCTTTCGACAGATATATCGGCCCATGCGGATTCTTCATTCTCCGATGGCTGTGTGCTGGTGTTTGTCCTTCGGCGGCCAAGAAGAGAATAGCACTGTGTTGGTCCTGTCTGGATGCATTTGGCAATAACTTCAAAATAGTTCACATTTTCACATATACCACCAGCAAGTTGGGAAGACGTAGATGCCACACTAATCTTTGGCCTACATGTCGGTGCTTATACACCTGCATCGGAGTCGCACTACGTTGCATATACACTGCAGCAACGCTCTCAAACGGTAACTTTTTGATCCCTCTTTATCGCTTATGGGGACTTTTTTTAAAGATTCTGATACGAGAAATGAAATGGAATCATTATTTGGTTCTTTCAATCTGATGTCAGTAGTGGATTTACCAGCTTGCGTACAGCATGAAAGCAGAGCTCTGACTAATAACTTTTTACAGACAGTGCTCAGGATTAAATAATTAGTGTATACCATATTGTTAATTGACTATCTGATCATGATGCACAATTAACGGAAATAAACGATGTAGCACCTTACAGCTTCTACAAGAAAGTTCTGTAATAATTTGAGAAAATTCGTAAGAATATCTATAAATATGCCTGTCCTCACAGGAAGAGATAGTGCAAATAATAAGATCAAAACTACAATAAGTGTTGTGAAACACGAGACAGGGCAACCAGACAGTGAAGATACATTAACAAATGCTTTCTTGAAAGTATCACGTTCAGTATGTTGTGCAGAAATGCTGCCTGCTATGCTCCCTATAAGAATAGTGTCCTTGAGCTTTGACACCCAGACCTCAAATCCTACTTTGAATCATGTGGAATCATATTTTGCACTAGTTCTGAGAACCGAGCACTCGGCAGTCTTATTCTTATCTCTGAAAAGGGCAGACAGATAGATACGCAGTGTCAGTTTTCGAGCACTGTGAAAGTCATTCTTCCGGTCTCAGAATTTTAATTCTGCTATCCTGCACTTCTTCTTCGCGTTCGTTTTTCACAATATTAACCCATTCACATCAAACTACAATATTCATTTACTGAACGCTATACATAAAAACGATTTACGCATGGTTAATACTTTCTTAAGGTTTACTGGCTGTTTGTAACATTAACACATTACCTTGAGAGTTTTTCAGAGGTTTGCGCTATTCAGCAGATTACACATTCAATCGGTTTTCAGCAGAACTGATGACATGGAACGATGAACCACAAATATTCAAATCTTAAGTGAAAATACTTCCGTCCGACACACTCGTTCTATTGCGAACTGCTGTACTCAACAGAACGAGTGTGTCACACCGTGTTCCTCGCAACAGTTGAGAAATTTTCCGTCTAATGGATTTATTATTTACATACATTCTTAAAATTTTTTTCATATTGTGATAGGGTGCGAGGATACCGCATAGATATTACTCACTACGAAAACTTTCGTATGTTACTGTTAATATGGTGCAGCAGTGACACGCCATCGCTGGCCATCGGAGCTCATTTTTGCAGCACAGCGATAATTCTAAGATATTCTACGCCCAATTTTGTTGCCATCCACAGCAAGCTAGCCTGGGCTTAAATTTCAGAAAGATAATTCCCGATCGCACTCAGCGACCGGTCACTGCTGAGAACTTGCTCTTCCTACCAGAATACCATACACGCAAAGCCGTTGCGTCCTTACTTGCGGTTACTCGCACTTCAGGTACTTGGGCTATGCACGGTTATGTTTAAAAAGAATAGCAATACTGACCCTACGACTTATCTTAGAAAATAGATTAAGGAAAGGCAAATCTACGTTTCTAGCATTTGTAGACTTAGAGAAAGCTTTTGAAAATGTTGACTGGAATACTCTCTTTCATTCTGAAGGTGGCAGGGGTAAAATACAGGGAGCGAAAGGTTATTTACAATGTGTACAGAAACCAAATGGCAGTTATAAGAGTCGAGGGGCATGAAAGGGAAGCAGTGGTGGGAAGGGAGTGAGACAGGGTTGTAGCCTATCCCCGGTGTTATTCAATCTGTGTATTGAGCAAGCAGTAAAGGAAACAAAAGAAAAATTCGGAATAGGAATTAAAATCAATGGAGAAGAAATAAAAACTTTGAGGTTCGCCGATGACATTATAATTCTGTCAGACACAGCAAAGGACCTGGAAAAGCAGCTAACGGAATGGACAGTGTCTTGAAAGGAGGCTATAAGATGAACATCAACAAAATCAAAACGAGGATAATGGAATGTAGTCAAATTAAATCGGGTGATGATGCGGGAATTAGATTAGGATACGAGACGCTTAAAGTAGTAAAGGAGTTTTGCTGTTTCGGGAGCAAAATAACTGATGATGGTCGAAGTAGAGAGGATATAAAATGTAGACTGGCAATGGCAAGGAAAGCGTTTCTGAAGAAGAGAAATTTGTTAACATCGAGTATTGATTTAAGTGTCAGGAAGTCATTTCTGAAAGTATTTGTATGGAGTGTAGCCATGTATGGAATTGAAACATGGACGATAAATAGCTTAGACAAGAAGAGAATAGAAGCTTTCGAAATTTGGTGCTACAGAAGAATGCTGAAGATTAGATGGGTAGATCACATAACTAATGAGGAGGTATTGAATAGAATTGGGGAGATGAGGAGTTTGTGGTACAACTGGACTAGAAGAAGAGATCGGTTGGTAGAACATGTTCTGAGGCATCAAGGGATCACCAATTTAGTACTGTAGGGCAGGGGGGAGGGTAAAAATCATAGAGGGAGACCAAGAGATGAATACACTAAAGAGATTCAGAAGGATGTAGGTTGCAGTAGGTACTGGGAGATGACGAAGCTTGCACAGGATAGAGTAGTATGGAGAGCTGCATCAAACCAGTCTCTGGACTGAAGACCACAACAACAACAGCTTAATGTAGTCATACAGTTGAGCTACGGACATCTCCTTTCACGCTCCGCAGTTAATTCGCTGCAAATAATAGATAACCTGTAGCTGTGATCCTGCAGTGAAACATTTATGCACTGGCTAGAATTAATAAAGTGCATAGAAATATCAAATAAAAGTTAAAAGGATAATTTAATAACAATGGTTCTAATGTGCGTTTGTAATTGTGGTAGACGGCAGAGAATTATGTTGAATAATGTTTATTCAAGAAAAGACATCTCAAATAAACAGGAAGCCGCCCTACGTTATTCAGTTAAAACGCAGACTAAAATACCCTTATCAAACGCAGTAAAGTTACGTCGAATGGTAGCAAAATCCGCAAACTAAATACGCGAAAACCAAGTGCATTTCGTGTTTACAGTACACGAAATATTCACCAGCTGAAAACGGTTCAGAAGTCAACATGATAATTCACAAATTAACACTTGCGATGCAAGTAATTCATACTCTGTTTATTATCATTTCCGTAAATGAAGCAGCAAAAGTTAGACTCCTTCACTGGAGCACATTTAGACCTCTCGCAATATAAAAGTCCATTGAGAAATGAAAGTATGGTGGCGACCGTTCACCCCCCCCCCCCATAATCAATCACCTCCATTATGGTTCACGCACGTTACTTCAGGCAGGTCTGACTTCAAGAACTCGCCATCCAAGTGCCCAGAATAGCTCCCTTGAGCTCTTCACTCGAGATGTCCCCATCTCCACTCGACTCCAATTGTGTTCCGACGATGTCTGCTCTTCCACTGGCTGGAGGTCGTCTCCACGAAAAATGCATCGCTCGTAAGAGCTATAAACATTTGATTCATTTTGGCCACTTTCTCGCACTAAACTAGTGTACTATTAACAATGTTTAGACGAAAGAAATATTATGAACCTGCAGTTACATTCAGATCATTTACAATAAGTGTAGGTAACAGTTGGTTCACAAATAAATATGCTAATATTCTTACACAAATGCGCTCACGTTAAATGACTACGGATTACCGCTAAGTCTTATCTAAACAATTATTTACGCCTTCTTAACAGAAGTTTCTTTCGTTCCCTTTTCAATCATGGTGTCAGCTAACACATACGACTGATCACTTTTAAACTATCACAGTTTTTTATCAGCACTTGAGGTCAGCATTGAAATAAAGTTACTGGCTAAACAGTAAACTGTTCATAAAATAACTTATCAAGTGTGACAATATGTGAGGTATTCATGCTCTTTTCATTAGCTGTGTAACTGTGGAGAATACGACATTCCGGCAGACATTTGGATAATAAAAAAGATATAAAAGACGTAATAAATCAATAAATAAAATACATACAGACACGTATCTTTCAGGGATGATAGCTATAGTGCAATGCTGTCATCTGAGATATTGTTTGTTGAAATCGCTTGAAGTGATTAAACGTTGTTATTTCAGAGCTTCATTGTGTAACTTTTTATTCGCTGTGAAATAATAACTTATACAGTTTTAAAGATATGGCATTATTGTTGTGCCGTTGGCTGTGCCTCATTTTTCTGAGATGGCAGATGCATTCAGATTTGCGTTAATGTGTGACTGTACATTGTTATGGAGTTTCAGAGAGCTGTAAGAATATCTTTCAGTTTTAGTCAAAGCTTGCCGTTACTGCGAGTATAGTTGGCCTTCCTATAAGCGATCGTCGCATCGTCCAAATCCCCATACTGGGATTTTCCCCACACCCGGTCCTTTGCTGACGCTCTTGGACCTGGCTCACCTCGAGCGGCCAGGTGAAGTCCTCGTCTCGTTGACTCACTCCCAGCTCAGCAGGGAAATTAATCTTACTTGTACAAGTCAAGGCAGCCGATTAGCTCGCCTACATAACGTAACGTTGTGACGTCTCGAACATTATGGGCAGGGCCCTCCAACAAGTTCGGGATTATGCCGATCTAACGGACAATGGAAAAACTAGTAGAAGCCAACCTCGGGGAAGATCAGTTTGGATTCCGTAGAAACACTGGAACACGTGAGGCAATACTGACCTTACGACTTATCTTAGAAGAAAGATTAAGGAAAGGCAAACCTACGTTTCTAGCATTTGTAGACTTAGAGAAAGCTTTTGACATTGTTGACTGGAATACTCCCTTTCAAACTCTAAAGGTGGCAGGGGTAAAATACAGGGAGCGAAAGGCTATTTACAATTTGTACAGAAACCAGATGGCAGTTGAACGAGTCGAGGGACATGAAAGGGAAGCAGTGGTTGGGAAGGGAGTAAGACAGGGTTGTAGCCTCTCCCCAATGTTGTTCAATCTGTATATTGAGCAAGCAGGAAAGGAAACAAAAGAAAAATTCGGAGTAGGTATTAAAATTCATGGAGAAGAAATAAAAACTTTGAGGTTCGCCGATGACATTATAATTCTGTCAGAGACAGCAAAGGACTTGGAAGAGCAGTTGAATGGAATGGACAGTGTCTTGAAAGGAGGATATAAGATGAACATCAACAAAAGCAAAACAAGGATAATGGAATGTAGTCTAATTAAGTCGGGTGATGCTGAGGGAATTAGATTAGGAAATGAGGCACTTAAAGTAGTAAAGGAGTTTTGCTATTTGGGGAGCAAAATAACTGATGATGGTCGAAGTAGAGAGGATATAAAATGTAGGCTGGCAATGGCAAGGAAAGCGTTTCTGAAGAAGAGAAATTTGTTAACATCCAGTATTGATTTAAGTGTCAGGAAGTCATTTCTGAAAGCATTCGTATGGAGTGTAGCCATGTATGGAAGTGAAACATGGACGATAAATAGTTTGGACAAGAAGAGAATAGAAGCTTTCGAAATGTGGTGCTACAGAAGAATGCTAAAGATTTGATGGGTAGATCATATAACTAATGAGGAAGTATTGAACAGGATTGGGGAGAAGAGGAGTTTGTGGCACAACTTGATCAGAAGAAGGGATCAGTTGGTAGGACATGTTCTGAGGCATCAAGGGATCACCAATTTAGTATTGGAGGGCAGCGTGGAGGGTAAAAATCGTAGAGGGAGACCAAGAGATGAATACACTAAGCAGATTCAGAAGGATGTAGGTTGCAGTAGGTACTGGGAGATGAAAAAGCTTGCACAGGATAGAGTAGCATGGAGAGCTGCATCAAACCAGTCTCAGGACTGAAGACCACAATAACAACAACGGACAAATTGGACCGAATTTGGCACGATATCCTCCAGGAGGACATCCAACAAATATCTCAAACAATGCCAAGCCAATATAACTGCTTGCATAAGGATCGGACCAGCGTATTGTTCACTTGTTCAGTTTTTGAAGCTTTTTCTGTTGAATAAATCATCTATGTTTTCTGAAATCGTAATCAGTTGTTTGCCTGTAGATGTACATTCCATCAACTGATTTGGGTCTTATTCGGATAATCATTCCTGGTGCGACTTTCTTTGTGTCGTAAGAGTGTAGGTAAATCAGAGAGCTTCTAAGCCAGCTACAGTGAACATACATCATATTTATTTCGTGCTTTATCATGTACGGTTATTTTAAAATTTTATGAATGTTTGTGGATTGCAGCTTCTTATGCTGAAATGTAGGGAAGTAGGTGGGACAGTGATATGTCGGAACTGATACAGCCCGTGAGCGAGTGAGACGGGCAGGTGAAAGTGCAATGAGCTTCCAACAGTCAAAAATTATACGACGAGATCGACGCTCATCAGTGCTATGAATTCTCTAACAGGATAATTCTTCTTTTCAATTAAATGTAATGCGTGTAATGAGTTATTAAATTTTAATCCCGATGGTGTGAAGCTTTGTAATACTAAGACGTGTACTGAATTTCACAAAATTGAAGCGGATTGTTGGGCGCTGTTAGAAAAGTGTTGCTAAAATGATGGAACTGCTAAGACATAGTCAAACTGAAGCCAATTTTACACTATTTTTGGATCATTAAATGAAGACTGTAATAATATTCCATCAAAAGAGATTCGTGAAAGTAATTATTCTATCCCTTTCACCTGATTGATTTACATACTGAGATTTTACGGCAGAAAAAGGAGTATGTATGCTTTGTTTAGGCGGTAGAGCTTGCAATTAATTACGCGATCTGAAGTTAAATGCTCAGTTCGACAGCTATTAAAAGTTTTCTGTTCAACAGATTCTTCCAAACTCAGATGCCTACATCGCAGATCGCTACTGGACCACGTCGACTGCTGCAGTTTCATGCATGCCATATGAATAATTGTCATAAAGAAAATAAATAATAGAACATTACAGGAGTCATCGAAGTTTCACAGGGGGGAAGTAAGCTGACTGGTTTACCACAAGTAAGTTATTATTGGTGTGTGTGAAAGTGCGACGATCAGATTACTTATTCATATTGATGATTTTATAGATGATAAAGCCCAGGAAGTGTGTATGTAATTACTGGTGTGCAGTAATTACTATCTCTACAGTTTACATTAACCTCCTGAAGGATAGTTTCTTTGCTGCTATACAGCAATCAGCTAGAACATTATGACCCCCTACCTAACAGCCGATATGTCCACCTTTGGCACTAATAACAGCGGCGACGCGTCGTGGCATGGAAGGAATGAGGCCTTGGTAAGTCACTGGAGAGAGTTGGCATGACATCTGCACACGCAAGTCACCCAATTCCGTAAATTTCGGCAAGGGAGGCTATGAGTTCTGACTCCACATTCAGTCACATCCCAGATGTGTTCGATCGGATTCAAGTCTGGTGGAATTCGCCACTGTGTTCCTCGAACCACTCCATCACACTCCTGGCCTCATGACTTGGCGTATTATCTTGTTGAAAAATGCCACTGCCGTCGGTAAACATGATCGTCCTGAAGGAGTGTACATGACCTGCAACCTGTGTACCATACTCCCTGACAATCATGGTGCCTTGCACGGTCTCCAGTGGACCCATGGATGCCCTTGTGAATGTTCTGCAGAGCATTTTGGAGCCACCACCACCTAGTCTCCATCCTGCAGAACAGGTGTCAAGGAGTTGTTCTCTTGAAAGACGACGGTTTCGCCCCTCCCATCGGATTGATGAAGAAGACATTCGAATTATTCAGACCGTGCAACGCTCTTCCACTGCGCCAACGTCCAGTGCCGATGGTCACGTACCCATTTTCGTCGTATTTGCTGATGATGTAGAGTTAACATTGGCACATGCATGGTTCTTAGTTCTTCGTTAGAAATGTTCGCTACACTGTGTGTTCAGACACACTTGTACTCTGGCCAGCATTAAAGTCTAATGTTAGTTCCGCCACAGTTTACCACCTATCCTGCCTTACGAGTCTGCTCATCCTAAGACGTGCGACACCTGTAATGAGGGGTGGCCACGCAACCCCACGACGTCTGGACGCGGTTTCACCTAGGTTCCTCCACGTTTTGAAGACACTCACCACAGCACTCCTCGAAGTTCCGAGTCTCCGGACCATCATATCTGCCCTTTGTCAAACTCATATAGATAAGCGCCTTCTCCATTCCCTATACACGAACAGCACTGTCACTGATACCACATGCACCGTGCGTGTGTCTGACTAGCAGTCATTCCTCGCCAGATGACGCTACTATTGCGAGGACGGGCTTATATCGATGGTAGGTCGGTGGTCTTCATGTTCTGGCTCATCAGTAAACATTTTATAGCTTTAACAGCTACGAAAGTGTTTAATGACGACATTTGAAGGTTATTTTATAGAGATATTTAAAGCATCAATTTATATAAAGCACACTTTGAATGTCTGATCGTACTGTTTGAGTATGTGGATGGGACATACAAACGTATACACCACTCACAGCATAATTTTTCGAGATAATTCTGTACTAGAGAGCCTTTTGCGCATACAGTTGGAGGATCACAATTAACACGGCCACATAGTAATTGTACAGTGGTACAAACCAATACACAGACACAAAGATAACAACTTCATACTAATAATACAAAGGACAATACTCTTCCAGTCACAGCTTAGTATTTTACTGCCATATCACTGCCCAATCCACATTTTTCGACTCCTTAATAAGTCAAACCCGTTCCTAAGAATCTATATTTTTATCAGAATAGATCAATAAAAGAGCTTCCTATGGTAAGAATGGTCGGGACATAAAATTACCTTCGTCTAGTGTGCTAGCAGTCGCATAATACCCGCATGGTATTGGGCCTATTCGCTGCATCGCCATAGCCAGTTTATTTTGAGCAAAAGTTAAAATAGTATACTGTATGTGCATTTTCAACTTCTCGCGGCGTAATGAATAATCCATTAAATTTCGGGCATGCAGCCGCGCAAATAAAATTTCTTCTACTGATATTTCGGCCGCGTATCGTCCGGCCATCTTCAGAGCGAGTCACAAGACTGATGACAAGGTGCCAAGCGCGGCCTTATATGCTCCACCGCGGCGGTACTGCGCATGCGGGTCACAGATGCCGCGAGAAGTTGAAAATGCACATCAAGTACCTCTTCGGGGAGGAGATGGTTTCATGGGTCCATAGTTTGGACAAATTAAGACACCAGAGAGCAAGACTATTGAGCTCCTTGAGTTTCTTACTGAAGTGCCGCGACCATGGAGTTGTCCCAAAATTTGCAAGGTTGGTTCACTTTGTTAAGAATGCTGCAGTAAATAGAATTTTACATAGAGCTGGTTCCGCTATTGTCAGAGAAAGAATTCGTTTTACTCGTCGGAAGTTGGACAATGTTTCTGAACATCTGTATCATCTGCATCTGAAGGTTGCAGCTGTTTTATCTCCTGACTCCTGGGACTGGATCGATGGCACGACATGGGCTAAGTCTGACTGGGTTCGCGAAGTGGCCACGAAAAGGCAGATTACCAAGTATAGCCGATTGGACCAGCCTTCTCAGGTGGACTCAGTTATTCGACGCCCTGTCATAAATTTGACGGGTAAGGAATTGGACGAAGCTACGTTGTCTGTCTTAAGTAAAGGGCTAAATTTTACCCCTACTCCCAAGACTTTGCCGATATCATCTTTCATCAGTGCCATTGAAGAAGCTGTCCGACCACTATCAGAGGATTCTGCGGAAGAAATCAGACGAGAAACCTGTCAAGCAATCACGAAGCATCGTCCACAAAGAAGCAACGTTTCCAAGGAAGAAAGACGTGCGATACGAAAGCTGTGTGAGGATACTGATACAGTCGTCCTGCGTGCTGATAAAGGTAATGCTACCGTCCTTTTGCCTCAGGAAGTCTACAAGGAAAAGATATGTGGTCTACTTAGTTCTGGTGCATACCGGAAGATTAACAAAGATCCTACTAACAAGGTGACAATAAGGACTGCTGCCTTGCTGAACGCTTCATCACTACCGAAGGAAGTCATAAGAAGTTTAAAAGTACGAGGTGCAGTACCACCGAGATTTTATGGTCTTCCTAAAGTTCACAAGATGGGTAAGGATGAGCGTCTAGAGGACTTGTCTATGAGACCTATAACGAGCACTATTGGTTCACCAACATATTTTTCTGCCAAATATTTAGCTTCCTTATTAAAACCATTGGTTGGAAAATGTAGTCACCACATTCGTAATTCTATGGATTTTATTCAGAGACTTAGCAATGTCAGGCTAAATAGTATGGATGTTCTTGTTAGTTTTGACGTAGTATCATTATACACCAAGGTACCTTTAAAGGACTCTTTAGCTCTTATCAACCAACATTTTGATAAGAACATTACGGCCTTATTTGAACATGTGCTTTTATCATCTTATTTTCAGTTTGATGGTGAATTTTATGAGCAAATTGACGGTGTTGCCATGGGAAGCCCCCTCTCCCCTCTGGTAGCTAATTTATTCATGGAAGACTTCGAGGACAAGGCACTGGACTCAGCATGTTTTAAACCCACGGTCTTCTGGAGGTACGTGGACGACACATCCATGGTATGGCCTCATGGTATGGATGAATTACATCGATTTCTTCAGCATTTGAATTCTATCCATGCTAGCATTAAATTTACCATGGAAATAGAAAAAGACGGGTGCCTCCCCTTTCTGGATGTTGTCGTTCGCCGTAAAAGTGATGGCACATTAGGACATGCCGTAAATCGGAAACCAACGCATACAAATCTATACCTTCATGCCAGTAGCTGCCATCACCCTTCTCAGAGCATGGGTGTCCTTAAGACCTTAGTGCATCGGGCGCACTGTGTATCCGATGAAGACAATTTACAAGGAGAGCTAACATACCTCAAGAGTATTTTTAAATCGAATGGATATTCTCCGCAACAAATTCGTAGAGCATTCGATGTAAAACCTAAAAAGAAGGTATACGATGCGGAAGAAGATAGTAATTTCTTCAGATCTAGGGCGTTTCTGCCTTATGTGGGTGCTCTTTCTTCAAAGATAGGCCGTATTCTAGAGAAACACAGTGTTAAGGTGATCTTCCGGCCCCCCACGAGGATTGCGGCTTTACTCGGCTCTGTAAAGGACGATTTATTGCTTCGTAAGGCGGGTGTGTACCAGATTCCTTGCGGAAATTGTGAGCAGTCATACATAGGTCAAACAACACGCACCGTTCATGAAAGGTGTGTGGAGCACCGAAGATACACACGCCTATTACAACCAGACAAGTCAGCTGTGGCCGAACATTGTATTGATACGGGTCATTCCATGAATTACAGTGATGTGAAGATTTTAACATCGACCTCTTCTTTTTGGGATTCTGTATTCAAGGAAGCCATAGAAATTCGATTAGCCAACAATTTAATAAACAGAGATAAAGGTTTCAATTTGGACAAAGCATGGAATCCGGCTCTTGGACTAATTAAATTGCAGAGAAGTCGTCACCGTGTCATCGCCGCCGATCAAACATCGATAAGCACATCGAACGTCCGTACGCTTTCGCCACAGGCGGCGCAGCATCTGTGACCCGCATGCGCAGTACCGCCGCGGTGGAGCATATAAGGCCGCGCTTGGCACCTTGTCATCAGTCTTGTGACTCGCTCTGAAGATGGCCGGACGATACGCGGCCGAAATATCAGTAGAAGAAATTTTATTTGCGCGGCTGCATGCCCGAAATTTAATGGATTAGTATACTGTATGTTTACTTAGTGTTTGCTGCAGTTCTTCGCTATGAAGTGAAATGCACTCAGATTTGTTAACAGTATCGCCAGCGTTTGGGGGTGGAGGATGACCGGCAGCATCTATGACAGCAAAAATCTTCAATTAACTATCACCACCAGGCGTTCCTAGAAGTCTTTTGTGGAAAGACGCACTTGACCAAGCACCGTTTTAGGGAATAAGATGGTGATGCATAACGTTCCACAGTAGTAAAATACAACCGGCGTTGGTGACTGACAAATATATCATCAGTTAGATTCGGTTTAACCCAGCCTAATGGAGGTCAGTTCCACGAGTAGTACAAAAACAAACTTACGTCACTTGACGTTGTTTAGAAGCTTTTACATAATGGTTAATTCACGATCACCATTTTAGAGGGAGTAGTTGACAATGCATCATCTTCTGCAATAGAGAAACTCTTCAATGAGATGACTAAAGTCATGGGATAACTCCTAACACCGCGTGGGACTTCCTTTTGTCTGGCGCAGTGAAACAATTCCTCACGGCATGGACTCAACAAGTCATTGTAAGTTCCATGCAGATAAATTGAGCCAAGCTGTCTCTATAGCCGTCCATAATTGTGAAAGTGTTCCTGGTTCAGAATTTTGTGATCGAATGAACTCTCGGTTTTGACCCATAAATGTTCGATGGGATTCATGTCGAGCGTTGTGGTAGTCAAATAACTCATTCGAATTGTCCAGGATGTTCTTCGAACCAAATGCGAACTGCTGTGACCCGGTGACATGATGCATTGGCTCTGAGAACTATGGGACTTAACTTGTGAGGTCATCAGTCCCCTAGAACTTAGAACTACTTAAACCCAACTAACCTAAGGACATCACACACATCCATGCCCGAGGCAGGATTTGAACCTGCGACCGCAACGGTCGCGTGGTTCCAGACTGAAGCTCCTAGAACCGCTCGACCACACCGGCCGGCAAAGGAAGAGAAGGAAACGTAGTAGGTGAATATGGATTGGGGATAAGAAATGAAAGAGGAAGCCGCCTGGTAGAATTTTGCACAGAGCACAACTTAATCATAGCTAACACTTGGTTCAAGAATCATAAAAGAAGGTTGTATACATGGCAGAAGCCTGGAGATACTAACAGATTTCAGATAGATTATATAATGGTAAGACAGAGACTTAGGAACCAGGTTTTAAATTGTAAGACATTTCCAGGGGCAGATATGGGCTCTGACCACAATCTGTTGGTTATGAACTGTAGATTAAAACTGAAGAAACTGCAAAAAGGTGGGAATTTAAGGAGATGGGATCTGGATAAACTGACTAAACCAGAAGTTGTACAGAGTTTCAGGGAGAGCGTAAGGGAAATGGTAGGAATGGGGGAAAGAAATACAGTAGAAGAAGAATGGATAGCTTTGAGACTGTTGCGCCTAGAACCGCTCGGCCACTCCGGCCGGCTGACATGATGCATTGTCTTCCATAAAATGTCCATCGTTATTTGGGAATGTGAAACCCATGAATGGCTGCAAATGCTGTCCAAGTAGCCGGACATAACGATTTCCAGTCAATGATCGGTTCAGTTAGACCAGAGGACCAACTCCATTCCATGTAACCACAGGCCACACCATTACGGAGCCGCTACCACAGGCTTGTGCAGTGCCTTTTTGACAACTAGATTCTATGGCTTCGTGGCATCTGCGCCACCTCGGGCCTGCCATCGGCTCTTACCAATTGAAATCCGGTCTCATCTAACCCGGCTACGGTTTTCCAGCAGCCTAGGAACCAAACTATATCTTCACAAGCCCACGAAAGGCGCTGCATAGCCCATTAACGTTAAATTTCACCGCAATGTCTTAACCGAAACGTTCGTCATAGATCACGCATCGATTTTTGCTGTTAGTTCAAGCTATGCTGTTTGTCTGTTAGTAGTGACAACTCTAAGCAAACACCACTCGTTCGTAAAGTGAAGGTCGTCGGACATGCGTTATCCGTGGTGAGAGGTAATGCTTGAAATGTGGTATTCTCGGAACACTCTTGATACTGTGGGTCTGAGAATACTGAATTCATTAACTGAACCATGAACCATGGATCATGCCTTTGGTGGGGAGGCTTGCGTGCCTCAACGATACAGATAGCCGTACCGTAGGTGCAACCACAAGGGAGGGGTATCTGTTGAGAGACCAGACAAACGTGTGGTTCCTGAAGAGGGGCAGCAGCCTTTCCAGTAGTTTCAGGGGCCACAGTCTGGATGATTGACTGATCTGGCCTTGTGACACTAACCAAAATGGACTTGCTGTTATGGTACTGCGAACTGCTGAAAGCAAGGGGAAACTACAGCCGTAATGTTTCCCGAGGGCATACAGCTTTACTGTATGATTAAATGATGATGGCGTCTTCTCGAGTAAAATATTCCGGAGGTAAAATAGTCCCCCATTCGGATCTCCGGGCGGGGACTACTCAAGAGGACGTTGTTATCAGGAGAAAGAAAACTGGCGTCCTATGGATCGGAGCGTGGAATGTCAGATCCCTTAATCGGGCAGGTAGGTTAGAAAATTTAAAAAGGGAAATGAATAGGTTAAAGTTAGATATAGTGGAAATTAGTGACTTTCGGTGGCAGGAGGAACAAGACTTTTGGTCAGGTGAATACAGGGTTATAAATACAAAATCAAATAGGGGTAACGCAGGAGTAGGTTTAATAATGAATAAATAAATAAGAGAAAGGGTAACCTACTACAAACAGCATAGTGAACGCATTATTGTGGCCAAGATAGACACGAGGCCCACGCCTACTACAGTAGTACAAGTTTATATGCCAACTAGCTCTGCAGATGACGAAGAAATTGATGAAATGTATGATGAGATAAAAGAAATTATTCAGGTAGTCAAGGGAGACGAAAATTCAATAGTCATTGGTGACTGGAATTCAAGAGTAAGAAAAGGGAGACAAGGAAATATAGTAGGTGAATATGGATTGGGGCTAAGAAATGAAAGAGAAAGCCGGGTGAAAGAATTTTGCGCAGAGCATAACTTAATCAGCATGACAGAAGGTTGTATGCATGGAAGAACCCTGGAGATACTAAAAGGTATCGGATAGATTATATAATGGCAAGACAGAGATTTAGGAACCAGGTTTTAAATTGTAAGACATTTCCAGGGGCAGATGTGGACTCTGACAACAATCTATTGGTTATGAACTGTGGATTAAAACTGAAGAAACTGCAAAAAGGTGGGAATTTAAGGTGATGGGACTTGGATAAACTGAAAGAACCAGAGGATGTACAGAGTTTCGGGGAGATCATAAGGGAACAATTGACATGAATGGGGGAAAGAAATACAGTAGAAGAAGAATGTGTAGCTTTGAGGGATGAAATAGTGAAGGCAGCAGAGGATCAAATAGGTAGCAACCCTTGGGTAACAGAAGAAATATTGAATTTAATTGATGAAAGGAGTAAATATAAAAATGCAGTAAATGAAGCAGGCAAAAGGGAATACAAACGTCTCAAAAATGAGATCGACAGGAAGTGCAAAATGGCTAAGCAGGGCTGGCTAGAGGACAAGTATGTAGAGGCTTATCTCACTAAGGGTAAGATGGATACTGCCTACAGGAGAATTAAAGAGACCTTTGGAGAAAGGAGAACCACTTGCATGAATATCAAGAGCTTTGATGGAAAACCAGTTCTAAGCAAAGAAGGGAAAGCAGAAAGGTGGAAGGAGTATATAGAGGGTCTATACAAGGGCGATGTACTTGAGGACAATATTATGGGAATGAAAGAGGGTGCAGATGAGGATGAAATGGGAGATATGATATTGCGTGAAGAGTTTGACAGAGCACTGAAAGACCTGAATCGAAACAAGGCCCCCGGAGTAGACAACATTCCATTATAACTGCTGACAGCCTTGGGAGAGCCAGTCCTGACAAAACTCTACCAACTGGTGAGCAAGATGTATGAGACAGGCGAAGTACCCTCTGAATTCAAGAAGAATATAATAATTCCGATCCCAAAGAAAGCAGGTGCTGACAGATGTGAAAATTACTGAACTATCAGTTTAATAAGTCACAGCTGCAAAATACTAACGCGAATTCTTTACAGACGAATAGAAAAACTGATAGAAGCCGACCTCGGGGAAGATCAGTTTGGATTCCGTAGAAATGTTGGAACACGTGAGGCAATACTGACCCTACGACTTATCTTAGAAGAAAGATTAAGGAAAGGCAAACCTACGTTTCTAGCATTTGTAGACTTAGAGAAAGCTTTTGAAAATGTTGATTGGAATACTCTCTTTTAAATTCTGAAGGTGGAAGGGGTAAAATACAGAGAGCGAAAGGTTATTTACAATTTGTACAGAAACCAGATGGCAGTTATATGCGTCGAGGGGCATGAAAGGGAAGCAGTGATTGGGAAGGGAGTGAGACAGGGTTGTAGCCTCTCCCCGATATTATTCAATATGTATATTGAGCAAGCAATAAAGGATACAAAAGAAAAGTTCGGAGTAGGTATTAAAATGCATGGAGAAGAAATAAAAACTATGAGGTTCGCCGATGACATTGTAATTTTGTCAGAGACAGCAAAGGACTTGGAAGAGCAGTTGAATGGAATGGACAGTGTCTTGAAAGGAGGGTATAACATGAACGTCAACATAAGCAAAACGAGGATAATGGAATGTAGTAGAATTAAGTTGGGTGATGCTGAGGGAATTAGATTAGGAAATGAGGCACTTAAAGTAGTAAAGGAGTTTTGCTATTTCGGGAGCAAAATAACTGATTATGGTCGAAGTAGAGAGGATATAAAATGTAGACTGGCAATGGCAAGGAAAGCGTTTCTGAAGAAGAAAAATTTGTTAGCATCGAGTATAGATTTAAAGGTCAGGAAGTCGTTTCTGGAAGTATTTGTATGGAGTGTAGCCATGTATGGAAGTGAAACGTGGACGATAGATAGCTTAGAAAAAAAGAGAATAGAAACTTTCGAAATGTGGTGCTACAGATGGGTAGATCACATAACTACTGAGGAGGTATTGAATAGAATTTGGGAGAAGAGGAGCTTGTTGCAGAACTTGAGTAGAAGAAGGGATCGGTTGGTAGGACATGTTCTGAGGCATCGAGGGACCACAAATTTGGTATTGGAGGGCAGCGTGGAGGGTAAACATCGTAGAGGGAGACCAAGAGATGAATATACTAAGCTGATTTAGAAGGATGTAGGCAGCAGTAGGTACTGGGTGATGAATAATCTTGCACAGAATAGAGTAGCATGGAGAGCTGCATCAAACCAGTCTCATGACTGAAGACCACAACAACAACACAACTGTTTCCGAAATGGGATGTCCCTTGTATCTAGCTCCAACTACCATTCCGCATTTGTGTAAATGATACTATCACCATGTGCAAATACACTACTGGCCATAAAAATTGCTACACCACGAAGATGACGTGCTACAGACTCGAAATTGAACCGACAGGAAGAAGATGCTGTGATATTAGCTTTTCAGAGCATTCACAAAAGGTTGGCGCCGGTGGCGCCACCTACAGCGTGGTGACATGAGGAAAGTTTCCAACCGATTTCTCATACACAAACAGCAGTTGACCGGCGTTGCCTGGTGAAACGTTGTTGTGATGCCTCGTGTAAGGAGGAGAAATGCGTACCATAACGTTTCCGACTTTGATAAACGTTGGATTGTAGCCGATCGCGATTGAGGTTTATCGTATCGCGACATTGCTGTTCGCGTTGGTCGAGGTCCAATGACTGTTAGCAGAATATGGAATCGGTGGGTTCAGGAGGGTAGTACGGAACCCCGTGCTGGATCCCAACGGCCTCATATCACTAGCAGTCGAGATGACAGGCATCTTATCCGCATGGCTGTAACGGATGGTGCAGCCACGTCTCGATTCCTGAGTCAACAGATGGGGACGTTTGCAAGACAACAACCATCTGCACAAACAGTTCGACGACGTTTGCAGCGGCATGGACTATCAGCTCGGAGACCATGGCTGCAGTTAGCCTTGATGCTGCATCACAGACAGGAGCGTCTGCGATGGTGTACTCAACGACGAACCTGGTCGCACGAATGCAAAACGTCATTTTTTCGGATGAATCCAGGTTCTGTTTACAGCATCATGATGGTCGCATCCGTGTTTGGCGACATCGCGGTGAACGCACATTGGAAGCGTGTATTCGTCATCGCCATACTGGCGTATCACCCGGCATGATGGTATGGGATGCCATTGGATACACGTCTCGGTCACTTCTTGTTCACATTGACGGCAGTTTGAACAGTGGACGTTACATTTCAGATGTGTTTCGACCCGTGGCTCTACCATTCATTCGATCCCTGCGAAACCCTTCATTTCAGCAGGATAATGCACGGCCGCATATTGCGGGTCCTGTACGGGCCTTTCTGGATACAGAAAATGTGCGACTGCTGCCCTGGCCAGCACATTCTCCAGATCTATCACCAATTGAAAACGTCTGGTCAATGGTGGCCGAGCAACTGGCTCGTCACAATACGCGTCACTACTCTTGATGAACTGTGGTATCGTGTTGAAGCTGCATGGGCAGCTGTACCCGTACACGCCATCCAAGCTCTGTTTGACTCAATGCCCAGGCGTATCAAGGCCGTTATTACGGCCAGAGGTGTTAGTTCTGGGTACTGATTTCTCAAGATCTATGCACCCAAATTGCGTGAAAATGTAATCATATGTCAGTTCTAGTATAATATATTTGTCCAATGAATACCCGTTTATCATCTGCATTTCTTCTTGGTGTAGCAGTTTTAATGGCCAGTGGTGTATTTTCAGTGGTGACTGGTGAATGAAAGATTACGAAGAAACATAAAAAATGTCATGTGATGAAAGTTCGTCTTTGTATCACCAGCGGAAAATAGCTTCAACTAGCCCTTGTGTAGTACATTATATGTTATCATCTGCTCCCCTGAAACGGTGGTTGGTTGAAAGCACTCTCGAGAAAACTTCTATGTCTGGTGTTGGTAATTAGTTTTTAATGCCAAATATTCCTTGAACATTAAGCGTTATGAACTTCCTTTTCAGCACTGTCATCACTACTATAAAAATTCATAGATTCTTACATGGATTAAAGTGATTTAATAGCTCAAAAATGTAACAAAGAGAAAATAAACGAACTGATTCTTCAATTTCTCCAGGCGTATTTCATGACAAAATAAATCTCGGGTGAACAGCCTGGTGTGAGTGTACAAAGAACACAATATTTCGGTAATCGACCTTGTTGCTATGATCAGGTGTCCTTCGTACACTCATACCAGGCTGTTCAACTGAGATTTATTTTGTAATAACTGTTTCGCATTTTGCTTACAAATATATAACACTCACTTCCAAATATTACAAAACAGACATATGTTACCGATTTCTCTGTGATAATGACTGCAACATCAAATACTTTTCATGCGCAAAGCCGAAATATGAAATACAGCCTTCTAGAGCATTATACCATCTAGGCGCTTCAGTCCGGAACTGCGTGACTGCTACGGTCACAGGTTCGAATCCTGCCTCGGGCATGGGTGTGTGTGATGTCCTTAGGTTAGTTAGGTTTAAGCAGTTCTAGGGGACCTCAGATGTTAAGCCCCAAAGTGCTCAGAGCCATTTGAACCATTTGAGCTGTCGATGACCTCCTGAACGGTTATTTTCCGCTCAGCATTGATTTTGGGGTTATTGCTGTACACCTTGTCTTAAATAAGCCCCACACAATGGAGTCGCTTGTGTTCAGATCCGGAGAATATGGCGGAGAGTCGAGTCCCATGGCAGTGGTCTCCGGGTACCCCAAAGGCATAATGCGGTCCCCATAGTGCTCCTCCAGGTCAACAAACACACTGCTGCTTCGATGGGGTCGAGCTCCGTCTTGCAGGAACCACATATTGTCGAAAGCAGGGTCACTATGTGTAATAGGGATGAAATCATCTTCTAAAACCTTCACGTACCTTTCGGTACTCACCGAATATTCCGTGATTGGATATTACACACCACACAGTCACCCATTGACGGTGAAGGGACCTCTCGGTCTCGAAATGCGGATTCTCAGTCCCCCAAATGCGCCATTTTTTTCGTATTGGTGAACCCATTCGAATGAAAGTGGGCTTAGTCGCTAAACCAAACAATACAGCGCATACTAATTTCCAACATGCCCCGCGGCTAACCGCGCAGTTCGGACATCCTAACGCAAACCGTTCGGAAGTTATGACGATTTTTTTTCATATAGTTCAATAATTCTCACCTGTAGCATGATGGACCTCCTTTTGCAAGTCGTAGTGAAGCATCTCGACGTGGCGTCGACTCAACAAGTAGTTGGAAGTCCGCTACAGAACTATTTCGCCACGCTACTCGTTTAGCAGTCCACAATTGCGAAAGTGTTTCTCGTGCACGATTTTGTGCACAAACTGATCTCTCGGTATGTTCCATAAATGTTTGATGGGATCCGAGTAGGGCGACCTGGATGGCCAGATCATTCGCTCGAACTATCCAGAAAGTTCAAATTAATCGTGAACTGTGGTGGCCCGGTGACTGAGCGCGTTGTCATCCATAAAAATTCCATCGTTGTTGGGAACATGAAATACATGAATGGCGACAAATGATCTCCAAGTAGCCGAACATAACAATTTCCAGTCACTGATCGGTTTTGTTGGATCGGAGGACCCATTCCACTCCATGAAAACAAAGCCCACACCATTAAGGACCAGCTTGCACAGTGTCGTGTTGACAATTTGGATCCCTGGCATCGAGGGGCTTGCGTCACTCTCGAGCCCTACCATCGACTCTTTATCAACTGAAATCGCGACTCTTATGACCAGGCCACGGTTTTACAGTCCTCTGCAGTCCAACCGATGTGGCCACGCACCCAGGAACGGCGCTGCTAGCGACGTCGTGCTTCTAGCAAAAGCACACGCATCGGCCGTTTACTACCATAGTCCATTAACGCCAAATATCGTCCCACTGCCCTAACAGATTCGTTCCTCGTGCGTCCCATAATGATTCCTGTGGTGATTTCACGCAGTGTTGCTTGTCTGTTAGCACTGAAAAATCTACGCAACCGACGCTCTCTCAGTTGTTATGTGAGGGCTGTCGTCCATTGCGTTGTCGGTGGTGAGAGGTAAAGCCAGAAATGGTTATTCGCGGCACACTCTTGATAGCGTGGATATCGGAATATTGAATTCCCTAACGATTTTTGAAATGAATGTGCCACGTTCGTAGCTACAACTACCATTCCGCGTTCAAAGTCTGTTACTTCTTATCGTGCAGCCATAATAATGTCGAAAACCTTTTCATATGAATCACCTGAATACAAATGACAGTTGCGGCTCGCGAAACTTAACGTAGAACACTTGTCCCTCCGATGTCAGTTGCAGTTCGTATAAAACACTTGCTTTGCCTTCCATGCTTGTGGTGTTTCAAGGGTTTTCATTCTGGACCGTCTTTTCGTTTTCCTTTCAGCAGTTATTCTCTGCTACCAACGTAGCGAGCAGATTCAGCCACCATGTGGTGACACTGGGTCTGTAGCGTCTTCATGTGCGTGTCGGGTGCGAATTTTCAGACAGCGCCTGGTCACCAGCAAGAATGCGTTTTTGCGCCATTGAACTGGAGACGCCACTTGACAGCCAGGCTATAGGGGTATCAACGACGTGCTCTTACCTTCGGCGCAGTACAGGGGCGTTAGAACTTCTGCTGTACAGCGCCCTATCGTCTGCGTAGAGCGCGAGCTGCACGCGATAGACCTTCGATACGTCTTAGGTATATAATGAGTACAAGAGTGGTCCCAGAACAGAGCCCTGTCGCACACCTGCTCTAATGCGACGAACAGTGGACATCCTATTTGGAGCTCTCAGGTGTAATATCCGGCGCTGGAGGCAGGAACAGATGAGACGAACAAGTAACACTAGTACCACAAGTTCAAAAAGTTTGAACAAGAGGCCACAATACTACACGCTGTCGATGGTACATGACGCATCCATGAACACCCCGCCAAAGTACTGCCGCTGCTCCAGGGCTGCGAACGCTTCTTCCACGAGGCAGGGGAGTTGGTGAACTGCCGAATTACCCTTACGGAAATGGAAGTGCTCCTCGGGCTACATGTCTACGACGTCGAGGTGGCGCTGCATCCACCAGAGATAAACTCGCTCAAACACCTTAGAGATTTCCGGCAGAAGATTGATCGGCCAGTAATTCTGCGTGTGGCGCAAAACTTCCCCAAATTCGGTACCGCCACTATTTCCACGTGCTCCCAAGACTGGGGGAAGCAGCAGGTCCGAAGGATTTCCCTGAAGATCGCAGCGAGGTGAGTAGCGGCCGCCAGAGGTATGTTCGTGAGAAGGGGATTTCAGACTCCATCAGGACCCGTAGCCTTCCTGGGGTTGAGGTCACGGAGGAGAGAAGTTACTTCATCGGCTGACGTGTCGTCGATTTCGTCATCTCAATCCACGAAGTAGCGGGGAAGCCAATCAACTACCAAGTCATTATCAGCAGCGTCTACAGGCTCTTCATCTGGGGAGAAGGCGGCCTCAGAGACGTTGGGCAGGGGGTAGGCATTCGCGTCCTGTTGGCAGACAGGCTGACTGTCAACTAGTAACGGTTGAACATGTTGCGTGCGGCGAAGAAAGTGCTTCGTTGCCCTCCAGGCGGAGACAGAGTGGCAAACTTCTTGGTCCAGTCCTGATTGCCATGGTTTTCAATGGCGACCTTGATGTCAAGACGCGTCCAATTAAGGAGGCACTAAGTGCCTGCGTTTCTCGTCATCAGATTTTTTCCTTTATGGCCGCTAGAATGGCCGGCGGCAGGAGACAGGAATGACGTGATGCGGTACGAGGTGCAGGTAGTTTTGCTGAGGGAGGGACAGCAAGAGTTGCGTCCGTAAAATGCTGGATCGCTGTGACCACGCTCACGTCCTTAGGGTGCACAGCGGTAGCAAGCGTGTCTGCCATGGTGTCGTGGAAGCGGTCCCAGGTGGCCCTGGGAAGCGAGATGCCCCTGCTGGGTGTCTGCTAGGCGTTAAGATCGATGTCGAACACCACAGGAAAGTGATCGGATGAAAGTGTGTTCCGTGTAGATTCGATTTTCCGATTGAAGTACCATTGATGACGGCTAAGTCGATTAATCTTCGGTTGACCAGGGCAGGGAAGACAATCCGATCGCACGGCCTCATCATGATCGCCTCGTGCCACTCAACAGCCGTGACAAGGCGGTGTCTGGCGATGCTGGTGATTCTGGTGCGGGAGGCAACGTGTTTCCAGTTGTAGTCTTCAGTAACAATGACCTCGCCTCTCAGGGAGAACAGGGCCTCAATGTCCGCGGGTTTCAGGGCCGGGATGGAGGTCTGTACACCGCAACAAATGGGATTTTGGCCCGCCAAGGTATGGACGACCACACCAGTGGCTTCCAACGACGCCAGTGGTGGGGGTTCAATCGGATAGTGACGCATGTCGTTACGGACGTAGAGTACAGTTCCTCCGCCTGCTGTCGGCCGAACCGTGCGGAAATAGATGAAATTCGCTGATCGGACGTCGACACCAAGTTTGAGGTGTGTTTCACTGATTTAGCAAACGTCAACAGCTACATCATGGAGCAATTGACGGAGTTATCCAGCTTGATTGCGTATACTGTTGGCATTGAACGCGACTATCGTCAGTCCTCTAACGCTGCGGATGTGGGTGATTGTTGCCGGTGGAGGCCGGCGAGGCCATCGGCACTGCAGCGGTGAGTTGCTGCGACCTCAGTCACCTTCGTCGCTCTAAACATGAGGGCCGTGAGCTGCGCAATGTGGCTGGTGAGATCAGCATTCGAAGCAGCACGCGCGGCCTCGGCGCTGGAGTTGGGGCCAGCAGCTGTCTCGTTGTGAGAGTGCATAGGCGGCTGCTAACCGAGGGAAGTTGCCTCTCAGCGATGAGTCGACCTCTGCGATGACGGGGTGAGGAGCCTGTCCGATACGGCGGTGAGGCAGTGCAGAACGAGGTTGATCCACAGACGGCTGTTGTGCAGGAATGGCAATCGCAGGTGGTGGTGTGACCTTCGACGCAGCCAGAGCAGTATCTTCAGATGCTGACGGTAGGGAGTTGTCCTCCTGGTAGCTACCGCAGCAAAAGTGACACCAGATCATGTCGTTGCCGGCTTCTTTGGACGTAGCGCTGAAGTTTGTTCACGTTGACGAGCGGTAGCGCGCTTCCACACGTCACAACCGCGGTAGCTGTTCACGTGTTCGACGCCACAGAACTCGCATGTTGGTTTCCTGGTGAGAAGACGAGTGCAGGCGCGTTCAGCGTGGTTGCTGGTGCATTTAATACTTATGTCCGGCATGGAGTAGTGTCGCCCAACATGATTTATGCCTTGTCAGCACCAACACTGCACAAGAGGAGGTCTTCATTCAGCACGGTGACGTCAGCTATGCGATTCAGTTGGTATAATTCAGGGTTTTGAACTGTGTTGGAACAAGTAACCAGGAAGAGTGGCATGCCTTCTCTCGATTTCGGCGATATCGTCTTCACTACCGTCAGAAAGTGGAAATCCAGGGCGGCGGGCTCTTGATGCAAATGATCTGCTTCCATGTTGAAAGGAAGGTCACGGATTACGAGTTTCAGGACCTTGTTTGCTCTGGAGGGTGTGCGTGTGTAGAAGCGTATGCCACTGTCAGGTGCTTCCTGCGTGACTCGGCGATAATCGTCGGTTGTACGGTGTGTGATCTTGTACGAATCACGTCCAGCCTCCTTTACGTTATATACTACTGTTGTCCACCTGCGCAAGAGTTGGTGCAGTTCCCTGTATGCCGATCAGTACAGGAGCCGGTGTCACTTTTGTTGCGGTAGCTACATGGAGGACAACTCCCTGCCGTCAGCATCTGACGATACTGCTCCGACTGCGTCGAAGGTCATACCATCACCTGCGATTGCCATTCCTGCACAACAGCCGTCTATGGGTCAACCTCATTCTGCCCTGTCTCACCGCGATATCGGACAGGCTCCTCACCCCATCATTGCGGAAGTAGATGGCAAAGTTAGCGTAAGGAGGGCTATGCGTGAAGCTTTCAGTGAATTCTAAAGTAAAATTCTATGTACTGTAATAAACCTTTTGCATTTCCTTTATGTTTTCGTCTTCTTTAAAGGCAAAGAGAGACGTGAAGCGGTAGCCCATCATAGAGCCAATGCCTACCGTCATTTATTTTTTGACGTTCAGTTGTTAAAAAACAGAGGATTTTTTCTGGTACCAGTAGGAGGAAGGAAGGATTCGCGCTCAGCTAGTGAACGAGTGAGAAGCACGCCATTTTTAGCGAGTAATTGTAGACCGCCATTTTGGGGTCGCTATGAATAAGTGAGGAGTATGTATTTCATATGTGCACCGTTTAGAAAAAATACAGTATTGTTTTATTAACAGAAAGGTCGTGTGAGTTGTTATTTCAAATAGTACAATAATTACAAGAACTGAAGCCCTCCTGTGTACTTTGGAAAATTACGAAGATCCGATAAGCTTAATGTGAACACGGTCAAGACTTCAAAGGTGAAGTAGTAGTAGTAGTAGTAGTAGTAGTAGTAGAGGGGTTTGTGGGCGCACGACAGCAAGGTCTTCAGCGCCCGTGCAGCATCATAGTGAGACGGGTGTCAAGAAAAAAAAAAACCTCAGAACATTGACATAAAACGGAACATAAAACACGGGGAACAATCATTGAAAAAAATGTGCTCACCCACACCGAAGCGTGGGATGAAGCAGGGCATCAGCAGTATAACATGGACAACACAGGAAGAAAATGGTAGAGGGAGCTCAAACAATGTAGCAGATGGAAGTGGCTGGCTGACCACAAGGAAAAAAGGGAGGAGTCAGCCACTCTGCAACACACTAAAACCTCCAGCCTAAAAGTTTAGGCCAGAGTCCAGACATATCACAAAACTTAAAAACCCTAGACACACACGCCTCGTCGTTAGCTAAAACACAAGGTAGATCCCCATCAACTTGTGCTTCTGCCCGTGCATCACGGTATAAAATGCAGTCTGTTAAAATGTGCCGGACAGAGATAGGCACACCACAAGCATCACAAAACGGAGGATCCTCCCGCCGTAATAAAAAGCTATGTATGAGAGGACAGTGCCCGATCCGAAGACGTGTGAGGGCCACTTCTTCCCGCCTGAGTAACCGGCCGGAGGAACGCCACGGCCGAGTGGTTGACTTTACCGACCGCAGTTTATTGGCCGTCACCACCAGCCATTCGTCCTCCCACAACTCCATGCACTTCCTGTGGAGTGCAGCGATGACTGACTGCAAGGGGATAGGACACTGGACCACATCCTGCTCCCTGCAGGCCTCTTTGGCAGCCCGATCAGCCTGTTCATTGCCCCATATGCCGACATGACCAGGCACCCAGCAGAAGGGTACTTCTTTACCCCGCTGTTGGAGCAAGTACAGTTGGTCATGTATCAGCTGGACCATCTCCTCAGTCGGGTATAGGTTCTGCAGCGATTGTAAGGCACTAAGAGAATTGGAGCAGAGAAGAAATCGATCGCCCCGAACACGATGCATCTGCTCCAGTGCCTTCAGGATCGCGTGGAGCTCCGCTGCGAAAACGGTATATTCAGCAGGGAGGCGAATCCGGGTAACATGATCAGGGAACACCACAGAACAGCCAAGGAAATTCTCCTGTTTGGAGCCATCCGTGTAAACGACAGTGAAACCGTGATGCACATCTAAAATGTTAAAAAACAGTGACTGGAATGTAAAATCTGGCGTGCCATCCTTCTTAAAACGAGTCAAATCTAAAATAAGTTTGGGTCGCCGGAGGAACCATGGTGGAGATCTGCTCCAACCGCGACGTAAAACATGAAGACCAGCCACAGACATCGCAGCGAGGCAATCCTGTGCGCGAATCCCATAGGGCTGCGTCGCACGTTGCCGGTTATGAAATAACCGTGCCAGAGGAGGCTGAGCAACGGTACGGTATGCAGGTGTGTAGGGTGTGGACAAAGTTTTATACGCCTGGCGTACCGTAAGCAGCCGTCGCCGCATAGGAAGTGGTGGTTCACCTGCCTCTGCACAGAGGCTTGGTATGGGGCTAGTTCGGAATGCCCCAGTGGCCAACCGAAGCCCTTCATGGTGGACAACGTCCAAAATCTTTAAGTACGAAGGCCTCGCAGACCCATACACCGTGCACCCATAATCGAGCCGAGATCGCACAAACGCCCTGTAAAACTGGAGCAGACAAGTCCTGTCAGCTCCCCATGTACTGTGGCTAAGACATTTTAAAATACTTAAAGCCTGAAGCGACCGCCGATTCAGGTCTTTAAGATGAGGTAACCACGTGAGCCTCGAGTCAAAAATGAGACCCAGAAATCTCACCGTGTCTTTAAAAGTAAGAATAGTGTCCCTCAAGCGCAACTCAGGAAAGGTTAAAATCGAACGAGAACGGTTAAAAAGAACACATACAGACTTCTCGGTGGATAACTTAAATCCACTCTTCTGCGCCCAGTCATCCAAACGCCTAATCGTAAGTTGCAACTGACGAGTTGTCGTTGCAAGACTTGAAGAAGAGCAGAACAAAGAGAAATCACCCACAAACAAAGAACACTGGACAGGACTTTTCACTAGGGACGTAATGCTATTAATAGCGATGACAAACAGAGTCACACTTAAAACGCTACCCTGAGGGACACCATTCTCCTGCTCAAAGCGATCAGACAGGACGTCACCAATTCGGTATCTAAAATATCGTGGCGAGAGGAAAGACTGAATAAAAAGAGGAAGACAACCACGAAAACCCCATTCGTGAAGCTGCTCCAGGATGAGACGCCTCCAAGTGGTATCGTAGGCCTTCTCGATGTCGAAAAATACACCTAGAAGGTGATGACGGCGGAGGAAAGCTTGTTGTATAGCCGCCTCCAGTAGGGCAAGGTTATCGAAGGTGGAACGAAACCTCCTGAACCCACACTGAAAGCGACTAAGGAGTTGCCGGGATTCTAACATCCAGACAAGCCGGCGGTTGACCATCCGCTCCAAGGTCTTCCCTATGCAACTAGTGAGGGCAATACTACGGTAGCTACTTGGGCTCGTGCGGTCTTTCCCAGGTTTTAAAAAAGGGATTAAAACTGCCTCACGCCACGCGTCAGGAAAGTGACCCGACGCCCAAATGTCATTAAAAAGTGCGAGGAGGAGTTCTCTGTTGCGCATTGTGAGGTGCCATAGCATACTGTAATGGATCTTGTCGTGACCAGGGTATGTGTCACGAGCTCCAGACAATGCAGAATCCAGCTCCCACATAGAAAATGGGCAGTTGTAAGCTTCAGGAGAGGTGGACTGGAAGTTCACACTACATCTCTCAGTAAGCGCTCTATGGCGCTGGAAACCTGGATCCTGACTGGTTGTTGCAGTAACGGTGGCAAAATACGCTGCCAGAGTCTGGGCAATGTCTCGCGGCTCCGTGTGGAGAGTGCCGTTAGTCATTACAGCAGTTATGGGGCACCTCCCTCCTCTGCCAGAAATTCTCCGGATGGTCTCCCACACAATGGAACTTTTGGTGGAACGATTAATGGTGTTCAGGAACGTTTGCCACGACCTCTTCTTGCTCTCACGAATAATGCGGCGACATCTTGCCCTCGCCACCCGAAAGGCTGCAAGATTCTCAGCAGTTGGCCGACACTTGAACCGACGCAGAGCCGCACGCCTGGTCCTGATTGCAGAGCGGCGTTCGGCACTCCACCAAGGCACAGGTGGCCTATTCCGGTGGCCTGTGGACTGTGGAATGGACGCTGCAGCGGCGTGGTGGACCGTGTGGGTAATATGATCCACCCACATCTCAACATTCGCACAGTGTTCGAATAGGGCCAACTGGCTATAAAGTGTACAGTCAGCTCCACTGAGCGCCCATCGTGGTGGTCTCCTTTCGGGCCCCACGCCATCTGGCAGGTGAATCCAGATTGGGAAATGATCACTGTCGTGCAAGTCAGCAACCACTTCCCAGTGAGCACTGGCAGCAAGAGCTGGGGAGCAAAGCGAGAGATCAATGGCAGAGAACGACCCAGTCGCCGCGCAGAAATGAGTACTCTGTCCTCCATTGAGCAAGTAGGCACAGGATGACAGGAGAAGCCTCTCAATTGCTCTACCCCTGGGGCAGGTAATTGCAGAGCCCCAAAGCACATTGTGGGCATTAAAATCACCACAAATAATGAATGGCTGGGGGAGCTGTGTAAGAAGGTCGGTGAGGGCCGCTTCATCAAGAGCATCATGTGGGGGCAAGTAAAGGGAACATACAGTCAATGGATGACGCACGTGCACGGACACAGCGACGGCCTGTAAAGTCGTCATAAGTGAGAGAGGCGAGGTGTGGTAGTACGTCCTGACGAAAATACCGACGCCGCCTCTAGCTCTCTCTCCACGCAGGTCGTCCTTTTTGTGGAGTGTATAGCCTCGTATCTCAGGGGAGTATGATGGATGGAAACACGTCTCCTGGAGACAGACACACAGTGGTCGACCCTGAGAGAGTAGACGAAGTTCCTCCACATGCGTCCTGAACCCTTGCAAGTTCCACTGGAGTATGGGAGCCATCTATTATGGGGGTAGCACCTTCATCCTGTCTCTCCGACGGGGCGGGGAGACTGCAGCAGGTGGAGGGGCAGGCGTGGGGCGAGATGATTTCCCCACACAGACATCGGATTCCATCAACTCTGGGGAAGAGTCAGAAGAAGCCTCACGGAAAACCACATCTGCATGGTCAGACGGTTTACTACGGGATTTGACCTGCTGTTGTTGCTGTATGGGAGCTTTCTGCGGTTTGGTGGGCTTTGGGGGAGCTGATGTTGGAGTGGTAATGGCTGTACAGGGCTTCGGAACATCCTCAGCTGTTGGAGGCGTCAGGGGCTGGCCCAAGTTCGCCACTGTACCTTTGTCTGCCATTCGAATAGGGGCTACTGGCTCTGAAACACTGGCTGCGTTGCAAGTGCACTGACAGCTGCATGTATTAGTGCCAACACTCACCACCTCTGTCTGCGTGGAGGCATCGACTTTCGGAGTAGGCTTCGGAACCAGGGAGGCAAAAGATGTAGCAAATGTGGGGGGTTGCATCGACTTAAAGATCTTCTTGGCCTCACCATAGGGGATACGCTTAGTTGTTTTTATTTCCTGGACTTTGCGTTCCTCTAAAAATATTCGGCAGTCCCTACTCCAAACAGGGTGGTTCCCAGAGCAATTGATACATTTGGCTGGAGAGGAGCAACCAACTCCGTCATGAGCAGCGTTACCACAGTTGCCACAAATCGCGTCGCCTTTGCATCCTAAGGTGGTACGCCCAAAACGCTGGCATTTGAAACAGCGCATTGGGGTCGGGAAATAAGGCCTCACACTAAGGCGAAGAAAGCCAGCTTTCACATGTTCAGGAAGTTTCGTGCTATTGAAGGTTAGAATAAAGGAGTTGGATTTGACAAGATTGCCATCAACCCTCCTCATGATATGTTGAACATCAACGATACCTGCCGGAGCCCACTCACGTTGCAGTTCTTCCTTGGGAATGTCAACTAGATCCCGGCACGTCACAACACCTTTGCTGTAGTTCAAGGTGCTGTGCAGTTCAGTGTCTATGGCATACTCTCCAAGGCATTTAGCAGATTGGTGGTTAGTTGCTTGCTGGGAAGTGGAAGTTTCCACTAATAAGGTCCCATTATGTAAGCGCTTCACCGATTTTAAGGAGTCACAGATTCCCTCCAATCCCTTTTGTATATAGAAGGGCGAAACCTTCTCAAAACTACCCTCCTTCCGTTTCACAATGAGAAACACATTCGGATTACCAGAATGCATTCTGTTATCTAAGACTGGACTGTGTAAAGAAGCGCCGGAGTCAGGGGGACTGACTGCACGGGCCCTCTTAAGAGACTGGGTGTTAGAACCTTCCAGCGGCCCACCCTTTCCGCTGGGAGGAAGAAAAGAGGATTTCGAAGGATCCATCTCGGTCCCACGAGCAGCTAGGGAACTACAAGTCCACCTAGACAGAGCCCCGCGTGCCTAGGTAAGCCTTATACAACTGAGGTGCGGCAGGTTCCCCAGAGGTTGCCCGCTATCGACTGTTCCACCTCAACAGCCATGCATCTCATCAGCACGCAGCACACCTTGAGATTGAGGGTTTTTTTATGGAGGGTTATTCCATCCTCGCGATCCGGGCGGTCAAGCCAAGATCCCCATTCCCTGAGACACACAACATTCCACCGCCGCGCCGCACGGTGGTCGCTGAAGTATGCTCAGAGGCTACAGTGACAGGGGACGGGCGGCGCTTACCAGTCCCCAGCTCAGGAACCCCGGGGTCGCCAAGCCCGTACCCAGCAAATGAATGCTGAGCCCCTGGGGGCACTTCAAAGGTGAACACGGCGACCAAACGTAGCATTATAAAGAATGGTAAGCACAAATCTACGGCGGAGAAACAAAACTACTTCGCCCTGCAAAATAATATGAACTAATACGAACTTATTTCCAGGCATAGCTCAGCTTATTGTGCTTGTCATTCATGGCGAAAAATTAATCTCATGAATTCAATACATTTTAAAAAGCCACGCATTTAATTATCATCTATTCCATTATTTTATTATATTATAGAGTGGCGACAGGTGACAGGCACGATACGTAGTGGGCAAAACTGTGAGTACTAGTGCCGGCCGGTGTGGCCGAGCGGTTCTAGGCGCTACAGTCTGGAACCGCGCGACCGCTACGGCCGCAGGTTCGAATCCTGCCTCGGGCATGGATGTGTGTGATGTCCTTAGGTTAGTTAGGTTTAAGTAGTTCTAAGTTCTAGGGGACTGATGACCTCCAATGTTAAGTCCCGTAGTGCTCAGAACCATTTTGTGAGTACTAGTATTGTTAGGAAAATGAATATACATGTATGTTAACAATTTCTTTACGTTCCATGTACGCTGATGATGTGACGGAGACGGTGATGTGATACTGAAAAAATACAATCAAATGGAAATAATAAACAAAATTAGAAGGAAGAAGGCGACAATACCAAGAGCACACAACAAAGCACAATAGAGGAAGTACCATTTACAAGACAACAATCAGGTAGGACAGCGCAATGCATATAGAGAATGCGTTCCCAGTAGACCTATTAGAAAATCCATCCACCAATTTCCTAAAATCCAGAACCTAAAGCTTCAGATTTTAACGCTATTGTAGTCAAGTAGAGATAATGACATTTCTTTATTAGTACGGAAAATATATTGATTGAAGAACAGTTGAGACTACAATTACACACAACTGTATATGCATTTTTTCGCGTGAGAAGTAGCGCGGAAGTAAAATCTTAAAAAAGAAAATTTTTATTTTTATAACTATGGAGGGTCAAAACAATAAGGAAATGTCATTCGAAAATCAGAATGCCAATGTAGTGGATGTTCATTTGCAAAATGCAACAATGACTGGTTTGGAACCGTTTAGCGGTGATTATTTGGATGCTGGGCGCGACATGCCATTGTTGCATTCGACGCCCGTGAATACAGAACATTTAATTACAAGCAATACGTTAATTACAGTAGACGTAACTAATGGCACCTCGAGGCCAGAGAATATTTTAAATGAGAGCAATGCGCGTAGTACGGACGCAGATGCTGACAGGCGTAGGCCGGAAGTGAATACGGGAGATATGCAAGCCTTATTTCGAGCCTTAACAGAATCCATACAAACAAGCATGAATGCAATGAAAGCAGACATAAATTCAAAAATGTCGGGTTTAGAGACTAAAATGTCAAGTTTACAAACGATACAAGCAGACATGACTAATATGAAAGCAGACATGACCACAGTAAAGTCCGAGATCGAGAAGGTTAATACAAACATGACACACATTTCAGACGAGGTAAAAAATTTGCGCACAAAACTCATTGGTCTGGACACGAATTTCACACAGCAGATTTCACAAATCTCCACGGAAGTGAATAGGAAAATTAATGAACAAGTACAAATTTCGGTTCACGATATGGGTGAGAAATTAAAAGGCATGATGGGCGAAAAATTATGTACAATCAGAAGTAGCGAAACTACATTCTTTCTGTGACGACCTGCCAGAAAATGTAGAAAAAAATCACATTGGAGGTAGGATTACTCAAGTTAGCACACAAGAGGATCAACTCAGACATTGTGCAGCTTTATGAATCGGTAAAGAGCAATGCAAAGGACGAAAATACAACGTTCGCGGGAAAATGCATACGTGAACAGCGTACCTATGTGGAAGCGGTAAAGGAAGTAATGGGGGACAAGGAAGAAGAAATCTTAAAACGCGTAGGACATGATATCAGACAGTTAGAACAACGGTTAAGAGACGAAATAGTTAACAAACAAAGTACGATAATATCATCGCCTGGGGTAGTAAGCGGAGCGATAAACAGCCATCAGCCAGTGGGAGAAATCAGTGGCGCAGACAACAACGCCCAATCCACGCCGCGCGACCGCATGTCGACGCGCGACGCGAGCAGCGGGCAAAACTTTGCTGAAACAAATATTCCATCACCGCAGGGAAATGCTGTTCCGCCGTGCTGGACAGCGTTGTTAATGGATGAGAGCTTAATAAACCATCGACAGTTTCCCGTATTCTCAAATGAGAAAAAGCGAACGCACCCAATAGTGTTTGTCCGAGCCTTTAGAAATGTACTGCCCAGGATTTGGACAGAAGCTCAAAAGATTAAATATGTAGTAGGACACACCGAGGGTGATGCCCTTTTGTGGGCTACGGAGATGTCAGAACTTTGCGAGACATATGATCAGTTTGAGAATGCATTTTTAGATAAATACTGGTCAACAGCTATCCAGGAGAGGTTAAGACGAGAGGTATTTAACCCAGTACCATATCATTCATAATTCGGGGGGCTAAGAAGCTATTTTGAAAAATACCTAAACAAGACCCGTTACTGGGATAATCCGATATCTCATGTCGATGTACTGAAAATCGTAAAGAACAAGTTACCTGCAAATGTTAGGGAAAAATTAATAACTGTTCCCGAATATGATCTCGAGTATTTTCTTTCAGTGCTCGACTCAATAGATCTGATTCATGAGGATGGGCAAGCTACGCCTAGTTATCGTAACGGTAATTGGCACAACCCAAACGGAAAGAACTACGGTAACGGCAATGGCTTTGGAAATTATAACGGTCGTGTGCGTATGAATGAATGGCATCCGTATGTACCGCCGCGCCACAACGGAAATCCGTACAATTGGTCTACCAATCAGCCACAGAGTGACCGAGGGTACGAAACTAAATATCAGCCCCATAGGTACGGTAATGGCAGAGACAATAGAAATTCGAGGGAAAACTTCGACAATAGCTGACAAGGAAATGCAAATTACGAGGAACGCAATATGCAACACAGGGATCCGAGAGATAACAGGCAGCCCGTACAGTCACTTCGAAACAACCGGGACACGAACTGGCGAGCACGCGATCATACGGTAAACATAGTAGAAGTGACGGCAGAAAATGAAACAATACCTTTACCGGCCCCAGGAAATAATAATCGAGCGTCACTACAGGAAGAAGGTAATGAACTGTCAGTGTGCCACAGTGCTAATATGAGCGACTTACATTAAAACGAACAGGAACGGAAAGGAGGAGGCAGACACTGAAACAAACCTACACATACAGCATATCCGGAATCTATTTTTAAGGTATGATAAGGACGCAGAAATGAAAGAAGACTTGTTTATCGAAGAGAAAGAAACAACACGCAAGGTAAGTGAAATTATTCAAGCAACAATAAAGGTAAAGGTGGGAAACATAGATGTACTAGTTGTTTTGGATACTGGCGCGTCGACAAGCCTAATGTCTGCTAGCTTGTTCAAAGAGATAGCGAGGGAAGTAAATGTTCCCACACTACCTGTAGAGAACTGTAAGATCGTAACGGCGATGGGAAGTAAATCTAAAGTTATAAAATTACAGGCCAGCATACCCATTGGCATATGTGGTGTAATTTAGCAGTGTACTTTCTTGTTGGTAGACAAACTTATAGTGAACTGTATATTTGGTATGGTGGTGTTCAGAAGATATAGGATAAAAATAGATATCGGCAGCGGGGAATGCCAATTTCATGTAGGGGAGCGCACACTGACTGTGTGTCAAGAACTACAATGACAAATCAGATTAGGCCGATAACAGACATTAATGTTAAACTTGTCTACCCTCAATCCTTAATGGCAAAGGAGATGGAACTTGATGACTCTGGTAGGGAGATCCTCGATGAGCAAGTAGTAGACAGTAAGATAAGTAAATCCACTAGTCTTAACAATGAACAGCGAAGTGAACTGACAAAATTACTCTTCAAATATTATAACATTTTTCGTAAACAACCTAGTGTTATTAAGGGATATGAGTATAAAATGGAAGTATACCCGCATGAAACATATTGTAGAACGTCATATGGCACCCCTTGGGCAAAGAAAGAGGCAGTAAGAAAAGAAATAGGGCGTATGATTAGGTGGAGGGTTATTGAAACGTCGCACTCACCTTACTGCAGTCCGATTCTCGCAGTTGGTAAAACTGACGGAACGGTGCGGTTGGTGTTAGTCGCGAGGGAAATAAACAAAATCATCGTTCCTATAAGAACAAGGCCAGAGAATCTAGACGAGCAGCTATTAAAGTTTCATGGCGTTAAGTATTTAACATCCCTTGATTTGAAAGCTTCGTATTGGCAAATTTTATTACATGAAGAGAGTAGAAAGTACACAGCTTTCATAAATGCCGGGAGGAGCTACCAATTTAGGGTGCTGCCTTTCGGATTAAATGTGAGCGCTGGTGTATTTATTGAAGCATTAGACAGGGTACTTGGACCGGAACTGCTTAGCCAGGTTACACTCTACGTTGATGATCTATTAATTGCAACTCAAACATGGGATGAACATGTAAGTATTTTGGAAAGGATTTTTCAAAAATTTGATGAATACAACGTCACAGTTAACTTTAAAAAGTCTGAATTCGGAAAGGAAAAAAATAAAATTCTTAGGGCATATTATTTCACCAGTAGGAATTCTACCTGACCCCAGTAAATTAGATGCGATAAGGAATTTTCCAACACCCTATACTAAGAAACAATTAAAAGGTTTTCTAGGAATGGCCTCGTTTTTCAGGAAGTTTCTGCCACAACAATTGTTGAACAGTAGTTCACTATTAAACTTACTGCGTAAAAACCACAGTAGGTTGTGGACTAATGAATGTGAAAACGATTTTCAGCAGATTAAGCAGGGGCTGATTAACGCGCCTATCCTGAAACACCCAAATATGGAATTGGATTTTTGTTTAAGCACCGATGCTAGTTATCAGGGGCTCGGTGCGTGTCTGTTTCAAATAATAACAAAGGATGGTAAGGAAGAAGTCAATGTAATCAGTTTTGCCAGTAGAACCCTCACAGAATGTGAAAGATCTTATTCCGTAACTGAGCTAGAAGCTTTAGCAGTAGTTTGGGCGTTTCGTAAATTTAAATATTACCTTTGGGGAAAACATACCAATGTTTACTGTGATCATCTAGCCTTGTCTTTTCTTCTGAAGTGCAAGTTGTTACATAAGAGAATAGCGAGGTGGTGCATGTATGTCCAAGAGTTTGATTTTGAGATAGTGTACATAAAGGGGGAACAGAATGTTTTGGCAGATGCACTATCACGGTTACCTCAACGTCTTACCGATTTCCACGAGTTAGAGGAACAAACATCAGACTTCAAGGTGCTTTTAATAAATGATGGAACTTTTAAAACATATTATATTAAAATGTGCAGAAACATGCAACGTTTACAGGAAGAAGACCCGAGATGGAGCAAGGTAAGGAAAAAATTGCAGGCTAGAACACACGAACGTTTAGAGCAGTATTACATTATACATAATGGCGTCCTCTTTCACAGAAGAGATCGACGAATGGATAAGTGGTGTGTGTGCATACCTCAGGAATACGTGGAAAACTTAATTCAACACACGCACCGCACATGGGGGCACTATGGAGTGCTAAAGTGTGCCGCCAAAATTTCTACGTATTGTTGTTTCCCTAATATGAGGCGACGTATAGAGCAAGTAATCAGACGCTGTGCGGTGTGTCAAAAGGTCAAACATCAGAATAGGACATGTCTTAACGTACTAAACCCAATAATACCAAAGCAACCAAGAGATCTTGTATCTACTGACGCCGTAGGACCTTATCCCCAAGCCCGCGGCGGAGTTAAATACATCGTAGCCCTGTATGATGTTTTTAGTAAGTATCTCCAGCTGTACGCAGTCAAAACAGTTAGGTCAGGGCCAATTATAAGGCGAATTCTGGAAGACTACATACCACGCATTGGGAAACCCCAAGCAGTCCTAACTGATAACGCCTCAAATTTTACCTGTGACCAATGGAAATCATTTTTAAAATCACAAAACATACGTCATATTTTAGTATCCAAGTTCCACCCGGAAGCAAGTCCCGTCGAACGGTGCTTCCGTGAATTTAATAGGTTTATCCGCACATATATACCACAGAACCAAAGGAAATGGATAGAATCCCAGGGTCCGTTTCAGCACGTAGTACATCACCTACCACACACATCAACAGGGCACACAACGGCCGAACTAATGTTTGAAAAGGTGGAGCTAGATGAATGGGCAAAACCGATACCTAAATTACGGCACAAAGACGTAGTCTTAGATGAGAAAGTACGGCGAGCGCTAATAACATTGGAAGAGCAAGCTCAAATAAGGAAAGGAATTTACGACAGGAAATTGAAAAACGTAACATAATTCCAGATTGGAGAGGAGGTACTACTAAGAACGCATCCGAAATCATCGAAATTAAAGGCACTGAAGAAAATGGCAATTGTTATATGCTGGTCCGTATATCATTGTTGACAAGCCACATCCAGGGTGCTACTTGATAGGAAATATAAAAAATGGTAAAATAAAAGGCATGTATCCACATAAAGATTTGGGGAAATTTATTAAACGAATATTCAAATCTCATTCTGTCCTTATCTGTTGCATCAGTAAAACGCAAGTAGGTAGGAGGTTTGTCGCTCTTTAACGAATAAACCGACTGGCGCTCGGTTCCTCTCCAGCTAGAGGGTACAATATTTATATTTCCGGTGCCCTCTCCCTCTTCTACTATCCTGCTTAATCAATAAGGAATGTTCAATTTTCTTTTACTATCTGACATTCAGAGAGTGAGATGCAGCCTAGTGAAAATAAATTTTCGTTGTATTTTGATATTGTACTTTCTTAAGACTTAGCCGGCCGAAGTGGCCGTGCGGCTAAAGGCGCTGCAGTCTGGAACCGCAAGACCGCTACGGTCGCAGGTTCGAATCCTGCCTCGGGCATGGATGTTTGTGATGTCCTTAGGTTAGTTAGGTTTAACTAGTTATAAGTTCTAGGGGACTAATGACCTCAGCAGTTGAGTCCCGTAGTGCTCAGAGCCATTTTCTTAAGACTTAATTCACAGCGCGCGAGCTTTAAGCAAGAGGCATGAGCGATGAGGTGTACTGAGCCGCGCTGCCGCGCTTAAAGCAGAGCGTACTTCAACAATTATATACGAAGCGGCTAACAGCTGATCGTAGGGGCCAGGTAGGCAAAAAGCAAGGTAGGGTTCAGTGTCCCCTGTACGATGCGCAAAGACACACTGCGCACCGCGACGGAAACCATTCTAGAATTTAAGCGAATCGGCATCCACACCGCGCAACCAGCTGGACAAAACGGAAGCGACACGAAGTGGGGTACCTATCAGCTAGTTACTCTGACGTCGATGAGCAACACAAACTAAACGAATAGAGACATTTATTCCTAAGTCGGAGACTATACTGTAAAGAGCACTAATTTTAAGACTATATCATTAAGTTAAGCATATGCAGCTTTAAGAAAATGAGCGCATTGACGCAAGTAAGCTACAAGGAGAGTAGAATACGCTAAATTTGTGAACTTAACACAATCCATTGAAAGTACATAGTTATACTTATATCTCGGTATTCAACGTAGAAGAGAATAAACACAGGAAATGACCTATCCGACTATATACAACAGGATTAAGACAAGTTGAAAAGGGAAGTAACAACATGTACCCTTGAAAGAACGCGATTAACACGTAACTTAAGAACTAAGCGACTTACATACAACACATAAGTGAGCGACGATGTGAAAGGTAGAATGAGATATAAACATAGAAAAATGCGTGTGACTGAGACGTAAACTATAAAATAACATATCGTACAAGATTTAGCGGGAGGAGCAGTTGTACACTTACAGAACTACACTTCTTTACAGATAACATTAGAAGTAGTGAGCTTAATGTACAGGGAGAATACATATCCACAAATTTATTACAGAACTCACCTA
The DNA here is from genome assembly GCF_021461385.2 of Schistocerca piceifrons. NCBI lineage: Eukaryota > Metazoa > Arthropoda > Insecta > Orthoptera > Acrididae > Schistocerca > Schistocerca piceifrons. The sequence continues at coordinate 630,919,350 of NC_060140.1, forward strand.
TGTTAGCTGCTATTAATTACACGATACCTTATAGTATAAGCAGCAAAATAAAGCTATGAACGTGAATTGAACAACATGCGGGAGATAAGCTAAGTAAATACAAAAACCAACCAATACGCACTCAACGTAATTACATGAACTTAAAACAAAAGAACTGAGGTAAGTACTGTATGTTTACAAAATCGATATGGAGAAATAAATGAAATTTCACTGCTGGATAATATTTTGAAGTAGAGAGAGTGAAAGGTTTTATTAGATTCGATTGAAGGTATTAATTAGTTAATCTACGTTTGTGGTGACGTACCGTACATGGAGTGAATCTAGGAAGAGAATGAAAGTGTTTTAGAGTAATACGAGTTTATTTATATTTGTGGGGAGAAATAAATAGGGCGGTGGTTCTAGTGTGAGAACCCTGTAGGTAGTACATGAGTATAAATGACGATTTATGTGGAATATTCTTAATGAATAATTATATGGGTATATGGGGATGAACATGAAGATTAATAATACAAGGGTACCTAGGAAAGGGCCACGAAGCCGACTTAAGAAAGAATACACTATATAGTTTTAAGTCTTAGAATGAATGGTTGTATGAGTGTGGAAGGCAAAGTATGATGATGCGTGTACGGTAAGTAATTATGAAAAGGAACATCTCGAAGAAGCAGTGAAGAGTATAGAAGAAACAGTGAAGTCGATAGTAACAAAGGTACATGTTAACATTTAAAACACACCACAGCACAGTGATTTGCTACACAGACATCAGAATGTAAAACAACCTAGTATGAAAAATATTTCCTTAGCGACTAACTGTTACAGCGCGAGAAACTACAAATACAGATGAAAATATGATATACGATTCGTATGAGGAATGAACACACAATGCAGTGAAACAATATTTTCCACACTGAGTTCTTGACGGGAGCGAAAGCATTACTTTAGCATAAGCGCGTTCTTATTTAGCGATAATGAATTATGAGTGGAGCTACACATGACAAAAATACGGTAAAATTATCGGTCACATGTCACAAAAGTAAACATGTACATGTCGTCGAATCAATAAGGCAGAAATATGGCTTGAAATATGTGTTCACGAATGTGGAATATTACGACGATTAACAAGCAGTGATGAAGTCAGGATTGTCAAGGGATGAAACATCCCTCACACTCGTTCACAAATGAGCACTTGTAAATATTATACATAGTATGAAGATTTATCAAATGCCAAGGATAGAATAAGTACACTAACGACGCACTACAAATAGCAATCCTAGAAGTAGCTTGATCTCTGAAGCAGACCTTAGCAAATCCTGTTTTCCATGTAGTGAGTGGTGCTGGGACGTATTTTCTATGTGTATTTGTGATGGTAAAAACGCGCAGGAGGTTGGGCCTGCAAGTCAAGAGAAAAGCAAAAATTCAGAACAAATGAGAGATTCCTTCTAATTTACTTATAAGTGTGTAAGATGGATGATGCCTAACATGGAACCCACATAGGAAATGTGAATGTGACTTGTACATTTACGTGTCAACTTTACTATTGCCAATGTCGATGTCTATGAAAATATGCATGTAGTATTTTCTATTGTAGTTGTGGATGTAAAAACGCGCAGGAGGTCGGTCCTGCAAGACAATAACAAGAAAGAGCAAACATTCAGAACAAGTGCAAGATTCCTTCTAATTTACCTATTGCTGTGTGAGATGCTGCTTAACATAGAGTCCATATACGAAATGTGAATGTGAATTTGACATTTCTTTGCCAACTACATTATTGTTAATGTCGATGTCTATGTAAAATGTATGTGTGTACTCTTTTCTTCTTTTCTATGTGTAGTTGTGGACGTAAAAACGCGCAGGAGGTCGGTCCTGCAAGACAAGAATAGAAAATGCCAATATTCAGAATAAATGAAAGATACCTCCCGATTTACATATTAGTGTGTAAGAGGGTGCATGTCATGGAGTCCGTATATGAAATGTGAATGTGAATTGTAAATTTATGTGTCAACTCTATTATTGTCAATGTTTATGTCTATGTATGCACTATTATCAATTTTATGTGAGATTTTATACTTGAAGAAGAACAACTTATGTATGTATGTGAAGTGCAACGCGACAGACGATTAAAATACTCGCACATGTGAAGTGATACAAAAATATTAAGGCCTAATAATATTGAAAATAACGGCTCAGCCGTAATATGAGTAAACGCTACAGTCTAGCAAAGTGAATACAGAGTGTGATGCGTGTGCGACGGAGATATCAGAGGAAATCCGTATAACCACGAGTTGAGGTGTGAGAACCGCTGAACTATAATGCACGACGGAAGATAATGCCGTATCCTGCAGTGCGGCTCTTACCTTCAATGTCACTGGCCGAAAACCTCGCCCAGGCGCGAGATGAGGTATTGGTGTTCTTCGAGTTGACCCTTGGAGCTGAACACCACCACCTAAAGAGAAGGCCGCGGCGCGCTCTTGTGACGTCACGCAAAGCGGGCCAGGGTTGGCTTGGCGCTGCGCTTAAGGATTCGAGACGCACGCCCCGCAAATCTTTGTCAAACGGTTTTACAGAACCTGTCCCGTAAAAAATAATTAATTTCTGAGATACTTCTAGCTTTATATGGCAGCTTCATGATGAAGTGCCAATCATTTCGATAATGGTTATAACTATTGTGGTATTTCACAGATGAGTATCAAATTTGAGAACGTTGCCATAAAAAATAGGGGTCGCTACGAATTTGTGTTTGATGCATATTATACATTCTATTACTGAGTGTGAAATACAGATGAGGTTTGGAAATTTTCGTAAAACTTTGGATTAATATCTGCTTCCAATCTCAAAAAAATTGAGCATCTGCAGCAACTTCACTTCCGATCGCAACGCACAGGAATGAAATATTCATAACGCCTCTCATATCTCGTAAACCGCTGGAGATAACGAAACGAGATCTTGGCAAATGATACCACGCAAGGAGGAGAGTACTTTGCCATATGGTTAAAATACGTAGCTTTATCAATCGCGATATAGCAGAAGCTATAGTTTATAATTCTTTTTTACCGGTAATGTAATTGCTTAAGACTTATCAATAGCCAGTGAAAACGTACGAGTGCGGGATGTAAATAATATTGTTGTATACATGATAAAACAAGGTACATTTGTGAAAAATGCACTGTGATTTTCTGGACCAGACGACTATTATTCACACTCACTTGAAAAATTCTGCACTAATACAGTGTATAATATTAAATTCCTCTGCCTTCAGTATCCTAAATAAATATTCTGTAACTGTTTATAGTGTGCCCTCAGGAAAGCTGAATACATTCCCCAAGCAAACAATTACTTTTAACTCACCTTTTCTCTGAAACAAAATTATGCGTTGTTATTGTAATGTAAATTTTCTTTCCTGTAAAAATATGGCAGATTTTGAGCATTTAATGAGCCGTGTGCAGGTGTTGACTTTCTCACAAGAGTTGCAAAGAATTTTACAAGGCTGATTGACAATACTCTGCAGATAAAAGAATTAGCAACATATGTTTAAGTGAAATTTTAGATGTATTCCTGACCATAATGGTCAGCTGTTCAAAATGCATGCTGGAAGCCCTGCAAACAACAGTAATTTTATGAACAGGACCTTTATATATGTCAACAGTGAAAATCTACAAACCTTCAGCAGACATTTGCAGCAGCTGGAATGAGACAATGTGTCACGCTAAAAAATTCAATAATAAATTTAACCTATTTCTAGATTAATTTGTTCGATTGTTTGAAGCTGTATTTCGTAATAGAATTTCATTAAGTGTCTACCTATGTGACTGCAGGAGACAGTGACTCATTAAGGGAATCAAGCTAACCTGTAAAAAAAAAAAAATAAAAAATACTGTATACAATACTAAGAATTGTATTAAACTTCAGAAAAGGGACACTACAATTCACATTTGCACTTTAGTAACTCCAGGGATAGAGCAGAAATCACTGCTGGTGACTACAGCAAGTTAAACTCTTTGTAATATGTAGACAGATTACTGTAACATGAGAACGGTAGTACTCAGCATGCTTAAAATAATGTAATTATTAATAGTTTATGTTAATGTAGGATTATAAAACACTAGAAGTAATGAACTATAATTTATTTAAGTCAGTCATATGTACATCTACTTCCTGAAAATGCTGTTACAAAATCCAGGGCACAACATGGTTCCATTACAGAAATAGATCACGATTTCCATCTTAAAAGGCAGCAAGCCTTTTCTACTTTCAGAATGATTGATTAGTTGTACACATTTGATATACTGTATTTTGTGAAAAATGACAGTTGCAAAACATGTCAGACGCGTATAACAGGTTACATTACCAGTCTTACTGTCTATAAAATTTAATAATTGTGACTAACAATGACTTATGTTGCTGACAAAAGTATTAACTCAGACAGAGTAATAGAGCAACAAACATTTGTTGGAACGTATGCTCCTTGATATAAAGGTGTACTGGGATGAGGCACTACTGAAGGACATTCAACGAAGTGAAAATGTAGCTAGTCATTGGAAACTAATAAGTGATGGTAATACTGAGTACGACAACATATCAGCCCAACCTCACATTACAGTTGAATACCTGATCCACAACTCAAAGAACTCTTTTATATTGTTACTGCACAGCTATGCAACATTTGCTGACAACCCTGCCATAAGCTAGAAGTAGGCCAATTTCCTTGTAATGAAATTAAGTGTAAACAAAATAAATCAGAGAAACTAACTCTGGGATTAACTAAAGATGTAAAACATAAATCAAAACTGTAACAATTTTACACTGATTCCAAATTAAACTGAATGGTGTAGGATATAATGTCCTACACATTCAAATGAAATGCAGAAACATGACACTGCTTAATGTTTGTAAGGATACTCTCCCTCTATATAGGTGGGAAGAACTTTTCCTTAATTACTATATAAACACGACCTTTCACATTATTCCTGTTAGAATAAACTGTTTCAATTAAACTGACTGTATGGAACACTGAAGCTGTATTTTAATGCTGTGAAGTGATTTTCTGTAACACAAGATTCTACAGCTACTGGCAGAAACAGTTCAAGAACACACTTTTCACTCAGTACCAAAGTGTGTGCTGTTATGAAATTTTCTAGCATATTAAACACATGTGCAGTCCAAGTCTGACACACAGTGTCACACTACCAAGAGGTTTCATAAGTTAAAAGAAAAATAAAAATAAAATAAACTACAAAATGATTAGTAACAAATTAAGGGTCACAGTCTGGATGAGATGCAAATTTGAGAATGGAGACCAACTACTGTGTCTGATATTAAACTATTCCAAACTGTGAGTGGAATAAGCAACTACTAGAATGTAACTATGTCTCAGTAAAATAATATATGCAAAGCAATAACTAATTGTTACCCATATGGAACAATACTAACAGCTTGAATCAAAATTTAGATGAACAGCTGTTATGAGAAGTAACTACATTAGGAAACACCCTGGTGTCATTCTGATTCAGGAAAATGGGAGAAACCCATTTTTGGCTTTCCCTTTTGTAGTATTGTAATATTCTACTGTCAGTTTTATATGTCTGCATGCAAAAATAATAGCCTCTAATTACATACATAGTTATAATGAATTACATGAGGTTTAATACAGTAATACTTTAACAGATTTCTTCTTGTTGGGCAGAACAGGCTCAACAAAATGAAAGGAAGATGTAAATGTTTCTGCACAGAATAGCTGAAAGACATAAAAACTTTACTAGGAAAAACTGGCCCTGTTTCAACCTCAGGCCAGTATCAGGCACACAGATGAATGTGTACACAAACTGATAAAATTTTACAATGATGAGATTGAAACTAACCATTAGTGCTGGACAAAGTATTTACTTCAGCTGAATAGTCTGCATGGAAACAGTTGTGACCTTCTGACATTTGAAACTGTTGGAAGCAAATTATCCAAAACTTACTGGCTATATGGACCAAATGACTATTAGTGTGCATTCAGTTGAAGGTACTACACCAATATGGATTATGGAACCTGCCTCTGCTTTCAGTGGACCAAATACAGTGTAACTGAATGTGTGAGACATAATAGAAATTTCCTGTGACACCTGATAAATGTCCTAGCATGTAAACTGTACGCAAATTAAAATGTGCTAAGCTCCCGCTTCTTAAAAGAAGCAGTAAAGGTGTCATTCTTTTTCTTAATGTAATTATTTAATAATGCGTTGGTGGATGCTTTGACTAACAACTTCAGTATTTTATCTGCCGAATGACCATTACTGCAAATAAAGTCTGTTAAGAAGAAACTTTTCTTCTGAACAGCATTTATGGTTACATTTTGAACAAGCACCCTTTGACTGTTGGATGACAAACATTTTTTTTTCATTAGGGGCAGATATTAATTTCGTACAGTAATGTAATTGTAAATAACAACATTCACAACATCAGGCTGAGGGAAAAACAGATCACCCCTGACCAAATTTGTGATTAAACTAAGATGATGTTCCCCATGCAGACACATTTCTTTGTCTAAGAGAAGGTATTTGTTGCGCACCTCACACTGCTGTTTCTTCAGTACACTGCGAACACAATACCCTACTAAATATGTTAATATTGGAAGGTATGTTTCTGCCTGCCTGAAATCTTCTTCTAAATACATAATGTCAACCATAAACTCAGAGTCTGTTTGTATAGTCTCTTTTGTGTCATCATTACAATTAAAGATGAACCCTTCTGCAACAGGCAGTTTACCAAAAAGTACTTGAATTCAACATGAGTGGTAACATGTTCTGCATCCTCATCTTCGCTTCCACTTCAAAAATCTGTCTCACAGATATGAGATACTGAGAGCCAGCCATTGATCAGTAACTGCTAAACCTTGCTTCCAGAGAATCAGTTTGAATTTTTCCAGGCAAAAAAATAAGTGAAACCTTGCCATCTCAATCAAACCATAGGTTGTGTGTGTCAGAGCTAAATTTGTACCTTTTGAAAGGGTATTATTTTTCAGGCCTAAGTCCTTCCACTTATTGAACCACACAAGAAACTTTCCCAAAAAAACTAATTTTTCATCATTATTACTTAAAGACAGAGGCCACTGGAAGAGATCATTTAGTCGAACACCTTTGTGAATTGTCTTAACATTTACAATTTTCCACTATGTAAGTGTAATTTTAATAAATTCTGCTGTGGTCTGGTAATGTAACAAGTTTTTCTGTTCTCCTACAGTTGAAACTGCTTCAGCTGTATATTCATTGAATACCTGCAAAACAAGGCTCACATTCTGTTTCTCAGGTGAAGATGGATAAAGAGACTTCAAAGAAACCCATAAGAGTGCTTAAGTAGACCATTACATTCAATCTTATGAAGCTGCCTCAATGCTTCAAAAGATGCCATTAACACCTGACAATCATCACTGCTTCCATCAAATTGCGGATATTTGAGCAAAACTTGAGAGTCCCTTTGATTAACCCAATTATTACGTGTACACTTAAGGGTGTGGACAGAATCAATTATAAAAAATAGTGGCTGAGTGGGATTATCTGGGTGTGGGTAAACTATACTGAGTTTTGGAGGTGAGCTAAAAAGTGCCATAGATTTCCTATTTATGGCATTGTTGTCACTAACTACACCAATAACATTGAAACCAATGTCATAAAGGTCCCACAATATTTTCTTCACATACAAAAATAACTGTTCAGCTACAAGGTTTCTCACTGGAAGGACATGCACTACTTCTTTAAAAGAAGACAGCAATGATTGTATCATAAAGACATATGCTGTAGTAGCAGCCTTGTCACTATCAAATGCTGCCCCCACAATGTTTCCTCCCTTGTAATCAAAATAAGGTTTAATATGAATTTCATCCATCATTAAAGAAATGGTACAATCACTTTCCTGCAAAGATATAAATCTTTCCTTAATATACAGGAGCATAGCACCTTCATTTTGTTTAAACATTAGTACATGAGGAACATATTTTCTGTAAAGTTCTTGGATGAGGAAGAATAAGATTGCCAAATGACCTCAAAAATTTATAAGCATGAGGGGAGATAGAATGCAGGATACAACAAAATACAGAAAAGTCAGGATTAAACCTATAGTTTTCCTCACAGCTACATAGCAACTTAACTTGCTCACTTAAGAATTGAATTTGTTTCTGTTTTTCTTCCTCTACAGAACTGCACATGTCATTTAAAATGTCCTGTATAAGAAGGCACTGGCTTTTTAATGGATTTGTTTTTGCACTGACTAATTCTTTCACTTTGTCTAACAGTGTAAACAAATCATTCATATTTGAAAGTGTGTGTGATATTTTTCTACAGCTTATCTTTCTTATCTCAGTGTTACTTCGATAGGCAGACAACTGCAAATCATTTGTCACTACAACAGATACAGACACAGATGGAGCAGGCAATACAGTAAGCAATAGAAATAGGACACAGTCACTTCTCCTAACAATGGTCCATTCACTGGGAATGGTTTCTCTTTCTATGCACTGCAGAAATGCCTCAAAAGTAGAAAATAACTTCCTCGAATAATACTCTGCTTTGGTTACTATACTGCCTTTAATTGCTTGTAGAAGATGTTCATTGTCCAATCTAGCTCTCCTTTCCTCTGCACTTTCTCGGGAGCTGGTGGATGGAGTAGACAAATAGCTTGGGCAGCCTGGTAACACTGATGGGACAGCACCCTCTCTAAACCTTGGCCTTGAAAGCTTGACAGTAAGCTTTGTGCCTTTCACTTCATCATAACATTCCGTATGCCGGCAGATGTCAGATTCGGTGAAGTGAAGTTCACAAACCTAAAACAAAGTAGTGTGAGTCAGTACAATATACAGCATGATCTAGAGATGTGTGTCTGTATGTGAAAGTAAAAAACACTGGATTCTCATTCATTTTCCACGAATATAAGCTTGACAGGTCACACTTTAGCGGAAGTACAAAAATTATTTAGGCCTAACAGCAATATACCATGTTCTACAACAACATGCATATTCCATTTTAATATTCTTTTATTAATTAGTACTATAATTACTAGGAGCATACCTCACCAGGCATCAGTATACGATGAATATACATGTGAACTGCTTGTGTTACAGCAGTACTGTGATATTTATGGACCTATAAGACTGAAGTTCCTATTATGGATTAAGTGGCACCAAATTTCAGTAATCTGTTGGATTCTGCATGTTAACATAGCATTTATTTTATAATTTGGACTTTACAGTTTCTTCATTGTCATGGTATAAGAGATATCAACAGCTGCAGAATACTATTTCACTGTGGGTGTTTTTATGCCAGCAATATTAAAACTGTGTCATTGCAGGTAACACTGAATGAGGGTCTTGATATATGCCTAGCACAAATTTCATGTTTGAATAGAACAACAACTCCAAAGCAAACACATGCCAAACACAAAATAAAGTTGAACAGATGCCAACATAAATGACACACCTCAGTAAGACAGTCATGACCATCCAACTGGAAGTATGTTAAGAAGATATCAACGAAACTTTCCGTGCCAAGCTGTGCTGTATGAACTAAATGACACTTGTCATTTCAATTAACCACCTGAAACATTTAAAATACCGGGCAGATTAAGTAACTGGATGCGTTATTAACGAGAATGTCGTTATATGAGAAGGCTCAAGTGATACAGTACGCCATTGAAAAACTATCTGTGAAGACACGTATTCTGCATCGTAACCTGAAGTTAGGTTAGGTTGAAAGATAATTATTTGATCGTGGGTTGGCGAATGTCTAACAGGAAAAACTAACACATAGAAAAACAACAGAGATATGCTTCATACAGAGAGATCGCTTTTTAAACACGAAAACAGCAGTTTCAACATTCGTTAGCACTCATGCTAACTAATACGAGAGTGAAAAACAACACCCACTCACAAATAGAGAATAAAACGTATCGGTAATGCGTAACAAAATACGAACTGCAGAGAAATTTAAACACGAAGAAAAAGTAACACGAGCCACAAATTTATATTTCGTTTTCAAAACCAAAATAAAGCCACTTGAAAAAGAATACTATGCCTATTTACTGCGAACTTTTGCTCACAATTTTAGTCAAATGTATCCAAAATGCAAGATATTCCACCAGAATAATAATAATAATTGTACAAGGTATATAGTTTTTATATACCTTCATGCGCTTAGTGGGTTGGAAATTGTCCCGATGAATCGCTGAAAAACATTTCCAACACACATTCGCATCTTTCGGGAAGGAAAACAACATTACTTTCGGTCCAGTTCCGTAATTCCCACACCTTGGCACACAACATTTGTAAACCATGTTCACATTAGCTTCACTACACGTAAACTCTGTAATCGCTAGTTTAAAGCACGAATATAGCACTCAGTCCAACAAACGTGTAGATAAACAAACTCTTCGAAACACAACATTGTGGCCCGCTTGGAGTGACGTCACGACCTGCTATGAATTTCGCGCCGCGGCCTTGTCTCTAGGTGGTTGTGAGCTGAATCCGTCGTATCCAGTCTCCGGACTGGAGGGCATATACAACACCGACTTCATGAGCCTGGAGCGACATTACAGTGTGTGCGCGGGTAGTGCTGCTGCTCACGTGGCGCTTGCGTCACTGCGTCGGGCGCGTTTAACAATGAGCTGCTGCTGGCCATAAGTGCAGCGAACAATGAGATAACGTGTGCCGAAAGGACAGCTTCTCAGAATGGCTAATGAACCAAAAGCCAAGGAGAAAAACAATTATTAAAATATAGTGAAAGGACAATTTAAGAAATGTAACATTTTCCCCCTGGTAATACTGCTTAACAAATGTAAGGAGAAATAAGAGACAAAGACGTTAGCACGCCATGGACGTGCGATATGTAATATGAATATATGTGTATGTAATTACGTGATATAATTATATGTGAATGTATTTATATGTATGAATTTGTAATGGCCGAGAAAATGAGCTTTGTAGATGTACTTGTAGTAGCATAAGGGTATTAAAACTCCATTGACGTGCACCAAGTGACTGAACTATGAGCCCCAAGGTTAATAAGGCTACTGTATACTGTCTCCCGAAATAAAGAGACTTATTTCCGACAGTATACAGTAGGGGGACATTTGTGATAAACCTTTTGCATTTCGTTTATGTTTTCGTCTTCTTTAAAGGCAAAGAGAGAAGTGAAGCGGTAGCCCATCATAGAGCCTATGCCTACCGTCATGTATTTTTTGACTTTCAGTTGTTAAAAAACAGAGGATTTTTTCTGGTACCAGTAGGAGGAAGGAAGGATTCGCGCTCAGCTAGTGAACGAGTGAGAAGCACGCCATTTTTAGCGAGTAATTGTAGACCGCCATTTTGGGGTCGCTATGAATAAGTGAGGAGTATGTATTTCATATGTGCACCGTTTAGAAAAAATACAGTATTGTTTCATTAACAGAAAGGTCGTGTGAGTTGTTATTTCAAATAGTATAATAATTACAAGAACTGAAGCCCACCTGTGTACTTTGGAAAATTACGAAGATCCGATAAGCTTAATGTGAACACGGTCAAGACTTCAAAGGTGAACACGGGGATCAAACGTAGCATTATAAAGAATGGTAAGCACAAATCTACAGCGGAGAAAGAAACTACTTCGCCCTGCAAAATAATAAGAACTAATACGAACTTATTTCCAGGCATAGCTCAGCTTATTGTGCTTGTCATTCATGGCGAAAAATTAATCTCATTAATTCAATACATTTTATAAAGCCACGCATTTTATTATCATCTATTCCATTATTTTATTATATTGTAGTACCGACTTGACAGAAAATCCTATTAAGTTCTGGGCCCACGTTAAATCAGTAAGTGGATCGAAACAGCATATCCACACACTCTGGGATGATAATGGCATTGAAACAGAGGATGACACTCGTAAAGCTGAAATACTAAACACCTTTTTCCATAGCTGTTTCACAGAGGAAGACCGCAATGCAGTTCCTTCTCTATATCCTCACAGGAAAGAAGAAATGGCTGACACCGAAATAAGTGTCCAAGGAATAGAAAAGCAACTGGAATCACTCAACAGAAGAAAGTCCACTGGACCTGACGGGATACCAGTTCGATTCTACACAGAGTACGCGAAAGAACTTGACCCCCTTCTAACAGCCGTGTACCGCAAGTCTATTGAGGAAAGGAAGGTTCCAAATGATTGGAAAAGAGCACAGGTAGTTCCAGTTTTCAAGAAGGGTCGTCGACCAGGTGCGCAAAACTATAGGCCTATATCCCAGACATCGATCTGTTGTAGAATTTTAGAAAATGTTTTTTGCTCGCGTATCATTTCAGTTCTGGAAACCCAGAATCTACTCTGTAGGAATCAACACGGATTCCGGAAACAGCGATCGTGTGAGACCCAACTCGCTTTATTTGTTCATGAGACGCAGAAAATATTAGGTAAAGGCTGCCAGGTAGATGCCATTTTCCTTGACTTCCGGAAGGCGTTCGATACAGTTCCGCACTGTCGCCTGATAAACAAAGTAAGAGCCTACGGAATATCAGACCAGCGGTGTTGCTGGATTGAAGAGTTTTTAGCAAACAGAACACAGCATGTTGTTCTCAATGGAGAGACGTCTTCAGACGTTAAAGTAACCTCTGGCGTGCCACAGGGGAGTGTTATGGGACCACTGCCTTTCAGAATATATATAAATGACCTAGTAGATAGTGTCGAAGTTCCATGCGGCTTTTCGCGGATGATGCTGTAGTATACAGAGAAGTTGCAGCACTAGAAAATTGCAGCGAAATGCAGGAAGATTTGCAGCGGATAGGCACTTGGTGCAGGAAGTGGCAACTGACCCTTAACACAGATAAATGTAATGTATTGTGAATACATAGAAAGAAGGATGTTTTATTGTATGATTATATGATAGCGGAACAAACACTGGTAGCAGTTACTAATGTAAAATATCTGGGAGTATGCGTACGGAACGATTTGAAGTGGAATGATCATATAAAATTAATTGTTGGTAAGGCAGGTGCCAGGTTGAGATTCATTGGGAGGGTCCTTAGAAAATGTAGTCCATCAACAAAGGAGGTGGCTTACAAAACACTCGTTCGACCTATACTTGAGTATTGCTCATCAGTGTGGGATCCGTGTCAGGTCGGGTTGACAGAGGAGATAGAGAAGATCCAAATAAGAGCGGCGCGTTTCGTCACAGGGTTATTTGGTAAGCGTGATAGCGTTACGGAGATGTTTAGCAAACTCAAGTGGCAGACTCAGCAAGAGAGGCGCTCTGCATCGCGGTGTAGCTTGCTGTCCAGGTTTCGAGAGGGTGCGTTTCTGGATATGATATCGAATATGTTGCTTCCTCTACTTATACCTCCCGAGGAGATCACGAATGTAAAATTAGAGAGATTCGAGCGCGCACGGAGGCTTTCCGGCAGTCGATCTTCCCGCGAACCATACGCGACTGAAACAGGAAAGGGAGGTAATGACAGTAGCACATAAAATGCCCTCCGCCACACACTGTTGGGAGGCTTGCGGAGTATAAATGTAGATGTAGATGTAGAAGGTCCTTCTTAGCGCTGGAGCTCGATATAGTTCTTATGACGCGTCAGTGAGCTTGTCGAACGTGTTTGTGACGTCTAGTGGCATTGACGTGTTGAGCCGCATTCTTCTGACAATGCTGTGAGCCGAAACGAAGCCGTCAGCATCAAGTGCGCCACTAGGTTTTGCCGTTTTTCCATTGGGCGATCTGCAAACGGCGGAATTCGTAACAGGCGCTGTTCTCTTCTTACTTCTACTTTTTCCGAGAGGCTAACGCACGGAGGTGCTCTCGTCTTGGCCGACCGAAGTGGCCAAGCGGTTCTAGGCGCTACAGTCTGGAACCGCGCGACCGCTATGGTCGCAGATTCGAATCCTGCCTCGGGCATGGATGTGTGTGATGTCCTTAGGTTAGTTAGGTTTAAGTAGTTCTAAGTTATAGGGGACTGATGACCTCAGAAGTTAAGTCCCATAGTGCTCAGTGCCATTTGAACCATTTTTTGCTCTCGTCTTGAGGTTCAAGGAGCGGAACAGACAGCTTGGTCTTCAGAAGGTCAATAGCCGTGTCCATCACGTCCGTTGCCATTGCGTGGTTCGTCATAAGTAGGGAGCCAGATGAGGCCGCTGACTGCGCGTGCAGCGCTCGTATGCTGCATCGCTAGTACGCGCGCACACGTTTCTTTACGCGGCTGCCCATCTCAACGACTCATACCACACGATACATACGCGATCCAAATGACAACTCTGCCAGTGAACTGCCCTTTTACACCTTGTGTATGCGATGTTACCGCCATCTGTATGTGTGCATATCGCTATCTCATGACTTTAGTCACCTCACTGTACTTCTCTGTTGCCTGTTTTTTTTTTTCTGAAGCCAAACTAATGATCACCTAACATATCCTCAACTTTCTTTTCTATTCTTCTCTACTACTGGGCTACTCTTGTCATCAACTTGTATGATTTGGCTTCCACTTTCCTGAAACATTTTAGAAATTCCGAAGGAATGCCATGTATCCCATCCACCTTATTTGATCGCAATGCTCTCTTAAACTCTGACTCTAATGCAGGAGCCCTCCCCAGTCCTCCATATCGACTCCCACATCTTCTTACATCACGTCATTAGACAATTCATCCCCCTTGCAGAGACTTCTATGACCTCCTTTCATTTATCCGCTGTCTCTCCTGCGGGGAAATTTCTCTGCGCCCTTTAATGTTGACGCGTTTGCTTTTAATGTCACCAAACGTCGTTTGTACTATTCTGTGTGCCGAATCAGTTCTTCCGAGGACCATTCCTTTTTCGATTTTGCCACATTTTTATTGCAGCCATTACACATTGGTTTCCCTGTACTTGCTGTTTATTTTGTTCCTTAATGACTTATATTGCATTCATATCTTTTCCTGGACATTTTTATACTTTCTTGTTCGTCAATCAGTTGAAATATTTCTACTATTACCCAAGGTTTCTTCGCAGTTACTGTACTTGTACCTGTACTGCTCTGGAAAACCTAAGGATGAGATGATAATGTAACATAAAAACTAACCTTCGCAAAAGAATGAAATTGAGGGAACATGTTGCCAGAGGCTCGCAGAGGTACACAAAAAGCTGGACGTCACACGGCGTGAGGTCAGCGGAACTAGAGCGGCTGTGCCATGTGGGGCTGGTTCAGAATGGTTCAAATGGCTCTGAGCAATATGGGACTTAACATCTGTGGTCATCAGTCCCCTAGAACTTAGAACTACTTAAACCTAACTAACCTAAGGACATCACACACATCCATGCCCGAGGCAGGATTCGAACCTGCGACCGTAGCAGTCGCGCGGTTCCGGACTGAGCGCCTGGAACCGCGGCCGACGTGGGGCTGGTCTCGCTACGCGAGGTAGTTGAATAAACGTGAAAAGGCAGCGTGTGTTAATGAGCGAGCAGTTACGGTGCACTGTGATGGTGTTCTTCATAACCATATGCCTCGGAGACAACGTTAGGACGACTTTACACGGGGAAGAATAATCGGCAATCAGGAAGTAGGACGAAGTGCGATGAATGTGGCGCAGGAGTTTGATATTGCTCACAGCATTTTTTCACGTACATGCTGCCCGACGAAGAGCAGGTGGCTGATGGCGGTGAGACACAGCTGCAGAGGACCGCTACGTTGTGCAAGAGGTGAGAAGTGACCAACGTCAAACAGCGGGTGCCATTGCAACCGCAATTAACAGCCCTGCAAGGTACAGAATCTCACGTCCCTCAGTGGCGCCGTGACTGCTTGGGAGTGGTCTCTTTCCCCATCGACCAGTATGTTGTGTTCCGTTAACAACCGCACTTTTGCGGCACCGTTTGCGATGGTGCCAAGAGCACACGGACTGGACCACCCTTATGGTGAGAGGCAGCAACACACATTGCATCCGAGAACATTACCGAACGCCATAGGTTTGGAGTCATAGATGTTATGGTACGGGGAGGCTTCATGTTGCACGGGCGTACTGACCTCCAGATCTCTGAACACGGTACAGTCGCCGGTCGACGTTACTGTGATACTGTACTCCTTCGCCTTGCGCATCTTTTCAGGGGTGTATTAGGTCCTGACTTGATTTTATGTCTGACAGTGCGTGACCGCATCTAACAGTGCAGGTGCAGGAGCTATTGGAAGGAGTGAGTATTCGATGTATGGGCTGGCCTGCCCGTGCTCCCGACTTAAATCCCATCGAGCACGTGTGGAATGCGTTGGGTAAACATATTGTAGCACGCCCACATGTGCCTATTATCTTCCAGCAGTTGTCAACTGCGCTAGTGGAGGTATGGAACGCCCTAAAGAACTCCTTACCAATCTTGTGGCCGCCATGGGAGCATAATGCCGTCGGTGGTGCTCGAACACACTATTAAGAACAATGTTCTGCCTTCTCTAATGCCCAGGCAACAATCATGAATGGCCACGATTTCTATGTAGTTATTGTCTGTGAATGTCATTTATGATCGTGTCATTGAGTAATCCTTTCAGTTGTGCATTACTTCGTAGCGACGCACCAAGCGAAGCTTACTTTCGTCTGTATGTTTTGCACACCAGTATACCTCCTGTTATTGCCTTTTTTTAGAGGTGTCCTTTTATGTTCAACTGAACTAGTATTGCAATATTTACAGCCTTAAAGAACTTCATACGCCACAGCGTTTTCCAGTTTTTCAGTATCCTAGTTCTTCCCATACTTAGTCTTCCTGACGATTTTTTTAATCTTCAGCCGACTTTTCATCATTAGTAAATTATTATTTGAATGTCCGTCCTCTCCTGGGTATGTCTTACAATATAGACCTAATTTAAGAATTTCTATCGGACCCTTATACAGTCCATCTGAAATCTTTCCGTGTCTCTATTATTTCTCCAAGTGTACCTGTTCATCATAAATCTTTGAATCGTGTATCCGCTTTTACTACCTTAAATTTATTCTAGAAATTAGTTAACCTTTCTTCCATCGCTTTCCCATTACCCTTTCTTCTCTCGCTTTCCCGTTACCGAACGTATGTTCTCATGTAACTTTGTCTATTCTCTTCCTATCGCCGGGTTCCAATCACCCATGTTTGCCAAATTTTCGTCTCCCTGTATGTAGTTAACTGCATGTTCAATACCGTCGCATACTTTCTCTACTTCTTCATGTTCTGCTTGTAAGATGTACATGCGGACCTGAACTACTACTGTTGGCGTTGATTTGCCGTTGATTCTGATGAGAGCAATCCTATAACAGAACTGTTCACAGTAATACAGTCTCTGCGCTACCATCCTGTTCATGACGAATCCTACTCTCGGTACACCATTTTCTGCTGCTGTTGATATTACCCTGTATTCATCTTTCTAGTAATCTATATCTTCTTTCCACTTAATTTCACTGACTCGCACTATGTCTAGACCATTTTCAAATTGTCTAGTTTCCTTGTCACATTTGGACACCTGACAACCCACCTTCCGACACGTAAAATGTTGCCCTTCCACAGGTTATACAAACTTTTTATGACGGTCAGCTCCACCAAGACGGGGTTTTCCCGGAAATTCAAATGGGATACTGTCTTTTGCTCTACTACATTTTGCTTTCTTCTTCTTTTCTAAGAGTTATGTATTTTAACTGTACCGCATTCTCTTGGGCGAAAATTTGGGACCCCAGAAGTTACCTAAATAAGAGTGCGAAACCTTCTGTGTGCTACACTGAGTTGGGCCGGTGTACTACCTCGTAGCATATGACTGTTAATTCCACTCTCTCGAGATAGCGCGCTTCACTTTAAGCTATGCGAGCAGGTCCAGACACCAGCCACACGAACTGTACATATACACTGAGCAGCCAGGACATTATGACCACCAACCTACTATCCATATAAACCCGTCCAAGTGACAGCAACGTCAGCTGCGAGGAATGACTATAGTCAGACACACGCACGGTGTATGCAGTATAAGTGAGCGTGCTGTACGTATGTAGAATGGGAAAGGCGCGCGATCTAACTGAGTTTGAACGAGGGCAGATAATGATGGCTCAGTGGCTCAACACGAAGATTTCGGTAAATGCTCAACTTTTTGGATGTTTGAGGAGTGTGCGATGAGTCTCTTCAACATGTGGCGAAACCAAGGTGCAACCACATCCAGACATCGTGGAGTTGGGCGGCCACCCCTCATGATACACACTCCTGGAAATGGAAAAAAGAACACATTGACACCGGTGTGTCAGACCCACCATACTTGCTCCGGACACTGCGAGAGGGCTGTACAAGCAATGATCACACGCACGGCATAGCGGACACACCAGGAACCGCGGTGTTGGCCGTCGAATGGCGTTAGCTGCACAGCATTTGTGCACCGCCGCCGTCAGTGTCAGCCAGTTTGCCGTGGCATACGGAGCTCCATCGCAGTCTTTAACACTGGTAGCATGCTGCGACAGCGTGGACGTGAACCGTATGTGCAGCTGACGGACTTTGAGCGAGGGCGTATAGTGGGCATGCGGGAGGCCGGGTGGACGTACCGCCAAATTGCTCAACACGTGGGGCGTGAGGTCTCCACAGTACATCGATGTTGTCGCCAGTGGTCGGCGGAAGGTGCACGTGCCCGTCGACCTGGGACCGGACCGCAGCGACGCACGGATGCACGCCAAGACCGTAGGATCCTACGCAGTGCCGTAGGGGACCGCACCGCCACTTCCCAGCAAATTAGGGACACTGTTGCTCCTGGGGTATCGGCGAGGACCATTCGCAACCGTCTCCATGAAGCTGGGCTACGGTCCCGCACACCGTTAGGCCGTCTTCAGCTCACGCCCCAACATCGTGCAGCCCGCCTCCAGTGGTGTCGCGACAGGCGTGAATGGAGGGACGAATGGAGACGTGTCGTCTTCAGCGATGAGAGTCGCTTCTGCCTTGGTGGCAATGATGGTCGTATGCGTGTTTGGCACCGTGCAGGTGAGCGCCACAATCAGGACTGCATACGACCGAGGCACACAGGGCCAACACCCGGCATCATGGTGTGGGGAGCGATCTCCTACACTGGCCGTACACCACTGGTGATCGTCGAGGGGACACTGAATAGTGCACGGTACATCCAAACCGTCATCGAACCCATCGTTCTACCATTCCGAGACCGGCAAGGGAACTTGCTGTTCCAACAGGACAATGCACGTCCGCATGTATCCTGTGCCACCCAACGTGCTATAGAAGGTGTAAGTCAACTACCCTGGCCAGCAAGATCTCCATATCTGTTCCCCATTGAGCATTTTTGGGACTGGATGAAGCGTCGTCTCACGCGGTCTGCACGTCCAGCACGAACGCTGGTCCAACTGAGGCGCCAGGTGGAAATGGCATGGCAAGCCGTTCCACAGGACTACATCCAGCATCTCTACAATCGTCTCCATGGGAGAATAGCAGCCTGCATTGCTGCGAAAGGTGGATATACACTGTACTAGTGCCGACATTGTGCATGCTCTGTTGCCTGTGTCTATGTGCCTGTGGTTGTGTCAGTGTGATCATGTGATGTATCTGACCCCAGGAATGTGTCAATAAAGTTTCCCCTTCCTGGGACAATGAATTCACGGTGTTCTTATTTCAATTTCCAGGAGTGTATATCGCATGTTGTAAACTGGGTATACTGGTGAAACAGGACAGGAAGCGAACTGTAGAAGAATAGACATCAGACTTTAATGCTGGGTAGAGTACAAGTGTGTCTGAACATCCCCAGTGCACTGGAGACTCCTAACGATGGGCCTCCGCAGCTGACGACTCATGCATGTGCCAATGTTAACACCACGACATTGGCAGCTGCGACCGAAAGGGGCACGTGACGGTCGGCACTGGACGCTTGAGCAGTGGCAAAGCGTTGCATGGTCTGATGAATCCTGATACTTTCTTCATCATGCCGATGGAAGGGCGTGAATCCATCTTCCTCCAGGGGAACAGCTCCTGGACACCCATACTGCGGGAAGGAGACCAACTAGCGGCTGCTCTGTTATGCTCTGGGGAACTTTCACACGGGAATCCTTGGGTCCAATGGAGCTCGTGCAGGGCACCAAAATCGCCAAGGAGTATGGTAAACTTGATGCAGACCACGTACACAGCCGGCCAGTGTGGCCGAGCGGTTCTAGGCGCTTCAGTTTGGAACCGCGCGACCGCTACGTTCGCAGGTTCGAATCCTGCCTCGGGCATGGATGTGTGTGGTGTCCTTAGGTTAGTTAGGTTTAAGTAGTTCTAAGTTCTAGGGGACTGATGACCTCAGATGTTAAGTCCCGTAGTGCTCAGAGCCATTTGAACCATTTTGAACCACGTACACTCATTCATAAAGATCGTGTGGCCTGACGGCAGTGGCTTCTTTCGAAAAGATAATGCACCATGTCATAAGGCCAGGTATACGATGGAGTTGTTCGAGGAACACAGCGACGAGTTAGAATTGATGTGCTGGCTCCCCTGCTCGCCAGATCTGAACCCGATCGAATACGTCTGTTATGTAACTGATGGTGGCTCACCGCCCCCTCCCTGGAATTTATGGGATTTAAGTGACTTGTGCTTGCAGATGTGATACAGAGTTCCTCGAGCCACCTACCAAGACATCATTGCTTCCACGCCACGACGTGTCGCCACTGATATCTGTGCCTAAGGTAGACATACCAGGTATTAAGTAATTGTGGTTATATTGTTCTGGTTGATCAGTATACGTTACGTTTCTTTAATGCAGTGGTTTCCGTCAACTTCTACATCCTCATCCCTTTATCATCGCTGATTATTTCGTCTTTTAGGGGGCAGTCTATCGCCCCAAAGGTAAGAGCGTGCCCCATACCTTCGTGTGCAGTTTCGCGCCCTTTGACATGACCGTCAGTACAAAAACGATAAGCCCTTGTACTGTAAGTCTTTGACCGCCGTTCCCGTTGATTTTAATTCAGAATTTAAGCAGTAATTGGGATCGAACCCGGAACATAGGGCGTTTTGATTACTAGTCAAAGACGCTACGGTGATAGTCCTCACTACCTCACTTACACTAAACCTTGTTGTTGTAAGAAAAACATGGTGATTCATTTTATATAGGCATAAAATAGCCCTATGATACTATTTCTTTCCCTAAACTTTCCTTTTTAAAATTTTAATAGGATCTGTTAAAAATATAATTATATTGCCGCGAAAGAGGATGAAGACACTGGCATAAGCCATATGGCACGGGGAGTCAGGGGCGATGTCTTGAAACCGGCACAGTTGCTGAAAACAATATGAGGAAATGGACATTCAGTTTATGTTATAAGGATATTCAAGCAGCTTGACGGAATTTTCTGAGGAGAGCAAAAGTCGCCAAGTGGTCTCCGCGCACGAAGAAACAGCAGCTCCGGCAGTTGACAATCCATTTTCAGTGCCTTACGAGATCAGACGTCCGCAATGAGTGGGAATCGAATAGCAATGTCTGCTATAAAAGAGCAGTGCTCTGTCAGTTTCGTCATCCGATTACGACTTCATTTCGGGTATCATGTCTGATCGCCGATTCACAAGCGCTATCAACAGTGGCGTGGGTTCATGGAAAAGAATGATAGCCATCGGAATGTGCCAGGCACAAGTGTACTGAAATGATGTTAGCAGTGGAAAGGATCTCCCCCCTCCCCACATCACACACACACACACACACACACACACACACACACACACACACACACAAATGGCCACAGTCTCTGGCTGTCAGGGCAAGACTGATTACGAAAAATGTAACTCAAAACTTTAAACGCGTTTCTCCTGGAAACTTGTTTTCGAAATTGACGGGAGACTTAACTTGTGAAAGGTACATAAGGTATGCCAGCATTCTAGATTGAATTCTCTTTCAGCGTACATAGCCGTTTTGCCGTACCTCCAACACACTATTTCTGGCGCACACTTTTGTCTACACATTTTGGCGAAGAGAATGACACTTGTTCCAACAACCCACCAATAATGTTAAAACTTTTCAGCTACGCTATGTACACAGATAGAAAATGCATTGAAAATGACTGATACAAAACTGTTGTGTTACAGGTCAAATAGAAAGGTTTTGGGAATTCCCACTGATGACGAATGTTCCGGTTGCTTGGGTCTTTCCACCTGGTGTAGTGGTTACTGGAAGCGTCCGACGAGGACACCAAAATGATTTCTTAAAGAAGAAAGTCTAAGGAATGAAACTATATCATCAGATTCTCTGCCTCGTGATGACTGGGTGTTGTGTGATGTCATTAGGTTAGTTAGGTTTAAGTAGTTCTAAGTTCTAGGGGACTGATGACCATAGCTGTTAAGTCCCATAGTGCTCAGAGCCATTTGAAACATTTTATATCATCAGATTCAGCAATAATTTTCATTTACGTTTAAAAAATCACGAAAATCACCTGTTTTCCATGCGTTCAAAGAGGACTAATCCCTTAAGGAGTCTTACCAACGACTTTCACAATCGCAGTCACAAAATAAGAAAAACGGAAACATAGAATAAAGACATATGAATAATTTAACTGTAAACAAGAGAAAAGAAAAGACATCTTGCATTACAGAGCATGAACATTTTACAAACGTTGGGCGTACTGAGTACAAGACACCTCAGTAATTAGTAACAGATAAATAATGGCTGTCTATGAAATTAAATTATGCCAAGGACAATATGTTGTTACGGAAGTAAATCAGCGAATTATAATACCGTGAGATGAATCTACATCTTCATCCATACTCCGGAAGTCACCACTTGTTGCTTAGTGAAGCGTACCTTATACAACTAGTCAGTCATTTTCCTGTTCCACTCGCAAATGCAACGAGGGACAAAACGACTGTCTATATGCTTCCGTACGAACTCTTATTTCTTTTATGTTGTGTTCGCGCTCCTTACGCGAAACTTACGTAGGCGGCAGTGGAGTCTTTCTGCAGTTAGTCGAAGTCACCGGTTTAAAATTTTATGAGTAGCGTTTCGCGAAAAGAACGTCATTTTCCTTCCAGGGATTCCCATGTGGGTTCCTTGAGCATTTCCGTTGGTCAAACTTACCGGTAACAAATATAGCACCACGCCTTTGACTTTTTTGGATACCTTTCTTTAATCTGATCTGACGGGGATCTCAATCACTCGAGCGTTATACGGTCCTGCGCCCGACCTCCTTTTGTAGAGTAAATTGGGGACAGTTCCTTAAAATTCTCCCAATATGCGGAAATCGACCATTCGCCTTCCCCACAATCGTCCTTGAGCGCTCGTTCCACTTCCTGTCGCTTTGTAACGTTTTGGCCTAAATGTTTAATCGACGTGACTGTGTCAAGCAGCACACCTCACATACTGTATTCGAACATTACGGGTTTGCTTTTCCTATTCATATGCGTTAAATTACATTTCACAACATTGACAGCAAGCTGCCATTCACCACACCGCATAGAAATTATGTCTAAGTCATCCCGTAGCTTTCTACGGTCACTCAACGACGACACTTTCTCGTTTACAGCGTCATCAACAGTCGCAGATTGCTGCCTATCCTGTACGTCGAATAGTTTAGGTGTATGAGAATAAGGGTGGTCCTATCACGTTTCTCTGTGGTGCTGCTGACAATACCCTTGATGTTATTAACCCTCGTCATCGAGGACGAAGTACTGGGTCCTGTTACTTAAGAAGTCTTCGTGGAGTTAAAATACCTTAGAAACTATTTTGTATTTTAGAACCTTCGTCAACAGTCTGCAGTGGGGCATCGTGGCTTTCTGAAATCTGCTTCTTACCCTTCATCCAGGGTTTGCACGATGTCTGTGTGAGGAAAGAACAACATGAGTTTCAGCGTGCAATGATTCGTAAATCCGCGTTGATCTGTGTGTGGAGAGGAACTTTTCGATCTGAAGGAAATTTATTATATTCAAACTCAGAATACGGTCATGAATTCTGCAGATAACCAAAGCTAACCAAAGCAAAGTCAGATGTCAGTTTTGTAGAGTTTAATACGTTTAGTCGTATGGCCTAAAGGAATGCTGGCAAAGCACTAACGAGACTGAAGTCAAATCTACCTTGTTAGCACTTTCAAGTTTGTGGACACGTGAGTCGTTTTGTAGACAACGCTATAGATATGTGCTAGCGTAGGGTTCCGCAGCCGCTTTCATCTTCAATGAAACTTTTTCCAGGTGTGTGACAGCGTCCTCATATTGTGATGATGACCGACGGTCCGGCCATTGTTGCAAGCGACGTTAGACAGAGCGGTATATTTGCACCATCGGTTATGTATTCCCACCAATATGTAACAGAAACGTTATTATGGATTTTATTGAAGGAGTGGTCTCTTCCGCCAGTTTCATCGTACTGAGATCCATTCTTTCCATCGTCGTGGCTATTTAGCTTTTAACTGGCACGTCAGCAAGGAGCATCATCGGAGACAACATGTGATCTCAGTCACTACGTGACGGAGTGACGTGAACAGCAACTGCTACACCATAGAAGGTTTAGAAAAGAAGATGTTGCCAGTGTTTCAGAAAAATCCCTTCCCCTTATCTCCGCAGGACAACGGCCCCCGTACGTGGTGTCGAATGAGAAAGAGCTTTCAAAATACGATGCGTACCATTCCTTTCCTAGCAGGCAGCATCACCCAGCGTGCAGGTCATGGGACCCAACTTTACTCCATGTTATGGCATTTGATTTTTTTATTATAACAGTCTGGAATTTAACACTCTACTGAGTTTTAACAGTCAGTTTTAATGAACTATTATATAATCCTTGGCATTGCTGTATTATCATTTACCTAATATTCACTGGCTTAAAGATTATTTTTATTTGATATGTCTTCGTTGTTTCAGTCGTATCCCCAAGCGATAGTGAACTTATTTTACAAATAAACTCCTGAAATACTGTTTGAACTGATGCCAGATGTTGAAGAAAACCTTACAAAATGAATGAATTAACGGATTAGAGTATCTCGGGTTAATGGAAAGTAAATAGGATATGAATCAAGTGATGAACCTTCAGAAGATGTGAGGGAGTAGATATTATTGAATGAGTTCAAGAGTTAGGTTCTGTTCAGTATATGTTGATTATATGTGATGATTAATGATATCTTTAGATTGTTGTGGTGAATGAACAATATCTGAGGTACATGATGCGGTCTTTTTTTGCGGCAGTGCTGAATGTGAACATGAGGTAGCTAAAATGAACTGTGTATTTATGAGTTCCCTCTGAAGTAAAGGTTGATATGTTGTACTTTTGTGTGCTGAGTTGTAGCTTAATACTGAGCATATGAAGATTGTTGATCATCCACTGAATGGAGATGGTGTCAGGGATGTGCTGTGTGGTTCTTGGTTGAAGATGGGCAAGTAATCCTAAAGATCGTATAGTACTTAGCCTTGTCCTTGAGATAATGAAGGAATGAATATGAAGTATTTTCTGTTGTCAGCAACACATCAGCCTAGTTAGGAATTGAAGATTTTGATGATGCTGGTACCTGAATAGGATAGGACCAAGTCAAAGACAGTTGAAGCATTTTGTTGGTTCTAGCGGTATTGCAGCCTATTGGTTGTGTAAAGACAAGATTCAGTGGAAGTATCATTGATCAGAAAACGATTAATTAACTCACTCATGTCATCTAAGCTGCGACAAGACCAAACTTTTGACTCACTATAAGTTTGGTAAGATGCTAATTGAGATTTATTTTGCAGAATAAAACTATATTGTATTTATTTTGCAATGGGACATACGAATTATTTAAGAATGAGTGTAGCGACAACAGAAATAATTAGATTATAGTCCTGAGGTTAATAACAGAAAGTTATTGCAAACCAGGAAATTTCATCCTTGTATGCGGGTGAGTGTGTAATCTTGTGACTGAAGGTGTGACAATCAAGGTAAACAACTGGTGAATGCAAAACTGGACAGCTTTGAACGATTGGTTTTTCTTCTCACAGTCATATATATCATTCTGATGTGTGTGAAGGTAATGAACCAGCTTGATAAAATGCTTGCATGTATATGATTTGGGAGTGCTTTGGTGATGAGTATTTATGTGTGCTTACTTTGATGATGTTCAGATGATAGCATTTCTTATATGAAATTTTGAGCACCTTCATTTTGTTAGCGTTATACATATTTCCTGTAGTCGTGTTTGGAGTTATTGGAAAAGAAGATGCTTTTCTAATTATGGTAGCCTATTAGGAAGTTCATGACTATACACCTCATGAGATGAACAGCAACTGCTACACCAGCAAAGATTTAGAGCACGAAGTACAATCTCTCCTTGAGACAAATTCCTCTGCTTTATCCCTACCAAACAACGGTCGGTCGTATGTGGCCTGAAACGAGAAAGGATCTATAGAAATACGGTGGGCACCACACCTATCCTGCAGGCAACGTCACTCGTGCAGCACATGGAAGATGTCTGGGAGAAGTTGGTGGGCAGCTTGTCGCAGCCCTCTATCACGCAAAGTTCTTGTTGTATGAGCTCATGTGTAATATGCTTGAAGGAATATTCCGCAGGAGATCATCAGGACCTGTTCTTACTCCATGTCCTGGCGTTTGACTTCTGATTATAAAACCTTGGGTTTTAACACAGTACTGAGTTTTCCAGCAAGAAGTAATACGTTGTTATATTATCTTAATCACTGATATCTTATCCTGTATCTAATACATGGTGATATGAGTGTCATTTGAATACATCTTTCTTGGTTCTGTTAATTTCTAAAGCATTAGTGCACTTAATTTTCAAGTGAAGGTCTGCCTCACGGAAACGTCTGATAGATAAATGAGGCTGCACAGCAGTTCATTGATAAATAACTGCTATACTTGAAGTAATCTCTTTATTATGATCATAGGCTGTATATAGAGTGTTCTGAGAGAAGTAACGTATTTAGGAAGTAATATTGATCAAAAATAGAAGAATGTATCTACTAAAAATATGTCAAGAAAGAAATATATTTTTACTTGTTTTTGGGAACGTTCAGTACTCTGGGGAGTAGGCAGTTTTCCCGGTGAAGTGTATTGCTGATTTCTTAATGACTTCTCTGTAAGTGTTCTACTGATGACGGAAATACGCAAAGTGGCACAATAAATTACCACAAAAATAACTTGTTTAAAGAAGAATATCTCGAGTGGCTGCTGAAGTAAGACATTGACTTCGCGTTAGAACAATTTTGTGAGCTGAACCAGTGGATGGATCCACCTATTTTACACAGCATGGTCGAGGAGGTATAGTAGCTTGGTCTCCCCGATCAATTGACCTTAATATTCAGCAGCTCAGTTTATGGCGTCGTTTAACGGCATTGGTGCTTGCTACACCCATCTGTAATACTTCCCCGAACTCTCGTGCAAGCAGTGTGGCGTAGTGGTTAGCGTCGCTGCATAATGTGTTTTGGGTCAGTAGTTCAGACCCGACCGCAAGTAGTTACTCGTATTTGTTATTAAGTATTTGTAATTTGTGAAAGGTTTTTGAAATATGTTGCGTTTTTAATGATTTTATGTTGTGGAATATGCAATATTTGTATAAATAGCAGCGTTCTGGAATACGTGATGAATATGTAAATAGCTTCCTTTCCCTGGAGGACGTCAGTTCTGTTTTAATTGCATGTTGGTGTTAGTAATAAACTTTTTTTTTCAAGTGCTACGTGTTGTATTTCACTGGCGATTCGATTTTCGGACTTGACTGTGTTTACAACGAGACATTGTTTGGTGGCTCCAATTAGCCAACGTAGAAAACGTCGTCTACACGGACAGGAACCGGAATACAAACACTACATCGCTCCCACAGTCCGTATTTCGAGGTGTCGAACAGATGGGATGGCATGATGTGTTTGGCAAACATGAAGTTTAACTTGGACGGAACAGCACAGTAGTGGTTCGAGAACAACGAAGAGAAGGTCAATAGCTTGAATAAATTCCAGGCCGAAATGAAGAAAACGTTTGGCATCAATCAGCAGTACATTTTCTTAGCGGAAGAACAATTGATGAACAGAGCCTAACATTTCTGACAAACGACACAGTCCTTCATTCAATATGTTGGGATCCTATGCCCCACAGTGGAACCAAGTTTAGACGGAAGCTGACTAAATCTCACATTGATGAGGAAGTTGCACGAGGCAAGTATTCTGGTAACAACCGAGAAACTCATAAAATGATGCCAGTGAGTGGAGGAAATGCAACAGATAAGAATCAACCGAATGAGGTACAATCATTTTCAGAAAGTTGTCCATATGTCAGCTATGAAATCTCACCTTGACCTCGCCTCTTATTCCAAGTAGTGAGAGGAGAGATACAACACTTTGCAGCAACGGAACCAAGTAAGCAAGAGACAGAACCCATGACACCCAAGAATGTCTACCCGATATGTCAGAAAATGTTGAAGAAGAGGAGTACCGATCTTTAGGACCATACTGCCAGTAGCGGATGTGCCAGAAATAATGGAATCGGTTAACTGGATCTTATGCCGCAGCAGTCAAACGAAAATCTAGCAACCTGGCCGCGCAGACAAAACCGTCTCCTGTGACAAGTATAACGCCATGTAGAACTACAGCCGTTTGGAGAACAGAGGACAACATGCCGGAGTGTTTCCACTGTGGACGCCCTGAACATGTTGTACGCTCCTGCAGAGAAACACGGCTAGTTTTCGAGGACTTAAACATCGCAAAAGCTCTATTCAAACCAGTCAACTGTAGACTATTACAGTTGACCTGTGAGACGAAGCTCAAGGCCTTGTCCTGGATGAGACCGCTCCCCAACATGCTGTAGCCTTTGCTCGGCGCCATTCAGATGTACCGTACAAGCCTCTTGCCTAGTAATCTACGTCAGGAAAATCAAGAGCGGCGACCATCTACGGAGGTGAGAGTGCCACAGATAAAAATTCTCCATGAACGGCACCCACTAAAATGTCAAGAAATCTCAATGACGTCTGCATTGATGGCTAACCTGTCTGCACGCTAGTCGATTCACGATATTGCTTTTCTGTAGTGTCAGATGCATATTGCTGTCAGCTAAAGAACACTATGTTCTGAGAAACAAAAACGACTGTGCTGAAAATCGAAAATGCGAAATACATCCAGCCATCAGGAACATGTTTTGCAAGAATAAACACCAGTATCAAAACACAGCTCTTCGAATTTATCTTTTTAGCAGAATGTAGTCATACTGTTATTCTCGCTTGACTATCAGTCGTAAAATGTGAAAGATCAGAGCTCCAAACAGACGAAGCTATTCCAGCAAGAATGCAGAACAAACATTTTTCTGGATGTTGCTGCTGATAAACCTTCCGGGGTATTAAGTTGTGGTCCACGAAACTTCTGCTACTAACGTTTCGTCCAGAACTGCGCTGGACATCCTGAGAGGCGTTACTCCTCCGTCAGTCGATACGGTCAGTTAAACTGTAAGGCTTTTGTGGACTGCAAAGAGCTATTCAAGCTCACAAAAGAAATCTACATGAAAACGACGACCATAGGCATTGTATGTGGTCAAGTAGAACTTTGGACCACTAATTGTCACAAGTAGCCACAACTCATCCCTAAAAGTACGTGTGTAGAGACAGTAGAACTAGTTCAGGAAGGCAGCTTAGTGTCATGGACAAAGAATCATGCCCAACTACTAAGGGAGCAAACTACAGTCGAACTGCCGATAGGATCTGACCTGACTGAGGACAATACCAGTGAGCTACTGCCACTCTGTAACAGCCTTTGGCTGCTTTTAAAACTGGAGCGGAGGAAAGAGAGACCAAGCATCCTTAATGAAACATAATGACAGCGTGGGACCGTCCACAAATTAGGCAGCGGCCGTATAGAGTGTCACCAGTTGAACGACCAGCAACATGGGAGGAAATGGAGAAGATGCTGCTTCAGAGAGTCCTTGTGAAGAAAAAGGACTGCACATGGCGTTACTGAGTCGGATACCAACGAATGATGTCTATCCGTTGATTCCTTTTGGTGACACCTAGACTGTTTCAAAGGAGCAAAGTATTTCTCAGCAATGAACATGTTGTCAATCTAATGGAAAATCAACGTTAACTAGGATGATTGGGAGGAGATTATCTTCAGAGCGCCTGACGGCGTCTATGAATCTAAAGCCATACTGTTTGGACTGTATATCCCTCCTGCCATCTTCGAATATATGTAGTCTGCAGAAAGCTGAGTAGCTCCAAAGCGCATTCGGGAGGACGACGGTTCAATCCCGTCTCCAGCCATCCTGATTTAGGTTTTCCGTGATTTCCCTAAATCGTTTCAGGCAAATGCCGGGATGGTTCCTTTGAAAGGGCACGGCCGATTTCCCTCCCAATCCTTCCCTAACCCGAGCTTGCGCTCCGTCTCTAATGACCTCGTTGTCAACGGGACGTTAAACACTAACCACCACCACCACCACCACCATCTCCAAAGTAATAAGTCATTAACTGAACACAAAACAGTCTGTTCATGTCGGTTACGTTAATATCATTTAACTATCAGTTCCGTTACTTACCTACAGTACCACGATTATATGATGATGCTCTTAGGTCTTCACAGATGAGTTCCGCATCGAACTAAGCTCTGATGACCAGCTAAAACATGTTTGGAGACGCCTCAGACAGTGGTGGGTACAGAACTGACTGTCGCTCGCCATAACCAGGAGTGATGGTCTGGGGTGCCATTTTATTTCGTACGCGAAACCCTTTAGTTGTCATCCGCGGCACTCTTACAGCACAGTGGTATGGCGGCGATATTCTACACCCCGTTTTGTCGTCCTTCATGGCAAGTCATCTTAGGCTTACATTTCAACAATAAAATGCTACCTGCACACGGCAAGAGCCCTAGTGCTTGTCATCTTGCTAGCCAAAACCTACCTTCACCAGCAATGTCGCCGGATCTCTCCCCAGCTGAGAAGGTTTGGAGCATTGTGGGCAGGGCGCTCCAACCATATCGAGATTTTGACGACGCCAGCTGGACAGAATGTGGCGCAATATCTCTCAGGAGGACATCCAAAAACGCTATCAATTAATGCCAAGCCAAATGACTGCATGTCATTACCTTAGTGACTTCCTCAATCTGTGAAGCTCTTTTTCTTGAATAAGTCATCCAATTTTTCCTAAATTGCAATCGTTTGTTTGTCTTTACACGTTAATCACATCTAACGATTTCCGCCACGTCAGGATAACTCCTTCGTCGTGCATTTTATTCTTTTCTTATCTGAGACTGTATACGAGTGGTAACCACACACAAGGTGACAAGTATTGAACGGTATGAAATAAAATCGTCATAACTTTCGAACGCCTTGCGTTAGAGCGTTCAGACTGCACCGTTGACTGCATGGCATGGTGAGAATTATTAAGCGCAGTATGGTTTGGTTTAGCAACGAAGCCCACTTTTACTTGGATGGGTTCGTCAACAAGCAAAATTGGTGCATTTGGGGGACTGAGAATTCACATTTCGAGATCGAGAAGTCTCTTAATCTTCAACGGATGACTGTGTGGTATGACGGAATAATCGTTGCGATATTCTCTGATGGCACGGTGACCACCGAACGGTATATGAAGGTTTTGGAAGATGATTTTATCCTCATTATCCAAAGTGACCCTGATTTCGACAATATATGTTTCATGCAAGACGCAGATCGACCCCATTGAAGCAGGAGAGTGTTTCGCGTCCTGGAGGAGCACTTTGGAGACCGCATTCTGGCTCTGGCGGACCCAGAGGCCACTGGCATAGACCGCGATTGGCCGCCATCTTCTCCGGATCTGAAAGCATGCGACTTCTTTGTGTGGGGCTATATAAGAAACAAGATGTACAGCAATAATCCCAAAATCATTGCTGAGCTGAAAACAACCATTCAGTAGGTCATCGTCAGCGTCGATGTTGCGACACTTCAGTGGGTCACGCAGAATTTCGCTATTCGACTGTTCTACATCATCTTCAATGATGGCAGGCATATCGAATGTGTCATAACCTAAATCCGTATATCTATAGTGACGTTTACATGTTGAACAATGTGTGCACGCCGTAGTTTGTAACTAATTTAGACTTTTTTGCATATAGTTCAGTAATTGTCAGTTTGTAAAATGCCTCCTATAGATGGATGTAACAGTGCAGAGTGACCTATATCTCAACAGGTTTTGTATCTGGACGAAAGTTAACGGAAAAATGTTGTTTGTTATAGTTTTGTCAAATATGGACAGCTATAAGATTACGGGAACCTTTGCGTTCAGCACACTGTCTACCGTTGCCTACCGTGTAACCGTCGAGGATAGACTGCAGATCACTCACAGTTAAAGAGCGTGGTGGTGGCCGTACGTTTTCCGCCAGCAGCTGAGCAATATTCCCGGCAGCGGTCGCTGCACGCCTGGCCGCGTCATTAAAGCGATTCCCTGCAGCAGATCCCGCCCGGCGCGAGGCGGATGTAGCCGGGTCACCCGCTGCCTTAGACACGGCGCTGTGAATCTGGGTATCAAAGGCTCAAGGTTAGCAGAATTGGTCGACTAATTAAATTCTGGAAGGTCTCTGTCCGTGGCACTGTGTTTGTCGCGAGGCGCATTTCGTTAATTACGCACGGCCCCGGCGAACAGGGGAAGCAAGTTTTCATCTAATTTGCTCCTCAGGCGGCGCAAATCTTTGGAGTTTATTGTGCTCGCCTCACCGCTGCTTAGTGGGCGAAGCTGTGGAAACGATCGCCCACTGCTCATTCATCAGGCGCTGCAGCTGTGGATCCCAGCTGCCGCTTGTTACAATGGCACCATCTTTGGGAAACTGATTTCCGCTGTGGTGACGACTACTGAGATATGGTTCTGAAAAAAGAGCTGAACGATTTATATGTAGATAGGCACAGGGTGATATTTTCCGTCTTGTACAAACTATGAGAGGATACGGAACTAAATTACACTACGTGTTGAAAATGGTTTCCATGTGCTTCCAAGCATTCGCGTACATGCCGTAGCATGATGTTCTGTCTCACGCGTTCACATCGGTCAGCCTGCATTAGAACAGTGTCAAAGGCAGCATGAATATGCTGCTCCAGTGTCTCCACATCTGGAACGGGCTCTGCATACACGATACTTTTGAGATGGCCCCATAACCAGAAATCGCACGGCATGAGATCTGGTGAACGAGCAGCGCCTGCAACTGGACCGCCTCGTCCGATCCATAGACCAGAGAAGACAAAAATGATATGCATCCGGGAGGTAATGCGAAGTGGGCTTGATCACCATCATGTAGCAGCCACATAGCCTTTCGAATCATCAGTGGTCCTGCTTCCTGTAGGGGAGGCAAAGTCATCCACAAGAAACACCGCTAGTTCCGGCCTGTTAGGCGACGTGGAATGAGGACTGGTCCCAAAATAAGGCCGCCAAATATCCCAGCCCACACATTCGAGCTGCAGTGATGCTGATGATTCACTGTCACCAGGTGATCTGTGTTACGCGTACTACCCCACAGATGACTGTTAAGAATGTTGAAGACACCACTCCACGGAAAGGTAGCCTCATCAGCGAATAGGATGGATGATACAAATCCCGGAATTGTGGTTGCCTTATGAAGAAACCAGTGGGAAAACTGTTCCCGATGTGGAAAGTCTGTCGCTAGTAAGTCCTGCACACGCTTCAAATGATAAGAGTAGTAACAACTGTCATGGAGAATGTTCCACAGGGTCGTCTGTCTTACCCTGTACTGGTGGGCTAACTGTCTGGTACTGACACGGCAGTCGTCTTCCACAGTGTTAATCACATTTTCCTCCAAGTCTGGTGTACGAACATTTCGGGTAGGTCTTCATGATTTCTTGCTTCGTGAAACGACCCTCTCTCAGACAAACGGTGAAACTCTGTTGAAAAACACTGAATGTTGTGATTGTTGTCGGCGGGGATAGGTCCCCTGATATAACCTTACTACCCGCCACGTGTTGTCATTTGCTTTTCCGTAAGTAAACACCATGTCGGCAACTCTCGATTCGAATACGGAGCTATTGTCTACAATGCTGTATCAGACCTACTACAAGGTGAGTCAGCAAGAGAAGTGAATCGAACACAACATTACCAATTATTGTGACAGGAGAGGACGCTAGGGCATGCTGTATGAGAAACGGTACTACCCTCTAGGAGGAAACCATGTACACTGCAACTGTGGCTGTATGGTGCACAACATATTAGACCGCAGTCTCTGTAACAAAGTATGATTGAACAAATGGTCTCTAGCATGAGAATCATACATTTCGGGCCATAAGTTCATTAGCCCTTTTATATTCTGTATTCTCTCTTCGATCAATGGCTAGAGTTCGTACACGGTGGAGAGAAAACACCCTGTATATTTGGACGGAACAAAACCACAACACCAAAAAATAATTAATGTGGGGTAATGAATTTTGGAGAAACATTTGCGTGGGTAAGATGTTTAAGTGATTAGTGTTGAAAGATAACAGGTTAATGTAGACGCCAGACAAGCCATGCAAAGTCAAACATTGGTACATTAATAATAGGTGTAACCGCCAGAATGTTAAATGCAAGCATGCAAACGTGCATGCATTGTGTTGTACAGGCGCCGGATGTCAGTTTGTGGGATGGTGTTCTCTGCCTGTTGTAATTGGTCGGTCAATACAGCGGTGGTTAATGCTGCTGCTGGATGACGTTGGAGTTGTCTTCCAATGATGTCCCATATGTGCTCGACTGGAGACAGATCTGGTGACCGAGCAGACCAAGGCAACATGTCATAATTCTGTATAGCATGTTGGGGTACAACATAGGTGTGTGGGAGAGCGTTATCCTGTTGTAAAAAACTCCCAGGAATGTTACTCATGAATGGTAGCACGAGTCAAATCACCTGTCTGACGTACAGTTTTGCAGTCACGGTGCTTGGAATAACCACAGGAGAGATTATGCTGTCAAATTGCACCCCAGACCATGGGGACGGATGTAAGTTGTAATGTTGTACATATCTTGGCATGCTAATCGGACACTTACAATTGCTGCGAGGAAAGGTGAATTTGTTGCACGCCTAAACGATAGCGGGCCCAGGGCACAGGGCGTGCCGCAACCAGCCCGGCTACTTGATCGGTTCCGCCAGAGGCAAGCTCTGGTGCAGAGACAACGAGCGCTTCGCCGGAAACGGGTGAATCCCACAGCTGGAAATTTAGACTGCTGATGCTCGCATTGCCTTCGTGCAGAATCTGTTGCAGGAGATGGCCAAGCGTTAGACACTCTTAAAGATGGTCAAGTTGCAGCTCTTTGAGATGCGACAGTAATTCACATTAAAAAATTGCACAAATCCGACTACATTGGCGATCTTCGTAAAATGAAGCTCATCCAGTGACAGAAAAGTGTCTCAATATCTCGACAACTACAGAAGTACATATTTCACAGGGAATCAACCTTTTCGCAATGACCCTCTGAATTAACATCTTTCAGTCGCTTCATGCGATTCCAGCAAACGTTATCTCAAGTGACAGCATTACACTATAGCCATCATAGCTGAAAGCTACGTACTTGTATCTGATTCATTTATTGATTTACGTCGTCTTATACATCATTTTCGTTATGCAAAAGTTTGTCAGAACATCGTATTCTGCATATTTACACCACACAAATATCTCTTACTTTGTCATACTTGTGTTTTTCTTTAATGTGTAGTTTAGTATTTTCCCAGTAACGTTTTTAAATGTTAATTACAAGTCCTATTAAAAAAACGGTACTAATCTAAAAGTGTCAATCGCATGTATTAGCAAACACAACCTTTGTAAAAGAATTCCGAAAGACTAAGCTGAAAAGTAGACCTAAATAATTGTTTTAAACAGTACTTGAGGACAGTCTGTCTTCTTATATGGAGATCACACTTGCACAAGAATGCTGGCTTATTTATTTATGAACCAACTATTACTTACACTTAATGTAAATAATCTGAGAGTAACCGATTGTTTATGACTTATCTTCGTTTAAATGTTGTTCTAATACATTAGTTTGGTCCTGGAAATGCCCAGCTTCAATCGGATCATGTCTGTAGAGCTTAAGAATGATATATTTTTGGTGGAAACTGGCTTCAGCCAATGAGAGTTGGACAATGGCTGAACACTGCTGGCGTCAAATGGAGACTTGGACTTCTCGAGTAAAGAGCTCATGGGAGCGACTCTGCTTACTGTATGTCAAGCGTTGGAAGAAGGAAGACCTGCCCGTGCTGCCGAGCGTGATTCGATCATGCAGATGTTTGATTCTGGGCAGCGAAAGGTCACTTTCAGTTCCGCAAGTTGTACTGATTAGGAGGGGAGCACAGACGGAAACCAAAGCGTAGCCAAAAAACTGAAAGATGCAAGAACCTCTGCATTCTGCGCTCGAGTCAGAGACTTTGTCTCTTTTGTTCCTCGTCAAGAAGTTAAGGGTTAATGCATGGAAATAAAGACATAACTTACGTAGTAGCCACTAGCAGTTTACATTTCTAAAATAGGTGAGACCCATAAGCACTCGAATAAAGAACTGGATACCTTTGCTTCAGCAGCTCGCTACCGTATTTAGGAAAACAAAGAAACATGTTTGGCGACTGGCTCAGACATAGTCCGAGGGGGAATGAAAAAGACGTCAAGTGTTTGGGGGGCGAAGTGACGAAGTAATCAAGGTAAAGATGACGCAGGAAATGACATGTGCATCCATAGTTAGCCTACAGGAAGAGAGATGAAACTATGTAAGACCTATATTGAACTCAATAAATTTCAAGTCGTTGTCTAGAAGCGGAGAAAATATATCACCGTGAAGCACTGCATTGCTATCCTCAATCAATGGAGGAATATCATTAAGTGGTATGTGACGCACCGGAGCTTCCAGAGGAGTTAATGATAGATGTGACTCCAACTTAGGTAGAGAACAAGAGTAAATAATTGAAAAGACATTATTAGTGTAGAGAAACATTTCCGTACGTTAAAAGCAGACCAAGTTCCGTATTATCAGATTCATTGGCCTATAGTGACGAGAATGAACAGCTGAATAATTTATCTCATTATCAATGTATGACTTCCCTATCGTTTCTTTTATACATTTATGTGTTTTCCATAAATGGCTAAGGAACAAATCTCGATGATATAATTTTACTATAAATCGACTGAGTGCACATACGACAACATAAATTCTCAAAATGCTGTCACTACTAGGATACTGCATTCCTCAAGATAAACTGCCATTTATTTTGGCTCCATCTTATTGTTTGATTATTGAAATAATTCTGTTTCCCTATTCTAGAGATCATGAAAGATACGGTATAAATATCAAGTAAAATACTCAAGGTGGAACAGATAATGATCAGTACTTGTATTAAACGTAATACCAAATTCAAATAAACAAGATATAAAATAGACGAACTGAGATTGTGGTAAAAGACTGCGACCGAACCGCCGAATCTTTCCATCAGTAAATGGGGTATGTTCTCAACTGACTCGGTTGTTTTAACCCCTCCACTGACGGAATGACCCGCTTCCTACTTCCGTATGTATAAAGCCAATACGGACTTGTAGCTGTCACGCCTTTGCGCTTACTGCTACGTATTTTAACCATAAATAGCTCAGCCCTAATGGTAAGAGTTAGTAGTGAATTCTGGCGTTATTAATCTTTGAAGACAGCACAGCTGCCACAAGCTCAGCTCACTTTTACTCCACTCCTACCCTCGCCATTACACCACATTAACTAGGTGCTACATGGACCTTGCTAAATTCACTTGCGTATACATTTTTGACCGTTACTCGCCAGTATTTACCTATTGGATTAGTACACTCCTAACCGGACTATTTCTCAAAGAGCTGTGATGATTGAACGGGTTCGATCCACGGCCTACAGTGCCCTACAGTTCACACGGTAACACTGCCTACCTGACCCACTTAACTTGGTAGTGAGCTTATGTATCCAATCACCACTGCTAGCAGCAGTGGGTAATCCTATCAGCACGACGAGAGCAGCAGACTTACCGTCGAATCCTCCTGAAAATACTTATAACTACGGTCGCCAGCTCTGAAGGAGCAAAAGAATAAATCAGTTTTTTGGCTCGTTTCAAAGTGAAACGACTTGAGTTGAATTTAAACTTAATTCTGGATATTGCTATTTCTGATCATTCTAGGTGATTCTACAAAGCAAATACTCTCTCAATTTCTGTGAGTTGGCTTGGTAATTACCACCAAGACATCTTATGCAACTTAGGTTAACAAAATTCTATCCTTCAACTTATTTAATGATTTTGGATATTACTCTTTAGACAACTGCTATAGAATTAGTTAAGTGACTTTACTTGAAAGGTTACTCAAAAAAATTTAAGTAACTATAAATAGGCGACTCATTGTGGTGTTTTCAACATTCTTATACGCTAAAGTATTCTACAACCAAAAGAATTGTAAATGAAAGAGGCGATGGTGGCCTCAGTCTGATTTCACTACACTATGTTTCAGGTTACTACACTTTACAATGAACAACATGCCTCGTAATTTTACTCATTACTATATTCTGTCCTCTGCACTTGCACAAAAGAAAACTGGTATTCTCCTTTTACATGTATACAAAGTTCGACTTAACAATTTCAAGCAGTCTTGCCTTGGGTAGACGTGTCGGTGATGGTGGTGGGATGCCTGTGGCTAACGCAGCTCTTCACGCCTCATGCCCTTAATGGCGGCTGGAACTACGAGCTGTAGCACTCGTATAAGCTACTGCACGTCCGCCATAAAATCTGGGCGCAGGAACTCTTACAATCAGCACCAGTGGCATAGAGACGGCTTTGACAACCATTCATCGCGTTCCACTCCACAAACGGCGACGATATTCACCTCTTCGCTGTTGCACAATCACTTTTGCGTGAGCACAGTTACGCACGTCCGCTCACGTCAACACTCCCCAGGCCATTCCATTGTTCCAGTCCCTGTGTCTCCAGCTACCTCTAGCTATGCTCGTATCACCAAGAGTGGGGGCGTTCCCCTACCATCTTTTCACCGAAATCATTTAGTATTTAAGAATATTTATATTTATTACCCTGGAGTTCATACCAGTCATAATAATTTACTACTAGCGCCTTATAACATTAAATCATACACTAATAACTTATAATTACCAAGAAAAAGAATACATTTGACTCTGAGAGCTTAGCGCATTGTCTGAGACAGCGCTAATTCCCAGTTTCGCCAATAGATGGCATCAGGGTGCACTCCCTGGCAGTCCCACACCAGCGAGCCCGTTTCCGACACGCGGGCTCCAAATTACTGTCAGCCCACCATCATTTCAGTTCCGTTACACATGCCCCACTTCTTATTGAAGTATCTAACAGTGATAATTCATTAAGAAGTCTCTCCTATAATGAATCTGAAATGTTCGTTAAGCGTTTTACCAAGGGTTTTCCCTTTCTTACTGATACACCTCGGTACTTATATTACTTATTTAAAATTAAACACCAATTCTTTCTATCTTTCCTGCTAAACATTACATAAAGGATTTACATATATTCTTTACAATTTTCTTACATCTAAACACAGTACACTTTAAACATCTTTTTTACAAAAATTTTAAATACACTTCTTTTATCTCAGGCAAGTAAAACACACGTTATGCGCCTATTACTTTATAGCCCGTCCATTTCACTTTACCTCCTCACTTTTCTACCTCTTCCACAACACTTATTTACACATCTATTAAGGCTTTCTTAGAAGCTCAGTCTTTCCCAGTCTGTTTAGTCTCTACTTAAACTAGAAGTGTCATTAGAATACTGCAACATATTTTAGTGAACATTTACCTTTCACATAGAACAAAAGAAACAAAACTATTTACATATTGGTTTACTTTAATATTTATTTATATATTTATTTTCAATCTGGTAGAATTCGTGGCTCATACCTTTTGAGATCCACTATGTTTCTTACTCCCAGGCGTTTGCCTGTTAATGGGTACTCTAAATAATAAGCATTCACATTGGGTATGGACACTATTTTAAATGGTCCATTATATATATATTTAAATTTGCTGATCTCGTTATTAATTTCACTTGACTTTTCATGTGTTTTTACAAGAACGAGATCACCTATTTTGAATTTAGGATTCCTTACTTTTTCGTCATGACGACGAATTCTCGCATCTGCTTGTTTTCTCATCTTGTCTTTTACTAAGTTCTTTTTACTATCATAATCTAATTCAACTCTATCTGGAAATTCTAGTAGGTCTTCTACTAGACTTTTACTTCTCGTCTTTTTCAGGATTTCTTCTGGAGTAAATCCAGTGCTCTCGTTTGTTAATGAATTCATGATTTCTTCGAATTCACTCACATACATGCCCCACTTCTTGTGGTTACTATGGCAGTACGTCCTAAATAACCGACCTATCTCACGCATATATCTTTCTGCCGGATTGCTTGATGGGTGATAAGCTGAGATATGTACCACTTCTACCTGTTTCTCAGTTATCCCATCCTTCCACATTTTTGAGCAAAACTGAACACCATTATCTGATAGTATTCTCTTTGGCTTCCCTACTTTCACAAAATAATCACACACCATTTTATCATACACAGCTCTGGCAGTAGCTTTTCTCAAGGGATATAGCTTTATATACTTTGCGAAAAGTTCAACTGCTACAAATATGTACACAAAACCCCCCATGGATTTCGGTAATGGTCCAAAGATATCTACTGCTACTATTTCTAATACTTCATCAGGTTTTATTGATTGCATGGGCCCTTGATTAGTTGCACTTGTTACTTTCGCCTTTTGGCATAGATCACAAGATCTTATCCTCTGTGCTACCCTTCGTGCCATGTTGTTAAAGGTAATGCATTCATCTAACTTATCGGTACACTTCCGTGCACCACAATGGCCATATGCCAAGTGAACATAATCTATCAGCACTTCAGTGTGTTGTTCCGGCCAACATACTCTCCACTTCCCTGGATTATTTAATTTTTGAAGATACAGTACACCTTTATGTATTTTATATGAAGCCCTTATGTTAGTTGCGTCTGGATTGTCAAACTTGACCTTTACCGACTTGAGTGCATCATCATCACTTTGATATCTTCGCATATTCCGACATATTTCCCTAATTTTTTCTCTCCCTTCCGCTTTTTTGAAGTAATTCACCTCAAAAACATCTTTCCTATTCTTTACACTTTCTAGTGTCTCACATCCTTCTGGTAATCTCGACAAAGCATCCGGTACAGCATGTTCTTTCCCTTTAACATACTTGATCTCTATATCAAATTGTGGTAAAAACAGCGCCCATCTGGTCAACCTGTTATGTAACAATCTGCAGTCCTTCAAAAATATTAAAGCCTTGTGGTCTGTATGGACCACAGTCTTATGTCCCCATAAGAAAAGTTGAAATTTCCTAAAACCCCATACTATAGCTAAAGCCTCCTTCTCTGAAACCGTATAGTTTCTTTCGTACTTAGACATGGTTCTACTCGCAAATGCTATTTGTCTATGAGTTTTTTCCCCATCTATCATTACCTCCTGAAATATGGATACTCCCAATCCATAATCTGAACTATCTGTTGCCATGTGGAATGGTTCACACAGGTCAGGGTGCCATAACTTTATGTTTTTAGCCAAATTGTCTTTTAGCCGGTTGAATGCTGTTTCACATTCCTCAGTCCATATATACACACTGTTCTTCTTAAGTAGGTTGTTCAGATGTGGGCTATTGAACACCTGATCATCCACATACTTACGATAAAAGGAACAAAGTCCTATAAACGACTTTAGTTGTTTTTTATTCTTGGGAGCCAGACAATTTCTTATTGCTTTGACTTTATCGGGATCCTTTCCAATTCCCTCTGGTGTTACTATGTGACCTAAAAACTTTATTTCTTTCTTCACAAACTCGCATTTTTTCAGGTTCAGGGTCATTCCTCCTTTAATTAAAGCTTTGAACACCCTGTCGCATAACTCCATGTGCTCTTCCCATGTCCTTGTAGCAATTAACAGATCATCTACATAAACCGTGATTAGCGAACTAAGTTCACTCCCTAAAATTTTGTCTAAAGCCCGAATGAACACTGAAACGGAAGTATTTAGGCCAAATGGTACCACTGTGAAATGGTAGCAATTGCCATTGAATAAAAATGCCGTGTACTTCCTAGACTCCTCACTTAATGGGATTTGCCAGTATCCTGCAGTTAGGTCTAAACTAGTCATGTACTTTACACCATTAAACTTCTGCAATAAATTATCTATGTTCTCTGGACGATCCAACTCCCTCTTCACTACTTTATTCAGAGTACGAGCATCTATCACTATTCGTACACTTCCATCCTTCTTACCTACTATCACCAGTGGGTTATTATATGGGCTAGAACTCCGCTCAATGACCCCACATGAAACCATTTTATCTATTTCATTTTGAACTGCTTCTTTCTTAGACAAGGGTACATTATATGGTGGTTTAAAGAAAGGTTCATGCTCCTCTACCTCCATGCAGTACTCATAATTTATCACTCGTCCCGGTTTGTCCGAAAATACCTCCTGATTTTCTTTCAGAATTTGCCATAGATCCTCCCTTTGGGCATCAGATAGTCCTTCCGTTTTATCCACTACATTTCGAAGGAGTGTCTCCTTATTTCCATCTTCAACTATCTGCCTCACCAGACACCAATCGAATTTTTGACCTATTCCTGAATCATGATCATCTCTAAATTCTACCCATCTCAGCTGGTTCTCTTCCATTACTCTAGATGATTCAAATGGTATTTCTAATACCGCACTATCAACTTTACAAACTATTATCCCTTTGTCACAATCTATAATCACTTTCTGTTTTACTAACCAGTCAATGCCTAAAATGATCTCGGCACTGAGCTCTGGAACTACTAAAAATGCATTCGAAAATTGCTTGTTTTTTATCTTAAATTCCATCATCACTTGATGTTTAATAGGTTTACTACATTTCCCTGTCGCCCCTATCACTTTAACACCTGTTACTGGCATCATGACCACTCCTCGTTGCTCTTTGATCATCTCAAAAAATGCGTGCGAAATAGCACTTATTTTAGCACCCGTATTCAACAATACATATAAATCGTATCCACATATATTAATGGGCAGGATTGTTTGCATCCTATTGTCCTCTTTCATACTTTCTTTATCTTCCCATAATAAATCCTTTTCCACCGCCAAGTCTTGCCATATTATTTTTCCGGTTTTTATACTGACCATTCCATCTGGAGGTTTCTTTCTCCTTTTCATCCTAAATTCTTTCACCACTTTTTCCAATAGTCCTTCGTCTAGGCTCTTTAATGCCATCTCGTTCTCATTCGAATCTGTCATGCCTGAACTCTCGGTTGCGGAATCGGAAACTTCCTCCACTTCTTTTTCTCCCTGGATGCTTTCTGATGATTCTGACGATAATTCCTCCTCCTTAGAAATATTACCTTCTTCGGATTCAAATAATTCTCGCAAATTATAATCCATTTCTCTACTTTCCCTTTGTTGGATAGTGCATTCGCCACTCTTACTTTCATTATTTTCCCCTACTAATGGAATTCCAGTCTCACTCAACTCATTTGCTTCAGTACTACAGGGATCACAACACTCTCTCTCTTGGTTAGATACACTTTCTCTAATTTCTTTAAAAGAATCTTCATCACAGTCATGTACTCTTGCTGTCACTAGGTACACATCATAATCGGTATGGCTCTCTAACACTGTCATATTCGGGTCCAAATTAATCACTTGAGTGGAAGATCTTTCTAATTGTGCTGGCTGGCTTTTGAGCTGATGTACATATTCTGCATACGAGGTAATTTCTGAATCGGCATGCGTCTCTGCACTATGCCCCTTTCTCTTATTCACCCTTTCCTCTTTAATTACTTCTCGATGCGATTCGTCGACTATTCGTACGAACCTTTTACCGTAAGTCACATCACTCCTACCTTGCCCCTGCCTCTCTGCACAGTTGCCATCCCTACCGACAAACAACGCCTCCTCTGACTCTTCCTTCATCAATTCGTCACTCTGACCTCGAATTGTACTTATTTCATTCACGTGAGCCTTCACATCCGACCGATATTCTTTTCCTACTTCATTTCCCTTAATAATTCCTCCCTGCTCTCTCTCCTCTGTTTGTATCCCTGCATTATACTTCGCAAAGTTTCGTTTATGTAACTGCTCTTCAGGCGAACGACGCACTATCCTACTATAGTACTGACTACTCCGATCTTCCCTATATTTGGGCCATTTCTTTCTTTCCGCGCGCGTTAGGCCCTTGACCTGCGCGGTATTTAGTTTTCCTGATTTTGATAATGCATCCCGTTTCCCTGATAGTGTCCTCTCCCTCGCTTAGAGTTACCTCCTGGACCTCTTCCTCTCATCATGTTAATTTGCGGTTCATTCCTACCACCTTTTACTATTCCATTCTGATTTCTGAAACCTCGAAACTCTCTAGTTTCACGCCACCTATCTTCATTCTCGATTTTTTCTAAAAATTCATCGAATGTTCGATGAGTGCCTCCTACATAACGCTTTGAATCGTCAGGTAGCTTTTTCCACAACT
The DNA here is from genome assembly GCF_021461385.2 of Schistocerca piceifrons. NCBI lineage: Eukaryota > Metazoa > Arthropoda > Insecta > Orthoptera > Acrididae > Schistocerca > Schistocerca piceifrons. The sequence goes on from NC_060140.1 coordinate 630,963,695, forward strand.
CCCACACTATCTCCGATTCTGATCTACGATCTTTAAGATACTCCAAACGCTTGAACCATCCTTCACAGTATTCTTTCATGAGCCCACGCCCATGTTCTGGCATTCTGGCGACAACGAATTCTCTCCACAACCTATCCCTCTGTTGTGTGCCCCAGAATTCCTCAAGGAACTTTTCTTTGAAGTCTGTAAACTTCAAATTGTCGATATCCAAATTCAATCCCCAACGTTTAGCATGACCTGCTAAAACGTCTATTACTAAATTAATTTTTTCTTTATCCGACATGTCTGTTGGTAAGACACGTTCACAATTTTTTATAAAATCCATTGGGTGCCATCCACCTTGTTTCTTTTGAGGATCGTACTTTTCCTCCCTACTCAGTATTTCCGATTTTTGCATTACCAATGGGATACCACTACAGTTAAGAAACGTCTGATTCTGAACTTGCTGACTTAACAATTTTATCTCATTACGCAGTGTATTTTCCTGCTCCTGCACACATGAATCAAAACTCAACATGGTATTGCGCAGTGTTTCAGTATCAGCTGCCGTTTCTTTAACAATCTCTTTCTTTACAACTGGTACTATCACCTGTAATTTACTTTCAATTATCGGTTCTAATTTTTTACTAACCAAAGGTTCCACTGATTTCCCTATTTTCTGAATTTCGGTATCAAATCTTTTCTCTATTTCTGTGACTTTTCTCTGAACATTTGTTATTTCAGCCCTAATGCTATTTACTGATTTGTTTACCTCTGTGATACGTTGGCTTTGCGTATTCAAAATATCTAAATTGGCTTTTATTTTACCAGATAGGTTTTCATCCAGTTGGGATATATGACTAGCCATTTCTGCTTTCAAACTAGCATTCCCTTCTCGAATTTGCGCCATCATACTATTTAAAAAACTTGTTAATTCCATATCCTCTCCCTTGTGACTTGCATCCACAGATACATTGGGTTCACTTTTCACTACCTTTGGTTTCACTTCCCGTTCCTCCTGTTTTGTGGGTGTGGAGTCATCTATAGGATTTTCCAACCATACAACAGTATCTATGGTCCCTAATTCTGGGTCTGACCTTGTAATGTTTTCGTCTTGCTTGTTACTATTCGACTCCATCTTATGCTGCTGTATTTCGTGCCTAATTGAAATGTTGATTAAACCAAGTATTACTTGTTTAACTCCTACTATTGGACTTTCTTTTGCTGCTTTGCAGGTTGTCGTCTTGAACTTACCAATTGTGGTATATTTGTCTACAACAGAATTTAAAATTTAAAATTTTCTTGAAACTACAAGTTTATATAAAACACTTTTATTGCAGCCATTATTCTACAAACATGGTAAGTCCTGTCACGGTCGCCACATGCGACCGAACCACCGAATCTTTCCATCAGTAAATGGGGTATGTTCTCAACTGACTCGGTTGTTTTAACCCCTCCACTGACGGAATGACCCGCTTCCTACTTCCGTATGTATAAAGCCAATACGGACTTGTAGCTGTCACGCCTTTGCGCTTACTGCTACGTATTTTAACCATAAATAGCTCAGCCCTAATGGTAAGAGTTAGTAGTGAATTCTGGCGTTATTAATCTTTGAAGACAGCACAGCTGCCACAAGCTCAGCTCACTTTTACTCCACTCCTACCCTCGCCATTACACCACATTAACTAGGTGCTACATGGACCTTGCTAAATTCACTTGCGTATACATTTTTGACCGTTACTCGCCAGTATTTACCTATTGGATTAGTACACTCCTAACCGGACTATTTCTCAAAGAGCTGTGATGATTGAACAGGTTCGATCCACGGCCTACAGTGCCCTACAGTTCACACGGTAACACTGCCTACCTGACCCACTTAACTTGGTAGTGAGCTTATGTATCCAATCACCACTGCTAGCAGCAGTGGGTAATCCTATCAGCACGACGAGAGCAGCAGACGTACCGTCGAATCCTCCTGAAAATACTTATAACTACGGTCGCCAGCTCTGAAGGAGCAAAAGAATAAATCAGTTTTTTGGCTCGTTTCAAAGTGAAACGACTTGAGTTGAATTTAAACTTAATTCTGGATATTACTATTTCTGATCATTCTAGGTGATTCTACAAAGCAAATACTCTCTCAATTTCTGTGAGTTGGCTTGGTAATTACCACCAAGACATCTTATGCAACTTAGGTTAACAAAATTCTATCCTTCAACTTATTTAATGATTTTGGATATTACTCTTTAGACAACTGCTATAGAATTAGTTAAGTGACTTTACTTGAAAGGTTACTCAAAAAAATTTAAGTAACTATAAATAGGCGACTCATTGTGGTGTTTTCAACATTCTTATACGCTAAAGTATTCTACAACCAAAAGAATTGTAAATGAAAGAGGCGATGGTGGCCTCAGTCTGATTTCACTACACTATGTTTCAGGTTACTACACTTTACAATGAACAACATGCCTCGTAATTTTACTCATTACTATATTCTGTCCTCTGCACTTGCACAAAAGAAAACTGGTATTCTCCTTTTACATGTATACAAAGTTCGACTTAACAATTTCAAGCAGTCTTGCCTTGGGTAGACGTGTCGGTGCTGGTGGTGGGATGCCTGTGGCTAACGCAGCTCTTCACGCCTCATGCCCTTAATGGCGGCTGGAACTACGAGCTGTAGCACTCGTATAAGCTACTGCACGTCCGCCATAAAATCTGGGCGCAGGAACTCTTACAATCAGCACCAGTGGCATAGAGACGGCTTTGACAACCATTCGTCGCGTTCCACTCCACAAACGGCGACGATATTCACCTCTTCGCTGTTGCACAATCACTTTTGCGTGAGCACAGTTACGCACGTCCGCTCACGTCAACACTCCCCAGGCCATTCCATTGTTCCAGTCCCTGTGTCTCCAGCTACCTCTAGCTATGCTCGTATCACCAAGAGTGGGGGCGTTCCCCTACCATCTTTTCACCGAAATCATTTAGTATTTAAGAATATTTATATTTATTACCCTGGAGTTCATACCAGTCATAATAATTTACTACTAGCGCCTTATAACATTAAATCATACACTAATAACTTATAATTACCAAGAAAAAGAATACATTTGACTCTGAGAGCTTAGCGCATTGTCTGAGACAGCGCTAATTCCCAGTTTCGCCAATAGATGGCATCAGGGTGCACTCCCTGGCAGTCTCACACCATCGCGCCCGTTTCCGACGCGCGGGCTCCAAATTACTGTCAGCCCACCATCATTTCAGTTCCGTTACAAGACCCTTTTGTTGTTTCAGTAGCAAACAAAATGGCAAAGGCGTATTCCAAAGACACGGAACGACACATGTCACAAGAGGGAGGGGGGGGGGGCCGTGTGAGGGGGTGGGAAGTCTACCCCGTTCTGCCAAGACCACAGCTGTCAAAAGAGATGTCAGTGAAATATTACTCTGGAACGCTTTCAGAGCAAAGACATATAAATCATATGAGAACCGTGGTCGATACCTCGAAAAACAAATGTTCTTAACAAATAACTTGATATCGCTGACTGATAATTGCCAAAGGAAGATAAGAACGCGCCCCTCGTAAAATTTTGTGGAATTAAAGGGACAATCTGAAATATTTCCATCCAGTTCCTGTTGTGAGGCACAGTAACTTCGAAGTTGAGGCCCTATTTGAGGCATTTGACAGAAGACTTCTGTTGGGGTTCGCTCTTGATTTCAGTCTATGACACAGGCAGTGGCTGTCAGTGTGCAAACAGATGCCTGGCTGGGACTGGCCTAAATGCAGATACCATGCATACAATAGCTGCTGCCTTTAGACGCTGTCTTCTTCTGTGTGCAGCGTGGAGGCTATGCATCCCCTGATACCAGCAACGCTCTAACTGCTCTCAGATAATCCGGTTTACTGATTCAACACAAGAAAGTCTCCACATGCCAATGCCCCATATCTCTCAAAGTAGCAAAGTACTACTGATCAGAAAAGCAGCGTTATGATTATTATTGACCGAGTGGGAATATGGTCTTTCTTTGTGGTGAGAAGATATTAGTTGCTGTTCACAAACATTTCAAAATAATTTATTAAGAAATATCTTGCAGGATAACTGCCATTAGGTTAGTGTCGGTGGTAAGAAATTAACAATATTTGTGAAAATAAAAGTAATTGTAACTGATGTTCATTACATACATATACCTGGCACATAATCTTTTCATTATTAATCACCGTAAGCACGATGCTCAACTACATTAACTCTGACGATGATTTCCCAAAAACAAGAACTTTGTAATTAACAGAACCATTTAATCAGACCACTCGGCTGGATGCTCATCAAATCCATAACAAGATAAACGTTTTATAAAACTTGTTTTGCATAAAACGCCCATTGTATGTATGTTGGAAGTTTTTTTGAGTTTTTCGCAGGCATTTCATCTGTTATACCATGATAGTCGGTAGACCTGAGTTTACAGAGAACTACCGAAATACATTAGGTTGCAGCCTGAAATTCACAAAGAAACATGATAATCTGCCCATATTTCTGCATTTCTTTCAGCACATGTACGGGAAAACTGTATGGGAATTGACCAGGCATTAAAAAAGTATCTTAAAGCAAACAAGTGAATTCTTCAATGATTTTCACAGTCGTAAAGGTTACTAATTCATTTTTCCAGATGAAAGCGAAATACCGACGCCATCCGCATGAAGGCACTGAAAATATTCAATGGCGACAAGTGAAAATTTGTGTTGAACTGAGACTCGAACACAGATATGCAATTTTATGTGAGCGGCTGCCTTAACTGCTTTGGCTATCCGAGCATGTTTCGAGTTACGGCTGAATCAATTAATAGGGAATTAAATAATTTAAAATATTCGCTTTTTTAATTCTGGCTACAGTCTTTCCATCGTTGACAAGCTGTGTAGTCTAGACAGCGTCAAGTGACCATGAAGATGCCCACAGCCCCTCACCGCAGGATTATAGTCGTACCAAGTTCCCTTTTCTAGGTAACTTGCCTTATACAAACGCCAAACTCTTTCGTGCTCTTAATGTAAAGGTGGTGCTTACCAGTTCTAACAAGATTCAGCACCAGCATATCCGCAACGAGCGAACCCGTAACAATATGTAGGCTCCTTGGCCGCTTCTGGAGTATACAGGGTCTTACAAAAAGTACAGCCAAACTTTTAGGAAACATTCCTCACACACAAGGAAAGAAAATATGTTATGTGGACATGTGTCTGGAAACGCTTATTTTCCATATTAGAGCTCATTTTATTACTGCTCTTCAAATCACATTACTCATGGAATGGAAACACGCAGCAACAGAACGTACCAGCGTGACTTCAAACTCTGTTACAGGAAATGTTCAAAATGTCCTCCGTTAGCGACGATACATGCATCCACCCTCCGACGCATGGAATCCCTGATGCACTGATGCAGTCCTGGAGAATGGCGAATTGTATCACAGCCGTCCACAATACGAGCATGAAGAGTCTCTACATTCGGTACCGGGGTTGCGTAGACAAGAGCTTTCAAATGTCCCCATAAATGAAAGTCAAGAGGGTTGAGGTCAGGAGGGCGTAGAGGCCATGGAAATGGTCCGCCTCTACCAATCCATCCGTCACCGAATCTGTTGTTGAGAAGCGTATGAACACTTCGACTGAAATGTGCAGGAGCTCCATCGTGCATGAACCACATGTTGTGTCGTACTTGTAAAGGCACATGTTCTAGCAGCACAGGTAGGGTATCCCGTATGACATCATGATAACGTGCTCCATTGAGCGTAGGTGGAAGTACGTGGGGCTCAATCAAGACATCACCAACAATGCCTGCCCAAACGTTCACAGAAAATCTTTGTTGATGACGTGATTCCACAATTGCGTGCGGATTCTCGTCAGCCCACACATGTTGATTGTGAAAAATACAATTTGATCACGTTGGAATGAAGCCTCATCCGTAAAGAGAACATTTGCACTGAAATGAGGATTGACACATTGTTGGATGAACCATTCGCAGAAGTGTACCCGTGGAGGTCAATCAGCTGCTCATAGTGCCTGTACACGCTGTACATGGTACGGAAACAACTGGTTCTCCCGTTCTCTCCATACAGTGACTTGGTCAACGTTACCTTGTACAGCAGCAACTTCTCTGACGCTGACATTAGGGTTATCGTCAACTGCAAGAAGAATTGCCTCGTCCATTGCAGGTGTCCTCGTCGTTCTAGGTCTTCCCCAGTCGCGAGTCATAGGCTGGAATGTTCCGTTCTCCCTAAGACGCCGATCAATTGCTTCGAACGTCTTCCTGTCGGGACACCTTCGTTCTGGAAATCTGCCAACTCTGCATTTGTAAACATTGCACTGACTGCAAAACCACTTTCGTGATGATGCTGTTGATGCTACGTACTGATGTGCTTGATGCTAGTACTGTAGAGCAATGAGTCGCATGTCAACACAAGCACTGAAGTCAACATTACCTTACTTCAATTGGGCCAGCTGGCGGTGAATCGAGGAAGTACAGTACATACTGATGAAACTAAAATGAGCTCTAACATGGAAATTAAGCGTTTCCGGACACATGTCCACATAACATCTTTTCTTTATTTGTGTGTGAGGAATGTTTCCTGAAAGTTTGGCCGTACCTGTTTGTAACACCCTGTATAGGCTTGGGTGTAACGGGTGTAATGCAGCTTAAATCGGTCAAACAGGAAGAGCTTTCAAAACTAGTTTCCCAGAACATTTTCTCACAAGGAAGGGGGAGATAAAATATAATTCCGTCTTCGCTGGGTATCTCTCATCTAGTAGCCACCTGCCACCCACACTTGGGAACCTTATGTTTTTGCACCACGTTTACGATTGGAGGAGATTTCACTTTCTGGAAGAAATTGAAATCATTGAGCAGTCATATACTGGGATCGATGTCTCACTTGCTAATAAATTGTCCTGAAATTAATGAAATGGTCAGTAAAAACTAAGTTTTTTAATCACTCTGCGTTGCCTGTCATTAAAGATTTTTTTAGATTCCTGTAATGATGGTTACTCAATAAGGCTGGTTTTAAGTTTATGTCTTTTTAATTTTTTTACCTTAAAAATTCTGTTTTTGGTGTTACATTGTTCTCTTTAGCAAACTTGTGGTTTGCACATTATATTGTTCTTCCTGCCGGTTCCTGCTATTCACAAGACAATCTTATGGTAATGATATAGTTCTACATGTTCTTTACAATCAAAGGTTCCAGTTTTGCTTTAGTAATTTTACTTAATTTTAATGAAAATGTGATCTCCCTCATATAGGTCCCTGCTCGAAACCCTGGCATAACCTTTTATTCTCGGGGTACTATATTTAATTTATAACTGATGTTGTAATTTTCTGTAACTGTTTCCCCCTAAAAAATTCTGTTTTTGCGATTACTGTCTATTGTACGAAATACTTGAGGTTTGCAATAATATATTGTTTTATATTTAAGGTTCCTGTTTATGACCGCTGAAGTTTATGCCAATGTTTGAATTATAAACTAACTGTGTTTTGTGGTACACGCCCCTGACAATTACTGGCCTTCTTTCAGTATTAGTAATTCTGCATGAAAATTGTTTACTTACAGGCCCTCTTGCATGTGTACCTTCTAACTCTTACCCTTTCGCATAGTTTCGCTACATTTTTAATTAGGAAGTTTTCTGTTTGTATGGTGTATTGAATACTTCTTTCCGCCTTATGTTCTTATTTAGTAACCGAAAATATTTAAAATTGGAGCGATTAATTACAAAACAGCGCAAGTCCACCTTTTAGCACTGTGCATGTTATTATTATATGTGTATTCATCCCGCGCTAAGAAACAATTGTCACCCAGAACAGCAGAAAATTCTCAAGTAAGGGATTTTTATAGACGCAATGATGGTCATTACGGCATAGAAACAAAAACTAGGCCACTCATAACTGCCTTGTGATTGTGATTTTGTCCTCTTGGAGCTGAAGAAAAGAAAGCAAGATATTGTCTACACACCAAATCTGTGTATTGAGACAATCCATGAAAGTGCAAGTAACATAAGCACGGTTGATTTTGAGAAAGTCATAATCAAAGATTAGAAAACTTCGATCTCTATTTGGAAGCTTTGTAAAAGAAATCACGGAAGTGGAAAGTGGGGAAATATAAAATCACTGAGTGCCATAAGAACTGTATGAATGTAAGCAATACTTCAAGAGGTTTAGTCGGTGACAGATTTCAGTTACGACAAGAACGGATTCTAAACCAACGTTTGATTCATCTACATCTACATGGATACTCTGCACATTACATTTAAGTGCCCGGCAGAGGGTTCATCAAACCACCTTCACAATTCTCTATTATTCCAATCTCGTGCTTATGAAGATAAGTTACCAATAAAAGCTCGTAGGTAATGGGGATTAGGAAGTATGTAGCATTCATTGACACTCCTCTCGTTAACGATAATGTGAAGAACTGATGCAGAAATATGAGACGCAAAAGAAGAAACATGATGATTCAGAAAGGAAAGTCTTGGAATGTGTTATTCAAACTACTCTCATCAGATTTAAGTCAAAATCAGTGCTGTTTGCACCTTGCTAATTTAATATGATCTCTCGTATTTCGACGTTGCACAACTTGGATTACAGTGTTTAAAAATAGCACAAAAAGTTTCTAGCATGTTTTCATAGTTTAACCATTACTGATACGAAACAAGGTTATGCATACATGCATTAATTAGCTGCACACAAAACATCAGTATAATAAATTAAATAGTTTCAGAGACATACAAAAACAAAGGTTTTCTCAGAGGTCAAATTGTTGGACTTTTGCTGTTTTGGAAGCCATGGCTTCAGTTTGCATTAAATAAGCAGTAGCAATGAAAGTTCTCCGCAAACTAAATTGAGAATTAACTTTATTCGTAAAATATATCGCATGAAGAACGTGATTTCACTGATGTCACCTCCATCAGTGTGCTAGATGGAGAATTTTCAACTTACTTTCATATATGTGAGATATAGGACGAAGTTACCTACCTGTTTTCTTTTTCAGATTTTGTACAATGCAACATTTATTTGTAATCGTACTTGTTTTATAACTTGATTTCGTTAAGTTCATTCAAGCAATACATTTTTATGCGAGATAATACGTACACTAGTAGCTACATAATTGGTTGACTGCAAACTGTGATTTTATGTTTGAAGCTCTCGCACCAAACATACCAATCGTAGTGAAGAACACCCACAAATTATAATACGATAAGTGAAATAACAATTGCATTCTGCATATGCAGGAATATACAAATATTAGTCAATGTGACATTCCCTTAGGGATATGGGCGACATTATTGTCAAGAGTTCCTTATGTAAAAGAAAGTAAATGTCATGTGTAACCCGTAGTGTAGATAGATGCAGGTAACATACAGTAAATGCTCAGTGCGGTCCTACAGGAAAAAATATTTGAATGAAGTTATTCTTTGGGCACAGAAGGTTTCCTCGTTTGTATAATATTCAAGGGTCAATTTATTTTAATTTTATCGTTTGGAGACATGACGCAAAGAAATTATTTATGTATGCAATGGGCTTTAATGTATAAAGCATTCAGTAGTACTGCAGCTTAAAAGACCCAGTTTTTAACTGAACATATTTATTTTATTGGTCAGTGAGTGCATAAGTTTGAGATCACAGATACCTAGATGTATGCATTCATCACTGGGTGCCAGGATTCTTTTGTGTCAGTTGTCGCGTCTTTGATTTCTGCTAAACATTTATTGATGTGATAAAATGCCTAGTTGCAGTGTGGGTATGAGATAATGTTAAACTGAAGGATTCGTTGTGGATGACTGGGAAGTTAATTCAAATGTCTGAGGGCACATTCCTATAAGGATGACTGCGAACTTTAAAAAACAGACGTGACTACGGGCACGCGACCTGTTTGCGACGTGGAAGACAGGCTCTGCTGGATGATGAGCGTGTTTGGACAGCTAGGAGGGCGCGTCGTGTCGGCCGATCAGGGCGTGCGGCTGAGTGTCGTGGCGTCAGCGATACATGGTGGCACCTTTGAGTGTCAACGATTGGTGGACGCTGTGAGTATGAGACATATATCATCTTCTGGACTACGAACACGTAAACTCATGTGTGACACGCGATCAGAAAAAACCTACGCGCTTCAGCCGTTGGCGAGAAACGTGGAGATCGAAATTCCGATGGCTGAACATAGTGATCAGCATAAATCTTATGGATGACTAAATTCAATAAAACTGAACCCAAATAGTTAGTGAGAGAAAAGGAAAGGTTAAAAACGCGTCCTTGATTAGAAAAGTAGTTAGTAAGTTATGTTATGACAAAGGTTTTGCAACTAACAAGGGGAGGCCACGATATTGGGATTACAGATTTACTTCAAACTTTATACATCTTTAGCAGACCACTAAAACAACATAATGTGCAAGCAGTTAGGTGCACTACTCAGGCAATTCCGAGAAAACTGCTAGAGAATTTTTACGCGCCTATTATGTGCCTTAAGTATGTGTGCATGGGTGTTATGCGTTGCAGTTCGTAGTGGTCAAGTGGTGTATTCTTAATGTTGAAGGCATATCAGCTTCCTTTACGGATCACTGCGCTGTGACTACAAGCCTCAATATAGAACGGCAACGAATCAAATTGTTTCCCACTCCGTGGATGTTAAACGTTGCTTACCTAGCTGACCCCTCTCTCAATGACTTGATGCGAGCCTTGTGGAAGCGTACTCTACGGTCAACTGGGAAGTACTCTTCCACCCTTGATTGGTGGACATAACTGGCAATACCGAGGCTCAGGCTAACTTCGATACTTTTCTGTGCTGCCAAAGCGCGAGACTTTCGGAGAACTCACCACTATTACTATTCCATCCTGCATGAACTTTACGACGTTGCGGATCACCCCCTCTGCGAATTGCGGATGTTTCAAATGGCTCTGAGCACCATGGGACTTAACATCTGTGGTCATCAGTCCCCTAGAACTTAGAACTACTTAAACCTAACTAACCCAAGGACATCACACACATCCATGCCCAAGGCAGGATTCGAACCTGCGACCGTAGCGGTCGTGCGGTTTCAGACTGAAGCGCCTAGAACCGCTCGGCCACATCGGCCGGCGACCATGAAAAGAATACAAATGGAAGGATAGAAAATGCGATCCAAGCAACGATCTTTGGTGACGGAAAAACTGACTTTGTTATATCATTTGCTTCGGAATCAGACCCGTCGCCGACGCGCTTGTATTAATTCTCTCACGACAAAGGTGAGGGTGGGGGTGAGGCGGACAGGACGGGCGCAGACGGTAAGGGAGAAATCCAGGAGCCGGAAGGAGCGAGTGCTACGACCTACGATGATTGCCTGGATCTTGGAAGAATTGATTTTCAGGAGCCACTGGTTACACCATGCGGCAAAAAGGTCAAGGTGTTTCTGGAGAAGGCGTTGGGACCGTTGGAGGGTAGGGGCGAGGGCGAGGAATGTGGTGTCATCGGCATTTTGGAAGAGGGGGGGGGTTGGGAAATATCTGCCGTGTACAGGAGGTAGAGGAGAGGGGAAAGGACAGAGCCCTGGGGCACACCTGCAGAGGGGTAGAAGGTGTGGGAATTGGCATTATGGGTGGTAACATAGGAGGGGCGGCGGGAGAGGAAGGAGGCCATCAGACGGATGTAGGTGACAGGAAGGGCGTAGGTGTGGAGTTTAAACAGGAGACCGGGATGCCAGACACGGTCGTAGGCCTTTTCGAGGGCGAGGGAGACAAAAATGGCTGAGCGATGGGTGTTAAGCTGGAGGGAGAGGAGATTAGTGAGGCGGAGGAGTTGGTCATCGGCAGAGAAGAAAGGTCGAAAGCCACATTGGGTGTCGGGGAGGAGGTGGTTTCGGAGTAGGTGGTGATGGCTGCGCCGGGAAAGGATGGATTCCAAGAGCTTGCTGAACACCGATGTGAGACAGATAGGACGATAGGAAGAGGCATCAGATAGAGGCTTGTTGGGTTTGGAGAACATCAGGATACGGGAGGTTTTCCACAGGTTGGGATAGAAGCCAGCCAGTGGCAAGGATGACATTGTAGAGGGTGGCAAGGACTGAAAGGAAGGAGGGAGGGCAGTGTTTGAGGTGGCGGTAGGTAGTGCAGTCATGGCCAGGAGCAGTGTTGCGTTTAGTGCGGAGTGTGAGGCTGATGTCCTGTGTAGTGATGGGAGTGTTAAGTGCAGATGGAGGTGTGTGGCCCAAGTACTGGAAGCTAGGAGCAAGGGGAAGAACAGAGGTATTGGTACGGTCCACGACGTCAGGGAAGAGGAAATAATCAAAGTGGGGATCATCGGGGATGGAAAAAACATCTGAGAAGTGAGAGGCAAACTGGTTGGTCAGGAAAGGGACGGTCATCAAGGAGGAGAGTTATGGGGAGCGTGGTGTTGAGTTGTGTACATGTCTGGCGCCAGGCACGGCATTTCTTCGCAGTAAGCAGGTTGCGGATGTGTTGTTGTAATTGCCGGTGGCGGGTAAGTGTATCCCGGTCACGAGTGCGGAGAAAAGAGCGGTAGAGGCGGCGGGACTCTCGAAGGAGAAGGACGGCCTGTGGAGGCAGGGCGGGGCGGTGAGGGTGGACGGCTTTGGTGGGGATATGGGTGGCGACGGCGTCAGACAAGGTCTGGTGCAGAAAGGCAGAAGTGCGAGAGATATCAGCAGGCTGGAGGGTAAGGTCGTGGCCGTCAACCTGGGTACGAATGGAGTCCCGGTAGGCATCCCAGTTGGCATAGGAGTAATCATGGACCAGTTTAGGAGGGATGTCGGGGCGAGGAGCGTTGCGGAGAGGGCAACCATTAGAGATAGTGAGGAGAACAAGAGCATGGTCACTGCCAGTGAGGTCAAGGACATCCGCGGTGATGCGCCCAAGGAGGTTGGGAGAGGCAAGGACCACGTCGGGAGTGGTGTTGGATTCGAGTCGGGTATGCTGAGGGAGGGGAACCAGGTCTCCCTGGAGGTCTCCTTGGAGGTCGGCAGGATCACGGCTGTGGATATTGAGGTCGGCGGCAATCACGTAGATGGAGAAGGTGCAGTCAATGTGGGTCAGGAAATCGTATGGGATGGGCGTGCGAGGGCGGACATAAATGGTGTCACAGGTGACGGTAATGGTGGGGAAGAAGAGGCTGAGGGTGAGATGCTCGGCAGGATTGTTAAGGAGAGGTTGGGGCCGGACAGGGAGGTGCTTGAGGTGGCCTGTAGCAAATCCAGCACGCGCCAGAGAGTACGGGTTATCGGTGCGGTGAAGGGTGTAAGGAGCTGTGGAGATGGAGATACGGGGTCGAAAAAAGGTCTCATTTAAGACGAAGGCATCCACGCAGTGCTGACGGAGGGTGTGGAGGAAGAGGAGTTTGTGGGTGGGCAGGGAGGGAATATTGCGGTGCAGGATACGGTGGGTTGTTGTACCATGGGAGGGGAGAGTTAGACGAGGGTCGTGAGGGGGGTGAAGGTGAAGTGGGCCTGGTTGTGGGAGTATGTGGCGTAGATGGTAAGATGGAAGATGGAACGGGCAGCGAAGGCGATTTGGGAAAGGGTGTGAGAGCGCTGGAAGGGGTGGATGTTTTGGAGCACAATAGTGATGAAACGTATGATGTCCTCTGCAGTGGATGGAGGGCGGAGCGAGTTGTTGGGGTGGATGGGGTCATCAACAGGACGGACGGGGATGGTGAGCTCAGGGGTGACTGGAGGAGGTTTCGCTTTACACTTCGAGGAGTAGTTAGGATGTGGTTCATTACAGGTGTTGCAGGAGGGGGGAGAAGTGAGGTTGGGGCAGTTCTTGAGGGTGTGGGAAGCTTTGCAGTGGGGACAAGTAGGGCGGTTCTTGCAGGAAGAGGTAATATGGTCGTTGTATGTGAGGCAGCGTTGGCAGCGGTAGGACTGGACTGGGTAACAGGAGGGGTCCACCTTATGACGGCGATAGTAGATGAAGGCTCCCTCGGTGAGGTGGCGGTCAATGGAGGAGGAGGATTCAGAGAATATCCGCATAAGTCGGCTCGGCATCATTGAAGATGCGACGGGCCGAGCGGATTTCGATGTTGGGCTGGGAGTTGAGTTCCGCCAACACATCAGCCTCCGTGACCACGGGGCTAAGCTTCGTGATCACCTCTCCAGGCTCCTGCGCCAGCCTAAATACTGCTTGGCTCATGGATATGGCTCGTTCTATTTGCAGTCACGTGTCGAGCGGAAGGCAAAAGGTCCGCGGCTGTAGCGGCCTCTTGCTGCGCCGTGGACGCCTCCTGGTGGTCTCTAGGAAACGTCTGTGTTTCCGGGACGACCGGCCAGGCTGACCCCTATTCGGTCCGGAGCCCGCTGTACCGGTCTGCTTCGCGGGAAACGAGAGTTGCAGGCGCTTAGTCTGGACACAGTACTTTTCTTACAAGGGAACCTCCCCATCGCACCCCCCTCAGATTTAATTACAAGTTGGCACAGTGGATAGGCCTTGAAAAACTGAACACAGATCAATCGAGAAAACAGGAAGAAGTTGTGTAGAAGTATGAAAAAAATAAGCAAAATATACAAACTGAGTAGTCCATGCGAAAGATAGGCAGCATCAAGGGCACTGTAAGGTCTGAAGCGCCGTGGTCCCGTGGTTAGCGCGAGCAGCTGCGAAATGGAAGGTCTATGGTTCAAACCTCCCTCGTGTGAAACATTTTTTTTTCAGACTATTATCAAAGTTAAGGCACTCAAACACAATCAACTTCGCTCTCCAAGATTCCAGGACATGTTCCGATTTGCTTGGACACATGCAGGATTTGACGGTCTACACACGGAAAAATTTGAAAACGTTAGAAACATATGTTTTGACAGAGCACAGGGAAAACTTTGCGACTGTGAAACTGTTGCAGTCATTTGTTGCAGTTCATGTGACAGACTCCTATGTTTTCATCACTTTTTTGGGAGTGATTATCACATCCACAAGAAAACCTAAATCGGCAAGGCAGGAGAATCTTTTTACCCATTCGCCAAGTGTAGAAGTTAGATGGGTCGACAACATATTCCTGTCAGGTGACGCACATGCCGTCACCAGTGTCGTATAGAATATATCAGACGTGTTGTCCTGTGGAGGAATCGGTTGACGTATGACCTTGCGAGCAAATGTTTTCGGTGCCCACTGGAGAGGAACGTCATTTCGTCTATTAATCGCACGGTTTTGCGGCGCGGTGGCAAAACACAGACACTAAACTTATTACAGTGAACAGAGACGTCAATGAACGAACGGACGGATCATAACTTTGCGAGAATAAAGAAAGTAAAATTTTCACCCGATGGAAGACTTGAACCAAGGACCTCTCCCTGCAGAGCTGCTCACGCTAGCCACGTGACCACGGCGCTCCTGAGCTCACAATATCCTTAATGTTGCTTGTGTTGCGCATGGACTACTCAGTTCGTATATTTTGCTTATTTTTCTTCCTGTTTTCTCGATTGATCTGTGTCCAGTTTTTCAACGCCTATCCACTGTGCCAACTTATAACTAAATCTGAGGGGGGTGCGATGGGGAGGTTCCCTTGTTAGAAGCTGAAAATAAAGTAGCGGTCTTAGAAACATAGGCGAATTCCGAATAAATTTTCATTGGAGATAAATCACCCAAAACAAAATTTTTGCTGATAGTGCAGTACTCTAGTGTATCCACTTGAACGAAACACGCACAGCGGATTATACACTGACGAAAAAAAAACCTCTTAACACGAAGAAGGAGTTGTTGGACATAAACGGAAGGTTATTAAGCGTGTTTCTACATCGGAAAGATGATATTAATTTAAATTACGGGCAATTCGCTTCAAAGTGGCACTAGTAGCGCTACTATGACGACCCAAATAGGTTTTGCCTTAAATATTTAGTGTAATGACAGAGTGTGTTGGTTGGATTTGAGATTGGAGGTGGTGAGCTGACGTTAGTCAAGAATGCATTTAAGTCGACAAAGACGCCGTTACCAGCATCTCATTGTGTCTGAATGAAGTTGTGTAAAAAGACTACATGATGCTGGATGTTTCTTCCGCGATATTGCAGAAAGGCTTGGCAGTAACATAGCCACTGTAGCTGACTGCTGGCAACGGTGGTCACGAAAATGTACGGTAGCAAGAAGACCTAGCTTTGTATTGCCACGTGACACTCCAGAGAGGGAAGAACTTCATGTTCGGCGTATACCCCTGGCATTGTAACTGAATCTGCAGCAGCAATCTGAGCCGCAGTTGGCACCACAGTGAAACAACAAACTATTGCAAATCGATTACCTCAAGGCCAGCTCCGAGCCAGATGCCCTGTAGCCTGCATTGAACTGACCCCAAACCACCCCATTTGCGTCTGCAGATGAAAGCTGGTTCTGCCTTGGTGCCAATAATGGCCTTGTGTTGATCAGGAGGAGACCAGATGAGGGCGTGCAACCATCCTGTCTGCGTGCTAGACACACCGGACCTACATCTGGAGTTACGGTCTGGGATGTGATCCCGTATGACAGCAGCAGCAGTCTCTTGTTATCCCACGCTCTCTGACTGCAAATCTGTACTATAATCTGGTGATTCGACCTGTTGTGCTAAGCTCATGTACAGCATTCCAGTAGGTGTTTTCTAACAGGATATCGCTCACCCACGTACAGCTGTTGTAACCTAACATGCTCTACATAGAGTCAATGTATTGTCTTGGCCTCTTAGATCACCAGATCTGTCTGCAATCGATCACATATGGGACATCATCGGACGACAACCCCAGCGTTATCCACATACAGCATTAACGGCCCCCGTACCGACTGACCAACTGCAACAAGTTTGGAACAAATCTCACAAACTGACACTCGGCATTTCTACAACACAATGCATGCGCGTTTGCGAGCTTGCGTTGAACATTCTGGCGGCTACACCGGTTGTTAATGTACTAGTATTTCATATTTGCAATGGTTTATGTCGCGTTTACATTAATTTCCGATCTCGCAATGTTAATCATTTAAACATGTTACCTAGACAAATACTCGTATATTCCCCAGATTTCATTATTCTACATTAATTATTTTTTTGTTTCGTGTTTTTTTTTACTGTCAAGGGGTAAAAATCTTATAATCATAAGAATGCCACAGATGAAGTCGAAAGAGTGCACTACGCTATTGTGCTAAGTTAACAACAGTTCAGGAATCGGTGCTCTGTAGGCGTGTACCCGTGACAAACAAACCGTGATTCAGTTGTGTAATTAGCCAGGGAACGTGAACAACGTAAATATAACTTAAAAATAATACTGTCTTGTGGCATGAATATTTAACTTGGTTTAACCTTGTGGTGCAATTGTGTCATGCAGTTGATAGCTGTTAATGTTGCTTCTTTGACGTTTCTAATCTGTCCTGATTCTGCAAATGCAAGCATTCTACTCCAGTGGATACTCCCTACTTGTGCTGTGCTCAGCGACGTTAACAGTGCTCCACTAAGTGAACAACTGAGCCACAGAATTCAAATAATATTTCACTGCTTTGTCGGCTGCTTCCCTTCTCACAGAACAACAGCAGAGTACATCTTTGTGAATTATTTTACGAGCTCCTAACTCGAATCCCCTTATTTTCATTTACCTGTGTACTTTGTAAGTTGATTCGTAAGTGTACTGCACGTTTGGTTACTTGCTAGTTACTGTTTCACGTTTTAATAAATATGTAGTGTATAGTTCGCCGTCTCTAGTATGGGTGAATATTGTGATTGCTGTATTCTGATACAAGCTGAGAGCTGGTTATTCTTCGTTCACATCTGCAAGTGATTCTGTCATCGGACACGCTGTGTGAGGCGGTTGCAGAAGGGTAAACCGGGGGAGGGGGCGGGGGCGACAAGGAACGTCTAATGCGTCCCACATGTCCCCTGATGCGGCCACTACTGTGGCCTCCCCATGCAATTGACGACTGAAATTTAACTGAAATGAAGTCAGGTGGAAAGATATCGACAATTTTAAACTAAAATATCTGTTGTATTTCAGCGAATTTTTTGGTGCAGTGGACAAATGCGGCACGATACATAGCTCAATGAGACGTGTATGCAAAACAATGTAACGGTTCAAAAATCCTTTTTCATTCCTTAGACATCTACGTGTTAGAGTCCCACTTTATTTACAACGTGTGTAGTGGGAAGAATATTCACTCACAGCACTTCACCTCAGCCTCATTCGCGAGATTTTAGAAACCTACCATCAAGAAAGGAAAGCATCAAGAGGTCGTAGATCAGACGAGAAAAATCGACAGCGGCTGCGGGAAAGGCACTTCCCACGCACTGCTGTATGGTCAGTAAAACAACACAAATATGTAAGGAGATGCATCGTATGCGGCAAGAACAATATACGAAATAAATCGTTTTAGTAATGTGTACAATGTGATGTGGGCAGTGTGTTGTGCCTTGTATCGAAACATATCTGAGGTGCCTCCAGCATGTCCCACGTGTCCCCCGGTGGGTGCACTCCTGTGGCTGACCCGATTACTGCCAGAACCGAGGTTGACTCCTCATCTGTGGTCGAATGTGAGGTGATTCCAGTATGAGTTAAGTAATGAGAGACTTTCCGTTCGGCTGCTCGAAGGGCCTTCTCGATTTGTCTGAGAAAAAGGTTTCAGTTGCTGTCTATGGCTCATAAAGGCCCTGAACCAAGTGCAGTACTTTGTCCTGTTTCAAAGGAGGCCTCTGAGCCTCAAGATCTGGGCATTCACAGAGGATGAGACTACTGGTAATTGGGGAGCCTCTTGTTGGGTACATGGTGGGACCCATCAGGGATATGGCTACCAAGGAGGGGATGAATTAAAGCGTGCTCTCTGTGTACATACCGGGTGGAGTCATCTCAGATGTGAAACGGGTTCATCCAGATGCCGTGAAGAGAACAAGGTGCAGCAGCCAACTGCAGGAGGCTGCGTATGTAGGTGCTAATATCGTGTGTCACTTTGGATCGGAAGAGATTCTCTCTGGTTCCAGCGGCTATCTGAATTTGTAAAAACTGTCAGTCTTGCTTGCGAGGTGAAGCAGAACTCACCAACTGTAGTATCGTAAACAGGAAGTATCGCCAGCAGGACCGATTTGAGAAGTTTTGTACACAACTGTGTGAAGGGCTTGAATCAGAGGCTATGCCGGATTTGTGACGTAGGATGCAGATTCCTCGACCTGCGCCGTAGGATGGTGGTGCATCGGATTCCGCGTAAAATATATGAGACGTCCATTACACACAGGAGGCAGCTACACCGGGAGCGGGGTCTGTGTGGAGAGGACTGGGCGGTTCTTTGGGTTAGAGGATCTCGGTAAGAACGGAAACGGGTTCAGTCTGAAAGGGTGCTGGTTAACAACAGGATGTGGCTAGACCTAGAAACCCGAGGTATTATAGTTGCAAATTGTCGTAACTGTGTTTAGAATGAACCAGAACTCCAAGCGCTAATAGAAAGTACAGAAACTAGAATCATTTTCGATACTGAAAATTCGCTGAAGCTAACGGTTTATAAAGAGGACGGATCAAATCAAATAAAATACAGCTGACGGTGCGTGTTTGTTGATGTTTGCAGTAGTTTATCTTCTAGTGAATCTTAAGTATATACTTCCTGTGAATTTGTATGAGTAAAGGCTTTACTTGACAACCGTAAGAAATTAATAATTGATTCCTTTTACCGAATACCTGACTCGGATAAAATAAGCTGCTGAAAGATTCAAAGAAAATTTGAGTATCATCTCAAACAGTTACTGTACTTATACAGACACAGTTATTGGTGACTTCAGTCCACCCAAGGTATATTGGCTAAAATTGTCTACATGTTCAAAGCCAGTGTTTGGCACAAAACGTCTTCCGAAATTGTACCAAACTGTATCTTCAAAAATTACTTTGAGTAATTTGTTCAGGAGCCCACTCGAAGTGTAAACGACTATGAAAGCATTCTTCACGTTTTGGTGTTATCTTACTCTCGCACAAATAACTATTAAAATTCTCTGTTTTTGCGCAAATTTGGAAAGCTTCGAGAGGCGTAAGATATACCAAAGAATAACTTTTTACTTATCTTCATTATCTCGTTGTTGTTGTCGTTGGCTCAAAGTGTTGTCTAAGGGTACATTCTTGCACCTGATATTTCGATTTTGTAGGTTCTTGATGACTAAATAACTGATGAAGATTTGCCTGTATTATTCTTGAAATTTATTCTTTGTCACTTCTTTCAACATCGTACCGTTTTTACATTTTCCAGATTAAACAAACAATAACTACACAATTGGTGAAAAACTTAGAAAAGTCTACTTCCATCAGAGATATGCCCACCACTACTTAAATTCTGCGGTACTCACATTATTCCAAAGACTTTACAAAGCAAAAGAGTTTACAAATTTTCATTACCAAAGAAGAATCTTCGCTAAAATATATCATTATTTTGTAAATAAATCTAGAAACATATTTAATAATTAGCGTTAGATTCTGCAATTAATAATATGAGTTTTAGGTATACTGGGAATTTCGTAATTTCAAATATTTTTAAAAGAGTAATTTTAACTGTTAATACATATCGATTGTAGCACATTAATTTCTTTTTCATACATTTTAGCCTGATATATAATACATCGTATACAAAATCATATGAATTCTTTTAATGAAACAACTGAGATAATTTTAACCTATGCAAGAATCGATAGTATACGTGGTATCGGTTATCTCTATAAAAGAAAGGGTAATGTCAGAGGAGAGTAATTCATTATATTGGCAACATATAATCCTGAGCAAGTAGTGAGAATTATGAGGGATCTAGAGATTAGAGACTGTTAGGTCATTGTCGCGAGACAGATTACCATAACATTCAAACACACCAGAAATATACACAACACATATCTATTTACAAAGCAGATAAAATTTAGCTTGACGCCCTCCTAAAAGCAGTATCCATTCACTGCGAACTAACTATGTAAGCGTAGACCCGATGTGGCTTAAATTCTAATGTATGATCGGCGTAACCGATCCACCACGCTACACAAGACATGTCAGAAAGCAACGAAAGAGCATGCCACATTTAAAAGAACTATTCAATATTGGCGAAGTTTTACAAAAATTCGAAGTTTAGTGCGGTTTTCAAAGCGAGATGTTTTCAACAGTTTTCGCAACAGAATTCTGTCTGAAAATCTGGCATAAAATCCTTTGGCATTATTAAATACGGTTTTTCGAATTTGCTCCATGAACGAAGACGAAGTCCATATTCCAGAATTCGACTCAAAAACTGATGCCAAACTCAGTAATTTAGAAGTAGATATCCTCAGTGTAGCGAAGTAACTCAAATTCCATAATAAAGACAAACCTTCCGCTTCATGTTGTACACCAGTTAAATTCCCTTCAGGTATGTCGATATAACAGCTTCGTAACAATAACAATACACAGCCGCTCGCTCCATGAAATATCCATACCTAAAAAGTAAAAAGTTGCACGGGTTACACCAACATACATGAAAGGAAAGAGAAGTAATCCGCTGAACTACAGACCCAAAATATTAAAATCGATTTGCAGTAGGATTTTGGAACATATACTGTGTTCCGACATTAATAAATACCTAGAAGAAAACGATCTATTAACGCATAGACAAATATTCAGAAAATATTGTTCGTGTGCAACGCTACTATCTGTTTATTCTCATGAAATAGAGTGCTATCGACATGGGATCGCAAATGAATTCGATACTTCTAGATTTCCAGAGCAGTTTTGACACCGTTCCTTACAAACGGCTTCTATTGAAACTGCGTGCGCCTGGAGTGTGGTATCAGCTGTGTTACTTTCAGGAAGGTCGCAGTTCGTAGTACTCGATGGAAAGCCATCGAGTAAAGCAGAAGCGGTATCTGGCGTTCAACAAGAAACTGTTATTGGACCGCTCTTGTTCCTAATCTGTATGATCTAGAAAGCAATCAGAGCAGCCTTCTTAGACTGTTTGCAGAAAAGTCTGTCATTTACTCTCTAGTAAAGTCATCAGAAGATCAAAACCAATTGAAACATTTTCTGGGAGAATGGCTCATAAGACGAAATAGTTCTTTGAGATAGGACAATTTGAATAGTTACTTTTAATATATTTGAATACCAACCTCATTATAATGTACACATATGTTTTAGTATTATGTGTACTATTTCTAAGTAAATGTTTCTGTAATACTAACTATTGTAACCTGTATTTTTAATGTGAAAAATAATATTTCTAATAGACGTTTTGAGGCCCTTCTTCCATAAATTAGTATCAGTAGCTGCTAACGAGCAAACATTTCTTTCAACACGTGTTATTTTAACCCCCAGGACACATTAACACATAAGAGTAACATTATTTTTAATAATACATATGATCGGGGAACACCCAAAAAGGCAAAAAAAGGAAAATAAAAAATAATTTGATAACAAAGTAGAACTATACAAATAAATACCGATGTTTTGTTTTGTGGTCCATACATTTTGGTGGACAGTTTCCAGTTACTGAAGAACCTTTTTTCCTCTATTATTCTTCTTTCTGTTCTGCACGGATGTCTACTTTCTAAATAACGTCTTGCAGCTGGTGACTACCTTCAAACATATTGTGTAACGACAAACTACTTTTCTCATCCATGAACTTAAATAAAGCCATGACATCCTTTCGCTTTTCTGGCTTCACTGAACTAAACGCCACTGTTGATGGTTTCAGGTTTTCCAGTATTTCAGTACTTTATTTCTGTTTCCAAAGACGGAATGATGTATTTGGACCTTTCCATCTTACTGAGCCTAGTGATGGACAATATGCTTCGTATTTCGGAACAAAATACTTAGAATTTTAAACAATTTCCTTGTGATATGTTTCATTTGTGACTTATGTACTCTCCTAACAAGGGGTCGTTTTTATTGGCTGCAAGTTTCTTTCAGAAGCATAATAAATTCTCACAGACCTCTGTTTTAGGTTGTTAGAAGCTTGAGTCACAATTTACCTTGAAATATTTAACATAGGTTACATAATTCAATTTAAAAATTTCCCCTATAGTCTCATAGAATCTCTTTAATAAACGGTCATACAATGATTCAATATTAAGAGTTGGATTTTCAGAATCCCTTAAATACGATATTTGTTTGCAGTAATGAATATGTCGACTCGAATTCCTCCTAAGTGCTCTATTAGGATCTCTGAAACATCAGCTGTTATTTTGTGAGGGCGATTGTCATGTGTGCCCCTTCTTTCCTGAAACGAATCGTTAACTAGTTTCTTGTTGTTGTACGATTCCTAGTCTTTAGAAAGATATCTGGTACAAGCTTACCATATAAGCACGACATACTTTCGACGTAGTGCCAGGAATACACAGAGAATACTCCGAGGTATTTTCGCTAAATCTCTTTGTATTTACCATCAGCTTCTTGTTAGGCATACTAGAGTTCTTCACTGTAGATTCATTTAAGACATGACCTTGCAATGTTTCACCTGGATCTGCATAGAAATTGTCGATGATCCCCTCTTGGCAACTACCAACTGCCTGTAAGTAACACATTTTTGACAACACGATGACGTAATTGGACATATCGTCTTCCTCCGCATTCAGATTGTCGTCGTATCCTACCCATCACTACTATTTACTGTTGCATAGCCTCCAAACAGGTTTCTGCATAATGTGAACACAAAGCTAATGCCGATACTCCAAGTAAGCTTACTGCACGTAAGCACTCGCAACATTGAACTGAATGAGAAGCACTGCGTAGACGTGAAACAAGACAACTTTGCCCTGATCTGTAAGATAGAGACAATGCAATAAACCCTTGTAGAATATTCTACATGCCCACTGATTATTTTTAAACTATTTCAGGTAAAAAGGCACAGAGATTGAAAAACGCGAGCTCATACACACGAGTACTGGAAGGAATCCGCTAAAATTCGGTGACGCTATACTTTATGGAAATCAGGAGGCTGTCAGTTCAACTAAAGACTTAGGAATTAAAATTATGAACAACTTAAATTGGAACCATCACAGAGATATTGTTGTGCATAAGGTGAACCATAGACTGCTAGAAAGATGCAACAGGTCTACTAAAAAGACTGCCTACACTCAGCTGGAGTATTGCTGCTCGGTATCCATACCTGATACATAAAGACACCCAGCAGTACAGTAAAAGATGAAGAGATGTTTGTATCACTATAGAAACAAAGCTGTTTCCACAACGAAGCTCAGTCTCGTAACCTGGCAGGAAACACGAAGAGAATCTTGTCGTCTATAAAGCACCAGGCGCAAGATGTAATCAATACCTTCACTCTACGATAACAATGATGTTAGTAATCACAGTACCACTACGGCACAGTTACTAAACACTATTTTCCGATATTCCTTCATCGAAACATACGAAGTAAATATTCTTGAAATAAAATGAAAAACAAATGTCAACAAGACTAAGACGTAGATATCCTCGTGTATCGAAGCAGCTTAAATCACTTAATAAAGGCAGGGCCTCTCGTCCACACTGTGTACCAGTAAGGTTCCTTTCAGAGTGTGCTGATACAATAGCTCCATAGCAGTCACATACAACCGCTCGCTCGTAGAAGATCCGTGCCTAAAAACTGGAAAGTGGGTCAGGTCACACCGACACTGAAGAAAGGAACTAGAAGTTGAATGACAGATCCATTTCAGTAACATCGATTTGCTACAGGATTTTGAAACATATACTGTATTCGAACATTATGAATTGCCTCGATTACCTCGAAGAAAACGGTTTATCGACAAATAGTGAACAGGGAATCAGAGAATATCGTTCTTGTGAAACACGAAGTAATGGGTCCTATCGACAGGTGATGTCAAATTAATGCCATATTTATAGATTTCCAGAATGCTTTTGAGACCGTTACTCACAAGCGTCTTGTAACCGAACTGCGTGCGTCCGGAGTATCGTCTCAGTTGTGGGACTGGAGTCGTCGTTTCCTGTCAGAAAGGTAACATTTCGTAGTACTTGACGCAAAGTCATCGAGTAAAACAGAAGTGGTACCTGGAGTTCCACCAGGCAGTTTTGTAGGTCTTCCGATGTTCTTAAAATGCATAAACGATTTAGGAGACAATCTGACGAACCCTCTTAGGTTGTTTGCAGATGATGGAGTCATCTACCGTCTAGTTAATTCATCGGAGATCAAAGCTAATGGAAGAACGATTTGCACAAGCTACCTATGTGGTTCAGACTGTGGCATTTGGCCCCAAATAAAATAAAGTGTGAGAGGTCATCCACATGAGTACTAAAAGGAATCAGTTAAATTTCGGTTACACAATAAATTGTACAAATCTAAAGGCTGTCAGTTCAACTAAAAGCGTAGGTATTATCATTCTAGCACCTTGGTGAAAGCAAACCCAAGAATGCATTTTATTGGTAGAACATTCAGAAGATGAATTAGGTCTATTAAAGAGAATGCCTGCTCCACGCTTTCCAATCCTCTTTAAAGTATTGCTGTGCGGAATTGGATCCTTACCAGATATCATTGACTGAAGACATCGAAAAGGATCAAAGAAGGTTAGATCATTTTGTGTTCTCGAGAAATAGAGGACACAGTGTCACGGATATGTTACGTGTTTTGGAGCGGCAATCGTTAAAATAAAAGCGTTTTCCGTTGCGGCGAGACATTTCCACGAACCTTCAATCACCATATTTCTCCTCCAGATGCAAAAATGTTCTGTTGGCACCCACCTACCTAGGAAGAAATGATCATCATAATAAAAGAAGAGAAATTAGAGCTCTCACGGGAAGATTTAACCGTTCGTTTTTCTCGCGTGTTATTCATGCGTGGAGTGGTAGGGAATAAATTGAGTTAAATTGGGTCGATGAGCCCTCTACAAGGCACATGAATGTGCACTGCACGATAGTCACGTGGATGTAGACGTAGGCATAGTGAATATATGGCTGCATGCTAACATTTTACATGAAATGTTTGTATTCAGATCTATTGTACAATTAGTTGTAATTAATCTTTCTAAAAGATTTAAGAATCATTCAGGGTTATAATTAGACAGAAGGCAAAGGATCGTAATGTGAGTCCTTTTAGCTCCGAAACTAACGGTCGGAAAAAGTACAAAGATATTTTTATTAACATAAATGACTTACATGTTATATCAATAATTTAACTTCATAATAGCTGCTGAAGGTTATATAGGCCAGACTCATTTCAAATGCAGCAAAAAATTTCGTATCATTTCCAACGTCCTTGACCTCCACTATATAAGGAACAGACAACTATGGCACCACCAACTCATTTCTCTTACAAGCTAGCTCTTTCTGCAGTTTTATACGTCAACTATTTCATGTAACTCCATAGACAAAAGTCGTAGGAGTGAAATCCAATATCGTTCTGCTTATCGGACAAGATGTCCCATTACAATCCAATGATAGTGGGCTAACACTGTTGCTATGAGGATGGACCTCGCCATCAAATCATTATAATAACTTGTTTCCTATGATGACTTAGCAAGTCGATATTGTTTGAACTGGTTGTTGTGCTTGTGCTATTTTCTTAGTAATAAACCTTTTAATGGTTTCTAACAATCTTTTCTTCCAAGCATAAAAGATGTGTCTGGAGGAGCTACAGGAATAAGGGTGACAAATAACAGTAAATGAAGTGAAAAGAAAAACTGAAGAAACCGAGAAATGTGTCGAAGAGAACGACAGAGTTTATTTTAACTTGCAGCTCAGATGCATATCGGAACATACCGTTATAAAGGTACGATAGTTTAAAATGAATCTACGTCTGCCTTTGAAATGCCAGTCTTTTGGGTACATCATAGTTCAAGGTAATGGTAAACTTATCTGGGATGGTTCCGCGTGAGACAGTATGTCAGATTACATCCTTAACAAACAGTCTGAACTGTGTGTAGCTGTAAATGCAATACATTCCTTACAGAGTGGAAAATTCAAGACTTTAAACTACGAAATAAATCCCTCATGGCGAAGCAAAACAATCGTTCTCGTCAATGAAATCTCTAAAACGCGCGACTTGGTTTGAAGAAACCCGAACTCAGGGTAAATCAGACCGAGAATGCCGCAAAAACACGTACCTGCAAATTAGGTGCGAAAATTATTTGTGACTTATTGCCCAAAAATACTCCCACATCAACAGTTAGTACAGTGATCAAAGAAATATTGCTATAGCACTGACGGAGCAGAGCGTAAAATAACTCCCCTATACACTGGCACCATTTAATTAATGTAGAGAAAACCTCGATGTAAGGATCAAGGGTAAAGGAAAGGCAGCTTCAGTAAACTCATGAGATTACAAAATGCCCTCGTTCTTGGAGAGTGAAAACTGACTAGTTGATGTTGGCGTTTGCATGGGTGAAATAAAATACCAGCTATCATTTCCCTAACAGCTGGCACACATTTTTGAGTCTGAGAGTACATTGGAGAGGAAGGGTGGTGGAGTTTGTATCCTCACCAACAATTGCTTTCGTCCATCTTTGTATAATAGGAGAGAATTTAGAACACATGAAGAGAGGCTAAACCTCAGTACATGTTAGACCCAGACGTCCAATATTAGGTGCCTAGGGAACCTGCTTTCTCGGATCGGACAATTCAAGCAAATCGTATTAATAAAGTTTATTACAATAAGATAAATAAAAATACTTAACTTTGAGTATTCATAAAGGTGAGTCGGAAGCAAATGAGGACATGCAAATAATCAATGTCCTTTAGTATATACAATTCCACTACAAGCAAACCAATACAGTTCATAAGCAACTGCTGTAGCGTTCGTAGGGCAGCTCATCTTCAACTCGGTCCGCTGCTAGGCGGCGCGGTGCTTATATTATCTTTGTGCAGATGTCACTTCTGTCTCAGTGTCGTCCTAGAGATTGGTCCGACAGCGAACTATTGGCAGACGTCGTCTCACACTCCTCTCTGCTGTAACGTTCCTGCCCGACGTGCCGGCGCTTGACGTTACGCCGGAACCACATGTACCTAAAATACCAGTTCAATGATACTGACGCTCCATATACTACAGTAAAAAATCTTGTAACTGAGATAGGGAAAGACGCTGCCATTTTCATAACTAAGCTACTCAGTTTTTGGTTTTTGCCTATGTCTATCCTTCAAATGAGAAATGAAATAGTGAAGGCAGCAGAGGATCAAGTAGGTAAAAAGACGAGGGCTAGTAGAAATCTTTGGGTACCTGAAGAAATATTGAATTTTATTGATGAAAGGAGAAAATATAAAAATGCAGTAAATGAAGCAGGCAAAAAAGGGGAGCAAACGTCTCAAAAATGACATCGACAAGAAGTGCAAAAAGGATAAGCAGGGATGGCTAGAGGACAAATGTAAGGATGTAGATGCATATATCACTTGGGGTAAGATAGATACTGCCTACAGAAAAATTAAAGACACCTTTGGAGAAAAGAGAACTACTTGTATGAATATCAAGAGCTCAGATGGAAACCCTGTTCTAAGCAAAGAAGGGAAAGCAGAAAGAAGGAAGGAGTATATAGAGGGTCTATACAAGGGCGATGTACTTGAGGACAATATAATGGAAATGGAAGAGCATGTAGATGAAGGTGAAATGGGAGATATGATACTGCGTGAAGAGTTTGACAGACCACTGAAAGGTCTAAGTCGAAACAAGGCCCCAGGAGTAGACAACATTCCATTAGAACTACTGATATCCTTGCGAGAGCCAGCCCTGACAAAACTCTACCATCTGGTGAGAAAGATATATAAGACAGGCGAAATACCCTCAGATTTCAAGAAGAATATAATAATTCCAATCCCAAAGAAAGCAGGTTTTGACAGATGTGAAAATTACCGAACTATCAGTTTAATAAGTCACGGCTGCAAAACACTAACGCGAATTCTTTACAGACGAATGGAAAATCTAGTAGAAGCCGACCTCGGGGAAGATCAGTTTGGATTCCGTAGAAATATTGGAATACGTGAGGCAATAGTGACCTGACGACTTATTTTAGAAGAAAGATTAAGGAAAGGCAAACCAACGTTCCTGGCATTTGTAGACTTAGTGAAAGCTTTTGACAATGTTGACTGGAATACTCTCTTCCAAATTCTAAAGGCGGCGGGGTAAAATACAGGTAGCGAAAGGGTATTTACAATTTCTACAGAAAACAAATGGCAGTTATAAGAGTCAAGGGGCATGAAAGGGAAGCAGTGGTTGGGAAGGGAGTGAGACAGGGTTGTAGCCTATCCCGAATGTTATTCAATCTGCATATTGAGCAAGCAGTAAAGGAAACGAAAGAAAAGTTCGGAGTAGGAATTAAAATCCATCGAGAAGAAATAAAAACTTTGAGGTTCGCCGATGACATTGTAATTCTGTCAGAGACAGCTAAGGACCTAGAAGAGCAGTTAAACGGAATGGACAGTGTCTTGAAAGGAGAATATAAGATGAACATCAACAAAATCAAAGCGAGAATAATGGAATGCAGTCGAATTAAATCAGGTGATGGTAAGAGAATTAGATTAGGAAATGAGACACTTAAAGTAGTAAATGAATTTTACTATTTGGGGACCAAAATAAGTGATGATGGTCGAAGTAGAGAGGATATAAAATGTAGACTATCAACGGCAAGAAAATCATTTCTGAAGAAGAGAAATTTGTTAACATCGAGTATAGATTTAAATGTCAGGAAGTCGTTTCTGAAAGTATTTGTGTGGAGTGTAGCCATGTGTGGAAGTGAAACATGGACGATAAATAGTTTGGACAAGAAGAGAATAGACGCTTTCTAAATGTGGTGCTACAGAAGAATGCTGAAGATTAGATGGGCAGACCACATGACTAATGAGGAGGTATTGAATAGAATTGGGGAGAAGAGAAATTTGTGGCATAACTTGACTAGATGAAGGGATCGGTTGGTAGGACATGTTCTAAGGCATCAAGGGATCATGAATTTAGTATTGGAAGGCAGCGTGGAGGGTAAAAATCGTAGAGGGAGACCGCGAGATGAATACACTAATCAGATTCAGAAGGATGTAGGTTGCAGTAGGTACTGGGAGATGGAGAAGCTTGCACAGGATAGAGTAGCATGGAGAGCTGCATCAAACCAGTCTCTGGACTGAAGACCACAACAACAGCAACAACAACCCTTCAAAACCGGTCCTGCCTGTAAGACAATCCACCAAGAAATGATGGGCATGTTGTGAACAATAGCAGTTTCCATTACGATCGGTTAGTAGGACATGTTCTAAGGCATCAAGGGATCACGAATTTAGTATTGGAAGGCAGCGTGGGGGGTAAAAATCGTAGAGGGAGACCGCGAGATGAATACACTAAGTAGATTCAGAAGGATGTAGGTTGCAGTAGATACTGGGAGATGGAGAAGCTTGCACAGGATAGAGTAGCATGGAGAGAGCTGCATCAAACCAGTCTCTGGACTGAAGACCACAACAACAACAACCCTTCAAAACCGGTCCTGCCTGTTAAGACAATCCACCAAGAAATTATGGGCATGTTGTGAACAACAGCAGTTTCCATTACGACAACAGCTGCTCACAGGACTGAATGAGGTCGACCTTGGCTTGAAACCACAGTCAGGCATCCAATAGCACGTATACTTGTTCTGTCTATCAACCGCTTTTAATCCAATACCAAATGTTTGTGTCTGTCTGGAACAGCGCGTGAAATGCTCCAGTACCATCAGTGTTTGGCTACAGTTGTATACACCACGTCTGACTAATCTTGTGGACTCTTTTCCTCTATGTATTAAGCCCCTTATTAAGGCCGAGACGGCGTTAGTGTAACTACTCCTGAGGGAAGTAATTGTTTGTCTAGTGTGCTTAGCTAAGGCTATTCGAATATGATAAAGTTTGATGCAGGGATATCATACGTCTTGTCCTTTCAAAATTGTTACTAAACGCAGGGAAACTTTTAGTTGCAATTTCGTTTGATACAGACACTCGTTATATTTCGTTATTTTATCTATGTGACATGGGCATCACTAAAATCAGTCTATTCAGTTAGCAGTTACAAGTATTTGTACGGGGCTTTATCTAATGTAACAACTACAAGCAAACAACCATGAGAAAGGTGGATGTTTGGTCTACTTTATTGGCGGAATATGAAGCAAATAATATGTCCCATAATTTCGTCGCTAAGAAAATCTTCGCATGTTCACTTCTTGAGTATTGTTTATTTATCTAACACCCTTACAAAATTAGATACGTATAACAGATGGAGAAGATCAAAAGAAAGCTTCAAGATTCTTCACCAGCTCGCTCTTTGAACTCAGAAAACAAAAAACGATACTGCAGGTATAGAAGGACACTCAGACGGAATGGGAACTTTGAAAAATAAAGAAGAGATCACGATGGAAACCATTCAAATCTAGGTACAAATGTGCTCACACATGATATAGGACTCATGAAGAGTTACAGAAACTACTAAATGACAGGAAATTATACTACAAGATGATAATGGAGTTCTTCAATACAAAAACATGACAAACTATATAAAAACACACGACTAGGTAGCGGGAGTTCTGGTCCTGTAAGAGTTCTGGCAGATTGGGTTCATTGTTCACCTCTGGTAAACAACGTCGCACGCAGAAGACGAAGAGATAGTGATGTATATGAGGATCTTGTACAGGTAATTCAGTGCATAAAGGATAGTCAAGGGGGATTCGAATACAGTTGTAGGGGAAGGAGTAGAAGAAAAGGTTCAGGAGAATATGGGCTAGAAAGCAGGAATAAGAGAGGAAAAGACTAACTGAAATAAATTTCTGATGGTAATAGCGAATAATCTATCCAAGAATCAGTAGAGGAGAAGGTATACTTGGGAAAAGCTATGAGATACAGGAAGATTTCAGTGAGATTACATAATTGTCAGGCAGAGATCCCGAAATCAGATACTTTGATTGTAAGGCGTACCGAAGAGCAAATATAAAAGCAGATTACAGTTTTTTAATGATGAGGAATAGACTGAAGTGTATGAGACCAGTCAGGAAGAATCAATGCACAAAGAAGTGGGATACGGAGGTACTAAGGAATGAAAACCTACGCTTGAAGTTCTCTGAGGCTATAGATCTTGCGATAATGAATAGGTCAGGAGGCAGTTGAGTTGAAGAGAAATGGACATCTCTAAAAATGGCAGTCGCAGAGAAAAGCGTCGGTGTAAGGAAGGTAACTGCCAAGAAAGCGTGGCTAGCAGATATACTTCACTTAATTTAAGAAAACAGGATTACAATGACATTCAGTGAAATTAAGGAATGCAGAAATACAAGTCACTTAGGAATGGCGTCAATAAGAAGAGCAGGGAAGCTAAGATGAAATGCCTAAATGAAAAATGTGAAGAAATCGAAAAATAAATGATTGTCAGATACAGCAATAATGAATAGCTTAGTAGGTATTTCAGCCAAAAAGGAACAGATATCTCGACAAAGGGAATGCAAATGCCGGAGAAAA
Organism: Schistocerca piceifrons; assembly: GCF_021461385.2. Taxonomy (NCBI): domain Eukaryota; kingdom Metazoa; phylum Arthropoda; class Insecta; order Orthoptera; family Acrididae; genus Schistocerca; species Schistocerca piceifrons. The sequence goes on from NC_060140.1 coordinate 630,995,970, forward strand.
AAGGATAGGTACAAGGAAGGTAACTGCGAAGAAAGCATGAATAACAGAAGAAATACTTGCATTGATTGATGAAAGAAGGAAGTACAAGAATATTCAGGGAAATTAAGGAATACAGAAATAGACGTACCTCATGAGTGAAACAAATAGGATATTCAGGGAAACTAATTCGAAATGGCTGCACGAAAAATGTGAAGAAATCGATAAAGAAATAATTGTCAGAAGGTCTGACTCAGCATATAGAAAAGTCAGAAAAACCTTCCGTGAAATTAAATGCCACTAAAGCAGAGTTATTAAACATGATTTTCCGAAACTCCTTCACCAAAGAAGACGAAGTAAATATTCCTGAATTCCAATCAAGGACAACTGCCAAGATAAAAAACAGAAATAGCTATCCTCGGTGTCTCAAAGCAGCTTAAATAAAAGCAAGGGTTCCGGAGCAGATTGTATACCAGTCGGGTTCCATATTTTTAGATTTCCAGAATGGTTTCGACACCGTTCCTCACAAGCGTCTTCTAACCAAACTGCGTGCCTATGGAATTTCGCCTCAGTTGTGCCACTGGATACGTGATTTCCTGTGAGAACGGTCACAGTTCGTAGTAATAGACGGAAAGTCATCGAGCAAAACAGAAATAATATCCCACTTTCCCCAAGAAAGTGTTATAGGCTGTCTGTTGTTCCTGATCTATATTAACGACATAGGCGACAATCTGAGTAGCCGTCTTAGATAGTTCGCAGATGATGCTATCATTTACCGTCTTGTAAAGTCATCAGATGACCAAAACGAATTGCAAAATGATTTACATAAGATATCTGTATGCTGTTTTAAGTGGCAATTGACCCTGAATAAAGAACGGTGTGAAGTTATTTACACGAATACTAAAAGATATCCACTAAATTTCGATTACGCGATAAGTCACAAAAATCTGAAGGCTGTAAATCCAAATAAATACTTAGGGATTAAAATGACAAATATCCTAAATTGGAACGATCAAATAGATAATGTTGTGGTTAGAGCCAACCAAAGATTGTGATTCATTGGCAGAACACTTAGAAGGTGCAACAGGTCTACTAAAGAGACTGCTTACACCACGCTTGTCCGCCCTATTCTGGAGAATTGCCGTGCGGTGTGGGATCCGCATTGGGTTGGACTGACGGATGACATCGGAAAAGTACAAAGAAGGGCGGCTTGTTTTGTATCATCGCGAAATAGGGGAGATAGTGCCACAGACATGATAGGTGAATTGGAGTCGCAGTCATTAAAACAAAGACGTATTTCGTTCCGACGGGATCTTTTCATGAAATTTCAATCACCAATATTTTCCTCCGATTGCAAAAACATTTTGTTGGCACCCACCTACATAGGGCGAAATGATCGTCACCATAAAATAAGAGAAATCAGGGCTCGCACGGAAAAATTTAGGTGCTCGTTTTTCCCGCTCGCCGTTCGAGAGTGGAACGGTAGAGATACAGCTTGAAGGTGATTCATTGAACCCTTTGCTAGGCACTTTATTGTAAATGGCAAAGCAATCACGTAGATGTAGATGTAGATGTAAGAGTAAGGGCGGTAACATGAAAAGTGTAATGGCAATTCCACTGTAAGCTGCGGAGGAGAGAGTGAATAGGTGGAAGAGTACTTGATGATGAAGGCCTCTTTGAGGGGGAAGACCTACATGTTTACGTGACAGTAGAAGAAACAGTAATCGATAGGGAAGAGATAGGGGATCGAGTATGAGAATCAGGATTTAGAGTAGCTTTGGAGGACTTAAATAAGGCAGAAGGGATACATAACATTAAATCGGAATTTCTTAAATTATTGGTGGATGTGGCAACAAAACGACTATTCACATAGGTGTGCAAATGATGTGTCGTTAGACTTTCCAAACAATTCCGAAGAACGAAAGAGCCGAAAACTGTGAGGATTGTCTCACAATCATCTTAAAACTTCATGAATCCAAGCTACTGACAAGAATAATATAGAAAAGAATGAGAAAAAAACTGAGGATATGTTAGAAGCTCAGTTTAGTTTTAGTAAAGGTAAATGCATCAAAGAGGCAGTTGTGACGTTGCGCTTGATAATGGAAGCAAGACGGAAGGAATGTCAAGCCAGTTACATAGGATTTGTCCACTTGGAAAACGCGTTCGGCAATATAAAATGGCGCATGTTGTTCGAAATTCTGAGAAAACTAGAGGTAAGCTATAGGGATGACTAGTAACATGAGAGAACAGTGAGAATCGAAGCCGGCCGGTGTGGCCGTGCGGTTCTAGGCGCGTCAGTCTGGAACCGCGTGACCGCTACGGACGCAGGTTCGAATCCTGCCTCGGACACGGATGTGTGTGATGTCCTTAGGTTAGTTGGGTTTAAGTAGTTCTAAGTTCTAGGGGACTGATAACCACAGATGTTGAGTCCCATAGTGCTCAGAGCCATTTTTTTTGAGAATCGAAGACCAAAAACGAACTCCACGTATAAAAAATTTGTAAGAGAGGAATGTAGTGTTTTGTCACTGCTGTTCAGACTATAAGTTAAAGAAGCAATGACGGGAATAAAAGAAAGATTCACGAGTGGAACTAAACTTCGAGGTGAAAGGATATCAATGTGTAGGTTCGCTCATGTCACTGGTATCCTGAGTTAAAGTGAAGAAGAATCACAGCATATAATGATGGAATAAACAGTCTAATGAGTACAAAATGTGGATTGAGAGTAAATCAAAGAAAAAGTAAAAGTATCAGAAACGAGTCCAGTGATAAACTTAAGTCATAATTGGTTTTCACAAAGTAGATAAAGTTAACGAATTCTGCGACTTAAGCAGCAAAATAGCCAATGACGGGTGGAGCAAGGACATAAAAAGCTGCTAAACTAAACTCCGTCCGAACAAGCCTTGGAAGGCCCAACGGTACCGACCGGCCACCGTGTCATCCTCAGCCCACAGGCGTCACTGGATGTGGATATGTAGGGGCATGAGCTCACCTGGCCGTATGTCACTTTACGAGACAGGAATGAAAAGCTGCTAGCAATGACAAAAAGAACAGTTCTGGGTGCCTATTCTGTATCTTTCCGCCATTGTGCCGATCGGTTCGGTACTCAATAACACGGAACGGTCTAGTACTCGAATTAGAGTCCCTGCATTATTCACTATGCATTTCGGTAGCGATACCGTTCGGGTCCAGAGAACTGAAGCGCTGTTGTCAGTTCGTGTCGCGCAAGCCAATCAAAAGCAAGCGGCCGCAGATCCGCGATTGCGCACTTCAGCGCGCACAGAGCCACGAGCACAAAGCGGTTAACAGACGACACAGGGGCGTTATTCTTCCAAGTACCGAAAATTGCCTTTACTTTGTCATAACGCATGACGCTGCATTCCATCGAGCTGACGTGCCCGCCTTCATCGCCCTTGACTCCTCCTTAACAGTATCAGGCGCAGTCTATCCATTTCCATGATTCTCAGCTGAAATGCACAAAAATTTTTAGGTTCTCTGACAGCATGTTTCCACGCATGAATAATAACGATAGCGTATTTGACTGTATTTTGCAGATTGTCGTAAATACTGCATTATGTCATCTTATTCTCATTCCCACTGACATCGTGTTTTGGATTTTACGTTTCGGAAAATGAGTTTATTCCTAACATTGTACTAATACATCTATAAAAACACCCTAAAAATTGATTCTGAGAGTTTCAAAGAATAAGAAGATAAACAGAATGTGGTTATAACACGCTCCTAGAGATCCAAATGATTAAGTAGCCAACTTCCCTATATGATACGTCAACGATTTTGGTGTTAAAAACAAAATTGAAAAAAAAAAAACGCATTTTCGAGAGCTCCTGCAGTACGTCAAGTTTATAACATGCATCTCATGAATGAAAATGTTTCGTATATGGTGCTACAGTCTAAAAATATTATGGCCGAGATATTTCATCTCTGTGTACCGTGATTGAGGATTCGATACTGTGATTGTGGATTCGATCGCAGATAAATACTTGTGACAAGCAATATTATGAATATGACTGCTGCTATTTACATTCCCCGTAATTTGAATTGTGCTCTTAGATTCCTGTCTAACCGCATACTTGGAAATCGCTACATATTCGGAAAAAATGGTAATTTATTTCTGACAAGAAAAAAAATGTATGTCACTGTCGGTTGTTTCACTCACAGCAATTTTATATTTCGTATTTTAAACACACAGAAATCACGAAATCATTACTGAGGACGTGCGCTCTTACATGTAAGTAATAAAGAATAATGCAGAAAAATCTTAACTTACACGCATAACAATGTCTCAGAACGTGTTGCACATATATGAAGAGGAAAAGAAAAATCTTTGCATTGATTCATGCGCGAACCTGTAACCTACGTTACCGCATACCAGCCCACTAACCACTTGGCCACGCCAAACGGCATACTGCTGGTGCTCAATTCTTGTAGTATTAAACGTAGGCTGACTTCGTTGCCAAACGGTGCTGCGTAAGTCATAAATGCGTGATAGTTTGGAAGGTTTCCAACGTCAGGCTTCACATAATTGCTTTCCATTGTTACTCGAAAGCTGTAAACACGTTTCAAAAATGGCTCTGAGCACTATGGAACTCAACTGCTGTGGTCATAAGTCCCCTAGAACTTAGAACTACTTAAACCTAACTAACCTAAGGACATCACACACATCCATGCCCGAGGCAGGAGTCGAACCTGCGACCGTAGCGGTCGTGCGGTTCCAGACTGTAGCACCTTTAACCGCTCGGCCACTCCGGCCGGCAAACACGTTTCGATACTTACTAATTAACCCAGTTGTGGGAAAGTACACAAAGGCACTAGTAATGTCAGATCACACTCACGTAATATACGTAAGCACAGCCGATGTCTTGGTATTTAATCACTAAATCCAAAGCTAAAACCGCTAAATATGTTTAAAATAACAAATTATAGGTGCACATAAACCACAGGCCACCGATCCAAAACCTCTCGGTACAATTGTCATAAAATCCGTGGGAGGACCTTTCGGTAACAAGTCTCTGACTTACTGAAAAGGATATTTCGATAAAGAACCGAAAATGACGTCACTACCGAGACTAACCTACTACACCAATCGGTATGAACGATACAGAATAGGGACACCCTGCCCAAGAGCAGTCTATTAGTATGGAACATCAGCCTTAATCTGAGGAAGAAATTTCAGAGAATGTACATTTGGAACACAGCATTGCATAACAGTGAGACATAGACTAGTACTACCTGAACAGGAGAGAGGCATTTGAAATGTGGCGCTACAGAAGAAAGCTGAAAACTAGGGGGGGACAGATGAGTTAAGGAATGAGGAGGCTCTCTGAAGAATTAGCGAGGAAAGGAATAAATGGGAAATACTGACAAGATGAAATAACTGTATGATTGGACCTCTGTTACGACAGCAGGGAATGACTTCCATGAAACTAGAGGGAACTGTGGAGGGTAAAAACAGAAGATGAAAACAGAGATTGGAGGACATCCAGCAAGTAATTGAGGATGTAGGTTGCAAGTACTACTCAGAGATGAAGAGGTTGGCACAAGAGAGCAATTCTTGGCGCCCACTTCGAACCAGTCAGAGGACTGATGACGCAAAGAAAAAGTCTGAACAAACCGGTCACTTATCCTTGCCTTCTTATGGAAACAAGCATCACTCCAGCATGCCACACCATTATTTATTTAAATACAGCATTACGCTTATTGACTCTTAAAAAAATCTTGCTCCATGACCAATTAACAAAGGCATTTGTTCACAACACAGCATATCTATCAAGTGCAGCTATCAGTGCTTTGTATAGACTCTAAAGATCTAGGACGAATGTAACAGATAGAAATAATGTTCATTGACAGACTTTCTCCAATTGTAAATATCTCGCCCTATTACACTATTTTGTGTACATGTTGGTCTGTCGCAGAGGAGCCTCAGACCCAATGGCGAGTGACAGTATGATTGTAATTTCATGCGTAGTTAAACCAGTTTATCTTTAGTAGATTTTTTGCATCTTCTACGCTTACCAGTAATAAAACCTGTTACTGCTGTAGCATATAGAAATATATTTAGTTTACATGATACATTGGAAATTAAAGAAACAGAAGATAAGTAGATGTTTAGGGTACTTAATGTATTTTACATTGTCTTACAAATTTACAGCAGCAAATTCTACGATAGAGTTAATAAAAAATGCTGTAGAATCACATGTGTCCAAAGAAAGATGCAATAGATTTATGCTGATGAGAGATATCACACATCAACATTCTATACTGAGACATGTAATACCTACAGAGCTCAATTCTTAATTTGATAGCTATGGTTATATGATGATATTAACATTGCTTCAAAAACAACTGACCTATATTACATAGTTTTGTACCATCCGTTAACATGTGTTTTGTAATGTTGAAATAGTACACCAGAGGCCACTTGTAGTCTAGGTTAGTAATGATTTAGCGCAGCATCAGAGTGTATTAAATCAAAAAATAATTGATTCCGCCACCACATAGCAAATATAATTTGTTGGCGACACCAATACATCATTTTACTTTAATAATGTCAAAATTATTTATAGATAAAGAAAACGCAATGTATGGAGTAGTCGGATTTTTCAACCGGAGCTAAGGAGCATTAGTATATGTACTAAATATAAGAGGGAAATGATGCCACATATGTATACTTCATTAGTTCTAAGTTATACATAAAATCTGACGATTCTGAAACTGACTATTTGGAATACTGGGAGGAACATCAGCAGGAGAGAAATTAAAATGATGGTTTTAATTCGTCAGGTTTCTTGTACATAGTCTCCCCTCACTTCAGCACAACACACAGAACGTTCACACATCCATGTGAAATAGTCAGGAAATCCATTCTTTGGGATGTAGTTCAACTCGTGTGTCACATTGGCTTGAATATCGTTTATATCGTAAAAGTCTGGACCTCCGTGTACAGTCGTGCTCAAAAGTATCCGAACGAAATGAATTGCATTTCGCCTGATTCGCATACAACCTGCATAACGCAGCTGTCTAGCAGGTCCGCTAATCGTTCCTTGGTACAGTCGTTTGACTATTGAAAATGGTTCCAACAAGTTACCACTAGAATACACTGTTCTGTATCAAAACAACTCAAGATGTAAAGTACTTCCACGATACTACAAATATCAGGGAACACATTATCACAGATAAGACTGTCCTTATGGCTTATAATCTCACATTTATTACAAAAAATGACATACCTGGAACGTTACCACTCTAATTATTACGTCAGACAGGTAATGCACGTAGTAAGTTCGTCATATTCATGATTTCCTCTTCAAAGTAACATACCGCACTTATTATTTAAAACAAAATGACAGTAAAAATTTAAGTTATTCACGAGCAGCTAGTTGAGAATATGTATGATATTCAAATGACACGACGCACCGTCTCGTTCTGCATATGGATTCAAAACCAGGACATGCAAACTAAGCTAAGATTTTGTGACTGACGGCAACTAACAGTCATTCCTGACTAGGCATGCAGAGAGTGATATACCTCGATTTTAGACAGTATCAGTTAGCAAATACCAAATCTAAATTACATAACGTAAACATTTTTAACGGACGCGAATTCCTGACCAGCATCTATTGTCCCTGTCAACGAACTACGATAGGTGTTAAATAATGCTTCTTCACAAGTAACTTACTGGATATGCAGTAAGGTAAAGCTTTGTGTTGCGAAGGGTTTCGAACGCAGAACCTAATTAGATTGTTATCGAAGCACAATCAACTGTGACATATCGGATTTTCTCGGCAGTAGGTAGATGTTTTAAGTGAAATGACGAGACGAAACATTAATTTTTTTATTCCCAGGACTCCAACCCGGAACCTATAGCTGTTATATTCTAGAGAACACGAACGTTAAATATGGGTTTGTTACACCAGCAGTGACATGTGAGCATGTTTGAACTAGAAATAATATGGCAAATAGCTCAGTGCTGACTGGGAATCAAACCCCACACATATTGTTATTGACTACACACAAAGAGATGTCAGCTACCGAATTTTTCTCCACCGGCAGCTCGGAATAACATCCTTGAACTTACAGTGAACTCGAAAATAGTTCTGTGTCTCCCTGTTAGTCAAAAAGTCAGATATCGTTAGTGTTGACAACAAATGAAAATACATTAAAAATCAAAATTATTATCCAACAGCAGATAGGTCTTCTCATGCTAGAGATTGAAAATACATAATGAAAACTTTAGTGCCTGCCCAGGATTCGAGCTCATTCACGCTCAATACGTGGAGATGTTAGGGAATCTGCAGTTTTTAACAAACAACAAATTGTAGTCGAGCTGTATTGCCACGAAGAGATCAAATTCCGCGTTTAGGGCCGGCTGAGTTGCATTCCCAGGTCAGAACCAATATTATCGACATACAGAAGCCCAAATAAAAGATGGAATAAGTGTCCTGTGACCCTACATAGCATTTCTTTATTGAAAAGAAATAAATAACTAGTATAAGAAAGGTTACGGGTGATAAAGTTTCTACATGTCGCCACTCCTGACTTTATTATGGTTCAGCCTAACGTCTAATTGGTAGGGAAGGAATATAATGTTTAATGTGAATTTCAGACCACAATGCCATTATACGTTCATCAGTTGGCGTAGCCAGAAGAGGCTAGAATCTGTCTCTCCCTATCAAAAATCATCGGCAAAAGTTGGAATCGAACCCAGACCATAAGCATATGAACCTATCAGCAATAAAACAGACCACCATATCCTCTTCTCTGGCACTCATTCTTTTTTTTATCGTAACGCCGTTGCGCCACACTGGATGAGATTTCTGACCAACAGGCTCCCCGTAGTGGTTTCCAGCATGTTCAGTACGTTCATTTACTTGGTTGGCCGAATCGCCATGAATTAGCTGCCTCTGCTACCCAGTGCATACATTCAACTGTATTTTGCAATCACCGAAATAAAATCACGTAACTGCTACCTACAGAGAACTACCAACAGTGTAGGATGCAGATGTTTCAGTAGAAAGTATTCGTTTCAACTTGAGCTACTTTATTGCGCTATCTGTTTGTTAAAAACGTCGTGCAGTGCAAAAGAAAAGCTGTAACTCTCTGTCTCTCAGAAGTCTAGATCCGGCCATATGCGTTATCTCACAGCACTGTCGAATGCGGAAGTGCATGCGTTGGACTCTACATTAGTTGTCATGTGGTAGTGGCATTTTATTTTTCTTCAAACTTGTTTGACAGCTTTAACCCAGAACAAGTTTTTTTACATGTATGTAGTCAATAAACTGCATGTGAATTGCCAGACTGTTATAGATAACATCAGCGAATTCGCGTATATCATTGATGATTAATTTCTCCCTCATGTTTACTATTGTTTCAAAAACACTAAAAGGAACCTTACGAAAATTGTGCACTGGTTTATCAGAACTGAAATAAAACTACATACGATAATCTTACTACGAAAGTGTGTTTTAACAAAACTGAGTACCTGTACACAAGCGCGTCTCTATCGGCACGAATTAGTGAAATACACTCCTGGAAATTGAAATAAGAACACCGCGAATTCATTGTCCCAGGAAGGGGAAACTTTATTGACACATTCCTGGGGTCAGATACATCACATGATCACACTGACAGAACCACAGGCACAGAGCATGCACAATGTCGGCACTAGTACAGTGTATATCCACCTTTCGCAGCAATGCAGGCTGCTATTCTCCCATGGAGACGATCGTAGAAATGCTGGATGTAGTCCTGTGGAACGGCTTGCCATGCCATTTCCACCTGGCGCCTCAGTTGGACCAGCGTTCGTGCTGGACGTGCAGACCGCGTGAGACGACGCTTCATCCAGTCCCAAACATGCTCAATCGGGGACAGATCCGGAGATCTTGCTGGCCAGGGTAGTTGACTTACATCTTCTAGAGCACGTTGGGTGGCACGGGATACATGCGGACGTGCATTGTCCTGTTGGAACAGCAAGTTCCCTTGCCGGTCTAGGAATGGTAGAACGATGGGTTCGATGACGGTTTGGATGTACCGTGCACTATTCAGTGTCCCCTCGACGATCACCAGTGGTGTACGGCCAGTGTAGGAGATCGCTCCCCACACCATGATGCCGGGTGTTGGCCCTGTGTGCCTCGGTCGTATGCAGTCCTGATTGTGGCGCTCACCTGCACGGCGCCAAACACGCATACGACCATCATTGGCACCAAGGCAGAAGCGACTCTCATCGCTGAAGACGACACGTCTCCATTCGTCCCTCCATTCACGCCTGTCGCGACACCACTGGAGGCAGGCTGCACGATGTTGGGGCGTGAGCGGAAGACGGCCGAACGGTGTGCGGGACCGTAGCCCAGCTTCATGGAGACGGTTGCGAATGGTCCTCGCCGATACCCCAGGAGCAATAGTGTCCCTAATTTGCTGGGAAGTGGCGCTGCGGTCCCCTACGGTACTGCGTAGGATCCTACGGTCTTGGCGTGCATCCGTGCGTCGCTGCGGTCCGGTCCCAGGTTGACGGGCACGTGCACCTTCCGCCGACCACTGGCGACAACATCGATGTACTGTGGAGACCTCACGACCCACGTGTTGAGCAATTCGGCGGTACGTCCACCCGGCCTCCCGCATGCCCACTATACGCCCTCGCTCAAAGTCCGTCAACTGCACATACGGTTCACGTCCACGCTGTCGCGGCATGCTACCAGTGTTAAAGACTGCGATGGTGCTCCGTATGCCACGGCAAACTGGCAGACACTGACGGCGGCGGTGCACAAATGCTGCGCAGCTAGCGCCATTCGACGGCCAACACCGCGGTTCCTGGTGTGTCCACCGTGCCGTGCGTGTGATCATTGCTTGTACAGCCCTCTCGCAGTGTCCGGAGCAAGTATGGTGGGTCTGACACACCGGTGTCAATGTGTTCTTTTTTCCATTTCCAGGAGTGTACTATTCACTTAGGTTTCGATTGGGTCTGTGTTTAATTGGTATGCTGCGTCATACTCGAGAGGTATGCAAATGTGGCATTTCATAAATAAGTTAAGTATTCCTAGAAACCAAAAATTGGCTTGTCAACAGCGGAAAGAGGCGTTACATATTGTGCCGCATTATAAGTTTTTCACCATTGCACTATGAGCCGAAAGTATTTTCTTACAATTTCCTTATCGATGTTTGATCTGACTGCTTGTAGCTCATCCACAGAAAAGATAAAAACGTTACAGTCAGCGACAGTGGAAGCGCGAACCACAACATACGCCTTTTATATGTCAGCACGTTACCACAGAGCTAGCGAGGAGGTTTGAGGCTTGGTTTTCTCTTGCGAGGCCAAGAGTGACAAGAACTCGTAAACGGCTATTCAAAGGATGAGATTAGTTGCGAATTCCACGTGCATCGACTTTCCTGGGCTGAAAACCGTAAATTTACAAATTTACAATCTTTTCTTACATCTCACTCGATAATAACTCACATTATTCAATGGAAATGACAGGAAAAATCAAGTGAACTTAGAAACTTAATTCCGTGCACACCAGGAAGTAACTCGTCGATGACAGAGTTGCCAAACATACCTTGCCTTGTTGCCAAATCTCAGTTTCAGTACCAATTGGAAGAAGACGAACCGATGTGATCCTGCAGCGGGTTGTGAAGTGACCATAGTTGGCGGCTCAAATACGCAGCTGTTGCGGTCTGGAATACGTAATGCGTATGATTCGCATTTCTGTAACTAGGTTTAGGGACTGGAGCGTAGTTACTAATAATATCCAGAACTGACTGCAAACTAAGCATCATAAATCAGTAACTCTCATAGTTGTTTTTATATTTCTTTCGTAAGTGTACTTAAAGCTAAAAATCTCATTCTTGGACGTTTTTGTACCTCGCCGATAGTCGAGCACAACAAACAAATAAAAATGAAATAAAAATGTGTGTGTATGTGTGTGTGTGTGTGTGTGTGTGTGTGTGTGTGTGTGTGTGAGAGAGAGAGAGAGATAAAAATAATAAAGAATGAGAGAGAGAGTGAAAAATTGTTATAAAGAAATTGAATCACGGTATGTAAAGAAATCTTTCATTAAAATGACACGTTGCACATCATTACGGAATGTGGTACTCATGATCTATGGAACAAGTATTAATCTAATCATATCTAATCTAATCATATCATATTGATGACTAGCCATGGAGATTTATGAATTACCGAAATTTTTGCCAATATCTCTAACCATATGTTATCTTGAAAATAATACACGACAGTTTTGTAATAAACCGGGACTCCTAAAAACACCTTGTTAACTAACCATGAAAGATATCTGATATACCTCCATTCAGAAGTAACAAAGTGTGCATACATTTAAAGATGAAACGCATGATATGAAGTTCTGTGACAGAGATACGAACCCAACACGTAATAGGACTGTTAATTAAGTAAAATCAAATGTTACGTATCAGTTTCTCTTACCAGATGCTCCGTGACTGAATCTAAAATAAGGATACCAATTTTTGTGCCTGAGCGACAATCGAACCGCACGCCTACCGTCCTTCATTATCATCGATGAATATAACTTAAGTATCAATTGCTTACTCTACAGTAATGTGTGTGCGTGTTTGACCAGAAAAAACGATACCTATTGCGATTGTTGGCAACACATGAACAGACACTAAAAATGCACCTTAGTTTTCCCTAGTAGTCCGGTGTGTACGTGATAGGGCTTGAAATGAAGTTATGTATATTTTTGTACTGGATCGGGATTCGGTCCCACATACTTACCTTTGGAAGAGACCTAAAGAAAATTGCAGTCTTGAGAAAAGGAACGAAATGATTGAACTATACTATACCAAATTTTTCAACGTCTCTAGTTCAATCAAGTACAAGTTAAATAAGAGCCCTTTTCCTTTAAATGGCTATCGGTTCATCAAATAAAATAAATTTTTCTAATGTGAGTAAGTTTACTGGCGACATTTCTGTTTATCATGACTGCCACCTGTGTCATTTCCCAACGTAAACCGGCTCTGTCCAGTTGGTAATGAAGGAAAGTGATGTTCAATGCGGATTCTGGATTATAACTTCTTTCTCTTGAGGTTACCAGAGGTAAAGTAAATCTGTTTGTGCCTCTTAAAAGTAAATGCCTGAAACCAGGCATTGCACCTGTGATAGTTCGTTCCACCATACCATTGTGGCCATATTTCCCAGCCCCAGGAGTGTGCTGCAATTGATGATGTGCTCAGCTTACAAAATTAGTCACGGTGGAAAAAATGAGAGTCTATTAAATGGTTAAGTAGAAGCAAGCTTCTGACGTGAAGATTATGCTATTCTCATGCCAGCAGGATGTAAAGACTCTTCTAGGCGTCATAGCCTCGATGTGAAGCCATTTTTAAATTTTCACTAATTCAGAAAATTTCTTAGTTCGAGCAAATCCCTGTGGAGTGTGAAGTTACCGGATAATTTGATTATAAACGTCATTATTACTATAATTTTTTTTTCATACCAGTGCTGGAAAACATGTGCTTGAAGGTCATTTAATGCCTTTCGGTCGTTATAGAAGTAGTTGCCCAAGAACGGGTTCTTTCCTTGTCTACGGAATCCTTTTCATGTTAATATCAAACATCAGCAATTACTCGTAGATTACATTAAAACTAAAGTAATTGATGAAGACCTTACTTGATAACAAAAACGCGCTGCCTTTCTTCATTTACTTGCGCCTAGAAATGGCTGTCGAATACTGCCAAAACAAAAGCAAAGGGATCTTACTGCCTTCCGATATACGTCGCTGTCAGTTCTTCCATATGATTTGGTCGACGTCACCTGTTTCAAGTTGTGTATGACAGGGAATGTTTTAGAAAATCAATTGATTTCCCTTGCAGTAAACAGAACGATTTTTATTCTAAGCCATCCGAGTTCAAACTTTTTACAATATTAGTTCAAACTTAACATTCGCTTCTATAATGTCGGAAAGTATTTCACAGTTGCAAACCCTGCATCCGACTCATTGAACTTCGGTGACCATGAGTTCTAGTTCCGGTTGACACCAGTTTAAATAACGTAACGTAACCAAGACTGTTTGCCAGTGCTCTTTCTCACCGGAAAATACGCAGTTCGCTCATTGGGTTCCATAAGTACACTGTAACAGTAATTTCTGTGTGTATGCAGTGCATACGGATTATAGAAGTTAGTGGTGCTCTCTCTTCCACTTCTGTACACAGTATACTGACCTAAACGGGCCCTTTAACGTTACAGGCCCTGAGCAGTGCAATGTCATACTGACAACAGTAATGTGCCTATACTGACAACCTCACTGTTCGTTTTACCTGATTTTGTAATCATTTAAATAAAACAACACGACCTTCCAGTGGGAGACATTTCGTCCCCCTTTTCCTTCTGTGAAATTTGTCAGTAAACTTTTTGCCATCCAACCAGCGAAATGCGCAGAGTACAGCCAGTAAACGATTCACAAACCACGATTTAGAGCCGTTAAGACGATTTCCTTAAACATTGTCGTAGCTGAAGAAATTTAGTTTCTTCTTAAATCGTCTTATGCAGCAACGTTCACAGATATCTCAAACAGGAAAAGCTGTTTATCCAGGTACGAAGGTCGTAAAACAAACTACCCACAGTTTGTGTCAGGTTCGTCTTATAACACTGCGTAAGTATTTTGTCTGAGAGGTACCACAAGTAGTGTTCCTGTAGCTGTGAGAATCATTGGTAGAAAGCGAGTTTAACATCAATGCAATGGGCACAGTACTGCTAAATATTCAAAACGATTATCATCCTAAGTTTGAGTCCATCCACAAACTGAGATGTATTTATAATATTGAAGCTAGACTGTGTATCCTAGTCTTCCTTGAGTGGGCATTGGAAGGCGTTTGCACACACGTATACAATACTATGAATACTTCGAACGCTATAGTGAACGTTGTTGTCATAAACTAATTATTTTTTTAAAATTCTTCAGGATCTTCTGCTTGCAATATGTGTTGCACATACAGTCTTAGACAAAAAAAATGGTACAAAAGGCTCTGAGCACTATGCCACTTTACTTCTGAGGTAATCAGTCGCCTAAAAGTTAGAGCTAATTGAACCTAACTAACCTAAGGAAATCACACACATCCATGCCCGAGGCAGGATTCGAACCAGCGACCGTAGCGGTCGCTCGGCTCCAGACTGTAGCGCCTAGAACCGCATGGCCACTACGGCCGGCTGTTAGACAAAACAATTGACTGCTGAGTCGTTCATGTAAGGTGGACAACACAGTCATGCTCCCCTCAGAGTTCTATGTCCAGCAATATGCTCGATATAGCAACATTGTAGACTGCGGCCCTTCCTGGAGGAAGTCTTGACTGCAGTCTGAGTACATCACTCTTGACTACGACCATAGTCTTAAGGTACAACGCGAGACTAGTTAATACCATGTCTGGCAACCGAAAGTGCACGTCAACAAAATTTTTATCGACCCTTTCCTCTCGGTGTTGAAGCTTTGAGTGTAATTGAAGCGAATCTACAATATCTTTCGCTTTCTGTCACATTGGTAATAACAATTTGGTTCAACAATATTTTAGCGAGAGATTTCTGAACACCGCATGCATCTGAGTTTTCTGGTACACGTTTGCTGCCTACCGGCGGGGGCTGAGGCACTGCTCCACTCCTCAGTCTCGACGGTGTAAAACGCTTTTATGTTGTTGAGTGGTGACCAATAAAATCTATCTACGATTTGTGTTTCACACTCGATAGCAACGGAGGCACAAAACCGTTTTTATTTGATGAGTGTTTTATTGCACTAGTATGCAATACATCAATGTGGCACAGAATTAATTTCATTGTTTCTGATCCAGTGCACTATAATTAAAGCATCACATCTTCTTCTTTATCCTTTCACAGGAGATCCTTCAAATAATTTCTTTTTGCCATGGATTTATTTAACCACTGCGACGCGAGACTCGGGTGGTACCATGGGGCTACAGACACACTGCTGCCAGCACGCCACTCTGATCATGGTATTGGTCACTCAGCGTTATAACGCATCGTGAACGATAATAAAAGTTGTCACTCACGTGAAGAATAGCATTTCTTTAGACAAAAAACTGAATTTTCTCTCTCAATGTGTTAGTTTACATGAGGTTTATTATTTTACGACGTAGGAATTTCCAAGCTCGTCCACGGCTACGATAAGGCCTTAATTTAAATGGCAACTATGTAGAAAAGTAGTATTTGAGTGCGACTTTCATCTGCATATAATTAAAAAAATTTCCAATACTTTATTTATTTTTAATTCCAAAAAGTAATGTACTTTGTGGATAACCCTCGTATATACGAATAAAACACTTACCTTTTACTTTGTGACAAAAGATTATTTCAGTACAATAAAAAGTCTTTGGAAATCAACTTTGCCCATCTGTCACGAAAAGTAAGATGACAACCACTTTTGTCCTCGAAATCGATTGTATCTATGTGCAGTCTTGTAAGCATACAAGTAGAATTTCATGAATGGAACGAGAATGTAGAAAAATGTATGTCATGTAATAATCGAGTCGTTTGAAAATTTAGAAGAGAAGAAACTAAAAATTATGCCCATTAAGACATAAACTAAAGTGCAGATGCGGGCACTGCGCTGATCTGCGCTTTTTCATCTTCAGATCTATACAAATAATGTGTACTAACTAGCGCATTCATTGCTTTCGAAATATTTCCCTCTTGTTTAGTCTTCTAATGATGAACTGAATCCACACCCATGAGTCTGATTGTTTCTTCATATGATTCCATCTACTGTCTGTGTTATTGCTTGGTGTTCAAAAAGAAAAATACTATGCCTGCTCCCTCGAGGTATTAGAACGAGGTCGCAAGAAGGCTAACGAATTATAATCAAAATACACTGAGACGCCGATTCGTCTGTTGTCATGGTGTTAAGTCGACAGAAATAGTTGGGTATTATTGCCTGCATCACCGGCATCCCGTTGCCGTCTTCTCTTACTGAGATTTTCATATTGCTCTGAACACGAGACGCCTAGATAAATATGTATATTCTCTGTGACGAAACATCCGCCGGCCCTGTGGCCGGGCCGTTCTAGGCGCTGCAGTCCGGAACCGCGCGACCGATGCGGTTGCAGGTTCGAATCCTGCCTCGGGCATGGATGTTTGTGATGTCCTTAGGTTAGTTAGGTTGAAGTAGTTCTAAGTTCTAGGGGACTGATGACCTCAGATGTTAAGTCCCATAGTGCTCAGAGGCATCTGAACCATTTTTGAACGAAACATCCTACATTCCATTCTTCCTGATCCATTCGTTAAGTGCATCGGCAGCAATGAGTCATAGGAAATCTGTTGTGAGGTGGCAAATAAGAATAACGATGGTAGTAATAACAAATCAGTAATCAAGGATGTTTACTGCATTACAGACAATTGTTAACGATTAACAAAATAACCAAGAAAGGCTGGGTGTTTAATTGACGCACTGCATAGGTGTTCTTACTACGTTGTTACTGAATTTTGTTCTGGTCGTTTGCAGAGAGAAAAGAAAGAACCCTGTAGTCACACATATCACTAGTACAACGAGATATTGTCTATCAACTATCCTTGATTTACATCACGAGACGAGCATGTCGTCACCGAGCTGATATTTGAAATACATTTCTGTTTTCTCTTTCTGTCTCTCTCTTTTTATTTTTATTTTTTGAGGAAAGCATCGAGAAGCGCGAGCAATAAGCAAGTATGCATATAATCTATTTACAGTTATTTTCATCGGGATAAATAGCGCAAAGATACGCCTTTTAATTGTATTATTACATAATTCCAATTATTGACAGTCTATTCATGAGCATGCTCACATTCAGTGGGGTGAAACCTATCACAGAAGCAAGCAAAACATAAATATTTCTTGCACCATGCGCTACAGACAAACGAAATCTCACAGCCCCAAAGTTCACTTAATTTTTCCTGTCATTTCCATTGAATAATTTGAGTTATTATCGATTGAGATGTAACAAAAGATTGTAAATTTACGGTTTTCAGCCCAGGAAAGTCATTGCACGTGGAAATCGCAACTAATCTCGTACTTTAAGTAGCGGTTTATGAGTTCTGGCCATTACTGGCTTCGTAAGAGCAAGCCAAGACTCATACGTATTAGCTAGCACTGTGGTATTGTGCTGACCTGTGAAAACGCGTCTGTTATGATTCACCCTTCCAGTTTTGCTGACTGCAACGTTTATCTTTTCTGTGAAAGAGCTACAAGCAGTCAGAACAAACATTGATAAGGAAATCGCAAGAAAATACTTTCGGCTTATAGTGCAATGGTGAAAAACTTAGAGTGCTATGGAACAGGTAACGCCTCTTTTCGCTGTTGACAAGCAAATTTTTGGTTTCTAGGAATATTTAACTTATTTATGAAATGCCACATTTGCATACCTCTCGAGTATGACGCAGCATACCAATTAAACACAGACCCAATCGAAACCTAAGTGAATAGTATTTCACTAATTCGTGCCGATAGAGACGCGCTTGTGTACAGGTAATCAGTTTTGTTAAAACACACTTTCGTAGTAAGATTATCGTATGTAGTTTTATTTCAGTTCTGATAATACAGTGCACGATTTTCGTAAAGTTTCTTTTAGTGTTCTTAAAACAATGGTAAACGTGAGAGAAGTTAATCATCAATGATATATGCGAATTCTCTGGTGTTATCTATAACAGTCTGACAATGCACATGCAGTTTATTGACTACATACATGTAAAAAAAAAAAAAAAACTAGTTCTGGGTTAAAGCTGTCAAATAAGGTTTGAAGAAGGATAAAATGCCACTACCACATGACAGCTAATGTAGAAAATACTTTTCTGACCTGTTTTGGCCCGGTGATCTCTCACCATACATAATACAAAAGTTTCTAGGTTCATCTGCTGCCTGGCCGTCTATTAAACCTGAAAGAACAGAATGTCGCATAAGTTAGCCCTTTTTCCATATGTAACTATTGTGGACTGAGAAGTGAAAGGAATTATGTTCAAAGTTCCATTAGAGTCATAACTTCAGTAGACAGCAGAGTTGCGTTTTAAATAGTGTTGTGGTGAATGTACCCGAACTCGGCACGTCTTACCTACGGTGCACGATGCTTACCGCTACGCTACTAGCTGACATATAACTAGAGCAGCTCCAGAAGTCATCAACATTTCCTCCAGAACTTCCGCATTCGACAGTGCTGTGAGATAACGTATATGGCCGGATCTAGACTTCGGAGAGACAGACAGTTACAGCTTTTCTTTTGCACTGCACAACATTTTCAACAAACAGATAGCACAATAAAGTAGCTCAAGTGGAAACGAACACTTTCTACTGAAACATCTGCATCCTACACTGTTGGTAGTTCTCTGTAGGTGGCAGTTACGTGATTTTATTTCGGTGATTGCACTACAGGGAGCCTGTGGGTCAGAATTCTCATCCAGTGTGGCGCAACGGCGTTAGGATAAAAAATGAGTGCGAGAGACGAGGATTCAGTGGTCTGTTTTAATACTGATAGGTTCATATACTTATGGTCTGGGTTCGATTCCAACTTTAGCTAATGATTTTTTGTAGGGAGAGACAGATTCTATTCTCTTCTGGCTACGCCAACTGAAGAAGGTATAATGGCATTGTGGTCTGAAATTCACATTAAATATGATACTCCTTCTCTATCAAATAGACGTTAGGTTGGACCACAATAAAGTCAGGAGTGGTGACATATAGAAACTCTATCAACAATAACCTTTCTAATACCAGTTATTTACTTTTTTGAATAAACAAATGCTATGTAGGGTCACAGGACACTTACTCCATCTTTTATTATAGCTTCTGTATGTCGATAAAGTTGGTTCTGAACTGGGAATGCAACTCAGACCGCACTTAACGCAGAATTTGATCCCTTTGTGATAATACAGCTCGACTACAATTTGTTGTTTGTTCAAAACTGCAGATTCCTCAACATCCCCACATATTGTGCGTGAATGGGTTCGAATCCTATCCCGGAACTTAAGTTTTCATTATGTATTATAAAACTCTAGCATGAGAACACCTGTCTGCTGGTGGATAATAATTTTGATTTTTAATGTATTTTCATTTGTTGTCAACACTAACGATATCTGACTTTTTGACTAACAGGAAGACACAGAAGTATTTGTGAGATCGCTGTAAGTTCAAGGATGTTATTCCGAGCTGCTGGTAGCGAAAAATTCTGTACCTGACAATTTAGTCAATAACACTATGTGTGGGGTTTGATTCCCAGTCAGCACTGAGATCTTTGTCATAATATTTCTAGTTAAAACATGCTGACATGTCACTGCTGGTGTAACAAACCCATATTTAACGTTCCTTTTCTCTAGAATGTAACCTAGAAGATGACAGCAATTGGTGCCGGGTTGGAGTCCTGGAAAGGAAAAATCAAATATGACAGCAATAGGTGCCGGGTTGGAGTCCTGGGAAGGAAAAATCAATGTTTCGTCTCGTCATTTCAGTTAAAACGTGTAGCTACTGCTGAGAAAATCCGATATGTCACAGTTGATTGTGCTTCGATAACAATTCGATTACGTTCTGGGTTCGAATCTCTGCCCAACACAAAGCTTTACCTTATGACATTTCGAGTAAGTTACTTGTGAAGATCTCTCGTAGTTCATTAACAGGGAAATAGATGTCAGGTAGGAATCCCCGTCTGTTAAACATGTTTACGTTATGTAATTTAGAGTTGATATTTGCTAACTGATACTGTCTAAAAAAGAGGTATATCACTTTCTGTATGCCTAGTCAGGAATGGCTTTTAATTTCTGTCAATCACAAAATCTTTGCTTAGTCTGCATGACCTGGGTTTGAATCCATATAGAGAACGAGACGGTTCGTCATGTCATTTGAATTTCATACATATTCTCAACTAGCTGCTCTTGAATAACGTATATTTTTAATATCATTTTGTGTTAAATAATAAGTACGGTATGTTACTGTGAAGAAATCATGAATATGACGAAATTACTACGTGCATTACCTATCTGACGTAATAATGAGAATGATAACATTCAAGGTATGTCATTTATTGTAATAAGTGTGGGCTTACATGCCTTAAGGACACTCTTATCTGTGGTAAGGGGTTCCCTGATATTTGTAGTATCGTGGTATTACTTTACATCTTGATTAATTGCAATACAGAGCAGTGCTTTCTACACTCCTGGAAATTGAAATAAGAACACCGTGAATTCATTGTCCCAGGAAGGGGAAACTTTATTGACACATTCCTGGGGTCAGATACATCACATGATCACACTGACAGAACCACAGGCACATACACACAGGCAACAGAGCATGCACAATGTCGGCACTAGTACAGTGTATATCCACCTTTCGCAGCAATGCAGGCTGCTATTCTCCCATGGAGACGATCGTAGAGATGCTGGATGTAGTCCTGTGGAACGGCTTGCCATGCCATTTCCACCTGGCGCCTCAGTTGGACCAGCGTTCGTGCTGGACGTGCAGACCGCGTGAGACGACGCTTCATCCAGTCCCAAACATGCTCAATGGGGGACAGATCCGGAGATCTTGCTGGCCAGGGTAGCTGACTTACACCTTCTAGAGCACGTTGGGTGGCACGGGATACATGCGGACGTGCATTGTCCTGTTGGAACAGCAAGTTCCCTTGCCGGTCTAGGAATGGTAGAACGATGGGTTCGATGACGGTTTGGATGAACCGTGCACTATTCAGTGTCCCCTCGACGATCACCAGTGGTGTACGGCCAGTGTAGGAGATCGCTCCCCACACCATGATGCCGGGTGTTGGCCCTGTGTGCCTCGGTCATATGCAGTCCTGATTGTGGCGCTCACCTGCACGGCGCCAAACACGCATACGACCATCATTGGCACCAAGGCAGAAGCGACTCTCATCGCTGAAGACGACACGTCTCCATTCGTCCCTCCATTCACGCCTGTCGCGACACCACTGGATGCGGGCTGCACGATGTTGGGGCGTGAGCGGAAGACGGCCTAACGGTGTGCGGAACCGTAGCCCAGCTTCATGGAGACGGTTGCGGATGGTCCTCGCCGATACCCCAGGAGCAACAGTGTCCCTAATTTGCTGGGAAGTGGCGGTGCGGTCCCCTACGGCACTGCGTAGGATCCTACAGCCTTGGCGTGCATCCGTGCGTCGCTGCGGTCCGGTCCCAGGTCGACGGGCACGTGCACCTTCCGCCGACCACTGGCGACAACATCGATGTACTGTGGAGACCTCACGCCCCACGTGTTGAGCAATTCGGCGGTACGTCCACCCGGCCTCCCGCATGCCCACTATACGCCCTCGCTCAAAGTCCGTCAACTGCATATACGGTTCACGTCCACGCTGTCGCGGCATGCTACCAGTGTTAAAGACTGCGATGGAGCTCCGTATGCCACGGCAAACTGGCTGACACTGACGGCGGCGGTGCACAAATGCTGCGCAGCTAGCGCCATTGGACGGCCAGCACCGCGGTTCCTGGTGTGTCCGCTGTGCCGTGCGTGTGATCATTGCTTGTACAGCCCTCTCGCAGTGTCCGGAGTAAGTATGGTGGGTCTGACACACCGGGGTCAATGTGTTCTTTTTTCCATTTCCAGGAGTGTAGTTGTTGTGGTATCAGACGCCAAATGTGGCCTGAAGACACAAAATGTAGTGGTTGGGTACCAGGAGGTGCCATATTAAAACTCAGTGAGAACTTTTCCAATGATTTATTCGTTTCCTCTACAGAGCTCAGTTCACCTCGATCTGCATCACAGGCCCCACATTGCTGAGGTAGCACCCCAGTGGCCTGTGCAACGCAACGCTGTGTTGTGACGGCCTTGTTCGCCAGCTTCAGAGTTCCAGTCACGTCAGGATGGGTGCGCCAGCAGCCGACCGTGCGACTACTGTCCTCGTTGGCGCTATGCTGCTCCGCCGGGTGCCATAGGCCAGCCCCAGTGCTGCTTCTTCCTCGGTTGGCATAGCTGGGAACGTGGCAGAAGCGACCACTTGCGATCCGGTGTCCAAAGCTGTGGCCCTCGCCACAGAAGTCTCCGGCGTGTGTCGGGAGCCGAGAGAACTGCTCGCACTAGCAAGCCGAAGAGTGGCACGCCCTGGCTGGCTGCGGATCCCGCGTCAGCCTCAGTGGGTCGAACCAACGACCCACCGTGGACTGGGACGCTGCCGCTCCATCTGTTATTGTGTGTAGCCTGGTGGAGTGGCACGCCCCCCCCCCCCTCTCATCACCCCATCCAGGAGATCTGCCACACTTGAATGACTCTTGTTTTTTTTAATCTTTTCATTCCCTTCCCTGAGGGGGATAGGGCGGGCTGCTAGAGAGCTTCTTTTTGCTCTATTCAGCCTTAGGATTACACATATTTATTTTATTAACTTTATTTTCTTACAGTTTTGGGGGTTGTTATTTATATAATTGAATATAATGCTAAGTTGGTTGATTAAAACTAGTTTATGTTATGTTTATGTAGTTATTCTACTCTTATGCTTAAGTACAGATCCCACTGCTCTGTGCAGGACTGGTTACTACAATGGTTGCTTTGTTTGTAGAGTTTTCGTCTTCTTCTTGTTTGCTGTGATCTTGTTGGCTGCGTCTGCAGTTGTTCTATTCTTGGTCTTGTCTCTCATCTAGGTGTGGTGGTGTTTCTTTGCCTTTGATGGGGGACGCCATTCTTGGCTCTAGTTCAGGGAATGCTTTGGTAGTATTTTGTGCCACTGTCCTGTTTGGATGAATGTATTTATATTTTGGTTTTCTTGTTTTGTTGGTTTCGGTGGTTATGATGTGTTCTAAGTCGGAATGGTTCTGTAGTATTCTTTTGCCCTTTCCTTATCCTATTGAGTATATCTTGTTGATGGGTATGCCAGTTCAGGTATTTATCGTAATAGATGCCTAGATATTTGGTGGCGTTTCCTAGCTGGAGTGGCGTACCCCATAGTGTTAGTCTTATGTCTCTTTCGTCTTGGGTTCGCTTTTTGGTTAGGTTTCAGTGCTGAAATGGTACGATTTGAGTCTTGTTGGGGTTGGGTTTGATCCTGTTTTTTGCCATCCATTTTTCTAGTTTGTTTAAATATGCACTTGTCTTTCTCTGTATTGTTTGTGTTTGCCGGTCTGTGACCCAGTACGCCGTATCATCAGCGTATAAGGCTACTGCTTCTTTATTGCCGTCTGTGGTCTTGTTAGAAAACACAGCTATTTATACTCGGCTGTGCACCTCTGTTTTGTTAACGCGCTTCTCCGAGTCACCTACGCCCCACACCACGGTTGCACCAGTGCGCCCCTTCCGCCTATAGCTTGCACCATGCGGACCGCTGCGTTTACTCTTTTCAGTGGTTCGACGGCCCTATGGCCTCCATTCCGTTTCGCAACCGCTGTTCAGCATAACTTACTGCAATCCGGCCCGCACCTGGCTGTATCTTGTGCTCAGAATATCACAAAAAACTAACTTTCCCTATCCTAAACCGTGGTGCCGCTACATAGTGGTGACTTGTTGGAACCATTTTGAATGGTCAAACGACTATACCAAGGAGCGATTAGAGGACCTGCTCGACAGCTGCATTATGCAGATTGCGTGTGAATAAGGCGAAATGCAATTTAAGTCGTTCAGATACTTATGAGCATAACTGTACATTTCTGCGATTTGTAGCTTCATGGTAGATTTGTATTAATAACCCTGAGTCTCGTCATCAATGACGGTTTTCTCAAGGAAACTGTTATTCTCATTCTGCATTTCAATCAAGTTAGGGCAGGCATCCAGGGTCTTTGGTTCAAATGGTTCAAATGGCTCTGAGCACTATGCGACTTAACTTCTGAGGTCACCAGTCGCCTAGAACTTAGAACTAATGAAACCTAACCAAACTAAGGACATCACACACATCAACGAGGCAGGATTCGAACCTGCGACCGTAGCGGTCGCTCGGCTCTAGACTGTAGCGCCTAGAACCACACAACCACTGCGGCTGGTTCCACGGTCTATGATTTTGCAAGGAATCCAATGTGTGTGGGAGAAACATTGCACAAGTTTTCTCTTCTTCAGAACATTGTTGAGAGTCTTGCACACTTGATCCAGAGATATTGTTCCATAGCGATTTGTAACACAACAGAAATGACACACTACTGTCATACATGCATCACTTATCACTGCTTGCTCACAACTGACTGATTGAATGCAAGTTTGTTGTTTACAGTTGTTAGTTAAAGCTGGAACCATAGTTACTGCACTGATGTCTCTTCTTTTCCAGGAATAAAATCAGCCTCGGAAATTTTCAGGTGGATGGTGTGTTATTCCAAGAAGCAGCTGATAGGAAATTGATTTGCCAAGGTCCAAATAATAAAGAAAGTGTAGAAATTGTGAGGATCCAGTTTCACTTTCAGATATTGCAAATTGCTAAATAGACTTATCTGGCAGGATGTCAGAAACATGGAATATGAGAATCAATAGTAGAACAGGGATGTATACACACTCACCTTCTTAGAATGTTGGCGAAGCAGCGGTGCTCTACGGGGCTGGCAGGGTAGCTCAGTGTGTCCGGTGAGAGTCTCTGTAAAAAAAAAAAAAAGGTGATCTCTCCATTGGCGAAATATTCCCAAATATCCCACCGTTCGGATCTTTCGGAGGGGACTGCCAGTAGCGAAGTGACCGTGAGAAATATATGCAATAACCAACGAAAGGGTAACATTCTACGAGTCAGAGCATCGAATTCCAGAAGTTTCAACGTAGTAGGAAAGCTAGGAAGTATGAAAAGGGAAACACAATGACTCAATCTAGATGTAGTGGGAGTCAGTGAATAGGAATAGAAAGAAGATAAGGTTTTCTGGTCAAATGCGTATAGGGTAATACCAACAGCAGCAGGAAATGGTATAACGGGAGTAGGATTTTTTATGACTAGGAAAATAGGGCAGAGAGTGAATTACTGTCAACAGTTCAGTGATAGGGTTGTTCTCATCAGATTCGGTAGCAACACATCACCGACAATGGTAGTTCACGTATACATGCCGACGTCACAAGCAGAAGATGAGGAGATAGAGGCATTGTATGAGGATACTGAACGGTAACTCAATTTGTAAAGGGAGACGAAAATCTAATAATCGTGGGGGAATGGAAGGTGGTTGTAGAAGAGGAAACAGAAGAAAGAGCTACGGGAGAATATGGGCTTGTCACTAGGAAAGACTAATTGAGTTTCGCAATAAATTCCAGATGGTAACAGCGAACACTCTGCTCAAGAATCAAAGTAGAAGGACTTGGAAAGACCTGGAGACACAGGAAGTTTGCAACTGGATTACATCACAGCCAGACAGAGATTTCTAAATCAAATATTGGATTCCAAGGCATATCCAAGAGCAGATACTGTCTCAGATCACAATTTAGTAATGATGAGGAGTAGACTGAAATATAAGAAAATCATCCGGAACAATCTTTGTTGGAGGACGTGGGATTCTGAAGTAATGAGAATGGTAAGAGACATTTGAAGTTCGCTGAGGATGTGGATACTACGATAAGGAGTACCAAATAGGTAGTTCAGCTGAAAAGGAGTGGATATCTGTTAGAAAGGGAAATCACGGAAGCTAGACAGAGAATCGTAGGTACAAGGAAAAAACCATGGGTAACAGAGGAAGTAATTCGATTCACTGACAAAGAAGGAAGTACAAAAATGACAAGGGAAGGACAGGAATGCAACAATATAAATCCCTTAGGAGTGAAATACATAGGAAGTGCAGGGAAGCCAAGGCCAAATGGCTACACGAAAAAATGTGAAGAAATCGAAAAAGAAATAACCGTCAGAAGGACTCACTCAGCATACAGAAAAGTCTCAACAACCTTCGGTGATATTAAGAGCAAACACAGAGGAGAGGTTGAAAGAGTACAGTACACTGAATGCCTCTATGAAGGGAAGGACTTGTCTGAGGGCGTGATAGAAGAAAAGACTGACGTCAACAGGCAAGACATATGGCATCCAGTATTAGAGTCAGAATTTACAAGACTCTGAAAAATTTGAGAGCACGTAAGGCACGTAAGGCACGTAATCCCTAAAATTAAAATCGACAATTAAAGCTGGTGTGTAGAATATTTGGGACTAGTGATTCACCATCAAACTTTCGGAGAAATGATATCCACACAGTTCCGAAGATAGCAAGAGCCGACAAGTGCGACAACTATAACACAATCAGCTTAAAATCTCATGCAACCAAATTTGTGACAAGAATAAAGTATAGAAGGAAGGATAAGAAAATTGAGGATTTGTTAGGTGACAGATTGGGGTGGGGGTGGGTGGGAAGGGGGCAAACCGGGTATCTGCCCCGGGTGGTAATTTAAGGGAGCACCAAATTCATATTCTTGAAGAAAGAAACCTTGTTTCACAAAACGTCTAGCATCCAGCGTACGTTTTTCTATCGATTGTTCATATGATTTTGAAACGCATCCCTGCTGGTTTCTGGACAGTTTTGAACACATTCTAAGTTGATATGTGTAAAAACCGTAAGTTGATCTTTGAATGCATGCGTAGTGTACGTGATGTCTCTGCCAGAGGAATCCCCGTTAGATCTAGGAATAAAAAACTCTCCTGGAGACAAAAGGGCACGAGGCTATGTGAATTGAGCCGAATAAACCTGAACGGGTGATTGCCAATCGCTGTCTTTTTATGTGGAAATCCATAGATTGAGACTACCAGAGTGGAAGTAAACAACTAATAGGAATAACAGCTAAGAAAGATTAGAACATATTATGCTCTCGGTGTATCCAAGAAAATGAAATTTTGGCAGAAAATTTTTGCCAGAACGCTACACTACTATGGGCCAGTTGTGCAGTCCCCTGTTAGCAGTCGGTTAAGTTCTGTTCTCGGGATAGCACGGACAACACGCTATACGAACACGTAATAACGCTTAACTGGAGAATAAACGCGGGGTAACTAAACCGGTGATTCTGGCAGGATTAGTGAAGTTGACCGGAGAATAAGTATTGACAATGGTGGGAATAGTTACAGAATTAATGATCACAAGATTGTTTGTTACAACGAGGAAGGAGAAGAAACGGGGAAATCACACAAATTACATGGAAGAATATGACCATTCAAAATTTGTATAAAAAATTTGTACTACTGCTTGAGAAACTGATGTATATGAATGAAATGTGAAACTATTTCCTAACGTAAAACTTTTTGCTTGTAGTAGGCCTAAAAGGCATTTGATACTCGTACTTCATGAATTATATTCTGTCGCGTTAATTCTGTAAATGAGGTAGGTAAAAATGACCATTTGTGCCAAAATAGTCTCGCTTAATTGGCATATCTCGCAGTTGATACAGTATTAGAAATGCCTATTTCGTTGTATATAGCAGACATTGACAAACCAGACGTAATGAAATCGAGAAACCACACCAGCCTTGGATACTATTCGTATTAACAGGTTTTTCAGTATTAGGCAACGACATTTCGATTTCTCATGTAACAAAACATTTGATGAACTTCGACGACGTGATAGATTCTTTCGTAGAAAGAAAAGCACGCTTTTTAAAGCTGTAGCAAGAGTACAGAGAAAAAGATGCTGGGACCTAAGGATTGAAGAAATGTGTACTGTCTTGCTTCTTTTTGTCTGTATTACTTCTATGTTTCCTATATTTCATTTTATGTCACACAAAAGAGAAAGTTATTGGCTAGTAGGCACTAAAGGGTGGAAATTTTCTAAAGAGTTCTTATTCTCCCGGTCACAAATAATCCCACCTAGTATTAATTGTGTACGTGTTTATATTTTATCTTTTTTTAAAAGAAAGGGGGACGGGGTTAGGATGTGAAACCCGCCGAATGGGAGCAGAAGAGGCACCTAGCGACATTTTAGTTTCCACTATCCTGAATATAGATTTAATGACTTCCAGTACAAAATATACACATCAGACGTTGTGGCCGAGCGATTCTAGGCGCTTCAGTCCGGAACCGCGCTGCTGCTATGGTCGCAGGTTCGATTGCTGCCTCGGGCATGGATGTGTGTGATGTCCTTAGGTTAGTTAGGTTTAAGTAGTTCTAAGTCTAGGGGACTGATGACCTCAGATATTAAGTCCCATAGTGCTTAGAGCCATTATACACGTCATAATTCGCCAGAGCAAAATACAGTGACGTGCGATAGAAGAATTCTGTGTGAAGAGGCGTAGCAGTGCACTGAGGCACACATAAGACCAAATAAGGTGTTTTACATTTACTCGAACATATACGTTTTATGTATCGAATCCTTCAGAAAGATGTGCGCTAAAAATGATATATTTTTGGAAACTCGACTTTTTTAAAATTTCTGACGTCCTATCACAAACGCTCTAGGGGGAGCGGGGATGCCAGTATCAAGTTTTTGGTCCGGTTCGGAAATATCGTAAATCCGGGCTGGTGAGAGGTTCTGACGTTGCGGTTGATAATGGAAGCAATAGTGAAGAAAAATCGACACACCCGTAGGGTTTGTCGAGCGAGAAAAAGCGATCGACAATATAAAATATGCTAGTATGTCCGATATTCTGAGAGAAATGGGAGAAAGCTGTAGTGAACGAGTGGTAATATACAATATGTATAAGATACAAGAAGGAACGATAAGATTGGATGACCAGGATCGGAGTGATTGCATTAAAAAGAGTGTAAGACAGGCATTTAGGCCGTACTGTTCAATCAATACGTCGAAGAAGCAACGACGGAGCTAGAAGAAGGATTGAAGGGTGGGATTAAAATCCAGGGTGAAGGGGTAGCGTGACACGGCAGTCATTTGTTGACATTTGGACAGAAAAGTCTGTTCGCGGAAATCGATTAAAGGGGCCGCGCACGGCGACCGATGAGGCCGGTTCAGCCAGGCAGCTGCGAGAGCAGGATGAAAGACGGCGGCGAGCGAGTGGTCAGCGGCAGATTGCTACACGCGGACCTGTCAGTTACAAACGGTTGGCGGTTTCGTGACGTCATGCAGGTTTAGCCCGTTGCAGCGGATGGTTTTAAGACATGCTTTATCCACGTTTACTCAGATTAAACGCAAACACAAATAAGTACGAGAAAGTACGATATGGCAAATGAAAGAGGAGTCTGAGGAGAATGAGCTGGGACGCTGACAAGATTTATAAGATGTTTATATCGAAAGATATTAAATAAACAAATCTGCAGTATGTGCAATTTACTGACTAATTCATAGCTTTTGAACCAACGCAGGTACAGAGTAGAGCGTGTGCTCATTTTTAAGAACACGGCGAAACGCAACGACTGACATACTTACATAATTTGCAGCATTAATATTTCACTATAAAAACCCCACTTTTATTAATGTCATGCTAATAATTCATTAAAACAAATAATACAAGGCAGGCACATGAACAGCAAGGCAGTGTATGATAGCAGGTGTCGTTACACACGTTCCAACATAATTAGTTTGTGATATTTGTTATTATTATGACATGTTGTCTCTGTCTATTAATAATTTTTGAGTAGTTTTTCCCATATTTGTTTAACCTTTGTATATATGTAAATTCTGATCAGCGAATCAGAAAAAGTGCTTCAAATTCATATGGAAAGTAATGGCCTATAAAGAACGGTAATATCATTTAGTGGCACAAATGGGAAAAAGACAGAATTAAGATTGCTCTTCTATGTAAAAAGATATACAAAGAAGTGGTGATCAATGGAAAGCAGTTACGTGTCGTAGCCTGGGGAATTTCTGATCGAGGGTATTTAAGCGGAGCTGACACAAAACTCCGCGAGAGAGAGAGAGTTCTGCGCGCCTTTGCCGACGTCGGGCCTGTGTTGCTCGACGTGACACTTCCGCGATAGTTTTTGCGTTTCCAGAAGTGTTGAACTTAGCCGAACTTCGAATGTGCGTGCAAACGGATGATAGAATTTTGCACGAAGAATCAGAGCTTAGGATATTTTCATTGTGGCGCACAGCAGGGACTTGTGTTTTTCAAGCTTTCTGTCATCTGTGATTATTTTGGCAAGCAAACGGGACTTTGCTGCAAAATCGAAGCTGTGGGACTCTGTTATCGTTCGTGTGCCGTCACATGTAGCCAATGAAGCGCTACTGTGGATGTTTGAGCATTACAAACTGTGCTTTGGGATTCAGTGGAACTTCGTTTACGATACGGTCAGATGGGACTCTAATTATTTTCACCACGTTTAAGCGATAGGTTCTGAAACAATGCCTCTGGACTTTAACTGTGTTTAAACCAGTCGGCACTTTGAAGATTCTGTGGCGTCCGACTCTTAGGAATTTGTGCTAGTGTCTAATGCACTTCAGATCACCGTGATTGGGACGTGTTTTAGAGAACTGATCGATTCGTTAAATATCAATTGATGTTCTTCAGCAGTCAGTAACTTTTATTAAATTTCATGGCTATTGGGGGCTCGTGTAAGTATTCAAACGACACATAACTGTTTGGATCATACCACCGGTGACCTGTATTTAGTTATGAATAAAAACTAGTGACTTAATGAATTTAACAGGTTCCTTCAGTTCGTCATTCGACATCAGTCTCCTAGATTGTACCCTACTCAACATTTGTACTTGTCGGTCAGTCGGTGAAAGAACATATGGAAAACATTGGTAAGAAGAAAGTATAGGATGATGGTCAGTATGCTAATCCTTCAGAGATTGACCTCTGTGCTACTGGAGGGAATTGTGGATGGCAAAATCTATAGCGGAAGACAGAGACTGGAATACATGAAACAAATAATTCAAGAACTGCGGTGGCATTGCTACTCGGAGATGAAGAGGTTGGTGCAGGGGAGGAATTCGTGGTGGACCACATCAGTCAGAAGGCTGAAGACTCAAAAAAATTAAATGATTAAATCTGGAGGAAACGTTTTGTTAATCGATTTTGTAAAATTACTTACGCAATGTCTGAAAATTCCAAAATACCGATCCGCACTGTAACTATTCTCCTTTACGTTAGATGAAAAAAATAAATGTTTATCAAACTTCTGCTCATAACGAACAAAACTTTCACTAAATTTTTCACCAGTCGCATAGATAAAAGATTAAAATTTAATGAGGCAAGCTACAAGTTGGTTTTAAAAATCCATATGGCACCGTGGACCACGTTAAACTTGCAAATGAAACACATAACCCTGTGGCGAATATCGCTTATTACTTTGTCTGGAATTTGTCACCGGCCGCGGCGGCCGAGCGGTTCTGGCGCTTCAGTCCGGAACCGCGCGACTGCTACGGTCGCAGGTTCGAATCCTGCCTCGGGCATGGATGTTTGTGATATCCTTAGGTTAGTCAGGTTTAAGTAGTTCTAAGTTCTAGGAGACTGATGACCTCAGATGTTAAGTCCCATAGTGCTCAGAGCCATTTGAACCATTTTGGAATTTGTCGGTTTGAGATAACTTTCGGTCCGATTTCAACAAAGTATGTGAGGCTCCATGTGAAACAAAACATGAAAGGTGGTGCAGTTTGTACTAGAATTCTTCAGAATAACGCTCCTGGTAGCTGAGTGGTCAGCGCGACGGAATGTTATACCTCACGGCCCGGGTTCGATTCCCTACTGGGTCGGAGATTTTCTCCGCTCAGAGACTGGGTGTTGTGTTGTCCTTATGATCATCATTTCATCCCCATCGACACGCAAGTCACCGAAGTGGCGTCAACTAGAAAGACTTGCACCAGGCGAACGGTCTACCCGACGGGAGGCCCTAGCCACAGGGCATTTCCATTTTATGAGAGATTCAGAACAGGAACAGTATAGAATGCTGCACACCGTAGTGAGTCGCAAACAGGCGTCTTAGACCTTCCATTGCTTGAGTTGAAAGGGGAACTTAGACTAGGAGCAACCTTAAGAGCACGTTTTCCGGTCGTTACACTGGGTAAACGGGGAAGAAATACATGTTGACGGATCAATTTTGATTTTCAGTTGGAAGTGTACTTTTTGCTTCTAGTTAAAGTAAATTTAAACAGTTACTGGAGAATCTAAACAGCCTTGTATGAAACTAGTATTCTTAACCACTAAAATAAAACTAAAATCGTATATAACCGAAAACCAAACTGAACAAATAAACAATGAATTCATAGAGCAATTGGATGCATTTTGAAAATCAAGGAACATGACTGGATGAGCATGAAAGTTAATAAGTACAAGTGTGGAAAGGGCCTTGAATGATGTGGGTAAAGAAAACAGGCTTTTGAAGTTTACGTTTCGGATGTGGCTTCAAAGAAA
This sequence comes from Schistocerca piceifrons, assembly GCF_021461385.2. Taxonomy (NCBI): domain Eukaryota; kingdom Metazoa; phylum Arthropoda; class Insecta; order Orthoptera; family Acrididae; genus Schistocerca; species Schistocerca piceifrons. The sequence continues at coordinate 631,029,062 of NC_060140.1, forward strand.
GGCTTACAGTCGATGTGTATTACCAGTTTTTACTTTTTATTTAGAAAGACGACCTAAATCAGAGGCTCCTGTAATTCGCAACCCTAAGGGAGACGCATCTTCAAACTACACTCCTGGAAATGGAAAAAAGAACACATTGACACCGGTGTGTCAGACCCACCATACTTGCTCCGGACACTGCGAGAGGGCTGTACAAGCAATGATCACACTCACGGCACAGCGGACACACCAGGAACCGCGGTGTTGGCCGTCGAATGGCGCTAGCTGCGCAGCATTTGTGCACCGCCGCCGTCAGTGTCAGCCAGTTTGCCGTGGCATACGGAGCTCCATCGCAGTCTTTAACACTGGTAGCATGCCGCGACAGCGTGGACGTGAACCGTATGTGCAGTTGACGGACTTTGAGCGAGGGCGTATAGTGGGCATGCGGGAGGCCGGGTGGACGTACCGCCGAATTGCTCAACACGTGGGCGTGAGGTCTCCACAGTACATCGATGTTGTCGCCAGTGGTCGGCGGAAGGTGCACGTGCCCGTCGACCTGGGACCGGACCGCAGCGACGCACGGATGCACGCCAAGACCGTAGGATCCTACGCAGTGCCGTAGGGGACCGCACCGCCACTTCCCAGCAAATTAGGGACACTGTTGCTCCTGGGGTATCGGCGAGGACCATTCGCAACCGTCTCCATGAAGCTGGGCTACGGTCCCGCACACCGTTAGGCCGTCTTCCGCTCACGCCCCAACATCGTGCAGCCCGCCTCCAGTGGTGTCGCGACAGGCGTGAATGGAGGGACGAATGGAGACGTGTCGTCTTCAGCGATGAGAGTCGCTTCTGCCTTGGTGCCAATGATGGTCGTATGCGTGTTTGGCGCCATGCAGGTGAGCACCACAATCAGGACTGCATACGACCGAGGCACATAGGGCCAACACCCGGCCTCATGGTGTGGGGAGCGATCTCCTACTTTGGCCGTACACCACTGGTGATCGTCGAGGGGACACTGAATAGTGCACGGTACATCCAAACCGTCATCGAACCCATCGTTCTACCATTCCTAGACCGGCAAGGGAACTTGCTGTTCCAACAGGACAATGCACGTCCGCATGTATCCCGTGCCACCCAACGTGCTCTAGAAGGTGTAAGTCAACTACCCTGGCCAGCAAGATCTCCGGATCTGTCCCCCATTGAGCATGTTTGGGACTGGATGAAGCGTCGTCTCACGTGGTCTGCACGTCCAGCACGAACGCTGGTCCAACTGAGGTGCCAGGTGGAAATGGCATGGCAAGCCGTTCCACAGGACTACCTCCAGCATCTGTACGATCGTCTCCATGGGAGAATAGCAGCCTGCATTGCTGCGAAAGGTGGATATACACTGTACTAGTGCCGACATTGTGCATGCTCTGTTGCCTGTGTGTATGTGCCTGTGGTTCTGTCAGTGTGATCATGTGATGTATCTGACCCCAGGAATGTGTCAATAAAGTTTCCCCTTCCTGGGACAATGAATTCACGGTGTTCTTATTTCAATTTCCAGGAGTGTATATGTGTGGTTTCCAGAATTAATTTTCATTCTGCAGTGCAGTGTGCACTGATTTGAAATTTCCAGTAGATTAAAACCGTGTGCTTGCCCGGTATTTATACGTTGGACCTTTGCTTTTCGGGCGAAAGAACTCTACCAATATAGAGGAAAAGGCGCCAAGTCCGAATCATGGACCAGGACACGTTCTTCATCAGCTTAGAAGTTTAAAGTTACCACACACGTTTTTGCTGAGTGTATTTTCATTCTGGAAACAGTCCCTTAGAACGTGGCTAAGCCATCCCTCTGCAATATCCTATCTTCCGAGGGTGCTAATCCCGAAAGCTCTGGAAAAGAATTTCTGTGAAATGTGGAAGGTAGTAGAAGAGATACTATCCGAAGTGGAGCTGTGAGGGAGGGGCCCGTGTCGTGCGTGGATAGCTCGGTAGGTAGTGCACTTGCCCGCGAAAGGCTTATGTTCCAGGTTCGAATTTCAACTCGGCCCACAGTTTAAATGCACACAGTTTTAATCTGCCCGCAAGTTTCATATCTATGCTGTTATTTCAGTAAACTGATTTAAGAAACATTTATGTATTTCGCCCTCTTCTTGCCAGACTATGACATAGCCACAGCTAGAGAGAAATACTTACGTACAAGTCTATTGATATTATTATATTCATTGGTGAAATTAGTTTAATCTGTATCTTTTCATATGTGTTGAGAATTTAGCCATAGTATCTCTTCGATCATCACCTTCTACCTCTCTTTTACATAGTGACAACCCCTCCATTGCGGGGTACTCATTTTTTTGGGAAATTTTAATTTCACTTTTTATCTTTGCTGTGGGATGTCCATCCAGATGCCACAGTCGTCATGGTAACCTGTGGGTTGGTAAATCGTGTTCGCCATCTGTCGGTAAAACATGTAAACTTTGTCCTGCGTGTATCGTATTTTAGCTGTTTGTGTGTCGTATACCCTGAGAAGGATTTTGGAGACCAGCCCAGTATTTTCCTTAACGAGAGTGGGAAACGATATGCATACCACACTCAGACTGGCCTCTACACCTTATCACGGTTCCGGTCCAGGCCTGGCTCGCATCGCAGTCCAGAAATCTTGCGCACTAGACACTATTCCGTAGGAGCAGGTGTTCGATCATCACCCAATTCATGTCTCTGAACTCACACCATTCACACATTGTGGACTAAGAAGTGGTATCGTATCTGTAAAGAAAAGAGCAGCACCAAGTCATACGAATCCTGTTCACTCTAGAAATGTCATTTGAAATTCAGTTTCCTTCTTTCGGTATCACAAGTTAACGCCAATATATTGTTCGTCACAAAATGGGTACGGCAGTTTTATTTCATTTCGACAACGTATGTAACGCAATAACTACATGATGTGACAAACGCCAGTAATTGTTTTTCACTGAACATGCATGCAAAGGGTATTGCATTTTTACGATCAGTTAAGTGCACTACATTATGGCTGTGTTCATTTGAAGCATATTTTCAGTCTCTATATTCTCTACATCAATAGGGAAATAAATTTTTCAAAGCCTTTATGAATATTCATGCAGTTTTACTCACTTATCAATTCATCAGAGATTAAAGTGTCACCAGATCAAAGGCTTTAGTAACGGCTAATATTATTTGCCTGAAATGGCAACATTTTGCATGGAAAGCGGTGACCTGTTACACTGGGACGAGTCGTTCCATCAAGATCCGCTTCTGATCAAAGTGCTAGCCTTCCGCCTCTTTAGGCGCTGTCAAATGTTCGGTGTATCTGCCATATGAACATATATATATATATATATATATATATATATATATGTGCGTGTGTGTGTCAGTATGATGACACTGCGAGCCATATGACTCATGTATTTTTTCTTATTACTGAAAGAAATTTAGTTTGTTGTTTTTTCGACATTAATCCTGGTTTCAATGGAAAATATTTCAATTATATTCCGAAAAATCTCTTTACGTTAGTGATGAGACTATGCTTCAAAGCGGATGGGATATATTCCACAAGCTGTGGAAGTTTTTGTGACCGAAGTATTTTTAAGGAATTGTGTTTGATAGTGCAGCGAATATCTTTCGAAAATCTTTATAGGATGCATCAGAAATTGTAGTTTATGTAAGTAACTCTGCGACCTACAGCAGATTTTTGTGTTTAGTATCTTACAATATGCGTATGTATATCATGCATCTTTGAAGTGAAAAAGTAATTAAACTGGGATAGTACTATCTTCATTTAGACTATGAAAAAGAATCCAGCATAGAATTTATCCGAATAGTTTTCGTTACGTCTTAATCATTTCAGTTCCATTCTTGTTAGCAAGTCATTACTGTAAGGATGTCAACTAATGATAATAATAAACAGCACGAACATACAATAGGCTATATTGGACAAAATGAATATGTAGAAGACCTGTGTGTAGAATAACACCTGATCGCGAAAGCATTATAGACGATGCAGAGCCTAACAGTTAATAAGACTCGTTAGAAAGTGATGGAAGCCAGTTATCCATTTATCTGTTAAGTGTACCCAAAAGGAATAAGTGGTGTGCCATTTCCCTAGAAAAAGCAAAGGAGATCATTGTATTCCAGCATTATAGGAAAACGAAAAGATAGAGCATCGTTGGAGTGTGGTGCAAGACATACATATGTTAGGATATTTTCGTGGTAGAGGAAGGTGGAGAAAGTCTAGTGCTCTGAACTACACTTGTTTAACGATTATACCGAGGTGAAAAATTCAGGTTGGCGAGAACTACACTAGGTGCAGATGTTCGTGATAGTGATGTTAATGACTGGGCATTGGAAGAGACCCGAGAAATAGGACTTACAGGAATCACTGAACCTATCTACATGTTGGTTGCAAGGTTTAAACTTATCTCAAGAGAATAACAAAAGTTGTAACCATGGTCAGTTGAATGAACGATGTGACGTGTTTCGCAATTAACTAATGCGCTTAATGGACTCCTTGGAACGTAGACAGATTTATAATACCGCTCAGAATGATGTACGGAAAGAATTACACTCATCTTGATTTCTACAGTTTAAGGGAGCGAAATACGTTGTGTGGAGTGACCATACAAGAACTCGTTCTTACACCAACCAAGCCGTTACGTCAGCTAAGTGGATACGTGTTCGTCCAGATGCTGATAATTTCACATGAAAGGAGAGTTCTGTTTGGAGGTCCTGTGATTAACACACGTTCGAGCCTTGTTGTATTGTTCTCAACGCCTCAAATTCGACCTTATTACTTCCCAAAAGCAACGAAGTGGTCAATTCCTTTGGTTGATTCGGTCGGCGCATGTTGTGAAAGAAGTGATACGTATCTACCTAACTTTTACAGTGAAGGCCACCCTTCTTGGATGCACATCGTACCATCAGCAACTTAATGTGCTTCTTTGTTCGACAGTTAAAACGGTGCTGAAGCGGTTTAAACATCACATTATTATCAACGGCTTTCAATTTACTCCATTCTCGAGACATATCATTGTGTTGATGATGTGACTGATGTGTATTCTATTTATACTCTTCCGTTTTCCAGTCTTCACATATTTCGTTCTGTACTTCTAGACTGTAACTTCATATGACAACTTTACACAAGAGAGACAATTGGGACATACTTCTGATACTGAAAAGCAGTGTGATTCGGAAGACTGCTTAACGCGAGTGTTGGCAATGTGCGTCTGCTTTAAGCAAAATGTTTTAGCACTCTTCAATGATTAATCGGTGTTTCGGAAAAATGTAGCATTGATGAAGAAATTACTCTCCAAACCTAAAGCTTTGTCGAAAATCAGACACAGACTCATATGGAGAAACAAGAATACGCGGCAATTTTGCCTCAAAATGATTGACATAATGTACAACTGCACTTGAAACCACTAACGTGACTGATATATTCTGATTGGTCATCTGAATGCAGTATTCAGGTTGGCCATATATAGTGGTACTGAACCATGTTTTCCAGTCTGTGCTTGGCGCATTGTGATGCCCTCACATAAGGTTCACGCTCAGCACATGCTCAGAACTGTAATGTGCAGTACATAGCACGAGATCGTAAGATAACCGAAATATTGGCAAGAATTGGACATGTTAAAGTTAAAGATGTGAAAGATAAGATTCAGCCAGTTTGAGCAAGACTTATGTAGACAGCGACCAAAGGGGCGGGGGGAGGGGGGTACTTCAACAAAGGGACACCAAGTAGAAGGTAAACAATAGTTTTTCCCATCGAAGCTCTTGGCAAGGGTGAGCTTCAAGCTGGCAACGTGAAAGAGACAGTGTAAGGCCGTGTCCTACGTGAGCGACAGAAGCGAGCAACAGTGAGCGACTTCTGGATATGCGACACTCCAACGACAAGCAGCAACATCGGCGAGAACCTTTTGTGTCCTGCATGCTAGCGACAATGTCGCGCGACAACATGGCTGCTTAGAGCCAACCAGCTGTTTCTATAAAACGGCGTCCTTAACCTGCAGAATACTGTAGCTGGAGGGTAAGGCTACAGAATTAAGTTTACTTAAGAAAATAAAGTGAAAAGGAATGCTGTGCATGAAATTTACAAAGGGAGGAATCTCCATGGAGAATTTCGTAAGTATCGTCAACTACGAAGATTACAAGTTCATCAAATACACGTGAATGAGCTGAGGAGCATTCGACTATCTCATCAATAAATTAAATACGAATGTTTCTTTTTTACATAATCAAGAACTTTTAACATCCAATAAATGCAGAGTAATAACTATTACATGACTAACTACGCTAAATGTAAATATAAGCACACAGATTGGCATCAGTGTACAATAACTAGCTGTGGTGTAGCCGTAGCGTATGCAGTTCATAATCACGTGTGGGGGAAAGGGCCTGGGTTCGTCCACATCAAGAGAAGTGACGAAAGAGCAATACACGTCACAGCCGTCACTGTGCCAGAAGCCAAGCCTTTCCCCAACCCAAAACGCCTAGCCACGATGTGGATTCTCGCCATGACAGCAAATGACAGACCGATAAGCCGCAGTTCTTCACGGACCTGTGGGAGGAACACAGGAGGGCCAAACAACGCAAGAAGTACAGCAAGACCTTCCAGAACTTCCTGCAGGTCCCGCTGGACGCCGCTTTCCGAGACGCCTTCGGCATGCTGTGAACGGCGCCCTCCCGCAACACCCACACCCAGTCGCTGAGGACGTCGCCCACCCATCCTTCCAAAACCCCAACGTGAAGTGGTGTAGTGCGAAAAGCGTGTGACAAAATGTGCACAAAGTAAAAAGTGAAAGCGTGCAAGTGTCACAGTACCATAGCGTCTGTCACGTGTGAAAATCCCATTGATACAGTGTCAGTTCCTCATAGGAAACAAAGCAGGCAAAAGTAAAGTGCAAAGGGTACAAATCAAAGTAACAATGAAATCTGAATGCGTCTTTCAGTAAATAATTTGCTCTTTCGCTCACACTATCCCCCCGCCCCTCCCTCTCTCTCTCTCTCTCTCTCTCTCTCTCTCTCTCTCTCGTTAGACTCAAGTTACGTCCTTTTCTATTTTTTTTATTTTCTGTAATATATATATATATATATATATATATATATATATATATATATATATATATATATATATATATATATATATACAGGGTGTTACAAAAAGATACGGCCAAACTTTCAGGAAACATTCCTAACACAAATAAAGAAAAGATGTTATGTGGACATGTGTCCGGAAACGCTTAATTTCCATGTTAGAGCTCATTTTAGTTTCGTCCACCTACGCTCAATGAAGCACGTTATCATGATTTCATACGGGATACTCTACCTGTGCTGCTAGAACATGTGCCTTTACAAGTACGACACAACATGTGGTTTATGCGCGATGGAGCTCTTGCACATTTCAGTCGAAGTGTTCGTACGCTTCTCAACAACAGATTCGGTGACCGATGGATTGGTAGAGGCGGACCAATTCCATGGCCTCCACGCTCTCCTGACCTCAACCCTCTTGCCTTTCATTTACGGGGACATTTGAAAGCTCTTGTCTATGCAACCCCGGTACCAAATGTAGAGACTCTTCGTACTCGTATTGTGGACGGCTGTGATACAGTACGCCATTCTCCAGGGCTGCATCAGCGCATCAGGGATTCCATGCGACGGAGGGTGGATGCATGTATCCTCGCTAACCGAGGACATTTTGAACATTTCCTGTAGCAAAGTGTTTGAACTCACGCTGGTACGTTCTGTTGCTGTGTGTTTCCATTCCGTTATTAATGTGATTGGAAGAGAAGTAATAAAATGAGCTCTAACATGGAAAGTAAGCGTTTCCGGACACATGTCCACATAACAGATTTTCTTTCTTTGTGTGTGAGGAATGTTTCCTGAAATTTAGCAGTACCTTTTTGTAACACCCTGTATATATAAAGTACATCTATTCATGATGTCTCTAAATGTAGCATGTATCTTTTTGATTTATTATAAATCTTTTATTTTTCTTCAACTGATATATATTTTGCCTCATAACATGTGTGCAAATTGCCATGGCCACCAAAATACAGCACATTAATACCCTTCATTTATTATTTACAAATATGTTTTTTTTGTTTTCACTTTATCGTAAATATCGCGAACAAATTAGGGCAAGTTTGTCACAAATGCGCGGACACATTATAAAAAGAAAAAGAGATCTGAATGACATTCACGAATAAAATTGTTGTAACGAACCAAAAGCCAACCCAAGAACACTAACAAAAGAGAAACGACAAAATGCCCATTAACGCTTAATAATATAGCACATTAGGTTAATGTAAAAATCTGCAATTGTTAAAATCTCTAAATAAAAGTCTATATACGTTACAAACAGAAAAAAATCGTGGTCATTCTTATATTTTTACCGACCCAGTTCCGATTGTGGATACTAAGTTTTATGTATACTGTTTACACTACATCGCTAAGTACATTTTTAATGTCTTGCCAAAGGACTTAAGCTCTGCACCTATCCCAGTATATCACACACATTTAATTCCTAATAAATTACAATGAACCATGAAATTTTACAGAAATTTGATGTTGCGAACGTAGTTTATCAGCAGTCAGTGTTAAGGCCAAGCGTTTCAATTACTCTAAATAGTATGTAAAAGTATAGTTTACAAAAATTTTGAAAATAAAGTCAAACGTTATGTGTAATGGTTTGTCTAAATGTACGAAATAAAAAATATTAGGGATTCGTTTGGTGCACCTCATTTTCTGTTCATGATTTCGAGCATCATTCAAAGGCACGTAGAACGCTTCTCTGATCTACTTATTTCTTTTACACAAATCATTTCATAAAACATTTGACTGATTTCTTCCATTTTTGAATTTCAAGTTTTATTCACAAAGCTTGATCTTACTGACTCCTCCTTTGCCTTCCTAACGTACTTGATTCGAGGGAAGCCTTTTTGACATTTAAATACCGCATCAATGTATCTTTTTATGTGCAAAATAGCTAGTTCTTGAACAGATAACATTTTTGACGCTTCATTTATAGCAACTTTTCGTGACATATTTCAATTTTTCCTCAGCTTATTCATTAAGTTTTTGTTCATTACCCTGATTACTTTCAAGCAGGTAAATATTTTCGTGCCAAACTAGACCTCATTCTGGTCACTTTGATACCCCGTTTACCCCGTTTCTCTCGCTTTGTTCGGCTATGAAAATGTGGACAAAACCTCATGGTGTAAATTACAGGGAGTCTTGTTTTCACTCTGCTCACGCATTTACAAAAACGTATCGATTGTTAATCATATAATAAAATAGTCTATTCTGCGTGCTCTCATTTCCAAAATTCGTCGTTTCCACTGCTTTGCCAAGAAGACACGTAGCCTGTCGCTATGTGTCGCACGTGCTGCAACGACAAGATTCAAACACGTTTGAATTCAAACGTCGCCAGTTGCATCGGGAGGCAAGCAGCGACACAGATGTCGCTCACGTAGGACACTTCCGTAACTACACCGGCGGTTGTGTTTTGTCGCCTGAAGCTGTCGCGCACTGTCGCTCGCTTCTGTCGCTCATGTAGGACACGGCCTAAGAAACTCATGAAATGGCGATATTAGCCACTTGTTGGAATATGGCGACATTCAAACATTCTTAAATCTGTAATAATGCAATGGCTTGTTCTAACAAAAATACAAGTATACCAGCGTAATCAGAGCTCTGAGATGCATCTATTGAAATAATAATATTGTATATATCTAAAAACCTATAGGAGTCAGATGTCGACAACAAACTAAATTATTACACCAGTCAATGAGAACTGTTATTTTCTGAATGATATGAGGTAACGGGGGAGTCGTGGCACCCTGAAAACATTGTTAGGTTCAGAGTTGGCGACGACAGCTGGGGCCGCTCGGCAAGGCGCGGCTCGTTAGCAAGAGCGTGATGCCGCACAACGGCCAGACCACTTGGTCCATCGAGCATGTGGCTGGGAATTCCTTGGTGACGCTGCGCACCGGGAGTGCCAAAGATGGTGGACTTTGTGAAACCTTAATGGCAGGTATTTCACAGTTTGTATAAAAATTAATAGTAGAAAGATGACTCATGATACCTCAAATAGAAACATGTACATTACTATTATTTGCACGACGATTCTGAGGGTGTAGTCAGATTTTCAGTATCTTTATTAGTTTAAAATTTAGTATCTGAAGGTAAATTATACAAGTAACATCCAGCAACGAACTTCCAAAATATAAACGCTCCATCCGATTGATTTTGTCGATCGCCGTGTCTTTAGAAAGCTGTTAGTGTAAACCTAAATTGGTATGAATTACAGGCATGTGACTTGAATAGTACATGAGTTGTTGGAGGTCAAAGTGGTCGATTACTGTCGATCGCATCAAGCCATATGTACTCTACAGTTACACGAAAAAACGGTAGCAGCATGCTTATAAATTTATTTATTCATCTGTGTCTTTGTTTATATCCGATATCCGATATATACTATTCATGAAGAAATTGGTTAATATTTACTGTGTTTTAGAAGGCACAGAGACATTAGGCTACTGGCCTACCTTTTGCTCCATTCCTTTGATATATGTTTATTTAATTTGTTTATGTATCTAATAATGTGTGATAGAGCGTGTTTATGGTCCATCCATAGGAATGTTTACTCAATTTCATGTTATTTAAAAGTAAATCCAGTATTTCGAATGTGTTTCCTTATGTTTGTGTGGGTGCGTTGGCTTGAAGACATGGCGCGAGCGCTCTAGCCAATAACTGCCCTCGTCAATGGGGGGACTGGATGGAAGCAAGTTCGGGAGAGAGGACAGAGGAGTACGGGACAGGACATGGAAAGTGCTGGACACAAAGATGCGACGGACAGTCGCGCGAAGGAATTAGAGATCGGAGCGGTTTGCACGTGGTCGCGGCAGATAGAAAAACTTTGGAGTGTTGACTTATGCACTTGTGAGATTTCCGTGGTTTCTACTGCGAAGACGTAGTGTACATTTAGACGTCAATATCTCGCGAGCCATGTTGTTGCTCACAGCTAATTACGTGCGGTAGGAATCTATTGTTTCCCTGTTATTCAATTTATGTTTTATTTAATTGCTGGACCATCGACACCAGTAAGTGTTTTGCAGAAATTACCGCATTCTCAAAAGTACTTCTGCTATTGTACTTAAAGTCGTACTTAAATTTGTTAAGATAGTACCTGCAGATTTTATTTAATTGCAATCTTTAATTTATAAATTTAATTTATATGTTACCTTCATAATTCGCAATTGCTGAGTGATAGAAACCTTCGACCATTCGATTCATGTGTGTATTCATATCGTATACTGTCGACTCAACAGTATTTGGCCTGTAATGCGGCAACTATGTATCCCAGCCCCTAGACAACAAAACCAGCCAAAACTTTTAATAATTCAACTCAGAGTCTGAGGGTACGTAGCTGACAGCCACACCATCACCACATCCTCATTTCATATTGTTTGAAAGCCTGCAATGATACATGATAATCATATCATAATAGAAGAAATATGATAATAGCCTAATGCTACAACTGTCATTCCACAATGCCTCACATTTATTTTTGACCTATTGCGATTTTTATTTCGAAATTAGTGAGATGGACGGATCATCGAATGCGCCACAGTCACACAGTAAAAGAATGCAGCAAGCAATAGTGATATTGTACTATACATTACCATATTGTATCTGTCAGGACTGATAGTTAATATCTAATTTATTTAACGAGTACTCAGTAATATAAGAAATATCTTAAATGTTTTATTATACTCATTTGCTATAACCATGAATGCACTAGTTACTTAAAAAGAACTTCATCTTATCTCTCGTAAATAGTGTATAATGTTTGGTACTAATAACATCGTAAGGTTATAAGTTATCACTGAAAACAAATATCTAATTTGCCGATTTGTTAATAATCAAGTGGTGCTCCATTTATTAGATTTTAAGTGAAACTGCTTTCATTGGCATGATTGGTTTGGCGCTCATGTATTCTGATTTTTTCTGGGAGCTACGAAGGATTTGTGAAGTAGTTTTGAAAGACAAACGGTGTGAGAACTCTGGAGAGGAGAGACAGAGTAGATTTTTATGACGAGATTCGGTGTGGTAGAGACTTTTGTAAGCGACTCTAAGGTCTATGAGGACGATTAGGATCAGTTAAAATGTTGAGTTCTGGGCAGCAAGTGGCAGAAAATACTTTAAGTTTTGTTGGTAGGTGTTTTCCGAGTGATGTGGGACTTAGTCGCAGAGATTCTGCTTTACAAATCAGTAATGTATAGTTAGCCTACAGGTATGCTCCTACAACTGAATTTACACATTTACACAAGTTTTACTGCACTCTAAATTCATTATTTATTTTGTTGCATATTTCAAAGAAACTCTGCAGAACCACCAGTGTAACAGTTTCGATGTTGTGTCTGATTGAACAAACCAGTACATAAAAATCTTTTGCTGTTGCTGCCACTGGATTACAATCCTTTTTCGTGTATTATTACTATGCTTAACATGTTTGTAATTGATGTTTCTAATTGACTTACCTAATAACTTACATTAAATGTCAGTGCTTGGGTAATTCGACTACAGCATTAAGCGTAAGCTACAATACTGCAGTGAAATCTTCTGCTGGGCATGAGTGCAGACGTGTACGCCTCCACCCTATGAATATCGATCCACATTTGTTAGCAGAGCCTTACACTGCCCAAGTACGGATCCCTACGTAAGTTGGAAACTGCTTTCTAGTCTGGAACTTGGTTAAGAAAACAACCGCAGGTACGGCACAAGATGATCTCAAATAATGTTAATTAAGTTACTAAGTAGTTATGACATGTACAATTTCAAAACTCTGCCATACCTGCGCAACTGTACTCCTTCCGTCATTTACTGTGCTAGGTGAATCTGAGGCGCTAAGTCTTCACAGTCAATAATATTTTGCTATAGAAGTTTCAAACGTGGAAGACACATGCAAATATAAGTTAACTTACTTGAAACTGTACATGATATTTAAGCAGGGCAGAAATACCATTGTTTTGCTAGATCTACGTTTGTTCTGTTTCAAACTTTATATCGATTTAGATATAGGGGTGGAAGTAATCAGTTAGTCTCAGCCTCCAACAAACACACCAAAAACCTTCAACCCAGACCTCGCTACATTAAACATAATTGAAATCTAGGCCAGACTGAGTGAAGAACAAGAGCGTTATATCAAATAAACAATTTTAGTGTTTAATTTTCTTGAAACTAAGCCATTCTAAAGATACGTTCTCTCTCAAATCTCTTCATTACTTGGTGGATGTGAGTTTTATCTCTTTTCTCGAAGAAACGTGATGTGTATTTTTGTGTGTATGTGGGTGTGTAAAACTCTGAACTAGGGTCATCCAATGTTTGGAGCTAGGTTAAAACTACAGAAACTGAAAATTTACGACTCCACAGCCAGTTATGATGTTAACATTTTTCGTTTTGACCACTTTTCTCTAAAGTCAACCTCTTTCATTTTGACCACTTCTCTGCTCCCTAAAAGTAAGACACAGTTCAGCACAGTGACTTTTCTGAAATAAAATCTTTAGCATAAGAACTGTACATGCTATAATTAAGTGTAGTTCGTATTCCGAAGAAATACTGCACATACAGAAATTCTCTCCTCTTTGAGAAACTCCGTACTCACAGTTTTTACCCGTAAGTGCAGACAGGTACTTCTCATAGCTCTGTTGCGTGTATCATCTGAGAAAAGCTGTGAACATTGTAACGTCTTATAGCAGGCACAACTTGTGTAGTTAACTTGCCCACGCTGAGTAATAAAGGGCTATCTGTAAATATTCATGTTGAAGAAAGACAACTTCTTAGCCAAGATGGTATTTGCTTGTGCGCATTTCTTCAGAGTATGAACTACATTTAATTATAGAGTGTACAGTTCTTACGCTGATGACTTGATTTCATAATAGTCACTGTGCTGAACGGTGTCCTGTCATTAAGAGAGAAGTTGTCAAATTGAAAAATGCTGATTTAGGGAAGAGAAAATTAGTCGAAACGAGAAACGTTGATAGCATAATTGACTGTGAACTCGTAAATTTTCGGTATTTGTAATTTACAATGCGATCTTGGCATAAAACGTCTTTTTCCAAGCTGAATAATTTATGTATTTCAATTGATATATCTGTCCACGGCCTTATCTTTGTACGAATGGTTTAAAATTGAGAACGTTCTTGTATTACGTGTCTAACATGTTCAAATCCGATAGAACTGTAATGGCCGATGATTTCTGCTATTATAATGTAAATAATTCAGTCCATTCAAGACGTCTTGTAATTATTCCTCACTTCCACAGAGGACAGCAATATCACCAGCTAATCTTAACCGTACGGTGCGTGGCGGAGGGTACCCTGTACCATTATTTGTCCTTCCCTTTCCTGTTCCACTCGCAAATAGAGCGAGGGAAAACGACTATCTATGTGCCTCCGTATGAGCCCTAATTTCTCGTATCTTATCATCGTGATCCTTAAGCGCAATGTTCATTGGCGTCAGTAGAATTGTCCGGCAGTCAGTTTCAAATGCCGGTTCTCTAAACTTGCTCGACAGTGATTCTAGAAACGAAAGTCGCGTTCCCTCCAGGGATTCCCGTTTGAGCTCCCGAAGCATCTCAGTAACACTTAATCCACCGGTAACAGATATAGCAGCTCGCCTCTGAATTGCTTTAATGTCTTCCTTCAGTCCGACCTGGTATGGATCCCAGTACCCAAGAACAGGTCGTGCCAGCGTCCTATATGCGTTCTCCTTTACAACTGAATCAATCTTCGCTAAAATTCTCCTTATAAATCGAAGTCAGCCATTCGCTTTACCTACCAGTGCTCTGACATGCTCTTTCCTCCTCATATCGCTTTGCAGCATTGTTGTTGTTGTTGTTGTTGTGGTCTTCAGTCCTGAGACTTGTTTGATGCAGCTCTCCATGCTACTCTATCCTGTGCAAGCTTCTTCATCTCCCAGTACCTACTGCAACCTACATCCTTCTGAATCTGCTTAGTGTATTCATCTCTTCCCCTCTACGATTTTTACCCTCCACGCTGCCCTCTAATGCTAAATTTGTGATCCCTTGATGCCTCAAAACATGTCCTAACAACCGATCCATTCTTCTAGTCAAGTTGTTCCACAAACTTCTCTTCTCCCCAATCCTATTCAATACCTCCTCATTAGTTACGTGATCTACCCACCTTATCTTCAGCATTCTTCTGTAGCACCACATTTCGAAAGCTTCTATTCTCTTCTTGTCCAAACTGGTTATCGTCCATGTTTCACTTCCATACATGGCTGCACTCCATACAAATACTTTCAGAAACGACTTCCTGACACTTAAATCTATACTCGATGTTAACAAATTTCTCTTCTTCAGAAACTCAATTTCGACACCTTACCGTAAACCACGGTAACAGCAGCAAATAACGCAGATTGCTGCCCATCCTGTACGCCAAACCATCTATGTATATGGAAAACAACAGCGGTCCTGTCACACTTCTCTGGAGCACTCGTGACGACTTTCTTGTCTCTGATGAATACTCACCGTCGAGGACAACAAAATGGGTTGTATCACTCAAGAAGTCTTCCATATCTGTGAACTTATTCCATATCCTCGTACCTTCGTTAACAGCCTGCAATGTGGCACCGTATCAAATGCTTTCCGGTAGTCTGGAAATATGGAATCTGCCTGTTGCCCTTCATCCATAGTTCTCAGTATATCACGTGAGAAAAGGGCAAGCTGAGTTCCGCACGAGATATGCTTTCTAAAACCATGCTGATTCGTGAACATAAACTTCTCAGTCTCAAGAAAGTTTATTATAGTTTAAGTGAGAATATGTTCAAGGATTCTGCAACAAACAGAAGGTAAGTATGCTTATTACTATGTTATCCACATGGGAGTCTGTCCGATGGTCAAATGACGGTATGTTTGTACGATTCTTCCGTGCGAACGATTTCTTAAACGTGAAATTTAAAACTTCGGTTTTTGTTTTGCTATCTTTAACTGACACACCAGACTGATCAACAAGGAACTGAAAGGAAGCCTTAGACCAGGTTAGCGATTTTACACACGACTGGAATTTTCTCGGGTTCTCTGCCAGATCTTTTGCTAACAAAACTGTGACGGTGGAAGTTGTACGCTTTGCGCATATACCTTCTCTCAGACTCACGAATCTCTGCTAACCTTCGTCTGTCGTTTATGAAACCGAGAGTGCTTCCTTAGTATTCACCGAATTTCGTTACTAAACCATGGTTGGTCTTTTCTGTTCTTTAGCCACTTACTAGGCACACAATTCTTCAGACAACAATTTACAATCTGCTTAATTTTTGCCCACAATTCCTCTACATCCATCTGACTGGAAGTAAGTGACACCATTTCACTGTCTGAGTGAGTTGTTAATAACTTCTTATATGCTCTATCTAGCAGAAACACTCTCCTAGCCTTCTTGACGGATTTATTAACTTTTGTAATCATAGTTTCTGTAATTACATCACGATCCTCCCTAATTCCCGTTTCTATAAAGACATTGTCCATAAGGTAGCCCTGTTTGTAGCTACAAGGTCGTAGATATTTTCATTGGGTGTAGGCTGCCTAGGTAGCTGCTCAAGACAATTTTCAGAAAACGTGTTCAAGAGCATTTTGCATAACTGTGTGTCTGTACCCTCCGCACTGAATCCATAGACATCGCAATCTATACTCGGCAGTTTAAAGTCGTCTCCAACTAGTATTGCATGATCTGGGTTTTTACTCGCTATTGACCGTGGACTTCCTTTGAATTACTCTAGAACCGTCACAGTCGAATTGAGTGGCCGGTAAAAACATCCAACAATTAACTTGTTTTTACCTACACCTGTTACATGCGACCGGATGACTTCACTGTCACACTCAACTTCGACCTCAATAGAGATAATATTTTTGTCAGCTGCAATGAACACTCCCCAGCTGCAATGAACACTCCCATCCTACTGCCTCTAATCTCTTTCCGATGTATGTTCCACGACTCTCTAAGTTTCTCAGAACTTTCTACTTCAGGTTTCTCGGTCCCAAAAATAATTTGAGCGCGAGAACTTTTCTGGAGGGCAACAGATTTGGGAACTTTTTTACGAATACTTCTACAGTTTACCGATAAAATTGTGACAGACGAAGTGTCTTTATTCTGAACGCCCTTTAACTTCCCTTGCATCATATCGACTAGAGAGCGTTCATCAGAGCACCCCAAATTATTGCTTAGCCTAAAAATAATTCATGTGCACTCTACAAGTACTCTGCTACACTAGTAGCTGCTTCCTTTGTGTAGTGCACCCCTGACCCATCAAAGGGAGTGCTACACATCCCCACACGATACCGCAGGTTTAGAAATTTGCAGCCAAGACCGTCACAGAGTCGAAGAAGGCCTTGGTTGAGACCCTCCACTCGGCTTCAAACCAAAGGACCGCGATCAACTCTGGGAGCGATACTGCAAATTGTGAGCTGTGCTTGCACCCCGCGCGCCGCCGCCAGCCGCCTGTACGAACTAAGCATCGCTTCAGAACCCATGTGACAGGCGTCGTTGGTGCCGACGCTATCTGCCTAAGTGGCTCCATAATTCACGTAACATTAGAGCTCCCAATAACTAGTAAACCCCTCCCCCGTGTGCCTGCTCGGAACCTGCAGAAGGAGCGGCCACCTGTCTACTCACAGCATGAATGGACGAGACCTGGCGGCCAGTCTCCACATTTGTCCTCAGCCTCAAGCGACCCGCACGCGTTACCACCCACCACTCACCCTACTGTGCGGGGGGATCCAACGTGTCGGGTGCACTAGGAGGTACCTCGGAAGCAGACCCCGTGGACAAACCATGCGACGCGCCAGATGCTCCACCACCGCTACACCCCTAGGCAGCAGCCTGAAGGTCACTGACCTAGCAAAAAGCACATTCAGTTGTTCACTAACTGCGGCCAGCTCCTCCTGCGTCCGCACACAGCAAGCACAAATCCTAAGCATCCTAGCAGGACTGACTGCAGAAGTGGACTATAAAAGCAGACAGTCCTACACATGCAACTTACTACTCTCCTGACATGTCACCAATGGACCTGATGCGTTAATGAGCTACGTAGCTGGCGTTTCAGTGAGCAACTATTGCGCTGCAGAATGAATGAATTTAGACTTTCAAAACGCCAGATTATACCTCTTAAATAGCGAAACATACACGAAATTTAATACATACATTACGTGGAAAACATAGGAAAAGATAAAGACTTAACTTGCCGTTCTGTAGTTTTACTCGAATGTCAGCCGAGAGCTGGAGCATGACTGACTGGCTTACTCAACGAACAGACGGTTAGTTTCAAATCAAAACAAACGAGCAACTACTGCACTACACAATGAATGAAAGTTCACTTACAAACAAATAAACATGCATGAAAATTAATAAATATATTATGGGGGAAACACATAAAAAATAAACACTTAACTTGCCGCTCTGTAGACGTATATCAGCCGAGAGCTGGACCCTGTTACGTCATCCTTAATTTGTATTCCAACTTTGAACCATTACCTTATTTCCTCCATGGTTTCTCTGACACACAACTTGTAAATTAGAGGAGAATGACGGCATCTTTGCCTTATGGCTATTTTATCCAAGAACTTATCTCTGGGGTCCTCCTTTCTTATCGCTACGTAACGTTCTTGTACAGATGTAGTACGGAGTGGATAAATAAAAGTAGGTCGGAAAATATTTGCAATACGCAACGGGTCATCATAGTCCTGATGGGGATTTTCTGATGCATAATGGTGCATATTCTCTGAGTTCACATGCCCTGAAAGGCTGAGCTAGGCCTCATCTCCAGAATGAAAAGCAAAGGATCGAATGACCCTGATTCTACTTGATCCAGAAACCACTTGCGGAACTCTAAACGCGAAAGTTTGTTTGGACTCAGTAACTGATGGATAACAATAAATCTGTAAGAATATAAGTTCAGATCTTTTTTTTTTTTTTTTTTTTTTTTTACACGACTATTTCTCAACTCACGGTTCTACACATAATTATACTCAGACTTCGTCGGATCTTCCTTCACACGCACTATGTTTCTAGGTGTTCAACTCTTTCCGGACAAATAGTCAAATAGGTTAGCTCATTTTACCACTAACAGACCTTGCTGGAAGTTTTGACAAAACAGTCCCAGTCTTACTCTCTTGCACATACAGTTTCGCACACATTTTGTACGAAGTCTACTTCGAATAACATTCGGCAATGAACACACGCTATTTTATCGTGAGCACCATTTTTAGTTGCACACAACTAGTCATTAAACACATCTACTCCTCTCACTTTGTCAAACGTAATGACACAGCAAAGTAGACTGGACAGAGCATGAGTGAAATACCATACGCAAATATATGACAGCAACCTTTGACCCATCGATATCACGGTTTCCTGCATTTTCTGTCATGGACAGTTCTCCTGTTCATTAACCACGGTCAGTTCCAGGTCATTCTCATAAACGTTTTACAGGCCACTTTTATTTCGACGACCTTGTGATGTAGCCCATCTTTATTCTTCTGTGAATTTGAAAGATCTTCCACTATCTTACCCTGTCAAAGATTTTTGTAATACGACAAATTTATATGACTTTCCGCTCTTGCTTCCATTATCAGACGTGACGCCAAAAACGTCTGTTTTATGACTTCACTCTTTCTGAATCCAAACTTACCATTATCTAAGAAATTCTCAGTTTTATGCTCCACTCTTACACATATAATTCTGTCTGCAACAAGGACGTATGAGCTGTCAACCATGTTGTGTGGTTGGTCAGGCATTTATCTCCTTTTGCTGCCCTCGAGATGTGTGGGTAACATGCTTCAGAAAATCCAGTTATGTTTCTTCAGTATCGTACATTCTACAAACTAACTCGAATAATCGTTTTAATGCCTTTTGATCCCATGATTTTAGAAATACAGCTGGAATGACTTCTACCTATTTTCCCTTGTTTGATTGCATGTCTTCCAGAGCTCTGTCACCCTCTGACTAATACTGGATTCCTCATGTTCATGAAATCAGAGTCCATTTCATTTTCAATTACGTTATTGAAGTTTCTCTCTTAGCCATCATTATTATAACTGTAAAGACAGCAAAAAGAACTATTTCATCTTCTTGTTTGGATGATGTTAGATTATCTGTAGACAAGTATCAGAATGGATCCAATACTAAAGATGCCCTATCGCTGTTTACATTCCCTTGGTTTGCTAATGTTATGCTATACATAGTTTTAGTTAGGATGAATACCTTCAATACCGTAATATTTAAGTTTCTCGTGATAATACTTCCAAGTGTGCTACGAAATTTCTCTGACAAATAGCAGAAAGTATTAGTTGGTAATATTTCTAATTTGACTACATGTCATGTGATTCATGAATTAAAAAACTAAATGTACTTAGGGGGCACTATTTCAAAACAGAGGTTGGGCTACGTGTGCTGTTGTAATTACACACATTACCTTTCCTGCACCTTCTGGAAGGTACTGAACTGACACTGATCGATTATTGGTAATATCTGTCATTCTTCCACAGCAAGGCATCTGACATTACTTAGGTCCCACGTAACAGACGGCCTGAAGATAAAATTAAAAAAAAAAGTTTGATGGTGTATCCGGTGATAGTGATGACGTGTACATGTAACTGAAAGCGTATATGTGTGAAGAACATACAAAATGTAATTTATGTTCATTTATTTTTTATATAATGCGACACAGTTTCGTGATGGCTGGGTGTTGTGTGATGTCCTTAGGTTAGTTAGGTTTAAGTAGTTCTAAGTTCTAGGGGACTGATGACCATAGATGTTAAGTCCCATAGTGCTCAGAGCCCATTTGAGAGCGACACAGTCACACAACTTTCGACAAAGCCGTAACCGGTTTCGACCACCCAGTGATCACTTTAAGACCATCAGTAAACAAAAATAAGAGAGAAGAAATCACTATAAAATGCATAAAACCTGTAACTAACTATCTACATAACGATACAAAAGAAAAGAAAGTGTACTTGAAAGCTCTCTCTGGTGGCGATCCCATTGCGTTATTAACAATGCTTAACACAAATTTAGATAGAAGTTGTACGGACGAAGTCTAATTCTCTCTTCCTCAGTTCAAACATGTTTAAACGAAAGAATATCTACTCAGTAGATTTTATAATTACATTCATTAGGTTAATGTGACAAGACTTTATCAACACTTTTAAAAACGATTATAATAAGGTTTAAATTTCAGAATTTGTCGAAACGGGATATGGGGATGGTGGTGTGCGAGAAGTGATTAATAGATGTCGGTACATCAAGCCGGCCGGTGTGGCCGAGCGGTTCTAGGTGCTTCAGTCTGGAACCGCACGACCGCTATGATTGCAGGTTCGAATCCTGCCTCGGGAATGGATGTGTGTGACGTCCTTAGGTTAGTTAGGTTTAAGTAGTTCTAAGTTCTAGGGACTGATGACCTCAGAAGTTAAGTCCCATAGTGCTCAGAGCCATTTGAACCATTTTTCGGTACATCAAATAAGGAAATAACTGGATATGAATAATGATGAAGTATACTGAAATAGTACAGCAAGGGCGGAAAAATTAATAGTTGCTTATTTTGTTGGTTGGTAAAGATGAATATGGTGGTACACACTGGTGTCCAGGTGGGTATGTATTTGTCATGATGCGGAGACGGTAGGGCAATTTCTCTGCATAGTGTGCTGAATTGGAAGGACGACTCAAATTAGCAGCTGGGCGTCAGGCACTACCGGAATGGCAGGAAGGCTGTGCAGCGAACGTCAGATGAGCAGTTTGCCTTAGATATTGAAGTATGGAACTTGTTCAGTACTTTATCAGGTTTCTTCCTTCCTGAAAGATAAATCTTAATTTCTTCTAAACTGTCTAAGTGTCTAATAGTTCCCTCGAGATGTAGGAGCCTTGACTGTTCTTGAAGAGAGCAAATTCTTTGAGTCGTCTGTCCTTCTTTGGAAAATGTGCACCTAAAGAGGTTTTATCACTTTGGTGGAAGTATTCTTCAATTCTTATCCCGGACGCTCTATTAACTTCTGAGAGTCTATAATTGTTCTCTATCTTCTGCAGTTCTGGTCGTGTCTTTTTCCTCAAAGTTATATATCCGTACGAAAGCAGTTTTACGTTTTTCTTCCAAAACATGTGCTCGATTTCGTCAGACGTCCTACCTACATATTTCATGACAGTGTACTCTAATTTCTTATGTAGGTCTGGTGATTCTAGAATGTGGTTTGTTTTCACAATTTTGTCGTATATGAAGTCGAGACATCTGCATGTCCGTTAGCATTTGAAAATTCTCTAATTCACAGAATAATATAGGTAGGGAGGTAAAAATTGACACGCATGCCTGAAATGAGATGGGGTTTAAACAAAGTCTTAAACGATTGCAAAAACCAAGTCGACGTTCCAAAACACCCCAAAGGTGTTCTATAGGATTCAGGTCAGGACTCTGTGCAGGCCAGTCCATTACAGGGATGTTATTGTCGTGTAAACACTCCGCCACAGGCCGTGCATTATGAACAGGTGCTGGATCGTGTTGAGAGATGCAGTCTAAATCCCCAAATTGCTCCTCAACAGTGGGAATCAAGAAGGTGCTTAAAACACCAATGTAAGCCTATGCTGTGATATTGCCACGCAAAACAACAAGGGGTGCAAGCCCCCTCCATGAAAGCACGACCACGCCGTAACATCGCCGCCTCCGAATTTTACTGGAGGCACTACACACGCTGGCAGATGACGTTCACCGGCCATTCGCCACACCCACATCCTTCCATTGGACCGCCACACTGTGTACCGTGATTCGTCACTCCACACAACGTTTTTCCACTGTTCAATCATCCAATATTTACACTCCTTACACAAAACGAGGAGTCGTGATGTGTGGCTTATGAGCAAGAAATCAAAGTTTCCTCACCTCCCGCCTAATTGTCATACTACTCGCAGTGGATCATGATGCAGTTTGGAATTCCTGTGTGATGGTCTGGATAGACGTCTGCCTATTACACATTCTTCAACTTCCGGCGGTCTCTGTCAGTCAACAGACGGGTTCGGCCTATACGATTTTGTGCTGTACGTGTTCCTTCGTGTTTCCACTTCATTATCATATCGGGAACAGTGGACCTAGGAATGTTTAGGAATGTGGAAATCTCGCGTAGAGACGTATGACACAAGTGACACCCAATCACCTGACCGTGAGTTCCGGGAAGTGTCCCATTTTGTTCTCTCACGATGTGTAATGATTCTGAGGTCGCTGATATGGAGTACCTGGCAGTAGGTGGCAGCACAGTGCATCTAATATGAAAAACGTTTGTTTTTGTGGATGTCCGGATACATTTGATCACACAGTGTATCTAGCGACATTTTTGGCCAATATAACAAAGACTGTGTAAGATTTACTACAGTTATTCCAGTAGCCGGAAGACGGAATGTCGTGCCCGCTATGTCAGAGATCGTGCCATTAACTAGCATCCCACTACATATAATTTCATCCTCGTCATGTGATTCTGCCTCCCATGCTCATAGCAATTTACTGTTACTTCCTCTGAAGAAAATAACGAGTAAACCCAATGCGTGAATACTTACTGCATATAAGGATATAATGACAGCACTTGTCTGTGAGATTCGACTGTTTCTGTATTACTTAGAATCAGTTATACTTCACATCCCTGTTCACTAGTCTGAGCCGACCAGCCAAACATACCGCAATACTCTTTCTCTCTGGCACCTCGCAGGTCTTCTGTTTATATCAATACGATGTTTCCCTTCCGTTCCTGAACTAGTAACACCTCTTGTATTTTCACCCGTGCCAATTTTCCTATATCATCCCATTTCACAAGGTTCGGATGAACTTGAATCAGTTCCAGTGTTTATTCAGACCCTCCACTACAAACTGCACCAATCATTGTAGTCTCACTCCATCCGTGTCAATTCTAAACGTTGACATGTGTTAAAGTAGGGGCAAACTGCTTTTCGTTGGTTCTACTATACGCTTAAACTATGCTGTTAACCCTTGCCGCAAATTCGTTTGATAGTGTAGCTAAGAACTGTTGTGGCGGCAACAACGTACGATTGAAACCCCGATGAACTGCTTCCTGCAGTGCTGCTACGTTCATTCTTGCATCACTGAAACTGTCTGCCAATGAGTGTAGTAACCTCGCTTCGGCCATTCTTTCATTCAGTAAATTTAGTCTAGTCTGCACTCTATCCAAATCGTTATTTATTGTTCTCATTGTATTCCTCACATACTGTGGCAATTCTGCAGTCAATTCTCAAAGTATTCTGGTGTTATTCAACAGATACCACTCTAAATTTGTCAACTGTGTGATATGCTGTACCACAATTGCCCTATTAGCATCTACTACTGCTTTTACTGGATGGTTATAATTTAAGTGCAACTGCTCATGGAAGTGCATTGTGTTCCGTAATTATCATATGGCAGCGAAACTTCGTAGATACGCTAATATGTTAATACAGAACCGATTCACCCTGGAGAAAAGCTTCCAACTGTTGTCACCAGGTGCAGATCTGGCGCTGTCACTGTTTTATGACTGTGCGACACACACGTTGTCATTTGACGAGCCATAACGTGACTGAACAGTATGAATATCGAAAAGAGAGGCCGTGCGCTGTTAGTGAGATTGTTTTGTGTGAATTGCAGCGATTACAGTGCTGCACTGAGGGGGTATCGCCGACTGATAGGTCTGCGGAAAGGCCGTATGTCATTATATAGTTTAAAGAAAATTTGATAAAATTCGAAAATATGGGTGATCTTCGCCTGTCACGTGGAAGAGGAAGGCCTCCTACCCTGGTAGAAGTTATTGATATGCTTACTGTCGTTGTAGCGTTAGTGCTCATGCAGTGTCACGAGGGCAGTCCATCCCATGGTCAACAGTATGGAAAATTTTTGCGGTGTATTTTACGTTGGTACCTGTACAGTATCCAGACGGTGCTACAACTGAAACCTCATGATCCACAGCAACATTCTGAATTTGCTCTTCAGTTTCTGGCTCGGATCGAAGTTGATGACATGTAGCTGGGCAATATTCTATGGAATGACAAGGCACATTTTACACTACAGAATGTAGTGGATACATAGAACTGCCGAATTTAGGATACTATCAAACCGCTTGTTGTGCACGAAGAGCCATTGCACTCGACCTGCGTGACTGTGTGGTGTGAATCAACAGAGACCCTGTGCAGCACCTCCTTCCTAATGTGCCTACTGGATTGCGATATAATTGATCGTGATCGCATGTGCCTAACGACTTTTACAGTTAGTAAGGCTATCGTTACCGAAGGAAAAGAACGCCGGTTAATCGGAGGAAAGAGTACAACAGACTTTCCTGAAGAAAAGAATCTATTCTAAATTTAAGCTAAATTTAGACGATAATTTTAAAATGGGTGGAATATAGTGCAATCGCTCACGAACCGCACAGGGGGGAGAAAGGGTACCACGGAATATTTACTACAAAAATCACTGTTAACTCAAAGAAAACACTGATTAGCTAAAGAAGGGGTAAGTAAACGATCGCCAGCCCGCTAGGGCAATGAATCTCCAGAATCTTTGGAAAGGTAATGGCAAAAAATTTAAACGAATAGTCACTGGCGTGGCAACAGAAGTTTGTCACGCTTTTCCACAACACAACAGTCCACGAGCAAATAAATGAATCAGAAATCACTAAGTTGGCAGTCATTTATTTTGAAATACTAAATTTAGAATGTAACGGTAAATGAAATTACTGGTTAAATAAATGAATGGCTTAACTTCAAGTTTGTTATGTAAGAAAGTAAGTTTCCGTTACCTCAGTGTAAGGTAACACAAAACGTATTACAAAATTCAGAAAAAAGACAAGCAATTCACTTTTGATTATTGATAGATTGAACTGATTTTACTTTAAGCAAATGAGCAATTGATTTTCATTTTAAAATAACAACAATGAAATACATATCAGTCCAGCAGAAGTCACTCGCTGAGGTAAATACAGAATAAGTCAGATTTCGGACTCTTAATTTGTGCTGTATCTTTAGATATTAACTTTGTCAGTGAAATTTTACTTTACTTTAAGTAGCCTCTGTTGTGCAATACAAGAATTAACAGTTAACTGTGGCAGAAAATTTAGACTGAAACTGGCAGTGAAGAGTTACTTTTTATGTTCTTACGACACTCGGTGATTGCATGGTAAGGGTAGGGACACTGCTTGGTAACAATGTCTGAAGATAATGACAAGACATGTGTCCTCAAGTTTTAATTATCGCAAGTTGTTGTTCAAGTTATCCATTCTTTGCGAAAGGAATGTTGCTGGGCAAAGCCTCTACATTACTGTTTTTCAGTTAACAGTCTTACGATGTCGTAGCTGTGCGGACGACGAAGAATAAAGTTGACAACAATGCTGAGCTGCCATTGTTGCTGTTTCTGCTTTTCGATGAGAATGCCGAGGTGTCTCCAGAGCCATGGATAATTATGGACAGGCATTAGGTGGAATCGCAGCTTCCTTTGCCTGTCCATTCCTACTGTCTCCCAATACTCGCGGTTTAACATTGGCCCGAGCATAGCTCCACAGAGCGGCTGCGGGAGCGCCGAACAAACACTTCTGCGCTCCTCCGTTAAAGCTGCTCTGCTTCCTCTTTGCTCGCAACGTGACACAGGCTTTCCACACCTAAACATAAACAACGGCTCAGCTACTACCATTTCGTCGTTGCTATCGATACATTTCAGTGAAGTTCCCTTCGCTATTACACAGCAGTTTACAATAATTCCATTATAATTACAATCACTTATTTACAGTCAAAATTAAATACACTAGTACATAAATTACGAATTAAATATAGTTTCTGTAATACAGCTTATGGCTTCAGAATGAAAAGTACAGCGCAAGTTATCGACGAATATTAAACGGCGAAAATTTTGGGTGGTGCAGAATGTATTTTATCTGGATTTTCGGTGTTGACACCCTCCACCTTCAATTCAATCCTTCCACAAAGTGAGACGTGCTACTTTGTCTCATTCTCTATAAAATGCGTATTATTGCATACCTTCTTAACAGCACCTAAGTACCCTAGGTCAGTCCGGGCATTCATTCACACACACACACACACACACACACACACACACACACACACAAAACACAACTCGGTACATTCGATATTTTTGCTAATAACGTTTTGTCTTCATACTCTCACAGCATACGTTTATCAATATTTCATACTTCCTTATGCACTCATTGACAGTGATTTGCCTGCTGCGCTGTGTTTGTGTAAATATCGTTTATTTGCCGTAATCAACCTTAACTTCCTTGACACTTGTAGTTGTTAGCTACGCAAAGTTTACGCCATTTTAATCACGTGTACTTAATTTCATTTTCTTCTTAATTCTTTTTGCTCCCTATACAGTATTTTAGGTTCTTGTATTCACTTTAATGTAGAGGTAGTTTTCATTAGAATAGCGTAAAGTACTGTATAATCGTCATAGCCTGGTCAGTTATAGTTTAGTACCAATAGTGTAGCTCCTTCTTATGGGAAGTAGCTACAGATAGTGTAATATAAACTGCACTTAATTTTAGTACCGTCACTGTGTTTATTAGCCTGTTCCTTTTCGTAGCTTTCTTCCTAACATTTGTTTTATTTATTACTTTAGTATGGTCGTAATCTTTCTGTAAATAGTTGGTTCCTTGACCGTAACCACTGGCCTTTCTATATAAATAATTGTTTTCGTATACAACTTCGTACCATAATCCTACGTCTACATACGGTTGTGTGCGTGAAGCTCGTTTTAAGGTTTGTCACATAATGACGTGGCAAAATGAACATGTCATTAGATAAAATATTTCATACTAGCAAAATCTGTGGAGAAAATACACAGTGTGCGTTAATAATACTCGTATCTAGCTGTACGAGTTATCAAGTGTTCTATGTGTTCCTAGAACTGGTTGTGTAGGTAACATGGAGAAATCGCTGCTTCACTTGGTCGATTTTCTAGTAAATTGGTCTTATGAATGCCTTTATTTTGCAATGTCTCTGTTAGATTCGTTTAATGCTATTCAACTCTTATTTCGTGCTGTCACCCTCAGGTATTTGTAATTTAAATTTGTGCTTCGTGTTTGTCCCCATTCAATGGTGCTTAATCACGTTAGTGTATCAATTTTTCCAGTAAGTATCTAATCCTATGTACACTACCTACATTCTGTGCTCCTAAATTTCTTTATCATCTGTATGAATGAGTGAGTGTGCATGCTGAATTTGTGTTGTATATGGTAGCAGTGCAGCATCTGGCTGTCTGGCTGTCAATGTAGCTTTCTCAGTCAAGGAAAAGAGATTTGTACCCTTCGGTACTCATTCCACAGTAGTTAAGTTGCTGGAGCAAAGGACCCCTTTGGTCTCCTGCGGCTATCTGGGGGAAGAGCAGGGAGAGCGTGCTTTCAGCATTCAGGATTGGACCTTTGGTGAGAGAAGACTGTACTCTTAAGAGCGACTTGGCGCTGGTGAGTGTTTTAATGTGTGCTGGTGAGTAGCTATTGTAACTGATGTACGCGTTTGATTTGCTAGTTCATTTTCAAGTTCGGTAGAGGAATTCTTATATTTTTCAACGTGTAGTCAACAGTTTATTTTCTGTATTTAGTAAGTTTTTCCAATTCTTGCTTTGTGTAATTAGAACAGGTGGTGTAGGAAGTTCGTTACTCCAGCACGGATTTAAAACTCAATTGTGTGACCTTTCTTTTAATTGGAATGTCTGTCTGAACTTTTCTCGTGTGTATGTGACATACGTCTTCTGCTTTTCATTTCGTTTCAGATTTAAGATTGCGCAGATTTATTCATGTCTTGTGGTGGTACTTTCACCGTGTGTAATTTCAGGACAATCTTGGATATGTTTTATTCTTAATTCTGCATAATATTTTATTGCTATTTGTGTCTATACGGTTTACATTTGTGTTTTTGACGTTTTCACTAGTCTTAATAATTTTACTTTGTTCATGAATATTCAACAGGATCTGCGGGAGTTTCACGCCACCGTAACTCAGTTTCATGTGAAAGGTGATGCAGATAAATTTCATTGTCGGGAAGTGTTCTGTAGTATTCGTACTTACATTAATTCAGTCAAAACGATAGGGGTAAGACTGAGCCTATGACTTACTGTGATGGGAAAATTCGTTTTGTCTCTGTTCATATGTGTGAATCGTGTATGTTTTTGTGTGAACTTTTCCCATTTGCGCCGAAAACTTCCTTTTCATTTATCATCGCAATGTACCACAGCACTCGTGTAATAATAATGTAAGTGAGGTAATTAACTACGTAACAGGCAACGACAGATCATAGTTTAGAATTGCTTCGTGAGTTTTTAATATGGTGTTTTATTTTAATAAACTATATTAAACTGTGATGAGTGTTTCTCAGACAAACCAGTGGTGACTTTGTCTGATTATCTTATTCTTTCTGTTGAGGCTTAAGCTCCTGCTTTCTCTGAATTATTTGATATAACGGTAGTACTTAAATTATTTCCATATGCGTATTCCATATATTCACTTGGATTTTATTATTAATATTAACACGTTAGTAATGCTTACCAATACAGTGGTTCATTCCATTCTTATGTTGAATTTTCCCAATTTTAATTAAATTGGGTGGCGACTCAGAAAAATTTTGTGGCACGCTAAACGTATGTACACTGCATAGTTTCTCAATGGCAAACTTCCCCCCGTTTCTGCTTGCATACTACTCTCCAGATAACCATTCACCCATTAATAACCATTTAACTTAATGCGGTTTATTCATAGTATTTCCTTTGCGCAATTAACTCTTATTTTGTCATTTTCATCAGTTAACGTTTGAACGACGCGCTGTGTCTTTTACACTTAATCATTGTTTGTTAAGTGGCGTGCTAGCGCGTTGGGTATAGCGCGCGTGCGCACATGTGGCCACTGCAGATTACGTCAAAAATAGGTGTGGAGAGTGAGGAGATGTTTACCACCCACAACTCAGCTAGCTCCTCCCCTCGCGCTGCACCAAGTGCAGACTGCCAGACTGCAGTTTCGTCATTCGCATTCACTGTTTCCAAAAATGTATTTCATGTACAATTTGCATATTATCTTTTCGTTCTGAATAGAATAATTAAATTTTCGTAATAGATTTCAAAGAATCGTCATAATTACCTTGGATTATACATTGCCTAACATTCATTACGAGGTTCTGCAATTTGTTTCAAAAGAAATATGGATATTTTGCCTGTATTTAAGCGAAAATTGTTGTGTAACATGATAGAAGGGCTTTCATTTTTTACTATCAGACAAACTCTTCAAATTTCTGTAAGAATTACAGATTGTTGTATTTTCTGTAAGGCTGTAGGCGCTGAGATGGTTGAGGTGCACTGACCTCTTATATTCAGATTACGAATTTTTTGATAACTTTATGTGGATATAACCCACGGATATTTCAAGTTTTTGGGTTTCTCAACAAACACCATCCCGGCAGTGGTACTCTGTGTATAGTGTACCGTCCTATGCACAACAACTGCCATTTTTGGCCAATGTGAAAAGCAGTTGTGTGACCTATTTTTTATCATGCTGTTTTCCCTAGCTTGTGCCTTTGCTTCCAGCGTTATTAATGCTTATCTAACCTTTTATTGTAATGGCATTTCTTTCTTAGAAAATTTGGGTGAGGGTATAACCCTGTCGTCTATTTTATACTTCTCGTTAGATTGAGCTGCTTCAGCTGTAATATGTTTGTTATTTTTGACAAATTCGCTACGGTGTCTCGGGCACAGCCGTCGGTAATGTTTCTCCTGTACATTGGTCAAAATATTTATTTTTTGGATCAACCTAGTCATGAAATTCTTTATTTATGTTGGCAAAATGGTTGTAAGTGTGTAATTGCAGTTTGTTTGTAAGTTTTTTATCCATAGTGTTAACTTTGCCCTCAGTTACAGTAATGCGTGTTTTTATTGAGTCATGAATTGACGGATAAGATTTCACTTGAGTGGCAACAGCTTCGCATGTAGCGTTTAAATGTTTGACTTCAGTTTGATTATCTTTTACGTCTTTTGTGGTTTTTTCCTGCTGTAAGCTCAATTTGGAAAATTTTGAGTCAAGTTCCTACACTTGGCCACCCAGTTTCGTGTTAATCTCGTCTACTCTTTTACACAAAGTGTCGTTACAAGTTTTTAGTGCTCTTAATTCAGCCTTAATCCCATCATGCCGCGTTTTTAAAACTGTCATGTGTTCGTCAATGTCCCTTTTGTTTTCAGTTACATGATTATGTAATGATAACATACGCGCATCGGTGTCTTCCTTGTTTTTAGTCATTTGATTAGATATTGATAACATACGTGCGTCGGTTTCTTCCTTGTTTTTAGTCATTTGATTAAGTATTGATGTCATGTGATTTTTGTTTTCAGTCATTTCCGTAATAATGGTGTCAAACATGTTGGCAATAGTTGTCAACTGAAATTCCTCTGCCCCCACCGCATCGTTTGTCATTAGGTCACGGGCAAGAATGGGCTCTGAGCTGGATTTAGCTATTTGACCAGTGGTTTGTCTATTTACGAAATTTCCGTCACTAGGCATGTTAACTGCTGATTGGTCGTTAATACTGTAATCACCTCAGGAGTCATTGTCACTGTTTTGTCCAATGTCCAAGTTGGATTCGGTTTGCGTCTGTTGTCTGTCGTGTTCCATTTTTGCTAACCGTTTACGTGGTACCACCATGCTACACGTAATGTATACTGCAAGAAAAATCTTTAAACATGTTTGAAAATGAATTCATGAAATTTATTTCGTATAGCAAACAATGTTGGCTTAACTGAGCAAGAATTATCGTTAATGGTGAAAAAATTAACATTCATGGCTGCTTGCCATTTTGCGTTGTACATGACACAATTCGGCCATTTTGTGGAATGGTATGACTGTATTGTAAAAAACTGTATGATAAAAATAATTTGGAATATGCGATCTGGCGCAAAAATGACTGTTTCGGTTATGTTAAATTTTCACAAAGTTGGGAAGCAAGCTACAATTACTGAAAGCGTTTGGACTAGCATGCTAATGTAAAAATGTAATGTCTTACCTTGGATCCAAGTATGTAGTGTAGATTCCCGGTTTCATCATCAATTTCAGTGGTTCATCTTATTGTTTGGTCTTTACAAATATTCAATAGCAATGGCTCGTCAGATATGATCCCGTTATCCACGTAACAAAGAAAAACAATGTAGCAAATATAGTAAATGGTCCAGACATGAAGTCGCCAGTTTGATTTCTCTCGCCGTGGCTTTTCCTGTCTGGGTTTTGAACATCACACAACAGATGAATAATAGTGTTTATTACTAATAGTAGAGATCAGTTTATACAAACTTTGCGCGCTTGACAATAGATTTTTGCGTAAGGGCCGTTCATTGTAAGTTAGACCGTGTGTGATTCTTTATCGGACTTCGTACAATTAATAATTTCCAAGCTTTGGTTCGTACTGTACCTTTGATATAATTTGTAACACGGAAACTTGAGCCTTGCCAAGACGCCGTTTAAATGGAACAAAAGCTTGGAACATATATGAAACACAAGATTAAATAATATCACTGTATTCACAAAATATTAAACTAAATTGAATAACACCGACACTTACATTAATTCTGTTGCTGTGTGCAACTATGAGTACGACAAGCGAGATTGCGCCTCAATACATATAATAATGGCGATGTGCCAAAAAAAAATTACCTGCAGCGATGGCACATATGCGTCCGATCAGGACGGCTTCCAGAACAAACAAGGTGCCGTCTTCTCGGCAAGACAGCAGAACTGCGTAATTATTCCAATGTTTCAGCGGTTGCACGCCACAATCGATACAACCGCTTATACTAATTAATAACATACGTAATTTTTTTTATTTATATTCTGAACGTATATCTACGTTTTTGCTATATATCCACGCCCATCCTACAAATGTGCTTTTAAAGGCATTAATGTACAAATTACGAAGACGCAACGCACAGCAATTAGGTAAGGAAGCCATTCATCTACACTTGCGTTGTTTTCGTTGCTACCAATTTTGGACAGTGCCATAGGCAACTCATCGTCTAGATTTGCATTTGTAGCAATTTAGGATTGTTTCCAATTAAGAGATTTAATACTAGTAAAATTCATTGTTCAAAAACTGAAATTCGAAGCAACATGGCTGGTATTGTGCTCCAAGCGAACAAGATGGACGAAGGTTTTGTCTTCTGTTTAAAATAGTGACATCCATCTTGTTGTAGGAATTTAAATTAATTTTTGCAGTGCAAAATTGCGACCAAGTATTTGTACATCCAGTGTGGTGACGTATTCCGAAAGATAGAATCTATCAATATATAGTATCAACATAACAGGTAAATACACAAATATGGATAAACTAAATAATTTTGAAAATAGGTCAAATGTCGATGCCGACATTTTGGTCAATCCAACAATGCTTGACGTAGATTCAAATGACGATAAAAATGACTAAAATGTGCCGCATGAACTGACGACAGAAATTCCACAAGCGAGTGCGGCTCAGTCTCGTGTCTAGTAAATTAGCAGATATGGTGAATGAGAGTTTCCATCTGGCATTAAAATAGGCCCAACAAATAAATACGGCTCTTGAGTGAGTCACGCAACAGCAAACCGAACAGCTGAGGCTGATTTCGGTGAAGTTACACGTGAACACTGAACAGCGAATTTTGGCAAATTGTCACAACAACAAGTTGTACAGGTAAACACGAGTCATGAGCTTGTTCCTAAGGAATGAGAGCAAATTTGGAACATACGCCCAATGAACAAAACTAATAGCTCGATGAAAATTTTGGTGCCATATGTGCGGAAATGACAACATTAAAAATGCATATCAGGGTATACCTGAAGTTGTGAAAAAGGTTTTGGATGATGTGGGCGCTCTGAAAACCACGTGTGATACTCCGCAGGGTGATGTTACAGAACTTACCTAGTAATTAAATCAACTAACAGTTACTCGGGAAACCAAAATTAATGAGGGACGTGCAGTCCAAACTTCGAGGATAGTAAATGATTTTAATTGCTGTTTAGGCCAGAAGGTTTCTCTCATTAACATGAAACTTCATATTGAGTTGCCGCGCGGGATTAGCCGAGCGGTCTAAAGGCGCTGCAGTCATGGACTGTGCGGCTGGTCCCGGCGGAGGTTCGAGTCCTCCCTCGGCCATGGGTGTGGGTGTTTGTCCTCAGGATAATTTAGGTTAAGTAGTGTGTAAGCTTAGGGACTGATGACCTTAGCAATGAAGTCCCATAAGAATTGACACACATTTGAACTTTTTTTTTTTATACTGAGTTACATGTTGCCGCCAGAACTATACTGCAGAGACTTTACGAACAGCGTGCGCCTTGGACGAACGTGTCCAAGACTAGGGGAAATTGCAAAGATGTTAAATACCTATTTGTCAGAATGACGCAAGTCGCTGCAACGAAAAGTACTGGATGTGGTGCCCATTCGACGCCAACGCCTGACCGTGACGTGCATGGAAACGCAAATCAGTATCTTCAGGATGCTCCGAGTCTGGGCAGTCCGTACGTCTAATATACAGTTGAATCGGTGGGGGCCGTATCGGCTTTGACAATAGTTTTATTACAAGAAGTCGTTTAAAACACCAGCAGTTTCAGGTTTTCACGCAAAAGGGAAAACCACCGCATCCAATGGTGTTCATCGAAGCTTTCGGAGGAATACTGCCTCACACTTCAAATGGAAACCAGAAAATGCAGGTTGTTATATTTCGCATTCAAGGTGGGCAACCGCGGCAGCAGAATTTTATGCAACCTATGATGACTTTAAGAAGGCTTTTCTTGCAAAATATTGGTAGAAGTGCGCTCAGGAGAGATCAGAGAAATAGTTTTTTTTCTCCAAAAGTCTATAATCCAAAACAGAGAAGACTTAGAAAATATTCTGAGAGATGCATTGCGAAAACCCGTTACTGGGCTGAATCCATAGCAAGTAAAGCTCTATTGAGAAAACTCAAAACGAAGCTGCCAATACCGATAAGTGAAAAACTTATTCATGTACCGTGCGAGGCAACTTCGAAGAAGGGGGGGGGGGGGGGGGATGGGGCGAGGCAGCCTCCATCGGCTAACAGCCTCAGCAACAATCAAGTTTACATTGCTGCGCGGCGTGGCAACTGCACAACGCAGCGTCACGCGAATGAACGCCGCGACAGACAACAAAATATGTTCTTCCCGTCGCACGCAGACAGGCAACATCGTAATCAAAATGAAGGACATCAGTTTACACCTGTGTACAATGACCCTCGGAGCAATAGAAGTCATAGGTGGCAATCACAACATTCTGGCTAGTGGAAACCAGATTTTGGGCAACCGTGGCCGAATAATCACAACAATAATAACGGTCAAAGTATGTCGGCACAAAACACATTGCTTCCGCTATGGGTTATTTTGCTGCCTAAGTATTACATTTCTTAGCGTCATCTTCTTTGTGCTCGTCAGTCCTGTTGCTAAGTTTCTCTCCTCATTACTTTCGTCATCCCTCGATTTATTCTCAATCCATAGTCTGTACTCGTTAGACTGTTCAAGAAGATCCTGTAAGTCTTCTTCACTTTCACTGCGTCTGACCATCAGCGAATCTTATCAGTGACTGAATTTTAATTCCAATCTTGAACCTCAGTTTTATTTCTGTCATTGCATGTTCGATGAAGAAATGGATGGTAGAGTTGAAAGACTACATCCCTGTGTTACACCCTTTTTAATCAGAGCACATCGTTCTTGGTCATTCACTTTTATTTCCTCTTCGTTCTTGTAAATATTGTATATTACCCATCTTTCCGTATAGCTCACCCCTATTTTTCTAAGGATTTTGAACACTTTGCACCATTTGACATTGTCAAACACTTTTTTTCAGGTCGACAAATCCTATGAAGGTGTCTTGATTTTTCTTCAGTTGCGCTTCCATGACAAACCGCAGCCTCAGAATTCCCTCTGTGGTGCTTTTATATTTCCTAAAGACAAACTGACCGTCGTATAACACTTTATCATTTTCTCCATTCTTCTGTATATTATTCTTATCTTATAAATTATAGAGTGCAGCTATCAGTCGTCCTTTTTAGATTTTATTATGCAAATACAGATTTCGGCTAGTAGCTAGCCATTCTCAATGCGCTGTTTTTTATTCTCAATG
Source organism: Schistocerca piceifrons (assembly GCF_021461385.2). NCBI lineage: Eukaryota > Metazoa > Arthropoda > Insecta > Orthoptera > Acrididae > Schistocerca > Schistocerca piceifrons. The sequence continues at coordinate 631,065,204 of NC_060140.1, forward strand.
CACGTTAAGTCCCTGTTGTTCGGGCGTCAGTCACAGTCCTTTAAATAAGTCACATACAGTCGCTGAGTGCATCCGCTTTCCGAATGGAAGGTAACCTGATGATTATTCTTATCAGTAACTTGGATGCATGAGCTGTTAAGCAGATAGTGGGACAATTCTCGCAATTGTCGGCTCTTGCGGTCTTGGGAATTGTGTGAGTGAGGTTTTTCCTAAAGTCGGTTGGAATTTCGCCAGACTCAGACATTCTGCACACCAGTGTGAATAGTCGTTTTGTTGCCACTTTCCCAAATGATTGTAGAAATTCTGATGGAATGTTATCTATTCCTCCTGCCTTATTTGATTTTAAGTCTACCAAAGATCTTTTAAATTCTGATTGTAATACAGGTTCCTTATCTCGTCTATATCTGTTTATTCTTCTATCACATCATCAGACAAGTCCTCTCACTAATAGAGGCCTTCAATATACTCTTTACACCTAAACTCTCTCTCTCCTGCATTTAATAATGGAGATCCCGTTGCACTTTTAATGGTACCACCCTTGCTTTTAATTTCACCGAAAGTTGTTTTGATTTCTCTGTATGCTCAGTCAGTACTTCCCACAATGACTTGTTTTGCGATTTCTTCACATTTTTCATGCAGCACTTTCACCTTATCCTCCCTGTACTTCCTATTTATTTCATTCCTAAGTGACTTTTATTTCTATTCCCCTCGATTTCTCTGAACATTTTTGTACTTCCATCTTCCATCGATCAGCTGAAGTATTTCCTTTGTTACCCATGGTTCCTTTGCAGCTGCCTTCTTTGTAGCTATGTTTTTCTTTCCAACTTCTGTGATTGCCCTTTTTAGAGATATCCATCCCTCTTTTCCTGAACTGCCTACTGAGATATTCCTTATTACAGTATCTATACCTTCAGAAAACGTCAAGCGTTATATTCTGTCCTTCAGTATCCCACTTCTTTGCATACTGATTCATCTTGACTAGTCTCTTATTAAGCTTCAGCCTACTCTCCATCCCTACTAAATTGTGATGTGAGTCTGTATCTGCTGTAGGCTGCACCTCACACTCCACTGCCTAATTTTTGGAATCTCTGTCTCACAATGGTGTAATCTAACTGATATCTTCCCATATTTCCTATCTATTCCCAGGTATACCTCTTCCTTTGATTCTTCAATAGACTACTCGCTACTACTAGGTAAATTTATTTCAGAACTCATTAGCCTTTCTTCTCTAGTTCCTAGTAAAAAGCTCATATTCCCCCGTAGCACTTTCGCTTGCTCCTTCCCCTACAACCGCATTCCAATCCCCCCAGTGCCTATTAGATTTTCATCTTCCTGTACGTACTGAATTAACCGTTCAATATCCTCATATACTTTCTCTATCTTTTTATCCTCGGCTTGCACTAATGACATCCATACCTGAACTATTGCTGTCGGTGCTGGTTTGCTGTCGATTCTGATGAGAACAACCCATGAGTGAACTGTTCACAGTAACTCACTCTCTGGTCTAGCTTCTTAGTCATAACGAATCCTATTTCCATTATACCTTTTTCTGCTGGTGTAAATATTATGCTATACTAAACTGACCAGCCGTTATTAAGCAACAATATTTGAGAATTGAAGAAATTGCCTAATATAAACGCCACCTTCAGCATCTGCTCAACAGCTACAACGCAACATCCTCTACATATTTTAACATCTAGTTGTGCATCAGGGAGGAACAGTCATATTAGTGCACTTGTTCTATAATGAGAATTTTGAACAATTTAATCATTTAAATTTTTGTAGTTATAGTTGAATATTATCGAAGAATATTTAAAAACCTTTTCCCTGTCACATTTTCAAAAGAGTTTATTTGAGTCTAAAATACATTTTCTCAGAATGCATACGTCTGGTATGACAATGTCTGAATCATTTCTGAAACGAACTGCTACTAATGATAATTTGGTATTGAAGTGGTTGCCTTTTTGAACTTGCTTCAGTTATATTCACTTGTGGTCAAAGTAATATTTGACGTTAGTTATTTCAACCATCAAATCAAAGTACATTTCAAAATGGTAGTCAAAATGCTACACAGTCGATGTATCTGCTGGTACACATTTTGTTTTCAAATAACTTTGAAAAAATTAGAGAAAACTTGCATAAGATAAATTCAGTTCATACCAAAATAATCCAGCATTTGTTTCATCGGGCCTGGCGACCAGTTTAACTTAATATTTATTTCCGAAGGAGATGCAAAAGGTAAGTTAGTTGTGACTCTGATCCTCTCACTGATGATTCACTGTTGACTTGGTGGATGCAACAAAGTATCAAAACGGTACTGAATGTAGGACGTACAATTTATCTGCTTATATGTATGTGGTAGGTAAAATGACTGATCCCTTTATTCACCATGCACATTGGAATTAAACAGACAATTACCGTTAATAATAAATTCAGTAACGGCTTGCAAGTCGTCATAAATCGTCGGTATTAGTGCCAATGATGTAGTTTCCTAGTGTAGTAACAATTTATAAAACCAGACTTGGCTGCAGTGACGAAAATAGGACTTCGCAGGATGTTCGCTTAGTATGATAGTTGTATACAAGAAGGGCAGACAATACGTGATTTTCCTGCAACTTTCTAGTGTAAATTTTGTGATGCGTTTGGAAGTCTTGGCCATGAAATGAGGGCACAAGGGGCACACACACCACAGTCAGCTGCATCACAACAGTAAATTCATGCACCAGAATAAAGTGGCTTCACACAAGGTTTGTTGCATGTAGATCCATTGCAAATGTAAAAGGGGGTGAAGTTACAACAGCTACTATGAGCACTTGCTGGAGGGAAATGTTCAGTATCTTTGTATGACATTTTTCCTAAGCACGTAAAACTGTATACAATAAAAACTGCTACAAGCTCTCCTAATATCAGGAGGTCTGTGGATGGTTACATTCCCAACTTTGGCAAGCCAGCAGCAATCCTGACAGATAAAGCATGCAACTTTACCTGTGTATCCTGAAAATGTTTCGTGTTAGTTAATATTATAATACATGTACTGATCTAATGATATTATACTGTGGCAAATGCAGTTGAAAGATTATTTAGGGAATCTAATATGTTTATCAGAACATACTTTTCTTATAAATACACTGTGGATAAATTACATTACACCATTTGAAGAAACAGTTCATGCTTCAATGAACTGTACACCAAATAAACGATTGCCTTTATTAATTAATTCACTACGAAACCGTCACTTTTTCTACCAGTGATGTATTTTCCTAGTGTGGTAACAATCCTTAAACCGACAAATCAGAAAAGAATGAATGGGTGAATTCATTTCCAAGAATCCCTCAGTATGACACTTCTTGGGAGCAGAAAGAAAGACAAGCAAATAATGTTGACAGGCAAAGTTAGCCAAAGGAAGCAGTATGATGTAATTTCCTAGTATAGTAACAGTTCTCAAAGCCCACATATCAGGAAAGAATGAGTGGGTAGATCCATTTCCAAGAATCCCTGTAAATGACATTTCTTGATACGAGAAACTAAGACAAGCAAGTAACACTGATATATAAAGCAAGCCAAACGAAACAACATTTTGACAGAAAATTATGAAAAGCACTAAATTTTAATGTGGGAGAGAGAATACTAATCCAGAACCATCCTAAGCCATCGTTCCTTAGTTAAAGTAATGAGAAATGACAGTTGTTTTACACTGGTCTATTCGCTACTGCTCGAATATCATATGCTGTTGCTTATTTACTTGTCTGTGGCGGAAGTAACAGAATCAAGAGACTGTACCCTCACCATGATCGGAAGAGATGCTTCCAGTAATGCTTTGTAGCTGTGTGTTAACAATTATGCATATATGTAGATTATGAGATGGTTTTTACGGGTTACTACAATATGAATCTGTGTAACAGAACATTTTAAATGCAGTGTGAAGATACAGATGTACATAAACTATCAATGAGGTACTTTGTGCTGAAGTGCGTTCACTGTACAAAAATTTGTATATATGCTTATATACACTGCTGGCCACGTAAATGCAACACCCTGAAGGAAGCATCCGAATCAAGTGAAATTTACACCATGGGTTTGCAGCGATGAGATATGCAACTGATTAGAATTTCAGCGCAGACGCACATCACGCGCGCCTGTGGCGCCACCTCATAGCGCCATTTAAGGCTTGGCGATTTCGACGAGTGTACGTTCGGCACGTGTGTTTACCTTGTGGTTGTTTCACAAGACAATCAGTAATGCCTCGTAGACAACAGCGAACATCGTTCGATCAAGTATCCGAGTTTGACAGAGGAAGGATAGTGGCTTACCGAGATTGTGGATTATCATACAGAGAAATCGCTAGTCGTGTTGGACGAAACCAAACAACTGTAATGCGGATATGTGACCGTTGGATGCAGGAGTGTACGACGGACCGACGTGGTCGATCGCATTCACCTCGGTGCACCACTGCACGTGCTGATAGGCAAATTGTGCGCATGGCAGTGACGGATCGCTCAGTGACATCCCGAACCATAGCACAGCACATTGCGTCTGTAACGCATCATCCAGTGTCTGCGCGTACCATTCGACGCCGTTTACAGCAGAGTGGTCTGTCCGCAAGACGTCCATTGCTTCGTCTACCATTGACGCAGAACCACAGACGTCTCCGTCGTCAATGGTGTGATGACAGACGGATGTGGACGGCAGAATGGAATGACGTTGTCTTTACTGACGAGGCACGCTTCTGTCTGCAGCACCACGATGGTCGGATTCGAGTGTGGAGACACCGTGTAGAGAGGATGCTGGACAGCTGCATTATGCACCACCACACTGGTCTTGCACCGGGTATTATGGTATGGGGCGGTATTGGATATTACTCTCGCACGCCTCTACTACGCATTGCCGGTACTTTAAATAGCCGGCGCTACATATCCGAGGTGCTGGAGCCAGTCGTCCTTCCTTACCTTCAGGGCTCGGCCACAGCCATATTTCAACAGGATAATGCGCGACCACACGTGGCACGCACTGTCCAAAGGTTCTTCGTCAATAACCAGATTGAATTGCTTCCCTGGCCGGCTCGCTCTCCGGATCTTTCGCCGATAGAAAACATGTGGTCCATGGTTGCTCAACGAGTGACCCAGATTACATCCCCAGCTGCCACACCAGATGATCTTTGGCAACGTGTGGAAGCTGCTTGGGCTGCTGTACCCCAGGAACATCCAACGTCTCTTTGACTCAATGCCGAGACGTGTGGCAGCGGTGATCTCCAACAATGGCGGCTACTCTGGCTACTGATTCTGGCAGGCACCACATGTCACAAACGTCTGTAAACGTAATCATTTGATACTTGGTCAACATGTTATCTACAAAATAAATTTTGTTGTGCTAAATCTTGTCTTTCTTGGTGTTGCATTTACGGTGGCCAGCAGTGTACAACGAAGTGTTAATGATGAACTTTGATAGTAAACGATATTTTATATCCTGAAAGACATCTTGACGTAAGATGATAGTGTGTGTAAATAAGTATGATAATAATTCTGACTACAGAATGGAAAGAATCATCACCATGGCTAGAGGATTATTTTTTGCGTTGAATACGTTTTAGGATTTTAAGCACTACATATGATGAAGCTAAGAGGCTTGCCCAGAAAATAATGCACCATATATTTGTCCTTCAACAATTCTTTATTGTATATAATATAGAATTACACACGGGAAAGATGGTGTTTTATCTACACACTCTATTTTTCCACGTAATCTCCATCCCGTTCTATGGCCTTCCTCCAACGCAAAACAAGGACGTGTATGCCCTGTTGGTAGCAACCCTTGTCCTGATGTCGGAGCCAGTGCATCACTGTGTGAATTACCTCCTCATCGTCCTCAAAATGTCTTCCACGAATGGCATCCTTTAATGGTCCAAAGAAGAGGAAGCTCGCTGTAACATGTCAAGCGTGACAACCGTGGATGGTCTCCCCCGACCGTTGCAAGTAGTGAAGCTCCGCCGAATCGCCTTCCAATGAACTCATCCTCAGTGGCCAGCGACTAACTATACTTCTGTCGACAGAAGATGCTCCATAGACTTTCCACAAGCATTTGTGAATATTCCCCTTCTCTACAGTGAGAAATTCAATGACGGCAAGTATCTTGTAACGTATATTACCTACTGCCGGCATTTGGAAACTGTCCTGCAGCTACGCTATCTGTCGAAAGTGTCGGAACCCTGGCGCGCTCACTCAGGGACTTCAAATAATACATACGTAACTTCTTGCATTCTGCACCATTGTTTTCGGCTGAGAAAAAAAATGAGGTGCATTACTTTCTACATCTAACCAACATCTACATGATTACTCTGCTATTCACCATAAAGTGCCAGGCAGAGCGTTCAATGAACCACCTTCAAGCAGTCTCTTTACTGTTACACTCTCGAACGGAGCGCGGGAAAAACGAACACTTAAATTTTTCTTTGTGAACCCTGAGTTATTTTATCGTGATGATCATTTCTCCCTATGCAAATGGATGCCAACAGATGGTTTTATCAATCAGAAGAGAAAACTAGTGATTGAAATTCGATGAGAAGATCCCGTCACAACGAAAAACGCCTTTGTTTTAATGACTGCCATTAAGATTCACACATCATGTCTTTGGCACTATCTCCTCTATTTCGCGATAGTGCAGAACGAGACGCCCTGCTTTGAACTTTTTCGATCTCATCCGTCAGTCCCACACCGCGCAGCAATACTCCAGAAAAGGGTGGACAAGCGTGGTGTAAGCAGTGTCGTTATTAGACTTGTTGCACCTTCTAAGTGTTTTGACAATGAATCACAGTCTCTGGTTCGCTCTAACCTGCCGGCTTTCAAATTAAAATGTTGTGGTGTGATGGCCCCCAACTACGTATATTCTGACTCGAAGTTGAAATATTAAAAGTACTAGCTGGTTTCGTTGTCTAGGGGCTGGAATACGTAGTTGCCGCATTACAGGCCAAAAACTGCTGAGACTACAGTAAACAATATGAATATACACATAAAACGAATGGTCGAAGGTTCCTATCACTTTTCAATTGCGAATTTTTAATGCAGCATAGTAATTTATAAACGAAAGACTGCAATTAATTAAAATCTGCAGGTATTGTCTCACAGTAAGCTCAAATTCCCATAAGTTCTATTTAATTGACTTTAAGCAATCCTTCCGACATCCACGCGCCAAAAATTGCTTGCACATACAATTACAATTTTAATACCATTCAAATTGACCACTAAATTCTCTGCCACACTCTTATATAAAGCATAAATCAATACATATTTTACTTAAATCCACGAGGTCAGTGACCTCCACACACCCTCAGTGTCTAAACTTCCCCCTTTTGCACACGTACAGTGCCACAATAAACTAACAAATTACTAATGAATCCCCAAATAAACATATAAATTATCCCTCCAAAATTACTACCACTAATTACAAATTCGAACAGCTTTCCATTTGTCCCCTTTCTCTGCCAATTCCAGGGTAGACACATCCTGTTCTATCCATCCCTCAATCTCATGTTCATCCCAAAATAATTAATAAAATATTTCCTTTGCTCCAGATTCATTCCCTCCCTTTTCCAAACCCTTAGCAATTTTAAACTACTTTCGTTTCCACAGATGCGGTAGCAACGACCGTAACTTTCTACCGTACCAACGCCAATCAGTCTCCCTAGTATCACACTCCTTCTTTGTATACCAATTTGTACGAATTTCATGACACAAACTATCCCCATCCACACTATTTACTTCAGCCCTCTCTAAATTTTCTGTTAGTTCTTGCACACATTTCGCTGATTCATTACCAACAGAATGCACATTTTTACTGTTTTCCCTTCCAAAATATCAGCACTTGCAGCTTCAACAAAATTACACATCAATTCACGGTCAAACACTTTATCATCCTGAAATAATACATCGATGCCTAAGCCATCATCACCATAAATATTCATCTCAGCAACCTTAACTGCTGATAGACCATTTAAATCACTATATAAATTCACATCTGAAACCTTACTTTCTTCTGTCGACAAATTAACTTTACATGAATCCTACACAACCTTATCCTCCCCGCTACATTACACAAATTGGTGCTACCTTGTCTTACAATTTTGTGGCATCCAGACCTGCTACACTCCGCTGTGATCGGACAAAAATCAGCACACACTCCCATTTATACCTACTTTTCATCCAGATTAACCCCCAATCGTACTTAACGTACATTCTCACATCACACTCTGACAAACGTTTTAGATCCAAACATTCATCGATAAGTTTCGTTTCGCCTTCATTCGTGAGTAGAAAAGTGTAAATTCCTTCCTCCGAAGTATCAACACCTGTTGCTTTTACGTCCGCAGCTCGTGGTCGTGCGGCAGCGTTCTCGCTTCCCACGCCCGGGTTCCCGGGTTCGATTCCCGGCGGGGTCAGGGATTTTCTCTGCCTCGTGATGACTGGGTGTTGTGTGCTGTCCTTAGGTTAGTTAGGTTTAAGTAGTTCTAAGTTCTAGGGGACTGATGACCATAGATGTTAAGTCCCATAGTGCTCAGAGCCATTTGAACCATTTTTTGTTGCTTTTACATCATTACATAAATTAACATTACTCTGTTCCTTAAACAGAAATCATCTACCTCCGCCGATACGTTTTTAATTCAACTGGTGGCGAGACCAACGCTAAGCCTCCCTTAGTAATATCGACTCTTTCCGCCGAAACACTATCACCCTCACTTGCAACTGGCGAGACCAAAGCTACACCGCCTTCAGTAACATCGACAGTTTTCGCCGACCCACAAATACTTGCTACTACAACACCTTCCTTACTGAAATTGATACTGTTTGCTAATACCTCTTCAGAACTCTCCACACAATTTGCTTTCACAAAATTCATCACCTTTTTAATTTCTTTTTGAAGCACTGAATATTTCCATTTATCACCATTCATACACTCACATACTGCACATTCATAACCTACATCAATTGCTTTTTCAAAGTTACCCACAATTTTTTCAACTTCCTCTTTCACAGCGAAACCTATTTCAGTTCGCATATACCCATATCAGTCCGAATTGTATCTGTAACAGTTTGAATTGTACTGATATTATTTCCCATTTTATTCATATTATTTCCCAATCCCTGGATCATTTGCAATAGCTGAGACGTCATATCTCCCCCACATTCATTCCCCTTGCCTGAATTCCTACTAGTTACACTTTCGCGCTCTGATTTCGGACTAAACGGCTCACTTCTATTTTCAGCATTACACATACTAGGTGACTGTTTTATATTCGTGAGATCTATAAGTGGAGCTAGAACTTCGGAGTCAAACACTATCTCACTTTTTGCGCAGGCACTTACCTGATCTGAGATGGTGATGCCATCGGTTGTAGTGGAAGTCGGCATTGAAGACTGCCCTCGAATACTCGAAGACACTGCCATCGTATTGCAGTTGATCTGCGTCCGCCACTGAAGAAGTCACCTGATGTAGTTGTAGCTGCTGCTGGTTACCGCATGTTCTAACCGTCTCCCATACCACTGTGCTTTAAACGCGCTAACCGCTACTGTTCCCTACACTCTACTTATTTAGACGCTGAGCCCCAATGAAAATTGCCTTTAACGTGATAGATTAGGAGCTCTATCGACAGCATCCGTTAGTTGTGAAAATTACTGCATAATTTCACTATTTCCAGAAACCTACTTGCGAAAAAATCGATCTCACACTGTATTTTGTTAGAGGTTCACTCTACATGTATCTCTACAGCTTTTGCAAAGGCTTTTACACTTCGCATAGTACGATGAATAACAGGCAGCAAAGGAATTACCACTTCACAGGACCCAAATCCCGGACGAGAGACCTCCAATTGCGGGCTTTCAAGTAATAAATGTGTTGTGGCGGCCCTCAACTACGTACCCTCTGACTCAAAGTCGAAATATTAAAAGTTTTGGCTGCTTTCGATGTCTAGTGGCTGGGATACGTAGTTGCCGCATTACAGGCCAAATACTGTTTACAATACAGGGTGATTCAGAAAGAATACCACAACTTTAGGAATTTTAAACTCTGCAACGACAAAAGGCAGAGCTAAGCACTATCTGTCGGCGAATTAAGGGAGCTATAAAGTTTCATTTAGTTGTACATTTGTTCGCCATTTCAGCCAATAAAGTTTTTGGTCCCTTTTTCTTCGAAGGTGCTACTGTAACTGGACTACAGTATCTGGAGATGTTAGAGAATTGGCTGTTCCCTCAGCTCGAACAAGAAGCACAACAATTCATATTTCAGCAGGATGGAGCGCCACCACATTGGCACTTATCTGTCCGTAACTACCTGAACGTCAACTACCCGAGGCGATGGATCGGCCGCCAGGCAGCCCGTGACAGAGCACTTCATCACTGGCCTCCAAGAAGCCCTGATCTTACCCCCTGCGATTTTTTCTTATGGGGGTATGTTAAGGATATGGTGTTGCGGCCACCTCTCCCAGCCACCATTGATGATTTGAAACGAGAAATAACAGCAGTTATCCAAACTGTTACGCCTGATATGCTACAGAGAGTGTGGAACGAGTTGGAGTATCGGGTTGATATTGCTCGTGTGTCTGGAGGGGGCCATATTGAAAATCTCTGAACTTGTTTTTGAGTGGAAAAAACCTTTTTAAACACTCTTTGCAATGATGTATAACAGAAGGTTATATTATGTTTCTTTCATTAAATACACATTTTTAAAGTTGTGGTATTCTTTTTGAATCACCCTGTATAAATATACACATGAACCGAATGGTCGAAAGTTCCTATCACTTGGCAATTGCGAATTTTTAATGCAACATAGTAATTTATAAATGACAGATTGCAATTAAATAAAATTGCAAGTACTATCTTAACGACTTTAAATGATGAGTAAGATAGTAGAAGTACTTTTGAGAATGTAGTATATTTCAGTACAACACTTTTTGGAGTCGATGGTTCAGCAATTAAATATAAGTTGAATTACAGGGAAAGAGTAGATTCCTACTTCACGCAATTAGTTATGAACAACAACATAGCTCGCAAGATATTCCCTTCTAAACGCATACTACGTCTTCATTGCAGAAGCCGCGGAAATCTCACAAGTGCACAAGTCGGCACTACGAAATATTTCTATGTGCGGCCACCACGCGCAAACTGCTCCACTCTCCCAGTCTTTCCCGCGACTGTCGTCCAGCACTTTCCGTCCATCACCTCCCGTGTTCTGTGCCGTACTGTCCAGGACTCTCTGCCGTGTCCTGTGTAACTGCCCCTCGCACCACACTGTTCAGAACCGGCCGTGTCCTGTGCGACTGGCCTTTCGCGCCACACTGTTCAGAACTGCCTCCCCAATTTCCATACAGCCTCTCCTCTTGTCCATTTTGGAATGATCGCTGTGATTGGCTAGAGCGCTCCCGCCCGGTCTCTAAGCCAACGCACGCTCACGAACATAATCAAACACATTTGAAATACTGGATTTACATTTAAGTATCTTGATATAAAATAAATATTCCTACGCCTGGACCGTAAACACGCTCTAACACACATTGTTAAATACATAAACACATTAAATAAATACATATCAACGGAATAGTACAGAAGTAAGCCAGTAGCCTAATGTCTCTGTACTTCCTAAAACACAGTAAATAATTGACCAGTTTCTTAATAAAGAATATATATCGGATATAAACAAAGACATAGACGAATAAATGTATTTATAAGCATGCTGCTACCGTTATTTCGTGTGACTGTGGAGTACTTATCACCTGAAGCTATTAATAGTAATGAGACACTTTGACCTCCAATGATTCACATACCATTCAAGTTACATGCCTGTAATTTATACCAATTTAGGTTTACACTAATAGCTTTCTAAAGACATGTCGATCTACAAAATCGGATGAACCTTTTAGATTTTGGAAATTCGTTGCTTGGTATTACTTGTATAATTTATTGTCAGACACTAAACTTTAAACTAATAAATATATTGAAAATCTTATTACACCATCAGAATCTTTGTGCAAATAATAGTAATGTACATATTTCTTTCTGAGGTGTCATGATTCATCTGGCTACTATTAATTTCTATACAAACAGTGAAATGTCTGCCATTAAGGTTTCATAAAATCCGCTATCTTTGGCATTCCTGGTATGTCTCCTTTATCGACAGATCGCCAACATGGAGCTACTCCTCTTCTCCGACACCACGCGGTCGGCCTGCCGAGCGGTACGAGCACCTACGCCAACTCCGACCTTAGAATGTTTTTAGGGCCCCACAACTCGGCAGTTACCTCACAACGCACAACATTATCTATGTGGTCGTTCCAATTTAGGTTATTTGTAATTGTAATCCGTAAGTATTTAGTTGGATCTCTAGCCTTAAGATTTATGTGACTTATCGCTTAATCGAAATTTAGCGGATTTCTTTTAGTACTCATGTGAATAACTTCACACTTTTATTTATTCAGGGTCACTTGCCACTTTTCGCACCATACAGATATGTTTTGTAAATCATTTTGCAATTTATTTTGGTCATCAGATTACTTTACAAGACGGTTAACGACAGCGTCATCAGCAAACAGTCTGATAGGGGTACTAAGTTGGGTCCTATGTCGTTCGTATAGATCAGGAACAATAGAGGGCCTACAACACTTCCTTGGGGAACGCCAAATATTACTTCTGTTTTACTCGATGACTTTCCGTTCTTTACTACGAACTGTGACCGTGCTGACAGGAAATCACGAATCCAGTCGCACAACTGAGGCGATATTTCATTGGCATGCACTTTGGTTAGAATGCGCTTGTGAGGAACAGTGTTGAAAGCCTTCTGGAAATATGAAAACATGGAATCAATTTGACATCTCCTGTCGATAGTACTCATTACTTCATGAGTACAAAGAGCTAGTTGTGTTTCACAAGAACTATGTTTTCTGAATCCGTGCTGACTATGTGACAATAAATCGTTTTCTTCTGATGTTCGATCACAATATATGTTCCTGACCCATACTGCAAATCGACATTAGTGATATTGGCCTGTAATTCAGCGGATTACCCCTATTGCCCTTTTTGGGCATTGCTGTGACTTGTGATTTTCCATTCTTTAGGTACGGAACTTTCTGTGAGCGAGCTGTTGTATATAATTGCTAAATATGGAGCTATTGTATCAGCACACTATGAAAGGGACCTGACTGGTATACTATCCGGTCCGGAGGCCTTGCCTTTATTAAGTGATTTAAGCTGCTCCGCTACACTGAGGATATCTACTTCTATGTTTCTCATCTTGACAGTTTTTCTTGTTTGGAATTCAGGAATACTTACTGCATCTTCTTTGGTGAAGGAGTTTCAGGAAACCGTGTTTAATAACTCTGTTTTTGTGGCATTGTCATCAGTGACTTCATCGGTGTTATCGCGCAGTGAAGGTATTGATTGTGTCTTGCCACTGGTGTGTTTTATGTGTGGCCAGAATCTCTTTGGATTTTGTTCCAGACACCGAGACAGAGTTTCATTATGGAAAGTATTAAAAGCTTCTCGCATTGAAATACTCGCTCTGTTTCGAGGTTCTTTAAAACTTCGCCAGTCTTGGGGATTCTGCGTTCTTTTCAATTTGGCATGCTTTTTTCGTTGCTTCTGCAACAGCGATCTGACCGGTTTTGTGTACCATGGGGGAGCAGTACCATCACTTATTAATTTATGTGGTATATATCTCTCAATTGCCGTCGATACTATTTCTTTGAAATTATTCCACAACTTTTCTACGCTTAAATGATCTTATCGGAAGGAGTGGAGACTGTCTTTTAAAAGGGCGTTAAGAGCATTTTTATCGGCTTTTTTCAAATAGATGTGCTTTGCGTTTCTTTTTGATGGTTGTAGGTGTTATGGTATTCAGCATAGCAGCAACTGCCTTGTGGTCGCTAATCCTTGTATTTGTCATGATACTCCCTATCCAGGATTATTTGTTGCTAAGAGATCAAGAATGCTTTCGCAACCTTTTACGCTTCGAGTGGTCTCATAAACTAATTGTTCAAAATAAATTCTGAGAAAGAATTCAGTATAATTTCGGATGATATTTTATGCCTGCCGCCGGATTTAAACGCGTAATTTTTCCAGCATATCGAAGGTAGACCACCACCGACTACAATTGTATGAGTAGGGTACCTATTTGAAATAACACTCAAGTTTTCTTTGCACTGCCGGTCGCGGTGGACGAGCGGTTCTAGGCGCTTCGGTGCGGAACCGCGCCACTGCTACGGTCGCAGGTTCGAATCCTGCCTCGGGCATGGATGTGTGTGATATCCTTAGGATAGTTAGGCTTAAGTAGTTCTAAGTTCTAGGGGACTTATGACCTCAGATGTTAAGTCCCGTAATTGTAAGAGCCATTTGAACCATTTTTTTCTTTGAACTATTCAGCAACTATATCTTCAGAGACGGGGGGTCGGTAAAACGGTCCAATTAATAGTTTAGTCCGATTGTCAAGTATAACCTCCACCCACACTATTTCGCAGGACCTATCTACTTCAGTTTCACTACAAGGTAAACTACTTCTGACAGCATTAAATACTCCACCACCAACTGTATTTAATCTATCCTTTCTGAACACTGCTAGGTCGATTGAAAAAACTTCAGCTGAACTTATTTCCGGCTTTAGCCAGCTTTTCGCACCTATAACTATTTGAGCTTCAGTGCTTTCTATTAGGGCTTGGAGCTCTGGTTCTTCCCCAACACAGCTACGACAATTTGCAACTACAATACCGATCGCTTCTACAACTACCTTACTGTGTTATACCTACCCCTTGTAGGTGGATGCCATTTCTGTCGTTTCCTGAGACCCTCTAACCTAAAAAACCGCCCAATCCCTTCTACACAGCCCCCGTTACCCGTGTAACCGCTTCCTATTTATAGTGGACTCCTGACCTATGAAGCGGAACCCGGAAACCCACCACCCGATGGCGCAAGTCGAGGAATCTGCAGCCTACACGATCGTAGAACCGCTTGAGCCTCTGATTCAGACCCCTCCACGCGGCTCGGCACCAAAGGACCACAGTCGGTTGTGTCGATGCTGCTGCAGATGGTGAGCTATGCCTTAGTCTCGAAAGCAAGTCTGGCAGTCTTTACTGTTTCTACTAACCGCCCGAAACCAGAGAGAATCTCCTCCGATCCAAAGCAACACATGTCATTGGTACCGACATGGGCCACCACCTGCAAATGGCTGCACCCTGCACTCTTCATGGCATCCGGAGGCACCCTTTCCACATCCGGAATAAATTCGCCTGGTATGCACATGGAGATCACACTGGCTTCCTTCCCCTCCGTGGTAGCCATGGTCCTAAGGGACCCCATTAAGTGCCTAACGTTGGAGCTACCAACTAGCAGAAAACTCACCCTCTGTGAATTCCGAGACCTTGCAGGCCGAGAAGCTTCCTTTGGAACAGGGTGGACGACTGCATCCGGCTCAGAGTCATCGTCAGCCACAGATAATACACGAAACCTGTTCGTCAAACGAATCGGGAGACACTAAAATCGACCCCTTTGGAAAGTCTTTCGCTGCCTGCCAGACTTTGGAATGATCTCCCACTCGACCAGGTGAGGGGTCAACCTCAGTGCAGGCAGTACCTGGGACAGCGTGGCGAGTGTGTGCGTGTGTGTGTCGGCTCGATGGAAATGGATGTTAAAGTCTGGTTGACACAGGTCGGCGTCCGTCGATCGCGACAACTCCGATCTGTAACTGTTAAAACAAACTCCTCGCTTTGTTTGGTTAGTTTCAGATACTATCTCCCTTTAACAGATATCCGCGTCTCGATGGAGCAGCACGCTGAAATGTATAAGCGGCCCTCGCTTATAATTGAAGCAGTGGTGTTCGAAGGATGTCTGTCTTCTTTAGCGCTACACACAGCGACTGCTCCACTTGGGACCGCAACAACTCCCTTTATCTGAAACAATAAACCAAATATCGTCCGCGTGTTCGCGACGGCTTATAAGCTTACGCGAAACTTGATAACAGTAGTTTTTATGCCCGGTTAGCAAATGAATGTTCAAACATAGATAATATGATATCTCGTATTAAAAGTTCCACCATTCAAGCCGAAGCCACATTATAGTCTTGCGAGGATGTTGATTTGAGATGTATTATAGTGTCGTCAATGCGACGCTACGGTATTAATTCAACAACTCCTACGTCGTAAATCCAGAGATAATGTCTTCTCTAAATAATTTACAGAAAGCGTCGTAATACAGTGTTCAGTTACTGTTCGCTGTTAATAATTTCACTCAGTCATCTCTAGCTTCCGCGATCTATGACTAACATAATTCCAGAATGAGATTTTCACTCTGCAGTGGAGTGTGCGCTGATATGAAACTTCCTGGCGGATTAAAACTGTGTGCCGGACCGAGACTCGAACTCTGGCAGAAGTGGAGCTGTGAGAACGGGGCCTGAGTCGTGCATGGGTAGCTCAGATGGTAGAGCACTTGCCCGCGAAAGGCAAAGGTCCCGAGTTCGAGTCTCGGTCCGGCACACAGTTTTAATCTGCCACGAAGTCTCAGGAAAATAATTATTCACAGTTACACTATAAAGTTCAATTAAATGATGTAGACGACATGAATCATTAAAGTTATAACTGAGTTTATTTAACTTTTGAAATATCTAACCACTGCTCCGGAAAACACACCGATCTGTCATTCAGGGAATTGAAGCGACGATTTACATCAGCAATTCTGAGATTGACTACAGCTTCTGACAACACGGCGTACCTGTGAATTCTGCGTGTATATGTTTCCTACTCAAGCCTCTTTGTAGAGTTTATGTCGGTGTCTGCTACATTGCTGTGACCTTCAATGTTCGTGACAATCACAGACCACCACGACTAAGTCCCAGAATTGATTAAGTATAACACGAGTTACTTTCCCTCCCGTATAATATCTGTCCCGTTGTCTGGCTAAACGGTAAATGTTGTACCACCTTTCTTCAGAACATTGACTAATACAAGACGATACTTGAAAAACGTTAAAATTCCATATCGTTGTGAAACAATCTAATATCAGTCAATAAGCGTGCTTATATCGCGACGTCTACAAGAGAGCGAGTTAACAGCTCCATTTAAGTTTTCATTGTAGTCGCAGCGATCTTACAGCTCGATGCAGCTACAACTCTTTTCTTGGATAAATGTTATCTCTGATCACTTTTTCTCGTCTGGGTTTTAATCTTCGTAAAGCATATATTCTGAATTTTTTGTTTAGAGTTTCATGCTTCGTAGATTAAGTGGTCATCTGATAGTCTTTCATTTAGTTTTTTCCGTGGAATAGATGTAGTTAGTTACCTAGTATTTCTGTTGGTCAAACTTTCAACAGTGTTAATATTCCGTTGCCAGTAGCTACCGTCAAGGTCAGAATAAAATTTTCCCTAGTATTTCTGTTGGTCAAACTTTCAATAGTGTTAATATTTTGTTGCCAGTAGCTACCGTCAAGGTCAGAATACATTTTTTTATATCTTTTACTGTCAAAAGGGATGTCATTAGAGGCTCTATATTTGGGGTGTTATAGCGGTCACAGCAGTGGACGGTCGGGGCACATGTGGAACGTGCTCGACGTTCCTCGCATACCTGCATTCGACTCCCCACAGTGATGCCCCTTGGCAGCAGCCTCAAGTTGTATGACGGAAGCCAACACAGCCTAGAGCTGTGATCGATGCGTCAACAACTCAGCTCGTATCTGTGCACACCAATGACTGTTCCTATCCATTACTGAATTCAAACCTGTTTGATCCCTGTAAAAATATGTAATAGGAGAACGGTTTACTCGCCTTATTAGCATGAGGAACTTGCGATGCTCTCTCGCTGATGGTCTAACCGACACTGAGCTGTTTTAACGAAATCAACCAAAAGCCTGTGTTTCTGGGCAATCCTCGTATTATCAGTGCTATTAGCGTGACTTCAGATTATTACCGCAATAAAAAACGATGAGTTAGCACAATTATATACTTTTACAGTAATCAACCCTTAAATTATGTAACAGATGTTGCTCATCAGTTGACAGATAAGACAGAATCTTTGCTCAGTTTTGAAAAGTTTTTAGTTGAGGAGATTGCTGTAGGGTAGGTGCAGTCTTTCATCCATAACAATAGCTTAAGTTGTGAGCATGACAACCCCTGTTGCGTGTGACGAGAGTAGAACTGTCCATGAACACAGATTGCAGAATGTCGTGCAGAATCTCATGCAGAACCCACTGTGGCACCATAAGCACGAACAAAAGCAAATACGAGACACTACTGGGCATCTGTCACTGTGGCGACAATCAAATTTGCTGGATAGTATTTTTGGTGATTAACTATGTACATTATGCACTTTCATACTGAGACTGAGAAATTGTAAAGGTGCCATGCGAAAGCACTTGTGGGTGTTACGAACTGATATTAACTCTGATGTGTGCTGCTAGTCACGAAATGTTGCATAGTGAACTCCTTCATCCGGCAGACGAAATCAGCTTCCCAACGTCAAATAAGTTGCACTGCAGACTGCTTTGCCCGAATCCTCACGATTTCAGCGTGTTAGGTTAAGACGATTTTCAGGACAGGTATTTCTGCCTCAAGTTTAATTTTCCTTTTTTAAACTGTAACACGGTCTACATTTCATAAAGATAATACTGCTGCATATTTGTTGACACTTCTTGTACACTTGTTTCATGTAATCCTGCGTAAGCTGTACCCAAAGCCATCTCAAGGTTCGTAGATGAACCATGCACCGCACATCCTTGGCTGTACGCTCCACCAACTTCTTATACAACTGATGCTATCTACTATTTACATTGCTACAGCTTGAATAATCAAGGGTTACTGAAAACATTTAAGAATGTTAAAGTGTACAAAATGAAAGCCCTTCAAGTACTACACTCGATAGACACATCAGTGGAACTCAAACCAATTCAAGACTGAAGAAATTCTTCCAATCCATCTGTGGCATACATCAAACCAGTGCTTAACAGTATTGGTTGAAAATAGTCTTGGCTGTAATTTTAGTTTTTTATTTTCAGCTGCGGGTTTCACCTTATTTAGGCGTCTTCAGGTTGATTTGCAAAGAAAACAGAGAACAAATACATCCATTTAAGAATCGCGGTCGCCTGTGCAGACTTGGATAACCTACAAGCATGTATAAACAGATCAAATACTGAAAGAGAAAATACCTTAATTTGGTATTTCTTAGCACGATCCTTTCGACAGTGGTGTAGCCAAAGGGAATTATCGTATACATCAGGCCAACATCGCCTTCGTTAAACTCAGTGAAACTAGAAATATAAAATAGTAAAAACAGATAAGAGTATTCACTAGTTATCGGACACTCAGAAATCATATTGCCGAAGCCTTATGACAAGGCCTTACCATCCTAGATGGACGTGAGTGATACCAAGACCTGCATAACGCGTTCCCATTCACAGGAGCGAGTAATAGAATAAGATGGGGCTCAAGTAGTAAGCAAAATGCACCACAGCGTCGTGTGCTAGTACTGATACCTAATACAGAATCATCTCAATAGGTGGCGCTGCCACGCAGCTGCTGGTAAGAATGAGAGATCGTAAACTGGCTATACACAGTCACCAAAACTTTATAAATGTAGTGCACATAAACCATTAAAAAGTGGAATTATTGGGAGCAGCACCTGTGCAATAACTTATCGTAAAATTCTGACGAAGTAAAATACAAATAAAGGTGGTAAATTTAAAATGAGAAAACAGGATGTATAATACAACACACAGATGCAGTACCTAACAGATTTTACCTATCATATATCACTTGATCGAGAACATTAAAAACACAGGACCGTAATTTCAGATGCAGAGCCCCCCCATAACACGCAATACTGTGTCATTCGGAGCTAGAACTTCTACCTAACAACTCTTTTTTTGTAAAATACAAGTAAAATTATTTCGCCTAAAAGATACACATCAACGTGTAAAATGCATCAACATTTAAAGCGACAGCTCGTAAGTATCATATTTGAGTCAGAAACGACTAATGGCTTGGCTAACAAGACGACATAAGGCCAGAGAGGAACAGGTATCATATTTAGGCAGAATTACGAGAGCACCAGGTTTGCATTAATAACACCTATTTCATAACTTCTAAAAAGGCCTGATTAGTGCCAAATATTTGGTCGTCAAGGAGGGATAAATCTTTGTCCTCCATATGTCTAAATATTTCAATTTCTTCTGAAATGTTTAACCTCTTATCCTTTTGCGCAAAATGAAAAATCTTAAGATTTTGTACTTGCAGAGGACAATGGCCACTTGCTTTCCGGTGTTGGGCAAAGGCAGAGTTCTGTTTTACTTGTCGTCATCTATTGAGGAGATGTTCTTGCAATCTAATTTTGAAAGTTCTGTCTGTTTATCCAACATATCTTACATTTCAATAGCGACACTCGAGCAGATAGACCCCCGGTGCGAAAAGGATGTTCTTTTTAGGTGATTCATTATGTATGTACATAAACTGGAGATTGGTAGCAGCCGAAAATACTATACGAGAGCCCACTCCCCGAAAAAGTTTTGTCAGTTCATAACAAAAATTGCCAATAAATAGCAAAGAAATGTTATTGTGCGCCGCGACAGAAGCTGCATAGGGTGTACTCCGAAGGGGCATCGTTATTTTGTCTTGGTATAACTTCAAGACTGGTGCTGTATTCATATCCATTTTGCTTCTATCATTTATCAAGAATACTTTAACGAAAGTTAAATCATATGAAAAGATTAAATGTCTCGTGAGATCGAAGGCTCCTTTTGCAGTATTCCTTTGTTTTCCACAAGACTTATACTGAATGGTGGAGCAGCAAGATGAGACTTTAATCCAGGGTGTGTGATACAATCCAGCCTCATAATTAAATAAATAGAGACAATGAATGCATTTTGTGTATGTATAAACGAAAGCAAATGCAACGGAATTTTTCTGATGTTAACTTTCTGCTTTGTTTTATGTCAGTTTAATGGTTTACATTGATGTCTTAACTTATAATTGAAAAACGACAAACAGCCTTGAATCGCAATATATTCGCATGTATGCAGTATTATGTTAACCCCAAAGTAAAGAAAAAGAAATTAAACAAAACTATGAAAAGTAATTTCGCCCCCATAAAATAAACTGTAACTAAATACTGAAGCAAGAGAAACAAGAATGGTGGTAGTCACATATATACATATATGTACAGTAATGTCTGCCTCCATTACGGGCAATGTTATATCTCATCAGTAAATTTTATTATCATGGCAGGTTCAATATTCATCTCTGCTCTCGGCCACGTAAGAATCCAGAGGTACTGTAATTTCAGTATTTGTCGCGCTTCTTTCATTCGCTTTGTTACAACAATTTATAAAAAGCTGCTATGGTCATACTTATTTTCCATTCTGCTGTGGCCTTTACATAAGAGAGTTAGTTGACGTACTTCTGTAATATGTATGATAATGAATCATATGATTGTCAGGTACAATGAGACTAAATTGTGTGTTATCATTTAAAAACTAAACCTGAAATACTCAGTCATAAGATCATTTCCACTTTTCACGCTTTTCAGTGATTCATTGGTAAAATGTACTATAGAGTGTAATGTAGTTAAGTGTGTGTCGGATGCTGTAGTTAACAGGGGCTTTGACTGCTTATTTTCTTTTGGTGTTATTTTCTTTAAATATTCTTCAGGTAACTCTACCAAAGATAAAATTACATTATACATTAAACACTATATGTCAACAGGACGTTAAACCTTAAGCATTATACTTCTTATTATATAGAATGTCCTGTTACATACTACGTTTCAGCTTACTAGGAAGTGCATGGATTCAGAACATAATTATATCAATTTTTCTTCACTATTGTAGCCTGCTGGTACGGTGTGTAGCTTTTAAGTAGTCAAAACCGCCAGTTGTGAAGGCAGTGGCTCTTTGGAAAACGATGTTCACCAAATATGTTCCAGTGTTCGAAATGCTTCTTTTCCTTCCCTTCCCCAGATGTAAAAAAATGCACAGTGTTAATAAAATCGAAATAACAACTGTGGTTTGAAGACGAAGGTGACTGCTTAATAGGGTTGGAAGACCATTCACGCGAAAGGCTGTGTTTGCACCGAGTATAAGTACATATTCACAGAAATTGTGCATTATGTTGGTGATCCGTTAATATTATTTCGGTCAAGATACTTTAAAATTAATATACTTCTGGACTTTAAAAATATTGTAATGAATTGTGATGAACGCCTACGTTGTGTATAATTTCTAGGTGTATTAGCTGCAAACAGTAGGATACGTTAAAATATAAACGTGTGTCTCCAACGGCAATACTCGCTTATAAACCGAAAAACGTAAGTCTTGAAAATACATTCACAATATTGTTTTTACATGCTTCTACGTGATTTATAATCCTGTTAAAAAATTCCGGTACAATTACCTCCGTCGTAATGTTGTCCCTGCAACCACTTGTCGAACAGATAACGAACGTTCTTTTGTCTCTTCTCTTATGTCTGCTTCCGTATTAAAATGCACTCAGCCAGTCCAGACTTGTTTCTGACTCTTAATTGCGTATACGTGCTGTAAAATGTAAAGAGCTACACCACTGTATCTGCTCGATGTAAGATCTATCATATTAGCAAGAAATATTACTGGCTGCAAATGTTAAGTTTAACGCTGCCCATAAGGCATCTTATAATATGACGGTGTCTGAGGATGAAACCGACTTTGAGAGCCAGTGTTCGGTAGTCAGAAAAATATGCTTTGTAAAAACACTATCACATTAAGAAGATACCTTTACAAACTAGCTGATAAGAATGGTTTTGAACGTTGCACAATGCACATAATAATACTTGCAAACAGTAATTATACTTGTGAAATTACTTACAGATCACTGATGTTATAAGAACAACTTTGAACATTTAAAATGTGATGTCGATAATTGGTGTAAGAAGACAGAAGTAAAATGCTTACAATAACAGAAGTGCACTTAACAGATTAACAAAATATATATCCTTAGACCAATCAGTTTTTAACCATTAATTTATTTTCAAGAAGCAGTTTTCTATTATTTTAGCTTCATCTTCGGATGAGATTAAAAAAAGGGAGGTTAGGGTCTTAATGACCCATCAACCTCGTGGTCGTCAGGGACAGATCACCAATGGAGGTAGTTTCAAAGATGGTGAAGGAAATCGACCATGCCTTTTCAAGGGAATCAGCGCAGTATTTGCCTATAGTGTTGTAAGTAAATCCATGTTGTTGTTGTGGTCTTCAGTCCTGAGACTGGTTTGATGCAGCTCTCCATGCTACCCTATCCTGTGCAAGTTTCTTCATCTCCCAGTACCTACTGCAACCTACATCCTTCTGAATCTGCTTAGTGTATTCATCTCTTGGTATCCCTCTACGATTTTTACCCTCCACGCTGCCGTCCAATGCTAAATTTGTGATCCCTTGATGCCTCAGAACATGTCCTACCAACCGACCCCTTCTTCTCGTCAAGTTGTGCCACAAACTCCTCTTCTCCCCAATTCTATTCAATACCTCCTCATTAGTTATGTGATCTATCCATCTAATCTTCAGCATTCTTCTGTAGCACCACATTTCGAAAGCTTCTATTCTCTTCCTGTCCAAACTATTTATCGTCCATGTTTCACTTCCATACGTGCCTACACTCCATACAAATACTTTCAGAAACGACTTCCTGACACTTAAATCTATACTCGATGTTAACAAATTTCTCTTCTTCAGAAACGATTTCCTTGCCATTGCCAGTCTACATTTTATATCCTCTCTACTTCGGCCATCATCAGTTATTTTGCTCCCCAAATAACAAAACTCCTTTACTACTTTAAGTGTCTCATTTCCTAATCTAATTCCCTCAGCATCACCCGATTTAATTTGACTACATTCCATTGTTCTCGTTTTGCTTTTGTTGATGTTCATCTTATATCCTCCTTTCACGACACGGTCCATTCCGTTCAGCTGCTCTTCCAGGCCCTTTGCTGTCTCTGACAGACTTACAATGTCATCGGCAAACCTCAAAGTTTTTATTTCTTCTCCATGGACTTTAATACCTACTCCGAATTTTTCTTTTGTTTCCATTACTGGTTGCTCAATATACAGATTGAATAACATCGGGGAGAGGCTACAACCCTGTCTCACTCACTTCCCAACCACTGCTTCCCTTTCATGCCCCTCGACTCTTATAACTGCCATCTGGTTTCTGTACAAATTGTAAATAGCCTTTGGCTCCCTGTATTTTACCCCTGCCACCTTTAGAATTTGGAAGAGAGTATTCCTGTCAACATTGTCAAAAGCTTTCTCTAAGTCTACAAATGCTAGAAACGTAGGTTTGCCTTTCCTTAATCTTTCTTCTAAGATAAGTCGTAAGGTCAGTATTGCCTCACGTGTTCCAATATTTCTACGGAATCCAAACTGATCTTCCCCGAGGTCGGCTTCTACTAGTTTTTCCATTCGTCTGTAAAGAATTCGCGTTAGTGTTTTGCAGCCGTGACTTATTAAACTGATAGTTCGGTAATTTTCACATCTGTCAAAACCTGCTTTCTTTGGGATTGGAATTATTATATTCTTCTTGAAGTCTGAGGGTATTTCATCTGTCTCATACATCTTGCTCACCAGATGGTAGAGTTTTGTCAGGACTGGCTCTCTCAATGCCGTCAGTAGTTCTAATGGAATGTTGTCTACTCCCGGGCCCTTGTTTCGGCTCAAGTCTTTCAATGCTCTGTCAAACTCTTCACGCAGTATCACATCTCCACATTCATCTTCATTTACATTCTCTTCCATTTCTATAATATTGTCCTCAAGTACATCGCCCTTGTATAGACCCTCTATATACTCCTTCCATCTTTCTGCTTTCCCTACTTTGGTTAGAACTGGGTTTCCATCTGAGCTCTTGATATTCATACAAGTGGTTCTCTTTTCTCCAAAGGTCTCTTTAATTTTTCTGTAGGCAGTATCTATCTTACCCCTAGTGAGATAAGCCTCTAAATCCTTGCATTTGTCCTCTAGCCATCCCTGCTTAGCCATTTTGCACTTCCTGTCGATCACATTTTTGAGACGTTTGTATTCGTTTTTGCCTGCTTCATTTACTGCATTTTTATATTTTCTCCATTCATTAATTAAATTCAGTATTTCTCCTGTTACCCAAGGATTTCTACTAGCCCTCGTCTATCCATAAATCCATAAAAAACCTAAATGTAGAAGGCCAGACGCTGATACGAACCATCATATTCCCAAATGCGAGTTGAGTGTGCTCACCACTGCGACACCTCGCTCGTTCATATGAGATATGCAGAAGGTTACATATCCAAAAGTGTTGCATGATAACGGACGTTAGAGGGCATATAACTGTATCAAGTAGATAGGACACACTATAACGTATTATGTTGTCTGTTCGTTGTCAGACGAATTACGCCAAAAATGGAATTAAATTAATGCATTAAGGGGGTATTGGTGTCAACAACCTACTGGTAGCATTCTTTACCATTTCCTATTTATTATCACTTACTAGTTTGTACTGTTATTTTGTAAATACACAGTGTCAACAGAAAACCCATCCAAAAAGCCGTACATGTTGGTGCGCTGCACTTTGACAATGTCTTATCTTCAAGAAACGTAATTGTTTATCATATGTAGCGAATAAATCCAACATTGTGTTAGCTGCCTTATATCCCTTAATAAACAGAAGCTTGTCTGCAAATAGGAAAAACAGTCCTCTGCCTTGTGAATAACATTAAATGGTCCATAATACGTTAGAAACTCAGCAATTCACAACGACCTAAAAATAAAACTGATTCAGAAGTGATACTCCATTCCTGAAAGCTTTTACACCAAACTTCTTCACTGAACTATCACACTAACTCGTCAATTATTCACGTTTAGTATGTTCTGCGACCTTGGTAGGTACTATGTTAATAATAAAAACCATGGCTGACATACGATGTAAAACACCTTAAACAACGTGATTAGATATTCACGTATGTTGTAGATCAAAATGAATTGTAAATAATAGTTTGTAATATTGTAAATTGCAATATTCCGAATTGTAAGTAATGTTTTCTTCTTTTTGCATTATAATGTTTTATGTTGCCCAATAGTTATGTATAGGAATCCTTTTATACCTTTAATTATTTAATTACGAACTATCATTGAAATACAAAAACTTGGGTCCAGATTTCTGCAGTGCTAGAAAAAAAAGTGTGCATTTGAACCTGAGTATGATACGTGCATTCTGAGAGGTTGTAATGTTTGTGATTCATTCGTCACTGTACTGCCTATCAGATGGCACTGAGGACGCCTCTCTGTGTGCCCTTCAGTTTCATTCTGCAGGTAGTAACCGTGCCGAGTTTAGAGTTGAACAGTGTTTGTAACATTCATTCTCAGGTATACTAATGCCCTGCCCACGAGTTCATAGTCCTGTTGAACAACTGCAGCTATTTCAATGGGGTCGCATTGTGGGCAGCCGGATGGACACATCGCTGGATTGTTGCACAAGTTGAACAGAATGTATTGGTGGCATGTTGCTGCTTTTAGCAGTGACCTGTATTACAAGGCCACACCAACAGCCCAGTTTCTGGACGCGTGTGTAGCAAAGACCCCACTTATATTGGCGCATTTTGAGGAAAGCTGTGGCCAAGCGAACATCATCCAGGGATAAATGATAACATGTTACACTTGCTGTGTTAATGAGATCCATAGGGAACCATCTGCTTACATCAGTTCTAAGTTCATGTGTTCCTCTGGCCAGGCTACCACTGACATTATGACACTGCCAAGCATGACTAGACTGGTGATTTGAAAGAGTTGACAAGGAATTGGAATGACACACAGTTCTCGTCAGCGATGGGACTAGATGATGTGTCCATGTGAGTGAGAGATGTACATGTATACGCACCAGACGTAGGGAGCGGCCTGTTCTGGAGTGCATTCACCCACGACACACAGATACCACGCTAGGCATCAACATGGGTGGCCCATCAATTACAACTACTGGTCACGTCTCATATTTCTGGAGCTTAAAGTAACAAGTGCTCACAACATTGTACTGGTTGTTATTCCTACGTTGCAGCCATTTCTTTGACAGCAAGAGGATAGGCTTCTGCAGTAGTACAGTGGACATCCATATAAAGCTGCTGCATTGCAATGTGCTCTTCATGACGTGTCCTGAGCAGCAATATCACCCGCGCTCTCGCCAGTCGAATATGTATAGGATATGGTGAAGTGGGAACTTATTCGTTCTCAATAGCTTGCAAGAACATTTGCAGAACTGCAAAGATGCTGGGGACAAACTGTCGCAGGATTACAGTTGGAACATTTGCGATCGAACGCGTATGAGAATAAATGCCTGCGTTACCACTGGCGAGCAGGATGAAGGGTGGGAGGAATAGTGCTTGCGCACTCTTTATTGTAATGTGTGTTCCACTCGGTCTGAAGCTATTATCGAATATCTAATAGTTTCAGAAGTTGAACTATTGATGGAATTTGGAATGGAACATATGGGGCAGTTTGGTTTGTGGATTTTTGAGCTAGGATATTAATTTTCGTGCTTATCGGTTCAACCTTCTGTTGGCTTCAGAAGGTACTTCTTAGGTAGTTTCATTATTTATATTTAAGCTTGAGGTTTAGGGATCTAGGTCAGTTTTAATTTTACATTCCTCATCTTCTAGTAGGCAATCATTCTGTTCCTTTTGGCTTATTATTTGTGAGGACTTTAACAGAATCCACAGTTTGTACCTTCAGAACCCAGGAAAAGACATATTGTTCTGGATAGTAAAAAGGATCTTGCATGAAATTATTTTGTCCAATCTCTATTTAATGTTATCAGATATATACTGTGGCTCGGTCTCTTAACCACATTAAATTGGCTACGACAGTGGGGTGGGAACACAATAATTTAAATATTAAAACGTACGCTACCTAGAATACACTGAAATCTAATCAGTTCGTGCACAAACGGTGGATGTGACACTGTAACTTTTAAGATAGAATATGTAGGTTGGGACTTCATTAATCGAACCAAAATCAACAGACTAATGAGTTCCCTGCTGCTTACCTATACGTGTGCAACATACACCTGCAGAATGGAATCACGGTATTCATGAGGTAAATGCATGCAAGCATCAGACATCCGGCACAATGGCCAGGGAATGGCCAGAGCACGAAAGGGTGGAGGCTGTGGCTGACAGGTTCGAAGGGGGTGGAGGAGGAGGCGGAAGTAACACGGTGCGCTGCGGACGGCAACACTTCGATATTGACAGTCAGCGCGGCGCCCGGGCAAGTTTGATGGCGCGACTGCGCGTGGGCGGTATAAATGCCTCTCAGAACTGACCACGTGTGTCGCCCGCACCCATTCCTTCACGTCAAGCTTGCCGCTGGCAGCTGCAGAAGTACAAATACTACTGAAATTACTTTTAGTGGCAGCATTCCCTATGTGAATTATACTCGTTCGGGACTTTACAAAAATCTGTAACGTTTATTATAACTTTGTTCGTTTTAGTTTCATTCAGTTCCACACTCATCTTGAGAGATGAAGTTCATGGCGTCTGAAATAAATTATTATTTTCAATCACGATTTTAGATAGTTACAGTTTCGTTATTTACAGCCCAAATAAATATTCTCGCAACGAGTACACTGAAACATTTTGAAACCGGAGTGACCGTATTCACTCATACTGAAATGGAAATTTAGGTACGTTGCGTGAAATAAAGATTTTTCCGAAACCTTTGATTCCAATAACAACTTATGCTAGGGTTACTTAGTTTATTTCTCAATGGTTCAGTGAAGGGTTCTGAACAGACATAGTTATGTAAATTTGACTAATTTACGTTCTGTACAATATATTGTTAGGGATAGAACCCAATTTTAATTTTACATGCTCCAACTTCTAGCAGGCAACCAATTACCTGAGCCGTCATATGTCAACAACCACCTTTTTTGCAGGTTTATGACTTGGTATGGAACAAATCTTATTTTAATTTGGCTTTTAACTAAAGACTTGTAATTCCAAATATAAATTTGGTGAAAGGGAAACTGTCAGAAGAGTGATGAAATTGTAGTTGTTCGAAATCTAACATTCCACTGACAGTTGTCTATTGAAATTGAATCCGGTTTAAAGTACGTATACTACCGTAATGATATTGTGAGTCGAGGTAATTCTGAATGTTGCAATTTTCCACTTGTGCCGTAAGAGTTTTTTCAGTAGTGTCACACTACTTTCACAGGGCAGGACCGCAGTCAGTGTCCGTAAATTAAGTAAATGGAAACAGAAAACGTGAGCAGCTACTGTAAATGGGTGTCAGTATTTCCCCAAAACGGGAATTCGTCTGCGTGGGAATGGATAGTTCCTTAGTCGAGTTTGCACTTTCGTTGCAATAAGAGGCAATTTATAACCTTTCGATTTACTGTGTCGGATTGTTTGAAATGAATGAAACATCATGTCACTGCTCAGTCGATGTAAAACATGAACCGAAAACGTTATTCGTATGTCGGTATAAGAGTCACCAAGAGCAACCATTCCATAACGTAACGTAGAGCTCTCTTAAATTACATGACAAAATCAATTAAGTGAAACCTTCATCATGTGAGGTTAGGTGAGTCACTGTTTCACTGAAAACATTGACCGATTGCGGAGAGGAGATTATTTGGATGCTAAATGCCAGGCAGAGTGTATCCTTCTCAGAGAAGTCAGCAGCAATAGGACCTAACAAAGAACCAGTCGATGAGATGGAAACTTTTTCATTTGCAGTCGGAGTAATATTTCCGAATGGTAAGGCGTATAGAGCTGTGATGATACAACGATGTGTCCAACTTTCCACACAAACAGCTTTGTTGTACAGCCTCTCAGGGTAGTATTTAAAGTAAATTTGATATCGAGAAAGAGAGCAGTTGCCGGACAAAGGAAAGAAGGAGGCCAACTACCGAAAGGAAGTTAATACTCTGAACATCATAGAAAACTGTACATTGAAATTGTGGATACTTACTGCGTAACGTAGTCCTGTACGCAATTAAAAATGGTAATGTAGCTTGGCGTCGTTAGCACATAATCTATTGGTGTGAGATAATGATATAATTTAAATATAATTTAAGAATAAGTTAAATGTAATTATTTATATAGAGTTTAAATTTAAATTAGTTTGAAATGATTCTGTCTCAGGAATAAGCTGCAGTTATGTATGAAATGATTGAGAGGCTTTTTGTATTGGAAGTTACATGATGGAATACGTGTGAGTAAGCTGATACTACAGACATATCAGAAAAGAAGGATAGGGACATTTTAGTTAAGAGATAACTATTACAAAGCTTTGTGCGATACACCTGCTCCATTAACTGAAATCTGATCACAGACGAAAGGTTATATGAAGGCCCATTTTAAAAAGAATCAAACTGAATTGTTACTGAGTGCACCACTACACGCCAGAAATGAGAGGAACCGTATGAGTGGATGGACGCTAGAAGCTCTGCACCATAAAAGGTGAAGCTGATTCCACCTGTCATAAATGTTGTCGGGACAAACGATGAAATAGATTGCTAATGAAAAATGTCAGTTTTCATGAGGACTATGAAGTTTCCCTTAATGATGCATTGACAGTGAGGATAACTGAGATAGCTGCAATACGAATTGTTGGAACATCCACATTCTTCACCAGATTTGTTAACTTCTCACTTTCCCGTATTCCCATGCCAGAAGAAATCTGTGATCTGAAAATAAGTCTCAGGTACCGGTTCTGCAGGCCTGTCACGATAGTATCACGGGAATAGAATTAGTTCACTGCAAAAACGTTGTACTAATTGATGTAACCTACGTGGAAAAATTAGAGAATTTTTACAAAAAACACGGTATTTCGCAGTCACGCAATCACTTTCTGTTGACTTTTTATATGGACTGAAGTTGTAAATGGTCTAGAAGAGAAACTACCAGAAATAAACATGTGCTTCATTCTTTAAGGTATTAAAGTACTGAAAACATGAGAAAAGTCGAATTGTCTTTGTATTATGGGTTGTAAACTATATCAATAAAATGTTCCCGGTGCTTCTTCCTTCATCCTTCTCCATAATTTTCAAGGACTGACGTAATATTTCCTCGATTTATTTGCTTTCATATTTTGAAGTTATTAGACAGATAATACATGTAGATCAGACATGAACAGTTGGCTGAAATTTATGAGAGCTGTCAAGATGAAAGAATGTCTAAGGAAGAGAGCTGCTGAGGTATTGAGAAATTATGGTTGCCCAAGACATTCTCTGAGGTTGTACATATGGCTTTTTTGTATACAATAGTAATTAGTTCAGCTGGAGAGGAATACGGAATCACAGAGGTTGGGCAGACTAATAAAGGTATAAGAAAGGTAATGGCAAAGAAACGGTGGATAACAAAAGAAATACTTCAATTTTTGACGAAAGACCCAGATATAAATATCTTCAGGACTCGAAAGGAATGCAGCACCAACAAACCACCTAGAAATCAAACTGCTGTAAGCTCATGGAGTTAGATCGAAATGGCTGCAGGACAAATATAAAGAAATCGAGTCGATTGTAGGAAGGACCGATTAAGCATAAACAAAAGTCAAACAAACTTCCGGAGAAATTAGAAGCAAAGGAATTAAAGACAATAGTTCAAAAATTATTCCTCTGTTAAATACAGTATGAAGCCGTTACGCCAAAAGATTAAACTGATGGTCAGTACAATGCGGAGTAACTGCGCGCTGTGCGCTGAAGAAAATGGGTGCCGATTTTGAAGCCACGGAGGATACAATACTAGAGGTTGACAGGTCTCTGCATAACTTGCAGTCAAACAAGGCTCAAGAGATATATAACATTCCTGCGGAATTTCTAAAATCATCCGTGTCAAATGGTAACCAAATGGTTATTAAAGTTAGCGTGCAGAATTAGTGAGACTGGGAACGTGCCATCGGCTTTTCCGTAGACTACCATCCTTATATTCTCGAAGAGAGCTTAGCCAGGTAATCACTTAACCTGTCATTGTACCAGTATTGTATCTCACTAATCGAAGCTGCAAACAAGAATATTTTACAGAAGAATGACAAATAAAATTGGAAATTTGTTGCCTGACTATCAGTTTGGCTCTAGGAATGATAAATTCACCACTGGGGTATTTCTGACGTGTCGTTTGATAACACAGATAAGATTCAAGAAAATTCAAGAGAATACATAATATCCGCAAAAGCCAATATGGCCATAATACGTATGGAAGACCCCAAGAGACGTGCTCGGTTTGAAAATAGCGCAATGTCTGTCTTGTATGTCAAGGAATTGTTGATGGAAACAAAAGAAAGATTCAGAAGTTGAATTTATGTACAGCTAAAGCGGGAAAAGTAATTACGCGTTGATTACACAATACTAAGATACCAATATGTCTCCTGTAACTTGAATACAGCAGGGAGTCATCAAGAAATTGTCAAATATGGTGCAAAATGTTTTGATGGTATGAGCCTTTACTGAAATGCAATATTTCTTTAAATATGAGTGCCAGTCGTTTTAGGCATCTTAAGATTCCGAGTATTTCGAAGAACAACGGTATTCCGGCTGCGACAGCAAAATATCTTGATTAAAAGAACAACTTACCAAAGTGTGGTATGGTTTTTCTGGAAGGAAGTGGAGTTAAATATTCATGATTACTTTTATTAAGGAAATACTCTCCCGAAGACAATACCGTGCGCTTAATTAAGAGCGCTGAGATCTGCCAGTCTTTCTCGGGCGAGACTTCCATTAATCACCGGAATTATATTATCCGTAACTTCAGTTTGGTTGCGCTAGATTTACGCAGAAATCTTTCCAGATTTTTAAAGTCGTTCTTCTGTACAATTTAGCTAACGAGCTCAGCTGCTATACGTGAGACACTGGCTAACATGAGAAAAACGAACGTAACAGTTTTATCGGCGTTCCCTTTCCGTTACGGAAGTGCAGAACCATTATTTTTTACTACATAATTCATTGTTAACAATGTAGCAGACGCAAATCTCACCTCGGAATCGTAAACTGTTACAAATATATCTTTATACGTAATATTTATTACGAAAAAAAATAACAATTTGCCGTGTCTAAATAATAATTCCCTCTGATACACAGTTAAGAATGAATATAATACTTAAAAAAATGAGTCTCGCTGACACGAAAAACGTGAAAATCCGCCAAGAAAACACTCTGAGAATTCTAGACGAACCACATGGTCATCTCCAGCTGAAACAACAAATACGTCTTCACTGTAAACACCATTATAGAATTCTTCGAGTCAAACTATCATTCAAATCAAGGTAAATTTTCAGCTCAACAGAAACCGGACAAAAATAACACTGATTTACCGGACAAATTCCAAATACCTAGAACGAAAGAAGAAGAAAAATCACTGACAAACTCTGTAGGTAAATTCCGCGAACTGATTTGAACCCCCCCAGAGAAACTAAGGCAAGCAATAAAATTAGGTCAGCCCTCAAGAAATAAAAAAAACATAGATGGTGGAACATTAAGTGCAATCAAGCTATCGACTACAGGATTTAAGCACAAAATAATTTCGGTAGTCATGAAACAACAGAAAGTGGCAAGAATTCTTCGAGTTAAGGAAATAGATTCTAAAATCATGTAATTGCGACAGTAACAGGCTGAACGAAATAGAACATTACTTTATCAAAAACAACGATTGCAGTTTTACAAGGCCTTCAGGGAAAATTGTCGTCCTAGCATGCGCTTTGCACGACCTGATGGATCCCTGGAAAGTAGTAAAAAAAATAACAAAAATTCTAGCAAAAGCTTTCAGTACAGTCCTCAATTATAAAGCGGCATCAGGATATCTCCGATTGCAAAAACAGCACCAAATCCTTATTCGCTTCCACACTCACACGAAGATATAGTGAACATAAGCAGATCATTGAAGAAGAAAATCAAGCACTTGGAGAAGATGAACGTATTGAAGAATTATGAAAATTGGAGCACAGATACGGTTTACACCGAATAATGAAAAGTCTGGAAAACGCAGAAAATCCCACAGTGGACGTATGCCTTGCTACATCTACTCCATAAAGAAGGGGACTAAACGGATATGAACAATTAAAGAGGAATCTCACTTCTTCTAGTAACATAAAATACTCTCTAAAGCTTTGCTGAATAATCAGAAGTCTTGAATACAAAGAAAATCCCTCAAGAATGGACGAGGGCCTTGATACATCTGCTCCACAAGAAAGGAGAAGAAGCAGATCGAACTATTAGAGAGTAATCCCATTTCTTCTAGTAACATAAAATTCTCTCCAAAGCTTTGCTGAACCGACTCGAGCAGCGAGTGGACACACAGATTGGCGAGTATCAGACAGGATTCCGGAAAAGGAGATCCTACATTTAACATGTCTAGAACCACAAAACCGTACTACACATCAGACGATGCCGGAAGACTTCAGCTACATTCGTGGTTTTCAAAAAGGCTTACAATTATGATGTCAGAATAGCCTAGAAATGGAAAAGGTACCCAACTTGGGATGGATACGTCCTGGTTACATGAACTGAAAAACAAATACGAAGCCAGACTGGCCTAGATAAATTGCATGACCTCTCCTGTAAAACCAGGTTCTAAGTTTTCACTGAAAAACTCAGCAAATGGGCACCAATAAATAGCAAAGCTCCCACAGTAAATACGATATCGAATAATCAAACAGTAAGTACTTAGTAGAAACCACATAACCAACAGGATCGTACACTGTCTCCAATACAGGAAGAGTATTCAAATTTCAGATGGTGTACAAACCGATATGGAGTGCTACATCAAAAGAGCAATGTCTCGTAATGCAAGACTACGGGACTTTAATAGTGTTATTTAACGAGGAGCCAATAAATAGCAAAGCTCCCACAGTAAATACGATATCGAATAATCAAACAGTAAGTACTTAGTAGAAACCACATAACCAACAGGATCGTACACTGTCTCCAATACAGGAAGAGTATTCAAATTTCAGATGGTGTACAAACCGATATGGAGTGCTACATCAAAAGAGCAATGTCTCGTAATGCAAGACTACGGGGCTTTAATAGTGTTATTTAACGAGGAGCCTTGAATGCAGCAGAAGTTACAGTAATTAGAGGGATGACGAAAATTCATGACGTCGAGAAAGAAGAACCGAAAACACTTAGAAAAAACCACAGCACTGTTCTCTGAGACGAAACTTCGTCATCTACCTACAAAAGAGCCCTACAAAAGTGGACAACATGACACTTAAGTTTAAGAAAATACACCTACGATTCTACCAACTCTTTTTTAGGGTCTATAAAAGCATCGTTAATGCATGTAATAACAGTTGGATAAAAGGAAAACAAGAAGACCGGAGCGATTGAGAATCTCAGAAGTAGTAAAGAAGGCTGTTAAGTCAAAAACTGATATTCTGAGCCCGTAGCTGTGTTCAAACTACAGGTTGATTCCCGCGGAGACGACAAGCAGCCAAACAACGCCGCTACCGATTTAGAACTAACAAGTTCATTATCAGACGGCTTGTACAAGTTAAGATACATTTTTGTTACTTTAGATACACTTTTATTCCCTCGTACGATGAAATTTCCTTGGGGTACGTCTTTGTTTACATATTCCAATGTGGCGAATCTTTATATAAAATGTTTCAAATAGGCTTTGCTGCTGCATGAACACTGGCAGTCAGCACTGGAACATAATGGGGCGGAATTTTCGACGGCACTACCAGCCCCAAGAAAATTGCTTCATATGGGGGATAAAACGTATAAACTAGTGTAAAATAACAAAATCGGATGTTAATGTGAACAAGCCGTCTGATGATGAATTTGTCTGTTCGAAACCGGTAACGGGGCTACTTATATAAACAAATTGTATTCTAAAACGTGCCTGGTTGCTGTCATATTCTGAAAGAATCAACCGGTCAGAAATGAAGGACAGAAAAATTCTCAAATCAATTCAGAAACAACCAAAAAACTAAACAAGGTTCAAGAAAATAAACAATGAGAAAAATAGAGGAAAGGAAGAACTAAGGGAGTGAAATAATGAAGAGGATTTGGGAGAAAAGAAAAAGTAAGTTAATCTGTGATTAGCTGAAGTTCTCATATTGTCTTCTAGATGAAGATAATCGAAGATAATAATAACAATATGTATTGGTGTGTGTGTGTAAAAATACATCTTGTTATTATTGTCTTCGATTATCTTCATCTAGAAGACAGTGAGGAAAGGAAAAGTATATATATATATATATATATATATATATTGTTATTATTGTCTTCGGTTATCTTCATCTAGAAGACCGTGAGAACTTCAGCTAATCACGGATTAACTTACTTTTCTATATATATATATATATATATATATATATATATATATATATATATATATATATATATATATATATATATATATATATGTGTGTGTGTGTGTGTGTAAACATACATATGTTTATAATGTTTATAGGAATGAATGATTTCCATAGCATAGATGTACATTGTCTGACAGAAGTAATGGACAGTGGGCAATGCACAGGAATATGACCGGGCCCATCATTGGAAGCAAAAGTATAGCAAACGTGGGCTCTATAATGCATACCTGTAAGAGGTATTAGCACTTCTTCAGTAGAACAGATTTCTTTCACAGTGCAGCTGAACAAGATGTCATAGCTCTTCAGGTGTAAACTTTAGGGTCCATAAAATGGAAAGCAAAGGTCTTGTAGTAGAAGAAATTTGTTTCGTAGTATCGAAGATGAAGTGCTCATAGCTCTTAAGGTATGTATTTTAGATCCCATGTTTACTAGACTGTTATACTTCGAATTATCGTTCTTATCATACGCCTGAATATTGACCATTCGTCCTGGGACAGCCTGTATATGCAGTTCCGAATAAAACTCCTATATCTGGAAAACACTGAGGAGCACAAACGTATTTAAAATTAAGTTTTCCTGATAAAATATGGTGGATTGAATCAGCACCACCAGGAATCTTATTATATTTCTTTCAACAAGAGTATTCTTCGCAGAGATAGTGGATACACTTTAACGGCGTATCGTTCTTCCGAAGATCTGAACGGACTCGGATCATATTGAGACATATTTCGAAGTTCATTTAATGTATGCTGCTTTTAAAATATTTAGTGTCCCAGAATTAGTAATTTGTACCGTGTTCTTGCGTACAATATTTTAAGTAATAAAGAATTAGCTTCCAGCATAAGATTTTCACTCTGTAGCGGAGTGTGCGGTGATATGAAACTTCCTGACAGATTAAAACTGTGTGCCGGGCCGAGACTTGAACTCGTGACCTTTGCCTTTCGCGGGCAAGTGCTCTACCAACTGAGCTACCCAAGCACGACTCACGCCCCGTCCTCACAGCTTTACTTCTGCCAGTACCTCGTCTCCTACCTTCCAAACTTTACAGAAGCTCTCCTGCGAACCAGCAGAACTAGCACTCCTGAAAGAAAGGATACTGCGGAGACATGGCTTAGCCACAGGCTGGGGGACGTTTCCAGAATGAAATTTTCTCTCTGCAGCGGAGTGTGCGCTGATATGAAACTTCCTGACAGAGCTTTAGAGGAGAGCTTCTGTAAAGTTTGGAAGGTAGGAGAGGAGGTACTGGCAGAAGTAAAGCTGTGAGGAGGGGGCGTGAGTCGTGCTTGGGTAGTTCAGTTGGTAGAGCACTTGCCCGCGAAAGACAAAGGTCCCGAGTTCGAGTCTCGGCACGGCACACAGTTTTAATCTGCCAGGAAGTTTCAAAGAATTAGCTGATAACGTACTGAAAGGGAGAATAAATAAAGAACAGCAGAACTCATCCAGTGCTACTATTCTCGAACCAAAAAACTGCCTACTTTTGTTTTGAAAAACGATATTGATATCTGAATCTCATTGATAAGTAAGACTGCGGGAACACAACTTTTTTATTATTATTATTTGTGATTTTTGTAGTTTTGTGCTGTTTTATGAGGCTGAAGTAACTATTGGTCAAAGTCTATGTAGAAAATTAGAATCTTTAGCGAATCGAGAAGTACCTTAAGTGCAATCATGGTTAAGAGAGATTTGATGGAACGACACTAGCTCGTGACCACAGAGGCCAACTGTTTGTTTGAAACTCCCGCATTCCCTATTCAACCGGAGCAAATCTGTGGCTCCGACTGGAATGGAATGAAAGCTCCCGGCGACCTTTGCCAAACGGACAACATTTTGCTCTTGATCTGCTATTAATTAAGCGAAACATACATGCTATTAAAGTAAAAAATTATCAGAAGAAACTTAGAGCCTAAGACAGGGAGTCTCGATGTTACCTAAGGTATATTCTGCGTTACTGACTGTCCAATGATGCTTTCAGCATCAGATAAAGAAACTGAATGGCAGGGAGTAGACGGGGTAGTTTCTTTGTATCCCTGAAGGGTGGAATAAAACAGCCGAAAACCGAAGAAGTGTTTATAGTATGACCAATATGACAGATGTGTAACTCAGCATACAAGTGGAAAGTTCAGCGGGTAAAGTCGACAACCGCCGATATTTCGACAGGGGACCACACTGTCGTTTCCAAAGCAAAACTGGCGAAAGAAAGCGTTATGGGAAGAAATTTAACATCTCGGTTTGCAGACAAATTTTGGAAAGGTAACACACCTCTCTCTCTCCACCCTCCCTCCCACACACACAAACATACACGCACAAACTGTAAACACTACCGCCACCACACCAACCAAAGATGATCGACGACAGAAACTCCGGGCTGTTATACTTTTTAGGGTGACCGGTATCAAGATAATGTTCTACAATGGCAGATTTGC
Source organism: Schistocerca piceifrons (assembly GCF_021461385.2). Classification (NCBI taxonomy): domain Eukaryota; kingdom Metazoa; phylum Arthropoda; class Insecta; order Orthoptera; family Acrididae; genus Schistocerca; species Schistocerca piceifrons. The sequence goes on from NC_060140.1 coordinate 631,103,929, forward strand.
TCGGCTGTTGCAAATGCATGTGCGGCTTATGCTGAGCAGACCGGTCCTCCACTGTCCTTACAGTCTGACCAATGAATGACATGCCATAAGTGCGAGGAGTACGATATACAACCACCTAATTAAAATATGGATTATTGTTAACACCTAAAAGAACCATAATCTTAGATGAAGGTCGGAAAATCCCCATTCCACATTATATTTCCACAAGATAGGGCCAATGTTGAGGGAAACGCTCCTTGCGTATGAAAGAAAGGCCTTAGACCTTGTATTGTTATCACTACTGATCTAATGCATTGTTATAACGAAAGAAAGTTCATGAAACCAATGATGTGAATCGATAGTCAACTAAATGTTGATAAAACATACTGCGAAAACTAACTGATAAGGCATTAAAATTTCACATTGATTATAAAAATGGTTACAGAACATCAGTACAGTGTATAATGCTTAGAAATATGGCATTATTCCTTTCTGGACGGGGCTTTTGCCGATGTGAAGATTTTATTGCGGAAACAGAAGGCGTTCCTCTGTGACATCATCATGAAAGTAGCTCAGCATTGGCAACATATAAACATCTAGCGTCTCTTTTTGAACACAACAGTCATTAATGACAAATTTTAAGAAAACTTTCTGTTTCATTAACTGAAATATTCTCGTCCAGTCATCCTTACTGTCGTGAAGCCTTTTCTTATCATTTAACCCCCACTGCACCATACAAAAAGTTTTGATGTTGCAACATTTTAAAGAAACTTGGGACATTAACAAAGTGATATTTGTGTAGCATTTTATTAAGCATATTCTGATGTGACTGGTCTCGGAAGTAGGAACCGTTTTTGTGAACTGTAACGCTAGAAGGAGTCCTCTATGTTCATAACTGCTGCCTTATGTAACTAAATATTGTTCACGGAGAAGTTCTGCTTGCCGTTGAGTTAGTGAAGCCAGATGCTAACACAGTGAGAGATCAGAATCCTGTTCAGAGGCTACGTTGGACAATCAGCAGGGCCTGGTATGCTACAACACTGGAAAGTTCACGCCTATACTCCTCCAGTGAACCAGAAGTTGTGACTGGCTGAAACTGATATATGCGTAACGATATCGCTTACAAATCCAGAAATTACAGGCGAAATACTCTTACACTTCTTCATCATCAGACTATTCAAAGGTTGCCAATTTACATTATTAGTTTATTGAGCTGTTAGCAGTTATGAAACAGAAATTGTATGAAGCTAAAATGAACATACTTGTTGTAAGTAAACGGCTTAAAATTCGATCCTAAGGATACGATTATGCTGGAATTTATTTCTAGTTATGGCTTATTGTATAGTTACAGTGTGCTGTAACTTCTGTTCGTCACTGGCAGAGCACACATACTGAGTAGTGAAAGATGCGATAAACGTGCTAAACAGCGCGGACATATAGTAAGAAGGATAATCTTCCAACCAATACATGTCTTATGTCGCAAGATCACTCGGCGAAAAGACGTACGTTGCAAACCACAATTTAGATGCACATTTACATTCTTTGTTGGGTTGGCCATTATCTCGAGCAGCTATGTAAATAAATATTCATTTCTATCTAATTTCCAAAAGTTCTTCAAATTTTAGGTGAAACGCATCATTAGTTTTGTGCTACTTTGTTGTATGGTTTTCTGTATATGAAAGCGTGCTGTGTATGGTTTTAGGGATGTAAGTGCAGATATTGAGACTATTGGTACAGTAATATGTACTCACTTAAGTGTATAGGTAGTTTCTTTCTGTATGTAATCATCTTGCTGCCAACGCGTCACGTAATTTACTACCTGATATTTTCCCCACGATCGTAACTGGACCACTAAGTGGACTGTGCCAGTCAGTATAGCTGACCGTTTTGCATCCACGCATCCACACTTCAACACATGACGTGCTGTCCAGAGAAAGAAAAGCTTCAATGGCCCTCTCTTGCGACATGTAACTGGAGGTACTAAGAAAGCTTAACACATACTGCTCCTAATAGCTCTAATTGTTAGTCTGTAAATGAAGTAAATACTGATGTGAATTTGTTCAGTACACTGTCCTGAGTTATTAGTAAAAGTATCTACACTTATACCCCTAACACTCTCCTCCTCTTCTCTCTCTCCCTCTCTCTCCATCTGTGTGCGTGTATGTGTGTTTTTATTTATTTTTTAGTGAACAGCAGGGACAACGGACTACCGGTGTTATGGGGATGGTGGAACTTGTAGAATATCATATGTAGGTAGAACAGCTATCACTGAAGGTATAGAGGAATCTCTTAGATGTTCGTGAATTGTAGAGAGATTATTTGGAAAGGGTAAAATGAGGGATTGGAGAAATATGAATGAGTAGCAGAAATTTGATGATCTTGTGTTGAGATATTATGCAACAATTTGACTGTGTAGATATTTGGTGACTTTTTTACCATATTTTCAATAATTTTTGTACTGTTTTCGTACTGATTTGATTTTTTGCATATGATAATTTCCTTTCGAAGCAAAAAAGTACTTTCTGTTATTTATTTTCATAATTATTTCCACTGCTTCTTGCTGAGGTGTTCCGAAAAAATGGAGCTATTTCTCCAACATTTTCAGATTATCCTAAGTTTTCTGGTGCATCACATCTACTGACTTCTAACTTATAAAAGCAATCTTTTTAATATATGATTCGGATTATTGTTATTTTTTTATTTTGGAATCTATTTTTGAATAGAATTATCTGTTTTGCACGCAGTACTTTTATGTTTTTAATCCTCGACTTATTTTGCAGTACTCATTTAGCATTGAGTTTCTTTGCTTATGTTGAATAATGTTGTTTGTCACCGTTTGTTCACTTTCATAACTTACTTTTTAATTTTGTTGCTTGTTTTTGTATCTGTGTTGCTGTACTCCTTTTTTGTGGCTATAATGATTATGTTCTATAGCTTATTTTGATAATTTTATGTGTTGTACATTGGTGTGTGTTCCACCATGAAATGTGTGTTGGAGTGCAATTAGATTTTATGAATGAGACATGACCTGTTACTGTGTTAGTTACTGTTGATTAAAAAATAAAGTTGTTTTGTTGCTAAATTGCTAAATCTGAAATGCTAATTCGCTAAACTCATCCTTTCTTGGTTTGGAACTGAGTTTTTCTTGTATTCGACTAATGTCAAGATGCAATAAATCATTTTTTGTTGGTGGTTTATTATGAAAAGGATTTTTCCATGTGTCCGTGTAGCATGTTGTATTTTTTTGCAACAAAATGTTCAATGTTATTTATAAAATTTAACTAACATCAAATCTGTAGCCATAGAAAATTATTCAGAGGAAACACAAAGAACATAATTCAGTAGAATGACTTGCTGATCCGTACTATGTAGACAAAGTTTCTCAGGCTCTACTTGTATACGATTCACTTCGAACATTTCTTGCGCAATGGGAAACCAATAAAAAAGTTTTATTTTCAGTGTGAAGAGTATTGGTTTCTATCAATGACTGCTGCAACTCTTATGAACCTCCGTGTAGGACTGAACGTCAGCTTACCCCTTCGATCATGTGCTACGTATTTTTCCGCTTTAGGTAGACCGCGCTGTTGAGGACATCTAACAGAAAATGTTGAGCTTCTATCACTTTGAAAATCTGTAGTCGTGCGATAGTACTTCTGCCTACCAATCGCCCGTGGAAGGGGATACGGGCCGGTACTCTCGGTGCTGTTTGGAAACAGAAGCTTTCAATGGACTCCTCTCCTCGGTGCACAGTCAGCTGGCCGACTGTAGCGCACAGTGTTCGTTCTCTTCGTATCGCCGCGCGACTCTATTCCCGCAGGGTCGCCACTGCGCCAGCCCGGCTGTCTCATTTCACGGGACAGGGCGCCGGCTGCGGGGACGAACGGGCACCTCGTGCAACTTGTCCCACAGATGCGCTCCGTTCGTGCCAATCAGCTGAGTGCTCCTGCCAATTTCTTTTTCTCACACAACTATTGCCGAGTGTTACGTTCGCGTATGTAAATACAAGTTTGCATACGGATATAGTTACCTGTCTAAATTCACAGACTCAGCAGAAAGGACTGTTATGTACTTTAAAATGTGTTTTGCGGAAATGAGGTCTCTCTCTTACCAAGTTGGTACTTGGGGACCAGCAACGAAATTCTATTTGAGGCACTCATGTTGTATCACTGTACACTACTTCTTTCTTAATTTTTCACTTGAAGTACTTGAAGAATGAATTGTGTTGTGTTCAGTGTCACATAAACACTGTCGCAAGAATGTCTTATCATGATTTGCAACAGACTTTCCTGGTACAAGCAAAGTACGGGTGGCACCACCTGTCTCTCTTACATTCAGACTCGCGTACGGCATAATTTTCACGTTTAGTAACGTTTGTTATTTGTCGTGTCCTTGAACAAAATTCCTTTTCATCTGAGGCAACAACATTATAATGTATTGCAAAGGAAATTACAACGAGGTTCGTAACTTCAGCGAGCGGATCATTTTGAGTTTATAGCAGAATTTATGTCTTTGAAACTGAAAACATCTATGTTCGATTTCCGTTCATCTTATCTTTTCTAAAATCAACGAAATGAGTCTTCTTCTTGCTACCTTTTTTGTATCCAGACCGCTATCCTGATAGGTTCTGTATATCTCATTATCTGTATTTGGTGTTCACTAATACTCCTGAATAAGCTTAACGATATTCTCATTTATTGAAAAAGTGATCGGTTGCTTCTACTAATATGATTTAAGGCTCGTGTTTATATCGTCAGTTTTGCGTCGCAAGAATCTTGAGCTATCAGTTCACAATCGAATGTACAGTTACGTCTTACTTACTTTTTATGAAGCACATTTATCATTGCTATTGTTATGCTAATAAATAAATACTTAATTAATGATTATTAATTAATAATTATTTAATTAACAATTATTAATATTTGATGAAATATTTTCACGATCATGCATCACCGAGTTTCTCTGCAATCCAAGGACGACATCTGCACTTGACGTTTACCAGAAAATTAAATTTTTGGTAATACTTTCCATTTGACATAGTTGGAAGTTCAATTTAATCATTAATCCAAAAAGTCTAAAGTTTCATAACATCCTTGTCGTACCCCTGCTGTCCTCAATGCGACGTGTCTTACCTCTTGAACAATTAATACTAAAAAATTTCAATTTATTAAATTTATTTGCTTTGACAGATATATTACAATGGCAACACTGCGACAGTACCTTTTTCAAACGTGTTAGACTGTATCTGCTGCTTATTGGTTCAAAATGGCTCTGAGCACTATGGGATTCAATTTCTGAGGTCATCAGTCCCCTATAACTTAGAACTACTTAAACCTAACTAACCTAAGGACAACACACACATCCATGCCCGTAGCGGTCTTGCGGTTCCAGACTGTAGCGCCTAGAACTGCACGGCCACTCCAACCGGCTGCTGCTTATTGTCATAACAATATTATAACATATGTTGTGTTTGCTTCATGTACTATTAAATTGTCAAATACCAAACAATGGAAGAGTTGCTGTTGAACAACCATAACATCGAGAATAAACTGAAAAATCATTTAATACTAAAAATATTTATAAAAAGAAACAGAAATTTAGACAGTTATCTTTGTCACAGCAAAATCTACAGGTAAAGGCAACATTATTTATTTCCATTGCCTGCATGTTGATTAGATTTCTTGTAAACTTTTACTCATTCAGCGCTAAATTTGCTAGGAACTTAAAATTTTCAAATTTTCTGTGGCAATTACCTTTGAAAATAGTAACAATATAGTTTGTGCTATATGGCTGACTTCATGTCAAAAGTACATGAAATGAAGCACTTCCTCTTTAGTGTTTCATCTCTAGTAATGTTGCATTTTCAGAACATTATTGCCTAGCAATACCGTTATTGGTATGCTGATATTTAATGCAGATGTGTTATTTTGCAAAAATGGTTTCAGTCATCTTCCCTGTTACAGTAAAAATGGAAATCCATCAGAGTGAAAACAAAATCACATAACAAGAAAGCTAATCGAGCCAGTAGCTACCAACCAGCTCAGATTACCACACAGTATCACAGTTTAGTGGATGTACTAAAGCAAATGAAAATTTGAAAATTGAGTTGTCAGATGAATTGCCTTTGTAATAAAATCTAGTTGTGAAGAATTCTGTAATGAAACTTCCTGGCAGATTAAAACTGTGTGCTGGACCGAGACTCGAACTCGGGACCTTTGCCTTTCGCGGGCAGTTGTGCAAGGTTCGCAGGAGAGCTTCTGTAAAGTTTTGAAGGTAGGAGACGAGGTGCTGGCAGAAGTAAAGCTGTGAGGACGAAACGTGAGACGTGCTTAGGTAGCTCAGCTGGTAGAGCACTTGCCCACGAAAGGCAAAGGTCCCGAGTTCAAGTCTCGGTCCGGCACACAGTTTTAATCTGCCGGGAAGTTTCATATCAGCGCACAGTCCGTTGCAGAGTGAAAATCTCATTGTGGAAATTCTGTAACGCAATGTCAACTACATTAAATAAGATATCAAACCAAGTGTCAGCATGCTAAACGTAATGTCATCATAATGTGATCAAATATCAAGCCAGTTGTCATCTGTAACAACGTCTACATGTAAGGAAAGTCATCTAAATGTACTGAAATAACCACTACATGTAATGAGAATCCACTAAATGAAATGAAATGTTCACTAAATATAGTGAAATGTCTACTCAATATGATAAAATATCGTCTTCATGTAAGGAAATATCATGTAACGTAAATCAAGGGTTAATTAAGCGTGATTCTATGTTATCTAAAATAGAAACAGTGCCCTTTGAAATGTTAATCAACCATAATGAGAAATTACGTTCAGAATTGACACATGTTGTACAGCGTTTTGTTGCTGAAGTTTCATCTCAGAATCGTACTTTAGAAATTAGTAATTAAGATTGAAGTGAACCAAATTGTAACTGTGTTAAGTAACGATTTACCAGAGCCCTAATTTAATCTTACACTAGAATGCAATAGTGTACACAGAAGCTGCCAACGTTAAAACAAACAATACCAGATGCAGCATTCCCTGTTAAGACCATAAGTAGTAAAATTATTTATCCTACAATGTATAGTAAAATATTTAGAATCAAAACAAATTATGCCGGTCTGTTAGCCTAAAACATATCCTACGGGATAGTGGCAGCACTTTTCATGTGTTCACAACCAGTAAGAGCAGCAGCGGCATGGCTAAGTTTTCTACACCATGTGTGAAATTTTACTGAAATTTCACTTCAAAAGACTGTCACATCAGTCCTGTGATGCAGCTGGCGACACCACCATTACACAAAACTCGACATAACAAGTCTTATTAAGGTAAACTGGGATGGTAACGAATTCCAAATTGATTACCATCATATCTGGCTAGGACAGTGCCATGACTATGACAAACAAAGTAACTGAACTGTAAACATAACTCACAGAAATTTCAGTACCAAACTGCACTATTAATACTAACTGACAACTACAGGAACCCAGTGTTGACATTGTTCACATGATGGAAGATGCCCATTCCACAACATCAAATACAAAAAATTGAATGTGACCGTAAACAGTAAACCATGTGCTGGACAGGGGACAAAATATATAATCCTGTAAATGTATTATGTTACAACAATGATATGAACATTGAGGAAGAATTAAATACCAACGATTTAAAGTGCTGTGATCATTGTGAAGAATTGTTCAAGCCACTGGACATGCTTTTGTCAAACGATACCGGTACTTATTATGATTGTTTTATTTGCACGTGCTACAATGAATGTTATCTTATGCAGTTTATTTGATAATACTCATGAAATCACACAGGTACCGACGTTTCATGTGCAAAATTGTAAGCTCACTGGAGTTATTGGTGTTAAGTCAAGAAATGTCAAAATGCTAATGCTGGTGGAGGTTGAAAAAGGAAATGGAGTTATAAAATGACCATTTCTAAAAGTAAGTTGATAGGTTGTGGAATGCATTTTTGTCATTGATTTCCTAAGGGAGAACGACACAACAATCAGCTTCTCCTGAGGTAAATGCTTTCTTAACATTGATAACCAAAATACTGTAACTGACTTAGTAAAAACAAAGACAGAGCATGGTAAATACCGTGAGGGCTGAAGGAAGTATTCTTAAGATAAAGAAGTATATCAGTAGCACACCTTCACAAAGTAGTCAGGTTGAGAATATTTTAGTTCAAGTAAAAGATAATATCGTAGAGTCTACTACTATTGAACCCTTGCAACAAGCACTGCTGTTAAGCTATGTATATGTATTTGGAAACAAGCACCGTGGACCAACAGACTGATGGTCACTAATAAGGCAGTGACTATCTAGTAGCTCTATCGATACTTTCGCAATGTAAGCTAAATATTTGCTACAAAGTCTACTGCAGAAGCTCCAATACTTAAAAGAATGGTAAGTGATTATCTACCCATAGTTGGCAAGCCTGCAGCCTTGCTCCCTAACAACGTATCAGATTTCGCTTGTTAAGCATGTAAATTTAACAGATTTAATATCACGATTTCACGCAGAAAACAAACCCAAAGTATGTATTTTTTGGGAATTTAACCGATCATCCAAACATATGTACAGTCTTAGACATAAAAAATGACCGCCGGCCGGCCACCACAGAGACTAACTCCGAGTCGTTCACTTAAGGTGGATAATAAAACTGACCGCCCCTGACAATGTAAGTCCGGCCATCTGCACAATCTGGCAACACTGTACGATGCGGAAGTGCCAAAAGGAAGTGTTGTCTACTACCGAGATGTTCCTGGACAGTGTGAGCCCGTGGTCTAGTGGAAATCGTCACGCATTGTAAACTTATGGTCGCCTGTTCGCGTCCAACTGTATTTTTTTTTACCACATTTTGGCCCTCGTCTAAAGTTATGAGTCTGATTGAACATCGAAGATAATTCGCTTCACATCCTACCCACCAGCAATAACGAGAACTTCCAGAAACAATTCCGCACGACAGCTCGTGGCTGCGTCGCGATCTGAAACAGCTCAAGCTCGAGCGTTTCCTCGAGCTGCAGCGGCTACCGGCCACCGGCCAGACGCCACCCGCCGCCTGAATTCCAGCGCCGACCAGGTGAACGCGGCGCCACGCTGTCAGTGTATGTAACAACTGTAATTTTCGAATTTGAAGTTCTAGTTATCATCTTACAGTTAAGCATTGGATTTTGCATACCTGAAAGTCATGAGCTACGGTTAACCACTGTAAAATCGAGTTGCAAGTGGAAAAAGGTGCAACATCTGCAACACATTTTTATAACAGAAGGATGAATGCAGAGGAGGCAGCTACAAAGATTTGAACTGTGTATGGAGCGAGTGCTTTTGGGAAAAATACGCCAGAAAATTGGATCAAATGGCTCTAAGCACTATGGGACTTAACATCTGATGTCATCAGTCCCCTAGACGTAGATCTACTTAAACCTAACTAACCTAAAGATAGCACACACATCCATGCCCCAGGAAGGATTCGAACTTGCGAGAGTAGCAGCAGCCCGGTTCCTGACTGAAACACCTAGAATCGCTCAGCCACCGCGGCCGGCACGCCAGAAAATGATATTCTTGTTTCAACAAAGATCGTTGTGGCATGAATGATTTTCCACATTAAGGAAGTCTCGACTACTGATACATGTGATGGATTACCACTTAAACATCATGAGACATTTGCATTCAACAAAGAAAGTTCAGAAGTTTGGTGTAGCAATTCTGCTTCCTCTAATTCGAAACAACTTAAATCAACGAAGTGACTATTATTGAACGTCATCAGGTCGCTCATTGAACATTCCTATGCAGTACTGTTACTGGTGACGAGTTATGATGCCTTTATCGTTAGCTTCCTAAGAAGAAATGAAAGGCTGAGCCCTCCAAAAGACGTAAACTCGAGCAAAGAGTAGTGTGAACATAATAGTTTACATCTGATAGCTCCAAAAATGTGCTTTGGGCTACGAATTCTGCCCCAAGGGGTGTGTTCATCACAGAAGGAATTTGTTGCCAACAACTGAGACACCTTTTGGTCGCAGTATAAGAAAATCGACCGACAAAACTACATGACCTATGTTACTGCATGATAACGCACTCTGTTGATTTGAGGAACAAAACTATCCAGGGGATTGATAGGAAAGTCGTCTCTCAGGCACTTGTATTGATACGGAAGTCCTCTCTCAAGCACTTGCCCCTCTCGTCATAGAATTTTACCTTTCCCGCTCGTGATCGATCAATCGTCAAGGCAGTTCAGTTCTATACGAAAATACTCTTCAAACTACACTGGCTTCATGACAACGTTAGAACCAGTAGGTTTCGACGGGCGTGGAATTTCTTAACTACTTTAGCATTATCAGATGTTTTAGATATCGCGAAAGAATATTCTGTTGCTGATTAATGTCTCTTTGATGATTACTGTGGCGTTCAGTAAACTAATGGAAAACGCAATTAAAATATTCACTGTACTAACACATATTAAATTCAGCTTACTACAGAAACATCGCGACGGCAGTCTATCTTAATAAAGCATTAAGTATCTGTAAGACGATTGAGCCTATTTTAACACTAATCAGTAGGATATTACCGACTTTTGAATTCGAAAAGGTCTGTATTTACCTCATTTCCTGTACCATTCGCAAGTATTATGAAAATGTGGCAGTTCATAGATAAAGTTATGTATTCACAACAAAAAATATGTCGGCTGAAAACAAAAGTGGCATTATGAATTTTGCAGTAGCGTAAGGTTTTCTCTCTGACACTAAGAGGTACTAAAAGTAGCAAGCCGAATTTTGCTCGAGCGTTGTCTTACGATTCCCTCGCTGAGTTTGTATCTGCCTGCTTGTAGCTCTGCCACAAAAGAATTAAAAATCTGGCTCTCAGCGAGTCTCGAAAGGCGAACGAAAGCAGCTTTCACCTGGTAGCCAAGCATGTTACCTGAGAACTGTTTCTTCCAAAAGTGGGTAGACATCATTTTGAGGTTGAATTGTTGGCAAACGTCAGTCAGACGTGTGCCGCTGGTGTAAGTGTTTCGGTGTGTCGAATTTGTACCAATGATTTTTTTTTTGGTTTTTTCTGTCCCAAATAGAGAGTTGAAGTCTCTCATTAGTATTTTCACATCTCTTGGTGAATTTTGCTCGTAGTTTTTTCGAGTGTGTTTCAGAATGTTTCGACATTTTCGGTATTTTTCTTATTTTCGATGTTGGTGGGGCCATGTGCATTGATGAGTGTACATTTTTTATTGGGGCTATGAATGAGCATAGTCGTAAGTCGATTGTTGATGGGTGTGATTTCTTTGACAGAGTTGATGATAGATCAGTGTTCGAGAAATGGCATGCCGAAGATTGGTGCGCATTTCGCTACCTTTTGTTGTGTTTTCCTCTTGAAGATGCGATGGTTTCCGTAATGTAAGGCTTCATTGTCAGTTATCCGTGGTTCTTGAAGAGCAAGAATGAGAATTTTTTGTCGGTCGATTTCTTATGTGAGATTATTTAGTTTTCGTGATTGGATCAATGTACGGATGTTTAGTTTGAAAATGCATGTTTTCTGCTTGTAGGGAAATTTACCAGAGATCTCCGATATTCTCTGCCGCTCTAGCCTGGACCCCCCAGAATCCGAAAATCCAGCTGCTGCCTTTCGACGGGCGGGTTGTGTACCACCTGGGGTAAAGTTGACTTTGCTTGCACAGTTTATGTTTGCATCTGTTACATTGGTTTGGCCTGTGTGATACCAGGACCAGTCAATACCAGAGGGTGTTGAAGCCTTTAGAAGCAAATATTTTCAGCCGAGCTCATTGAGCTAACGGACGGTGACCAGAGTACCGGTGATTCTCACTCAGAAGTGTCTGGATTTTGTGTTCAACGGATTGAGCAGCCGTTCAGAATTGTGTTAGAATTTGGTTCACCCCAAATATTTGGTTTCCTCGCTACCACCCATATGTGGGAGGCTTTCCCGTATCCGCCACACAGTATTATTATTACTATTATCATCATTATGTCATCAGCAAATCCGATATGGTGTATCTTCCCACCACTGAAGTAGATGTGTACTGTTCGATTCAATATTACCATCACATAAATGTGGGTTATAATTACGTTACATTACTGCTAGTAAACATATTTCGCACTTTTTTCTTAGACAGTTGCTAAACGTTTCTGCATCAAAGGAATTATGTGCCCAGCATTGTTGCAATACAGACGTTCAAATTATCCGATTTCTGTAATTTCATTTCGCTTACAGATCGTTCTAATCGGATTCAGCCAGTTAAGTCTTAATGTGGATATCTGACTACGGCTCTCATCATACGATAGACTGGGTAAACCACATTCTTAATCGGACTGTTGAATCTGGATCACTTATCTATGACAGTGGCTGAATTCTTAAACACCATGGAAAATACTAATACAATGTGCTTATTACAAATACATTATATGAATATAAGTATATGAAGTAACGAGATAACAATTTATTTACAGGAAGAGAGACCCATCCATCATAGTAGAGCAGTGCAACATTAGTTTCTGGGCCAAGCGAGGATAAAGCTGTTGCCGTTTGTTCCACGATCACCGAACATCAATCAGATAGAGAATATGTGGGCAGAGGTAAATGGGTCATTGCCATATGGATATACAAATGCAAGCGACCTTTGGACGAATATAGAAAACGTATGGTGGGGAGTAAACCATGACGTTTCACTGTCGACGACTTAATGAAATTAATGCCCTTACGCCTTCGAGAAATCTTACGTAATGATGGTGGGTGGGTTGGTTACTAAAAGTATACTCGTCCACAAAACCCATGTGGGCAATTGTCTGATAATCGGTCAAGCTTTGCTTTGTCGCAGCTCCTTAGCATACAAGTCCATTTACTTTCAGTCTCCTCCTTACAATTCTTGCAATGCAAGGTAATTGAGAAACCTCATCCGCTCGACGCCAACTGAGGAATTGACTGGAGCATGTGTTGTTCAACACACAGTAGTCGTCACCTCATTGGGATCAATGACTGTTTGTGTGTGTGTGTTTTCGTGTTGACGCACAGTCTGAATCAATACTACTAACATAAGAGAGACAACCAACTATAAATATTACATCAAATACGACTGTAAAGTAGTTTAATGCGATGGGAAGTTACAAACTGAATTTTTACCCAACCCGCGTCCTGCATATCACGTTAAGTAAGTAAGATGTATTAACTCCGTAATATTGTTAGGAGAGACAGTGCGCTCTTATTGTCGCGGCTCGTAAGTGTAGCGACTAGCAGTGCCCAATGCCGCAGCGATTTGTTTATGTTGGCTGAGCGTGGACACTGCTGGAGACGCTTCGCCGTAAGCAGACAGAAATCACCTTGGCTCTGACTGCAGTGAGCGGCCATCACTACCTCTATGTTGTTATAGTGACAAACGTGAGACTCTACTGACAGATGCCATGGAGGAATTGCAACGTGTATCATGTCATTAGTCATCAGAATATTTACCAGTGATGAAATGTCCACTCTGTTTGAATCCCAAGAAAATAGCAGGCCGATGTGGCCGTGCGGTTCTAGGCGCTTCAGTCTGGAACCGCGTGGCCGCTACGGACGCAGGTTCGAATCCTGCTTCGGGCATGGGTGTGTGTGTGATGTCCTTAGGTTAGTTAGGTTTAAGTAGTTCTAAGTTCTAGGGGAATGATGACCACAGATGTTAAGTCCCATAGTGCTCAAAGCCATTTGAAACCAAGAAAATAGGAACCTTCTCACAAAGGAATGTGAGGTGATATCAAAATTTATCCATGATACAAAAATTAGCTGCAGAGCTTTCATGTACGCAGTAGTAGCACACAAGGAAATATTATGTCTTGGAAGCATATAATTCATTTCCGCTTCTCTCATCAACGCCCTTGAATTAGCATGAAGTGAGAAAATAAACAAGAAAAACTAAAGTTCCTGAGCAGCATATAAGTCTTTTCCCTTTGTCATGTCATAGCTTTTGTTTCAGTATGAAGAAAAAAAAACAGTTTACGTTTCTGAAGCATAATATGACACCATATTCTTATCGTAGGATCTATTGGAAAAGCAAAAAGCAGGGTGCTGTCCATTCTTTTGCCCAACTGTATGTTTCCTTTCATACATTACTACCGCTCGGAGATTCTTATTTAAGGACTTGTGGGCATCAAATTCTTCGGCACAATAAACCTTATGTTATTGTGCTAATTACGGTATGGGGAAAAATGGAACAAAGACGAGTTTCTCTAGAGCAATGAGAATATTTGCACATGTGTGTATTCAGCAATGACTGCCAACTGCCGCAACACTTCACAGAATCCATGCGGCAGGCAACACAACTGTGCGTCCACCTCAGATTTCATTCAGTGAGACGTCAGGAGATGGACGGAAACGTCAAATTAATGTCACTTTCCGACTCGTATTCGATCCAGAATGAGGTGTTATTAAGGTAGTTGAGCATTCTAGTAATTAACTTTGATAATTTCCTTATGAGTATTCCGATAGCCAAAAGAATCCGTTAGCGTGAAATCACCGGGAACTGCATTAATATCAAACTGCAAAAACTTGAGACAATACGTCGACTGTACTCTTCGCTGGGTGACCTATTACTATTATTTAGGATTCTCTCCGTCCTAGGCTTAATGCAAATGGAACTTCACTTCATGAGGCGCTTTCTGCTATTCTCGACAAACATCAGCAACTTGTAATTACTGCGAGTTACAAGTGTGTGATGATAATCGTAGAGGTTGTCAGTGGAAGTGGTGGCGTTATGCTGTCAACCTGCTTGCTTACATTAATGTTGATGGTGGCGCACGTAATCTAGCGCTGACTACATAAGTAAAGATAGTGTGGTGGCGTCGTCGCTTCTCTTTATTTGGCATCAGCTTGAGTAATCCGATTTAACGAGCATAGTACTCCATTCGCGAGCTGCTAATGATACAGTTTGACTACACAGATCATCGTGCGGGTATTACATTAATTCTGCAGTGAATTGCTTAACAAATATTATCTTCAGCTATGCAGCTGTAATGACTCATTACACAGATACACTACGTTGCTCTTCGTTAAGTGATCTGTTCGCTGCAACCCTGCGTCTACTGTTCGTAAATACTTGTATACTGACCATTCGTTATTTGACTATATATGAGCTACAATCTGATTCACATGTATATGTCATGGGATAGCGCCGTCACAAAGCAGGGTTGGATGCCGTTGAAGTCCCGTTACATTGATGGCAAGACAAATGTTCGCAAATCATCTCTATTGTCTCAAGAAACAATTGCATCTTAAATATCGAAAGACTGACGTCGAGTTGAATGACAGCAATGACGGCAGATGAAAATTTGTGACCAACCGGGCTTCGAACCTGGACCTTCTTACTAGACAGACGCGCTAACCATTGCACTATTTTTTTAAAGTATGAGAAGACTTTCAGCACCAGGTAGGCGGAGGCAAAGAGGGTAGGGGTCGAAGATCCGAGGCCTGGCCACAATGCCTTCCCCATACCTGTCATTGAGCAGCTGCATTATTCACATGTATTCCATGTTTGCACTCATATATTCCTTTAAATTGTAGAACAAAACTGAAGTAGTAATTAAGGTAAAATAAATTTTAGATTGCCGCCTCCAGTGGCGTGCGTTCCTTGTAGAACGTAACTTTTAAGAGTGAACAGGGTGACGGAAAAATAAATAACAAACATTCATTCAGAAATATATTCACAATTTAAGTTATAATGCACTGGATGCATATGAGGACTGTAGGAAGCCATATATTTTTCAACAAATGAAAGAAATTTCGGAGCCGGAGGGATGTTGCCAAATTAGAACAGTTCTGATTTTAGAACCAACGTAAAAGAATATTCCAGGAACAAAAAGAAGTGAAAGAATAGTATTCTCCTTCAAATTAATGAAACTGTCCACCTCTTTGTAGCCCAAATAAAGCAATAGATAAAAAGTTTTGAAACCATTCCTTATATTTGTTATTCTTCTTCAGCTTAAAATGTTCTTCTTTAATGTAGAACATTTACGCTTTACGTTCTAAGTTTTGTTTGTTACGACGTAAAACAAAAGCTGTCCCAGAAGCCACGGATAACTGTTATTGTTTGCGGACGGGTAACATTTGCAGTCGGGTTGTAAAGCTTCAGTTATCGGTATTTGACTTTCTGCCGTTCTGTTGATAGTGATAATTTCTTCCTAGTCCAGTTCCAAATTCTGATTCTATTTTCACATAAGAAGGCGTGCGCTACAGTTTCTGCAAGCCGACATTTGTCGCAGTATGGAGATGGTCTCAATTTGATTTTTCATAATCATTCCGCTGTGGGTATGGTTTCGTTTACAACGTCGTACTATACGGCACTGACTCTAGTTGGTATAATTTTATTGTTGATATTTTTCCAGACGTTCCTCCAGTTATTTGTAGGTTAATTTACCGGAATTGGTTTGTGAAGACGATGTCTGGTAATATAATCATAGACGGTTCTAGTGTTGGTTTGTGCTTGTGGAAGGCCTATACAGCGCCAATCGCCATAGTACTTTCGGACGTTATCTAGGCTGGTGTGCTACATTAACAGGAGCGTTCCTATCCCCAGGGTCTAACGAGAGGAACAGAGGTTTCGTGATGCCTGTCTTAGTCGCATGTATTAGTTCATAAGCACGTCTTTAATTCCTAGTCCTCCGTTTTCCCTCTGCAAAGTCGCCGTGTGAAGGGTACTTTGAAGATATTTTGTTTCCACACATACCAAGAGGCTACAGCTAATAATTTATGTGCAGTGACCTGCGGTATCGGTAAGACTGCTGCGACATGATAAATTTTGCTCAGTATGTATGTATTTATAAACTGAACTTTCTGCAGTCAGTCTAACGATCGCATGTCATGGTCCTTCAACAAGCTTCCGATGACAATTAAGTTTCCGCTCCCAATTGTTCTTGGCCATGCGCTTGGGATTCGCCCCTAACCACAATCCGAGTTGGAGTATCTCTTCAGTTACATCTAACCAGTGCGCACCTATTGCACTATTGTAAGAACCGAGATGTAGTATTTTGGATTTAAACTTTTGTGAGTTTTTGATAAGAACTTATGGGACCAAGTTGCTTAGGTCATCGGTCCCTAAGCTTACACACTACTCAATCAAACTTAAATTATGGACAACACACACACACCCATGCCGGAGGGAGGACTCTAAGCTCCTACGGTGGGCACTGTCGGGACACAGCAGCCAACCTCTCTGCAACACCTGTCTACACACGCTCCTTGTCAGAAGCGAATTCCCATCTTTGCTGCACACTACATGTGCGGTTCCCCCTCCCCCCCCCCCCCCTCCGGCATCATTCCACTCGCTCGCGGCCACACTGTATTCCCGCGAGGGATCGGACGATGTCGTGCGTCTAGCACTGAAAACTTTAGATGACCCGCCGAGACCCAAATAATTATACAGGATGTTTCTGGAGGAATAGTAAATATTGTAGGAGATGCTACTATAGACAAATTGCAGAAACAATGACATATAACATGTGTACAAATTTTATTGAACATACATATAGCTGGGTTGCAGTGTATCTAGAGGTAGCGCTTGATGGAAAACTGTTATGAACACCTCACATAAAGAATGTGTTCCTCTGCGAAAGACAATCTTATAAGCACTAGAAGCTGCTGTAGGGTAAACTGAAGT
This sequence comes from Schistocerca piceifrons, assembly GCF_021461385.2. Lineage (NCBI taxonomy): Eukaryota > Metazoa > Arthropoda > Insecta > Orthoptera > Acrididae > Schistocerca > Schistocerca piceifrons. The sequence goes on from NC_060140.1 coordinate 631,121,542, forward strand.
ATAAACCCAGTACGTACACGATATACACATCTGCAAAAAGACCAATGATAATTTATTGGCCTATAATATGAACAAAGTCGAACAGAAGGTGGCTGCTAGGGAGTCTGGCAAAGTGCAGAGACTGGCCTGCTTTCACAAACAGATGGAATTAGCAGGACAGCCACTCTTGGGATTGGTATTACGCTAGACATGCCCGCCTTATACCTGTGGCTTAAAATGGAGGCAGCGGCAGGGACATAAAGGCAAAAAAACTGGAAATAACTGAATATAGTTAGAATATACGGAATTCCAAACCAGTATGGCGATGGCTGGGGAAACCTTGCCATGTAACAGTTGGAAGCAGGGAGAAGTGGAATAACGAACCACTACACCGTGCATTAGACATAATATAGTTGTTTAATGACAGGTCGAAAACAGATGAAAGTACCGGGTCTGGTATACTGCCTAGAATCTCTTGCATATCTTCTATCAGCATGTGCACGCAGGAGAATTAGAGTAGACCCTACAAAAATCGTAGCATCAACTTTTATTCAGACAGCCAAGCAGCTCTGAAATCTCTATCAGCCCGCACAACTAAATCGAAGGTCGTTGCAGAATGCCATGAAGCAATTTCTTTCGGACATGGCCGAAAGAACAGACACCACACATATATCCTTATTTAGGGTGTTTCATGACGAATAGTAGATATTTTAGCAGGTGGCAGTAAAGACGAATTGCATAAAAAATTCCAAATAAATGCGGCCAATTTTTATTGAGTACAGAGATACAGTTGTTGGTACGTAACCCTAACAAACTCAAAGGAAAGACAAATGAGGACGTTCAAAGTTGATTTTCAAAAGTTCCCCCACCAACATCAATGCACATTTGACTTCTCTTGATAACACAATGTGTAGCTCTTCTGAGGTCGTCTTTGCGATGTTTTATGAGGGCTGCACTATTCATAATCCGAACGATCAAATGGCTCTTGGGTTTACTTTTTCTTTGTAGACTTCGCCTTTAACCATCCCTGCAGGCAAAAATCCAAAGAGATAAGGTCCGGGGACCTTGGTGGCCAAGAAATGTACCCATATCTACTGATCCATCTTCCGGGAAATGTTAAGCTGGATACTTTGTCACCTGACGACTAGAATGTGCAGGAGCCCCGTCATGCTGGAGGAACATACACATTCTTGTAGCCAAAGGAACGTCTTCCAATAACGCTGGAAGCTCATTTTCAAGAAAGTGTAGACAACTGGATCCTGTAAGGACCAACATACGAAACGAAAATGCATTAAACCCAGCTATATGTACTCAATAAAAGTCGGACACATGTTATATGTCATTGTTTCTGCAATTTGTCTATACTACCACCTCCTACAATATTTACTATTCCTCCTGAAAAATCCTGAATAATTATTCAGGTCTCTAAGAGTCATCGAAAGTTTTCAGTGCTAGACGCACGTCATCGTCCGAACCCACAGGAGAATATAGTGTGGTTGCGAGTGAGTGGAATAATGGAAGAGGGGGGGGGGAGGGGAGGCGGGAGGTACCGTGCATGTGGTATGCGGCAAAGATGGGAATTCGCGTCTGACGAGGAGCGTGTGAAGGTAGGTGCTGCAGAGAGGTTGGCTGCTGTGTCCCGACTGTGCCCACCGTCGGAGCTTCGGCATGGGTTTGATTAAGTAGTATGTAAGCTTAGGGAGCGATGACCTAAGCAACTTGGTCCCATAAGTTCTTATCACAAATTTACAAAAGTTTAAATCCGAAATACTACATCTCGGTTCTTAGAATAGTGCAATAGGTGCGCACTGGTTAGATGTAACTGAAGAGATACTCCAACTCGGATTGTGGTTAGGGGCGAATCCCAAGCACGTGGCCAAGAACAATGGGAGCGGAAACTTAATTGTCATTGGAACCTTGTTGAAGGACCATGACATGCGATCGTTAGACTGACTGCAGAAAGTTCAGTTCATAAATACATACATACTGAGCAAAATTTATCATGTCGCAGCAGTCTTACCGATACCGCAGGTCACTGCACATAAATTATTAGCTGTAGCCTCTTGGTATGTGTGGAAACAAAATATCTTCAAAGTACCCTTCACACGGCGACTTTGCAGAGGGAAAACGGAGGACTAGGAATTAAAGACGTGCTTATAAACTAATACATGCGACTAAGACAGGCATCACGAAACCTCTGTACCTCTCGTTAGATCCTGGGGATAGGAACGCTCCTGTTAATGTAGCACACCAGCCTAGATAACGTCCGAAAGTACTATGGCGATTGGCGCTGTATAGGCCTTCCACTAGCACAAACCAACACTAGAACCGTCTATGATTATATTACCAGACATCGTCTTCACAAACCAATTCCGGTAAATTAACCTACAAATAACTGGAGGAACGTCTGGAAAAATATCAACAATAAAATTATACCAACTAGAGTTAGTGCCGTATAGTACGACGTTGTAAACGAAACCATACCCACAGCGGAATGATTATGAAAAATCAAATTGAGACCATCTCCATACTGCGACAAATGTCGGCTTGCAGAAACTGTAGCGCACGTCTTCTTATGTGAAAATAGAATCAGAATTTGGAACTGGACTAGGAAGAAATTATCACTATCAACAGAACGGCAGAAAGTCAAATACCGATAACTGAAGCTTTACAACCCGACTGCAAATGTTACCCGTCCGCAAACAATAACAGTTATCCGTGGCTTCTGGGACAGCTTTTGTTTTACGTCGTAACAAACAAAACTTAGAACGTAGAAGCGTAAATGTTCTACATTAAAGAAGAACATTTTAAGCTGAAGAAGAATAACAAATATAAGGAATGGTTTCAAAACTTTTTATCTATTGCTTTATTTGGCCTACAAAGAGGTGGACAGTTTCATTAATTTGAAGGAGAATACTATTCTTTCACTTCTTTTTGTTCCTGGAATATTCTTTTACGTTGGTTCTAAAATCAGAACTGTTCTAATTTGGCAACATCCCTCCGGCTCCGAAATTTCTTTCATTTGTTGAAAAATATATGGCTTCCTACAGTCCTCATATGCATCCAGTGCATTATAACTTAAATTGTGAATATATTTCTGAATGAATGTTTGTTATTTATTTTTCCGTCACCCTGTTCACTCTTAAAAGTTACGTTCTACAAGGAACGCACGCCACTGGAGGCGGCAATCTAAAATTTATTTTACCTTAATTACTACTTCAGTTTTGTTCTACAATTTAAAGGAATATACGAGTGCAAACATGGAATACATGTGAATAATGTAGCTGCTCAGTGACAGGTATTTGGAAGGCATTGTGGCCAGGCCTCGATCTTCGACCCCTACCCTCTTTGCCTCCGCCTACCTGGTGCTGAAAGTCTTCTCATACTTTAAAAAAAAATAGTGCAATGGTTAGCGCGTCTGTCTAGTAAGAAGAAGGTTCAGGTTCGAAGCCCGGTTGGTCACAAATTTTCATCTGCCGTCGTTGCTGTCATTCAACTCGACGTCAGTCTTTCGATACTTAAGATGCAATTGTTTCTTGAGTCAATAGAGATATTTGCGAACATTTGTCTTGCCATCAATGTAACGGGACTTCAACGGCATCCAACCCTGCTTTGTGACGGCGCTATCCCATGACATATACATGTGAATCAGATTGTAGCTCATATATAGTCAAATAACGAATGGTCAGTATACAAGTATTTACGAACAGTAGACGCAGGGTTGCAGCGAACAGATCACTTAACGAAGAGCAACGTAGTGTACCTGTGTAATGAGTCATTACAGCTGCATAGCTGAAGGTAATATTTGTTAAGCAATTCACTGCAGAATTAATGTAATACCCGCACGATGATCTGTGTAGTCAAACTGTATCATTAGCAGCTCGCGAATGGAGTACTATGCTCGTTAAATCGGATTACTCAAGCTGATGCCAAATAAAGAGAAGCGACGACGCCACCACACTATCTTTACTTATGTAGTCAGCGCTAGATTATGTGCGCCACCATCAACATTAATGTAAGCAAGCAGGTTGACAGCATGACACCACCACATCCACTGACAACCTCTACGATTATCATCACACACTTGTAACTCGCAGTAATTACAAGTTGCTGATGTTTGTCGAGAATAGCAGAAAGCGCCTCATGAAGTGAAGTTCCATTTGCATTAAGCCTAGGACGGAGAGAATCCTAAATAATAGTAATAGGTCACCCAGCGAAGAGTACAGTCGACGTATTGTCTCAAGTTTTTGCAGTTTGATATTAATGCAGTTCCCGGTGGTTTCACGCTAACGGATTCTTTTGGCTATCGGAATACTCATAAGGAAATTATCAAAGTGTAATTACTAGAATGCTCAACTACGTAAATGACACCTCATTCTGGATCGAATACGACTCGGAGGGTGACATTAATTTGACGTTTCCGCCACCTGCTGACTTCTTACTGAATGATGTCTGAAGTGCACGCACAGTTGTATTCCCTGCCGCATGGGTTCTGTGAAGGGTTGCGGCGGTTGGCAGTCATTGCTGAATACACACATGTGCAAATATCATCATTGCTCTAGGGGAACTCGTCTTTGTTGCGTTTTTCCCCGTAGCGTAATTAGCACAATAACATAAGGCTTATTGTCCTGAAGAACTTGGTGCCCACAAGTCCTTAAATAAGAATCTCCGAGCGGTAGTACTGCATGAAAGGAAACATACAGTTGGGCAAAAGAATGGACAGCTCCCTGCTTTTTGCTTTTCCGATAGAGCCTACGATAAGAATCTGGTGTCATATTATGCTTCAGAACCGTAAACTGTTTATTTTTTTACTTCATACTAGAACAAAAGCTATGATATGACAAGGGGAAAAGACTTATATGCTTCTCAGGAACTTTAGATTTTCTTGTTTATTTTCTCACGTCGTGCTAATACAAGGGCGTTGATAAGAGAGGAGGAAATGAATTATACGCTTCCAAGACATAATATTTCCTTGTGGGCTACTACTGCATACATGGAAGCTCTGCAGTTAGTTTTTGTATGTTGGGTAAATTTTGATATCACCTCACATTCCTTTGTGAGAAGGTTCCTATTTTCTTGGGATTCAAAAAGAGTGGACATTTCATCACTGGTAAATATTCTGAAGACTAATGACATGATACCCGTTGCAATTCCTCCATGGCACGTGTGAATAGAGTCTTACGTTTGTTACTATAAGAACATAGCGGTAGTGATGGCCGCTCACTGCAGTCAGAGCCAAGGTGATTTCCGTCTGCTTACGGCGAAGCGTCTCCTGTAGTGTCCACGCTCAGCCAACATAAACAAATCGCTGCGGCATTGGGCACTGCTAGTCGCTACACTTACGAGCCGCGACAATAAGAGCGCACTGTCTCTCCTAACAGTATTACGGAGTTAATACATCTTACTTACTTAGCGTGATATGCAGGACGTGGGTTGGGTAAAAATTCAGTTTGTAACTTCCCGTCGCCTTAAAATACTTTACAGTCATATTTGATGCAATATTTATAGTTGGTTGTCTCTCTAATGTTAATAGTATTGATTCAGACTGTGCGTCAACACGAAAACACACACACACACACACAAACAGTCATTGATCCCAGTGAGTGTGACGACTACTGTGTGTTGAACAACACATGCTCCAGTCAATTCCTCAGTTGGCGTCGAGCGGATGAGGTTTTTCCATTACCTTGCATTGCAAGAATTGTAAGGAGACTGAAAGTAAATGGACTTTCTGTATGGTAAGGAGCTGCGACAAAGCAAAGCTTGACCGATTATCAGACAATCGCCCATGTAGCGGGACGGTACATCAAACGTAGTAGCCGATGCCCTGTCCCGTTTGCCCCAAGGCATACAGGATTTTTCGCAACTTTCCGAGCAAACATCAGACTAACATCTTACTTATGTACAGTGGTACATACGCCCCATACTACCGCAATATGTGCAAGAACTTTGCTTCACTTCAGGACAGCGACCCCAGGTGGTCAAACATCAAAAAGAAACTACGTACAGATCCTTCCTCTCATTTGCAAAAATATTACACAATACACGAAAATGTACTTTTTCATAGGCGTATCCCAGACTCGCACCATAGGTGTGTTTGTCTACCACGTACAAGTTGACGATTTTATTCTGTTCACACACAAAACTTGGGGACACTGCGGAGTCACCAAATGCACTGTTAAAATAGTACAGTACTGTTATTTTCCCAATCTGCGTCGGAGAGTGTTGCAAATTGTTCGTAAATGTATCGTCTGCCAAAAACCAAAATTTTCCAGCCGATCATCTTTGAAAGAATTACATCCTATTGTACCAACCCGACCTTTGGATTTAGTATCGTTGGATATCACCGGACCTTATCCCAGAGCTCGTGGACGTGTGAAATACATCGTTGCTGTACTTGATGTCTTCTCAAAATACTTAAAATTGTATGCTATCCGCACTGTCAACGCATCTGCTATTGCTAGACGTTTGACTAACAGCTACTTTGCAAGGTTTGGCAAACGCCACAGCATTATCACGGATAACGCACCCTATTTCACGAGAAGAAAATGGAAATCTTTTGTTGCCACACATAACATCGAACATATTCTTACATCAGCATTTCACCCGGAAGGGAACCCAGTGAAAAGGATTTTTAGAGAGTTTGATCAATTCATGAGCATACATTCACCTCGCAAACAGACAAAGTGGATCGAATTTTTAGCACCCTTTGAGCAGATAGTGCCGGCCGGAGTGGCCGTGCGGTTCTGGGCGCTACAGTCCGGAACCGAGCGACCGCTACGGTCGCAGGTTCGAATCCTGCCTCGGGCATGAATGTGTGTGATGTCCTTAGGTTAGTTAGGTTTAATTAGTTCTAAGTTCTAGGCGACTGTTGACCTCAGAAGTTAAGTCGCATAGTGCTCAGAGCCATTTGAACCATTTTTGAGCAGATAGTAAACAATTTGCCTCATGCCTCAACAGGATACCCACCACAGGAGCTATTATTAAACAAACCTGAATAGAACAAGTGGGCTATGCCCATTCCAAAGCTAACCGCATCCACAACACATATACCTTTGGAAGAGAAAGTAAGACAGGCATACACTACGTTGTGCAATAAAGCCAAGATCAGGAAAGAGAAGTATGACAAACATGTCACAAATACACAAACCTATCAGGTTGATGACCTTGTTCTTTGGCGTTCACATCCCAAGTCTACCAAATTAAAACAACTGAACAGAAAATGGCAGCTATTATACTCAGGTCCTTTCAGAATAGCAAGCATACCTCACCCAGGTTGTTACTCCCTAGAATATCCGTTATCTCACAAGCCGAGGGGGCCGCATCCCCACAGACATTTGAAACCCTTTGTGCACTAAAACAGCATAATATAATGATAACTAAGTTGAACATGAGCAAGTTGCTGTGAAAACGAAATCGTAAATATTTGTATTGAATACACGAACATTAAGTTATACAGCCTAAGAACACAAACGTTAATTTATGGAAATTATATACTGCAGTTACACTTGTATACATAATTATGAGGAGAAAATATATTCATATAGGAATGAGGTCTACGCAGGTTACATTTGTTGTTAATTGTAAAGTATAAGGTGAATCAACAATTAGTTATTTCAAGGCACTGTAATGACAGGAGATAATAGCTATTGAGATCAGTAATGACATAAGTATGTAGCAGAATGAATGAGGATGTAAGAATGAATGATCGGTATGAATGAGTTAATGTTTAAGTTAATATAAGAAGGTAACTTACTGTGAAGTAGTTGATGGAGACAGATTATTTGAGGAATATATTATTGGAGTTTTATGAGAATGGAAATACCAAATGGCCCCACGTATGTGATATATTAATGTTTGATGAGGAATATGTATAATGTATAAGGATATATATATATATATATATATATATATATATATATATGTAATGATGAATAAGAGAATTATGTGTGTAAGGAATGAGTGAGAATGTTTTGGTAATATTGTGCTACATAGAGCAGTGAGTAAATAGTCTACATCTTTAAGATTACATGAGAATTTCAGTTTGAAAGAAAACATTTGTGATGGGTTAGAACACGTGAGTACAAGACGTTAAATGTGAATCTATTTACAGTGCCCTTGAAAATGAACAAATGCAAGAAAAGCAGAGTGAACATAACAATGATTACAGCTGTTGAAAGATGTGTAATAAGACTGTAACTTGGAAACACATTAGCTTTAATTTATTTCAGAAGTGTAACTTGGTAACCTTTCGTTAAGTTTTGTTAAGCCACTGTGGGGAAGAAAACATTTATAGTTCGTGCTCAGACAGTAGAATGATATTTTAAGGAACTGAAGTTGATATATAGTTTTTACACAGCCCGCATGTGAATACATTTATATAAAATTTTTTTTACAAAAGTGTAATTTAGTGCCATGTTAGCCTTTATTATACTTACACACAACAGAAAACCCTGAGGAAGCAAAAGAAGGGAAAGTTATTAAGGCCGTTTTGCGACTCGTACAACACTTCCATTTAAGTGAACAGATGACAAAATTACATCTACTTTGAAGATAACATTTGACTTTTCAGGTAATGCAAGGTAAGTGCAAAGGAGCAGTGACCACCCGTGCAACCAACGTCGAGCAACAGACACTGAGAAAGAGACATTTTACTGTCAATTATAATACTATGTTCCTTTATTTATGTTTTATAGAAAGAAATATATATATACACCACATACATGATGTTTAACCTTCATTAAAGTAGAAGAAAGTTCATGGTTGAACTCTTGAGAGGAAATTTGATATGTCATTATATAATACACATTATGAAAGAGACAATCTCTGTGAGATATATTTTCCATTTGTATAGATGGTATCCACAAGAAGTGGAGGTATCGAGGAAGTACTGAGCAGCTATGTGATTTACTCATGCAAGGATTTGTTAATGTATAATACTCTTAGTCATATGAACAATCACAACACAAATAGAGAATCTGTTATGAGGTTACACTACACAGGCTTGACGTAAGGACACTTACATTTACCCATTATTTGGTAAATTGTAAGCACCTCCTTTCACACACCCCTTGAAGGTGATGCAAACGTTATAATGTATTGTGTTCTCTTTTTATGTGGTAGCTGTAGGATTTGGTAGTATATAGGTAGTGAATAGTTTCTTCCAGTCTATCTTCCTTTCTTTCTCCACTATCCTACCACTGGGTATTGTTTGTTTATGGAATGTAAGAATATATTGTGTGACAGTTAACTTTCAGGTATGAATAAAAAGACATGAATATTGATGGCATTACAAGCCTGGTCAACCACTAGCCAAGATATGGAATCAAAAGAAAGAAAGAAATAATAAATGAAGGAAAGCCCATGCTTTAAATATTAAGTCTGATATCCCTTGGCACGCCCAAACTTGAAAAAAAAATTAATACCCCAATAAAAGAAAGCCAATGGGACTTAGTATAATTGTTTTTAGTGTAAATATTTCACATGCATATTCTTGTAAATTTATATGTATTTGTATATGTGTTAAAACTGTGCATATTGTCAACATATTTTGAAATGTGACCACGAAATGTAAGCTTTCATAATTAACTATGTAAACATGCTGGGACACAATGAACTTTGTTAAAATGTAAATATGGCAAAAAAGTGTTGCAAACTGTGTTAAACTGTGAACGTTATAAACGACGAATTTTGTGTTATTTGTGAACCTTATGGTGCATAAACCAAATAACTGTTTGTAAATCGATATAAACTGCAATTTACTTCGACGATAATGAGGATTTTCACACTGAAAATGAACGTTTGTTGCAAGTGTAAACAACGTGATGATGCACCTACCTTTGCGAACATCGACGCCGTTGTTCCTGGCCGGCCTCCAGATGCTTTGGAAACAATAAACTCAGCACCTGTCGTAGGCGATGTGGAGGCTAAAAACTACATCGACCATATATGCCCCGGGGACAATAGTCATGAAAACGCACAAGGACCTGGAGTGTTGTGTCGTAACAGAAGACATGGACATTACTTCAGATCACGCACACGCTCAACCTTATGGTGTCACCGGTCTTAACACGCCATTTATACTGGAATAACAACTTGTGATGAACAATATGTGAAAGTGAATACTGTGCAAGACTGTCATAACACAGCGATTTTGAAACTACCGCACAAGAAATTCAGTGATGCTATTGCGCATGCGCAAAGACTACGTGCTGCCAGAGATGCATTGGGAAACCAATGCTGGAAGCGCACAACATTAACTGCGCTGGCGAGCAGCTTGCTCAAACAAACTCATGTAACTATATGTATATTAATTTTGTAAAAGGAATCAAAACTGTAATAATTGTATTTATTATATAGGTTTAGAAAGCAAGTGTTGACAAAGATTATCCCCTGTGGATGCACGTGGCCTTTCCTATGAAAATATGCATATATTTACATTTAGGTATATCTATTATATTGTTTGCTAGCCTGCCACGCTAAATGTTTTAGCGTGACAGTCGAGAGGGCGATGTAGCGGGACTTTGAATTTCGCCGCGCTACACCCGTTCCCGCAGATAAAAATTATACCGTCGCAGCGGTATGAGCGCTCGACGGCAGAGAAAATCCTAAAATTGTATCTTTTTTGTTTTTCTATCCGTTTCTCTATTGTCTCTCGAGAGCGGAAGCTTAATGCAGACGTAATAAACTTATTAGCGAGTCTTGATCTGATTTTAATGTGTAGACATATTGTGGAAGTTGTTATGAAATTAGGAGGATGGAAGTAGCAAAGTAAATTAAATTGCATTCAATATCAAGACGGATTTGTATACATTAGAAATTCCTGGACAATGAAACTTATTGCAAGATTTCGGAGCAGACTTTTCACGCAGAAATGAAGTAGGAGATTTTTGAAGACCTGGACGCCGCATGAAAGAAGACATTTAACCTGGTAAAGGATGAACTCTTATCTACGCCATTTCCCCCTGTTAGTTACATTTTGTTACTCTCTGTTCTTTTTCAATAACATTTGTAGTGGAAATTAGTTTAACTTTTGCTCAAAAACGCCACAAGGACCATCCCAACAATAGCTTTTCCGAATCACGAAGTCCGATAGCTTTTCTGTAATACGAAGTCTGACTTGCTTTTCATTCTCTCCCTTTTTTCACGGTCATTTACGATTTTAAAACCCCCTTTTTTCCACAATTTCTTCCACCATTTTCAACCTTTTATTTTATTTTCTTCCCTTTTCTTTTTCTTTTTTATTAACCACTACACCCACATGGGTTTTGTGGACGAGTATACTTTTAGTAACCAACCCACTCACCATCATTACGTAAGATATCTCGAAGGCGTAGGGGCATTGATTTCATTAAGTCGTCGACAGTGAAACGTCATGGTTTACTCCCCACCATACGTTTTCTATATTCGTCCAAAGGTCGCTTGCATTTGTAGGTCCACATGGCAATGACCTTGTTACCTCTGCCCACATAATCTCTATCTGATTGATGTTCGGCAACAGCTTTATCCTCGCTTGGCCCAGAAACCAATATTGCACTGCACTGCTATGATGGATGTGGCTCTGCTCCTGTAAATAAATTGTTATCTCGTTACTTCATATACTTATATTCAAATAATGTATTTGTAATAAGCACATTGTATTAGTATTTTCCATAGAGTTTAAGAATTCAGGCCCTGTCATAGATAAGTGATCCAGATTCAACAGTCCGATTAAGAATGTGGTTTACCCAGTCTATCGTATGATGAGAGCCGTAGTCAGATATCCACATTAAGACTTAACTGGCTGAATCCGATTAGAACAATCTGTTAGCGAAATGAAATTAAAGAAATCGGATAATTTGAACGTCTGTATTGCAACAATGCTGCGCACCAATCTTCGGCATGCCATTTCTCGAACACAGATCTATCATCAACTCTGTCAAAGAAATCACACCCATCAACAATCGACTTACGACTATGCTCATTCAGAGCCCCAATAAAAAATGTACACTCATCAACGCACATGCCCCCACCAACATCGAAAATAAGAAAAATACCGAAAATGTCGAAACATTCTGAAACACACCCGAAAAAACTACGAGCAAAATTCACCAAGAGATGTGAAAATACTAATGAGAGACTTCAACTCTCTATTTGGGACAGAAAAAACCTATAGAAAAATCATTGGTACAAATTCAACACACCGAAACACTTACACCAACGGCACACGTCTGACTGACGTTTGCCAACAATTCAACCTCAAAATGATGTCTACCCACTTTTGGAAGAAACAGTTCTCAGGTAACATGCTTGGCTACCAGGTGCAAGCTGCTTTCGTTCGCCTTTCGAGACTCGCTGAGAGCCAGATTTTTAATTTTTTTGTGGCAGAGCTACAAGCAGGCAGATACAAACTCAACGATGGAATCGTAAGACAACGCTCGAGCAAAATTCGGCTTGCTACTTTTAGTACCTCTTAGTGTCAGAGAGAAAACCTTACCCTACTGCAAAATTCATAATGCCACTTTTGTTTTCAGCAGACATATTTTTTGTTGTGAATATATAATTTTATCTACGAACTGCCACATTTTCATAATACTTGCGAATGGTACAGGAAATGAGGTAAATACAGACCTTTTCGAAGTCAAAAGTCGGTAATATCCTACTGATTAGTGTTAAAATAGGCTCAATCGTCTTACAGATACTTAATGCTTTATTAAGATAGACTGCCGTCGCGATGTTTCTGTAGTAAGCTGAATTTAATATGTGTTAGTACAGTGAATATTTTAATTGCGTTTTCCATTAGTTTACTGAACGCCACAGTAATCATCAAAAAGACATTAATCAGCAACAGAATTTTCTTTCGCGATATCTAAAACATCTGATAATGCTAAAGTAGTTAAGAAATTCCACGCCCGTCGAAACCTACTGGTTCTAACGTTGTCATGAAACCAGTGTAGTTTGAAGAGTATTTTCGTATAGAACTGAACTGCCTTGGCGATTGATCAATCACGAGCGGGAAAGGTAAAATTCTATGACGAGAGGGACAAGTGCTTGAGAGAGGACTTCCGTATCAATACAAGTGCCTGAGAGACGACTTTCCTATCAATCCCCTGGATAGTTTTGTTTCTCAAATCGACAGAGTGCGTTATCATGCAATAGCATAGGTCATGTAGTTTTGTCGGTCGATTTTCTTATACTGCGACCGAAAGGTGTCTCAGTTGTTGGCAACAAATTCCTTCTGTGATGCATACACCTCTGGGGGCAGAATTCGTAGCCCAAAACACATTTGTGGAGCTATCAGATGTAAACTATTATGTTCACACTACTCTTTGCTCGAGTTTACGTATTTTGGAGGGGCTCAGCCTTTCATTTCTTCTTAAAAAGCTAACGATAAAGGCATCATAACTCGTCACCAGTAACAGTACTGCATAGGAATGTTCAATGAGCGACCTGATGACGTTCAATAATAGTCACTCCGCTGATTTAAGTTGTTTCGAATTAGAGGAAGCAGAATTGCTACACCAGACTTCTGAACTTTCTTTGTTGAATGCAAATGTCATATGATGTTTAAGTGGTAATCCACCACATGTATCAGTAGTCGAGACTTCCTTAATGTGGAAAATCATTCATGCCACAACGATCTTCGTTGAAACAAGAATATCATTTTCTGGCGTGCCGGCCGCGGTGCTTCAGTCAGGGACCTGGCTGCTGCTACTCTCGCAAGTTCGAATCCTTCCTGGGGCATGGATGTGTGTGCTATCTTTAGGTTAGTTAGGTTTAAGTAGATCTACGTCTAGGGGACTGATGACATCAGATGTTAAGTCCCATAGTGCTTAGAGCCATTTGATCCATTTTTTCTGGCGTATTTTTCCCAAAAGCACTCGCTCCATTCACAGTTCAAATCTTTCTAGCTGGCTCATCTGCATTCATCCTTCTGTTATAAAAATGTGTTGCAGATGTTACACCTTTTTCCACTTGCGACTCAGTTTTACAGTGGTTAACCGTAGCTCATGACTTTCGGGTATGCAAAATCCAATGCTTAACTGTAAGATGATAACTAGAACTTCTAATTTGAATTACAGTTGTTACATACATTGACAGCGTGGCGCCGCGTTCACCTGGTCGGCGCCGGACTTCAGGCGGTGGGTGGCGTCTGGCCGGTGGCCGGTAGCCGCTGCAGCTCGAGGAAACGCTCGAGCTTGAGCTGTTTCTGATCGCGACGCAGCCACGAGCTGTCGTGCGGAATTGTTTCTGGAAGTTCTCGTTATTGCTGGTGGGTAGGATGTGAAGCGAATTATCTTCGATGTTCAATCAGACTCATAACTTTAGACGATTGCCAAAATGTGGTAAAAAAGAAAAATACAGTTGGACGCGAACAGGCGACCATATGTCTACAATGCACGACGATTTCCACTAGACCACGGGCTCACACTGTCCAGCAACATCTCAGAAGTAGACAACACTTCCTTTTGACACTTCCGCATCGTACAGTGTTGCCAGATTGTGCAGATGGCCAGACTTACAGTTGTCAGGGGCGATCAGTTTTATTATCCACCTGAAGTGAACGACGCGGCGGCCGGCCGGCGGTCAGTTTTTATGCCTAAGACTGTACACTGTCATCATACACAATGAATAGGGATTTTGATTTATTTGACACCTGAACTAATTTGCAAGACTGCTACGCCTTTAGAAAGAAAGATGTTCCTGGGAAGAAAAAGTAAGACAAGAGATAGTTGCACTCCCTGGGCAAGGACAGCCTGTTCTAAAACCAATAAATTTAAAGAATTGTGTGCCTGCCAGGCACTTAAAAGGTAACACTATGAAGTATTAGTATTATTTATGTTCCATGAGATATTTGCACTTAGACTGATGAGTAAGTATGATCAAGGAACTGGTTTAACCAATGATGTCAGTAGAAAACCATACGCAAGCAAAGTATACTATACGGCCTAGAGAATACTGTGAGATCAATACTAATAATACGTCCACCTTCATAACAGGGATAAAATTTGGATTAGTAGTATTTTTTTTTAGTCAACAGTATTCTGACTGGTTTGATGCAGCCCACCACGAATTCCTCTCCTGTGACAAACTCTTCATCTCAGAGTAGCACCTGCAACCTGCATACTCAATTATTTGCTGGATGTGTTCCAACCTCTCTGTTCCTCTACAGTTTTTGCCATCTACAGCTCTCTCAAGCACCATGGAAGACATTCCCTGATGTCTTAACAGATATGCTAGCATCCAGTAACTTCTCCTTGTCAGTGTTTTCCACATATCCCTTTCCTCTCCGATTCTGCGCAGAACCTCCTCATTCCTTACCTTATGGGTTCATCTAATTTTCAACATTCGGCTGTAGCACCACATCTCAAATGCTTCTCTTCTGTTCCGGTTTCCCACAATCCATATTTTACTTTCACACAATGCTGTGCTCAAAACGTACATTCTCAGAAATTTCTTCCTCATATTAAGGCTTATGTAAGATACTAGTAGACTTATCTTGACCAGGAATGTCATTTTTGCCAGTGCTAGTCTGCTTTTGATGTCCTCCTTTCTGCGTCTTTCACTGATTATTTTGCTGCCTAAATAGTGGAATTCCTTATATTCAGCTGCTTCATCCGTCAAACCTGATGTTAGTTTTTGGTTGTTCTCATTTCTACTACTTCATTACTTTCGTCTTTCGTCGATTTATTCTCAATCCATATTCTGTGCTCATTAGACTGCTCATTCCATTCAGCAGATCCTGTAACTCTTCTTCACATTCACTGTGTATAACAATGTCACCAGCAAATCTTATCATTAACATCCTTTCATCTTGAATTTAAATTCCACTCCTAAGCCTTACCTTTAGTACCATCGTTGCTTCTTCGCTGTACAGATTGAACAACAGGGGCGAAAGACTACATCCCTGTCTTACACCTATTTTAATCGGTTCCTTCTTGGTCGTCCACTCGTATTATTCCCTTTTGGCTCTATATATATTGTAAATTACCCCTCTCTCCCTATAGTTTACCACTATTTTTTTTAGAATTTCGAACATCTTGAACCATTTTACATTGCCGAACGCTATTTACAGGTCGACAGATTCTATGAACGTGTCTTGATTTTTCTTTAGTCTTCCATCCATTACCAACCGCAACTTCAGAATTGCCTTTCTAGTGCCTTTGTCTTTCCTAAAGCAAAACGTACCGTCATCTAACAAATCCTCGATTTTCTTTTCCTTTCTTCTGTGTATCATTCCTGTCAGCAACTTGGATACATGAAGCTGTTAAGCTGATTGTGCGATTATTCTCGCACTCGTCAGTTCTTGCAGTCTCCGGAATTGTGTGGACGATGCTTTTTGCTTAAGTCAAGGCATGTCGCTAGACTCATACATTCTACACACCAACGTGAATAACCGTTTTCGTGCCATTTCCCACATGATTATGATGGAATGTTATCTATCCCTTATGCCTTACTTGATCTTAAGTCGTCCAAAGCTCCCTTATGTTCTGACTCAAATACGGCTCCCTGTGTCTTCTAAATCGACTCCTGTTTCGTCTTCTGTCACATCAGACAAAACTTCACCGTCAATGAGGCCTTCACTGTACTCTTTCCACCGATCTGTTTCTCCTCAGCATTTAAAAGTGGAATTTCCGTTGCACTGTTAATGTTACCGCCCTTGCTTTTAATTTCACCAAATTTTATTTAGACTTTCGTACATGCTGAGTCAGCCCTGCTGGTAATCATTTCTTTTTCGATTTCTTCACATTTTTCATGCAGGCATTTTGTCTTAGCTTCCCCGCATGTCCTTTTTATTTCGTTCCTCGGCGACTTGTATTTCAACATTCCTAAAATTCCCTGAACATTTTTGTACTTCCTTCTTTTATCGATCAGCTGAAGTATTTCTTCTGTTAGCCATGGTTTCTTCCCATTTACCTTCTTTGTAATTATGTTTTTCTTTCCAACTTCTGTGTCTGCGCTTTTAGAGCTCTGCATTCTCCTTCAACTGTACTGCCTACTGACCTACTCCTTAATGTTGTACCTACAGTCTTAGAGAACTTCAAGCGTGTCTCGTGATTCCTTAGTACTTCCGCATCCCACTTCTTTGTATACTGACACTTCTTGACTAATCTCTTAAACTTCAGCCTATTTTTCATCACTACTGCATTGTGTTTTGATTCTGTATTTTCACCTGGGTATACCTTACAATCCAGTAACTGATTTCGGAATCTCTGTCTGACCATGACGGAATCTAACTGAAATCTTCCCGTATCACTAGGCCTTTTCCTAACATGCCTCCTCTTGTGACACTTGAACAGATTACACGCTATTACTAACTGAAATTTCATTACAGGACTCAATTAGTCTTTCTCCTCTCTCATCACTTGTCCCAATCTCATATTCTCCTGTAACCATTTCTTCTCCTCCTTCCCCTACAACTGCATTCCAGTCCCCTATGACTATTAGATTTTCATCTACCTTTACGTTCTGTATTACCATTTCTATATCCTCATATACTTTCTGTAATTCTTCATCTTCCTATGGCGACCTCGACATGTGTACCTGAAGTACCCTTGTCAGTGCGGGCTTTCCGTCGATTCTGATAAGAACAATCCTATCACTGAACTGTTCACAGTAACACACTCTCTCTCCTATCTTCTCATAAATAATGAATCCTACTCCTGTTATACCATTTTCTGCTGCTGTTGAAATTACCATACACTCATCTGATTAAAAATCCTTTTCTTTTTTCCATTTCATTTTACTGACCCCTACTATGTCTACATTGAGCCTTTGCATTACCCTTTTCACATTTTCTGGCCTCACCACTACGTTCAAGCTTCTGATATTCCACGCCCCTGCTGGTAGAGCGTTATCCTTTCGTTGATTACTCAATCTTTTTCTCATGCCCACCTCCCGTTTGGCAGTCTCCTCTTGCATATACTAATAGGGGACTATTCCGGAATTTTTTTGCCAATGGCGAGATCATCGGACAATTTTTCAGTTACAGGTCACATATCCTGTGGATACACTTTATGTGCCTTAATGCAGTGGTTTCCACTGCCTTCTACATCCTCACTCCCTTTATCAGTGCCGATTCTTCCGCCTTTAGGACCAATTTCCTACCCCAAGGACCTCTGTCCACTCCTCTGGGCTCTTTGACAAGGCCGTTGGCAGGATGAGGGTGACTACTTATGCTGGAAGTCTTGGCTGCCAGCGCTAGATGTGTTAATTCGCTATTAGTAGTCATATATTTTAAACTGAATGCCAGGTATTTCCTAAGTTTTTCAAGCACTTACAGGTTTATATATGTAAATGGTAGTCATTAAGAACTTAAGATTGAAAGACATTCGTGAAATGAACAGTAGTAGAGAGATGGGGCTCTCACACCAATTTTATTTCAAATTAATATGCAAATTAAATTAACTGATGAATTAATTACCCCTGGCCCACGTCCATCCCCACGCTGACAACACCCTCCCCCAACCACACCCACACGCACCCTGGATGACAGCATGTGTTTTTCTCATCCTGCACACGGACCCCACCTGCCTCCTCCCTTCTCCAACCTCCCTCTGCCCCTCGCCCCTCTCCACCACGTACCCTATTAGCCAGAATTTCGAACTGTGGCAAGAATTTTGAATTTTAGTGGGAATTTCTTTGTCCCAGGGCTGTGCTGACATTCCATCCCACTCCCCGATCAGGAATTGGTGGGAAATTGTATATGGTGGTACGCTTTCTGGGATTCGAACCATGTTTCTTCTGGATGGGCAGCCCAAGTGCACCCCCCCCCCCCCCCCAACACATGGAAACAGTCCAGGTACAGGAGAGGAAAGTTAGGTTAGTATACTTTATTTGTTTTGATCGAGAAAATGAAATAAAGATAAATTATAATTATGTAGTTAATCATAAAGGTTGGGCCTAATTACACAGCTATATGTGCAGCATTACGCAAGGACGACCTAAAAGCGCAGTACAGCTCAAAAACTGACGATACTGTACAACTGGTGTTTTCCTGCTGGGAAAAATTTCGCAACACCACTCGAAACAAGTGATAGACACACTCAAACTATACCCTTCACCTACAAGCTGGCGGAGAAAAGCAGGGGTATCAGGTACTATCTTTATTCTTTTTGGCTAGAAATATGTTCAACTGATGAGATGCTTGTGTTGGACATCGGAGTTTAAAAAGTGTATTACCTGTAAATGTACAGCTGAAGACAGTATCTATCATTGTGTGATATTATAATTCGCTACAGACACTTACTCCAAAATCACCCTGAATCGCAGGTAATGGAAGCCAACACACGCTACGAATAATGATGTAAAAATGCATCACAGTTCTAATTACACTTCAAAATTGTTATGAAAAAACCAGCACTTGTAATGAACAGGTCATAATACAACACGTGTAGTGGACAAAATCGTCGTCCCAAAAGACTACAGAGAGGGTGGTAGTTGCACTTGTGATATCTTAATGAGGTGCCCACAGACTACCGAAAATCGAGGCCCTCTTACCTCCCCTCATCCCTCCCCTCTCTCCCTCCACCCATACATCCACCTACGGGAAGAATACAGGCTTTTTCAAACAGCCAGCTGCTCTGCTCTGCTTTGCAATTGCCCTTCCGCCCTCGCTGTGCTCGCTAACCGCCGTGAAGCAAGGTTCTTTCACCAACACTATAGCGTGTACAGTCAACTAAACAATTGGAGATAAAAAGGCAGCTGCCTGATGTGCAACGCGTTTGTCTAATATACAGCGGCACAACCCTACAGGCCACCACCTGCTCAGAGCGCAACTGCGTCTGTCGACTAACCACAGTAGACACACTGCCTCCAAGTCTCCAGCAGCCCACCATCCTGCAATAGAGAAGAATTGTATTTATTATCAACTCAGCTCTTCCTTACAGTCTGTTAAACGTATTTCTCAGAAAAACTGGGCCCCTCTGGAACAACAACGAAATCCCCGAAAGTCCTCCAGATCACTTTTTCAAATGGCTACTTTGCTCCAGTTAGTGCATTTTCTGTGGCCCACTACCACCCCTGTGCGGTCCCTGGTCTCACGAGACCTTCCTCTATCCTCCACGGTCACTCGCTGTACGTGGCCTGCCTTGAGGCAATGACCCTTCTTCAACACAAAAGCAAAATTCAGCAGAACCATCCTGCACCTCGTCGAAGAGCAGCTGTCAGGCGACCACCCCCCAGTAGACTCCCCATCCTCCATCCTATGCCCGCTGTCGTGCGATGGCCAACCATTGTATTTGATGTCAACGCATCTCGTATAATCAAGCATCTATTAAAAAAGGAAAACTCTATTGCAATGACAGTAAATGTCCTCTTCCCACGAAAATAGGTGCAGTCCATTTTCTTTTACTTTAATGATCCAAATCGATATAGCCTTTATGTGTAACTGCAGGATACATTTCGCATCTCATTACATTGCGACATCCAGGGAAGTGTACCGTCGCCGATTACAGGTGATCAGCCGAGACATATCCACCCTGCATAAAACTAAGTAAAAAGAACGTCAACTCTTTTGTAGCGACAACTACCAATCACTGCAAAATGTCCTCCTTATTTCGAAACCGTCACTAGAGTAAAGTAAAAGCGAGAATGTAAACGCAAAAGGAAAACCTCTATATTAAGCAATTTCTTTAGCTTGATGGACAAATTACACGACCTGACAACGTCTCTTGCGTTCAGTGTCTGTAAATAAACTGCCAGACAGGTTTGTATTATAAACATTTAAGACACATGAAATAACATTAAATATAATCTTTGACGTCATTGGCTCACATCTCGGAAAAGAACAATCATTTTATGTTTGACAACAACAAGCTATAATTTCTGTTTTGCACACTATGGCAGGTCCCCTTTTAGCAGTGCAATTCTGTATCACACTAACATTTACGAAACAAATCGTGAGAACCTGTCCCACCCTATGTAGATGGGAGACTGAAATTTCGTTAAAAGATATCGCTACAACCAAGAAAGAAGAAAGAAACGCCTGTCAAGAATCATTCCGTGGTGCCCTAGCTACCTCTTCCACCTACCAGGAGGCACGTCATTGTTAGGAAATCGATAGGCTAATTAATTAAATTGATTATGAGAGTCACTTGGCGTGGAGAGTAATTTTTTTCAGCAGTCACATTACACTCACCAGGTATGGCAAATGAGAGTCCACGGAAGGGAGACTACGCTCTTTTCGAGGACAGTACTGAGAAACGACATTTGAAGGTGACCCCAGAGGGATTCTACAGCCAACAACATATACAATTTGCATAAGGACAGCGCTATTAGCCGGCCGGGGTGGCCGAGTGGTTCTAGGCGCTACAGTCTGGAACCGCGTGACCGCTAAGGTCGCAGGTTCGAATCCTGCCTCGGGCATGGATGTGTGTGATGTCCTTAGGTTAGTTAGGTTTAAGTAGTGCAAAATTCTAGGGGATGATGACCTCAGAAGTTAAGTCCTATGGTGTTCAGAGGCATTTGAACCAGCGCTATTAAAAACACAATCATAATGACTGTGTTATCGTCACCCTCCAAAAAAAGCGGTCTTGATTCTACAGGCAAACAGGGGTCAGTGATAGCGTTACGATTTCTGGTAGAAATGCTGTCCATGATTTGGAATCAAGTCTATACATTCAACCACATACTTGCATTGGATCTTGTAGAGACATCTTTTAATGATTACAGCATGTGTGAATCATATTCACGCCACTCTCATATCGCGAAACGTGCACCTTTCTCGAACTGATCTGGTAACGATCCTGTAGAGTAAAAACTCCAGTCCCTTTGCACCTTGTAACTGCTCCTCAGTGTTTGCCTCACCCTCACTGCGCCTCAGTATTTTGTATCATTCATCAGAGAAGGCCTACGAACTATAAACACTCCATTAACTTCATCTGTTAGAGAACTCGATAAGATATTATCACGTCCCTGTCTTCTGATATTTCTGAAACAAATGCAGCTTGCTTTTCGACAGTGACCATATGTGGCGATCCTATTGAATATACAGGTATTGGTTCACTGTAGCAGGCGGCCCGTGATCGAAGTCGCTCCCACAGACCTATGTAAAGTTTCGTCACCTGCACTATATATAAGGACCATATTCAACAGACTATCAATCACACGAGAGTTCATGTATTGTTCCTGAGCTGTTTCATACATTTTATTTCGGTTGCAACACATAAAAACAGTGTACACAACCAAAAAATTTGTTTTTTTCTACCATGGCTTAGAGGTCTGTGTCAGCTGCCGCTAAACTAACATTAACACGTTTCGATCCTTTGGCTCTCACGGAAAGCTGAACATGACGTGGCGTAAACTATACAGCTGCCACAATACAACCTGGTAGAAATAAAACACAGAGGCGATGTTTCTCATTGACAATAATGTGTAAGACATCGCAACATATAGAAACTGGAATAGTTTGCCTGTTTGAGAGCGTTTCCCACTGCTATTCTCATCTTCCCATCGTTAGAGTAGCGGATATCTCAGTGTTCCAATTCGAGAAGTGTTGTTCCTTTATTTTGCAGTCACGTACATGATTACTGTTCCATTGATGACCACCGCCGGAAGGTGCTGTTCACAACACGCATGAGATAGTGGGATAGAAATAAAAATGGTTCAAATGGCTCTGAGCACTATGGAACTTAACTTCTGAGGTCATCAGTCCCCTAGAACTTAGAACTACTTAAACCTAACTAACCTAAGGACATCACACACATCCATGCCCGAGGCAAGATTCGAACCTGCGACCGTAGCGGTCGCGCGGTTCCAGACTGTAGCGCCTAGAACCGCTCTGCCACTCCGGCCGGCTACAAATAAAAAGTGGTACTGTTATCTTATTGGTGAAAAAAAAAATTAAAAATAAAAACATGTGAATGGCATCTCAGCATATAGAAATAGGACGAGTGTGCAGCATTGAGGAACGCTTCCAAAAAACTGTATGAAACTGATGACCTCTACATTTAATTCCAAGTTTCGTAGGGGCAAGTAGCAGATATCCAGTGTGCCGCCAACAAGGCCTCCTTCATCTCAACCGAGCGGTATCAGTCAATTATCATGCGGTAATCAACAGCGGACCCAGTGGACTTTCGGATGGTAAAGACACCGTTGATGTAGGACGATGTACCGTAATACACACCGCAATTGATAGCGAGGTCAATTTTAGCAATTTTACCTGTTGTTGTGTAATTTCAACGCCAGTCGGTGACGTGGTAGAACGCCTACCAGTTTCTGAATCATCGCGAAATCACCCCTCCACTACCATGCAGCTACCGTATACCAGACTGCGAATGAAGCTAGATGACTGTGCAGTACATCTAGTCGACCATATACACCAACGTATACCAGACAACTTCCAATACCGATGCAAAGAGTTTATCTACATATTTCTACCACACTGATCATAGTGCAGAATTTACGATTAACACTGGCCATCTTTCGCTGTGTGGATGGGCGCCACAGAGTAATGTCGCATTCGTAGTATAAAGTCGGAGTTTGACAGATCCCTCCCACATTTTCCTTCACCAATCCTTCCTGCAACACTAAGCTTACCCACGGCGCCCGTCCAAACGCACAAGATCACCCCAGATGCGTGCGTGTCGAGGAGGGTCGCATGTCTTATAGGTTTATAGTAGACATGAAAGTGTTCCGTTGCTATAGCAGACGGTTAAGAAGAAACATGTGATTTATACATGATGGAGGTCCTGACGTATGGAATTTAAAATGTTTCATATAGGCGAGGAAAGGGGGTCACTACGCTTTCAACTACCTAGTTTCAACTACTTTTCAAGGTCATCAAAACATCCACTTCGACATCCGAAATACATGCACATATATCGTTGTATATAAGAAATGTCTTAGGATTTTTGGTCGGTTAGCGATTACGACAGATAAATATTCTCGTACAAAATGTTATTAACTTTTGCTTATATATGTACACACAGAAACAACTCTTTACTTATTTTTGTTAGGTGTAGCTTTAGTAATGTCCACCGCGCGGGTTAGCGTCGCGGTCCGTGGCGTCGTGTCACGGTCCGCGCTGCTCCCCCCGTCGGAGGTTCGAATCCTCCCTCGGGCATGGGTGTGTCTGTTGTCCATAGCGTAAGTTAATTTAAGTTAGTTTAAGTAGTGTGTAAGCTTAGGGACAGATGACCTCTGCAATTTGGTCCCATAAGACCTTATCACACATATCCAAATTCAATAATGTCCAATTTAATTTTCAACTTTTAACTGAAATTCACATCTGAATCATCTATTTCTTTCCCCAACCAGTAATTTGACAAATACAGAGAAGGTATATTCTACAATTCTAATAGATATCTAATTTTCTTGCTATAAAATAATTGTTTTGTGGCTTGTACTATTAGCTCTGTTCCTTCCCGCAGTTCTTCTACGCGAAAGCATTCGGAGATTTAACATTTTTCCTCGTATCTCCTCCTTGAGGCTATTGTTAAAGTTTTTCACGTCTTCCTCTGTGCAAGACGGCCACTCTTCTGCTCCACATTCTTGCGGGATTTCTGTATGCAACTTTAAGAATACAACTATTGCGAACGAATGTCCACTAAATGTAGTTAATCCATCAGTTTTAAACTCGGCTGTTCTGTTCCTAGGTGGACAACGTCCAGTTCGCCACACTTAGAGAGAATATAGCCATCCTTTTTAAACCGATCCAAATGGGAATAGAGCTTAATGAACACATTTTTCATGTATCCCTTAATATAGTAAACGTTTTCCATTCCACTGATTTCAGCCAGTAGTCCAACACGTGACCAGTTTCAATTGCTATTTACTGTAAATGCCAATATTTTGTATTCTCTCTTCGTAGTCAGATTTTTTCATACGATGTGTTTAAATCCGTATGTAAGCCTGGCCTGCACATCAGCAATAGCGTCTTCCTTTTCCAATTGCAGCAAATATTCTTTCTTTATGGCAATTGTTTTTTCCATGTACTCCAGTTTCCTTTTCTTTACTTCGAGGTCCTCCATTTCCAGTTTTTTTTCGACACTTAATACATTAATTGCACTTAAAGGAGTAATTTCATTAATGGGGAATGGTTTATGTCTGTCTGATACATTGGTCCTTTTTCTTAAGACTTGGGGTATAACATTATTTGTACGAAACAGTCCCAATTCGGCGATATCTATATCGGACGGTATTGTGGACAAGAGTGTTCTAGTATGAGAAAAATAAGTTTCTCCTGCTTTAACATAACACTTCTGCGTAATACATACATTGTCTTTGTTGGAGTCAGAGTTAGGAACCTCCACGTATTGTACAGGTTGATAATTAAAACTGTATGCAGACAGAGCATAACTTATATAAGTTTTTCTCGGTCTTGAGAGTCCGGTAGACTGTACTTGCACACTAGTCAGTTTTCAGGTGTTCTTATTATCCCAGCAGACAAATTGCAGAACGTTGTTAAACACCAAACAGCAACTGTTCAGTAAATTATTAATTAGCTGACACCACATGGACGCAATTCACACAGAGTAAAATGGAGCACATTGTAAATACTGCTTTTTGATGTCTAATACACTTAAACAGGTTTGCAGTGGGTCGAACATACGATCCATTCTGTAGCGGTATAGTGAGCCAAAGCTTCCCGTTGCCGTTTGTCTGGACACATTATAAAATCTGTAAGATGGTTACTGATAATTTTATTTACTCCTGTACTTGTGGTTTAACATATAAATTTGTTATATACCTTTACTCTACAATTCAAGCTCATCCATGCAGAAATCGTGGGTTGATATTAGGTAGTCGCACAATTCCATTTTATTAAAAATTCCGGAAAGTCTTGCGTTAAGTCTAAATCCGAAAGGCAATAATCGTTTACAAGTAGCTGCTGCAATATTCCAGGCAACTCTTCCAATAGAAAATCCAATTTAACGTCAGCCAATTCGACTTTATATGGTATAGCCACAGGATCTTTATATTTCTTCGAAATGGTTTCCAGTGCTTCCTTGCCGTTTTTATCCAACGTTCCTTTTGCTGTCACACTGTCGCTTCCATGTAAGAGAAATGGTAGCTTCGCCTTGACACCTTGTTTTGCAGTGACGAACTTGGAGAATTTACTAATCAGATAATAGTTAAATGAGCCACACATCTATAACTGGTCCTGACAGTCCCCTTGATCACAGATTTTAACGATCTTAATGCTATCGCAAAACGGTCCTGTAATAGGAGTGAGCACATTTAAGTTCTTCTAGCTGAGGAGCGTACCATTTTCGGTGTAATTTATGCTGCCAACGTCATAAACCAAAGCATTTGTTGGTTGGTTTCGTCCTCCTCCCGAACAGCTGAGGCAGGTTAAGCACTTTGGAGGAATCCATGTTGACACTTTCAACTACCACAGAAGAGTGATCGGTTGCGGCTGTCATGCCTCCTTCTATACTCTAAATATTCACGATGGCGGCACTTCCGGTCACGTGATCTTCAGGTCATACATTCTAAATTTGACTGTAAGTGCAGTCCAACTGTAAACTCCTGGCTGAATTGCACTATTTTGTGTGCAAGGTTTCTATGTGAGAGAGGGCGACTGTCCCTCACCAGTACCACCCTTATGTATGTGGTAGTACCAACAGATCAGCTGGAATGGGTAGTACAGCGCTGTACGTGGACACATTTTAAACGGTATAGTACAGCTGCAATATCCACGCTGTAGAGTATGGGAGTGTACCCGAATTCGGTTTCAGATGGGGTGCTGAGGCCCCCGAGCGCGGCGGTGAACGTGTACTAGGCGCGGTTTGCTACCTATGCATAGGTAGCAAATCGCGCCTAGTAAATGTCCAACGCGGCAGTCGGGGGCCACAGCATAGTTGCGACACCTGAGGATGGGCTTATGAGAGCCCGAAACCGGTCGTGATAATAAAAGAAATTTACAACTGAAGCGGTATTTTCCACCTCCAGTAATCATCTGTAATCGGCGACGGTACACTTCCCTGGATGCCGCAAAACAATGAGATGCGAATTGTATCCTGCAGTTGAACATGAAGCTACATCGATTTTGTTCAGAAAAGTAAAAGAAAATGGACTGCGCCTATTTTCATGGATTGAGAACATTTATTATCGTCACAATTATGTTTCCCTTTTTTAATAGATGCTTGATTATAGAAGATGCATTGACGTCAAATACAATTGTTCTCCATCGCAGAACGGAGGGTGTGGGAGGCGGGGGGGGTGGGGGAGGGGGCTAGTCTGCTGTGGGTGTTCGCTGGACACCGTCGTGCTTCTACAAGGGGATGGGGCAGTGCTGCTAAATGTCCCTTTTGTGTTGGCGAAGAGTCGTCGCCTCAAGTCACGCCACAGACAGCGAGGGACCATGGAGGATAGCGCAAGGCCTGGTAAGACCAGTGATAGCAGAGGGGTGGCAGTGGGCCGCAGAAAAAGTGTGGCAGAGCAGTTATCCATTTAAAAAAGTGATCTGGAGCGTTCTCCAGAATTTCGTTGTTGTTCCAGAGTGGTCGAGGCTTTCTGAGAAATACGTTTAACAGATTGCAAGAAACAGCTGTGTTGATGATAAATACAGTTGTTATCCATCGCAGAATGGCGGGCTGCTGTTGCGAGGGGGGGGGGGGGGCGTGTCTACTGTGGGTGGTCCCAGATACAGTCACGCTCTGAGCAGGGGTCGGCATGTAGGAGCTGTGCTGCTATATTTTCGATGAACATGTTGCACTTGTGGTGCCTGTCCTTTTATCTCCTATTGTTTAGTTGACTATACATGCTATTGGTTTGGGGAAGGAGTATCGCCTCAATGCCGCTAGCGAGCATGGTGAAGGTGGGAGGGTGGCAGACTGCAAAGCATGATGGAGCAAGTGGCCATTAGAAAAAGCCTGTGTTCTCCCCGAAGGTGGATTTTTGGATAGAGGGAGGGAAGGGAGGTATGAGAGGAGGTAAGAGGGCCTCGATTTTCGGCAGTTTGTGGGTGCCCCTTGAAGATAATGTACATTCAAATACTGTCCCCTCTGCAGTCTTTTGGGACGATGATTTTCCCCAATACATGTGTTGTATTATAATCCATTTATTACTGGTGAAGGTTCTTTCACGACAATTTTGTAGTGTGATTAGAACTCTGATGCATGTTTTCCATCAGTAGTGGTAGCATGTATAGGTTTTAGTTACCTGTGTTGCAAGGTGGCTTTTCAGTAGGTGTCTGTAGCGAACTCTGACATGAAACAATGATAGATACTGTCTTCAGCTGTATGCTTACAGGTAATACACTTTTTAAACTCCTATCTGTCCTACACCAGCATCTCGTCAGTCGAAGAGATTTCTAGCCACGAAGAATAAACATAGTACCTTACATCTACATCTACATCTACATGACTACTCTTCAATTCACATTCAAGTGATTGGCAGCGGGTTCATCGAACCACAATCATACTATCTCTCTACCATTCCACTCCCGAACAGCGCGCGGCAAAAACGAACACCTAAACCTTTCTGTTCGAGCTCTGATTTCTCTTATTTTATTTTGATGATCATTCCTACCTATGTAGGTTGGGCTCACCAAAATATTTTCGCATTCGGAAGAGAAAGTTGGTGACTGAAATTTCGTAAATAGATCTCGCCGCGACGAAATACGTCTTTGCTTTAATGACTTCCATCCCAACTCGCGTATCATATCTGCCACACTCTCTCCCCTATTACGTGATAATACAAAACGAGCTGCCCTTTTTTGCACCCTTTCGATGTCCTCCGTCAATCCCACCTGGCAAGAATCCCACACCGCGCAGCAGTATTCTAACAGAGGACGAACGAGTGTAGTGTAAGCTGTCTCTTTAGTGGACTTGTTGCATCTTCCAAGTGTCCTGCCAATGAAACGCTACCTTTGGCTCGCCTTTCCCACAGTAATATCTATGTTGTCTTTCCAACTGAAGTTCTTCGTAATTTTAACACCCAGGTACTTAGTTGAATTGACAGCCTTGAGAATTGTACTATTTATCGAGTAATCGAATTCCAGCGGATTTCTTTTGGAACTCATGTGGATCACCTCACACTTTTCGTTATTTAGCGTTAAATGCCACCTGCCACACCATACAGCAATCTTTTCTAAATCGCTTTGCAACTGATACTGGTCTTCGGATGACCTTACTAGACGGTAAATTACAGCATCATCTGCGAACAACCTAAGAGAACTGCTCAGATTATCACCCAGGTCATTTATACAGATTAGGAACAGCAGAGGTCCCAGGACGCTTCGTTGGGGAACACCTGATATCACTTCAGTTTTACTCGATGATTTTCCGTCTGTTACTACGAACTGCGACCTTCCTGACAGAAAATCACGAATCCAGTCGCACAACTGAGACGATACCCCATAGGCCCGCAGTTTGATTAGAAGTCGCTTGTGAGGAACGGTGTCAAAAGCTTTCCGGAAATCTAGAAATACGGAATCAACTTGAGATCCCCTGTCGATAGCGGCCATTACTTCGTGCGAATAAAGAGCGAGCTGCGTTGCACAAGAACGATGTTTTCTGAAACCATGCTGATTACGTATCAATAGATCGTTCCCTTCGAGGTGATTCATAATCTTTGAATACAGTATATGCTCCAGAACCCTACTGCAAACTGACGTCAATGATATAGGTCTGTACTACCCTTCTTAAACACTGGTGCGACCTGCGCAATTTTCCAATCTGTAGGTACAGATCTATCGGTGAGCGAGCGGTTGTATATGATTGCTAAGTGGGGAGCTATTGTATCAGCGTAATCTGGAAGGAACCTAATCGGTATACAATCTGGACCAGAAGACTTGCCCATATCAAGCGATTTGAGTTGCTTCGCAACCCCCAAGGTATCTACTTCTAAGAAACTCCCTTGCCTTTTTCCTGCCAGCTTGTATGTGAAGGTTCGAGTGTGTCTGTCTGTAGTTTCGAATGGTATTGCGAAATTTTATCCCAACAGGGTAACAATAGTTGTATGGTATCGTCAGTTTTTGAGCTGTATTGCGATTTTATGCTGTCCTTGTGTAGCGGTCTGCATGTAGTTGTGTAATTAGGCCCGATTTTTATGATTAATTACGTAATTAGAACCTATCTTTACTTCAATTTGCTGATCAAAACAAATAAAGTACACTAACCTAACCTTCTTCTACTGCATCTGGATTGTTTCCTTGTGTTGGGAGGGTGCAATTGGGCTTTCCATCCAGTAGAACTAGAGTTCAGGTCGTGGAAATGTCACTGACATTTTTAATTTCCTTTCAGTTCCAAGTGCCTCTGGGGGTATAATTTTGTTAGGTATGTGCAGTTGGCCTTTTCATCTAGGAGGACCTGGATTCGAATCCTGCCACTTTCTGGGTGGGGGAGAGGGTGGGGTGGGTTGTCAGCACGGCCCCAGGAAAAAGAAATTCCCATCAAAATTCAAAATTCCCGCCAAAATGACTAATTATTGACAAAATTCGAAATTCTGCGCATTAGCATACGTGGTGGAGGGGGAGGGTGTGGCGGTGGGAAGGGGCAGAGGCCCACGTACAGGCTGAGAAAATCACATGATGTCATCTTGGGGTTGGGTGGGCGTGGTTGGTAGTAGGGGTGGGAATGGTCAGAGGGGAATTTAACTGATCAATTTCTTTAATTTAGATATGAATTTGATATCAATTTAGTAATATAACTGAGGAGAGGACCCCATCTCCCTACTACTGTAAAGAAGAACCTCCTCCAGTAACAATCCTGATTTTGTTTCGATGGATGTTACATTTCGAACGGAAGGGGCTCATCTTTGTATTACAGTGCAGCACAAGTGAATATAACTTTACAAAAGCCGTAAAAATCGAAAAATAGCTTACTGTTTCCATCGGAAAAAGGAAGTTGTTTCGATTTCCGTTAGCTTTGCCAATTTACATATACGAGTACATGTTCCACTTTGAAACATTCTTTGTAAACTTACCGGTACTAGAATTAACCTAAACTGTAAAAAACGCTGTATACTGTCAGAGCAGCTGAAGGTAAACTCCTACGCTCGAAATGCATCGTTTATTGAAATAAAATCACTATTGTTAGTGAAGGTGGTTCTTCTTCATTTTACAAAAGAAATACAGCCACAGAAGAAACAATGACAGCAATAGATTAAAAGACACTTTAGTATTACTATGAATACAGCATGTACAGTGCATTACGGGAGACAGAACCTACATGTTGTGGTGGTAAATGAAGTACATGCGTTAAATCTTGCACTGAGTGAAAAGTTTCACTTGGTCTGGTCATGTGATTAAGATGCAAATACTGTATCCCATAGAAGTTTAGGATAGTTACATTTGGTGACGAAAAGAAAGACATTTATACATCGGTATGAGTTGACTCTTTCCTTTGAGAACAGTCTGTAATGATATTTGTAATACTGAGTATTTAATTGTAAGGATTATCGCTCTCTCTGTCTCTCTCTTTTTTAGTGCAGGAGGGACACAAGAAACAGAAGGGTCTGCTTCAGTTATCAATTTTTTTATAAGTATTTAACATGTCATGTACTATAACGTAGCGATGGGAAGTTAATTTAATTTTAGTAGTAAGCCACAACTAAACGAGCCACAAGCCCCAAGCGACTTTAATATATGTCATCTCCTCAACTTTGTGTATATTTCTTGTTTTTTCACATAGTTTTTTTCTGAATTTCACGTGTAGATTTCGTTAAACTCTCTAAGCAGGCCATGTTACCCTGGCTTGCACAAACTGTGGTCATTTCACAACGCAGGATTATATAACGTCAGGCCAGAGCTGTAAAAAGAAAACTATTTTGACGACTGTAAACTTACTTTTGTGATAAAGTATGGATGTGATTACTATAAGACGATGTACTCATTTATTATAACATCTATCTTTGCTTTATGAAAAACACATGACATTCATGGGGGGTCATACAAATGCACCTAGTCTAAAACAACGATAAACTGTGAGATAGTAATTACAGGTCTGGAACAGTTACTGTGTTAAGGAACATGCGATGACGGTATGGGACAGTTATGAGTATACCACATGAATATTTATGACACGTTCAAACTAACATTGTGTTCGGGCTTGACGATATGATCAACCAGAAGTAAAACACTGGCGCAGGCACTTACCTGGGATGTGGTGCTGTGCAAGACAATGAAATTGCCCTTGTGCGAGATGGAACACCTTGTCGCACACTTAAACCCGCACTAAGAACTCAGAGGTTCAATGTGCTTGAAGCACAACAGCGCAATGTTATAGCCAGCCATTCTGCGGGCTTGGTGCCAGACCTGATTGTCGCTGCAGCTAGTGGGTGCGCCATTACTTTTAATTTGAACCGTAAATTTTGAACCAATATAAAATTGACCAGCAGAGAAACTCACACAACGCATTTTGTGGATATTAATTACAAAGTGATTTCGAATCTATGAAACCGTTCATCATGATCTTAAGTGGTATATAATATTGTGTTTCGGTCAGTGAAAGAGGCTTTGTAGATGAAAGATTCCTCCAATACTAAACACGGACACATCCCGTATATTGAATTTATGCTTTGTTATTTCTGTTTGTGTGAAAATTTATTTGTATCCTAACGGAAATTTTTCTTCCAGTATGACCTATGTAGATCTTACGCCATGTTGTAGTAATTCTATCGTACAATTGTTTCATGAAATGAGTAATGCTGAACCTTCTAAGGCAACCTTGTCATGCAAGGAGAACTAAACTGACGCATTCCGCCTACCGTTTCGGCCGATGAGCGTTCTGTTAGGATCCTGATCACTAAGATGGATCCCTTTTGCGTGGCATTTTCTACCTTCCTTTCCTCTTTATGCATCATAACCTCCCCCAAATCTACGTCTTTCACCACAGCCGATAACATCGCCTGCACTTCATTCTTAGGTCCATCGCACTTGGCCATCGACTGCAGAAACATCCAACCATTCCTCCAATCCAGCATTTAATTAGCGTCAATGCAGGTTATTGTAAAAGGAATGTAACTATAACGATCCGTCTAGTGTCACCATCTTGTGTGTCATAAAACGAAGACTGTACTAGTTACGGAAACAATAACTAAGAAACACTCACTCTGGTTACAAATATATAAAATATT
This sequence comes from Schistocerca piceifrons, assembly GCF_021461385.2. NCBI lineage: Eukaryota > Metazoa > Arthropoda > Insecta > Orthoptera > Acrididae > Schistocerca > Schistocerca piceifrons. Next base: position 631,154,524 of record NC_060140.1, read on the forward strand.
TGCCGTGGTGAATTAATTAAAAGAGTTTAAACTGATAAAGCTTAAACTGTCAAAAATTAAGGCAGTCTTAGTAAGTCATGCAATATGACGAACTGCTCTTCAAACGGAAACTGTGATCACTATATTTAATATCAGTAAAGTGTAGTGAGCTTTTCATTTTTCCAATAAATAATAACATCTGTTACTTGTAAAGTGTTTATGTCTGAATACTTCATTGCAATTTTCTCGTATGTTTGCAAGAACCAAACACTCACACAGTGCTTCTAGAGAGCATATATTAACAGCTCCAGTAGTTCCACTGCCCGATACTCTATGAACAGCAACTGACATTTTTATAAACAGTATTTTACTAGGCACATCTAAAAAAGGTAATGTTTTAAATGCTACTTCATTTAATTTGCTCATGTTTTTACATGTAGATTTGGCTTTTTATGACCCAATGATGTACTGACTCCTATATCAACAGGTGTATTTTTGTTTTTGTATGTTTATGTTTCTCATCTTCTTTGTTGTAGAAGCGCTGCGACACCAAATGTGATGTGAGTGTCAATCTTGTATTTTTTTGCCCAATATTAATAGAAACTATATTTTGTGGCTTACTTTTGTTAAAAAAATTGGTTTTGTATAACAAAGTTAAGTAAATGGCCATGGTTTTTAGTAGAATAATAATTATTTTATGCATATTTTCGCTTTCAATTTGCAGGATCACTGATTATGTTCTCTTCCAATCCAATTTGCTGAAAGCTTACATGCCTGAAACTCTATCAAATGGTTCTCATCTTTTAGATTTACCAATGAAATCGCTATAGTGTGGGTCTCTTACGCAGTTTGTTTGTTTATTTATCAAAAAAGAATAAAAATTCTTTTGATTTTGTAATTATAAGGGTCATTCAATAATTACACAGACAAATTTCTCTGGAGAAAAAAGCGTTTATTTAAAAAAATAATAATTTTTCCACATTTCAACATAAACCCGTTGAACATTTATACACTTATTCCAACGGGCTACAAGCTTTTTTATTCTGGCTGCAAAAATCTCGTATCTTGATGTTTCCCCACAAACTTTTTCACGTCTTCATTGTTCTGGAACACCTTCCCACGTAAAGCCTTCTTCAGTGCACCTAACAAATGGAAATCACTAGGTGCTAAATGAGGACTGTTAGGGGGATGAGGCAGTACTTCCCAGCCCATTTTGTCGATCGTTTCACAGGTTAGTTGAGCAATATGAGAACGTGCAGTGTCTTGCTGGAGAATCCACAAACGTCTCCTCTCATGGGTGGTTTCAACTTGTTTAAAAGCAAATCCGAGTAGTATTGGCCGTTCATTGTACGCTGCTCTCCGAGATAATCACAAAAAACTGGACCTTCAGCATCCCAAAACACCGTCAACATGACTTTTCCTGCTCCATTGGGTTTTGAATTTTTTCTTGAGTGACGAGTTTGTGCTTCCACTCGATACTCTGTCTTTTTGATTCTGTTTCATATTGGTGAACCCTAGTTTCATCACAAGTTTAAATTTTGTTGATGAGGTGCTCACCTTCTCTTTCATAACGTTACTATAACTCTTTGCACACTCTCAAACTTGTTTCCTTGTGTAGCCGCGTCAACTTCTTTGGGACCCATCTTGCACATGTTTTGCGATACTTTAACCTGTTACAGATGATGTTATGAACTGTACCGGCACTAAGCTGAACCTCATCAACTATATTTTCACAGTCACAAGGCGGTCGGCATAAAAAATGTCATCAATTCGACTTTCTAGTGAGGGAGTTGAAACTGCAATTGATCGACCACATCGGTGTTCGTCAGTCACTGAGTCGTGACGATTTTTTAACTGCTCTGCCCAATTGTAAAAATGCGTGATTCATACAACCTCCACTACAAACTTTAGACATTCTATAGTATACATTCACTGGTTTCTTGCCTTCAGCACAGAAAAAAACGAATAACAGAACGTTGTTCAACTAATGTGGACGTTTCATGCGGACTCGCCATCTTGAAATGTATTTTTGAGATTATAAACAAAACAATGTTGATACATCAACTGATCAGGGCTCATCCCAGTGATGCCAACTTAAAGCCATAAAAGTACCAATTTTGCATTGCTAACAGTTTTCTCCTCAGACCATTTTGTCTGTTTGGTTATTGAATTCCCCCCTTGTCTCTATGTGTGTTGGACCTGACATATAAACGTCAGTTGTCTTCGATTCAAGATGTATATAATTTAAATTGTTAATTAAAAGTGTTAAATTATCGTCAAATTAATTTAGGAAATAACGTTCTGTATTACACTTTGGTTTGCTATTTGACGCTGAGGGCGCTACGTTGGGCAAACTAGTGCAACATGTCTTGAGTTTTTGTTCAACGGTAACGTTACCGTATTAGCACTGCTAGTCTGCTCTGACAGTTATGTGCTCAACATCCAATTCATCTGAACACCGTGATGTATTCGGTATGTGTTCATTTTGTTGCAACCAATGTTTGCTCTTCTTCAAACAGCAAGTCACTGATGTTAAAATTTGTTACTTCATGACAACGCATCCTCTTTTTTCAGAATATCTGATGATGGGTGAACCCGAAACGATTTTTATTTAAGCCATTTGTTCACCAACTTGTGATGGTTCATTGTGTTACCTAGTCAGCATTTGTGCAGTACTATGTAACTTTAACAGGAACTTGATTGCCAGTGATTGTAACATAATCGGTGCAATAGACGCAACAGAGTTGAATGTATATTTGTATTCATCCAAAAATCTCGAAGATAACTATTTAGTTAATTTTAACACAAAGAAAACTACACAAGCATATGAAATATACTGCAGTTTTTAGTCGTTGTATTATGGAGAGGGAGAACTAAGGAGAAACCGGCTCATAACTCGAACAGACTTCCAGAAGCTCCAAAAACATTTAATCGATTCATTGTGAAAAGATTAAGAAACAGTGAAATAGTTTGTTATTGATACGAGAATTTAAATCCAACGAAACGCCGTTCCCAGAAAAAACGATAGCCTACTGCCTGGTATTGAAAATTCTTTTATAGAAAAGACGTCTACAATAAACTGTGTAATAAGACGTGCCGATATATAGGAGATTTAACATTGTGCAACTGAAAGAAATCTCGAAATTTCTCGATCGGAAATCGTTTCACTATCGTGCTATCGAAAGTACCACCATATTGGATTTTTAGAGAATACAAGGTGTTCCAGGAGCAATGTCAATATTCAGGGATATGACAGAAACTATCATTCGATGCAAAAAAGTCTTTAAACTTGGGCTCCAAAATACGTACTTTAAGAGCCATGAGCACTTCTTCCTTTTTGACACCGTGAAACAAATCCCTTCTAGTGCTAGCACTTTGCTTTCCATATTTTGGGGGAGATAATATGTACCAAAACAAGAAAAATTTGTCTAGTACAAAAGGGCCCGAAAATGCATAATTCAAGAGCTGTGAGCACTCGTTCAGTGGAACAGACATATTTCACAGTAGTGAAGGTGAACAAGTGCTCATAGCTCTTATGGTATGTACTTTAGATCCAAAGACTGCTATACATTTTTATCTTGTTTAGGTCAACATCATCAAATCTCAAAACATGAAAAGCAAAGAGCTTGCAATAGTAGACATTCGTTTCACAGTATCGAAGACCAAGAAATGCTTTAGCTCTTGAGGTATGTGCTCTAAAAGCTCATGTTTACTGAACATTTCTGCTTCGAATGATCGTTCCCGTCAAATCTTATATTTTCCATTCCTCCTGGGTCATTGTGTATAAAAAATCTTGACAGCTACAACGTATCAGAAATTTCAAAGATATCTCACTCAAAATGAGGGGAGAAACATTTGTTTCATGCTTGGGAAGGGAGTTTGCTGTTGGGTGAGACTGGTCGTTGCTATGGTTTTTGTTTTCGCGAAGATATCCACCAGCCTCTTTGATTGCTATGCAGTATGCTACTAACGTAATTGTCGACTATGGATGCATATGGAAACTGTATTTTAAGTTGCGAATTAGTTCGGGTTGTATGCACTTTGCTGTTCTCATTGCTATGTTTTCTTTTGCCAGAACCACGTACGACATCGTGTTTGATTGCCAAATTGCGTGGTTGTTTCTGGTGGTTTCATTCTAGTCACAGTACTGGCGCACAGTTCTTCCATATGAGTTGTGGGCCTTCGTGAAGGGTTTGGAGAAAATGAAGTGGATTAAGGACTTGTTACCAGAATGTGATGTGCATAATATTGAGGAGCGATGGTACCCCTCACCTCCAAGCTCCAGTCGAAAATGTGTGTTGACAATCAAGAACCAGTGACCAGAGAATTAAATGGAATTTGTTGAAACAGTGGTGGTGTTATTTTTCCTTGCGAGATTTCCCATATGACGGCAATGTACGGAGTGGACAATGAAAGAAATATCATGACTTTTACAATGAAATTAGTATCTAGGGAGTTTCGTTTATTTTTTGCTTTACCTCTGCAACATATCTAATAAATAAGTACTTCATCAGTGATGTCTCATTCCAACGAGATCGTGCTCTTGTTACAAACTTTATTGTAGCTGAAGAACTGCGTCCCTCAGCAAGCGAAGTTTATCCAAGGGTACAGGTTATCATGAAAGGAACTGACGACCTTCATGAACCCAGTTTGGTAATTCGTATTATAAATATAGACTAATCACTATTCATCAGTGGAGTGATTCAATAGAACTTTTAAAGGAAACATGTTTAATTTCGCGGCTCACGTTTCTTTCAAATGGACTGATATGGTGCCACACCTAGTCAATCAACATAATTACACACAACACTGAACAATTAACATGAGGCCTGTTGATGTGAAAGACACGAGCCCGTCGCCCAGTGTGTATAATAAAATGAACATTATAGATCCATGAAAAGTTAAATTAACAGAACTGGTAAACATAGACAGTTTTTGACAAAGGTTACACTCCCAACTTGTGTACTGAGATACTGAAAATTCGAGTAGTTCAGGAGACCAACCCAAAGGAAGTTTCTACTCGAAGACCACTGGCCAACCGCGGTGGCCGAGCGCTTTTAGGCGCTTCAAAAAAAAATGGTTCAAATGGCTCTGAGCGCTATGGGACTCAACTGCTGTGGTCATAAGTCCCCTAGAACTTAGAACTACTTAAACCTAACTAACCTAAGGACATCACACACATCCATGCCCGAGGCAGGATTCGAACCTGCGACCGTAGCGGTCGTGCGGTTCCAGACTGTAGCGCCTTTAACCGCTCGGTCACTCCGGCCGGCTCTAGGCGCTTCAGTCCGGAACCGCGCGACTGCTACGGTCGCAGGTTCGAATCCTGCCTCGGGCATGGATGTGAGTGATCTCCTTAAGTTAGTTAGGTTTAAGTAGTTCTAAGTTCTAAGGGACTGATGACCTCCGATGTTAAGTCCCATAGTGCTCAGAGCCATTTGAACCAATTTTTGAAGACCACAGCCAAGAGAAAAAGTCATGTGGAAAAAGCAGAAAGCTGGGTTTTGATAAAACTAATTCCTGGATTACTTTGTTAGAGAGACAGTGCATGTTTTCTCTACTTCGCTCTCTGTAGGAGCGGAAGAAGCAACAGGAGCAGTGAATGACACTGGTCCAAGGTATCTTTGTGTGTGTGTGTGTGTGTGTTTGTCTGTTTGTGTGTGTGTGTGTGTGTGTGTGTGTGTGTGTGTGTGTAAGAGAGAGAGAGAGAGAGAGAGAGAGAGAGAGAGAGAGAGAAAGCGAGAGGGAGCTAGAGAGAGAGAGAGAGAGAGAGAGAGAGAGAGAGAGAGAGAGAGAGAGAGAGAAGGGGGGGGGGCAGATTGAATCTATTTACTCAGTCCAGAGAAAATATCTTTGAACATGGTGCCAGTTCAGGTGAAGCATTTTTAACAAGGTGCCATTTTGATGCAATTCACTGTTATTGGGTTGAGAGCAGAGGGGGAGGGAGAAGGCCGAGAGGAGAGGGTGCGGCTTGTCACGTGATGGTGCTGACGTCATTTATAAGGAGGAGCATTGCTTGTCAGGTCACGGGTAGTAAAGGAATGGGGTTTTTCTACCCCACAATTCACGGCTCTGCCTTTGTATGTAACCAAACGAGACCTTTAAGAAATTTCTTCCCTGTTCGAGAAACACCCTGTTTGGATCAAAGTTGGCACTGAATTCCTACTCGTATGATAAGCACCATGTATCGAAAAGCAACCCTAAAATGGTCTATTTTTCAGTTTTCACTTTCGATGGACCTATTATAATGACAAAAACTGTTTGAAGCATAATGGAAATGGAAATGAGCGTATGGCGTTGCTGGGCAGTAGGCACCATCCCGGGAAGTTCGGCCGCCGAGTGCGAGTGTTATTTTGCAGTCGACGCCACATTAGGCGATTCAAATGCCGGTGATGAGGACGAAATGATGATGAGGACAGCACAAGACCCAGTCCACGAGGGGAGAAAATCTCCAATTCGACCGAGAATCGAACCTGGGTCCGCTGCATGGGAGGCAAGCGCGTTACCATCCGGCTAAGCAGGTGGACTTTGAAGCATAGAATTATGCATATAGAAATGTAATTTTTCTGTAACTATCCGTCTATTAAGGACTGACTGCTACTACGTACAAAGACCACATAAAGAGCTGAAACAATTTGCAGCACTACTTTGCTACGGGACACCCAAATAGCAAACTATTTCACTCTGTTACCAACAGCTAATACGCAGAAGAACCAGTTTTCAAACTGTCAGGGAGAATTGGAGCTTTGCTGCCCGAATACACCAGTTACCGACAAAGAACACTTGCTTTGAATGAAGCAGCTTGTTAGTCGCTGTCGCTTATGCAGTCCGAAGAAATGTGGCACAGTTTTCATAAGTGGAATGACCAATATTTTCATTAAATAACAGTTTACTACGAGGAAGCCCATGTTCGTAAAAGTTATAAAAGTGGTGTGCCTAGTATTCTGTGAAGTGATCGGATAAAATATGAATAGGTTTGTCTCAAAAATATCTTCTACTACCAGCTGAGATTTTATTTTTGCTGTTTATGCGTGTTGCTTTCGAGATGTGAAGTGCTGTATTGTCCTGTTGCCTTTACATATAAACACTCGAAGGCTTCTCATCAATAATAGATCTTTCGCACAGTTTTAATAACGAATTTGAAAAGCTTTTACAAATGCCTCACACATCCTTAACATAGCTCATAGAATTTACCGTACACTGCTACACTGAAAAGAATTAACATACGTTACGATAACAAAAATATTAGATGTGAATTTCTGCGTAGTGGACTACAAGAAAACTTTAAGTAACATTGTTTTCAAAATTCGTCTTTAACCTACATAAATATCGACCATTAACTAGAAAATTGCACGTGTTTACATTTTACACTAAATGCAACAGAAAAAAAGCAGTACCTCTAAAATCGAAAATATCAAGCATGAATGGCATAATAAACGAAAAACGTGCTTGGTAAAAGGAATCAGTCCCCTAATAGCGTCATGCAACAAGTAAATGGGAAGGAAATCGTGACTGGCTGCAGAAAAAGTTTTTTTTTTTAGCGTCGCAAGCTTTCACCAACCACTTCTAATATATCTTAAATAATAATAACTGGAATAATTTTTATTCCATTTCCACATCTGGAGCAACAAGTTATTTTATGTTGTTAATTGGCGCTTTCACACTTAAGTCCACATAGTTAACGAATATTGACGAATTAACGCTTTATCTCAAAGTATCAAATTATCCTTAGTGCCACTGCACCCACACGCATGAAAATGAAAAGGAAGGTAACACAGGCAGGATTCTGACATTCTGCTGATTTTTTTTTGTATCTATGCTTGTCAGTGAATCGAGAGATAAGATGAACAAATGCTCAATACTATGACTATCACGCGATTGTCGGTTTTAATACGCTTGCGGAGTGGAGAATTCTTCGGGGGTTGCATTGCTCTGTGACAGAAGACTTTTTTCTTCCTCCTGCAGCTTCATCATGGCCTAGCTCCAAGCACCACTTCATCTTCATACACAGCAGAAGTTGAATGTCGTTGCAGAAGCCACGTGTTCTTGCATGTTTTTCTGAAACTCCTTAATGAGATGCGCGTTCTTTGCTCTGAATACAAATCTCCTCGTTATTTCTTCCGCTTCCTTGTCAAGAGATGCCAGCCACACCTGAAAAACATAATGCGGATGGATGTTGTCCTAGCTTCCCACTTTCATGTTACTTGTTATAGTGAGTACAAGTCTTCTAATGACTTGCTCCTGAAGCTCAGCACATACCATTATTTGTAACTGAAAGGTGACGCATAGTATTTATTCTAAACTACTGCTATACGTCTACTTCACATCAAACACTACTAACACAAGTGATTTTAATAGAAGATACTTATACGAGAACTGAGTACAGTTATTACATAAGCTGCACAGTCAAAGTTTCACACGTAGGCTATACGCACTGACTTGGATAGCTTAACCGCGCAACCCGTTTGCTTGTCCCAGAGGGAGATAAATCACTCATTGATTTGTAAGGGACGATCAAAAATTTTATGTCGGAGGCCGTACAGTCCTGAATCGGTAGATCAACCAGACAAAATCGCCATGAGCACGGATGTAATCATTCCAGCGACGCATCAGATAGAACTTACTCTAAAACACGTCCGTATATTACTTGGAGAGAATAACCTTTCCTGGTTCAGAAAAATACAAGCTTGCTCCAAACTAAAAATTACAACTTGTATAACCTATAATTAATTTTACAAGAGGGCACACTGGGTAACTAAGACAAGTGACCGTCTTACCATGATCCTTATAACCTACTTCTGCCAAACTTCACCATCTGCCACACCAGGCACGACGAAGACGCAGATACACACAAGTAACTTACATGAACTACACCAAGGCAATGCAGTACACAATAACTAATAAACAATCATGGAACCACTGCCTCGCCGTGTATATAGTCTCACAATGAAAACATTACACTCTCTTAGACCACAGTCCTGCCGTGCAATACACCGCCGCAATGTAATCTAATCGACCAAATCAATTCGGTGCTCACCACTAACAGATATGTTTCACTAAAGCACATGCCACTGTCTTGCAACAACCAATTTATCCGTCGATCCTCGTCAGTGACTCTGAGATACTGTCTTCTCGTGAACACCGGGAACACGACACCATCTCTTTCCCTTATCGAAGATATCTGCATACAGCTCGTCACGCCTCTCGTTGAAGGTTATTGCTACTTCTCTCCAGTCTGTTGCCTTCAGTCGCCATCACTGAGTCCACTGCTGTCACCATCTGATCACTGCTGCCACTCCTTGGCCAGCCACGCCGCATATGAAGACAAGCACAGCTAATTCACCATCCGGTACGTGCGCTGAACCCATTACTTGTCCGGCACACAGTGGATCTTGGCAGAGGCACAAGTTGAAGTGGCCGTGTCTGCACCTATCTTCTACGCCAGACTCTAGTCACGACAACAACTGCAATCGGCGCATCACAACTAGCATGGCATGACTTCACAACTTGTCCACTGCTGCACTCAGCAGCCTCCGGTTACGTCCCAAGTTGATGTTGCTGTTGGCACTCCTAGCTATAGACTTGTCTCCAAGGAATCGCATCCCGCTCTCCTGCCCTCCCCCAACCCCTCCTGATCTTCCGCAGCGAAGGTCGGAAAGGTGCTGCTTCTGTCCACGCGCCGCCAAATATGCCATCTAGTGTGAGTACAATGCCTCACTCATGCAGGTGCGACTGGCTTAGTGGGTTGGAAGAGAAGAGTGCCGCGAAATTTCTGTTTCACAGCACAAGAATGAGGAAGACTCATCCATGTAGGCAAAAATGTATGATGTCTGTCTGAGCTAACCAACAATTCTATCTTCTGAACCCTCAACTGTAATGCATCTTAGTTTTGGCAAAGTGACAAAAGAGGCATATGTTTCAGATTTTGTGAAGAAGAAATTATGTTCCTGACGTGGAGAAAACTCTTGTCCCCGTGTCCGCATGGAGTCCGTTGCATGGAGTCCGAGGCCTTCTACACATAAAGTACTGTCGCAGTAGGAAGAGGGAAAATGGGCTGCCTCTGTATTCTTTGGTGGAATGCACCATTCACTGCTCCTCCTCCGCAACATCAGATTGAAACACTTGCTGAAGTACATGTGCTATACAGCATGACACTATGATAAATATACCAGGCCCCGAAATGAGGTATAAACTAATAAGCCAACATATTACGTAATTCTGTTTAATAATGTGTTGGTCCATCATGGGAACACAATACTGCAGTGAGTCTGTTGTACTGCCAACGACTGCGTGGTAACTAGCGACATCAGTGAGTTCGCAAAAGTCATGGCATACCTTCTCATATCGCGTCGCTCCTACAATTTCCGGGTATAGTGCAGCAACTCGACGTGGCATGAACTCAGCAAGTCGCTGTTAGTCCATTGCAGAAATACTGAGCCATGCTGCCTCCGTAGACATCCATAATTGCGAAGGTGTGGGCAGTGCAGGGTGTTGTGCACGAACCGACCTCTTGATTATGTCCCATAAATGTTCGATCGGATTCATGTCCGCCTGTCTGGGTGGCCAGATCATTCACTCGACGTGTCCAGAATGTTCCTTAAACCAATCGCCAACATTTGAGGCCTGGTGACATGGCGCATTGTCAACCATGAAAATTCCACCGGTTTTTGGGAACATGAAATTCATGAATGGCTGCAAATGGTCTCCAAGTAACTAAACATAATCATTTCCAATCAATGATCCGGTCACTTCAATCAGAGGACCCAGCTGATTCCATGCAAACACAGACCACACCATTATGGAGCCAACACCAGCTCCCACAGTGCCTTGTTGAAAACTTGGATCTATGGCTTCGCGTGGTCTGAACCACACTGGAACCCTACCATAAACTCTTACCAAGTGAAATCGGGCTTATCTGACCAGGCCACTATATTCAGGTCGTGTAGGGTCCAACAGAAATGTGCACGAGCCCAGACAGGCGATGCAGGCTATGTCGTACTATTAGCAAAGGCACTCGCGTCGGTCGTCTGCTGCCACATCCCATTAACGCCAAATTTCACCGCACTGTCCTAAAGCATATTTTCGTCCTTCATCCCATATTGTTTTATGCAGTCATTTCACGCAGTGTTGTTTGTCTGTTAGCGTTGCCAACTCCCCGTAAAGGCCGCTGTTCTCAGTTGTTAAGTGAATGCCATCGGCCACTACCTTGTAAGTGGTGAAAGATAATGCCAGAAATGTGATACTGGCGGTACCCTCTCGACAGTATGACTCCTGGTACACTGAAAGCCCTAACGATTTCCGGAATGAAATGTCCCTTGTGTCTAGCTCCAGCTGCCATTCCGCATTCAAAGTCTGTTAATTCGCGTCGTGTACCCATCATCACGACGGAAATCTTTTCACATGAAACACTTGAACAGGAATTACAGCTCCACAAATGCACTGCCGTTTTATACCACATGTACGCAATACTACCACCATCTGTATATTTGCGTAGTGCTATCCCATTGCTTTTGTCATCTCATTGTAGCTCTACACACAGTGAACGGAGTGAATAAGACCGATTTCATTAATGTTAAGAGCAGCCTTATGCCTTGGCATGTTGACAGGTGGCACATTCCTTATTTGTACTTTCGCTACTTTCCTCATTTGTACTTTTGCTACCACATCAATACATAGCCTCCACACAATCCATTTTATTTCTGCGCGCGCGCGTGTATGTGTATGTAGATGGAGAGATGCAACCAATTTGATATCACTAGAGTGTATCCAGAGTCTTTCGTAGAACTGCAGCTTCTTAGGAACAATGTACTTGTAGAAATGTGGTAAAACCAGAGACGCTGGTCAGTAATAGAGAGCAGTTGTCCTAGTCCGAGAGAAGGAAATGTCTTTATGGCAATGATTCTTCCCCCCACCGCCCCACTCCCACCATCAGCACCACCACCACCACCACCACCACCACCACCAACCTTAGTGTGGGGAAAACATGCCTCCAAACAAGGGAGTCCGTCACACCGTGTGGCAGGATTTGGTAAGTTGCGGGCGCGCTTCTGCGAGCACTTCTCTAACACCGCGGAAAAACATTCGCTTGGATTAATACGGTTTGAGATTGCAGTTAATTTTCTACTGTTCATTGTGGAGATAATGCGACGGTTTCACGATTCTTATTCACTCTAAATTTTTGTAGGATGTATTTACGTATTAAATGCAGTTGCATGAATCTTGCTTTGAGGATAAATATTCAGCTTGCAATCTTGGGATGATAATAGAACCTTAAAATGAATGATTCACCTGTAGTGTATTTCCATATTCGTGCTACTTGCTTACTATATTTTATCTGTTGGATTGTTTCTATTTTTAGTGCGGTTTTTTTTTGTGAATGATAGACTGAAGTCTGGCTATTAGTCAATCACGTACCTTTCATTCCAACATTATCAGATCGTGGGTATCCTAAACGGTAGCTCTCAATCCCCCGATTTTAATGAGTAAACACAAACGTGTGTATTCATTATCTATTTTGCAGTTTCTTGATTTATGAAAGAGAGACAAGGCTTAGACCATCACACAGCTGCATGTTGCGGATATGAATATTACTGCAATACAACACAAACACACTCTTGAACTTATTCCACTGTAAGTTGTTACATATATTTGTGGAACATTTCTGGCAGTTAATGATTTTTATAATTTTGTGTCCATTAGCCCACATAGGAGCACCCCTGGAACTCTCCAGCGCACTCTAGGTCCTGGCGAGTATTTAGCCAACCAAATTATAATGTTTGATATCCTGAATGCATTAGCATATAAATGACTCGAACATGCTTCACTTCTGGTTCTTATTTTGATCCTTCGATTCTCACACAGCGAAAAGTGTTTCACTATTTTAGCATTTATTAGTAATTATTCGTGAAGGGGTCATTATTTGACGATATGTTACATTTTTCTAATAAATTCTTGCGCGGAATTACGCCCTGCAAACGTTTCCGAATTGATGTCTGTGAATAGATTAATTTCGTGAATTGTAGATTTCGATATGACTGATCGTAACGCAGCATTACGTAACCGCTTCCCCGTCCAGTCAGTCTAAAGCTCCCATGGAATATAACTGAATATGAACCTTCATATACCATGTATTAAAAGGAAGCTGGGCAGTGTGCGAGTTAAATTAATAAAACATCAGAGGGTATTGTACTTCTTATGACGTTATTTTCCCTACTTTCCGTATGTCAGTTGACTAATAAGTAAATGCCTATTGTAGTTATCCACCTCATGCTAGACAGATTTCTTGTCCATTACTTTCTTGGACCAGTTACCTTGTGTGGTAAGTAAATCATCCCATTGTCTCACAGATTTCCGAATGTTACCCGTGTGAATATACCTGACTACGAGAGATGGGTGTAAAAGGCGAAAATAAATTAAAAGAGCACGGGGTTAGCGTTGAGCGTATCACACAATTCCTGTATGTTACAGGCTGGTGGTGTGCGGGCGTCAGTCTCCTGCCCTACATAGTCGCAGGTGTGTTTAATTGGGGTCATATCACGCGAATTTGAGGGCCAAAACTTCAGAATGAGTAGTATGTCTGTAGCTACTTTGGCACCTTTCGTTTACATTAGTGGCGACTCTTGCGCAGTCACTACCCTACAAATGAGTCACAATACACACTCCCTTTCAATGACGTCGTCATGAATGTAAGGGGGCGAGATACTGTACCAGCAGCAAACTGATACACAGTTTTTCGTCAAAAGTACTACCACGTCAACGAAACTTCTGGTTCGTCAACAAATTTCAACTCAAATGTGCGCACACAGCATCAGAAATATGTAAAGATGCAAACAGTGCTGTGGTTCTATATTCAAAAGAATCTGGAGCCAAACTTAGTGTGAATTGGCGTCATGTTGAAAAATGTAAAGATATTGAAAATACTGATTTGGCTTACGGTGTTTCCACGTCCAGAATGTCTAAAGAAACGTAAGTGCTCCCATGCGCTCCCATCCACCCACCCACCCATCCATCCTCACACACTCATACACATGCACACACACACACACACACACACACACACACACACACACACACGCGATTCTTATGTCACTGCTACTCTTCCTTAAAAAATGGGGAAGTTCATATTTTGCAGTATTTTAGAATAAAAAATGTCCGCAAAACTAAGCAAGCACACACAGTGTTTGTGTCAATGTTATTATCACGCCAAAAACGGATGTGTTATTTATCAAAACACGACAGCATGTTAACATCCTAGCAATTGCAAGAGTGCAGTTATTGTGTAACTTACACTTAACGCATAGATGTATAGAACAATGCAGTAATATTTTACAGTCCCTACTAGGACTAAAGGAGACTATGCAACAAGTAATGCAAACACATAGTGGTATTTAACAAAAATACACAAAGTAACCACATCTGAAATGTGTGAACAACTGTTCTACAAATCACATGTTACTTAAAATGCTGTCTCGACAACGAGACGACGCCTAGAAATATAGTGCCGACTCTTAAAGTAAATGCTCCGATGCTATTTCGGAATCTAAACTGTTCTGTAAATGTACAAAACACAGGTGCTCTGCTAAAATAACTGGCAGCTGACATTTAATCTTAGGCCTGAATGAGGCTATGTTCAAAAGCGAACCTGATTAAGCACAAGTTTTGCTAGGAAGAAATCTAATGCATCAAGACAATATAAATAACGTTATAGACCAGCCTACATACTTTTATTTTTGTTACTGCTGATCGTGGACAGATCCTGTGGTAGCAAGTTCATCCATTAGTACAACATTTTCCGACATTTTAGCACAAAAGTTATGCGATTGAGGAGAACATAAATGCACTGTATCACTTAAACTGCACATTTTCTTAATATGCAAGTATATCACTGTAATGCACGAAATACAAATTGTAAACACAACATGGTCAGACACTATGATAGCACAAGGTTTCACATGGAGAGAACTTAGATCCCTCAGAAATGCGATATATTCCCTGAAATAAAATTATTTATCAAGACATGCAAGGATTTCGAGCAAAAAACTCACATAGATTTATTATTGTATTGCACAATTAAAGCAGAGATCTTAGCGTGTGAATGAAAATTTAATCTTGGTGAGAAAATAAAGCTGTCTGTATTATATATATCAAAATGTGTAAAGATCCTGAGTAAAAACCACACATGGCACTACTGTCATAATTTAACTGTTCTACAAGATTTTTTTTTTGAAAGAAAAACAAATACACATGGCTGACGAATTGGTCCCGCTAATATATAGTAAAGGTTAAGCTGCACTTGGCAACGAGCGCATTTCGATTACTGCAACAGACTTTAAGGAAACCGAAAATTTCCTGTGCCATTTAAAACAACAGAAAACATAAAAATTTGATGTCTAATTTACAAATATACACCACATGCCACCGCACAGTTCATTTCTGAGGATACTCTGCACCACAAGTAGTCGTTTCCGTTCCCGTTCCACTCGTAAATAAAGCTAGGAGAAACGACTAAACCTCTATTTATGTGGCATGCAACTTTCAGGTAAAGTGTCTCCCCTGTACGGGATTGTACATAGTGGATGCACGGTACAAGTTGTAGACACACGGTTGACGACATGTGGCACTTTCAGTTTGGGAGTGGGTCTTGCTGGGATAGCCTAACAGTAAGGCGACCGCTCGCGATAAGCAGGAGAAACGTATTCGAGTCCCGGAATGGCAAAAATTTTAATTGTCATCATTCCATTATACAGCTGACGGTTATCCATATTCGCAGCTGCGAATATATTTCATGTGTATAAAGTAACTGTTGTCCTGTCACACTCTCCTGGAGCACTCCTGACTATACCCTTTTCTCTGACGAACACTCGCCGTTGACGATAACATGCTGTGTTCTATTACTTAAGAAGCCTCTCAGTCACTCACATATCTAAGAATCTATTCCGTATGCTCGTACCTTCGTTAATAGTTTTCAGTGGTTTACCGTGCCAAATGCTTTTCGGAAATTGAGGAATACGGCATCTGCCTGTTGTCTTTCATCCATAGTGCGCAATATATCATATGAGAAAAGGGCAAGCTCGGTTTCTCTGCTTCGGTGTGCAGAAGGTTTTCGGTCTCCAGGAAATTTATTATATTCGAACTCCGAATATTCTCTAGAATTCCGCGACAAACAAATATGTTATATAATTTTGCAGGCCTAATCTTTCATCGTTCTTATATATAGCAATCACCAGTGCTTTTTTTTTCAAGTCGTTTGGGGCTTGGCGAGAGTTCCGCGATAAGCGCGAGCTAAGTAAGAGGCCAGTGCCGTTGAGTACTCTTTGTCCAATCGATGTGGGATTCAGTCCGAACAGGGCGACTCATTTGTTTTCAACTGTTTCAGCTGTTTCTCTACGTCAGGGATGCTTGTTACTATATCACCCATTCGGGACTGGTCGATGGTCAAACAATGGTATGTTTGCAAGGGTCTTCAGTGTGAATCATCTCTTAAACGCGGCGTTTAAACCTTCGGCTTTCGTTTTGCTGACTTCAACTGCCACACCTGACTGGTCAGTGAGTGACTGGATGGAAACCTCGGACCCACTTAGCGGTTTTTCATAGGGTCATAATTTTCTCGGGTTCTCACAAAGATCTTTTGCTACGGTATGATTGTGGTAGTTGTTGTATGATTCCCTCATTTATCTTTTCACAGACGTCAGAATCTCTACTAACCTTCGCCTGTCGTCATTTGCGCGTTCTTTTTTGAACCAAGACGGCCACAGCCTTTGCTTCCTTCAGCATTTTCTGATAAACCCCGGTGGGTCTTTTCCATCCTTAATCCACTTACTAGGGACATACTTGTCCAGAGCACGATTTACAGTCTCTTTAAACTTTTGCCCATTATTCCTCGTTGTCCATCTCACTGGAACTAAATGATTGTGATTCATTGTCTAAGTGAGATGTTAACAAGTGCTTATCTGCCCTTTCTAACAGAAGCATTCTCCTAGCCTTCTTGACTGACTTATAAACTTCCGTAACCATAGTCGTAATGATGAGATCATGATCACTAATGCCCGTCTCTATAATGATGCCATCAGTAATATCAGACCTGTTGTTAGCTACAACGTCTAAGATACATCCATTGCGTATGGGGTGCCGAAGACCGAAAAAATGTGATCAAAAGCTCTTTGCAGGCTGCAGTGAATCCATAGGTGCCCCAGTCTACACTAGATAGGTTAAAGTCCTCAACTAATATTATTTGACGTTGGTATCTACGCACTACTAACCGTAGACTGGCTTTGAATAACTCAAGATCTGTGAGAGTGGAATCGGATGGCCGGTAAAAACACACAACAAATAAATTCGTCTCACCAAGATCTGTTAATAAGTGACTAGATAACTTCAGTCACAATCAATTTCAACCTCAATAGAGACAATATTTTTGGCACCTGCAATGAAAACTTCCCCTCCTATCTGCCCTTGCGATAAACATTCCATGAGTCGCTAAATAACTCTAAGATTTCTACTTCGGGTTTTAGTCATCTCTCCTCCCCTCGGTCCCAAGAATAATCGCAGCGTGATAATTCCTCCTGCAGGGCAGTGAATTTGGGAACTTTGTTAGGAATACTTCGACAATTTACTGATAAAATATTGACACTCTAAGTGTCTTTACTCTGAACGCTTTTGGATGTCCCTTTCTGCGAATCGAGCGGCAAATGTTAGTAAGTCATACTACCACTGACTCTTAAAAAAAAAAAAAAAAATGTTGCGCACCTCTGGAGGTTGAGCACGTGACATCAGGGGATGTACTCGTAAGTATGTGGTGGTTATGGTATCATAAAACGGAAAAAGTGAAAATGACATAAAGATTAAAACAGGACACTGCAAGAGGACCGTACGATATCTGAAATCGATAGCTTGAAATAAAAAATCAAACAAAAAGGACCAAACAGGTGGTATATCCTTCAGTTGTTGAGAACGTCGCCACGTACGGAGCGGAAACATGGGAAGTAAACAAGCGACAGCGAAACAATTTGCTTGTGTAAGAAAGAAACTTTTTGAGGCGTATTTGTGGCAAGTCCAAGCTTAACTGTGTACCGAATACATATGACAGGTTATCGGTTTCGATAAATCAGTAACTGACACTATAAAGACGAAACGTCTGAAATGATAAGGACATCTAGAAAGGATGGACGATAGCCGATGGCAAGAGAAAGTGTCACAGTGGATCACAGCGAATCCAAGAAAGCAGCGGTCGCTCAGCGGTCACGCGGTTCCAAACTGAAGTGCGTAGAACCGCTCGGCCACCCCGGCCGGCATGCCAGAGGACTGCAAGAAGGAAACTAATATAATCGGGGGAAGCTCAATATGGGAAGCACCAAGCGGCATCAGCCGTGGAATAACGGCTGTATTCACATGGTGATTATTCAAATATTATTATTATTTAAATTATTATTATTTATATTTTTATTATAATTTACATAAACAGAACAGAGATTTCAGAATCTAACTAGTCTCAACATTCTAAAAATCCTGGATTCCAGAACTCACACTCAATGAAGAAGCGAAAACTTGCCCTGGTAGTCTTGTTCCGATCAGCCCAATCACGTGGCGCCTCGTTCCCCAGCAGGCGTCACACCAAAGCCAAACGTACTTTGCAAAACGCTTGAACCGGTACCTATAATCACTTGATCTCTCAGGCCAATGATGTCCACGTCTCTCCACACAGCCAAGTATATTAATTTACGTCCTTTGCGAAATAGGCAGTACTATCAAAGTTCCTAATTTATTGCTACAGCTACGGTCACAACTAAAAGTGGGAAATGAACGAATAAATGTCCCATCAACATACGCATGTGAGGCATTTTGCTCGTTACTTCCCGTATTTTACTCTTTTGAAGCACCCGTGGTGTAGTGTCAGAGATTAGTAACCAAAACGACCTTGGGCCCGCGTTCGAACACTGCCACTGCTTCAATTTGGAAAAACAAACAAAAACTCATCAGCAATGACGGCCGAAGACTTTCGGTACACAAAGTCATCCTCACAGTGCCAACGGCCTTGTAAAATAGGGCGGAGTAACGGACAGAGGTTCAGAGAACTCTCTTGCCCTTGAGGTGGGACACTGTTAATAAAAGAGGAAAAAGTCAGTAATGATAAACGACGTGAGGCTGCAGAAGGCAATGAAAACCACTACCATAAAACACGTAAACTACAGGAAATGCCGCCAGTAAATGAAGAACTGCCATGATGATCTCTCCATAGGCGAAAGAATCAGGACTTGTCCCCCATTCGGATCTCCGGGAAGGGACTGCTGTGGGGGAGGTGATCATGAGAAAAAGAATGAATAACCAACGAAAGCATAAAATTATAGAAGTCGGACGTGGAAGCTAGAAAATATGAAAAGGGAAAAGCCAAGACTCATTCTAGATATAGTCAGTAAGTGAAAAAAAACATAGGTTTTTAGTCAGAAGAGTATAGCGTACTGTCAGAAGCAGCAGAAAATGGAATCAATGGAATAGGTTTCGTTATGAATAGGAAGGTAGGACAGATAATGAGCTAGTGTGAACAGTTCAGTGACAGGATTGTTTTCATCAGAATCGACAACAAATACACACCGTCAGCAATGCGTCACGTATAAATGCCGACGTCACAAGAGAAAGAGAAAATATATGAGGATACTGAATGCGTAATTCGGTACGTAAAGAAAGATGAAAATTTAATAGTGATGGGGAATTACAGTGCGGTTGTACGAGAGGGAGTAAATGAAAGAGTTATGGAGAATATGAGCTTGATACACTAACTGACTTCTGTATAAATTACAGCTATTAATAGCGAACACTGTTCAAGAATCACCAGAAAACGAGGAATACTTGGGGAAGGCCGGGACATACAGGAAGATTTAACTTAGATTACATCATTATCAGGCACAGATTTCGAAATCAGATATTGGATTGTAAGACGTACCCCAGGACAGATGTAGACTAGAAAGTTATAAAGAATGTAGCAACCAGTCGCGGAAACATAGTTTGTTTACCCTGTTGAAAATCGATTTCGACTGATATCAGTCATCATCAGTGCATCTTTATAACCAATACATGCCATAAATTGAAGTACTTATGGCATGAATCGGTTAGAAAATGCACCGGTGATGACTGATATCAGTCGAAATCGATTTGCAACAAGATAAATAAAGTATGTTTCCGCGACTGGTTGCTACATTCTTTACAATTTTATATTCCACGGTTGCTGCACAGAAAGGGAACCTTATGGAGCCCAACATTCAGATATAGACTATATCACAAATTGGTAAAGATGGAGAGTAGGCTCAAGTTCAAGAAACTAGTCAGGAAGAATAAATTTCAAACAAGCGGAATACATGAGTATTTAGAAATTAGGAGATATGCTTAAAGTTCCTTGAGGCTATAGATACTGCAGTGATGAATAGCTCAGTAGGCATTTCAGTTGAAGAGGAATGGACATCTCTAAAGAGGGCAAACACAGAAGTTGGAGAGAGAAACCCAGATACGAGAAAAGTATCTGTGAAGAAACGATGGGTAACAGAAGAAAAACTTCAGCTGACAGACGAAAGAAGGAAGAAGAAAAATATTCGGCGAAATTCAGGAGGGTCAGTCAATAAATAAACAGACAAATGGTCTGGGGGAAAAACTGTTAGTTGGGCAAGCTTGGCACTTTTATGGCTTTAAGTTGGCTTCACTGGGATAATACCTGATCAGCTGATGTATCGGCATTGTTTTGGTTATAACCTGAAAAATACATTTCAAGATGGTGAGTCCGCCTGAAACATCCATATTAGTGGGACACCGATCTGTTATTCGTTTTTTCTTGCTGAAGGCGAGAAACCAGTGAATATATACTGTAGAATGTATAAATTTTATGGTGAAGGTTGTGTGAATTGTGCTAATTTTTACAATTGGGTAGAGTAGTTCAAAAATGGTCGCGACTCAGTGACTGACGAACACCGTTCTGGTCGATCAATTGCAGTTTCAACTCCCGCACTTGGAAAGTCGAATTGATAACATCATCCATGTCGACCGCCATGTGACTGTGGAAATATAGTTGATAAGGTACATGTTAGTACTGGTACAGTTCATAACATCATCTGTAACAAGCTAAAGTACTGCAAAACATATGCAAGGTGGATACCAAAGGAGTTGACGCACATACACGAGGAAACAAAGTTGAGAGTGTGCCAGGAGTGATACGAACATTATCAAAGAGAAGGTGAACACTTCCTCAACAAAATTTTAACTTGTAATGAAACTAGGGTTCACTATTATGAAACAGAATGAAAAAGACAAAGCATGGAGTGGAAGTACACCAACTCACCTCTCAAGAACCCATGCAATGAAGCAGAAAAAATCATGTTGACGGTGTTTCGGAATGCTAATGGTCCAGTTTTTTGTGATTATCTCGACGAGCAGCGTGCAATGAACTGCCAGTACTACTCATATTTGCTTTTAAACAAGGTGAAGCCAGCCATGAGAGAGAGACGTCGTGGATCTCAGAGGAGAAGTGCGATTCTCCAGTAAGACAACGCACATCCTCATACTGCTCAACCAACCCGTGAAACAATCGACAAAATGGGCTGGGAAGTACTCTCTCATCCCCCTTACAGTCCTGATTTAGCACCTAGTGATTTCCATTTGTTTGGTGCAGTGAAGTACTTTACGTGGTGAGGGGTTCCAGGACAACGAGGACGTGAAAAAGTTTATGGGAAAACATCAAGGTAAAGAGCTCTTTGCCGCCAGAGTAAAAAAGTTCGTAGCCCGTTGGAACGAGTGCATAAATGTTCAAGGGGATTAAGTTGAAAAGAAGAAAAAGTATTGTCTTATAAAAATAAACGCTTTTTTCTCCAGACCAAAGTGTCTTTTTAATTAATGAATGACCCTCGTACAAATAACTTAAGAATGAAATAAATAGGAAGCGAAGATAATGCGAAATGGCTACATGAAAAATATAAAGAAATCGAAAAAGAAATGATCGTCGGAAAAACTGGCTCTACGTATAGAAAAGTCAACAGAACCTTCGGAGAAATTAATAGCAAGGACGGTAACATTAAGAGTGCAAGGGGTAGAATGAACAGTCTAATGAGTACAGAATATGAACTGCGAGTAAAGAGAAGAAACGCAAAAGTAGTAAGAAGCTTCAGAAATGGGAACAGCGAGAAACTTAACATCGGAATTATTGCTCAAGAAGTAGATGACGTTAAGGTATTCGGCTACATAGGGAACAAAATAACCCAAGACGAACGGAGAAAGTAGGACATAAAAAGCAGACTATCACTGGCAAAAAGAAATTCCTGGCCAAGAGAAGTCTATTAGTACCAAACATAGGTCCTAATTCGAGTAAGAAATATCTGATGATATATGTTTGAAGCGTAGCATTCTACGACAACGAGATACGCACTGTGTAAGAACGAGGACAGAAGAGAATAGGAGAATTTGAAATGTGGTGGTACAGAAGAATGTTGAAACTTGGTGGACTGCTAAGGTAAGGAATGAGGAGGTCCACTGCAGAATCGACGACGAATGGAGTAAATGGCAACACTGACAATATAAAGGGACACATTTTTTAAGATCTCACGGAATAACTTCCATGGTAGCAGAGGGAGCTGTAGAAAGTAGAAACTATAGTGGAAGACAGATTTTGGGATACATCCAGTACGTAACTGAGGATGTAGTTTGCAAGTGCAACTCTGAGATGAAAAGTTTAGCACATGAGAGGAATTCGTGGCGGGCTGCATCAGAAAAGTCATATGAAAAGATTCGGCCCAGTATTCTGCTTCTGATGCGGTTCCTGGCGTATGGAAAATCAGGGAAATGAGTAAAGGCCGATCAGTTTCCGTTCGAAGGTCGTACAGCCCAGGACCGGTGCTGCTCCAGCAGGAAAATCCTGTAATGTGTGATTCTCGTGGCGTGCAGATGACAGTACCGCATTCAAACAAGAGAACAAAGGGTATTTTATGATATTAGTTTATATTCAAACAAGAGAAAAGTGGTTAGTTACCAACTGATTACGTTAGTACACAATAAGGAGCGTGTTGCACAATTTTCTGAACTTTGTTAGGCGACTGATTTGTTTCCTAAGCTTTTAGGAAGAATATTTTAACGTGTAATTAGGCTGACTGGCTCACGCTGTTTCTTTTCTTTTGTAAATGAACAATTATCAACAATTTTATCAGTTTTTCAAAACTTTTTACCCTATAGCTCAGTCAGTATTGTAATAGTACATTTTCATATTGACTAAGTTTGTTCTTATCGATTCGGTATGACTGAGCAAGTGAATGTGAGTGAAACTAGCAAAGAGCGATTGTAAATCCAAATGGAACTGCATTTTATACACTTTCGCTTTAAGTGTTTTCACCACATTCGTCTCTGACTATTTTAGCAAGGGTATTAATAACCACGTTCTTGAATGCTAGAAATCCACGAGCACACACACACACACACACACACACACACACACACACACACACAAAAAGGCGCGCACCACCGTTAGAAATAACCAACGTCTCATTGAAATAACCATTTCAGAACTCGACGGAAGTGATTTAGGAAAACTAAGAAGACTTACATTAGGAAAGTAAAATTTCTGTTTCGTCTTTTTATCTTTTTACACTCCTGAAACCTACTCTAGAACGCAAGTTGTAATAATAAGGAGTACGTCACATCACCTGGCAGTATGTTAAAGACTGTTCCACTCTTCTCTCTCCTGTAGTTTCACATGCTTTTTCTATCAAAAACGGGAAATGGTCTTATGTATGTGTTAGAGGTTGATCCACTGAAATATCTTGACCGTTCTTTTATTGCTGCATACGAGTATTTACGTAATGTGGTTGCCCAGCTTGAACTGTGACTGTTATTACGTTTCCATAAAATGTGCATATAAGGGAACCCAGTGAAGCCCCATACTATCCCGGAAACCACTTAACATAACAGTATTCTCCAGTCATCCAAATTTTTAAAAACTTTTTTGTGTTGAAATTTTATCGCAACATACCTGTAATATGCAAAGACTATTTGTAAAATGTGATATATGTGGTGTTAATAGTGCTTTGCTAATATGTATCTAACTTATGTAAGGAAATATGTGAAATGTATAGTTTTCTAAATAATATTTTGTAATGGGCTGATGAAATGAAAATGTTTGCATGTGTAATTTTATATATTTGTGCAAGTTGTCATTTGTGTATAATGGTACACACACAGGGACAATGTGTAGGGTATGTGTTATGTAAAGATGGATTGCTTTTGTACTCTACGAAAGTTACTGTGGGAAGCGTAAAAGATGGCTTGGATTTTTGATGTGCTATCTGTAGAGCGAGCCGGAACGAGAGGACACAAGTCTGTCGGCAGCAGTGAAATAGGCAGCACTCGGACGGGATAGACAATGCGTTGCTTGGTGTTTGTTGCACAATAGCCTCTGTGACGTCGGCTGAATTATTACTGGTTTGGCACAAGTTTTTGGCCTATGTTATGGATATTACAACGACTCCAACAATTAATAACTCTACACTTCAAGAAATTTGTACGTCGTACCATGGGCAGTGTAGCCACCATTAACATCCGCCACAACTAACGCTTACAGCCAATAGGTTATGAGTAGTATAATTACAATTATAAAAGCGTGAGACATTAATTCGAAATGAACTTCTTTTGAATAATTATTGTGTTAAACGTAAAATTTGTTCACCCTGTTGTTTATTCCTAATCGTTCACCTAGATAGTGCAAGAAATTTGAAGTGTTTTATTCAGTATCTACAAACACTAATTTTCATCTATGAATAAATATCTGAAAACAATTGTTGTTAACTAATTTTTTAAAGTGAAAACGACTAAATGAGTTTTAAGTAAAGCATATATAAAATTCTTTCATTTGTAAATGAAATTCAGTAATGTGGATCAGTAACACTGAAGTGTGAGTGCACATAAATACTGAATGACGAAGTACAAAGAGTGATGAATAGAAAATCGCTCATGCTCGTAGAATATTTGAATATTTAATTTTTTCGTTATATAAAATGCAGACATGGAAGTCTCACTTCGTAAAATTCTTTTTTTTTATTTTTTTTGCACGAAATAATATTAAAACTACATGGTCTTTCTAGATCAAAAGTATATATGTATGTTGGTGTAGAGGATGAAAGAATCTTATGACTTTCTCAGAACTATATCCTTCAAGTTATATTTATTTGTGCAGTTATATTAGAGAGCAGCAGGAACATAGGTTAAAATTTCTTCTGCATCTTTTCCAAGCATTTTTTTTTTGCCTAGATAGTCTGGCGATCGTAAATCCTTTAGACAAACCACTTAATGAACTTGGTACAGAAAGGTCCTGGATTCAGTACTATTTCATTTTTACTGCGTCTCTTTCTAACAACTAGGAAACTCCTTTGAAAATGAAATAATAGTCTAATGCCTATATCCATTAGTCATACATCACGATCAAATCCTGTAAAAGGGTAACGTTATACTACAGGCACAATTCCCGTATAACAGTGTTATACGTGGTTCCTCATGAACAGGACATTCATTAGCTTCTTACACAGCAAACATCCTTTCACAGGTGCAACATTATGAAAATAGTACTAATATAATAGTATCCGGTAGTGTTATAGTGGCTTTTCCATTAGCAGGACTATTTCTTCTGTTGCAGTATGGTGTTATATGTGGCACCTCGTGATAGGACCTTTTACAATACTAAAGAGTCCAGGAGCAGCTTAGTACTATTTTACATACCACTGATAGGTAGGATTCATTGAAAGAAGTACAAAGTTTTCAGGGTCACGAATTTGCTATAACAGTTAGGAGGAAGACAGAGCAGTGAAAATAGTAATGTATGTGGTTCAAACAGTTATTGGAAATGGACAAAGGAAAGTAAACGCAGTATAAAGAAGTAAAACAGGAGGGTTTTCCTGTAAACAGTGATAATGAGCAAGACACAGAGGGATCAGTCGTGCTGTTAGAAAAACAGTTAGGAGATGTGGATCATGGGGATGAACCTTTTATGCTGTCGATTCCATCTCAGATTAAGGAGGAAGACAAAGGAGTACAAACTAGCTCTGCGGAAAATAGGCAACTTTCGATAGACGCCTATGCATTGCTACAGAGTATGAATACACATCTAATAGCACAAAACAAAAACACTGAAGTATAAACTAAGAACTCGAAAACCCATCTAAAATTAGTCAGGAGCAGGTTATACTCACTAAAAAACTGAGTGAACAAATGTAAAACAATAACCACGAGTTAGAAAAGGTAAAGAACAAAATAGGTTTCCTACCTGAGGAACTCGTTAATATCAAGAAACATGTAAAAAATTAGATGATACTGCTAGTACAATTCAGGCAGAAGTCGTTGACATTAATGATGCTTTTGAAACTGAAATGCATAAAATACAAGAACAGGTCGAACCCATGGTGAAATCTTAAGTTGAGGGAAAGGTTTCCCAGGTAAAGAAAGAAATGAATAAAGTTAACGAAGAACAGATGTCTCAAATACGAGTAACTGTTGAAGAGGATGAGAAAATTCAAGGAAAGAAAGTAGAACATTTCGAAGAGCAATTTTGTAGCATCACTTCCAGTATTCAGGAGAAAATAAAGAAAGATCAAGTGCAATAGTACATAGGTTGTAGACAGAACAGCAAATAACAAGCTACTTGACGGCGAATAAAAATTCGACCCTTGTCGAAAACACAATGGGTTCTACTCTGTGCAGTTTATAAAGAACTATGTAAGGTTGTTTCCTGAAAACCTTAGAGACTAGGAAAAAGTAAACATTGTGATTAGTGGTGTAGCAGGAGATACTAAATGATGGGCGATTAACCTAAGCACTGAAGCAATGACCTTCGGTGAATGTAGACAAAAGTTTTTGGACGGATATTGGTCCGAGAAAACACAAACAGTCTTTAGCGTGAATATATAATGGTTAGAATGTTTTGTGAGACATGCTATAGGAAGCTGGCTCACTTATGGAACCGTAGGTGTGATTCCGAAATTATATGAGAACTCTGGAAGAAATTACCAGAAGATTCCAATTGATACGTCGTAGTAAAAATAGAACTTCTTCTTCATTTTTAGAAAAAGTAATTGACGATGACCACTGGCGAGAAAATCAGTTTCTGCCAGAATTACAATAGTAGGAACAATCGAAATAACAGCAATGGCGAGCAGAATGATAACCAAAATCAGGTTAACACTGTTCAGTGAGGAAGAGGTAGATAAAGATCTTCCTCTAACAATCGCTGAAGACGTACTAGACCGCGAAATTATTCCAATAGAGAGGAGGAAAACTAATAATCGCAAACATTATGAGTCGGATGTATGCGGAAACAAGACGCAGTAGCCCGCAAACGCAGAAAAAATTGTCAACATAACCAGAGGAGCTTTGGTACTCCGCTACACTATAAGGATGCGACACTGGGCAGTAGGCACGCCGCCAAAGATGGTATACAGAGCGTGAATCACAGCCGGCTAGCAACAGGCGCCCTTCGTGCGCTGAGGGGCAATTGTGGCAAGTAGACTATCAGTGTCGTCACAGAGCCGGTCACTGAACTGGGGCCGGCCGCGGTGGTCTAGCGGTTCTAGGCGCTCAGTCCGGAACCGCGCGACTGCTACGGTCGCAGGTTCGAATCCTGCCTCGGGCATGGATGTGTGTGATGTCCTTAGGTTAGTTAGGTTTAATTAGTTCTAAGTTCTAGGGGACTGATGACCACAGATGTTAAGTCCCATAGTGCTCAGAGCCATTTGAACCATTTTTGAACTGAACTGGGACCGCAATCAGCTGATGCAGTAAGTAAGCGAGTAGACGTTGATTCAGTCGTTATACCTAGTTCAGAGGCAATGGACAGACAAGTTGCAGTAAATAAAAAGGAAGATAGTGGTACTACGACCGCAAATGTGGCTAGGGATAGCAACAAAGTTGACGAGAAAGATTTTTTTAATGGAGCCGCACGGATTTCGCAAGCTGCCAGTGTAAATGAATACAAACGCACCGCGCAAAGGAAGCGTGTAGCTGACGTTAGGGTAAATGAAGAGGTCGAGGGTGGACGCGCATTGGAAGATAAAAATTTGCACGTCATTGAAGAGTCATTCCATGACGACGAATATGTAAAAATTGTTTCTGTCATTCACAAGTCTGACTATAAAAAAATGAATTTGTGCGACTGATAGAAATCCACAAGGATTAGAAAGTATAAGACGTGCAAGGTGATGATGTCATAGAGGATGAGGCAGGCAGAAGCGAATTAAAACGTACTGAAAATAGTCTGACTGCTAATGAAGATACACAATAGGAACTCGTTACTGTCGAACGAATTCAAAAGTGCATGAACTATGAATGAAATTGAGAATGGCTGTCATGTTGGAACCCGACAGTGATACTGAAGATGCTGATATAAGTGAAAACGAAGATATCATTCGATCAAGTGGTTCAGAATCAGAAGAAAATAAGTTCATTGAAAACCTCTGTCCTATAGAAACAATAAGGCCAGAAAATGAGATTATTCTGTGCGAAAAGTTGTCGGAACGAGGTATCAAACATGAAGAAGATGTTACTCAAGAAGAAAGAAAAACGCTAGAAGATAGTAAGGTGAAAAAGGAATAGTTTCGATGCAATATCCAGAAGACACAACGGAGCCAAAGAAAACGGAACAACCGGACGAAATAATTAGTAGCACCCAACAACTGAAGATCGTGAAAGAGTTTGCGATCAGAAAGAAGAAAGAACCACCTGTCACGGATTTAAAGAAATGAACGCCATTTCACGGGAAGACGCAATGGTAGGTCAAGACTTACTGCGGGAAGAACAAGAGGATACGGGGGTGAAAGTAAGTAAATAAATCATGATACCGATAGAGATTTGTGGCTGTAAAATTAGAGACTTACTGGACACTGGCTCTCAAATTAGTGCTTTATCTCAGTCCTTTTACTGCTAGATAAATGACAAACCAGTGGAAGATTGCGTGGTTGGTGGGTTGAACTGGGGGAGCGAATCAAACAGCGAGGGCATCGGTCCCATCGGATTAGAGAAGGACGGGAAAGGAAGTCGGCCGTGCCGTTTCAAAGGAACCAACCCCCCATTGCGTGAAGCGATTTAGGGAAATCACGGGGAACCTAAATCAGTCCAGTGTGACAACCTGTGCTCCACCTCGCACTGTGTTTTCCATTTGTTCAGTTGAAGTATAATGTTCTAGACTCAGCACTTGTTGGTCAGTGTAATCACATCGATGCATTAATTTCTGAATTACAAGAGAAAAGAAAACTAATAATTTTTTTCATTAGTGCATACTGATGCAGAAAATTATTTAAGAACTATTTTTTCGTACACCACATTCATGATTCATTATGGTTGTGACAACCACATTTGAGCGAATTTATTTGTCGCGCCTACAAGTTAAACGACATTTTAGTCATGAATAGTAAAAGTTAATCGGGACGAGATACACATTGTATAACTGTGAGTAAAATGGGAGGCCTTTTTTCTTATAATTGTAAAATGTCCCCTGGAGAGTACAATATCTGTATTTTTCAGTTTTTTAGCAGTTTATAATTCTTCTAAGACATTCCAGTGCATGATCAGAAACATTTATGTTACGAAGTTAAAAATCCGAAAAACAACTATAGTAAAATACGAACATACTAAATGAATAAGTGAAGTATTGTATAAAATTATGATGCCGCGGGACCGGCGGGGTTATTGCCGGCATAGCGTTTCTCCACCAAAATACCAGCTGAACACAGCCGTGTAGACGTAGTAGATAGCTTTGTGGAAAATAAGTTTCCGTTGTGGAAGGCTCCTGGAATTTACCGAGGCGCATTTTCGTCTCTGGGGCGGCACAGGTGCGATATATCTTCACACGGTCTAAAACACCTCCTTTTTGCCTCAGCAACTCTGCAGTCAACAGATTTCTGCCCTTGCGCCAAGAGAGTTCTAGCGTTCTCTTGGCAGTCTAGCATTTTATTTGACTTCTTTGGCGACTGTTTTACTCCTCTATGCGACGACTAATTCGTAATATTTTACTGTAAGAGTAATTATTTATTCTTAAACGTATTACATGCTAAGGAAACCTCTTAGATTAATTTAAAATAATAGCGTATACATTGTAACTACGATTGTACTGGGTAACATTCCCTGAGGTGGGTAGAAATATGTACATATACAGAGAGCTGTGGTATCACGTACACAAGGTATAGAACGGCAGTGTATTGGCGGCGACGGCGTTTGTACTCGGTTGATTCATGTGAAAAAGTTTCCGAATTCATTTTGGCCGCACGACGGGAATTAAAAGACTATGAACGCGGAATGGTAATTAGAGCTAGGAGCATGGGACTTTCAGTTTAGGGAAACGTTAGGGAATTCAATATTCCTAGATCCACAGTGTCAAGAGTGTGCTGATTCCCAAGAAACACTGCGTGAAATAATCGCAGATATCAATGTGGGACATCGGATGAACGTATCCGCGAGTACAATGCTGTGAAATTTGGCATTAATGGGCTGTGGCTGCAGACGACCGACGAGAGTGCCTTTGCTAATAGCACGACGTTACCTGCAACACCTCGCCTGGGCTCGTGACTGTATCGGTTGGACCCTAGACGACTGGAAATCTGTGACGTGTTCAATCACTAAGAGCTGTTATTGGATTCGAGTGGCGCAGACTGCATGAAGCCATGGACGCTAGTTGTCAATAAGGCATTGTGCAAGCCAGTGGTGGCTTCATAATGGTGTGGTTGTGTTAAGATGGGATGGAATGAGTTCTCTGGATGTTCGGCTACTTGGACACCATCTGCATCCGTTCATGGACTTCATGTTCCCAAAGAGTGATGGAATTTTTGTGCATGACAATGCGCCGTGTCACCAGGCCACAGTTGTCCGCGATTTACTTGAAGAACATTTGGACAGTTCGGGCGAATCATTTGGCTAGCCAGATCGTTCGACATGAATCCTATCGAGCTTTTGCGGGACGTAATTGAGAGGTCAGTTTGTGCACAATATCCTGCTCTGGAAGAACCTTCGTAATTACGATCGGCTACGGAAGCAACATGGTCATTACTTCAGCAGGTAACTTCCGACGACTTGTCAATTCCATGCCACGTCGAGATGCTGCATTGCACCGGGAAAAAGCCGGCCCGACACGATGTTAGGAGGCATCCCTCGACTTTTGTCACCTCAGTGTAATTTAGTTTCGTCTTAAACTGCAACTTATTGTAAAATGCATTAAAATATAAGTTTACATTTTGAACTGGGGTAGAGCGGGTATCAGTACAAGTTTCCTTTTCACTTTTATTCATTTCGCTTCAGTTAATGGTACATTAGAGAGATGAAGTTTTAACTTGAGTTACTCCAGCTGGCTTTGGTGACGTGTGCAAGCTCCAGGAGAGACTTCCCTCCCGAATGCCTGGTGTGTGACTCGTCTTAGATGACCCAGCATTAAATAACATAGTATTGTGTTCGATCCGGTTATCCGGTCCCAGGTCTCCATGATTTATCGATACCGCATGAGGCAGTCTCCGAAAAAAGAATCGGTTGGTTTTCACGCTCTGTCTGTAACAGCCTCGTCGTTGAAGGGGCATAAAATCCCTACGTACAATAACTGCATATTGTATCAGCGTTATTTTTACAAGTGACTAGTCGTGAACGACCGTAAAATTGGCGGAAAAACTTCTGGGAGGACTATTTACTTGTAGTGAAATCTCGTTCTCAAAGTTAATGTCTGACCACTAATCAAGCCAGATAATGGTTTTGTGATTATCACAGTTGTAAAAGATAGAGACAACCTTCCCTCGGGTAGTTTTCATGTCGGAATACTGCTGTATTACGGTGGCACTTACATCATATTGTTTAAAATTTTTGGTACATTTTCTCGGCTGCCCTTCCATTTTTGATCAGTTAAATTTAAACATAATATGAGTGAAATTTGAGCTTAGTACGAGAAGGGAAACTGGAGCTTATGGGCCTCTAAAATTGGAACAATGCAGAAAAAAGACAACCATAAGTTTTCAAAATATCTATTAGGAATGAAAAAATTCATTCATTACTTAGTATAGACATGTTGTGCTCTTTAGTTGTAACCTTCCATTTCCTAATCGGCCTACTGGACTGTCATATAACTGACCGTGATTGCATATGCCTAACGAAATTTTACAGTGAATAAGGCCATTGTTATCGAAGGAAAATAAGGCCTACTAGTTGGAGGGAAGTGTACAACAGTGTCTTCTTAGGGAAGAATCTACTCTAAACGTATGCTAAATACTGATGATAGTTTTGAAATGGGTAGAATAGAGTGCCATCGTTCACGAACCGCACAGGGGGAAAAAGGGTACCACGTAATATTTACTACAAAAATCACTGATAACACAAAGAAACACTGATTAACCAAGAAAGGGATAATTAAACGGTCGCCAGCCCACTACGGCAGTGGATCTTCAGAATCTGGAGAAAGTTAATGGCAAAGATATTTAAGCAAACAATCACTGGCGTGGCAACAGAAGGTTGTGACCCTTTTCCACAGCACAACAGTTCACGAGAAAATAAGTGAATCAGAAAGCACTGAGTTTGCAGTCATTTATTCTGAAACACAAAATTTTGAAATTAACGTTAAATGAAATTACTGGTTAAATAAATGACTGGCTTAACTTAAACTTCGTTATGTAAAAATGACTTTCAGTAACCTCAGTGTAACGTAATGAAAAATTTGGAAAAAGGCAAGAATTTTACTTTTGATTATTGAAAGACTGAACTCATTTTACTTTACGCAAACGAGCAACTGATTTTTTTTTAAAGAACAATAAAATACATACCAAGCCAGCAAAAGTCACTCGCTAAGCTAAATACAGAATCAATTAAATTGCACACTCTTAATTAGTGCTGTTTCTTTTGTTATTAGTTTTGCCAGTGACATTTTACTTTACTTTAAGTAACTTCTGTCATGCAATACAAGAATGAACAGTTACCGAGGCAGAAAATTTAGACTGAATGTAGTCAGTACCAAAGACACAAAACTGACAGTAACATTTAATGAATTTTCATATTCACACGAAACTGGGTGATTGCATGGAATGGATAGGGACCCTGCTTGGTAATAATGTCTGAGGACAATGACAACACAGCTGCCCTATAAGTTTTAACTATTGCAACTTATTAATCAAGTTATTCATACTTTGTGAAATAAATGTTGCTTGGAAAAGCCTCTAAATTACTGTTTGTTAGTTAACATTCGTACGATGTTGTAGCTGTGTGGACGACGAAAAATGTAGCCGACGACTATTCTGAGCTGTTGTTGTTGTTGCTGCTGCTGTTGCTCGATGAGAAGAACAACGAGCCGTCTCCAAAGCCACAGATAATTATGGGACAGGCAATAGTGGGAATTGCAGCTTCCCCCGCCTGTCCATTCCTATTGTGCTCTTAATACTCGCGCTTTAACAAATCAGGCGCGTCTAAACTGGCGCGAGCATAGCTCCACGCCGCGGCTGCTGGAACGCCCAACAAACGCTTCCGCAGTCTTTCATCACTCAGACTAATCAGCCCTCCCTTCCGCTCACAAAGCGACAGACTCTACACACACAAAGTTAACAACGATACACCCACTACCATTTCGCTGATGCTATCGATACATTTCAATAAAGCAATCACCCAGAAATTTACAATATTTTGATTATAATTTCAACCAGTTAAATACAGTCAAAATTAAATTCTCTAGTACATCGATAATGTATTAAATATAGTTTCTGTAATATATCTAACAGAATCAAAAGTACAGCGCAAGTTATCAACGGGTATTAAACGGCGGAAACTGGATGGTGCAGACGGTATTATATCTGCATTTTCTGTGTTACACAGTCCCGTTACCTAAATGCTGTCTTATTTCAGGGATCATGGTGGTCAGGTGGCGTAACGAGTCAGTGGACCTCAGATAGATGAAGAGAGAGAGCAGAGCGACACAAGCCGTTGATTCTTACGATCTAACCCGCAGCACGGCAGTCGACATTCACTTCCGAGAAAAGGAAGCGTTCGTAGCAAGAACAAAATCTTAGGTTTGTGTACATGAGAATATATATTTTCTTGGATATTACTCGCATGAAAAAATGGTAATGAATTGATATCTGTAAAACAGACGTTAATAGTTTTCTTTCATAATCTGTGGGTGTATACATTAACTCTGCATTGAAACGTCGTCCTAGAAAACTGGAAACTGATGCTTCATTGAAGAAAAACACAGGAGTTGAAATACTGTATACCAAAATGTAAGCTCTTTTAACAGCAATGAATGCAAATACAAAATATATATTTCATTATAACAAATTTCTGTGGCACTGATCACAGATCCTAGACGTACATAATCATTCACTACCTCCACAGCCGTTAAGCAACCTATAACTTGGGCTTGACCAGAGCTTTGCCCATTAATAATAGTTAGGCCTCCTTCATACGTTTTATCTCTAGACTGAAGTTTAAGCTAATAGTCTTCATTCTGGAGAACAGGTCACTAAATTCTATTGTACTTCTTGCAACGAGGGAAGAAACAAAGGCTAGATTATTAAAATTCTACCATACCAGCGACCCAGTGGGCTCCTGCTGAAAAGATTATGAAATACAACAATTTTGTAAGTTACGTATTCCTGCACTTGCTGTATAGATTTTACACAAAAATGAATTTGAAAATATACAAAGTATGTATACAACTACTTTTAGTACCAACAGATTTAATCATATTTCGATTGTTTAAGTTGTATGGAGAAGAGGAAGCAAAATTTGTCTATGAAACTCTCGCAGATTGGGACTTCCACTCCTACGTGAAAATATTAAACCTCATCTCATTAAATTCTAGCAAGTTCAGAAGTGTGTCATTTTTGAGTGAAAATATTTCGTTATATGATTTCTGGTGTTTATCTCAAAGGCTTCAGAAGCGTTTATGGGAAAGAATGAGCGACACATACTCCAGACTGTATCGAATCTTACAAAAAATCATAAAGCACTGTGTGATGTTAATAATACCAAATTGCCATTTAATCCAGAAAAGTCAGGGAACACTTGGATTAGGTCGATACGTCTCGAATCCTCTTATTTATTTCAGACAGTTTGAAAGGACAGCACGCTACAAAGGAATACTTGCCATGCTTCTCGGGGAAGTATCATGCTTCGGAAACTATCCATTATCCAAGGTTTTTCAAAGCATTATGTACACAAGGTTGTCTATTGTGTTAACTTTGAATACGCTTTACAAAATCCATCATCATAATTAGTCCTAATTAGTCTACTGAATCAAAAAATATTATAGTCAATGCACGGAATGATCAAGCGTAACCCTCAGACTGAAATATTAATAAGATTCGATCAAGATGCCGATAAAATCTCTGAAATTATGATTAACGAAATGTGTAATTTGCTTCCATAAAAATGAGACTACCACCACGAGTTCCTTAAGATAGACCACCACAATTGCATGAAAATGAGGATTTCTACAATTCTCTACACCTAGCCATGAAAGTGAATGTTGTAAGTGATCAGGAGGTGAGCGACATCTAGAATAAATTATTTACAAAAAACGTGAATCAGAAATAGTATGTGTTTCTGTTTATACCTAAGCATTGCCATAAGTTTACAGAAAATAAAATGAGACATCAAATAATAGGAATTTGTAACCTTGGATGTATTAGTGTCCGGATGGACGTTAATGCATGATTGAGGATTCAGAAACCCCCACTGTTGTTTCTGTTGTGGCTTTCAGGCCGAAGACTGGTTTGATGCAGCTCTCCATTCAACTCTATCTTATGCGACCCCCATTCATCTCCGAATAACTACTGCAACCCCCATCTTTCTTAATCTGTTTTGCTGCATTAATCTCTTGTCCTCCCTCTACGATTTTTATCCCCTCCCCCACCCATCCCTCGTATATTAAACTGATTATCGCTTGATGTCCCACAATGTGTCCTAGCAACTGATCCCTTTTTCGGAAGGTTGTGCCTCAGATTCCTTGTCTCCTGCATTATATTAAGAACCTCCACATTAGTTACGTGATCGACACGTCCAATCTTCAGTAACGGGTCTGTTTATAAATAACTTTCTGCTACCAGTGCCGATTTTTTTTTATTTATGTTTTACGCATTTCTGGAAATGACTCCCATTTTCAAGTGTGTATTTCTGTGTACTGTTTCAGTTAATCGTAATGTTTTTGATGAGTGAGTTTGTGTGGCTGCCTTTACTGGAATAAATAACAAATGGGCAGTTGTTATCAATTTTATGTGTAACAGTGGCGAAATCTGGAAGAATGTAACACAGTTTTCTTATGGTCCATTTGTGCAGAGTCACACACATGTTAAACATCACTCACAACTCCCAGTGCACAGTACATACTGAGAGTAACTTCCACAAACAAACAGATACAAAGATGTTTTAGATGTAGTTGGAAGACATAATGTTACATATCCTCCACAGATATACTTTTATACAGAAGGTATTTATCTTAACAGTATGGATTTGCTTACATTCATTTAGCAATGGTGTTTAATTCTATGTAAAATGACATACGGCCGGGAGAGTGGAGTGCTCACACATTCCCCTCCAGATTCGCATCCAGTGATGCCTCTGGGCTTTCCTTGCCTACTCGGGCAGCGTTTTCTTTCTTTTTTTTTTATTTCCACTTGTTACTACTTTTATTTAAGTATACTGTCAAAGCATCTGAAGAAAATAACCGATTCACTTCCAAGTTTTTCATTTAACAATTTGTCTTCGTATATCCCGTAACGTGTACATACCTTCACTTCCTCTAACAAATTCATTTCATGCCTTTTATGTAGTCGATGGAGTATTTTGACATTTTGCTCTATTTTTCCAAATGGCTGTCCTGTATTGTGTATGTGTGTAAGCTATTGCTGATGTTGTGGGTCTGTTGTGTTTGTAGGCTTTTATGTGCTCTATGTACCTGATATTGAAATTACGGCCTCTTTGTTCTAGGTAGAACATAGAGAATTCCTGGCACGTTACTTTGTATATTCCAGAGTCCGAGTATGGGTTAAGATTACACATTACATTATGTATTAATTTTTGTTGCAGTTTATTACATGTAGAAAACGCTACTGTTGCTTCGTGAGTTCTTAGACTATTTGCTATCTTCTGCGATGTACTGCCAAGGAATGGGATGCTAGATTTGGATTTGTTTTTGTCTTTTTCTTCTGTGGTGCACTTTGTGTTTGGGTCTTTCGTCAGTTTGTTGAGGGCTGTGTCAAACATGGAAACATTATAATCATTAGCAACTGCAATCTTATTCACATGTTAACCATACTTATTTCTTTTTGCATGTTTTCTTGGTTCATAGGTATTTTAGTTGATCTGCATGCCACCTTTTTATAGATGTCTGGGTGAAATCGGGTTGCAGAGATTGTGGTGCAGGTCATTGTATTTTTCCTGTAAAATTTGAACGTGCATGTGTTGTTGTTTCCTGTAAAACTTAGGTACAGGTAATTGCTGCTTTTGTTTGTTCGTGTTCCACTGTCAATGTAACTTTCTCATGTAGATTACTGAAGCAATTCAGAATGTCTGTTATGTCTATAGCATCACCTTTCACTAACAGTAGTGGGTCATCTACATTTCTGCTATAAAAATTAGTTTTTGTTTTCACAGGTTTCTTGCTTGTTAAACAAATTTTGTTCCAAGTGATTTATTTATATCTCAGCTATGCTACCTGATATAAATGATCCCACGTAATTTGGAAGAACATGTACTTACAGTTTTCTTATGATCCATTTGTGCAGAGTCTATGTTAAAAATCACTCACAGCTCTCAGAACACGGTACACATCGAAAATAGCTTACATAAACAAACAGTTATGAAGATGTTTATAGATGTAGTTGACAGAGGTAATGTTACATGTCCTCCACAGATACGCTTGTTTACAGAAGATATTTCTATTAACAGTATGAGTTTGGTTACATTCATTTTACAAAGCTGTTTATTCTTATGTGGTGCACATTGTGTTTGCGTCTTCTTTCAGTTTGTTTTTTGGACTGAGTCAATCATGGAACCGTTATAGTCATTAGTAAAATCTATGTGTTTCGCTGTATTTATTTCCCATACTCAGACTCTGGAATATACAAAGTGATATGACAGGAATGCTCCATGTTCTACATAGGACAAACAGCCCGAAATTTCAGTATCAGGTACACAGAGCACATTAAAGCCTAAAAACACAACAGACACACACACACACACACACACACAATACAGGATGGTCATTTCTAAAAGTAGAACAATCTGTCAAAGACCTCCACCGACTACATAAAAGGCATGAAATGGATTCGTTTGTAGAACTGGAAATATATACAGATTACAGAAAATACGAAGACAAAATGTTAAACGAACAACTTGAAAGAGAATCGGTGAATTTCTCCAAATGATTTGAAAACGTACTTAAATAAAAATAGTAACGCTCAGAAATCAATAGCATTGTAAAATGGAAGTAAGCAAATTCATACTGTTAAGATAAGTACCTTCTGTACAAAAGCATATCTGTGGAGGATGTGTAACATTATCTCTGTCAACTACATCTAAAAACATCTTTGTAACTGTTTGTTTATGTAAGTTATTCTCGATGTGTATTGTGCACTCAAAGTTGTCAGTGATATTTAACGTATGTAAGACTCTGCACAGATGGACCATACGAAAACTGTGAGTACAAGTTCTTCCAAATTTCGCCACCAACTACATGGAAAATCTATAATCAACCATAAATTGAGCATTGTTTATAGATGGCAGTAAATTCCACCAAAGAAAAAACTAACACAACTCGAAAACATTACGATAAAATGGAATAGTATACAGATATCCACACTTGAAAATGGGTATCATTTCCCGAAACGCGTCGTTTGAATCTAAATAAAAGAAAATCATCACTTGTGGCAGTAAGTTATTTATAAATAAATCCACTGTTTATACACTCACAGGCTTTCAAGAAACCGTTTACAATGAAAAAAATCAGATTAACCTTCAATATTCTTCTGTAACATCATATTTTGAAAGCTTCTGGTCTCTTATTGTTTAGACTGTTTATCGTCCTCGTTTCACTTCCATACATAGCTACACTCAGACAAATACCTTCAAAAAAGACTACCTAAGACATAAATCTATATTTGATATTAACAAATTTCTCTTCTTTAGAGATGCTTTTTTTGCCATAGCCAGTCTACATTTTATATCCTCTCGGCATCGGCCATCATCAGTTATTTTGCTGCCCAAATAGCAAAAGTAATCTACGATTTTAAGTTTTTGACGTTTTTGGTTCCCTAATCTAATTCCCTTAGCATGACCTCATTTAATTCGATTAAACTCCATTATACTTGTTTTGCTTTCTTTGGCGTTCATCTTAATATCTTCCCTTCAATACACTGTCATTTCCGTTCAACTGCTCTTCCACCTCTTTTGCTGTCTCTGACAGAATTATAACAACATTGGCAAACGCCAAAAGTTTTTACTTCTTCTCCATGAAATTTATTTCCTACTCCTATACTTTTTCTTTGGTTTCGTTTACTGCTTGGTCACTACACATATTGAATAACATCAGGGATAGGCTACAACCCAGTGTCACGCCCTTCTCAACACTACTTCCCTTTCATATCTGTCGACTTTTATAAGTGCCATCTGGGTTTTGTACAAGTTGTAAATAGCCTTTGGTTCCCTGTATTTCACCCCTGTTACTTCCAGAATTCCAAAGAAGCATTGCTGTTAATATTGTCAAAAGCTTTCTCCAAGTGCACAAATGCTATAAAGGTAGGTTTTACATTCCTTAACCTATCTTCTAAGATTAGTGGTACGGTCAGTATTGTTCTTGAGTATTGCTACATTTCACCGGAATCCAAACTGATCTTCCCCGAGGCCTAGTTTTTCCACTCATCTGTAGAGGATTCGTGCCAGTATTCTGCAGCCATGACTTATTAAACTGATTGTTCAGTAATATTCACACCTGTCAGCAACTGCTTTCTTCGGGAATTGGAATTATTACATTTTTCTTCAAATCTGAGGGTATTTCGACTGTGTCATACATGTTGCACACCAGATGGAAGAGTTTTGTCATAGATGGCTCTCCCGAGGCTATCAGTATTTCTGACGAAATGTCGTCTACTCCCAGGCTCCTGCTTCACATTAGATCTTTCAAAGCTTTGTCAAGTTCTTCTCGCAGGATCTTATCCCCCATCTCATCTTCATCTACGTCCACTTCCCTTTCTATGATACTGCTTCAAAGTTCATTTCCCTTGCATACACCCTTTTGTATGCTCCTTCAACCTTTCAGCTTTCTCTTCTTTGCTTAGAACTGGTTTACTATGTGAGCTCTTGATCTTTCTACAACTGCTCCTCTTTTACACAAAGGCTTCATTAATTATTCTGTAGGCCGTATCTATCTTTCCCATATTGAAATAAGTTTGTAAATCTTTACGTTTAGTTGTTGGTCTATGGACGCAGAATAATACAGTTTTTTATAAAATAAAGTGATGAATGATACTATAACTCAAAGGTAAAGCAACTGGAACAAATTTGTAAGGTAATGAAATTTAGTATATTTAGTTTTAATATTGCAGCAACGCAATGTGTGGATTTCGCTGAATTTTAAAGTACTGGCCCTTGACTGTAGAAACCAAGTATTTTCCATCAGATTTAATGTATAGGTTGATTAGGTATACTCCATTGGTTATATTTAGTGTGTTTTGTAATCCTGATACACAGAAGTAAAATTTTGGAATCTATTTTGCCAAAAGAAGTCAGACGTTTGCACAGATAACAATCAAAGTATGTGTAATTACGTCAGTAAGGGAGAACTGTAGAACAGTTGAGAGGTTCATTGGTTTTGAAGTTTATCTCTTAAAGCAATCCATTCACCTTTTACTGTATTTTATTCATCTGTTCTAGTCACCCGTTGTATAATGTCCCTCTGAAGTTCTCAACAACGGTTCTTTCAACTCATCCACGTCCCATCTCCATAATTTCCTACCTTGTTTATTTCCAATTTCTTCAACTGTAATCTACTTTCCATAACCGCTGAACTGTGGTGAGAGTCCACCTATGCCTCTGGAAGAGTCTTAGAATTTTAAATCTGGTTCCTAAAACTCTGTCTGAGCATTATATAATCAATCGGAAAATTTCCAGTATCAACAGGTCTCTTCCATGTATAGATGCATGTTTGTAACGTTCTTTATACAGATTTGGTGTTTTTGTTTGCCAATGAATATGCAATGCGTAATGTTGGTCTTGCGCAAATTTACTGTGTGACGTGTTATTGAGAAAATGACTTAATCTTCAAAATCAATACGTAATTTTCATAATGAAACCAATCTCTGTGAAATTTCGCCAGTCTCGAGAACACCGAGTTTTATAGCCCTGTGCAATAAACTGACAAAATACCCAGTGCAAATAAACAATCAAATAAATTTTCCTTAGCTCTAGAGTCGCACCGGATGTAATGCTGGTTTTCTGTTCTCACCATAGTAGGCATAGAAAATATTCAATCATGGTAGCATAAGATCCGGTCAGTTTATTGCACAGGGCCATAAAACTCGGTGCTCTCGAGACTAGGGAAATTTCACAGGAATTGATTTCATTATGAAAATTACGTATTGGATTTGAAGATAAAGTCATTTTCTAAATAAAACTTCACACAGTAAATTTGTGCAAGGCCAACATTACGCATTGCATATTCATTGTCAAAAAAACACCAAATCTGTATAAAGAACGTTACAAACAAAAAAAGTAATAATCCAGTTTCGAACACGGGGAACAAAATCAAGAAATATCGATGGTAACCATATTGCCATGATTTCGTCCGAATATATCGCACAGTAAAATACACATACAGTACTAGGAAAATAACTCGAAAATTTGGCCGTCGTTTGTCAAAAGTTGTCGATTACCTACAGATAAGCCGAGACACGTGTGGACTTATTTTGACTCCTGAGCAAAGTTTCTGGGATATCGGGCTAAGGCGCTTGCCGTGTTCTCCTCGTTAAATACTTGTCACCTGAGGATGTGGTTTTCGGTGCAGGAACAAGTTGTTATCTGACAATAAAAAGATTAAATACCGATGAAGCGGCTTCTTAATTCCCAAGAGGAAATAAGTGTTGCGTGGTTTGTCGGCCGCAGAAAGCAGCTGCTAGGGGCTGAAATCCACAATACAGTTTGTAACAGACAGAGCATCTTCAGCTGACGACACTGGCCAATAGCCGGATAAGGGTGAGGCGGCAGCCACTGCTGTGTTGGGAAGCAACATGTATGAGGCCGGCAGCAGCTCCGGCGCACCTGAGGGCAGTGGCTGCCGAGGCTCGGGTGGCCCTGGCAGAGCGAGGGCGTAGGCAGTTGTATGTGGGCGTAAGCTGAGGTGCCTCGTCCTCAGCCGCGATGGAGGAAGCAAACAAGGGTTTCAAAGGCTACGCAGTGGGTCTGTCATTCA
Organism: Schistocerca piceifrons; assembly: GCF_021461385.2. Classification (NCBI taxonomy): domain Eukaryota; kingdom Metazoa; phylum Arthropoda; class Insecta; order Orthoptera; family Acrididae; genus Schistocerca; species Schistocerca piceifrons. The sequence continues at coordinate 631,196,921 of NC_060140.1, forward strand.
GAAATTGCGATCGACAGTTGTTTGTTCGTGAAAGAAGGAGAAATATCTACCAGATGCTGTCGGGATTACAAGAATAAACTGTCTTGTCTGATCGAGACTGCTGTTTTGCTTTTCGCAATGGCCTTACGAATGAGGACTCTTTGGATTCAGGACAGCTATAGTCACTGTGATGAACTATCTGAGTCACCCCTTGCATCTAGCGCCGGAAAGGGCAGATACTTCGTTCTTGAATCACGATATGGGCTTGATTGCAATGAGACGAGTATCCACATGAATAGTGCGACGAAGTCTGGAGAACCACGGACTGTGAGCACGGCGACCGTCATTGCGGCTCCACTTGACGACGCTGCAAAGAGAGGCACGCGGATAGTGGATTCAGCAATTGGTGTTATCAGTCTCGGCTTGCTCGGCAGCCTGGTTTACGGCTTTATATTTGACGCCACTTGCTCGTCTCTGTGATGAAGAGGAGACGACATGACTGGGACAACATGAACGCCCAGTCACTGAATGGAGAAAATCTTCGACCCGGCCGGGGCCCTACACCGCCAGCGATCTAGAAGCAGCGATGCTGACTACTAGCCAACGACTTGTTCACAGTGGCCGTAGAAATGACGCAACGTCGTCATTTCAGACGAGTCCCGATTCCACATACAGTATCACTATGGACGTGTCCGTGCGTGAACGCCCCTAGTAGAAGCTATGTTGCAACATTTTTCATGGTCATTCCTCACATCGATATAACATGCGGTGTCATTAGGCACACGATCAACTCTGGTTCGCACTGGTGGTAATTTCGACGGCAGGCGATATATTCATGTCGTGTTACGGTTGACTCAGTACCCAGGGCCGGTTCGGTAACTTCTCCACACAAGCAACTGATTAATCGGAGCCTTCCTTTTCACTAGTTCACTTTTAACCGTGTCAGTTTTCGCTACTAATCGATACACGCACTGAATATTAATCACTGCATAGAAATCTCACAGCTGTATCACGCCTGGCGCCATTCTCAGCAAGGTGCCCCATGCCGTGGCCTGTGTCACTTGTACCTTACGCCTGCCCTGACTGTATCGTACCTTCGCGGGCCGAACACTGCATGTTAACCTTACCAACAGCTTTCGATTGCTCCACTCGCCATCACATTCTCCAGGTCTCTCAACTACTGAGAACACCTGATAATGGGGTTTAGCAAGAATGGTACGCTACAACTCGCCAGACACTACAATCTACATTCTACGAACTGCAGCACACAGTTGATGCAACATGACATGACATGAGCGTATCTGTCATCAGCTCAGTATCCAGCCGGTTTAGTGCCAACGTTGCTGCTAGAGGTGGCAGCTCCGTGCATTGAATTTCGAACCCTGTCTGTCCCCAAATCACCTGAAAATCTGTTATCCTTACTGTACTGTACACACATAGTAATTAAAATGTTGTTATTGTTTGTACTTCCTGGTGTAGCACTTAAAAGCGCCCTCAGTTTAAATTCATATATAGATATTCTTCTCAAAAATATCATTCAAACAGAAAACAGAAAACAGGGAAGAATACTTGGGAAACCCTGAATATAATGAAATGATAGATCTACAAGCAGAGAATTACATCCGTTTGGAAATAGAGACAGTAAAAACTGCAATAAAATCTTTAAAGAATGGAAGGGCTACAGGCATTGGAGGTATTCCTGCAGAATTATTAAAATTAGGAACAAAGAAATTAATGGAATTGTTAAGAAACCTTTTCGAAAGATGTTTAAATGGGGAAGATGTCCCAAATGATTTGAAAGTAGGATATATTTCAGTGATACATAAAAAAGGAGCGAAAGATGAGTGTAAAAATTATAGGGGAATAACAGTGACCAATACCTTCAGTAGATTATATGGAAGAATTATTAAATATTTGTTAGAACAAGAATACAACGAAAAGGAGGCTGAAGAACAAGCAGGTTTTAGAGCTGGAAGATCAACAATTGATCATATCTTTTGACTACAACAAATTATTGAAAAAAAAATGGTTCGGGCACAACCTATACATTTAGTATTCATAGATATAGAAAAAGCCTATGATAGTGTGCCTTTATCCAGTTTATGGAAAGCTTTAATATCAATAGGAATAAATGCAAGAATAATTAAAGCAATTCAACATTTATATAAAAATTCTATTTCAAAAATAAAAATTGGTAAATATCTATCACATGGATTCCAAGTCACAAAAGGATTACGTCAAGGATGTAGCATCTCACCTACATTGTATAAAATATATACAGAAGTAACTTTACAGAACTGGAAGAAAAAATGTCACGCTATGGGAATACCAATAAATGATAGAACAATATACTCGTTACAATTTGCAGATGACCAACTGATTATAGCCCAAGACTATGAGGACATAGAGTATATGACCAGAAAATTGATTCAAGAATATAAAAAATCAGGTCTAAATGTAAACATGAATAAAACAAAGTACATGGTAATTGGTGGAGTGAATGGAGACTTAATATTAGAAGAAGGGATGGGAACAATAACAGCTAGTGAGGAAAATTACAAATGGTGGGAAACAGGACAAAGAAATTAGGTCAAGAATAAATTCTGGAAAGACGACAATCTCTTTATTGAATGGAATTCTCTGGGACAAACACACAACAACTGATAACAAAGTAAGGATTTTTAAAACAATAGTTAGGAGCATTATTACATATGGTTCAGAAGTGTGGACAACAAAATGGCAACTGAAATCAAAATTATTAGCCACAGAAATGGATTTCTGGAGACGTTCAGCAAGAATATCAAGACGAGAAAGAATAAGAAATGAAGTAATCAGAGACAAGATGAAATGTAAAAATTCAATTATTGATTTCATCGAGCACAAACAACTTAAATGGTATGGACACATCAGACGAATGGAACAGGAAAGGCTACCAAAATGCATAATCGACTGGGTACCAATTGGAAGAAGAAAAAGGGGACGACCACCTGATACATGGATACAGGGAGTTCAGTCAGCAATGAGGAAGAACAACATTCCTGAAGATTTATGGACAAATAGAGAAGAGTGGAGAACAATAATTAGTGTCTTACTGTAATCTAGAATAGGTGCTGGAAAAATGTACTCACATTGTAAATCCAGAAATAATAATAATAATTAAAAATTATATAGTTCGTGGCAAGTCTTACAGGTGAATTATCCACATAAACAGATTATCTATTGCCGCACTCCTGCCAGACTTAGTCTGTAATATGGTTAATCGCAACCGACTTGTACAATACGTTTTCAGTTTGTACTATCTGTTTACAGCTACTGTTAATGATGTTACTTAAGTAATATCAATAATCGTCATCGTAATTTCGGTTGTTGTTGTGGTCTTCACTCCGAAGACTGGTTTAATGGAGCTCTCCATGCTGTTCTATCCTGTGCAAGCATTCTTTATCTCCGAATATCTACTACAACCAACATCCTTCTGAAACTGCGTGCTGTATCCATCTCTTTGTCTCCCTCTACGATTTTTATCACCCCTCCCCCACTTCCTTTCAGTTCTAAATTGGTAATGTCTCAGTAGCACCACAATTAAAAATCTTCCATTCTCATCTTGTGTAAACTGTTTTTCGTACATGTTTTACTCCCATACGTGGCGACACTCCATACATATAGTTTCAGAAAAGACTTCCTTGTTCATTTACTGTACCATATTACAGTGTCACAATTTTTATCCATATTATAAACGCATATCGTCTCCAGGTGGATTGCAGAAGTGAACTATGATAAGGTTTTTGTGTCATAAACCTTCTTGAAATAAGTGACTTGTAATTCCATATACACTCCTGGAAATTGAAATAAGAACACCTTGAATTCATTGTCCCAGGAAGGGGATACTTTATTGACACATTCCTGTTGTCAGATACATCACATGATCACACTGACAGAACAACAGGCACATAGACACAGGCAACAGAGCATGCACAATGTCGGCATTAGTACAGTGTATATCCACCTTTCGCAGCAATGCAGGCTGCTATTCTCCCATGGAGACGATCGTAGAGATGCTGGATGTAGTCCTGTGGAACGGCTTGCCATGCCATTTCCACCTGGCGCCTCAGTTGGACCAGCGTTCGTGCTGGACGTGCAGACCGCGTGAGACGACGCTTCATCCAATCCCAAACACGCTCAATGGGGGACAGATCCGGAGATCTTGCTGGCCAGGGTAGTTGACTTACACCTTCTAGAGCACGTTGGGTGGCACGGGATACATGCGGACGTGCATTGTCCTGTTGGAACAGCAAGTTCCCTTGCCGGTCTAGGAATGGTAGAACGATGGGTTCGATGACGGTTTGGATGTACCGTGCACTATTCAGTGTCCCCTCGACGATCACCAGTGGTGTACGGCCAGTGTAGGAGACCGCTCCCCACACCATGATGCCGGGTGTTGGCCCTGTGTGCCTCGGTCGTATGCAGTCCTGATTGTGGCGCTCACCTGCACGGCGCCAAACACGCATACGACCATCATTGGCACCAAGGCAGAAGCGACTCTCATCGCTGAAGACGACACGCCTCCATTCGTCCCTCCATTCACGCCTGTCGCGACACCACTGGAGGCGGGCTGCACGATGTTGGGGCGTGAGCGGAAGACGGCCTAACGGTGTGCGGGACCGTAGCCCAGCTTCATGGAGACGGTTGCGAATGGTCCTCGCCGATACCCCAGGAGCAACAGTGTCCCTAATTTGCTGGGAAGTGGCGGTGCGGTCCCCTACGGCACTGCGTAGGATCCTACGGTCTTGGCGTGCATCCGTGCGTCGCTGCGGTCCGGTCCCAGGTCGACGGGCACGTGCACCTTCCGCCGACCACTGGCGACAACATCGATGTACTGTGGAGACCTCACGCCCCACGTTTTGAGCAATTCGGCGGTACGTCCACCCGGCCTCCCGCATGCCCACTGTACGCCCTCGCTCAAAGTCCGTCAACTGCACATACGGTTCACGTCCACGCTGTTGCGGCATGCTACCAGTGTTAAAGACTGCGATGGAGCTCCGTATGCCACGGCAAACTGGCTGACACTGACGGCGGCGGTGCACAAATGCTGCGCAGCTAGCGCCATTCGACGGCCAACACCGCTGTTCCTGGTGTGTCCGCTGTGCCGTGCGTGTGATCATTGCTTGTACAGCCCTCTCGCAGTGTCCGGAGCAAGTATGGTGGGTCTGACACACCGGTGTCAATGTGTTCTTTTTTCCATTTCCAAGAGTGTAGCTTAATTGTCTTCAGATGTACTTGGAGGAGCACCATCAGGTTGAATCGTGTCAATATGGCAAACAGATTTTCCATACCTCGTATTCTTTTGTAACAAATTCAACCTCCTAGAACACATCGGATATTAGATCTCATAGAACACAGATAAATAAATACCCAAAATACTTCTTAATAGAATCAGATCTTCTCATCAGTAATGGTATGCGCCTGCCAATGCTAAAGTGGGAACCACATCTCTAAACCCAAACGTCGTGCATGTACAAGTCAAACCGATTGATTACCATTTGGTACAGTTATTTTGGAAAGAACCTTACTGTAAATCTTGACAAAATTGGTTATGAACGGAACCAAATTTTATATATATAGATAAATCTTTCTGTATGAGATGGGCTTTAATCTATTGATTGTACATGTGTTTTTGCGACTTCGTTACAGCGACGTCATTTTTTAAAGGACATTACTTCTGTAATGATTGGGAAAGTCTTACACTGCACCAGCTACTATTAACAGATAAGCTACTATTAACAGATAAATTTTCTCTTATGGCCTCCAAACATATGTGCTGAGAATAATTTTGCTTGTACGGATTTGGAAAAATGTCACTTTGCAGGAACTCATTACAGTCTCGCGGGACGAGATTGTTCTGACTCCGACGAGGCGAAATGCATCAGAGTTTGACGAGTTCGAAACTTTCTAAATCCTTTAACAAACATTTTTTTAAGTCGACAAGAGAAAAATTTATGAGAGTCACGCCAGTCAAGAATCATTCTAAGTGAGCACAGCCCAGAAATTTTCAGTCTCCAAACGTAAAATTTCTCTGAACCCCCAGTCATTATTTCAAATTCCCCGACAATGACGCTTATTATTTACCCTCAAAGCTCCACCTTTCTCTTCTCTGACTGTGCCGGCACAAGTACAATGCTGGTCTCAGATTCGGTACTCTCCATGTGGTGCATATTGGGTTCCGCTATGCAGTCGGTATTTGCTATCAGGTTAATCCCTACTGAAGAAGTTGAGGGCAGTTTCAAGCTTACGAAAATTTCACCAGTGGACAGAGTTCTGAAACCATACAAGAGTTACATTGAAAATTTTCCGGATCTCGCTTCGTTCTCGAAATACTGGTAACCCGGGAAAGCTACAATAAAGTGTCCCCTGGCGACAAACCGTTGGTTTTTGTTTTTTCGAAAAAGTGTCCCCTACAAACAATGCATATTTTTTCACGTAGAATACGAATGTGGAATAGAAATAAGGGTTACCATTTGTAAAACTGAACTTGACCTTGGTTTGCCCTTGAAAACGGAGGTCAAGGTCATTTCGAGGTAACCCCTCCATGACCCCCTCCAATCGTTACAACTTTTACTCGAGACTTTATTTGCAGAATTGTGCCGCTCCAGAGACATCTGCCAGTATAGATTAAAATGGGACACCCTGCATAATGGTTTTATGACATGGACTGTGCATAACAGCGCTGCTGCTGCTGCTGATGATGAAAGAAACTATTTTGTATGTACTTTGATTAGAGTTACAATATCGTGAAAATGTGGGACTAAAAGAGAGAAATAACTTAAAACATCACTAAAAACGTAACTTCACCGTGTGAATGAATTGCTTCCTCAAGAAAAGGGCATTATTACAAGATTTTGGACTAATTCTTACGAAAGAGATCGTAAAACTGCAGTAATGGTAAAATTGGTAAAATAACCATTTCATAATGTTTTTTAAACACTGGAAAGGCCATCCTGTTACATTCAATATACTCACTCGTAGAATGTTTTCCTTAGTTCCTGAAAACCTCATAAGATTTTGGAATACGGTCATTTCAGACATAACTACATTATACAGTCCTGGAAATTGAAATAAGAACACCGTGAATTCATTATCCCAGGAAGGGGAAACTTTATTGACACATTCCTGGGGTCAGATACATCACATGATCACACTGACAGAACCACAGGCACATAGACACAGGCAACAGAGCATGCACAATGTCGGCACTAGTACAGTGTATATCCACCTTTCGCAGCAATGCAGGCTGCTATTCTCCCATGGAGACGATCGTAGAGATGCTGGATGTAGTCCTGTGGAACAGCTTGCCATGCCATTTCCACCTGGCGCCTCAGTTGGACCAGCGTTCGTGCTGGACGTGCAGACCGCGTGAGACGACGCTTCATCCAGTCCCAAACATGCTCAATGGGGGACAGATCCGGAGATCTTGCTGGCCAGGGTAGTTGACTTACACCTTCTAGAGCACGTTGGGTGGCACGGGATACATGCGGACGTGCATTGTCCTGTTGGAACAGCAAGTTCCCTTGCCGGTCTAGGAATGGTAGAACGATGGGTTCGATGACGGTTTGGATGTACCGTGCACTATTCAGTGTCCCCTCGACGATCACCAGTGGTGTACGGCCAGTGTAGGAGATCGCTCCCCACACCATGATGCCGGGTGTTGGCCCTGTGTGCCTCGGTCGTATGCAGTCCTGATTGTGGCGCTCACCTGCACGGCGCCAAACACACATACGACCATCATTGGCACCAAGGCAGAATCGTCTCTCATCGCTGAAGACGACACGTCTCCATTCGTCCCTCCATTCACGCCTGTCGCGACACCACTGGAGGCGGGCTGCACGATGTTGGGGCGTGAGCGGAAGACGGCCTAATGGTGTGCGGGACCGTAGCCCAGCTTCATGGAGACGGTTGCGAATGGTCCTCGCCGATACCCCAGGAGCAACAGTGTCCCTAATTTGCTGGGAAGTGGCGGTGCGGTCTCCTACGGCACTGCGTAGCATCCTACGGTCTTGGCGTGCATCCGTGCGTCGCTGCGGTCCGGTCCCAGGTCGACGGGCACGTGCACCTTCCGCCGACCACTGGCGACAACATCGATGCACTGTGGAGACCTCACGCCCCACGTGTTGAGCAATTCGGCGGTACGTCCACCCGGCCTCCCGCATGCCCACTATACGCCCTCGCTCAAAGTCCGTCAACTGCACATACGGTTCACGTCCACGCTGTTGCGGCATGCTACCAGTGTTAAAGACGGCGATGGAGCTCCGTATGCCACGGCAAACTGGCTGACACTGACGGCGGCGGTGCACAAATGCTGCGCAGCTAGCGCCATTCGACGGCCAACACCGCGGTTCCTGGTGTGTCCGCTGTGCCGTGCGTGTACAGCCCTCTCGCAGTGTCCGGAGCATGTATGGTGGGTCTGACACACCGGTGTCAATGTGTTCTTTTTTCCATTTCCAGGAGAGTATGTGGAATATCTTAAAATGCTTTTGGGATGAATTTACCAAGTATCCGAACTATCCGTAACTGTGCGAAGGTGATCAAAATATTCATACGTCTACAACTCCCGCTCTCCTCGCCCCTCTCCCCCCGCCCACCTCTCTCTTTCTCTTCCCCCCCCCCAAACACACTATCACACGCACACTCGAACATACTTACACCCAAATTAGTGTTATTAAAAAGAACTGTGTGCCAGAAGGAAGATTACTCGATGACCCTAGAAGTTTGCAATGCTGTGAAAAAATCACCAGAAGGCTGTTGCTTGAAATAACCATTCATCATAACTGGTTAGTAAACAAATACTTCTGTACTATGATTAAAAAAATTACTGAAAGTGCAATTTGTGTTTACACTATGTTCTGAACAAACAAGGAGCCAAATGCTGCGTTAGGGTATCAGTTTGCTCTTTGTTTCTTCTGTGGTGTAGGATTTGTAATTTTCAGATACAGGTTTCGCTGCAGTTATCACAAATGATCAGTCACAGCGTTTTATGGTAAAATATCTGCTGTGATAATAATAAAATAGGAACTATGGTAGTACTTTGAACAGATGAGGAGGCTTTTTAAATATAAAGTGCGAATACAAAACGTTTCATTTTCAGTTTTATGTCGACGATAAAGTCATTTCGAATGGAAGAAAGGTCTAAAGTCGGACAACGCTGAAATGAAGGGTAGACAGGTAGACAGCAAATCTTTTTGAAGTAAACTGGGGAATCAGAGGAAAATCTTTATTTGTTTGTCGGAGAGAGATTTCAACACCGCTTTTCTTGGTAGGTAGCTTATAGTGTTTGAACGAATCTACGCTCCTTGGCAGGTATCCTACAGTATATGAATGTTGACAACGGCTAATGGGATCACGGGAGGTAAAATGTTCGAAGATATACCGCTTCTCCTGGGTGGCGTTCACAGACACGTTAAGCTACCATTTGAAACGCAATAGTGGTTACATGAAGAACTGAAGTGGCTGGTAGTGGTGCTCTAGGCTGTAATATTGAATTTCCTCAGGATCACCTGACATACAAAGGAAATTATAAGCGCAAAATTTATACGTATGTCTCAGAAGGCTAATGGATACATGAAGTGATTTCTTCTTCGCTTTGCTGATTGCAGTAATCCTCATAACAAATCTTAGTGATCTAGTTTAATAGTAGAAATGATATGAAGTTATCGATATAGATGTGGCAAGAGATAAAAATGAAGGGCGAGGATCTAAATGACCTTTTTGTACCAGACTAGCCGGCCGGTGTGGCCGTGCGGTTCTAAGCGCTTCAGTTTGGAACCGCGTGACCGCTACGGTCGCAGTTTCGAATCCTGCCTCGGGCATGGATGTATGTGATGTCCTTGGGTTAGTTAGGTTTAAGCAGTTCTGAGTTCTAGGGGACTGATGACCTCAGCAGTTAAGTCCGATAGTGCCCAGAGCCATTTGAACCATTTATAAGATGACGAAAATGCCTCGGGCATGGTTGTGTGTGATTTTCTTAGGTTAGTTAGGTTTAAGTAGTTCTGAGTTCTAGGGGACCCATAGTGCTCAGAGCCATTTGAACCATTTTTGAAATCCACGAAACCAAAATGCTGAAGTTTCAGGGTGTTAGAGGCACAGTTTATGTATTTGTACTCTCTCCACCCTCCATAAGCTTAACGCTACCGTACATTGCATAGAAGAAGATATGTTGTACCAATTTTAGTCATTAAATGTCCATATCCATCACATACGGATGTGATGGATATGGGCGTGTGCAGATGTCTGTTACATATTATTTTCACGATGTCTGTGCGAGAAATAAGATGAAGGTTGTAGGACTTCTACACGGAATAAAAAAAGTACCGGTTCTCTAAAGCTGCTTAAGAGAATTTCGCATGAATAATGTCATTTAGTCCAACGATTCCATTTAAGTGCTTTGAGCAATATTATTGCACGTTCTTATCGGCAATAAATCTTTAAATGTGTGTGAATTCCTAGGGGATCAAACTGCCAAGGTCATCGATCCCTAAACTTACACACTACTTAAACTAACTTATGCTAAGAACAACACACACACCCAAGCCCGAGGGAGGACTCGAATCTGGGGCGGGAGGGGCCGCGCAATCCGTGACATGGCGCCTCAAACCTGGCGGCAAATGCGGGCGGGTTATCGGCAATACTAGCCTGTTACAATCTGAAGTGAATCGGTCTGAATTGGTTCGAAACTGCTGTCATATCTATTAAGCAAGTACCCGATACATGGGAACAGTGGCATTAGCTTCTCGCATATACATTACGAAAATTCTTCTAGATCTTTCACTCACATTTGCTACTTTTAATTTCACGTGTGTAGTCCATTTCATATTGTTTTGTAGTTTTACTCCCAGTCTTCCAAACGATTTGAGAAACTCCGTAAAGGTTGCTTCAGTTCCATTAAATAGTACTTCTTCTTCTCTCTGTTTGTTTCATAGAATGAAATTTCATGAGAATTGCCATTTAACAAACCACTTGGTGAAATGCACTAGGCCTTACTATATTTCTTGCACCAGTGATAATACTTTCTCGAAGATAGCGGCGTCCTCGGAGAACGACCTGATAGTATTTTTGGTATGTACCATCATCAGCACAATGAAGCCTGAGGATGATGTGTTTGATGGCTCTCACCGATGTTCAGGTCAACAAGCCTGCATATTTCCGCTCATCCTTTACCGAAAAAATTCATTTGTGACTCTTATATTTGCAATCTATTTTTGTTTGGACGATATATTTGCCGTTTTCAACCGTCCACACTCCGACGTTGTGTGTCATCAAGATTATGCACCAGACGCGTAAGAGCACACGTCCGCCCAGTTCACCTCGCTTCTACGCTTTAATTTAGGTGTATAAAAATACTAGCAGCGCTCGCGGTGTTGTAGAGAAACATTAATGCTTTAACTTAGCACCCACGCGTATGCGCCGTCACAAAAGTTTTTTTGGAGGTACTTCGGTGCGAACCGCTTGCGGCCCAGCAAAATGATGGGAGAACACCGGTACCTCAAAATTTACTCCTTTACTTAAGGAAGAAAATTGTACGTGATCGAGCTGCAAAGTACAACATGTGCCAAGAGGAGGAGTAAATAATTGTACGACGTTTTGCGACATGGCTAGCGCGGAAAATGTCATAATACCCTTGGTTTGTATGGAGAGCCAGAAATCTACTGCGTCTGCGTAAACAACGTTCCGAGAGTTCTTGTTTTCCGTGTCCATGTAGAGACCTCTTGCTCTCGATAAACGCGAGTAGCCAACGTAGAGCTATCCGTGCGAGAAACATGGGGTGCCCAGATGAATACCTGCCACTTTTAACGTTAGTCTTTGACTCTTACAGTGATCGAGAAAGGCACTTTCCATGGCAGCTGCAATCGTTTAAACCAAAATAGGAAGTTTGTTGGGATAACGGGAATTCTTGGTGTTAGTACTGTCTCTCCCTTGGCTCAGCTGATGATGATTGAGGCTTTCACGACGTGCCATCCTAGGTCCGTGATGCGTAACCAGGTGCCATTGCAAAATCGTGGCGCATCCAGGTTACGCATCAATAAGACAGGCAAGCCTATCTTCAGCTCCAACTTGTCGGACGGCAGCCCCCACAGCTCTAAATAGCTTAGTAGCTCTACGGGATGTGAAGTTGCGTCATTTATTGTCATCACTGTATCGACTGACGTGTAGGCGGTCATCTCACCTGGTACTTGAGCAATAGTTTTTTATTGACGTTTATCACCGATTCATTCCTAGGCGCCAAGATATCTCTTTGACATAACCACTTCCTGTTGCTCAAGTTTTCATGTAAACCCATTAATTAGGTTTTCTCCCGAGTTTACAACATCTTAGAAGCGGCTTTCAAGTTTTATTAGGCCTTTCGAATCCATTGCAACGCTGCCCTCAACGATCTCTAGGAGGTATTGAGAAAAGAGCCCAGACTATTGGTCGTTGTGAAGTTGGACTCTCATTTACTTGTCAGCTGTAAACTTTCTATGGGCGGCCACAGTGGCGAGAATCTGACCCACGAGTTGATTTCGTCTGCCGCAGTGCCTCACACGATGATCGGCATCGTCTGTTGCAAGTCGCCTGCGAGCGGGACAACGACTCCACCCATCACGATTCGGTTATCGCGGATGCCTTGCAAGCTTCGGACGAGCGCCTATGTCGCGTGCTTGTGCGATATCGAGCACTCATCCCACGCGATCAATTTTCAGTGCTGCAACAGAGCGGAGCTTGCTTGTATTTCAAGTGGGCGTTTCCTCACTTCCAAAGTTCAGAGGAAGCCTGACCGAGTGGGCAGGTCTTCCTCCACTGAAGGTCACGCCTATCCCAGAGGAATCAACAGGTAGCACGACATTCCTGTCCTTGAGTAACTGAGTCAGCAGCAAATTCGACACGATTATCTTGCTAGTACCCCCAGGTGCGTCCAAGCAATGAAAAACCCCCTTCTACGTTCTCCACGCAGCTCACAATTTCATAGAAAATGTGCGTCTGCTCTGGTAATTGTAGGGGCTCAGTTTTGGAAATTTGGGCCTCCGAGGCTGCCGCATCGCAACTAATTTTCCTGGACAAATCTGTGAACGACTTGTCATGTCTTTGTGACGTGGGCATGCGTCAATCAGACAGCCGTTTTCTCACCATCGAGAAAACGTCGTCCACAATAAACTCAGCGCTTCATTGAAATAAAGGGTGACAGTTATTGAACTACATGAAATAAAATCGTCATAACTTCTAAACGGTTTGCGTTACGACTTTCAAACTGCGGGTGGCGAAGGAGCAGCCGTTGGTGAACATCAGCGCAGCAGCAGTGCAGTAGCGAGTCGCATATTTAGCTTTCATATTTATTTCGCCGGCCGGGGCCGGGGGGGGGGGGGGGGGGAAGCGGTTCTAGGCGCTACAGTCTGGAACCACGCGACCGCTACGGTCGCAGGTTTCAATCCTGCCTCGGGCATGGATTTGTGTGATGTCCTTAGGTTAGTTAGGTTTAAGTAGTTCTAAGTTCTAGGGGACCGATGACCTCTGAAGTTAATTTCCATAGTGCTCAGAGCCATTTGAACCATTTTGAACGATATTTATTTTGTAGTTTGATTCTTAATTTCTTTCCGAGTGTTTGTGCGCTTGCATATTTAATTTCATAAAATCCTTGCGTATTCTCGTATTTGGGAGGAGTAATATTGCTTATTGAGAGCTGTAGAGTATAAATCCGAGGAGTCGTTAGATATTAGCAGTAGGATGGATAGGGTGTGTGCTGTGCGTGCTGTGTGCGGGCGCAGGAGGAACTGGACGCAGTTGGCGAGCTGCTGAGCGTGCTGTTGGCCACGGTCAACCGCCTTCAGGCTGCTGTCTCGAGGTGCAGCGACGGCGTAGGGTCTGGCGCGTCGCTTGAGACACCCCAGGTGTCGCTTGCTGCGTCCGCTGACTCAGCCGCCGAGGCACCTTCTAGTGTAGCCGGCACGTTGGAGCCACCCTCACGCGGGTGCAAGCAGAGCTCTCTATTTGCCGCATCGTTCCCAGAGTGGATCGGGGTCCTTTGGTTTGGAGCCGAGTGGAGGGTCTCAACCAGAGGCTTCGTCGACTCTGTGACGGTCTTGGCTGCAGATTTCTAGACTTGCGCTATTGGGTGGGGAATTGTAGGACGCCCCTAGATAGGTCAGGGGTGCACTACACAAAGGAAGCGGCTACTCGGGTAGCAGAGTACTTGTGGCGTGCAGTAGTGCGAGGTGTCCTGATGAACACTCACCAGTCGACGTGCAGGCAGGTAAATCAGGACGCGCTCAGTGTAAAGACACTTCAGCTATCAAGATATTAGCAGTAAACTTTCAGAGTGTTCGGAATAAAGTTCCTGAATTTACTGCCCTCCAGGAAGCGTGTGGCGCGCAAATTATTCTCGGGACTGAGACCTGGCTGACCCCTGAGATGCGAAGTTCTGAAATATTTAGTGAGGGTTGGAACGTGTATCGGAAAGACAGATTAGACACCGTGGGAGGTGGTGTCTTCATTGCAGTTGACAAAAATATTGTATCCACTGAGGTCGAAGTGGAGTGTGATTGTGAAGTTATCTTGACACGTTTAACAGGGCTAGGGGATATAAAGTTAATTGTGGGGTGTTATTACCGGCCACAAGGTTCCACCGTGACAGTTCTAGAATCATTCAGAGGGAGTCTACATTCTGTATCGCAGAAGTACCCGGATCATGCTATATTAGTCGGAGGCGACTTCAACCTACCTAGTATAGACTGGGATGTCTATGGATTCATTGCAGGTGGTACAGACAAGCCGTCGTGTGAATTACTTTTGAACACATTATCCGAAAACTGTCTTGAGCAGCTAAATCGACAGACAACGCGTAATGGAAATATTTTAGATCTGGTAGCCACGAACATACCAGACCTCACCGACGGTATCATTGTTGAGACAGTGATTAGTTATCATGATGTTGTCATTACGACTATGGTTTCGAAAGTTAAAAAGTCGGTCAAGAAGGCTAGGAGAGTATTCTTACTAGAAAGAGCAGATAAGCAGTTGTTAGCATCCCACTTAGTAAATGAATCGACTTCATTTACTTCCAGTACTTTGGACGTGGAAGAATTATGGGCAAATTTTAAACATATTGTAAATCACGCATTGGACAAGTATGTGCCGAAAAAGTGGGTTACGGACGGAAAAGACCCACTGTGGTTTAACAGCGCAATTCGGAGAATGCTCAGGAAGCAAAGGCAGTTGCACTCGCGGTACAAGAAAGATCGGGACAATGAGGACAAGCAAAAGTTAGTAGAGATTCGTGATACTGTAAAAAGAGCGATGCGCGATGCATTCAACCACGACCACCGTCATACCTTAGCAAAAGATCTTGCTGAAAACCCAAGGAAATTCTGGTCTTACGTAAAATCGATAAGTGGATCGGAGGCTACCATCCAGTCACTCACTGATCAGTCTGGCCTGGCAACGGAAGACAGCAAAACGAAAGCTGAAATTTTAAATTTAGCATTTGAGAAATCTTTCACTCAGGGGTGTCGTAAAAACATACCGCCGTTTGAGTCTCGTACAGATTCCCGTATGGAGGACATAGTGATCGACATCCCTGGGGTTGTGAAGCAGCTGAATGGGTTGAAAATAAATAAATCGCCAGGTCCTGATGGGATTCCAATTCGGTTTTACAAAGAGTACTCTACTGCATTGGCTCCATACTTAGCTTGCATTTATCGCGAATCTCTTGCCCAACGTAAAATCCCGAGCGACTGGAAAAAAGCGCAGGTGACGCCTGTATATAAGAAGGGTAGAAGGAAGGATCCTCAAAATTACAGACCTAGATCCTTAACACCAGTTTGTTGCAGGATTCTCGAACATATTCGCAGTTCGAATATAATGAATTTCCTTGAGACAGAAGTTGCTGTCCATGCATCAGCACGGCTTTAGAAAGCATCGCTCCTGCGAAACGCAACTCGCCCTTTTTTGACGTGATATCTTGCGAACCATGGATGTAGGGTATCAGACGGATGCCATATTCCTTGACTTCCGCAAAGCGATTGACTCGGTGCCCCACTGCAGACTCTTAACTAAGGTACGAGCGTATGGGATTGGTTCCCAAATATGTGAGTGGCTCGAAGACTTCTTAAGTAATAGAACCCAGTACGTTGTCCTCGATGGTGAGTGTTCACCGGAGGTGACGGTATCATCAGGGGTGCCTCAGGGAAGTGTGGTAGGTCCGCTGTTGTTTTCTATCTACATAAATGATCTTTTGGATAGGGTGGATAGCAATGTGCGGCTGTTTGCTGATGATGCTGTGGTGTACGGGAAGGTGTCGTCGTTGAGTGACTGTAGGAGGATACAAGATGACTTGGCCAGGATTAGTGATTGGTGTAAAGAATGGCAGCTAACTCTAAATATAGATAAATGTAAATTAATGCAGATGAATAAGAACACTCCATTAGTAGTGTAGCGCTTGACAAAGGCACGTCGATTAAATATTTGGGCGTAACATTGCAGAGCGATATGAAGTGGGACAGGCATGTAATGGCAGTTGCGGGGAAGGCGGATAGTCGTCTTCGGTTCATTGGTAGAATTTTGGGAAGATGTGGTTCATCTGTAAAGGAGACCGCTTATAAATCACTAATACGACCTATTCTTGAGTACTGCTTGAGCGTTTGGGATCCCCATCAGGTCTGATTGAGGGAGGACATAGAAGCAATTCAGAGGCGGGCTGCTAGATTTGTTACTGGTAGGTTTGATCATCACGCGAGTGTTACGGAAATGCTTCAGGAACTCGGTTGGGAGTCTGTAGAGGAAAGGAGGCGTTCTTTTCGTGAATCGCTACTGAGGAAATTTAGAGAACCAGCATTTGAGGCTGACTGCAGTACAATTTTACTGCCGCCAACTTACATTTTGCGGAAAGATCACAAAGATAAGATAAGAGAGATTAGGACTCGTACAGAGGCATACAGGCAGTCATTTTTCCCTCGTTCTGTTTGGGAGTGGAACAGGGAGAGTAGATGCTAGTTGTCGTACGAGGTACCCTTCACTACGCAACGTATGGTGGATTGCGGAGTATGTATGTAGATGTAGATGTAGAGCATGATGGAAATTAGTATGGTTTCATTTAGTGACGAAGCCCACTTTCATTTGAACGGGTTCGTCAATAAGAAAAAGTGGCGCATTTGGTGGACTGAGAATCCGCATTTCGCTACCGAGACGTCTGTTCACCTTCAACAGGTGACTGTGTGGTGTGCAGTATCCGGTTACGGAATAATCGGTGCGACATTTTTTGGTGGCACGGTGACTACCGAACGGTGCGTGAAGGTTTTGGAAGATGATTTCATCCACATCATCCAGAGTGATCATGATTTCCACAAGACGGAGCTCGATCCCATCGAAGCAGGAGTGTTGGATACCCTCGAGAAGAGCCTTGAGGATCGCATTCTTGCTATTGGATACCCAGAGGCCACTGGGATGTACCTCGACTAGCTGCCTTATTCTCCGGACATGAGCACATGCGACTCCGTTATGTGCAGCTATATTAAAGACAAGGTATAGGGCAATAAACCCAAAACCATTGATGATCTGAAAGAGCCATTGGGGAGGTCATCGACAGCATCGATGTTCCGAAACTTCAGCGGATCATGCAGAATTTCGCAATTCGTCAACATGTTGAATAAAGTGTGTGCACGCCATAGTTTTTAACTAATTTAGGTTTCTTTTTCATATGGTTCAATAATTGTCACCCTGTACATATCATCGTTGGCTTGTGCTCTCTCTTGGTACTGGTGCGTCATTTCTTCGTATGAGGTTGGTTTGTTTTTATTCCGAAGTGTCATAGAGTTCAATAGTCCGCAGGTGCTCGACATGATAACAAAGAGCTCTCTCAGCTTAGCTGATGACCGGCACAACACGATGTCTTCCATTGTAGCATCCTAGCGGCCATTATCTTCCAAAAGTCCCATCGCCTCACATGCTTCCTGGAATGTGGCATTTTATCCTCCGTTCACTGTTTTTAGGGACTGAAAACTGACGGGGCCTCATAAGCGTGTAAGAAGCAACCGTACACAATAACGCTCAAAGTTTTTTATATGCACGTTCTAAGTTCTGTCCAGGGCATCTGACGCCATCACACTTTGCCAGACGTCAACCGGGTTGCTCTGCACGCGAAATTTGCATTATTTTCGTGACGCCTTCCATGTTGGCGAACTGCAGAAGTTCTGACAAAGGTGTTCATCTGGCACAGATAGAAAAATGCCGTGAGAATGATAGAGAGTGGCGTCACTATTCGACCGCGCAAATTGGCCTCCGGGAAGTACACGCGCTCGCCGCTGGGAAGGTGCACTGTTGCATGTGTCACGTCGGGTGCCTTTCGTGAAGCGGTAAGCCTAGTACCCGTCATGCAGCTTCGTTACTGCTCACGTATCGACCGGCTCTAAACATGTCCGATTCGTCTCTTGGGTCAATATTAGCATAGCCCCGCGGTTGCACAGTAAATATCGCCTGATCACTGCCTTCGTTAATGTATTTGCAAATGTATTTAATTGCCTTAACCGAGTTACAAACCCACTTTAATTTGGGCAGTAAATATTTTGGAAAGGAGTGGTGAGTATGGAATGACCTAGTTGCTGTGAAGTACGACTTCTTGCATCATACCTCTCACTTTCATTGTGACCGTACATCTCCTGTCCTGGGGCGCTCTACGTCGTTCAACGGGTATCCATTCTCGTTCGTCTCGATCTCGTTTAATAATCTTCGTACATTTATATAGAAACTGGGTGATGGTGGGACATCAGCTGGTATAATTATTATTAAAAATGAAACTCCTCCAGCTGTACTTAAGATTTCATGTTTATTTGCCTACTGGTTTCGGCGTTGTGTCAATGTCATCTTCAGGCCCGTACACTTCGATGATATCAATTGTGTGTGGCTGAGTACTAGAAGTCTGCGGTGAGACCAATACCTGCTCCACGTGGATGGCTGGCCGTAACTAGTGTGAAGTCACTTCACACTAGTTACTGCCCGTCATCCATGTAAGTGTGAAGTCACTTCGCACTAGTTGCTGCCCGCCATCCGTGTGGAGCATGTATTGGTCTCACCACGGACTTCTAGTACTCAGCCACACACAATTGATATGATCAAAGCGTATGGGCGTGAAGATGGCGTTGACGCCACGCCAAAACTAGTAACCAAATAAATATGAAATCTGAAGTGCAGCTAGAGGAGTTTCATTTTTAATAAAAATCTTTTAATAATGGCCGAATTAATTTTTCGTACATTTCCTGTCCGTCATGCACGCCAACGTAGGATTCAGCGCTCCGCACGGACCGTGGAGCAGGCTGTTTTTACACGTTGGGGTTAGGCAGCTGTGCTATCACTTCATCGATTTGCTTCTACCGCAAATCCTGTTTTAACCCCAGCTGCACTCAGTGGAATGGCTGAAGCACTGCGCTTCACCAAAAACTTGTCCTTTCGTAAGAAGAGAGCACCAGATTTTGTACTTTAGTCTTAAAAAGTCGCGCTACAATGTCGTGGCGATCTGTCAGTTTCTGACCGACCACAGGTTCATCCCTGATTTCGGTTCAGGTTGGGTTGCAATTAGAGGTGATGTATAAGTCCGGCCGACCATAGTTCCAGACACAGGAGACTGCGTCCTGAGATTACTCGTGGAGGAACCACGGACTGTTCGCGAATGACGACGGAGGTATGACCATCTGACGTAAGTCGTTCGGATTTACATTGCCATTGATCGCAACTGCGGCCTGCAGCTGGACGTAATTCTCCGCAAACACCTTGCTTTGGTTTAGCGCTATGAACCTTAGACGCTCACTGTACATCTTCACGTACACATACACCCAAAATTACGAAAGTAGAACCCTACACCGTAACGACTAGGTGACGTCATATTCACGGAACATCAGATGAAACGCATGAAAATCCATGCACGTCACGTTTTTGTTTGGTTTCGATCGTCCAGTCATCGGATTTGTTTCAGGAATACCGAAATTATATTCCTCTTGCCCTTTCCAAAACATAATGGAGTGCTGTAGGGCCTCATAGTAACGGTGCGTGTCCCTGATTCTGGTGACAGAGTCGTCGTGCATGCGTAGGATAATGTCCCTTCGGGCGGTGGTGTCAGCGTCCGAGAGCACAGCCGTGACCTCTGCCACGGCCGGTGCGTTGTAGCACCGTGTGTGCTGCCCGCTCGGCACATGATCTGCATGGATCACCACCTTCCAGCTCTCGTCGGTAATTTTCTCCAGGGCTGTTTTAAACTCATGCACCAATACGTTGTGATCGTGCAGAACTTTCTGAATTTTCAGTACTATCGCCCGTTCAGTTCCCCGAATAATTGACACTGTCAGTCTCTCCCTTGTCGTCTCCCATAAAGTAAAGCTCTCTGTTCGCGTGGCTGACAGCCGTGTTAACGCCAATTAACTTTCATCATTCCGTCAAAACTCTGATTTCTGTTATTTTATTACAATAACCGTTTTTGCCTATCTAGGTTGGCACCAACAGAATATTTTCGCACTGAAGGAGAAAGCTGGTAATTGAAATTTCGTGAAAATATTCTGCCAATGCGAAAAACGCATTTATTTTAATGATTGCCAACTAAACTCACATATCATGACCGTGACACCCTCTTCCCTATTTCGGGATAATACAAAACAAGGTACCTTTCTTCGAACTTTTTCGACATTCTCCGTCAATCCTATGTGATGCGGATCCCACACTGTGGAGCAATACTCCAGAGGAGGAAGGACAAGCATAGTGTAGCCAGTCTCTTTAGTAGACCAGTTGCATCTTTTCCTAAGCGACCTGTCAATAAGTCGCAGTCTTTCTTTAGCCTTCCCCGCAACATCATCTATGTTATCGTTCCAGTTTAAGTTAATCGTAATTGTAATCACTAACTATTTAGTTGAATTCACAGCCTTTAGATTATTTATCATTTAACGGAAATATGGCGCATTCCCTTGAGAACTGATGATGATAACTTCACACTTTTCATTTTTTACAGTCAACTGGCAATTCTCGCACAATACAGTTATCTTGTCTTCATCATTTGGCAATTAGTTTTGACCGTCTGCTTTATGTGTGTTACCTGACGAGCAAGTGGAATTCATACAAAGGCTACAATTCTGGTCTTTATTTCAAATTCATGCCATTTTCCGCACAGGAACACCTATGTGATTCACTCTGTATTCTTTCAATTCTTAGCGGATTTGCTTGCTGTACTCCTCATAAGAGTATTTTGTATCGTAGCAGGAGGAGCTAGTCAAATCAAGTACTCAATCCAGAGGCCACAATGGCGAAGAGTAGTGCTTTGTGGTACAGTTTTACGACCTGGAGGAGCAAGTTGTCTCTGTGGTTGTCTGTACTGGCAATTTTGGGTATGATTTTAGCCACCTTTTGGCAGTGTCGATGTATTTTAAAAAGTTCCTTCTGCTGTCAACGAAAATTCCAAAATACCTGTACACAGATTTACTCGTAGCTGGGCCGTACTGTAGCCTAAGGGTTATAGTCTGGCTGGAATTTTGACTATCAATCGTTCCAATGTGGCGGAATTCGGCACCAGATCCCTTACAGGAGGACATTCAGCAACTCTGATTCGTGCCCATAGAGCTGCGGATCGATTTTTCACGCATAGTTTTCCCTTGTCTCGAGCCAGGGGCTGCGCGCACCGCGGCAGTCGCGTGATTTTGATGTGTATGTAAAGCGAGCGACGGCGGCTGCTGGGACGTTGTGGTCTGGAGGAAGTCGGTGATAACGTGAACGGGCGGAGAGCCGCCAGTGACAGTCAGTCGTGGAGAAGACGGGCATCGTGACGGAAGCTGTTTGTTTGTGTGCCTGGGTTTGTTGGCTTGATGGGAAACTTGAGAGGGGGTTCGCATCTGTGCTATACTTACCAGGCCATTTAAAACGAAAAGTATGGCGAGATGATCTGGCAATTTAGTCATCACTATATTAATGTTTAAAAGGCACCCTCGTGTGTCTAAAATTGGCACGATTCTGTGTATCACTTTGGAGAACGTAAGGCACATAATGCGGCAATTATTTCTCGGACTATCAAAATATCCATGGGTGTACTGCCGGTCTACAGTGTCCAAGGGCAGAATATTTCGGCGATCATACATGTCGCCATTATCAGGTGAACTTATAACGCTCCTGTTTGCTACTGCTAAACCATAACCTCGAAACTGTAGGCAGTTTGCAAAACAGAATTATTTTGTTAGAGTAATAATGGTATAAAGCAACAGAGCAGTGTTACCTTCTGAGAGGAATTATCTTATAACATTACTATTAACATTCCCTCCAGGATCATAAATTGGACATAGGTTAAGTCTCTCTCAGTTAAATACTTTACTATTTGAAATGGAAGTTAATTGGAATCCACTAACAGGTTGCTTCTCACTATCATTTGAATAAAGAAATTATGGTTTTCATAATTAGTGGTCTTTCCGTTACTTGTTACCGAGCATTAACACAATAGACAAACTGTGGATCCTGTTATACTATTAATATGCACTTCTAATACACAAGAGACAAACACTTAGCAAACATGAGTATATAACGTTTCACAACTGCAGTTTTCCACTTTTACTACAGTGAGACACAAAATTAACATACATGTAAGATACCTACTCACCTTCTGCGATTTACAACAGGCAGTAATGTGATCATTTATTAAGCAAAACTTTATAAGCCTCAGTCTTAAGAACTTTTAATTTGAAGTTGGCAACAACACGTTAATAAGCTGTATTACTAGGAAAATTATTTTCAGCAAGCATCATTAACCTTAACTCACTCTCTTGCCACATTAACTTTAACTTTCTCTTTACTAAGTTCAAGAGGCATCAATTAGCAAAACACTGGTCTTTAATGTTCTTTCAGTAAGGACACTCGGAAATCACTTTAGTTCAAACGGAGAAGAACCTGAGAGGTGTTATGATAAGGAGAAAATTCAAGGTAGTACATAAATTCAGTTATAAATTACCTTATATTTGAGCACACTAACACATCCATTAAGCTGATCCTTCACTGTACATCACTATAGTGCTCCATTACAGTGATTGCGCAATATGGTGGCGATTTCATGTTGTCAGGTAGAATTGCAGGTAGAATTGCTGGACTCTGTCATTTCTTGGTGGCGATGATCGATACCAATCCCAGAATATTTCCAGCTATTTATCCATCCATCCGAGGCATTGTAAAGCGGCAGGAAAAGCCTCTCTCGGAACCAGCACAATATGCAACATTTACATGGCAGTGCACAGTTTGGTAGCTCGTCCCCGACTCGTAGCTCGTCCCCGACTGACTCTTGTTCCACCTTTTATACCTAGGCCAACCTCAATTTGCGTGCGCAACACAGTTCCGTTCCCGAGGGGAACCACAACAACCTTTACATACAGAATAACCAAGAACTCTAAGTGAGGATCAGCAGTTTACATAGCAGCAACCAAACACATTAAATAAAACAGAACATTTACACATATTGACATTTCTACAAAAAATTATTCACACAGAAATTACAATTACATACAGTAAGTTTTGTTCCCTCCAAATGGGACAAAGAATTCAAATGACAAATACACTACTTTGCATAGAACCAAACCATGACATCAAAGTTTGTACAAAGAAAGGAGTATACAATTTTGTGTTATCTATTCAATCAAACACATTTACAGAAGCTCAACGATGTAACATTAAATAAAACAAAAGCAAAATAAATCAGTAGAGTATTAGAACTATAGTGTTACAAACTGACGGACTGAGCTGATTATCAAATACGCCGGGAGAAACTCAAGAATCACATTTCTAGGACAGTTTTTGTTATTGGGCCTTGTGATGAGACGTTATTTAGGGGTTTGCAAAAACAGACATAATGTCTTATGGGATAACAGCAATCAGTGATTTTATAATGTTACTTTAAATCCGTCTTGATTGCAAACTTTTTTATTATTCATATGACCGGTTTCGGTTCATTCAGAACCATCTTCAGATCTGATATTTAAGTTACAGGAGTAACCCGTCCAATTCAGCAACTTTCACATGCTTTCAGAACCATCTTCAGATCTGATATTTAAGTTACAGGAGTAACCCGTCCAATTCAGCAACTTTCACATGCTACGTCACATGTGAAAGTTGCTGAATTGGACGGGTTACTCCTGTAACTTAAATATCAGATCTGAAGATGGTTCTGAATGAACCGAAACCGGTCATATGAATAATAAAAAAGTTTGCAATCAAGACGGATTTAAAGTAACGTTATTTAGGGGGTTTAATGGAAAAATAAAAGTGTGAAATGATTTTTTGGCAAGTCACCTAGTCACATATTCCTGGTATGTTGTAGACAAGGAATAAATTGCTTCCTAGCGGAGTGATGTGTGTAGAACCAATGCTATTCATATCTGTGGACTAGACAGGCAAATAATTGTCTACCAGTACTGTAAAAACGACAGCAAACGGTAACTGTATTGTGTTTAATGGCTTAATGTGATTTGGCATTCTTCTTAATCTTGAGTGTTGCCGATCACACCCGCCAAAGTTGTTATTAAGTATCGAAGCTAGTGTTCTTGTAACCCCCTTATTTCAAGTGGTTCAAATAGCTCTGAGCACTATGGGACTTAGCTTCTGAGGTCATCAGTCCCATAGAACTTAGAACTACTTAAACCTAACTAACCTAAGGACATCACACACATCCATGCCCGAGGCAGGATTCGAACCTGCGACCGTAGCGATCTCGCGGTCCCAGACTGAAGGGCCTAGAACCGCTCGGCCATTCCAGCCGGTCCCCCCTACTTCAGTAGCTATTTGTCTAAGGTCGGCCACTTAGCTGCTCAGCAGCTAATGAATATTTAATGACGTTACGTTAATAATAAGTAGCGTCTGTTGAAAATTTTGGTATGTTAACCTTTAGCTCACATCATTGTCTACGGCTACGACCGTGCTGGTTTCAAAAGTAAACTAAGTGGTTTTCTGTTTTTGTTTTGCAAGAATACTGGTCGAGATTGGCCATAGGTCTCAAAGATTGAAAATTAAGCTTTAATTTTACATTTTGGTGTACTTGCATCGTTCAGTATTAAATTTTAAATTTTCTTACGTTGTTATTGAGAATCTAATTTAATGCTACAAGAGGATTAATTTTATAGCTGCATTTCGCTGGCCTCCTTCTGTTTATGCTTGCTTATACTTGTATTTTGGTGTGTATGCTCTGTTTAATGTCAAATTTTAAATTTCCTGAAGTTGTTTTTGAAAACCTGGATCAAGCAGTAATATAATTGTTGAAGAGGTATAACTTTTCTAATGCATTTCTCTGGCCTCATTCTGTTTATACTGCTTACAATCCAGGAACCTTGTTCCCAACTTGAGCGGCTCTAAGGTCAATTTCCTCTCGTCTTCCTGAAGGGGATTTCAGATTTTATCAGTCAGTGCCAAGCTGAATAACTAATAGCATAAGGACCAGAGATGGCCCAACGCGTTATTCACTTGCTCAGATTTTGCAGCTCATTCTCTTGAATAAATCCTCAATTTTTATGAAATTATAATCGTTTGTCAGTACATGTACAACATGTGTAAGAAATTTCGTTCCACTCACATCATTCCCTCATATTGCTTTTTTTGGTATTTTGTGTACACTGAAATTTTGTTATAGATGAAAATATGTAGTACGCTGGGTGATGGAGTGTATGTATAAAATAAAGTCTATATGTTGTGTCCAACGAATTTACATGTGAATGTAATGCAGGTGTTTTACGATGTCCAGTCCAGTGCCACATCACGTGGCAATGCCAGCCAGTAGGTTGTGTACAATGGCTGGCCGTATGGAACTGGTTCGTTTGTTTAAGAAGGAATAGTGTAATGTCAAGTGTGATTACATCTGGATATTCCAAATTCTGAGGCATTTGTTTAAAAACACGGGTTTACTTACGTAGTCAGTGAGCCACAAATATAACTTTACCCCCTCCTATTTACTTTCTTTATTCCTGAAACTATTGACTGTTAACATTTATTGTTTAGTATCGAAATATTAAATACATTGTGTCTATTGAAACGTTATGCGTATGTAGGCGAGATACGTGCGTTAGCAAAGGACCGGATGTGAGGAAAATCCCGAAGCTCGGATTCTGGATGGCTGTTTTCGCATGTCCTTTGCGCAGGAGATTTTCCAGGAAATGGTGGAGTAGATGACTCAGTTACGGCTCTTTGAGATTCGACAATAGCTCACAGTCAGATATTAGATAATCTGAATATATCTGCGATCTCCGATAAATGAGGCACATCCAAAGACACAACAATATCTCAATATCTTTAAAACTTCAGAAGCTGATATCTCACAGCGAATCAACATTTTCACAATGACCCTCTGAATTAACAACTTTTAATCGCTTCATGCGATTTCAACAACCTTTATCTCAGAAGACAGCATTACACTATAGCTATCATCCCTGAAAGCTACGCATCTGTTTTATTTATTGATTTACGACGTTTTATACATCTTTTTCATTGTGCAAACGTCTGTCAGAATGTCGTATTTTCTACATTCACACAGCAAATGAATACCGCATGAGTCCCTTCTATTTTGTCATTCTTGTGTTTTTATTTAATGAACAGTTTAGTATTTTGCCATTCACTTTATTTAGATGCTGATCGCAACTAATTTTAAAAAACTGTGATAATGTAAAGTGTTAGCGGACAGCGCAATTCAAAAGCGAACCAAAACATGTTTCTGTTAAGAAGGCATATATAATTGTTTAAATAATAATTAGTTATAATCTCTACTGATTTAACGTGAGGGCACTTGTGCAATAATACTGGCTTATTTATTTACAATATTTAAAGTTGAAATAGGTGTCGCATCAATACTGCCACAGTACGCAGGCATGAGTACTTCACCCGTTCGCCGTTCGCCAGACGCTGCCGCACAAATATAGCGCAGAATGTACCATCAAATGAAATTAACAAATCCATACAATCACAGCAATCAATACATTGTTATTTATAATTATTGTAAATTATCTGAGTGTGACAGAATGTTTATAACATTTCTTTTGTTTAAATATTGTTATGATATATTAGTTTAGTGCGGGAAAGTGGTCAAATGTTTGTAGAGCCTGAGAACGATGTACATAAATAAAAAATGTTTTGCATCACCTCGGTTCGGAGAGTTCTGGAACCTGTACAGAAAACTGGAATAGAGATCAACATAAATATCATTTCCGCCCGATTAATTGCTCTTGAAAACCACACATTGCATGTTGTACCACCATACAGCGAGACCTTCAGAGGTGGTGGTCCAGACTGATGTACACACCGATACCCCAATACCCAGTAACACGTCCTTTTGCACTGATGCTTTTCTGTATTTGTCGTGGCATACTGTCCATAAGTTCATCAAGGCACTCCACAACGGCGATTCGGCGTAGATACCTCAGAGTGGTTGCTGGGTCACGTCGTCCATAAATGGCTATTTTCAATCCATCCCTGACATTTTCAAACGGGTTCATGTCTGGAGAATATGCTGGCCACTCTAGTCGAGCGATGTCGTTATCCTGAAGGAAGTCATTCACAAGATGTGCAAGATGGGGAATAACTCGCCAATATACTGCCGATATCGTTGCACTACCAGTCGGAGGATGGCATTCACGTATCGTAGAGCGGTTACGGTGCCTTCCTTGACCACCAGTGGCGTACGTCTGCCCCACATAATGCCACCCCAAAACATCAGGGAACCTCCACCTTGCTACTCTCTCTGGACGGTGCGTCTAAGGCGTGTAGCCTGACTGGGTTGCCTCCAAACACGTCTCCGACGATTGTGTGGTTGAAGGCATATGTGGCACTCATCGGTGAAGAGAACGTGATGCCAATCCTGAGCATGTTGTTGGGCGCATCTGTACCGCGCTGCATGGTGTCTTGGTTTCAAAAATAGACCTCGCCATGGACGTCGGGAGCGAAGTTGCGCATCATGCAGCATACTGCGCACAGTTTGAATCGTAACACGACGTCCTGTGGCTGCACAAAAAGCATTATTCAACATGATGGCGTTGCTGTCAGGGTTAATCCGAGCCATAATCCGTAAGTAGCGCCATCCACTGCTGTATAAGCCCTTAGGCGGTCTGAGCGAGGCATGTGATCGACAGTTCCTGTCTCTCTGTATCTCTTCCATATCCGAACAGCATCGCTTTGGTACACTCCGAGACGCCAGGACACTTTCCTTGTTGAGAGCCCTTCCTGGCACAAAGTATTGACCGTCTAGGCATAGTTGAACTGTAGACAACACGAGCCGTGTACCTCCTTCTTGGTGTAATAACTGGAACTGATTGGCTGTCGGACCCCCTCAGTCTAATAGGCTCTGCTCATGCATGGTTGTTTACATCTTTGGGCAGGTTTAGTGACATCTATAAACAGTCAAAGTGACTGTGTCTGTGATACAATACCTACGGTCAACGTCCATCTTCAGGAGTTCTGGGAACCAGGGCGATGCATAACACTTTTTGATGTGTGTATTCTTGGTGGGGATGGCCTTCAGCCAATGGAAATTGGACAGTGGCGGAACACTGCTGTAGTCAAGTGGAGACTCGGTCTTTCCGAGTGAGGGGCTCAGGGCAGTAATTCTGGACATTTTGTATCGAGTACTGGAAGAAAGTAGACTGCGTGTGGTAACGTGCGTGATTCAGTGGTGCAGGTGATTGATTCTGGACGGTGAACGACCGTTATAATAACTTTTAAAGGGACTCTAACTCATGAGAGATCTGAATGTGCTCTTCTTATATTACAGAACTGAGTACAGAGTGTGGGTTACTTACTATTCTTTGCAACGCGTGTCTTAATTTGTGAATCATCGGGTTGAATTCTGAACTGTTTTGAGCTGATGATTGTTTCGTACACTTCGATCGTAAAATTCACTTAGTTTTCGCGAGTCTTTGATGACTGTTTGATTTGGGCATTTTGCTAAATTTCTGGTAACGCTCTCAACGTAACTTTACTGCAATTTATAAGGATATTTTTTGTCTGTATTTCAACTGAATGTCGTAGGACCACTTCCCGTATATTTGAGGTGTCCTTTCTTGAATAAACATTATTGAACATAATTCTCTGTCGTCGACATCCATTACAGACTTTAGAATAGAGTCCTTTTTATTAAATTACTTTTTTATTTTTTATTTTGTATTTACGTTTATTTTATTGGTTCGCTATTGTACTCAATGCATGAACTGTTGACTGCAGGATCACAGGTACCGTTTTTTAATTGGAGCGATTTAGCTGCGGGGCTTGAAAGCAGTCGTGCGCGGCTCGACCCTGTGACTACATCGAGCCATCAGAGCCGTGCACAGCCCATGTACCTAATGTGTGAGTAACCGAAGGAAAAGATGCAACTAATTTGCTCGAATGGGATGCCGTTTAGAAAGAGCAACTACACTAGCAGTAACGGTTAGGTACAGTCACAATACGCATTGTTAATGAGATGATAACTCTTGTTATGTGATATGTAATAAGCTGACGTTGGGCTACCGTAATCATTCCAATCAGGGAATATGTTCCCCTCAATATACGTTATGTGGAACACAATGAATCTTATTTAAACGGAGACTAGCACTAACAAGGTGGACTAGGATGGGCTAATTGAAGGTTATAAATTTTTCTGTGAAAAGTTATTTAATTGCAGATAATAAATAATTGATTTGCTTAATCACATGTTTAACCATTTTGCGAACTATATTTCTTAAGAGTCTAATTATGCATTAGTTTTTGTGAAAAAACTGTTAGGAGTTTTGTATTCAACATGCCGATCAATTAATAATGATATTTGCGTAATCGCTATACTTTAACATAATGGACATATAATCTAAATAGTTGAATTTTTGTCTTTTCCACTGACATTTTCTTGAATACCATACGTCAGAAATTTCTCATTGCTGTCGTACGTACTTACTCTTTGAAGTTGTGATGTCACTTGTTGCCACACATTAAGTGTATGTAATTAATGTGCCTGTTAATTGACAATTACATAGTGTTTAACTATCAGCTGGGACCCTTCTTGCCGCGCTCGTTAATGTGTTTCCAGGCTCATTACCCGCGCTGCGTTCAGACTGTCTTAAAGTTTCTGTGTAAAACACTACTATCGTATGGTGGCATTCGGGACGTTGCTAAAACCTGAGTGTAGTTAAATTGCTTGAAATGATTAATAATTCTGGTAATAAACCGTACAGTATGCGATTCCCTAATAACTGTTCTCATACGAACGTATCATTGTCCTCTCTGTAAGAGGTACCAGGAAAAGTGAGGAAAAGTAAGGCGGCAATATACTTCCTTACGTATGTGATGGAACTGTCTATGCTTTCGTAGCAGCTGTATAGCATGGCTGTTAAGACGCTATGGGTCTTTTCTATTGCTTAAAACCTTGCTAAGAATGTATTTGTGTAAGGCATATTGAACGACGTATTTTAATTTTGTTAGCTGGTGCCTATATCTTCTTCCTCAGCACTAAATAGTGTTGACTAGTTATACATATTACAATTTGTATCCTGTTACTCATTCTAAACTAAATTATTTTCCCATCTTTTTTAAAATTCCTTGTAATGCCAGTACACACTAATGTACACCCTTATGGTGTCACAGCATTATGATCACTGATGCCCTCTTTACTTTGAATAACTTGAAAAGGTCAGATTTATCTGTTAAGAGGAAGTCTGAGACTGTATCCTCATGAGTTGGTTCTCTGCTTGGTAACGTAGTTTTTCGGACACATTGATAATAATGTCATACGAAAACCACGGTGTACCGTGGTCAGTCTGCTTTCCGCAGCGCTGCGGCGAGGACGTCTTGTTTACGTCCCGTCCGCGCGGTCGCGAGTGCCCGTAGTTGTTTACTACTTCGTCGCCGCTAGTTTAGAGTCCATCACTACCGACGCAACATGGCACATTCATACAGACAAACCACCATCAAGATCAGTTTTCAAACCGATCATGCACGACCGCGAGCTTTTGAAGTGGAACGTTTTCTACGTGACGACGTTAAAATTGACCCGCGAGACATAATTGGTATCCATCTCTCTATCACGAGCAGTGTTGTCTACGTCAAGCTAGTAAGTGACGAGGTGTGCAACGGAATCGTGAGCGCACATGCGAACGATCTTAAATTCAAACATTCTGATGGCCATATTGGGGCGGTCTCTATCGATCACGCGGGGCTTGGCCTCCGTACGTTACGCGTCTTCGAACTCCCTTTCGAAGTACCACCGGACGTAGTCACCGCGGCTTTCCAGCCCTACGGCAGAGTGATCAGCCATATGGCCGAAAAATGGACCACCTTTACAACGTACCCCGTTCTTAACGGGGTACGACAGATTAACATTGAACTGACCAAACATGTTCCGTCATATCTTGTCATTGGCGGATGTAGGGCGATCATTATGTATGACGGTCAGCCACGCACTTGTTCTGGTTGTGGCCAAGAAGGGCACGTCCGGTCGGATTGTCTCCGACGACGGCTTACTCAAATCCCGACAGGTGAATCTATGACTCCTTCTACGGTGACGACCCTTCCTCTCAACTACGCCGAAGTTACACGGGCAGCAACTCTTTCCGAAGCTGACGACAGTAGTCCGATAGCCGCCCCCGATGGAGAGACCAAAATGGCTTCTGCAGTACAGGATCCGGCCTCTACAACGGCGCCCCCACCTGAAGATAATCACCGATCGACCTTGCAAGAAGGCGTGGATGCCAGAATGGACATCGACCCACGGGTTGTGCCGACAGCGGCTTTTCTTCCAGACACCGGAGCAGCTGACGAAATCCACCCACATTCAGATACTGAAACACACGTCCGTAAACAGCGTTCCCCGCGAAAGCACAAGAGACGGCGGCGTGCTCCATCGGACGAGTGTTTGCAGCGATCGTCTGACATGGACTATGGAAATTCCGACGACGGTACCGGCGGTACAGAGGCCGCTGTAATTTCAAACTCAACAGATCGCCGTGGTGACGGCTTCAGCCCCTCAGACCCCACAGCACAGCAGGATCACAAGCAGACATCCGCTGCCGATTCCCAGCCAGCAGAGCCGATGGAGTCAGCGCCGAGTGCCGCAGCAGCCACTAACAGCCACCAACAGCCGATGGTGTTTCATGGCGACTGGGCGGACGACTGTGAGGAACACTCCTTGCCCATCGTGTCGGACGACACGGGGGGAAATTTACCCCACCAGTGTTGATCCTTTCCTGCCGTCAGTTACAGTGACGAGACAGCCTTACCAGGGTATTGATGGCCAACACGGATGCTGTGGATAGACCTCAAACTTATCGCGTTGCAACTATAAACATTAACACTATACGGACGAGCGCTAAGTTATCCTTGCTTCAGGATATGTTGAACTCTGCTTCCATCGACATAGCCCTTCTCCAGGAAGTGTACGTCGACGACTTCCCAGGCATGTATAGTTACGATGCTTGCGTCTCTCCAGCTTCCCCAACAGGCAGCGGTGTCGCTGTACTTCTTCGGGAAGGGATAGTGGCGGACGATATCCTGTTTCTGCCTGGGGCAAGAGGAATGGCACTCACAGTACTGGGGGTCCGCCTTATCAATATCTACGCACCTTCCGGGACGGACAAACGTCGCGAACGTTCACGATTCTTTGCGGAAGACGTCGCCCCGCTCTTCCAAGGCCGCCACGACCATCTGGTGTTTGGAGGTGACTACAATTGCGTACTGGCGCCCAGAGATCAACTCCCACGACATAATCCGTGCCCAGAACTCGGGACGCTAATTCGAGACCTGCAGATGGTGGACACTTGGGAACATCTTCACGGCCACCGACCGGGATTCACGCACTTCACAAGTCACTCTTCCAGTCGTATCGATCGGATTTATGTCTCACGCTCTCTCGCCGCTGGAACACAGGATGCGGAACTGTGGCCTGCAGCATTCTCGGACCACTCAGCTTACGTTTGTGCCGTCACCCTGCGGCGGCAACAAGTGTGGAGAAGCCGCAGCCCGTGGAAATTAAACATCGCTCACCTGTCGTACCCGGATTGCCGCCAAGCCGTTGAGGATACGTGGCATTCGTGTGAAAATCGCCTCCGTGCATATCCCACAACGATCCGCTGGTGGTTGGACTGCGCCAAACCGGCACTGAGGCGAACGTTGATAACCTACGGTCGTGACCACGCTACCTGGCGAAGACATACACTCGACTTTTACTTCCGGGTCCTGCGCGACTGCGATGCTATGGCGCCGTCTCCGGAACGACAAACGGCGGTCCACCGTGCTAAGGCTCAGATCCTCGCTCATATGCGACGCCACCTCGAGGGGGTAGTCATCCGCTCGAGGACGCAGGATCGGATACCGAGCGAACGCCCGTCAATGTTCCACGTCCTTCGTGAACGTAAACGACGCCAACGAGCGCTGATACGCTTCATCGACACGGAGGACGGTCATCGCCTCACCACGCAACAAGACATAAACACAGCGTTCTACAATCATTATTCCCAACTCTATTCCGCTCAGACCCCTGATCCGACAGCACTGGAGGACGTCTCTCAGACGATTTACGGCACCGTCACCCCGGCAATGGAAGCGGCCTTGATGGAAGAAATTACAGAAGAAGAAGTGATCGACGCCTTTCGAAAAGGTGCTGTCAACAAGTCTCCGGGTCCTGATGGCCTCCCCTTGGAATTTTACCGGACTTTTCAATATTTATTAGCCTCCCGATGGACGGACATCTGTCGCGAACTCCTATCCCCGGACGTGCCGCTCCCTGCGGCCCTTGTGGAAGGGATGATTATTCCTATTCACAAACCGTCCGGTGGCTCACGACTGCAGGACTACCGCCCGTTGACGCTATTGAACTGCGACTTTAAGATCTTTTCTCGACTGTTGGCGGCGCGGATACGCCAGACCCTACGAAATGTTATCTCACCCGATCAAACGTCATTAGGAGGCGACAATAATATTCAAACAGCACTCAGTGAATATCGTGACTTGATCTCACTGGCGAGGGCATGTCGTCTGAAGGGTGCACTGGCGTCAATCGATTTTAGTCAAGCTTTCGACCGAGTGGACCACAACTATTTGGAAGCGGTCCTCCAACATATGCGGTACCCACAGCCATTCGTCACTGTCGTCATGCGACTACTCCGTGGCGCGACGTCCAAGGTGATCGTCAACGGCCGACCCTCGCAGCTCCTCACCATTTCTCGATCGATACGCCAAGGGTGCCCTCTGTCCACTTTACTTTACGCTGTGGCCATGGAACCTCTCCTCTGCGGCCTGCGCCAACGACTAACGGGTATGACGTTACGAGGCCACACTTTCCGGTGTAAAGCGTACGCTGACGACCTGGTGATTGTCATCCGCCACGGTGACGACACCGCTAGCGCACTAAATTGGATAACGAAATATGGCATGGCCGCTGGTAGTCGTATCAACGTCGCAAAATCGGTGGCAATGAACATCGGGGTCGGATTGTCTGAGAACAGTGTCACCCCCTTACAGCTCAGAGATAGTTTGAAATGTCTCGGCATTGACTTTACAGACGATATACGACGGACCGCTGCTCACAACTTTCGACGGCTTTTACGGAATGTTCGGACTGGAATTGCCCTGGACATCGTCCAACGGACCCAGTATGTTAACTCACATTTAGCGTCACGCATTCCGCACATCGCCCAGATATTACCTATACCGGTGATGTTAGCACGCCGTATACATGCGGCTTTTGGGTCCTTCGTGAATTCAGGAATGCTTTTCAAGATCAAACTTGAGACTCTCACCCTTCCCCCCCCATCGGGGAGGGCTTGGCCTTTATCACGTTTATGACAGAGCGGTCGCCCTATTTGTGAGCACATTAGTCAAACTACGGCACCGCCGTCCGGACAGTCTGACCAGTTTGTTAATAGAAGAACTAGCACCGCCCTCCCTGTTGCCGCCTGTGCCAATACACCACGTCCCCTCCTCGCTCTTCTACATCGGTGTCTTTTACCTCGAACTCAGTTACGTTCGACTTGCCTTACCAGCGACTCAACTGGCGACGGCAAAGACGGTTTATAGGGTCCTGCAACGTGGACGACCCGATAACATCGTGGAGAGTAAGCACCCGAATGTCAACTGGCGAGTAGTGTGGAGGACAATTGACCACGTAACACTGGACACTGACGTCACGGCGATGTGGTATATCACTGTCAACGGTAAGCAGGTGACCAGATCAAGGCTACATGCGATCCACATGGTGGACTCACCCACGTGCACGAACTGTGGCGTTCAAGACGACGATGAACACCGTCTTAGCTGTGGCGAGTCTACGGCAGTGTGGCACTTAGTGAGGCAAATGTCAGCATACTTCCTTCGGGTAACGCCGAATCATATCGACCCCAAGACTATCTTATTCCCGGATGAAACGTATTACCCACGCACTAAAACTAATGCAATGACGTGGCTTCGTGGACATGCAGTGCATTATTTGTTTCAAGACGGCACTAAGGACACTTTAGACTTTTGGAACTATTTGCAGGAACGACATTGCAAGATCCTCCGTAACCCTAAGTATCGACAATATTTTTCCAATTTTTTGTGGAGTGCGTTCCACGACCCTCCATGTAGCTGGAACATCACGGGTAAGAGAAACTAAAATTACAATACGATGATAGAACACTACACGGTACGACGTGGGATCTACTTTCATCATTACGAGAAGTCATACCTGGATGATACAGCAGATGGAGAGTTTCGTTGTGAACCCTCACACTCTGTAGTAGTATTTGCCCCAATTCCTCTTTTTGTCCCCGGTGCGAAAAGGTCTTCGCAGTTTTAGTTTCCCCATCCGGTGCAAGATGTAGCACTGGTTAATGGTGGTATGGATTCCACCCTTCAGTTTTGTTTCATGGTTTCCTTCGCCCCGCACTTTGCTCTCTTTCTTTATGCCTTTTTCTACAACTATTAGCATGGTTTTAGTTATGTGCGTCCCCAACTCGACGCAAAGAGTGCACTTACTAGTTTTCAGTTCCTTACTGTTAAAAAAAAATTTTAAAAAAATGAAAAAAAAAAATAAAATAAAAAAAAATTTCAAAATAAATAAATGAATAAAAAAAAAGGGGTAGCGTCTTTGATTCATAATCGAAAACGTCTTCGGTCCCGGGTTCGAACCACGCCACTGCCTACATTTTCATAAATAATCATCACTGGCGGCCGAAGACTTCCGGCATAAGAAGGCAGCCTCATTCTGCCAACGGCCTTGTCAAAGAGGGCGGAGGAGCGGATAGAGGTTTAGGGCACTCTCTTGTCCTAGGGGTGGGAAATTGCCCCTAAAGGCGGAGGAATCAGCAATGATAAACGACATGAGGATGCAGAAGGCAATGGAAACCACTGCATTAAAGACACGTAACGTGTATCCACAGGACATGTGGCCTGTAATTGAAGAAGTGTCATGATGATCTCTCCATTGGCAAAAGATTCCGTAATAGTCCACCATTCGGATCTCCGGGAGGGGACTGCCAAGGGGGAGGTTACCATGAGAAAAAGATTGAATAATCAACGAAAGGATAACGTTCTACGAGTCGGGGCGTGGAATGTCAGAAGCTTGAACGTGGTAGGGAAACTAGAAAATCTGAAAAGGGAAATGCAAAGGCTCAATCTAGATATAGCAGGGGTCAGTGAAGTGAAGTGGAAGGAAGACAAGGATTTCTGGTCAGATGAGTATCGGGTAATATCAACATCATCAGAAAATGGTATAACAAGTGTAGGATTCGTTATGAATAGGAAGGTAGGGCAGAGGGTGTGTTACTGTGAACAGTTCAGTGACCGGGTTGTTCTAATCAGAATCGACAGCAGACCAACACCGACAACGATACTTCAGGTATTCATGCCGACGTCGCAAGCTGAAGATGAACAGATAAAGAAAGTGTATGAGGATATTGAAAGGGTAATGCAGTATGTAAAGGGGGACGAAAATCTAATAGTCAAGGGCGACTGGAATGCAGTTGTAGGGAAAGGAGTAGAAGAAAAGGTTACAGGAGAATGTGGGCTTGGGACAAGGAATGAAAGAGGAGAAAGACTAATTGAGTTCTGTAACAAGTTTCAGCTAGTAATAGCGAATACCCTGTTCAAGAATCACAAGAGGAGGAGGTATACTTGGAAAAGGCCGGGAAATACGGGAAGATTTCAATTAGATTACATCATCGTCAGACAGAGATTCCGAAATCAGATACTGGATTGTTAGGCGTACCCAGGAGCAGATATAGACTCAGGTCACAATATAGTAGTGATGAAGAGTAGGCTGAGGTTCAAGACATTAGTCAGGAAGAATCAATACGCAAAGAAGTGGATTCGGGAGTACTAAGGAATGACGACATACATTTGAAGTTCTCTAATTGTAAGTAGGCTGTTTAGGTTTTTTTATTGATAACGCCACCTCTGTATAAAAATCACTGGCTGTGCTGTGTGCAGTCTGTGTCTAGTTTGCATTGTTGTCTGCCATTGTAGTGTTGGGCAGCGGCAGCTGGATGTGAACAGCGCGTAGCGTTGCGCAGTTGGAGGTGAGCCGCCAGCAGTGGTGGTTGTGGGGAGAGAGATGGCGGAGTTTTGTAATTTGTCATGAACTGCTATATATATTATGACTATTAAGGTAAATACATTGTTTGTTCTCTATTAAAATCTTTCATTTGCTAACTATGCCTATTAGTAGTTAGTGCCTTCAGTAGTTTGAATCTTTTATTTAGCTGGCAGTAGTGGCGCTCGCTGTATTGCAGTAGCTTGAGTAGCGAAGATTTTTGTGAGGTAAGTGATTTGTGAAACGTATAGGTTAATGTTAGTCAGGGCTATTCTTTTGTAGGGATTTTTGAAAGTCAGATTGCGTTGCACTAAAAATATTGTACGTCAGTGTAACCACAGTCATGTATAATTGTTCAAAGGGGACGTTTCATATGTCGACCCTTAGCCGAGGATACCTCACTGGAATCTTCTGATTTTTCCTTGTAGTTTGTGTAATTAGTGTAGCTTTTGTTTATTGCTAGCGCGTAATTATAGAGAGAATTTCCTTTGTAGTTGTAATTTTTCATTGTTGTACAGTAAAACAGTTGTGGCATGCATGTAGATTTGCACCAAGTATTTCGCAGCTGCGCTTGCAACTAACTAGATATATTTTCAGTGCTATGTTAATGTGTTCTCTTATTTTTGCTCTTCAAATTGTGCTTTTCTGTGTTATTGTGTGAAATATTGTGACAATAATGGCGTGTGAAAAACGTAACACTCGGCTCCAAAGTAAACTGAGAAATAATAGTGACGACGAGCATAGCTTATCAGCACCACTGTGTAATGAAGTAACAGACATTCAAAGTAGTAATTTGGTAATAGTGCATAGGGAAATGGAGCGGGCGGCAAACAATGGCGTAGACAGTGAAACAAATAGTGAACAGGGAAGCATTATCGATCGATCGGTCGGCAACAGCTCGCCTCAGTAATCGGGAATGACAGGACACAATCTTGCAAATACTGCAGATTCAGGTTTTGGGTCCTCACCGTTTTCTCAAATGAGTCAAGACACATTTTCCGCTTGTCAAAATGTGAATGTTGCCGGTGCAAATTCACTGCCGAGAAGCACTGAGGAACATGTTTCAGACACCAGTGCATTGTTATTACAGTTAATGCAACAAATGGGACAAAAGTTACAAAAGTTAGACACAACACTTGAACAAAATCAGAAACAAATGGGACAAAATCTTCAAAAGTTAGACACAATGGAACAAAATCTTCAAAAGTTAGACACAGTGGAACAACACCAGAGACAAACGCAGCAACAGTTAGACGCAATGGAACAAAAGCTTCAAAAGTTAGACTCAGTGGAACATACGCTTGAACAAACACGTGAAGACTTAACTACTGAGTTACATAACATCGAATCGAAATGTCAAAAAGTCTGTAATGACGCAAAAACACAAATCTGTGAGCATTTCCAACCAATTTTTTCGCGGAATGAAAATGCATTACAGAATCACGAAGCAGCCATAAAAGAACTGCAAACCATTGTTCATGAAAATCACGACACCTTGCAAGCTAAAATTGACTCAGTTGCATCTACCGATTCGGTTACGCAACTTGCAAAAACTCAGGAAAATTTAAAGGACACAGTAAATACTCTGAAACTTGGTTCAGAAAAACACACTGAGGAAATAAGTACACTATCGGAGAAAGTAGCCGAACTTTCGGATCAGTTCACAAACTTATCTACAAAGGTAGATGATGATCTGAATGACACAAGACCGGTAGTCTTTAATGACACAGAAGAGTGCGAACAAATTAGGAAATTCAAACAAAATCAGAATCAAATAAATACGCAACACCAAAGAGAAATTCGGGAAGTACAAGATCAGCTGACACAGGTAATACAAGAATTACGTATTTCAGAGGACACTCGCGCCCCAATACGGGAAGAGGGACATAGAAATACGGAAAAGCCGCAAAATAATAACACAGGGCATTTCGGAAGTTATGAAAGAAATTGGTAATGTGCACCGAATTTTGAGATGGAACGGCCGACACGACCTAACAATGACCGATATGCGACTCGCCGACATGATGATTTTGACTATAAGCTGTTCATTACTACACGTAAATTCAAAACATTTAAGAATTCTGGCAACGACATTCATCCACAAGCATGGCTCCATCAATTCGCTCATTGTTTTCCTCCCAACTGGTCGTTAGAACACAGATTAGAATTTATGTGTGGCTACTTAGAGAATGAACCAGCTGTAAGAATGCGATTGGTCATTCACGATTGTCACAGTGAAGGAGAATTTTATCATGCCTTCCTCTCAGCATATTGGTCTCAAGCTACACAAGACTGAGTAAAACATAGCATCATAATGATGAAACATTTCGAACAATCTGAATTCTCCAGTCTTGTGAAATATTTTGAAGACATGTTGCACAAGAATCAGTACCTGTCAAACCCATACAGCCCCTCAGAACTCATCCGCATTTGCTTAATCAAATTGCCTGAACATTTACGACATATTATTTTGGCAGGACGTTGCAAAGACGACATTGAAGCTTTTCAGGGACTCTTACAAGAATTAGAAATTGACACAGACAGTCACGGGATGCGAAAACAGGAAAACAATCACTACAGGTCACATCCGTCACAATTCCGTGACGACAGAAACGATAACTGGACGCGACAAGGCTATTCTCACCACACAAATCGTGACCAAAACAGACACCACCCGTATGACAATCGTTGGCAGAGTAGTAATAATTACAGGGAAAGATCACCTCTCCGCAGTAATGACTATCATAGAGACAATCAGAGAAACAGACAATATGGGAACTAAAACAATTATTATTACGGGAGACAGAATAACTTTAGACGCAACGGTCCACCGTGCAGTGATAATTCAGGGAGAAATTCTCCACCACTTAACCGAGAAGAAAGAAACTACAGGAACTACCGACATGACGATAGACGTTATGATCATAACGACACCTGAATTGCATCAGAACTGGCGTGATTCAAACAGAGCAGGGCCCTCTCGACAAAGTGAATTTGTAGAAGTTAGGTCTCCAAACCCCAATAACGACGCGCGCCAACAAAGAGACAACAGGCAATGACTCATACCGCTGGCAGCCACAAAACGTACGTATGAAACTAACGACACAGCTGCCGTAGCTAGCAATTACGTAAAAATGGAAGACATTAGGGACATCTTACTCCAGGAACACGACATAAAACATAACAACATTGCATACCCTGTGATTCACATTACTGTAAATGACGTAAAATTCACGGCAGTACTTGACACTGGCAGTCCCATTTCAGTAATTAGTGAAACAGCTTTTAGCAAATGCAACAAATCGAACGATTGTCCCACACTACCGTTACGTAACATTAAATTACAAGGTGCAATCTTTGGAAAAAGTGTAGATGTACGCCAACAAACCAATTTAGAATTCCTTTGCCAAAGCCACAGCTTCTTTATGAACTTTCTTATTGTTCCATTATTGTCGACGGAAATTATATTGGGAGTAGACTTTTTGAATGAATACAAAGCAATCTTAAACTTTCACGATGTGGAAATAAGTTTAGAGAAGGAAGGTAAGTCAATAGCTTTGAAATTTGAAGATTGGCTCTCAAACCATGACGAGGAAATTAATCGGCTTTACCTTCTGTTAGACAACAGTTCGGAATTTTCTACGGAACTAGACACTAACAATCACTCTGCAAGTACTGACAGGG
Source organism: Schistocerca piceifrons (assembly GCF_021461385.2). Taxonomy (NCBI): domain Eukaryota; kingdom Metazoa; phylum Arthropoda; class Insecta; order Orthoptera; family Acrididae; genus Schistocerca; species Schistocerca piceifrons. The sequence goes on from NC_060140.1 coordinate 631,238,103, forward strand.
ATGATATCGACGGCATATTTGAAATTAATGAGTTAATTCAGAATAAAATTCAAACAATTGAGAATTGTAATGACACTGATAGGCAGGACCTTTTTGAGATTTTACGAGCACATTCCACAGTTTTTACTCACAAAACAGGAACAATCAAGGGATTTCAATACCAATTTCGTGTTCGTGAGCATACTAAATTTTGTGTTAGACCATATGTAATTCCAGCACATTATAGGGACCGTGCTTGAACAGAAATACAATCTATGCTTGACGAAGGTATTATTGAGCCTGCAGTAAGCTCATACAACAATCCATTACATGTTGTTGAGAAGAAAAATGGATCGATCAGGCTTGTCTTAGATTCGAGACAAATCAATACTATCATTATTCCTGAAACAGACAGGCCACAAACGTTGGAAGAACTTCTTCAAAATTTTAATGGTGTAAAAGTGTTGTCTTCCAGTGATCTCAGATCCAGCTTTTATCAGATCGAACTTCATCCAGAATGTAGAAAATACACAGCTTTCCTTTGTTTCGGCGTTTGTTATCAGTTTCGGAAACTTCCTTTTGGTTTGAACATTTCTTCGGCAGCATTCATTCGCAGGCTAAATTCCATATTACCTGAGTTCTTAAAACGTCACATCACCTTATATGTGGACGATATTCTAATAGCAGAAGCTTCATAGGAACAACATAATCGCATCCTCAACAGTTTGTTACGTACTTTTGCAGAATCTGGAATTACAGTTAACTTTGAAAAGTCTGAATTCGGTAGGTCAAAGGTGAGGTTTTTGGGACATATTATTTCTTCTGAAGGCATTCAACCGGATTCTGAAAAGTTAGAAGCAATCAGAGCCATTCCAGTTCCATCCACAAAAAAAACAAGTCCGCAGTTTTCTAGGTCTCGTAAATTTTTACCGTCGTTTTCTGAATATGCAAATTCTTGTTACACCAAAACTTTGTTCTCTGACTGGAAAATATACTATTTGGAACTGGGACGAACAAGCACAGTTGGAATTCAATTCTTTGAAAGAATCGCTACTTAACGCGCCAATACTAGCTCATCCAGATCTGTCACAAGACTTCTGCCTTAGCAAGGATTCTTCTAAAGTCGGTCTTGGTGCCCATTTATTTCAAGAAGCCACAGAAAATGACACTACTGTTCAGAAAACCATTGCTTTTGCTAGCCGAGTGCTAACAAAACCTGAAAAAAATTATTCCGTTACTGAATTAGAAGCTTTAGCTATTGTTTGGGCATTTAACAAATTCTGTTTCTTTCTTTCTGGTAAGCACGTAAAAGTATACAGTGATCATCGTGCATTACAATTTCTTATGTCTTAAAAATTAAATCGTGACAGGTTAAAACGTTGGGCATTGTTTCTGCAAGAATTCCGCTTCACAATAGTCTACATTCCCGGGAAGGAGAACATTGTTGCGGACGCACTGTCACGCGCACCGGCTGGGCTTGAGAAAAGAAACACAGAAGGCAACCTCGAGAAAAATTTCAATATTCTTTACATTCAGAAAGTCGCCTTTAAAAACTTCATCACCACATCTTTAAAGGACATTGCTCATGAACAAGATAAAGATCCGATTTGGAAAGACATCGAAAGCAAATGGCATGAAAAGACACACACACAGATTCGGCATTATTACCTGGTTAGAAACAATATACTCTTCAAACGCTGCACTGTTGATGACAAGCTATGGGTACTTTGCATTCCAGACGATTTTGTTAATAAGCTCATTTGGTACATTCATTTCAGCTACGCACATTTTGGTCCACGAAAATGTTATCATATTCTTCGAACGACTTGTTATTTTAACAATATGGAAAAGAGAATTCGAAGAGTCCTGTCTAATTGTAAACTTTGTCAAAAGGCTAAACCAACTACTATCTCATATCGTGCTCCGTTGTTTCCTATCATTCATTCTATATTAAAAGAATTTGCCGCAGTTGATCTATCGGGACCCCTTGTCAGAACATCGAATGGATTTTCGTACGTTCTAGTCGCTGTTGAACTTACTTCAAAATTTGTTTCTTTCACTCCGTTACGTAAAGCCACTGGACGATCTGTATCCAACGCCTTTGTTAAAAATTTCTTACGTGATGTTGGCCACGTTGCTAGTCATTTCAGATAACGGACCGCAATTTAGGTCTGCTGTTTGGTCACGCATGCTTCGGAATCATAAAATCAAACCTGTTTTTATTTCATTGTACTCACCACATTGCAACCCGTCTGAAAGGATTATGAAAGAACTCAATAAGCTTTGCAGACTTTATTGTCACAGAAAGCATCAGCATTGGGACAGATATTTACAATTATTTCAAAATGTGCTGAATGAAATGGCTCATGATTCCACTGCTTTACCACCTATTCTTGTACTGAAGAATGAAGAACCACCGAACAGAATCAGAGAGCTTGTACCTTTCCCGAATACACGTAAACTTCGACACAAAGACATAATTGATTTGGCTCTTAAAAGTATAAAATCTGCAGCAGACAAATGGAGAAAACTACACGGTAAAGCAAATGCAAAGAAATTGTATATTGGTCAGAAAGTTCTCATTAAAGCTAATTCATTGTCACATAAGAAGAAACACTTGAGTCACAAATTCTTTCTAGTTTACAATGGACCTTACAGAATTCGACGTATACCACATGATAATTGCGTTGAAGTTGAAACTCTGCGTACTCAGAAGAGTAAAAGTTTACACCACATTTCACATGTAAAACCGTTTATTGAAAGATAATCTGCTTTTTAACTTTGTCTTTGCCATAAAACTCTTAACTTCACATTTCTAGTATGCATTGTCAGACTTAGAATCTGTCACCATGCAACAATGTTTGAAGTTAAATATCCAATCAAGAACCTAGGGAACATTTTTAAACAGAAATTACGAATGCATTGTTATTGTGAAGAGACGACCCAGTGTTATTGTGTGTGTGCATTCTTGCTTGTTAGTTGCATGATTATGTAACGACTATAAGGCTTACATACTTAGAACATTTACCAGTACTGCTAATGAGATTTTAATGCAACATTTTGGTTTACTTGAAAATACATTCTGGATTTAATGTACTTTCAGTGAGATACCAGATGAGACAGTGGTTAGTTTATGTGACAGCTACATGATTTCATCACGATGCTACTAATGAGTGACAATTTACAATGTTGCTTTTGCAGTGTTTCTGTTTTATATCTGGACAGTTTTTCTGCATTATTCTGGAAAGTAAAACATGTTTTAGTAGTAACTTTTGTGGTATAGCTACAATGAGACTGCCTTTTCCATAGCACAACAATACGTTACAGCACAGTACTTTCTTCATCATGGCAATAAGCGTAATAACTAAGATATCTATACGCAAAGCATTTCACTTTTGTTTATCATGAGGTAAGTACATTGACTTCTGCAGAACTTAGCTTGCGGAGAGGACGACAACTACTACACTTCCACAGAGATTATCTTACAACAAGACGCACAGTTTAGCGCTACAGTACATGTATTTGAGTGATTAATTTTATACTTAAAACATTTATTTTTAAAGGTTTTTAAATTACAAAGAAAGTTTTCTGTGATACATTTTATTCCATTGCAATAATCTGTAACATCTGAGGGTATAATTACATTAATTCTCAGGGGGGTACACGCTTACTTTGTGTACCATGTGTTTGGCAAGCACAAGGAGCCCTAGCTAATATGGTATTTGCTGATACAACTTTACACATCGGTACCATATTTCTCTAACACAGAATTACACAGCTATCTGATTATTTGACAGAGAAACAAACATTCTTTTTACTACGTCAGTGACAGATGTTTACGCAATTACACAGTTGGATAACTTCACACTTATGAAATTGTATTTAGTCTGTACTTTGTGAAATGTTCATATTTTTTCGGAACCATTGTGATACTATGAGAGCTTTGAATGTCGTATTTCTTATGGGATCATGATTTTTAAAGTATGTTTGAGGTAGATGACACTATTGAAATGAGCAGAGAATTTTCTTTAGGTTTTGACATTATTGCAGAAAGCTACGACGATTTTGAGATTTGACTGAGGTGTTATGATGTTATTTTTATGATGACGATATGTATTATGCTGTTGAGGTATGTTTATGATCAATAAGATGATGATACCGTATATGAGGAATTTGATTATGCTACGTGTTTCTCATGATGAAATATTGAAGAAGTGTCGACGAATATGTTTATGTATAACAAGGTAAGGAATAATGAACAGTGGTTAGGGACTCTGAGTTGTGAAAAAGGTTGTTGGAAACCAAGAATCGTACTTTAAGAGTTATGAAATGTGTGTAAATGCATGAATGTATCACAATGCCGACGAAAACGTTTTGAACACTGTTATATTCATAGGATTTTGTTTCTACACATTTGCAATGCAAATTCTCGACAGGTGAAATTTTTTATATGAGACTGTCACTGTAATCCAAACTGGTGTCGTAAATATTTCGGTAAGAAAGTTAAGTGACCACCTGCACCTAATGCGTCGTGGGCACCCAGCCGGGGGACAGTCGCCTTGAAAAAAGCCATTAGAGTGTGCCTTCCAGAGGCACAGGTGAAGAAAAAAGGGGAGGCCATTATCCTCGCTATTGACGTTACTTTGTAGAAAGCATCAGAAAAACGACACGGTCGAACTTGATAACATATGATTACACTGTGGAGCTCTTAATTTATGATTTACTGAAATGCCTAATGAAATGACGAGAAATATTTTTATGTCTATACACCTGATTATGACTACTGTCTCTCTAGTTGAGAGATTTTTCTACTAACTTATGAAATTCCTAATGACTACTGAATGATGTTCTTATGCTTTACTTTGTACATAGTTGCTTATTTCATTTGATATCTAGTTTCTAGCTGCACTGCAGCATTGCTTATTATAAAATTTAATAGATGTACTAATATCACTATTTTCTGTCTACAGACCCAGTAAAAAATACGTTTCTGATAAACTTTCTTAGAGAAGAGAGCACAAATAGACATTACCCTTCACAGGAATTGCATAAATACTATTTTTAATGACTTGGTAATTTCTTTTCTAGAATAAATTGTGATGCATCACTCTAGTATTAAGATGTGACATAGGTATTAGACATGGCCATTTATAGTGTAATATTTTTTCTGCTTGAGCTTTGTCATGTTTAGATGCTGCTGCTGGTTGCCAGGCATAATGTTACTGAATTTGACTTTGTATTACGCTGTTAAGCCAGTTTACTACGCATTTATTTTTCTTGTTTGCTGCACAGTGCCTTATATTAGTTGTAATATTGCAATTGCTTTGCCAGTTTGAATTTTTTGTCGTAGATGTTTGTGTTACTTATTTTGTGCTGCTGTATTGTCTCGTCCCTTAGTTTAGCATCAGAGCTCAGTAGATTTAAGTTAGCTTAAGAGGGGGTAGACTATATAAGAGAATGAGTTGCGATGAATTTGAAGAAATGCACTGAGAGGTTATACAAGGAAAATACAGAAAGCATGCTTGGATAGGATTTTTTTGGCTGGAGCAAATAACGAAATAAGACGAAAGATCTATGGAATGAAGTTTTGGGTTGGACTGCAGTACCAAATGTTACACTGAAAACGAACCCTGTCCTTTCCTTTTGTGTTATCCCACTATGTGTTTGTGTACCATTGTGTATTTGTTTTCGTCCTGTCTCTGTGTAGTTTCATAGAATTTTTTCTTCTTCTAATACTAAGCTACATTCACTATGATGAGGAATACTGTTATCCTCAAATATAATTGGCATTAATAATATGTTATTTATCTGGTAAATATGCTTAGACATTATTTATTCTGTTTTGTTTTAATGCTCATGTGTAAAGTTGATGTTCCAAAAGTTATTCTGATCTTTTATGTATTTACTTATGTCATAATTCTTGTAACACTGATATAAATGTTTATTTCTATTCTTTTGTAAAGCCTGTTTTACTACAAATGTTATCTGCACTATTATTTTCTTTAATGATGTATTTTGTACCTTTGTTATTGTTTTCTTATGTTATAAAATTGTAATTGACACCAGGTCATCAAATTAAGTAACTTGTAAGTTCCATTTCACTGCACACATTTCTGTTGGTCATAGTATATGGACAATATGTGAGAAGTAGGGATGGTTAGTGTTTGCACGTGTGTTAATAATTCAGCAAGGGACTGGATAACAGCATTGCTGGTTCTAAGGACAATTCCAAAAACTTCATGAGTGTACAAGTGGTGGTTTATGGACTTGCTATATTGTCTGCAAGACTTCTAAGGACAATTCCAAAAACTTTGTGCATGCACAAGTGGTGGTTTATGGACTTGCTATATTGTCTGCAAGACTCTTTGACGGTGATTGTGCACCTGCACATCACAACAGACGGCTGCTGGCCGTCTCTACAAGGACTACAGTGGGTTGGAATCTTTGATGGCCCACCAATACCATTATTTCTACAAGGACTACAGTGTGTCTGCACCTCTGGTAGCCCACCAATACCATACTCTCTACCAGAACTACAGTGGGTCTACTCTGTGACGACCTACCTACCAATATTCTTCAAAACTTCGACTGACTCTGCTGTGGGTTTGCTCTGTTGTGACCCATTACATGTCTGCATGTCGAGAGCCAGCACTGTCTTTCCGTTGGAAGGACAACACTACTTCTTCAAGACTGCATGGAAATCCACTACTTCCGTGTGCATTTTCTTTTACTGCTCATCCTTTGAGAAAAACACTGCAATTTTACTGTGATAAATGATCAGGACTGTCTTTATGGACTGTGAGAAAATTTTAGCTTTTGACCAACATTGTATTAATACGTGTGTGCATTTGATATCTTTCTTACTGTAATTATGAAAAATTTTTTCAAATCATTATTGGCCACTGCCCAAAACAATTTGTAAAATTTTTTGTGGGGAGCATGGGAGCTATGTAAGTAGGCTGTTTAGGTTTTTTTATTGGTAACGCCACCTCTGTATAAAAATCACTGGCTGTGCTGTGTGCAGTCTGTGTCTAGTTTGGATTGTTGTCTGCCACTGTAGTGTTGGGCAGCGGCAGCTGGATGTGAACAGCGCGTAGCGTTGTGCAGTTGGAGGTGAGCCGCCAGCAGTGGTGGATGTGGGGAGAGAGATGGCGCAGTTTTGTAATTTGTCATGAACTGCTATATATATTATGACTATTAAGGTAAATACATTGTTTGTTCTCTAATAAAATCATTCATTTGCTAACTATGCCTATTAGTAGTTAGTGCCTTCAGTAGTTTGAATCTTTTATTTAGCTGGCAGTAGTGGCGCTCGCTGTATTGCAGTAGCTTGAGTAGCGAAGATTTTTGTGAGGTAAGTGATTTGTGAAACGTATAGGTTAATGTTAGTCAGGGCTATTCTTTTGTAGGGATTTTTGAAAGTCAGATTGCGTTGCGCTAAAAATATTGTATGTCAGTGTAAGCACAGTCATGTATAATTGTTCAAAGGGGACGTTTCATAACGCTATAGATACAGCAATAAGGAATAGCGCAGTAGGCAGTACAGTTGAAGAGGAATGGACATTTCTAAAAAGGGCCATCACAGAAGTTGGGAAGGGAAACATAGGTACAAAGAAGGTAGCTGCGAAGAAACCATGGGTTACAGAAGAAATACTTCAGTTGATTGATGAAAGGAGGAAGTACAAACATGTTCCGGGAAAATCAGGAATACAGAAATACCAGTCGCTGAGGAATGAAATAAATAAGAAGTGCAGGGAAGCTAAGACGAAATGGCTGCAGGAAAAATGTGAAGACATCGAAAATGATACGATTGTCGGAAGGACAGACTCAGTATACAGGAAAGTCAAAACAACCTTTGGTGACATTAAAAGCAACGGTGGTAACATTAAGAGTGCAACGGGAATTCCACTGTTAAATGCAGAGGAGAGAGCAGATAGGTGGAAAGAATACATTGAAAGCCTCTATGAGGGTGAAGATTTGTCTGATGTGATAGAAGAAGAAACAGGAGTCGATTTAGAAGAGATAGGGGATCCAGTATTAGAATCGGAATTTAAATCAGCTTTGGAGGACCTACGGTCAAATAAGGCAGAAGGGATAGATAACATTCCATCAGAATTTCTAAAATCATTGGGGGAAGTGGCAACAAAACGACTATTCACGTTGGTGTGTAGAATATATGAGTCTGGCGATATACCATCTGACTTTCGGAAAAGCATCTTCCACACAATTCCGAAGACGGCAAGAGCTGACAAGTGCGAGAATTATCGCACAATCAGCTTAACAGCTCATGCATAGAAGCTGCTTACAAGAATAATATACAGAAGAATGGAAAAGAAAATTGAGAATGTGCTAGGTGACGATCAGTTTGGCTTTAGGAAAAGTAAAGGGACGAGAGAGGCAATTCTGACATTACGGCTAATAATGGAAGCAAGGCTAAAGAAAAATCAAGACACTTTCATAGGATTTGTCGACCTGGAAAAAGCGTTCGACAATATAAAATGTTGCAAGCTGTTCGAGATTCTGAAAAAAGTAGGGGTAAGCTGTAGGGAGAGACGGGTCATATACAATATGTACAACAACCAAGAGGGAATAATAAGAGTGGACGATCAAGAACGAAGTGCTCGTATTAAGAAGGGTGTAAGACAAGGCTGCAGCCTTTCGCCCCTACTCTTCAACCTGTACATCGAGGAAGCAATGATGGAAATAAAAGAAATGTTCAGGAGTGGAATTAAAATACAAGGTGAAAGGATATCAAAGATACGATTCGCTGATGATATTGCTATCCTGAGTGAAAGTGAAGAATAATTAAATGATCTGCTGAACGGAATGAACAGTCTAATGAGTACACAGTATGGTTTGAGAGTAAATCGGAGAAAGACGATGGTAATGAGAAGTAGTAGAAAGGAGAACAGCGAGAAACTTAACATCAGGATTGATGGTCACGAAGTCAATGAAGTTAAGGAATTCTGCCACCTAGGCAGTAAAATAACCAATGACGGACGGAGCAGGGAAGACATCAAAAGCAGACTCGCTATGGCAAAAAAGGCATTTCTGGCCAAGAGAAGTCTACTAATATCAAATACCGGCCTTAATTTGAGGAAGAAATTTCTGAGGATGTACGTCTGGAGTACAGCATTGTATGGTAGTTAAACATGGACTGTGGGAAAACCGGAACAGAAGAGAATCGAAGCATTTGAGATGTGGTGCTATAGACGAATGTTGAAAATTAGATGGACTGATAAGGTAACGAATGAGGAGGTTCTACGCAGAATCGGAGAGGAAAGGAATATGTGGAAAACACTGATAAGGAGAAGGGACAGGATGATAGGACATCTCCTAAGACATGAGGGAATGGCTTCCATGGTACTAGAGGGAGTTGTAGAGGGGAAAAACTGTAGAGGAAGACAGAGATTGGAATACGTCAAGCAAATAATTGCGGACGTAGGTTGCAAGTGCTACTCTGAGATGAAGAGGTTAGCACAGGAAAGCAATTCGTGGCGGGCTGCATCAAACCAGTCAGTAGACTGATGACCAAACTGGCAAACTGAAGTCTCCTTCAACAACAATGGAACTGTGAACAAACTTATTCACATTATCCTGCGAGTTCTATCTCAAGCGCTCTGCCACTACGGCTCCTGAAGCAGATGGTTTATAAAAGGATCCGATCACCAAGCTTGACCTTTCATGCTTAACTTCACCCAGATTATCTCATATTCGTAAACTGTAACGACATATAGATGTTATCAAATACTTTACTGCATTAAACAAAGAGCCACCATTAGCTTGCGATATATATTCCGATCAGAATTTAGGATTTACTTTCCATTAACTTTCGATTCCGACCAGCTTTCTGTTCCTGAGACAGTCTGGTTAAAATCGTCTTTTGTAAGGGGTATTAATCTACATCTACGAGGGTAATTACAAAAGTAAGGTCTCCTATTCCTTTATACTGTTTATTTCTACAGTGGTTTACATCAGTTTTCAGCTTCAACATTTAGCTATTTTTCGACATAATCACCATTTCTGTCGATGAATTTTTGTAGACGCTGTGGCAGTTTTTGTATGCCCATGTCATACCAGCTCGCCGCCTTGGTGCTCAGAAAGTTATGAACCTCTTCTTTCACCTTTTCGTCGGAGCTGAATTGCTTTCCGGCCAAATGTTCTTTTAACCTAGGGAACAGGTGACAGTCTCTGGGCGCCAAGTCAGGACTATAGGGTGGGTGGGTGATTATATTCCACTGACACTGTTGCAGGAGAGCAACGGTTTGCCGAGCGACGTGTGGGCGAGCGTTGTTATGGAGAATGTGTACGCCCTTGCTCTACATTCCCCTTCTCCGGTTCTGAAATGCCCGTTTGAGTTTTTTCAGAGTCTCACACTACCTATCAGTGTTAATTGTGGTCCCAGCGATTCAGCTCCGACGACGAGGTGAAAGAAGAGGTTCATAACGTTCTGAACAGCATGGCGGCGAGCTGGTATGACATGGGCATACAAAAACAGCCACAGCATCTACAAAACCGCATCGACAGGAATGGGGAAGACGTCGAAAAATAGCTGAATGTTCAAGCTGTAAACTAATGTAAACCACTGTAGAAATAAACGGCTCTGTGTACTTATAAAAAAATTGGAGACCTTACTTTTGGGATTACCCTCGTACATCTACATATATACTCCGCTATCCACCAAGCGGTGTGTGACGGAGGGCACAATTCGCGCCAAAGTCATATTTCCCCCCTCTGTTCCTCTTGCGAATCGCGCGAGGGATAAACGTCTGTCTGAACGCCTCGGTACGAGCTCTAATTTCCCTTATCTTTGAATGGTGATCATTGCGCGATTTGAAAGTTGGTGATAATAATATATGCTCTACATACTCAGCGAAGATCGGATTTCGGAATTTAGTGAGCAGCCCCTTCCGTTTAGATCGTGTCCCCCTTCAAACTTTCTATGATATTTGTAGCGCTCTCGACTTGGCTAAATGTACCAATCACGAATCTTGCCGCTCTTCTTTGGACCTACTCAGTCTCTTGAATCACACCCAACTGGTAAGGGTCCCATACAGACGAACGATAAGACTAGACGAACTAACGTATTGTAAGCAATTTCCTTTGTTGAAGGACTGCATCGCTTCAGGATTCTACCAATAAACCGCAATCTGGAGTTCACCTTGCGCGTTACTTATGTAATCTGATCATTCCATTTCAGATCATTTCAAATAGTCACACCCAGATACTTGACGGATGTTCCAACGACTGGGCATTTATTTTGTACTCGTACATTAATAGGGATTTTCGCCTTGTTATACGCAGTAGGTTCCACTTACTAATACTGCCGTTCATTACACCACGCATTTATTTTCTACAAATCCTCATTGACTTGATCACAACTTCTGTGTGATAATACTTTCCTGTAGACTACAGCGTCATCGGCAAACAGTCTAATGCCGCTGTCAATACCATCAACCAGGTCGTTTATGTAAATCGTAAAAAGCAGCGGACCTATTACGCTGCCCTGGGGCACACCTGAAGTTACTCTTTGTTTCTGTTGATGTCAACCCATTCAGGACGACATACTGCTCTCTGTCTGTTAGAAAACTTTCTACCCAACCGCATATGTCATCGGATAGACCGTAAGCGTGCACTTTTTGGAGCAAGCGACAGTGCGGAACTGAGTCGAACGCCTTTCGAAAGGCGAGAAATATGACATCAGCCTGGGAGCCGGTATCTAGAGCCTGTTGTATATCGTGCACAAAATGGCTCTGAGCACTATGGGACTTAACATCTGTGGTCATCAGTCCCCTAGAACTTAGAACTACTTAAACCTAACTAACCTAAGGACATCACACACATCCATGCCCGAGGCAGGATTCGAACCTGCGACCGTAGCAGTTGGGCGGTTCCGGACTGAGCGCCTAGAACCGCTAGACCACCGCGGCCGGCTATCGTGCACAAAGAGGGCCAGTTGTGTCTCGGATGACCGCTGCTTCCTAAAAGAGTGTTGGTTTCTGCAGATGAGCTTCTTAGAGTCTATAAAGGTCATTATGTCTGAACACAAAATATGTTCCATGATTCTACAACAAATCGATGTCAGTGAAATTGGCCGGTAATTATGTGCATCCGATGTTCTCCTTTTTTTATAGATTGCTATGACCTGGGCCTCCTTCCAGTCCCGTGGAACTTTCCACTGTTCCAATATCTCTGATAGATGATGGATAAGAATGGTGCTATACTTGTAGCATAGTCAACATATAATCTTACGGGGATACCGTCTGGGCCAGATGTGTTCCTGACGTTTCCTCAATAAATGAAAGGGGGAATGGTGTTGCATTCCTCTACCGTAAACGAGTTTTTGAAAGCTAGGTTTAGAATTTCGGCCTTCTGTTTATTATTATCCGTTACATTACACGTACTGTCAGCAAGAGAAGGTATTGAATTATTTGCAGCGTCATAGATTTTACGTACGACCAAAATTTTTTGGGGCTGTTTTTAGAATCTGCAAATAAAATATTGCTTTCAAATTCGTTAAAAGAATCTCTCATTGACCTTTTGACAGCTGCTTTAATTTTGCATAATTTCTGTTTGTCAACGGGGCAGTGACTACGTTTAAAACGACTGTGCAAAATTCTCTGCTCTCTCAGCAACTTCCTTATACGTTTGTTGTACCAAGGTGGATCCTTTCCCTCCCCTGTATTTTTGCTAGGCACGTATTTCTCTAGCACATGATGGACAATACCTTTAATTTCGACCAAAGATGCTCAATATCTTTGTGTCCCACGCTGAATGCTTGGAGCTGACTATGAAGATATTCATTAATGACATTTTTATTTGCTTTCCCAAACACGAAAACTCTACGCTGTTTCATTGGCCTTTTTTTCAACTTTCACTTACATAGAAGCCACAACGACATTATGGTCGCTAATACCTTCTTCTAGGTTTACTTCCTCCAAAAGATCAAGTCTGTTTGTCGCCATCTCGGGCTGGTTTTCTAACTAATTGCTCAAGGTTGTACGTCGTGAGTGCTCCTAGAATAACTTCACACGAGTCTTTGCTTCTGCCCCCTGTGACAAACGTGTAATTTTCCCAGCAATGGATGCCAGATTAAAATCTCCAACTATAACTGATGGATAATTCAGATATCTATTTCCTTTGTACTCAAGACTTTCCCTGAAACTTTCTGCGACGTTTGTTGTGGATTCTGGTGGTCTATAAAAACATCCTAATACAGTGGTCACTCCTTGTCTGATTGACAGCTTTATCCAGACTATTTCACAGCCCGAACCAGTATCGATCTCAAATGCGTTTAAACAGCTTTTAACTGCAATGAACGCACCACCTCCCGTAGCATCAGTCCTGTCCTTCCTAAACATTGTCCAATACAAGTTCATAATTTCACTGCTATTTGTTTGGTTTCAATGAGCTTTCGGTACCTAATACGATATTGACATTGCTACTGGTTATTTCGGAGAGTAACTCGGGGATCTTGCTACAGACACTTCGACAATTAACTAACAGGAGATGCAGCATATTTATATCCTTTGTAATGACCTGTTCAGGCGAACTAAAAAATTTTACAGTTGGCGCACCCACATTAGTGACATGAACCGGTAATTTTTCAGGCAAACAGTTTGTTTCCCGTGGGAGGAACCTAATCTAAAAAACTCCCAAGTGCATGTCACAAGTACTGTACTACCCCTGTAGCTGCTTCCTGTGTGTAGTGCATGACTGACCTATCGAGGGGCGTCCTACAACCTTCCACCCCATAGCGTAGGTCGAGGAATCTACGACCATTTTCGTCACAGAGTCGACGTAACTTCTGGTTTAGATTCTCCACTCGACTGCAAAACAGAGGACCTCAGTCCACCCTGGGTATGATGCTGCAGATCGTCAGCTTGGCTTCCACTCATCAAGAGATGGAGGCCAATTTAACCAGACGTCGAAAGGACACAAGGATTTCCTTGGAACCCCGACGACAGGCATCGTTGGTGCCGACACGTGCAGCAGTCTGCAGCTGGTTGCACCCTGCACGCTCTATAGCCGCCGGAAGAGCCCCTTCCACATCCCGGACAAGACCCCCCGGCAAGCAAACCGAGTGAACGTTGGACTTCTTCTCCACCCTAGCCGCTATGTTCCTGAGGGGCTCCATGACCCGCCTAACATTGTAGCTCCAAATAAGTAACAAACCCCTGTCCTCCGTGCCTGTCCGGGCATTGATGAAAGAGCGGCCACTATCCTGGCAGAAGGTGCATTCTGATCCGGTTCAGCCTGCCCCCGACCCCTCCACCAGCATCAGATAGCACACTGAATCTATTAGCAAAGTGCATGGGATTTGGCAGGAGCCTGCGTCCCCCATGCAGCCTTCGCCTTGAGAGAACTCGACACAGTCCGCCACCCACACAGAGGTGAGAGTGGGCCGGCCGACTCAGTCGCACCTGAGGTCGGTTCGGTGACAGATAGCTTTGACATCCCCCCCCCCCCCCACCCCCTTGCACATTTAGTACAGCAGAGGCTGCCTCAGGCACCCCATCCCCACCCCACCTCAAGATGGTTGGTACTCCGGAGATTGTTGACTGTGGCCAACAAAGCTTCCAGCTGCGTTTGGACTGTGGCCAACTTCTACTGCATCCGCACATAGCACACACAGTCCCTACCCATCTAGCAAATAACTGATTTACTGTAAGAAACGTAAGGAAACCTACTGCCACACAAGGTTAACAGCAACACTCTAGTTAGCAGAAAGGACACTCTGCAATGAAAAACAATAAAAATGTATGCTAGAAGCTAGATCTGGTGCTTATTTTCCTGCTAGGGGCTATCTAGTGAATACTGAAGACTAAGACAGTGACATACAGTAAACTACTAAGGGCTATCTGTTGAATATTATTAACGAATTAAACAGTAACCTACGGTAAGCTACACCCACTGATTATCTCTCGTATTTACAATGTAAACAAGCGTTTACGTACACGCGAAAATGACCTAATAAAACAACTGCTACCGTAAATGTATCGAGTCTAAATGGCATTAATAAACGAAAATACTGAGTAGTGTACATGGACAGATGCAGTTAAAAAACAAAACCTTTAGCTAACAATAAGAGATCAGAATGTAAGATACAAATACAAACTCTAATTTACAGGAACCGATGGGCTTCCAGTACACGATCACTAAAGCCCAAAACAAGCTGAGGAATAGCAAACGGAGAGGTGATTTTTAGCTTTCTACTAACTAACCGTATGTAAGAAGGGCTCAGAACTTGTGTTGTAACACTGACTTACTCAGATATTGTAGTGTAACACTAATTTACCACGTATTTTACGTTTGCTTAACTGTTAACGGTCGCAAGTTGCGCTAGTCAATCGTATACAAGTGAGGTTAGAATTCACTGTCACTATTACTTTTCCAATTAAATCGTATAAAAACTGATAACTTCAATGTATTGAGTCTAAACGACACTAATAAACGTATATACTGAGTATTGTGCACTGACGTAATTGATAATCCCGCGTATTTAACGTCAGTTAAGAACGTAAACAAACATTTGCGTACACGCAAAACTGTCCTAAACAGAAACTTCGCTTATGTTATTCAGACGCAAATAAGAACTGAAACCTTCCATTTATCACGTCTATCTGACACTAATGCACGTAAATACTACAGAATATACAGCAAAAAACGATTAATTACTAACTAAATTACTTATCTCCCAAGTGCAAAGCGCTCGAAGCCGGCGTCAGGGCTGCCAAGCAAATTCTAGGACCTTACTCCGGAGTTCACCAATATCTTGTTAACCACTACCAATTCCGATCTTCGAGGACGAACATTCTCTGAGAATAATGTGGTTGACCTGTCTTTGATTTCGGAAGATAATCAACGATTCCAAAGGAGTGGAGAGGGAGGCGGGGTGCTTCCTCTAACCTAGAGAAAGAAACCTTGTCCACATTACATGTTCTCTGCTACCTTAACAGCCGTTTCTACGAATCGTGGACGCTTCACCTGTTGAGTGTGTGGACTTTCAAACAGAAATGAAATGATGACGCCCTCAACTACGAGACCCTCCGACTCAATGTTGAAATTTTGGAAGTTTTGGCTGGTTTCGTTGTCTAGGGGCTGGGATACGTAGTTGCCACATTACAAGCCAAATACTGCTGAGTCTACAGGATACAATATGAATATACACAAAAATCGAATGGTCGAAGGTTCCTATCCCTCGGTAATTGCGAATTTTGAACGTAACATAAACATGTATACATGAAAGATTGCAATTAAATAAATTCTGCAGGTATTATTTTAACGACTTTAGATGATGAGTACGATAGCAGAAGTACCTTTAAGGATGCCCTTTATTACTGTAAATCACTTATTGGTGTCGATGGTCCAGCAATTAAATAAATATAAATTGAATAACATGGAAACAATAATCCCTACTTCACGTAATTAGTTATGAGCAACAACATAAATCGCGAGATATTCACTTCTAAACGCATACTACGTCTTTACTGCAGAAACCACGGAAGTCTTACAAGTGCACAAGTCGGCACTACGAAATATTTCTATCTCTCGTGATCACGCGCAAACTGCTCCATTCTCCAAGTCTTTCCCGTTAGTGTGCGTCCGTCACGCCGTACTGTCCAGAACTCTCCCGTGTCCTCTACCGTACCGTTCCTCACGCCGCACTGTTCAGAACTGCTCACCCACTTCCATACAGTCTCTCGACGTGTCCTTTTTGGAACGATCACTCGGATTGGCTAGAACGCTCCCGCCCTGTCTCCAAGCCAACGCACACTTACAAACATAATGAAACACATTCGAAATACTGGATTTATATTTAAGCAACTTGAAATTAAATAAATATTTCTACGGCTGGACCATAAACACGCTCTAACACACGTTATTAAATACGTAAACAGATTAACTAAACATAGGACGGCCGAAGTGGCCGTGCGGTTCTAGGCGCTGCAGTCTGGAACCGCGAGACCGCTACGGTCGCAGTTCGAATCCTGCCTCGGGCATGGATGTGTGTAATGTCCTTAGGTTAGTTAGGTTTAACTAGTTCTAAGTTCTAGGGGACTAATGACCTCAGAAGTTGAGTCCATAGTGCTCAGAGCCATAACTAAACATATATCAAAGGAACAGAACAGAAGTAAGCCAGTAGCCTAATGTCTCTGTGCTTTCTAAAACACCGTAAATAACTGACCAATTTCTTCATGAATAGTATATATCGGATATAAACAAAGACAAAGATGAATATATGCGTTTATAAGCATGCCGCTAACGTTTTTTCGTGTAACTGTGGAGTACTTATGGCCTGACGCGATAGACAGTAATCGGCCACTTTGACCTCCAATTACCTGCGTGTAATTTATACCATTTTAGGTTCACACTAATAGCTTTCTAAAGACAGTTCGATCGAAAAAATCAGATGAACCGTTTAGACTTTGAAAATTCGTTGCTGGGTATTACTTGTATAATTTATCGTCAAATACTTAACTTTAAACTAATAAAGATATTGAAAATCTGATTACACCATCAGAATGGTTGTGCAAATAATGGTAAGGTACATGTTTCTTTTTTAGTTATCATGATTCATCTAGCTACTATTAATTTCCATACGAACTGTGAAATGGCTGGCATTAAGGTTTCACGACGAGTTGCCTTTTTTGGCGCTCCCGGCATGTCTCCTTCATCGACAAAACGTCACCATGGAAATCCCAGCCACGCGGTCCCTGGACCCCGGCAAACGTTCGGCACCATGCGGCCGCCGATAAGCCGGAGCCCACAGAGAAGTCCCAGCCCGAACATAGAACATTTTCAGGGCGCCACTACTCGCACCTTACCTCACAAGTGGTAGGGAGACGTACAGATCTCCCACTTCCCCCTCCACCTCCCCTCCAATAACAGAAGGGGAGAAATTTGTATCCGTTATCGTCACGGAATCATTTGAGCGTCTGGTTTAGATATTCCACTCTGCTCCAAATCAGACAACCGCGATCAATTATGGGTACGATGCTACCAATAGCATGTTGATCTTGCACCCCGCGTGAATATCAGCTGCCTTCACCAAATCAGCCAACCGCTGAAAGGAGACATGGATGGCCTCATTACCCACAGGACAGATGTCATACGTGCGGCCATGAGGCACATTTTGCAGCCAGTGCATTTGATAGCCGTCGGCAAAGCCTCCTCCACATCTCGGATTGGACAGCCCAGCAAACCTACCTGGTGTACACCGGCATTCGTTTCCGACCTGCAAACCTTTTTTCTGAGGGGCTTCATCATGCACCTAAATTTGGACCTCCCAATTGCTAGCGTATGTGCCTACTGCACTTGTCCAGACTGGGCAGGGAAATCGGTCACTCGCGAGCAAAAGACATATTCTATTCTGGGTGAAATGCGTTACCAACACTGGGGCAGCTCATATCTGTTACTAAGACACGCGAACCTACCACTGTCCACCATTCACCCTCGAATGAAGGCAAGCTGATCAGATGCTGCGTATCAGAAGACGCAGTGACAATGGCGATTCAAACGGCACGAAGAATGTCGCAACTTTCACCACTGGCGCCCCAATGTTGTGGCACCTCTGATCAGTAGCCTGTAGTCTGTCGACCGTGAATAATGCAACTTCCATCTGTTTCCGGACAGCAACCGATTATCGTCCTGTCCGCACACAATGGACAACAAGCACAGTCACTAACCACCTCGTACTGTGTAAAAACTGCACAATATCTCAAAAAATTTTACGAAGCTGTTAGGGCAGATAGTGAAAGAAGGTAAAACTTCAGCAAGAGATAAATTTATCGGATTGCGCAGATACTAAAGTTAGGCTACATACAAAATATAAATGAGGAAAATAAAAAGAACTACCACTAAGATCAGTTCTGCAAAGTCCTTACTCCACGCTAAGATCACAGAATGCACAAGCTATTAAAGTAGAAATTAATTTATACGCCTGGGATATCTAACAGTTACCTTCCACTGCAATGTCAGCTCACTCAAAATCAAATGGACACAGAAAATAAAAACGCAAGCACTTAGAAAATTTATTTAAATATTAGACATCACAGATAACCACCTAGATAGTATTCACTTGTTGACAAAAGAAAACATTCAATTGAACGCTGAGTAGAAACACAAACAACTGCTGCTGCTGGCCAGTGCTCGCACCTGATTGGGTGGAGCTCCACTAATGGTGGGTTTTCGAGAGACTGGCACGTCACTACTAGCCAGTCACTACAGTCACTACATTAGAAGAACTTTGGCACTGAGCTGATGTAGCGTGGAACGGCGTATCCATAGTCGTCATCCAGCCTCATCTCAACTCCATTCCCAGGTGGATAACAACCACCTTTGCTGCTAGGGCTGGCAGGTGCACGTATTGAACTTCAGATCCATTATATCAACAGATACCTGCCTGTTTCCGTAGTCAGTAGTCAGCGTGCCCGGCTGTTAATACAGAGGAGCCAAGTTCAATCCCTGGTACTAGGCCTATTCGTTGGTGGGAGAACTTGAACGGGCTGCACTCAGCCTCGAGGTGGAAACTGAGGAATTATTTGATTGAGAGGTAACGGCTCCAAGGTCAGGAAAGCCGGCAGCTGCCTAGCGGGCGGTGAGTTGAGACCACGTCCCTCCACGTCACATCCAAACGAAACCATTGGCAGAGGGTGAGACGGCGGTTCGTCGGCCATGATTGTCCCGTCTGGACAGGACGAAGAGTTCCGCTTGTATCACTAAATAATCTACAAAATTAATAGATTGTTCATCCTACTATACTGTATACACACAACATTCAGTTTCTTTCTTTCCTAACCTTCCTGGTTTTGCAGTCTTAATGGCCAGCAGGGTATTATGGAAATACAGTTAGAAAAATAATTTAACTTGGATAACTTTGCATTGTTGAGACTCAACCCAGAACCTTCAGTGAAATGTCTCCAGTCAGATGTAAACACGTAATTGTGGAATTACGAAAGTCTCTAAAATCATCAAAGAACAGAAAATTGACGACCAAATGTCCGAAAACATGACTTTCCGCGGTCCATCTGGCTACCAACCCCATATGAGAATGGCATTCGTTAAGTTGAGCTACTTAATCATAACAGAAGCGCAAAGTTTATCAAACAGTGTTTTCACCTGCGTATGATGTCCAGATGGACAGACGAAAATTCTATTGAGATCATCGTATGACCAAGCTGCAAAGGCGTGTAGAATATTATAAGGTGTTTGTGTGAAAGTGTTTTCCACTGTATTTAAATGTGAAAAGCAAGTTAATTGAATTGTAATTTTGCACACTTGCAATATACTTCAGTAATTTGAATTTCCCGACAGTTCTGTTCCGAAAACATTCCCTGGTAACCATAAATCTGACAAAATTCCAGGGAAGATGTCATAGTGACAAGATGGTTCATGCAGATAATCAGAAGCGGGATGTGGTAGTAGTATGGGCTAAGAATAACACTTATGAAGACATTAGTCATTATAGAATCCCACCTACCGGATTCATAAAGTGAGTTATTTACTTAACTTAGCAATATTAGGGTCAGCACTCCATCTATTACATATAGCCTGGCATTTTATGTAATCTGCACTACATACATTACGATAAGGATATTGTAGTACATTTAGAAATTAAAAATTACAAATTTAGACTAAAATAAGGAGAAAACACATTGAATTCCTACGTGGTAAGTAGAACAATAGTTTGAAATTACGATGGATAGATTTTAATTATGAGAGCTATGGATCGTAAAAGGAGGCCCTCAACATGAGAAATGTGGATTATAGAATGTTTGTAGTTATCCAAAATTAGGTGAATACGTCAAGGACAAAATATTCTTGCATACCACTACGTCACTGTTATAACTGCTGATGTGTAGCGCGCTTCAGGACACCATCTCTCACCAGAGCCTAATACTAACTACTTCAAGAGACATGGATAGAGTATTCCTATTAGATTCTCTTTGCTGGGTGTCTTCAGCGAAAAAAAAAGAAAACGTTTTATTTCATTTTCAATAGTGTCATTGCTTCTTCCCCATTAGTAGCTAGTGTTTTAATACTAAGATACTAAAAACTCTTTTCTGCGTCAATGAGACATCATCTTGTTCTTACATGATAGTTAAGTTTGGTTGTACCATCTGCCAGCTCCACACACCATTCTGAAAAGCAACCCAGCTAAATGACACTGCTGAAGTTTCGTACTCTCTGGAGAGGTGCATCTTTAGCTGTCAATAATAAAATCAGCGGCCAGTGGGCACGGAGAACCACACGTGGGCGGTACCAGCACAGCATTCGTTGCTGTAGTGTACACCCAGAGTCCGAACTCTCTCAATCCATCTATTGTCAACATCAGGTTTCCTCAGTTTCACTGAAGCCCACGATGCTCCTACCGAGGGCACCCGCGTCCACAGTATTACTTCATCACATCGGTATAGTCGGTTGCTTACTTTTGCCTATGCTTTGCATGTATGTTGCCAGTGCACACCAGATCCCCTCAGACATGAGACTGGTTATTCGACTAGCTGTTCACTGGGAACTCCTTGAGGCCTCTCTGAGACTTCATCGTGTCACTTGATGCCTTCCGGATGTTCATGAATTCCACAACGTGAGTCACCCGACACGGCATGCGACTATCACAGCGTACACTCCAGAAAAAACTAAGGTAGGAGTGCGGGGAAGTTGAGAAGTTATCCTGCAGCATTTGTACGGACTCAGTGCTAATGGAGTACATGAGGACACAAAAAAAATTATTATGTGCCCTTCTTTGGACTATACCTCACCGAATTAACACGAGCTAATTGAGCGAAGCTGTAATTCGTAGTATGTGCCACCGCGGCGTTCAGGCGGGACAGCATTGAAATAAGCACACTGTAGATGTCATTTGTCCGTAGAGTGTTCGAAGTATTGTCCGCGAACAAATATTCCAAGCTTAAGAGACACTTTTCGATAAGCAACCATACCTGAGATATCAGCACGTCAACGGTGATCCGAAAGAATAGGCTAAACATGGTTGGCGTTGGAGTGTTTGTTGCTGTTAGAAGTAGTTCATCTTGTCGCAAAACTGAAATACATAGTTCGGTGAGTTAGTATGGGCAGAGGTCATTGTCGGCAACCGGAATAAAATAATAATTGAAGCCTTTTACCGACCGCCGAATTGAGATAATACAATTGATGAAAGCATCAAAGAAAGCGTAAGTTTGATTTGAAACACGTACCCGACTCATACGGTTATAGTCGGTAGTGACTTCAATTTACCCTCGATATGTTGGCGAAGAATACTTGTCTAATTCCGGAGGTTCGCATAAAACATCATTCGAAATTGTGCTAAATGCAGTCTCTGAAAATTATTTCGAGCAGTTAGTTCATGAACCCGCGTGAATAGTAAACGGTTGTGTAAACACACTTGACCTCTTAGCAACAAATAATCCTTAGGTAACAACAAGCTTCAAAACTGACACAGGGATTAATGAATACAGGGTTCTAACCACCAATTCCTCCAAAAATAAACGAAAGAAATACTCATTCAAAAAAGCTAACAAAAATTCACTTGACGGCTTCCTGAGAGAATCTGCACTCCTTCACAATTAACACTGTAAGTGTAGACCAGATGTGCCTTGAATTCAAAAAAATAGTATCGGCAGCAATTGAGAGATTTATACGAAAAAATTAATCAACGACGGAGCTGATCCCCTTTAGTACACAAGACGGGTCAGAACACTGTTCCAGACACAACGAAAACAAACACGCCAAATTTAAACAGACACAAAATCCACAAGATTAGCGATCTTTTACAGAAGCTCGAAATTCAGCGTGGACTTCAATGCGAGATGCTTACAACAGTTTCCACAGTGAAACTTTGTCTCGAAACCTGGAAGAAAATCCAAAGAGATTCCCGTCGTATGTGAGGTATGCTAGGCGAAGACACAATCAATGCCTTCTCTGCGCGATAGCAATAGAGATAGAAAGGATGACAGAGCTGCCAAAGCCGAGTTATTAAACACAGTCTTCCGAAATGCTTTCACTAAACAAGACGACGTAAATATTCCAGAATTAGAATCAAGAACTTCTGTCAACCTGAGTAACGTAGAAGTAAATACCCTCGGAGTAGTGAAGCGACTTAATTCACATAATAAAAGCAAGTCTTTTGGTCCAGACTGTATACCAATTAGGTTCTTTTCAGAGTACGCTGATGCAATAGCTCCATATTTAACAATCATATAGAATCGTACACTCGACGAAAGATCCGTACCCAAAGATTGGAAAGTTGAACAGTTCACACCTATATTCAAGAAAGATGGTAGGAGTGATCCACTAAATTTCAGGCCCATATCATTAACATCGATATGCAGCAGAAATTTGGAACATATATTGTGTTCCAACATTATGAATTACCTCGAAGAAAATAGTCACACAGACGACATGGATTTAGAAAACAACGTTCTTGTGAAACACAACTAACTCTTTACTCGCATGAAGTGTTGAGTGCAATCGACAAGGGATTTCAGATCAATTCCGTGTTTTAGGATTTCCGAAAGGCTTTTGACACTGTACCAAACAAGCGGTTCGTAGTGAAGTTGCGTGCTTATGGAATTTCGTCTCACTTATGTGACTGGATTTGTGATTTCCTGTCAGAGAGGTCACAGTTCGAGCTAATTGACTGAAAGTTATCGAGTAAAACAGAAGTGATTTCTGGCGTTCCCCAAGGTAGTGTTATAGGTCCTGTGTTGAGCCTTATCTATATAAACGATTAGGGAGACAATCTGAGCAGCTGTCCTAAGTTGCTTGCAAATGACGCTCTCTTTTATCGACTAATAAAGTCATTATAAGATCAAAGCAAACTGCAAAACGATTTAGAAAACATTTCTGTATGGTGCGAAAATTGGCAATTGACTCTAAATAACGAAAAGTGTGTTTTCATCCACATGAGTGCTAAAAGTATTCCGTTAAACTTCGGTTACACGATAAATCAGTTAAACCTAAAGGCCGTAAATACAACTAAATACATAGGAATTACAATTACGAACAACTTAAAGTGGAAGCAAAACATAGAAAATGTTGTAGGGAAGGCTACCCAAAGACTGCGTTTTATAGGTAGGACAAATCTGCTAAGGAGACTGCCTTCACTGCGCTTGTCCGTCCTCTTTTGGATTACTGCTACGCGGTGTGGCATCCTTACCAGACAGGATTGACGGAGTACATCGAAAAACTTCAAAGAAGCCCAGCACGTTTTGTATTATCTCTAAATATGGGAGAGAGTGTCACTGAAATGATACAGGATTTGTGGTGGACATCATTAAAGCAAAGTCGTATTTCGTTGCGGCGCAATCTTCTCACGAAATTCCAGTCTCCAACTTTCTGCTCGGAATGCGAAAATATTTTGTTGACACCGAGCTACATAGGGAAACACAATCAACATGGTAAAATAAGGGAAATCAGGGCTCGTACGGATAGATATAGGTATTGGTTCTTTCCGCGCGCCATACGAGATTGGAATAATTGACAATCCTGGAGGTGGTTCGATGAACCCTCTGCCAGCCATTTAAATGTGATTTGCAGAGTATCCATGTAGGTGTGGATGTAGATGTAGATGTAGAAAGTCAATAGGGAAAGTCCCATTACAGTCGGAGACATCTTTTAGTTGGCGTCAGCTGCGCCCTGCGCAATGGAATACCAGCATTCACTACACAGGGCACTAGACGCCGGAGACTGTGAAGTCGTGCTCAAACATCCTGTCATCTCTCCGCATGAACCCCTACCACTATGTACTATGCGGCTGATGTGTCTGCGATTCCATAATGACGTTACATTTTGTAATCTGCAGACAAGTCTGCGTTCAATACTTCTATTCGGCTAATGCCATGCATGTAAATCACTAGACTTCCCCAACACAACACCCTACACAACGATCTACAACTAGCCACCGTTTAATCTGAGTTACGTCATCAATGATTTCATTTAGGCAACAATTATTGATAAGCATTCCTCACTCGAAGTTAGTAGTAGACATCCACTGCAAGAATGTATTTTCTTTCCTTTTCTTTTTTCTTTTCTTTTTTGTTTTTGTTTTGAAAACAGTCTTCTTCGGAGGGCGCTGTTCGGATCAAATACATGCTGTTACAGTGAAATTCTAATTATTTCCACCTCATATCCTACCATGAATGTCCATTAGGTTTCATTTAATCTGCATATTTCATACAGGTGTCTCAAATTTTCAGAAAGAGCAACGTACGTTTTATCGAATGTTTCAAGAATCAGAGTTATCTTGATTATTAATTTTCTCCTGGATGCATGCTCTAGAAGGCATTTCTAGTTTCAACTGTGTTGAAAGAAACCGCTAAACCCGTACGTATTATAAAAATGTGCGCATATGTGTATGAATTTCCTCATCTAGTCCTAAACCTGTGTACAGATTTCGACCAAACTTGTCTCACGGAGCAGTTAATGGCTAGCAAGAATTGGTTTGATGTTAAGAACAACCTACTTATCAAAGGCGTGGGGGGTGAGGGTGAAAAATAAATGTAGCGCATTTCACGAGATTGCGCATACTATACTCATCCATTATTTGAGAATCAGAGTAATTAGTGACTTGCGACAAACTCTTATTAATGCCTTTCTCGCTGACATGTACCACAAAATGATGAAAGGGAAAAGTTTAGCGCTTACTAAATTGTTGCTATTCGTAAAGTCACATCAGGAAAGCGTTTCAATTTAGTATTTATAAGTGTACATGCAACGCACTATGTAGACAATATTCACATATACAAACAAATGTACCTGCAAAATTATATCATTGTACGAAACATAGTTTAGGAAATATCATTAACATGAAGCTGCAATAATGTAATAATGCCCCTTGCATGTATGCAGGCAAATCAGCAAATAAGAAAAAGTTCCTAAACCCCAGTTTGATTTCACCCAAAGTTGGTATGCATGTTAATTACTGTCCTGAAAGAAATAATGTGGGGTAAGAATAAGCAACCTGCTTTGGCGTGAGGAGGATAACGTAGAGAGAGAACAGCGAGAGAAAGAGATGGACAGAGGTGGGGATGAAGGAGATGGATACAGATGTGGGGGAGGAGGAGATGGAAAGAGAGAGGGGGAGAGCAAATCGACAGAGAAAGGGAAGACTAGGAGATAGAATGAGAAGAAGGAGGAGAAACTGGGCAGATAGAAGGGGAGGAGGAGGTGGACAGATATAGGTGAAGGAGCAGATAGAGTGGATGAGGGGGAGATGGCCTTAGGGAGGTGAGGAGGAGAGGTATAGAGGGTAGGAGCAAATGGGCAGAGGGACGAGGACCATATGGAAAGAGAGAGGGGAGAGTATCAGATCGAGAGATGGCAGGACGAAATCGACAGAAGTGGGAGGTGGGTTGGAGGAGGTAGGTGGAGAGAGGGGCTATAAGGAGGCCGACTGTGATGGGGTCGGAGGAGACCGACATAGGAGGGGGGGGGGAGAAAGAGATGCACTAATAGATTTTGAATAATTACATACCGAAGAGAAATCGTATCCTCAGCTGGTGTTGAATAAAAATGGTTCAAGTGGCTCTGAGCACTATGGGACGTAACTGCTGAGGTCATCAGTCCCCTAGAACTTAGAACTACTTAGACGTAACTAACCTAAGGACATCACACACATCCATGCCCGAGGCAGGATTCGAACCTGCGACCGTAGCGGTCGCGCGGTTCCAACTGTAGCGCCTAGAACCGCTCGGCCACTTCGGCCGGCTGAATAAAAGTATTGGGCTTACAAGATTTGGAACTGCGCAGATCGATATTCCTTTGTTATTATGTAACGACTGTAGCTAATATAAATAGTAAATTTTTTTCTGAAACGACAAAAATATTTCAAATTCTAGTCTTAACTGATCCGACACTTGAACGAAGACTATCAGTGTTTGTAGTGACATGTAAACAACAAAGCGTAGAGCGGACACGTGTCTGCGCTGTCGGGATGTCATCGCGCCCTCGCGTCCCAATACCATCGGTGTTCCACACGCAGCTCTCGGGCAGAGTAAACAACGGCCGCGGCGGACGGCCGAGTGGCTGGGTACACTGGCTGACTGGCTGGCTGGTCGGCGACGGCTGCTGGGCACGTTTCGCAACGACCGGACCCGGCGAACGCTGCGGCAGGGGACGACGCAGCAGCGAGTCCCTAACAAGTACAGTGAAGAAAACGTGATCGGAAATAAATTTCCTTCAATAGTCAACCACAAGGAATAAACTTTTCAGTCAACAACAAGGAATAAACTTTCGGCCTTACACCCCACCCCCACCAATGTGTCTGTGCGCGCGCGCGTGCGTGTGTGTGTGTGTGTGCGTGTGTGTGTGTGTGTGTGTGTGTGTGTGTGTGTGTGTGTGTGTGTGCGTTTTTTAATACGTTCCCTGTAACCCATGAAACATACTTAAGAGTCGTAGACGAAATTACAAAAACATGTAGAGGAAAGAATCCGTATGTACCTAAGTAAATGTATAATAACAGAAATGCTACGTAAATTTCTATTCCGATTTATATGTGAAATGTTTCATATTATTAAACCTAGAACACTACAGGGATATGAAGGGCGGGGAATATTATATTGTTACTAAGCCAACGTAAATTTTACTGCTCCATATTTAATTCTAAGTAAGTCATAATTTAGAGTTTATGCACTAGTTAATTACAATTATAAGACTTACAGTGGTACAATATAAGTACAAAATGTTCTGTTTTAACCCAATACTGATAAAATTACAATAGCTAGAATCGCAAACTGGTGATGTCTGCAATCGTAAATTTTACCAGATTTTAGTAAGCTAGGGTTAAGTCAAAGTAAAGTCCCACAGCCGGAGCCTCTTCCTTCCAGGCCACGCTTCTAGAAGTGGAAAGAACTCCGAATAGCTTCTCGTTTTAGTACAAGGAGGATTGTACTTCACTTTTTGTTGCCATTTTTACCGTACTTTTGCGTCTTCTCCCCACCTGCTCTTATACCGTAAGCATGTACACTCTTTCACATAGAACATGACCGGCGGCCGACCGCTTCAGAGGCTAAGTCCGCGCCGATCGCGACATGGGACAAATAAACTGGCCAACTCGCTAATTCTCTAAGTCCGGGTATCTGCACAATCTGGCAACACTGTAGACTGCGGTACTTCCTGGAGGAAAACTTGTTCCATGATAGAGAAACCATAGGCTGATTACGCCTGTGTTCTCTCGGTAGGGTGCGTTGTTTCTGTTCCTAATGTCAGTGGATCGAGAGCAGATAGCATAAAATATTTTTATAGCCTCTTCTGTCTGAATGCTGAAGACGTGAATGTAATGATAGCGCGGGTTCAATCTATTTCACTTTCTGACACACCGATATCAAAATTTTATCCAGTAACCATCTTGCGGCAGATTTCCTGCAGACTGTCCTCCTCTGGACGCCGTATGCTGCAAAGCTCCCGGATCCATTTGCTGGCTACCGGCAGCGGCCGTGGCGATATCGGTGCCGCTGCACTCCCCGTTCTTTATCGAAAGCGCCTGCTCCCGCTCATCGCTTTTGATGATTTAAAACGCTTTATTATTAAATGTTGCCCCACAGAAAATTTCTACGATTTCCATTCGCACTCAAAAGCAACGGAGACAGACGCCGTAATTAGTAGGCAGGTATTATATTACATTAATCGTCAAGAGCTGAGTATGGCCCGAAATTAATTTTGTAGGCTGGGACGAAATTAAACGACCTCATTACATTCGATGAATTTATAAATGCTTCATACCTCGTTTCTTTTCATTTCAAAGTCAATTATTTGTGCAACTTTTGGTCGATGTTCGGATGTTTTCGTCAAGACAGAGTGAGCGTCTGTGGTGTAAAGTGTATTACAGTTCTTGTTTCATTCGTTATTGTAAGACTATGGGATAAACTGTGTGAATACCTTGCAATGTATGCTCTGTAGCAGTGCAGGAACACTGTACGTTTGGAGTTCCATGTATGAGTTCATGAAGTATTTAATGTTGATCGGAAGTATAGTTAAGGTCATCAGATGGAAACCAGAAAAATTTATCGTTTTGAAGGTTTCAGAAAACAGAAAGCAATTGCTCACGTCGGTGTCAGAAAACGTCTATAGTTAAATGCTATTGCAAAGACTTAGAAGAGAGGAACTATATTAATCAATATGTGCACTTCATAAACAACCTCCTGACATGTTAGACCTATATGACGAACAAAGCTCAAATTTATATCGTTGACAGTCGGTTTGTAACTTTTCAGGAACTATTTTACAGTGAAGCACCTTGGAATTTGCAAAGCAGACATCCATGATATTAACATAATTTACTAAGTAGAAATCGGACGAAGATTGATATGTAAAGGCATTATTCAGATTTCGTATAAGGAATTTTAACTAGCAGTTAGCAACTCCATTAATTAAAATGGAAAATAAAAGGTTGTATTCAGCGGCTTCCACCGAGATTGGAACTGCTATGTCATATAGTACGATCACCGCAACGCACAAGTGAACCTCTGAGCTAACAACACACTGGCAGCAACAGGCGGACTATAGTCACTGCAATGTTGCCTGAGCCTCAAAACGCAACCTTAAACACACAAACAGGTGTTACTAATGCGAAGAACGCCGTTCTTGGAGTCCACTTTATAAATGTCTCATCTAACAGTGGGCTATATCGTATGAGACTTCTATGTGGAAAACGAATATCAAGTGAATTTAGCGAGGTATGCCGCGGTACACCCGGAAGTAAATACACTATCACAGTGTTGACAAATACTTGCCACGACGCTGCCAGTTCTCGGCTCTTTTACGAGGCAGCTCTTTAGCAAAATGCATGTCGTGATTGTCCGATACGGTTCTTCAGAGTGGAGACGCGCGCGCACGTTTGGTTTTTATGCGGCGTTCTCCCCTGATAGTTCCTTACGTCGCCTTGTGGGCTATGTATACATTTGAGACATTCAATTATCATTAATCCAGAATGATACAAGTTTCAGCTTCCGGCGTCGAAGAAGGCTGTTGCCGCCGACATTATCTCATTTCAACGTAGGGAAAGCAAAACGGATGATTCAATGTTTCTCATTCAACGTAAAGCCATGTAAGATAATTTTCCGTAACGTTCATAATCATCTGAAAATACAAATGAAGTAAAAATACATCGGAAGCTTATTTGAATTGAATATAACTTAAGATACCAAACGCTTTGCACCTCGATGTCGAATATGTCCACGTGCAATCTTTTGCAGCATACATATAGAATGTCATGATTACCACGAGAATGAAGAAATATGTTGGTAAGGATGGAAGCAAGAAGAGACGCAGTCAACAAATATTCTATTCCTCATGGCATTCATTTCATTTGAGGTGTAAGAAGAGGTAAGGCGGGATATTACTTTCGTTAACACGAAAGATATGCCGCACATATTGATAACGAGGAAGTCTGCTCTTCATACGTTTCCTCCTTGAAATCTGTATGCTCTATTATATACTAAGTAGCCTGATCATTGTTTCAGTAATTTTACCCTCTTGTTTGACCCCGTAACGATGAACAGATTCCAAATGCTTGTCTCTGCATGAAAGTAGTTGTTCGAAACCTTCCTGCGTTGTTTTGTGAGTTTTACTGCTTGGAATTCCTGAAGCAGACAATTCTTTCATAGCTACTCTTTATGTGCATCGATACTAAATAGGGATGTGAAAACTGTTGGAAGTGAGAGAATGACAATAATAATCGTAACAAGAACAAGCAAATAATGAATGATGTTTATTCCAATGCAGAACGAGAATGGCTTTAAATATAAAAATCAATATCTATATCTATATCTATTGATCTTTGAGTTGGCACAATGCAAAAATCTTTTTAGCATTTAGTTACTGAATTTAGTTCTGGATGTTTGCAGAGAGAAAGGAAAAGTCGGTACTTCTCGCTAGTGTAATATAATGTGAACCAGCAACTACCCTTTCCTTAGAACACTACTCAAGCAGGTCCCCAAGTAGCTACCAAGGCACTGCTGCATTCTGTTTCCTGACATTGCTCTGATGACGGTTAATGCAGATAGTTCCGATTATGGAATACAAAACGTATTGCAGGTTAGTTCCTAGGATAGTAATATTAAATTTGCGTTGTAGACGGCACATGAACGTGACGAGTATCCATATTACTCATCAATATAGAAAGACAATAGTATGTGAATTTAGTAGGATTACTCAACATGAATTCTGAATTTGGGTGACTGACCGCACAGATGCTAAACGTCGTCAAGATTATACGAAGTCCCAATCGCACTAACCATATGAAGATCGTCTTCGACAGCTCGCACCTTTCACATGGCTACTACGTTGCCGATATAATGGAAGGTATTCAAACCGACAACAGACCACATATTGAAAAATACAAGCGAATTCTCTTGCAGCAGAAGCTTATTGTAACTAATATAAAAATTATTGCATGTGATGAACTATTATAGCCTAAAGACTTGGCCCTCACCACATGGGGCTGATGAAGAAAATGGTGAAGTGTGGATGACTGAGTGTTAGGAACGATTAGTTTATAAGTAGGAATGTGTTGATTTACCATAATTCTTTTTAGGAATGGTCAATTTAAATTCATGATTTTCGTCAGTTTGTTTACAATTCTGATCTGGAATTGCAGGAAAATATTATCTCGTGGCTTTAACTAATCGAGCTGCTAACAGAAATTCATGGTACAAAGTAATGCTCTTAATTTAGATCTGAAAGAATTGGTTTTCAAAGAAGCCATTTGTAGCTTGCATGTGTTTCAGTTTGTAATTTGACGAGTTTCTGAAATTCATGGCTAAAGGCAAGGTCGCTAATTTAATATGAAAGAATAAGAAGTCACCTTTTGTGAAATGAGTCAGTAGAAATTTACGTGTGAAGCTGATTTTTAGAACAACGGGACTTGAAAGATACGTAGGAATCAGTGAGATCGCTTCCTGAAAGGGGAAATAGCATAATAGTAATTCGTGTAGCCATGTTATGCACGCTATACACGAACTGTAAGTATTCTGAGAAGTTCTGTGTGTGTATTCATGTATCTTTTGGAGGGGAGGTTTTGGATGGTATATTATTTAAAGGTGCCGAGATATAATTAGGAAATCAGCCTAAGTAACTTGTGGAGTTTTTTTTTCAGTTGCAATAACGTGCCGCTCACGAATATGAGGGGAACGTAAATTTCAGTATCGCGACCAAGCGAACTGTACAACCACGCGACACTTAGTTAACATCGAGGCACGTCAATAAGTGAGAGGTGTTTCTGGGATCAGACAATGATTGAAGAAGTTACAGAATATTTCTAATACTAGTGCTCGTGGAGATACGATAATTGCTTTGGCCAATGGCAATAAGAGTGATAGTGTGTTGCCTTGACGTTATGAATCAAGCAGTGTGGGCTATCCTTCATTCCTTCTCGTGGGTGAGAAAAAGGTTACCTTCGTAAGAGACCATAGGAAGTAGAAATATCTTTATATGTGCTGTTACAAGATCAGCTGTTAGGAAATTTAATCCTGTATGTTACTGGTAATACCGTTATTATGTTTTGAGAGATGAAAGTAAGACAGAATGAAAAGAAATAGCTTACAGAACGGAGAGGGAGTTATCATGCAGATCCAGTTACGATTCCAGTTACTTATGCGTTTTCTTTAAACACAGTCGGGTAATTAACAGTGTACCAAATTTGGGGTTAATACTTCAAAATCAAACTTTTATCCGTATCGCATACATTTGTTTATTTATTTCTTTGAGTAAAGATTTTAATTAGTAGTTGCTATGTGTAAGAATCACGCAGTGACACATTTAATGAAAATACACAAGTACCATTTAGCTTTAGTAGGTTTCCGGAACACTTTAAGACCTCGCAACTGGTTTGATCTTTATTTTTCTTTCAGTACCCCACCCATCCTCCCTCGTTTTCTATAACTGCTCGAAGGCGTCTGGGAAGTGATAAGGCTAAATTACTCGAGAGATTGTGATGATCGTTTATCTCCCACCATGTATTCTCTATATTTTCCCACAGAGTTTCTGAATTCCTTGAACCAGGTGGTAACGGCCTCGTAACCTCCCCCACATATTTTCAATGGGGTTGAGGTCTGGTAATTTTGGCACGAAAGGAAGAAGTTTTATTCTCTGCTGACCTTGGAACCAGTTCTGGACGGCTCTGCTATTATGAATCGGGCTATGGTCCTGTAAAGAAATGATCATCCATTAACTTAGAAATTTCAATACTTCTAATACTATGAATACTTAATTTCCATACTGTGAAAAAATTTGACAACGGCAAAGGCTATGTAGTCTAAGCTACAGGTTTATAAATTATTCGGAGGATTCCACGTTCCAAAATACTTTACTGACAGCAATTGACAAAAACCTACATTGACAAGGGGAGGGTGCTGGGACGGAGATCAGAATACACAGTGAATGGTAATATAGTTTAAGGCGCCAGTTATAACACGCAGGTGGGCCTTCTTTCGGAATATACCGCCTCCTATGCTTTGGTAATGATGAGATTGGGTGTAAGTTGTTCAATACAGTGCGGCAGTCTGTTGAACTGTTTGACTCTGTTGCATGGTTGTAAAGCTAATCTGCTTCGCTTATTCAAAACGATTGCTAGTATTCACTATGGAATTCTTTTTTCTGCCTTTCCACTGACAAAGATATACAGAAGAAACAAACCTGTTTCACAGCGAGATATTCTCTACGGACTTTACACGTGCTCGTTCACTCAATGTGTTGCATTTACCGAAGGCGACGTGGCCGGTGACGTCGAATGCTCACACCTCGTGTCAACGCGACCCCGCGCTCGGAGTAAACGCCTGCAGTTGAGATAAATAGTTGATTTCAGGAATGTTAATAAAATTAGTGTTCCCTTCATATTAGTAAGAACTAGATACCACTACGTGTACGTTTCTTTATGTAATGCTCATTGGCAAGAACAATTCGTTTTGCAACTTTGCTAAGATCATAAAATCTGTAAATCGTAACCCTATTCATATATTTGCATGCACCTACGGGATATTAAACATGAAAACAATTTGTTTCTGTTGTGTCTAGGTAAGACAGCCTAGACACAATGAGAGGAAGCCGAAAGACACGCGCTTAAACTCACGCAGGCTGGCGTGAGGTCTGAGACAGGATACGTAATGAATGCTATAAAGAAAAGTACGTAGCTTCTGGAATACTTAACTTTAATCCATAATTGGTGAACATTGGTCTTGTTGATACAGTGTTATCATCTCAATATAACTTGGTGATGGCGCCTTGCTAGGTCGTAGCAATTGACTTAGCTGAAGGCTATGCTAACTATCGTCTCGGCAAATGAGAGCGTATTTGTCAGTGATCCTCTTCTGGCAAAGTCGTCTGTACAACTGGGGCGAGTGCTAGTACGTCTCTCTAGACCTGCCGTGTGGTGGCGTTCGGTCTGCGATCACGGACAGTGGCGACACGCGGGTCCGACGTATACTACCGGACCGCGGCCGATTTAAAAGCTACCACCTAGCAAGTATGGTGTCTGGCGGTGACACCACAGTTTCTTTGTCATATAATTTTTAATCAAAGCAATTCGGGCAGTTGGCAGCTGATATCAAAATTGAATGTAAAGGAGGAATAAAGGAAAAGATATACGAGAAAGAAATTTCGAACCCATGAACAACTGTTTACTACACTGGAAACGTGCTCATGCAGCTATCTGACAATTTCAAAGGACGAGAAAACCATCCTGTCCACTTTCAGCGGACGACTGGGGTGAATGGCTTTAGGTTGAGACACCAGGAACCTCAAACTACGTCACCAGTACCTTCACACTCTGATTCCTAGTCCCGTCACCACGCACTTCCCATGTCAAAGTGGCTGGCAGAAACGGGCACGAACGACATGGGATTAGGTGATAGAGTCCTCGCCTCTCCTGTTTGACAGGAGGTGAGGAAATACACTTACGAAAACGCTGAACACATTTTAATTTTGCATGTGGAAATTAATGCACAATTATAAGTTACGAGAAGTGAGCTGGAGAAAAACAGTGTATACCTTGGGGGATATGTTATAGAACATGATTGTAATGTTAGTAAAGTACTGTAAAGTATATTTTATCTTATGCTTAACTTTAAAAGAAAAATCAGCCAAGGCAGTCAATAGTGAAAACTACAGCATGCCTTCAAGAAACGTACGAATATCGTAAAATTTTAATTAAAGGAAATATAGATCGGTTTATTGGGGCAGGCCTATTCGGGAACAAAGTAAGAACAACCAAATCAATTACAGGTTTGTATGTTCTGCTAGTTAAAAGAGAAGAAATGAACCGATAAAGAAATAATTCCTTCATTTATTTATGAATGGTTCGAAATGGAAGGCGTAATTTTACTATTATAAAAACTGGCCTGCATTGAGTTGATTAGTTCAAATTTTTGAATACATTACTGCCCAATAATCAATACAACTGAAATAAAATAGGAATATAACGTCTGGAAATGAGTAAGCGAGGACGTCCTTTGTCGAATACAGGGTATTAAAAACAAGTAGTCCAAATTTAGAGAGCTGATAGGATGGGCAGAAACAAGACAAACACATCCAGTAAACAAGAGCAATGAGTCTGAAATCAGTATCTTAAGAGCAATGAGCATTTCATCACCTTTACCACTGTGAAACACATCTGTTGTTCTACTTAAAACAATGTTCTTGTACTGAAAAAGTGCCTGTAGCTCTTACGGTGTGCACTTTGTCTCGGTTTAGTCCACACTACCGACTCGCAAAGTATGGAATGCCACTTTCCTTAACACCGTGTGTATATGTATTACAGAAGCAATACAACCAACGGAACACTTAACATTAACAGTTAAATTCAATTGTGGAAAGATACGCTGCATCACATTTGTTAACAATTTCGTAATAGTTCCATATTTAGAAACAAAATGAACAACATTTTGCAGGTATTATCTGAAAATCGAGAAAATAATAACACTGGAATGTAAGAACAACAACAAATTGTAATGGCAATGAGAATAAGTAATAAACATATGAACACAGCAATAAAAACTGATGCCATTACAAGTATATCATTTCAGCCACGTCAGGACCAGAATGAGAGAGAAATAGATGCTTCACAAAAGAAAGACGAAGAACAGCGCTAGCAAACCATTTATCTTTACGAATAATGTTCTTTCAAGTAAACATACAAGTCACAGAAATATAGAAACACACTGCAAAATGGATTATGTAGAGTACTCTTTTCTTTGTAAGTGAAAGATGGGATCTGATAAACTGAAGTATGGTCCGCCTACAGGTAACAGGATACTGAATGTAGTGGAAAATGACCAAAACAAAGTAGAAGGAGATAGGAACGAATCGCAGAGTCGTATAAGAAGTAACTGTGCAGAGAACCCTAAGAAGAGAAAAGGTAAGTAGGAAAATGAAATTTATATACAGGGTGAGTCACCTAACATTACCGCTGGATATATTTCGTAAACCACATCAAATACTGACGAATCGATTCCACAGACCGAACGTGAGAAGAGGGGCTAGTGTAATTGGTTAATACAAACCATAAAAAATTGCACGGAAGCATGTTTTTTAACACAAACCTACGTTTTTTTCAAATGGAACCCCGTTAGTTTTGTTAGCACATCTGAACGTATAAACAAATACGTAATCAGTGCCGTTTGTTGCATTGTAAAATGTTAATTACATCCGGAGATATTGTAACCTCAAGTTGACGCTTGAGTACCACTCCTCCGCTCTCGATCGTGTGTATCGGAGTGCACCGAATTACGTAGGGATCCAAAGGGAACGGTGATGGACCTTAGGTACAGAAGAGACTGGAACAGCACATTACGTCCACATGCTAACATCTTTTTATTGGTCTTGTTCACTGACGCACATGTACATTACCATGAGGGGTGAGGTACACGTACACACGTGGTTTTCGTTTTCAATCACGGAGTGGAATAGAGTGTGTCCCGACACGTCAGGCCAATAGATGTTCAATGTGGTGGCCATCATTTGCTGCACACAATTGCAATCTCTGGCGTAATGAATGTCGTACACGCCGCAGTACATCTGGTGTAATGTCGCCGCAGGCTGCCACAATACGATGTTTCATATCCTCTGGGGTTGTAGGCACATCACGGTACACATTCTCCTTTAACGTACCCCACAGGAGAACGGGCTGGCCAATTTATGCGTCCTCCACGTCCTATGAAACGCCCGTCTAACATCCTGTCAAGGGTCAGCCTAGTATTAATTGCAGAATGTGCAGGTGCACCATCATGGTGATACCACATACGTCGACGCGTTTCCAGTGGGACATTTTCGAGCAACGTTGGCAGATCATTCTGTAGAAACGCGATGTTTTTTGCAGCTGTTTGGGCCCCTGCAATGAAGTGAGGACCAATGAGGTGGTCGCCAATGATTCCGCACCATATATTTACAGTTCACGGTCGCTATCGCTCTACCTGTCTGAGCCAGCGAGGATTGTCCACTGACCAGAAATGCATGTTCCGTAGATTCACTGCCCTGTGGTTTGTGAAACCCGCTTCATCGGTAAACAGGTAGAACTGCAACGCATTCTCTGTTAATGTCCATTGACAGAATTGCACTCGATGATTAAAGTCATCACCATGTAATTGCTGATGTAGCGACACATGAAACAGGTGAAAGCGGTGACGATGCAGTATGCGCATGACACTGCTTTGACTCAGTCCACCGGCTCTCGCAATGTCCCGTGTACTCATGTGTGGGTTCAAGGCAACAGCAGCTAACACACCAACTGCACCCGCTTCTCCTGTGACGGACCTGTTACGGACCCATTTGCGTGCTACGACCGTACCTGTTGCATACAGTTGGCGGTAGATGTTTTGCAATGTGCGGCACGTTGGATGCTCTCTGTGGGGGTACCGTTCTGCATACACCCTGCAGGCTTCAGCTGCATTTCGTCGACACTCGCCATAGATGAGTATCATCTCCGCCTTTTCAGAGTTCGAATACACCTTGGTCACAGTTCCTACAACACTACACTATCACAGACGTCTGGTAATACGGTGTACTACAGTTGGTCTGCGTGCGGAGAAGAATGCAGAATAACAATAGCAGCAAGCGCTACATGTGGACACTGCGACAGCTAGACCAAACCACAACAGTGCACTGCAGCCACACACGTAAACAGGGTCGTCATCGTAAACATGTCCCTGCAGATGCTGCTCGTCGACCGTGGCTCGTGTTTGTTACAACACGCAACTGAATGTCGGAGGTTTCAAGCGTCAACTTTAGGTTACATTATCTCCGGATGTAATTAACATTTTACAATGAAACAAACGGCACTGATTACGTATTTGTTTATAAGTTCAAATGTGCCAACAAAACTAACGTGGTTCTATTTAAAAAAAACGTAGGTTTGTGTTAAAAAACATAATTCCGTGCATTTTTGTATAGTTTGTATTAAACAATTACACAAGCCCCTCTCCTCACGTTCGGTCTGTGGAATCGGTTCGTCAGTATTTGATGTGGTTTACGAAATATATCCAGCGGTAACGTTAGGTGACTCACCCTATATATCAGTTATTTATACTCTTCGTCTTCCTTACACATACAATTATGGAACGAGGCACTAAGGAAGAAAATAAGATGATGCCCGGGAAAGCTGTATTTCACGGCCATCAATATCAAAGCAAGGTGGACAAATCAAAATTATACAACTGACAAAGTAGAGTAGACGCTTCGATAAGAAGTAGAGCTTATCAAAGTAATGGATAAATCGTAGGAAAAACCGGAAATACTCTTAATTGTTCCACACGTCCACTGTTCATACCTGCAGGAGATATACTTCACAGTCTGGGTACGGCATTTCAGCACTCGGCTTCATAATGGAATTCAGTATATTAACGTAGGCCTCTCCGTTGAGAATTCCCTCTGTTCTCCAGAGAGGACCTACCTAATGAGCCGAAATATAGCTCCATACAGCTACAGAGAACCGTCCACTTCTTTGTCTTTCGTTAACATACGTTGGCTCGAAGCGTTGTACTTGTGGGCGGTGTACCTAACGCAAAAAACATTTGCGTGTTAATGCAAATGTTCTCAAATTCAGGGGTCATATTTACTTGTCAGATGAGGGATGAACTACTAAAATCATGATATAAGGAACTGTTTATATTCATTATTATTTGCCTACTACGAATGTAAAGTCACTAACAGCATCAACTAATAAATTTATGGAGAAAATTTAGTGTGTCTCCTGAACAGGGGCGTCGCTACAGGAAGAAAATATTTTTTCATCCGAAAAGATTACTCTAGTCCAGTCAAAGTCGATATATTCTGCTGCAGAAGCCATGTGGTCAATCCTCTGATAGTCGCTCAATGGCTGCTTCATAGCAGCTTTCCGACAATATAATCCGGCGTCTTTCAGTCTCCTCGCAACTGTCTTTCCGCTGCCGGGAAACTGAGATATCTCTTTTAGGCCACGGCAACTGAGGAATGGATTAGCACGTATATTCTCCAAAACACGTTGATCGTCTGCTGTAGTAGACACACGGGGCCGGCCACTTCCTCTTTTCCACCCTATATAGCCCCTTTCCTGGTATTCTTTCCACCAGCGTCTAATTGTTCTTGCCGGTAGTCCACACTTTTCACCAGCTTCTGATGCCGAGTAGTTGCCATGCCCAATTAGTGCAACCACACGCACCATACTCTCTCGATTCCATTGCGACTGCATTGCGACTGTCGCCCTTGTGATGTTACCACGCGTTATATGAAGAGGACCATCAACAGCTCAGTGGAGAAACAAAGACTGACAAAATATAATAATATCTTTTTTCAGTTATCTGACACACAAAAATATAAACTTCGTTAAATGCTTTGTCAAGAATCACTGTTAAGAAAGAAACGATAATCATAAGGGAAGATATTAAACGATGCTGTTGTTCGTTTAGGTCAGACCACAAATAAGCAATGAAAGGTAAATTAAGGTTTATGTCCCATTCATGTAATCCATTTGACTTATTACTTGAGTAACATGTTGAAATAACACTGCGCCCTCTTGACACGGCCACTCGCAGCATGTGACGTGGTGAGCAGTGTGCCCAGACATGTGGTGTTTGTGTTGACGAAACAGGAACGCTGCGGCAGCCACTGTGATGTAGAAACAGCACTCGGTCTTGACCATGATCACATCACTCGACTACCCAAAAACTGATTCCGATCCTCAAATCCAACGTAACTAGTGAAATCTGCGTTACCCGACTTTTTATCATCACAAAAACACCCTTCCCATTCACTACCTGACTCGAAAGCATTCATGAAATGAGTTTTTCGAAAAGTATATAAATCACTTCTGCGTCTTGTGACGTAAAACATGGGTATTGTTATTGCCCAGAGTGTTGTATTCCAGGACCTGCTGACAGCAGGCCCTTCTTCAGAAGTGGTCTTCTGTATTTTCGAATCGCTGCTCAAAAGATTTGATGCTCTAAAGCAAGTCAGAGCTTTATGGGTGTCTAACTTACGGTGTGACTAACACTCGATATAACACTTTAAGAAATTCAGAGGCGAGAAACAATGAGAAAAGTTCGAAAACATTTCAGTGCGCCATCTAGGAATGGGCTGAAATTAAAATTAATGATGGCCGCAAGCGAAACGCTACCTAACAATCCATGTATTCTTTCAATTACACGTTGGAAGTAGTTCCCATATGATTACATTGATGCTTTTCTATCAAGATCATATTTTGGTTTATCAGGAACTAAACTCGACGGAAACTAGTCCAATTTCAAGGCACTACATCAAACCCTCCCAACGCTCGCTATGGCCAACTTGCTCCTCTTAATATTATTTTCTTTCATTCGGTCTGATGTGTGCTGCAAATTGAAAGACTCTTTCAGAGGTTCTGAGCGCTTTTATAAGCACAATTTTCTGATTTCATCACGGTAAACATTGCATATAGATGTTATTTCTCTTTCCTTGATGTATAGCCTTTAATAAAAGGGTAATAAGCAGCAGTAAAATTAAGCAGGGCTATGCAGAGGGTATTAGGTCAGGAAATGAGACGATGGTAGTCTTAGGTGTGGTTTCCAATGTGGGCAGCACAATAACTGCTGCGGCAGAAGTAAGAAGGACATGAAATGTTGTCTGGAAATAGAAACAATAGCTTTATTGAAAAAGAAAACCTGCTAAACCCAAAAATGAATTCAAATATCAAGGCGTATAGTCGGAAAGTATATCTCTTCGTTTATGCTATTATTTGATGCTGTAGGTAAGCTCGAACCGTGGTAATATATGGGCTTTACCCATGATACGAGTCACAGACGGGGGAATATTACTCAAAGGGTTAACAATTAGGTTTTATGCTCTTTTTAGACATGTAGGCATACCGCCATATCTGTCATTCGGACTGCATTGTATCCGCATCCGTTTGTGAAGAATTCCCGCTAAGGAAACGGAATCTTCTTACCACTAACGTAGTCAAGGACTCACAACGTCGTACGCCTTTCTTGGCAACTGTGTTGGTATGAGAATGATTTCCGGTTGTGGGACTACATTGTATCTGCTACATCCATTTAATATTTTCGTGTCATCTCGATCAAATATTGTCAATAATTGTTGCAGAATGAGTGGTTTTGAGTTAGGAAACGTATTTCAGTTCAAAATGGTCGCTTCATGCAAAAGGTGGTCGTACTCTTCATGTTTCACGTTGGGAGCTATATACGTCAGCTACGATTATGGTAAGGGCAGTATTTAGTACTGTGCGAACAAGGCACTGCTGCAGTAAAGTGCTCAATTTATATAACTATAGCTGTTTTTTTCATTAGTTCCAGTTTTTCTGCAGAAGCTTGATCTTATCAATTCCTTTCACTAGTGCTCTTTTTTAAGTTCTAATGCCTAAGGGACCAAACTGCTAGGGTCATCAGTCCATAGACGTAGAAACTACTTACACTAATTTAAATTAACTTAAACTAACTTATTCGAAGGACAACACACACATCCATGCCCGGGGTAGGACTCGAACCTCCGGCAGAAGCGGCCGTGAAATCTGTGACACGACGCACTAGACCGCGCGGCCACACCGCGCGGCAACTACTACTCTAAAGGTCAAAATTGAGAGACTATTCTTAACCCTCCGTATCATATGTGTTTGGAAAACCTCTCAGAATTAGTGACAGTAGTATTCTTCGCGACTGCCAATTTACAACAACAACAAAACAAGACTAAGTCCCTGAAGAGACTACAATTATCTGTCAGAGACCCGAATTTGTGTTGTTTAGATCATCTCGGTGTCAAACAAGACGGTAACAGTCACTGAAGCAATAAACGAGGTTATTATTGATGTATTAACTAAGGCAGCTATATCCTAGTCATGTATAACAAATTTCACTGAAGCTAATGAGTATAAGTGCACAATTCATTGGTAGATTTCAGCGGTGTAATGTGCTATCGGGATGGCGTCTGGCAGCCCAGCTTCACTAGGGCTGACAGAAACAGGCTGTGGATAGCTGTGAGACCTTTCTGATCTGTACAGTGCCTTACTCATATTGCTACTGTTTTTGGTACTTGGCAGACGTTTTGAAAGGGTTTGGCACACCTGTGGTCATTCACTCTGTTTCAGAACTGGTGCCGAAGGACCATGCTCAATTCCCAAAATATTGTCTTTTTATATTGACGAGTAATCTGGATAGTCGTATCACGTTCATGTGCCACCTACATCGCAAATTTAATATTACGATCCTAGGAACTAACCTGCAATACGTTTTGTATTTCATAATCGGAACTATCTGCATTAACCGTCATCAGAGCAATGTCAGGAAACAGAATGCAGCAGTGCCTTGGTAGCTACTTGGGGACCTGCTTGAGTCGTGTACTAAGGAA
This sequence comes from Schistocerca piceifrons, assembly GCF_021461385.2. Classification (NCBI taxonomy): domain Eukaryota; kingdom Metazoa; phylum Arthropoda; class Insecta; order Orthoptera; family Acrididae; genus Schistocerca; species Schistocerca piceifrons. The sequence goes on from NC_060140.1 coordinate 631,280,880, forward strand.
AGGGTAGTTGCTGGTTCACATTGTATTACACTAGCGAGAAGTACCGACTTTTCCTTTCTCTCTGCAAACATCCAGAACTGAATTCAGTAACTAAATGCTAAGAAGATATCTGCATTGTGCCAACTCAAAGATCAATAGATGTAGATATAGATATTGATTTTTATATTTAAAGCCATTCTCGTTCTGCATTGGAATAAAAATCATTCATTATTTGCTTGTTCTTGTTACGATTATTATTGTCATTCTCTCACTTTCAAGAGTTTTCACATCCCTATTTAGTATCGATGCACATAAATAGTAGCTATGAAAGAATTGTCTGCTTCAGGAATTCCAAGCAGTAAAGCTCACAAAACAACGCAGGAAGGGTTCGAACAACTACTTTCATGCAGAGACATGCATTTGGAATCTGTTCATCGTTACGGGGTCAAACTAAGCCTTTCTCTCCACGTGGAGAGCCTGCGAGACCAAACTCTCCTCCTACACCTCGACCATGGATTGGTGGCTTAAATGCGCCAAACCTCAGATCCGTAGATGTTTCATCAACTACTCCCGGGAGAAGAGCTTTTGGCATAAAAGAACATTAGAATTTTACTTTCACTGTCTCCGAGAACTCTACCTGCAAGGTGCATCAGCTATTGGGAACCATGAACGAATTAAAAAAGTCCATGCAAAAATACTGACGTTACGGCGACAACAGCTTGAAGGTATCCAAATAAGGTCCAGAGCAGAGACTACAGAACAAAAAGAAGCTACTTCCGTCTATCATGTGATTAGTGAAACTAACAGAGGATTCCGAAAAATGCTTACGGAGCTTAAAACTGAGAATGGAACCATCTTGACAATGGATAACGAAATAAAAGCGGCAATCCTAACCCATTTCGACAACTTGTTTTCAGCTAAGATAGTAGACGAACAAGCACAGGATGATTTACTGGCCAACCTGCAAGGAAGAGTTAGTAACGCGTTCGCGGACGCTCTAATTGCAGAGGCAACCGAAGACGATGTAGAGTATGCTGTTTATCAAAGTGCAAAAAATAAATCCCCTGGAGCCGACGGAACACCAGCAGAGTTTTATCAAGTCTTCTGGGACTATATCAAACATAGAATTACAGGCATCTGTAATGAGCTTCTGACCCTCAATCAGGAGATACCAAAAGATTTTCGAGAAGGGATCATAGTGTTAACCACAAAATACTCGGCTGGCAAGAAAATTGGAAACTTGAGCTCAATCACACTGCTGAACAGTGATTATAAAATTTTTACGCGGCTCTTAGCCCACAGACTTAAACATGTAATGACCAGTGTTACCGGACCGTATCAGTCTAGTGTGGGCAAGGGTTGAAAAATTCAACAGACACTGTCCAAATACCGCGACATAATTTCCATAGCGGAAGTGTGCCGACTACAATGTGCCATCGTGTCGTTAGATTTTGATAAAGCCTTCGACAGTATCAGCCACTCTTACCTCCTGAAAACGATGGATGCAATGGGCTTTCCGCCGAGATTCGTTGACATCATACGGCGTTTGGTAACGAATAATTCTTCAAGGATAATCATCAATGGACAGCCTAGCCGGCCAATAGAGATCGCAAGTTCCATCAGGCAAGGTTGTCCGTTGTCCATGGCACTTTTTGCCCTGGCCATAGAACCCTTACTCGCTACCTTGACTCAACGGTTACAAGGATTACAAATACGAGGAAACAAAATAATTTGTCAAGTTTATGCGGATGATGTTGGATTTCTTGTTATGAATGTGGCAGAAATCGAGACGGCGATGCAAATAATTGACAAATACGAAAAAGCGTCGGCCGCAAAGTTGAACAAAACAAAGTCCGGCATATTCAATATCGGACGTGGCATTGGCATGCGCACACAAGGTCAGTTACGCGAGCTCACAGCGTTGAAGTGTCTAGGCGTTGATTTCCGAAAAAATATACGTCAAACTATTGCGACCAATTACAGACAAGTATTAACTACCATACGTTCTAGTGTACGGACACACAGTATTAGGCAACTAAATGAAATTCAGCGAGTGTCTCTCGCGAACGTCTCCATTACTTCCAAAGTCAATTATATCGCACAGCTTCTGCCAGTGCCCGCCGTCATCGCCAAACAAATTATGTCGGCAATAGGCTATTTTGTGAGCAGTGGTCACATATTTAAAATCCAATATGATTCTCTGACACTGGCCACTAAAATCGGGGGCTTAAACTTAATGGATGTTACAAAAAAGTCCTATGCTCTGTACATCTGCAATTCGTTTCGGCAATGGAGACAATCAAGCAGTTGTCTCGCTGCACACTTGCTGACCGAAATAGCTCCAGATGACCTCTCACCACCTATTAATGTGCAGCATATACCGAGCGCACTTTACCATTTGCGATGGTTTTTAATAGAATATAGCTATCTACATTCACGAATTTCGGAAAACGATATGAACAACGTAAAAGAAATGTACGGCAAATTGATGTAAGAAAAGAAGAAAAACAAAATAGAACACAAATACCCATTTTATAACTGGAAAGTGATATGGGACAATATTCATAACCGTACCATAGCTACTGATCTGAAAGCAACATGGTACTTCGCTGTAAACAGGAAATTTGCAACTAACTCTAAACTTCATATGATCCACCTCGCAGATTCGCCACTTTGTGAAACGTGTAATTTAATTGATAACGAAGAACATCGGTTCGTGTGTGACAGGGTTCAAGATATATGGCGGTACGTACGACGAAAGTTGGCGGTTATCCTCCGAACGTCACCTAACGCAATAACACCTGCGGACTTTTTGGCACCGGATGATGTACCCTTTCCTACCACGAAAAGAAACGCAGTCAACTGGCTGAAAGCAGCAACAGTGCATTACCTCTTCACGAAAGAAGAGAAAAGCAGAGAGAATTTTTGGATCTATCTGCTAACTGAGCATCACAAGTTACTGCAAACTAATAATTATAAAGAAAATTATGCTAATTTTTTAATCAAGACCTTAATGTAACAGAAGCAACAAGAAATATTTCGAACTCAGAGGAATCAAAGCTAGAGCTGATCATAATACTGCCTTAATTTACGATCACAGAGATGAAGGTAGTTTGTTTTAGTTTTCATTGACATTGACATAAATTGAGGTTTACATTTAATAAACATTTTTATAAAGCCAGTATAGATAGTCACTTCACACAGAGAATGGTTTTATTTTCTTATCAGTGAGGAGAATACAAAATAAAGTGAAGACGAAGAAAACTGTTTCGTACATGGTGAAGACAGCATTCATTTTCACATTGTCATTAAACCCGAAGAAGTGGTAATTTATTTTTTGGGAGATAACGAAATTAAAATCGCCTCATCATTTTATGGTTTTGTATATGGCTTGAAAGGCCGACGCCGACGAAGGCGAATTATGGCGACCGCAAGGATGGGCTATAAGGGGTGATGGGAGGCCCAAAAAAAAATCCAATCTCGGTGGAAGCCGCTGAATACAACCTTTTATTTTCCATTTTAATTAATGAAGTTGCTAACTGCTAGTTAAAATTTCTTATACGAAATCTGAAGAATGCCTTTACACATCAATCTTCGTCCGATTTCTACTTAGTAAATTATGTTAATATCATGGATGTCTGCTTTGCAAATTCCAAGGTGCTTCACTGTAAAATAGTTCCTGAAAATTTACAAACCGACTGTCAACGATATAAATTTGAGCTTTGTTCGTCATATAGGTCTAACATGTCAGAAGGTTGTTTATGAAGTGCACATGTTGATTAATATAGTTCCTCTCTTCTAAGTCTTTGCAATAGCATTTAACTGTAGACGTTTTCTGACACCGGCGTGAGCAATTGCTTTCCATTCTCTGAAACCTCAAAACCGATAAATTTTTCGGGTTTCCATCTGATGACCTTAACTATACTTCCGATCAACATTAAATACTTCATGAACCCATACATGGAACCTCAAATGTACAGTGTTCCTGCACTGCTACAGAACATACATTGCAAGGTATTCACACAGTTTATCGCATAGACGTACCATAAGGAATGAAACAAGAACTGTAATACACTTTACACCACAGACGCTCACTCTGTCTTGACGAAAACATCCGAACATCGACCAAAAGTTGCACAAATAATTGACTTTGAAATGAAAAGAAACGAGGTGTGAAGCATTTATAAATTCATCGAATGTAGTGAGGTCGTTTAATTTCGTCCCTGCCTATAAAATTAATTTCGGGCCATACTCAGCTCTTGACGATTAATGTAATATAATACCCGCCTACTAATCACGGCGTGTGTCTCCGTTGCTTTTGAGCGCGAATGGAAATCGTACAAATTTTCTGTGGAGCAACATTTAAATAATAAAGCGTTTTAAATCATCAAAAGCGATAAGCGGGAGCAGGCGCTTTCGATAAAGAACGGGGAGTGCAGCGGCACCGATGTCGCCACGGCCGCTGCCGGTAACCAGCAAATGGATCCCGGAGCTTTGCCGCATACGGCGTCCAGAGGAGGACAGTCTGCAGGAAATCTGCCGCAAAATGGTTAGTGGATAAAATTTTGATATCGTGTGTCAGAAAGCGAAATAGATTGAACCCGCGCTACCATTACATTCACATCTTCAGCATTCAGACAGAAGCAGCTATAAAAATATTTTATGCCATCTGCTCTCGATCCACTGACATTAGGAACAGAAACAACGCACGCTACCGAAAGGCCACAGGCGTAATCAGCCTATGGTTTCTTTATCATGGAACAAGTTTTCCTCCAGGAAGTGCCGCAGTCTACAGTGTTGCCAGATTGTGCAGATAACCGGACGTAGAGAATTAGCGAGTTGGCCAGTTTATTTGTCCCATGTCGCGATCGGCGCGGACTTAGTCTCTGAAGCAGTCGGCCGCCGGTCAAGTTCTATGTCAAAGAGTGTACGTTTCATTGCGTTAACACTGGGCTTTAAAAGAACGTACTGTAATAACTAAGTCCATGGTATACATTCCGTAATTACTTGACCTATTTGATTCCTTTATTGAAACACATAATTTTTATATGAACTCAGAGCGAGTTGTTCGGTCGTACAACGATCGGACACGTTATGTACTCTTTCGTCAGTAGTTCGAAATCTCTAAGTAGAAGCGCCATGAGATCGATTTACGCATCTTTTCTTTCAGCTTAGACATATCTTTTAAGCAAGAATTTTGTTAGGCTGATCGGGCAAATACCACTGAACAGTGAGGTCGTCAGTAATTTATTGGCTTGATGTCTCCGGCCCGACGATTACATACGGTGAACAGAACTAACATGCTGATGTATATTAGGGGAGATTTAATCAGAACTACCGCACTGGTGTGTAAATGAAGCAACTAACCGCTATTTCCTCGCCATTTGCCTGATTCACTCTACAGGGTGGTCCATTGATCGTGACCAGACCAAATATCTCACGAAATAAGCGTCAAACGAAAAAACTACAATGAACGAAACTCGCCTAGCTTGAAGGGGAAACCAGATGCCGCTATGGTTGGCCCGCTAGATGGCGCTGCCATATGTCAAACTGATATCAACTGCGTTTTTTTAAAATAGGAACTCCCATTTTTTATTACATATTCGTGTAGTACGTAAAGAAATATGAATGTTTCAGGTGGACCACTTTTTTCGCTTTGCCGGCCGGGGTGGCCGAGAGGTTCTCGGCGCTACAGTCTGGAACCGCGTGACAATTACGGTCGCAGATTCGAATCTGCCTTAGGCATGGATGTGTGTGGTGTCCTTAGGTTAGTTAGGTTTAAGTAGTTCTAAGTTCTATGGGACTGATGACCTCAGAAGTTAAGTCCCATGGTGCTCAGAGCCATGCGAACCATTTGAGGACCCTTTCCACATCTGGAATGACTCCACCCTGTATACACACGGAGTGCACATTTATTCCTTACCCTTCTTGGCGGTCAAGTCCCTAACGGGTCCATAACGCGCCTAACGCTGGAGCTCCCAACTTCCAATAATCCCACCATCTCCGATTACCCGGATCTTGCAGGCTGAGTGGTTTCCTCTGAAACAGGACAGGCGACAGCATCTGGCTCAGCGACAGCGTCAGCCACAGACAGCAAAGGGTCCTCCCGGATGATATGAAGAGCACAGGGTACAGCCAACTGCAGGTGGTTTCTCACGTCTGTACCAATGATGTGTGTCACTTTGGATCAGAAGAGATTCTCTCTGGTTTCGAGCGGCTAACAGAAGTGGTAAAGGCTACCAGTCTTGTTTGCAAGACGAAAGCAGAGTTGACCATTTGCAGCATAGTCGACAGGACCGATTGCGGACCTCTGGTATAGAGCCGACTGGAGGGTCTGAATCAGAGGCTCAGATTCCTCGACTTGCGCCAAAGGGTGGTTGGGTTTCGGGTTCCGCCGAATAGGTCAGGTGTCCACTTTACGCAGGAGGCGGCTACACGGGCAGCAGGGACTGTGTGGCAAGGATTGAGCGTTTTTTTTAGGTTAGATGGTCTCTGGAAACACAAAAGGCCTTCAGTCACAAAGGGTGCAGCTCGAACACGGGAGAAACGTAGATAAAGGAACCATCGGTATAACAATTGTGAAGAGTTGTAGCTGTGTTGGGTAAGTACCAGGACTCCAAGCCCTAATAGAAAGCACTGATGTTCAAATCGTTATAGGCATTGTAAGCTGGCTAAAGCCGGATACAAACCCAGCTGAAATTTTTGCGAAGAATCTAACGGTGTTCCGAAAGGACTGGCTAAACACGGTTGGCGGTGGCGTGCTTGTTGCTATCAGAAGTAGTTTAACTTGTCGCGAAATTGAAGTAGATACTTCCAGTGAGTTAGTATGGGCAGAGGACATTGTTGGAAACCAGAATAAAATAATAATACGGTCCTTTTACCGACCTCCCAATTCAGATGATACAGTTGCTGAAAGGTTCAAAGAAAACTTGAGTTTCATTTCAAACACGTACCCGACTCACACGATAATAGTTGGTGGTGACTTTAATTTACCCTCTATATGTTGGTGAAAATACATGTTTAACTGCAGAGGTACACATAAAATATCATCAAAATTGTGCTAACCACATTCTCTGAAAATTATTTCGAGCAGTTAGTTCATGAGCCCACGCGAATAGTAAGCGGTTGTGGAAACACACGTGAACTCTTAGCAACAGATAATCCTGAGTTAATAACAAGCATCAAAACCGATTCTGGGATTAGTGAACACAGGGTTGTCGTAGCGAGAATGGATATTGTCATCCGCAAATCCTCGAAAAATAAACGAAAAATATACCTATTCAAAAAAACAGATAAGAATTCACTTGACGTCTTCCTGAGCGACAACCTCCACTCTTTCCAAATTAATAATATAATTGTTGACCAGATGTGGCTTGAATTCAGGGAAATATTATCGCCAACAATTGAGAGATTTATACCAAATAAATTAACAAACGACGGAGCTGATCCTCCTTGGTACACAAAATGGGTTAAAACACTGTTGCAGAAACAACTAAACAAATATGCCAAATTTAAACAGACGCAAATTCACCACGATTGGCAATCTTTTACAGAAGCTCGAAATTTAGCGTGGACTTCAGTGCAAGATGCTTATAACAGATTCCACAACGAAACTGTCCCGAAACCTGGCAGAAAATCCAAAGAGTTTCTGGTCTTATATGAAGTATGTTAGCGGCAAGAAACAATCAATGCCTTCTCTGCGTGATAGCAATGGAGATACTAACGAACACAGTGCTACCAAAGCAGAGTTATTAAACACAGCCTTCCGAAATGCCTTCACAATAGAAGTATTCCACAACTGGAATCGAGAGCAGCTGCCAACATGAGTAATATCCTCGGAGTAGTGAAGCAACTTAAATAACTTAATAAAAGAAAGTCTTCTGGCCCAGACTGTATACTAATTAGTTTCCTTTCAGAGAATGCTGATGCATTAGCTCCATACTTAACAGTCATATACAACCGTTCGCTCGACGAAAGATCAGTACCCAAAGACGGGAAAGTTGCACAGGCCACACACCAATCTTCAACATAGGTAGTAGGAATAATCCACTAAATTACAGGCCCGTGTCATTAACGTCGATATGCATCACGATTTTGGAACGTATATTGCGTTCCAACATTGTGAATTACCTCGAGGAAAATGGCCTATTGACGCAAAGTCAAAATGAGTTTAGAAAACATCGTTCCTGTGAAACACAACTAGCTCTTTATTCACATGAAGTGTTGCGTGCAATCTACAAGGGATTTCAGATGGATTCCGTATTTCTGAGGAGTTATTTGAATGAGAGGTAACGGCTCCAAGGTCAGGAAAGCCGGCAGCTGTCTAGCGGGCGGTGAGTTGAGACCACGTCCCTCCACGTCACATCCAAACGAAACCATTGGCAGAGGGTGACACGGCGGTTCGTCGGCCATGATTGTCCCGTCTGGACAGGACGAAGAACTTCCGCTTGTATCACTAAATAATCCACAAAATTAATAGATTGCTCATCCTACTATACTGTATACACACAACGTAAAATTTCTTTCTTTCCTAACCTTCCTGGTTTTGCAGTCTTAATGGCCAGCAGGGTATTATGGAAATACAGTTAGAAAAATAATTTAACTTGGATAACTTTGCATTGTGGAGACTCAACCCAGAACCTTCAGTGAAATGTCTCCAGTCAGATGTAAACACACAATTGTGGAATTACGAAAGTCTCTAAAATCATCAAAGAACGGAAAATTGACGCCCAAATTTCCGAAAACATGACTTTCCGCGGTCCATCTGGCTACCAACCCCATATGAGAATGGCATTCGTTAAGTTGAGCTACTTAATCATAACAGAAGCGCAAAGTTTATCAAACAGTGTTTTCACCTGCATATGATGTCCAGATAGACAGACGAAAATTCTATTGAGATCATCGTATGGCCAGGCTGCAAAGGCGTGTAGAATATTATAAGGTGTTTGTGTGAAATTGTTTTCCGCTGTATTTAAATGTGAAAAGCAAGTTAATTGAATTATAATTTTGCACACTTGTAATATACTTCCCTAATTTGAATTTCCCGACAGTCCTGTTCCGAAAACATTACCTGGTAACCATAAATCTGACAAAATTCCAGCGAAGATGTCATAGTGACAAGATGGTTCATGCAGATAATCAGAAGTGTGATGTGGTAGTAGTATGGGCTAAGAATAACACTTATGAAGACATTAGTCATTGTAGAATCCCACCTACCGGATTCATAAAGTGAGTTATTTATTTAACTTAGCAATATTAGGGTCAGCACTCCATCTATTACATATAGCCTGGCATTCTACGTAATCTGCACTACATACATTACGATAAGGATATTGTAGTACATTAAGAAATTAAAAATTACAATTTTAGACTAAAATAAGGAGAAAACACATTGAATTCGTACGTGGTAAGTAGAACAATAGTTTGAAATTACGATGGATAGATTTTAATTATGAGAGCTATGGGTCGTAAAGGGAGGGCCTCAACATGAGAAATGTGGATTATAGAATGTTTGTAGTTATCCAAAGTTAGGTGAATACGTCAAGGACAAAATATTCTTGCATACCACTACGTCACTGTTATAACTGCTGATGTGTAGCGCTCTTCAGGACACCATCTCTCACCAGAGCCTAATACTAGCTACTTCAAGAGACATGGGTAGAGTATTCCTATTAGATTCTCTTGGCTGGGTGCCTTCAGCGAAAAAAAAGAAAACGTTTTATTTCATTTTCAATAGTGTCATTGCTTCTTCCCCATTAGTAGCTAGTGTTTTAACACCAAGATACAAACAATTCTTTTCTCCGTCAATGATACATCATCTTGTTCTTACATGTTAGTTAAGTTTGGTTGTACCATCTGCCAGCTCCATACACCATTCTGAAAAGCAGCCCAGCTAAATGACACTGCTGAAGTTTCGTACTCTCTGGAGAGGTGCATCTTTAGCTGTCAATAATAAAATCAGGCCCTTATGAACCATGGACCTTGCCGTTGGTGGGGAGGCTTGCGGGCCTCAGCGATACAGATGGCCGTACCGTAGGTGCAACCACAACGGAGGGGTATCTGTTGAGAGGCCAGACAAACATGTGGTTCCTGAAGAGGGGCAGCAGCCTTTTCAGTAGTTGCAGGGGCAACAGTCTGGATGATTGACTGATCTGGCCTTGTAACATTAACCAAAACGGCCTTGCTGTGCTGGTGTTGCGAACGGCTGAAAGCAAGGGGAAACTACAGCCGTAATTTTTCCTGAGGACATGCAGCTTTACTGTATGATTAAATGATGATGGTGTCCTCTTGGGTAAAATATTCCGGAGGTAAAATAGTCCCCCATTCGGATCTCCGGGCGGGGACTACTCAGGAGGACGTCGTTATCAGGAGAAAGAAAACTGGCGTTCTACGGATCGGAGCGTGGAATGTCAGATCCCTTAATGGCAGGTAGGTTAGAAAATTTAAAAAGGGAAATGGATAGGTTAAAGCTAGATATTGTAGGAATTAGTGAAGTTCGGTTGCAGGAGGTTCAAATGGTTCAAATGGCTCTGAGCACTATGGGACTTAACATCTTAGGTCATCAGTCCCCTAGAACTTAGAACTAGTTAAACCTAACTAACCTAAGGACATCACACACATCCATGCCCGAGGCAGGATTCGAACCTGCGACCGTAGCAGTCGCGCGGTTCCGGACTGCGCGCCTAGAACCGCGAGACCACCGCGGCCGGCTGTGGCAGGAGGAACAAGACTTTTGGTCAGGTGATTACAGGGTTATAAATACAAAATCAAATAGGGGTAATGCAGGAGTAGGTTTAATAATGAATAAAAAAATAGGAGTGCGGGTTAGCTACTACAAACAGCATAGTGAACGCATTATTGTGGCCAAGATAGACACAAAGCCCATGCCTACTGCAGTAGTACAAGTTTATATGCCAACTAGCTCTGCAGATGATGAAGAAATAGATGAAATGTATGACGAGGTAAAAGAAATTATTCAGGTTGTGAAGGGAGACGAAAATTTAATAGTCATGGGTGACTGGAATTAGTCAGTAGGAAAAGGGAGAGAAGGAAACATAGTAAGTGAATATGGATTGGGGGGGGGGGGGGGGGAAGAAATGAAAGAGGAAGCCGCCTTGCACAGAGCATAACTTAATCATAGCTTACACTTGGTTCAAAAACCATAAAAGAAGGTTGTATACCTGGAAGAATCCTGGAGATGCTAAAAGGTATCAGATAGATTATATAATGGTAAGACAGAGATTTAGGAACCAGGTTTTAAATTGTAAGTTATTTCCAGGGGCAGATGTGGATTCTGACCACTATTGGTTGTGAACTGCAGATTGAAACTGAAGAAACTGCAAAAAGGTGGGAATCTAAGGAGATGGGACGTGCATAAACTGAAAGAACCAGAGGTTGTAGAGAGTTTCAGGGAGAGCATAAGGGAACAATTGACAGGAATGGGGGAAAGAAACACAATAGAAGAAGATTGGGTAGCTATGAGAGATGAAGTAGTGAAGGCAGCAGACGATCAAGTAGGTAAAAAGGCGAGGGCTAATAGAAATCCTTGGGTAACAGAAGAAATATTGAATTTAATTGATCAAACGAGAAAATATAAAAATGCAGTAAATGAGCAGGCAAAAAGGAATACAAACGTCTCAAAAATGAGATCGACAGGAAGTGCAAAATGGCTAAGCAGGGATGGCTAGAGGACAAATGTAAGGATGTAGAGGCTTGTCTCACTAGGGGTAAGATAGATACTTCCTACAGGCAAATTAAAGAGACCTTTGGAGAGAAGAGAACCACTTGTATGAATATCAAGAGCTCAGATGGAAACCCAGTTCTAAGCAAAGAAGGGAAAGCAGAAAGGTGGAAGGAGTATATAGAGGTTTTATACAAGGGCGATGTACTTGAGGACAATATTATGGAAATGGAAGAGGATGTAGATGAAGACGAAATGGTAGATAAGATATTGCGTGAAGAGTTTGACAGGGCACTGAAAGACCTGAGTCGAAACAAGGCCCCGGGAGTAGACAACATTCCATTAGAACTACTGATAGCCTTGGGAGAACCAGTCCTGACAAAACTCTACCATCTGGTGAGCAAGATGTATGAGACAGGCGAAATACCCTCAGACTTCAAGAAGAATATAATAATTCCAATCCCAAAGAAAGCAGGTGTTGACAGATGTGAAAATTATCGAACTATCAGTTTAATAAGTCACAGCTGCAAAATGCTAACGCGAATTCTTTACAGACGAATGGAAAAACTGGTAGAAGCGGACCTCGGGGAAGATCAGTTTGGATTCCGTAGAAATGTTGGAACACGTGAGGCAATACTAACCTTACGACTTATCTTAGAAGAAAGATTAAGAAAAGGCAAACCTACGTTTATAGCATTTGTAGACTTAGAGAAAGCTTTTGACAAAGTTAACTGAAATACTCTCTTTCAAATTCTGAAGGTGGCAGGTATAAAATACAGGGAGCGAAAGGCTATTTACAATTTGTACAGAAATCAGATGGCAGTTATAAGAGTCGAGGGGCATGAAAGGGAAGCAGTGGTTGGGAAAGGAGTGAGACAGGGTTATAGCCTCTACCCGATGTTGTTCAATCTGTATATTGAGCAAGCAGTAAAGGAAACAAAAGAAAAATTCGGAGTAGGTATTAAAATTCATGGAGAAGAAGTAAAAACTTTGAGATTCGCCGATGACATTGTAATTCTGTCAGAGACAGCAAAGGACTTGGAAGAGCAGTTGAACGGAATGGACGGTGTCTTGAAAGGAGGATATAAGATGAACATCAACAAAAGCAAAACGAGGATAATGGAATGTAGTCAAATTAAATCGGGTGATGCTGTGGGAATTAGATTAGGAAATGAGACACTTAAAGTAGTAAAGGAGTTTTGCTATTTAGGGAGTAAAATAACTGATGATGGTCGAAGTAGAGAGGATATAAAATGTAGACTGGCAACGGCAAGGAAATCGTTTCTGAAGAAGAGAAATTTGTTAACATCGAGCATAGATTTAAGTGTCAGGAAGTCGTTTCTGAAAGTATTTGTATGGGGTGTAGCCATGTATGGAAGTGAAACATGGACGATAACTAGTTTGGACAAGAAGAGAATAGAAGCTTTCGAAATTTGGTGCTACAGAAGAATGCTGAAGATAAGGTGGGTAGATCACGTAACTAATGAGGAGGTATTGAATAGGATTGGGGAGAAGAGAAGTTTGTGGCACAACTTGACTAGAAGGAGGGATCGGTTGGTAGGACATGTTTTGAGGCATCAAGGGATCACAAATTTAGCATTGGAGGGCAGCATGGAGTGTAAAAATCGTAGAGGGAGACCAAGAGATGAATACACTAAGCAGATTCAGAGGGATGTAGGTTGCAGTAGGTACTGGGAGATGAAGAAGCTTGCACAGGATAGAGTAGCATGGAGAGCTGCATCAAACCAGTCTCAGGACTGAAGACCACAACAACAATAAAATCAGCGGCCAGTGGGCACGGAGAACCACACGTGGGCGGTACCAGCACAGCATTCGTTGCTGTAATGTACACCCAGAGTCCGAACTCTCTCAATCCATCTATTGTCAACATCAGGTTTCCTCAGTTCACTGAAGCCCACGATGCTCCTGCCGAGGGCACCCGCGTCCACAGTATTACTTCATCACATCGGTATAGACGGTTGCTTACTTTTGCCTATGCTTTGCATGTATGTTGCCAGTGCACACCAGATCCCCTCAGACATGAGACTGGTTATTCGACTAGCTGTTCACTGGGAACTCCTTGAGGCCTCTCTGAGACTTCATCGTGTCACTTGATGCCTTCCTGATGTTCATGAATTCCACAACGTGAGTCACCCGACACGGCATGCGACTATCACAGCGTACACCCCAGAAAAAACTAAGGTAGGAGTGCGGGGCAGTTGAGAAGTTATCCTGCAGCATTTGTACGGACTCAGAGCCAATGGAGTACATGAGGACACAAAAAAAATTATTATGTGCCCTTCTTTGGACTATACCTCACCGAATTAACACGAGCTAATTGAGCGAAGCTGTAATTCGTAGTATGTGCCACCGCGGCGTTCAGGCGGGACAGCATTGAAATAAGCACACTGTAGATGTCATTTGTCCGTAGAGTGTTCGACGTATTGTCCGCGAACAAATATTCCAAGCTTAAGAGACACTTTTCGATAAGCAACCATACCTGAGGTATCAGCACGTCAACGGTGTTCCGAAAGAATAGGCTAAACATGGTTGGCGTTGGAGTGTTTGTTGCTGTTAGAAGTAGTTCATCTTGTCGCAAAACTGAAATACATAGTTCGGTGAGTTAGTATGGGCAGAGGTCATTGTCGGCAACCGGAATAAAATAATAATTGAAGCCTTTTACCGACCGCCGAATTGTGATAATACAATTGATGAAAGCATCAAAGAAAGCGTAAGTTTGATTTGAAACACGTACCCGACTCATACGGTTATAGTCGGTAGTGACTTCAATTTACCCTCGATATGTTGGCGAAGAATACTTGTCTAATTCCGGAGGTTCGCATAAAACATCATTCGAAATTGTGCTAAATGCAGTCTCTGAAAATTATTTCGAGCAGTTAGTTCATGAACCCGCGTGAATAGTAAACGGTTGTGTAAACACACTTGACCTCTTAGCAACAAATAATCCTTAGGTAACAACAAGCTTCAAAACTGACACAGGGATTAATGAATACAGGGTTCTAACCACCAATTCCTCCAAAAATAAACGAAAGAAATACTCATTCAAAAAAGCTAACAAAAATTCACTTGCCGGCTTCCTGAGAGAATCTGCACTCCTTCACAATTAACACTGTAAGTGTAGACCAGATGTGCCTTGAATTCAAAAAAATAGTATCGGCAACAATTGAGAGATTTATACGAAAAAATTAATAAACGACGGAGCTGATCCCCTTTAGTACACAACATGCCAAATTTAAACAGACACAAAATCCCCAAGATTAGCGATCTTTTACAGAAGCTCGAAATTCAGCGTGGACTTCAATGCGAGATGCTTACAACAGTTTCCACAGCGAAACTTTGTCTCTAAGCCTGTAAGAAAATCCAAAGAGATTCCCGTCGTATGTGAGGTATGCTAGGCGAAGACACAATCAATGCCTTCTCTGCGCGATAGCAATAGAGATACTAAGGATGACAGAGCTGCCAAAGCCGAGTTATTAAACACAGACTTCCGAAATGCTTTCACTAAACAAGACGACGTAAATATTCCAGAATTCGAATCAAGAACTACTGTCAACCTGAGTAACGTAGAAATAAATACCCTCGGAGTAGTGAAGCGACTTAATTCACATAATAAAAGCAAGTCTTTTGGTCCAGACTGTATACCAATTAGGTTCCTTTCAGAGTACGCTGATGCAATAGCTCCATATTTAACAATCATATAGAATCGTACACTCGACGAAAGATCCGTACCCAAAGATTGGAAAGTTGAACAGTTCACACCTATATTCAAGAAAGATAGTAGGAGTGATCCACTAAATTTCAGGTCCATATCAGTAACTTCGATATGCAGCAGGAAATTGGAACATATATTGTGTTCCAACATTATGAATTACCTCGAAGAAAATAGTCACACAGACGACATGGATTTAGAAAACAACGTTCTTGTGAAACACAACTAACTCTTTACTCGCATGAAGTGTTGAGTGCAATCGACAAGGGATTTCAGATCTATTCCGTGTTTTTGGATTTCCGAAAGGCTTTTGACACTGTACCACACAAGCGGTTCGTAGTGAAATTGCGTGCTTGGTAATATCGTCTCACTTATGAGACTGGATTTGTGATTTCCTGTCAGAGAGGTCACAATTCGAGCTAATTGACTGAAAGTTATCGAGTAAAACAGAAGTGATTTCTGGCGTTCCCCAAGGTAGTGTTATAGGTCCTGTGTTGAGCCTTATCTATATAAACGATTAGGGAGACAATCTGAGCAGCTGTCCTAGGTTGCTCGCAAATGATGCTCTCTTTTATCGACTAATAAAGTCATTATAAGATCAAAACAAACTGCAAAACGATTTAGAAAACATATCTGTATGGTGCGAAAATTGGCAATTGACTCTAAATAACGAAAAGTGTGTTTACATCCACATGAGTGCTAAAAGTATTCCGTTAAACTTCGGTTACACGATAAATCAGTTAAACCTAAAGGCCGTAAATACAACCAAATACATAGGAATTACAATTACGAACAACTTAAAGTGGAAGCAAAACATAGAAAATGTTGTAGGGAAGGCTACCCAAAGAGTGTGTTTTATAGGTAGGACAAATCTGCTAAGGAGACTGCCTTCACTGCGCTTGTCCGTCCTCTTTTGGAATACTGCTGCGCGGTGTGGCATCCTTACCAGACAGGATTGACGGAGTACATCGAAAAACTTCAAAGAAGCCCAGCACGTTTTGTATTATCTCTAAATATGGGAGAGATTGTCACTGAAATGATACAGGATTTGTGGTGGACATCATTAAAACAAAGTCGTTTTTCGTTGCGGCGCAATCTTCTCACGAAATTCCAGTCACCAAGTTTCTCCTCGGAATGCTAACAACTTAAATTGGAGGGAACACACAAAAAATGTTGTGGGGAAGGCTAACAAAAGACAGCGTTTTATTGGCAGGACACATAGAAAATGTAACAGACTTACTAAGGAGACTGCCTGCACTACGCTTGTCCTTCCTCTTTTGAATACTGCTGCTCGGTGTGGGATCCTTACCAGATAGGACTGACGGAGTACATAGAAAAAGGCAGCACGTTTTGTATTATCGCGATATATGGGAGAGAGTGTCACAGAAATGATACAGGATTTGGGTTGAACAGCGTTAAAAGAAAGGCGTATTTCTTTGCGACGGGATCTTCTCACGAAATTCCAATTACCAGCTTTCTCCTCCGAATGTGAAAATATTTTCTTGACACCGACTTCATAGGGAGGAACGATCACCACGATAAAATAAGGGAAATCTGAGCTTGTACGGGAAGGTTCAGGTGTTCATTCTTTCCGCGTGCTATACGAGATTGGAATAATAGAGATTTGTGAAGGAGGTTCGTTGAACCCTCCGTCAAGGACTTAAATGTGATTTGCAGAGTATCTGTATAGATGTAGATATAGATGATCTGTATGAAAGTAATAGCAATCTTGCTAAATTTCCGTTTTGTGCTGTAATTTTGGACACCAGTGCGCTTTCTCTTATCTAAAAATCTAGATGAGTTGCCTTGTCACTCGGGGGGGCGGGGATTTCATTTTACCATTGATGTGTTATGGTTGTAAGAAAGCTTCTAGGGCTCGTACCGTCTTCCTGCCTTGACTTACTGAGGAAACTCTTATTTAAAACACCTCAACCATTATGGGGAGACGGTGGCAAAAATAATGAAAATTTAAAAAAAATATATTTTTATTTGCTTATTTGATAGTAAATATAATGAAGATTATTATACCAAATTTTTTCCTTGAAATTCGAACTACAAATGGCATAAAAAAATTAAAACCCTAAGCTGTGTCATGCGACAAGCCCATTTTTCAATGTACCAAATGGAGGAAAAATTTTATTGCTGAATTAGGGCTGTCAACCTAGAAAATGTAGCTTTAGAAGGCTGTGATTTTTGTACACATAACAGCAGTGTTCATTTTCCATAGATCTTTGCAAAAGTATGGAGTAAGAGACGTACAGTATGTAGGAGATGGAGATTCTAGTGCTTTCAAGAATGAAGTTGAAAGTCAGTCCTATAAAAAAAATTGCACTATTGAGAAACTGGAGTGCTTAGGCCATATTCAGAAGAGGATGGGTGGACGACTCCGAAGACTTGTTGCAGACAATGAAGGCAAGCTACTAGAGGATGAGGATGGGAAGCCACTGGGAGGTAAAAACAGACTAACAAAGAAGGGACCTGACAGCCTACAAGTCCATTATGGTGCTGCAGTTAGAAGGGCCCAGGAAATGACCTGGGGGGGGGGGGGGGTCTCTGCAGACATCATGAGACTCTGTCATAAAATGGGGGTGATAAGCGATTACAAGAACTCAGCAAGAGAGTTCTCACAGCCTCTGTCACCTCAATTCTCCAACTTCCTACCCACACATGGTGCCCCTGTTAAGCTGAGCAACTCAGCGGAAGGTTGGGTAACCAACACCAGCGGGAAACTGCGTCTGTGAGCAGATAGGAGTTGGAGGACAGTGGAAGGCCACGGGAAACCATCACTGAACAATCCCAAGAAAACCCCATGGCTTCGCTCAGCTCAAAATGTTCCGGAGTTTCAAGTTCCCCAATCGGATCTCCGGGGGGGGGGGGGGGGGGGAACGAGGTTGAGAGGAGCTTCACGGAGAGTAAGATGGTGCAAAGAGAAGCACTGCATAGGAACATGGAATGTAAGATCCATGTATCAAGGAAAACAAGACATAGTGGAAAAAGAAATGGAAAAAATTAACATCGACATATTGGGAATAAGTGAAATGAGGTGGACTGGCATGGGCGAATTTGCTTCGGATGGCCATATGGTGTATTATTCTGGGCACGATAACAACAGAAGTAATGGAGTAACCTTCATAGTTAGTGATAAAGTGAGAAAAGCTGTAATGGGATGCAAATATAAAAATGATAGACTGATGCCCATCAGACTTCAAGGTCAGCCCCTCAAAATCACAGTAATTCAAGTTTATGCACCAACAACCGATGCTGAAAAGGAAATTATTGACCAGTTCTATGGAGATTTACAAGAATTACTACTTCAGCACCAAAAAAGGATATCCTCTTCATAGTTGGAGATTGGAATGCAAAAGTGGGAAATGAAGCTGTAGAAGGTATACAGGGAAATATGGTCTTGGTACAACAAATGAAACTGGACAGAGACTCCTAGAATTCTGCCAAGAAAATTCATTGATAATTACTAATACACTGTTTCAACTACCAAAACGACGCCTATATACCTGGACTTCGCCAGATGGCCAACACTGGAACCAAATTGGTTATATACTTTGTAATCAGAGGTGGAAGAGCGCGGTTCAGTCAGTTACAACAAGACCTGGGGCTGACTGTGGATCAGATCATGAGCTCCTGATTGCAAAATTTCGGCTGAAACTTCAGAATGTAGCAAAAAGTATCCCAACTTGCAGATACGACCTTAACTCTATACCCTCCGACTATGCTGTAGAGGTACAAAACAGATTTAATGTATTACAGCTGGAGTACAAAAGCTCACAAGAGATGTGGACAGAAGTAGCTAATACTGTCAAGGAGGCCGCAGAGAAACACATTCCCAAGAAAAGGAACAGTAAGAAGGCTAGATGGCTATCAGTTGAGGCACTGCAAGTTGCAGAAGAACGAAGGAAAGCAAAAATCAAGGGAGATAGATCAGCTACGTTTGAATTAAATAAAGATTTTCAGAAATTAGCTAGAAGAGATAAAAATATATTCTTTAATGAACAGTGCAAGGAAGTTGAAGATAGTAACGGAATGGGGAAGACAAGAGATCTTTATAAGAAAATTAGAGAAATTAAAGGAAAATTCCAGGCAAAAATTGGAATGATAAAAGATAGAAACGGGAAAGATGTGAGTGAAGCAGAGGATGTTAAGGAAAGATGGGCAGAATATGTAGAAGACCTATACAAGAAAGAACTGCATCATGACAGGGCTCCTACTGCTGATGTTAATGTTAATTTAGAACTAGAGCCAGATATTTTGGAGAGCGAAATCCAGTGGGCCCTTGGAAATATGGCTGATAACAAAACTAGTTGACATGATGAAATACCAGCAGAATTGTTTAAAGTCACTGGAAAGTATGCAGTGAAAGTGCTGCACTCAATATGTCACAAAATATGGATCACGCAGCAGTGGCCAGAAGACTGGAAAAGATCAGTATTAATCCTCATTCCAAAGAAGAAAAGTTCTAAAGAATGCTCAGATTACCGAACAATCGCACTTATTTCACATGCTAGCAAAACTATGTTGAAAATCTTACAAAATAGACTTCGCTAATATCTAGATCGAGAGCTACCAGAAGAACAAGCTGGATTTAGGAAAGGAAGAGGAACTAGAGATCAAATTGCTAACATTCGGTGGATTATGGAAAAAGCGAGAGAATTCGAGAAAGATGTGTACCTCTGCTTTATTGACTATGCCAAAGCCTTTGACTGCGTCGATCGCAACAAATTATGGAACGTACTGAAAAACATGGGTGTACCAGATCACCTCATTCATCTGATATGGAGTTTATACCTTGATATAGAAGCCACGGTGAGAACTATGTATGGAACAACGAAATGGATAAAGATTCAGAAAGGGGTCCGTCAAGGCCGCATACTGACACCGTACTTATTCAATCTGTATGCAGAACATGTTATGAGGAATGCGAGGCTAGATGAAGGAGAAACAGGAATTAAAATAGCTGGAATAAATGTAAACAACCTCAGGTACGCGGATGATACGATCCTGTTGGCAGAAAGTGAAGAAGAATTGAGAACACTCTTACTGAAGGTGAAAGATGAAAGTGAAAAGGCTGGTCTTATGCTGAATGTGAAGAAAACGAAAATTATGGCAACTACACCTACCAATTCGTGGGATATAGCAGGAGAAAGCATGGAGGTAGTGACCACATTCAGTTATCTCGGTTCCCAGATCTCTGCTGACGGCGACTGCAGCCATGAAATCCGGAGACGCCTGTTGCTCGGTAGACAGGCGATGTCAAACCTTGACAAGGTTATAAGGTCCAGAGATATAACACTAGCAACAAAGATCCGTATTGTGAGGGCTATGGTCTTTCCAGTTGTGATGTATGGATGTGAGACCTGGACCATTAGAAAGGCTGAACGGCGAAGAATTGACTCCTTCGAATTGTGGTGTTGGAGGAAACTTCTTAGAGTTCCATGGACTGCAAAGAGAACCAAAAGATCAATATTGGAGCAAATTAAACCAGATTTCTCCCTGGAAGGTCTAATGTTAAAACAAAAGCTGACCTACTTTGGACACACAATGCGAAGGCATGCCTCGCTGGAAAAAAACATTAATGCTGGAGAAGATTGAAGGAACTAGAAGAAGAGGACGTCAGAGGATGAGATGGATCGATGGCATCACAGAAGCAACGTGTTACAACCTGGAAGGTCTTCGGGAGAAAGTGCAAGACTGGAAAAAGTGGCGTGATTTGGTTCATGGGGTCATGAAGAGTCGGAACCGACTAAACGAATAGAGAGAGAGAATTAGAAATAACCTCACAAGCTTGGACAGTATGAGGAAAGCAGTATGGGCCATTTGGTTTCATTACTTGTCGACAGACACTACACCTCAACATGGCCTCTGTTCTAATGAATGGTGCAAATTTTTGGAAAGTAAGGAATGTGGGGAAGCTTATACCCATAAAAATAACCATCCTTATGAGGTTTCGATGGCCATTAAACCAACTTTTAGAGCACTGGCTTCACCAGAACTGCTATAAAAATGTCTGCATGGGAAAACACAGAACCCAAATGAAAGTCTCAGTGGTCTTATTTTGAAAATATGTCCAAAGACTGTGTTTCTTTCCAATTTGGTGGTGAAGATTTCTGCTTTAGAAGCTGCTTTGGGAATGTGGCAAGACTTCACATCCTCAGCAAGTTGGGTTTTACACCTGGAGTCTTCACTGAGCAGATACTGCAGATCATCGATAAGCAAAGAATCGCGAAGACGGAGACTTCAGTCCAGAACATACAAAAAATTGCTAGGCAAAGCAGCAGAGAAGCTAAAAGAGCTGTAGAGGGTGATGAGGATGAAATGGAATATGGATATGGGCAGTTTTAGCTAAGGTATGACAGATTTTTTTTACATTTCATCCAAACTTTAAAATGATTTTTCTGCAACTTAATGTTTTCTGGTTTCAAGAACACATATTTAAGAAACTACTGGAAGGATTGCAATGAAATTTGGCAAACCTATTCTTTTACTTTGAAGCAATATTTAGGTGGAACAAAATTTTAATCAAGATATTATACACTGTTTTGTGGTTGATAATGTATTGAAAAGTTTGCTTGTATAAAATGTTCGAATCCAAAATATCACAGAAAATAATAGCATTAACTCACCAAAAAGTTACTGCGCTTAATTGTACATCTATTAGTGTAGATTATTTTACCATTAAAAAAAAGCCAAATTTTCCTCGAAATTATGAAAAACTGTACCTTAAAATCATAATGCAATAAAAAATTCTAAATTATCTCACTATATTAGACTGTTATTAAAAATTCTGATTTAAAAAATATGATATTGGATATCTATACATAAGAGTGCAAAATTTAAATGAGATTGAACAAAAAATGTCAAAGATATGGATTAACAAAAATATCATTGCAAGACTGCCACCGTCTCCCCTTAACGAGAGAGAGAGAGAGAGAGAGAGAGAGAGAAATGCTTCGTTGTAACTGTCGCAAATTATAGTGTACGAAACAAGCCGTTTTTATATGGTTTTTGGCTTATGAACTTCGCCGTGTGATGTTATCTTGCTTGCTATAACATTGTCTCGCAATTATCGTCAAGCTATAGAGAATGTCTGTTATGAAATATCCTGGCTGGTTAAAAATATCTGGCGCACCGAGCATGTATAGCTCAATTGGTAGAGCCATTGCCCGTAAAAGCCGGAGTATCTTGGTTCCTATCCCGGTGATCCGCACAGTTTCAATACAAAGGATTAATATTCTTACAAATGTTGCTGGGTAACGTTTTTTTCTGTTTTGTAAATCGGTTTGTCCCCTTCCGCCTTTACTGAATATCAAATAAGGTTTCTTTTTCAGAGGACACATACGGCTTGACTGCATCGCCCTTCTTCAGTGTCACCTCTAAATCAGTGTTGTAAGTTGAGGCAGATTTTCATGAGCTTTCATCGGAAATTCTAAAGAAAAACGATAATTTAAATCATCGGCTTTTGAGAAAACTGAAAGAGTTACAACAGTTATGTAGGTTGTGAGATGAGAATACCACTATGGATTACATACGTATTTCAATGAAATATAAATTGCCTTAAAATACAATTAAATAGCTTTACTTCTGAAGCGGCCACGTACTGTAGATTTGGAGGCGACAAGAGTTTCATACTGACAGAGCTTATGTGATCCGCATGAAGTGATACATTGGTTTCAGATTTACAGGTCCTGTCGTCCAGATGTTGTCACTACCGTCACGATCATTCAAACTGTTCATGAAAAGTAAAATGTTCCCTCCTTTCAATGTCTACTTCTCAACGTTGCTGATAACTCAACTGAAATAACAAATAGAATAGTCCTGTAAATCCTTGTCTAAAACAATTTCTTTATACCTATCAATATTTAAACACCGTCGAGATACTGAACGCATCTGTATTTGTTTACAGGATTTTTGATATCTTTTGTATTGTGTGACAAATATTACCGAAGTATTCTAAAAATAAAATGCGGAAATGTTCGAGCAGGCTGCTGTAACACGACATTTAAGTCATTGGTGTAGTTAGTATGTCCTTGTAGACAGCGTCTTGTAGCTTTCCCAACAGAAAAAATTCTACAGGTGTCAAATCCAGGGAAAGAGCCGGCAAAGGTATAGATTCTCTGCACCCAGTCCTAGTATCTGGAAACAATACGCGAAGACACGCTGTATTACTTCGTGCACCAAGCGGCTAGAGAGTCATCATTTTGCTATCAAAGGTTCCTCCCAGTCAACAGGTGAATGTTCCGTAACATCCTTGGTAAATGGTACCTTAGGAGGCTGCGATACTGGTGAGGGCTCAGTGCTCCATCTACGAAAACCGGGTTTAGGAGCTGATGGTTTATTATCCCACATCACACATTTACATCCCATGGACGCTGACGTTCCACCTGACGAGGCCAACGGAGATTGTCAACAGATGAATAGCGGCCGTTTCGGTGGTTAACCTGCCCATAACTGGTAAATGTGGCTTCATCACTAAACAAGATACATAGTACAGGTAGAGTATCCACTCGGAATGCCCTTCTATAGAAGTTAACGCGCGTCTCATAATCGATTACATGCAGCTCCTGACGGAGAGAGGTGTGATAGGGATGAGAGCTATGTCGATGGGGAATTCGTAGGACCTTTGCCTGACTCCCACCACTTCCTCGTGCGATTGGGCTGGAGCTAACGTGCGGATCAACTGCATCAGCAACTAGATTATTAATTTCCCCCTTTTCTGTCGCCACTTCTTTACTCCTGTAACATTGTCTAAGTGTTACACTAACACTTTCACGTAACTGGTTCAAGAGGCTGACAAATAATTGCCGGAATTGTTGACATCTTCTGGGATACCTCGCTGCATACACTGTACAGCAACGAATTGCGTTGTCCTTTTACTCTCCTTTTTTGCATTGGTAAATCCCATCTCCCATTCGTGACTTATTGCATGTACTGCCACACACTAACTGATTAGCAAGTCGCGATGTGCTCAATGAACACACAAGCACACTGTAAGCAAACATAACATCATCATATCTAGCAACGATGTAGGGTAAATGGCACAAAGATGGGTCGATGAGGAAAGTTTGCTATTGGACTTTTTCCGGAAATTACAGAACATAAGTCTCACTGACTGTGGATTTATCATTGATATTCATTAATGTAACTGACAAGTTCCCTCAATTGCTGAGGAATACTGCAGTATGATAAGTACTTGTATGTAAACAATCTTTATTCAGAATGAGATTTTCACTCTGCAGCGGAGTGTGCGCTGATATGATACTTCCTGGCAGTTTAAAACTGTGTGTCCGACCGAGACTCGAACTCGGGACCTTTGCCTTTCGCGGGCAAGCGCTTTACCAACTGAGCTACCGAAGCACGACTCACACCCGGTACTCACAGCTTTACTTCTGCCAGTATCTCGTCTCCTCAGTTGGTAGAGCACTTGCCCGCGAAAGGCAAAGGTCCCGAGTTCGAGCCTTGGTCGTGCACACAGTTTTAATCTGCCAGGAAGTTTCAATCTTTATTCAGCACGAAACTATCCAGTTCAAAACTTTCTCGCTATCTAAACGGTCTTCGATGGAACTTTATCAGTTCTGCTGTGGTTGATTGAACTTATTCTGCTAAAGACTGACAATTTACTACTTACTTTGAGTGAAATATTCGATAAACAACCGCAAAACCTCACTGAACATACGAAAGAAAGAGCAACACGTATGAACACTAATAATACTTTTACATTTAATAAGACGAAACACAAAATATAAAGTAGAATTTTTCTTATGTATGTAGGAAGTCAAGAAATTCTAATGCATAATATTGCTAAAAGTAACGAAAACCTATAGCGTTATCTTTAACATCTCACTGTAAAAGTACTACAAGGTGAAATCCGCTTTAGTTGAGGCCTCGATATTAGTTGAAATGCTGTTGAAATGATTCTGTCACAAAATATCGTGAGGTGTAACGTTGCCATCCGTCCCGATATATCGAGAACGTCACCGTTACGGATTTTCTTTTCTCGAAATCTCATCAAGACGCAATTTTCTCCTGATTTTGCAAAACTGTTACGGGCTTGGCTCAAGTACTGAAGTAACACCATCTCCTAGTGCAACATGTAAATCCAGCCTCGGTTAGTTTCATTTATGTTAACAAGTTTATGTTGGCAAGATCGACTCACACAGGGCGTTGCTTGTTGCGTATCCTGTAACAATGATGCGCGCACCTTCTAGATCTGGTGCCATCATTGTCTGCTGGAACTATTTAAGCAGCGCTGCGCGGAAGAATTGGGTAGTTCCCATTTAGATAGCGATCTGATAAGACAGTCCTTCCGAAACGTAATACGAACAACGAGTGCAAGTTAGTAATGTCTGAAGTGTTTACTGTCGGTATATACGGCAAGAATTATACAGCGACGTGTACTTCGGAGAATAAAGTGTTGTCGACGGTTTACCGTGTAATAAACTTATTTTCTCATAGCTTACGAAAATGCCTAATGATAGAAAGAGAAAATGTCACTTTTTCCGATGATTATACAAACAGTTTCATAAATACCTAAAAAGGAAAAAAAAACTTGTTGAAAAAGGGGAAATCTTCCAAAAAATATGAGTACCAATTACTTCTTCCGCAAATAATTCCATGTAATTGTGTTCTAAATAAAAAGTAATCATAGTAAACAAGTTTCTACACACCCTAGCGGAGTGGCTAATAATAATGAGAGGCGCTACATTTGAATTTAGCAAATCAGCACCGATTTTTTAACAACTCATATATAACTTGCTGGATGACAGTTGTCTAGCCACTACTTTGTTCAGAAATGGAAACTTAGCTGTGAGAAACGGCAGATAGTTGTCCCACGGCGACGCACGTATCCCAGTGATGGCAATTATTGCTAAAGAGTGCCGCTGAAGCTTTCCTCCTCAAAGATAGTTATGTGATTATGCAGTAAAAAATGCGCGTAGTCTTCTTCATGGTGGAATCGTTGGTGGTTGACAATGCAAAACAAATGTAATCCGCACTGAATGACAAAATTTTTCTCAGCAGTACTGCTATACTAAGCTATACTGTTCCGATGTAGTAGTGTTTATACACGGTACACGATTTGGAGTATGTGTCTTAACGACATATCATTTAAAGATAAAAGGCACATCGTCACAATGGAATTTTAACTCGGATGTTCGCATTGTGCTTCGTAAACCGTCCCAGTAGTAATCGAGACTCTGAGTTATTCCTACGTCGCGATATTTGTACAACTGCGTGGAGGATTAATCCAAGACGTGTAACATTTAAATACACTTTGCGCCCTAGTTATGCAGTTCATAACACGGAGGTGAACAGGCTGTACGACCATCGGTATAAACTCGCTATCCACGCTCGAATACCGGCCAACAATGCAACCACCTTCGTCTAACTGATCTCCAGTCATTGTTGTATCGAAAGTCGCTGCGTTTCGATACACAGCCAAACTCTCGCTCTCGCAGAATATTGTTCTAAAGTTAAATCTTGCTGGACGTATACAAGTAATTTTAAGATTAGCAGCAAATGTTAAATGAACACTTGTGAGTACAGTGAAATAAAACCTATCCTGCTCTAACAGTTACATACGATACACAAACTGTGATGCATCACATTATACACAAATATTAGCATACAAATTTAAAATATACAGACATTTGGCTCTATAGTTTTATCCTAACAGCGCTAAGTAGAGTGATATTAATGGGAAACAATGAAAAATTTAGAATATAGACAGTGAATGTGTAGAAATATGTGAAAAAACTTTAATGGATGTTTGTCACAAGTAAAATAGATGCCTTGCAAGCATGAGGACCTTTTCAGGCCCAGAGCTCAGTTTTAATGTTTTCTAAAAGTGAGATTGATCAATCCATTAATGTGTTTCAGCACTCTGGATGTCAGGGCAATCCGAAAGGGCACCTTCGTCAACGGTGTCATTCGGGATCTACTTAAAACTATTGGGAAATTTGATTAGCTTAATGGCAGCGAAATAACTAGAGTGGCAAATGTTTAGACTGGTCACAACTTTGTCAGTGCTGAGGGCAGTTCATACTAATCGATTTAACAGCAAGTGAAGAGACATGTAGCTAGTTGGATGGCAAGAGAAAAAAAAAAATTGTGGCTGTGATGGAGTGCACACGCTTTTGGTGATCTATACGGGAAGAGAAATTTTGTATTAAAATTATTGGGTGTTTAATTTGTGCACAGAGTGTCTGGAAAAGCTTAAAGCCTTCTAAGCTTTGTAATCGACATGAGCCATCGGTACTTCCCAAATTAAAGCTTCAGATTTTTTTGGTACAATGTGAAATTTACCTTCAAAATATTCACACTGTTGAAACTGCCTTAGGTTTGTTTAGCTTCAAATCAGTTAAGCAAAGACGAACAATTTATTAAATACTTGTACCAGTGAGGTACACTCTGCCTCATTTTTTTGTCATAATTTCTCTGAGTAATTACACATAATTAGCAAGTGTGAAGCACGAAAATTAACACAATAAACGTATTTGCAATTTTTCCGAAAGTAATACACACCATTCGGTTCACTAATTGTGCCCATTACTCGGCCGCAAAGTCCGTTCCTCTTACAGCAGCTTACACAGTTTTGCTATCGACAGTAGTAGGCCAAAAATTCTGATTGATAAGATATGAATTAAGAGGATAGAGTAATTAAAATGACTACCAAGACAATTCAGATAAAGTATAATCCTTAAATTATTGGATTTGAAGAAGTATAGTCATTACATAGCCTGATCGGCACTCTTACAATAGTCGTGACACACACACACTACTATTTATCATTACTTCGATCCATTTGTCGACAGATGTTTAAACAGATCAGTGTTCAGTCACATCTTACCTCGTCTGTATTTCATCAATATTGTCAATCAATGGGTATATAAGGAATTTTGTCCGTCGTCAACTTGATAGAAGCTATTATCTGTATCCCTCACGCACTCTTTCAAATCATTTTCACACAAAGTGGTTGTAGTTTTCCTTAATCACTTTGAAACGGCAGCTACCTTCTAAATTTGACCAATGAGTACATCGCAGACCCTTCCTACGATTTTAATGCTCTGAAAACGTTCCTTTTTGTATGAAACTTGACCTACAAATGGATAGTATTACGACTTGACTACTTGTAGTGCAATATGTTGCAGTGAACACATTCAAATGGCAACAGAGTAATAAGAGGCACCGATTGTAGGTTAAACCAAGATAAATTGCAACCAAAATCGTCAACTGTTCTATTACAACCCTCAGTGTTAACGTATCACTCTTTGTAGAAGCGATTAGTGTCGCACAAACTGATTTTTCTGGAAAACGACTCAATGAAAAGCGAAGTCCTGAAGTATTCTTCGCTGCAGGACGTGGTGAAAATTTTCGCGGAAGCTTTGCCACCAACGTAATTATTAACATCACTTGGTGAATGACTGCGAATTTTACTCGTATTGCAAATGAACATTTCAATAAAATAAAAGAGAATTTTTCTCAAATTTCTAAGCAACAGTCAGTTCAGATGGAGAAGAGTTTGCTCGTATTGCCAAGCAATAATCAGATACAATGGAAGATAAAAGTTTGATCAAATTTCCAAGCAATATTCCAAGAAATTTGATTACAACAATCATGAAGAACGGATAATAAATTCCACACCGTGCAAAAGGCATTAACATGCAGATAACTACATTAGACGAGGTCACGACGGAAGAATCCAATGTAGGCGACACCCACCGTAAAATACCAGGTATTTTCAGTCAGTTATAGGATGATGCGAAAGGTTCAAAACCACACGAACAGAATAGAACCTAGCGTATCAAATATTAATCACCAAGTTAACAGTCACTTGAACAAACTCAGACAATATCTCGGAGCCTGACTGCTCAAGATGAAAAATTTTGTAATATTTTTGATGAGTGGATTTTTGAGAAAAACACAGACGTTATGGACGATGCGGAAAAAGAGATACGTGCAGCAGAGCTGGCCGCGAGTGGTTAAGTGCTATCAGAAACAAAACTGGAAGCGAAAATGCTCGCGAAGAACTTGGTGAAATAAGAGATGAATCACCTGAGTGGTACAGAGAGGTTGACAGCCAGGTAACAGACCTGAAACACCATGTCGAGCTAATAAGAAACACAATACCGAAGCACCTGACACAAAAGTATGGAAAAGTTCCACCGTACAACCAACACATTCCGAAAGATTTAGGACCTAGCAGCCCATATAGCGGATGTATATATGCTTGTGTAGCAGCAGCGCCCACACTAACAGTCGTACTTCTAGGAGAGTCTTCTGAAGCACCGGCAATGTCAGGTGTATATACCAGAGAAGAAATTCCCACATTGAATAACTTCCATTGGCAGTCTTAGAGGAATGTTGCTTAAGACATGGAATGACAGAGACAGGATTCAATTCGCAACCTCAGAGGTACAAGGCGAATCCACGTTGTGGGCACCACTACACCGAAATCCTGTTCAACATTTGAACAGACCTTCTTGAACAGATATTTGTCGCCTCAAATTCAGGTGCGTTCGAGGAGAGAAATATTTAATCCTGAGAGTTATAATTCAAAACAAGGGAGTGTAAGGAAATACTTATAAAAATATAAAGGAACAACACGCTTTTGGGAAAATCTTACACTGCGTGCAGACGTGGTAGGAATACTAAAAAACAAATCGCCGATTAGTATTCGACAAAAGCTCATCCTCGCGTCTGAAGACATAGTGGGAAGTTTTCTATTAGTTCTTGGCTCTCTATATTTAATCAAAGAAGACGCAAAACATTTGCATGGCAACGACGGTGGTGGACGGAATCATGATAATAGCAGCGGCGGTGCCAAGCCTCCTTCAGACCACAGAAATGATAACGCACAAAATAGTCACCAAAAGGGTTCTGGTTTTACACTTGTAAACAAAAGTAATCATAAGTGGTATTACCTTGGACATCAGAATACTAGTTAAACCTATAATCAACAATACTGGGTACAACAACAACACAGTAACAGCAATCAGTGGCAGCGAGATTTTCGGGGACCACCACGGACAAACTATTCTCACCACCTCACGTCTGGCAAAATCAACAACAGCAACAACAACATCACACTGAATCAGTACGCTTCACTGAGGTAACGGAAGAGTCACCTCAACTCACGAATCAGGCATTAAACTAAAGGTGTTCCTATCCTTTTCCCGGATATCGGACGCGAAGTTTATTGGAGGTGAAACGAATAGCGCTGTGAGGAACATGATTCGTTACAACGAAGGACTGGACACAAGCGGCGAATTAAGTAACGATCCTGTATCAGCTGTAGAATGTTATGGAAAACAAGAACGACTGTAGTGGGAGGTATACCGACCACTATAGGTATTGACAAGGGGGAGAATTTAAATGTTTCTGCAATACATCTTTTCAGTAAGATATGAGAAATAAAAAAAATTCCGACTTTGCCTGTGCAGATTTGTGTTTACTAAGAGGCGATTGGTACACGGAATCAAAGTGCTGAAAAACAGCCACAGATTTACTTGATGTTGGAAAGCAGAGAGCCGGTATGCACTTTTTCATAGTTAAGGCTTTTTCTGTGACCTGTTTAATCGGTAGGCAATTTCTACGAAGCGGGAAAGAAAACGTCGATCCCCCGAGTGGAACTTGCCATTTAAATGTTGAGGAAAATAAAATATTATGAATTTGATAAGCACTAAGGCACGTCAATGCAAATTTTGCCAGAACCTGAAATTAAAGGTAATAGCTAGCAAGTTGCTGTGGACAGACCGTGATCTTGTTGACTACGGTAATGGTGAACTCGTGTCAGCTGATGTAAACTCAGAGTTACCTAATACGAGTGCAGTTCTCCCCAAGGAATTTGATATGCACTAAGGCACGTCAATGCAAATTTTGCCAGAACCTGAAATTAAAGGTAATAGCTAGCAAGTTGCTGTGGACAGACCGTGATCTTGTTGACTACGGTAATGGT
The DNA here is from genome assembly GCF_021461385.2 of Schistocerca piceifrons. Lineage (NCBI taxonomy): Eukaryota > Metazoa > Arthropoda > Insecta > Orthoptera > Acrididae > Schistocerca > Schistocerca piceifrons. Next base: position 631,312,233 of record NC_060140.1, read on the forward strand.
GAACTCGTGTCAGCTGATGTAAACTCAGAGTTACCTAATACGAGTGCAGTTCCCCCCAAGGAATTTGATATGCACTAAGGCACGTCAATGCAAATTTTGCCAGAACCTGAAATTAAAGGTAATAGCTAGCAAGTTGCTGTGGACAGACCGTGATCTTGTTGACTACGGTAATGGTTAACTCGTGTCAGCTGATGTAAACTCAGAGTTACCTAATACGAGTGCAGTTCCCCCCAAGGCACAAGAATCTCTTTATCTTAAAGATGAGCAGAAAACTGAGCAGTCCGAAATTATTCCATTCCGTGGGCGAAGAAGGAGGCAGTCAAACAGAAAATACGCAATGAAACTTGGATAAAGCCATTACAGAATCCGTTGTTAGTGTCAGTAAATCAGGTGGTGGTGTGCGTTTCGTTCTGGACGCCCGCAGCCTAAATAAGATCGTAATACCTTTTACCACCGGACCAGAGAGTACATAGAGTAAAGTACTTTTTCGCGATCGACCTAAGATCGTCGTTTGGGGAGGCTGCGTTACCAGAAGAGTCACGAAAGACTATGGCGTTCAATACAGCCGGGTGTTCGAACCATTTTAAAGTTTTTCGATTATACGTTAGTTCTGGTGTATTTGTTACTGCACTTGACACCATTTTAGCCCCTGATTTATTAGACAAAGTCACAGTATATGTTAATTATTTATTCACTGCTACATCTACTTTGGAAAGCATTTTGTACTGTTGAAAAGAATACTTAATTTTTTTTACTTTTTAATCAGTGTTGAATGGTCATCCTACACTGGATTATTATGAAAAAATCAGAGTAGTAATGCCAGATCATGAAATTCATTATTATTATTTTTAAGTTTCTTCATTCCTTAATACCTCAGTTTCATTCCCTTTCTTTAAAAAATTGAAAATTCAAACTAAAAACTTATCTGTGTAACAAAATAATTTTAAATTCATTACTCAGTTCCAAATCCATTTTATCTGAATGCCTAGTATTCAAATATAAACAACTTGCAATGTTATATAAAAGTTTATGTGTAGTTTGGCAATCTTTTAGCCAAATTAGTACTGTTAGCGTTGTTGAGCTTGTTCAATAAGGCTCCCATTTATAAAGGGTAAAATTTGTTAGTAAAATGTTTCTTCATACTGAAATGAGGATTTTTTCTTAATTTTTTTGTTGATTAGATTTTTAGTATCAAAATATATGGTTATTGGATAGTAGTTTAATTGTATCATTTGTTTCACTTTATCCTCAATTAAAATTTTGAGTTATTATGAGATTTTGAATATGTATTCTAGTTTCTTACTGAGCTTCATAACGAAACCACATGTATCTTTCAGAATAGGTACAATTAATTCACTTTGGGAATTCTTTTTCACAACATTATTCTCATTACCTGTAAATATTTTACTCCATATGAAGCATTGGAGAAAATTACAATTTTTTACTTCTCCATTAACATACAACCATTTCTACTATATTTTTGACAACCTTTGACTACATATTATTTACTACATTTTCTTTCATATATACCACCTTTTTGTACTTTATACTGTATGTAACATTTATGATACCTATTTTCTACTTCTATAATACAATTTAAACATTTTTCAAAGCCACATATATGTTTGTGAGATCTCAAGCAAATCTTTTTACATTGTTTACGTTTATAAGCTACATAACTTCTTGGCGATTGTTTAAACATTGTTCATTATAACAGTATCTATTATATATTTCACAATATATCTATTTCTCCACTGAACTGTGTCCTCTACCATTGCATAATATCCATATCTTTCTCTCTAATGGAATTTATATTTGTTCTTGTTGTTAAATGTTGTGTTAAAGTTGTCATAGACATATGATGACGCTAAGAATGCCGACACATTATTAATTACATCAAAATGATCGTTGTTTTTATAGAGATATATTTTTTGCTTTCTTGACACCACAATAAATAACTGAATTAAAATTTTCAGCATATTCAAAGTTTATTTGAGTATCCAATAGTTGCTCAACGTTTTCAATGTCGTCTACAGTAAATCCTTCTTTGTTGTATTCTCATAATTAGTCTCATAATATCCTTGTTAACTCATTTTGTAATTTGTATTTATCTCCTTCCCCAATTTTCTTACTTTCACCAGTAGTTGGTCTCTGCCTAAGATGAAACCTGTGTGATATGTTAATGATACTATTATTGCTCTAGGACAACACAGGTTGGCACTATTATTAATTACAGTAATACATTTTTGAGTCTTTTTATCATCGGCTAAATTTATTATTTTACCATCTTTACAACCTCTTGGAACTGCTGACGTTTGTATATGAAATGTAGTATTTGCTATATCAACAAACCCATCAGATGGTAGTATATCTCTGATTTTGTTGCATAAAACTTGAACAGAGTCTTTATTGTTACATGGTAAAGAGTTGGGATTTTGTAAACATCAGGATTTTGGACACCTTACATATCAGGTGCCTCAGTTTTATGTGTCATTTATAATGTTGCAAGACGCTGGTTTTGCAACATGGGACGGTTTTTGTGTGCATATTTCACTTGTTTGAGACTTTATAAGTGTGGTATCGAGAGTGATGAGAGTAACTCCCTTACATAAATTTGCATGTTTAACCTAGGAAAACAGGGTGGAAGCATAACTGTAGAGGAAGCCAGTTTTAGTTAGTGACGCTGAGACACAACGGTCTGCAGAGCTGTTGCCTATTAAAGGACAGTGCGTGTGATGGGTATGGTAGAGTAGTGGGGGGAAAATAGTATACCGTTTGACCGGCGCTTAAGGATGTAACTTACCACTCTTGTGGATGATGGAATGTTAATAAGAGAGATAACAGACATGGTTGTTCACTTGAGAGCCAGCCAGTTATACAACACTGTAGTTTACAAGCCATATGCTGACAGGGCAGGTGTGGCTACTAGAAATGAGAGAGCGACTGCCATTGGCTGTTCCATCCAGTGTCCAACCCCACTGTAGAGGGAAGCTAGGCTGAGGACATGCACAGCTGCCCAGTGTGACAGGAACTTTCCCTTGGGACATCTTCGAGTGTGGTCGGAGGGCATACTTAACTAATATGACGACAGTGAAACGAGGTATATTGGTGTGAACACTTTGTACACCTAGCTCCAAAATTCAGTCAAGAGCTGGCTGAATTCTTTTTTTAAATCAGAGCAGAGAACAAAGAGAGCCAATGTAGTTAAATTCTTCTGATCACAACGAGGGCAGGGTAACACAGCCCTGCGCTAGCGTTTAGCCATTAAAAACAGACAAGAGTGAAGTTTGCTTCACGCAAACATAGAGCAAGTTTACTGTTATAGAATGAGCCAGGCTCAGTACATCATTTTGATAGATTTACAGATCCAATGACACACAGCAGCAGCCAAGCCGACGACGCTGAGCAACCCAAGGTAGAAAATGCAGCACGCTATTAAATGAAAATGTTTCATCTCAAGCCGGTTTTTACTCGAGTGATACGAAGCTGAAAGTAGGAAGACTTGTGCTCCTTGTAGTATTTCCGAAAATTAAAGTATTTCCTTCATGTGTTCAAGCCAGTAACATTGTTCAGCTCGATATTAGGATAATTGTCCACCAGGGAGTCTTCCTCTCAGTTAAAATAGTAAACTATCCTGAAATTTGTGATATTACTGAGCTTTTATATTTCATGTTATTTAATAGTATGATCTCCTTGTCTGAGCAGGCGATACCAGAGATTGCTCTTGTGTTTTGTACTGACCCAATGTGTGCAAAAATTATTCCAATAAATACAATTACAGGGAATAGATGTTGTCTATTCTAAGATAGAGGTCCCCTTCCTATTTCATTAGAATGTCTTAGGAACATCGATGACAGCTATTCTTCAGATGTCTAAATTCTTGTTGAGTAATAGCACGTTTCCTTACAGGTCGTGTTCAAACTGCATTATGTGCGCTAAGTCTAATCGTACACACAATACAAACATAAGATTCATTTATTACTAACCAGAGGTGTGTTTAGATAATGGCGACCCTGCCAGGATGGTTAATTATAAAATTAATTACCAAAGCAATTGTTAAGAAAGAAATGGATTTGAGTGATTACAAAATTTATACTTTGAGCTTGTATATATGAGAAGAAGTATAATTTAAACTGCATGTGTGACACACTAGCAGATTGAATTCAGTTATCTGAATTTATTTAACTGAATTAAGACAATTTCACCATATTGAACATTTTTGTGTAGTTGAGCAGTAGTGATTGCAGTACACGTCGCGCTCGCTGCACGATCTATAACGGTGTTATTATGATGCATTTTCTACAAACACATTTGTTGATTGATATGGCGTTGCAAGGGGTTGAATATGTTGGGGATTTGGATCAAGGGAATCAGAGTCAAATAGGATATTCATGGTTTTCTGGAAATGTGTTAAATCTTTTGATCGAATGTTGACTAGATCCAGACAAGTTGGCGTAGACAGGAACAGAGGTTACGGGAAAGGACAGAAATGACCGAAAGCTACAGAATGGGGGCAAATCAGGGAGTAGAAAATCTCGATCGTGACGAAAATGAGACTCAACACATTGAAAGTAGTGACTCGTGTGAAATGCAGCAGGACAGAAAGATGGGAGAAGATGTTGTGATTTTACCACTCCAGACGCAGAGTAAAAGTCGTGAAAATCTTAGAGATACACGAAGTAACGGCGGTAGTCACAAACAGGGAGAAAATTGCAGTGACACAGAACCAGAATCTGATGATGTGCAGATGGAAGAACTACTACAGAACGAGAGTAGATTCAATCCACACATGTCAGACAAAAGGCGTGTCACTGATCCTTTATGATATACAAAAAGTAAGACCAACAGTAACCTTGGGGAAAGACTACCCCCGAGAGCTGCAGACGAATGTTCCAGATATGTTGACAATGTGCCAACATTTATCCCATGCATTACAGAAATCGAATAAAGCTATACAGCATTTGAGTCAGAAGACCGAGGCAGGGATACAGGAATAGAGGAGAATTGTGAATAGAGCCATAAAGGAATCGAGTGCAAAGACGAGGGCACAGGTACAGGATGTAGGCTGCGAAATCTAAACTACACATATTCTTATTGATGAATAATTAGACACGATTCGTAAAGAGGCCAAAAGCTCACGAGAAGAAATCAGGTCGCTAATCGCGGAACAAAAGCAGGTACGCATGGAGTTCGACACGTTGCACTCAGAAACACAGACGGAGGTAGAAAATGTCAACCAAAGTGTTGATTCACTAGCATGGTAAGCTACGAGCAAAGTACGCCAGATAGTTGAAGACAGTCACATCCAGTAAACATTGACAAAAGCCGCGCTGAAGAGGTTTGATAGCCGTATTGGCAAAACAACGGCGAAACACGAACAACAACTCGGGCAACTTCGTAGACAACTAAGGCAAATAACACATGCACATATGGACAATGGCAGCGATATTTCAGAATCCATTGTATCTATAGACTTGGTAGTAGGACACGAAACGGACGTTCTTAAGAAAGTAAAGGAACCTTCAACGACTTTAATGAAGCAAACCGAATGCACGTCGCAGAACATAAAAGAATTAAACTAGCGTGTAGATAATTTACGAGAGAAAGAGAGTATGGCACAGGAGCTTCCTTAGAAGAAAATATCATTAGTACCAGATGCGCACATGCCACAATGTAACCATTAAACGCCGGAAAAACGTAGGAAACCGACGCACCCAAAACGGAATTTTATGCACGCATACAATGTTCAGAAGATGCTATTTATTACACCACTGCCCACGATACAAGCTGGTACGATTTATGTTACGACACAGTATTTGCCGCCGGTGCAGCAAACGTTACAGGACGAGCGAAATATGCTACAAGCTACTTCCAAGTCTGAAACAGGCAATTGTACGTCAGTGAAAATATTCAACATCCAGCAAGAGAACATCTGCTACTTACCATACCAGAATTTGGTACAAATGAATGTGGGAAATCAATTTGACAATGATCATTTCCTAGCAGTACGCAAATTACAACACTACAAAGAAAATGCGGATAGTCTACACCCAAGAACATTTATTAGTCAATTTGAAGTAGGTCTTCTACAACACTGGCCGTTTAGACATAAATTAGATTTCATATGTGGGCATATGGATAGCGCATTTTATGTTGAAACCATGAAGAGGATAGCGTCTAGGTGCAATTCATATGAGGAATTTAAGTCAGCATTTCTGACAAGGTAAAGCACAGAACTGGACAAAATATGGATTGTTGCAGAAGAAATCATTCGAAAGTTCAAGAGAAAAGAGTTCAGTTAAGTTCTTCGATGACGTGGTGGAACGGAACCAATGTATGGATAATCAGTACACCGACGGAAAATTAATTAGGACGTGCACAGCAAAATTTCCACTCTGACATTAAAAATCATTAGCAGGCAGGGGCTATGATAAAATACAAGCGTTTGAAGGAGTATTTCATGAGTTGGAATTTATTATCAGTGAAGACGATGCAAGAAACCAGAGAAACGCGCGCGACAATAATGGGAAAAATAGGCCAAGGAACGGGAATTGATTTAGTAATGGGAATGGAAATGACAAAGGGAACAACAGTGTGAGTCGATCTTTCAAATCCAATGGAAATTACCAACCACAGCATAACGTCGGCAAAATCACTCAAGCATTTAATAGAAGAAATCGAAATTGATCAAATGACGGAAACAATAATGCATCAGGAGGATTTCAGCAGAGGAATCAGAAATTTGCATGACTAAGTAGTTCGACAGACGCCAACCAAGGAATACAGAAGGCAAATGTTTCTGGCTAACACCAAGACGAAATAGAAATTCGAGCTCCTAATACAGAGAAGTCGAAGAATTGGCTAGGACATGGAGACATGGGCTATTCCGATGACTTCCCAGTCCTACCAGAAGACGACTTCATTACAAAACGTATTAATAAAATGAAATACAATGGGCAGAAGAGAGAAGAGGGAACACAGTCTCAGCATGAAACATCACGCAATCAACCGCAAGTAACCAGCTGGGGCGATATTGATCGGGAATCGACGGAGGATGAGCAAGAAGAAGAACCCACAGATACGGGTCAGACACCAGAGAATAATGAAGACGAGCCACATGAATGTGTAGTCAACATATTTGGCGAAGAACATAACATCATCAGCAATCAGAAAGGTGAAAGCGAAACAGTGGAACCAATGACTAAGCAACAGAAGGAAGTAAACTTGCAACACAGGAAACTATGAAGCCATAGTTCACACTTATAACGAAGAATATGAATTAGGCATTCACGTACCAAGGAAGGAAAGCTGTAAGGACGTAGACAATTCTCAAGAGGCTATTCGTTGCAGCGTATAAGGGACCTGTGGGATTAGTAAGATTATCCATAAAAATGCTGTGGTGTTAGGACATCCCAAAACAGGAAAATCATTACGTAGATAACACGTGAGTCACCTAAACGAATACTATTGATAGGTTCAGAAATGTTTCATACCAGTTTTTCTGTAAAAATGTTGTTGTTGTTGTGGTCTTCAGTCCAGAGACTGGTTTGATGCAGCTCTCCATGCTACTCTATCCTGTGCAAGCCCCTTCATCTCCCAGTACTTACTGCAACCTACGTCCTTCTGAATCTGTTTAGTGTATTCATCTCTTGGTCTCCCTCTACGACTTTTACCCTGCACTCTGCCCTCCAATACTAAATTGGTGATCCCTTGATGCCTCAGAAGATGCCCAACCAACCGATCCCTTCTTCTAGTCAAGATGCGCCACAAATTTCTCTTCTCTCTAGTTTTATTCAATACCTCCTCATTAGTTATGTGATCAACCCATCGTAAAAATGTATCGTCTCTTAATTTATGAAGTTGATGTTCTAAGTATTTTTAAATATTAAGATATAATGTTAAATTTACTAACTAAATATATAAATCTTCTTGAAGTTCTTGTATGTGCATACTTCAAAAGAAACACGCGTATCTACATCTACATTTATACTCCACAAGCCACCCAACGTTGTGTGGCGGAGGGCACTTTACGTGCCACTATCATTACTTCCCTTTCCTGGTCCAGTCGCGTATGGTTCGCGGGAAGAACGACTGCCGGAAAGCCTCCGTGCGCGCTCGAATCTCTCTGATTTTACATTCGTGATCTCCTCTGGAGGTATAAGTAGGGGGAAGTAGTATATTCGATACCTCATCCAGAAACGCACTCTCTCGAAACATGGACAGCAATCTACACCACGATGCAGAGCGCCTCTCTTGCAGAGTCTGCCACTTGAGTTTGCTGACCATCTCCTTGACGCTATCACGCTTACCAAATAACCCTGTGACGAAACGCGCCGCTCTTCTGTGGATCTTCTCTATCTCCTGTGTCAAGCTGACCTAGTATGGATCCCATACTGATGAGCAATACTCAAGAATGCGTCGAACGAATGTTTTGTAAGGCACCTCCTTTGTTGATGGACTACATTTTCTAAGGACTCTCTCAATGAATCTCAACCTGGCACCCGACTTATCAGCAATTAAATTTATATGATTATTCCACTTCAAATCGTTCCGTACGCATACTCCCAGATGTTTTACAGAAGTAACTGCTACCAGTGTTTGTTCCGCTATCATATAATCATACAATAAAGGATCCTTCTTTCCATGTATTCGCAATACATTACATTTGTCTACGTTAAGGGTCAGTTGTCACTCCCTGCACCAAGTGCCTATCCGCTGCAGATCTTCCTGCATTTCGCTGCAATTTTCTAATGCTGCAACTTCTCTGTATACAACAGCATCATCCGCGAAAAGCCGCATGGAACTTCCGACACTATCTACATCTACATCTACATTTATACTCCTCAAGCCACCCAACGGTGTGCGGAGGAGGGCACTTTACGTGCCACTGTCATTACCTCCCTTTCCTGTTCCAGTAGCGTATGGTTCGCGAATGAAGAAATATGAGGATGCCATAAGAATGGAAATACATGTGGGTAACTGTAAACAGGTATATTCTATTTGGTGAATGTGGGTAAGGTGGGAAACTCTTTCATTAGTTAGGAGATGAAGGGAGATATTTAGATGGTGGACCTTAGAGGCCACATCAGTTATTTATAAATTGTATTACTGGTGGTTCTCATCGCAGGAAGTGACAGGACAAGTCTTCATAATGGGTTTATGTTATGCACTCAAAGCAAAGGAGCATATGAGGTATAAGAATTTGTTGGTGTCAGAGTACGCAACTTAGAGAATAGTTGTTAGGGAGATGACAGAGATTCATGCTTGACCCAGAAAGTTAAACATGATGTGGTGAAGGTAAATTACTAACTGCATGGATAAAGTGAGACTGACACACTCACAAGTCACCAACATAGTTTCCACTCAGACTATCCACTTTTGAAGCTGAGGAAACCTGGGTAATCTTAAAAGTAATTTAAGCCTGGTTGTAATGTAAAGGAGGTGGATAAACATGATTAAAGGGACTGCCAATGGAAATGACATAGCATAACTTCATAATGACATAGCATAACCTCTTTTTATGAAGTTGATGAGCTTATACAAAGATAGTTGAATATAAAAATTTCCTTTTTGATGTAACGTCACAGAAGGTTAAAATGGAGAAAGTAGAATGTGTAGATGAGCTAATAATTATGATTTGTAAATGCGTCATTGAAACACTAAGTAGATGATGACATCCTGCGACTGAAAATGGAGATGTACTGAGCATAGCAGTAGGGACGATAAGCAGTTTCCTAGTATGAAGAAGGAGAGATAGGGAAGTAAGAGTGCATGTGCTACAGGTAACAATGATTTTAATGGGTGCACCGACCACACTGTTGCAGCGTGAACTTCGAGTGAGGAAGAAAGCAGGCGTTTCTGCTGTATTTCGAACTCACCAGTCTGGCAGAAAAAGAAAAATCTGTTTCTGGTAACGGAACGCAGCACGGAACAACGGATAAATGAGCAAAAAACGAGAGCAGACCACTGTAAAAGGTCGCGTGCATCGGCTAACTCACAGGCAACGAACGAGGATGCAAAGTGGATGGAAATTTAGTTCTGAGGCTGGCCCAGGCCCCAAGATTTGTCTGTCTATGGATTCAGTGTTCATGCCGCACACTGCTCCTCAGGAAAACAAACGTACGTTAAATGGGAAACGAGCATCAACGAAATACAATTTGATATCCGTACCAACACTATCCAGGTCAATTACGTTATAATCCATCTCATACACGGTCCACAGAAGAGAACAAGGTAGTCGAAGTAGAAGGGAAAAAGAAGATCATCACAGAAGGTATGAGAAGAGACAAAATGGGTCAGAAATGCAAGATTACCTTCCTATTCCATCCGAGAATGACGAAGAATTTTGCAATCATTTTAAATGAAAATAAAATGCTCAATCTCTGTTATGTTACCACTACTACGAACACAATATTTTTCCACAGCAAGCCAGGAAGCACTTCATTTCTTATTAGCAGTTGATATCAGCATCACTGATGGGGACAAGCACTACATCAAACCATCATATCAGCGAGGACCAGTAACGCACCTGAGCTAACCAACACTCACTCAGATGCTCAGAACTGGCGGAGTACGTAACTTCTCATACTGGCTATACTTCAACAATGTGTGCCAATTTCTTCACAAACATGATTTCGACGAAAATGTATGGCATCTTTGCAGCGCATCAGCAGGATTGTGAAGGAAGACAATAGCGTGCAACTAGTCCACAAGAGAACTGAGAACAATTCATGTTAACTGAAAGTCACTCGTGGGAAAACATATGTACAAAAAGAATGAGAGAGTTTATGTCACGTTGATTAACACAATTTAAATAATTTATGCATATACATGTCTTATAAAGTGTTTTATTGATTTTATTTGTGTGATTATGGGTTTAAAACAAGTTACTGAATATTCATTGAAATGTAATATCTACCAATTTTATGTCGAGTGCATATAAATGTGTATATTGTTGTTATATTAATGGGTCACAGTACCAATTCAATATGTACCAAATGTACTTGAAATGTAACATCTCAATGTGAATAAATTTGGATATTATTGACTTTTAGTCACAGTAACAGTTCAATAAGGTTGTGATGTTACAGCATTTCTATTAATCATTTTAAGGGGATTATATTTAACTTTTGCTGGTGTAATGTCCAGCATTGAAAAGAAAGTAGGAATATATATAGACACATAAAAAATAGCATAACCACAGTTCCCAGAACTCCTGAAGATCGACGTTGACTATGGATATTGTATCACAGACACAGTTCCTTTGACTGTCCAGAGATGTTGCTAAACCCGCCCAAAGATGTAAACAACCATGAATGAACAGCGCTGATCAGTTCCATTCATTCCATCAGGAAGGAGGTACATGGCTTGTATTGTCTGTAGTTCAACCATGCCTAGATGGTCAATACCGCGGTTCGATCGAGTCCGCATTGTTACTTTGTGCCACTAAAGGCTCTCAACAAGAGAGGTGTCCAGGCGTCTTGGAGTGAAGCAAAGCAATGACATACGTCGCTCAGGCTACCGAGGGGCTACTACTGCAGTGGATGATCGCTACCTACGAATTATGGCTCGGACGAACTCTGACAGCACCCTACCATGTTCAATAATGCTTTATCCACAGCCACTGGGCGTTGTGTTATGACTCAAACTGTGTGCGATAGGCTGCACGATGAGCAACTTCACTCCTGACGTCCATGATGAGGTACATCTGTGCAGCCACGATACCATGCAGTGCGGTAGAGATGGGCCCAACAACATGCCGAATGGACCGCTCAGGATTGGCATCACGTTCTCTTCACCAATGAGTGTTGCGTATACCTTCAACCAGACGATCGTTGGAGACGTGTTTAGAGGCAACCAGGTCGGGCTGAACGCCTTAGACACATTATCTATCAAGTGCAGCAAGGTGGAGGTACCCCGCTGTTTTGGAATGGCATGATGTGAGGCCAGCGTACGCCGCTGGTGGTCATGGAACGCACCACAATGGCTGTACGACACCTGAATGCCATCCTCCGACCGATAGTGCAACCATATAGGCAGCATATTGGCGGGGCATTCGTCTTCATGGACGACAATTCGTTCTTCCATCGTGCACGTCTTGTGAATGACTTCGTTCAGGATAACGACATCGCTCGACTAGAGTGACCATCATGTTCTCCAGACATGAACCATATCGAACATGTCTGGGAGAGATTGAAAAAGGCACTTAATGGACGACGTCGCCCGCCAACCACTCTGAGAGATCTATGGCGAGTCACCGTCTAGGAGTGGGACAATCTGGACCAACAGTGCCTTGATGAACTTGTGGATAGTGTGCCACAACGAATACAGGCATGCATCAATGCAAGAGGACGTGCTACTGGGTATTGGAGGTACCGGTGTGTACAACAATCTGGATCACCATCTCTGAAGTTCTCGTTGTATGGTGGCACAACATGCAATGTGTGAGTTTCATGAGCAATGAAATGGGCGGAAATGATGTTTATGTTGATTTCCATTCCAATTTTCTGTACAGGTTCCGAAAATCTCGGAACTGAGGTGAGGCAAAACTCTTTTTGATGTCTGTATATGTATATACTTATTAAAACGGATCTTTGTTTAAAGCAGTAAATATCTGTAAAAGGTAAAAGAAAGTAGAATAACTTTGATCCAATACGAGTTAGTGGTTCAGAAGTAGACTACTTACATAGAGGGGGAGAGAGGTTAGAGATTTCCTCATCTTCGCTTCACTTACATAATCATCCTAATCGTAATTGTATCTTGAAATGAAAGCGAGTGAAGCTAATAGAATTCAGCACTTGCTGTTTCACTTCTAGATCTCTTGTATCACATAAATGTAAAGATATTCAAGAAGTTTCGTTTGTAGAATGATTTTTCAACAGTTTTAACTTTTTAATTTTGATGTGGCCCAAGGAGTAAATTTTGTAGAAGTACTGTAAACGAACGAATTAAAATGTATAATTGTAAAGCCAGTCAAAGAGTTCATCTTTTTAAGCAATGAGATTGAACTTACACTTTCAGAATCGATCTGGACAATACGTCAGTAGATGGTTGATACCAGATTAAACTGGTATATAGTTTTGTGCTGTACTTAATCAGCGCTCAACCACTGATAAGCCCAGCACAAAATTGAAGCAAAAGGCAGCGAATATGTCAGACGTCGGGATTTAGGACACCTTACATATAGGGTGCCTGAGTTTTATGTGTCGTTTATAGTGTTGCAAGGCATTCGTTTTTCAACATGGGACCAGCTTTTGTGTGTATATTTCAATTGTTTGAGGTTTAATACGCGTGGCATCGAGAGTGACAAGAATAACTTGCGTACGTCAATTTTCATGTTTACATTAAGTAGGAACAGGGTGAAAGCATCAATGGTGGGGAAGCTAGTTTTAATTAGCGACACTGTGACACAATGGCCTGCAGAGCCGCAGCCTAGTCAAGGCGAAGTGTGGGTGACGTGCACAGCAGAGAACTGATGGAGGAATAGTATGTCACGTGAGCAGCGCATGAGCATGTAACTTTCCTCTCTTTTGGATGAAGGAGTGTTAATAATGGGGTTAACAGACCTGGCTGTTCACTTGAAAGCCAACCAATTATATGACACTGTACTTAATAAGCCATTTGGTGATTGGGCAGCTATGACTACCAGAAATGAAAGAGCGACTGCCATTGACTGCTCTATCCAGTGTCCACTTCAATGTTGAGGGAAGGTTCAAAATGGTTCAAATGGCTCTGAGCACTATGGGACTTAACATCTGTGGTCATAGGTCCCCTAGAACTGAGAACTACTTAAACCTAACCAACCTAAGGACATCACACACATCCATGCCCGAGGCAGGATTTGAACCTGCGACCGTAGCGGTCACGCGGTTCCAGACTGAAGCGCCTAGAACCGCACAGCCTCACCGGCCGGCTGTTGAGGGAAGGCATTCTAGGCTGTGGAGACATGCAAATGGCCAGGGCAGCAGGCACTTCCCTTGAGACATCTTCGAGTGTCGTCAGGGGGCATCCCTCTCTGACATGACGACAGGGAAAGGATATACTTTGGTGTAAACAGTTTGTTCACCTGGCTCCAAAATTAAGTCAAGAGCTTGCTGAATTACCTCCCTAAATCTCCTGAGCAGAGAACGTTGAAAGCCAGTACAGTGAAATTCTTCTGAGAACAGCGAGGGCAGAGTATTACACAGCGATTCAGTCTTGCACGTCTGTTTAGCCATTAGAAGCATACTAGGGCAAAGTGAACGTTTTTCGGCTCATAAAAACTTAGGGCAAGTTTGCTGATATAGAATCAGCCAGGCTCAGTATAGTATTTTGATAGATTTACAGGTCCAACAACTCACAGCTGTAGCCAAGCCGACTTTGTTCTCACTTTCTTTGAACGACAGATTTGAGTAAAAATGTCCTATTTCTTTAACCTCTTCACATTCGACAGTTTTTTTAGCGTTATGTGTCTTACTCTGTTATTCATCGTTTTATATTGACAATAATATCTTCATATGTTCTTCACTTCGAATTAGTTGTAAATGATTTTTATAATAATACATAGGAAAACTTTTTTCACACACACAAGGAATTCGTTTACCATTATATACTCGTATGTGATATTCATTTACACAATTTCTACACATTGTCCTACAACCAACATTTTGTATATTGTTGTGAAGTAAAATTGTCAATTGACATCACAGTTTGAGAGTATTTACACGATTTAGATTGGATGGCTTCCATTTACAGAGAAAAAATTTAGAAGAACCAATTAAAATTTTCAAGTTTTAGCAATGAACCCAGTGTGTATTATTTGAATTACTAAATATTCTAATAATAATTAGTTTTATTAAATGCAGTAGTCACTGATTCCATCGACAAAAAGTTCACATATAAAAACAAGCAGGTGTTTATGATTATCGATGAAAAGAATAATCCATGGTTTTATGCAAACAAAGTTACTGATTGCTTAGGATATGCTCATTCTCGAACTCCAAATAATGGAACTGTAAAAGATATGAATATTTCAATAGTAATATGGTGATGCTACCTAAATATAGCCAAAAACAAAAGAAATTATCAATGAGCCTGGTCTATATTATATAGTTATGAGACTCAAAACGACTTTTGCGAAAAATTTTCCAGATTGAGGTTCTGAAGAAGTTTTATCATCAATTCATAAACATGGAGAAAATAAAATTAAGGAGTATTATTAAGGTGATATAACTCATTTGGAAAATATAAACAAAATTAAGGCTGAAAAGACAGGAAAGTAAAATGGAATAGCTGATAATGCTGTGGGAATAATACAAGAAAGAAACAGAGAAATAGTTACTTTACTACTTCATGCTGTTTCTGAAACATTCAGGTAGAAATTAAGACTAACTTTCGTCCTTTTAACATTATTTGATGAAAACTATGAATACAATTATTATGTCATTAGAGCACAAGGAAAAACTTTGCATAGGCAGTTGTATAGAATCGAGGATAGACATCCTAATTGTGAAGAAATGTTGAAACTTAATATAATTCTAATACAGTAAATTCATACCAAAGGACGAAAGAGACTTTAAGAAATGTTTGTTCGGAAATTATTTTAATATTTTGAATAACTATGCATAACAACAGTTGCTTAGTAATAAATTATCTCTTTATAGGCTTAAATCTTCAATAATAAATTATCTCTTCATTGGGTTTAATCTTCTAATATCATTTCCAAACATTGTACAAGTAGAATGATTCGGATCTGCTAACTATATATTAATATATTTTTTATGAAAAGCGTGATCATACTTTGTTTTTTATACTGATAATCTTGATCAGTGAAGTCTGTAGAACAATAGAACGGTCTTCTTCTCAGTAGATTATATTTCAAGAGGTTTTATTACATTTTTGTGAATGATTCAGATATGTTTGACAGCTTGAAACATCTTTGTGGTTAACTTCACTTTTCAATTCTGTTATAAAATGTCCAGATAGTTTTTGTGTATGTGATATATCATCCAATTTAATTCATCCTGAAACTCTCTCATAAAATATTCAGATAATTTTTGACTGTTTCTGTAGTAGCACAATCTAATTTATCGTGAAATTCTCATGTAAAGTCTTCAGATCATTCTCGATATTTCGATACATTATTTAAGCCTACTTTATTCTGATTAATTTTTCAGATAACATTTATTTCCTCGATATATAAGACTATTCCAATTTATCTTGAAATTCTCTTATGAAATTTTTAGCCAACTTCTGTTGTAATATTTTAATCCAATTCTCCAATAAGATGTACAGATAATTTTCTTTATTTACTGTAATATCCCATTTTTATGTTATTTTGCATTTGTCGTATAACACCTACAGATACTGTTTCTTTATTTGATATAATATGCCAATCTAACATATCTGACAACTATCTGATGAGATTTTTAGTTCAGTTTCGATACAACACAGCATTCAAACCTAAGTGATTTTGAAATTCTCTTGCAATATGTTGAGATACATTTCGTGTATTTTGAAGAAGTATAGCAATTAGTTTTATCTTGAACTTCTCTAATATATTCTTCAGGTAAATTTTTGGCGCAGTTTTAATATGAATTTCCAGCGGCATTTAGCTCGAATACTCTCACGAAATGTTAATCCATAATCAATATAAAATATCAAGATGTTTATTTCCATTCTTATTTTCTTTGATACAGTAAAGTAGATAAAAACAATTAAATTTGTATATGTTTAATTTGCTGTTGAATATAATTCATGTATTTCTTCAAAACACAAATTTGCAAATTTATGATTCATCAATGCAGTAAGTTTTTCCTTGTCTTGTTTAACATAACCTTTAATTCACTTTACCTTTTAGTCTCTTTACATTACAAGCAGTGCCAGCACTGTGTACAGTCTCCAGATTTTAGTTGTTAATAAGATCAATAAGTTGTAGTTTTTCAGCTTTAGAAAAACCTCTTTGTCCTAGTTGATTGCTCTAACACTTAATTCACAAAATTTTAGACTGTTAAAATATAAGAAATCATTTTGTTAGAAAATGTGAAACTGTCTATCAAAACAGAATGATATTTTATGGAATTTTAGAGGGAATAATTTCCACACTGAAAAAGTAAAAGATATGAGGATTTGTAAATGATATTTCATTATTTATTCGTTATGATATTACAGATTCCAGAAAGATGTACCTTGTAAAGTTAAAGAAAAGCATTGTTTACATTTCAAATAACTTCTGGGAATTCAGCCAGGTAACACTTTCAGTGACTGCCGACATCTCGGCGGGAGAGCACACCGCCATTTTCAAGGCAAACTGCAACAGACAGACGATATACATGCAAATTTAAAACCTCGTATCATGGACTGATGGAGGAAAGATAACGCGCACACTGAACACTAGTGCCACCAAAGATGATGAAAGTCAGAGATATCGATAGTGATACTACAAACTCACAGTTGAGGTAGCATTTACTTTGTCCCTCTGTTTTTTGACAAGAGAGGGAGCCGGATTCCAAACAGAGTTTCAACAAAAACCTCCATTCCTGTTAACGAGGTTGCTCGATATTTTAATCTCAACTGCTTCCTTAATGACACTGTCCCAATAGCTGGACATGCATGCAAATATACTGGTGTTACTATATAATGTGGGGTGACCACTATCCAAGCAATGTTTGCCAATATCAGATGTACCGGTCTTCTATAATTGTGTGTGTCATTTATGTTCAGTACATCAGTCCTCCACGGTCATGATAGTTTGACCAATATATGCCACTTTACAGCTAGAAGGAATGCGATATACACCCACCTTACGCAGACCAAGATCATCCTTAACAGAAGTCAAAAGCACTCTAATTATAGATAATTTTACAATGGAGGTGGAAGAGGATGGTTGACTTCCGTTTCTTGACGTGTTGGTTAGGAGGAAGGATGATGGATCATTGGGACATGAAGTCTACAGGAAACATACCCACACTTACTTGTACTTGCAAGCTAATAGTTGTCACCATCTGGCTCAGTGTCAAGGGGTACTTCGTACCTTGGTACACAGGGCACATGTTTCAGACACTGAGACTATGCCAGCTGAGCTGTCCCATCTTGAAGTTACGTTTCGTCAAAATGGTTATAGTGACAGAGAGACTGAACGTGCGTTGCGCTATCAACAACTGTACATTGGGTGATTGATGATAATGCTGAGTCGACACCTAAGTCTACTGACTTTTGCCTTACATAGGAAACACTTCCAACAATATCGGTCGTATTTTACAGATATATGATGTGAAATGTGTTTTCCGACATCCACGTAAAATTAGAGTGCTTTTGAATCTGGGTCTCTGTCTAGTCAAAAAACAGAGGGACAGAGTCAATGCAAGTTCATAGTCACACTATCGATATCTCTGACTCTGGTCATCTTTGGTTGCACTAGTGTTCAGTGCCTGTGTTATCTTTCCTGCATCAGTCCATGAAATGAGCTTTTAAATTTGCATGTACGTCGCCTGTCCATTTCAGTTTGCCTTGAAAATGGCAGTGTGCTCTCCCGCCAAAATATCGGATGTCACTGAAAGTGTTACCTGGCAGATTTCCCAGAAGTTATTTGAAAGTTGTATATGCCAGAAGAAACTCAGGACTTAAAGATTAGGTTGATTTCCATAACAGTAAAAATTTAAATGCTATAGATTTTTATAGTCATAAAACTTTTCTACAGAAAATGAAATTAAATTTGATATACTAATGTACTGGATGGCTACTCATTTCTTGAAATTGCAGCTCGCTTTTTTGAAGTATTCATTAACAATACATATTTCTTCTCCATTTAGATTGTATAAGCTATTCATATTCTCATCAGTTAGTTGATGTATTGGCTGCATATACATCATCATCATCAGGATAGCATAGAGATAGAAATTAAGAATCTGTTAATTATCTCAATCATATTGTGTAGTACATTTATACATAAAATTATTTACAAATAAAAGTAAGAAATGCAATGAAAATTGTCTTCCATTAAATTGGACCAATTCGAAGCACATCTGCTGCAGCTGTCACACCATTAAGAAATATATTTATTAGGATCATTTATAACAATTACAATGTGTTTGTGATAACTGATGAAGAGAATAATCCACAGTTTAATGGCAAGGGTGTTGCAGAGATATTCGAATAAGGAAAGCTGCAAAAAACAATTCGTGACCATACTGCAACAAAATATTGTAGTATTTATAAAAAATTGAAGATGAACGATTAGTTCACCTTACCAAATTTGCATCTTCATACTGTTTCATTAATGAATCATGTTGGTATTTGTTGATCATTAAATAAAAATGGAACAACCTGAGAATTTCCGACGGCTGAGGAAGTTTAAACATCAATGACAAAATATGGTCAATATAAAGCACAAACAAAAATCAAAAATTTACAAGAACAATTTACAACTTTACAGATTGATAAAGAAATGGCTATGTGTGTGCTCAAGAAGAAAAGAGGACAAGTTGAAAACTTAAAAAGTGGAGAAGAATTTCTTGAAGAACAAATTAACGAAATGCAACCACATATTGTTGTGCCATCTGAAAATACTGATTTAAGAAACATACTTGTTACTCTACAATTATTTGAAAATGAATTTGAGTACGATTACAATATGATTTGATGTCCAAGACAAATGATAGAAAACTCGATTATATGTACTTGAAGATAGACATTCTAATTATGAAGACACAATAAGAATGGAATACAGCCGGACTTGATTAATTTGTTCAATAAAATGAAAGAGGAATTGGAGCAAAATATTATTTTTTGGAGATATTATTTTGTATTGGATATTGGATATATGGAACAAGAAAGTTACAAGACGTAAGAAATATGTTACAAAATGATGTTGTCCTTACTCACCCAATCAGTTTCTGAATCATTGAAACCATACCACTTAACACATACTTTATCACCTCTCTTCTCAATGAAATATAGATGTTGATATTTTGTCATCTATTGTCCTTGTACATAAGAATTTTCTTTTATTTTATCTCCACCCAAGGTCTTTACTTTATATGTGATAGTATAAAGATGAATAATATCTTCAATTTTATAAATTTTTGTTGACCAATTGGCTGTATCTCCTTCAAGAATTCCTTTAAGTCTGCTAATTCAAGCTTTATTGCCAGCTTTGTATTTACATTTACCTAGGATACAAAGACGATCAGCTTATAGGTTTTTCACACTTCTATTTGCTTCATTTTTATTGTTGAATATGATGTATTATTGTATTCATCAACGAATTTTTCAATTAGTTTCTACCATTTATAATTACCTTAAACAGCGAATTTTTTCCACACCTTTTCTTTAAGTGTTCTGTAAATTCTTTCTGAAATAGATGGTTTTCAGAAAAAGTTGACTTATAGTTAATATTATAACTCTTTGTGAGATCTTCAAAATCCATATTATAGAATTCTTTACCATTATATATTTGTAAATGTTTTGTGGTTAACTTTCTAATCATTTTTTTCAAAAGGTTCATTTACATTTAAAATAAATCTTTAAGTGGAACAGACGAAGTGGAATTTAAAAAAAAATATCGATTGCAGTTATACTTATTAACATATAGTTATATTTACTTATTTTTGAATTTTCTTTATATATATCAGAATGTATTTCTACTAGCTCAGGTTGCCATAAAACGGCTATAAACCATACAATTGAATTAGTCTGGTTATTTGACTGCAATAAACATATTATTAAAAATGGTCTCTAATACAGCAATTACATTTTTTCATTTAAAATTTTATTCTCCACGGTTTATGTATTTAATTAATAATATATTCACAAATATTAGGTATGAGTGATTTGCTCACCCATTCACCAACAAGTTTTTTTATAGCACTTTTTATTTAGTTTTAGATGTTGCACAAATTCCATCAGTTCTTTGTTTTCCATTTTTTATAGTTGTTGTATTTGGGTAATGTATGGGATAAATTATTTACATGTTAGATAGCAAATATGACTGAAATGTTATTCATTTATATAAGTTTAATGTATTAAATTTTAATTGTTTGATTTTAAAGACATCTGTGTTTCTAGATCTTTACCAAGTCTCATGTCTAAACTCATATTAATTAACGAATCTAATGGCTTAAACGGATTTTCAAGTAAATCAATGTACCTAATGCATAATGGAGTCTTGTTCTCATGTTATTAATTTCTTCATTATTATGTCCCATGATGCTATCACAAATCCTGTTTCTTTGTTTAAAAGCTGTGAGAATCTTGGTTTAATTTAGTTTCTGTAACAGGATTAGCTAAGTCATTTTCTAAATATTAATTACTAACTTCATGATAACCATTTACAGGAACTTTTATATCTATCAGTGTCCTACCTTTAAAAGCAATGAAGCCTTTAGCTGCTGTAAAAGTGTAAACTAATTCATTTTGAAATTATTTTATTACATCTGTTTCTTTTCATCAACTAATGATTTTACTTCTGCACACGTATTATAAACATCTTGGACATTGTTTTTGAACTTTTTAATCAAATTTTATGTTTTGGAATTTATTTTTATAATATTTGATTGAATATTTTATTTTTGATTCAAGTTCTTTTTTGATTTTTTCGAAGTTTATTTGCTCATTGATAATGTAGCTGTTTTTAGGCTGTGCCTCAGTTCCGAAAATTTTCATTTACTATATTCAAAATTTCATTAAACATAAACAATTATATGACAACAGTTTTGAAACAAGTAGACTCTAATGTCAACAAATTATTTTTAAATGTTGTATTCATTGTCTATTTTAGGAAAACATGCTTGAACCAAGATATTTAACAACTCTATTAGAAAAACTTACTCCAAAACAGTCAAATATAATTTTTTAAATCTTGATTCTTATAGTGACAGATCCTATGTGAGTAAGCATATTGAGATGTATCTAAATTAGCTCTTTTAGATTCATATTCTCCAGGATAATAAGGTAATTCATTAATTACCAAAAACACCACAAATATATGTTTTAATTGTTTTGCAAGTTTTTCTATATAAAAATTACTTATGCCTTAGCCTTTTTCTTCAATGCTAAATTATGTGTTTCTTGTTATTCTAATTTCTGAATCGTCTTCTTTCCTTGCACATTACCAAGTTCTCCACAAATAGTGAAAAAATAGTTGGTAAATTGGGAAATACTGCCTATAACAAAGGAAGAGAACTTCCATCATGTTTTATTAGTCGAAACTTCCTTTCTTTTTTGTTAGGTGTTCGATAGCTTTTTTCACAACAGGAATACGTAATGTAATATGTTAATTAACACCAGTTTTTAATATCTACTTTTTGTGCATCAGTTAGAAAATTTCTGATATTATGTAACTGATTGTTATTGAGTTTAATTTTATTTGATTTTGGTTTAGTTTTGCCACTAGTTACTAAAGTACAATCATACACTGAATAACTTATATAACGAAAATATTTTGTAAGCATTATTATTTTTACAGTCTGCAACCATTATGATCAAGCACTAGCCCCATACCTAATTTTCTCTTTCTATACATTATTCCTGTGACTGCAGTTGTTGCTTATTTTTCTCCAATTGAAGCATCAGAAGCATGTATATTTCTTTTTGAGCTACTTGAAGTTATTTATATGCTTCGTCTATTTTATAAATCTTCATCACCTCTGTATGCAATACCATGTTTTTGATCTGAAATTTTACCAGCATATTTCCAATTTGAACAGATCTCAGGTATCCAAACTGGTAGCGTCGTAATTTCTCCACAATATTTCGGCTGACGTACACGCTGCCGTCTTCAGGTGGTTCCTGACAAGTGCTGTGCTGTTTCTCTCGGCGACCTATATATACTAGCCATTACTCCCTCCACCGTTCCTCTCCTGTTGTCTTCGGTGCGGCCGGCGCGCCAGCTAGGTGTGTAGTCTCCCACCTGCTGCCGGCGGGGGCGGTCCTCAATCTCTGGGACCGCATCTTTCTCTCCAGACTGAGTGCAGGCTTCCAAATCTAAGTTGAAGGCCGTTGTCTTTATTAATTAGATCGTCCTGTAGTCGGATTTCGATGGCCTCTTTAGTAACGCAGTAGTAGGAGGACTGACAGAGTATTTTCGTTTTTTTCATAGCGCATAGTTTGGCTAGTCTTTAAACGATGGTCAGCCACGGCTGATTTAGAGGCCTGGCGTAATTTGGTATGGCACTTGTGTTCCCGGCACCTCTCTTCTACAGTGCGGACTGTCTCCCTAATGTTTGATATTCCGCACTGACAGGGAATTTGATAAACGCCTGGTTTTCAAAGGCCTATGTCATCTTTCACTGAAACCAGTAGAGTCAAGGTTTTTGCAGGGGATTGGAATACACATTTCACATCGTGTTCTTTTGCTTCTTTTTCTTGTTCTCTTGGCGCAGTCTATCTGAGTGATTGTCTTATTTGCTTCTGGTTGTACCCATTTTTACGAAATACTGTCTCGAGGTGCTGCAGTTCTGCTTTAAGGCTCTAATGATCGCAGATCAATCGTGCCCTGTGAACAAGTGTGCGAAAAATACCTTCACGCTGGGAGTTGTGGTGGCAGCTGAAGCCATTTAGGTACAGATCGGTTTGTGTAAGTTTTCTGTATACACTGTGTCCCAGCTTGCCGTTTCCGTTTCACCAGGACATCAAGAAACGGTAGGGCACCATCCTGCTCCACCTCCATCGTGAACTGTATGTTGGGGTGCAGCGAGTTGAGGTTTTCGAGAAATTCATTTAAGCTGTCCCGTCCATGTGGCCAAACAACGAACGTGTCATCCACGTAGCGGAAGAAACAAGTTGAATTTTGTTTAGCTTGTTCTAGTGCCTTCTCCTCGAAATTCTCCATAAAAAAGTTGGCTACAAGGAAGTATATTGGGGTGAGCAGGAACTCGAAGAGCCTTGTTAGGTTCTTGTCGAATTTCTTGCTTATCAGATCGATGGAGTCGATAACTGGTACCCTAGTGAAGAGGGACACTACGTCAAAGCTCACTAACAAGTCGCTATCCTGGAGCCGAATTTCTTGTATACGTTGCACAAACTGGACGGAATTGCGGATGTGGTGTTCGCATTTTCCAACAAATGGACTAGGGAGACCCTTCAGGTGTTGGGCCAGTTCGTAGGTTGCTGCTCCTACGTTGCTGACTATAAGACGCATAGGTGTCCCATCCGTGTGGACCTTTGGTAGCCCATAGAATTGTGGTGGTGCAGCCGCTCGTGGTCGAAGTTTTTTGACAGTTTTTCCATCAAAGGAACTGCAAAGAAGTTCAACGGTACTTCTTTGAAGGCGACTTCTCAGGTCTCCTCTATCCTTCTGTACACTGCGTCATCGAGAAGTTCGGACATCTTTCTCTTATATTCTGAGTGCAGGAGCAGTACTGTAGCATTGCCTCTGTCAGCAGGCAAGACTACCAACTCAGGATCGCTGCGTAACTCGCGTATGGCCGCTCTCTCCTCCTTCGAGATGTTCTGTTTCAGTGGTGCGGCCCTGGTGAGCACACGGCATGTTTCACGGCGTATTTCTTCTGCTTCATTGGCTGGTGGCGGTGGCGTGCTCCGCACTGCTTATAATGTCCACAATCGTAGAGATATCGGGGTCGGGGCGAAGTTGAGTCCTTTTTCGATCACCGACATTTCTGCATCATTGATCGTTCTTCCTGTAAGGCTGATGACAGTACGCTTAGGTGGTTCTTGCGTAGTCTTCTGTCGTGCTACAAGGCGTGTAAACTTCGATGTCTGCTTACTCGTAGCTTTTCTTCGTACGCCGTCTGCTTGTGTCCAGGTGGCTGCGACAGCCCATTCCCATGATATGGGAGATAGAAATGAAGATATTCTGAGATGGACAGCCAGCAGGTTCTTCGAAGTGACATCCAGGCAGCGGCGAGTATAATGAATTCTCTCTCTTACCAGCGCTAAGATGGCTCGTCTCATGATGAGCATGGCCGCTGCAGTTCTTAAGTGGTGAGTTATCTTGGCGAAAGGCGGCACGACAGTACCGTCTCGGAATCAAAGCAGGAACGCAAGTGAGCACAGCAGTCACTCCTTCTTGTTCCGCACCCTTGTCCAGCATCTTCATCTGCTGAAGCATTTCCTCCCCGTAGAGGTACTTTATATGCGACCTGAAGTTTTCCCGGCGTATTTCCAATTTGAACAATTCTCGGGTAACCGAACTGGTAGCGTCGTAATTTCTCCACAATATTTCAGAAAACAATGTGAAATGTGTATTCTGACCTCCTGCAAAACCTTGACTCTACTGGGTTCAGTGAAATACGACCTATGCCTTCGAAAACCAGGCGTTTATCAAATTCCCTGTCAGTGCAGTATATCATACATTAGGGAGACAGTCTGCAATTTTTTTTCATTATGATAACTTTTTTATCCAGCTATTTCTTCTCCTTGAAGAACTGATAATCTGTCGAATAAATCTCTGACATCATTCATCCAAACATATTACATTAGTTTTTATATACATTTTCTTATTAAGCTGTTAGCTAGTTTTTCATTTACTTCTAAAGAATCTGTACTTATTGTATATGTATTAATTGTCATAAGTGATCATCAATATTTTTATTAAACTAATGTATTTAATACTTCTTCATCTTGATATTTTGTTAGGTTTCTTTAAAGAATATAATTCATTCGAATGATATTTTGAATCTGCATAATCTGATAACTCAACACCATCAAATTTTTCACTTGTATCATCTATAGTAAAGGTGTTTTAGCTAACAGATTCAATAGTCTATCCATACCTTCCTATTTCTTTCCACTGATCTTAAACTGATTTCCATTAAAGTTTACTGGTTTATCAACAATATATTTAAAAATGACGGCAGGTCTTCATCCAAAAACTGTCTCTTCCCTAAGGGTGATATACTTCAACATTTGTTTTGCTTGTACTTATTTTTCTAACATCAAACTCCTTTATCTTTTAACAGCACTCTGAGCTTAGGCTATCTTTTTTCTGTTTTTAATCTCTTCATCATGTCTTGTCGAAAAATCCAATATTTCGGTTTTACTTTCTTTATAGCCAAATTGAGGATTACTACATTGTATTTAGCAATATATATCCTAATTCTTCTTGATTGTGATGAGGATAAGGAATAATTTGTTTGAAACCTTTCTTACTTTCTTCTATAACCTCATCACATTATCGCCTACACCTTTAATTCCTTCTTTAACTTTCTTGTTTGATCAATAACAGTTTCATCTTCTTTTTTATAGTTTTTATATTCTGTTCTAGGCTGTATTTTACAGACCATATACCCCTCTTTCAATTCTTCAGTTTTGTTCTGTTTAGTTTAGCCTTTTTAACAACCTCAGGATCATATTTCGGTAATATTAACTGGGGATCAAAAGACATTAATGAATCCATTTTCATATATCGATAAAAATTAATAAGATAATGCATTCTGCCATTACTCTTTCAAAAAAATTGGAACCCATGTATGTGGTCCCCATTTAGCATCTTTACAACACCATGAACAATAAAATAATTCTTATTTTCCATATTCTGTTTTACAGTTAAGAGCTTCTTCAATTCATTTAACAAGTATGTTTACATGAAATACCATCATTATGGTCTAATAGATATGAAATTTCATCATGTAAAGATCAAAGTTAGTAAGGAAATCTTTTGCACAATATCAGTGTTTCCCGTCATTATGTTGCCTAATCATATCTACTGTAAAAAATCCAAACTGATCACTTCAGTATTTACTACACATCTCTATAAAATCATTAAATTTTGTATCACTGCCAACAAACATATGGCAAATATGATTTAAATTTATATCCTTGTGTCCAAAAATATTTTTAAAATTTGTATTCTCCCTTACTAATTGTTTTGGTAAGTTTCAAAATGTCTGAGCTAAGCAAAAGCAATCTACTCTTTTATGTGTCTCTAGTAAAATATTCTCTAACTACATTTTGAATTTCAATAAGTAAATCTCGAATACTACTAGTAAATTACTACTAGTAAATTATTTTGGTACTGATGTAGTAGTTTATTCTCATCATTGTTTTCAAAAATATAGCAATCTTTTATTATTTTTATCTTCAACTATTTTACATATATTTATAAATTCTTGGTATTTTGGCTGATCTAAACTTTTTGGATCAACATATAATTGAATAATCTTATTCCATTTCAACCATCCTGGAGCTAGAATACAACTGTCAGTCATTAATGTTGTTTTTCCACAATCAGTAGGAGTTATTATAGAACATAAAATAGAATTAGGTAAAAGCTTACCATGAGTTTTTTGTTTCCTCTCCAAAATTATTATTTTTGTGTTCCCAGTCTGTTTTCATCTAACTAAATAACATTTATTACTTTAGATAAGTCACCTATTTCAATTGAGTGATAAGTTGTTTGTTGTCAAAACTAGATTGACCTTACCTACATAAGAAAGTTTTAATAATATTGTATTATTTGGATTTTATATAACAGTTCTAACTCCAGATACTATACAAAATAATAAATTCTATAATGATGGAGAAATCACAGAAACTCCTGTTGGTCATTATATTTTGAAAAGTTTGGAGATATTTATTCATTGAAAAAAGCCAAGTATTCACATTAATGCAGATTAAATTTTAAATAGAATTATTATTGAGAGCAATGTTAAATTAAACATGGATATAAAAGATAGTATTGGAAATGTGCTTGGATTTAATAATCAAATTATTGACCTGATGAAGGAACTGTTGCTAAAATGTTCCTAAATTTATTCTATTACAATTAACCAACATAAATTTAAATGTAACTGATGAAATGCTCATTAAGCATACTGATCATTTTCATCAACAAACTAATGTTATTGCTGGATTCATGTCTAATGCTGAGTTTGGTCGACTAGTAATTCATGAGCTACACTATCCTGTACATATTCCACATTTCAATACTGTACAGGAATTAGAAATAACCGTAGCAGATTGAAAGAAACATTTGATTGCCTTCAGTTGTGCTACTGCAACAACTACCTTAGAAATTATCAGTTTTTATGTTTAATAGCTAATGAACAAATTACTTGCTGGAGATGCTCTTCTTAGATGACCTGCCTACAATTATACTGGAGTTGAATTAAAAGATACACTTCGCAAAGAAGATAAAATTCAGTACATTCATTAAAATATAGGTTCACTTAGTAAGTCCATATTTCCACCAAACCCCAACGATTCGTTATGAAATGATTAGATGGATCGAGCGTAAGTTCCATAGATAAACTATTTCACACCATTACCTATAAATATCACGAGCAATAACACTTCCTTGGTGGGTAATTCTGTGCTGTCCGAGTATGAGAACATATATGATGTCCCAATGAAAATTAACGGTGTTACTGCAGACAGAGTCAAAGAGAACTATTGCAGGAAGGGGAATCGGTATTCAGCTTATTTGTTTAGCATCTAATCCTTCATTAAGTTCAATAAGACTTTGAAATGGTAACACTGAGAGTGCATGACTGGTGTCAATATTGAAAACTCAAGTATATCGCACGATAGTTATGCAAAGTTTCGTCATTTGCCTGCTTCAGTGTGAGGTGCTGAAGTATTTCTTAATACACCAGTATGAGCGCAATCAGTACAGACATTAAGTCGTACGATCCGAAGTGTCTTAATCAAGGGTCTGAAATAACGAACAACGGCTGGTTTTCGGTAATAAGGTGAACTTCACGAGATATAATTTTTTAAAAAAATGCTTTGCTACGAACACAACGTCAGAGCCTCTAACTGACTATAATTTTGTTGTGCTTTGATCAGAATTTTGATAGAAAATGTGATAAAGCGGTCGGTTCGATCGCCTGGCGATAGAAGAGGCCTATTCTGATGCCTTTACACTTTGGATCGGCTGCGCCTATGAGCAGCTTCTCTCGTGCTAGGCGAACAAGCTGTGGCAGCGACAGCAGTATTGGATTGGAGTACTACGGCTCTTCCTAATTCTAACCCTAACTGTAAGTGAAATTTTTCTGGTGAACGTGATTTAGCGATGCTGTTATTGCAGCACAGTCGGACACAAACTTGCAATTGCTTATCTTGTCAACAAATAGATAAAAGTATAAGTCATGGACTGTTTCCAGCGATTCTAGTCGACAAAACTGGGATAGATGTCAAGTACCTTGGATGTATTTCTTTTCACATAGTTGATTAAGGCGAGCGCGAGTATCTTGTAGTTTTGTGTTAATGTTGTTGTTGATAATGTTGATGATGATGAAGAAGAAGATGATGATGATACAAGCAGTAAGGATACAGCTTCCCATTTCTGTTTAATTTTTCTTGCTTTACAGTACGTAAAACAATTCTTGTTCTCCGGTTATAGCAATGTTTGTCAACTGACGTTCAGAATTTCTTGTCTTCTGTAGGAAGAAATGTAAACTAATTGTAGTTATACATAACATTTTTCATCTTTGAATCGGTGTGTAAATATTTTGGATTGGATTTGCGGGCCGGCCGCGGTGGTCTAGCGGTTCTAGGCGCGCAGTCCGGAACCGCGCGGCCGCTACGGTCGCAGGTTCGAATCCTGCCTCGGGCATGGATGTGTGTGTTGTCCTTAGGTTAGTTAGGTTTAAGTACTTCTAAGTTCTAGGGGACTGATGACCACAGATGTTAAGTCCCATAGTGCTCAGTGTGTGAAGTGTGCTCGATCAGTGCTCAAGAAGCTTAATGAGAGAACGGCTGTGAACAAAACTTGGAGCGGTATTATGACCACGTGGGATCCAGCATGGTCGCTATGGTGGTCAGCCTGCACAGAAACTGTTTCTGAAGACCGCAAGCAAAATTGATGAGGAAATTACCTGGCTCTGTTATGCATTTCAGAAACGCGATGGTGATCACTGCAACGCTGCTCTCGCCAATCGAAAAGCCAATAAGCATTATATCTCTTCATTCTCACAAAGAGACAAGTTTTTACATATCATATAATCGAACACTTCTGAAATTCAACTTTGCATGTTCTCTGTCTTATTGCACAATTTTATTGTCCAGGTTTCCCCCTGGAATAGTAATGTTACTGGTAAATCTTAAGAAGAAGTGTAAGAGTATGCCAACAATTCAATAATGCCAGCTTTTCAGTACACGATAAATAAGAAGAGAGTTACAAACTGTGGCGAAACAAGCGCTGTATCGTTTGAGAGATACACACGTGAGCGAGTGTTCCGAGACTTACCGCAGTTCACTGCTAGTAGCGCCACGTCACCATAACGCGTCTGTGCCTAGCATACAACTATTGCACCATAATTACGAATAAAATTAAAAGTTAAAGTTGTTTTTTCAAACTTTGTCAACATACGCTTTAGTGTAATAATGTTTAAACTATCAAGTCTTAAACTGATTAGGTCAACAGTTTCTTCAGAATCCACGGTTTAAGAACAAATTTGGAGCACAAACGTCCTAATTCGTAGTAGATTATATTGATGCTAGAAAGTTTTGGTTACAGCATGTGATGAAACCTATTAAATAATAAGTTTTAGGACCTTGATGTTAATAACAACCGATAGAAGGTCTCTTAAAACTGTAGTTCAAGAGGTCATGTTCTACTGCCAGTTCCGTTCAAAAATTCTAGAAGGCAAAGTTTTAATGCATGTGAGCTAAAACGTTTTGTGTGATTTTAACCAACTTAACTACATGCATGCAAAACTTACGAAGATTCTAAATTGATTCATAACATTGTTATTAAATATTGTATGTCCGAGAAAGCTTCCGTTCAGAGAGTGCTACCGTGTGCATGGGGCGGATGATAGCAGGTGTTCCCTTGGCTGTCCGCTGCGCCACATATATAAATACAGCCCGAGAAGCAACACTAGGATTCACTTCGCACACAGCCACCGTAAGATCCTCCTCTGTCAAATGGAACGCGCGCTGCCACGGATGACGTCAGAGACAGGCTGTTAAAAAGCTTATTTTCGGTAATAACAGACAGTGAACTCGCGAGGACTGTACACCGTCCTGGATCGCTTAGATTTCGCAAAAGTACTGTCAGTGTGCCGCCCGTAAGGTTCACAAATGTGCGTGGCAAGTGGTGAGAATTGTTTTCTACTTTTGTGGCGAGCATTTATTTTGTTTATCAGTAGTCAGGGCGAAAGACAGTTTAGTTGGAACTTACCATAGAGGTCGCCTCTGAACTACTCATAGTGCTGTTTAGGATAGAGATATTTACTGTCATGAACATAATTAATATTACTGTGTTTTGCATGTGAAACATTACCAAATAAATGTATCAATTAGAACTGAAATTCTTCATTTACAATCATAGTCCTGATCCCGCTGTGCAAGTAGAGAAAATAAACATTTCTTTCAGTGGACTGGACAAGAATGTGGACTTGCAGGCTGGCTACTATGGTCAGTATGTCCCCCAACACTTGCTGGCTGAACACAGAAATTGTTGCCAGACTCTCGTAAAAGACTGCGAACAATATTTACAACAATTCCAGTTTTCTCCTATGACTAATGATTACTATTATGACAATCATACCGTCACCTCACAAAACGCTTTACTGTTGTTTTTTGTTGTTGTGGTCTTCAGTCCAAACGTTGGTTTTATGGAGCTCTCCATGCTACTCAATCTTGTGCAAGCCTCTTCATATCTGAATAACTACTGCAACCTACGCCCTACTGAACCTGCTTACCGTATTCACCTCTTTGTCTCTTATACCCCCCACACTTCGCTCCAGTACTAAATTGATGTTCCATTGATGTCTCACCGTATGTCCTATCAACCGATACCTTCTTCTAGTCAGATTGTGCCACAAATTTCTTTTCTCCACCGTCTGTTCAGTATCTCCTCATTAATTATATGCTCTACCCATTTAATCTTCAGCAGTCTTCTGCAGCACCACATTTAAAAAACTTCTACTCTCTTCTTGTCTAAAATTTTTATCGCTCATGTTTCACTTCCATATATGGCTAAATTTCATATAAATTCCTTCAAAAAAAAGTCTTTCTGAAAAATCTATACTCGATGTTAACAAATTTCTCTTCTTCAGAAACGCTTTTCTTGTCATAGCCGATCTTTACTTTATATTCTCTCTACACTGGCCATCATCGCTAATTTTTTTGCCCAAACAGCAAAACTCATCTACTACTTTCAATGTCTGGCTTCCTAAAGTAATTCCCTTAGTATCACCTGATTTAATTCGACTAGTTCCATTGTCATTGTTTTGGTATTGTCCCAAGTCCGTTGTGGTCTCTGACAGTATCACAATATCGTCCACAGACCTCAAACTTTTGATTTCATCTTCCTGAACTTTAATTCATACTCAAAATTTTTCTTTGGTTTACTTCACTGCTTGCTCAATGTACAGATTTCATAACGTAGGCGATGGACTACAAACCTGTCTCACTCCCTTCTCAACCACTCCTTCCCATTCATACCTATCGATTCTTATGAGTGCTGTCTGGTTTCTGTACAAGTTGTAAATACCCTTTCGCTTCCTGTGTTTTATCCCTGCTTCTTCTTGAATTTCAAATGGAGTATACTCCAATCGACGGGTTCAGAAACATTCTCTAAGTCTACAAATGCTATAAACATATGTTTACCTTTTCTTAACAAATCTCCAAACATAAGTCGTAGGGTTAGAACTGCCTCATGTCTCCTGGGTTTCTCTGGCATCCAAATCATTCATCTGTAAAGAATTCGTGTTAGTATTTTGCAACCACGATTTCTTAACCTGATTGTTCGGTAATATTCACACCTGTCAGCACCTGCTTACTTTGGAGTAGTAGTTACTATACTCTTCTTGAAGACTGAAACTATTTCGACCGTCTCATACGTATTGCTTACCAGATGGAAGAGTTTTGTCAGGGCTGGCCCTCCGAAAGGTATCCATAGTTCTAACGAAATGTGTTCTAGTCCCAGGGTCTTCGCTCGAATTAGGTCATCGGTGCTCTGTCAAAGTCTTCTCGCAGTATCATATTTCCCATTTTATCTTCATCTACAACCTCATGCATTTCGATAATATTGCAATCAAGTGCATTTCTCTCGCGTAGACGCTCTATACACTCCTCCCACATTTCAACTCTCCCTTCTTTGCTTGCGATGGTTTCTACATGTAATCTCTTGATATTCATTCAGCTGCTTCTCTTTTCTCCAAAGGCCCCTTTAATTTTCCTCGGGTGGTGCCTGTCTCTCCCCTACTGAAATATGTTTCTAAATCCTTACATTTGTCGTTCAGGTATTCCTGCTTAGCCATTTTGCGCTTCCTGTCAACCGCAGTTTTAAGGCATTTTGGGTTCCCTTTCAGCTGCTTCATTTACTGCGTTTTAATATTTTCTCCTTTCGTCATTTAAATTCAATATTTCTAGCGTTACCCAAGTATTTATTCTAGGTCTCATCTTTTCAGCCATTTCATCCTCTTCTTCCTTCTCTATTTCATATCTCAAAGCTATCCATTCTTCTCCTTCTGTATTCCTTTCCATTTTTTGTCAGTCGTACCCTAATGCTTCCTCTGAAACTCCTCAAACCCTGTGGTTCAATTTATCCACGCCTCATCTCCTTAACTTCCTACCTTTTCGCAATTCCTCCAGTTTAATCTACAGTTCGTTACCAATAAATTTTTATTAGAGTCGCCATCTGCCAATGGAAATGTATTACAGTTTAAAATCAGGTTCCGAAATCTCTGCCCTACCATTATATAATCAATCTGAAACATTTCGGTGTCTCCATGTTAACGATGATGACGCTTCGAGAGAATTCTAAGTGGAATATTCTATCAGGTGCTTTTCCTCTATAATTCCTTTCCCTCAGTCCATGTTCACCTACTATTTTGCCTTCTCTTTGTTTCTCTACTATCTAATATCAGTCGCCAACGACTATTAAGTTTTCGTCTCCCTTAACTAAGTCAATAATTTCTTTTATCTCATCATATACTTCATCAGTCTCTCCTTCATCTTCGGAGCTATTTGACGTATAAACTTGTACTAATAATTGTCTCCTTTTACCGACCTCCCGACTCAGCAGCATTAGTTGCGGAACAACTGAGAGAAAATTTGGAATACATTTCACATAAATTTTCTCAGCATGTTATAGTCTTAGGTGGAGATTTCAATTTACCATATATAGACTGGGACACTCAGATGTTTAGGACGGGTGGTAGGGACAGAGCATCGAGTGACATTATACTGAGTGCACTATCCGAAAATTACCTCGAGCAATTAAACAGAGAACCGACTCGTGGAGATAACATCTTGGACCTACTGATAACAAACAGACCCGAACTTTTCGACTCTGTATGTACAGAACAGGGAATCAGTGATCATAAGGCCGTTGCAGCATCCCTGAATATGGAAGTTAATAGGAATATAAAAAAAAGGGAGGAAGGTTTATCTGTTTAGCAAGAGTAATAGAAGGCAGATTTCAGACTACCTAACAGATCAAAACGAAAATTTCTGTTCCGACACTGACAATGTTGAGTGTTTATGGAAAAAGTTCAAGGCAGTCGTAAAATGCGTTTTAGACAGGTACGTGCCGAGTAAAACTGTGAGGGACGGGAAAAACCCACCGTGGTACAACAACAAAGTTAGGAAACTACTGCAAAAGCAAAGAGAGCACCACTCCAAGTTTAAACGCAGCCAAAACCTCTCAGACAAACAGAAGCTAAACGATGTCAAAGTTAGCGTAAGGAGGGCTATGCGTGAAGCGTTCATTGAATTCGAAAGTAAAATTCTATGTACCGACTTGACAGAAAATCCTAGGAAGTTCTGGTCTTACGTTAAATCAGTAAGTGGCACGAAACAGCATATCCAGACACTACGGGATGATGATGGCATTGAAACAGAGGATGACACGCGTAAAGCTGAAATACTAAACACCTTTTTCCAAAGCGGTTTCACACAGGAAGACCGCACTGCAGTTCCTTCTCTAAATCCTCGCACAAACGAAAAAATGGCTGACATCGAAATAAGTGTCCAAGGAATAGAAAAGCAACTGGAATCACTCAATAGAGGAAAGTCCACTGCACCTGATGGGATACCAATTCGATTCTACACAGAGTACGCGAAAGAACTTGCCCCCCTTCTAACAGCCGTGTACCGCAAGTCTCTAGAGGAACGGAGGGTTCCAAATGATTGGAAAAGAGCACAGGTAGTCCAAGTCTTCAAGAAGGGTCGTCGAGCAGATGCGCAAAACTATAGACCTATATCTCTGACGTCGATCTCTTGTAGAATTTTAGAACATGTTTTTTCCTCGCGTATCATGTCATTTCTGGAAACCCAGAATCTACTATGTAGGATTCAACATGGATTCCGGAAACAGCGATCGTGTGGGACCCAACTCGCTTTATTTGTTCATGAGACCCAGAAAATATTAGATACAGGCTCCCAGGTAGATGCTATTTTTCGTGACTTCCGGAAGGCGTTCGATACAGTTCCGCACTGTCGCCTGATAAGCAAAGTAAGAGCCTACGGAATATCAGACCAGCTGTGTGGCTGGATTGAAGAGTTTTTAGCAAACAGAACACAGGCATGTTGTTATCAATGGAGAGACGTCTACAGACGTTACAGTAACCTCTGGCGTGCCACAGGGGAGTGTTATGGGACCATTGCTTTTCACAATATATACAAATGACCTAGTAGATAGTGTCGGAAGTTCCATGCGGCTTTTCGCGGATGATGCTGTAGCATACAGAGAAGTTGCAGCATTAGAAAATTGTAGCGAAATGCAGGAAGATCTGCAGCGGATAGGCACTTGGTGCAGGGAGTGGCAACTGACCTTTAACATAGACAAATGTAATGTATTGCGAATACATAGAAAGAAGGATCCTTTATTGTATGATTATATGATAGCGGAACAAACACTGGTAGCAGTTACTTCTGTAAAATATCTGGGAGTATGCGTGCGGAACGATTTGAAGTGGAATGATCATATAAAATTAATTGTTGGTAAGGCGGGTACCAGGTTGAGATTCATTGGGAGTGTGCTTAGAAAATGTAGTCCATCAACAAAGGAGGTGGCTTACAAAACACTCGTTCGACCTATACTTGAGTATTGCTCATCAGTGTGGGATCCGTACCAGATCGGTCTGACGGAGGAGATAGAGAAGATCCAAAGAAGAGCGGCGCGTTTCGTCACAGGGTTATTTGGTAACCGTGATAGCGTTACGGAGATGTTTAATAAACGCAAGTGGCAGACTCTGCAAGAGAGGCGCTCTGCATCGTGGTGTAGCTTGCTCGCCAGGTTTCGAGAGGGTGCGTTTCTGGATGAGGTATCGAATATATTGCTTCCCCCTACTTATACCTCCCGAGGAGATCACAAATGTAAAATTAGAGAGATTAGAGCGCGCACGGAGGCTTTCAGACAGTCGTTCTTCCCGCGAACCATACGCGACTGGAACAGGAAAGGGAGGTAATGACAGTGGCACGTAAAGTGCCCTCCGCCACACACCGTTGGGTGGCTTGCGGAGTATCAATGTAGATGTAGATGTAGATGTACTACTGTGAAGGGTGTGCGCTTCTATCTTGGGTACAATAATGCGCTCACTATGCTGTTCACAGTAGCTTACCTGCATTGCTATTTTCTTGTTCATTATCATGTACACTTCTGCATAACTCTGTATTCACCTGATCGGAAGTCCTGTTCCTCCTGCCATCGAACTCCACTGATTCCCACTATATTTAAACTATACATTTCCCTTTTTAAATCTTCTAACCTACAATCCCCAATAAGGGACCTGAAACTCCATGCTCCCATGCCCCTATCCATAGATAGCCACTTTGTTTCTCCTGATAACGAAATCCTCGTGAGTGATACCCACCTGGAGATCCGAAGGGGGACTATTTTACCTCCAGAATTTTTTATGCAAGAGGATGACATACTCATTTAAACATACAGAAGAACTATATACACTGGGAAAAATTACGGCTCTAGTTTCCCCTTGCTATGAACCCTTCGCAGAACCAGCACAGCAAGGCCGTTTTGATTGATGTTACAAGGCCAGCTGAGTCAATCATCCGAACTGTTGCCCTTGCAGCTACGGAAAAGACTGCTATCTCTCTTCAGGAACCAAAGGTTTGTATGGCCTCTCAACAGATACCTCTCCGCTGTGGTTGCGTCTGCAGTACGGCTATCAGTGTCTCAGAGTCACACAAGCCTTCGACCAACGGCAACATTCATGGTTCATGTAAATATAGTATATTAAATTAAAAGGCCACCACATTTAACTACGGTGGCATAATAATTAACAAATATTTGCTAATGCCTTTGTATGACCAATGAGTTAAATTTCTGTGTTTGCTATGTAATAATCACTGCGATTTTTTGTTGATACAATTAGAAAAGGGTATGTTGGTCTTTTCATTTCACGCTTTGCTACGCAATCTGTGTCGAACACTGCTACGTTGCTGTTGTTATTTGTAATGTCTTGCCTCAGCCAAATTTCTTCAAAATACGTGACGGAGTACCTCTGACGTAAGACGGAAGTGGTATGGTGCTGGGCTCCACATACCCGCAATGAAGCAAGACTTTCTTACAACGTTTATTCGTCTCAGAGGCATTCAATCAATGATGAGCAATTGTACTCCTCGGTTAGGTAACACTTCAATTAACACAATGAGCAACTTTACTCCTCAGTTAGGTAACACTTAAGTTAACACAGAAGTATTATGTTGCCTTCTCGCAAAACCGACGATATAAGAGAATCAAGTTATTAATGAATCACACAATCAGAATGACACTTCAAATAACACTTTTAAATATTTCAGAGAAATTTAAAATTTCGTACGTATGTTTTTTAAATCCTACGACAAATCAGAGTATCAATATTAACAGAATTTACAAGTTTCACAACAATTGTGAATTATTCAGTAGATGAGTTTATAAACTGCCCAGTTTATACATAAACAATAAAATTGTTAACAGTATTAAATCACATGATGGTCACTTCATTCAGGTACTCCAAAACACACTCAGGGTCAAAACGAAAACAACACAGTCACAAAATGTCAACAAAAGAAATGAGTTACGCCTTGCGCCGGCCGGTGTGGCCGAGCGGTTCTAGGCGCTACAGTCTGGAACGCTCGACCGCTACGGTCGCAGGTTCGAATCCTGCCTCGGGCATGGATGTGTGTGATATCCTTAGGTTAGTTAGGTTTAAGTAGGTCTAAGTTCTAGGGGACTGATGAACTCAGATGTTAAGTCCCACACTGCTCAGAGCCATTTGAACCATTTGAGTTACGCCTTGCACACCGAAACCTTTCAAAAGGCCGCTTCAGGTCTGAGTTGTGAACAACATGAGTTTCAAAATATTTTGACTCGATAACCTTGAATTTAAAAAAAAATTGTATTTATTTAACCCAGGAACGTTTAAAAAGGAACAAGCGATTCAAAAAGGATAATATTTTATGAGAGTCTCAAAACATCTGCCATCAAAGAGAAACGCAATGCTTAAAAACGATTAAATCTTTTGAGGCCATGATTGAAACAAATAGTAAGAGCGTTTCAGGTTACCAAAGTTTTGTTTTGTACAGGTGGACTTAGGAATAACTCGAGCATATTCTGTCAACTCGGAATGTTGGTCATACTGAGGACTACGATAAATGTAACAGTCAGTAATACCAGCCAGACAACTTTACTCCCGAGTCACCAAATTAAAATTCTTTAACTACCTTCTTCTCAAGGAACAGTGCTTTTCGTGGATCACAACCGGTACTGTAGTCACACTTAACATAAGGTGCTCACCAATTCCCTTCGGCATCGGATGTTGGCTGGGTAGTAAGTTTTGGCAGTTAGGCATCCATGTGCCTAAGCCGTAGAAATGAGAGACATGGCGATTCTGAAGAGGAGAAGATACTAACGAGAAGTCAGCGGGTAGCAATAAATCATCGACTGTCGTAGGTACACATTTCATAATTATGGCTCACCATCTGTAGCACAATGACTCGGATCTCCATCCTCAGTGAACAAACTTGCGGAACAGCAAACAAAAACATCCGGCCAGCACAGAGCGCTCGTACAGTTAAACCCGCTGGGCCTGCGGCTACGCTGCCCCTGGCGGTACGCCGGTGAACCCGTCCCTGCGATAAAAGTATCGGTGAGTTCGACGCGGGCCAGGCATCGATACGAATCAACAAACGGCTCAGTCTTATAATTTCACAACATTTAACCAGACCAACATAGTGTGATGGTTTTGCCATGTCTCTCCCTTTTAGCGAGCAGCACAAATAGGCACACTTTATTGCAAACCGCGAAAAATTAATTTTAACTGTTCACGATCATGACCATACCCAATTCGGGTAATTGCAATAACCATATTACGGGATATCAGAAACCTGACACCGCTCCACTTCCCCTGCTCTCACTGGCCAAACATTGGCGATGAAGATTTTCTTTACAACCAAGATTCGAGCCTTTCCCTCTAGTCTGACAGTAAATTTCTGTTTGATAAGAAAATTTTTCCAACTATAAGATAGTAATGGAACTTTCCTGGCCACGATACTGAATATGTCTCAAGTGCGCTGATGCAGTTAAAATCCCCAAATACCCCAATTTCTCAGTTTCCTTTTTTAACAGCTAAATCGCTGAACAATGTAGACGTTCATCCGAGTTGCTTATACCGTCTATAGAGATCTTCATTTAGGGCCTTCGTCAAGAAGAATGAAATGGCCTCCCAAGGTTAATTTTTCCTTTGTCCATCTGAGTTCGGCGCAATATATGCTTGCGCAGCCTAGAAAATAAAAAGAACGCCAGTGAAAGCTGCGTAAGTCACCTGCGTCTCCATATGATATGGTGGGATACCGGATTTACTGACTCCCGTGATGGAAAACGAAAAGCATTGAAAATATGCTTCCAAAAAGCACTTGACATTTCTTGTTTATTTGCAGCAATCATCTTGTACCCAGCTTCGTGCTAGGCATTTACACTGAAGCGCCAAAAAAGCTGGTATAGGCATGCCTATTCAAATACAGAGATATGTAAACAGACAGAAGTGTCTGGCGCTGTTATAAGATCGGTTACTGCTGCTACAATGGCAGGTCATCGAGATTTAAGTCTTCGAGGTAGCGATGAAGCGGGTATTTTCCCGTACGATCATTTCAGTGTACCGTGAATATCAGTATTCTGGTAAAACATCAAATCTCCGACATCGTTGCGGCCGGAAAAAGATCCGACAAGAATGGCACCAACGACAACAGAAAGAAATCTTTCAACGTGAGAGAATTACAACACTTCCGCAAATTGCGGCAGATTTGAATGCTGCGCCGTCAATAAGTGTCAGCGTGCGAACCATTCAATGAAATATCATCGATATGGGCTTTCCGAGCCGAAGGCCCACTTGTGTGCGATTGATGACTGCACGACACAAAGCTGTACGCCTCGCCTGGTCGTGTCAACACCGACATTGGGCGGTTGATGACTGGGAACATGTTGCCTGGTCGGACGAGTCTCGTTTCCAGTTGTATTGAGCGGATGGATGTGTACGGGTATGGAGACAACCACATGAATCCATGTAACGGGCTTTATTTAAAGTTTCGGGAACATACCATCACCGAAGAGTCAAGCAGTATATTGCTCCCTCCTACGTATATCTCGCGAAGAGGATAAAATCAGAGAGATTAGAGCCCACACAGAAGCATACCGACAATCCTTCTTTCCACGAACAATACGAGACTGGAATAGAAGGGAGAACCGATAGAGGTACTCAAGGTACCCTCCGCCACACACCGTCAGGTGGCTTGCGGAGTATGGATGTAGATGTAGATGTAGACCCTGAATTTCAGCAGGGGGCTTTTCAAGCTGTGGAGGTTTTGTGATGGTGCGGAGCGTGTGCAGTTGGAGTGATATGGGACCCCTGATGCGCTTAGATACATGTGACACGTACGTAAGCATCCTGTCTGATCATCTGCATCATCCATGTCGATTTGCATTCTGAAGGACTTAGGCAATTCCAGCAGGACAATGCGACACACGCTTCAAGAATTGCTACAGGGAGGCTCCAGGTACACTCTTCTCGTTTAAACATTTCCGCTGGCCACCAAACGCACCAGACATGAACACTGCTGAGCATATCTGCGATGCCTTGCAACGTGCTGTTCATAAGAGACCTCCATCCCCTCGTACTCTTACGGATTTATGGACAGACCTGCAGGATTCATGGTGTCAGTTCCCTCCAGCACTACTTGAGATATTAGTCAAGTCCATACCACGTCGTGTTGCGGCACTTCCGCGTGCCCGCTGGGGCCCTTCACGATATTAGGCAGGTGTACCAGTTTCTTCGGCTCTTCAGTGTATAACTATAGTGCCCTGATGGAGGTGATGTGGTAATTGCTGGCCATGTGGGAATCGCTATCTAGTTTCTGGTACAGGCAGCCTAACATTCAGCACGTGACAAGATTTATGAAACAAATAGTAGCTCTCGTGTAAACGTGGAAAATTACTCTCTGCCTCTGAATGAAAATCACAATATGAATGCATCTGGCTTCGGGCCCTGTAACAGTGTTAATACCGTCGACCATATTCTGTCACACTCGTCCATTGTCGTGTATGTGACAGCTTTTTCGTAATAAGCGAAAACTCTGTCCCTCTCTTCCTTGCAGGATGGAGATATATGGACAGTCGGGCGTCGAGTTGATTCTGCGGCAATCATCTAAATTCGTTTCTGGATATAAATGCACTGCGAACAAGTATACAGTGTGGTCTGGACATGGCGACGATTCCCGCTTTCGGGTAATATTGACGTTGCTAGGATGTAGCGCTGCTGTTGTGGTCGTGAAGATTATTAGTCTTCTGAGTATTTGTTATTGCCGACACTTACTCACATGATGGGTTACGAAGATTAACCACTTACGTTTCCGACAGATTTTCATGCGGCGTGCGGCACACACATTCATGCCCGAGGCAGGATTCGAACCTGCGACGGTAGCGGTCGTGCGGTTACAGACTGAAGCGCCTAGAACCGCTCGGCCACAGCTGCTGGCTGTAAACTGTACCACAAAGATTTTCGCATCTATAGCAAGAAATACAGAAATATGGTGAGTACGACCAATTGTTATTTGTAAGCGTCACTAAGCTAACAGTGTATTAGATATGTTAGTATCACAATTTAAAACGGGTTACAATTTATGAGTCTGTACTCTACTTCAAGTTTCGCACTCATTATGTATCACTTCATGTGGCACAACTAGATTAGTTATACAAATCCGTGACCAACAACTTAAATGAATAATATAGCTGTTTATCGTCCAGAAGGAAAGAAAACGAACTGACCCAACACGAATTCTCCTATAAAATTTCTCTGCTGAATCGCGCTAAACAATGTGGATATTATATCTTTCCCATTACAGAGTTTCTCCAATAATGTGAACACTTGAGTTCGTGCCGTGCTAAACTCTTTCCTTACACATTATCTCCTTGTGTAAAAAGGCTTCACTAAGAACGTGACCGATTTCTAGTTAGTTGGATTCGTATTTGTCTGGGGACATGTCGCATTACCGTGTTACTGGTCTGTTAACCTGCTATAACATCATTGGATTTCAGGTAGGATTATGACTGAAGAAATGAATAAATGTTCTTAACAAAAACTGGGTACTGTTCAGTAATTAAAATGTTTCTCGGACCTTTGCTTAATATTGTCTGAACGAATCTATGATGAAATTTCACAATTCACGCCAGACTGAATTTCAGAGTTAAAATCCACGAACACGGTTGTACAACATTTCTCCAAGTTCTCGAACTCCATCAGAAACTCTGCGAGCCGGAGGCCACATTATTTTAAACACTGTAATCGCACAAATATGCCGCTCCTCAGTCCATACCTTTACCCACTCTCAAAGCGTTATGTACGCCTGTAGATTGGGTGTTTAAAAATATTTCAGGGCCTCGTAGCTCTCTTTCATTTGGGGCTACTGCCTGCTCTGTTGCTTTATTAAAATGGATTTTTCTTATGTGGCGGCCGCGAAATAATTTGTGAACTTTGTAGTGATGCATCAAATGACGATGTATTCTTTTATCGTCTCTACGATAGTTGAAGTATGTTTTATATTTTTGTGCATGTTAAGGAACTCTGTGTTATTAATTGTTATTTACTAAAACGCTACAAAATGTTTGTTGGTTCTTTTTTTTTGTTGCATGCTTGACGCGGGCATTTGGAGTAAAGAGAGTAATATTCTGAGCGCGATGCAGTTTTTTGTAATCGCTGCACCGCATCGCATTATGTCCGAGGCGACAGGCGTTCTCCTTCAGAGCTTCCTGAACCTTTGTCTAGAAACCCTGTGTCGTTCGTTAAACTACAATAAATAAATCACTACTAGTACCGATTTAGCCACTTTAGCTCTTGAACATATGTTAACGTGACTTAATGTCTTAATACGGTGCATGCGTACTCTGTTATGAAAACATAAACCAACTTGAGGTTGTACTGATGAACAAAAAAAAAAAAAAAAAAATGTTTCTGGTGTTGTGGGTTTTGAAAGTAGCTATAATTGAGAAACACT
This sequence comes from Schistocerca piceifrons, assembly GCF_021461385.2. NCBI lineage: Eukaryota > Metazoa > Arthropoda > Insecta > Orthoptera > Acrididae > Schistocerca > Schistocerca piceifrons. The sequence goes on from NC_060140.1 coordinate 631,355,607, forward strand.
ATTTTTAAAAGTAGCTGTGACTGAGAAACGCTAACCATCAAGATCGGAAATTCACTCTTAAACGTAGAGGAGAGAGCGGACAAGTGGAAATAGTATACTGAACGTGAAACAGGAGTCGATATGGAACACATAGGGGTTCCAATATTAGAATCACAATTTGGAAGACTTAAGAAGAAACAATGCAGAGCGGATGGATAACATTCCATCAGAATTTCTAAAATCGTTGGGAACGTGGCAGCAAATCGACTATTCACGTTGATGTGTATAATGTATGAGTGCAGCGATATAGCGTCAGACTTCCGGTGAAACATCATCCACACAATTCCTAAGATTGCAAAAGCTGAGAAGTGTGGGAATTATCGTACTATGAACTTACCAGATCATGTATCCAAGCTGATGAGAAAAATTATATAGAGAAGAGCGGAAAATTGAGAATCTGTTAGATAACAAGCAGTTTGCCTTTAGGAATGGTAAAGGCAACAGAGGGGCTGTTCCGATGCAGCGGTCGATAATGGGAGCAAGACTAGAGAGAAATCGAGACACGTTCGTAGGGTTTGTCGACCTGGAAGAAGCGTTCGACTGTGTGAAATGGTGCAAGATGTTCGAAATTCTGAGAAACATAAGTGTAAGCAATGGAGAAGGATGGGTAACATATGGTATGTACAAGAGCCAGGAGGTAACAATAAGAGTAGAAGAACAAGAGAGTAATTCTAAATGCTCTGATTAAAAAGCGTGTGAGACAATGATTTAGTCTTTCACCCCTGTTGTTCGTTGTATACAGCAAAAAACCAGTACGAAAATAAAAGAATGTTCAACAGTGGGATTAAAATTTATTGTGACACGATATCAAAGATAAGATTCGCTGTTGGCATTGGTATCCTCAGTGGAACGAAGAAGAATTTCAGGATCTGCTAAATAGAACTTATAGTCTAATGGGTACAGAGTATGAATTGTGAGTAGATCAAAGGAAGTAATTAGGAGTAGCAAAAACAAGAACGGCGAGAAACGGTGATCACGAAGTAAATGAAATTTACGAATCCTTTTACCTAGGTAGCAAAATAACCCATCATCGACGGACAAAGGGACGTAAAAAGCAGATTAGCACTGACAAAATTGTCATTCCTGGCCAGAAACACTGCACCGTATGGAAATGAAACATGGGCTATGGGAAAACCGGGATGGAAGAGAATAGAATCATTTGAGATGTGATGTTACAGAAGAATGTGGAAATTAGGAGGACTGATAGCTCAAGCAGTGAGGAAGTTATTCACAGAATTGGAGAAGAAAGGAATATCTGGAAAACACTGACAAGAAGAAGGGACATGATGGTTGGACATCAGCTAAGACACCAGGAAATAAATTCCATGGTACTAGAGGAAGCTGTAGAGGGTAAAAACTGCAGAGGAAGACAGAGACTGGAATATATATCGAGCAAATACCAGAGAACGTACAATGCGAGTTCTATTCTGAGATGAAGAGTTTGGCACAGAAGAGGAATTCGTGAAGGGCCCAATTTCTCACGGTGGACAAAGAAAATGTTAAGAACGTTCACAAACGTCTGTGTGCAATTTATGGAGCAGCCGCAGTCGACATTACTTCGCTGGGCAAAGAGATGAAACTATTACGAGAATGCGAGCTGTAAGATTTACAGGTTCCGGTGACACCACCACGGCTGTCACCGCTGACAAACTGCAACTTGCTGATGTCTCATTCGTACTGATAAGAGACAGCAACATTCATTCTAAAAGATAACTTCATACATTAACCAAATTCAAGAAGCGCTTCCGGTAGCTACGGTACCGTAACAACACAGGTGATTGATTCAACTTGATAACACTCGACCTCACACAAGTTTTAAGACTTGGGAACAAATCATTAAATAGGGCTGGACTGTGTTATCGCGTCAATCCGACAGCACTGACATAGCCCCTTCAGACTTCCACTTGTTATTCGTGAAAGACACTTTAAGGATGACGAAGAAGTGAAGAAATGGTTTCGTAACCAGGAAAAGGAGAGGTACCGACTAGAAATACGCGCTCTTGTGTATCGCTGGAGTAAGGCTATAGCACGCTAAATAGATAAAGCGCAAAACTAGGAAATGTAGAAAGCACACCATTTCTTCTTGTAAATACGCTTCACATCGTTCAATAAATAACTGATAATTAATTGAAACCCTCAGCTACCGATAGGTGTTGATGATATACCTCGACTGGGGCAGCTGAAAATGTGTGCCCCCACCGGGACTCGAAGCCGGAATCTCCTACATACATGGCAGATACTCTATCCAGCTGTCCCCATCGAGGTATATCAACAACACCTGTCGGCAGCAGAGGGTTTCAATTAATTATCGTTTATTCTAGAGAAGCTGCACGGTCATCAATGGCATCTGCTCTTTCGATAACAGTTACTATCTTCGTATATAGGGTGGTCCATTGATAGTGACCGGGCAAAATATCTCACAAAATAAGCATCAAACGAAAAAACTACAAAGAACGAAACTCGTCTAGCTTGAAGGGGGAAACCAGATGGCGCTATGGTTGGCCCGCTAGATGGCGCTGCCATAGGTCCAACGGATACTAACTTCGTTTTTCAAAATAGGAACACCCATTTTTATTACATATTCGTGTAGCACGTAAAGAAATATGAATTTTTCAGTTGGACCACTTTTCTCGCTTTGTCATAGTTGGCGCTGTAAAAGTCACAAACGAGTAAGTACGTGGTATCACGTAACAGTCCGCCGGCCGCGGTGGTCTAGCGGTTCTAGGCGCTCAGTCCGGAACCGCGTGACTGCTACGGTCACAGGTTCGAATCCTGCCTCGGGCATGGCTGTGTGTGATGTCCTTAGGTTAGTTAGGTTTAAGTAGTTCTAAGTTCTAGGGGACTGATGACCACAGATGTTAAGTCCCATAGTGCTCAGAGCCATTTGAACCATCACGTAACATTCCGCCAGTGCGGACGGTATTTGCTTCGTGATACATTATCCGTGTTAAAATGGACCATTTACCAATTGCGTAAAAGGTTGATATCGTGTTGATGTATGGCTATTGTGATCAAAATGCCCAACGGGCGTGTGCTATGTATGCTGCTCGGTATCCTGGACGACATCATCTATGTGTCCGGACCGTGCGCCGGATAGTTACGTTATTTAAGGAAACAGAAAGTGTTCAGCCACATCAGAAACGTCAGCCACGACCTACAAAAAATGATAATGCCCAACTAGGTGTTTTAGGTGCTGTTGCGGCTAATCCGCACATCAGTAGCAGACAAATATCGCGAGAATCGGGAATGTTAAAAACGTCGGTGCTGAAATGCTACATCAACATCGATTGCACCCGTACCTTATTTCTATGCACCAGGAATTGCATGGCGACAACTCTGAACGTCGTGTACAGTTCTGCCACTGGGTACAAGAGAAATTACGGGACGATGACAGATTTTTTGCACGCGTTCTATTTAGCGACGAAGCGTCATTCATCAACAGCGGTAACGTAAACCGGCATAATATGTACTATACGGTAACGGAAACCCACGATGGCTGCGACAAGTGGAACATCAGCGAGCTTGGCGGATTAATGTATGGTAGCCGGCCGGGGTGGCCGAGTGGTTCTAGGCGCTACCGTCTGGAACCGCGCGACCACTACGGTCGCAGGTTCGAATCTTGCCTCGGGTATGGATGTGTGTGATGTTCTTAGGTTAGTTAGGTTTAAGTAGTTCTAAGTTCTAGGGGACTGATGACCTCGGAAGTTAAGTCCAGTAGCGCTCAGAGCCATTTGAATGTATGGTGCGGCATTATGGGAGGAAGGATAATTGGCCCCCATTTATCGATGGCAATCTAAATGGTTCAAATGGCTCTGAGCACTATGGGACTTAACATCTACGGTCATCAGTCCCCTAGAACTTAGAACTACTTAAACCTAACTAACCTAAGGACATCACACAACACCCAGCCATCACGAGGCAGAGAAAATCCCTGACCCCGCCGGAAATCGAACCCGGGAACCCGGGCGTGGGAAGCGAGAACGCTACCGCACGACCACGAGATGCCGGCGGCAATCTAAATGGTGCAATGTATGCTGATGTCCTACGTAATGTTCTAAAAATTGTTCAAATGGCTCTGAGCACTATGCGACTTCTGAGGTCATCAGTCGCCTAGAACTTAGAACTAATTAAACCTAACTAACCTAAGGACATCACACACATCCATGCCCGAGGTAGGATTCGACCGTAGCGGTCGTTCGGATCCAGGATGTAGCGCCTAGAACCGCACGGCCACTCCGACCGGCCGTAATGTTCTACCGATGTTACTACAAGATGTTTCACTTCATGACAGAACGGCGATATACTTCCAACATGACGGATGTCCGGCACATAGCTCGCGTGCGGTTGAAGCGGTATTGAATAGCATACTTCATGACAGATGGATTGCTCGTCGAAGCGCCGTAACATGGCCCGCACGTTCACCGGATGTGACGTCCCCGGATTTCTTTCTGTAGGGAAAGTTGAAGGTCATTTGCCATCGTGATCCACCGACATGCGCCAGCGCATTGTCAATGCATGTGCGAACATTAAGGAAGGCGAACTACTCGCTGTTGAGAGGAATGTTGTTACACGTATTGTCAAATGCATTGAGGATGACGGACATCATTTTGAGCAATTATTGCATGAATTTGGTATTTACAGGTAATCACGCTGTAACAGCATGCGTCCTCAGAAATGATAAGTTCACAAAGGTACATGTATCACATTGGAATAACCGAAATAAAATGTTCAAACATACCTACGTTCTCTATTTTAAATTAAAGAACCTACCTGTTAACAACTGTTCGTCTAAAATTGTGAGCCATATGTTTGTGACTATTACAGCGCCATCTATCACAAAGCTAAAAAAGTGGTCCAACTTAAACATTCATATTTCTTTACGTACTATACGAATATGTAATAAAAAGGGGTGTTGCTATTCAAAAAAAAAAAAACGCAGTTGATATCCGTTTGACCTATGGCAGCGCCATCTAGCGTTCCAACCATAGCGCCATCTGGTTTCCCCCTTCAAGCTAGACAAGTTTCAAAAATGGCTCTGAGCACTATGGGACTTAACATCTATTGTCATCAGTCCCCAGTAACATAGAACTACTTAAACCTAACTAACCTAAGGACAGCATACAACACACAGTCATCACGAGGCAGAGAAAATCCCTGACCCCGCCGGGAATCGAACCCGGGAACCCGGGCGCGGGAAGCGAGAACGCTACAGCACGACCACGAGCTGCGGACAGACAAGTTTCATTCTTTGTAGTTTCTTCGTTTGACGCTTATTTCGTGAGATATTTGGCCCGGTCACGATCAATGGGCCACCCTGTATAGTTAAATGGCTACCCGGCCATTCATCTTCGTCCGTGCGAAAGGGCACAGGGTGCCCGAACTCTTACGGGAATCGTCACCTTAAGTTGGCGCAAGTAATGCGTTGATGTGCAAATATCTATTAGGAATATTTCGTATGTAGATTGTGGACAGTTGGGAATGTGGGTCTCAAGGGAAGCGTGTAAGGGACAAGTCCCTGCATTAGCGCTATTCCTCTGTGTCCTCGGTGGCTCAGGTGGATAGAGTGTCTGCCATGTAAGCAGGAGATCACCGTTTCGAGGCCCGGTCGGGGCACCCATTTTCAGCTGTCCCCATCGAAGTATATCAACAACACCTGTAGGCAGCTAAGGGCTTCAATTAATTATCATTTATTCTAGAGAAGCTGCACTGTCATCAATGGCAGCTTTTCTTTCTAGAACAGGTACTATTTTCATATACAATAAATAATTGTTGTAGAAAAAAATGTGGTACTCTATTTTCTGTGCAACCCTCGTAAATGTGAACATAGAATGGTCACTACGCCGCACAACTATGCTCACTCTACCTACGCGTGTCGTAGAATGGCATGGCTGCACCCCCACACCACGTGCGTACCTACAAAAGCCACTCGCCTGAGGAATACGATTCGCTGTTATCCCCCATAACCCCTACTGGCCATATGGCAGCTGGCTTACTTGCTGGCCTGCATATTTCGCCAGTATTAGAGCGTCGTCGTCTGGCCAGACTGACAGCTCCAGACGCCACCTCCTCGCGAGCTATGCTGCCATGTGTCGGTATTCGCGCTTTGTCATCTTATAAACTAGCGCGCGTCCAGCCCGCCTGCCTGTCATCTCGTAAGATTATGGCCACCGCAGACACGACTGGAGCACGGTGGGCTGATGTCGCTCGCCACATAAGAAGTGAGTTAAATACTTTGGGACAGTCGTCAGGCTTGATAATGCCATCCAAGGCACAGCATATACGTCGAGATGACGCGGCAGACGATTTTCAGTTCGCTGAGGTGTGCTATGTCTAGCATTGTTGCTGCGACATCTGCCGAAGGTGTTGTTGTTACTTTTCTTGCTGTATCAGTTTTGGTGCTGTCAGCAACTAAGCAGTTGTTGGATCCATGTCTCCTGGAAAACATGACTCGTGGATATATAAAAATAACCTCGTTGGTTATTTATTCTGTCGTGCCGCCACTGGCGGTACCCAGAAAATCCGTTAGCGTTTTCTAATTTTCTTCCTTGTCCAAAGGCCGTGTGGTCGATAACAAAAACCGAAGAGAGGTACTATTGACACGACCCGACTACCAGTAAGGAGTCGACCGACTAGGAGTCAATGGTCTAATTAGCGGATTACCAAGCCTCCAGACCCATAGCCAGGTGTCGGCGGTTGTAGAGCCGGGATAAACGCGTTGGCGACCTCTGGAGCACATTCGCTTTTTCAAGTGGTCCGTGTGTTATTGTGGCATGAGGCCGGGAATTAGTGAGAAGCACGTACCCAATGGCACTGCTGGAGACGCCTGGCTGGAAGATAGCAAGCGAATAGGCGTGGCAGTAGCGGACGCCGATGTTTAATGCTAACAGAAGACTGAAATCGGTGGTATCTAATAATGATGCGATACTGCAGCGAAACGACTGTTCGAGATTAACGCGCAATTCCGGGTCAAATCCCAGTCTGGCACAAAGTTTCAGATGTCACTACATATTCACTCTATTGCAGGTTCATCAATTGTGAAAGTATGCAACCATATCTTTCCAAGTCACTCGATATTCATTGATTTCCTACCCATCGATGCACTGATCGCAGAGCATTTATCTCATATATATTTCCCGTGATGTGGTAAACCAATGTGCTTCCTCCCCTCCTTTCTCTCACCCTCCCCAGTGATTGTATTTCGACACTAGCTCAGTGATCGCTGCTTCGCTCGTGTAGACTGTATGGCCTGCAGAGATTTTTCTTTTGCTTTTATTTAATCGAATCGCAAAAAATTTTAAGCTTTTCATAATAATTAAGGCCAGATAAGCACGATCTTTCCCGAATGTACTTCGGACCAAAAAGCGTCTCTGGCAGCAGGAGTCCAACGTTTTTGTTAATCATGCCTTTTGCATTCTTGTGGTAATATTTCCAAAGCAACTTCCATCGCCTAACAATTATTTCTTTACATCTAACCGAGAAGCGAAACCCCAGTTTTCATTGATTTAACTATAAAACTTTTTAATGTAGCGAAATATTTTCGTAAGAATTTTCATGCTCTATTGCACACGCCTTACGTACTGAATTTCCAGAAATACTGAAACACGTATTTATTATTTTTAACTGAGAAGTCAAATACCAATTGTCACAGATGTAGCCTTAAAAATTCTTTCGTGGTTGTTTAGTAATTAATTATTTTCAAAATCCTTTCACTCACTATTTTACCCCCTTCAGTGGTTGAATTTTCAAAAATATGAAACAAGTAATTTTTATTTTCGAACTGAGAATAAAATACCAATTCTCGAATTTCTAGCTTCAAAATTCCCTTAATAGCGAGATACATTCAAAAAGCCTTTCATCCGCTATCTCACTCCTTTAGGAGTGAAATTTCGGACAATTCCTTTTTCAATAATGCCTACATTATAGGATCCACACTTCAAGTTTGTATCCTTAACTATTTGGGCTGGGCGATGATGAGTCAGCAAATCATTCTGACCCTGTTTCATCTCGTTAGGGGTAGAACTTCCAAAAACAGTGAAACACGTATTTTTCTTATTTCTGAGGAGCCAAATTTAAATTTTTACAGATTTAGATTTAAAAATGCTTCAAAAATTAAATATTTTGGTAAAGTGTCTCATCCCTATCCAAAACGATTGGAACACGTATTTGTTTATTTTTAACCGAAAACTCAAACATCAGTGTCCGTAGATGTAATTTTAAAAATCCTGTGTTGGTCCTTTAAGAATGACATCCACTATATCATCGCCATTGGGTTAAATTTTTAAACATGATGGAACACGTATTTCCTTATTTCTGACCAACAAACCAAATACTAATTTTCGTAGGTGTAGCTTCAAAGCACTCTTAACACCGACAGTTTTGAAAAATAAGTCCGCCACCCCCTATTTCACCCCCTTAGTGTTGGAATTTCGAAAAATCCCTTCTTACACGACGAATACATTATAAGATCCACACCTTCTCCAGATCTGAAGTTTCTGTCCGTAGGGGTTTGGACTGGCAATGATGAGTCAGTCAGTCAGTCAGCACATTTCATTATTATTATTATTATACAAATTTGGCCGTTAAAGACCGTGAAAACAGATATTTCTTGTTCTTCTGGGAAGTCTTCTTTCTCTCAATCCACACTTCTTTCATTCTTGCGCTGAAGGCGGCTTTTCTCTCTTCAGACCATTTAGTTCCACAAGTCTTCTTAATTTTCACACCGAAACCTGTGAATGAATTCAGTTTTTTTCTAAAAAGGCTTCTGTTAAATATTGTTTCCTGATCTATGTCCATTTCTTTTAGATCTCTTTCTGTGTTGATAAACCATAAATTTTTATTTTTTAGATTTGCCATGTACGAAAATATTTGTTTTCTAAGCCTATTCGGGTTCATCCTCATGATGTGAGCATAAAAGGAGCATCTTCTTTTTCTAATTCCGTCTGTAATTTTGCTGCACTTCATATACACTTCTTTGTTGCTTTTTAGTCTGTATACAGGCTTGCCTTGATCATCTGTTATTTTCCTGTGTCCAAGAATTGTCCTCACAATTCTTCTTTCACGATTTTCTGTCTGTTCTGCGTATGTAAAATTTGCCAGTGTTTCTGATGCATATAATATCTGCGGTCTAATGACAGTCTGGTAGTGTCTGAGTTTAATGTTTTGGATATACATTTTTTTGAATACATTTGTCTGCACTACTGAGTTGCTGTCTCTAGTTTTTGTATTCTAGCCCTGCAGGCTGGATGACCTTTTGCCACAGGCTGAATTAGTTCACCAAGATATTTAAAATGTTTAAATACCTGTATTTTCCCGTATTTCGTAGTTATTTTCTTTGGTGGATTTTTGATATTTGTAATGATTTCTGTCTTTTCAAATGAAATTTGCAAGCCTGCTTTCTCAGCAGTTTCTTTAAGTAATTCTATTTGTTTTGTTGTGTCTTTTTGTGTGTAAGCTAAACAGGCGAGATCGTCAGCGAAGGCAAAACAGTTGGTTTCAATGGCTTTGTAGCACTTCCCTCCAATTTGGACTTTCTCAACTCCATGTTTTTGCGTGAGTTTTCTCCATTCTGCTATGACTTTATCCAGAACACAGTTGAAGAGTACCGGGGACAGCGCATCTCCTTGTCTGACGCCGGTTTTGACCTCGAAATGCCGTGAAATTTCTCCTTGTAATTTTACTTTTGATGTTGTATTTGTTAATGTTTCTTTGATTATGGTGATTGTTGTTTCATCTATTTCATATTCTCGAAGTGCTTTGATGAGTGTGTCCCTATCGATTGAGTCATAAGCTTTTTTGAAATCAATGAATGTTATGAAATATTTCTTGCTCCTTGTAGATAAATAGTTCATTGTTGTTTTGAGGTTAAAAATTTGTTCGGCGCAGGATCCTCCTGGTCTGAAGCCAGCTTGATATACTCCAAGTTTTCCCTCTATAATTGGTGATACACGATTGAGCAGGGCTTTTGACAGAATTTTGTATGGGACTGGGAGAAGCGATATTCCACGATAGTTGTTAACATCCCTTTTGTCACCTTTTTTAAACAAAGGGTGAATTAGGGCAGTTTTCCAGTGACTTGGGATTTTCTTGGTTTCCAATACTTGTTCAAGTTCTTTGTGTAGTGCTTCTACTGATGTTTCTCCCCCAAGCTTGAGCATTTCTGCTCTAATTGTGTTTTCTCCACATGCTTTCCTGTTTTTGAGATTTTTGATTATGTTTGTGATTTCCTCTCGTGTCGGAGGTGTTGAATGTGTTGGTAATGTTTCTGGTTGCGTAAAACTGAGAGTCTGGATGGGTGTTTGGCAGTTTAGGAGTGTATCAAAATATTGAGCCAGGATTTCACAGTTTTCAGTATTGTTGGTGGCGAGAGTCTTATTATTTCTCATAAGGTTTAGGCAAGGGGACTGGTATCCTCGGAGTTTCTGGTTGAATGTTTTGTACCAAGCTGCCGTGTTGCATTTCTTGAAATTCTCTTCGATTGAGTCCAGTTGTTGTTTTTCATATTGTCTCTTGGTGTTGCGAATAGTTTTTGAGGCATTCTTTCTTGCTTGCTTAAATTCATCAAAGTTGATTTCAGTTTTATGTGAGTTCCACTTTTTCCAGGCTTTAAGTCTTTCATGCAGAACTTCATTACAGTTGCTGTCCCACCACGGGTGTCTCGGTTTGCTCTTTTTTGGAAAGGTTGTTTCTGTTGCCTCAATCAAGTTGTTCTGAAATTCTTGGAGGTTTTGTGAAGGGGAGAATGTCTTTAGCTTTTTCTGAAAATCCTTGAGGTTAGAGTTGGACTTAAGGTTGTAATTTCTCAGGGTTGTAAGATCAAAATTTATTTTATTTCTGTTTTTATATTCACCGTTTCTGCTTTTCTGTTTGTTTTGTGGGATTAGTTTAGTTTTTATTTTCGTGAGATAGTGATCGGAGTCGAGGTTTAGAGATTTTCGGACACGTGTGTTCAATATTTCTTTTTCACATTTGGAGGAGATGGCAACGTGATCTATTTGAAATTCTCCGATACTCTTTATCGGAGATACCCAGGTTTTTTGTTTTCTGGGAAGATGTTTAAAACGTGTTGACATTAGCTTGAGTTTAAACTGCTTACAGAGCATAATTAACCTTTCTCCATTTTTGTTGGTTCGTTTGTGTGCGGGAAAGCTGCCGACAAAATCGCGGAATTTCTTTTCTTTTCCAATCTGAGCGTTAAAATCTCCTAGAAGTATTTTTGCATTATTTGTACATCTCAAAGAATGACTTTTAAAACAACTGTAGATTCATCTTACTTGCGCCCCGCTACTTACACGATAGACGTCCAGGCGATAGTGTGGTTTTCACCCAGCGTTTCCAGACAGGTTTTGTATTCTCGAAGGATTTCGTTGGTGGTCTTCTGAATTCTATGAACATAGTTGGAGGCAAGAGGATGTAAACCATGTGCTAAACGATATCTACCGACAACAATTCATTCACTCAGAGATTGTGTAAGCGTGCTAGCAGGGTACAACCACTTAGTTGAAAAATAGGTTGTAACGACCAAATACAACTTCGTTTCCCGACTACCACTTTAGATCTGATTTAAAGAGCTGTAACTACACATTGTACCTGTTAGAAATGAAATGAGAGTACGGCACGGTTGGCCGGAAAGCCCCATTCGCGGAAGTTCGGCCGCCATGTGCAAGTCTTATAGCAGCCGACGCTACAAGGGGTGATTTACCGATGATGAGGATGACCCAACAAAGAGTCCAAGAGCGGAGTAAATCTCCAACCCAGCCGGGAATCGAACCCGGGCCCGTTGCATGGGAGGCAAGCACGTTACCACTCAGCTAAGCAGGCGACCTCTACCTGTTGAAATAGTTAGAAACTCAAATTTGAAAAACGAGTCAGACCAGCCTGTTTCATAACAGAAAAATTATTATTAGCAATCGTAGAGGAAGTTATCAGATCCTCGAACCCGAAAAGAAGTTAACAAGGAATATTTGTTTATGGAAAATGTTTAGAACCACGTTCGTTTTCTGTTGAAACTGTATAATTTCGCCGTAGTGCAGGTATATTTCTGAAATGTATGGAAAAACTCAATAAAGAGTGGGTCACAGTAGACCTCAAAATCTATTACAATCAGCTTAAAATATCTACTATGAGCACGCCTGGAAGAAAGTATTACACATAATAAATTAATTCTTGGAAACATTTGGTAAGTGTTTCTGTTTAAGGTAGTTGAAGACAGACTCGAGGGAAAAGAAAAGTAAAAAACGACCAAGGATGGTTTACATCTGGGAGTAGAACGAAGCAACCTAATCAGCTAATTAGTTTTGTCATGCTCCTCAGCGGGTATCAGTATGTAAAAAAGTTATTAGTTAAACAGCTCGTAATGGGTATTAGCAAGGTGTCACACAGAGTTAAACGCTAGTTGTGTCTGTTTCTGAGAGACACGTACGTTGAAATACGACGAGAGATCGACAAGCGGCCACTAGCAGCCCCCCTCTCGTGCATCGATTGTTGCGCGGAGTCCCATCGGCCGCTATCGCCGACATCGACGAACCCGCCCGGCTCTGGTAACGGCAGCGCTGCAGCTTGCGCTCTTGCTGATTACATCTTAGGGCAACTGCGGCAATCCTCCAGTAGGTAAAAAGTAATATTGCTGAACCTTATAAAAAAAGGGAACATGCGCTCGTATCAGTGTTGATAAGACAGATTCGTATCCACTGTCGACTGTCAGAAACGTAATAACTAATTCGAACACCATATGGACGTATATTACTGAATGTTAAATCGTGTTATGAAAACGAACGTTTATTACCCAAACATATAAACTTACAAACCTACTGCCCAGATTTCAGTGGCATTTCTTTAAAGATCGCATTTCCTGATTGATAACCTAGACATAGGTCAATTTTTATTTCATTCTGCAGCAGTAAACTTTTAATGGGGTTGCTCTAATTCATGGGTACATGCTGGCAATAATTTTTTAATAGGTAATGTGCCAGTGATCTAGGATAAAGTCAAAATGTGCTCTATGCAGTATATCCACAATGATATTGCTACTTCTTCTGCAGAAAGCTTGTCAGACTTTGAAGTACTGGTTTGTCACGGCACAAAAACAAAGTATTTTACTTTGTCAGAAAGACTATCCGTGCTGAACAAAGATAGGGCACTTTAGCGTGTTTCATAATAGGAGTTAGAGACCTAAGTGGCATATAAATGGCTGCTTACTTTTTTGATAATTTTGTAACAGATCTTTTGAAGATTGGTTATTTAGGCAGATATAACTAATGTCGGAATTACAAACACAGACTGTATGTGCATAGTAGAGTAATAATTAATGTATACCTTACTATTTCCAATATTTAAGAGCAACAGTATTCATTTATCTATTATTTGAACAAAACGCATATACAGGTAGCCTTTATGATTGAAACTTCCTGGCAGATTAAAACTGTGTGCCGGACCGAGACTCGAACCCGAGTTCGAGTCTCGGTCCGGCACACAGTTTTAATCTGCTAGGAAGTTTCATATCAACGCACACTCCGCTGTAGAGTGAAATTTCATTCTAGAAACATCTCCCAGTCTGTGGCTAAGTCATGTCTGTGCAATATCCTTTCTTTCAGGAGTGCTAGTTCTGCAAGGTTCGCAGGAGAGCTTCTGTAAACTTTGGAAGGTATGAGACGAGGTACCGGCAGAAGTAGAGCTGTGAGGACGGGGCGTGAGTCGTGCTTGGAATGCTCAGTTGGTAGAGCACTTGCCGGCGGAAGGCAAATGTCCCGAGTTCGAGTCTCGGTCCTGCAAACAGTGTTAATTTGCCGGGAAGTATCATATCAGCGCACACTCCGCTCTAGAGTGAAAATTTCATTCTAGCCTTTATGATTGCCTTAGACAACCACAGCATCTGCTCTGTTGTCCCGCACCTAACCACACTTTCAACAGTGTAGCAGCTCTGTTGAGTTAATGAAAGATAAGCATTTAAATTTAAACTTTTTTGCAGCCTGATAGTCAATGGAACTTAAAGCTTAAAAAAAGATGTACTATACTATGCCTTTAGCCAGTAATCGTGCAATGGACTTACTTGGTCACCTTTCGCATTTTTAATCAGTATTTCTGATAATTGTGCTGATAAAATGTATGTCCAACCTTCAGACAGTAGATGCGTTTCAACGAAAAGAATCAAACTGGCGCAAATAGATGGTGCACGATGAAAAAAGTGTGAAACAAACGTTTTATACAGATTAATTAAAAGCAAGAAGGGGAAAATACAGACACGCAACAAATTTATATTCCAAGTAATTTTAAGTAAACACACACTTTTTCGTAATATCTCGCTTTTAGAGTTCCCCAGGATAACGCGTTCGGAAGCAAAGGGCATAGAAACGAACTCACGAAATCTACTTTTATGTATGTATTCAAAAATAGCGTGAGTAGCATCTTGCGTGAGATATAATACGGAACACCATAATAAAACAGTGCAAGTCAGAGCATTTATGTAATGAATGAACAAGGTAATACTAATACTGACTAACTGGCGAGTCCCACGTGGGCATTGAAGAATATCTACTGAACACAATACTCATTAACTTAGTGAATCATTTCTTACACATAGCAAAAATAAACTCAGACGAGATCCTTGACAACGAAAAAAATCCACAACTGCTTGTCACTCTGTCACGCAAGCTCAGCATGATAAAATACGTATCACCCAAGTATTCCAGCAGTGGTGGCAAGATCTATTGTAGGTTGTGTCTCAGACACGAGTGCGTCCACGAGTTACTATCCACGAGTGTCTGTAACAATGAAACCTTCGTCTACACCTTTGCACCACTTCCTTTGCCTGAGAGCCTAAAATAAACCACTTGATCGGTGCTCACAGATTGTGATCATGCGACTGTCGTTTGTCGTATTGAACCATCTTTGTCCAACAAGAAAGACACATTACGCTCGGGAAGTGTAATATGTAACCGATTAGTGGATAGGTTTCTTATTACCTGTGATAAAAAATATCTTGTTATTCAATGTTACTGAGTCAACCTTAGACAGCAGAGAAACCTTTCAAAGTTAGAGGATTTGGTAACGTAGATTTTATCACCTACCAACAGCAGCAAATAGCTCCTACACCACTACGTTTTTCCAAAATTTACAAAATATGCCTTTGGAAAATATGGTGAGTATCCACTAAATGTAGGATATGCCTTAGGAAATAAAAACGCAAACTTATCGAATTGTGGAAGATAAAGTACGAAGAATGTAGATGGGAATTCTAAGCTGGGCAATATTAACTAAGAATAACGACCCTGTAAAGTAGAAATAATATATCGCAACCACCGATACAATACTGAGCACAGCCACAGAACTTTTGACCAAAATAGAGTGATGAGGTGTTAAAGTCGCTACACTGTAGGATGTGCAGAATGAAAATAAAGAGACACTCATTAAGTCTCCGTACACAAAGCAGTGACCTGAAGACACAAATTACTGAAAATAGCGAGTTCATGTTCAATGGGTACAGACAATGTACAACAGTTTCGTCAAGGAAACATAGCAATTCACAAGGTTAATGAATTTGTTAGTACCACTTGGAGAACGGTATAACATAATTATCTTTATGTGCGACGTTTACAAACATTCAGGGCGTATTGAGGAATTTACATGATAGCATGTGTGAAGCAACGTAGAGGTGAATTTCCAAGCACGTAGAACGAACAACCTTTAATTTTCGAAGAGTTCTACCACAGGGTATTCCGTGGTTTATCTCTGTATATAAAATGAAATGTGCAATTCCGCCATTGCCGGTCCCAAGCCCGGATCCTCATCTTACAAGTGATGAGGGAGGAGGAGGGGGAGGAGTAACAACCTCGTAAAAAAACCTGGGTCCATCTGGCTTAGGGTTACGGGTGAAAACCGGTCAACGGTCTCATAGGCGGATGAGGAATTTTTAACTCCCAACGGCTGAGAGAGCGGAGGAACCAAAAATCTATAACCGCAAGCGCCTGTACCCAGATTGGGAGGCTTGTGGGCAGCGTCTGTTCCTCATGTTAGAGGCGGCTGTTTCAAGAAAACCTTCTAACGCTAACAACGTTAGTCGTATTCCTGGTAGGTTACGCAAGTAATCTCCCCAACTTTGAAGAATTTCAACAGTTGCAATCTTAACGCATGATGGAAATGTCTTTCAATAACGAAACTACCCCAGGTGGCCAATCCACCGTCGGCAACGACGCAAGCAGACCCATGGATTCTGGGGAGTCTGCAACACCATGCAAATCCAACAAGATTAAACCCAGAAAAATCTTCAACATAGCAACTCTCAACATAAACCCCCTTCTCAAAGTGGGAAAACTTAAGCACCTTACAGACCAGTTACACACGGAAGACATACAAATCGTGGCGCTACAAGAAACTCGCTTCACTGATGAAAACACATTTGAATCAAACAAATTCAGAATATTTAAAGGAAAATCTGGAAAAATTGTAATGAAGAAATGCCCTCATCTTGGCACAGCTTTTACTGTAAACACAAAAATTCTGAACTCTGTCGAACATTTTTGGTCAACATAATCGAGAACATCTTTCCTCACTTTTCGATGTGCAAATAAAAAATACACATTAATCAATGTTCACGCTCCCACAAAAATAATGCTAAAAATAGGGAAGAAACAGATGAATTCTGGGAAAACCTTAACGATCATATATCAGAAATTTGTATTTAGACGTTTTGGTTCACAATAAAATGTTTTCAGGAAGCCACTTCTTATTCCACTATATATTAAGGTGCCTTTCTTCCATCCGTCTGTGGAGAAAAGGAAAACTGCTTAGATCAAATCGTTCAAATAGCTATGAGCACTATGGTACTTAACATCTGAAGTCATCAGTCCCCTAGACTTAGAAGTACTTAAACCTAACTAACCTAAGGACAGCACACACATCCATGCCTGAGGCAGCATTCGAACCTGCGACCGTAGCAGCAGCGCGGTTCCGGACTGACGCGCCTAGTACCGCTCGACCACAACGGCCGGTTAAAACTGCATAGATATATCACTTTGTTCGAAATCTTATCAGCGTTGCAACATTTTTAATGCTTGTGCAGAAGCGAGACGTAAGAGGGTGAGGGATAATTAAAAGTTTCAAAAGGAAAGCTACGTCTTCGAATTTTCAAAGTAGTCAACAGTATACTAGGCTTTTGACAACAATGACTGGATTACACTCATTGGAATTCTCAACTTAGCACGTATAAAACAAATACGGAGAATGGTTATTTGCAATTTGTTCAGCAACTAGATTGCAGTCACAAAAATTGAAGGACATAGAAGGGAAGCCATAGTTGAAAAGGGAACCAGTTAAATTTGTAGCCTTTCCGTAATGTTGTGAAATGTGTGCATCCAGCACGCAATAAAGGAAATCTAGTTAAAATTTTGAAAGGAAATTGAAGTTTATGGAGAAGAAATAATCACTTAGAATACACCGACTTATCATGTAAGGAAGCCACTAACACTTAAAGGTTTGCCAATAAGAATGCAGTTCTGTCAAAGACGGCATAGGAATTGGAAGAACAGCTGAACGAATGGATAACAAGAACATCAACAAAACTAAAACAACGGTAAGTACATCAATCAGGCGATGCTGATAGAACCGGATTAGGAATTGAGAAACTAAAAGTAAAGGATGGGTTTTGCTATTTGGGCAGTAAAAACTCATGATAACCAAGTTAGAGAGCATATAAAATGCAGAGTAGCAATGGCAAGAAATTCATTTCTAGAACAAACGTCGTGAAGGGTAAAAATCTTCTTTCTTTATGGGATAGAATTCCAGATCATTTTTATCCTTTTCTTGTAATATTGTTTAGGTTAGTTGCCTGATTCATTGAATCATTCCACTTCAAATTTCTGCTACTAAATGTACCATTAATAAGACTAATTCGTATCATTGTATTCTCCGCCCGTGAATACCGTGATTATCCAAGTGATATACACGGAAATAAATACACCAACTTCAGCTAAATGATTATTAGGTTACTTGATTTAGCGATCACATCATCACATCTATTTCCATATGTCACTATGCTTCCATTCCGCCTGATGTGCCAGTAATCCTACCGTACTGTTGAGGCTTTTGTGGCCACTTATTGACAAATTGCCTGTTGGCTTCTGTCTCTAGTTCTTCGGTCGACGTTTGTTTACTGATTTTTCTGAAGATTATTAATATTATTTACAAACCGATGAAGAATAACAAAGAAATATTGGGAAAGAATAAAAGGGACCCACTTTAAATGTCGTGAATACACCGCATGCCACGCACAAGCAGAAAAGTCTGTGTTGGGATAACTGCCGCGCGGAGTAGCCACGCGGTCTCAGGGGCCTTGCCACGGTTCGCGCGGCTCCCCCCGTCGGAGGTTCGAGTCCTCACATGGGTATGAGCGTGGGTGTTGTTCTTAGCGTGAGTTAAAGTTAGCTTAAGTTGTTTAAGCCTAGGGACCGCTGATATCAGCAGTTTGGTCCCATAGGAACTTTCCAAGAATTTCCAAATTTTTGGAATGACAGGGCACTCAATCAACACCAAGATCACCGAACATTTCAGACTGGGGCAGGTGGAGAAACTGGCCGTAGTGGAGCACGCGCTGTGTGAGAGCGACGACGTAGTGAAATTTGCCGTCACGGAAGTTCTTGCTGTAAAGAAGAGCTATTACACCCACTTGTTCAGAGAAGCTGTAGAAATACACAAACACGAGAGTAGCTCCAACAAGAAAGAAGAAAGCCTCAAGGTGAGCGGATCTCGGATTTCCGTGCTGCAGAGTTTGATCTTTGCAAGTAGCGAGGGGAGAACTGCAACTGAAACACCTTTGGAAAAGTCTTTGGACGCTGGTGCGCCAGGTATATATACGAGTAATTTACGGCCGCGAGCTCTACTCCAGTCCACCAGAAACAGTGCAAGGTGAAGCTTTGACAGTTCCAGCCACTCGCGCTGGTGAAGCGTCAGAAAATTTATCAAAGAAATGCCGAACGAAGAACAGAGACAGAAGCCAACAGACAATTTGTCAATCCTACCGTAACTGGCCAGGCTACTTTATAAAATATATTTTGCTAACATAGGGTAAATTAATATTAAAAGTTAATAACTGAAAGTATATGTACTTTTTTCAAATACATATAGAAGGCCGTTTGTTTGTTTGTTCCTCTATGCAGACTGAATAAAATTTAATTAAACGTCCCAATATTAACAAATATAATAGTGTTTTTTATATTTAATGGTTTAATGAAGGTAGGTTTCAGTATACAGTTTAGTCTAGTGCTTAACGTAATTTTAGTTTGTTTCTTGCAGAAAATAAAGGCGAAACGCGTATGGCACTAAAATTGTGTTTTATTCAATTGCTGTCGGACGGTCCATAAGTGAAAATTATCAATATACCGTAATATGAACGCATGGAGTTCATGTACCATCATAATTCATAAACTGTATGATGTTCAGTTTTATAGAGTCTGGAACAGGACATTGTGACAATATGGAACTTTATTGAATGCATGGAGTTCATGTACCCTCATAATTCATAAATTGTATGATGTTCAGTTTAATAGAGCCGGGAACAGGACATTGTGACAATAAGGAACTTCATGAAAATCTTTATTATATGTCACTCTGTTTTGTAATTCAGAAAATAACTGTTAGAAAACACCATGTTTGTAGTATTGCATGTGGTTTCTACGGTCTTTCATCCACGTAATTAATGTCAGACTGATTCGTATACACTGAGTGACAACCAAAAATTTGACGTTACACAGATTTCAGTCTGTAGTTAAATTTGAAATAATCTCACACATACACATTGCCCTGACTATACAACAAAAGTAAAGTACAGTGAAGACTCAATTAAGTCGGCAAATTGTTGTCGTGAGAGTTTCAGGTAATGGAAAATCAGGGTAACTGAGTGTATGAAAACCGATTTTTGTATTATTAACCCTAGAAAGATAACCTAAGCCGCGCGCATACATGTACCTTTAGGTACGTTGTCATATGGTACCTATCTGAGGTTACAACGTAGAGTTATTGGTTCATTAAATGCCACAAAAACTAACAAAAAGTATTAAAATCAACAAAAATTAGTGTTTATTAAGAGATTAGGGACACATTTTAGTACATACACACTTTAAAAAAAATGCTGAAATACTGCAACGTTATCCATGAAGTATCTAACAAAAGTCAAATATATAGGGTGAGTCACCTAACATTACCGCTGGATATATTTCGTAAATCACATCAAATACTGACGAATCGATTCCACAGACCGAACGTGAGGAGAGGGGCTAGTGTAATTGGTTAATACAAACCATAAAAAAAGCACGGAAATATGTTTTTTAACACAAACCTACGTTTTTTTTTAAATGGAACCCCGTTAGTTTTGTTAGCACACCTGAACATATAAACAAATACATACTCAGTGCCGTTTGTTGCATTGTAAAATGTTAATTACCTGAAGTTGACGCTTGAGTACCACTCCTCCGCTGTTCGATCGTGTGTATCGGAGAGCACCGAATTACGTAGGGATTCAAAGGGAACGGTGATGGACCTTAGGTACAGAAGAGACTGGAACAGCACATTACGTCCACATGCTAACACCTTTTTATTGGTCTTTTTCACTGACGCACATGTACATTACCATGAGGGGTGAGGTACACGCGCACACGTGGTTTCCGTTTTCAATTACGGAGTGGAATAGAGTGTGTCCCAACATGACAGGCCAATAGATGTTCAATGTGGTGGCCACCATTTGCTGCACACAATCGCAATCTCTGGCGTAATGAACGTCGTACACGCCGCAGTACATCTGGTGTAATGTCGCCACAGGCTTCCACAATACGTTGTTTCATATCCTCTGGGGTTGTAGGCACATCACGGTGCACATTCTCTTTAACGTGCCCCACAGAAAAAAGTCCAGGGGTGTAAGATCAGGAGAACGGGCTGGCCAATATATGCGTCCTACACGTCCTATGAAACGCCCGTCGAACATCCTGTCAAGAGTCAGCCTAGTATTAATTGCAGAATGTGCAGGTGCACCATCATGCTGATACCACATACGTCGACGCGTTTCCAGTGGGACATTTTCGAGCAACGTTGGCAGATCATTCTGTAGAAACGCGATGTATGTTGCAGCTGTTTGGGCCCCTGCAATGAAGTGAGGACCAATGAGGTGGTCGCCAATGATTCCGCACCATACATTTGCAGTCCACGGTCGCTGTCGCTCTACCTGTCTGAGCCAGCGAGGATTGTCCACGGACCAGTAATGCATGTTCCGTAGATTCACTGCCCTGTGGTTTGTGAAACCCGCTTCATCGGTAAACAGGTAGAACTGCAACGCATTCTCTGTTAATGCCCATTGACAGAATTGCACTCGATGATTAAAGTCATCACCATGTAATTGCTGATGTATGCGCATGACACTACTTTGACTCAGTCCACCGGCTCTCGCAATGTCCCGTGTACTCATGTGTGGGTTCAAGGCAACAGCAGCTAACACACCATCTGCACCCGCTTCCCCTGTGACGGACCTGTTACGGACACGTTTGCGTGCTACGACCATACCTGTTGCATACAGTTGGCGGTAGATGTTTTGCAATGTGCGGCACGTTGGATGCTCTCTGTGGGGGTACCGTTCTGCATACACCCTGCAGGCTTCAGTTGCATTTCGTCGACACTCGCCATAGATGAGTATCATCTCCGCCTTTTCAGAGTTCGAATACACCTTGGTCACAGTTCCTACAACACTACACTATCACAGACGTCTGGTAATACGGTGTACTACAGTTGGTCTGCGTGCGGAGAAGAATGCAGAATAACAATAGCAGCAAGCGCTACATGCGAACACTGCGACAGCTAGACCAAACCACAACAGTGCACTACAGCCACACACGTAAACAGGGTCGTCATCGTAAACATGTCCCTGCAGATGCTGCTCGCCGACCGTGGCTCGTGTTTGTTACAACACGCAGCTGAACGTCGGAGGTTTCAAGCGTCAACTTTAGGTTACATTATCTCCTGATGTAATTAACATTTTACAATGAAACAAACGGCACTGATTACGTATTTGTTTATATGTTCAGATGTGCTAACAAAACTAACGTGGTTCCATTTAAAAAAAACGTAGGTTTGTGTTAAAAAGCATACTTCCGTGCATTTTTGTATGGTTTATATTAAACAATTACACTAGCCCCTCTCCTCACGTTCGGTCTGTGGAATCGATTCGTCAGTATTTGATGTGGTTTACGAAATATATCCAGCGATAACGTTAGGTGACTCACCCTGTATATAGGAATTGTCATATGATGTAAACAAGTCTTTGTCTTCATTGCTGCTACAACGCGAATTCCTTTTGATTAGAAATTCAACGGTATCACACACTCTTTTTCGAACCATTCGAAAGCTGTTTGCATGGCTTGAAATGCTTCCACATGAGATAATCTCTCATAATTTTCTGCATCTACCGATTTCCCAAGCTTCCACCAATGGTAAGCTCTATATGTTCACTTGCCCTATAGGGTAGTTTCTTGTGCACGTGGTGTTGCCCTTCCGCGGCGTATAGAGGAGCGACCGCTCGCAGTCTGAATTCAGTCCCAGCGAGTTAGTGCAGCAGCTAACTCTCTTGAAAATGACAGCCCGGTGCACCGCGGAAATATTGTATCAAGATGACACCGTAATCCGGCTGCAGACCCGAGTTACTACGCCGTGAAAACCTACGTAATCACATCAGGAGCCTCTGTGGAGAGTAGATGGCTGAACTTGTAAGGAGGTTTCATAAACTTCGTAACAAGAAGGGGAAGCTGCAGAGTGCCTTCGCTTTTTTGCTGAGATGCAACAGTGAAGATACCATACCAAAATTTGCAAGATTTGTTCATTATATTCATACGAAAACGGCCAACAACATTAAGAAATGTGCCAGTTTTGCCTGACTAGGGGAGCGAATTCGTTTTACTCGCAGACAATTGGATCGGATTTCCAAGGATTTGTTTTACTTGCGCTTGGAGGCTGTGTTAAGATGGCGTAAGTCAGATATGACTACAGTAGAATCACTATCAAGTTCTAATTATTCAAGTCTGCTGGTGACTCGGTGTCTTCTTGGTGTTTTTCGTGTTGTTGACTCAAACGAGTTTCTGCTTGTGTTTTATGCTCTGTAGAATCGCTGTGAACATGTGTGTTAGTATCTTGTACGGTTTTAAGATCACCGAAAACTTTTCTGTAGCAATTGTGTATGTATTTTTCTACGTGAGTTACTACATTTTTGCTGATTTCATGTTGCTCGTGAACGAGAGTTTCTCGTATCTGTTCGATCTTTTGTTTTGTTGCTGATTGGTCTCATTTTGCGGTTGGATTGCAAGTGTAGCTCGTTCTTGAGATTGATTACACGCCTCTATGTGCTGACTGGGGCATTAATTAAGTCGTGTTTCTTATTGTTCAAAACATTTGTTAATTTGTAGCTCTATACAGTTACTTTTGTTTGTGTGAGACATTAACTTCGTCACAGAGTTTTTTGTCGGTTGGTTCATCGCGTCACTAATTTGAATGAAACGTTCTTGTTTCTGCTGTGACTTTTTATTGCCATCCATGATTTGCCGAAACATCATCATAAGGCCATTATTCGACAATTGACCATCAGTGTTTAAAGTGTTTTGCGTACACTGTTCAACAGTGTCAGCATTTGACATATCTGCTGAGGTTTGGGTAGTGTCATTTTCATTGGATTCTAAAGTTAAATGATCAGAGTGCAAATTTTGTGCATGGGAAGCATGTGTATCAGAGGCTTCCGCATTTGTGAAATGTGCCGTCTGATTAATTGCGACATTGGTAGGTAAACCCAAATTCCCATAGTTTGACTGTTGTTATTGTAGATGCAATTCCATGAATCTGATGCAACACCAGGGGCGCCGAATTATAAAAAATAGTTGTGGGGGCCATACTAGGGGTCCTGCCCCGGGATATTTTCTACATTTTAGATGAAAAATAGTGAGATTTAAAGATTTTTAAGCATTTTAGAGTCATATGACCAACATTAGGACCCCGAAAACGGGGCTCTCGATAATTCGACACTCCGGGAAACTCGACAAGCCTGACACATTTCTTGGCTTTGAAAAAGGAAACAAAAAAATAAACACACACGGTATTTTCGTAAAAAGCCAATTTAATTTACCGTGATAGTCATGCTTATAGACTATTACAGAGCAGTGAAGATATATCTCTGAAAAGACCGAAATTATATTTAAATAAATCCTAAACTATCGTTAAAAGAATAAAACATAAAATACTGTTGTCACACAGTAATAGCACTTTGAATAATAAGTGAAACAGCTAATTTAAGCTTGCTTTGAATAAGGCTCAGCGTTGATGAAATAAAAACAATACCTCAAAGTTAATGCTTTAACACAATTAATATGACTAATGCAGTATGCCCAAACTTTCAGTCAAAAAGTATGTAAATAGCGGGTTTAATTTGATCTTACACCCTAAAAAATTTAAGTATTTGAAAACAACTAATACAGTGCTATAGTAATATAGTAATACAGTACTAAACTAGTACTAGTATTTCGAAACTGAAAATTTAGCATTATGTATGTATTTAATTCTCTGTTTCATAAAAGGATTTTTAATATTGCTCTAAATACCATTATTAGGGATAGAGTGTCTTTAGAAAGGTGCAAATGGCGACCATCTGACTGCATTACTGAATATGAAGTCGTTGATGACTGGTCAGATATCCAATTCATCCTAAACATCTCGGTGGGCATGAAGAGCAGCCAAGCTGTTCAGTCGCTTCTGTCCCATTGTTGATTGGAGATACGACTTCAGACGTCTAAGGGCTCTAAATGATCGTTCTGCTGTTGTGGTCGTGATTGGAACTACTCGGAGAAGCTTAATGCACTTCACTAATTCACTACTTCACATAACTTTTCTCCAGCTGCAGGATCTTGTGTAATGTACTTTCTTATGTCACGCATGTTTTTTAAGACCAGTTGTTTTTTATTAGCTGTATCGGCTAACATATTCAAGTGTAAGCGCAGTCTCTCAATGTCTAGGTCAGATTTGAAAAACTCAGTTGATTTTTCCAAATTTGTTTCACGTCTGTTTACTAAAAGCATGCACTCTTGTTCAACTGCAGTGTCCTGTGTGAGTCCAGTTGAAGCAAACCGCTCACTAATGTCAGATTGCACTGTTTCACAAACTTCTACGCAAATAGCTTTGAAGAAATCCTTTGGGGTTTTCAAAGTGTGTGGTGAGCTGACTTCGTTGTTTTCATACTTCTTTGGTATACTTCGATTCCAAGGAAGCGAAGGATCATCAACTTGTGAAAGGTTTTTCTATTAGACACAATTCCCAAAAGTGTTCAAAACTATCACGCTTTCCATTCAATATACAAATCAAGCCCTCATATATTTTTTCCACATCAGCAACACTTAGATGAGGGTACTGAATTTTTTCATTGGCATCCTCTACTGGGTTCACTGAATGGCAATAAAGGCGTAAAAAGAAATAAGTCTTGAATTGTAACATTGACTCGGTAGCCTGCACATTTGTGACTTGCGTCTTTTTTGTCCTTTGCAGAAAATGTTTCAAAAAACTCTAGAAGTTCTTCAGAGTTTTTCAATATTCACAAGACACTAGTAGCCGCATAGTCCATCGAGTCAAGCGATGGGGTCGTACACCAGTTTGGTAGTTGGCGCTCTCACAGCTTATGCTTCTGAAAAGTCTCATCCTTTTGTTGGATTCCCTTCCGGTATTAATTAAGTCCTTGGCTAAAGCCATAATATACCTCATATATGTAAGATTGCGGAGACTGTCTGCAACTGCCAAGTCTAAAACGTGAGCAGTCCAGGGCACATAACATGCTTTTGGTTGTATATCGAAAACTCTTTTTTAGTCCTGTGAACTTACCTCTCATATTCGAGGCACCATCGTAGCACTGTCCTCTTAAGTTATCCATTGACAAATCAAGACGAGCAAAAACGTCTTTTAAAAAACTAAAGAGAGTTTGTGTTCAGTGTTGAGGGTCTCGTATAAACCAATAAATTCTTTGTTGATGGTTAGGGAATCATCGACAGTACGAGTACAAAATGACATTTGTTCGTGAATCGAAGAATCACTTGTTTCGTCAACCATAATCGAAAAATGTTCAGTCTTCTAGATTGAAGCCAATACCTTTCTCAACACAGACTTTCCTAGTAGATCAATGATCTCGTTTTGAATATCGTGTGCGGTCCACTTATACCCCGAACGCCCTAACCAATCTTTAAACTCCAGTATGTCATTCTTTCGGAGATCCAACAATTGAAAAAAATTCAATTCTCATCTTCGTGCCCACTAATTGCTAGTCCTTGTCGGCGTAGAAATTGCACGGTAGTGAAAACTGTATCAAGAGCTGAATTTCCTTCCTTCTAACTGTTCATTCAATTGGGAGGCCACACTTCGTCATGGACTGTGCGGCTGGTCCCGGCGAAGGTTCGAGTCCTCCCTCGGGCATGGGTGTGTGTGTTTGTCCTTAGGATAATTTAGATTAAGTAGTGTTTAAGCTTAGGGAGTGATGACTTTAGCAGTTAAGTCCCATAAGATTTCACACACATTTGAACATTTTTTTTGCCACACTTAGGTTAGTGATAGAATTTAGTTTCAGAACACCTTCTTTATGCGTAAACGTCTTTTCATGAAGACGGAATTTTTCCAAAATGTGTTTCCAGTTAGAAAACTCTACGGAAGTGAATGCTTCTTCTTTTTTTGAAGAAAATTGTAATAGATTTTGGGCATCTGCCTCTTTGCTGATTTTTCAAAAAAAATTTCCTGTAGATGCTTCACATTCTAGTCATGTATACTTAATCAACAAAGACTTCTGATATGATATTCCCTTACTGGATTGTCGATATTTCGGCTATGAACGGTCCTCGCCTGAAGACGACGAAGCAATTGACGACACAATAGTTGTTGGAGGTTGACTTGCAGTATCATCAACTTCCAAGCGCGCCTTTTTGGCAACGAATTTATCCACTGCAAACTTAATTCACAATACATGAAGAAACCAAAGCAAACGAATAAAATATAGTCACATAAAATAGTCTACTAGACACTAAAGTCAGAACACTAAACACGTCTGCAGTATGCACTGAACGAAACTATCTACACTGAATGACTGAGACAGCAAAGTGGGCTTTATATAACCGCGACGTCGTGATGTTTCTAAGCGTGAAGGTGACTCAAGGCGGAGGGTTCCAGGCACTTCTTCTCCAGTCATTTTGATGTAGCCACGGCCGCAGAGCTGGCCCACCGGCGTCAGAATTTACCCAAAGGTTCGCGCACCGGGACAAATTCTAAGTTTGCCTGCAGCACCGTAACACTATCTTGATTCACACCACTCATTTTCGGTTAATCTGCTTACTACTGTGATAATCATTTGGTTTAACTCAATACTGAATCTATTTTGACAGATAACTATTGTCAAACAAGGAAAATAAAATATTTCAACATAATTTTATGGTTTTACAAAGCATAATATAACCAATAACGTTCTTGAATTATTGGAGGGCTCTGCCCCCCCTAAACGAATTTTTGAGGGGGCTACATTATTGTGCTTCACTGTTGATTTGAAATTGGCCATGGTAATAAAACAAAACTTCGTAAGTTTGAAAATAATGGTCCCTGTGCATAATGAATTCTGTCCCGGAAATAATAAAACTTCTTACCATTATCTAGGCAATGGCAACGCTCTTCACACTGCTCTCTGTTAGTACATTAAATTTTATAGTTAGCAAACAGCTGTTGTGCAGGACTGTTGCTTAGCATACATTTTAATCAAATTTAGTATGACCGAGACAATAACTTCATCAGAAAAATAGTTAATCAGAAGTGACATGGGTCTATCAACTAGCATTGACTTGGGATAAGTAACAATATGGGACTAACTTTAAAACTTGTATTTTGACTCTTTGAAAACTAAAAATGCTCACAATTAACACACTCAATAAACTGATTATACATTAACAATTAGCTTTACAAAATCATTGGATGTGAGTGTTGTACATTGTCTCATCCGTCACTTACGAATACACACGTAGCATTAGTAACAAAATAACTTTCTTTACTTTAATGATTTCCAACTGTTGAGATTCCTTTTACAGTTAGTAAACATCATAGTATCCTGCAAATAAGAAAATCATTACTGTTGTAGCGAGTAAGTATATATCCAGCACACATCAGGTACAACACGTCTTAACACTTGAGAGTCCTCCGTACACCTCTCGATCTGAAGTTACTTAAACACATTAACCATAACTCCCTGAATCAGCGATCGCTGTTGAGCAGCGAAGTTACTATACAATCGATACTACATTTGATCATCTCTGATTCAATATAATATTTTCTTACAAAACTTGAATTAACTAGTGTCCTTAAATACGATCTCGGTAATGGATAAAGATACTGAAAAAAGTTTTATTGTGCCCCGAGAACACCTTCAGAATGCACGGCAAAAATTTCAAACGTTTGCCGTGAACAAACATTATGGAAGTAGCCAACTCCGCAACTGATACTTTTGGTACCCAAAAATTCATGATTTCTGGGGTTTTTGCAGAAACTGATTAAAAAATAGTGCTTTTATGAGCCACCTAAGGCCAACCAACGGATTTGGTCAATCTGCATGGGCTAGAGGAAGTGTGTAATGATAAGATTTTCGTACTGTAATTTGGGATAGCTATAGTACGGTCATTCTTCCGATAGTTATACTAATCTACATCTACATGATTACTCTGAAATTCACATTTAAGTGCTTGGCAGAGGGTTCATCGAACCACAGTCACACTATCTCCCTACCATTCCACTCCCGAACAGTGCGCGGGAAAAACGAACACCTAAACCTTTCTGTTCGAGCTCTGATTTCTCTTATTTTATTTTGATGATATTTCGTACCTATGTAGGTTGGGCTCAACAAAATATTTTCGCATTCGGAAGAGAAAGTTGGTCACTGAAATTTCGTAAATAGATCTCGCCGCGACAAAAAACGTCTTTGCTGTAGTGACTTCCATCCCAACTCGCGTATCATATCTGCCACACTCTCTCCCCTATTACGTGATAATACAAAACGAGCAGCCCTTTTTTGCACCCTTTCGATGTCCTCCGTCAATCCCACCTGGTAAGGATCGCACACCGCGCAGCAATATTCTAACAGAGGACGAACGAGTGTAGTGTAAGCAGTCTCTTTAGTGGACTTGTTGCATCTTCTAAGTGTCCTGCCAATGAAACGCAACCTTTGGATCGCCTTCCCCTCAATATTATCTGTGTGGTCTTTCCAACTGAAGTTGTTCGTAATTTTAACACCCAGGTGCTTAGTTGAACTGACAGCCTTGAGAATTGTACTGTTTATCGAGTAATCGAATTCCAACGGATTTCTTTTGGAACTCATGTCGATCACCTCACACTTTTCATTTTTTAGCGTCAACTGCCACCTGCCACACCATACAGCAATCTTTTCTAAATCGCTTTGCAACTGGTATTGGTCTTCGGATGACCGTACTAGACGGTGAATTACAGCATCATCTGCGAAGAACCGAAGAGAACTGCTCAGATTATCACCGAGGTCATTTATATAGATCAGGAACAGCAGAGGTCCCAGGACGCTTCCCTGTGGAACACCTGATATCACATCAGTTTTACTCGATGATTTGCCGTCTATTACTACGAACTGCGACCTTCCTGACAGGAAATCACGAATCCAGTCGCACAACTGAGACGATACCCCATAGGCCCGCAGTTTGATTAGAAGTCGCTTGTGAGGAACGGTGTCAAAAGCTTTCCGGAAATCTGGAAACACGGAATCAACTTGAGATCCCCTGTCGGAAGCGGACATTACTTCGTCCGAATAAAGAGCTAGCTGCGTTGCACAAGAACGATGTTTTCTGAAACCATGCTGATTACGTATCAATAGATCGTTCCAAATGGTTCAAATGGCTCTGAGCACTATGGGACTTAACATCTATGGTCATCAGTCCCCTAGAACTTAGAACTACTTAAACCTAGCTAACCTAAGGACATCACACAACACCCAGTCATCACGAGGCAGAGAAAATCCCTGACCCCACCGGGCATCGAACCCGGGAACCCGGGAAGATCGTTCCCTTCGTGGTGATTCATAATGTTTGAATACAGTATATGCTCCAAAACCCTACTCCAAACCGACGTCAATGATATAGGTCTGTAGTTCGATGGATTACTCCTACAACCCTTCTTAACCCCTGGTGCGACCTGCGTAATTTTCCAATCTGCAGATACAGATCTATCGGTGAGCGAGCGGTTGTATATGATAGCTAAGTAGGGAGCTATTGTATCAGTGTAATCTGAAAGGAACCTAATCGGTATACAATCTGGACCTGAAGACTTGCCCGTATCAAGGGATTTGAGTTGCTCCGCAACCCCTAAGGCATCTACTTCTAAGAAACTCATGCTAGCAGCTGTTCGTGCTTCAAATTCTGGAATATTACATTTGTCTTCCCTGCTGAAGGAATTTCGGAAAACTGCGTTCAATAACTCCGCTTTAGTGGCACAGTCATCGCTAACAGTACCATCGGCACTGCGCAGCGAAGGTATTGACTGCGTCTTGCCGCTTGTGTACTTTACATACGGCCAGAATTTCTTCAGATTTTCTACCAAATTTCGAGACAATGTTTCGTTGTGGAACCTATTAAAGGCATCTCGCATTGAAGCCAAACTTCGCGCGTCTGTAAATTTTAGCCAATCTTCGGGATTTCGCGTTCTTCTGAACTTCGCATGCTTTTTCCGTTGCCTCTGCAACAGCGTTCGGACCTGTTTTGTGTACCATGGGGGATCAGTTCCATCTCTTACCAATTTATGAGGTATGAATCTCTCAGTTGCTGTTGCTACTGTATCTTTGAATTTGAGCCACATCTCGTCTACATTTGCATAGTCAGTTCGGAAGGAATGGAGATTGTCTCTTAGGAAGGCTTCTAGTGACACTTTATCCGCTTTTTTAAATAAAATTATTTTGCGTTTGTTTCTGGTGGACTTCGAAGAAACAGTATTGAGCCTAGTTACAACGTCCTTGTGATCACCAATCCCTGTATCAGTCATGATACTCTCTATTAGCTCTGGACTGTTTGTGGCTAAGAGGTCGCTAGGCTAAGCGCTAGCCAAAACATTTGACTCCTTGTTTCTGTGGTCAATAGAATCTGAAGGGGCGGCTTGTAGGAGCATGTTGGTACCATGCGCTGTCGTGTACAGACCGACTAGTGTGTCAATTTCATTTTTATAAAAAACCCAGGACATTTGGGAGAAACCTGGGACTGTTAGGAAAAAATGAGTCACAAATTTTACTGACAAAATTTAATGGACATAGAAGCTTACTTTTGCATCATGCACTTAGATGATCCCAATAGACTTTCCATTATTATTCTGCTGAACTCACACAGTATTTTCCTCTTTTATGTATTTTATCGAGAAATTTATCTTAGTTTGAATTCTAATGCGATGTTTCTTTGTGTTTACGTGATGCTCAGTGTCAAATCTTGAACGCTCTCTAATAGCAATGTTTGATTTTCACAATTTACATTCTACAGATTCTCCACTGTCAGCAGTAAAGGTAAACTTACTTCTAATATTGCCGTTAAAATTACGCTTTCGTTTTAGCGTGATGGATAGTTAACTTGTATCGCTAGGCCCTACCAACAGCAGAAAACATTAACAGTAAATAAAGTAAGATTCTAGAGCAAGTGGTACAACTGTCGCTTCCTAGAGTGTGTACTTGCACAATGCGCAATAAATTGCAGATCAAACATTCGGTAGCGTAAAATACCTCAGCGAAACGAAATCAAAGAAACGGGACATATGGGCTTCCTTAGAGAGACAGACAGACAAACAGAGAGAGAGAGAGAGAGAGAGAGAGAAACACTCTCTAGGGAAAATGGGACGAGTGAACACCCTAATTTAGACCCTTCATTTTGTAATCGGCTACGATACGGAATCCAACAATATGCCAACAATAAGCCAAATGAACAGAAAGTAATTGAGATCGCAATCAGTATACTGCGATTGTGTTGATATATTTATAGCTGCTGATGGTGATACATATCGCCAACACTCTACGGCATGATAATTTATTCCGTTCGTTGGCTCTTTCAGAGCTACAACTATGCCTGTACTTTTAGCATGTACTTTTAGCTAACGCCTCTGTGCTTTAAAGTTCGAATAAGAAACACCGCTAGTTACCTTTAACGTAATTTGATACACCGCTGCCCCCCCCCCCCACCCCCCACTCTGCTCTTGACACCCTCCTCCCTCCAGGGGATGTGCAACAATAAATCTCCAAAGCGCCGTGGGGAGCTAGTTGGGAAGATATCACGTGAAGTAATTCTTCAAACCCACTTGCGACCTGGTGTTAGACAGTGTCGTGAGTTTTCGTAGTGTGGCAGTGAGTCACATAGCACACTGCCAGTCTGTTTCGGATTAAAAATAATTATTCTCTATTTGACGTAGTAAAGGGTACAATAATCAGTCGCAAATACAGTTTGTTGTATATCTAGATTTCGGCCTTTGTGTGGTCATCTCATGTGCAGAAAATGCAAGTTAAATCGTTATAGCCACTTGTGTATACACATGGTCCCAGGTGGAATATTCATGTCAATGACTGAGTCCACACTGTGTGAACTTCGAATTTGCTAGTAATCATTACCACTGCTACAAAATCGAAAATATTTTGGAAGTCCATAGTAAACGATGATTTGATGTCTGTCATTTCGAAGGATTTGTGGAGAGTGACTTGTAGTGCCCTCTTCAGAGAAGGCGTCACAAAACTATGTAGGCACAACAATATATTTAGTTCAGTATCCGACTCTGGATCAGAGTCAAATGTAATGACATCGTCAAGGTACGAAATATCTAAGATAGGCTGAATTTTCTACGGCTATTTTCTTGTGATAGGATATTACCCTCTAATATCCATTACAATATCTTGTAGATATATTTTCACATTGTGGTCCTCACATTTTGTCTGTATTTTAATAATCGTTTTTGAAAGATATTATTAAGTACGGTACACGAATACAAAATTAAGAGATATGCTATGTACGTGGTCACCTGTTGGAGTTGCGGCAGCGTGACAAGGTAGGGAAAGCAAGCAAGTGGATCAAAGACGGCCGACCGGTGTGGCCGAGTGGTTCTAGGAGCTTCAGTCCGGAACCGCGCTGCTGCTGCGGCCGCAGGTTCGAATCCTGCCTCGGGCATGGATATGTGTGATGCCCTTAGATTAGTTAGGTTTAAGTCTATGGGACTGATGACCTCAGATATTAAGTCCCATAGTGCTTAAAGCCATTTGAACCACTTTTTTTAATCAAAGACGGATGGGAAATCATTTTAGCTACAACACGGTTCACAAACGGGGAAATCTACTGACATAAGAGATTGTGACTAAAAAAGGTGATATTATTATCCGTAATCTGTGAACTAGTTTTTCGAAAATGGCGTAGCTAGTCGAATATTCACATGCTGTAGTGAGCATCCATAGAAAGTGTTAGAACGACAGTGAAACTACCATTGGGCAGAAGAGGCTGGACGTCCTCGACTCTTCAGTGAACGTGGGTTTAGGAGGCTTGCCTGCTCTATAAGGCAGGGAAGGTGGCGATCTGTGAAATCTTTGCCGCAAGGGCACAATCCTGGTGCTCCCATAAGAGTTTCGGGGCACGCCGTTTAACATGGGGCTCCGCAGCAGACTGTTCACATGTTGCCTCTACGACATAATCAGTTACGATTGCACTGGCCACGGGATCGTCGAGACTGGACCAAGGATCAATGGAAATGCGTCGCCTCGTTGGACGAATCACCTTTTTCCTGCACCAGGTCGATGGGTCGTCATCCAAGCCGACTGCGGTTCGAAATATGCAACTCGTTAAGTACGCCGGCTGGTGACAGCCGTATTACACTATGGGAGACACTCTGCTGCCCTCGCATCGGACCCGTGGTTCTAATCGAAGACACGCTGACAGCTGTGGACCACGTGCATTTCTTTACGCCTGATGTCTTTCCCGCCGGCGATGTCATCTTCCATTGGGCACGAAATGTGAATGCAGTGGAAGCCATGAGGGTGGTTATCAAATGGTTCAAATGGCTCTGAGCACTATGAGACTCAACATCTGTGGTCATTAGTCCCCTAGAACTTAGAACTACTTAAACCTAACTAACCTAAGGACATCACACACATCCATGCCCGAGGCAGGATTCGAACCTGGGACCTTAGCGGTCACGCTGTTCCAGACTGACGCTCCAAGAACCGCACGGCCACACCGGCCGGCGGTGGTTATCAGTCACCATCACCGCGTACGCAGATTATCAGTCCACTATTTAAGGAAATTACATGACTTGTGCGTGGACGTCTGGTGCGACGTACCTCGAAAAACCAACCAACAAACTGTCGAATCTATAAAATGGTAAGTCGGTGATGTTTTGTGCACCAAAGTTGGACCAACAAGTTGTTATGCAGATGAAAGTAATATTTTTGTCTTGTCAGGGTAGATATTGTGTTACATTGTAGAAAAGGGCCGGCCGCGGTGGTCTAGCGGTTCTGGCGCTGCAGTCCGGAACCGCGGGACTGCTACGGTCGCAGGTTCGAATCCTGCCTCGGGCATGGGTGTGTGTGATGTCCTTAGGTTAGTTAGGTTTAAGTAGTTCTAAGTTCTAGGGGATTTATGACCTAAGATGTTGAGTCCCATAGTGCTCAGAGCCATTTGAACCATTTTTTTTTGTAGAAAAGGAAAATGTAACGTTGGGTAATTTATGATGCCTACGGAAATGCATTTATGAACAAAACAAGATGACTAAATAAGTAATGTTCGCAGTGAAGTACGAAGTTTCACTTAATTGTAATTTACAAAATACAGTAATTCTTTGTTACGGAAGCTAGAAGAACTATTTAAGTCTCCAGTGTCGCTTTGTGTTAAACATGACGTTCGAAAAACTCTAGAATGAAGCAGAGACAAGGCTAGGCCTCAGTTACGTCAGGTATGGACATGTAAACATTTCTAGATGGTGTCAGTAAGTGAACATAAATTGTAAGCCGTCCGATTTCACTGACACAGTTATTTATGTACTTATATATCCCCCTAATGTACAGTGAATTTACGCCATTCTACATTCATCCGCAAGAAATTATGTTTCAGAAGTATTCGTAAACAGAGAAAGTAGTTATGGTTCCTTTTCCCGCTTCAGAAGAAAATTGTCTACCGAAAAGTGGTAAAAGGATCTGTTAACATGAAAAATAATGTTCCAGGGCTCAGAGAGTGATCACTATTTTCTAATAATTTACGATCTTTTGTTGGCAGCCACAACACACAATGATGTAGCTGTCCAAAATTTCTATAATGCTGCAGCACACTTCCAGAATACTTAGTTGTACGTAAGTCTCAGTTAGGAGAAAACTAATAGCTTGTTTTTAATTTAAAAGAGAAACAAGTGGTATACTAAGCGAAGAATCTTCCGTCGCATCACTTAATAGTGATGGGTACATTGACAAAAATCACAATTTTACTTATTATTCGAAGAGCAATCTAAATCAGTAATCCAATTCTTGCTGTACGCATTCCTCTTCTTCCTCACCAGTGTCCGTTTCATGGGTCCATATCTCTGTTTCCAGACCTGTTCGATGTTCTGAAGAATTATTGTATTTCATGTAACCTAAGGACACTTTCTGAATTTTGTACCTAAAGAAATTCCTATCACATGGGTCTATTATGTTAATGTTTGCTTCTTTGATGTCATTTAATAATGTAAATAATACTGGTCGTCCTTTCAGCTTCATAATTGTGTTAATGATTTACTTTATCAGTCTACCTCTGTCCATTGTAGCCCATTGTGGGTATTACGCTGCTAAGATCTTCGTAGATTTCTTGGTTAGGTCGTGGTCTCTTGTATTCTGTTTATCTTGTACTTCGGCTAAGTATATTTCTAACAGTCTTCTTTCTGTTCCCGTAATTTGGTTTATACCAGCTTTCCACACAAGTGCTACTGTTCGGGCACTATACAGACCGTTAGGTCTCACTATCGTATTATAAAGTTTAATTTTGTTGTCCCACGACACAGCTTTTTTCTTGTATATGTCTTTGTTGGTCTGGACAGCAGTATTCATCCAATTTGTTCTTATCTCTACACAATGCTCTTACTTTTTTAATGCTTAACCACTCACCCAAGTATTTGAATGAACTGAGTCTCTCGATTGTACAAGCTGTCATATAGTCGCGAATAAAACAGTGACCCAGAAAGTATAGTACAATTTTACTGGTGAATAATTTTGGTGTATTCTACCACTCCTCTGCTGCATATTTTTGGAGCACTAGCAATGACGTCATTTGTGGCGCAGGTTTTGTTACGAAGATAAACTAAAACCAGTGACTATATGATCTTCTTTTCTTATCTAAGAGTTAAATCTGTATCGGCACTTCTTTTTTTTTATATGGCGTAAGCTATTTCAAATTTCCAATCCATTTTAACTGTTCACTGTTCCTTACTTGCTATATGATCATAATACAGAGCGTTCTGCGCTTAGACGTAACTGTTCTACCGCAGTTACCGAAGGTAGTATCTCATACATTAACACTTACACGTGGAGAGTATGTGGATCAGTTGTCATAGGCTTCGTTTGGATGGAGTACAAATTTATAATTGCTATGTTGCTTGTAGGGGACGCGTATCACTCACATGTGTTATCAAAGACTGTTTTTCTAGCACGAAGCATGAGCCAGTATTGTGAAAGAGACATACAAATTGGTTTGATTTTCGACCTTTTATACCGGTGTTAGTTTTGATCCTCATTAATAACTTTTTCGCTTTTTTTAGCTTGTTAAATAGCAACATGCACAATCTGAGCCTTAGATCTAGCTGACAGAGCACTTCGTTAGGAGAGGAACGCACCGTCAATTTCTGTAATACACTGAGACGACAAAAGCCATGGGATACTTCATAATATCGTGTCGGGCTTTCTTTTGCCCGGGGTAGTGCAACATTTCGACGTGGCATGGACTCAACGAGTCACTGGAGGTCCCCTTCAGAAAGATTGAGCCATTCTGACTCTCTAGCTGTCCATAAGTGCGAAAGAGTTTCCGGTGCATGAATTCGTGCACGAGTTGACCTCTCGATTATGTTCAGTGACTGCTCGATGGAATTTATGTCGGGCAAACTGGGTGGCCAAATCATTCGCTCGAACTCTCCAGACTTTTCTTGAAACCAGTGGCGATCAATTTTGGCCCTATGATAGGGATCACTGTCGTTCACAAAAATTCCATCGTACTTTGGGAACGGTGTCTCAATGAACCGCTGCAAGCAGCCGAACATAAGCAT
Source organism: Schistocerca piceifrons (assembly GCF_021461385.2). Lineage (NCBI taxonomy): Eukaryota > Metazoa > Arthropoda > Insecta > Orthoptera > Acrididae > Schistocerca > Schistocerca piceifrons. Next base: position 631,392,963 of record NC_060140.1, read on the forward strand.
TTCCAGTCAATGATCGGTTCAGTGGGACCAGACGACCCAGTCCATTCCTTGTAAACACAGCTACACAATTATGGTGCCACCACAAGCTTGCACAGTGCCTTGTTCAACTTGTTCCATGGCTTTGTGCAGCCTGCGCCTCACACGAAACCTACCAGCAGCTATCACCAACTGAAATTGAGACTTATCTGAACAGGTAACGATTTTCCAGTCGTCGAGGGGCCAACCGATATTGTCTGAGCCCAGCAAAGGTGCTGCAGACGATGTCATGCTGTTAGCAAAGGCAATCGCCTCGTCATCTGCTGCCATAGCCCATTAATGCCTAATTTCGCCTCACTATCCTAACGGATATTTTTGTCGTAAGTCCAGCATTGACTTCTGCGGTTATTTCAAGCAGTGTTGCTTGTCTGTTAGCACTGACAACGCTAAACAAATGCCGCTGCTCGCGGTCATTAAGTGAAGGCCCTCGGCCAGTGCGTTGACCATGGTGAGAGACAACGCCTGAAGCTTGGTTTTCTCGGCACAATCTTAACACTGCGCGTCTAGGAATATTCAATTCGCTTAGTTTCCAAAATGAAAGTTCCAATGCCTCTACCTCCAACTACCATTTTGCGTTCAAAGTCTTTATAACCGTTGTGCGGCGATAATCAAGTTGGAAACATTTTACATGTATCATATGAATACAAATGACACCTCCGCCAGGGCACTGTCTTTTCATACCTTATGTACGCGATACTACCGCTAGCTGTAAATACACATGTCGCCTTGGTTCAAATGGCTCTATGGGACTTAACATCTGAGGTCATCAGTCCCTAGACTTAGAACTACTTAAACCTAACCAACCTAAGGACAGCAAACACATCCATGCCCAAGGCAGGATTCCAACCTGCGACCGTAGCAGCAGTGCTGTTCCGGACTGAAACGCCTAGAACCGCTCGGTCACAGACATATCGCTATCACATGACTTTTGTCACCTTAGCGTATGTACAGTCTTGAACACAGAACCTTGCCTCTGGCCGGCCGACTGAGAGACTAACACGGGGTCACATGGCCATCAGTTCCTTGTAATTTTTCATATTTGTGTTACATGAAGTTCAGAATTCAAGTATCAGTATTCTGAATAAGTTCGACGCAACTTTGAAAAATTCTCAATAAAATACGTTCTGAAGTTCTTCGAGAAACTATAATTCATTATCGTTTCGACTATTTGAAGTGGTTTGCATGATTCTACCACTAGCGCTCTGGATAGGCAGTCACTGACTGGAAACTCATTTCAGTCAGTTTTTTCGGTTCCTTTCACTCAGTGCCAGTACCTATGACACATGAATATAAAGCTAATTATCATACATCTAATTATCTTTATTTATAACAACTGGATGTGAGTCGAAGGGAAATACATTAGAGAACGCCTCTATATGGAGTAACGGTAGTAGTTACCTGCATGAGTTTGCAAACTTTGCAGTGCACACTTTATTATTAATTCACAATGTTGACGAAGGTTGCTGAAACCGAGATGTAGTTCCACTGGACCGATGCTTAAGTAGTTAGTTACATGTACCACAGATCATTTGAATGATTTTCTTATCAAAAAGACGTGCAATCTGTCAGTTTACGGTATATGTATACATGATTAGTGTTAATTTTAATGGGCACTACACTTAAAAAAAAAAACTTTTTTTACAGTGGCAGAATTATCTACGTAGCTGGCCACAGACGCTAGAGCACTAAAGATTTTGGCGAACTGCACAACGATAGGAAGGAATGCAACTTCTTTCGCAAGGGATCGTTGTGGCTTTAGTAGATAGTGTTTTGCGACACTGTGCGTGAAAATCCTGTAATGGTTCAATGGTTCAAATGGCTCTGAGCACTATGGGACTTAACATCTGTGGTCATCAGTCCCCTAGAACTTAGAACTACTTAAACCTAACTAACCTAAGGACATCACACACATCCATTCCCGAGGCAGGATTCGAACCTGCGACCGTAGCGGTCACGCGGTTCCAAACTGAAGCGCCTAGAACCGCACGGCCACACCGGCCGGCTCCTGTAATGCGACGAAGGAAAAATTGTAGCGTCCGACATGGGGCCATGGAAATTTACGTGGTTCATCGACGGCGCAAGATGTTGAAGACTCCCTACGCTTATGCGTGGGAGGCACCCTTTTGTATTACGAGCAAGACCTGACAGAAAATAATTTTGTCCACCAACACCATAGGCGTGAAGAATGAATGCTAATAGCGGAAAATTTATGTCTGTTATATATTAAAAACTTTGCCCAAAAAATTGTAACTTATAGCGAGATAATTAACTTCAATGAACAGGACGCAAAAAACGTTGTCGCCCAACCCACATCTTATCATGAAGATTCTATAATATTGGTAATTGTGAATTTATTTTTGAGAAAGGAAAACGATGGAATTTTGCGTGCAATATGTAGTTAGGAATAAATACAGCTGCAGTCTTCATAAAGCATGATAATTAGAAATACGTTAATTGGCATATATAAGTTGGTCAGAAAAAGTCTGAAAACATGCAAATGGTATGCAGGGTAGACTGTGCTAAGACATAATTTTCAGTAAAAATTATCATTTAGTTGCACCGTTTCCAAGTTGATTAGCTATTAGTCAATCAGTCCGTTGCGAGCGCAAATTCAGATGATCCGCCAGAGGCGGTGTCGACAAATGTGTTCTTCGCTTAATTTCCTACCACCGAACAAAATTGCGATACAAAAATTGGACTTCGGGCGGTGGTAAGGATCGAACCCGAGCCAAAGGCTGAGCAGTTTGGTGCGCTGTCATCTGCAATAAGAGAACAACTGATACTGTGTCTAGTGGGCTTCTTGAATTTGAGCACGTGATGACCTCATCAAATAATGACAATGCTAGTTAACACGGAAACGGCGCAACGTATCAATTTTTTTTCTTAACATGTCGTAGCACAACCTATCTTGAAACATTTCGTATGAGCCTTTCAGACTGTTTCTGATCATCTTGTAGTTGATGAATTTCATATAAAATGATGTAGGTACTGGAACTGCGTGGGAAAGATAATGAGATAAATGATAAATGGCAAGCTTCTGCTCTCGAATAGTTAGCATAAAATCGTTTCTTTTGTAGTCTGATTTTGCGTGTCAGGCAATTTCGATAAACCGAATAAACGCCATGCAGTTACACTCGACTCGCAAGTTGCTGTTAGTGTACTTATCATGTGTTATTTTCTAATTCGAAGTTCCAGTATTTGTTGCGCTATTGCGTACTGGAATTGCATACCCATTGTCGGTCTTACGAAAGTTGTTTTAGTGCTATAAAATGCACTCACAGATGTAAAAATTTCTAACATGTGCCAAATATTTTTCGCTTTGGGTTTGATGAAGAGGTATGGTATCGTGTGTGGAGAGAGAGATATCAGACAGCTGATGTAAGATAACCAGTTTTGTTTCAAGAAAGTTTCTTTTCGTGTGAATGATATTCCACATCCAGAAACTTTGGATAATTGATACATGTGATGAAATGTGAACTTTGCAGTCAGTACGTTAGGAGCAGAGGGTCGGTGTAGGAGTACTGCATGCTGCAATTCAAAACTACAAAAATCGGAAGGGGGAACCCTATCACAAAATTTTTGCTCCGAGATCATCAGTTCTCGCACTGAGAATTCCTATGCAGTACTCTTATCTGTAACATTTCTAATGCCACTGCGTTAACGTCTCAAGAAGGCATTAACAGTCGTCACCTCAGAAAAGACATTTCCTCGAACAAAGTGCAATGTGAACGGACAATATATTGCGTCAAGTGGCTCATAAGGGTTTCTGCAGCCTGGTAACTGGTAAACTACCTGAACACATCAGACTGTTTTCATAATGTTAGAGAAAACATTACTTATGATCAATTTATTTCTTGTGCTTACTATTGTGTTATGCAAACTAAAGGCAAAGCGCTATTAAATTACGTACTCTACTAGTATGAATTGCCTACAACTTACGACGATTACCTAGCGTCGAAAGTCTGTTTTAATAAACGGTAACGTATTGTAACATTAACGTGTCAGAATTGGGACAAATTAGAAACACATTATGCACTTTTCCACGCAGAGTGGCCGCACGGTTTCAGGAGCCATGTCACCAATTGCGCGGCCTCTCCCGCCGGAGGTTCGAGTCCTCCCTCGGGCATGGGTGTGTGTGTTGTCCTTAGCATAAGTTAGTTTAAGCAGTGTGTAAGTTTAGGGATCCATGACCTCAGCAGTTTGGTACCTGAGGAATTGACACACATTTGAACATTATGCACTTTGTAGTTCAAAAAGGGCAATGCTTACGTGGTGCCCTGTGTGGAAATTATTGAGTGCTGCAATTTCGTAAAATTATGTATTCAGAAACTCCAAAAATTTGGTCAGCGGAAGCAGAAAGAGTGATCGTGAACTCTGCAGTATCGGATTTCCCCTTAACAATATGATATCCTGGAAGTGAAGGTGAACTAATGAACCGTAAGTTTTCGTAAGATATTCTTATTTATTTTCCATCTCCATCGGAGATTGAGTAGAAATCTGTTCTCCATCGAACGGGAACAGAGACGCAATGCATTTTTTTTACTTCACAGCATGGCCCTATGTACTTCAGAGCTAGCATCAGGCTGTGGTGTTCGCCTTTCTTTCTTGCACCAGTAGTGGCTGGGACAAATAAATCGCAACGTAAAACGTTTTATAGTAACGTAATAAACGGGATTAGTTGCAATTTTCGCAGGAAACAACTTCCCTAGATATAAAACCATAATCTGCTCACCTGATGCCACACCTTAAGTGAAAATCTCTCAGATTTTTCAGATAAAAATATCAAGAGAATTTAGCAGGATAAGTCTGTGACGTCAACGATGTTGCTCGGCAGTCACATAGTTTCGAAACATATTCTGTATGTTGACCAAGTGTCACTTCTACTACCAACAGGAAGAATTCGTTTCACCAGCCAACGGTGTTCATCTAGCGGGTGCTGAAGTGACCACTCTTCATGTCTGAAAGACGAGGCCGCAAGTGGACGAAAACCTAAAGTACATGTCACTCACTTACTTTTACTCCCATTTCTGTAAATAGGCATAGCGTATTTACTAATGATACTCAGTTGCACTAGCTACTCATTAAACATCATAAGCCAATAGTTATCACAATTTTTTTGTTTCTCCATATTAAGAGTACTGAAAAGCTAATCCAGACGCGATTCACATTTTTCAAGTGTATCCAGTAGCTATATTGTATACTTCATTAGTACGAAACATGTCTTTTCAACGTTATAGACCTGGAAAATGTTTTTCTGAAGAATCTTGTCATTGTCAATATCCCCAAAACAGATGAACACAAACAAATAGACAACAATATAACATTGCAACACTGACTGCAAAATGTTAACATGCTTGGAGAGATTCCAAACTAGGTATTCAAAGGGTTCCGAATGAAGATTGACAGAAACGGTGGGTTCAGTTTTTTTTGACAATAAAAAACCAGTGAGCTTCTATGTTGAAGACCTTCGAAACTTGGAGCACGCTCGAGACAAATAGAACCCAAGTAATCAATTGTTTGGTGCACTTGAGTATAGTTCTCATTTTCTCTGTAGTTCGTCATAGTCATTGCAGAGCTTTATTAATGAAATCGTGATTATATCACACAAAAGAAACGTCTGGTCTGGCACAGCAATCATATGACTGTTACGAAGATGTACTGAGACGGACTCAGTCAAACATTTTCCAGGTGCTGCTTTATACACACATAAAAAAGTTTTCCATCTCCACGGTTCCGAGAATTGGGAATTTGTACAGAAAATTGGAATAGATATCAACATAAAAATCATTTCCGCCCTTTTTACTGCTCATGAATACCACACACTGCATGTTGTACCACAATGCAGCGAGACCTTCAGAGTTGTGTTCCAGATTGCTGTACACGCCAGTATGTCTAATACCCAGTAGCACGTCCTCTTCCATTGATGCATGCCTGTATTTGTCGTGGCATACTATTCACAAGTTCATCAAGGTACTGTTGGTCCAGAATGTCCCACTCCTCAACTGCGATTCGGAGTAGACCCCTCAGAGTGTTTAGTGGGTCACGTCGTCCATAAACAGCCCTTTTCATTTTATCCAAGGCGTGTTAGAGAGGGTTCATGTCTGGATAACATGCTGGCCACTCTAGTCGAGCGATGTCGTTACCCTGAAGGAGGTCTGTCATACGATGTGCACGATGGGGCTCGAATTGTCGTCCATGAACACGAATTCCTCTCCAATATGCTGCCAATATGGTTGCACTATCGATCGGAGGATGGCATTCACGTATCGTACAGTTGTTGTGGTGCCTTCTGTGACCACCAGCTGCGTACGTCGGCCCCACATAATGCCACCCGAAAACAGCAGGGAACCTCCACCTTGCTGCACTCGCTGGACAGTGTGTCTAAGGCGTTCAACCTGACCTGGTTGCCACCAACACGTCTCCGACGATTGAGTAGTTGAAGGCATATGCGAAACTCATCGGTGAAGAGAACATGATGCCAATCCCGAGCGGTCCATTTGCCATGTTGTTGGGCCCATCTGTACCGCGATGCATGGTGTCGTGGTTGCAAAGACGGACCTCGCCATGGAGGTCGAGAGCGAAGTTGCTCATCATGCAGCCTATAGCACACAGTTTAAGTCCTAAAACGGCGTCCTGTGGCTGCGCGAAAAGCATTATTCAACGTGGTGGCGTTGCTGTCAGGGTTCCTCCGAGCCATAATTCGTAGGTAGCGGTTATCCACTGCAGTAGTAGCCCTTGGGCGGCCGGAGGGAGACATATCATCGACAGTTCCTGTCTCTCTGTTTCTCCTCCATGTCCGAACAACATCGCTTTCATTCACTCGCATGGACACTTCCCTTGTTTTTGAGAGCCCTTCCTGGCACAAAGTAACAATGCGGACGCGATTGAACCACGGTATTGGGCGTCTAGGCATGGTTGAACTACAGACAACACGAGTCGTGTAACTCCTTCCCGGTGGAATAATGGGCAATGACCGGTTATCGGACCCCCTCCGTCTAATAGGCGCTACTTATGCTTAGTTGTTTACATCTTTGGGCGGATTTAGTGACATGTCTGGACAGTCAAAGGGACTGTGTTTGTGATACAATATCTATCTAGATTCAAGGTCTATCTTCAGGAGTTCTGGGAACCTGGGTGATGTAAAACCTTTTATGATGTGTGTGCATATATATATATATATATATATATATATATATATATATATATATATATATATATATATTTTTTCAGGAAATACTGGTGATTTAAGAACATTTGTCTTCGTGTTTTGTGTAAAAGGATTTTAGTAGCATCCTTCCTTTAGGGGGTTATTGTTTTTGTGACGGCGCCAAATCATGTCTAATGCATGCTCATCAGGATGCAACGTCTGTTAATCAAATACCTAACATATAGTATATTTCAGAACAGTGTAAGTAGGAACGCAGTGAGATGTAACATATAGAAATTGTGCAGTTACCTTCATTTCATTTGCGTAGTAGACAATAATACATGTGATGCAATTATGTGGGGAATTAATGTCAGATTTATATCTTTAGCAGCTCATGATTTGAGGACTTTATTCGTTAAGTCAGATTATTGAAACTTTTGCCAAAAATAAGCTACATCGTTTTCAAATTGAGCTTGAGGTGTGCTTCACAAACAGTTAGTAAGGCAGTCTCTGTTGCAAAGTTATTTACTTCAGTAAAGCATTTCAGCCATTTGGGGTTCATCAGATTGTGTAAAAGCAACTGGGTATTAAATCCATCTGTCATAAGCATATTCATTTGTGTGTCTGAACTAAACAGGCCTGTTGGTCCGCGCACATCTGATACTTCATTTTTACTTCCGTAAATGTTGATATACACTGTGTTGCTATGGTGAGGTTTGCTGATGTGTTTAAGATTCACCTCTGATTCTGCATTACTTTATGATGGATGGGTATTAAATCCAATTATTTTTAAACAATCTGTTGATGTTCCCCAAGGGTGAAATGTGATATTGAAATAAGGAGATTTACAAAACAGACTTTTTTTCAGTATGAAATAATGCCAAACGGTAGCTGTACCAGTCGTCCTAATGGAATGGATTGGAATAAATCCTAACTGTTTCACCTATCATATAATATGTAAAAATTTTGTTTACTACGTTAGGTACTTAAAGAATTGTTACTTGTGCAAAAATTGTACTATAATATGTGACATAAAGATGGAGCAAGCTGTGTTGGGTAGTAATATTTATGGTGATAATTTATCTTCTGAAAAAGCATAAATAGTGCAAATCTTTGACCTGAAGTCATTTTAATCTTGCTTCAGATGTATGTACATGTACACTGTTTCATGTAAATAGTGCATACCTTAGACCTTGACGTCATATTAATTTTACGCCTGAGGTAACCATATGCACTCAACTATACGTAAATAGAACACATGTGTAGCTCGGAATCATTTTAATATTATGTTGGAGGTTATGTGTACACAGTTTTGCTTATTAGGTGTCAGGTGTTAATGACATATGTAGGGAAAAATCATTCATATATCCAAAAATGTTACAGCCAAATTAGTAAAACTTGAGACTGTTACTTATAACATAATGCTTGATATTTTGTGCACTTTTTGTTTGGTTATGCACATCGATACATATTTTATAAGAATTTAAATTTTTAATTACTATTGTTTCTATAATGTTCCTTTTCTCGTAAACTAATCAAACAGCCAAACTGGAATTTCACAGTTTACACCCGAATAACAGGCTAATACAACGTGTATAACAGATTTTTGTTTAAGGTCATTCTTGCTTTGAAATTAATTTTCCAATTTGTGTTATCCAAGACAGTTGCATTTTTCTTTAAAAATAACGGAAAAGTGCTGCGCAGGTTTATTCAGTAGGTAATTCTTAATAACTGTGCCACATTTTGGGATGTAAACTTTTATAGTTCCTGAGGAGACGTACATGATAAGTCAAAAAAGTCAGTTTATGACTATTCACATTTTAAATTTTTATTTCAATTTTTGACAATATTGATATACTTCTAGTGACTAATGCTGTTTATTTCCATAATTTTCATTCACTTCCTTGTCTTCCTGGGGTAATCTCTTCCCCTGTCTCCTTTGCCTACCCGACTTTTGCATTTTCTCTTTTGCTGCATGAGCTTTGTCCAGTCGCACTTCATCTATGGTTGAGTGTATCTTCAATTTGAATGCACCTGAAAGGAAGCATAGTCTCTGCAGCCGTTAATACTATCTACACCTACATTACGGAACACTAGACAAGTATCACATTCAGCTGTATTCATGACAACTGTGTACACAAATAGTGGTTTTGAGCAACACATCCATGCAAAGTGATTGTAGCTCTCATTTGTCTTCTGTGTATCCCCATGTTCCCCGTTTTGTCAGCAGTTCAGGTGACAAGTGGAAAATCATGTTTGTGGGTGCGTGGCTTTCCACTGGATTCTGTCTGAAGATATTTGCACCACAATATGTTACAAAGGCCGGCCGGTGTGGCCGAGTGGTTCTAGGCGCTTCAGTCTGGAACCGCGCGACCGCTACGGTCGCAGGTTCGAATCCTGCCTCGGGCATGGATGTGTGTGATGTCCTTAAGTTAGCTAGGTTTAAGTAGTTCTAAGTTCTAGGGGACTGATGACCTCAGATCTGAAGTCCTATAGTGCTCAGAGCCATTTTTATGTGACTAAGGGAATATTGAGGATTACCATCTGTGGAAAATTTGTTCCATTGTTTCCACTGTATGTAAGTTACCTGTGATAGATTTTCCATAATATATTTGTACATTGCCAATACCTTGTCTTTCAATCTGTTATCACCTTCCAGTGGCTTTCCATCATCTAATTTCTTGCTTTTCATTTCTTTCTTCAATTTGAGAAGTCTACGTCCCATTCGCCCCTAACATTGAAGTTTTTCAATTTGAGTTTGTGAGTCATAGAGATTGCCCTCTAAAACAGTCTTAAAAGTACTGGAATCTCCATCACCTAGATACTTCTCATACATAACACCAAATTGTTCAACTGACCTTTGGAATATTAGTTTTGTCCCAGCTGTAGCATTTGATCCCTGGTATTTCTTGCTCAACACTTCCTTGTGTTCCTGTTGCCACGTTTCTTCTTCACTGCCATCATTGTTATTTCTTATGTCACACTGAGAGTAATATTGGTGCACTTCTTGGAGATCTAAGATTTTTCCTGTATCCACACTAATGACAAGTGATACACCATGAAATGATGTATGACCCCTCTTCATCCAGGTTCCATTACAAGAGACATACAGATCTGCCTTCAATACACAGTCTCCCTCTTCCACTTCATTGCTAATATCTACAGCTTCCTCAATAGCAACTTTCATGCCCTCCTTGCACTCAGCTTCAAGAGCACTCAAAAGTGTTTTGTCGTAATCACTGAATGTAGCCATTGTGCAGGCACGTTCATCAAGCCAAAAACCAAATTTTTGCCCGCTCTGCATACACCTAAGCATCTCATGGCGTTACACAATTGGGTATTCGCCTCATACATTTTCTCATAGAGAACAGAGGTCTCGCATTGAACATCATATTTACAAACTTCACACAAAATATGTATATTACTTACAATGCCAATTCTGTAACTGACATCATACAGACTATGGGCCTGTGATCCACAATTACCACATGCACGTGAAACATTAATCATATGAGCAAGTATTTATAAGTGAGCTACCCTAAATCAACTGAAAACTCGTCTTTGGCGCTCTATACAGCATCATCAATTGCTTCACTAATTTCTTTTTTCTATGAACTCAGTGACTTTACCGAAAATTGTTCTTCACACTTAGGAGCAGCATCTGTAACACAGTTCTGTTATTCACATTTCCCGTAACTGTTACACTTGAAATTCGACATTACCCCAGTTTTAGACAGTGCGTGCACTGTTACAACACATTTAGAGCAAAACATGTTGATTTATGCAAAACTAGAAACCTAAATAAATTTGTAGCAAATACTATTTAAAAAAAGAAAAACACGCGCACACACGTTGTTAGCAAGGAAACAAGCAAAGATAATCTTTCGCACAGCCTTCCAAATTTGCTCTGATGAAATAGGGTCGTGCTGTGAAACAAGTACTGCATTAGTACTTTGTTTCCTTCTCAATTGATGCCAGATTATGTGTATTTTGTGATAGACCTTCCATCATCCGAATCGAAAATCAGTAATGACATACGAAGAAAAGTTCTGCATAATAAATTCTACTTGCAGTTCCCCACATTATAAGCAGAATTAGCTTACGATACTTACTTTCGATAAGTCTTTCTCTGCTTCTCCCGACACAAGTATTGGTTTTTGTGAATACATGGTTTTATGAAATTGTGCCCTAAGTAATTTCTTCGCTGGGCTCCTTAATACATCCACTCCGACAGCCTAATCTATATAATACTTGAGTATGACACATGACAGCGTGTAAACAATGAATGTGTCGAAATCCAATTCATGCTGATTCAAGCACGCTCGTTTTTACAAACTTCATCTTTTATTAAAAATACGCTTGCGTCGGAAGGTTATCGTGGCCAGCTGCAGTTCACTTGTTCGTTTTGGCATTAGTTTGTTAAACACAACAGCAACCATAGGAGATAAATTAATCATCAGCAATACATTCTGTAACATTATCTAAAATATTCTAACAACTTTCAGGTAGTTTATTCATTGCACGTCTTTAGCCACCTAATCTTCCTGCGTTAAAGATGTCACCAGGACGGCTTGGAGTGAATTTTCGTCTGGAAAGGAATTTTGTTGTCAGTTGTTTCACACAGAAGGGGAAAGGTAAAATTTGAGCGGCAGGATCAGGTGGGCAATTTCGTAGGGAATGAATTCCCAAATAAACTCCTACGTACTTTCGTTTGTGTAGTGAGCAGAATGCGTCATCGTATAGCAGCGGCAATTGATGCATATTTTTTGAAGTTTGTCTGATACTGCGACCGAAAGACGTCTCAGTTATTTTTACAAATTCCAGGTGCATTGGAAACAACTGTGTGGTGTAGTTCATATAGCACAACATTCTTTTTCTACCACTAGATGCAAGGTATCAACTCTTCACACTCCTCTTTGCTCCTGGAAATGTCTTTTCTTCAGGTTCAACTTCTTTAGGAGTTAGCATAAAGACATCATAGTATGTTAGTAGTAACAGTATGACGCAGGAATACTCAGTGAGAGAACTGATGACGTTAAAGAAAAATCTGTTCATAGAAACACGTTTGATCTTCGTTGCGACTATTTAATGAAAAGGTCAGGTTTATCAATTATCGCGAATTTCTGGACGTGAAACATCATTCATGCCACAGAGATCTATCTTGAAATAAGAAAACATCCATTTTAGGCGTTAGGTGTCCGATAGCACTCGCCGCACAAACGATGCAAATGTTTCGCTCCGCTTCATTAAACCTGAAGTGAACAATGTGTCGCAGGTGTTAGAAATTTTTCAGTTATGAGAGTATTTTATAACGCTAAAACAACTTTAGTAAGACTGACAACGAGTAAGCAAAATTGAGTACGTAACTGCACAACAGATACGAGAACTTGAAATAAGAAACTAACACTTGGTAATTACACTCATAGGTACCTTGGTGTATAGTGTAACTGCACGGAACCCACTGAAATTATTTCGCGCGGGAAATCTGAACACATAAGAAACAATTTTAACAAGTTTCTTGTGCTGGTCATTTTCGCTGCAGCTGTATATAAATTACAGTAGCTCAAAAGAAAAACGAGTTTTGCATGTTGCACATTAACTTTTTTTATTTGTCTTGTGCGTTTCGCCTTAGTTACAACTTATTTTCAGTGGGTATGTTGAGAATGTGAGAGTAGCAAGGGGGCCGAAGTGTGCCCCTCCGCGAACAATTGGTCGGACGGCAGCCGTTGAGCTGTGGCGTGTAGTCCGTGGCCGCTGTAGGACGAGGAAACTCTCGAGCATAAACTATTCTGACTGGAACGGTGTGTTGTCTCAAGGTGTGGACGAGCAGTTGTCTGCTGGAGTTTATTAGAGGAACGGGTGATGAGTGCAGCCAGTCAGATAATAGAAACTTTGATCAGACGTACTTCAGCTTGTCTGAAAGTGAAAGTTGCAGCTGACAGGAGATGACCCTAGGACCTGAGCGCACCACTATTGACGCACCGACGCAGGCGTTCCTTATGGAGGGAGGCTACCCAGAGTCTGGATGCCAGGTGTGGGCTCTCAGTCAGCGGTCGTTGTTTCGTGGCCTGTAGAGGCAACGTCATAGATGCGGCGACGAGTGGTACAGGCTATGCGTGCATGAGACAGTCCAACTATGTCGAACCACACGGGCTGGGCCTTCAGGTGTAAATCCAGATTCTCGGTGCTGCCGGCTTGGAGAGGGCAATGTTCTGGGGTCGTCTCGAAACGTCTAGAGCGGGTGTGATGTCCAGGGCGTGGTACGTGTGGCAGTTCGGTCTGTCACGTTGCTGCAATCACACAGCATGCCTGCCCGTTGGCCTGTATGAGCGTCGATTGGGGAAGCGGAATATCAGCGGCCAAACACGCAATTCAGTGACCAACACATCCTGTCTGGCTGTGGTCTCATTAATGTTCTGGGTTCCATCTTCTGCTCTAAGTTCAATTATAAACTATATTGTTTTGCATGATATCGACGCCACCACGAGCTCTCTCGCAGAAGGATTTTCTGTTAATCGTGGGTTAGAAACTGAAACAAATTATCTTTGAAGTTGGATAAGACTGATAGCTGAAACAGACAGACGGACTTAGAATTCCGAGGGTCCCCAGTTTTGTTGGAGAGTTAAGTGAACCATTCGGACTAATTGTTAGTCCATGCGGAGGCTGGCCGGAGACCAGGTTTTACGTCTTTATGTCTTCCACTTTCTGAATACTGTGTACACTTCGTATATAGTGCCACAACAACGCAGAATTCATCGCCGAAGATTGAACCTCACTTACCCAAGACAACTGTGTAACCTTGTGTTGTTTATTCTGGAACACTCGTTACGATGCTTAAATTCTTCTCTTTTTATCTCAGGTACAATTGTAAGAATTTTGCTGCAGTTTTCACAAGTAGAATCAGTGGTAGTCAACCTGGTCTCTACCACCCGTTAATGTTCGTTTCAGTTTTCGTGGTGGGTGGCAAGTCTTAGTGATTTAAAAAGATTTTCATTAGGTTTTCATCAAATTTTGACATATAATATTGGAAAAGTAACTGTTATTATATTCTGTAACTCTTCTCTATAAATTGTGTAGAGGAAACTTAATTCCCTACTTTATTAACGACCATTACAGCTGAACCAGTGGCGAGTTTGAATATATTGCTACCAACGTGGAGACGAAGGTGGGCTGTAGGTAATAGTGGTTGACTGCCCTTGAGATCGATTGATTGATACGGCGTATCCGTGTGTAAAATTTATAAATATTTCTTGGAAATTGGCTGAACTGTGATGGTTTAAAGTCCACCACTGCGATGATTCTGATGGATTTCCATCTAGTGGTACGGCCTTTGTAACAATAGGTGGCAGTGAAGATGAGCAGAAGGCGAGTCGTGCCTCATGATATATCTTGACTGAATCGAGGTCAGATTGAGGATTTTTCACTGTCTTCCAACCTATCTGGACATTCGCCAGAAGGGAAGCGTCGTTTGAATTCCATTCTAAACTGTACATATTATTTTCCTAGGGGAGAATCGCAGTCAGATTTGCTGATCTAGTCAAGCACGTGCTTGATAATGGAGAGGCCGCTCGCTCCAACCCTTCTCCAGAATCACCTTCTCCTTTTTGCTGCATGATGTAAGCAGTGGCTCCTTAAAATCAATCCTTCTAAGAGCCAGGCAGTCATCAGAGGTCGTATCGCTCACTCCTTCCGGCTCCTTGATTTTTCCCTTACCATATGCGCTCGTTCTGTCCGCCTCTCCCCCACCCTCACCTATCTTGGACTCATCATTGACCGTCACCTCACCTGGATCCCTTATATCCACAATATCCAATCCAAAGCCCACAACTGCCTCCATCTCCTTTAACTCCTCTCTGGCCGGACATGGGGGTTGAAACCCTCTACCATCCTGCACACCTACAAATCCTTAATCCGTCTCATCCTCTGTTATGCCAGTCCGTCCTAGGTATCCACCCCCACCCCCCACGTTCCGTAAGTCCCTCCATATCCTTGAGTGCCATGCACTCCACCTCACCTTCCTTGTATGACTCCCGTTCCCCACGCAGATCCTCTATGACATGAATCCTTTCCCTCCATCTGCTCCTTTCCCTCGAACATCTCTGCATAATCTACACCTCTCGCCGACTTGATCCCTCTCATACCCTGGTTGCTCCTCTCTTCTCCAACCCCCACCCTCTGCCGCACCTTCACTGTTCTGTTCCCCCTACCCTCCACCTATACACCCTTCATCTCTTTTCCCAAACTGGCTTCGATCAACTCCCCCCTCCAGGATGATGCCCTCTCCCTCCATTTATCCCTCCTCTCAACTCTGATCCTCACCTTCCCCTCCCTCCATCTGTCCTTTTCCTGGGCTCCCTCTCCCACCCCTTCCATCCAGTTTTTTCCCCACCTACCCTCTCTCTGACTCCCCTCTCTCTCCAGAGTCCTTTCACTTTCCCCACCAAAGCCTTCCCCTTCCATCTCATGTCCGCCCTGGCACCCTTTTCCCTATGTCCTCTCCCTCCATCGGCTCCCCCCCTCTTTTTTATTTTCCCTCGCTCCCCCCTTTTTCCCACCTCATTGGACCAGGTCCTCCCTCCGCCCCCATCTGCCACTGTGTCGCCTCTATAGTGATGTTTAAAGTGAATGTTCAGTGCTGCACATCCCCTGTCAGTGTTGCGAACAGCCACTGTTGCTAGTTGTGTTTTTTATCTCGTGCGAACAGACGCCAAACTGTCGACATTTTTCTTTTTTAATTGTGCCTGTCTACTTACTATGTGTCTTCGTCTGCATCATCAATGCTGTGTTTTTAGATTTTAAATTCCACAACTATCCCCCATTTTACAGTTTTTTACAATGTCAGCATTTTATCACCTGTTTTTATTGTTTGTTTATATTCTCAATATGTTATCCAAATTTTCTGTGGGCTGTAGAGCGGCCTATTACGCTGCTGCCATTCCGCCCACCCCCTCGGGGGGGGGGGGGGGGAGGGGGGGGGCAATCCAAATGCAACAAAGGAAAAAAATGGAGAGGCAACTCCCCAGCTCCACTTAAGAGTAGCAGCCGTCGGTCATGGTGCGCTGCAGACAGGTCTTACAAGATAATGCTCTACTTGCTGTCCCGCAAAGCATGTGTTATACATGCTCGTTATATAAAAAGTAACAGTCTTTACACTTTTGTAAGCATATGACACAGTACAAACCACAATGAGTAACTACCGCCGGAAAAGTACAATGGAACTGATATTCACCAAGGACAACCAAGGGCAGCGGCTTTCGAAATTCCAAAACGGTTAACTAACTACATGAAACTAACCCTGCAATGCTCTGCTGTATATCGGCCTTGTACGGCCGTGGAGTTGTGACAACATCAAGATGTGCTGGCAGTCAGCGGTCTTCGCCCCTGCTGCCACAGCACTGCCCGCAGGGAGTTGCAAGGCGGCCGGTGGCATGCTTCCTCATCGCCATGGCTAAGATCCGGACCGTGATCCGGTGTCCGAATCTGCAGCCCTCACCTTGGCATCCTTCCGGCGTGTGTTGGGAGCCAAGAAGACTGCCCGCAATAGCAATCCGTTTCGTGGCCCGCCACTCGCTGGCTGCGGACCCAGCGTTGTCCTCAGACGGTCGAAAGAGCGACCTGCCATTTACTGGAACGCTGGCGCCCCATCTGCTGCTGTGTGTAGCCAGTGGTGTGACATGCTGTGCCGTCCAGGAGAGCTGCCACACGTATATGCCTTGTTAGTGAACCCTCACCTATTTATATGCGGCTGTGTGCCTCTGTTTTGCTAACGTGCCACTCCGAGTCATGTACTCAGAACACCTAGGTAGGACAGTGGGCCCCTTATGCCTGTATCTTGCGCCATACAAACCGCTGTGTTTACTCTTTTCAGCGGGTCTATGGCCCTGTGGCCTCCATTCTACTTTGCAACCGCTGGTAGCGCAACTTACTGTCAGCAGGCCCTCCCCTGGCTGTAAGTTGTGTGCTTCGAAGTATTGCATCAAAGTTAACCTTGTCCCATCTTAAGCGGTGGTGCCACTACATTATTCCCACTTCGGAAAGACCCGGTCCCTGGGTCGACCTCTAAATAACCTTAAACTTGTTTGGGTTGGCATGTACTTTGGGCATTTTTGCCACTGCTATTAGAAATCTTAGAAGTGGTCTAGTCCTCTAAAAAGACATGACATAAGACAAAACGTAAATATTTCTTACTGGATGACCACTCCGTTTAATGCTGGATCAACCAGATACCTATCCATGTTATGCCCTCAGTATCCAATTCACTGGGATTTGGACTACCATTGTTTCCCTCTTGTAATTGGCTCTCCGTCTGATCAGAATAAAAACAACACACAAGAATGTTAACGCTGCGATGGCACTTGGCACAGACGTGCTCAAAACGATCGTTACCTGGCGTTGCCTTTCCCTGTATTGAGCGACATGCTGCACAAGCTGTTCGGCTGATATGCGCCCCTCTTACTCTGAAATGAACTGGTTTACGGATCTCAACCGACCTGACTCCAGGGTTTGATTTAACAAGGTCAGATTCTGCCTTGGCAGAAACTCTAAAGTTCCTTCTGGCCAGTACAGCTGTGGCTGTGTAAGATTCAATTGCAAGACTCCTTGAATTGACGCTGCAGTTCTGCTGATTAAAATTCGGCTCCCCTCGAATTCTATATGTTTCGCTTCTGCAAATACTCCCTGCTCAAAATAACTCGCTACTACTATTAATTTTCGTAGATGGAGAAGATCCAATGCATCCTGACACTTTGCAGCTCATTTTGGCTCCATGATGTCCCTTGGGCAGTCTATTTTTTTCCTCCTGGCTAAAAATAACTCCACCGTGCACGTGTGCAGATTAGTGCTTACCACCTCAGCTGGACAGACCGTTACCTTCCCTCTATGGCAGTTCCGTCATTCCTCCCTTTTCATCTCGGCGTACTGGCTATTTACTGCTGAGATCAGCAATACCTCCTCAGTTTTTACTTCTACAAACTTGCTCAACGCTCCCCTTTTCAGTGACCTGAGGACAGTGCTCACCATCACCCTTCCTCCCTCTTCAAAAAGACTGCTATCCCTATCAGGCTTACAGTACTCGAAAACACATACAACATTTGAGATACAACGCCTAATTAATCTACACAAACCCAATGATACATAACAAAAAAAAAAAACTACAAATACTCGACTACTTTCTGGTTCGCAAAGCATACGGTACACCATGCTGTACTCAATCATCCTGGTTTTCTCTGCGCTGAACACCTCTCTTCACTCTCTCTTTCTTCCTACTCCCTTCCTGTGACATGCCCGGAATCACATACGGACAACTCTTAAATGGCCACAACCACCCAATGTGTAGTATCGTTGTAAATAAACTGGAAGCAATCTTGATTGCATACACTTAATGTGGTAACCGTTTTCGATCTTATTATAAGATCAACTTCAGACCTACAATGAACAAGAATCCTTATAAACGTATAAAGGACGAATTCGTATACTGTTAAAACAGTAAATAACGGTGGTATATCATAGATGTCTGCCGGAGACGATGGCTCAAGGCAACTCTTTTGGTTGTGGCTGGTTGTGTACTGCAACGTGAAGGACGCCAGCTATTAATTAAATCCTTGAAGCCCCGCCCACCGTCTCCGGCATAACGTCATGAATAGCCAATCACGTATGTTGCATGTCTGGCGCTTAAGAATCTATCATGGTAGTTTCTGTTAAGTCATTCTCACCATCTACAGGACCTATAAAACAAGTTAAAATGTTACAGCTTATAAAATATAGTGTAAAAAGGTAATTACTGCGACCTAAATAGTGTGGCCCTCTATCACGTAGTGTTATCGACCAAAGCAAAGATGATAACAAGGACGCCGCTTCAATAACCATTGCTACCTACTCGTCCTAGTAGGGCCAAAGAGGCTATCTGTGGGGAAAGCGTCCTGGTCACTCTAAGGTTCCCAGGGAGACCCAACGAAGGTCGATCAGTACTTGATACAGGTAAGTAGTACGCACATGAGTTACTGTTACCATGAAAATTTTAATTAAAAGATATCTCGTCAAAATAAATATTACATCTAGAATGTGAATCAGTAGTCGAATGTTACAGAAATATAAAGTAAGAGCTATATTACGTTACGGTCATTGGTCTGCGTAGAGTGCAACGTGATGGCTATCATAGGCATAAAATTAATGACATTATGCCACTAAAGAACAGATAAAACCACTGTCTGGACGGTCACATCATGGGAGGACGAAATAATGTATGTGGTAACCATAATGTTACATTGAAATATAGTGTTAATAAATATACCAATACCGCTGGCATACTCGGATCAGGATGGGGGAAGAAACATCCCTTGTCGAATAGTAAAACACAAATAAGTGACATATAGCGTACACATAATGCAAGAAAATTGATTGGTGTACACACGCACTTAATCCAGTGTAATATGTGGTAATACAACAGTCGCAAGTTGATGTAGTAAACAAAATATAAAGCATGATAATGTGATACTAAACGTATTGAAGAGCTACTATGTAATTCCAGTCCCCCACGACTATCAAACTTCAGTCTCCTTTCACCATTTGGCTAATTTCTTTTATCTCGTCATACATTTCTCCAGTCTCTTTGTCGTCCGCGGAGCTAGTTGGCATATTAACTTGTGCTACTGTGGTAGGCGTGAGCTTTGTGTCTATCTTGGCTACAACAATACGTTCAGTATGCTGTTTGTAGTAGCTTACCGGCACTCCTTTTTATTTATTCATTATTGAACCTACTCCTGCATTACCCCTATTTCCTTTTTTTATTTATAACCCTGTATTCACCTGACCAGAAATCTTGTTCCTACTGTCACCGAACTACACTAATTCCCGCTATATCTAGCTTTAACCTATCCATTTCCCTTTTTAAATTTTGTAACCTACCCTCCCGGTTAAGGGATGTGACATTCCACGCTCCAGTCCGTAGAATGCTAGTTTTGTTTCCCCTGATAACGACGTCCTCCTGAGTAGTCCCCTCTTGGAGACCAGAGTGGGGGACTATTTTACCTCTGGAATATTTTACCCAAGAGGACGCCATCGTCATTTAACCATACAGTAAAGCTACATGCCCTCGGGAAAAATTACGACTGTAGTTTCCCATACCCATAATGCAGCCTATAGTCAGGTTCCTATACATATATTTGCCACAAAATCCACAATCAAAGAAATTCGTACCTGGAATATCACTTCACACCATCAGATTCATGACTTACTCTCTAAAATATTCAAGTAATAAACTGTGGCAACAGACAGAAGCCTTAAGTGTATCAGTGTACCTGAATTTGCAGCGGAGGCACAAGACATAATGTGGGAGATGGCTTCCATACCACTCCTGGACGTGAAAGACCAATTCCATGGATTTACTACAACTCTTTAGCAAAATAAATATGTTTCCCCGAAGACCGGCAACCTGGAGGGAAAAGCTGCACCTTCGCTAGCGCAAGAGGTAAAACAGTTCATGAATTTCGAAGACAATGCACATCGGACTTACAATCGACCTCCTACCGTTGACAATAAAACTGATTACAAGCACGAAGCAAGCAGAGTCAATCAGTCTGAGGGAAACGATAACTAAGACATGCTGATACATTAATCTAAAACATAAAGACCAGATGCTCCTTGGAAAAGCTTATGTGATATAGGGAAGATTAAGCAAAGTAGAAGTTGCAGCTGATCCTATTGTCCCATCCGAGGTACTAAACCTTCACTGAACCGAGAACAAAACATAGACTTACTGATTATTTCACGGAGGTGAATGACCGTAGTCGCGAAAAATTCTTTCTTGAGCTGATAATGCCGTCGAAAAAATCGTTCATCTCTGAATTTGTTGTACAGGACGGAAACACAGTCCAAATGATCAAGCTTATTGTTGACCTACTACTGCCCATAGCAACTACTGCTCCCTAGACCTTAAAGCTCTTGGCTGGACAGCACAGCAAAAACAATAGTTCCCATCAGATTGGGTTGGATTGGATTGGATTGTTTGGGGAAGAGACCAAACAGCGAGGTCACGGTCTCATCGGATTAGGGAAGGACGGGGAAGGAAGTCGGCCGTGCCCTTTCAAAGGAACCACCCCGGCATTTGCCTGGAGCGATTTAGGGAAATCACGGAAAACCTAAATCAGGATGGCCGGACGCGGGATTAAACCGTCGTCCTCCCGAATGCGAGTCCAGCGTTTCCCATCAGAATACAAGCACTAGAAATCCGATTGCTCAGAAGAGTATCAGAAAAAAACTGAGAGTGTCAAACTTCAGTGAGCAGTTTAAAAAATACAGAAACAACTAGAAGAATAATGTCACTATAATGGAAGATGACAGATTACCAGAACTGGTAATAATTATTACCCAAGACATTTATTAAGACAGACGAAAATCAACAGTTTCAACGAAAAGGTCGTAACATGCAAGTGCCGAATACATTATGAGAGAAGAAGAAGAGATAATATGTGTTCTAAATATTATGTTTTTTGAGTAACTGTGATTGTAATAAGTTTTGTAATTACATACAAAATTATAGTCTGATGTAATAGGACTCCTGAAGGCATTAATCAGTTCATGTTAAATGAGTAAGTAAACAATTAGACATAATATACAGACTACCCCAGGATGAATGGTCAATGTTCAGGAATATGACGGGAACGATCATATGAAGCAGAAAAATTCAGATGGACATATGCATTACTGTGAATGGTTTCCGAGAGAGAATATAGTTAATGTTCACAGTTACTTACTTTCTTCATTTTTCAGTACACTGCCATTGTTTACAACATACCATAGTAGTGTAGACAAAGTCAAGACGAATTATTTAATATAGGGAAACTGCAGTAAACTTGCTTACCTACACCTCAACGCATGTATATTGCTCAAGAGTTTTCGTATTCTCTCGCTCTCTTCACGTAACCTATAAGTCCTCAAGAAAAAATTAATTCTACCTTTTTAAAGAAAATTTCATGTGGTTTCATTTTGTACTGTGACAAATTTTTGCCAGGGGTTGCGGATTTCGTTTTATTCAAGAAAAACGTATCAAAAGTAATTTTACATATGTGCCATCTCAGAAACCATTTGGAACTGGGCATATGTTCACGTTTAGTTTCTTGCTTCAAATGATCATACCTGTCATACCTCTGAATATTGACCATTTCTCATCAGGCAGGCTTTATATATGGAGTATCATGTGAGTTAAAATAATTATGTGTTACAGATAACGTTATATTTACAATCTTATTCACCCAAAGTGATTAAAACCTGCGCAGAGGCTATCAGGCAACTATAAATGCAACAGACATAGAAGGAGACATAATAGTACACTTAACAAGAACACTCAGACATCAAGGAAACAGAAGAGCAACAACACATGAAGAAGACACATAGAACAAACAAGTAAGGGTACAAATAATAAAGAGCTAAACTTGGATGGGGAGGTGCTGAATCAAGAAAGCGAGTTGCAAAGTGTATGACTGTGCCAAACATGGAACAGAGTGACGCCTCAAGGCGCCGTGTGTTCTGCTACATGAGATCTTGTCCGTGAGAGTGGAGGGAGCACTGAGCTGCCTTGTAATCCGATGGGTAAGAGTGGTGGGGGAGCAATGAGCTAGTGAGATACCTTGCAAATTGATCTCTGAGATTGGTGGGTAGCAGCGAGCTAGTGAGGTGGCTTACAGTCCTATCTGTGAGACTGGTGGGGAGTGCTGAGTTGTTGGGAGTAAAGTGATGCCTGAGTCGCTTTGCTGCTGTTGCTGCAGAGGGGACAGACGGGTCCCTGTTGTCCAGTGGAGATCAAGCTTGTGAGCTATGCCGCCAAAGCGACGATAGAGGCGGTATTATCCTGGCATCATGGAGATGTCATATCGGTCAGCGTGAATGGGGTCGTCCAGGGGTACTTGTGACTCAGCTCTCATGAAGCAGGTGAGTCCTTCTGGTAGTGTTGGGATGCTGCACCTGACGGCCCAGTGCGCGTATAAGTCGATTTTTCGACTGGGCGTTCTTGCTATAGGAGAGCTGAGCAGCCCAGCGGAACCTATCTGAGATGGCAGGTATATTGGAGACCCGAATGGGGTCGGCCCATGGGTAGTCCCGAACAGAAGTAATGCCATCTGAAGAGCCCAGTTCTGGTGCTGTTGCAGGCAGTGTGAGTCGCTGCTGCGTCGCCCCAAACCACAGTAGCATGGCTAAACATCGGTCGGAAGAGCGTGATGTAAAAGGCCACACCTAGTTCTGGACGGAGTGCCGTCGATGGGTTGAGGAATGGATACAGCTGGGTCAGTCGACCCCTCTCCTTTCTGACGCCTTCGTCGACGTGCCTCCTATCCTAAGTTACTCCCAGGTACTTCGCTATAGTGCCCCAAAGTACTGCAGTTCCCCTGATAGTAATTTGTGGAAGGTTGACTGGAACGTGCTTCTTGATGATGAGCAGTATTTACGTCTTAGTTCCACTGAAGCTAAGTCGCCATCTCCTCACCCACTGACTGAGCTTCTTCCATGCGACAGTATAGTATTGCAGCGTTCATACTTCTCGTAAGAGCACCTTGTAATTGGCATAGAGGACGAGGTGTACTCTGTCCATCCGAAGCATCTCAGATGTATATAGAACATACAGTATGGGGCCAAGTAAGGAGACTTGGGGAACTCCGGCACTAAGATGGTTGCACTTCGACAGCTCTTCCGTCCTAACGTGGAAGCTTCTGTCGGCGAGGTAAGATTTCAGCAAACGGACATGAGGCAGGGATACGCCGAGGTCCAGGAGCTTATATAAGAGTCCTTAATGCCATACAGAGTCGAATGCCCGCGAAACATCCAGGAACACCGCACCAAAATACTCGCGATATTCGATGGTGTCAAGGGCTTCTTCGACGAGGCGAAGTAGGTGATGCGTCGTCATTTGACCTTGGCAAAAGGCACATTGCTCGACCGGCAGGAGATGTTCGTCCCATATATGTCGCAGGAGGTGTCGGTGATAGAGTCGTTCAAAATCTCTGCTGACAGTGGGCAGCAAACTGATCGGCCTGTAATTCCCAGGCAGATGCCGGTCGTTCCTGGGCTTCTGTATAGGCACGACATCTTGTGGGTAGTGCCCAGTACAGAGGATTGCACTAAAGAACCAAACTAGGTGTTTGGTAGCTGCCTGTGCTTTCTTCGAAGCATTTCATTGGTAAGCTGGTCAGGGCGTTCAGCCTTGCGTTTATCGAGCCATCGAAGATGTCCTGAGACTTCGGCACCTTCCACCTCTTCAATTTGTTCGTCACCCACAGGGGCTCTGAGAAACACCGGGAGAAGTTGGTCACCCAAGCGAACGTGATCCGGGTCCTTAGAGTTCATGATGGGCTGAAAATTGCGCTCAAAGACATCAGCAATGGCGTTTGCTTTGTCCGCAGGGCTACTGACGATGTGACGACAACCTGCAGTGGCGGTATTTTCTGTCGCCGACGGAGGAAAAAAAATGGTTCAAATGGCTCTGAGCACTATGGGACTTAACTTCTAAGATCATCAGTCCCCTAGAACTTAGAACTACTTAAACCTAACTAACCTAAGGACATCACACGCATCCATGCCCGAGGCAGGATTCGAATCTGCGACCGTAGCGGTCGCGTGGTTCCAGGCCGACGGAGGAAGAGGTGGGTGTCTTTCCATGCAGTATCGTCGTCGAGGACAAGTGACAGCTCTGCCAATGGATATTCTTTTTATACCTTGTGTCTGCAATACTACAACCATGTATATATGTGCATATCGATATCGCATGGCCCTCAGTGTACGTGAAATCATTGTTCTCCTCTTCCTATCTTAGTACTAGTATTCTGTGTGTCTGTGCGTCCCATGTATAATGTGATGCATCACAGCAACCATCTGCTGTCGTGTAAATATTGCGTGTAAAATCAATCTCCTGCTGCCTCTTAGTATGATGCACCTCTGCATATAATGAATACCGTTTTTGAAGACATAAAATATTGTAAATATCTCTAAAAATGGGTAGTATTAACGATGACAAACCATAAGTTAATTTGTTTTGTGAGCGTTGTAGTTTATAAAAGACTCCAAATCCTTTCACCATTAACTTTATTGTAGGGGGAAACAGATACGAAAATCTTTTTGGTTGAACAGTTTTTTATGTAGCATGTACAGGGTGTGCCAAAGAAAACGTCACAGACTTTAGGGACAGATTTTTATACATAAGTAAATAAAAGGTATTGGAAAAACGGTCTGTAAAATCCATACCGTAAGAGGTATGAGCACTTGTTCATCTTCGCCAGTGAGAAACATCTGTTATTCTGAGCAAGCTCATAACTCTTAAGGTATGCTTTTCAGAGCCAATATTTAACAGACATTCTTCTTGTTTTGGTCCGTACTACGTACTCCCAAAATATGAACAGCCAAGAGCTTGCAGTAGGAAAGGTGTGTTTCATAGTACGGAAAATGAACAAGTGCTCATATCTCTTATGCCATAAGTTTTATAGGCCTTGTCTAGTAGATATTTTTTCTTATTTTGGTGTAAGAAGCCTGTGCCTAAAGTTAATTGGCGTTTTTCTGGAACACCCTTTATATATGCACTTACAGTCACTCAGTTTTACAATATTGTCCAAATATATGTGTATATTTCTATATGCCTTGAGTTCGGCCTCAATAACATTCGATATGATATTACAGTGCCTACATTGTGATTTGGACATGTTTGCATATATGAAGGAACTGACACTGTGGCTGTGAAATGTGTCAAATGTGTTCGCAATTGAAATATGAACAGCAATCAGCTGTGTACTGGAATGATGACACAGACTGGGACTCGAATTCAGACTTCCTGTCGATTGCAAGAGGGAATCTTACCATTAGGCTGTCAGGGCATGCTTCACAGCCAGACCCTAATCTCCATATGCCGTTGACCATGTGTCTACAACCTGCACTCATACATTTATTATGTATGTTCCCATACAGGGCAGACGTTTCAACTGAAAGCCGCTTGCCCTATGGCGTCAGATAAATTCAGTACTGCATTGACTATGTTGTTCAGAAGCATGACACAATGTTTGATTGTACATCACACTTCTAAACAACACAGGCACTGCAATAACATATTTATCTGCCGACATCAGGTAAGCGATTTCAAAAATGGTTCAAATGGCTCTGAGCACTATGGGACTTAACATCTATGGTCATCAGTCCCCTAGAACTCAGAACTACTTAAACCTAACTAATCTAAGGGCATCACAGAACACCCAGTCATCACGAGGCACAGAAAATCCCTGACCCCGACGGGAATCGAACCCGGGAACTCGAGCGTGGGAAGCGAGAACGCTACCGCACGACCACGCAAGCGATTTCCAATAAAAATATCTCCACTGTGCGGGAATATACATAATGGATATGGAAGTATGATAAGTGAGAAACACGAGTTCGAGCCATGGTCTGGCATAAATTTTCGCTGTCGTCATTTCATAATACAGCTGATGTTTGTCCATATTCGCTACTGCGAAACATTTCATGAATCATATTCAGTCATATCGGCAGAGATACATACACAGGCATTCCTTCAGCTGAACACAAGCATTTATACAGTGTTCAAGTTACTTCACATTTACACCATTCACAGACAAACACACCAAACATTCTAGAAAGTCAAGCATGCAACTCTAATATATGAAAGCTAGTGGGTCAGTCTGTCTGTAACAACTGCTAATGCACGGTATAGATATTCTAAATTCAGAAGCCTCAGATGTTTTAGGTATTTGTCCTCATGAGGTTAATTGAAGCATTGTCTAACTATATACAGCTTACACAGTGTCGTCTGAATGTCAGTAGCGGCGTGTAATGGAGTCTATTTGGCTGTCATCTTCTTCTTTATACACTCCATCATACTGGACATATAGTCCCACTGATACTATCCATACTGCACTTCAGCAGCGACAGGTAGCAGTTTTTCTACATGTGGAACTACTTCAAAGTCATTGTCAGGTGCTAGACCCACATTCACACATTTTAACAGTCAGTAGTCACATTATATATGTTAGTGAATAACTGCATTCTTGTGGCACTTGGCAAAGATTCAAGTTCTGGTAGCTGCCTTTGCTGTGCTAAGTCATAATCGAATGACATGCAGTTGGGAAGACATCCTGCGTAGAGTGGCTATTAATGTGGTTTAGGCGGGAAGATCTGCATGTCCTGGTCCAGCAATTCAGGCAGCACCAGATCAGTGGCTATAACAATAACAACAAACCCTATGTAGAAACAGAGAATGACATGAAGTTATTAGTTAAAAATATACTTATAGCTGTGAATTGAAGCAGTATGAAGTTAGCTGGTAGGTTTTGCATATAATAATCATATTACATGAAATACTTACCAACAGGCCTCTTCTTCCAAGCTGATAGATGCTCCTGCTGTCAGCACTTCATGCTGGTCAGTAAATGATAGACCAAATGTAATCAAATGATTAGAACTGCTTAAAGGTTGGGGAAGTTGCATGCAATTGGCAGACAAAAGGGGCGAAATGGCCTTGCTGCAAGGGCCCGAATGTGGTGACAAGAAACTGCTGATGCTGATGTCAGTGAGCTCCTGGCGAGTTCTCTCGATGACCCTCTACTCAAAAGATCGTATTTGTGTGAAAGTGGACCATGGGAAGCCCAGAAGAGAATGAATTATGAGAAAGTGAAATGCGGTGCTGTTAAAGACAAAGGACTAATAAGAGACGACATATAGAGTGTTTAATAGAAGCAGGCGAGGAAAGGAGTCGATGAAATCATTTAAAAGAACAGGGGAGGGTGGTGCTGGAAGAGCCAGTGTAGGAGAAAAAAACTGCGACAGAAAGATATTATAATTAAAAAAACGAAGTGGATGTTGGATGCAGAGGTTAGGAAAAAAACCAACAGAAGATACACGACATGCTGGACGTTACCGAACCTGTTGAACAGGTGATGACTTAAAAATAAAAGTATATTTATTGCCACTTTAATACACCGTGTGTTTCCTGTTGAGCACTATTCTTGTCGATAAGTAAGGTTTCATGGGTTTATGACTGTTATCTTGTGGCTGCACTGCCGCACAAGCTCACTTGCTTCGAGGACAGGCTTACCGTTCCATTTACAGCAAAGAGATAATCCAGAAATCTCATTTCCTGCTGAACTTTTAACAGGACTGACAGCAAGTTTCTTTTTCGTAACCATCCAAGCCGGAGCAGAATGGGTCTGCGCCTCGGGGCTGGAGGAGTCCCAGCCACACTTTTTAAGTCGGGCGCGGCGCCTGCAGCGGCTGTGCGAGGTGGCGAGGCCCCTCCAGTGGCAGCGCGGCGCGATACGCCGCCCGACGCGTGTTTGCCGTGCGCTGGATCCGCGGCGGCTGCTGCATAATGGATCCACGACGGAATCGCCGGTTCCGCGGTCTGCGGTTTCACGGGCCGTAAAGTGAGACGCCGGCGGCGGGCCAGGGTTACCAACTACCGTAATAAATACAACCCGGTGCTCACACGCGTCTGCTGCAGAGGTGCTGACTCGGTCCTGCTCAGGTATCGTGTGAATGGTGCCAAGCTGTTTCACTGTACCATTCACCCGCTTGTTTGTCTCAGAGCTAATAGTTATCATGTTAGTAGATTAAAATCATGAATTTATTTCTACTGTAATCCTCTTATTTTGTTGCAGTTAATGTGTGTTATTAAATTTCCTCAGTTCCTTGATCACTTCGAAGAAGTGTGCGTTACCCTCCTTTTGCAATTGAATTTCATTTCTTTGCTTAATCAAAGTAAGACACTTCATTGCTTTTGATATCTACCATGTTTCACAACAGCAAAAGCAGGTTGTGTTACTATTATCACCTCGCAACAACAATGAACTTTCAGTGGATTCTCGTTCCCTGTCTTTCAAGTGACGAACCATGGCACGTGGTATAGACGCAATGACGGCATGTTTGACGCGTCGATCACCTCATGAATCATCGATATCCACATCCTTGACTATCTCTAAACTCGTTATAATTGTTCATTTCGCGAGATTCACTTCATTTTTTCCGGGGTTATG
Source organism: Schistocerca piceifrons (assembly GCF_021461385.2). Lineage (NCBI taxonomy): Eukaryota > Metazoa > Arthropoda > Insecta > Orthoptera > Acrididae > Schistocerca > Schistocerca piceifrons. Next base: position 631,422,159 of record NC_060140.1, read on the forward strand.
AAAGCTTACCAAAATCATCAGCTCCCCATTAACGTTGGTTGCGCGCGTAACGCTTCTTGGTACTAATAATACAATTCATCTTAATTTTCATTGTTCTGTATGTAGTTTGCTTACACGTAATCTGAATACAAAGCTATGCTACAGTTGCTTTTAAGAAAGAATGTAAACTAAACAACTCCAAAGGAAATTATACCAAGATAATAATCATAACGAATTTCTTCATCGTAAAGCTCTAGAGGCGCAAAGCTGATTGCGCATGTGACAGCAAAATTTCGATCACAGTTTCGCTGTCCGCAGCTCGTGGTCGTGCGGTAGCGTTCTCGCTTCCCGCGCCCGGGTTCCCGGGTTCGATTCCCGGCGGGGTCAGGGATTTTCTCTGCCTCGTGATGACTGAGTGTTGTGTGATGTCCATAGGTTAGTTAGGTTTAAGTAGTTCTAAGTTCTAGGGGACTGATGACCATAGATGTTAAGTCCCATAGTGCTCAGAGCCATTTTGAACAGTTTCGCTAACGACGCTTTACATAAGAACCTACAGCCTCTCTACGTCTAAGATACAGTATAATGGAAGTATAACTGTACTCTTGGTGTCACGCTCGCGGGATTCGAGTTGCCGTTTTCAAATAACAGCCGATCTTACGTTTTGACAGAGTGTCACAAAATCCTAAAACGATTTGATATTACTCACGGCTATCATTTTAGGACCTGCACAACTAGCCACAAGTTTATTTACCTTAAATACCATAAAAAGTTTTAAATGAGAAATAAAGTACAGTTTTGCGGGTTCTGGCGGTTCCTTTCTTAGAAAAGTATTGAGGTGGCTTGCAGTTGCAGTCTTTAGATTACTAGAAGCCTCACCACTACAGTGCCGCATTAACATGAACTTGTTTGTGCAACTTATTTTTATAATTTGATTGGGGTGGAGCATCGCAGTAGGGGTCATAGTTAAGAACTCTTTGGGAGAACAATGACAACATTTGCAAAAATCTTTACGGGGGTTCTAGTTTTGCATAAAAACTTTGGTGTCGCTAACAAAACAATCGACTTGAGAACTTCGCTCTAATCAAATGGGGTGAAAAAAGATGAAAAATGTAAAATAAACTATCGCTAACTTCTTTAAAATCATAGTATATTGCCTCAAAATTACAGGCACTGCAGTTCAAAGAACTAACTCACCTAACCGCAAATGACAAACCCAGTAGCTGTGGCTTGGCGTAGCGACAAACACTTCAGTATAGAATGAAAACACTAAAAAGACTGTTTACAATAACATTTCTCTTATCCTTCAGGACACCACAACTGACCGTGGATGTAGCGGTGCTTATATTTATTGTTAGACCAGCATTCCCTACTTTCGTCGGATCCACATCAGTCTTCCTCCATAGGATGCCGGAAGCAGTTGTTTATGTAACAGAGTTTTACAGGCAGACTAATGACGTAAGTTCCTCCTATTTGTCGCCCTCCTCTCATCATCAGCCACAGTTTCAGATTACCACTTATTTGCGTATTAAATTAATATTTCCAAGCGAGAATAAGAAACATCAGAATGGAACGGATCGTTATACGGTACCAACAAAAACAATGAAAATCATATTGTACTTGACAGTGCTATCTTTGTTGTGACATTAACAGATTCCTTCACTTTTAATTTAAATAACATTTCACAAAGGAGATGAAAACAGTTGCTTCTTACTAAGACTGTAGTCACGTTAGTTCCCCACGGTGTTGGAGTGGTCAGTGATCTACAAAGTAGTGACATCATAGACGTATTTTAAGAGCTTCCTCGACTGTTTGCGAGTCGTTTACATTTTTTTTCGGAAGCACAGACCCATTGTTATAACTCTGGTTAAATCTTTTTCCAATTATTCGCGAAAGAAATCTATGCAGCTCCACATGTGAAGTGATTCAAACTCTACCGTATAAACATCATAGATTATTTACAGGTTTTTAATTTACAAAGCCAGATAAATTTTAGTATTATGATATGTGTCGCTGTCACTGTAGTAGCTGTTATGTTTTAAGTTTGATCGACTGTTAACAATAGTATCAATAAAGGAAATATCATGAAATGAGAAAGCGGCCAGATATTTCAAAACGCTAATGATGTCAGTCTTCTGCAATCATTCTTGTGATTACCTATATTGTGAGAACGGCGACTGTTTCTTGTGAAGCAATGTCATAAGAACTTCTGTCAAAGGCGTTTGTAGAAATACCTGGGTGTGAAGCAATGTCATAAGAACTTCTGTCAAAGGCGTTTGTAGAAATACCTGGGAAACTTGGTAGATAAATCTGTTTCACCCTGGAGTATTTCCTGATTATTTGCTTTTATTATAAAGCCAAAACAAGTCAGACACCGAAAGAATAAGAGTTCCTGAAGATGGATAAAAGTAAAGAAATCTAGAGAAGAGTCCTTTGAAGAAGATAGTCGCTGGTGCCAGGAACAGGAAATTTTGTAGCCTGCTTTTCAAGCATACAATTGGAACTTAATTCTGATACGTGGTTAACCGCTGTGCCCTCCTCCACATTTCACGGTTTTTACGTTTGGGCAAAAGCCAACTTTAATCTTGTTCATTAGTTCGCTCACAAGAAACTGCCAATTCTAAACGTCACTTTAGAGAAAAAGAATTAATTATGTTGATGTCTCATTTTTCTAACTTAAAGGACTAGTTCTTTGTTCTCTTCACAATGCGCTCGAGAATAAAGCTTTCTCATAAAAAGATTGAAGATAAACAATACGGCCCAACTTGGTTTGTTAGTCTGAAAACTGTTGAATTTAATTATGGCCGTCCAAACACATAACAGAGTATCTCAACTAGTTTCAGCACAACACCGTACCTTAAACTGGGTTTAGCCTTAGAATTCCAGTTTTTATCACTCAGGAACTGCGCTGTTATCTTTGGTTCACACAGAATACCACTAATTTTTGTTGCATAGGCAGATACCAGTACATATTAAATTAACAAAACCTATCTTTGTTGAATGCTCTTTACGTGGCTGTCAGTACTGCTATCACTGACGCACTGTTCTTCACATCAGACTTCTGACTTTTTCCCATGACAGTTAATGAGTAGGGTGCACCGAACGAAAAAACAAGAGTAGCTGATGAGACCTCGTGAACACGAGGTAGAGACAGTACTTCCACCTGCAGTTCTAGAGGAAAGCGTGAATTTAAAGTCTGTGACAAGACTGGAGGGGTAAAATGAATGATATGAAAGGAGTGAGTGAGGTAAGAAGAGAATAAATCAACTCAGTTAATAGCAAAGTATCAACATCTGGGGTTGGGAAAAAAAAGTTTTTTCCTTATCCCGCTATTGGAGCTCGTTGGTTATAATCCCACACACATACCCTATGCTTTATGCATATAACAAATGAATGACATGACAGACAATATTAATATTAACTTTAGACTTTTCGAAGATGATGCTATTATCTGTAATTAAGTTATTTAGGAAAAAAGCGGCAGAATTATTGAGTCAGACATTGATAATTTTTGGAGTGATTCTAAGATTTGCAGCTGGCTTTTAATATTCTGAAAGGTAAAATTATCACAAAATAAAAGAGCATAGTATTTTACGACTGCAGTATCAGTGAGTCACAAGTTTAATCAGTAACCTCACTGCAATACATGGTTGTAACAAGGGCAAGTGGCAAATTCTGGTGCACTGGCAGGATACTGGGAAAATGCAGCCACTCTACAGAGACTGCTTACAAAGCTCTTGAATGTCTTAAAATGTTGTTTAAGTGCGTAAAACACATACCAAGTTGTGATAACAGTGGATACTGAGAGTATGTAAAGAACAACAGTACGAATGGTCAGATGATCACAGGTTCGATTCACAGGTATAATGTCACGCCAATATCGAAATAGGTAATTTAGCAGTCTCTTGAAGATAGCTATATACCAGAAAACCAACTTACAAATTTCCCAGAGCCAGTATTAACTGGCGCAAGTGGAGATTGCCTTCAGCCCCTGTATCGTGAAGACAAGATTTGGTTAGAAGTAGCAGACGCAAAGAAATTTAGACAGTCGCTCGACAAGCATTCCAAATGCGAATGGAAGCGGTAGAAATCATAGTATGTGTTACCAATCTAAATATCTTTTTCATGCACATGTAATGGTTTCACAGTATATACATAGATTTAGATGCAGCAATGCAGAAAAATCCGAACTGGCAGGCGCTTAAAGATAGATAGGATTTCTTCTATAAAAGACTACTTACTACGTTTCGCAACCTGTATTAATTCAACAATCTACTGCTACATCTACACTCAGCAAACCACTTTGTTCTGTATGGCAGACAACAAGGCGCACTGAAACAGTTGCTAGAGCTTCTTCCGTTCCATTCTCATATGAAGCGAGGAAAGAATGATTGCTTACTTGCCACTGTGTGTGCTGTAATTAGTCTAATCTAGTCTTCAAGATCCCTATGTGAGCAGTGCTTAGGGAGTTCTAACATCACTTGAAGGTGGTTCCAAAAACTTTCAACTAGGTTTTCACCGGTTAGTTTGTGAATGTCTTCAAGCATCTGCTAGTCTAGTTTTTTCGCCATTTCCGTACACTCTCGCACGTGTCGAACGAACTTGTGACCATGGGCACTTCCCTTCTTTGTGTCTGTTCACTATCGGCTGTCAGTCCTATTTAGTATCGTTTTCACAAACGTCAGCAATATTCTAACACGCGTTGCAAGAGTATTTGCATCAAAACACCTTTGTAGACTGATTTTATTAGGCCAACAGTTTGGACGTTCCTGTCACGTCATCTTCAGGCTTGTCGCATGAATGACACGAAGGGCAACACTTACCTTGTGTTATACATGCACGAGTGGTACTTGGTGTCATTCATGCGACAGGTCTGAAGATGACGTGATTGGAATTTCGGAACTGGTTGCTAATAAAAAAAATATCAAAGTTGCGACTGTTCGTAGAGTATTATTGCATTTCATTGATCTCATAGTGAAAGGATACAATAATTTTTCGTTCTGTGAAATGCAAAAGTTTAAATTTATGAACATCCAAAAAAAGAAGTTGCTAATTTTCTTAAAACTTTTAAGTCTTGTCAAGCTCGCACTGAATATTTATGTAGCTTCTTTCAGACAGTATTTCACTATCATCTACTAAAATGTGACGTTGCTGTTAATACTGTCCGCCAGGTTGTTAATATACTACATGGACAGCAAGAGTCTCAACACGTCTCCCTGGGGCACATCCAAAGTTACTTTTGCATTTTTCGATTACTCTCCATCCAACAAATTTCGGCATCTTCGTTACAAAAAAATTATCAATCCAGGCGCAAATTTCGCTTGATACCCTACACGATCGTGCTTGTGATAATTAGTGTAGTTTTGGTACTGAGTCAAATGTTTTCGGAAATCAAGGAATCAACCATCTACCTGCATGCCGTGATTATGCCTTTCAGTACGTCAAGTGAAAGAAAAATGCGAGTAGTATTCCACATTATCGATCTTTGTGGAATTCGTGCAGGATGACAAGGAGAATGTCACTTATTGGTTTGAGCTCAGATTATCTTCTAGGAGTTTATGGCAAATGGATGTCAAGGAAGCTAGACGATAGTTTTATGGATCACTTCTACTACACTTTTAGCAATCAGGTGTGACCTATGCTTTCTTCAAGCTACTGGGCACGGGTTTTTGCCTGAGGGATTTACGGTCGATTATAGTTAAAAGAATGGCCAATTCAGCCACAAATTCAGCATAGAATCGCATATCAGTTCCATCGGTGCCTGGAATTTTGTTCAGTTATAGTGATTTCACCTGTTTCTCAAAGAAATACTCTCCCCACCGCTGTGTCTCGCCCCACGACCTCAACTCTAGATTAATTACGCAGCGCACAGCGTCATCTAAGCAGTTACTGTTCCCGCTCTTCATACGCTATCGAAACGGGAAGGAACATTAAGATGTGGTACGACAGTAAGTACTTTTCCTATTTACTTCACAGTGGTCTGCAAAGTGTACCTGTAAATGTAGATGTAGAAAAATAAGACTTATAAATATGAAATTCATAATCAATAAACTTTCTACCGGGATACATATTTTGCTGAGTAGACTTAATATTCTATACGCAGGTGTTCTAAGAAAAGTGAAAAAGTTCTTTTTCAAGGTAACTTATGTTTCAGAAAACAGGGTCGGTAACCCATATCACTGTGTGTAACATGACCTACGCTGTAAAAATTATCAGAAATATGCAAAAAACGTAACGATCAAGCAGTGGAGAAAATTACGTCTTCGAGCAACGAAATACCAGGTAGAGGAACTATCATTGTCATATAGCGCTCTGTTTGCTTAGATCTCGCTGGGAGACATACTCTCCATATGCTAAACGAGCTACGTCCAGCAGCAGTTCATCATTTATGAGAAGCATGTATGTAATTAAAAGTAAAAACTTATTTTGGAGTTCCTGCAGCGGTCAATCGATGTCTGCTCTCTGCACATCTAAACATTAGAGCTAGGCAAGTATAGTGGGACAAAAGACACTATTACGTCGACACTGCTGCAATCTCGGAAATCTAGAGATTATCAACTTGTTCGAAAACCTTGGACTGTGGAGTCTGAATTGTCGTGAAGAAAAAGGAAGCAAGGTAAGCGTTTGGATGCTGCCGATGACTTGGTGAATAAGAATGAAGCACATGTTCACGTACAGGGCAAGAATGGGCGGGGTACACTCTATATCTTTTTCAGAGGGCGCTTCCCGGCATTGACATTAACTGATTTAGTAGAACCTAGCAACCTTGTAAACCTAAATATGGATGACCAGAAGGAGATATTAAGTACTGTACTCCCGATTGCGCTTCCTCTAACTTAGCCACAGAGCTATGTTATTCCTTTGGCTCAATGTTCAAGTGCGTTTAACTATATCCATAAAGAATGAAGAAGAAAGCTTCATGAAAAAATTGTATCTGAAGGTATCAAAATTATTATGCATTTGAAGCTTGTATAATAACGATGCATCGAGAATACCATTGAAAATGTAGTGGTCTCGTATCATAGAAAATAATTGGATTTTAAAAAATCAGACTACAAAATGAGTATAGAATTTCTTATCTGGAGACAAGATCGGTTGTGGAGGAAATAGTTTCGAAGCATGGTGAGACTGTAATTCATCAAAATGAGGTTTAGTAAGAGGTAAACCATTTTACCAAAGCAATTGGAGAACAACACTGGAAGTTCAGTTTATGATAAAGTGGTAAATGCATAGTGTGAAGTAATAAGAAAGTAGCCGACTTAATTCTCGAACGATTTTTCTCGAAAACAAATTCTGTGAACTGATAGTAGGCGTGTTACCTGTTATATTAAGAGCTGCGACGAAGAGCGACGTGACAAACACCGTAAATGGAATCGGAACATAATTAATCATTACGTACAACAAGGTGTCCAGGCAGTCGACCGCCTGATAGCGACGCTAATTGAAGGTTCTGCAGTCGGACGTGCGGATTCGGGCGACATCAAAGGTGACCCACTGCAATTAACGGAGGTATCGGAATTCAGTTAAATGTCAACTGTTCACCCAGTTGAAAGCTGTCTGATGGAGACATTTTAAGAGGAAACGCTGTAATTTTTGGAACAATGTCGGGAAGCCAGTCTCAGTCTCCGAAGCTGGGAAAGCTGCCAACCCGACGTTAATTGGGCGGAAGAATATTAAAAATACTGCTGAAATGGAAGTAGGCCTGCATCACTTAAATTCTCTAGGTAAGTCTACAATAAATGAGAAAAAGACGAAAAATTTACATTACCCGTTGATCTGAGATTTACCTTTTTTGTTGCTTTTAGTAATACTGTCAATCGTAACAGAAAAAATATATACAATTGTATATCCAATTAATCTATATATCAAAGTGTATTATCATGAGGCAGTATTGCGACCCTTTCACAATAACAGCGACAAGCTGGTAGGGCGGAAAATTAGCAGTTTTTGAAATGACAAAGTAAGAGCGTTTACTGGCACATCATTTTACAGTTGACTAATGTTTCAGTTCCCAGAATGAGGAACAAATCGAATGATTGGTTAGCGTCCACATGTTTCCTCACAAGAGGTAAAGGGAATGGGCCAGAGACTACTATGTCATTTCCTCGTTTCACAAAATTTAGTAAAACTATTTGTATAAGGATCGACTCATAATATTACTTCCAGTATTCTTACTTAGGAAGATAAATAAATGATTTCTGAAAAAAGGGCGGAAAAAATGATACACAGGGTTTTACATATTAATATGGAATACTAACCAGATTAGCTTCAGGGGTCAAACATACGAATAGTAAACAGTTGTGAAAACACACTTGACCTCTCAGCAATAAATAAGCCTGAGTTATTAACGAGCACCAAAACGGTTACAGGGATTAGTAAACACAGGACTGTAGTAGTGAGAGTGAGTATTGTAACCCCCAAATCCTCCAAAAATAAACGAAAAATATACGTATTTAAAAAAGCAGATAATGATTCACTTGACGCCCTCCTGAGAGACAATCACTACTCCTTCTAAATTAACAATATAAGTGTAGATCAGATGTGGCTTGAATTCAAAGAAATAGTATTGGCAGCAGTTGAGAAATTTATTGTTGTTGTGGTCTTCAGTCCTGAGACTGGTTTGATGCAGCTCTCCATGCTACTCTATCCTGTGCAGGCTTCTTCATCTCTCAGTACTTACTGCAACCTACATCCTTCTGAATCTGCTTAGTGTATTCATCTCTTGGTCTCCCTCTACGATTTTTACCGTCCACGCTCCCTCCAATGCTAAATTTGTGATCCCCTGATGCCTCAGAACATGTCCTACCAACCGGTCCCTTCTTCTTGTCAAGTTATGCCACAAACTCCTCTTTTCCCCTATTCTATTCAATACCTCCTCATTAGTTATGTGATCTACCCATCTAATCTTCAGCATTCTTCTGCAGCACCGCATTTCGAAAGCCTCTGTTCTCTTCTAGTCCAAACTATTTATCGTCCATGTTTCACTTCCATACATGGCTACACTCCATACAAATACTTTCAGAAACGACTTCCTGACACTTAAATCTATACTCGATGTGAGAAATTTATAGCAAGTATATTAACAAACGACAGAGCTGATCTTCTTTGGCAGGCAAAACGGGTCAGAACACTGTTGCAGAAACAACGAAAAAAAAAAAACTTGCCAGTTTTAAACAGACGCAAAGTATCCAAGACTGGTGATCCTTTACATAAGCTCGAAATTTAGCATGGACTTCAGGGCGAGATGCTTATAATAGTTTTCACAACGAAACTTTGTCTCGACACCTGGCAGAAAATCCAAGGAGATTCTGGTCGTATGTGAAGTAATGCTAGCGGCAAAACACATTCAATGCCTTCTCTACACGATAGCAAAGGAGATACTATCTAAGACAGTGCTGACAAAGCAGATTACTAAACACAGTCTTCCGAAATGCCTTCACAAAAGAAGATCAAGTAAACATTTCAGAATTCGAATCAAGAATAGCGGCCAACATGAGTAAAGTGTAAGTAAATATCGTCGGAGTAGTGAAGCAACTTAAATCACTTAACAAAAGCAAGTCTTCTGGTTCAGACTTTATACCAATTAGGTTCCTTTCAGAGTATGCTGATGCAATAATTCCACACTTAATTATAATATATAAAACCGTTCGTTCGACGAAAGATCTGTGTCCAAAGACTGGATAGTTGCACAGGTCACACCATTATTCAAGGAAGGTAGTAGAAGTAATACACTAAATTACAGACCCACATCGTTAACGTCGATATGCAGCAGGATTTTGGAACATATATTGTGTTCAAACATTATGAATTACCTCGTAGAAAACGGTTTTCTGACACACAGTCAACACGGATTTACGTAACATCGTTCTTGTGAAACACAACTAGCTCCTTCCTCGCATGAAGTGTTGAGTGCTATTGAGAAGGGATCTCAAATTGATTCCGTATTTCTGAATTTCCTGAAGCCTTTTGATACTGTATCACACAAGCGGCTTTTAGTGATATTGCTTGCTTATGGAATATCGTCTCAGTTATGTGACTGGAGTCGTGACTGCCTGTCAGAGACGTCACAGTTCGTTGTAACTAACGGAAAGGTATAGAGTTAAACAGAGGTGATTTCTGGCGTTCCCCGAGGCAGTGTTATAGGCCCTTTGCTGTTCTTTATCTATATAAACGATTTGGGAGACGACGTTGGTAGCCGTCTTAGGTTGTTTGCAAATGGCGCTGTCGTTTATCGACTAGTAAAGTCATCAGAAGATCAAAACAAACTGGAAAACGATCTAGAAAAAATATCTGTATGGTGCGAAAATTTGCAATTGACTCTAAATAACGAAAAGTGTGAGGTCATCCACATGAGTGCTAAAAGGAATCCATTAAACCTTTATTACACAATAAATCACTCAAATCTAAAGGCCGTAATTCAACTAAATACCTAGGAACTACAATTACGAACAACTTAAATTGGAAGCAACACATAAGGAATATTTTGGGGAAGGCTAACCAAAGACTGCTTTTTATTAGCAGGACACATAAAAAATGTAACAGATCTACTAAGGAGGCTGCCTACACTTCGCCTGTCCGTTTTGGAATACTGCTACGCGGTGTGGAAGCCTTACCAGATAGGATTGACGGAGTTCATCGAATAAATTCTAAGAAAGGCAGCACGTTTCGTGTTATCGCGAAATAGGAGAGAGTAACTGAAATGATACGGGATTTGGGATGGGCATAATTGAAACAAAGGCGGTTTTTGAGAATGAGATTTTCACTCTGCAGTGGAGTGTGCGCTGATATGAGGTTTGGAAGGTAGGAGACGAGATACTGGCAGAAGTAAAGCTATGAGGACCGGGCGTGAGTCGTGCTTCGGTAGCTCACATGGTAGAGCACTTTCCCGCGAAAGGCGAAGGTCCCGAGTTCGAGTCTCGGTCGGGCACACAGTTTTAATCTGCCAGGAAGTTTCAAAGGCGTTTTTTGTTGCGGAGGAATCTTCTCACGAAATTCCCATCACCAACATTCTCCTCCGAATGGAAAAGTATTTTGTTGACACATAGAGAGAAATGATCACCACGGCTGTCTGACCTCTGTCCCCACTTAACCACTACAACAGTTCCCACAGTCTGTTCGATGTACCACCAGATTTTTCTTGTGACGAATATCAGGACCCATATGTAAATAGAATGTAACTACCCCTTTTATGATAATCCAACAGTAATGTTATTAACAGAAAATCTATAGCAAGTATACACAATTGACAGGAGTGAACGACAGCTGCTAAGATGTATGCAAAAGAATATACTTGCAGCCGTGGAGCAACTGCCACACAGATCATCAAAGAGGCTACCAATAGTATCTCCTCAACGACCGTTCAGCGAGAGTTTCTGCGTATAGGTCTCCGCCACAGGCACATGTTTCAGGCACCCATACTGGATACTGTTAATCGGCGACAAAGATGGCCATTGGCGTCTACGGCCCTGCAACGTCGTAAGGTCACAGAAGGGAGCGTTATCTGTCTCTCTCTCTCTCTCACTGGTCATACCGGACTCGAGAGTCCATTACCGCAGCAACGTATTTTCGCCATTTGTCCCTGTCTTGTGCTATTTCTTTCCATTCACCTTCAATAGCTAGGCTCCTCAAATCAGCCTTCACATTGTCCTCCCATCCACGCCTTTGTCTCCCCACAGCATGTTTTCCCTCTAGGTGCCCTACCAGTACTCTACGCCATGCCGTGCCCTCATCCATTCGAGCTACGTGACCCGCCCATCGCAGCCTACGTGATTTAATAATACTGATTATGTCAGGGCTTGAATAGAGTTCGTGAACCTCTTCGTTATGCAGTTTTCGCCACTCTCCGCTAATGTCATCCCTTTTTGCTCCGAAAATTTTCATCAAAATTTTGTTTCCAAATACACGGGACGGCTTTTCATTTTGCACAGTGAGAGACCAAGTCTCACACCCATACAGCATAACTGGTACAATAATAGTTTTGTGTATTCTAATCTTTAAAGGTGGCTGGGGTAAAATACAGGGAGCGAAAGGCTATTTACAATTTGTACAGAAACCAGATGGCAGTTATAAGAGTCGAGGGGCATGAAAGGGAAGCAGTGGTTGGGGAGGGAGTGAGACAGGATTGTAGCCTCTCCCAGATGTTATTCAATCTGTGTATTTAGCAAGCAGTAAAGGAAACAAAAGAAAAATTTGGAGTAGGTATTAAAATCCAGGGAGAAGAAATAAAAACTTTGAGGTTCCATAATTTAGTTATCACTTTGGGAACTACTTCCACCAATTTCTGTCCCCCATTTTTAACAACTTCTGCAGTTATCCAATGTGATCCTGGTGCTCTATGGTTTTTCAATTTGTTGTTTACATCTCTCACTTCCTTTAACGTTGGCTCAGGTATCTGGGGTTCTGCTCTAAGTATTTCGTACGCCTGCTCATTTCCTGCTTCCTGGTGTACATTTAATAGATGCTCAAAATACGCCCTCCATTTACTTAATATAGTACTGGGGTCTGTCAGTATTCCCCTGGCATCCCCTCGAAGTGCATTTGTCCTAGCCTTGAACCCCTTCCTATACCCATTTATGTCTAGGTTAAGTTCCGTAATGTTTTCTGTTTTACTGTTTGTTTCAATTTTTTTAATTTGATTGTTCAAATAATCCCTCTTCTTTGCCCGTAGCCTATGATCAAATTCCCTTCTCATGTTCAAGAACTCCTCTCGTTTTCTGTCTCCCATTCTATCCCAATCTAATCGCGCCTTTCTCCTTTCCTCTACAATTTGTTGCATTCCTTATCAAACCACGATTTCCTCCTGTTCTTCTTAATTGTACTTATTGTGGTCTTCGCTGCTTCTTTGATATTATTCCTCACAGTGATCCACTGTTTATTTACATCCTCGTCTTGATCTTTGTTTGTCCTGAGAGCATCAAACCTATTTGAAATTTCTATCATGTACCTTCTTCTACAGTTTTCATCATTTAGCTTGTCAGTGTCGAACCTAACAAGTTCTGCATTGTGACACCTTGATGTTGCTGTACAGAGCCGTTGGTGAACTTTGGCAACTGCAAGAAAATGATCAGAATCGCAGTCTGCTCCCCTGAAAGTCCTAACATTTTCTATACTAGTGTGCCATCTCCCATCTATAAGAACATGATCAATTTGGTTTCGGGTGTATCCATCCGGAGGGACCCAAGTGGCTTTATGAACGTCCTTCCTTTTGAAATATGTGCTCTCAACAATCATGTCTCTTGAAACAGCAAAATTAACGACCCTTGTGCCATTATCAATCGAAATGTTATGCAAACTTTCTTTCCCAATTGTACCACGGAATGCTTCCTCCTTCCCTATCTTCGCATTAAAATCACATATGATTAATTTTATATTGTACGAGGAGAACTCATCCCACAGTTGATCTAGTTCTTCATAAAAGCCACCTTTGACAACCTCTTCAGTGTCCTCAGTTGGTGTGCGTGTACATTAATTACTACTAGTCTATTCCACCTGCCGGACAACACTATAAGTGATAGTCGGGCACTAATGAACCTTATATCTCTGATTGCGTGAAGCACTTTTGTCTGTTCCGAAGCTGTGAGCTTCCGCACCTCCATAGAAAAATGTATAGTTACCCCTCTTTATGCTACCCTCCCCCTGGCACCAAGTTTCTTGAATAGCTGTAATGTCTACATCGTATCTATCTAATTCGTCTAATAATGTCTGGAACGTTCCTGGCCTGTTCAAACCTTTAACGTTCCATGTTCCCAACCTGAAAGTTCCTTTTGGCCTGAATCTTTTCAAAGTAGGTTACGCCCAGAGATCCGGAAGGGAACCTACTTTACCTCCGGAATATTTTATTTCAAAAGGACCCATGCCCATTAATGTTGCTGATTCTTGATGAATAGATTTGATTGTAAGAGAAGAAGAAACAGGGATGGTTCATCACGCCATCGCCTGCTCCCCACCGGCTGTCCGCGTCTGCTTATTTTTTGTATTCAAAGCTACCCTTCATATCTGAAGGCCGTATCCCCTATACGCAACCTGGGGACGCGCTGTGATAGGGGCCCACGAGACAGCAGAAGGGAGCGTTATGGCCTGTGAAATGCTTTCAGGGCATTCCCTGGGTTCTCTCATCATTCTGGAAGACACGATGTATCAACACGAGTATACATCTACTCTGGTGGCCATGTCTAAGCCTACCATTATACTTTATTTTTTCCTTGGCTCGATAGCATCTTCCAGAAGAGCAACGCAATGTGTCCACAGCTTGCAGTGTAGGTGCCTGATTCGGAAGATCAGCATGAGTTACCGTACTGGACTGTTCACCAAATTCTCCGGATTTAAGCCAAATAGAGCACCTGTGGAAGCACCTCGATCGTGCTCTTCTCGCCATGGGGCGCAGCTGTGAAACCTAGCGCACTGGAGTCAGCTGGCTCCATGTCCCTGTCGGTACGTCCAAGAACCTCATTCACTCTCCTCCTGTACGCCGGTGCCGCAACAGTTGGTAATTCAGGATTTGGCAAGTGGTCACGTTAATGTGACTGCACTGTGTGATTGTCTTTGCTGTCTTGGGGACACTGTGAATTCTTCAGATTTTTAATCTTTTTGTTAATTTAATAAGTAAACGAATATCGAACTTTAATACTTTGGTGTCGCTATAAGGCGTGACTACGTAAATGTCACTTTAAAACCATTTCGTTCATACCACTGATTTGTGGGGGATGGGTGCGGCATAAGGTTTTAGTATTTGTTTTGGCCTTCGTTTTTTCGTCGTAGGTTATAGGATTTGACAGCCAACGTGTGTACATGTCTTGCACGATGAAATGTGATGCAGCATAATTTACCACTGCATGTGTAAAAAAATTCTATATTTAATGATTCCGGAGATAAAGTGTTCAGGCTCTCAAAATGGGACAGCTCTTTGTGTAATTGTCATTGTCAGTATCTCGGAACGTTTTATGTTGTTGACGAAATTTAAAAAGTTTATCGTATGGTGGAACATTCCTAGTGGTGATAGTATGTTAATGACATTTGGTTCAAATGGCTCAGAGCACTATGGGACTTAACATCTGAGGTCATCAGTCCCCTATAAGTTAGAACTACTTAAGCCTAACCAACCTAAGCACGTCACTCACATCCATGCCCGGGGCAGGATTCGAACCTGCAACCGTAGCGGTCGCACGATTCCAGACTGATGCGCCTAGAACCGCTCGGTCACACCGGCCGGCTAATAACATTTAATTTCAGGAATTATCTGTTTGGTAATGTACTGGTGAACATTGCTAGTGTGTGGGATTTTAAAAGCACCCCATTTCTGGATATACAGGGTGATTCAAAAAGAATACCACAACTTTAAAAATGTGTATTTAATGAAAGAAACATAATATAACCTTCTGTTATACATCATTACAAAGAGTATTTAAAAAGGTTTTTTTTCACTCAAAAACAAGTTCAGAGATGTTCAATATGGTCCTTTCCAGACACGAGCAATATCAACCCGATACTCCAACTCGTTCCACACTCTCTGTAGCATATCAGGCGTAACAGTTTGGATAGCTGTTGTTATTTCTCGTTTCAAATCATCAATGGTGGCTGGGAGAGGTGGCCGAAACACCATATCCTTAACATACCCCCATAAGAAAAAATCGCAGGGGGTAAGATCAGGGCCTGGCGGCCGATTCATCGCCTCGGGTAGTTGACGTTCAGGTAGTTACGGACAGATAAGTGCCAATGTGGTGGCGCTCCATCCTGCTGAAATATGAATTGTTGTGCTTCTTGTTCGAGCTGAGGGAACAGCCAATTCTCTAACATCTCCAGATACTGTAGTCCAGTTACAGTGGCACCTTCGAAGAAAAAGGGACGAAAAACTTTATTGGCTGAAATGGCACAGAAAACGTTCACCTTAGGCGAGTCACGTTCATACTGAGTTGTACCCCGTGGATTCTCCGTGCCCCATATACAGACATTGTGACGATTGACTTTCCCGTTAGTGTGGAAAGTTGCTCCATCATTAAACACAATCTTTGAAACTAAAGATTCATCTGTTTCCATTTGAGCAAGGATAAAATCACAAAAATCGATTCTTTTAATCTTATCAGCTGAAGACAGTGCTTGAACCAATTTCAGACGATAAGGTTTCATTACTAACCTTTTTCGTAGGACTCTCCATACAGTTCAATGTGGAATTTGCAGCTCTCTGCTAGCTCTACGAGCCGATTTTCCTGGGCTGCGAACAAATGCTTGCTGGATGCGTGCTACATTTTCATCACTCGTTCTCGGCCGTCCAGAACTTTTCCTTTTGCACAAAGGCCGGCCGGTGTGGCCGCGCGGTTTAGACGCTTCAGTCTGGAACCGCGTGACCGCTACGGTCGCAGGTTCGAATCCTGCATCGGGCATGGACGTGTGTGATATCCTTAGGTTAGTTAGGTTTAATTAGTTCTAAGTTCTAGGCGACTGATGACCTCAGAAGTTAAGTCGCATAGTGCTCAGAACCATTTGAACCATTTGAACCAACCCTTTGCACAAACACCCATTCTCTGTAAACTGTTTATACCAACGTTTAATACACCACCTATCAGGAGGTTTAACACCATACTTCGTTCGAAATGCACGCTGAACAACTGTCGTCGATTCACTTCTGCCGTACTCAATAACACAAAAAGCTTTCTGTTGAGCGGTCGCCATCTTAGCATCAACTGACGCTGACGCCTAGTCAACAGCGCCTCAAGCGAACAAATGTACAACTAAATGAAACTTTATAGCTCCCTTAATTCGCCGACAGATAGTGCTTAGCTCTGCCTTTTGTCGTTGCAGAGTTTTAAATTCCTAAAGTTGTGATATTCTTTTTGAATCACCCTGTATTACGTGGAATTACAAACATGTATAAAATGTGTCTGTAGTGGTTGACACAATCTACATTGTGTGCTCGCTCACAACGGACTATACACTCTACGTGTGTAGGAGATGAGAGGTATAAATACAGTGATACATGCATGTATTAGTCATCTTGGCTCAGTATGAAGTGGGACTCATCAATGAAGACAGTTCGACTCCAGTCAGTGAGACCATGCTAAAGACGTGTCTGCAGACGCCCCGGGGCAGTAGTGGTACACCAGACTAACGGATGCCTGTCATACGGCCCTACAGCCAGGAGTAATAGTCTGGGGTGTCATTTCTTTCCATAGTAAGGGCATTTTGGTTATAATCCGCGGCAACCTTACAGCAGAGCGATACGTCCACGATATTCTACGCCCAGTTTTGTTATCTTTCATGGCAAGCCATCCTTGACTCACATTTCAGCAAGACTACGGCCACCTACACACAGCGAGAGTTTGTACTGCTTGTCCTCGTGCTTGCCAAGCCCAGCCCTGGCCATTAAGGTCGCTGGATGTCTACCCAACTGAGACCATTAGGAGCACTATGGGCAACGCCCTCCAGCCAGCCCGGGATTAAGACTATCTAACACGCCAGTTGGTATGAATTTGGCAAGATATCCCTCAGAAGGGCATGCAACAACTCTCTCAGATAATTTCAAGCCGAATGACTAGTTGCATAAGGGGCAGACGTGGTCCAAAGCGTTATTGATTTCCACAGTTTATGAAGCCCTTCTCTCGAATAAATCATCCAATTTTTTTTCTGAAATAGTAATCATTTGTTTGTCTGTATATACATACCGAATTCCGTCCCATTCGGATAATACCTTAGTAGGTCGTCGTTTTTTGTGTTTGTGTGTTTTTTTTTGTTCTAGAGCGTGCATGCATAGTACTTCTAGGGATAATGTAGAACTTCTTCCTTGGTATATCCCATAATTTTTTAAGTTCGGTGATTGTGCTGCTAGTGGTGATCCTTCCTCTCACTACGGTGAACAGACAACTAACGATGAGGCTCTAGAAGTAAAAGGGGGTGGAGGAGGGTTAGGAACTTTATTGTTATTGGTCTAGATAGACAAAGGAAGAGGGTAAACCTATCTTACGTCATTAGCTGCCCAGACTGCCACATTTACTCACTGCAGGTGTCCTATTGGAGGTGGAAGGTGCCCTCTGTATTACGGATGGTGGCAATGAGTCCATCATCAGGTAGCATGAGACTCGAATGGCTGGCGGTGGCGGCAGTGGCTTCCTGTGACACTGCGCTGGTTATCTGTGGAGTTGGACGTGACCACTTGGGCGGTTACTCTTGGGTCTCCTCGTGTTTCTAAAGAAAAGCACATTTCCTCTTTCTTTCCTATCCTATGATTAGGAGTCGGGAATTCAGATAGTGCCATGGGGACTGCCCGAGCTGGGTAGACAAGAGGAGTTGCCTGATATGTGCCCGGTGCCGGCAGCTGGTGCGGAAACGCTGTGGTTAAGCCTGGCGCTGAGTATTGCCTACCACATAGACGTCTGACGACATCGGGTGTAGTGGCGGCGGCGTTTGCTAGCAGTTGTGAACTTCTTTTAAAACTAATAATTGCACTGTTGTTGTCCAGTCCTAACCCTGTATTGGTGATAAAAACACAGATTTATCGTTGTGTTGTGAGTTGTCTTCCATAGTTATTTGTGAGACTGCTAGGAGCAACCTTACGGTGACGCCACATACTGATAAGGCACGAATATGATTTGGTACGTATGTTTGTTGGATTGGAGAATTGATTTAACTCATTATATGGGTACATTTCTCAAAATGTTACTCTGTGATAATTGGTAACTGTTGCACGTCGGTGTATTTTGTTTAAATGTTTCTTTTGGATGTTGTTCGATCACGTATTTCCATACAACTTAGAATGGATCATAGGTATTTAAGCAAAATCCATAAAATGATTCCCAATACCAATGGGAGGTAGGAGTGCTTGCAGTGAATGTCATGACGTCATGATATTGTAATAATTCATTAACATACTGTAACGTCAGTCTGTCTTACGTCGTAAGCTACGCTGTCATTTTTCAGAGTATTCGGTGGCTTCATTTACTACCGTGCTCAAGTTGCACGTGGCCAGAGTGTCTTAGCTCAGTATTCTTAGCTCAGCACGGTTATATTTACAGCCGTATTTTACATAGGGTAGATCTGGTGCTGCTGTTTCTCACATTGCTGTCAACAGACCTAGCAATGTAAGAGAGAGAGCTTAGGTAGACTGATTCTTTTAGGATGCGATCTCCATTTGTTTCAGGTCATACATTTGCCCTAGCTTGTTTCGACTTTTCTATCGACTGTATTAGTTGTTCCGACAGTCATATCTTTTCCGATGACACATCGCATTAGTTTCTCTGCACTTCTACTCATTTCATTCCTAAGCGACTTGTGTTTCTCCTGTATTTCCCAGAACTTCTTCATACTTCCTTCTTTCTTGGATGAACTGAAGTATTTCTTCTGTTACTCAAGGTTTCTTCGCAGTTACCTTCCTTGTATTTATGTTTTCCTTTCAAACTTCTGTGACTGACCTTTTTAGTGCTGTCCATTCCTCGTCAGCGCAATTGTCTACTATTCATTATCGCAATGTCTATAGCCTCAGGTAACTTAAATCATATCTCTTCATTTCTTAGTACTTTTGTTCCCAACTGCTTTGCACATTGATACTTTTTGACTAGTCCCTTCAACGTAAGTCTACACTTCAACATTTCTGTATTGTGATCAGGGTCTACGTCTGCTCCTGGATACACCTTACAATCCAGTATTTGGTTTCGGAATCTCCGCCTGACCTACTTAATGCAACTGAGGTCTTCTCGTCTCTACCGTGCAAGTATATGTCCTACTCTCGTGATTCTTCAACAGAGTTTTCGCAGTTACTAGCTAAAATTTACTACAGAATTCAATTAGTTTTCCTCCTGTCTCATTCGTACTGCCAACCTCGTAATCTCCTGTAACCCTTCCTTCTACTCCTTTCTCTACGGCCACATTCCAATCTCTCATATCCATTACATTTTCAGCTCCCTTTATGTACTGAACTGCCCTTTCAGTACCTTCATATGCTTCTTCCGCCTCGTCATCCATGCTTGATGTGTCGGCATGTATACCAGATCTATGGTTGTCGGTGTTCGTTCACTGTCAAATTTCATTAGAAAAATCCTGTCACGGAATTGTCCACAGTAACTCACTGTCTGTCTTACCTTCCTATTCATAACGAATCCTACTCCCGTTGTACCATTTTCTGCTGCTCTTGATTTTACCCTATACTCGTCTGACCAGAAGTTGTAATCGTCTTTCCGTTTCACTTACTGATCTCCGTTATATCTAGACTGAGCTTTGCTATTTCTCTTTGAATGTTTTCTAGCTTCCGAACCACGTTCGAACTTCTGACATTCCACGCCCTAAGTCGTAGAATGTTAACCTTTCATTGGTTTCTCAGTCTTTTTCCTCATGGTAACCTTCACATTGGCAGTCCTCTCCTGGAGATCCGAATAGGGGACTAGTCAATTTTTTGCCAAGGACACTTCTCAGTTACAGGCCACAAATCCTGCAGATGTTATGTAGTTTCCATTATCTTATGCGTTCTTATGTCGTTGATCACTGCTTTTTCTTCCACCTTCCGCCTCTTAAGGGCAGTTCATTATCCCAATGGCAAAAAAATACCCTGATCACCTATCTTCTCCTCCCCCCTCTTTGAAAAGGCTGATGGCAGAACGACGATGACTTGTTATACCGAGGGTCTTTGGCCGCCATTGTTGATGATTTTCATTCAAAACGGAAGCAGTGGTGAGAGTTGAACCCGGAGACAAAGACGTTGTGATTAGTTGTGTAAGATGCTAGCCGTTTTCTTTATCTCGACGCTATTCAAGGGGAGAGATAAGTTAATTAAAAAAGTACGCAAAATCAGCAGATGAAGTCAGAAAATCCAAATCGTGAAAACTTTACATTTTTTGAAGCAGGTAGAAGGTGAGGATGATTGGAGATGAGTGCATGTAGATCGCCTCAGTCTCAATGGTAGGGTGGGGGCGCAGTGGGCAGGGGCCAACCCCACGAGGTCTAGCTATGGCATCCGCAAAACCACCAACCAACCAACCAGAAGAGGTAGTCAGTGTAGGTGATACTTATAGCCATGAAATTTCACCAAATGACACAGCAGTGGTAGGTAGGAGAGAGTGAAATGAAAAGCAAACACAATGGGGTATGAGGCACTGTGCCCAACGGGGGTTTGAAGTACCGTGAGGGGATGTCAGTAGCGCACCTCGACAGCACTCGAGCCGCACCATGCACTGTCCAGCTGAGCGGGCGATCGCGCAAAACCTCACACAGGTAACTGACGAAATAGGAGCCGTATCATGGATGTCGTTCTGTCACTGTATGCTCATTCTGTAGGGGGGCCCAAAGATTGAGCCGCGATATGTCCCTGTCTGTATAAAGACTATAAAGGTATCGACTGTCCATCCTTTGATCGAGGCTATCGCATGGATCTTGGTTACAGGGCAATACAAGGGTGAATGAAAATGTACAGTTTAACCACAGAGGGAGGGGCATGGAAAAAATTGGCGACCCCTGCCCCAGCACACAGGCTTAACGAACACCGTCGCAGGTCAGACAAAGAGCCGCATTGTCCACTAAGTGAGAGGTGGAGCACAAAGTAGTGTCCATCGAACCAGCCACGTGTAAACTCTGGTTAGAGGCGAATTTTTCTACAGATGACATGATAGCATGTAATTCGGACTAATGTTGGGAGGTACGGTTGATGAAGGTTGCGTCACACTGCAGTCCACCTCGTTAATGCATACCTGATCTCAACATCGTTTGAAGGTAATCCCAGCAATAACTAGGGATTTGGGGAAAGGGGGGGGGGGGGAGGTGTTGCGTACATGGGAAGTCAGCACGTACATAGCTAAGGGCCACAAACAAGACAGGTAGATGCATTAATAGTGGTGGAACATGTCCTACCAACATCAGCGGGGGGATGGAGGCAGGCGTGTAAACGTCCAAGAGTTGTGAGTGAGTGAGTTCCCTGTTCCCAACCATTGTTTGTTCATGGTATTCAGATATAATGCCAGCGCACGACACCGGATGTTGGTGAGTTAAATTATTTTTCCATTATGTACGCGAAAAATCTAGCCAGTCAAAGACATTCCAAAAAGGTGTTAGGTTGGAATAACGAGACAGAAACTTCCTTAAAGAACCTGCACTTTAAAATGAAATTGAATACTGCTGTAGTGTATTTGATTTCGCCAATTTACACGTACAGATCTTCGGAAAATACAAGAACTTCAGATAACAAATACCTTAACCACTATTCTCGATTATAGGTATAAACTAATTTGTATGTAGTGTGTATAATAATTATGTATAGCGCTTATGTGTTATTTATGCTTGTGTATCATAATTATGTGTTATTTTTTGTGGATTGGCAAGAGAGCCAACCCACTATGAGAGGAAGCCGAAAGGCACGCATTTTAGCTCACGCAGGCTGGCGTGAGGTCTGGAACAGGTCAAGGAAATTAGACTAGCAAAAAACGTACGTAGCTGCTGGAATACTTAACTTTAATCCATAATTGGTGAACATCGCTCTTGACGGTACATGTTTTACAGCATCAATAGTAACTGGTAATGGCGACTTGCTAGGTCGTAGCAAATGACGTAGCTGAAGGCTATGCTAACTATCGTCTCTGCAAATGAGAGCGTATTTTGTCAGTGAACCATCGCTAGCATGTCGGCTGTACAACTGGGGCAAGTGCTAGGACGTCTCTCTAGACCTGCCGTGTGGCAGCGCTCGGTCTGCAATCACTGATAGTGGCGACACGCGGGTCCGACGTATACTAACGGACCGCGGCCGATTTAAAGGCTACCACCTAGCAAGTGTGGTGTCTGGCGGTGACACCACATTATTTATGGTTGGTAAAAGCAGAGACCGAACAGAAAAACACGTAACGGTTTATTATAGGTTAGGTGATCATTTTAAAGACTTCGACACATCGTGTTGTTGTGGTCTTCAGTCCAGAGACTGGTTTCCTGCAGCTCTAATTGCTACTCTATCCTGTGCAAGCATCTTCATCTCCCAGTACCTACTGCAACCTACATCCTACTGAATCTGCTTAGTATATTCATCTCTTGGTCTCCCTCTACGATATTTACCCGTCACGCTGTCCTCCAGTACTAACGTGGTGATACCTTGATGCCACAGAACAAGTCCTAACAACCGATTCCTTCTTCTACTCGAGTTCTGCCACAAATTTCTCTTCTCCCCTACTCTGTTCAATACCTGCGCATTAATTACGTGATCTACCCATCTAATCTTCAGCATTCTTCTGTAGCACCACATTTCAAAAGCTTCTATTCTCTTCTTGTCCGACTTTTTGCCGTCCATGTTTCATTTCCATACATGGCTACACTCCATACAAATACTTTCAGAAACGACTTCCTAACACTTAAATCTATACTCAATATTAAGAAATTTCTCTCCTTCAGATACGCTTCCCTTGCCATTGCCAGTCTACATTTTATATACTCTCTACTTCGACCATCATCAGTAATTTTGCTCCCCAAATAGCAAAACTCATTTACTTATTTAAGTGTCTCATTTCCTAATCTAATTCCTCACCATCAACCGACTTAATTTGACTACATTCCATTATCCTCCTTTTGATTTTGTTGATGTTCAACTTATATCAGCCATTCAAGACACTGTACATTCCGTTCAACTGCTCTTCCAGGTCCTTTGCTGTCTCTGACAGAATTACGATGTCATCGGGAAACCTCAAAGTCTTTACTTCTTCTCCATGGATTTTATTTCTTACTCCGAATTTTTCTTTTGTTTACTTTACAGCTTGCTCAATATACAGATTGAACAACATCGGGGAGAGGCTACAACTCTGTCTGACTCCCTTCCCAACCACTGCTTCCCTTTCATGTCCCTCGACTCTTATAACTGCCATCTGGTTTCTGTACAAATTGTAAATAGCCTTTCGCTCCCTGTATTTTACCCCTGCCACCTTCAGAATTTGAAAGAGAATATTCCTGTCAACATTGTCAAAAGCTTTCTCTAAGTCTACAAATGCTAGAAAATTAGGTTTGCTTTTCCTTGATCTATCTTCTAAGGTGAGTCGTAGGGTCAGTATTGCCTTACGTGTTCCAATATTCCTACGGAACCCAAACTGATCTTCCCCAAGTTCGGCTTCTACCAGTTTTTCCATTCGTCTGTAATGAATTCGCGTTAGTATTTTGCACCGTGACTTATCAAACTGATATTTCGGTAATTTTCACATCTGTCAAATGGTTCAAATGGCTCTGAACACTATGGGACTTAATATCTGAGGTCATCTGTCTCCTAGAACTTTGAACTACTGAAACCTAACTAACCTAAAGACATCACACATCTATGGATTCGAACATGTGACTGTAGCAGTCTCGTGGTTCTGGATTGAAGCGCCTAGAACCGCTCGGCCATCACTGCCGACGCACACCTGTCAACAACTGCATTCTTTGGGATTGGAATGATTATATTCTTCTTGAAGTCTGACGGTATTTCGCCTGTCTCATACGTCTTGCTCACCAAATGGTAGAGTTTTGTCAGGGCTGGCTCTCTCAAGTCTGTCAGTAGTTCTAATGGAATGTTGTCTACTCCCGGGGCCTTGTTTCCACTTAGACCTTTCAGTGCTGTGTCAAACTCTTCACGCAGTATCATATCTCCCATTTCATCTTCATCTACATCCTATTCTATTTCCATAATATTGTCCTCAAGTAGATCACCCTTCTATAGACCCTTTATATACTCCTTCCACCATTTTGCTTTCCCTTCTTTGCTTAGAACTGTGTTTCCATCTGAGCTCTTTTTATTCATACAAGTGGTTCTCTTTTGTCCAAAGGTCTCTTTAATTTTTATGTAGGCAGTATCTATCTTACCCCTAGTGAGATATTCCTCTTCATCCTTACATTTGTCCTCTAGCCATCCCTACTTAGTCATTTTGTACTTCCTGTCGATCTCATTTTTGAGACGTTTGTATTCCTATTTGCCTACTTCATTTACAGCATTTGTATATTTTCTCTTTTCATCAATTAAACTCAATAGTTCGTCTGTTACACAAGGATATCTACTAGCCCTCGTCTTTTTACCTACTTGATTCTATGCTGCCTTCAGTGTTTCATCCCTCAAACCTACCCATTCTTCTTATACTGTATTTCTTTCACCCATTCCTGTCAATCGTGCGCTTATGCTCTCCCTGATACTGTCCACAGCCTCTGGTTCTGTCAATCTATCTAGGTCCCATGTTCTTAAATACCCATCTTTTTGCACTTTCTTCAGTTTTAATCTACAGTTCATAACCAATAGATTGTAGTCAGAGTCCTCATCTGCCACTGGAAATGTCTTACAATTTAAAATCTGGTTCCTAAATCTCTGTCCTACCATTATATAATATATCTTAAACCTTCCAGTATTTCCAGGCCTCTTCCATGTATACGACCATCTTTCATGATTCTTGAAGCAAATTTTAGTTATTATTAGGTTATACTCTGTGCAAAATTCTACCAGGCGGCTTCCATTTTCATTTCTTACCCCCATTCCATATTCACCTACTACGTTTCCTTCTCTTCCTGTTCGTACTATCGAGTTCCAGTCACCCGTGACTATTAAATTTTCGTCTCCGTTCACTGTCTGAATAATTTCTTTTTTCTCATCATACATTTAATCAAACTTTTCGTCATCTGCTGAGCTAGTTGTCATATAAACTACTACTACTGTGGTAGGCGTGGCCACAATAATGCGTTCACTGTATTCACCTGACCAGAAGTCTTGTTCCTCCCGCCACCGAGCTTCACTAATTCCCACCATATCTAACTTTAACCTATCCATTTCCCTTTTTAAATTTTCTAACGTACATGCCTGATTAAGGGACCTGACATTCCACGCTCCGATCCGTAGAACGCCAGTTTCTTTCTCCTGATAACGACGTCCTCCTGAGTAGTCCTCGCCTGGAAATCCGAATGGGGGACTATTTTACGTCCGGAATATTTTACCCAAGAGGACGCTATCATCATTTAACCATACAGTGAAGCTGCATGCCCTTGGGAAAAATTACGGCTCTAGTTTCCACTTGCTTTCAGTCGTTCGCAATACCAGCACAGCAAGGCCGTTTTGGTTAGTGCTACAAGGCTAGATCAGTCAATCATCCAGACTGTTGCCACTGTAACTATTGAAAGGGCTACTGCCCCTCATCAGGAACCACACGTTTTTCTAGCCTCTCAACAGATACCCCTCCATATTGGTTGCACCTATGTTACGGCTATCTGTATCGCTGAGGCACGCAAGCCTCCCCACCAAAGGCAAGGTTCTATGTTCATGTGTGTGTGTGTGTGGGGGGAGGGGGGTTCGACACGTTAAGCCACAATATTCGGAAGCGTCAGCAGTCGAACAAGAAGGCAAATGACCAGCGGAATTTCCGCAGCAGGAGTCAGCATTTCGACAGATCAACAACAGAGCAGACGGGCAGTGCTCCCAAGGACTACAACGATCAGCGCAGCGCACATGTCAGATATTAATGCTCTATTACTTATGAGCGTACTGAACTCAAACGCGTGCCGTATCTGGCGATGTGGAGGAATACGACAGGGCAGTGCCCAACTGTGCCAGCATAGAGGTAAAACGCGGAGAGCCGGCACGTGCGCCAACATTGGTCACGTTTCTGCCCAACGTAAGAAGCATAGATCAACGACTGAACAGTCAGTTACCACCTTAGAAACCTCGTGACGTTGGCAGAAACACCGAATAAATACCTACGACAAACGGGCCTGAGGGGGTTCTTTTACGGGAGAAAGAAGAGAAGAAACGTCCCTTGGACGACAGACCAATGGTTAGTTAGCAGATGACATACTTCACTTCAACAACTTAGCCGCTACGATGCTCAGCAGAAGAAGATGGACGGTACCGCGCCAATTGGTCAGCACAGAAGGTGACATCCCAGATGCTACCAGAAAGAAGTTTGCGATCATCTGTGAACCTAGAGGTTGATGAACTCCACCATAAAACCATAAGACGAGAAACCTAAGGGTCGCTGGTTCGATTCCGAGACCTAGCGTTCTGCGCCACTCGATAGCGGCTTGTTAAGAACGCAACGAGCGAATTCACAAAGAGAAGAGCCCTCCGTCGCCGCAGTGGGTCACGGGTACAGTACTGAATGGAAGAACACGTCACCTGTCGCTCCGCTGCAACACGAGCCGTCACCGCATCAGCCTTCACTGGAATCTGCACGCTATGACACGCTGCATGGTTGCCGCAATGAATTGAGCGAGTTAAAACACAGTGTATTGCTCTGTTTATTTAATGGGTCTTATGTATCAATAAGTGACTGATTGTGGAACCACCAATGTTTCACTCACACCTCACCCACTGATCCAAGGAAAGACCCATTCCACCACCCACAAAGCGTCGCTTTCCCGCCTGCCATCCCTGAGAAAATCATGACGTTTGCTCCCCTCAGTCACAGACGCTCAATATCTAAAGTTACTAAACGCTAAACCGCTACTTTTGCTGGCAGATAACCTTGGATCTATTTTGGGGTGTACTTGGTAGGGAATTTGTGGTGCAAGATATTCATGACGCCATCGCCAGCGACAGACAGCAGAGGAAAACCATCAGCCAACAGAATTTCAGTACATTGGTGAGTGAAAATTGGTCCCAGATGTTTTTCCTTTTCAAGTAACGTTTTCGCAGTGTAAAAAACAAACGTCATAAAACTCTCATTTTTTTCAAAGACATTAGACACTATAAAATTTCTTGTCAGATGGTGTTAGATGTTCTTGTTATTTTGACCGGAATTGAAATCAGATTCCTAATTTTACTTCTTATATAAATGATTGAAATGGCTCTGAGTACTATGCAATTTAACTTCTGAGGTCATCAGTCTCCTAGAACTTAGAACTAATTAAACCTAACTAACCTAAGTACATGACACACATCCATTCCCGAGGCAGGATTCGAACCTGCGACCGTAGCGGTCGCTCGGTTCCAGACTGCAGCACCCAGAACCGCACGGCCACTTCGGCCGGCTCTTGTTATATAGCTGGGTCTATCTTCTTAGGGTCATAGGAAGTATATTTGCGGGAATAACCATTTGTTAAACAGGAAAGCATTACAATGGCCGATAATGCGACATAACGAGTTTCCACCGACGAGGCTACTCAAAGCCTGTTTAATCAGGCAGCCCAATTGAGGTCTGTCAATAATGAATTGTTGAATCGATTATCCGAGTATAGGTGGACTTGTAGTGCAAAATCTCCCATTCTAGATTCATCAGCTGCCACTGTTCTCACTCCCTTCACTGGCAAGCAAAGCGAGGACATAGAAGCATTTTTTGGTCATTTGGTAGCAGCTGCTAAACTTGGTTACTGGTCAGATGAGCAGATGTTGCAAATGATAAAGTTACGGTTCATCGGAGAAGCTAAGGCGCATGTACTACGTCACGAGGAGTTACAAAATGCATTAACTTTTGAAGACTGGAAACAACGTGTGCTCATAAGGTTTAAAAAGCAGAACAGTTGTCTCTTTAGAGGGAGCAGTTGAACACTACGTCCCAAACACACAACGAAACAATAGAAAGCTTAGTGGATAGAATACGAAAAGATAATAGTAACACATACCAGTCAGTGATGAATCCAATAAGTATATTCGACAAGAAGGGGAGTACTGGGTGTCAGATACTTTTTGCGAGAATTGCCACCTGAAACATCTCGCCGTGTTGGGGCAGTATTTCTGAAGAATGTAACCGATGCAGTCAACATTGCTGCAGCATTAGAGAAAATAGACCACGCGACAAGATACATGGAAAGAAAATGTATTTCCCGCTGGGGTTCGTTGTTTCAGATGCGATCGGCGGGGCACATCGCAAAGCACTGTCGCCAACCACAGTGTACAAATTGTCAAAGGGTGGGCCATACATGTTTTGAGGGTAGCACTGTAGGGAAATTAGCTAACAGCAGTCCGTTAAACAGGAACAGTAATCCCGGAACTGCCGCCAGGCGTTCCCATTAAAATTTTATTCTATTAGAACACAAGCAAAGGCAGACTGATGGTTACCAGTCACTATTGACGGTAAAACACATAGACTATTGGTCGACACTGGAGCTCACATGTCATTCATAAGTAAACAGTGCACTGAGGCCAATAGATATGACCCTCCACCACGTAGGTTAAGCGATATAAACGGAGGTAACATATGTTCAATAGGGTGTATGTCACTAACCTTTCGCATTGAGGGTGTAAGATTCCCAGAAGTTGAGGAATTCATATCAAGGGTAAGCGACGAATATGATGCTATCCTGGAGTTAGATTTCCTGAATAAACGTCACGCCATAGTCAACCTCAGGCAGCAAACAGTGGGGCTTAGTGAGACATTGTTTCGATTAGGTGAAACAGCTGCCAAGGACGCTCTGCCGAAAGATCCCTCTACCCAGATATATGAATCAACTAAACTGCAAGCGAGGTCCTTGAAATTATATTCGCGGCATAAAATACCATTCGGTACAGAAAAGATAGTTTGGGTGGACATTAATGCTGCTTTATCCACGAGCAAACTATGCATATAGGAATCATTAGAGGTAAATGATGGATTAGACTCATGATATTGATTGTGTGCAGGAGTACAGTTCGTGCTGCAACAATTGAAGGCATATAAAAGGTACCAGTGCATATAGATAATTTTGCAACAAAAGACAAGTAGTTACGAAACGGAATGTTAGTAGCTAAATAAGTGCTTTAGAGGAAGATGATTTTGATTTATCAAACGTAGACGATCATGACAAACCAGCCACCTCCAAAACTGCATTGCACCAGAAGATACCATACTTAAAAGGAAACGAGCAGGGTGTGTTTGAAACAGCGTTGGACGAGTTTTACAATACGTTAAGTTCACAGGGACCGCTACCAGCCACGAACATCACACAGCACAGGACTCCAACAAGAGATAACACCACAATTTATGGAACACCATAAAGAGCTCCTCACCAATTACTATCATTACTTGATAAATTCATAGATTAGCAACTAAAGGATAGTATAATAGAGAATATGGATTTGTCATGCATCGCAAATGTCGTAATTGTGCCAAAGAAATCTGCTGACCATTCAGAACGTTGTAGATTCTGTTGTGATTACAGGCATTTAAATAGGAAAACAATTTCTGACGTGCATCCATTACCAAATATCATAGATACTACTGACCATCACGGCAACAGTAAACACTTCTGCACATTTGACTTGAGGTGCGGGTACCATCAAGTAGAAGTTGCACCAGAGGACAGACATAAAATTCCGTTCTCTACCCCTTCAGATGATTGGCAATTCGTAAACATACCTTTCGGATTGAAAAATGCCCAGCAACATTCAAATGACTGTAGATGGTGTGCTACGTGGGTTAAAGATTCGATTATGCATGATATACCTGGATGACACAATCTTATTTTCAAAAGACATCCACAAGCATGTGATTCTCTTACGAGAAGTTTTACAACATCTAATCGTTGCTTAATTAACATTAAATCTGGAAAAGTGCCACTTCACGTTAAAGGAAGTAACAACTTATTTAGGCCCTTTGTCAGCAAACACAGAATCAAGACCGATCCATGGCTAATAACCTCAGTTAAAGATTTTCTAAAGCCACAGTCTAGCTAGGAAGTACAGCAATTTCAAGACCTTTCATATTGTTATGGAAAATTTGTAAAAGGCTATGCAGAAATAGCACGACCTCTTGCACAGTTGTTGAAGAAAGGTGCTAAATTTCATTAGACAACAGACTGTGTCACAGCTTTTAAAACACTGAAATACAAATTAACACATAATCCTGTTTTAATCTATTCAGATTTCAGCAAAGAACTCATCCTGTCCTGCGATGCATCTGGCCATGCTATCGGAGCTGTTTTGGATCAAAATATTAATGGTGCAGAACAGCCAGACAATTAAATATGACAAAAACATTTACTCAA
Source organism: Schistocerca piceifrons (assembly GCF_021461385.2). Lineage (NCBI taxonomy): Eukaryota > Metazoa > Arthropoda > Insecta > Orthoptera > Acrididae > Schistocerca > Schistocerca piceifrons. The sequence continues at coordinate 631,452,984 of NC_060140.1, forward strand.
CATTGGAAAAGAAGTTACTGGGTGTCATATATGGTATAAAAAATTTCAGGTGCTCACTGCATTGGAATAAATTCGAGATAATCATGGATTATACTGCTCTCAAGTGGTTACTTTGGCTAAAAGACCCATCAAGTTGTTTGATGCATTGTTTGCTGTGCCTCTCTGAAATGGATTTTGAAGTCCTTCATATAACAGGAAAGAAACATTCCAACCCAGATTGTCTTTTTAGAAAGGTTGCAGTATTCGAAACAGTAGATCATAATGCAGAATAATAACAGAAAGCAAAGACTTCTGATGCAGACACAATGGCAGTTTTGCCTACAGGGTGTGTCGTGTGTTTAATAACTAAACTCGAATTGAGAATCGTAGTTTCCAAACACCTCTGACAGGAAGTCATGCAAGAGGCCCATGATCACATTCTTTGAAAGAACTGGTCAAAGAACTACTGAAAGACACATTGTTAACGTTGCTGGTGGGAGGTCAGAAAGCATGATGTAGCACAATATGTGCGCAATTGCGTACCATAAGTCCAGCATTCAGACTATTGCCATAAACATATATCATTACAAAGAGTCTCAGAAGCGTTACACCCATTTCACATAGGAGGAATGGACATACATGGTCCCTTTAAAAAAACACCATCTTGGAGTGGGCACATACTAATAGCTCATTTCTAAAGATATATAACCATGTTAAGTCTTCCTCATCAAGAAGCAAACAGCACTGCACAGGCGATGGTCAATTATTATTTTTTAAAATTGGGCATGCCAGAAGCACTTACAACTTTCCAAGGTGGCAACTTCTCGTTATGCGTCAAGAAGCAACTCTGCCATTTGCTGAAAGTACGTAAATTACTCACCACTTCGTTACAACCGACGGCAAATGGATGGACAGAAAGGATCCACAGCACTATCGGGAAGTTGCTTAGTTATTTTATGAATAACCAACATAACAATTGGGATATCATCATTCCATACTGTGTAAGTCCATACAACGCCAAAACAGAGGAACGAACATACATGTCGCCTTATGGAGTAATTTTTGGAGGGAAGATGACATCGCCATTCGAAGTTATTAAGCCTGAAGAACGAAAGAATGGAGAACCAGTTAGGAAATTTACTCGAATCATTACTCCCATTTGGAAATATGTACAGAAAACAAATACCAGAGTATTAGAATGGCAAGAGAAATTAGGCAATGGACACACTAAGTATCTGGATTTAAAAATTGGACAAGGGGTTTTCTATCCAGTCCACATGTTGCTAAAGGAAAGACGAAAAAATTCCTGACAAATTACCAGGGCCCTTATAAAGTTGTCAAAATCACATCATCAGTTAACATCAAGTTACAGTTATCCACAAAAACAACTATTGTTCATGTAGGCGAGTTGAGACCTTTTATTACCAGTTGTAACACCATCAACAGTAGCAAATACTCTGCTGAAGCTTGCTGGATTGTGGAAATGCAAAACGGCGGTCCACCAATACAGAACCCACACTCTGCCCATTTAACCTTCAGCTGTGTGCAGTCAAGTACGCATTCACAATAGAGATTTTCCCATTGTAAGGCAAATGTAATGCTAAAATCTGTGCATATTACAGATTGTAGCGATAATGTGCTAACAGGGAATCAGGTACAGAAAGGGAATTAACAAAATACACGAAGGGGAATTCTGGGTTTTAAATAATAGAAATTACCGACATACGATTAGACATCACATGCTTCAACAAGTATTTTATCCTTCAGTAGAATGTATTGATAATGGTAGCTAGGTCATACAGAGTGAACAATAATTTTCTTTTCCCATAAAATCATAATTACGTAAGCTGCGCTTAGCAATACTAGATTTTAACATGTTGAACTCCGTGGTTAGTGGACTGTTTAATTGATGGCACATTTTGTTCTCTTTCAGGCGTGATATTTCACTTACCCGCAACCATAACCGGGCCATACCACGTTGGACCCACTAATTTACTGGCCAGAGACGCCTATGCAACAATTGGCTCTTCAAAATTTGTCTTACCTAACCAACTCCCTTGATTCAACCATCCTGCAGTCATTAGATGTGTCTCCATACAACCCGGCAAAATTGATTCCAAGGCTGTGTTGCACCATATTGTACAGTTGAAAGAGGAACATAAAATGCGAATTATGATATTGGGAACAGATATTTCTGGAACCCTCTTGTTCATAATTACACTTTGTATTGCTTTCTTGTGTATCAGCCGAAAACCCAAGACAAACAATAACGTATCACTTCATCAAACTGTAGTTGAATGGCTGCAAAAACCCTGAGGACACACATGTAATGCTGATATGTATTTAGAGATAATTGTTGCTTGCTACTTCATTGTATTGTTACTGATCGTCGTTCTACCACAATTCTAACATTATTATCAGAAGTTTTCTTAATGCTGATGTTATTTCAAGCTTTTACAGAATGAATAATTTTCCTGACAGACTTAGGTTTCCTCTTTCTTTTTGTATCTTGTTTGTTAGTCATTTTAGATGAACATAGGAGAAAATTCGAGGTGGATTTTTCTGGAGAGGGGAGGAATGTATGGCATATAATAATTACATATAATAATTATGTGTTGGTTATGGTTGTGTTCAATCATCAAGTTTATGGTTGTTCAAAACAGAGATCCGACAGAAAAATACGTAAAGGCTTATTATAGGTTAAGAGATCACTTTAGAGACTTTGACGCGTTAAGCCATAATATCTGGAAGTGGCAGCAGTCGAACAAGGAGGCGAACGAGCAGCGAAATTTATGCAGCAGCAGTCAGCACTTTGACAGATCAACGACCGACCAGACCGGCAGTGCTTCCTAGGAGAACAACGACCAGTGTAGTTCGCACGTCAGCGGTTGATTCTCTAAGAACTGTCAGCATACTGAACTCATGTGGTTGCCGTATCTGGCGATGCTGAAGAGGACGACAGAGCTATACCCGCCAAGCCAGCAGAGAGGAAAAACAAGAAAAGCTGACACATGTGTCGACATTGGTCATATTTCTGTGCAATGTGAGAAGCATAGATCAATGGCTGAAGATTCAGTTGCCACCCTCGAAACTTTGCAATATTGACGAAAACACCGAATAAATACCTCTGACAAACAAGTGTGACGGGATCCGTTGAGGGGAGAAAGAAGACACGAAGAAACGTCTCCTGGACGGACAGATCGACGGTTAGTCAGCGGACGTGATACTTCACTGCAACGACTTAGCCGTTACGCTGTTCGACACAAGAAGATGTCGGTACCGCGCTGAAAGGTCAACGCCGAAGATTCCGTCCCAGAGGTTACCAGAAAGAAGATCACGTGGTATTACCCACGTGGCTGGTGAGGACGAAGGGACTATGGCCTCAGCAAATGGGTCACCTGTGAACCTAGAGGTTGATGAATTCCGCCAAAAGACGCCGAACCTGATGGTCGCTGTTTCGATTCCGGGACGGAGCACTCCACGCCACGCCATAGCCGCTTGTTAATAACGCAACGAGCGAATTCACGAGGAGAGGACCGCGCCGCCACCGCAGTGCGTCATGCGTACGATACTGAATAGAAGAATACGCCGCCTGGGGCTCTGCTGCAACACGAGCCGTCGCCGCATCAGCCGTCACTCGAAACTGCACGCTATGACTCTGCGCTGCACGGCTGCCGCGAGGAATTGAGCAAGTTAAAACACAGTGCATTCTTCTGTTTATTTAAAGAGTCTTATGTATCAATAAGTGACTGATTGTGGAATCTCCAATGTTTCACTCATACATGACCCACTGAGATAAGGGGGGACCCATTCCACCGCCCTCCCGCCATCCCCTTACAAAATAATGATCTTTGCTCCCCTCCAATAACGCTCAATATCTAGTGTCAGAAACCCCGACCATTCTATATGTACTACATGAAAAATAACCTACGAATAATTAAACAAAATGTACTCACAAAAGCCCCAAATAGTTTGTATTTCCCGTACCTCAACCCACAACACTTTCACCTCCAGAGTAAGGTTTCCTTAATACGGTCGCCTTAGGAAGACGTGTATTAATCGTACATAACAATTTATGGAATGTGTTTGTACAAGAAAATGCCAGTAATGAAATATATGAGTGTTGAAAAACTAGTATACCTTTACCCAACTTCGTCTTTTCCTGCAGATTCGATGTATATTTAATTACTTGAATTGTTGGGCAATTTAACTACTCTTCCAAGTCTAAGTCAACAGGAAAGCAAGTTTTATTGCCACACCACCCATACTGAACTTGCAAACTATGATTGGCTACTGCTAGCGGCTACCGCTTCAGTAATCAGGCCTAGACATGGCGGAAACCGTTTGCATTTGTAGTGGGTGTGTCCTCGGTTGGAGCCCCCTAGTGGAATCCAGCACTTACGTCGGGTAAAATTTCTGTACTACATGTTCCCACTCTTCGTTTTGTTAGCACCGAAATGGAACCATTAAAATAGGTTGTACGCCATCAGTTGAAATATTTCGACCGACTGCGCTAATTCGCCATCTAGGTGGAATCGTAATAATTCATGAAAATCGAAATTGTTCCTTGACCCGTACTATGGTGTGACTGGGTGTTCACACATGTACTATAGCCTGTTCCCTTATTCAGTACCTAATAGTATCAATTAATATAAAAGGGGCTCATCACTGAAATGCCGGCCAGTGTGGCCGAGCGGTTATAGGCGCTTCAGTCTGGAAACGCGCCACCGTTACGGTCGCAGGTTTGAATCCTGCCTCGGGCATGGATGTGTGTGATGGCCTTACGTTAGTTAGGTTTAAGTAGTTCTAAATTCTAGGGACTGATGACCTCAGATGTTAAGTCCCATAGTGCTCAGAGCCATTTGAACCATCACTGAAATATTGCGCAGTATCTTTTGGCTGATGCTTTCGTTTACTGGTAATTATCTACTTAGCTTTAATACTTTTCTAATGAGAAGGAATTCTTTAACGACCATGGACAGAGAGAAGCTTTGGGAATAGCTTCATGGGATTTCACATGGTGTGAAAGCATTCCTTCCCGTCCTGAGTACGCAGAACCTTTAAACATTGTCTGGCAACGGGATGATCCGTGCCATAATGCACGTGGAGTTCGGTTCATTGCGGGAAGCCCAGCAGACTACGTTTGCCAGTAACGTATTTCATTACTAGGTAACTAACAGTAGCCTTGTCCTTGTATGCCGGGGCTGTTAGCACCGAGCGCACACAGTTTCAGAGCGCCTGCGCATGGGTCGGAGGGGAGCATTTAGTGCGCTCCCGCGCACAGAACGGTTCTGGGCGACGGCCAGATGCTCTGCCGACGGCGAGCGCTCGGTTACCGGCAAACCCGCGGGCTTCACTGCCACGTTAATGATCTCTCTCTTCTCCGCCGCAATTACTTACTCAAGGGCCCATATGAGCAGCGTCAATGTGCGATACTAACTGTAGCACTATAATTTAATGGGCCATCGCAGAGGTGCTGCGAACATTACCAATGTGGCCAAGTACACCAAGAGGGAAGCAGATTCCTTCGGAAGCCCAATGTGGAATGATAAGTCTTTACCTTAAATTAAAGTCAAATTTCGTTAAAATTGCAATGACGTGTGCCGTATTTGCAGGAGTCAGATATTTCCGTTGGTGCTAAGACCAAGTACAACGCATGAAACTGTGTTCAGTGTATGTCGCCCTTAGAATCTGAAGATGGTCATTGTATGGCTGAAACCGGTTATGACTGTGTCATAAGATGTCATTGCGTCTATAAATAAACAAAAATTTTTACAAAATAAACAATCACTCACTCCATTCACATAATGTCATTTTTTCCAAGACCAGGTACGCCATAACGTAAGAACTGCATTCTTTCATTCTATATTTATCTTTATCTTACAATTTATTGCATAATACCACAAGTTACTTCTGTTCTATAATGAGTAGATGCTAAATTTCATTTAATTAAGCATATACTATCAGCTTGGCATGAGAGTCTGATCTCGTGCTCAGTAGACTGGCTGGAAACAGAAACTTTATCTCAACTAAGATTTATGAAATGTTCCTCGCATGTAACGTAACTCACATAATTCATTAGCATTATGAAATACATTTCACGCTTCATGTCTCTCTATTTTCTGTATTCAGAAGAAAAACTGAAACACAAAAAGGCCTTTCGATGGAAATAATACACCGAATGATAACGACGAAATCTGAGAGAGATGGTCTCGCTTCTATATGGCCGATTAACTTTGGCAACGATCTATCACTGATAGTTAGGCGACGTTTCTTGAGTGGTTGATCTCCTATTGTCAGGTTTTCGAATAATCTAATGTTTATGTGTAACTAAAATTCTTCAGGGTACGTGACCTCATTTTTTTTAAAGAAAACATGTTTAGTAACACAATACATTACAACTACATGAAATACATCAGTAACCCACCACCTCAATGATTAGCGGGTCTATTTGTTATACTACTTGAATACAGCAAACTCTACATTTCACTATTGCAACTGGCTAACTTATGGACAAGGTTGATCTATTGGCTATTCTACTTATCTAATGTATTCTGCAGCGATTACAAGTGTGCCAGTTGGTGTTACAAACCTACTGTTTAAGGCCTGCTCACTGAGCTAAACCCATGTGAGCGTGCACCTGGCACTGGGCTGGCCAAATCTGTGTTGTCGCTGCAGTCCCTACTTGCTAGTATTGTTAGTGTTCTAATCTACTACTACTACTAATTTAATTGGTACTATGTCAGAGTGCAGTTGTCGTAGCCTGTGCGGTGATGCACTCGCTGGCCTGGTCCAGTAGCGCGGCGGATTCCAGTCAGGGGAGACTGGCCAGCTCCGCACCCGGCGGTATGGCGAGTACATCTCAGCCTATTCCGGGTTCAATTCATCTGTCTCGTGTTCTTAAGAATTCTCGCAATATCTTCTGTGATACCTCGTTTGCCAGTGTATTTAGAATACTGAAGGTATCGGCACGTCGCAGTAGGGCGTAAGTGTCATGATCGGGTAATTGCGCTCGCAGGTCATGCGCCACATCATCGTATAACGGGCAGTCATAGATGATGTGCTCATGTGTTCCGTCTAGAACGCCACAGTCGTACGCTGGTGTAGCCCTTTTCCTAAACCGACATAGATATGTCAGGTATGGTCCATGTCCCGTGAGAAAGTGCAATAGTCCCCTGCTAGGCTCGAAGTGGGTCATCCCAAGTCGCTCTTTGATGTTTGGCAGTAGCTGAAAGACCCTTCTGCCAGCTTCTTCATTCTCCCATGATGTTTGCCATAGCTCTTCCCCCTTCTTTTAATGGCAGGTTTATCTCCTACCTGAACCCCCAAAATGTCCCTTGTCTTATCCATTTTCCCCTTAGTGACCCAGTACCATGCGGCCTGTTCCCTTATCTTTATGTCTAACGGGCATAAACCCATTAGCACCAATAGAGCCCCCCTCCAGGAGTTGTTCTGTAGGCACCTACAGACCGCATTATCATATTTCTTTACACCCTTCTCACGGCCATAGCAGGCATCACCCTGGTGAGCCTGTGAGCCCAGACCCCACACGCATACCCTACTACTGATGACAGGATGCTGTTATGATATAATTTTATGAGAGCGGGTGGCAGGTGAAATCTTTTGTGACCAATATTGATGAGGTTATTCAGGGTTTCTATGGCGCGTAATGTAATGGTTTCGATGTGAGATGTATAGCTCAATTTTTCATCAATAATTACTCCTAGGTATCGCGCTTCGCGGCGCCGAAGAACTAGTGTTCCATCAATTCTTACGGTGGGATTCCTGACCAGACTGCCTCTTAGAAGAAGGTATGTTGATTTATTTGGTGCAATTTTCATCTTAGCTTGTTGACACCATTCAGCTAGTATATTGATTGCTCTTTGTACTTTAGTTTCGAGTTCTTCGCGGCTACGGCCGCCGACCAACAGGAGGAGGTCGTCAGCATAGGCTATCACGTCTAGCACGTCCTCGCTGAGTTGTAGTTTTTCTAACAGCGGTTCTATATTTACGTCCCAAAAGAGTGGCTCCAGTACGGAGCCCTGGGGACACCCCTTCGTAATGGCCTTACTTATTTTGTCGCTAGGCGATGATAGCCAGACCTCCCTGTCCATACAATAGCTCCTGAGACAGCCATAGAGGGGCCCTGGGCACTCCTTCTCACGCAAGCGGGAGAAGAGCGAGGGCCACCACAGGTTGTCGAAGGCGCCACTGATGTCCACCATGATGCCGATAACGTATTTGTATGGGGAAGAGCCACAGACCTCAGCCGCCAGGGCGATTGCGTCAGACGCCGATCGCCCCGGCCGAAAGCCGAACCGCCTGTCGCTCATCCCACACAAAGTTCTGTGTGCGGTCGGTCTGTCAGCCAACAGCTTCTCTAACAGTTTCCCCATGATGTCTAGGAGACATATTGGTCTGTAGGACTTTGGCTCCATGGGATCTTTGTCCTTGCCCTTCTTGATGATAACCATGTTTGCCCTCTTCCAGGTCTTTGGGAATTTGCCAGTCCTGAGACATTCGTTGTATAAACCTGTGAGAGGTGCTGTTAGCTGTGGGGCGAGGAACTGTACCACCTCCGCTACTGTACCATCTGGCCCTGGTGTTTTCCCCTTTTTTAGCGATTTTATATGTGCAGCAATTTCTTCCTCAGAGAAAGGGTACACCCGGGTGTTGTTGGTGTACTCCTGCTGATCTGCCCTACGGATTTGTTGTTGGGTCTCTGTTTCTTCATTTTCCTCGTCATCTGGAAGTAGAGTCCTCAGGAGGACCTCGGCGGTCTCCCGCCAGGACTCTGTTGTTCTTCCAGCCTCTCTGAGAGTAGAGAGGACCGCTGGGGACCTTATCTTCTCCCTGACCAACTTGTAGGGAACTCCCCACGGGTCAGTTTCCAGTTGTCTTAATACGTAGTCCTCCCAGATATTCATTCTAACCTGTTTTAACTCTTCCTGAAAGGCTTCCTTTACTTCTCTGTATTGCTGCAACCAGTATTGTTTTTCCGGCCAGACGGCACTTCGCTGGTAGTACCTCCTCACCCGTCGGACAGACTGGCGCAGACGTTCGAGGTCGGCAGTCCATGGCGATGGGGAGATCGCTACGGCCCTTCTCCTAGTCGGCTTTTACCGCCCTAAGCACTGATCCCACCAGTTCCTCGGCGTACCTATCCACGTCCAGGTCACCCTCGGGCAATGGAGGAATACTACACTCTCGAGCCAGGAGTTCCCAGTTAGTTTTATTGAAGTTGTACTGTGTTTCCCACCCCAGATCCCAGCGGCACTCTTCCTGACTAAGTTGAAAGATGATCTGATTGTGGTCGCTTGTGGTGACCTGATCTTTAACTATCCAGTTATGGATATTGCTACTGATGTTAGATGTGGCCAGGGTGACATCAATGTTGGTCCCTAATCCACCTCCACCTGTATAGGTGGAGGGATTTCCTGGTTTATTGGCCACGACAAGCTGTTGGGCCATAATAAATTCCTCAGCCTTTCCACCATTTGCATCTCTGGTGCCGCTGTACCATAGGGGGGATTTCGCATTCAAATCTGCCGTGATGAATACTTTCTTGCCTTGTAACGCCGTGGTCGTTTCCGCAAGATGATCTAGGTGGTCTTCAAAGTTCCTTCCATACTGGAAATACATATTTACTACGAAAACCAAACCAAGGGGCGTCTGTAATTCCACGACGTTACAGTGGCTGTTCGATAACTGCGTTATTGTTGTTGCTTTCAGCCCTTTATTTGTAATGATCATGACTGCTTGGGGTTCTTCCCCGGTGGAGATGACTTGCCAGGAGGCTGACATGAAGGGGATTTGCCCAGCTCGAGAATATGGTTCCTGCAGACAGATTACGTCCAGTCTCAGCTCCTCCACTATCCTTCGTAGCTCCTGCATGACAAGGCGACTATTGTGAGTGTTAATTTGTTCGATAACAACCTTTGGTGACATTATGGAAAGTATGTATGGAAATTACATTCGGGCCATGGTTTGTTCCAGTTTGACGCTATTCGCCCATTGGCCAAGACAGACTGTGCATATATTTCGTTTAGCTCGAAACTTTCCCCTTTCCTTTCAAACACCTTTTTGAGCAAGTCACGCAGGGCTCCGAATTCGATGGGGAGGTTCATTGACCTCAGCTGTATTCTGTCTACAGCCTCCATTGTTGAGAAGGTGACTCTTCTTCCATATTTATGCCCTACACGTACGACGTGCCGAAGTGCTGTGGTGAGGATGGCCGGCTGCTCCAGGCGGGAGAGCTGCATAGCAAATTCTAGGTTTGGGTAGATTCTCCTAGGGTCTACTCCCATGGGTTTAGATGTTGTTGTGTCAAGTTGTGTAGTGCTTGTAACAGAGATGTCTTGTAGGATTGCTTTGGTGGTATCGTTTTGTGTGGGGATTGTGGTGTTTGTGTCTTGAGATCTTGGGTCATGAGTTAGCGTGTGGGTGCTTGGTGTTGGCGTGAGTTGCATTTTTGTTGCCGATCGGGCGACAAAGTTTGCCACTTCGGGGTTGAGTGTGGAGGTGACAACTGGAGGGTCATTGTTTACGGGTTCGGCCTGTGTGGTTGTATCTTTTATGGGGGTTTTTTGTTCATCTACTTCTTCCTCTGGTTTTGTTTGTGTGCTTATACTCCTCAAGGTTATTTCTTGTTTCTTAATGTTCTGGACTCGATTTAAGAAATCTTTGAATTTGCGTGCTCTTTCGGCGTCTCTTTTTTGTTTGCTGGGGGATTTCCTTTTCTTAGCTATCCTAATTTGGTTTCCTGTGTCAGCCATAATCAGTTCTGGCTATTAGTCGCTGTTCTAACATCTTCTAGGTTGGGCAATTTCTGCCAGATGCCCCACAGGACTTTTTTCCTCTGCGTGTACATGGCACACAGATGTTTGTTTTGCTGCAATTTTTTCTGAGATGATCTTCAGAACCACACCTGGAGCCTGCCGGCTTCCTGGTACAATATTTATGTATGTGGTCAATGTCAGCACGGTTGTGGCAACGAGGTACCACCAAGAAATCTTTAACATTTATGGCATGAAAGCCTATGTATACCTTGCCCATTGCTGTTAATCTTTTCCAGGCAGCCCCTGAGACCTCCGCCACATGGTGGACTACATATCGGTCCCTCGGTCCTGTCCTGAATCTTAATCTAAAATTTTTCATGAAAGTCTCCATGTCCATATCATCCAGATTCTGTTGGTACAGAGTATCACAGAGGTCCTCATTAGTTAATGAAACTGGAACATCATATAAGATGACCAGTGGGTTCCTCTTTCGTGGGGGCTCACATCGGACTGATTTACAAAGTTTCAGGTTTGCCAATACCTTGTCTTTATCCTCTTCAGTGGCAACGTCAACAATGACTACGTTCTTGGTTGCCTTGACTCTGTTAATCTTTATCTTGTCTTTGGCTGGGTTTACAGTGGTTGCAAAGACCTCTTGAACTTTCTTGATGTCCTGTATGGGGAGTGGTCGCAGAAAGACCGCTGTGTCAGGTCTTTTCGACACTTCCACGATCGTGTCCTTGGTCGATTGAGCCTTTGTTGCCGTTTGCGCAACAACGCCGGCCCATGATTTTGTTGGTTGCTTCCTGAGCCTATCGTTTTCTCTCTCTAGCTCCTCTATCCTGCCCTCTAACTTGGCATTAACAATTGACCATGCCGCCAACTCATTTTTGAGTGTTTGAACGGCTGCCTGACTAATTTTGCCATTTTTGACATTTTGGTCAATAAACTGGCTTAACCTCATGAATCGATCTACAGTACTCTCCTCCGTCGCTTGATTCAAGCCATCTTGTGGCGAGAGATCAGGTAACATAGAAGCCCTCATGGGCGCACTCGATTCGCTTGTCTCATCTGTAGCCATCATTACCATATTGACAAGCGAAAAAATTGGGAGCCACGTCTCTTGCCCCGGACCGGCTCCTCTGGCATGGGGGGGACTAAAGAAGCTGCTCGCCCACCAACCTCGTCCCTAGGTCAAGGGCATCCCTAAGCCGCCGAGTTCAGCACACCGTTGCCAGTGTCCTGGTCTCCTTCGGTGGCCTCGTCACCGACGATTTCTCCCAGTGTTCCTCGGCAAGTGCACCCTGCACTCTGGAGAAGTGGATGCACTTCTCGTCCTTCGCCGTCTACTAGCCCGAGCTCCCACCTGCTGGCCAAGGACCCACTCCTACTCAGGTGGCGGGCCGGTCACCCAGTCGTTCGACGGTCTGGACCCAGCTAACCTAGCCCAGGCGATGTCACCACCCCCTGGGTTTGGCAGAACACGCCCCGGTTACCCATGGGCGCGGCGAAGCGCACTTGCCGACTCGCCCCGAGGTCCCACGCCAACAAACGAGGTCGCCGGCATGCAGAGCACCAGCTGGTCTTGTGCCCTGCGAGTTGGGGAGGGACAGATGGTTAGTCCCTCAGACACAGCTCGCCCTGAGCCACGCACCCTTCGCTTTCGCTTTGGGTTGGGGACGTTTAACGTCCTACCATGACGGGAGTTTAACGTCCTTCCTTGACACAACGACAACCCTCACCGTTCCGCAGCCCGGAGGTGTTATGAGAGTGATGATGTGATAAAAAATGATGGTATGGCCCGGGTCTTATGTTGTGGAGTTTGACATCATCGAGACGGTGCGGCACTCAAACCCGAGTTACGTTCCCCGGAGGTCCTCTACACGTACTGGGGGATCATGGCCGACCATGTCTCACCCACCGCTTTTGATAATTCACGGTGGGCCAGTGCGGTTCAGTGAAGATTGCACCCAGTTAAGGGCTAGCCTTTTAACGTCATGCATGGACGGCCCTTCCCGTGTTAGCTTCACCCCATCTAAGGGGGTTACTGAGCGCCGGGGCCACGTCAAGGCCACGGGATAGGACATTACGGTCCCCGCCCCACTCAGGTTCCTCGGAGCCTTAGAGCACTTCAGACTTTCTGAAGATTTCTGGGAATCAGAGGGTCTCCTGGCAGTTTTAACCCAGTTTCGGAAGGCAACATACCTTCCCCAGGTGGCGCTACGCAGACCGCTTTCCCGTGCGTACGTGACCTCATTGTCAGTACGCAGAATTTTCCAACGTTATCGCCATTGTTGCAAACGGACAGCCGCAAGGATATTGTGCTGACAATAGCAGAATATGTGAAGTAAGGCCATTTGCAAAAATGGCCGGAAGTTGCAGAATTATACATACTGATACTGCGGTCACATACCGTGAAGAATTTTACTGACAGTGAGAACGGCCACGGACGTTGATGTATTACACATGCTGAAACATTACTGTGTGCATAGACACAATAAGTTTCCAAATTTTACTTGGACGTCCCATTTCCATCACTGCCTTGTTAATGAACATGTGCGATTAAATAAGACGTCATCATACCAGTAAACCCCGTATTCTTTAAACGAGTGAATTCACAAGGACAAAATAGCTTCAAACGTGTAATTGCTTTACAAATGAGTTTACATGTTAAATATTTAACATTGAACGTGTAAACGAAAAAAGGTTTAGGAAAGTTTTGAAATAATGCTTCAAGTTTGTAGGGCTTCGCTAAGTGCTCTCACTACGAAACACTACATGGGTTTATTCTGGGTAAGTTGAGCTCCATTTTAAGGAAACCATAGTTTTTAACGCGTCTCTGTGTTTATGACGCCATATCTCCTAACTGTGTGTCGTACTATGATATATTTTTGTAGATGCATTGATTGGTATATATGAGTTGGAAATAGAGTCGTTAGTGAAAAAGTAATACATTAAAACATCGTGTTTGGTGCTGAAGTCTTACTGCATGAACGGGGAAAATATACATAATAAGCGATAATCATTATTCATTTCATCGTTTTGCGGAGGTGTCAGTGAGAAAAAGTTGCGTAAATGTTTGAATGTATGTGTAAAGTGTATTAAAACGTCGTTAAATGCTCTCATCTCAAATACTGGGTGAATGAAGTCAGTTACGCTGCCTCAAGTATACACACAATTTCTAACTGTAATACTTCTGTTATTGTGCTGAAGTTTTAACATAAGATTATTTGTCCTAATGAGTAGATTATGACAGCATTTTCAATTTCTAAATGCGGCTGATAATAACGGAAAATATTCAAAATCAAAATTTTGTTGCCCTTGCAAGCCATTACATAAGTGATCTTGTATAACCGTATGTAAGGAGAAACTCTTTATGTAAATAAATGCCACAGTTCGTGTAAATAAATGAAACAGTTAAAGTTAACATAATATGTTACATATGGACAGAATAATATCTGTATTTAAATGTAAAAATATTACCGGTGATTAATTTTATAAGCTTTCGGAGAAAACCATACGGAGGAAAATGGGATGGATGAGAGCTGCAGGAAGCCTGTTAAAAACCTCGTATGGGACAGCAAACGCAGACTTGCACGAACTAAACGTTACGGTAGGTCACGTGGAAGAAACGGCAGGAAATGTTAATACCGCAGTACACTGTCATACCACACAACTCACGAATTTGTAGCGGAATGTGGTGAACAATACTAGAATATTAAGGGAGATAGCTACATGACGCACGGAGTGCGTACGTAATTCCGTAGCAATAGCAAACAGCATTCAATAATTCAGAAACGATTAAGCGCACTAGATGAAAAGATAACTCTCGCAAGATCAATACGAGTATTGGCGGACAGCATTAGTGACGCATGATGTGATACAGCATTTACTACGCGAGCAGTTACGTTGAGCATTACTGCGTCACAGCAATTTTCGGAATCGTTACGCTAAGTGCAGAACTTTCCAGCAGAGTTTCCGCATGTACTTCAGTTAACATATGAGAATCTAGCACTCGTCTGTTATTTAGCAACTGTAGAAATAAAGGCAGCTAAAACAAGGCTGCTTATATCGATCCGACTCCCGGTAACAAGTAGAAATGCACATTGTCAGTGTTACACCGTCCATCCATACCAGATAAAACAGAAAACAGTGAATCACGGGGTCCTACTGCAGATAGAGGAAGTGCTGTGATCTCGAACCGAGGACATTCACATGTTCTTATGATATTACAGACTGTAGAACAAGAATCTTTTACCATTTGTCCGACTAGAATAATCCGCACAGATGCGCAATCATGCAAAGTTCAGTTGTTAAGAGGTGAGATACTATGCCACAGGAAAGAGCTGGAACCCCAATCACATATTCAGATTTTCTCAATCGTCACACTACATACCGTAACCATTAACTGTTACAAAGGTGGGAAACCTAAGGACATGGAAAGAAGGTAACTTCAGAACAGTGGTATTTTGTTGTTTCTATAAGAGTTTCTACTATTAGTACAGCCGTGTTTTTTCTAGCAACATGTATACTCACGCTTGACGCGTAAAGCTGCTAGTCCTCCGGACCTACCGTTGCAACAGATACCTATAGTATGGCTCGATGCCATAATTAAGTAGTAGAACTAAATTCTACCGAAAGCTGAAATTGAACTGTAGCAAGTACACTGAGTTGAATCTCGATTGTATTAGAGTGTAGAACCCTAATCTAAGTGGAAAAAAGTAATGTAATTCACTCTCGGAAAATGCTGTATAGGAATGCACGGCAGAAACTAGTGTCAATGCAGTCTATGCAGATCATAGTAAAATTTGGGACAATTTCTTAATGGAGGGAGGATTATTGCACAGCAAATTCGATTCCCGGATACCAATATAATTTTTTGAAGTGTTTACTTGGCGTGGAAGAGAGAAAATTAGATCCGGCTTTTACCGTGTGTCACAGCCGGTATCTGGGCACGCCAGGAGTGCCATGTTGCAGGAGGCAGAACGTCACTCGCAACATAGAGCTATTTCCAGGCGAACCGTAATCGAATAACACAAATGACACAGTATGACAGAATATAGTATGTGGTTTTATGAACTTTGCACTTAGAGACGCTAAAGGGCTAGTGCGGACGGAATATGCGAAGGCAAAGAAAGGTGTAATAGCTGAGACATCTTAGTGAGTCCGCTAATCCTTCCAAATAATTAGGGCAAATGACTGCATCGCCGGCCACGATTACGTTGTGTCTAGCTTTCAATACGATCGTTTCTGTAGCCTCACTCTTAGTGTCTGGTAATCCTTCTCTAACATTGCTTCCGACGGAATTACAATTTCACTACTTACAGATTAATGTAACAGATGAATCGCGATGTGCTGCTGCTACAGAAAGAAGCGCTCACCCCCAAGACCACCGCCAGCTGGCTATAGTGGGACTTAGCCGCTGCAAACTATCACTGATGTCTGGCCACTACCGTAGCTGGAGAACATGTCCCTGAGCCTGGTCCTTCCCGTGCAGAAGGGCCATGTTTAGTGACTGCAAACTACCGCCTACTATCTCTTTGGGGTGACACCGGAATACCATCACCCTAGTTGTTCATAACACTGACTCCCTGACGATACACTGTGTCGCCTATACAGACCCTAGGCTTCCTCTTTCATCCATCCGTCGTTTGTGATTTGCTGTCAAGATCCACTTAAGTGCATGCCCATCCGCCTAAGAACATGTCATTCTACGCGAGCGCTGAGATGGAATCCAAACCAAGTCATCGCAGAACGGCTGGGGGAATGCCTTTCTCGCCGCTGCCACCGCCGCCAGCCCACCACGCTTCCTTGGCACTAACCCAAGGCAGCGATATTACGACTCACCAAGAAGGCATCAGCTCTTCACCACGCCTTCGCTTCCTCACCCGACCCCTGACTGCAGATCTGAAGACATTACTCTGCACAAAAAAAAAAGAAAGACACGACAATCATTAGGTAAGATATTAAACGATGCTGTTGTTCATTTAAGTCAGATCACAAATAAGCAATAAAAAGTAAATTAAGGTTTCTGTCCCACTTACAATATTCATGTAATCAACTTGACTTAACATGTTGAAATAACACCGCGCCCTCTTGACACGGCCACTCGCAGCATGTGACGTGGTGAGCAGTGTTCCCAGTCACGTGGTGTTTGTGTTGACGAAACAGGAACACTGCGGCAGCCACAGTGATGTCGAAACCAGCAGTCGGTCTTGACCATGATCACATCACTCGACTACCCAAAAACTGATCCCCATTATCAAATCCAACGAAACTAGTGAAATCTGCGTTACCTGACTTTTTATAATCAGAAAAACACCCTTCCCATACGCTACCAGACCCGATATCATTCATGAAATGAGTTTCTCGAAAAGTATAGAAATCACTTCTGCATCTTGTGACGTAAAACATGGGAATTAATACTGCCCACAGTGTTGTATTCCGAGACCTGCTGCCAGGAGGCCCTTTTTCATAAGTGGTATTTTGTATTTTAGAATCGCTGCTCAAATGATTTGATGCTTTCAAGCAAGTCAGAGCTTTATTGGTGTCTAACTTACGCAATGACTAACACACGATATAACGCTTTAGGAAATCTCTGAGGCCGGAAACTATGAGAAAAGTTCGAAAAGATTTCAGTGCGTCATCAAGGATTGGGCTGAAATTAAAATTAGCGAAACGCTACCTAACGTGTCCAGGTATTCTATCAATTACACGTTGGAAGTAGTTCCCATATGAGTACACTTCAACTGTGTGTGAAATCTTATGGGATTTAACAGCTAAGGTCATTAGTCCCTAAGCTTACACACTAGTTAACCTAAATTATCCGAAGGACAAACATACAACCATGCTCGAGGGAGGACTCGAACCTCCTCCGGGATCAGCCGCACAGTCCATGACTGCAGCACCATTAGACCACACGGCTAATCCCGCGCGGCTCACTCTGTACATTTTCACAGTAAATAAATTTTATTTCAGATACTGCTTGTACACTGGCGACTTAGTGCGTATGACAGCCATCCACTCCATCTCCTAAGTTCGGTCCCCTGCGCCACAAGCGTCACGCCCCCAATTATCCTGACTCGAGGGGTGACGACTATAATACGAGAAACACCAGTAAAGCAGCGTAGAACCACTCTCGGCCGGTCAAAGGCCTCATTAGGCCATCGATGCGGTCAACAGCTGGTATCATTTAATGAGAGACTAAGTCGGGAGTTCTGAGCAGCATACGCACCCCCAGGTGGGTACTGTCAAATTTCTGTGTTTTTTGGTGCGATAAAGACGTTCAGCTTTATTGACATCTCTGAACAATAGCCAGTCTGAGATAACTTAGTACAGATGGCCTTTGCATGCGGTTAATTGCACAATGTTCACCCTTAAACTGACTGACATAAAGTTGCATCCGACAGCAGCAATTCCTATCAGATTTTAACCAGATGTTATTGACACAACATGACAGTGGTCTCCAATCGCTTTTAGTTATGATATTTTTAACACAACTTCTAATACGCCATGTGACAAGACAGCAATTTTCAAATGGCTCTGAGCACTATGGGACTTAACTACTGTGGTCATCAGTCCCCTAGAACTTAGAACTACTTAAACCTAACTAACCTAAGGACATCACACACACCCATGCCCGAGGCAGGATTCGAACCTGCGACCGTAGCAGTCGCGCGGTTCCGGACTGCGCGCCTAGAACCGCTAGACCACCGCGGCCGGCTAAGACAGCAAGTGGTGCACATTTCACTGTAGTAACGGTGCTGAGTCCACGTTGATACATCAACAGATAGGGCAGCTTCGTTCATGGTCTTTTGATGGGAAATTATATATATATATATATATATATATATCACTTTGTGCGTGTGTGTGTGTGTGTGTGTGTATAAGACAAACTCCCTTTTGCCATGCCACGTCGACTCATAATCCTGCTCCGAATCCATACACCCGCTAGCATTCCTCACGACTCACAAAAAGTCAGTGGTGAAAGGTCACAACGCCACCTAATCCCATACTACTACGTGCTGTTTCAGAGAGGGATGATTAATATTTTCTTCACTGATGTCATTTTTGTGCGTACAGAAGTGATTTTTTCACGGAAGATCGTACTAGATGTTGTTACATATTTGACAGTTGCTCTTGTAGTCTACATGATTTAGGGTTTCCGTGCAATAAGTGTTCATACCTTTGCATAACGATTTATGAAGTCCCAAACTATGTTAGATCAAATGAGCTTACGAATAAAGGTGATCTTACCATAGTTGAAAGATGCTGAAAACAACCTCTGAACCTCTGGGGCGGTATGAGGAAGAGGGGTGGGGGGTTGTGGGGGGGGGGGGGCAGGGGAGGGTTCAGCACCTGTTAGTTTTGAGGTGAATGGCGAAAACCACGGCAAATCGTTGTGCATATACTTAGCTGCAGTCAATACCCCTCATATATTGTGACTTCCGTAGAAAGGATAACGAATTGGTGTTTGTCTGTTTGCCAGGGAATGACGAAAATACCATTTGCGAAGTTTTCCTGAAGGGGAGAGGGAGTAGCAAGTATCCTCCACCCCCACTCGCTGGGCACACTATTGGATGTTTATTGAGTAGCGTATTTTCTTTGTTCTAGAAACCATACCCAACAAATTAACAGAATACAACACTCTCTTGTGATACATGAGATACAACAATACAGAAATTTGACTAATGTCAAAGATTTTGTGCATATTTTTTATATGTGATGTGCCTTTAGTTAAATACTGTGCCATGTTTGTCTTCTGGATTCAATGGATTTGGAAGTGCCTGTAATTTGGAGAAAAAATGGGATACATTCTGCATTTTCATGGTACACGATGTGAAAATAGTACTCTTTGGTACACTTGGTCCAAAGCTACTGGAGATAATCGGTAGTTCCGTTTCTCAAAATGCTTTACCACAAATATTTAAGTGAATGAATTCTACGTAGAGACGCTAGGCTAAATATTATGAGCATCAACAGGTGCCTCAACCTAAGTGGTACAATCCATGACACCCAGTCACTAAACGCGTTGGAACAGATGTCATACCGTCATGAGAAGCGGGAAAGTACAAGAAATTTACGGGCTTCTTGTCGCAGCTTGCAGTGAATGTTAAAGGGCCATGCAGAAAGCAAAAACAGTCACATCAGTGGGCCGAATGCCTCGTCCCGTTGACATGTAAAACAGAACCAAGGCTCTTATTCTTCCGTATATTCAAGAGGTATAATTCTTGGGCGAGTGTCTGCGGAAAAATTTAATCCTGGCAGTGGGCGTGTTTGCAAAAGAATGAAAAATTCATGACGAAAACCGTTCATTGTTAAATCCATGGAGTAAGTTCGTGATATTATCTTGAAAAATTTCTTTCCATTCCGTACAGTAGCGGGAGCTGGTAATGGAGAAGATCATAAAATTGTGTAGTGATGTCTCATCACGGTACGAGGATATCATGTGGAAAACAGAAATGCCCTGTTTTTGCATCATTGCGTCAGGTTCGATATTGTCAGTTGCGTCATATTGATCAATGCTTTTTCGATAGAATACGAATACAATTACTAACCCAGTGTGAAATGTAGATAAAGAAAGGTGCAAATCAAATATGGACGAAAAATTTGTATTTTGTCCTCGGATTATACTTTTTTTTTTTTAGGTTGAATATAGCGATAAAATTCTTTTGCATGCTGTAGTCTGTAGCTGAATCGTACTTGTCACCCTGACGCACACCGTTCGCTCCAGCTTATCCACGTATGTCCCACGTGGATTATTGAAGTGGTTTGTATTTAACACTAGTATCGATCTTGGGACAATTACTAAATTGAGATATAATTATGACCATATCGATTGGTCGCTATTGCCTTTTTGCATCTTCAGTAAATGTTTTACGACCAAACAAGGCCAAGGGTTTTGGTCTCGCTACCGCCATGTTTCCTTCAACAACCCCCCCACCCGTACTACCTTCCAGACCAGGCTCGGCTGCAAACGCTATCCACTTTCGCTCCCGACGGGCCGTATTTTCTCAGTCACCGTGATATTCTTCATTATTTAGCCCATCATTAGCGTCCTACTTGAAACCGAACCTGAGCGCAATATATCCTAAAATAATTATCATCGCTTGCTGTTGTTATAAAACCCCAGGGTGTCTTTTCCAATTATCCTTCGTCGACTTCATTACTACACAATGCCGAAAAATAAGATAGTATCGTGGGTGATGCTAAACGTAGCAGTAAAACGTAATTAAAATGATGTAATTCACCGTTCTGCTTTAAAGTAATTTTTCGGTGTATTTGCTTCGACTGTCAACAGTTTTATCCAAATAGTAAACAAATTGAATTTTTTTCAGTTATTAAATGAAGTATTAAGTGCATCTCTTGTTCAATGTTAGTCCTAACACAAATATTTTACATCAGATGCCTGTCGTCATCAGCATTATACAGAATTTAATTTACTATTAACAAAAGGTGTTTCCATTTAATTATGAGATCACTCACTTGAAGTGTCATAGCCCGATATGGTTATAGACAAATTTTAAGTTAAATATTTGATAATTCTGTCACAGTCATTAAATATGTCCTAAAGAATGAAATGCTATTACCGATGGTGTAATAATTTGAACGTACTAAGAAAACATCCAGTAATGAACGAATGAATACATCAAGGGACTCTTATGAACTTGTAGTACCTGACTTTTTTAAAATCACAAACTACTGTGCCACGCCAAAGATCGTTACCTTTTATGTTGTTGACAAAAACGTTTGGCTATGCTATGCGCGGGATGTGCGGACGTCGGCGTCGAGCGGAGTAGCGTCGCGCCGAACAGCGTTTGCAGACGAAGAAAAATAATAATGATAGCATAATCAAGACAGGTCGATGCTGAGTACACTACGCTACAAACTTGAGCGGAATGTAATGTGAAAACGATTGCACAGCGTTTTAGTAAAATGAACTGACAATTTTCACACAAATATTGCTATCGCAGTACAGTTATAGTGTTAATCGATGTTACAAACGTTTAGGATACAGATACTTGCCTCTAAAATATATAGCCGAAAAAGATGACCGTTAACCAAGTGTCAGTGTGCAGATATGTTAAGGAATACAACCCTTGAATAAGGGTAAGAGGATTGTCTTGAGACGAGGTCTATGATTGGGTACTTAGGCACGACGCGGGTGTGTGTGTGTGTGTGTGTGTGTGTGTGTGTGTGTGTGTGTGTGTGTGTGTGTGTGTGTGTATGTGTTGTATGCACTTGCTGGACCGTGTGCAAGTAGTCTTCCTTGTGTGTATGTACAGAAAGCAATTATATGTAGCTTAATGACATTAATAAACGAATTATATGTGATTTAATAACGTATAACGCAACGTACTGTATCTGTAAGATGTTAAAGATGGTATCGGTGAAACTTTAGGCTCAGCTAACATTGCAGTGAAAGAAACTCTCGCTTTTGGATTAAATCGTAAGTTGCAATCATCATTACAAATGAAAATGGTCATGAAATACCTCGAAAGAGTCATATTCTTCCGAAACTAAAAGAGATATCGAACTCCTTGTGGATAGGTGAAACTGACAGCAACTGGATGAGGTGCACAACCCTTAGTAAAATTTGGTTTTGGGATACAGAAATTGTAGAGAACAGTAATGTTCTTAACTGTAGTAATTGGTAGGTGCTAATAGGAGATATTATGGCCAGTACATAAACACAGATTTGTTTGTATAGTTATTCACTTGCATGATTGATTGAAAGTAGATTTATATTTTCATATTGTATGGATTTGCTGTGCAGTAACGCTGAAAACTGTGTGAGTCATAGAGAAGATAAAAAATGTGTATGAAATGATCTTCCATAATTGTAATGTCTGTGAATAAAGACAACGTACGTTGATTAATTTTCGGTGTGCATAAACCGATAACAACTTTAAAATTATTCTTGTAGTAGTAAATATAGGCAGAATTATAACATTCGGAAATGTGCATAACTTATGTACACACCCTTTGATGGTAATATCATTGTTGACTGGTATGTACATCAAATCTGCTGTCTTAGATGAAAAGTCATTATTTGTCGGTGGGGTGAAGCAGACTGGAATGTATACCGCTTGCTACGGTGACTATATCTCTTCCCTTTAGATATGTGATTGATTGTACGCACATTTTGCGTTATTTTTCCAGTGAAGGATGCTCTCTTCGAGCGTGCACGTGTCCTGCTGTCTGCATTTCTTTCACTTTCCGTCTCCGAGACGAAATACAGGAGGTTGAAAGTGCATTCACTTCATAACAAGTAATCTAGCTATGTCCCGCAGAATCTTTCATATATGATAACCAAACCGTGTGTGGCGAATAATGTCTTCTGTGATGGACCGTGTGGAGTAACAAAAAGAACGATGCCTACAGTGTAAAGAAGAAGGAAAGAATCAGAGAAATGATTTTTCAATATGTGAGAATTGGCAATCAAAACGACATTTTCTCCGTATATATTGAAAGTGAGGAAGGATGTCGTCAAGATTTAACCATCTGGAAAGAACTTCCACCGACAACTGTCACAAAATGTACCGGTAAATGATTAATCTAGATTTATGAATCACGAATTGAAAGTATTTGTGCTCTTCAAATATACCGTACTACGTCAGCTCCATGTTGAGTGGGCCATTTTGCAACAGACATGGATCCAGTAGCTACAGTTGTACCAGCTTTATTAATAAAAGTGTCGGTCCTTGTGACTCTCGGAACTAAATGCTTCATGACTGTTTTCTACCATGGACACTGACACGGAGGCAGTGTTCTTATGGGAGAATGAGGAAAAGGGAACGAAAAACATCAGAAACTTTCTAGGGATATTCCAGTAAACAAAACAAGTATTAACAAGTTTAGATTAACATACACAATATAACATAAAGTGTTAATTCATAATTGAAATCAAGCAATTCAGTTTACGTGTACGTTTAATCAGCTTAATGGAATATGTCTGGAAATTGAAAGAGGTAAAATTCCTTGAAATTTAGGTCGCAACGCTACTCACATGGATTTTATGTTTGTTGACAGGAACATACGCAATTCCGTTAGTGTTTACCCTAGTTTATTTTAGTATGAAGCATGTTAGGTGTGATCCAGAATAATTCCATCTCATAGTCTCGTTTTAAAGTGGTGTCAACGATGAGGCGCGGAAGTTTATTTTCTGGCTGAGAGGATAGTCGGAAGATTTTGGTGGAAATAAACATGGAGAAACCATCATTCTAAGCTGGTACATGAGCTGCTAATTCTTTACCTCTACACTAACAGTGAGTAGCTTTTGTGTCGCTGTCAGCTGACTTTCTGCAACACGAGCTAACACATCATTAGCCGAGAAGGAAGTGGGATATTAATTACTTCTACACAGTCATAAAATAAAGCTTTCATCTATAGTTGAATTTTTTAAAATTTTTCCTACTGGCTGCCAAGTACCATACCAAACCATCCCGTGGCGTGCAGTTGTCATGCAAGCTTCTCAAGTAGGTGTGTCATCTTTTGGGCTGTGTAAGACACACCTGCTTTGGGAAACGAGCATGACGACTGCGCGCTAAAGGGTGGCCTGATGATGATATTTGGATCCGAAAGGGTAGCCAGTAGGCAAAAAAAAAGAAAAAAAAAAGAAATTGCAACTATAGCAATTGCTTTGGTCACTGTTCCAACCGACAATAAGTCGGGAATACGTAATACACTGACATTTGTTAAAATAAGAACAAATATACGAGTGAAATGAACCGTGTACAGGCACTAGCAGATGCTCAAAAGACTGGCGATTTCAAGGTGCCATGTGCTACAGCCACAGAGTTGTCAACAGTCCCAGGATAGAAAGAAACATTGCCTGGAAAAATTCCTGGGGAATCCTCCTCCACGTGGTTTGTATAAGAGTCCAGAAGACACTCCAGAACACCACAACCATTGAAGTTGATGATCTGTTGTATTCTAGACATATTCTACAGGCAAGGCTACGTTTCAAACGAAAGTACTGTTCCGCGTTTTGTGTAGGGCATTTTCATACTAAATCACTGCATCCGGAACTGTCCAAAGCACAGGCACTAGAATCCTCATACTGTAGCAGTTGCTGCTCATATTGTCCTCAATATAAAAAAGAAGAGATTATATTTTGTATGCAATCACGTCACATCTGGCGTTAGACGGTTTCTAAATGTCTACGCAGACATGTTGTGCTCACAACAGACTATTGTTCTCAAGCGAACATAGTGAACAAACCTGCTACAGCAACGTGCGCTAACTGAAAATCGTAGTGTACTTTCGATTCCAGTCACTGGTCATCGCGTAGAACTCATATTTTATTGATTGCAAATACACATTCTATCGTAACAGAATGGCCAATACCAAACGAACTGTCACGATGTGGGAAATAGATGCCCCCGAACTTGAAAAGTGTTAGCCATTGCAGTTCAGTCACATGATGATAGTGCTTTTCTTTTCCCTCAACGTGGCATGTTGACAGCCGCTGTTACGTCTCCGTTCGATGATTCTTCATTTGGGAAGCTTCGCCTAACTTCCTACCATGAAACTTACTTTTCAGTAAAGTAAATATTTCGCTGCTGTGAACGTAAAGTGAGAGAGGTTCTGAAGCAATCTCCCGGATAAAATCCGTAGCTAAGGTTAACATCGCAGTGTTACCACCGAAACTGTAGCTTGCATCCGCCAGCAAGGCGTTGCCATGTCCTTTTCGTACATAAATTTCAAGTTAAACCCCTTCTTCCGCATATGAAGGAGCGAATATAGGTCAATTACATCCATAAATTTGTTCGCAAGGAATAGAAAGTTGCTACTAACGGCAGCGGAGGATACTCGTATCGAACAGCGAAAAAAAGTCTGAGCTCTTATGTAAATTCTTTCGTATAGAGTTATACTTAAAGGGCAGCGGCAACTGCATAAGTCCATTTTATAAAATGAAGAAGCCGCTCAACAGCTGCGTAATGCATACTCTCTTATTGGGTACATGACTGGTGCTGAAACATCTAAGATTCCATCATCCCGTGTAATCGGTAATAATGAAAATATTTTGTTACATGACAAATCGTCAGGTCTAAAATATCGGAAAAGAAACTATGCCACTAAAATTTCTAAAATGAATTTAAAAAAATTGAAAGAGAGAGCAATATGCTACTGCAAATAAAATCACTTAACCACATGAGATCATACCCACCTAATGTTGTCACGGAACCTTTGTCAAAAACATAAAAGGGACAAGAACAATCTGAAAAAACAGTCGTATCGAACGGACGAATCTCGAAATATGTAAAATAGAATGAAAGGGGGGGGGGGGTGGCGGGGGGGGGGGGGGGGAGGAGAGAGAAATCAAATATTTCATAGGAATTACTTAAACAAATTTTATAAAAGCCTTTCCCCCATGCTGCACGACCTGGAACACAAACAGAAAAACTATGTAATAGTAAATACTACCCGTTGTTACTAAGGCGGCACACGACGCAAATTACGGCTGAAGCAAGCAACTATTTCGATAAAAGATAAGCGTAAATCTGTAGGTTGCTCCAGTTCAACTTATTTCTCGAAAGACTTACCCTTATCATTTAATCAAATCTTTGCTCTCTTTAAAAATGGTATGTTATCAGTGATAAGAAGAAGAAACAGCTCGTTTCAATTTCTCTTTGGTAGGGATAATCATTTAGTTCTAATTATCGCCTCTGAAAAATAAAGTTAGGTGATTAATTTCTATTTGTTTGCAAACACATGTATGTAGTCTTGGTACACAAAACACAATGAAACTCACGTGTCACAGTCGCTCAACAGTGTGCTAAACGAACCTTAACAAAATCGCGCAGGCCATCTCCATTTTGATCGTAACGATAGGCTGCGCCATTTTGTTTAGGTTCGTATTGCGCCGTGCTGAGAGGCTGCGGCAAGTGAATTTGAATATATCCCGTGCATCGGCAAACAAACAGAAACTAATTTGATAACTTAATTTTTTCGAAACGATAATTAAACCTTTAAAACTATTTATCCAAATTACACAAAATTTAGTAATGAAGGAAAAAAAAGGACAGCGATATTATTAGCGGCCTTGTTAAAAGAGCTGGAGACAAAGACAGTTAAAATGACTAGAACTAAATGCATACTAAATATAGCTCCACTTAAAATAACGATCACGTGTTCCAGTATTCATTCACATTTTTCATTGTTTACGTTTCTAACCGAATGTCGGATAGAGCTTAAAATATAAGGTAGGGAAAAATTGCTTGTTGAGAGTTCGCAAAACATCTGTGTGAGCCATTCACCCTGATAACACATTAAATTTTTCTTAAATTTTTATGGGGCAAGTGGTACATTTCATAGACTCTTAAAAGTTGCCCTACATTCGTCTCACTACTAATATCAAGGACATATATGTTGCTACACTAACCTGGCTAATCTTTTGCTGATCGAAAATAAATTTATTAAGCTTTGATATACTGAAATTTGTATTCCGCAAACGCCATGCAGTGGAGGATCGAGCAGCAGGAGAAGGTAGAATTGTGCCCCATCAGAAGGCGTGAGTAATAATCGGTATTATTGGCGTTTCGGTAATCTATGGTGTCTGTGTTTCTTTGGTCTCCAGAGCATCTATACAGCTGCTGCGGGAGACAAGCATCTTTAATATGAACAGGACGAAGACCATGTCGAAAGCTGCCCGCAATGGAGGTCATACTACAGAAACTGGATGAGAGCGTTAACGTAAGTGGACTGGGGGGGATTTTCAGTCGACGTATTGTGTGAGGTATTAGGTGTCTTCAGCAGGATTGTAAAATACAAATGTAACTTGGCGCTCTATGAAACTGGAGGATGGTGTCGACTTGTCAAATTGTCACTAGCATCTCACAAAAATTCTTCCTCCTAGTGAAAGGGAACCGGGCAATAAACTCTAAAATGATATTAAACTATATACCGATCAGAAGAAGTGTAGTAACGAGATATTTCGGTGTATTCCTGGCCAAACGTCGTAATTTGGTACATCGTATAGTGCGGCACGCAGAATAGGTGGAAAAGCGACGCTGAGAATTATAACTATCGCAGGTAGGACTTCCCATGAAAAAAAAATCTGAGTATACGACCAACCTATATTAGCATTATTTCTAGGATTGGGGGGTGGGTGGGGGCGGTGTTTGGGCTCACAAATTGCAGCTTGTAAGGCCAGCTTCATTAGTGAGAAGACAACAATGAGGAATGCTTCAAATGGTTCAAATGGCTCTGAGCACTATGGAACTTAACACCTGAGGTCATTATTCCCCTAGAACTTACAACTACTTAAACCTAACTAACCTAAGGACATCACACACATCCATGCCCGAGGCCGGATTCGAGCCTGCGACCGAAACGGTCGCGCGGTTCCAGACTAAAGCGCCTAGAAACGCTCGGCCACAGCGGCCGGCAACAATGAGGAATGCACGGTGTTAATGGGCGCTTGGAGCACCCCTCCAAATAATGTATTTTTAGTATATGGGCGATCAAAACGTTCTCGTTCGAGGGCGTTGCTGCAGTGTATATGCAACGTAGCACGACTGAGATGTGGGTATGTAAGCGCCGACGTCTAGGCGAGGTATCTGTGTGGCATTCGTGACTTTTCGACGTACGTGCGGTAAATGCCGTAACGTGAACATGACGACGTCATTACCAAATGCGTTCAAACAGGACCAAAGGGCTGTTATTCTTTTATTGGCTGCCGAAGGACAAACACCATTAGACAACTTGTAACAACAACAACGCTGTACTATTGTACATACTATAATTTTTTTCTTCTGATTTTCGATAAATTAGTGTAATCGATGTTCTGATTTCATTTCTTTTTTGTTTCATGCCATTATGTTAAAGAAACTGTAAACAATTTTCGTTGTGAATATTAATGTTTATGTCAAATTTCAAGCAATATTATAACAGAATTGAAATGTAAGAAACGCTGAAACTATTGTAAGATGCTAAAATTGTAATTGTGCGTCTGGTCCATACATAGGCAATGTATTAGGATATGTAGAATGCAGGGTGAATACCCTGTCTGTAGGGGAGCGGTAAAAGGTGGATGGCAGGCGAGCGCGGGAAAACGCACACGGGCACTGCACGACATAACGGGCTCAGCAGTAGTAGTCGGAGTTAGGCATTGGTTTGAGCAACACGTTCCGGGATCGAGGAGGTTCTCCTGGAAGACGTAGTTTCATTGAGCCTCGGATATGCCGTTCCAACGCCCACACAGCATGGCAAAATTCCATAGGCACTAATGGAAAAGTATTGCGACGCTATGAAGAAGTAAAGTGCCGACACATCAAGGGCCATTGCTGTGGTTGTATGTGTGCTCTGTGCCTCGCCATCTCGCCGCCCACCAACTTCCGCATCGACACGAA
Source organism: Schistocerca piceifrons (assembly GCF_021461385.2). Taxonomy (NCBI): domain Eukaryota; kingdom Metazoa; phylum Arthropoda; class Insecta; order Orthoptera; family Acrididae; genus Schistocerca; species Schistocerca piceifrons. Next base: position 631,482,097 of record NC_060140.1, read on the forward strand.
CAGGTTGAACTTTTTAGTACTGTATTCGTATGGACCAGTGTTACTTTTATTCCACACTGTTCAATAACAACTTAAATTTTACCAGAACTATCCTATCATTTAATTATCCTCACAACTAACCTAGACAGGGTCCTTTCCAAATGTTGTGCAATCCGAGTGTCCCGAAATGAAAAATTAAAGTTTGCGTTAATAATAATTACCTGCAGACCTAGCTATGTTAGAATGATGTTTAAAGAACTGTTTTGTTAATGAATCAATAGATAAATAACGAAGGTCTGACAAAGTTGGAAGATAATTTTGATATTGATTTAGTAATGAAGTTTAATTATTTCGAGACAGATATAATGGTATTTAAATGAGCAGGAAATAAGACAAAAAGAGTAGTAGATCATATATTGGAAATCTTGAGGGCATAATGATTTCAGTAATTAATTGTTTTAATACAGTGATCATAACAGTTTCAGGGTCCCCCCCCTTTTTTATTCATTTGAATTCTGAAGTGTTCTAAACTGATTTGACCAGCAAAGTCAAAGCCAAAATAGAAACCAAAATTTATCAGTGTTTTACCTTTATCAAAATCGACATTGTGTGTGTGTTTCGAAAGTGCTTTTTCTGGGGTAACCTATCCCCGATTTTAATCAGATCAATAGACAGTACGAAGTTTTGTAGTAAATATTATAGTATAATGTTATGTTTTTATGGTTTATCCATATTAGTACAGAAAGTGAAATTATCAGTTCAGTAGATATTCTGGTTCTAAAATTTACCGTATTATGCAGTGTTATTACGTGTGGTTTCGCATGGACGTACATTAACTTGTACAGGGAAGAAACTCATTTAACGCCTAATTAGGCTGGCGACCGTTTCATTAACAAATTGGTAGCATCTTCTGTGTTGTTTCTTGTCCGTCCTGACGTGTAGTTGCATTTCGGACTTGCTTGACGTATTATTGTTATTACAGAGTGGGTGTAAGTCTGATTTGCCTCCATTCAGGTACACGCGGTCAATATCTATACAAAAATCCTTTCTCATAAGGTGAAGCCCGTCAACTTACCATAGTACAGGCTTTAATGAGTATCGTATGCCCGAAAGCGCAGCGGTACAATCTGTTGAAGAATGAAAAATATCAAAGTACGACCAACGCCACCCGTAATCGAGCAATGAAGTAAGTATATGGTGAAAGTCGAAAATTTGAAAAAAATGGCTTTGAGCACAATGGGACTTAACTTCTGAGGTCATCAGTCCCCTACAACTTAGAACTACCTGAAACCGAACTAACCTAAGGACATCACATACATCCATGCCTGAGGCAGGATTCGAACCTGCGACCGTAGCGGTCGCGCGGTTAAAGACTGTAGCGCCTAGAACCGCTCGGCCACTTCGGCCGGCGAAAGTTTGCAATGGGCCGGCACTCCAATCTAAATTTTCTGTTTAATTTGGATGGTTGCCTTATCCGCCTTGGCCAGTCGGACACACTTCTCTTCCCCCCAAACTCTCAGCTTATCACACGCTAGTAGCGTCCACTGTCCATTAACCTACTTGATCGCAGCTAGTCCTGTAATTCCGCAAGAAGCTTAGACCCTGTTGTGCATCCTCACTGAACATGGCAGTCACGCCCGCATTCAGACGACAACGCCCTCTAGCCGGTACTGTGCAGCACTACGAGCGCCGCTCAACATTCAGCCCATTTCATTCCGAGCCGACGACCAAGCAACTTAGCTTCTACTTCATAGGAGGCCAGTCATTACAGACTTTGTTACTTTAGTTACTTCAGTGATAGTTTATCCAACTACTAGTAACTGTTAGATTTGACTGATGTACAGCTTCGCACCTATGTGCTCATATCAGCCAAAGTTAAGTAAAACCACTTTTAATTGCAGTACCAAGTATTGTACCCGCCATTAGTGTCTCGTGTGTGCCGTCGTGTTTAGTGTTCAGTGTTCACCTGTGCCATCGACATCTTCAGTGTTTGTGCGTCGTGTCAACAGTTTGTAGTGTGGATTGTCATCGAGTGTGAACGGCTTCATGTTTTTTATGTTCATGTGTCTACTGTTCTTTCCCAGCCGTTTTGTTCCAACTCTTGTGTCTTTTCGGTTTTACTATTGTAATATCTTGGGCTTAAGAGCAGCGTATTGTGCTGCTGCCAGCCTACCTGTTTTTATACGAGTATTAAAATCACAATAAAGAAAAAAAAGTATTCTGCCTCACCTGCTCCTTCAAGCATTCTACATTCGTCCTACCCTTCAGTTTTCAGGAGCAGACCCACGCGCCGCCTTCCAGGCGGGATACAAAATCTAGTACCATGGAAGTCATTCCCTGATGTCTTAACAGATGTCCTATCATCCTGCCTCTTCTCCTTATCAGTGTTTTCCACATATTCCTTTCCTCTAAGAATCTGAACAAGAACCTCCTCATTTCCTTAATTTATCAGGTACCTAATTTTCAACATTCGCCTGTAGCACCACATCTCAACTGCATAGATTCTCTTCTGTTGCGGTTTTCCCACAGTCCATGTTTCACTACCATACAATTCTGTGCTCCAGATGAACATTCTCAAATTTTTATTCCTCAAATAAAGGCATATGTTTGATACTATAATACTTCTATTGCCAGTGCTAGTCTGCTTTTGATGTCCTCCTTGCTCCGTCCGCCATCGGCAAAAGGTAACAGGACCCCTTAACTTCAACTACTTTGTGACCATCACTCGTGATCTTAAGTTTCTCGCTGTTCTCATTTTTGGTATTTCTCATTACTTTCGTCTTTCTTCGATTTACTCTTAATCCATATATTGTACTCATTAGATGATTCATTTCATTCAGCAGATAATGTAATATTCTTCTTCGCTTCCACTCAGGATTGCAATGTCATCACCGAATCGTATCACTGATATCTTTTCACCTTGAATTTTAATTCCACCCCCGTACTTTTGTCCCACCATTGCTTCTACGTCTCTGTCTTACACCCTTTTCAATCCGAGCGCTTCGTTCTTGGTCTTCCACTCTTATTATTCACTCTTGGCTCTTGTAAACATTGTATATTACCCGTCTCTCCCTATAGATTACTCCTATTTTTCTCTGAATTTCGAACATGTTGCACCATTTTACATTGTCGAACGCTTTATCCAGGTCTTGAGTTTTATTTAGTTTTGCTTCCAATATCAACTGCAACGTCTTTAATTGCCTCTCTGGCGCCTTTACCTTTGCTAATGCCAAACTGATCGTTATTTAACTCATCCTTAATTTTTTTACCAGTCTTCTGTATATCATCCTTGTTAGCAGCTTGAATGTTGGTGACGGAATTTCCCGCGCAGCAGTTTTCTAGCAGAGGACGGACAAGCGTAGTGCAGGAAGTCTCCTTAGTAGATATGTTACATTTTCTGAGTGTCCTGCCAATAAAACGTGGTCTTGGTTGGCCTTCTCCACAACATTTTCTATGTGTTCCTTCCAATTTAAGTTGTTCGTAATCGCAATTCCCAGGTATGTAGTTGAATTTGCGGCCTTTAGATTTGACTGACTTTAGGTGTAACAGAAATTTAACGGATTCCTTTTAGCACTCATGTGGATGACCTTACACGTTTCGTTTTTTGGGGTCAACTGCCAATTTTCGTACCATTCAGATATCTTTTCTAAATCGTTTTGCAATTTGTTCTGATCTTCTAGCGACTTCATTAGTCGATAAACGAAAGCGTCATCTGCAAACAACCTGCAGATTGTCTGCCAGATCGTTTATATAAATAAGGAACAGTAAAGGGCCTATAACACTACCTCGTGGAACACGAAAAATCACTTCCGTTTTACTCGATGACTTTCTCTGACAGGAAATCACAAATCCAGTCACATAACTGAGACGTTATTCCATAAGCACGCAATTTCACTACAAGCCGCTTGTATGGTCCAGTGTCAGAAACCTTCCGGAAATCCAGAAATACGGAATCAATCTGAAATCCCTTGTCCGTAGCACTCAGCACTTCAAGCGAATAAAGAGCTAGTTGTGTTCAACAAGAACGATGTTCTCTAAATCCATGTTGACTGTGTGTCAATAGGCCGTTTTCTTCGTGGTGATTCATTATGTTCGAACACAATATATGTTCCAAAATCCTGTTGCATATCGGCGTTAATGATATGGGCCTGTAATTTAGTGGGTTACTCGTACTTGGTTGCATGGGCTGTTAAGCTGTTTGTGCAATAATATTTGCACGCGTTAGCTCTTGCAAGCTTCGGAATTGTGTGGATGATATCTTTCCGAAAGTCAGATGGTATGTCGCCAGACTGATACATCGTACACACGAACGTGAATAGTCACTTTATTGCCACTTCTTCCAATGAATTTAGAAATTCTGGTGTTATGTTATCTTTCCCTTCTGCCATATTTGACAATAAGTCTTCCTAAGCTCTTTTAATTTATGATCGTAATTCTTCTTCTGCCACATCAGACAAATCTTCCCTCTCACAGAGACCTTCAATGTACTCTTTCCACCTATCCTCTCTCTTCTCTGCATTTAATAGTGGAAATCCCGTTGCATTACTGGGGCGCACTTGTATGTGGCACCCGAATATGATAATATTAATGTAAAATAAATTAAACTAGTATACTACAAAGTGTATGTCTAGGATAGGCTTTATAATGCGTATCGCTGTCTGTGCACGACCGCAGAGCCAAAGATACTGCTTTTGGTCTGAGACTGTAGTGTTGGAGTAAGAGAGCGCTGTGCGCACAGCTGTAGGTAGCGGTCAGTGAGCGAAAGACGATGGAGTAGGCCGTTTTTGCGGTGTGCTTTGTGAAACCACGAAGTGTTCGATTAACGTAGGAATTACAAGAACATGGAAGCAGAAGTCTTCAAATGTTCAAATGTGAAGTGATCAAACCGCTGAGATCATCGGTCTCTAGTCTTACACACTACTTAAACTAACGTAAACTAACTTATGCTAAGAACAACACACACACGCACACACACACACACACACACACACACACACACACACACGCCCGAGGGAGTACTCGAACCTCCGGCGGGAGACGCCACGCAGTCCGTGACAAAGCGCCTCAAACCACGCGGCACAGAAGTCTTGATGCAAGCAAGGTAAAGACGTTAAATAATTATGATTTTCGTTTTGCTAGCGCGGTAGTATAGATGAGTAGGCTGATAATCTGTGTTTGTTCAGTAACCCCAGAATGTACGTAAACTGCTTGATAAAAAGGCTAGTTCGATATTTCACTTTTGTAATGTTTCTAAGATTCGTTAACAGAGCTATATGTAATTTGATGATTTGCAGATATGTTGGTTTAGTTAAGTTACATATTACCTGCTGTTTACATCATTGTTCAAATGGTTCAAATGGCGCTGAGCACTATGGGACTCAACATCTGAGGTCATCAGTCCCCTAGAACTTAGAACTACTTAAGCCTAACTAACCTAAGGACATCACACACATTCATGCCCGAGGTAGGATTCGAACCTGCGACCGTAGCGGTCACGCGGTTCCAAACTGAAGCACCTAGAACCGCACGGCCACACAGGCCGCAAATCATTGTCTGTGGATCAGTTAGTAAATATGAAATATTGCTCGAACCAATGTAACCTCAGTTGTCAAATGTGTTTGAAACACGAAACTTAACTTGCAATATAATTTCACAAAAAAATAAAAGAATTAGTGTTAGTAATTCACCAAAACCATTATCACCTGTGTGCAGGTCATATGAATTTCAGAGAAGTTGGATTTTTCTTAAATGTTTTCACTTATCAATCAAAAGAATTTCATGTACATTTCAAAGAATTACGGCGAGCATTGCACACTGCTGAACCTGTAGCTAGCATCTTTTATTTTTTTATGAGCGACCAGAATAAATCACGTTCTCCCGTGGCTGTTTAGATGTAAGACAATGTAAATACTTGCATGTATTTGCCGTCAATCAAAGTATTCCATTCGCAGTAGAATAATTTTACTAGGTATCCAAAAGATTCTATTTATTTATAAAAGAGCGTTACACTTGGCGACAGCTGTGCCAACCCTTCGCTTTGTGAAATATTTGATATTAGAATATATACATATTCTGTTCTCTCAACCACTGTGTATCGATAATAGTAGTTGGATTTCTTTGTGGCACAACGCAATTTACTAACTTGAACAACATATTTTTTCGCAGTTCATCGTCATTCTTGTGCTCCGTCTTGTCTTTCATTGATTTGTACTTCAATAATTTTTGTCTTTGGATTTCTACTTTGCATGTGATTTAAGATGCCGCGCAAAAGTGTCAAGGTTCCGGCGCGTAGTCAAGCAATTAAAGATATCGAAGTGGACGATTTTCCGATTCTTGACAACAATGTTGTGAATCATAGTAGCCACTCTGCTATGGAACAGTTGGAAAGCACCACAGAAAACGTGAGTTCCGTTTCCCAGAGTAATGTACAGATTCCTGACACTATAATTTCACCAACTAATTTTACTAGAAATCAGACGGTAGATTCCGGTATTGCGGACGCCGCTGATCTGTGCATGACTGAAGTGCACAATTCAAAGCTTGATTGTTTACCGAATGAGGTCAGTGATTTACCTACTTTTCACACAGTTTATCAGATTGCAACAAGTGGGTCAGAGGATACAGTAGTGCAAAGTATTCAATCTGTTTTGAACAATCCATCACATTTCATTAACGGTAATTATGTAGATAATATAATAAACGAGACGTCCATGGTCCACAAAACACAAGTTACACCCGAGGCATCACTTGAAAAGAATACGGAAGCGACGCTTCAAAACCTTAGGCAAATGAGGGTTAATCGGAATACTCAGTTACGAGACCCACGAGTTGACACCACCACTCAGGTACGAGAAATACGAGGAAAACTGCCACCAACACTCAGTTTTACAGCATACGTGACGAGCTTAAATTATACACAGAAACGATTGATGGCCGTTTTAAACAGATAGTTTCAACAATGAAGACCAGTGAACAACGTTTTTGTGACAAAATTGAAGTTATAACCAGGCAAAGCGCGGACAGTACCAAATCCTTGAGAGATGACATTAATGCTTTTAGACATCAGTGTAGTGAAACCAACAAAAAGATTACAGATGATACGAATCAGTTAATGTGAGTCTAGATCAACAAGACACTCGGTTAGATGGACGTCTTGAATTTCATACAGACACATCAGAAAGGTGATTAAAAGTCTTTCTCCGTAAAAACACAGAAAAAAACAATCAGGTTTTACAGTCATTAGCAGTAGAAATACAGGAAGTAGAACAGCAGTTGCTCACTAGTCGATGTTGACGCTAGTATAAATTCCGTTACAGACGAGGTTAACAGAGTTAAACAACCACAGAATCAAATACAGACATATGTAACTAATTTAGAAACGACTGTTGACACACGAATCCGAAACGTTGAAGAAACGTGCACAGATGACACTGAGTCGGTAAATTCCAGTCTTGAACAAATGGAGCTGGTGCAGGACCCTGACACAATTAAAGAAGGTTTAAAAAATATGAACAAAGCTACACGCAAGCTACAAAAGCAAGTCGACGCTTTAGATTCAAGCCATTCCACACACAAACTTACGCTCACGGAAAGAGGTGATGAGCTATCGGCAAGATTAGAAACTCTTGAAAACCAAACTGAAAATAAATCAGAAGACAAAGCTCCCATTCAGTTAACTAAATCTCAGTAATATCTGTCCATGCAGCAAACATTAAACCATCTTGGTGCACATAACAGTTCGCTGCAAAGGAAAGTTTACATCAAAAAGCAGCCAATATCAGAAATTTTTCTCCATGTAATCAGTTTCAAACTCACATCCGTAACATGCAGCAGAAATTTAAAAATAATGGTTAAAATGTCTCTGAGCATTATGGGACTTAGCTTCTGAGGTGATCAGTCCCCTATAACTTAGAACTGCTTAAACCAAACTAACTTAAGGATATCACACACATCCATGCCCGAGGCAGGATTCGAACCTGCGACCGTAGCGGTCGCGTGTTTCCGGACTGTAGCGCCGAGAACCGCTCGGACACTACGGCCGGCTTGCAGCAGCAACAGTCACCCACTTTTCAGCCTCACAATAATATGAGCAGATTACAAAGAGCGCTTGACATTAATGCAAACCAGTCGTCACACAATCCGTGTTCTTACGTCGCCTAATCTTCTCAAAATCTACAACACGAAGGATTCGACTATAAACATTTTCTATCTGCAAAGAAGTACTTAGAAACAACCGCACAGTCCTGCATCCTTTGGATTGGGCGCAGCAATTTTCCTTGTCGCTCCCACCAAACTAGTCAGTGACACGTATGCTCGAATTTATTTGTAGTGTTTTAGAAGGACAAACTTCGACGCCTATAAGACCACTAGCAAGACAATGTCACTCCGTATACCCGCATATTGGTTGGAACCGGCTCAGCGAGGCATTAAAAAAAAGGTTCAAATGGATCTGAGCACTATGGGACTTAACATCTTAGGTCATCAGTCCCCTAGAACTTAGAACTAGTTAAATCTAACTAACCTAAGGACATCACACACATCAATGCCCGAGGCAGGATTCGAACCTGCGACCGTAGCGGTCGCGCGGTTCCAGACTGAAGCGCCTAGAACCGCTCGGCCACACCGTCCAACAGAGGCATAAAAGACCAGCTAATTAGTTTACCCAACTATGAAGACTCCAGTTTTCCCACTATCGCTATCACTATATATACGTTGTTGCTGTTGTGGTCTTCAGTCCTGAACTGGTTTGATGCAGCTCTCCATGCTACTCTATCATGTGCAAGCTTCTTCATCTCCCAGTACCTACTGCAACCTACATCCTTCTGAATCTGCTTAGTGTATTCATCTCTTGGTCTCCCTCTACGACTTTTACCCTCCACGCTGCCCTCCAATATTAAATTGGTGATCCCTTGATGCCTCAGAACATGTCCTACCAACCGATCCCTTCTTCTGGTCAAGTTGTGCACAAACTTCTCATCTCCCCAATCCTATTCAATACTTCCTCATTAGTTATGTGATCTACTCATCTAATCTTCAGCATTCTTCTGTAGCACCACATTTCGAAAGCTTCTATTCTCTTCTTGTCCAAACTATTTATCGTCCATGTTTCACTTCCATACATGGCTACACTCCATACAAATACTTTCAGAAACCACTTCCTGACACTTAATTCTATACTCGATGTTAACAAATTTCTCTTCTTCAGAAACGCTTTCCTTGCCATTGCCAGTCTACATTTTATGTCCTCTCTACTTCGACCAGCATCGGTTATTTTGCTCCCCAAATAGCAAAACTCCTTTACTACTTTAAGTGTCACATTTCCTAATCTAATTCCCTTAGCATCACCCGACTTAATTCGACTATATTCCATTATCCTCGTTTTGCTTTTGTTGATGTTCATCTTATATCCTCCTTTCAAGACACTGTCCATTCCATTCAACTGCTCTTCCAAGTCCTTTGCTGTCTCTGACAGAATTACAATGTCATCGGCGAACCTCAAAGTTTTTATTTCTTCTCCATGGATTTTAATACCTACTACGAATTTTTCTTTTGTTTCCTTTACTGCTTGCTCAATATACAAATTGAACAACATCGGGGAGAGGCTACAACCCTGTCTTACTCCCTTCCCAACCACAGCTTCCCTTTCATGTCCCTCGACTCTTATAACTGCCATATGGTTTTTGTACAAATTGTAAATAGCCTTTCGCTTCCTGTATTTTACCCCTGCCACCTTTACAATTTGAAAGAGAGTATTCCAGTCAACATTGTCAAAAGCTTTCTGTAAGTCTACAAATGCTGGAGACGTAGGTTTGCCTTTCCTTAATCTTTCTTCTAAGATAAGTCGTAAGGTCAGTATTGCCTCACGTTTCCAGTGTTTCTACGGAATCCAAACTTATCTTCCCCGAGGTTGGCTTCAAATAGTTTTTCCATTCGTCTGTAAAGAATTCGTGTTAGTATTTTGCAGCTTAGACTTATTAAACTGATAGTTCGGTAATTTTCACATCCGTCAACACCTGCTTTCGTTGGGATTGGAATTATTATATTCTTCTTGAAGTCTGAAGGTATTTCGCCTGTTTCATATATCTTGCTCACCAGATGGTAGAGTTTTGTCAGGACTGGGTCTCCCAGGGCCGCCAGTAGTTCCAATGGAATGTTGTCTACTCCGGGGTCCTTGTTTCGACTCAGGTCTTTCAGTGCTCTGTCAAACTCTCCACGCAGTATCGTATCTCCTATTTCATCTTCATCTACATCCTCTTCCATTTCTATAATATTGTCCTCAAGTACATCGCCCTTGTATAGACCCTCTATATACTCCTTCCACCTTTCTGCTTTCCCTTCTTTGCTTAGTACTGGGTTAACATCTGAGCTCTTGATATTCATACAAGTGGTTCTCTTATCTCCAAAGGTCTCTTTAATTTTCCTGTAGGCATTATCTATCTTACCCCTAGTGAGATAAGCCTCTACATCCTTACATTTGTCCTCTAGCCATCCCTGCTTAGCCATTTTGCACTTCCTGTCGATCTCAATTTTGAGACGTTTGTATTCCTTTTTGCCTACTTCATTTACTGCTTTTTTATATTTTCTCCTTTCATCACTTAAATTCAATATTTATTCTGTTACCCAAGGATTTCTACTAGCCTTCGTCATTTTACCTACTTGATTCTCTGCTGCCTTCACTGCTTCATCCCTCAAAGCTACCCATTCTTCTTCTACTGTATTTCTTTCCCCCATTCCTGTCAATTGTTCCCTTATGATCTCCCTGAAACTCTGTACAACCTCTGGTTCTTTCAGTTTATCCCGGTCCCATCTCTTTAAATTCCCACCTTTTTGCAGTTTCTTCAGTTTTAATCTACAGGTCATAACCAATAGATTGTGGTCAGAGTCCACATCTGCCCCTGGAAATGTCTTACAATTTAAAACCTGGTTCCTAAATCTCTGTCTTACCATTATATAATCTATCTGATACCCTTTTGTATCTCCAGGGTTCTTCCATGTATACAACCTTCTTTCATGATTTTTAAACCAAGTGTTAGCTATGCTTATGTTGTGCTCTGTGCAAAATTCGACCAGGCGGCTTCCTCTTTCATTTCTTAGCCCCAATCCATATTCACCTACTACGTTTCCTTCTCTCCCTTTTCCTACACTCGAATTCCAGTCACCCATGACTATTAAATTTTCGTCTCCCTTCACTGTCTGAATAATTTCTTTTATTTCATCATACATTTCTTCAATTTCTTCGTCATCTGCAGAGCTAGTTGGCATATATACTTGTACTACTGTAGTAGGTGTAGGCCTCGCATCTATCTTGGCCACAATAATGCGTTCACTATGCTGTTTGTAGTAGCTTACCCGCGTACCTATTTTCCTATTCATTATTAAACCTACTCCTGCTTTACCCCTATTTGATTTTGTGTTTATAACTCTGTAGTCACCTGACCAGAAGTCTTGTTCCTTCTGCCACCGAACTTCACTAATTCCCACTATATCTAACTTTAACCTATCCATTTCCCTTTTTAAATTTTCTAACCTAACTGCCCAATTAAGGGATCTGACGTTCCACGCTCCGATCTGTAGAACGCCAGTTTTCTTTCTCCTGATAACTACATCCTCTCGAGTAGTCCCCGCCCGGAGATCCGAATGGGGGACTATTTTACCTCCGGAATAATTTACCCAAGAGGACGCCATCATCATTTAATCATACAGTAAAGCTGCATACCCTCGGGAAAAATTACGCCTGCAGTTTCCCCTTGCTTTCAGCCGTTCGCAGTACCAGCACAGCAAGGCCGTCTTGGTTACTGTTACAAGGCCATATCAGTCAATCATCCAGACTGTTGCCCTTGCGACTACTGAAAAGGCTGCAGCCCCTCTTCAGGAACCACACGTTTGTCTGGCCTCTCAACAGATACCCCTCCGTTGTGGTTGCACCTACGGTACGGCTATCTGTATCGCTGAGGCACGCAAGTCTACCCCCGAACGGCAAGGTCCATGGATCATGGGGGGGACTATATATATATATATATATATATATATATATATATATATATATATATATATGTGTGTGTGTGTGTGTGTGTGTGTGTGTGTGTGTGTGTGATGCATCTTGACTAATGAGTAAACTTCAGCCTACTCTTCATCACTACTACATTGTGGTCAGTGTCTATATCTGTACAGGGGTACGCCTTACAGTCAAGTACCTGATTCCGAAATTTCTGTTTGGCCGTGGTGTAATCTAACTGAAATCTTCCCATATCACCCGGCCTTTTCACAATATTCCTCTTCCTCTAGCGATTTTTGAACAAGATATTCGGTGTTCTGAGCTAAATGTATTACGGAAATCAGTCTCCCTACTCTCATTTCATGTGCCAAAGCATATGCTTCTGTAACGTTTTTTTCTGCTCCTTGTCCTACAACTGTATTTCAGTCCCCTTTACGTACTGTATTACTCTTTCAACATCATCAAATTATTCCTCTACCTCTTCAAATTATGACGTCGGCGTTTATACCTGAACTGTTGTTGTCGGGGTTGATTTGTTGTCTATTCTGATAACAACAACCCTATCACTGAAATGTACTTATGACGTCGGCGTCTATACCTGAACTGTCGTTGTCGGTGTTTATTTGTTGTCTATTCTGATAACAACAACCCTATCACGGAACTGTTCACAGTGAAACACTCTCTGGCTTGTCCTATTCATAACGAACCCCACTCCCCTTGTACCATTTCCTCTGCTGTTGATGTTACCCTATACTTATTTGGCCGTTCCTTTCCATTTCACTTCACTGACCCCTACATATCTAGATTTAGATAGTCAGACCACACCCGATGGGCTCTTATGCTTTAATAAAAACTGATTACTTATAGGAAAAGAAAGGTCGTAGCGTACATGAGACATGAATATTGCATACCACAATACATAATTAAAAAGGGATCATGTAGCTATGAAATGAAATAGTTGTCCCAATTAACTCCCAGTTTATAATAGAGTTCCCTCTAGGTCATACAAGAGCAAGAATTAGTCACAGGATCTTCTTGAGATTGAAGAATACAGTTATCGCAAATACTAAACATGAAATAATTTACTCTGACACTTAAATGGCCTGAGGAGAAGGGGTAGTTTACGTCATTGGGGAAGACTAGCATCTTTCAAATCAGTTATGGAAAGACAAATTCACGATGGGCACCCAGTGATTGCGTGACTGTGCCAGACAACGGAAAACTACTACAAGCAAACTAAATCACTGGCTGAGACATCGGTTAGCCCCTAGGCACTCAAAAAAGATCCGCCGAACTATATTTGAACATAGCAACGTGTCTGCTATCGGTCTGTAAGTCTCATATGCTGCACGTCCGAGCTGTAATTTCTCGCCATACGCTGCATGCTTTAGAGCAGATAGTTGCGACAGCTATATTCCGCTGCTCTCTGAAACACATAAGCTGCCGATTGTGGCAACGTCCCTTCTCAACCTCTGAGAACTAAGTGCCTCGCTCAAGATCTCCAGACGAAGAATTTAACTCAGGGTCCGTACACGAAATGTTCACACCAATGCATTATCCTCTCTCCTCTCTACTAAACCTGCACAGTTCTCGTGCGCCAATGAGAAAGCTCTGCAACACGATGCCGAATGAGATTTTTGTTAAAAAACAAGTAGGTTTTGGCAAAAGTTTTACAATGTTAACGAATTGTCTAACGCCCTCGTGTGCTGTTCTTAAAGCATTCCGTTTACAGTCTTAATCAATGAGATACCCTACAACATTTTAGCAGATTGGTGTTCATCCCACATAGAGTGGCGTTAGAACGACAACCAATTGCTTTTATAACGACAGAAAAATATACCAGAGCAAAATGCAGAAGCTTCCAATCTCACGGGGCACAGAGATCTGTGTCTGCGATTGACTTCTCAATCTACTGTGTTCTAGGAAGGTGACCTGTTGACAAAAAACGAAGTGCTTCTGAAATGTCCAGGTGCTTCTCATGGCTCGCTGTAATACTTCTTTGGATAGAGGCTGGGACCCGATATATCACAGACCACATTATGAGGAAAACCGGTGGAAGGCGACACGTACAAGTGTACCTGCCGTGAGTCGACACGTCTCCCCATCTCCTCGCTTTCACGTTCGCAAGCTGCAACACCCATGGAGGCTTGACCGGACTAAGTCACTGCCCTGTGACTCTATTCTCCCTCGCTTATCACGGCCCCAGATAAACTACTAAATATAGCACGTCTGAAACTACCGCCAGAAAGGAGATGAAGTTAGGACGTTCATGACGATTTCTATACACTTTGGTTTTCCCCTCTTTGTGTGTGTGTGTGTGTGTGTGTGTGTGTGTGTGTGTGTATGTGTATGTGTGTGTGTGTGGGGGGGGGGGGGGTTGTCCCACAGATAGCATGTATTGTATGGGTCCTATCCATGATCTTTTACAGGCAGGAAATGGCTTAAAGCCTGGTGCTTCGATTATTGTGTGAAAATGGTTCGGTACAGTTCGGTTGATATTTCCATTTCCTTACCAGTATCCTAAGTTGCTATGAGGACTTGAATCGAAGTTCTGTGCTAAAAGGTGTCTAGTACGTTGCACAAATCGCAGGCATATGCCAAGATCAAATGTGTGCTTCCCAGTTTTCCATTCGTATGTATCACGTGCTGCGGAATTTGGGCGATAAGAAAAGCACCGAGACGTTTTCCCATACGATGCCTCACAGGTTCTGACTGACTCTTTATTATTCTCGAGTGGGTTGTTTTTCACAGTCTTTGCAGTGTTCTGCCTAGGATCTGCAGGTGATACTGTCACATGAACAGATTCAGAGTGTACGTGTATACGGTAACCTCTGCCTCCACGCCACAGTAGCCGGTACGCCACCCGTACTACGGGCAAAAAATCATTCAAATGGCACTGAGCACTACGCATACATTTGATCTTGGCATATGCCTGCGATTTGTGCAACGTACTAGACACCCTTGCGAACAGAGCTTCGATTCAAGTCCTCATAGCAACTTAGCATACTGATAGGGAAATGGAAATATCAACCGAACTGTACCGAACCATTTTCACACAATAATCGAAGCACCAGACTTTAAGCCATTTCCTGCCTGTAAAAGAAGTGGTTCAAATGGCTCTGAGCACTATGGGACTTAACATCTATGGTCATAAGTCCCCTAGAACTTAGAACTACTTAAACCTAACTAACCTAAGGGCATCACACAACACCCAGTCATCACGAGGCAGATGCCTGTAAAAGATCATGGATAGGACCCATGCAACACATGCTATCTGTGGGACAACCCGCCCGCCCCCCCCCCCCAAACACACACACACACTCACACACACACACACACAAAAAGGGGAAAACCAAAGTGTATAGAAATCGTCATGAACATCCTAACTTCATCGCCTTTCTGGTGGTAGTTTCAAACGTGCTATATTCAGTAGTTTATCTGGGGCCGTGATAAGCGAGGGAGAAAAGAGTCACAGGGCAGTGACTTAGTCTGGTCAAGCCTCCATTGGTGTTGCAGCTTGCAAACGTGAAAGCGAGGAGACGGGGAGACGTGTCGACTCGCGGCAGGTACACTTCTACGTATCGCTTTCGACCGGTTTTCCTCATAATGTGGCCTGTGATATATCGGGTCCCAGTCTCTATCCCAAGAAGTATTACAGCGAGCCATGAGAAGCACCTGGACATTTCAGAAGCACTTCGTTTTTTGTCAACAGGTCACCTTCCTAGAACACAGTAGATTGAGAAGTCAATCGCAGACACAGATCTCTGTGTCCCGTGAGATTGGAAGCTTCTGCATTTTGCTCTGGAATATTTTTCTGTCGATATAAAAGCAAAAATCTACGTATCACCAAAACTGTGTAACAACAAACTGTTATACATCTTAAACTGGAATGATAACCTTTGACTAAACAGAACGTAATCTCAGTTGAACTCTGACTGGTCTGATTAAAACTTCTCTTTTTATTAACTGCGCAAATGATGTAAAACAGTTATCTAGCCCTAATCAAAATTTCCACCTACCTCCCTTCTTGACAACATTGTTGTAGATTTCTAGAAAGCACAACAGAAAACACTAAGCAAGGAGTGGCTAGATTTCTGTTGTTAAAAAAAATTTTCAAACAGTATTCAGGATATTGCCTACCATATGGTGCAACTTGGTAATGCGTGATGATAAACCTTCTTTAAACAATGGGACGGGAAGAGTAACTATTCCTATGAAATGATATTCCACAACAACGATTTTAGAAAGAAGTATGCATTCAGAAAGATAGGGTAAAATTTCGCGTTTTCTTTACTCAATACTATGCGTAACAAAGTGAACTATGATTGTAAAAGGGTACAAGGTTAACAGAGAATTTCTATAAAAACCAAACAGCCTAATCAGTTGATATCTAAATGCATGAGTGGGGGAAGTGCAGTGGTCTTTCTCTCTGCTCTGAGAAAGTTAACTCAGAGATAGTTATTCCGACATACTAGTGACGTAGTGCTGCAGTCTTACAGGAAACTTCTTCTCTTCACACATAACATCACTCAGAATTTATATTCTTTTCCCCTTCCAGTACTTGCAGCATATTCGTCCTTGCTGTCCTTTACAATAAATCTTTCTTCATCTAAAAGATAGAATCATAAGTCCCCACAGCACTACTGAATAATGTCCATCACCTACCACACTTCAGCTAAGAATGTATCAGAGTGCGCAGAGGCAATGTCTGTACCACAAGACCAAAGATTGTTTAGCAGTAACACAACTCTCTCTGTCTCTGTCTGTCTGTCTCTCTCTCTCTCTCTCTCTCTCTCTCTCTCTCTCTCTCTCTCTGCCAGAGGTGCACATTGATAACTTACAAAAATCAAAATTACGCGCCCACCTTGCAAAGATGCTGCGAAATGAAAGGAGCAACAACTTTTAGCCAGCACCGGATTCGTTGGCAGTAGTGGCGAACGTCTACATACACACTGAAACACGTATGTAACGTAGCAGCGATGGTGAGGCATGATAAAATCTTTGACCAGAGAGCCATTTATCGTGGTTAGTCTGCGCTTGACCGCGCGAGTGTTGCGAGCAACAGTCTGTCAGTAATCGTCGTGCAGTACAGTTCAGTCTGTCAGTTGTAGTCGTGCAGTACAGTTGCGAGCAGTCTGTCAGTGGGCAGTCTGTGAGCAGTACAGTATGTCGGTAGTAGCAGTCGAGTGTGTTGTGTGTGAGGAGTCGGCGGGCGTCGACATGGCACTCTGATCAAGATTCAGGACGAGGTATATTATTTTTTAAACAAGATAATGAATCAGCAATTCCCTTAGCTAATAATGTAAATCAACTGTAACTAATTTGTGCAATAATTGCCCCAATAATAATTTTGATTTCAAAGCAATTTTTACAAAAGAACCTATTCATTGAACCAACGATTTCCTTCCATTTCCTTTAAAGTAAAGTTTCAGTTAAATTTAAAAAAAAAAAATAATATTATTTGCAATGCATTTCCTCCAAGCGGTGGCCAACAATAAGAGCAGAAATTTGACATGCAGTTTCAATGAGGTAAGAAATTAATTATGATTTTTTTGCACAGGGCCAAAGACCGTTTTTTTGGTTTAATTGAGTTTTTATTGTCACAGAAGTCTCATTAGCATTGAATTGTTTTTCATTATTTTCGTGAGAGCTTACATCTTGAGTCAGATTGCGATTCTCATTTTTATTGTCATTAAATTTAATTGCTAGGGAGGTTACGCTTGGCTCCATTTCTATTAAATATTGTCCTTTTAAATTTCTGTGGGAAGGTTACACTTAGCACAATGTCCACTAGCATTTAAAATAATATCCTTTTTAAAATTTCTGTGGGGAGGTTACACTTGGCGACACCCAGTCCAGGATCGTATTTCGTTGAGAATCTTTTGAACAACAGTCAGATATCTGCTCTTATTTGCTTAGATATAATTAGGATTTGGCGCAACGCTTTTACTAATCTTGTGACTTTCTTTCTACAGGTCAACGGCAATTCGTTGCTCTGTTGTATTTGTTTGTTGCCTTTTTGCATTTGTGCTTATTTGTTTTGTGAATATTTGTGACTATTGTAAAAATGCCGCGAAAGACTGTGAATAATGTATCGCGAGGTATTTTGAATGAAATTACCGACTTAAACAGCGTGACCGATAGTAATTGTGACACGCAGTGTAATGATGACAATCCTGCGTTTACTGACAATCAATGCGTTGCAACCAATAATGATGATTTTTGTCTTAATGATGAACAAACGAACTCGGTTATGTCCTCTGTTGATCTGACGACAATTGATGACGCGGGGCGCACTATTGTAATGAGCGCTGCCTAGCTTAACACAACCGGTTTACTAAATTCACGTGACGAACAGACAAATTTTTCGAATGAAAATGGTCAGTGTAGTGAAAGTACGACGGATTTATTTAATTCCGAAATAGGGACTGACAGTGTATGTTTAACTGGCAAACCTTTTTGTAAATCTCAGAATAACCAAATGGTTACAGAAAACGAGACAATTCCTGATCCACCACTAAACAGCACAGAGAATATAAACGCTAATTTTGACTTGATACGAATTATGACAAGTTTGCTACAACAGCAAAGTGAGAAAATAGACAACAATTTCAAACAACAGAGTGAAGATTTCAAACAACAATTTAGTGAACAGGACAAAAAAATTAATAAAATTAATGAAAAACTAGACAACATTGATGAAAATTTCGAACAACTTAATGAACAGGTCAAACAAGATAACGAAAAACTCAAACAACACTTAAATGAAAAATTAGACGACAATTCCAGACAGCTTAGTGAACAAATTAGAGCCGTTGCCGCGCAGTGCCATGACACTAAGGAACAGTTGCGCGTGGAAATTGAGGCTTGTTCAAAAAAAAAGTAGCGAAGAAATTAGGTCTGTTGCTCAGGAATTATGGGGAATGCAAACAGCCGCAACAGAAACACTTAGAGACGAAATTAACGGAGTCGCTAAACAATGCTCTGAAAAAGCTACACAATTACGCGACGAGTTTAAAGCAATGACAGCAGAACTCACGCGCACAATGGGTGAAAAGATTGACGCGAAATTTGAACAGCAGAACACTCAAATTGACGAGCGATTTAGTCACCACATACAAAACAGTGATACGCGTTTCCGCAAATTTATTCAGGATCAAAATAAAGTCATACGTCAAGTCATGGAAACAATCACTGCTCAAAGACAAGAAGACAAACGTAAAATGTTTGCGAAGGCAAAAACGTATATAGACAATAATATTGCTACAGTGTCCGACGAAATTAGTTCCATCAAACAGTCGAACACAGAATTACGTGACGAAATTTCTGATCTTAAATCAAAAACAGATACACACACAGTAGATATTCAAACAGTGATAGACAAATTCGAACAATTAGAATTAACACAGAATTGCGATGTCATCAAAGCTGATGTTAAAAAACTGAGCGAAACTACACGTAAGTTGCAAAAACAGATTAATGCGTCCGACACTAAAACTGATGATCAGGCAAAAATACTGACTGAAAAATATGATGAATTAGCCAGTCGTATTGATGCTATTGAAAGTAATAATGATAATAAATCAGACGATACTGCACCGATTTCATTTAACCAAACACCTGAATTTCGAAATTTACAGCAGACAATTAATGAGATCGATTCGTCTAATAACACGTTGCGTAGAAAATTGTCAGGTTTACAACAAGAAGTAACAGAGATGAAAAACATTTCAGTTAATAACATACCACAACAGACGCCACTTTATGAATATTTGTCAGACTCACGCAGCGCGTGTAATTTGGGTAATCTACAGAGAGTACGGGACTTAGATTCCGAACAACCACAGTTCAATAGATTCTCTTACAATCCTGAACCTGTTCCATCACACAGAGACGATAATTTCGATTACAAACATTTTCTGTCGATTAGAAAATTTAAAGTGTTTAAGAATGACAGAATACAGATTCACCCACTGGATTGGATTCAACAATTTAGCTTTGCTTTTCCACCGACTTGGCCCGTAACGCACAAACTTGAATTTATTTGCAGTTTTTTGGGAGGCGAAACGGCAACTCGTATGAGACCGATCGCGAGGCAATGTTACTCGGTAGAAGAATTTCAGAATGCTTTTCTATCAGCGTACTGGTCGAAGACGACACAGCGCGGAATTAAAGATCAACTAATTAGCTTACCGAATTATGAGAACACCAGTTTCCCCAGTGTGACGCAATTTTTTGAGCACATGGTGCAACAAAACCAGTACTAAAGTGAACCGTACAGTGAATCTGCACTTATACAATTATGCATTTCCAAATTACCACGGTCATTACGAGTGTCACTTCTAACGGGGCAGCAAAATGAAAACATTTCAGCATTCAGAGATCTTTTACAGCTCTTGGAAGTACAGCAATCTGATTATTCTTTTGTAAACAAAAACTTTTCGTATAATAACCAAGGTCAACAAACTTACAGTAATTATGATCAGGGACGTAATTTCAATAGGAAAAGTAACAGACGCTTTAGGAACGACAACTACCAGAACTTAAATCACAGACAAAATTCAGATTATCAACATCGTCAAAATTTTCAGCAACAGGAAGCACATTTTGGTAACAATAGACGTTTTCCACCACAACAGCATGAAAGTCAGCCGGTTGGAATACATAACCAACAATGTAATGCACAAGGTCAACCAGGCTTCAATGTTCCGCCGCGTGCACGTATAGTCCCAGATCCAACAAATAGTAACGCACGGCAGCAAGGAAACAACTACGTACAAAGAAGACAGTATTTCAATTCCTATCGCAATGCACCGTATAGGAATGACTATCACGACAGACGTAAAAACGATGAGCACAATTATCAGCGTACATATAATTACAGTCGGTCTCACCAACAGCAAAATCATACGCAAGAACATATTCTCATGAATGAACCCGACAGTAGGTACCATCCAGAGCGTAACACGTCTGGAAGAAGCAATAGAACTGTTCAAATAGTAGAAATGCCACAACATCCTCCTGATAATAGTAACACGTCAGATAGAATCTGACTAGATACTGTACAAGCCGCATCTTCCAGTAACACAAGCACTACCTTAGACACGGAAAATGTTGTTCACGAAAATGTAATTACTTTTGACGATATCAGAGACACTCTCTTGCAGGAAAGACCATTTGTTCAGAAAACTGTTTCATATCCTGTCATCGAAATTAAAATTGGTTCATCGAAATTCTCAGCAGTAATTGATTCCGGATCACCTATATCAGCAATAAATGAGGAGACTTTCAACGAGTGCAACAAAGAGAATACATATCCTACATTACCATTAGGCAAAATGAAAGTGAAAGGAGCGGTACCGAGTAAAGGAGTAGGCGTTAAATTACAGACGCATTTATCATTTTGTATTGGAGGTCATACTTTCCACTCAAATTTTTGGATTGTTCCTTTATTAACGACAGACGTTATTTTAGGTACGAATTTTCTGGTACAACAGGACGCAGCTATTGATTTTCAGAATTCTTATTTAATGTTAAAAGATGAAAATGTACAACTTGCTTTAGAATTTCAGCACTCACTATCTGCGGAAGAACAAACAATTAACCGCACAGAGGTCATTTCCGCAACACGTAACATTGACTGTAATTCCGCATTGTTCACGGATACGTATGTACACAACTATAACACTCCAGACGAAGCTGACTACGACGTAATGCAGATGATTTCTGATAAGGTTAAAGAGAGCAGTGCAAATACAGACGACGAACGCATGCAGTTACACAAAATTCTTTTACAGCAAGTTCCAGTTTTCGACAACATTCCTGGTACTATGTCCGGCTTTATGTATGAATTTCAAGTCAAACAGCAAAGCATTATCCCATTCCATATATTCACAGAGAACAAGTTAAAAAAGAATTGCAGGATATGCTTGATCAAGGAATTATAGAACCGGCAGTTAGTCCGTACATAAACCCGCTACATATTGTTAAGAAAAAAGATGGCTCACTTCGCCTCGTACTTGATTCACGTCACATTAATGACATTATTATTAATGAAACAGGTCGACCCCAGAAACTAGAGGAACTTCTACAGAAATTTCACAGTACTGCTATTTATTCTACATTAGATTCGAAATCGGGATTTTGGCAAATTCAACTTCATCCGAATTGCAGAAAATATACAGCTTTTCTTTGTTTTGGCGACTGTTATCAATTTTGCAAATTACCGTTCGGTTTAACTATTTCTTCTGCAGCTTTTATTCGCGGTTTGAACACAATACTTCCGACAGAACTTAAGGACAGAATTACGACGTATGTAGACGACATTCTTATCGCAGAAGCTAATTGGTCTGAACACAATCTGATTCTTGAACAACTGTTACAAACTTTTCATGCACAAGGACTTACAGTTAATCTCAGTAAATCGAACTTTGGCAAAACTTCTATAAAATTTCTTGGACACGTAATTTCAGCAGAAGGCATTGCACCTGATCCGGAAAAACTTCAAGCTCTACGTGACATTACTGTTCCTACGACAAAGAAGCAATTACGCAGTTTTTTGGGTTTAATTAATTTTTTTCGTAAATTTATTCATCACTCCGCTTTAGACACACCCAGGTTATGCCAATTAACAGGTAAAAACAGTATTTGGTCTTGGGATAAGCAAGCACATTCTGAATTCGTGAACCTGAAACATGCTTTGTTGAATGATCCACTTTTATCGCACCCGGATCTTACTTGAAATTTTTCCATCGCCACCGACAGTTCCAACACCGCTTTAGGCGTACATGTTTTCCAGGAAATTGAAGAAGATGGTTCAATAGTAATTAAAAACATCGCATTCTCAAGTCACATTCTGTCACCTGCTGAACGAAATTATTCCATTACAGAATTGGAAACACTATGTGTTGTATGGGCTTTTACGAGATTTCGGCATTTTCTTTATGGCAGACATACCACCGTTTACACAGACCACAGAGCGATACAATTTTTACTTTCGGCTAAATTCACTCACGACAGATTAAGCAGATGGAAACTTTATTTACAGGAATTTAATTTTACAATAGTTCACATTCCCGGCACACAAAATATAGCAGACGCACTATCGCGTTCTCTGAGCAACAATCAGCAAGACGTAGCAACCAACTTCTGCAAAGCAAATTTCAGCGTTATGTACATCCAACAAGTAGCATTTGAAAATTTTATTTCGTCGTCATTACAGGACATAGCACAAGAACAAAATAAAGACAACGTGTGGAAAGAAATTAAACACCTTTGGCAAGATAGGAATAATGTTACGATTAGAAACCATTACACTGTACGCAATGACATTCTGTTCCGCCGCTCTCATCCTGACAGCAACAATTGGTTATTATGCATTCCTGACGAACTGGTTAACAAATTAATCTGGTACACTCATTTAAGTTACGCACATTACGGAGCACGAAAATGTTTTCTTATACTGAGACAGAACTGTTATTTTACCAACATGGAGAAACGTATACGACGAGTTTTAGCGTCTTATAAAATTTGCCAGAAAGCTAAATCAGACACCACTTCACATATTCCTCCATTATATCCCATTATACCCGTTAAATTAAGACACATGGCCGCTGTAGACATTTTTGGTCCTATTCCGAGAACTAACAGAGGTTTTTGCTACATCTTTGTCGCTGTTGAGCTCACTTCAAAATTTGTTACTTTCACTCCATTACGCAAAGCTACTGCTAAAACTGTTTCGAAAGCATTTGTAAAACATTTTCTATTTCATGTAGGGCATGGGATGAAAGTTATTTCTGACAATGGATCACAATTTCGTTCTGCTATATGGACACGTGTGTTACGAGCTAGAAACATTTCTCCGATTTATATATCCAAGTACCATGCTTCTTCGAACCCTTGTGAACGATTAATGAAAGAAATTGGTAAGCTGTGCCGAATATACTGCCACAAAAGACATATTGATTGGGATACACACATACTCTCATTCCAAGATGTAATTAATTCCATTCCAAATGAATCCACCATGCTAACTCCCTCTGTTATACTGAAAAACGTTGAACCACCAAACAAAATTAAAGAATTAGTAAACTTCCCTAAATGTCGTCGCCTACGACACCATGAAATAATTGACATTGCGCTGAACAACATCAAACGTGCCGCAGAGCGCCGGAGAAGACAGCAAAAACAGGTTTGTACACGCCGCGACTTTTACGTTGGACAGAAGATATTAGTATGTACACACTATTTATCCAGCAAATTAAAAGGTAAGTGCAGTAAATTTGAACTTCTATACGCAGGTCCATATCGGATTCGCAGCATCCCTCACCCCAATGTTGTACACGTCGAAACTTTGCGAACCAGAAAATCGAAAGGCAACCACCATTGGTCAAATATTAAACCCTTTATTGAATGAAACCACTTTATGATGTAACATGCTATGATGCCATTTGCTAGTCTTTATGACCACTTATGCAATTATATTCACATGACTAATTACTGATGATTATCGTATTTTTCTTGGCAAGTGCCCGGCAAAGTAAGGTTAGCAGGTCGCTTTTCTTGTCGTTATATATCAAACTGTGCACATTTTTTTTTTAGAGACACTTACGTATTTTATGACTAATTATGCAATGTTATCTAATGACATGTTAATTGCATTATGAAATGGTAAAGACATAGCAAACACCAGTCGACTTTGACATTTTTTGCCTTATGACATCTCGAGATCGTGACTGTTTTACATTTTTTGCTGCTGCATTGTATTATTCTGTGTACATTTTTGCATTTGAACACTGTCAAAGTCTTTGACATATTACGTTTTCTGTCATGTTATGCTGTATGGTTAATTATGTCACCATAAACCAGTCATTATTTAGTGGGTATATGATTTAAATGCAAGACATTAATCCTTGTTCATCAATTTCAGAAAGAAATGATGCGTGTAAGAAATAAATTCAACAGAAATGGGAATTTCACCTACGGAATAAACGAAAGAAGATGCAATAACTTTATGAGGAAGAGTAAATGGATCAGGATTAACAAGCATTAAAAAGAATATACTATACTCATCGTAAAATAGCAGTCTTAACTAATTTTTTCTCTCAGAATACAAGGTGATTGATGCAGGCTGTCAGACAGAACTACACATCTTAGTTTTAGTGATGAAATATGCTAGAGATAAGGAATAGTTGTGTAATGAGTAATGAAGTGATATTTTTGCAGATGATAATGAATGCTGATGAATAATTATGAAGAATATGCTACTATGAATAATGAAGTTTTTCTTTACAGGTGATGATAATAATGAAGTTATGATAATATGGATAATGAAGTGATTGATAATGAAGTTCTTTCTTTACAGATGAGGATAATGTTGAAGTTATGTATTTATGCTATGTAGTTATTTAAGTATTTGTTGCAGTTTGCTTTGACAGCAGGTGTTATATTGCATGGTATGATGATGGAAAGTTTTGGAAAGGACAGCTATGGAACACATTTTTATACACATTTCGCTACCTGTTAATTCGAAGTTCACTACTTTTCAGCATAGTATGCGTTTCTTCTTTCAGCTCAATAATCCATTTTGTATTTTTTTTTCCAGGAGAAGCTTTTCATGATACTTACTAAACCTGTTACTTATTATACCTGTTCTAGTACTTGCATTTTTATTTTTTTACCCATTTGTGTCTATCATTTATAAATGTGATCACGTATACTGCCTTGTTACATAACCTTGCTACAGCTGACTCATGACGAATGACGTTACCTATCCTCATTTGCAGCAATAGGTCAAAAGCAAATATTGTTATGCCTCAGCAATTAATTATCGATCCCAACACAATGCATTGCTAACAAAAAAAAATGTATTACCAGTCCCAAATAGTGATACCAGTTTGATAAAGTTCCGAGTAATGCTGATCAGCTCTGAATAGTATGTCACTTCAGTAATGACTTCTTAATGATACAAATATATATATATATATATATATATATATATATATATATATATATATATATATATAAATAATGCTTTGTAACGGGCAAATAACTGCCACTGTTTATTGTAATGAGACTACTTATAATGCCCATGATTATTAATGCTATGACTGTGATTAACTGATTTTTGATAATGAGTTCTTAATGATCTGAATAACACTGAATGATGAACAATGTTTTATACTATTCAATACTTGCTGGCCACTGAGTGCCAATAATTAATATAACTAAATGAATTATGACTTTTCATATTTTGCTAACTGGCCACTGAGTGCCAATAATTAATGTTACTAAATTAATTATTTTATTAATTATGCCATTAATTAGCTCTTGTTTTCAATGTTGACTTTTCATGTTTTGGTAAATGGCCGATGAGTGCCAATAATTTGTATCACTCAATGTATTATGTTAATGCTAGGCCAATAATTGACTCTCCTTTTCAATTAAGACTTCTGATGAACATTATTCTGTCATACTAAATATGCATTGTAACTGGCCAAGGACTGCCACTGTTTATTGTAATACGATTACCCATGATACCAATAATTTAATTTTATGAACATTATTCTGTAATACTACATAATTGGTACAGAAATGTTCAATAACTGGCTATGAATGCCGCAAACTACTCCTGTAATTCTCAATATTATGTGACTTAATGTCCTTCACCTTATGAGCTAACTACCCTGAATTACTGCAATGTCCATTTGTCCTGTTCATCCTCATGATCATGGAGCACTATATTTGGTTTTTGCACCAATTCTACGTTGGTGTGCCTTGTAAGAGAGTGGTGTTGACACGACATGCTGTCCACTACCGTGAGCGATGAAGACGTTATTATGGTCCCACTGTTTGGTGTACCTAGTGTACTGCCAAAATGAAAACATGGAACATTACTACGACAGTTCAGTGTCTTGGCTACGCTGATAAATTCTGATGGGAAAAGACCTTCAAATTGTGTCACTTGGTGTTGTACTTCTGTGGGAAGATATGGACTTTCAGAACAGCTGTGTGCAATCTAAAGTGCTACAACCATGATGCAATCCTTCCCTTTCCTATCCTAATAATGAAAATCATTTTTTTGCTAACATCATTTATGTTCATGGGCTATACATTTTTTTTTTCGATTCGCTGAACTCCAGTGCGAGTACACTTAAGTCACTTGTCGACATGGTTTTCTCATTATGTTTATTTGTTGTGAAAATGCTAAAGACATTTTTTCGATTTGTTCTGAAATACAGTATATGTGCACTCTTCTCTTTTATATTGTATATACATTTTTATTTTGATGATATGTTCTGAACTACAGTGCATGTGCACTTATGTTATGTGTTAATATGTTTTCTACTGAACTTCAGTGCCTGTGCACTTTTCTCATTTTTCAATATGATTTGTAATCATTCTGTATGTTCAATTCTTCAGTGCGTATGCACTTATGTCATTTGTTACTCATTGTATATACATTTCGTCATTTGCTGATATGTTCTCAACTGCAGTGCATGTGCACTCATGTCACTTGTCAACATGATTTTCTGCCATTCTGTTTATTTGTTCTGAAAATGCTACAGAATTTTTTCAGTGCGTGTGCACTCTGTTATCTGTCAAATAATTTGTATATACAGTTTTCTGATTTGCTACTATGTTTTGTACTCACATTTTGTCTTTGTCTGATATATTTTGTACTCGGTGCGTGTGCACCACATTTAATTTATGTACTACATTTGAATATTCTGTAAATTGTAAAAATTGATTAATTAAAAAAAAAATTCTTGCGATGGCAAGTCCAAATGACTCACCATCGCTGCCAAATTTTTGCCCCCCCAGTGGAGGGTTATGAAACACGTATGTAACGTAGCAGCGATGGTGAGGCATGATAAAATCTTTGACCAGAGAGCCATTTATCGTGGTTAGTCTGCGCTTGACCGCGCGAGTGTTGCGAGCAACAGTCTGTCAGTAATCGTCGTGCAGTACAGTTCAGTCTGTCAGTTGTAGTCGTGCAGTACAGTTGCGAGCAGTCTGTCAGTGGGCAGTCTGTGAGCAGTACAGTATGTCGGTAGTAGCAGTCGAGTGTGTTGTGTGTGAGGAGTCGGCGGGCGTCGACATGGCACTCTGATCAAGATTCAGGACGAGGTATATTATTTTTTAAACAAGGTAATGAATCAGCAATTCCCTTAGCTAATAATGTAAATCAACTGTAACTAATTTGTGCAATAATCGCCCCAATAATAATTTTGATTTCAAAGCAATTTTTACAAAAGAACCTTTTAATTGAACCAACGATATCCTTCCATTTCCTTTAAAGTAAAGTTTCAGTTAAATTTAAAAAAAAAATAATATTATTTGCAATGCATTTCCTCCAAGCGGTGGCCAACAATAAGAGCAGAAATTTGACATGCAGTTTCAATGAGGTAAGAAATTAATTATGATTTTTTTGCACAGGGCCAAAGACCGTTTTTTTGGTTTAATTGAGTCTTCATTGTCACAGAAGTCTCATTAGCATTGAATTGTTTTTCATTATTTTCGTGAGAGCTTACATCTTGAGTCAGATTGCGATTCTCATTTTTATTGTCATTAAATTTTATTGCTAGGGAGGTTACGCTTGGCTCCATTTCTATTAAATATTGTCCTTTTAAATTCCTGTGGGAAGGTTACACTTAGCACAATGTCCATTAGCATTTAAAATAATATCCTTTTTAAAATTTCTGTGGGGAGGTTACAACATCTACATACATAATCCGCAAGTCACCACATGGTGCGTGGCAGAGTGTATTCTGCACCATTAAGAGTCATTTCCTTTCCTGTTCCATTCACACAAAAGACCCAGGGCAAATGACTTTGTATATGACTCTGTACGGGCCTTAATCTCGTCAACATTATCTTTGTGGTCCTTACGCGTATTGTACGTTGGCGGCAGTAGAATCGTTCTGCAGCCGTCTTCAAATTCCGTTTCTCTCAATTTTTCTCAAAAAGAACGTTGCCTCCACCCCCCCCCCCCCCCCGGGATTCCCATTTGAGTTCCTGAAGCAACACCATACTGCTTGCGTGTTGGTCTAACCTATCGGTAACAAATCTAGCAGTCCGCCTCCGAATTGATTTGATGTCTTCCTGTAATCCGACATGGTGCGGATCTCAAACACGGGAAGTGTACTCAACACTAGGTCGCACTGGTGACCTATATGCGGTCTCCTTTACAGAAGAAGCACATTTTCCTAAATTTCTCCCTATTAATCGAAGTCGACCATTCGCCTTCCCTACCACAGTCCTAGTCTGATCATTCTATTTCATACTGCTTTTCAAAGTTAAGCACAGATATTTGAAAGTTGTGATTGTGTCAAGCAGCAAACAGCCACAAACTGCTGTGTATCCCATGCGTCAAATCATTTATGTATACAGAAAAGAGCAGCAGTTTCAATCACAATTCCGCGGTGCACTCCCGACGATACCATTGTCTCTGATGAAAACTGTCTGTCGAGGGCATTATACTGGGCTTTGCTAGATAAGAAGTCTTGGAGCCAATCACATGCGTGGGAACCTATTCCGTATGCTCGTACCTTCGTTAACAGTTGGCCGGGAGGCACCACATCAAAAGCCTTATGGAAATATAGGAATATGGAGTCCACCTGTTGACTTTCAGCCACAGTTATCGTGATCTCACGTGGAAAGAGTAAGCTGCACTTCACACGAGCGATGCTTTCTAAAACAATGCTGATCTGTAGGCAGAAGCTTCTCCCTCTCGAGAAATTTATTATATTAATATAATATTTTCTATGATTCTGCAACAAACCGATGTTAAAGGTATTGTAGTTTGTAATTTGGCGGGTCTGTTCTTTTACCTTTCTTATATACCGGGTAACAGGAGTCACCTGCGCTCTTTCCAATCGCTTGGGACGTTGCGCTGGGCGTTTTATTCGTGATTAATGAAAGCTGAATGAAGGACCAATGGTGTAGAGTGCTCTTTGTGAAACCGAACCGGGGTTCCATAAGGTCCTGGCGACTTACTTGCTTTCAACTCTTTCAGTTATTTCTGTACACCAGGTATGCTTATTACGATGTCTTCCGTAAGGGAATCTGTGCAATGGTCAAACGACGCTATATCTGCACGATTCTCAGGCGTGAACGGTTTCTTAAAGGTGAAATTTAAAACTTCGACTTTACTTTTACTATCCTCTACTGCCACAGCAGACTGGTCAACTAGTAATTGGATAGAAGACTTAGACCCAGTTAGCGATTTCAATAAGGATCGGATTTTTCTCGGTTTCTCAGCAAGGTTTATTGGTGAGGTATGTTGGTGGTAGTCGTAAGCTACTCTCATATGTCATTTACAGACGCTCGAATTTCTATTAACTTTTTCCTGTCGCCATTTGCGCGTTTTCTTTTGAACCGAGAGTGCAGCAGCCTTTCATTCTTCAGCATTATTCGCGTTTCGTTGGTAAGACTTTATGTGCAGCACCGTGGCATGCATGCCGCCTGGGATTGTTTTCCTCCCGAAGTCGCTAGCCCTGGGAGTTGGCCGCCGAACAGCGGCGGCTGGCCACACTGCTGGCTGTAGGCTGTGGGCAGTCGGTAGAAGCTGCTCACGGTGTATTCAATATGGGACAATCGTGGAGACCTACAGTGGAGAAGGAGGTGCATGCGGACCTCGGACGACGCAAGAGTCTAATGTGCTAAACTGGAATGGCAACTTTAGCTGGGAACCAGCATTGGTCCATAGGCAGCGGTCGACAAGGCTGCGTTGCGGTGTCTGGGGCTATATTTGCTACGCCGGCCGATGTTGCTTTGCATTGCCATGGCTGGCCCATAGAATTACCGTGGTGAACACTGTTCTGTCGGACAGAGTTGGAATCCGCCAGCAAAAGCGAACGCGTCCTGGATGAAGCTCAACAGTCCGTCCTGGAGTTGGAGCGGATAGCATGGTGATAAGGTAGCAGTGAGGTTGCGAACGGTCAGCACTGGGTATGACCTGCTATTAATGGAATGCATCGTTTTATTGGAGCAATAGATGGTGTTTGCCTCCGTAAATCTAGAGAATGGCCGCGTGGGGTAGCCTCGCGGTCTAGGCGCCTTGTCACGTTCCGTGCGGATCCCCCCGTCGGAGGTTCGAGTCCACCCTCGGGCTTGGGTGTGTGTGTTGTCCCTAGCGTAAGTTAGTTGAAGTTAGCTTAAGTAGTGCCTAAGCTTAGGGACCGATGACCCCAGCAGTTTGTTCCCACAAGACTTTACTACAAATTTCCGATTTCCTAGAGAATATGTCAGCTTGGGGCCATGTAAAGTTTGCAGAAGAAAGATTTCTATTATGACGATCGGAAGGCTGTGCACAAGAATGGCTTATGCTATTTTTTTTGTGCTGCCTTTGAATTTGAGGTGCTACTGTACTTCTCAATTTCTGGGTTGATGAAAAACGGCAGGGTCTGTAATTCGGTTAACAGAGTCTTGTACAAATGTAGTGCACTTTGATGAAATAACTGTAAGGCCGTGTCCGGCCAGAATATTTTAAAGCAGTAAATAATCTGATTAAAATGAATAAAATATTATAATAAAATAAAATTATTTAACTACTAAATTAAAATCTAGGCCAAAGTGAATCCAACGTTTACTCTAATCATCTACGTCTGCGTCTGCATCTACGTGATTACACTCCTATTCATAATAAAGTGCATGGCAGAGGGTTCAACGAACCACCTTCAAGCTGTCTCTCTACTGTTACACTCTCGAACGGCGCGCGGGAAAAACGAGCACTTAAATTATTCTGGGCGAGTCCTGATTTCTCTTATTTCATCGTGATGATCATTTCTCCCTATGTAGGTGGGTGCCAATAGAAAATTTTCGCAATCGAAGGAGAAAACTGGTGACTGAAATTGCATGAGCAGATCCAGTCGCAAGAAAAAATGCCTTTGTTTTAATGATTGCATCTTCCCTATTTCACGATAGTAGAAAACGAGCTTCCTTTCTTTGAACTTTTTCGATGTCATCCGTCAGCCGTCAGCCCCACCTGATGCGGATTCCACACAGCACAGCAATACTTCAGAAAAGGGCGGACAAGAGTGGAGTAAGCAGTCTCTTTAGTACACCAGTTGCACCTTCTCAGTGATCTGCCAATGAGTCGCAGTCTTCGGTTAGCTCTACACACAACATTATCTATGTGATCGTTCCAATTTAGGTTATTTGTAATTATAATCCCTAAGTATTGTAACATTCTTTATTAATGTGAATGAAATAATAAACTGTACGATTACGTTAAATGAATATCTCATCGGTGGAATGGATACAGACCTCGAATTGTCGAGCTGCATGTTGTAAGTGCAGATGGTATGCTTACTCTGTCTTATTGTTAGCAAAACTTTACACGAATTGATTGGGTAATGCAACTCCCACTACAACATATAAATACAGTCACTGCAAAATACATCCAGCCCCTTAAGCTTTGAACCCTAAGGCCCTGTCCACACGACAAATAAATTAAATTGTAGTACCCGTAAAGTAGCAGCGGGGTAACGCGATATGTTCTCGTCACTTATAAAAACATATGAATAGGGTAACCGCAAGCTCAGCAGTGTGCAATTTGAAATGCACGTGAAATTTTTTTGGCTGACAAAGGAGAAAATTTAAGAAAATTCAACTTCTTTAAAAAATACATGACCTGGACTGAAAGGCGGTACTGATTACTAACACTCATGTTTTTCAGCATAATTATTTTGCAAGATAAGTTTGTCTTTTCAAAAACATCTCACAATTGAAGTTACATTACTCACATTTGATTAACAAAAAATGAGATTTAAACAGCAAGTATTATCTAAGTTCATTAACCCAACATAAATGCGAATCATCAAATTACACATAAGTCTGTTAACAAATCTTAAAAGCATTAAAAAAATGAAATATTTAACTGGTCTTTTTCTCAAAACAGTTTACCTACATTCTGGGGTTACTCAACAATTACAAATTTCCAGCCAACTCATCTACACTAACGCGCTGGCAAAAACAAATTCATAATTATTTAAATGTTTACCTTATTTGCCTGAAGACTTCTGTTTCCATGTTCAACAATACTGACATACCTACATTAATCTAACTCTTGGTGGCTTCACACAGCACACCACAGAAACTGCCTACTCCATTGTCTTTCCCTCACAGTCAGCTACTTACAACTGTGCTCCCAGCGCTCTGTTACTCCAACAAAGCAGCATCTTTGGCCCTGCGGTCGCGCACAGTCAGCGATCTGCGTTATCGAGCCTATCGGAGACATTAATCGTTTGTAGTATAATGGTTTCATTTTAATTTATTAATATCCTTATCTTATTCTGGTGCCACATAGAAGAGTGCCCCAGTAGACGTCTTTCAGTATTTAGTTGAATTTACAGCTTTGTGTTTTGTATGACTTATCGCGTAATCGAAATTTAGCGGATTTATTTTAGTACTCATGTGAACAACTTCTTACTTATCTTTATTCAGGGTCAATTACCACTTTTCGCGGCACACATATATCTTACATAAATCATTTTGCAATTCGCCTTGGTCATCTGATGACTTTAGAAGACCGTTAACGTCAGCACCATCTGCAAAAAATCCATGAGGGCTACTGAGATTGTCTCCCATGTCGTTAATATAGATCAGGAACAATACAGGGCCTGTAGCAGTACAATGGGGAATGCTGGATATTACTTCTCTTTTACTCGATGAATCTCCGTCTATTACTATGAACTGTGATCTTCCTGACAGGAAATCAAGAATCCAGTCGCATAACTGAGGCGATACTTCATAGGCACGCTTGTGAGGAACGGTGTCGAAAGCTTCTGGAAATCTAAAAATATGGAATCAATTTGACATCACTTGTCCACAGGACTCATTACTTCATGAATGTAAAGAGCTTGTTGTGTTTCACAAGAACGATATTTCATTAATCCTTGCTGACTATGTGTCAATAAATCGTTTTTCTGGAGGTAATTCATGATGTTCGAATACAGTATATGTTCCAAAACTCTACTGCAGATCGACGTTAGTGATATGGGCCTGAAAGTCAGTGGATTACTCCCATTTTAATTTTTGGATATAGGTGTGACTTGAGCAATTTTCCAGTCCTTAAGTACAGATCTTTCTATGAGCGAGCGGTATATAATTGATAAATACGGAGCTAATATATCACTTTACTCTGAGAGGAGCGTGACTGGTATACAATCTTGACCGAAGACCTTGCCTTTATTAAGTGATCTAAGCTGCTTTGCTGCACCGAGGATATCTACTTCTATGTTTCTCATTTGGCAGTTGTTCTTTATTGGAGTTCAGGAATTTTTACTTCGTCTTTTTTGGTGAAGAAGTTTCGGAAAACCGTGTTTAATAACTTTGCTTTAGTGGCACTGTCATCAGCGACTTCGCCGTTGTTATCGCGCAGTGAAGGTAATGATTGCATTTTGCCACTGGTGTGCCTTATGCATGACCAGAATGTCTTTTGGTTTTCTGCCAGATTCTGAGACAGAGTTTTATTGTGGAAATTATTAAAAGCATCTCACACTGAAGCACGTCCTACGTTTGAACTTCTCCAAAACTTTGCCAATCTGGGGAATTTTGCGTTCTTTTAAATTAGGCGTGCTTTTCTCCTTGCTTCTGCAACAGCGATCTGAACCGTTTCGTGTACCATGGGTTATCAGTGCCATCACTTATTAATTTATGTCGTATATATCTTTCAATTCACGTCAATAATATCTCTTTGAAATCATTCCACATCTTTTCTACGCTTACATGATCAGATTGGAAGGAGTCCAGACTGTCTCTTAAAAAGGTGTTAAGAGAATTTTTACCAGCTTTTTCAAATAGATGTACTTTGTGTTTCTTTTTGATGGTTGTGGTTGTTACGGTATTCAGCCTAGTAGATACTGCCATGTGGTCGCTAATCTCTGTATCTGTCATGATACTCCGTATTTGGCCAGGATTATTTGTTGCTAAGAGGTCAAGTATGCTTTCGGAAACATTTACGCTTCGAGTGGGCTCATGAACTAAAAGTTCAAAATAATTTTCTGAGAAAGCATTCAATACAATTTCGGATGACGTTCTATGCCTGCCGCCGGCTTTAAACGTATAATTTTTCCAGAATATCGGGGTTAGATTGAAGTCACCATCGACTTAAATTGTATGAGTGGGGTACCTATTTTAAATTAGAACCAAGTTTTCTTTGAACTGTTCACTAAGTAATCCTTTGAGTCTGTGGGTCTGTAAAACGCTCAAGTTAATAGTTTAGTCCGACTGTCAAGTATAACTTCTGCCCAGACTATTTCGCAGGAACTATCTACTTCAATTTCACTACAAGAGAAACTACATCTGACAGCGATAAATACCCCACCACCAACAGTATTTAAGCAATAAATTTTGAAAATTTTCGGCTGAACTTCTTTCCGGCTTTAGCCAGACATCCGTATCTGTAACTATTTGAGCTTCAGTGCTTTCTATTAGGGCTTGGAGCTCTGTTTCTTTCGCAGCACAGTTACGACAATTTAGAACTACAATACCGATTGTTGCTTCAATTACTTTACTGTGTTTTAGCTGTTCCCTTTTAGACGGACGCACTTTCTGTGGTTTCCTGAGACCCTCTAACCCGAAAAACCGCCCAGTCGCTTCCACACAGACTCCGCTAGCCATGTAGCTGCTTCCTGTGCGTAGTGGGTTCCTGACTTATTAAGCCAGACCCGGAAACTCACCACCCGACGGCGGAAGTCAAGGAATCTGCTGCCTACACTATCACAGAACCGCCTGACCTCTGATTCAGATCATCCACTCAGCTCTTCACCAAAGGACTACAGTCAGTTTTATCGACGATGCTACAGACGGTGAGCTCCGCCCTAATCTCGCAAGCAAGACTGGCTTTCTTTACTATTTCCGCTAGCCAGCCGAAATCGGACAGAATCTCCTCCGATCCAAAGCGACCCACATCATTGGTACCAACATGAACCACCATCTGCAGTTGGCTGCACCCTGTGCTCTTCATGGCATTCGGAAGAACTATTTCCATATCCAGAAAGATTTCTCCCTGTATACACTGGCTTCCCTCCCCTCCTTGGCAGCCATGATCCTAAGGGGCCCCATTTTGCGCCTAACGTTGGAGCTCCGAACTACCAGCAAACCTACCCTCTGTGAATGCCCAGACCTTGGGGGCCGAGATCCTTCCTCTGGAACAGGTTGGACGACGGCATCTGATTAGAGGCTTCACAAGCCACAAACAAGACCCGAAAACTGTTCACCAAACGAACCAGGGAGGCCCTACGATTGGACCCTCGGAAAGTCTTTCGCTGCCTGCCGGACTTCGGAATGAGCTGCCACTCGACCATGTGTGAGAGGTCAAACTCAGTGCAGGTAGTACCAGGGGCGGCCACAGCAGTGGACCGACGCGGGACACGTGGGACGTGCTCGACGTCTCTCGCATCCCCGCGTCTCACCCCTCCCGGTTATGCCACTTGGCAGCTGCCTCAGCTGTGTGACGTAAGCCAACACCGCCTGGAGCTGTAGCGAAGGGTCACCAACTCAGCTCGCACCTGTACGCGGCAATCACAATTCCTGTCCATTACTGAAGTAGCTCTTGTTTGAAGCTCGTAAAAGTATGTAACAAACGAACTGTGTACTCGCCTTATTAGCAGCAGGAACTCGAGGTGGTCTCTCACTAATGGTCTAAGCGACACTGAGCTATTGTAACCAAAACAAACAAAACCATGTACGACACGAGTGTCGATACGAGAGTCGATGATAACGATGGTACTGTACGCTTCATGTTATTAAAAAAAAAGGTTGTGTCTAGTAAGCACTCAAGCACCCAAGAAATTACAAAAATAAGGTAGTAAGTACAGAGATAACTGAAAGTAGGTTGCTGCTCTTTGAAGCTCGTAAAAATGTATAACAAACAAACAGTGTACTCGCTTTATTAGCAGCAGGACCTCGAGGTGCTCTCTCACTGTTAGTCTAACCGACATCATATTCAGTGTTCTGATGCCAATGAGTACCATATCAAAAGATTAAACTGAGCCCACAGTAAAAGGTTATTCAGATGTAATAGCATTAACTGATTTGGCCAGGTACTGGAAAAGAATGGTGGGGGACAAGTGACTGTCAGCGAAGCTCATCAGACAATTCTCAGACCGCCTTAAGAAGATGGAGTTTGCTTGCTGCGGCATTGTGTTCTTCTGTGTCGCCAACAGAAAGTCTGCTCTAAGTTTGGGGTCGAAGTGTATTGCTCCAAACCTGAGAAACAACTAGACTCTCCGTGCTCTTCGTCCAATCTGCGACAAAGAATATCGTTCATTAATGAAAAATATTTTCCGCACAGTGCTGGCCAGTGGTATAATTCTGAAGTTGCTTTTGATTCACCACCAAAGAACTGTGTAAAAATCGTTCTAATACCAGCCGTTTCTCGCCTATGCTGTTTCGAGAACATTCTGGTCCGTGATCTGCGTCACTTATTTTGGTTTTAGACTACAAACCACGAATCTGCTGTCTTCATATTTTCAGCATTTGAAATGAGACTCCAAACCTTCCACTCTCAACAGAAATTTTTATGCGTGTCCGTAAAGCTCCTTTCTAGCAGTCTGCATTGGAGGGAGGGTGAATGGGGGAAATCCAAGGGCTTGTCGTCAGGTGGACACAACTTGCTTTCACAGGCTGAATGGCTGGGCTCTCTGTACATCTCGCAGAGAGATAAGAATCTGTTCAAATAGTTCTCTCAACCAACCTGCCTTCCAGAAGTCACCGGACTGGGCACAATAGGAACTAGAAACTACTTTGGCTTTCCTGGCCCAGTTTGCTACGGGTACGTCTCCACAGTTAGCCATTTCGTTTTAAATGGTCTCGTGCATTGTGTATTGCATTTCTACAGCTCATAAAAAAGTTTGAAGTGGCAGCCAGACGGGTGCTGAACAGAACAATAAGCTGGACTGGATGGTCAGAACTGTTACGCCTCCCCTTGTTTACGGGGGCTCACAAGCCTGCCCGTGTCTCATCGCGGGAATCTGGCTTCGCAAACCTCACCTATCAAACAAAATCTATTATTACACTCGCACATATTCCCAATGAAAATAAATATGGTTAATAAATAGAAGAAAATAGCTTGATCCTTACAATTACTAATATCATTACTGTAATTAGTATCAAATTAGTATTTCGACTGGCTGAAACATGACGACTGACAAAATCGACGCAAATTGGAAAAATAGATGTAACTATACGCGTATGTATGTGTGTTCCACATCTTCTCTTAAACCACTGGACCGATTTCAACCAAACTTTATACGCTTATCACTTACTGTCTGGAAACAATCGTTGTGTGAGTAAGTACCATATACCTGTCAAGGAGGAAAGGTTGCGAGTGAAAATATTAGTATGGCCTATGACGCCAGATTTATTCACCCAGCAATGGGGAGTGAGAGGACTTAGGAACATGCAACAAACTTTACACAAAATTTAAAACCTTCACGAAACTTTTTCTCTCTGCCAAGCCCCACAAGCGTGATAAAAGAAAAAGTTTACAGTTTACTATATTTTCAACCCTGCAGTAAATCTGACAGATGAGTCATGACGTTTTGATTTATAAATTATCTACTACTAGCTGCATATGCAACACAGAAAGTATTCACATAGACAAGTGAAAGGAGTGAAGACGTCATGAACACTGAGATGCGTGAAAACCTGCGACATTCCGCAAGACTTACATTTATTACTTCTTCGGTAGTAACTCTATTCGCAACGCATTTCGCAAACAGTATCCACATACACCGATGAAAGTACTTACCAAATTAAATCATTGCATGGAACTTCCTGGCAGATTAAAACTGTGTGCCCGACCGAAACTCGAACTCGGGACCTTTGCCTTTCGCGGGCAAGTGCTCTACCACTTGCACACAGTTTTAATCTGCCAGGAAGTTTCATATCAGCGCACACTCAGCTGCAGAGTGAAAATCTCACTCTGGTAAATCATTGTATGTTACCTAATTCTGGAGATATGACTGCATAAACATTGAGCTGCCTGAAACGAACTGGAGGAGATTCGTTAGAGGTTCAGGTGAACTGTGTGTACAAATATGTGTGAAATGCGTTAAATATATGTGGCATATGCGTTAGCGAATGAAGCCACATGTAGAAATCTCCTCAAAAATCCTCGTGTTGATTCCAACCAAATCTGGTATACATACCACTTATTATATGGGATGAAATACTATGGAGGTAAGAACCAACAACCTCCTATTGATGTGCAAGAGATAGCATGTGGAGAGAAAGGGATAGGAGGAGATCGACAGAGAGTGGGAAGGAGGAGATGGACTCAGATAGGAGGAGGAAGAGATGGATAGAGAGAGGGGAGTGGTGGAACTGAACAGAGAGTGGGAGGAGGAAATGGACCAGAAGGGAGGTGGAGGAGATTGGCAGATTTAGGGGGAAGGTTGAAAAGGAAAGCGAGTGGAAAGAGGAGGAGATGAACAGAGTTATGGAAGAGCAAGAGTTGGACAGACAGAGGAACGAGTAACAGCTGGACAGAGGGTGAGTATGAGATGGACAGAATGAGGAACAGGCGCAAATGGACAGAGAAATGAAAGAGCAGGTGGATACTTACACGTAATAGGAGGAGATGCAGAGAGAAATAAAAATGGATGGAGAGAAAGATATACGCAGAGAAGCAAATGGACAGAGATAGGGGAGAAAAGGTGTTGAACAGAGCAAGAAAATATGATGAGATGAATAGGGAGAGAAGAGGAGGAGGAGGCAGAGACAGGTAAGAGAAGGAGATAACCAGAGAGAGAGGGTAGGGAGAGATGGGCAGAGAGAGGGGAAGACGAGATGGACAAAGAGAGCTTGAAGAAAGAGATAGTCTAATATAAGACTGGAATAAATACCCAGCCAATGCTGAGCCTTCGGCTAACAGCAAAATAGAAATGAGATGTATCAGGCTGGAGATGAACTACCGTCTCCCATATTGTCTCGAAAGCCTACATCGTACAAGAACTAAGTTGCCAAGCATTTCAGTATGTACCTTATACCTTATAATGTAGCAACCGAGAAAGGTGATGCAGTGTTTAGCATATTGGGCTCGTATTCGGGATGGTTCAAATAAGCGTCCGACCATCCAGATTTAGGTCTTTCGTGATTTCCCTATGTCGCTCCAGGCAAATACAAGGGTGGTTCCTTTGAAAGGGCCTGGTCGATTTGCTTTTCCATCCTTGAAATAGTGTCAGCTTGTGGTCCGTGTCTAGCGAATATGACGTCGATCGGAAATTAAACGCTATTGTACCTTCCATCCATACACTGCAGCAGAGCGAGCAGGTCTACGTAAATAATCGTCACAAAACATTTTCGCAATTGTTTACTGATTCATCCCACATAAAAATAAGTTTATCTTATTTCGATGTGGCGAAGTAAAAACGTGCCACTGCTGTTGAGTGTCAGCAAACTGACCACATTTACGACTATATAAATTAGAATGTAACTCCAGCAAACAATTCCAGTTTATTGCTATCAATAATACTATCTGTGTCACATAAAATGATGCGTATGTACTGTGCAGATTGTAAAGGGCTTGTTCGTTGAAGCAGACGCATTTATTTGACCCTGGTAAAGAAAACAAACAAACAAATATCTAAAATGTTTTAACACTTCTGTGAATAATGCAGACTGGAACAAAGGATTATGCTAGTGATTTTACCTGTGATGAAAGGTCTCTTTTAAACTATAAACTCGCGCCCAACATTACTCATATCTTACATCGATCTACTGTTTGCTAACAATGATCCATCTTTAAATCGAAAGAACCAGGAACTTTTGACCGCGCCAAGATCTATACAGCAACAATATTCACTGCAATGAAGCAAAATATTATGTTGTTAAAAAAGAAGCATTGTTCACTTCTACAGATGGAAAATGACTCGAAGATATTATCAGGAGAAATACGGTTTTAACAGGGAATGACAGGTCTGCATATTTCTCGAGAAACTGAAAAGTATCAATAGAAAGAACCAGAAACCAAAGGTAAAAGTAGAAGACATTAAGGAATCGAAATGGAAAGGAAACGAATATCCCGGTTTATACGTCCACAGCTTAACAACAAAATAGTCCCCAACGATTTCCCTTGTTTATTATCCACATCGATATGAATTGGGACGTGTGGACAAGAGTCTAGGGGAAAAAATTCAACACTTACAATAACTTCGTTGGTTCACACTCATAACATAATATAGAGTTAATGACGTATAGGATGCATAAGAATCCATGCAATAATGAATGAAGCACGTATGAGGTGACGCTAGTATGACAACAGTGAGATCTATGGAAAGACAAGAACATGGAAAGAAAATCAACGGAAGAAGTGTTAGAAAAATAAGAGGTCGATATTGTCACAAAAAGATGAAGAAAAAGATTAATATTTGTTGTATGGACAATCGGAGTACTAGAAGCGGAGGATGGGCTAGAAAATCGGCAATGTTCTTTTCAAAACAACGACATCGTCGATTGTCTTAAGTGATTTAGGGGAAGACCGAACAGCCAAAATGTGGACTACTGTGGGACGATATGAACCTATAGTCCATTGTCCAATCCCAAAGAAAGCTGGCGTTGACAGATGTGAAAATTATCGAACTACCAGTTTAGTAAGCACGGCTGCAAAATACTAACGAGAATTCTTTACAGGCGAATGGAGATACTGGTAGAATCTGACCTCGGGGAAGATCAGATTGGATTCCATAGAAATATGGGAACACGTGAGGCAATACTGACCCTACGACTTATTTTAGAAGCATGGGATTAGGGTTTAGGAAAGGAAGAAGCACGATCGACCTGATATTCTCTATCCGTCAATTGATGGAAAAAAGTTGGGAGTGTAACAAAAGGGTGATAATGGTTTTTATAGAGATAGAAAAGGCATATGATTCAGTTGACAGGCAAAGACTCTGGGAAGAAATGAAGAAGATATATATAGAAGATGGATACATTAATGTTATAAAGACAATGTACAGAGGACACAATTGTAGAATTAGAACACTATTGGGGAACTCTGAATACTTCGAAATAAGACAACGACTTCAGCAAGGAAGTATTCTATCTCCTGCACTTTTTAATGTTGTGATGGAGGGAATGAATAGGGCAGTTAAAGATATAGTAGAAGAAAAAGACAAAAAGATAGTTTTGCAAATGATATGGTAATATGGTGTGATAAAGAGGTAGATGTACAGATAAAGCTTGATGCGTGGAAGGAAATAATGAAAAGGTATGGATTAAAAATAAATAAAGATAAGAGTGAAGTAATGGTATTTGGAAGAGAGAAAGGAATCAACGGAAATATTACCTAGAATGGAGAACCCCTCAAAGTGATAGAAAGTTTTACTTATATAGGGAGTGAAATATCTAGGAATGGAAGAATAACGAACGAAATTAATAGCAGGTTACAGAAGAGCGGCAATTTCTACGAAATAATAAAATAACTAATTTGGAATAATGAAGTTTCAGAAAGAGCAAAACGCCTTATGTATAAGAATTATTACATACCTATTGTCACCTATGGTGGAGAAACATGGACAATGACAGAAAGGGACTGGGGCAGACTGCAAGCAGGGGAAATGAAAGTTCTCAAAGTAGTTAAGGGAAAAGCAAGAATGGACAGAGTAAGGAATGTAGAGATTAGAAAGGACCTCAAACAAGAAAGTATGAGAGAAGAAACTGATAGAAAGAGATTAAGATGGTATGGGCATGTTAAGAGGATGCATGGGCAGTGACTCCCCAAAATTATGGAAGAACTAAAGATGAATGAGAAAAGATCTAGAGGGCGCCGAAGAACACGGTGGAAAATGGGAGTGAGAATATCCGTAGAAAGGAGAGGTATGACCTGGCAGCAAGTGGAGGAAGAAAGGTTGTGGGAGGACCGAGCCAAATGGAGAGGACTCATCAGCACCCAGACCCGGCAGTAGCTGGAGCGGGATTCGGATATAGAAAGATAGATTAAGAAAAGGCAAACCTACGTTTCAAGCATTTGTAGACTTACAGAAAGCTTTTGACAATGTTGACTGGAATATTCTCTTTCAAATTCTGAAGGTGGCAGGGGTAAAATACAGGAAGCGAAAGGCTATTTACAGTTTGTACAGAAACCAGATGCCAGTTATAAGAGTCGAGGGACATGAAAGGGAAGCAGTGGTTGGGAAGGGAGTGAGACAGGGTTGTAGCCTCTCTCCGATCTTGTTCAATCTGTATATTTCGCAAGCAGTAAAGGAAACAAAAGAAAAATTCGGAGTAGGTACCAAAATCCATGAGGAAGAAATAAAAACTTTAAAGTTCGCCGATGACATTGTAATTCTGTCAGAGACAGCAATGGACTTAGAAGAGCAGTTGAACGGAATGGACAGTGTCTTGAAAGGAGGATATAAGATGAACATCAACAAAATCAAAACGAGGATAATGGAATGTAGTCGAATTAAGTCGGGTGATGCTGCGGGAATTAGATTGGGAAATGAGACACTTAAAGTAGTAAAGGAGTTTTGCTATTTGGGGAGCAAAATAACTGATGATGGTCGAAGTAGAGAGGAAATAAAATGTAGACTGGCAATGGAAAGAAAAGCGTTTATGAAGAAGAGAAATTTGTTAACATCGTGTATAGATTTAAGTGTCAGGAAGTCGTTTCTGAAAGTATTTGTATGGAATGTAGCCATGTATGGACGTGAAACATGGACAATAAACAGTTTGGACAAGAAGAGAATAGAAGCTTTCGAAATGTGTTGCTACAGAAGAATGTTGAAGATTAGATGGGTAGATCACATAACTAATGTGGAGGTATTGAATCGAACTGGGGAGAAATGGAGTCTGTGGCACAACTTGACTAGAAGAAGGGATCGGTTGGTAGTACATGTTCTGAGGCATCAAGGGATCACCAATTTAGTGCTGGAGGGCAGCGTGGAGGGTAAAAATCGTAGAGGGAGACGAAGAGATGAATACACAAAGCAGATTCAAAAGGATGTAGGCTGCAGTACGAACTTGGAGATGAAGAAGCTTGCACAGGATAGTGTAGTATGGAGAGCTGCATCAAACCGGTCTCAGGACTGAAGACCACAACAACAACAGTC
This sequence comes from Schistocerca piceifrons, assembly GCF_021461385.2. Lineage (NCBI taxonomy): Eukaryota > Metazoa > Arthropoda > Insecta > Orthoptera > Acrididae > Schistocerca > Schistocerca piceifrons. The sequence goes on from NC_060140.1 coordinate 631,526,131, forward strand.
CACTGTCATACCAGGGCGTTCGCTCCAAACACGGCTTAAGAGCTAACTGTACGGTAGCCAGGATTGTAATAAATACACTAAGAAGAAACTGTCATATAGTTTGTTTAGAGATATTGATAGGGGAAAATTCAAAGAAAAGCGGAAGTGATACTGAAACGGAAACATTTTATGCATCACACGGGTATATTAGGTAAGTATAGAGTCTTTACATTACTTGTCTCAAAGAAGAGCGAAAAGAAGCTGATAAGTGAAATAGGCAGGGAAAAGTTTCAGTAAGAGAACAGTAGACCCAGAAAACTAAAACTGGATGTGAAGTGAAGCTATATGTGGTACATTTATGAACTGAGATATTTTGTCACCACTGAATGATAAGAGAACAAAAATATTTGCATTTGCTATTCGTTTATGTAAAGAAACTCTGTGTCAAGCATAGAATTTTCAAGTTAACTTCATTATCTTTCCTAAATCTATGAGAAAGTTGCATTTAACACACGGAAAGGTAACAGTGTCACAATATTATATAGCGTGTAAATGTGAATGACACAAAGAGCCGTTTCTGAAACGGTGACTGAAATAATGTACGGAAAGATGAATGAAAATATTCATCATTTACCGCGCAAATAGCAGTATAGCTCAGAGAGTAATATGGGACAGAAGAGTCAATTAATTTTCTGAGATAGTTGAAAGTATGAAAGAGGGTGCGTTTCCACTTTCGAGAGATTTGTAGTGTCAGTTTCACTGCGTGAGGTAAAACAAGATGATTTAAATTTTTGGAGATTGGGGAGGACGTACAGAGACACACTAAAATGTGAGTTATCTGAGTACTAAGTTACACACAATTTTTACGTTTTTCACAGGATGAGACATGGAGTTGTAATGCGTCACTCATTTCATTTAATAGCTTGGAAATAAATATTTAAAATTGTGCCTTCCATACAAGTATGAAAGAAACTGAAACTAAATAACAGTTCAGGAAGAAAATATGTCTGAAGCACACATTTTAAAGTGAGAAGAAGACGCTCTAAGAATTTGGAAAATGGATCTCCTGAAGAACATAAAACTGTCAGTTGACAAGTAAGGAACAAAGCGGAGAGTAGAGACAGTACCTTGAGCTGTGGCTGTGAGAGGAAGTAGCGGAGAACGTTTCAAGGTGAGGAGAAAATATACAGTGTTCTTATTAGACGAAGATGTATAAATATGTCTGAATGATATTTCCGCCATTTGATTTTACGAACTTCATTATTTTATATTACTATATCATTCGACCTTCACTCATTATCAAGTATAACAATATTGGGCATGGGTGGAATTGATTAAGTGCAGTCATCATCAGGATCTGTTAAACTGTATGTCCCAGCATTTATATGAGAAGATTATCACATACTCGTATTAAGGAATTTGTGAATGGGAAACCTGGCACGAGAAGAAGATGTAGAAACGAAAGAATAATAAGGAAAGGTTGCGAAATGTAAATTAGATTGTTTTAGACATTGGCTGTATATGTAAAAGACACACAAATACGCGGTCAGAAATATACACGAACGTTTGAAATTATTCGAAACACATCAATCAGGGAAGAAAATTTTGACGTCTCGTTCGGAGGCCACGCACTTGCTCTCTCTTACAACAAAGATTTTCTGTGGTTTTCATTAATTTTCCCAGTCCCATGTTCTCAATGTTGTGTTGATCATGTGGTCATAGAAATATCTGAGAGCTATGACGTTTCCTCTGGCTGTGAGACGTGTTGTCAACTGCATCCCATTAGAGGACTTCGTAACTCCCTTAGGCATGCTGATGACGACTTCCCTGATGGCCAATGCAATGCTTGTGCTGTGTCCACTGCTACGGCCTGTGTTTACGCTCGTGTAAAGGTGTTTGTGTTCATGATGGCGACGTTAATGGCGTTGTGTAGAGTAGAGAGCTCTCTCGTGACAAACACGGCAGTGATGGCTTTAGTCACACGTCGCACCCTGTTATGAAGTAACAAGGTTCACACAATACAGATAAAAGAAGATTATATGAATTCAGTTGTCATGAAACAGTTATTGACTTACAGATATCCTCTGACATTTGAACATTTTCCAGAGCAACGGATTCTATCTTTACTTATTAGATAATATTTTAATATATATTCTAAAATTCTTCTGACGAGTTTTTACTAAATAATTTCATAAATTTAGCGTTAGGTGCTTCTTACTGTTAATCATAAAACTGCGATTGATCTGGAATGAATCCACACTCCTAGGAGTTGTGTGGTATTGTGAAACCTCCAGACAAAGTGCGTATCAGACCCGGAGTCGAACAAGGGCCCTTGCATTTGGCGGGTAATGCTCTATTGCCACTTACCCAGGGCTTTCCTTCACAGCTTCAACTCTGCCAAGGTTCGGGTTCACGTCATATTCTGACTCACAGTTTAAATCTGATTGGAGCACGACAAAGTTTTGTGACCCGGCGACGGTATCCCAGAATGTGGTATATTTTAAGTCACGTAGATTCCATCCACAACGAACCTGAATATTTGCATGTTTCACCTTCTGAACCTAGTATTTAAGTACTCAGTTTTCTATGACAAGTTTTTTTGAACCCAATGTCGTCATATTATTCTTAAACTGTCGGTTTCGATGGATGGAGCGTGTCTTCCTAGGACGTCATTGCTAAAATTATGGTTTGTAACCCGCATTGAAATAGTATAAACATGCAACAAATAGCAGCACCAAAAATTTATTTTTTTACTTCTTCATTTAATTCGATGAAATTTAGATTCAAGCTAAGAGGACTAGTTTGCTACAAATTCAGGTTGAGTATTAGGGTGGAATGTAAATAATAAAGATGTAACTGTCGTGACTGAATGCCCTGGAATTCATGTTATGTACATTGCTGATACCTTAATACTAGTTTCTACAACGTTAATCAAGAAAGGGCACAGTTTTTCAATTCTAGAGCAAAGTAAGTTCGTAGAAGCACACATTACGAACAATTTTCAGTAACTATTTGACTATTTTACAACGTCCTCAGAAATTCTATTTCCCGGAGTCAAGGCATATTACAACGGGTTTCTGTCGATCTTTAATGCCTTAGATCCTATTTTTCAGTTGTGAGGTACGTCTGTTATCGTGATTTATTTAATGACGTGTGATTAAGCGGGACAGCTGTTGTTAAAGATGAAGAGCCTTCGAAGACGTGAAACGCTACTAGATCTATAAATGAATAAACATAGATACACGTCAATCAAATAGAGGTTCGGGAGTAACATGTATCACATTATACACGTGTTGACCAATTTATTAACAGCTGACAACAGTTTACTTTTTTAGGTCAACACAGGTGGTCATTGGAATAAAAAAAACTACTTCCATCGTAGAATGATATTCTGCTGCTCAGGCATCAGTCAATGCATACAAAGCATTTTCTGAAAACATTTAAATATGTAGTTTTAATATAAATTGGAGAACTTCTGTACAGGAAGCGGGATGAGTATGTAAAGCTGGATACATTGTCATCTATTCCACTGTTTTGTGATACAGATCACAGGTTACGAGTTGATCAAAATTTACTACACTATATATTTACATAACCGTAGTTCCGTTCTTTATGTATATGGAGAAATGATAAGTTATGTATTATTTTATACTGATATAGTAATACCAGAAGGCAAAATTCATTTGTGATGTTACTGTCAACGATTAGTTAGTAGTAGCAACAATTGTGGAAAATTATTAACAGAAACTGTTTACAAGAACAGACGAAGTAGTTACCTCATAGGTCGAGAATGAAGTACCAAATAATTTATTAGTTTAAAATAAGAAACGGAAAGTAATTTCCGGACATGTGGGTTCTGTCACGTAACAAGTCAGATCACATAGTACGGCTCAAGTAGAAAATACTAATATCAGTGGTTGATAGGAAAAAAGAGATTTTCATCGTACGAAACAAAAGTCCTGTTGTGAAATACTAGCACAAGCTGATAGAAATGACAAACATTTGGTGACTTACTGTAAAAGGAAATAGTGAATGTTCTTGTAATACATCTCCAAATAACGATTTCAAAAGTTACGTATGGGGTGCGAACGAGCACAGGCAGTAGAGAGAATATGCGATAGAAGAAGGCTCTAGAGATGTGAATCAACACTGGTTAAACGTGCTTGGGGAGGGGGGGGGGCATCAATCAAATGCAAGACCGAAGGCTTCTGGTATAAGAAGTCGCCTTCATTCTGCCAATAGCATTGTCAAAGAGGGCGGAGGAGGGGACAGATGTTCAGGGCACTCTTTTCCTAGGAGTGTGAAAATGCCCCTGAAGACGATTAAGCAGAAAGACATGGTAGTTTCATCGAAAAATAGATGGGCATGTTCTTTGCTCAGTCTGCTTTAGTCTGATCTTGCGCTCTGTTCCAAACGCCTGCATCTTTGCCTGAGTGTTACCCTGCAATCATTAATTAGTTTACGGTTTTCTGTAAATCTCTTCATAGATACAATAATATTTTCCATTTTTTTGCGATACACAATAGGAGCAGGTAATAATTTAAAATGGGTAATAAAGCACAATTAAGACGGAAAGTGGTTAATAAAGATGGAGAGAGAGCCTCTAACGATTTGGATGTTTAAGTTTGTAAGATTTCGTGGTCTCCTGACCTTCATTGCTTACAGATTCCGGCCTCACAATCATATTCCGCACATCAAGACGCTTCAGTCGAACCCAGACTCGATAAGATGAAGTCAATGTTGTACGAATTCATGTACACGATACGCAAATAACTAATAAATCGCAAGTGCGCACCGTGGTTGAAATACTCGAGGCTGGCGTACACACATACATTGCACACACGACGGTCACAAGAGCTTTTAGTTCGAGAGAGGCAATCACACGCCAGGAGGCCGGTCTCAACCCATCTATGTCGGCCGGTGACCGCCCGTAGAGCAGACAGCGTTTGCCCAAGTGAAAGGACGACCCCGTGTTCGGCTTAAAAGCAAATTCCGCTACATTGTGTGGGAGCGGCCAGCCAATGCATTCTTTACACATAGCACGCAGTTTCAGAGATTTTCACAGGGAGACAGCAAACGCCAAATACTGGTACTACAGATTTCCGGATTGGTCGCCTTAAACGAAACGTCTTTCACCCATTTTAGAAGAGCAATGCTGGTTGGCAGACGATATTTCTGACGCCTTGAACTGAAGGAGTAATGGAAGAGACCGAAAGATATACCCCTTCACGTCTGGCCTGGAGAGGGGCCATCCGCTGTTGCTCTGGGAGCGAGAACAAGTCTCTCCTCAGTACTTCACGGGGAGAGCACCTCTGTCGAGAGCGAATCGAAGTGCGTCTCTATACTTAGTCCTTGCGATTAAACGTTGTTCACTGTGTTGACCGCGACACTTATTGTGCGGTGTGAATGGACAGTGTTATAGTTCAACGCCTGCGAGCGAATTTTTTAGTGGCATCACAGTGGACCGGTTATCTGACCGGTGTACCACGCTAATAGTTAGACTAGGGGCAAATAGGAGTCCTTGACTGAATCAAGGCGTAGGGAGAGTTTGATTGGTGAAGGTCAATCCAGACAGAACAAGAGTTATCTTATTTGTCAGCATCGAGTGGCGCAGACAGCAGTCATTGCAGCTTACGGTATTGTGTGCTACAGTTCTTGCGAGCCCCATATTTCCTCCACAACAGTACCCTTCACTGCATTTCACACTCGACAGCCTTGACTGTACCTAGCAATATTCCAATGGATAATTATTCAAGTTGAGCAGGCGCGGTTCTCAGCCATTCTGCCAAGTCAATAACAATCTTAAACTATGTATAGAAATTTCATTAGCGAATCCTATCCTTGAGAGGTAACTTCACATTCCGAAAATAACCAGAAAATAACGTGTTAAGTTCATAACTTAAAGTGCCACTGTGATTTCTCAGAATTTTAGCAAAATAAATAATAAATTTCGTTAGTTTCATGTTTTTCTTACACTAACTAGCACTACTCCAGTAACTAAGTATCCCACTAGTTACGTAAGAAATTTGTGAATTTTTATGTCATTTCCTCACAGTGGACGACTCCAGAAAATATTTATTGCTCAACGTTATTCAGGCATTTCTCTTTAGAACGTTAGGAGCGTCTGTCTAACTTCTGTAGTAGTGTGGGGGTGCAAATTGCATCTTGCGGGAGCCACAGGCTAAAGGGCACATCTCAGATCAATCCCACGCTCACAGAAAATGGCGACCCTGCCAGGATAGGTAAAATAGGTAAGCTGCCAGGATAGGTAAAATAAGTTAGCTGCCAGGATAGGTAAAATAGGTAAGCTGCCAGGATAGGTAAAATATGTGAGCTGCCATGATAGGTAAAATAGGTAACCTGCCAGGATAGGTAAACTAGGTAAGCTACCAGGATAGGAACGTGTCAGGATAGTTAGATATGGCAGGTCGGAGCAGTAGCACTTTGAAGAACTGTCTTTCATGTATTAAATAGTTATTTGCAAAGATTGGGATCAGAAGAGATACAGGTAGTGAAGAAAGCAGAATTGTAGTGAAAAGGGTTTGTGTCAGTGTGTTAGAAAATTTTGCATTTTTTTATGATTTTTGTGTAGCTGTTAGGGCATAGGATTTTCAGGTGATAGGCACAGATGCAGAGTGACGCAGAGACGCAGTGTGACGCAGCATCATATAAGTTAGAATTAAGAAATAACATTTTTCTCCTTTTGCGAGCGCACAGGTGGAGATTGGAGACTGTAGCAGAGCAGACAGAACATTAGCCGAGAAGTCACGACGTTGTTGTTGTTATTGATTCAACCAATTGGTAAGTGGTTGTACAGTTATGTAGATAGGGTTGTGGTGTGTTGAAAGAATTTCCGTGTTAACGAGAGCACAAGCCAAAAGGTTACGTGAGAGACAGCAAGTAGATAAGATGGAGGAGAATCAACCAGATAGTCAGCAAGTAAACAAGCTTATTGAGAATAGGACAGAAGGTGAACCTGAGAATAGGACAGACAGTGAATCATAGAATAGGACAGTCGGGGAGCTGCAGAATCAACAGGCTCAGTTAGACTGGGATGAAATTGAGACAGATCAGACAGATGGGAATCGAAGGGACGTGAACATCGAATTTCCAGAATATGTAATCCCAGGTAGGGCACATTCTAAGCTTGAAATAGACAGCCTACGTAGGAAATGGCAAAGATTAGAAGCGAAACGAGCACAGGAAACGCATTTGTTTGCCGCATATTCAGGGACAGAATACGCGTCAATACAGTCAATGAACCGGCAGTTAGATAACGTTCAAAGAGAAGTAACAGTGAGCAAGAGGGGGAACATTTAGAATACGTCGAACCAATAGTACACATTGTAAATATGCTCCAACAACGGATACAGGATTTTGCGGAGGTTACGAGCGCCACGGAAAGGTTCCGTAACAGACACAACTGTACCTGCAAACACAAGACACACACAACAGAGAGGGCGGAATGCGGAGTTGTCTGCGCCACGTAATGGTTCAATGACAAACGCAACTAGTCCTCAACACAGACAGCAAGGGTTACTGCAGTTATAAAACTTAGAAACGCCACAGCATAGCCCAGTAAACGGAGTAACTGACCGAGCAGAAAACAATAGATCTGGAATACATAGTTCAGCAGAAGGAAATGTTACAGGACAGGACGCGATCATGGAGATGTTTCAAAAAATGAACGCTAGTATGACGAAACAGAAGCAGGATATTATTACACAGATAACGAAACATAATTAGGCTATTACTACACAGATGACAAAACAGTATCAGGAATTAAATCTGGATAATCAAGCTATTAAGACACAGATCCTACCGGTTAAAATCCAGATGGAAGAAAGGATCGCCAGAATTGATAGTCAGATCACTCAGATAAACAAAGACGTGAAAGAATCTAGAGAAAGAATTCAGGTACTAACAGAAGCAATTACGCACTGACGTGGACAAGGTCCAATTGGACATCGTAAATGTTGACAAAAAGGTGGAACGTTTTACGAAAAAAGTCACTCGAACAACAATACAAATTTCGGAAGAACAAGCAATTCAAAGCAAGGTCACAAAGGTTGCACTGAAAAAATATGATCAGCGGATCAATAAAATAGAACTTAAAAACAAAGATCGGTTTCAAAAGCTTCGAACAGAGTTGATACAAACCATCGAAGAAAAGATCGATACCGATTACACCTGTAGCGAAACAACTGACACGTCAAGCATTAATTCAGTACACGAACACGCACCGTCTAAGAAAGTTCAAGTAGAACCAAGGTTAGACATAACACTTGCGCAGAAATCGAAACAGAAAACCCTGATTAAAGTAATACATGACGTGCCACAGGACCAGGTACAGTATCTAGAAAAGCGGAACACATACATTCAGCCGATACCAATCGAAAGACAGGCAACCGAACCAGTAAGTCCAGTGACACACCATAATAGCAGCACAGGTACTACACCGCGAACGACGAGAGCAGAAACACACGAACAACACTTTTGTTCACCAATGATACGATATGACGAGGATATGAGTCAGGAAATTGAGAATAGGCAGACAGCCAGTAGATTACCAGAGAATAAACACGACGACACAAGCAGTGGCAGATTATTTGAGTCCATGAATCAGCCACAAACCGGATTTATGAGTAGATTGATACAGACCACTTCCTTACAGTTAGAAAATTTCAACATTTCAAGGAAGAAGGCGGTAGCTTGCATGCATGCACATTCATCGATCAGTTACAAGTAGGCCTACCAAACCACTGGAGCGTAGCTCACAGACTTGACTTTATTTGTGCACACATGTCAGGGACAGTAGCAGAGGTGAAGCAAAAGATCGCGGATACCTGTACGTCTTGCGTACAGTTCAGAACAGCATTTCTCGAAAGAGATTGGTCTAAGGAGGCGCAAAACAAAATGAAATGCGAGTTAATTCAGATGACACCATATGAAAACTTAGAAGAGAAAAGCGTAGTAAAATTCTTTGACACAATGGACAAAAAGAATCAATGCCTAGACAAACCATACAGCAACGGAGAGCTGATAGGTCTATGAAGAATGAATTTACCGGTAAAGTATCAACAGGCAACAGCAGGAAAAAAATTAAAATACCGAAGAATTCAAAGAGGTTTTAAGGGAACTTGAATTTATGTTTAAAGAAGACGAGGCGAAAGAAAAAAGAAATGAAAGGGAACAGCAAAAGGAGAGGACTAGGAACGAATATTCCAATAATAATAATCGTAATTCGAACACCAACGATTTCAGGCAATTTAACAGACAAGGACAGTGGCACAGTGGAGACAATTGACATAGAAAAAATAACCAGAATAATTGGTACCAAAATAGGAACGGTAATGGACACTCATACAGTGGCGGATATGGGTTTAGGAATCAAATGGCCAACAGTCAAGGGTACTTTGGAGGATGTCTCGATGTTAGAAACAGCAACTGGCGAGAATAGGACGCGAATAATTACCGAGGAAATTATGGTCCACACAGACAAGAACCACACAGCAAAGAGAAACGAGATGTAGATGTTAGGCCACCGAATACTGCAAAACGTAAAGATTGACGTGAAAAATACAGGAGACGTTAGGCAAACTAACGTCCACCCTATCTTATACTAACCACTAAATCAAAAAATAAATTAAGAATCAACAAATTACCACATTAATTAAAAGAAAAAAGAGACAGAATACACACTAACAATCTCTTGTAGTATCAAGTATACTACAACATGCACACAAACAATAAATGGTACACAACAATTAAAAGACTGAAGAAGTGGTAGGACATAATTTGAATAAAGAAAAGAAATCATATATATACCATAATTTTTGCCACTATCAGAAAATTTTTGCATTATATAGAATCAGAGTTTTTTTATGTAAATAACAAATACATGTAAAATAAAAATTGTTAATATTTCTACGCGTCGGAGGGACATCGCCACCAACACCAATCACCAGCTCCCTTAATACCAGATGCTTCGATATAGCGACGGAGAGGTTACAGACATGTTGAGAAAGCACTTATGGCAATAACAACAACATGAAGACCAACGCCACACTGGAAATGCAGGTTACACCAGGTTGGAATTCGGGAGGACAACGCGCAGCACGGACATTTCCTATGTCACGACACTGCTACACAATGGAAGAGCATGGGGAGAATCATAATACGACGAGATGACAATGACGGTTCAAAAAATTACTAAGATCTACAAACTCATCAAGTAACAGTTGGAAACGCAGTCAGATCCTACAAATTCTATATCACTCCTACACTAAAATTCATATATTCCTAGCCCTAGAAGATCAGAAGAATGCAAGAAAGAAGAGAAGAACAGAAGATGCAAGATGAAGAAGGGCAGAAGACAGCAAGATACCTTTCTCTCCTATCCTACAAAGCAAATTGCTACAAACGTCTTTCCATGAACTTTGAGGCACGGCAACTACTACAACCACCTCTCCAAAACTAAACCTTGAATCGTCAAACAAATACAAGCGAACGGCAAACGGAATATTAAGTAGTACCAACCAAGATTATCTAGAAATAGATTCAGCAAAATGAACAGTATTCTCCCTACCACATCATCAACTTGCCATTGCCATACCGAACCACGTGTGAAGTACCAAGACGTCACAGCACAACATTGGGTGACGATCGTCGGTAGTCGACTACAATCATTGAACTGCCATACCATCCCAAGTGCGACAGCAAAGGAGTACCAAGACATCACTGTTTACGCAGCAAACCACAGTCATCATCATCGGTTAAAAGTACCATTCCATGAGGACAATGTCAACTAGTAAGACCCGGAATCGCATGCTATAGTGCTTCTCATATGATTTGTGACACCCACACAAATGAGTCGACACCTTCTAGTATTTCAGTGGGGATCGTCAAGTACAGAAACTGACGCAGCACAAAACAAATTATCCTGGTATCAGACAATCACCGGACAAGTTCTTTTCAGTTCAGTCCGTATATTTCATCTGTAGTTTTAATGAGTTCTATAGTTGTTTCATGTCTAATACTGATGTTTCTTCTATGATTAATAAATTTCCATCTACTTGGTATAGGGACTTCATCTCTAATGATTAGGTGTAATCGTAACTGATCTGATTATGTGATGCAATTTTCGCTACCAATCAGCTGGAAAGACAAGGCTAATGCTTTGTAAAGCAAAATTAATGATTTTCTCAGTACTTTATGCTTTAGTACTTGTTACATGGTTTCACAGAAATGTCTCAATCCATCCAAATTCAACTCTGCATCTGACCTGGAAAATTTGAAATTGACCCTGGATATTTAAACGTCTTACGTATTCAGTCATTTATCTGCCTATAAAAATTTTGGCTGTAATGGGTTCCAATCCTTGAAACTGTCATCACTTTGGTTTAAGCTCTAGGTATTCTCATTCCGTATTTAGTGGCAAAACACGACGCATATAGTGTACTATAGTTTGAAACATTTATTCAGATTTTCCTATTTTAAACTGAACAACAACTAACAGCAGCGTCATCAAATTAAAATTATCATTGGTAATATTGAAATGTATGTGCTAAGGTCTGATCAGGGTAGCTCCAAAATATAGTCGGTAGTTGCTAACCGCAAGATGGAACGAGTATAATACCTTTGATTAGGAGGTTCTTCAATGGTTTAGAGAGCCGGGCGCGTGCAGTAAAAAACCGATGAGTCGCAGCTAGGTGCCCGGAGGAAGCAGACGTGTGGTGACAGCTGTAAGGTGGGTCGCGGTCGCTGCCCCAGACCAAACCTTAGCACGTAAATGAGAGAAGATATACAATGATTTGAAATTGGTTTTGTTAGGTAATATTCAGAGTTATGATTTGTATGTCCAAGGTTTGAAACAGTAAGCGTTTGGTAAAATATTTTGTAAGATTGTTTCTTGCTACAAAAATGTTGGAATATATATATATATATATATATATATATATATATATATATATATATATATTGATATCAACAATGTGTTTGAATCTAAGAGCCTGAATCATAATCCAAATCCTTTGCTTAAATTGGCTATGAAAATTAGTAAAGTCACCCACCAATGAAAGAACCAAGTAAACATCAGGGCCAAAAGTTGATTTTCCAGTGCAATCTTAATGCCATTGCACAAACAGCATTATTCTCTTAAATTTCATTGCTGAGTCAAATCCATGTTGCATTTCTGGCAAAATGGAGGAGTGCAAGAAACAAATTCACAGACGCAGTCAGATGCAGGTTTGCTGAATAATTAATTTAGAACAATCTTATCAATGATACTTTCACTTGGCGACATGTTCTGTGGTGACGTTCTTGGATATATTTTCTGTAACTGTATACTTTGTTTTCGAGCATTCTTTTCGCCATCACTGTTTCAGCTGTACACTGCATTGCTAGTTGCGTAATATTGCGTTTGCTGATACACCACTGTTTCAGCTGTTTGCTGCATTACTATTTGCTTAATATTGCTTTTGCTGATACACCACTGTTTCAGCTCTGTGCTGCATCGCTAGTTTCGTAATATTGAGTTTGATGCTACACTTGTGAATATTTATTTTTTAGCTCTGCTTCTGATTACACTGATTTTATGTTTCTATTCTAAATATTTTACCTTTTGTGTACAAAACATCGTCTTGTGAATTCTGTACGCCATATTGTCTCCCTCAAGATGTCCAAAACAAATCGACAGGGTGATAAAGTACAATTACGCAGTTCCTCAGAATCGCGTAAGCAACAACAACTGGACAATGCCCTAGTTTTGTCAGCTAACCCTCCTATTTCACAAAGTGATCTGGAATTTGATGCTGTGGCAAGTAATGACGCCATAGAGGCACAAAATTCCGCATCGGTTCCTCTTCCGCCTTCGGGTTCTCGGAACGCAGTAAACCAATTAGAAACAGTTTCCCATGACTCGTTCATATTAATTCAACCTTCACACAGCCATGTGGTTGATTCCGACAAACAATTTCTCTTGCAGTACTCCTCCACAGACAGAGAAATTGTTTCATCTCAGAATTCTCAAACAGTTTTTAGCAACCCTCCCCAGCAATATGAGTTGCAACACCCAAATCCCGAGGTGACATCCCCAGCTCTAGCTGAAGATAAATTAGATTGTTTTCTTCGACTACTGAGCGAACGTGACGCAAAGCGTGATGAACAATTTGCGCAATACTGTGCAGACAATTCTAAACGTGATGAACAATTTGCTCAATACCGTGCAGACAATGCTAAACGAGATGAACAATTTGCTCAGTACCGTGCAGAGAATACTAAGGGTGATGAACAGAACGCAAAATGTGACGAATACCTCACTGGTAGCATTCAGAAACTAACCCAAACTGTCGACACATTTAAAGAAGTAACTGACAATAAATTACAGGATATCAATTAAACGCATAAGCACGACATTACTGAATCAATGCACTACTTCCACCAAAATCTATTGAAAAGTTGCAACAAACTTCCGCTGCTCATTCTGAGCACATACACGCCTTAGAATCATGTACCGAATCCATGACATCTGACGTTACTCAATTTCAAACAAAAGTCAGTGAACAGGGTGAGCAATTCCACTCACAATTAGAAAACATAACGGAAAGAGTAGGCGCTTTGGAAACTCATGCAGCAAAAGAATTAGACCAGACAACCCCAGTTCCCTTTTTAGAGACAACTGAATACCAAGCTCTGGTTAAATTTAAGAGTAAACAAACCACTATTAACGAACAACAAAAACGAGAACTCAAGTCAATTCGTAGCAAACCTTCCGATATTCAGCATCAATTACAGAGCGACAGTGGGCCTCGTAATTTTGTCCCAGAACAGTAGGAAAATCCGTTTGCATACCAGCAACGACAGCCCCCATTCTTAACTTCACAGGCTCCATTTGCACGAGATTTACCCCGCCCCCCCTCCAGTACCTTCCCAGGCAATTTTCCTTTGCCCATGATGCTCCTTCTTTTCCACGCCAAGACAATGCAGATTACAAACACTTCCTGTCAATCAAGAAATTTAAGACGTTCCGGAATAACCGGAATGATTTACATCCTATTGATTGGATTTACATCCGCTTTTCCTCCAAATTGGCCCGTGGCACATCAATTAGAACTTGTCTACAGTTTCATGGAGGGCGAACCTGCAACGCGAATGAGATACATTGCACGGCAATATTTGTCTTTCCAGTTATTCCAGCAACAATTTCTTGATGCTTACTGGAATCCCACTTCACAGTGTGCTGTAAAAGACCAGTTGTTAAATATGCCACCCTTTTATAATTCACAATTTGGCACTTTGACACAATATTTTGACCACTTGATTCAACAGAATCTTCATTTAACTGAACCTTACAGCCCTTCCGGTGTCATTCAGCTTTGTATTTTACAATTACCTACATCAATGAGAGTTCCGTTGGTGACAGGAAACCGCACAGAAAATTTGAACACTTTTCGTGATGTTTTACAGCTTCTTGAACTGGATGAAACACACAATCCACGATCTAGTCAACACTCTTTCCCGGAATCACAAAAGAATAGAGACAACCGTTTCGGTAATAACGGCAGGCAGTTTCCTTGTAATAGACCTCAATATGGAAATGCAGGATGCTTTCTTCCACAACCCCAGTATCAGCAGAATGTTGTGAATGCCTGCCCATCCAGGAATCAAAATTATCATCCCCTTCCACCAATGTCGTTCCGCAATGGTCAATATGGCAATACCACACAAAATAATTGGCGGTACAGTAACAACCAGAGAAACTGGGAGAATCAGCGGAACAATTCTAACACTTCTTTTGTACAAAGAAACCAAATGTGACACCAGAACCGCCATCAACCACATGGAACCAATGATTACCACCAACGACGACAAACCTTCGATCGCCAACCTACTCATCAGTACAGTCAACAGAATTTTCCAAGTCGTAACGATAATTATCCAAGTCATAACCAGAGACAAACCAATGATAGCCAACAGAATTACGGCAATGACAGACGAGTACCATTTCATCAACCTGATTCCCGGTTCCACCCTAGACATGATTTCAATAATTCTTCAGATAGAACAGTACAGTTGGTAGACGTTCGTCCACCAAATCCACGAAACAGTGGAGATCATCAGCGTCAAACAGAACACCAAAAGTAGCACCTAACTGCTCTGCTTACCGCGTGCTCGCTGCAGCGCGAGCGGTGCCATGATTCTTCTGAAAATTTTACATCACACATTATCCGTTATGACGATATACGAGAGGACCTTCTGCTGGAAAAAATCGAACTACAACCAACTGTTCATCATCCCCTCATTAATATTTTGATAGGTACACACGAATTCTCTGCAGTCCTTGATTCGGGTTCTCCCATTTCTGTTATTAGTGAAGCCGCTTTCCAAAAATGCGCTACTGTTTCTATCATTTCAACACTTCCGGTTTCTCATACTAAGGTCAGTAGTGCTGTTCCTGGCAAACGTATATATATTAAACAGCAATGTTATCTCCAGTTTCAAGTCGATAAACATTTTTATAGGCTGCAGTCTTAATAATTCCGCTTCTCACTGCAGATGTCATTTTGGGGATCGATTTTTGAACAAATATAAAGCAAATTTAGATTTTGAAGATCATTGGATTCGTCTCTGTGATGATGGAGTTTGATTCTTTTTGGACTTTCACAAACATCTGTCGCAAGCAGAACAACACCTTAACAAAATTAATTTTATTCAGTCTCAGCTCCCGTCGGACGTAACACTGACATCTGACATAATTTTTTGTTCGTTCCCCAAACACTGACAATGACGATACGACACCAGACATTGGTAACATTATCCAGGATAAAATCAAAGTAGTTGATTCAGCTTCAGTTCAAGACAAGGAAGATTGACATGCCATTTTAACTGAGTTTTCCCCTGTCTTTGACACGGCTCCAGGCACAATTAAAGATTTTTTATATGAATTTCAAGTAAAACCCCATACCCCTTTTGCTGTTCCACCTTATCCGATACCGCTAGTTCACCGTGACAAAGTCAAACAGGAAATCCAGTCTATGGTAGCTCAAAATATTATTGGAACAGCCACCAGTTCATACATTTCCCCAATACGTGTTGTGCCTAAACGGGATGATTCAATTCGTCTTGTTTTGGATTCAAGACAGATCAATACGATCATCATACCAGAGACTGATAGGCCACTAACTTTGGATGAAATCTTACAACAGTTTCACGGCGTATCTATTTTTTCCTCCTTAGATCTTCGGTCCAGGTTTTACCAAATAGAATTACACTCCAACTGCAGCAAAAACACAGCTTTTCCCTGTTTTGGTCAGTGCTACCAATTTTGCAGACTCCCCTTTGGGTTAACAATCTCATCTGCAGCCTTTATCCGTGGACTAAATACTGTGTTGCCACCTCATTTGAAAGACAGGATTACCACTTACGTGGACGATGTTCTCATTGCCGTTTCTTGCTGGCAACAGCATACTGGAATATTGTCTCAACTTCTTCACTCGTTCTCTAGCTTCGGTGTTACAGTAAATTTAGAAAAATCTCATTTTGGACAAGCCCAAATTACATTTTTAGGCTAACTTATTTCATCATCCGGAATTCAACCGGATCCTGATATGATACAGGCAATTCATGACATCCAAGTTCCTCACACTAAAAAGCAACCTTACAGTTTTCTTGGAATGATAAACTTTTTTCGCAGGTTTATTAACAGCAAAGCTTTAGATACGCCAACTTTATGTAAATTAACAGGAAAAAATTCTCTCTGGATTTGGGATAATGCTGCTCAAAAGGTATTTGAGACACTAAAACAGTCTCTGATAGGTGCACCCCTGTTATCTCACACTGATCTTACTACTGATTTTTGCATTTCAACAGACTCCTCAAACACAGCCCTTGGAGTTCATCTCTTTCATGAGTTCATTGAAGGTGAAACTAAGGTACAAAGAAACATCGCATTTGCTAGTCGAATATTATCTTCTTCAGAAAGAAACTATTCCATCACTGAATTAGAAGCTCTGGCTGTTGTGTGAGCATTTTCCAAATTTAGACCTTTTCTTTTCGGTAGACGCACCACAGTATACACAGACCATAGAGTACTAGAATTTTTGATGTCAGCTAAACTATCTCATGGTCGTTTAGCGAGATGGGCTCTATTGTTACAAGAATTCTCTTTTTCCATTGTGTATGTACCAGGACCTCAAAATGTCGTTGCTGACGCTTCGTCACGCACTTTAGACACCTACAATACAGATCCAGCCAACAGCATTTGCCATAACAACTTCAATTTGCCATATATGCGCCAGGTCTCATTTGAAAACTTTGTTTCCGATGCCCCGCACAACATTGCTTCAGAACAGGATAAGGATTCCATATGGAAAGATGTGAAACAACAATGGTGCAATGTTAATAACACCACTCTGCTACAGTATTACTTAATACATAACAATATCCTGTTCCGCTGTATCAAACGTGATACGACAATTTGGCTGGTTTGTATCCCAGGAGACCTAATTAACAAACTCATTTGGTATATTCACCTTAGTTACGCTCATTATGGATCGCGCAAATGTTTTCAGTTGCTCAAACAAACATCTTACTTTTTCAACATGGAAAAACGTATTCTCCAAGTCCTCTCAAGATGCAGACTTTGTCAAAAAGCAAAACCACCCACTGTATCCTTTGCTGTTCAAACATTCCCCATCATCCCGTTACGTCTTCGACAGCTAGCGGCCGCTGATTTATTTGGCCCCATTCCCACTACAAAGAGAGGTTACGCCTACGTTTTTGTCTGCGTGGAATTAACTTCAAATTTCGTCACATTCACTCCAGTACGTCGAGATACGGCCTGCACTGTTTCATGTGCTTTTACTAACTATTTTCTGAAAGAAGTGGGTCATGTAGCATCAGTAATCTCCGACAATGGGCCGCAGTTGCGTTCTCGCACTTGGCGACGTACTCTTCAGACTTACAACATTTCCCCCATTTATATCTCCAGATACCATGCTTCATCGAAACCCTCAGAAAGGTTACTGAAGGAATTGGTGGAATTATTTAAGATCTTTTGTCATCCAAAATACAATAAATGGGACAAATACCTTCACATGTTTCAGGATGTAATAAATTCATTACCAAATACTTCCACACAATTGTCTCCACACCTTGGTTACATTTAGGGTTCACTACATCGGCTTATTACAGTAAATCCTAGCTACGTATGTCCAGTTATTTTATTTATATTATTTCTCCCTGTCCGCGGCATGGTTTGCGGACGTGTAGCGCCTCTGCGGCGGTAGCCTGGAACCCTCCTAAAGTCTTTCTGGGTGGCACAAATTCCTGTCACAGCTGGCGGTAGGCCACAATGGAAACAACACGCACCGCTGGCGGGGCAGACCCTTTTCACGTCGTTAGGTCTGGGTCGAGCGCATTTCTTTTCCAGCGTGTAAACTTTCAGAATATTTCCCCATGTAAAAGCTCCAAATAACTATACCTGTCTTCTGTTCTGGCCTTAGATAAAGACATGATTTCGAAGACATCATTTTCTGGAGATAGCGTAGTAGTGTTACCTGCTTTCTATCTGGAGCGTTATAGGTATCTTACTTATTGTAATAACTGGGGATTATTTCAGTTCATTGCTGATGAACTACATTATTGTTTTCTGTGAAACATTTTTCATACTGGCATTTGAAGTTGACTTTCGAGTTGAAACTTTCGGTCATCAAATTGATGTTGATACTTTCTCCATGATATATTTGCTCCTATTTTTTGTTGGAGTATCACCTCTGTTACTTTGCGATGACTACATTGAACTATGTTTATATGACGTAATGACACTAACTGTAACAAGATTGTGTAGGGACGAAGGCCACTTTGTATGTTGGTGTTAAACTAGTGGTACCAATTTTTCTGAAGTTTATTTACGGTTTTCGTGCTAAAGGATGTAATATGAGTATTGACAAAGTGTATAAGAAGATGAGAATAATGATATTGATGCTTTTAAGATATCTGAAGAAAGGGTGTGTTCATACGAGTTTTTAAGATGATATTTGAAACTTATGAGCAGAATGAGATATTGTTAGATTTAAGTTCCTTTTTTGAGACTTTGAAATCTTGGATACTACAAGTGATGATTAGCAAATACTGTGTGCTGAAGTTACGACAATAGCAACATGAAGTGTGAGCGATGTTGTTCTACATTTTCCAGAAATATTGATGGTGATTTTCTGACGAGTTTCATAATTAACTTTAATACTATTTAACAATTAATATTGTCCACAGTTTTTAAGAACAAGTATCAACTACTTAACAATGTACCAAGTAACTTTCGTTTCTGACCCTTTCCTTTTTATAATAAGCAAATACTTTTCTCGGGAAACTTAACACTTTGTCTCCAATTGTATGCTGTTTATTAATTTTCAACTATGTTTCAGATGCCATTAATGAAATAATATGATGACTTGGGATTATTGGAGTCCAGTTGGGATTGTTTTCGGACTCATTGTTGAGGATCCACTCAGGACTTACTTCACGACATACTACAAGCATTTTTAATCATTTTTTTATACCTACAGCACCACAAGTATCACAATTCTTATCCTTTATGATGTGTCTGTGCTACCTTCTATGTTTCCTTTTTCTCTTTTCACATGTTTTTGAAGTAAATATATAATCATCTGTTAGTATTTCATTGTTTATCACTAGTGCTATGCTTTGCTTTGCTTTATTTTCTGGTAGTGTTACATATTTCAGTATTAAGATAATATTATGATCTATGCTTTCAGTTAAAAGTTTTGTTTTGTGTTGGCATGTTATTTTTGCTTTATTGTCTGATGTTACTTTTTGTTACAGTTACTTCTGGACTTTCTCGGAGTCCTAATTTATTGTTTATGCTACACTGATTAAGGATCTTTTAAACAATGTCTTAGCCTTTGTACTTTGAGGCGCTAATCATGTTGCCACTTACTATACATATATTGTTCTATTAATGCACACTTTTGATCTGTCACATTATTATTTTTCGAGACATGACAGTACCTCTCCATGGCTGAGCTCAGCATTTTGTCCATTCCTAATGCCTGTTCCGTGTCATATTATTTTCATTCTACATTAAAATAACATTATTGTGTTTTGTTTCCGTGACAATTATGTTTTTGGTGTTCCATAACTACCAGCAACAGCAGTTACTATAGTGGGAACCCTGCGCCTGCTATACGGACGTCTGAATCACAGCTCTCGAACAAGATGAGTAATTTAAATAGTAATAAACTGTTTTTAACACTTTAAACTAATTTTTTACGTTAATTATAGTGCTCTTCAAGAGTACCATTAAAGGTTTTTGTCTTACTCGCGTATTTTCACAGTAATCACGTAAAGTTCGTTTTGTTTACATATCGCGGCCAGGCCGAAGTTTTGAGCTTTCAGATTAAACATCATGCGACAATTTTAAGTTTACTGATAGTTTAGTGTGCTAAATACGTTTGCTGCCCCTTTATATCTGTAGAGTATCGTCATCTCTTAAGTGATTTCCAGCAAAAAAGCTTCTGAACCACTGGTTACATAGTCGCGAGTAGGCCAAATTTTTCGTACGCGTATTTTCATTGTTTTCCGGTAACTTAATTGTATTTCTGTCACTAAAATCGATCTGTACCATAAGTGTAAAGTGCCTGACGTGCCGTAGAATCGTTGGCTCCGGAGTCTGGTGTGATGGATGTATTAACTTTTTTCATTGGGGCGATTGTAGTGGTGTGGGAATTGGGAAAATGAGCGAGACTCATCAGTGGTTCTGTAGGCTATGCAGTAGAGATAGAAGGATTGTGGAACAGGAGGGGAAGATTGCTGCCCTTCAGGCTGAGTTTGATGAGGCTAGGCGAGAACTGGGCAGGTTGAGGGGGGAGAAGGGTAAACAGGGGTGGGAAGTGGCAACAGGCATAAGTAACAGGCCAAGAAATTCTTCTCACAGCTTTGTTATTAATGTACAAAATGGGTTGGACCTGTTGCTTCAGTCAGAAACTGATGAGCCTCTCACAGAAGTAGATGTAGACAGGGGTCAGCAAGCTTTCAGCAGCAAATTGAATAAGAATGTAGGGAAGTCTGCAAAGAGAAAGAAAGTCTTGTTGCTAGGTAGTTCGCATGCTAGGGGTGTGGGCCAACTTCTGCAGGATGAATTAGGGTCAGAATACCAGGTCACAAGTTTTTTTCAAACCTAGTGCTGGACTGGGGCATGTTACAGAGGATTTAGGTTCACTATGCAGAAGCTTTACTAAGGAAGATACCGTGGTTACTGTGGGTGGGCCGGGCAACAGTATTGACAGAGAACCGGGGTACAGCGTAGAGTGTGACCTGGCAAAGATTGCATCAACATCGAGTCATACCAGTGTTGGGTTTGTGTCGGTTCTGGAGCGCCACGACCGACCTCATTTGAGCTCTTCTGTCAGCAGAGTTAACTTGGTGTTGGAACGGCTACTTGGATCTGGTGCAGGGTCACACATTGGTGTGGTTCCTGTTGATTCACTCTGTAGGCGGGACTATACTAGACATGGCCTATATCTCAACAAGAAAGGGAATGGTAAACTGGTAGGGCTGATTGCAGGAAATTTAAAGGCGGGAGGAACTACATCTCATGGTGGAAACTCTTTTTCAGTGTAAGATCAGTGTCCAGTGGGAAACTCAGCCATGCAAGTACTAAAGATGTTAAAAAAGTTCAAGATACAAAAGTAAAGTCAAAAATAATGTTAGTACCTTTCATCAAAATATTGGGGGATTGAAGAATAAAATTGATGAGCTTCTGCTTTGTTTAGAAGATACAGAAACTGAGAATGTAATAGATGCACTATGCCTGTCTGAGCATCACATTGTCACTGATATGCAAAAGGTTAGCATCAATGGGTACAAATTAGCTGCACATGTAAGTAGAGATAATATGATGACAGGAGGAGTTGCCATATATGTGACAAGCTTCCAGAGTGTAAAAAATTTAGAAACTAAAAAATTTTGTGTAGAGCAATATATGGAAGCATGTGCCACTAAACCTAAACTAAATTATGGCACATTCATAATTGTAACAGTGTATAGGTCCCCCTCAGGGAATTCCCAGCTATTTCTAGAAAACTTGGATGCTTTGTTGTGCTATCTGCCGGACAGGGGGAAGCAAATTATCATTTTTGGAGATTTCAATGTTGATTACCTGAAAGAGTGTAATAGGAAGAATGACCTTGAAGTATTACTCAGTTCTTTCAATTTGAGCTCTGTCATTGATTTTCCTGCTCAGATAACAAAGAACAGCAGTACATTGATAGATAACTTTTTATAGACCAAGATAAGTTTAAGGCCATATGCTTATCCTGTTGAGAATGGTCTTTCAGATCATGGTGCACAGCTAGTTGCAGTACATGACATAGCTCCATGCAGTATATCAAATCAGACTTTCAAAGTAGTGTGTTCAATTAAAAATGTAAATATTGCAAACTTTAGGGAAAGCCTACAGCAGCTAGACTGGGATGAAGTGTATAAGGAACCCGATGCAAACTTGAAATATAACTTATTTTACAATACGTTTTTAAAGGTATTTGAAAATTATTTTCCCAAGAAAATAGTTAAACATAATTCCAAGAAAACACATAAAAAACCTTGGCTAACTAAAGGAATAAGAATATCTTTAAACCGTAAAAGAGAACTGTATCTGACAGCAAGAGGGAGTACTGACCCCAAAATTGTTCAATATTATAAAAACTATTGTGCGGTACTAAGAAAAGTTATTAAAAAGTCCAGAAGCATGTGTATCATGTCTGAGATCAGTAACTCTGATAATAAAATTAAAGCAATTTGGAATATTATTGAAAGGGAATCATGGCAACCAAGAGCACAGCAAGACTTTAGTGCCATAAAACTGAATGACAAGTGTACTAACAAACAATCAGAAATTGAAAATATTTTCAATAATCATTTTTTAAATGTTGTGGAGAAAATAGGATCTAGATCTTCACTAGAAGAGGCAAGTATACTAATAGATGAGGCCATACCTGTGCAGTTTGCAACAACTGTAATTCCACCAACCTCTCCCTCTGAAATCAGTAAAATAATAAATTCAATGAAAAGTGAAAGCTCTTACGGAATTGATGGCATTTCCAGCACGGTACTTAAAGCTTGTTCCCCACAGATAAGTAGGATTCTCAGCCATGTATGTAATAGCTCTTTGGAGCAGAGTGTTTTCCCCAATAGACTGAAATATGCCATTGTAAAACCATTGCATAAAAAGGGGGATATGTCGGATGTCACCAACTACTGCCCAATCTCTCTTCTGACACCTCTATAAAATTTTTTTGACAAATTAATGTATTCAAGAGTAGCCTCCCATATTTGTAAAAATAAAGTACTAACAAAATGTCAGTTTGGTTTTCAGAACGGCTTTTCAACAGAAAATGCTATATACGCTTTCACTGATCAAATATTAAATGCTCTGAGTAACCGGATATCACCCATTGGTATTTTTTGTGATCTCTCAAAGGCCTTTAATTGTGTAAATCATGGAATTCTTTTAGATAAGCTAAATCATTATGGTTTGAGTGGGGCAGTGCACAAATGGTTTAATTCATACTTAACTGGAAGAATGCAGAAAGTTGAAATAAGTGTTTCATGTAATGTTAAAACAACAGCGTGCTTGGGTAGGTCAGTTGGTAGAGCACTTGCCCGCGAAAGGCAAAGGTCCCGAGTTCGAGTCTCGGTCCAGCACACAGTTTTAATCTGCCAGGAAGTTTCATTATCTGCGCTCACTCCGCTGTAGAGTGAAAATTTCATTCTAGATTTTGTAAATGTTTTTAACTTAGCATCAGACTAGGCTGTCGCCTGACAGGACTTATATTCTGCAACTGCGAGAACCTCATGATTGTTTAAGAGGCAGAGTGGCCTACCACCTAACATAACGAGTAGCCTGAGTCTACATAAATATAGGTGAAACTAAGACTTAACTGTCACCTGACACAATAACTCGTCTGAGTCTATGAGAATATAACGAAAGTCAGTGTGAGCTACCTTCTCACGTGAAATGTATCCCATAAAAAATTGAAAATCATGACTTTAAGGGTACGTCGGTGTGAGCTACCAGCTGACATAACATGTGTTCTATGACTAACAGAACATCATAATTGTAACAGAATGTCAGTGTTTGTTGTCACCTGACTTGACATATATTTTACAATCGATACCACCACGGCTCAGTGTGTCCCATCACCTGATGCCCATTCTTCTTCAGTCTTATTGTACTACTGATCACTATTAAAGTCAGTGTGTCCTATCACCTGATGTGACAGGTATTGTACAATGGACATTATTTGTGTCTCAGTGTGTTTCATCACCTGAGGCTCTATATTTTACTATGGTTTACAAGTAGAATCAGTGTAAACTGTCACCTGACATGACATGGGTTGTACAATCGACATTAGTTGTGGCTCAGTGTGTTTCTTCACCTGAGGCCCCACATTTTACTACATTTTACAATTAGACTCAATGTAAACTGTCACCTAACGTGGCATGTCTTCTTCATTTACTATTGTCAATGAAACTTGCCATGTACTCTAGGTCTACTACAAGATAATGATTGTAACTGGAATATCTGCTGTCATGTGGTGTGACACATATTTTATATTTAAAGCTACTGCTACTTAAATAATCTTACTGCATTATTTTACTGGCATTAATAGATCTCTATGAGACATTTCTGTATATTTGCTGTTAACGTCTAGTGGATATTTAACTATTTTATTTATTTTACCTCATATTCTACATTTCTATTTGATAAAGTTGATGGTATCTGAGGTATTTTACCCCACATTACTATGCTTCTATATAGAGTCTTTATGTCTTTTATACTATTTTGTTACTTTTAATACTACTTGATACATGTCTCTTTAGAAATTTAAGTATATTCTCCATTTTACCCCACATTCTACATTTTGTATTATAACTTTTGACGTTATTTGAGACACTTCAAAATCTAAATACCTTATTGATTTTACCTCACATGGTTTGACATTTGTTACATTTCTCTTAATAAAATAATGCTGATGTCTTTGCCCTACATTTATGTGTTCCTGTTTTGTACATTTTGATGTTCTTTGATTCACTGCAATTAGACAATCTAATGATATTATGCATTTTACTTCACATTCTGTGTTTCTGTTGGTGAATTTTATTGATGTGTAATAGATTTGTAATTAGAGTACTGTCTATGCTTTCTATTGTATCTTACATTCTATTTTTTTTAAGAATTTCGTGGGGAAATCTATGCTAACTGCACAAATTTACCCACCAAATTCTGGTCCCGTGGACCAGGGGGTTATGAAAGGTATGTGCTAATGTCTGATCAGGGTAGCTCCATAATATAGTCAGTAGTTGCCAGCTGCAAGGTGGATCGAGTATAATATCTTTGAGTAGGAGGTTCTTCAATGGTTAAGAGAGCTGGGCATGTGCAGTAAAGAACCGAAGAGTCGCAGTTAGGTGCCCGGAGGAAGCAGGTGTGTGGTGACAGCTGTAAGGTAGGTCAAGCTCGCTGCCCCAGACCAAACCTTAGCACATAAATGAGAGAAGATATACAATGGTTTCAAATTATATATATATATATATATATATATATATATATATATATATATATATATATATATAGATCAACATTGTACCCTTTGCTTAAATTGAATATGAAAATGAGTAGTAGAGTAAAGTTACCCTCCAATGAAAGTACCAAGTAAACATCAGGGCCAAAAGTTAATTTCCCAGTACAGTCTTAAATCTTAATGCCATTGCACAAACGGCACTACTCTCTTAAATTTTATTGCTGAGTCAAATCCATGTTGCATTTCTGGCAAAATGGAGGAGTGCAAGAAACAAGTTCAGAGACGCAGTCAGATGCAGGTTTGCTGAATAATTAATTTAGAACAATCTTATCAGTGATACTTCCACTGAATAAAAGGATACAATTTTGGTTAGGTACTTTCAATATGTCGTTTAATATAATGAACCACCTATAAATTATATATTCAATACAAACTTTAGAGAGGATGGCAGACTTTGATAGCCTTGTCTAACTCCTTATTTAATGGGCAAATTCTGCCCAATCCCTTAGAGTAAGGATAGTTATTTTATTAAATTCGTATAAGGAACGAACTGCCGAAATCAGATGCAATGGATATCTCATTTCCCATAGAGTTTCTCTTATACATTGTAAACTGTAAAATAACTTACAATAATTAATAAAAACATAGTAAGTTGGTAATTTGAGCTCTCTGCTTTTCTCAGTTACTTGCGCCAAAGTGAAAATACAATCAGAAAATGATCACCTTTCCTATAACCATGATGCTCCCTAAAACATGTGCCTCCAAAATCAGTGTTAATCAGTTACAACCGGTGCTAACTGCTGATATGGCAAGTACTAACTCCAAGGCGTTGGGTCGATATTTACGTGCTGCGTCCGAGTGGAGGCACTTGGGGTGTAATGGTACTGACATACCAGAAAGGCAGAACCAATGCGGTCTTGAAGATCGAGCTGCTTCACGTCCGGACATGGTTTTTTGTGATTAACGTGACAGAAACCCTGCTGTAGAAAAGCAACGATAGGCCAACTCCATATAAATATTCGTCATTTTTAGTAATTTATATCACGGTCTTCCAGCAATCAGCTCATAAATGGGTCCTCCGATAGTCTGCAGACTTTGATAGAGGATCAAAAAGTCACTACTTATGGAGTCTTTGCCACTGCTAGTTGCGTCTTTCTGCTTTGGGCTAAATGGAAAACTATGGACACCCCGTGGTCTAGCGTTAGCGTCTTTGATTAGTAATCAAAATGTCTTCGGTCCCTAGTCTGAAACCCAACACCACTTAAATTCTCATTAATAAACAGTAATAGCGGCCAAAGGCTTCCGTTATAAGAAGTCACCCTCATTCTGCCAACGGCATTTTCAAAGAGGGCAGAGAAGGAGACAGAGGTTAAGGGCACTTTTGTCCTAGGGGTGGGAAACTGCCCCTAAAGACAGAAGAATAAACAAAGATCAACGGCATAAGAATCCAGAAGGCAATGGAAACAACTGCATTAAAGACACTTAACAAGTATCCAAAGGAGATGTGGACTTTAATAGAGAAAGTGTCATGATGATCTCTCCGTTAGCAGAAGATTGCGGAATAGTCCCCATTCGGATCTCCGGGAGGGGTCTGCCAAGGAGGAGGTAACAATGAGAAGAAAACTTAATAATCAACGAAAGGATAATGTTCTACGAATAGGGACGTGGAATGTCGGAAGCTTCAGTGTTGTAGGGAAGCTAGAAAATCTGAAAAGGGAAATGCAAATTCTCAGTCTAGATTCAGTAGGGCTTCGTGAAGTGAAATGAAAGAAAACATGGATTTCTGGTCAGAGGAGAATAGGATTATATCAACAGCACAGGAAATGGTATAACTGTATTAGAATACGTTATGAAGAGGAAGGTAGGCCAAGGAGTGTGTTACTGAACAGTTCAGTGATAGGATTGTTGTTATCAGAACAGGCAGCAAACCAACACTGACAACGATGGTTAAGGTATATATGATACGTCGCAAGCTGAAGATGGAGAAATAGAGAAAGTATACGAGGTTATTGGAAGGACGGTACAGCACGTAAAGGGAGATGAAAATCTAAAAGTCAGCAGGGGCTAGCGAATACTCTGTTCAGGAATCATAAGAGGAGGAGATGTACTTGCAAAAGGCCAGGAAATACGGGAAGATTTCAATTACATTACACCATGGTTAAACAGAGATTCCGAAATTAGAGATTGGATTGTAAGGCGTACTCAGGAGCAGATATAGACTCGAATCACTTTGCAATAGTGATAAAGAGTAGGCTGAAGTTTACGAGACTAGTCAGGAAGAATCAATGCGCCAGGAAGTGGGATACAGAGGAGAGGATTCAAATGGCTCTGAGCACTATGGGACTTAACTTCTAAGGTCATCAGTCCCCTAGAACTTAGAACTACTTAAACCTAACTAACCTAAGGACGTCACAAACACCCATGCCCCAGGCAGGATTCGAACCTGCGACCGCAGCGGTCGCACGGTTCCAGACTGTAGCGCCTACAACCGCTCGGCCACTCCGGCTGGCGGAGGAGAGGAGAGAGCGGATAGGTGGAAAGAGTATATTGAAGGCCTCTATATTGGGGAAGATTTTTCTGATGTGATAGAAGAAGAAACACGAGCAGATTTATAAGAGAAAGGGGATCCAAATTAGAATCAGAATTTAAATGAGCTATGGATGACTTAAGATCAAATAAGGCATAAGGGATAGATAAAATTCCATCAGAATTTCTGTAATCATTGCGGGAATGGGCAACAACTCGACTATTTGTGTTGGTTTCTAGAATGTACGAGTCTGGGAACATGCCATCTGACTTTCTGAAAAATATCATCTACAAAATTTCGAAAACTACAAGAGATGACATTTGCGAGAATTTTCGCACAACCAGGTTAACAGTTCATGCATCCAAGTTGCTGGAAAGAATAATATACAGAGGAGTGGAAAAGAAAATTGAGGATGTGTTACGTGACGACCGGTTTGGTTTTTATCATAGGAAAAGGCACCAGAGAGGCAATTCTGGTGATGCGGTTGATAGTGGAGGCAAGACTACAAAAGTTAGTATTCGTTCATAGGATTTGTCGACTTGGAATTAGCATTCGATAATGTAAAATGGTGCAAGATGTTCGACATTTGGAGAAAAATAGTAGTAAACTATAGGGAGAGGCGGGTAAAATACAGCATAAACAAGAACCAAGAGGGAATAATGAGAGGACGACAAAGAAGGACGTGCTCGGATTGAAAACTGTGTAATGGATATAGTGTTTCTCCCCTGCATTTCAGTCTGTATATGGATGAAGCAGTGATGGAAATAATAGAAAGGTGCGGGAGTGGAATGAACATTCAAGATGAAAGTATATCGATGATATGATTCGCTAATGGCGTTGCAGTCCAGAATGAAAGTAAAGAAGAATTACATGATATGCTGATTGGATGAACAGCCTGAGGACAGCGAGAAACTTAACATCAGGATTGTTGGTCACGAATTAGGTGAAGTTAAGGAATTCTGCTACCTAGGCAGCAAAATAACCAATGACGGACTGAGAAAGGAGGACATCAAAAGCAGACTTACGCTGGAAGGAAGGGCAATCATGACCAAAAGAAGTCTACTGGTGTCAAACATATGACTTAATCTGAGGACGAAGTTTCAGAAAATGTACATTTGAAGCACAACATTGTATGGTAGTTTGATATGGACTGTAGGAAAATCCGAACAGAAGTGAATCGAAGCATTTGAAATGTGGTGCTATAGACGACTGTTGAAAATTATGTGAACTGATAAGGAAAGGAGTGAGGACTTTTGCACAGAATCGGAGAGGAAAGGAACATGCGAAAAACACCGGCAATAGGGATAGGATAGAAGGACATTATGTCATGTGTTAAGACATCAGGGAATGACTTCCATGGTACTAGCGGAAGTGAGAGATTGAAGTACATCCAGAAAATAATTGAGGACGTAAGTTGCAAGTGCCACTCTAAGATGAAGAGCTAGGCACAGGAGAGGAATTTGTGGCGAGCTATATCAAACCAATTAGAAGATGGCCTATTTGAGCTACTGCCGGCCTTCCTGTCCTGGATGTCTTCCATTAGAGCCCGGGTCAGGTAGCCGCCATACAGCAGACATCACTTTTGAGGGGTGAACTTCTATACGTCCTCCTGCACTCCTATTGGTTAATGCTAAAGCTGCTGTGAGCCGTTTCATCCATGCTGGGCGCACGGCGTGACCCGACGCATTTCGGCGATCCTACTGTGCCGGTACGGGTAACTCAGCGTGTTCGGTCAGAGGGTTAGCTGTCCTCTCTCATAAAAAACTGAGTTAATGGATCAGCGACGAAATGAAACGGGTGTCTTGCGACGTCTGCCACGAGCAGATACAACGAACGAAAACGAACAAAATGAGATTAAAAAAAAAAAAAGAAACTATGGTGCAGTCGCGCAGCTTTTAGTCTGCAGTACGGGCCTACCACCCACTAAACGGTCCACGTCCTTGTGGGATCTCTGCCGTCATCACTCCCACGTCAGCACGAAGCTGCTGATTGATGCACCTCTCCACAGGCCATCTACGACTTAAGTCTTGGAGACTGTATTGGTAGGAGCAGGAAGGAAGTAGTAAGACGCTGGGTCGAAATTCCGTTACACATTTCTCTTAAAATAATTTATTACGCTAATATCCAAATCGCCTGTTTTAATTTCACAGGATGAGTAACTCACCTTATGGCTGTATGGAGCTATTCTTTTTAAACACAGCTGTCCTTAGCCCAATTACCTAGGTGCGTCAATACGGAGGTAAAGTCGCAGCTTTGTGAAATTTTGAAGATAGGAGATGAGACACTGGCGGAAGTAAAGTACTTCATATTACAATTTATGAAGACATTTACTTATGCCATAAGAAAGTATGATGGTGACACACCTCAAACCAAACTGCATCCACAAATTTTACGCACTAACTATAGCTCGGGAAATGATTTCAAAAACTGACATCAGTTTAGTAGAGATTAGGTAAAACTATACAAGTTACAGTTGTGTTAGAAAAAGTAGTTGCGATTTCGCGTAATTCAATTCCAGAAGTAAGACTTTGCAATTACACATAGCTTTAAAACTAGGGTAGACACAATTAAAGTGATACATGATTGATTGACCAGTTCATACAGTATGACAGATGTTTCCATTCAGGTGCAATAACTGTTAAAATATAAAATTAATTTAAGGTCCAATGCTCTGCCTATCAGTTTAGCATGGTAGAGAACTTTGTCTAGCCATGCCAACTGTTACTCTGTAGCATTCTGTAACAACTACATACACCATATGATATAGCATTGTAAGTAACCTTCTTTTCGTATGAAATTACAAGTCTTACTTAATAAATTATATATATATTATTAAATTACTTATGTGAGCCACTACGGACTCGATGCGTAATATTTTCTTTCCTTGATTAAGTCGGTTAACTCAGTACTTTAAGATATCTCAGATAACCTCATTTCCCCTTTATTAAAGCATTAATTTATAAATTTTATTTACAGATATACACTGGAAGACGCAAGTTAACAGATGCGAAACTAGTTGTGTCGGTTTCTAATCGACCTGAATAAATACAGCTACAGTGGACCAATGGAATTTTCATTCAGTTTTATATTTCAATAGTTTTAATACAACAAAATAACTGATGATGGTCGAAGTAGAGAGGATATAAAATATAGACTGGCAACGGCAACGAAAGGGTTTCTAGGCGCTTCAGTCTGGAACCGCGCGACCGCTACGGTCGCAGGTTCGAATCCTGCCGCGGACATGGATGTGTGTGATGTCCTTAGGTTAGTTAGGTTTAAGTAGTTCTAAGTTCTAGGGGACTGATGACCTAAGATGTTAAGTCCCATAGTGCTCAGAGCCATTTGAACCATTTTGAAAGGGTTTCTGAAGAAGAGGTATTTCGTAACATCGAGTAAAGATTTGCTTCAGGAAGTCTTTTCTGAAAGCATTTGTTCGGAGTGTAGCCATGTATGGCTGTAAAACATGGAAGATAAATAGTTTAGACATAAAGCTTTCGAAATTTGCAGCTAAAGAAGAATGTTGAAGATAACATGTGTGGATCACGTGACTAATAAGGAGGTACTGAACAGAATCGGGGAGAAGAGGAATTTGTGCCACAGCTTGACTAGAAGAAGGTATCGGTTGGTACGAAACGTTTTGAGGCCTCAAGGGATCATCAATTTAGGATTGGAGGAAGCGCGGAGGGTAAAAATCGTAGAGTGAGACCAAGGCATTAATACGCTCAACAAATTAAGATGGATGTAGTCGTAGGTCACAATAGTTACTGGGAGATGTAGAAGCTTGCACAAGAAAAAATTGCGTGGAGAGCTCCATCACACCAGTCTCTAGACTGAAGACCACAACAAAAACATTTTTAAGACGTGCATGTAAAGAGTTTCAACACGTGTATGCAAACATCTGTTATAGTGTAATAATTGGTCAATTAGTCACTTAGAATTTTCAGTTACCATACAGATTATTAAAACGAGTGAAAGACGTTATAGCAAATTTCACCGCAGTGGACAAATTTTAAAATTATAAATTAAGTATACAAATAGCAAATACAGTAAATCTCAGTAACACAGCCTTTTAAAACAGTATCTACCTATAGGAGCTGATAGATCTTCTTAGAAACAGAGGTAGTTCCAAGAAAACAATAGTAATAGCTTAGAATGAAATTCCTATTTTCTGTAACTAACACCGAGTAAGGGTAAAAATCGTAGAGTAATATTGCCTGCTTTAGAGCACTACGATTTAAAACCTAAGTTACTTAAGAGCCTAGCTCTAATTAACGACACACGGGTACAAACCCCACTCTCCAACGGCTGCATCGTGGAATTTTTACAAAACATGAGCCATCAAAGTAGGGTTTACAATGTGTTAACGAAGAAGAAAATTTGGGTATAAACACCTGAAAAAGATTTATTGTCACATGCAACCGAGATAAAACGTAGAGAATGGCACTTATATGACGAAGCAAAGTGGGTATAAAAAACCGACTGGCACGGGCGGCGAGGGCTTTCTCGTCTAACAGACATTTTTGTATGTTTGTCATCGGGCGTCTGATTGGTTGATGTGGCCCTCCACTAATTCCTCTCGTGTGCCATTCTTTTCATCTCAGAGTAGCAATTACAAAAATGGCTCTGAGCACTACAGGACTTAACTTCTGAGGTCATCAGTCCCCAAGAACTTAGAACTACTGGAACCTAACTAACCTAAGGACATCACACACATCCATGCCCGCGGCAGGATTCGAACCTGCGACCGTAGCGGTCGCGCTGTTCCAGACTGTAGCGCCTAGAACCGCTCGGCTACTCCGGCAGGCCTAGCAATTACAACCTACGTCCTCAGTTACGTAGGTTGGAACTTAAATAATGGCAGCACTGCTGTTGAGATACAGGGTGGCCCAGGGAAACGGGAAATTTCGAAATAACGTCATTTCCATGAATAAATTCATGAAACTAATAATTTATTAAGGAAAGTGAATGTATTCAGTATGTCATTATTCAGTATGTCTTTACAATCAAAATGTCCAAAAGTGTCTCTTTACTTTTTAAAGATGACATCGGAAAGATGTGCTCCCCTTCGGCGTTCACACTATAACAGCCTGTTATGAAAACTCTGGAATGTGCGGTGCAGCAAATCTTGGGGAATGGCAGTGATTTCGTTTTCAGTGTTCTCCTTCAGTTCATGGATAGTTGCAGGACGTGTACGGTACACCTTGCCTTTAAGATTTCCCCACAGGAATAAGTCGCACACACTAAAATCAGGGGATCTCGCAGGCCATGCAATGTCACCGTTACGTGAAATAATGCGTCTTCCAGACAACTGACGAACTGCTGCCATCGATTGTCGTGCAGTGTGTGACGTGGTTCCGTCCTGCTGAAACCACATGTTTTTGACGTTAAGATTAAGCTCGAACAGTCTCGGTATAAAGAATGTTTGAAGCATTTCAACATATAGAGCGGATGTTACTGTCACTGCACTACCATCCTCACGTTCAAAAAAATAAAAGCCGATAACACCATGACATGATACAGCACAAAATATTGTGACCTTGGCGCTATGTAGTGGTCGATGGTGAAACTCCCAAGGATTGTCCTGTGCCCAATAACGAAAATTCTGTTTGTTCACGAATCAGTTCAGGTGGAAATGGGCTTCGTCTGATATCCATAATTTACCAAGGAAATTCGCGTCCTCGTTGATTTTAGCCAATATCTGGCTACTAAACTCCATACGTGACACTGGGTCTCGTACATGTAAGTGTTGCACAATCTGCAACTTATAGGGATGGAAATCTAATTCGTGCAGTATACTTTGTAAGCTTCGTCGCTTAATCCCTAGCGACGATGCATGCTGTCGAACGGAGCGGCGAGGACTTCTCTCGATTGCAGCTCTAGCAGCTACAATGTTCTCTGGGGTACGTACCGTTGGAATGCCACCTGGAGGTTCCTTTTTCAAGGCAGATCCTGTTTCTTCAAACTTACGGATCCGCGTTGTAATCGCATGCGCAGGTGGGACAAGTCCATGACGTCCAAGCTGGTAGTGCTGTCGAAATGTTCTCTGTGCGCCAGTCGCACTATCACCATTTTTGTAAAACGCTCTCACAGCTACTGCACGTTCCGCACCAGTCCAATTCTCCATGATTACTAAATGGCAATGCGTTCACATCCATTGTGCAAAGTTTCGGACATCTGCCGGCGCTACAGTGCTGCCAACTGTAACGTTCAAAATATCCCGTTCCCCTGCGCCACCCTGTATTATGCAATGGAATGTACTATTGTCGCTTATAGCACATGTTGTTGACATACCTACCATACCTCCGAGCAAATGGACTCGCCCGTCACACGTCACCGGCGTGCGCACAGTCGAGGGAAACACAGTCACTTGTGAGCGGGCGGTAAACTTAACGGTGACATTGTCTTTTCGAAACAGGATAAAGGAGTTGATCGAGATTTGATGTGATAGAGATCACAGAGCACGACAGTGTCATCAAGGTCTTCAAGAGGCCTGCGGGGAATCGGCGTTGCCGTACAGAACAGTGGTACGTTGGGTAAAAGCCTTCAACGAAGGTCGGCAAACTGTGGCAGACATACATCGGGGAGGTCATCCTAGCGTCTCTGAAGATGAAATGCATGCTGTTGCCTTGTTACTGGACAGTGATAGACGCCCTATGATTCGTGAGCTCGCCCACGAAACCGGATTAGAGCATATGACTTTGTTTCGTGTCCTTAAAGAACACCTGGGCATGCGAAAAATTGCATCACGATGGGTTCCGCATGACATGACGGAAATGCAGAAATTGATGCGTTAAGACGCTGCTCAGACGCGCTATGAGCGAGAAGGAGAGGCTTTCTTACGCCCTATCGTAACACTGGACTAGACGTGGGCTACATCGTACGAGCCAAAACAAACGCCAATCCAACGAATGGCGTCGTTATGGGTCGCCGCGAAAGTCGAAAGTGCGTCAGTGACCCAAATGGTGAAAGTTATGATGATCCTCGTGTACGACTGTGATGGTATTAGCCTAACGCATTATGTTCCTCCACGGCAGACAGTCAGTACACAGCATTACTCTTCGTTTTTGTAGCATCACCTGCGACCAGTTTTGCGAAAAATCAACGACACTTTCTGATCAACCGACCCATCATTATGTACGAAAGTGTGGATACAGTGCAAGCTGTGGCTGCTATTTTCGGTCGATGGGACTGGGAAGTACGGTACCATTCATCATATTCCCCGGACTTAAATCCTTGTGACTTTGATTTGATTCCGAAGATGGAGGATCCACTTCGTGGCATTCGCTTCAGAACTATTCCAGAGATTCGACAGGCAGTAGACCGCTCCATTCGCACCATCAACGGAACAGACTCTGCTATCGGTATACTATGCCGTCCACATCGCTGGCAATGGCTTCTACACGACGCTGGTGACTACTTTGAAAGATAGTAACAGGTGCAAACGTGTAACTCTTTTGTATCGGTTGTGAATAAATAGTTGCCACTACTTAAGCTCCAACCCGTCGTATTTGCTGCATGCACGCGAATTACAATCTCTGTCTTTTTCTACAGTTTTTACTTCCTGCAGCTCCCTCTAGTACCATGGAAATTATTTCCTGATGTATTACCAGATTTCCAGTCATCCTGTCCCTTCTCCTTGTCAGTGTTTTCCCTAAGTTCCTTTTCTCGGCAATTCTGCGGAGAACTAAATCATTCCTTACCTTATCAGTCCATCTAGCTCTCCACATTCGTCTGTAGTACCACATCTCAAAGGCTTCGATTGTATTCTCTTCCGGTTTTCCCACAGACTATGTCTCACTGTCATACCATGCTGTACTCCAAATGTACATTCTCAGAAATTTCTTCCTCAAATTAAGAACTATGATACTACCACACTTCTCTTAGCCAGGATTGCCGTTTTTGTCAGTGTTGGTCTGCTATGTCCGCCTTTCTCCGTCCGTCATCGGTTTTTTGTTGCTTAGGTAGCAGAACTCCTTAACTTAACGACTTCATGATCATCAATCACGATGTTAAGCGTATCACTGTTCTCGTTTATGCTACTTATTATCACTTTCGTCTTTCTTCGATTGACTTTCAGTCCATATTCCGTACGCACTAGACTGTTCATTCCATTCAACACATCTGCAGTTCTTCTTCACTTCCACTGGGGATAGAAATGTCATCAAGCGAATCGTATCATTGATATCTATTCACCCCGAATTTTAATCCTCCTCTTCAACCTAACTTTTATTTCCCTCATATTTTTTCGATATGTAGACTGAATAATAGGGGTGAAAGACGACGACATCTTTGCCTTGCAAAGTATTTAACCGGAGCTCTTCGTTCTTGGTCTTCAAGTCTTATTGTTCCCTCTTGGTTCTTGCACGTACTGAACATTACCTGTCTTTCCCTATAGCGTACTCCTACTTTTCGCAGAATTTCGAACTTCTCGCACCGGTTTACAGTAGCAAACGCTTTTCCTAGGCCTTTTGATTTTTTCTTCAGCACGCTTCCTTTATCAACCACAAAGTCATAATTGCCTCTCTGATGCCTTTACGTTTCCTTAAGCCGAACTGATGGTCCTCTGGCAGATCGTCGTCTTTCTTTTTCATTCTTCAGTGTATAATTCTTGTCAGCAGCTTGGTTGTAAGAGCTGTTAAGATGACTGTGCGATAATACTCGCACTTGTCAGCCCGTCCTATCTATGTAATTGTGAAGATGATTCTTTTCCGAAAATCTGGTGGTAAATTGCCATTCTCGTACATTCTACACAGCAACGTAAACAGTAGCTCTGTTGCCACTTCCCCTTCTGCCTAATTTCATTCTAATTCTTTTTAGAGATATATATTTCTCTTCGACTCAGCTACC
This sequence comes from Schistocerca piceifrons, assembly GCF_021461385.2. NCBI lineage: Eukaryota > Metazoa > Arthropoda > Insecta > Orthoptera > Acrididae > Schistocerca > Schistocerca piceifrons. Next base: position 631,563,079 of record NC_060140.1, read on the forward strand.
TACCGAACTATTCATTATGGCAGTATCCATACCCTCTGAGAACTTCAAACGTGTGTCTTCATGCCTTAGTATTTCCGTATTCCACTTTCCTGCACACTGATTCATGCTGACTAGCGCTGATACTTCGTGACTAGCCTCTTAAACTTCTGCCTACTCCTCATCAATACCGAAGTGTGATCTGAGTCTACATCTGCCCCTAGGTATGGCTTACAATCCAATATCTGATTCCATGAGGTAATGCAATTGAAATGTTCCTGTATCTATCTCCTGATCTTTTTCAGGTCTACCTTCTCCCCTCGTTATTCTTGAATAGAGTATTCGCCACTACTAATTGATATTTATGGTAGAACCCTAGTAGTCTTTCCCCTCTCTCGTTCTTGCTACGAAGCCCTTATTATCCCGAAACTTTTTTTCTACTCCCTCTCCCACAAACGCATCCCAGTCCCGCATGACTATTAGACTTTTATCTCCGTTTACGCACTAAATTACACGTTCAACATCCTCATATATTTTGGTCATCCTCTGACTGCGACTTTGGCATGTAAGCCTAAACTATTGTTATTAGTGTTGGTGTGCTGTTGATTCTGCTGAGAACAACCATATCACTGAACTACGCACAGTAACTTACTGTCTGTCCTAGCTTCGGGTTCATAACATATCCCACTCCCGTTATGCCATATTCTGCTGATGTTGATATTACCCTAAACTCATCTGACCAGGAATCCTTGTCTTCTTTCAATTTCGCTTCACTGACCCCAGATATTCAGGCTTATCATTTCCGGTTTCTATTAGAAGTCTGCTGGTAACCAAATATATTATCTAATTTGAGGAAGAAATGTTTGTAAATGTGCGCTTAGAACACGGCGTTTTATGGTAGTGAATCACGGGTACTGGGAAATCGAAGCAGAATAAAATCGAGGCGTTTGACATGAGATGCCAAAGAAGAATATTGAAAATCAAGTGGACTGAGAAGATAAGAATTAGGAGGTTCTCTGCAGAATCGGTTAAGAAAAGAAGTTATGGAACAGACTGACATGAAGAAGAGACCGGATGATTGTCTATGTGTTAAGACATCAGGGAGTATCCTTCGTGGTACCAGACGGAGATCTAGAGCGTAAAAGCTGTTGGGGAGGACAGAGGTAGGAATACATCCAGCAAATAACTGAATACGTTTGGTTCAAGTGGTAGGTGAGATGAAGGCGTTGGGACATAATTCTTGACGGGCCCCATCAAATGAATCAAAAAACCTACAACTAAAAAATAAGAATTAAAGAAGTTAGTCGATACCTGTCATCCACTTACTGATCCATTACTACCCCGCCAAGCGCCATGTATCACTGGCTTCCTGACACAAATAATTCTGTTCCACCAACCACCAGCCGGCTGCGGTGGCCGACCGGTTCTAGGCGCTTCAATCCAGAACCGTGTGACTGCTACGGTCGCAGGTTTGAATCCAGCCTCGGGCATGGATGTGTATGATGTCTTTAGGTTAATTAGCTTTAAGTAGTTCTAAGTTCTAGGGGATTGATGACCTCAGATGTTAAGTCCCATAGTGCTCAGAGACATTTTTTTTAACCAACCACCATTGTGGCCATCTGACCAAACATATCATCAGATGCAGGACTGAGGTCTGCGGCTGGATCCAAGACCACGTCTCCAGTCGTAACGTACAACACGAAACTGCAGGGAATACTGTGTCCTATTTTTTTCTCTTTTCCTAAGAGTATCATGTCGAGACAGTGTATCTTCTACAAGGTTTGTAATTCTGTTTTCATTTTGAAGTGTGGTAAGTAAACTCAGACAGTGTTCTAATGATTTGTAAATGTGGATGCTAGTTTTCTCTTGGTTAGTTTGGGAAATACATCTCATCACGAGCAAGGGGTGTAGCTCATTTCTAAGGAACGTATAAAGTTATAACGATATGTAGCGTTTCAGGAGGTGATGCTGATTTTTGTCCACAACTATTAAGACAGTATTACGTTTCTGTTTTGTGTTATTGGTCGAGGGGTAATCAAGTCGTTGTCGATAACACAGGGGGCTACCTAGGGGAAACGTGAAAATATTAGCAGCCCGGTTAGCTGAGAAGTGAGAAGACAATTGAAATATATCTAAGGAAATAGCGGCTATGTTTACAGACCCACAAGATACAGCGCAGAGGACAGATAAGGGCAATTTCATTGCTCCAGAACATTCGGAGAAGAGGCAGAAAGAAATTGAGGAGTAGTTAGTTAGAACCAACCTCAACATGTCTCTTCGGTGACAAAATATATGCCGCTTTCGAAGAGGGTTTAAAGAAGGGAAATGGGTAGGGAAGTGAATGTGTACTGCACTGAAGTAAATGAGAGTGTGAGTAGCAACAAGGGGGTCATGATTTAGTCACAGTAGCATCTAGGCCAATGAGTGATAACGCTTGTTGTTTAGAGTCCGTGGAGACCGGGTCACATTAACAGTGAAGTACATGTGCGAATGATTTTTGCTTCATGTAGAGAGGAACTGCATATGGCATATTTTTCCAGGTACGGAGGGGGATGCAATGCTAACTGTGGTGCATATGTTTTTAGTAATGAAGTGGTACAGCTGCATTTATTTCCGAAGGATTCAGATTAATTGCCACCTGCCGTGCCACCGTTTCCTAAGATGGAAGGGAGTAGGAGAAGTGGAAAACTGCTTGTGGGACTAGTGATCAGGCAGACATAGTTAAATTATCCAGGAGTGTGAGACTGAGGATCATGAGCTTCACAAAAGTTAATACACTTGCAGTGTAACACGCAATGGAGTTGACAGGGAGAGTCACGCAACAATCAAACTTCGTTAGCGCACGTCGGAATTTCGGGAAACGTACTTCTAGGTGTTGGAAACTGTGGCCAGGTTCTTCTGTCGTGAAGGAGGAACCAATTGAACTACGGTAGAAATCACGAAGTCTGTGTTTGTAAGGAAACATGACATTTCAAGAAGACTTAAGTCTGTGACTAGCATTACAGTGAGTCGTAACTACCGTCTGTGTCACGTCTGCTGTGCAGCGAGCTACGTTAATTTAAGTATTAACTATATTTTTCTTACTTGTCACTTCTTCTTCCGTGTGTTTTTGCTTTTAGGAAGCTTTAACTGTCGAGTGCTAATAATAGTGTTCCGTAGATTTCGTGTTTGTTTTGAATACAGTCAGAGAGAGTCACTTTAGTCAGCCATAGTGCCAGTAGTGCTAGTGTTTGTATTGAATACAGTCCAGAGACAGGTTGTGCTATTTTCATTGTTTTCTATTAGAAGTGTCTAGTAACCACAGTTTAGTTAACTATCAGCCGTGTTTAGTGAATTAGCAGTCTAGTTAAAAGTTGATTATCTCTCTACAGTAAATTGATTTCTTAGGATGGATAGGATGTGCGACTGCTGTGTACGGACGCAGGAGGAGCTGGCCAATGTTCGCGAACAGCTGAACGTGTTGATGGCCGCGGTCAGCCGTCTTCAGGCTGCTGCCTCGGGGTGTAGCGACAGTGGGGAGTCTGGTGCGTCTCATGGTACACCCCAGGTGTTACATGCTTCACCCACTGTCCCTGCTGTCGAGATATGTTCGTGGGTACCGGGCGCGGTTGGGCCACCTTCTCCCCAAGGGGAGTGGCGGGTTCAGCGGCGTTCGCGGTGCACGAGGCGGAGGGTCAATGTGGAGGCTGGCCGTGTGGCATCGCCCGCTCTGCCTGTGAGTGGACATGTGGCCGCCCCTTCAGCAAGGTCCGAGCAGGCACACGGGGGGAGAGGTTTATTAGTTATTGGGAGCTACAATGTTAGGCGGGTGATGGAGCCCTTTGGGAAATAGCGGAAAGGTCGGGGAAGAAGGCCAGTGTTCACTCCGTCTGCTTGTCGGGGGGTCTCATCCGAGATGTGGAGGAGGCCCTGCCGGCGGCGATAGAGAGCACTGGGTGCACCCGACTGCAAATTGTTGCTCATGTCGGCACCAATGACTCCTGTCGTCTGGGTTCAGAGGTCATCCTCAGTTCGTACAGGCGGTTGGCGGAGTTGGTGAAGGCGGAATGCCTCTCTCGCGGGCTGGAATCTGAGCTAACTATTTGTAGTATCGTTCCCAGAACCGATCGCGGTCCTCTGGTTTGAAGCCGAGTGGAAGGCTTAAACCAGAGGCTCAGACGATTCTGCGGAGATCTGGGGTGCAAATTTCTCGACCTCCGCTATCCGGTGGAGAAATGTAGGGTCCCCCTGAATAGGTCAGGCGTGCACTACACGCAGGAAGCGGCTACAAGGGTAGCGGAGTACGTGTGGAGTGCACATGTGGGTTTTTTAGGTTAGAGAATTCCCTCCCTAGGCCCGACATCAAGTCTCCTGAGACGAAGCAAGGTAGGATTAGGCAAAATGCAACAGGGAATAACAATATTAATCTGCTAATAGTAAACTGCAGGAGCGTCTATTGAAAGGTCATAGAACTGCTCTCATTAATAAACGGTCACAATGCCCACATAGTACTAGGGACAGAAAGTTGGCTGAAAAGAGATGTAAACAGTATTCTAATGAAATTCTAAACTCAGATTGGAATGTATACCGCAGAGACAGGCTAGACAGTGAAGGGGGAGGCGTGTTTAAAGCGATAAGAAGTGCAATAGTGTCGAAGGAAATTGACGGAGATACGAAATGTGAAATAATTTGGGTTAAGGTCATGGTTAAAGCAGGCTTAGACATGGTAATTGGATGTCTCTATAGGCCCCCTGGCTCAGCAGGTGTTGTGGCTGAGCACCTGAAGGATAATTTGGAAAATATTTCGAGTAGATTTCCCCACTATATTATAGTTCTGGGTGGAGATTTTAATTTGCCGGATACAGACTGGGAGACTCAAACGTTCATTACGGGGGGCAGGGAAAAAGAATCCAGTGAAATTTTTTTTAAGTGCATTATCTGAAAACTACCCTGAGCAGTTAAACAAAGAACCGACTCGTGGCGATAACATATTAGACCGTCTGGTGATAAACAGACCCGAACTATTTGAAACAGTTAACGCAGAACAGGGAATCAGCGATCATAAAGCGGTTACTGCATCGATGATTTCAGCCGTAAATAGAAATATTGAAAAAGGTAGGAAGATTTTTCTGTTTAGCAAAAGTGTCAAAAATCAGATTTCAGAGTACCTGATGGCTCAATACAAAAGTTTTGTCTCAAGTACAGTTAGTGTTGAGGATTAGTGGACAAAGTTCAAAACCATCGTACAATATGTGTTAGATCAGTATGTGCCAAACAAGATCGTAAGAGATGGAAAAGAGCCACCGTGTTACAACAACCGAGTTAGAAAACTGCTGCAGAAGCAAAGGGGACTTCACAGCTATCATAAACATAGCCAAAGCCTTGCAGACAAACAAAAATTACGTGAAGCGAAATGTAGTGTGAGGAGGGCTATGCGAGAGGCGTTCAATGAATTCGAAAGTAAAGTTCTATGTACTGACTTGGCAAAAAACCCTAAGAAATTTTGGTCTTATGTCAAAGCGTTGGTGGATCAAAACAAAATGTCCAGTCACTCTGTGACCAAAATGGTACTGAAACAGAGGATGACAGACTGAAGGCCGAAATACTAAATGTCTTTTTTCCAAAGCTGTTTCACAGAGGAAGACTGCACTGTAGTTCCTTCTCTAGATTGTCGCACAGATGACAAAATGGTAGATATTGAAATAGACGACAGAGTGGTAGAGAATCAATTACAATCGCTCAAAAGAGGAAAGGCCGCTGGACCTGATTGGATACCGGTTCGATTTTACACAGAGTACGCAAAGGAACTTGCCCCCTTCTTGCAGCGGTGTACCTTAGGTCCCTAGAAGAGCGTAGCGTTCCAAAGGATTGGAAAAAAAAGCACAGGTCATCCCAGTATTCAAGAAGGGACGTCGAACAGATGTGCAGAACTATAGACCTATATCTCTAACGTCTATCAGTTGTAGAATTTTGGAACATGTATTATGTTCGAGTATAATGACTTTTCTAGAGATTAGAAATCTACTCTGTACGAATCTGCATGGGTTTCGAAAAAGACGATCGTGTGAAACCCAGCTCGCGCTATTCGTCCACGAGACTCAGAGGGCCATAGACACGGGTTCCCAGGTAGATGCCGTGTTTGTTGACTTCCGCAAGACGTTCGATACAGTTCCCCACAGTCGTTTAATGAACTAAGTAAGAGCATATGAACTATCATACCCATTGTGTGATTGGATTGACGAGTTCCTAGATAACAGAACGCAGCATGTCATTCTCAATGGAGAGAAGTCTTCCGAAGTAAGAGTTATTTCAGGTGTGCCGCAGGGGAGTGTCGTAGGACCGTTGCTATTCACATTATACATAAATGACCTTGTGGATGACATCGGAAGTTCACTGAGGCTTTTTGCGGATCATGCTGTGGTATATCGAGAGGTCGTAACAATGGAAAATTGTACTGAAATGCAGGAGGATCTGCAGCGAATTGACGCATGGTGCTGGGAATGGCAATTGAATCTCAATGTAGACAAGTGTAATGTGCTGCGAATACATAGAAAGAAAGATCCCTTATCATTTAGCTACAATATAGCAGGTCAGCAACTGGAAGCAGTTAATTCCATAAATTATCTGGTAGTACGCATTAGGAGTGATTTAAAATGGAATGATCATATAAAGTTGATCGTCGGTAGAGCAGATGCCAGACTGAGATTCATTGGAAGAATCCTAAGGAAATGCAATCCGAAAACAAAGGAAGTAGGTTACAGTACGCTTGTTCGCCCACTGCTTGAATACTGCTCAGCAGTGTGGGATCGGTGCCGGATAGGGTTGATACAGGAGATCCAACGGAGAGCAGCGCGCTTCGTTACAGAATCATTTAGTAATCGCGAAAGCGTTACGAAGATGATAGATAAACTCCAGTGGAAGACTCTGCAGGAGAGGCGCTCAGTAGCTCCGTATGGGCTTTTGTTGAAGTTTAGAGAACATACCTTCACCTAGGAGTCAAGCAGTATATTGCTCCCTCCTACGTATATCTCGCGAAGAGACCATGAGGATAAAATCAGAGAGATTAGAGCCCACACAGAGGTATACCGAGAATCCTTCTTTCCACGAACAATACGATACTGGAATAGAAGGGAGAACCGATAGTGGTACTTAAGGTACCCTCTGCCACACACCGTCAGGTGGCTTGTGGAGTATGGATGTAGATGTAGAAAACAAGTGGAACTACCAGTGAACATATCGGCTACGGTAGTACCGTATGCAGTTTGTGTGTGAGCATACTCTTAGGGGTGTGGACTCTGGGGACATATAAGCGAAATTTCAATCGTATAGACAAAGTTACAAATGGTCTGCCACCAGATGGAACAAAACATCTGCTGAACGTATGAGATCAATTGAATGTGACCAAATGCTGTGGAAAGACGATTTGTTAAGGAAATTAGTTAAGAGGAAAAGAGTTTTCCAGTACAATTTTTTTTAATTTATTAAATGGCGGATCAAACGACTAATATGTTTACAGGTGGGAAATGAGGATATTAGATACTTGAGATGAAATGGATTAGTTGTGGATAATAAGGGGTATATAAGTGAAAGTTTGATATAGACGCTACGTGATAACCGTAAGGAATTTATTGAGTAAATCTATTTATTGTTAAGTAGTTATTACAGAGTGAGTTGTTGAGAGTAAAGGCTGTGGGAATATTACTTTGGTAGTTTGTAAGAGGTAATTCAGTAGTCATGTATAACAGGACAAAAGCCGATCATGTGAGTGCTACTTAGGTTGAGAACGCAGCCAATGAAACTTGCGATTTAAGTAGGCTAATGTAACGAAAAATCTGAACATTCCACAAACAATTATCAATATGTAGTATGTAAGTTGAATCTCTCCGGAATTAGCATGAGCTGATATCTGATGGCAGAATGTACCAAAGATGGCTTACGTGTGTTGCGTCACCACTATATTCTGGCAAGGCTGAATAAACATCGCTCCTGCAGCAAATGGAAGAGGCCCTGGAAGCAGGTCAGACAGGTGTCAGCCAGACGCTGAGATGTCAGTTGGCTCGATTACTACTTGCTGCAACTTAGCAGAGGCACCAGAGGCACTGTTGCAGCAGAAAGCTAGAGCCACTGTGGCCTGGGTGACTTAGTCGGTCCCTGTGACAGCCAATAATTTTTGTGGATTATGTGGTCTAAACTAATGCTGTACCATAACAAACACAGCCAACGCAGTATGAATACTCGTCATGTTTAGTCAAAGGGAACACGCTCTCTCAGCCAACAGTCCTTTGGGGGAACCTACGGCGGTTTACGTGTATATGAGTCTACATGTATCAACAAGTCACCATTTCCAAGCCTTACCGTTCCTAGCTCTGGCCCTGAAGCTTGCACCAAGTCCAGTCATGTAGAGTTACTGCTCTGCACTAGGTAGACCACTTGGAGCCTTCTTCAGCCTCTCCCGGCTCCTTACCGTGGGGAAGAGGCAGGATGGCCACTCAGCCACCATCAATGGTGTAGGCTAATTCATTGCTACATGATTCTGCTCGTGTGAGCATAGACTAATGCTGTTGTGGTTCGTCGTCCACGCTGGGACCACAGCGTGATTCGTCGCGGTTCAGCGCTCTTCATCCTGTGCAACCACATAGCCTTTGTATTGCACTTAAACAGTTTGTCCTCCGCTGCTCCTATCAGTGTCCTTGTAGACTAATCTGGTGGCGACTGCAACCTTTTAAGGGCCACTTACAATTTTCTTCCTGGGGACATTCAGTTGTCTGAGCATAATCACGGCTCTTGACGTTTACTGAGTAATGAATGCACGGACCAGCACTGATGCGTTTTCATGTTGGTACGTAGGACGACTGCAAGGCATCCATACACCACTCCACTGCTACACTGCCCAGGTTGCTGAACTACTGGCTTCACAGATTCACGAGCCAAAATGGTGGCCATCCACTCCCGATCACTAAGACACTGAGTATCTGCAAAACTGCAATTTTGAATCTGCTGCCTATCAGCAAGACGCTCCAGAGCTTTAGTCAAAATATAAGACTTCATTTTGAATCATAGGCAGGGATACAAACAGTAAGTATACATGGAAATTACAGTTTGATACAGAATTGAATATTTCATAAAAAAAAAAACAGTTTTATTCTTCCAGGAAGTTTCAAACTAGCGCTCACTCCGCTGCAGAGTGAGAAATTCGTTCCGGATAAACTATCCACCCCTTCTCCCCTCCCCCCTCACCCAATGCGGTTGTGGCTTAGCCATGACGTCACAATATATTTTCTTCTTCCAAGGTCCTTGCCCCGTAAATCGAATTTCTGCGAATATGAAACACAAGAGACGAGTAAATGGCAGAAGTAAAGCTGTGAGAGCGGGTCATTTCTTGTACTTCGACGGCTCAGTCGATACAGCGCTTGAATGCGACAGGCTATGGATCCCCGTTCAAGTCCTTGACCGGGACACAGTTTTCACCTGACAGGAAATTTCAAATCAGCGCGTGCTCCGCTGCAGAGTGGAAATTCATTCAGGAAGTCCGAAGACTGATTTGATGGATCCTTCCACGCTTCTCGATTCTGTCCCAACAATTTCCAACCGCAGTTCCTCTGTCCATTATCAAAGCGACAGTTCTCTCTGCTTCAGGTTATGTCTGTCAACTGATCCCTTGGTTTGATCTAGTTGTGACATCAATTTTTTTCTCCCATTCGATTCAGTACCACTTCATTATTAAATTTACCTACCCATTTAATATTGAGCAGTCTTCCATTACTTATTTTATCTTCAAGTCTTATGTGATTATCATCCACTTTTCTCTTCCGTACAATGTTACTTTTCAGAGAAATGCCTAAACAATCTCATCAGTTTGAAGTGAAAGTAAACTATCTAGTTTATTCTACAATTCTTAAGGCAGGTCTCATCTTCTGACTCAGTATTTCTGTTTTAGCAATAAATTACAGAAAAAGATCGGCAACAATAGGCTCAACAGGCGGCTTGTATGACAGGCTTAAATTTTTCGTGTATCTGACTGCGCTTTACCGACGTCTACTCTACGACCGCGGCTTAGAAGCAAATAATTTATGCGAGTGGTGCCCCGCGACAAATTCTCTTAAGGCGGAGGGGACGCGGATCGCTTTCAGATGTTCTCGGGGCTGCTTGACGTCTCAAGGGCTCCTTAGCTGGAACTACCAAGGCTGCTGTCGAGTGGAAGCCCACATCGCTCTATGACAGTAAGGCGGCCGATGCACTGGCATTCTGTGTAGGCAAGCAGGGGAACAGAGCTCTGAACCTATCCTTAACCGCCTGATGACGAGATCACCTTACTGGCAATGTACTGAGATGCAGAATGGTTCAAATCCATTTCTAGCAAAAGTTACATTTTTTGCAGCTTCTCCGAGTCAAATGAGCCCAGTGTCTAAACAAATCAGGGAGCTTGAGCATAGCGTTGCTAGTAATACATTTTATTTCCTGATTGGGGTTCAATTAAGTGATAGATTTTAATGTCTTATGAAGGAATGAGCACTAGGGACGGCCTTAAAAAGTTTTCGGAAATTTCTATCCTTTTTGTTGCTGAGAGACTGAATTTTACAAAGATTGTGTAAGTATTTTGACTTCTGCAAATGTGTACTCTGAAACGGAAGCAGGTTTTCTTCCTCGGAACATGTGATATTCAACTGAATCGAGTTTCATTCATGTTTGAAATATTTTACATGTCTCGAATAAGGAATTTATGTGAGTTTCCAACAACTTCTGTTTCACAATTTATATAACTTGCAACGCGTTTATCACTGTGCTACTACTTAATTTGATTTCACTCCCTCCTTTTTGGTGTGTAGTAGAGTAATAATGTTACAGATAGACAGTACTGGCAAGATTTTTGAGATTGTAATATTTTTAAATTTCAGTATAATATTTGTTCATAGGCACAGGACCATGTTGTAACTTGTTACATGTTTCCATATTTCTTAAAAATCTAACTTTTATGGATCATTCTTTTTTAATTTCAGAGGAAGACAATAGCATATATTGCATGTTATCGTTTAAAATGGAACACTTTCCCCAACTGTTGCAATATGGTAGATTTAGGTCTGATGTGAAATAGAACGCTGTGTCACATTCACTTTGCTGTTAATGACATTCAAAGAGAAGGGAGATAAAAATCATACATATGCAATAATGAAAGGACCCAAGTTGTAGTAGCAAAAGCGGAAAATCGAGAAATACAGAACGGCATTAGAAGGCTGAATGAAAGATTTTCAGGTTATTGGCTCAATGAACTTCCATGTGCATTACCACACACTTCCATGTGCATAACAATGAGTACCGCACGGTCCAGTGTGTGTCTGTATCACGGCGCTCCCTGCAGCTTCGACAGTAAGACTCTATGTGGCGCACACCAGAACCATAGAAGTCTTTCGCACTTTAGACCTCTCTCAGGTGTACTTCCTGAGTGAATCAGTCCACGACATAGCACCTATTTGATTCTTGTCAGTTTCCCTTTAGGATCCAACTTCGACGAGCCCTTTCAAGAAGAGGTCAGACGAGAATTTCTGATCCATCTAATCCCTGTCTAAAATACTCCCGTTTTATTTTTCTCTTAAAATAACATAACAAATCGTACGTTCGAGGATATCTTCCACCGTCTTCGTAACTTCAGATGATGGCACGATGACGTAAGTCAACCAATCATGAGCCGAAATTAAGGCCATTACAGCGGCAATTACTATAACCAGTAGTTCCAGGGCGAAGAAGACGGAGACAATCTCCGAAAGCTCGAATGTTTATTCCGGTCTGACATGGAAAGAATACCATGACCATCTGCTTATTGTTCTTAGGAAATTCGTTATTGCAAAACACACAGATGACATATTCTCTGCCGGCTGGAGTGGCCGTGCGGTTCTAGGCGCTACAGTCTGGAACCGAGCGACCGCTACGGTCGCAGGTTCGAATCCTGCCTCGGGCATGGATGTGTGTTAGTTAGGTTTAATTAGTTCTACGTTCTAGGCAACTGATGACCTCAGGCGTTAAGTCGCATAGTTCTCAGGGCCATTTGAACCATTTGAACATATTCTCTCCCTTGCGAAGATGATAAAGTGATCCCGAGATATTTGAATGACTAAGGATTTGTTGGGATAAGCCAAATAAAACCCAACTGCAATTTAAAACCAAGCTAAATTTTCTTCGAAGCGCAGTAGCTTGGTATAACCGCTCATTACCAAAAAAGACTTCCTAAAATACTCTTGCGCCTGGCACCAGAGCGGAGAGGCAAGCCGAGTCAAATAATAACTGAGTACGGTACCTGTGGCACCGTCAATATTGCCGGCTACGCCACGGTCGGGAAGTCCACATAGCTGCGTAAACGGTGCGTGACTGTACACAGTGCCTCACGGAATTCAAGATTTATTTGTATAGCATCAATTTGGGAGCTGCTATTTACTTCCTTTGTGTTTTTGTTACGAGCTAAAGTCAAACGCCGGCATACCAGTCGGGAACGAAAGATAAGAGACGACTGTGAGAAGAGATCAGCCCATCACTCGCTGAGCAGACCTCCCTCCAGGACGACAACGCCACAGCAGCGGCCCCTGTGTGAAGAGGACATAAGCGCCGCGACCGACTGGTGACGACCCAGTTCAACAGCAACTTCGAGACTGGCGACTTCAATAGAACCGTCAAAGCTAGTCACTTCGCTTGTACTCTCTATGTAGCGTAGTCTCTACTGAGGAAGATTATTTTGTATGTCGCCCTTTGCTTGCAAAACATCTGTGTAATTGCCAAAGTTAAGTATAGTAATTATCTTATTCTAATGAAACTGATTAATACGACTTTTTTGATTGTTTGTCTAGCGAATCGAGTATGCAAGCTTCCTCGACACAACATATTTGGCGACAAGTTGGTGGACGAATACCACAGCGACAACCCAGAGCCTGGCTGCCACAATTTTGTGTTGTCGTGAGCTTTTCTTTTTTGCTGGCTCCTTAATTCTACCTTGTCTTTTCTTCGCAGGGGTGTGTTTACCTGTTTTAACTGTGTTTCTTATAGTGCTTTTTCTATTCAGTATTTTCCGGTGGGCATTGCAGAAATTTTGTTTGCTTGTGTGCTTACTTTTCTTGCTTGCGTTTTCAGTTTGTTGAATTTGCCCCTTCCAAAATGACCAACACACCTCTTCCACCCCATGCTCAGGAGACTCAGCTGCAAGCGCAAGACGCAACACAGCTAACACAGATGTTTCAGTTCCAGATACAGATTGCTTACCTTCTCAATACGGTACAGCAATTATTGGCGAACAAAACACCTAATGCTGCGTCGTAGGTAACAACTGTAGCTTTAAGTGACATACCGTCTTTCCGCCAGTTTAACGAAAAAGAAGAGGAAAGGCTCGAGTGGTTGCAACAGAATGAAGCTCACTTCATTGCTCTGATAGGTAACAGATTTTCAGGGTATGACGAGGAAATGCAAATTCAGATGTACTTGTGGTGTTTTATATTCAGATGATATGTTGCGTGATGCGACTGTACAATGTACTGAAGTCAAACTTAGAACAGATTTTGAAACGATCAGATCCGTCATTTCAGCACTTAGTGCAAATTATAGATCAATATGATTCAGGGCCATAGTGGGCGATAAATTTGAGCAACCACCTATTTGTCGGGCTGAGTCAGTTTCTTGCTCAGGACGTGCCCAGTAGGCAGCAACAGTGCGCCTGCGCGAAGTAATCAATGTAGTGTATTCAAAGCCTGCTGCAGGAATTAGCAAAAGTTTTAAGCGAACAGTTTCTTCAGTGCTACGCCAGTCCAACAAACATTTTGTTCAGTTGTATTTTAGTGGAAAATGTGTGAAATTTCAGTTGGGCAGGAGTGCCTCTGTTACACTGCTGAATCGTAACATATGAAATGTTAGGCTTCCCACACCTGACTAAAACTAGCACGCATCTGGCGACTTATAATGGACGAGACATTCCCATTCTCGGAAAACGTACTTTGCTAGCCATGTATCGTTCGCATAAGCAATCTAACTTTCACTGAGCTAAAATCACGCGATTGTGAGAACATATTTGGCCTTGATTCGTTTGATTTGCTTGCTTTTCAGTACAGCAGAGCTATTGCACCCATACAAGCTAATGAATGGGCAAGTCCACTGGTTTTGCTTCACAAACCCTCTGGTCGCATTCGCCTCAGTGTTGACCTTAAGTCTACAGTCAACCAACAAACGGTGATTGATATTTATCTACTGCCATGCCCAGAGGATCACATGGACAGATTAGGCGCTGGTCGCTACTTTTGACAAATTGATTTGTGCGATGCATATCTTCAAGTACCACTTGATGAAGAATCTTAAACCGTGTGTGTTATGAAAACTCATCTGGGCTTCTTTAAATATTTGCATTTGCTTTTTGACAGTGCTTCCGCACGCGCCATTTTCCAACGGTATTTGGAACAGCTGACTGCGTAAGCACCAAACTGTTGAAACTATTTGGACAATATTGTCGTAGCAGGTCATACACCTGAAGAACAAATGGCAAATTTGCGTGCCTAGACTGCACAAGTGGGATTTTTTTAAACCTGAGTTGCAAAAAAAAAAAAAAAAAAAAAAAAAAACAGAACATGGCTCTGAGCACTATGGGGCATAACTTCTGAGGTCATCAGTCACCTAGAACTTAGACCCACTTTAACCTAACTAACCTAAGGACATCACACACACCCATGCCCGAGGCAGGATTCGAACCTGCGACCGTAGCGGTCGCGCGGTTCCAGACTGTAGCGCCTAGAACCGCTCGGCCACCCCGGCCGGCTGAGTTGCAACATCTTGGTCATCTCATAAACAGTGAAGGTGTACAGATTTTTCAGTCACATTTGTTAGGCATGTGGGACTTGCCAGTTCCTCGCAGTATCACAGAATTGAAGTCAGTCTTTAGGAAAATCAATTATTATATTCGATTCATACCGAATGCTGCACAAATCGCAACTCCACTGCTTCGCTTGCGTCTCAAGAACGTCCCCTTTGTTTGGACAGATGAGTGCCAAGAAGCTTTTCGAAAACTTAAAGATGCATTGCTCAGTGATCGATGCTTGGTTCACTTTGATACTGACAAACCAGTTGTGTTCCAAGTCCGAGCTTCCTCGTACGGAATCGGTGCAGTGCTTTCCAACAAATTTGGTGATAATGACAGGCATACTGATTTCGGATCAAAAGTGTTGTCCAAAGCTCTGTGTAACTATTCACAAATAGAGAAAGAGGCATTGGCTGTTGTGTATGGTGTCATAAAATTCCACCACTATTTGTATGGCAGAAAATTCTACTTAGTATCAGATCAGAAGCCACTGCAATCCTCGTTTCATCCGACGAACCTTTTCTGTTCGAACTGCCCAAAAATTGCACTTTCACGTCTTCCGAATGGCCCTGACACGGACTATAAGGCATCTGCTGCATGTTGTTGTCACATACATGCTGAGGACAGTGAATTGCTTCAATCCTCTACTTTGAACTGCAGGAAATTTGCACAGGCCACGAAAGCTGATTCCGATTTGAACATTTTGCTGAAATACATTCGCACATCTTGGCCTCCCTCATTCCATAGCATATAGAACGCTGTAGTGCGCTGATAATTTGCACGTCGGCATAGCCTCGCTAAACAGCAAGATGTGACTCTTGTTCAGCATGACAGTGGGCAGCCACGCGTGTTGATCCACAAAGCTTTGCCAAAAGATGTGTTGTAGTTATTTCACCAAGGACACTGGGGGATTGTTTGTACGGAACAGTTAACGCGTCGACACTGTACTTGGCAGGCTATGGACATCCAAACAGAACAGATGACGTCACGGTGTCACGCATGTAAGGAAAATCAGTCCGCACCGCCATAAAACTTCTCTGCCTGGACTAAGTTGCAATCACCATGGCAAGGTTTGTACATAGACTTTGCGGGAACTTTTCGGCACACTCTTTGGTTGATTGTGGTAGACTCATAGCAAGTTTCCTTTTGCTGTGGCAATGATCTCGACAACATCATGCAGCACAGTTCAGGCGTAGTCCTCATTTTCTTGCCTCGAAGGTTTGCCCGAAGTCGTGGTGTCGGACAACTGCCCTCAGTTCACGTCACATGAATTTGAAACAGCGTGCGAACGCAATGGGATACCTCATCTAACTAGCGCACCGTTCCATCTACAGTCAAACGGCGAAGCAGAACGTTTTGTCAGAACCTTCAAGCAGCATATGGCCAAACGTTTCACCGCACAAACCAGGGATCAAGCTTTGCAACTGTTTCTCGCCCCTTATAGTTCACATCCACGAGATGGACCATCGGCAGTGGAACTGCATCACGCCTGCCGCCATCGGACGCTGTTCCACCTGGTCCACCCTCCTCAGCATCGGGCGCCACAAAAAGGCCGCAAGTATCACTTCGCGCCGCATGATATTGTGTTTTTCAGTGTTTTTAGCGGCAGCGGACGGTGTCCGCGAGGCGAGATCCTTCGTCGACTTCGCGCTGGCATGTCATTTAAGGCCCAGTCGGGTTGCAGCGCCGACATCACAATCAAATTCGTCACTATCATGTGCACTGTGATCCTTCTGTATATCTTCCCAAATTCACGGATCCTGAGGACAATGCGGCCACAGCAGCCGCCAGAGGGTGTCATCATGACACTGCGGGACGACCCCATGAAGACAGAGCCTTCGCCTTCTCAGCCTCCTCTCGTCCTACCGATGGAGCTGGACCCACCCACGCCGCAGCAGCCGATGCTTTCTACATTTTAGGGGCCTCAGGATATGGACGCGTACCCGTCAGAGCGTTTTCCGTGGGACGTATCCACCAGAAAATGGTAAATGGAATTGATCGTATGGTATTGTTTGCCGCAAGGCCCTATGGGGAGGAGTTCGGCCGCCGTACTGCAAGTACTTTTTAGGTGACGCCACATCGGCACTTGCGAGTCAATGATGACGAAAATGATGACTGACACACAACAACCAGTCCCCTGCCGGGAATAGAACCCGGGCCCCCTGCGTGGTAGATGGTAACGCTACCGCTACACTACGAAAGCGCCAGAGCGAAGGCCGGATGGCGGGGTACGATCGGAAGTCTGACGTCCCCTGCAGCCACAGCTTCCGGCCCCTCAGAGTGTCCACGCTCTTGCCCCCCCCCCCCCCCCCCGTTGTCGTGCTTCTTGTACGACGACGGTCAGTCGCTTTGGATTTGTGGGGGGGGGGGGGGGGGGGGGAGGAATATTACGGCGTAAAGTGAAGCCCGGCACGCCAGTCGGGAAGGAAAGAGAAGAGACGCCTTTGAGAAGAGATCAGCCAATGGCACGCTGGCCGGATCTGCCTCCAGGACAACAACGTGATAGTAGTGGCCCCTGTGTGAAGAGGACATAAGTGCCGCGACCGAGTGGTGACGGTCCAATTCAATACTAGCTTCAAGATTGGCGACTTCAGTAGCACCGTAAACGCAAGTTACTTCACTTGTACTTTCTATGTAGCATAGTCTTGGGATTGTCTATACTGAAGAAGATTGATTATTTTGTATGTTCCCTTTGCTTGCGACACACCTGTGTAATTTCCAAAGTTAAGAATTGTAATTATCTTGTTGTAATAGAGCACATTAATACTACTTGTTTGGTTGTATGTGTAGCGAATCGAGTATGCAGGCTTCCTAGACATTACAGTACTTATATCGAAAAGTAATGACCCGCTACTTGAGGAGATCTCGTTTGTTCGCAGAGATGAAGGACCAAAACGCCATTCGTAAAATGCCAAAATAGATCAAGCTCCAGTAATCCGTGACATGTGTTGAGTGAAACGACCCATCTTCAATACGTACAATGATGTGCTCCCTCTTCGAGATGGGTGGAACACGTTAAGTAATAACTCTGCTAAAACGGGAGCAAGTTGTTTCGCATAATCTATATAGAAACTAACTGGTACCCATTTATTTGAGAGGTAAGCTACTTTTGTTGATTTTTACTGTCCTCACTCAGGTATCTTTATAAAAATGGAACCTTCGTGCGTTGATCGGAATTTGAGAGTGCAGTACTATCTTCATCAAATAAAAGTATTCTGGAAAAGTAAATTCGGTTTAGGTCATGCTTTTATCCGCCGTTTATTTATCTGCCCGTATGAACAATGGGTAGTATAGAAGGCATTGGTCCGTTGACTGACTTTTACATAATATTTAAACTTCTTCGGGTGTATTGTCATTCAGTACGATGAATAACAGTCAGTTCTGTAATTCACTAAAAACTTCTTGTATACGCTGACCGGAAAAGAAAACACAACGTCAAGGAGGGGTTGTGTGACATGAACGAAAGTTGGTTGTCGTTTTTCAACGGCGGAAAGCTGATGTCTGTTCACATTTCCCATCAGTCGCATAAGAATGGCGCAGGTAGGGCCACTATGGGGATGCAGATCAGATTTGCTTCCAATTCACGCTGTAACGGTCGTGAGCGTTAGTTACCTTCGAAACTGGACGTGGCGGGTCGATGTTAGTTGAGAATGACTTTAAGGCAACAAAGACGTCATTAGCGACACCTCACTGAGTTTGAACGGCGTTGTATAATAGAGCTACGAGAAGCTGGATGTTTTTTCTGCGATTTTGCAGAAAGGCTTGGCAGGAATAGAGTCACCATTCACCATTGCCGGCAGCGGTGGTCATGGGAATGGTCGCAATAAAACTGGAGTCCGGAAGGACACGTGGCACTATCGAGAGCGTCGAAACATGGAAAAAACCGCACCTCCGTAGAACAAGATAAACGCTATGACGGAGAGAGGGAGCACAGCCTTATCTCCAGGTACTTTACAAATTACTGCCTTCTTTTTGAATGTATCTTCTGCAGCAGACAGTAACACAGAGAAAGATTCAAGGCTTGCCGATAATAGTGTTTTCCGTTCGTGCTTAATATACATTATTCCAATGTGCACAGTGCCTATAGCTTCACGATTTCGAACGTAATATTTGTTGCCTAATGTAAATTTATCTATTCTTAGAAAGAAACATATGTAGTGAGGGTTACAATTATTAGAATTAAATCATTAGTCATTAGACCGCTTTGATATAGTTCTTCGTCATTTTTGTTCTTTTCTTAGTTGACGTCATCTTGGTATCTATCACATCCAAAAACCTCCAAACTGAGAGATGTGTAAGCCTGACGATGTACACATAATATAATGAGGGAAGACAATAGTGTTCAGCGTATGGCTCTAGCAATTCGTACTGAATCTATAGCAGGAACTTGTGCATTCTTTAGCATCACAGTGACTCAATGAACTGTTACAGATCTGTTACTTCACGGACAGCTGAGAACCAGATGCCCTATAACGTGCACTCCACTAATCCAAAACCATCGCCATTTGTGACTTCAATCGTGTCAGGCAATAGCTCATTGGAGGACAGTGTGGAGGTCCACTGTGTTTTTTCATGAAAGTTGGCTCTGCCCCGCTGCCAGTGACGGCCGTGTGTTGGTTGGAACGAGGCAAGCTGAGAGCTTGAAACGACCTACTCTGAGTGCTAGAGACACTGGACATACACCTGGAATTATGGTCTTTGGTGCAATTTCGTATGACAGCAGGAGAACTATCGTAGTTATGTTATGCAACCACACTGAAATTTTTTAGGTTGATCCAATATTTAAACCTGTTGAGCTGCCATTCATGAACAACATTCCAGAGAGTGTTTTCCAACAGGACAACGCTCGCTCACATACCGCTTTGTAACCCAACGTGCTCTACTGAATTTCAAAACGTGTTGCCTTGACCTGATCGATCGCCAGATTTGTCTACAGACGAACACATATAGGACATCATCGGCCGACGAGTCCAGCGTCATCCACAAACAGCACAAACCGACCCTACATTGACCGACCATGTGCAACAGACTTGGCATTCCATCTCTCAAAATGACATCCGGCATCTATACAGCACAATGCAAACACATCTGTATGTTGCAGTCAACATTCTGGCTGTTACACCAGTCATTAATGAAACAACATTTCACATTTGTAATAACATACATCGCACTTCCATTAACCTGTGCCATTGCAATGTTAATGACTTAAATATGTTACGTAGACAAATGTATTGCAGAAATTTCATTATTCTATATTAATTAATGGTTGGTGGTGAGATTTTTGTTTCCGTCACTGCACATACACACTGAACAGCCAAAGAAACTGGTATCTCTGCGGAATATCGTGTACGGAATCCGCGAGCACGCAGAAGTGCCGCAACACGACGTGACATAGACTCGAATAACGTCTAGTGCTGGAGGAATTGACACCATGAATCCTGCAGGAATGTCCATAATTCCGTAAGAGTGCGACAGGGTGGAGACCTCTTTGAACAGTACGTTGCAAAGCATCTCATGTATGCTCAATAATGTACATGTATGGGGAATCTGGTGTCCAGCTGAGGCGTTTAAACTTAGAAGAGTGTTCCTGGAGCGACTCTGTAGCAATTCTGACCGTTTGGAGCGTCTTATTGTCCTGCTGTAACTGCCCAATTCCGTCGGAATGCATAATGGACATGAATGGACGCAGATGATCAGACAGGATACTTACGTACGTGTTACCTGTCAGAGTCGTATCTAGATATATGAGGGGTCCCATATCACTCCAATGCACAAGCCCCACATCATCACAGAGCTGCCGCCAGCTTGAACAGTCCCCTGCTGACATGCAGGGTCCACGCGGTTCATGCGATTGTCTCCATACCCATATACGTCCATCCGCTCGATACAATTTGAAATGAGACTCTTGCAATGGTTCAAATGGTTCTGAGCACTTTGGGACTTAACTTCTGAGGTCATCAGTCCCCAAGACCTTAGAACTACTTAAACCTAACTAACCTAAGGACGTCACACACATCCACGCCCGAGGCAGGATTCGAACCTGCGACCGTAGCGATCGCGCGGTTCCAGACTGTAGCGCCTAGAACCGTCCGGCCACCACGGCCGGCAGACTCTTTCAATGAGGCAACATATTTCCAGTCATCAACAGTCCAATGTCGATGTTGACAGGCCCAGTCGAGGAGTATACCTTTTTGTCGTGCAGTTATCAAGGGTACACGATGGGCCCTTTGCTCCGAAAATCCGTATCAGTGATGTTTCATTGAATGCTTAGTATGCTGACACTTGCTGGTGGCCCAGCGTTGAAATCTGCAGCAATCCGCGGAATGGTTGCACTTCTGTCACGTTGAACGATCCTCTTCAGTCGTCATTGGTCCCGTTCCTGCTGGATATTTTTCCGGCCGCAGAGATGTCGGAGATTTGATGTTTAGCGGATTCCTGTATTCAAGGTACGCTTGTGAAATCGTCGTACGGAAGAATCTCCTCTTCGTTATTACCTCGTAGATGCTGTGTCCCATCGCTCGTGCGCCGACTATAACGCCACATTCAAACTCACTTAAATCTTGATAACCTGCCATTGTAGCAGAAGTAACCGATCTAACAACTGGGCCAGACACTTGCTGTCTTATATAAGCGTTGCTTACCGCAGCGCGGTATTCTGCCTGTTTACGTAAGTTTCTCTATATTTGAATACGCATGCGTATACCAATTTCTTCAGTGTACTTACAATCGTTTCAACTTCTCTCAAGCTTTATTCGCTGACAAGGCTATGGTTATCTCTCGATGCATGATAAAACTCTGTCTATAACTGTTTATCGCACAAATGATAAAAGTAAACAAAGGATTCGGTTGTGGAATAAAACTACCATGGCAATTCATTCGAATTCGGAGTGAGATAGCTCTGCTCCATAAATTAAGGAAGACGCTGCAGATCTGTTCACTAGATTCGACAGAATACGTCGATCAGTTTATTCTTAACTGAGATGAAGGTCATGAAAAATAGTAGAAAGGAGCTCTAAAAGTTGAGAATTACTGTTGAAAATTTTGTATGCAACCCAGAAAGCTATATTGCACAGTATGATTAAGTAAGTAAAATATCACAAGTAGATGTATGTCGGAAAACAGGTGCCAAACGCTGTTATGGAGTCGATGAAGTTGCCGAAAGTGCTTCTGGAGCACATGTCTGTCGTATAGCATTGACTGGACATGAAAAGTATACTAATGAAGTCGGTAGAGTTAGAAACTGGAAGTAATGCATATGTGGTGCTACTGGAGCACATCTAAAACTAAGTTGATTAATGAAATACAAATGAGATATCATCAGACAGGAAATACAAGCGAATGAGGTACGGAAAATCGTTACCAAAAGAAGGTAATAGTCTATTGGAAACTTCCTGGGGTATTGATGAATTATTACCTTGCAACTAGCAAGAACTTGAGGGAGAATATATATGTAGTTAGGTTACACACCTCTGACTTTGGAGGTTTCTGTATGTGATAGATACCAAGAAAAGGTAACCTAACACTAGAACAAAAGTGACAGAGGACTATATCAAAGCGGTCAAAGGACTAATGATTTAAAACTAATAATTGCAACTGTCGCTAAACTTGTTACTTTTTAATGAATCAATTTGCATTAGGCAAAAGAATTTGAAATATTATTTTCGAAACCGTACAGCTATAGGCACTGTGCGCACTAGAGTAGTGTATATTAAACACGGATGCCAAAGACTATTGTCGCTAAGCTTGAATCTTTCCGTGCACTACTGTTTGCCACAGAAGGTACATTCGAAAAGAAGGCAGGAATTTGTAAAATATCTGGAGGTACTGCTGTCCTCCCTCTTTCCTTTATAGCGTTTATCTTGTTCTGCTACGATGCGCAATTTTCTACTCGCTTGTTTAGAACGTTAATTTTTTTTCAGCTCTGTGGCTGGATACCCTTTCTGCCGCCATAGTTTTCAGTTACCTAGGGGAGGGACGTCGAGTGCGTTATGAGTGAGTGAACCGTGTGAACTTTGTTCCGCGTGATATCGTATTTTAAATACTTGAGTATCGTATTATCTCAGGAGGAGACTGAGATCGAGAGCACAATTTGCGTAAATGAGGGCTGAATCCTGGCTAAAACCCACAGTCAGTCTGGCCGGTGTTCTCGGGCTTCTGTCACTAAACAGTGCGGGGTTTCATTCCGGGTCGGACTCAGCAACTGACCCTCTACTGATTGATATTAAACAACCAACGATGCATGTTTTGTGTATTTCAAGCATTTTATGTTCCTCACATACGCTGAAAACAAGTACCAGCACTCGCCGATGATTTTCCCCCCGTAGCCAAGTGTTACCAGCGCAAGCACCGTGAGCTCACTTTCACAACATCATAATTCGCTTCGATTAGTGCAGTTACGTCCAGATATTACATAAGTCTACGTGGAACCAAATTGACAGAAACAGGTGTGAACTTTCCTGTAACATCGTAGCAAAAGGTACGCATATGAAGTACTATCCAGTGTTGGTAACACATTTGGGCCATCACGAGGTGCTTGGTCTTCAGAAAAATAGTTCATTTTCTTGACAAATGCGGGTATATACGAAAGGCAGGAATGTTGACCATTGGGAGGTTCAACTTACGGCGACAACAGACCGTTGGGGGAAAAAACGTCGGTGTGTGCAAGCATTATGTTAGGCAGAAGGTCCCGTCAAAGATGTGGAGACTCTGCGAGAGGCAGTGGAAGACAGTGCGTGCAATCGGTTGAACAAAGTTTTTCACGTATGGACAAATGATGTTTATCATGTGGTTTCTGAGGACGTCTTAGACTGTTGACTCAACTGGTACTAAGAGCTGATCAGCGATGTCTGGTTTGGAGCCTAGTACAAGGTCCGCAAATGTGGCTCGGCCGAATCTGTGATGATCTCTAGTTGAATTTCTCGACCACATGGAGAACTGTGGGTAGGGTTACCACATTCTTTTGGATCCAACCCAGGTTATACCTCTTTTGGGTCTAATCAAACGCATAGCTTTGGAATTACTTAAAAGTCTCAGCACTCATCTAAAACATTAAAATTTATTCATTTACTCTTATTTTTCGCTAGACATGACTTTTTTCAGAAAGTTTGTTTTAATTACATCATAAAATTCAAGACAAGAAAATCTGATTAGTATTAACATTTAACAGATGGTTAACAGTAGATACTAAACGTCTGCTCCTTTCTACAGACCAAATGTTCTCCATGATTAAAAAAAAAATCACTCTCTCAGCTGGACCAGATGTCTTTATGTGTAACAGAAATTTTTTTAGTACATAGTGAGCAATAAACATGTTCGTTGCTACTTTCATTCCAAAAATTCAGAAATTTTTACTCGTGTTGTAGGTTAACTTCAAACAGACACCGTCTTAGGATATTATTAGAACATGAGACAAATTACGGATAGAAAATGATCAATTGGGTGTAGGCGATTCACTTCACACACGAGAACAAGATAAACACATTGGACTTGTTGTGTTGCCGAGTGACTAAGGCGGAAGCCACCCTCTTCATCGACGTCAGCGCTTGCTCCAAGGTCGGCTTTTAGTGGCACTTTCGTAAGAGAATATTTAAAACCTCGCGTATTACAGAATTGTTAAACCCAGGACATTTTTACAACCCTGAACATTACTCCGGTCAGTAATAAAAGGACTCTCCAGCCAATTCCGGACGTGTGGTAAGCCTAATTGTAGGTTATCCAGCAACAGGTCAGGTGCGCACTATACAAAGGAAGCCGGTAAAAATATGAGTACCTGTGGCGTGCACGTGTATTTTGTAGGACTAATGAACCCCTCCACAGGGTCAAACATGAATAATTTGCTGTAATCAGAGAAACGTCAGTCTCATTAGTCTCGGAAAAGGACTTTCATCTTTGCTAGTCAGAAATATTACGATCAGAAAGCTGGCTGAAACCGAAAGTGAACTGCAGTGAAATCCTAAATAGAGAACGGAAAATACTAGGTGAAATCAAGAGGATTCTTTTTGAGGGCGTGGCTGCAGATATTCAATGTAGTTCTTGTATAAACACCGACATCTAGGTAAGGGATTAATATAGCTTTCTTGTCCTTCAGACGTTGTACGAGACACGTGTGAGATTGTTCACATATTGCACAACAGAACATATTCCCTTTCTAGTTTCAGTTTATAGTAGGTCATCGGAGCAACGAAGGGACCAAGTAGTTGGAAATAAGAATTGGTCATTCATGTTTCACGGAAGATGGTGAAAATTTTGGACTATGTTTTATACTGAACACTACTACCTTTCAGAGAGCGAAAATGTCTATAAAATCATCGTCGATACTGCAGAGACCTAGAGGACTGTAGTACCTACATTTGCAGAAAGCTTCCGATACAACACTGCACTGTCGTTTGATGTAAACGATACGAGACTATCGAATGTGGGACCAGATTTGTTGGTGACTGGATCCAGGTCTTCGTAGCATGTAGAATTCAACACGTCTTTCTTAAAGTGGCAAATTCGACTAACGTCGAGATTATGTCGGGAATTTCTCAAGGACATAAAAATGGTTCAAATGGATCTGAACACTATGGGACTTAACAGCTGTGGTCATTAGTCCCCTAGAACTTAGAACTACTTAACCCTAACTAACCTAAGGACATCACACACATCCATGCCCGAGGCAGGATTCGAACCTGCGACCGTAGCAGTCTCTCAAGGACATATCACAGGCCGTTGCTGCTTACAATAGGTGTAAACGATCTAGTGAACAACTTACGGAACTCCACGACCCTGCTCGCTGCTCGTTGTATACTGGAAGGCTGCTACTGCAGCAGTCTAGAGCAGGCTCGTCCAAACTGTGCCCCTGGGGCGCTAGCGCCCGCGATTGCCCGCGGCCAGCGCCCCGGTCGAATTCGTATGTTGCTGCAGTAGCCGAGCCGTGCCGCTTAGCTGGCCGTGCGGACCGCCCGAACGCCAGCCGATAGATATATTTGTTCGCCCGTTTTCCTTTCGGGCAGAGGACGTCTCACAAGTCCTTCAACTAGAGCTGATTGTCCTACAGTGCCATATCCGCCTGAAGAACCGCTTTTTAATGTGAAAAACTTTGGATGACTTTTACAGCTGTCTTCCACGAGAGAAATATCCTCTTTTGCACAAGCACGCGGCCAAAGTTCTCTCAATGTTTGGTTCCACGTATATTTGTGAGTGCTTTTCTCTCTTTTAAAGCTTGTTAAAACTAAGAACCGTTCATTCCTTGGTGATAAAAATTTGACCAATTCTTTGAGGTTAGCAGTCTCACGGAATATTGTACTAGGCCTAGACAAAATCGTTTCCTCGAAAAAGAAAAACGTGTAAAATGTTAATTGTCTTCTTTAACAATGTTGACTGTAAGAATTAAAGAGCTTTATAACCTTAATTCTATTTTAATAAGTTTTTAAACTTGGTCAGTTAAAATTATTACGTACAAAACAGAAAACTAAGGATCCGATTTCTAAACTCTGAAAAGGGATACAAAAAATTGTAGCAGGAAGTATAACAAAAATACTTACTTGTAACTACTAACAGTAAGAATGAGACTGTATATCCCTTACATAAAATTAATTCTAAAATAGAATATTTTGTTTACGTTAGATCTGACCGCTGGACAGTCTAGCGCAGAGCAGTGCTGTGCGGTCTCACTCGCTCTGCAGCTCGCTCTCTCTCTCTCTCTCTCTCTCTCTCTCTCTCTCTCTCTCCTATGGCGTCACTAGCGACACACGGTCGCGGACGGGGCACTGAACTACACTGTCTTGCGCCCGCGGGG
Source organism: Schistocerca piceifrons (assembly GCF_021461385.2). NCBI lineage: Eukaryota > Metazoa > Arthropoda > Insecta > Orthoptera > Acrididae > Schistocerca > Schistocerca piceifrons. Next base: position 631,589,631 of record NC_060140.1, read on the forward strand.
CGCGGGCGCGCCCGCCAGGCGCAATTCATGGATGAGCCTGCTCTAGAGTGAAGTATAGGAAGACCTACAGCGGATCAGCGGTAAATGTAGAAGTTGCAAGTTGATCCTCTGCATTCATAAGGGGAAAGTACTGATGCAAAACCACGGAAATACAGATGACAATTAAATTATATCATAGAGGAAAAAGGCACTGGAAACAATAACAACCGTAAAACACCAAGGTGTAACAGTCCGCATCAACTTTGACTGTAATAATACTAAAACCGTTTACATGTCAGACTCGGATGCACTGGAAGAATGTTAAGGTAATGTAGTTCATCAGCGGAAGAATCGTGTAGCAAAACACTTGTTCGACCGGTTTTTTAGTACTGTCATCAGTCTAAGACTCATTAATTTAAGAGACAGTGAAAATCCAAAGGAAAGGGACGTTAAGTCACAGGATAATTTAGTAAGCACAAGAGCATTACACAGATGTGTAGCCGTGGTATACGATACAGGAGAAGAGTTGACTGTCACAGAGAGATTTGTTGCTGACAGCACTAGTTCGAAGAAACGTTTTCTTCTCGAACATATATCTTTGAAAATGATAACAACGAGCAAATCAGAGTTCTCACAAGGCTTACCAAAAGCGGTTCTCCCCAAATATCACTGACACATGGAGCAGAGAGGGAAGAAATCATAGTCACACCGAAAATATGCTTTGCCACAGTGTAAGGTTTTGGAATGTAAATGTAGATGAGAGCGATTCCAATCCAGAAACACAGCCTACTAAAAAAGCGGTGGGAGCTACGACACAACTCTGTAAAGATTCGCCGTTAGTGGCGTTACTGACCGTCCTCTTTTGAAGGAATGTACTACTGAAAATTTAATCTATAGTCCCACAACAACTGTGCTATATTTCCTTACTAAATGGTTCCGTAAACCACGGGTAACAGTCGCACCTACAAGTACGAAACTTCATTCACTTACACAGTGCAATGTATTGAAATGCGTTGTGTCAGACAAAAATGCGGAAATGGGTGCAATTTGTTGCGGCGTGGTAGCTATTCGTTTTTGGGATCACTCTTTAGGGATACGCATTGGCTCACGTTATTAAAAGGATTCCTGTGCAACCGCCCGTACTGACAGGACTGGTGCAGCACTGTTTTACCCGCACGTTCATTAGATTCTGTTTTGATTGCTACTCAGCATTTCACGCCTGAAATACGCGCATGCCGCGGAAACCCAATCTCGTGGAACTGGCCGTAGCCCGTTGACCGTGTTGGCTATTTTCTTCGTTCCTGTATTCAGAAATTCGTGGTCGATTACTGAATCATGTGGAATTTCGTTGAAAAATGAAGCAATTACCAGAAGCGTGGCTGCGTGCGCTCGATTTTGCACAGAGCCATTTTGGTGGGCGTGGCGGCTCAGAAAGACTGGCGCCGTTGTTCGGAATTGATTCGGACTGATTGCTGCAGGAAACGAGCGGCAGCTCAGGCCGAAACGGATATGAGAGGCGCGCCCAGAAAAGGCTGCGGCACGTGTGGGCCGAGGCGGATCTTTTGACTGGGGCACGTGCTTGCGCACTGCTGGGGAACGTGCATCACTGAGAGACAATTAATTCTGCGACGTGAGAACATATTTGACAGCACTGTAATGTGACGGTACAAAGTTTATCAGCCACCCTACCACCAATGAGCGCGCGCGTGCACACACATACACACACATACTCACAAACAGACACACACACATACACACACAAAACTATTCGTTTGCCAGTTGTGAAACAATAAGTTAGTTTAATGTCTCTGTATGAGAACTATACATCACTTGACATCAGTCTGACGATATACTCAATCGTTGATCTCCACACTCATCTGAAGTACACTTATGGAATATTCGTTCTGTGAATAAAAAGCCGCCTTTTCTTGCTGGAGCTTATTTTATTTCTTCTAGACATGTTTCACCTTTTTCTTTTAGGCATCTTCTGTGGAATCTATAACGATACAGTTTTGTTTTGATATGCGATATTTGTAGACTATAAAACAGTTCGCGTCTTGTTTCTTACGTAAGTAAGCAATTATTTAACGTTCTTCGCGTTTTTTGCTGGCATCTGCATTTTCTCTGATCTTGTCACATGCTGGATGTCGCACTTTTTTATGTTACGAACTTTTTTCTTCACAGTTTTCATATATTTGCACTAATTGCTGTGAAGCACTATTAGTTCAAATGGCTCTGAGCACTATGGGACTCAACATCTGAGGTCATCAGTCCCCTACACTAAGAACTACTTAATCCTAACTAACCAAAGGACATCACACACATCCATGCCCGAGGCAGGATTCGAACCTGCGACAGCAGCAGCAGCGTGGTTTCGGACTGAGCCACCTAGAGACACTCGGCCACGGCACTACTAGTCTTCTGTCATTAGTTGTAGGTATTTTACCGAAAACTGTGGTTTAAAATCATAACTACTGAGTGTTCACTTCTATTCTGTACCTGATTGATTTGTTACGTACATGTTGCCAATCTAATGAAGTATATGCTAACAACGAGAGACTTCTCAACTCTGTTTTCTAGCAAGAAAATTACCAAATACAACAAACCAAAGCAGAAAAGAAATCCCGATTGGATTATCACGTACACATGACAAACAACTCACTCTTTACGTTAATAGATAAAATAATAGAGTGACACTAGAAGAAAGGATTACTATCATAAAAAATACTACCCAACCTCTTTACTTTCACACGTCCATGAACCCCTTTACAAAATATTTAAACCAAAACTCAAATCAGCTCAACACAAAAACTTTCAACCACTCTGACAGCTCTTACGTTCATACTCAACTTCTTGTAACTCGCCCTGAATAACAACCGAAATACATGCACGCACACAAAAGTACATACACACTCTCTCTCTCTGTCTTAGATACAAAAATACACACACACACACACACACACACACACACACACACACAGAAATGACAACCAATACGTACGCACAGTCTCTCTCACACACACACTCACAATATCTCTGTGTAAGAGAATAGACGCTGTTCGCGTGCTACTTCCTTGAGCGTCTATGGAAAGGAGATGAAGAATGCTTAAAACATGAGTAGGCTATAAGAAGTTTGACCTCGGATCTGAGGCTTGCCCGCTCTCTAAAGGAGGATAGGCGGCGATGTGTGCCAGATCTGACGGAAGAGTACAGTCCTGGCGCAGACACAAATGTTCTGGAGCACACTGTTCAGCGCACAGTGCTGAACATGGTGTTCCGCAACAGAAGGCCGGTTCTAGGCGCTTCAGTCTGGGACCGCGAGACCGCTACGGTCGCAGGTTCGAATCCTGCCTCGGGAATGGATGTGTGTGATGTCCTTAGTTTAGTTAGGTTTAAGTAGTTTTAAGTTCTAGGGGACTGATGACCTCAGATGTTAAGTCCCATAGTGCTCAGAGCCATTTGAACCTTTTTTGAACAGAAGGCCCCTACGTGTTCACATGATGACCCAACAACATTGTTAAGATTACCGAGGGCGGGGGATCATCGAAACTGGACTGCGGCTCAAAGGAATCGTACCACCTGGTCGGATGAATGACGTTTATTGTTAAATAAAGTCGTTGATCGTGTCCAGATACGCCGTAACCAGGCAAACGGCTGCTCGAAACATGCACCACTCCACTGTAGCAAAGCAGTATTATGAGGGACATTCACCTGGGCTTACGTGGGACTAGCGGTAGTAATCTAAGGCAGGATAACAGCAGTGGATTACGTGAACATCATTAGAGACAATCTGTAACCCCTTAAGCTTGATGTCTTCCCCATCAGCCGTGGCATCTTCATCGGGGTAGCTGTCCCTGTTACAAGGCCGGAATCGCGCTGCAATGGTTTAAGGAGTACGACAGTGAACTCAGTTTGATGTCTTGGTCATCAAATTCGGCTTATCTGAATCCGACGAAACCCAGCAGAGACGCTATAGGGCGCCAGCCCCGCGCCACAAACCAACCGTCCGTAAATTACGGGAAGTGTGTGGTCTGTGCCTAGGCATCTGGGGCCACAAACCTCTGACTACTTATCAAGTACTCGTAGAATTTATGGTACGCTGAATCACTGCTGAACTGCTATCCAGAGTTGGACCAACACGCTTTTAAGTAGGTGGTCATAATGTTTTAGCTCATCAGTGTAAAGAGAACACACAGTAGTTACGACTTTAAATGGCAGTTTTTCGGTAAATTATCTACAACTAACGACTGAAGACTAGTAGTGTTCCACAGCAGTTAGCTCAAACAATATGAAAATTGTGAAGAAGTAAAATCGTAACATGAAGACGTGCTTATGTTTCGTAAGGGAACTGCGACTCCCAGCATGTGAGCAGATGACAGGAAACGCATATGCCAGCCAAAAACCTGAACTGTAAGTGATCACTTATTTACATGAAAAAAAGACTTGAACTGTTTTATAATCTACAAATATCACATATAAGAACAAAACTTTATCATTATAGATTCCACTGAAAATGCCTTAAACAAAAAGGCGAGACGAGTATGGAAGAAATTGCAGCAGGTAAAGGCAGTTTTTATTTACAAAACAAATATTTATGTGCTTGCTGCGGATGATGGCTACTCAAAAAAAACTTGTTACACCTATGAAATTTACTTCTGAAAGGTTGCGACAAGCCAAAAGCTTTGTGCTCCATCTGTGAGTGACGATGCACTTCTTGCGTGAGTTGCAGGTGAATGTGGCAATACGCGCTACACCATATGTATTCGTGCGCATTATGTACTAAGCTGACTGTCCGGAGCCTTTGTTCAAGAAGAAAGTCGATATTTTATGCACTATAGATTACGCTTTGTGAGTGAGTCCCAAAATTAAATTATAAACAGTTGCTTCAGAGGACATAAGTAACAGTCTCATGGCTCAGAAAGTAGGAAATTCAGCATACATGTGAATAAGAATATATCATCCAGTTGGCACAATACATAGTTGATGAAGCAATCCGCGCCAAACTTAAATTTGATGCTGGCATAAATTTCAAACGATTTATGAAGCTTTGAGGTCCACAACAAACAGAAATATCTTAACAATAACAAACCATGATTTCAAGTACAAGATGAACACTACAAAATACTAGCTTTGCGCGTACACAAACCTCCAGATTGAGGCACACAGCCCCAAAGGGGTCACCGAAAGGCATACAGAAACTGGGTTCCTGGCCAGCTCACACCGGTCAGAATTAACAGTACTTAGTAAACAATCTTCAAAGATAATTTCAAACAAATACCGAGGAAGCCAATAGCTTCATGACTCCAGGTAGGCGTCGGATAATATTGCCCTGCTACTGGTGGCTGCTAACAAGTTGTTCAATACAACTCGGTGTATACTGACTGATGCACGTCGCAATCAAGTTTCACACGACGAGAGCCACTGATTGCCCGCTAAACTCGCCGGTAGCAACGGTCAACGCTGCAGGAAAACGAGGGCTCTCCTAGCCCAACGGTCTACGATGTTAACTCGCTGCAGTCGCCAGAACGCCGGGTACTCAGGCATATCCGTCTAGCTCTGTGTCCGACACACCACTCACCATCACATAGCTCCAGAGGAGACACATAACCGGCAAAGGTGATACGACGAGGACCAGAATCGATGGAAAGCGCGCACAATTGGCACCAGTAGATGACGCGCGCGGTCTGACGCAAGCCGCTACGGCTCACTCGCAGCCATGTTCCAGTGCCATACAAAGCTGTGCTTCAATAAACGTACTTTCTCAGAAACTTATTTTTCAAATTGAGACCTATATTTGATACCAGTAGACTTCTTTCAGCCAGGAAATCCCTATTTGCCAGTGCTAGTTTGATTTTTATGTCCCCCTTGCTCCGTCCGTCATGGATTATTTATTAACAAGGTAGCATAATTCCTTAACTTGTCTACTTCATGATCACGAAACATAATTTTCAGCTTCTCACTGTTCTCATTTGTGCTACTTATCATTACTTTCGTATTTCTTCTACTTATTCTCAGTCCATACCGTGTACTCATTAATGTCTTCTCTCCCCTCAGTACATCTTGTAATTCTTCTTCACTTTCACTGAGGATAACTTAACATTCATATTATTTCACTTTTACTTTTAATCCCACACTTTTTTTATTTCCGTTGTTGCTAACTCGACATAGAGACTGAACAGAAGTGGGAAAAACTAAATCACTGTCTCATACCCTTTTTTATCTGTGCTCTTCATTCTTGGTTTTCAACTCTTATTGTTCCCAATTGGTTCTTGTACATATTTTATATTACCCGTCCTTTTCACGTAGCTTACCCAAATTTTCGTACAGATTTAAAATCTTGCACTATTTTATAATCTGGAACGCTTTTTTCAGGTCGAAAAATCATAGGAACATGTCTTGATTTTTCTTCAGTCTTCCTTTCCATTATCGAGCACAACGTCAGAATTGCGTCCCTGCTGGCTCTTTTTTCCTAGAGCCAAATAGATCGTCATTTACAGATGTTCAAGGCTTATGTTCAAGGCTTATGTTTACAGATAGGGCGCAAGTGAAATACAACCATGTGATTTATCAGTTACATTTTACTGTAGTGGTGTAAATCGTCTTAGGCATCAACAGAGCGTTTGCGGCACACACAGTGAATGACTGAACTATTTGCACATGATTTCAAGAATTCCAGTCCGGTTTACGTTTATTTTCAACAACCAGTGTCAACTCCAAACTGTGAAGTGAAGTGGTTGTTTGCATTAAACAGGAGTTGTCACGCATTTCTGAATTCCGCGGCACTTAGACGGGCGTACAGGCGTATAGGATGTTGGCAACGTTCCTGGCAGACTTGTTGAAGCAACCGAACTGAATAACTTGACTCTAACTACACTTGTTGACACTTCACTTCACAAAATACCATCATTCTACTTCAAAGCTACACTTAATGCAAATGATTAAAAATGAACGGCTGTAAACTCATATTATGACTTCATGTGGATGAAAGATGAGGATGGGACATAGCCTTGTCCTCTGAGACTAACTACCTAGTTCACCATTAGCAGCGCCCACATAATGTAGAACATGCATCAGAATATTGGACCGCAAGACATTTACAAATATCTTACAGCCGTGTCCATTCTTCTAGTCGTCTACCAGATCTAGGGCTTCCAAACAGCGCGGCTGTACTGGTTCGAATTCGAAGTTTCTCTTAACGAGTCCAGTGGAAAATGCGATTGTAATTTGAAGTGGCATTAGTGAATTACTTTTGTTTAACTACAGAGTATGAACTGACGTCGAAAAATGAAATTTATTAACATTTGCTCTTTTGAACAATGTAGATACACTCCTGGAAATTGAAATAAGAACACCGTGAATTCATTGTCCCAGGAAGGGGAAACTTTAATGACACATTCCTGGGGTCAGATACATCACATGATCACACTGACAGAACCACAGGCACATAGACACAGGCAACAGAGCATGCACAATGTCGGCACTAGTACAGTGTATATCCACCTTTCGCAGCAATGCAGGCTGCTATTCTCCCATGGAGACGATCGTAGAGATGCTGGATGTAGTCCTGTGGAACGGCTTGCCATGCCATTTCCACCTGGCGCCTCAGCTGGACCAGCGTTCGTGCTGGACGTGCAGACCGCGTGAGAAGACGCTTCATCCAGTCCCAAACATGCTCAATGGGGGACAGATCCGGAGATCTTGCTGGCCAGGGTAGTTGACTTACACCTTGTAGAGCACGTTGGGTGGCACGGGATACATGCGGACGTGCATTGTCCTGTTGGAACAGCAAGTTCCCTTGCCGGTCTAGGAATGGTAGAACGATGGGTTCGATGACGGTTTGGATGTACCGTGCACTATTCAGTGTCCCCTCGACGATCACCAGTGGTGTACGGCCAGTGTAGGAGATCGCTCCCCACACCATGATGCCGGGTGTTGGCCCTGTGTGCCTCGGTCGTATGCAGTCCTGATTGTGGCGCTCACCTGCACGGCGCCAAACACGCATACGACCATCATTGGCACCAAGGCAGAAGCGACTCTCATCGCTGAAGACGACACGTCTCCATTCGTCTCTCCGTTCACGCCTGTCGCGACACCACTGGAGGCGGGCTGCACGATGTTGGGGCGTGAGCGGAAGACGGCCTAACGGTGTGCGGGACCGTAGCCCAGCTTCACGGAGACGGTTGCGAATGGTCCTCGCCGATACCCCAGGAGCAACAGTGTCCGTAATTTGCTGGGAAGTGGCGGTGCGGTCCCCTACGGCACTGCGTAGGATCCTACGGTCTTGGCGTGCATCCGTGCGTCGCTGCGGTCCGGTCCCTGGTCGACGGGCACGTGCACCTTCCGCCGACCACTGGCGACAACATCGATGTACTGTGGAGACCTCACGCCCCACGTGTTGAGCAATTCGGCGGTACGTCCAACCGGCCTCCCGCATGCCCACTATACGCCCTCGCTCAAAGTCCGCCAACTGCACATACGGTTCACGTCCACGCTGTCGCGGCATGCTACCAGTGTTAAAGACTGCGATGGAGCTCCGTATGCCACGGCAAACTGGCTGACACTGACGGCGGCGGTGCACAAATGCTGCGCAGCTAGCGCCATTCGACGGCCAACACCGCGGTTCCTGGTGTGTCCGCTGTGCCGTGCGTGTGATCATTGCTTGTACAGCCCTCTCGCAGTGTCTGGAGCAAGTATGGTGGGTCTGACACACCGGTGTCAATGTGTTCTTTTTTCCATTTCCAGGAGTGTATTATAATTCGGCTGCGAAACAAAAATAGTGAAACCCTGCTCATCAGTAAATCCATCATCTTAATAGTAGATTTCAGGACTAGTGTAACATTATAAAATACGCAATGATAAAGTAATTTTGTCCTTCAGGAGTGTATAACACTTATGATGCCTGTAACTCTAAGTGGTTGTCGAACTTCCGTGCTCGAGTTGATATGTGGTGCAGTAAGAAGTTTATTCATGTGATGGAATACGATTTAGGTATCACAAGGGCTTCTGATGACTTAACACGCGGCTGGTAAAGGGCGTTCACACGACAATAAAATTAACTGGATATGTTGTACGAGTCTGAATTTGTCTTTCGTGTCTGGGTCTAAAAATTTCGTTTTGTTATACACAGCGGAATGTATCGATATAAATTAGCTCAAATTGGCGGATCGAACCGCAAAGATCCCAACCTAAACTGAAGGCCACCGGGGTGGCCTAGAATTTCGTTCTGTTACATAACAAACAGGCGGCAAAAGCTTTTCTCAGTACTTGAGGAGTAATGGCCCAACGCTGGTGCATTTGGGCTAGGATTTAAGAAACAAGGCAGATTTATTTCAATACCCGCTGCGATTATACGGTTTAAATTTCAGAAAATACAGCCTTACAGAAGTTGGGAAGTTTCTGCCACCGACTCTTGTACAGATAACTTTCTGCTCACTCTATAACAACTGTGATATTGACAGATTGGGACAAGTGACGTGATGAAGTGGTGAGACACCGGACCCGAATTCAGGATGATGACGGTTCAAACCACTGCCCAGCCATCCAGATTTACGTTTTTCTACATCTACAAGATTATTCTGCAATTCACAACTAAGTGCCTGGCAGAGAGATCATCGAACATCGTCCACCTATTTCTATATCGTTCCACTGTCGAACAGCGTGCGGAAAAACAGACACTTAAATCTTTCCGTGCCAGTCTAACTTCTCTTATTTTATTATGATCATCATCATCATCAAAATATTTTGACACGCTGAGGACAAAGTTGCTCTTGAAAATTTCATGACAAGATTCTGCCACAACGAAACTTCCCTTTGCTTTAATGATTGCGACCCCAATACGCGTAACATATCCGTGGCCCTCTCGCCACTATTTTGCGATAATAAAAACCGCGCTACCCGTCTTTGAACATTTTCAATGTCTTCCGTCGATCCTTTCTGAGTGGATTCCATACAGCTTAACAATATTTCGGAACAGGGTGGACAGAGTAGTGTAAGCAGTCTCTCCAGTACTAACAGAATTAAAGCTTTGAGGACGGGGCGTGAGTCGTACTTGGGTAGCTCAGTAAGTAGAGCACTGGCCCGCGAAAGGCAAAGGTTCCGAGTTTGAGTCTCGGCCTGGCACACAGTTTTGATCTGCCAGGAAGTTTCATATCAGCGCTCACTGCGCTGCAGGGTGAAAATCTCATTCTGGAGTCTCTCCAGTAGATCTGTTGCATTTTCAATGTGACTGACATTCTCGGTCTGCTTTCACCACAAGATTATCTATGTGATCGTTCCAATTTAAGTTATTCGTAGCTGGAATCTATAAGCATTTAGTTGAATTTTCTATCTTTAAATTTGTGTGTTTTATCCTGTAATCGAAATTTAACAGATCCTTTTTTGTACGCATTTGGACAGCATCACCTACCAACAATCTAAGAAAGCTACTTAGATTGATTCCTAAATAATTTATGTAGATTTGAAGCAGCAGAGAGCCTAGAATACTCCTTTTGGGGAAGCCACTTCTTTTGTACTCGACGACCATCCGTCAGTTATTACTAACTGTGACCTTTCTGACAGAAAATCAGGAATCCAGTCGCACAACTGAGACAATATTCCATATGCAGGCTATTTGATTAGAAGTCGTTTGTGAGAAACTGTGTTAAGACCTGGAAATCTAAGAATATGGATTCAATTTGATATCTCCTGATGTAGGGATGGTTCCTCTGGAAAGAACATGGCCCATTTTATTCGACGTCCTTACTCAGTCCGATGTTCGGCTCTGTCTTTAATACCTTCAACGTCGACGGGACGTTCGGCTCTTATTCGCTTCCCTGGTCTCACGTACCAGCAGCAACCGATGTAGTGAGCTGCTCGAGTTGCTAGCGCTGGTATCTGGAATGGTGAGCCCTCTGTGTAACACCCACCATATTATTATTTGCTTCTTATTGGCAGGACAGTATTTTCTTTAGCAAGTTTTTAGCCAGAAAATTGCACATTTCTCATTCTGCATTGATATGAGGAGCTAACTTTGACTGGACATTTCCTGGCTATCGAAATGCACTACTAGAATTTGTGCATTCAGTTCGTAAACGCATGGATGGAATTCCTTAACGACATTCCTTAAGATACCACAGTATTCTCATTTATATCATTTCCTTCCAAGCATGTGTTTTGTGTAAGAGTGAATTTGTGTGTGTGTGTGCGTCCCTTTGTATGTGTATGTGTACAAGACAACAGTGTGTGTGTGTGTGTGTGTGTGTGTGTGTGTGTGTGTGTGTGTGTGTGTGTTTGTGTGCGTGTGTTGCTACTAGTTGATAACAGTCACATGATTCATCTTTCTTCAGAGTGATACTGAACTGATACGTCTGTCAGTGCAGGAAGCGAGATTGGTGCAATGTTCATTTTGTCACCGGTGCCGAGGGTTTGGGGTGCATACGCACAAGTACGCCGTAGTTTTTAGTTATTTTAGTTTGAAACTCTATAAAATGAAATGGTCACATCATCTCGTTTCACGTTCTTACACCGTGCTCTAATACTTAGCTCAATGCTTGGGCACACTGGCGTTTTATTTTTAAAAATTTTTTTGTTCCAGTCAGTAATGGTTTTAACAAAAATTTTGGTCTGTAGCTCTCTCAGCGGCTTCCTTGTCAATGGCCAGTTTATTCCTGAATTTTTTAGTTTCTCTTCCTACTCACAGGCAGCCTCTGTCTTCCAGTAAAACTTCCTATATACTTTCTTCATTAATGTAACACCTCTCTATTCAGAATGAACCCTTACAACAATCTGTGCACCGTTTTGACACTCCCTGGCGGATTAAGGCTGCGAGACGGACAGCTGTGAAATATTCACTAAATTTGCAGCACCAATTTAAATATCTCCTTTTTATTTCGTCTTCGAGTTTTCTACTTTCTTATCATCAAATTTATAGAACGTGCGGTTTCAAAATCTCCACCTTGAAACCAATGTTTTCCCATTAGAAACCTCCTTTGTGGATTATAATTCCTTCGGATGGTCGATTTTTCTCGTAAACCCTTTCTTCTTGAGTTAATTTAGCGTAAATTTCTACTTAGACCTTCTGAAGACGGTGTAACGTCATGGATTCAAAACAAAACTGTGGTGTGATAACTGCCGCCTCGCTGTCAGCAGAAAGTTTGATAGGCGAATCCGGGCTTGTACTAGCTATTCCACTTCTCCCTCCAGTCTCAGTTTCCCGCAGATCGTGTCCTGCTGAGCGAAAACTGATTTTCTCCTTATGTAAAACGTCGAAAACAGAATACGGAATTTCTGTGGGGCGGCGCAACAGGAGGCGACAAAACCACCGCGCGGCTTGCACGTCCAGACCGTCCCTCACGCAAATTCGAACTAACCATGAATAATGCACAAGGCGGGCCAAGACGCGCCGATGTTTATTCAAGAGGCGCAGGGAACCACGCAAAAGCTGTACGCTGAAATTGGTGTGTTGCTTGTACGAAATTTCTGTATTACTGGCAGGAAATTTCAGAGCTTCTGCATCTTCTGGCAGTTATATATCTTATTCAATAAGGATGTATCAGTGTGCAGGTGAGTTAACTGCTTTGATGTCAAAGTTGCAGCATTGTCGACCTGTGTTCGTGTCTATCATTATGACACGTAAGGCGTACGAAAAGACAAGTAAGGCTCTGGCATCCACTGTCGTCCCTAATAGACTGTACACCGTAGTCCCCGGCAAGTGAACGGTCCTTCCGAATGCAAATAAAACTGGTAAACTCCGTGAAGTTTCAGTTTCTACACGAATAAATCACATTAATATGACCACCGTCTTTGTTCTACGTCATCAAACAATAAACACACACGTAGGATAAGTGGCAGCACTTGTAGTGAAGGGTATATAAATCGTGTTAGAGGACGCAGAAAGCAATGCAGTTATCGTCGTAGTGCGGAAACGGAGCGATTTTTCTTATGTGTAAAAGGGCATGGTCATTGGTTTTCGGTCCAAGGGCAGAAGCATATCAAAAGCGGCTAAGTCTGTAAACTGTTTGTGTGCCGCCGTCGTTAAAGTTTACCTTCCATACCAAAGTGGTGCTATCCAAAATCGGCGCCGAGGTAACGGTGGTGTAACACGGGCCAAAGATGACAGGGTCGAATGACGGCTAGGGATTTGTGTACGATGTGTAATTGTGGAGCAACTGACCACCCAGGAGAACCAAGGGCTACCAATAGTGTTTCCTCAACGGCCGTTCAGCGAACGTTGCTGCGTGTGGGCCTCGGCAGGAGGCACTTGGTTGAAGCACCCATACTGACTGTTATTTATCAGCGACGAAGGTGGCAAATTCCAAAAAAAAAAAAAATGGTTCAAATGGCTCTGAGTACTATGAGACTTAACTTCTGAGGTCATCAGACGCCTAGAACTTAGAACTAATTAAACCTAACTAACCTAAGGACATCTCACACATCCATGCCTGAGGCAGGATTCGAATCTGCGACCGTCGTTCGGCTCCAGACTGTAGCACCTAGAAGCGCACGGCCACTCCGGCCGGCTGGCAAATTCCATGTGAATATCGCATCTATACGTTAATTGAGTGGTTCCTGGTGGCATTTTGATATGAATCACGTTTCATGCTCCATAGGCGTGGAACACCTGAAAGGAAACACGCAGCAACAGTCGTCGGAACGTGCCAGGCCGGAGGAGGGAGCGTTATGGCCTCGGGAATGTTTTCGTGGCATTCCGTGGGTGATCTGGTCATTCTGCAATGCACAATGGATTAATTACTGACGATATACCTGGACGGGACAAACACGTAACAAAGGCGTCCCTTGATAGAAAGACTTAGTAGAGTGTCATCAGTCCATATTCTGTCGACAGGAAAGTAAATAACCAGGAAGACGGATCCTAAGAACTGGAATTACTACGTTACTTCCATAGCGCAAAACTCCAGCTAAAGAAATTGATGAGTGGTACATCGGCTGTACTACACCCGAACATCTCCCCGTCGTAAGAAGTCAGCCTCATTCTGCCAACGGCCTTGTCAAAGAGGGCGGAGGAGCGGATAGAGGTTCAGGGCACTCTCTTGTTCTAGGGGTGGGAAATTGCCCCTAAAGGCGGAAGAATCAACAATGATCAACGACATGAGGATGCAGAAGGCAATGGAAACCACTGCATTAAAGACACGTAACGTGTATCCACAGGACATGTGGCCTGTAATTGAAGAAGTGTCATGATGATCTCTCCATTGGCAAAAGATCCCGGAATAGTCTCCCATTAGAATCTCCGGGAGGGGACTGCCAAGGGGGAGGTTACCATGAGAAAAAGATTGAATAATCTACGAAAGGATAACGTTCAACGAGTCGGGGCGTGGAATGTCAGAAGCTTGAACGTGGTAGGGAAACTAGAAAATCTGAAAAGGGAAATGCAAAGGCTCAATGCAGATAAAGTAGGGCTCAGTGAAGTGAAGTGGAAGGAAGACAAGGATTTATGGTCAGATGAGTATCGGGTAATCAACAGCAGCAGAAAATGGTATAACAGGTGTAGGATTCGTTATGAATAGGAAGGTAGGGCAGAGGGTGTGTTACTGTGAAGAGTTCAGTGACCGGGTTGTTCTAATCAGAATCGACAGCAGACCAACACCGACAACGATAGTTCAGGTGTACATGCCGACGTCGCAAGCTGAAGATGAACAGACAGAGAAAGTGTATGAGGATATTGAAAGGGTAATGCAGTATGTAAAGGGGGACGAAAATTTAATAGTCATGGGCGACTGGAATGTAGTTGTAGGGGAAGGAGTAGAAGAAAAGGTTACAGGAGAATATGGGCTTGGGACAAGGAATGAAAGAGGAGAAAGACTAATTGAGTTCTGTAACAAGTTTCAGCTAGTAATAGCGAATACCCTGTTCAAGAATCACAAGAGGAGGAGGTATACTTGGAAAAGGCCGGGAGATACGGGAAGATTTCAATTAGATTACATCATGGTCAGACAGAGATTCCGAAATCAGATACTGGATTGTAAGGCGTACCCAGGACCAGATATAGACTCAGATCACAATATAGTAGTGATGAAGAGTAGGCTGAAGTTCAAGACATTAGTCAGGAAGAATCAATACGCAAACAAGTGGGATACGGAAGTTCTAAGGAATGACGAGATACGTTTGAAGTTCTCTAACGCTATAGATACAGCAATAAGGAATAGAACAGTAGACAGTACAGTTGAAGAGGAATGGACATCTCTAAAAAGGGCCATCACAGAAGTTGGGAAGGAAAACATAGGTACAAAGAAGGTAGCTGCGAAGAAACCATGCGTAACAGAAGAAATACTTCAGTTGATTGATGAAAGGAGGAAGTTCAAACATGTTCCGGGAAAATCAGGGATACAGAAATACAAGTCGCTGAGGAATGAAATAAATAGGAAGTGCAGGGAAGCCAAGACGAAATGGCTGCAGGAAAAATGTGAAGACATCGAAAAAGATATGATTGTCGGAAGGACAGACTCAGCATACAGGAAAGTCAAAACAACCTTTGGTGACATTAAAAGCAACGGTGGTAACATTAAGAGTGCAACGGGAATTCCACTGTTAAATGCAGAGGAGAGAGCAGATAGGTGGAAAGAATACATTGAAAGCCTCTATGACGGTGAAGATTTGTCTGATGTGATAGAAGAAGAAACAGGAGTCGATTTAGAAGAGATAGGGGATCCAGTATTAGAATCGGAATTTAAAAGAGCTTTGGAGGACTTACGGTCAAATAAGGCAGAAGGGATAGATAACATTCCATCAGAATTTCTAAAATCATTGGGGGAAGTGACAACAAAACGACTATTCACGCTGGTGTGTAGAATATATGAGTCTGGCGATATACCATCTGACTTTCGGAAAAGCATCATCCACACAATTCCGAAGACGGCAAGAGCTGACAAATGCGAGAATTATCGCACAATCAGCTTAACAGCTCATGCATCGAAGCTGCTTACAAGAATAATATACAGAAGAATGGAAAAGAAAATTGAGAATGTGCTAGGTGACGATCAGTTTGGCTTTAGGAAAAGTGAAGGGACGAGAGAGGCAATTCTGACGTATGGAAGCAAGGCTAAAGAAAATTCAAGACACTTTCATAGGATTTGTCGACCTGGAAAAAGCGTTCGACAATATAAAATGGTGCAAGCTGTTCGAGATTCTGAAAAAGCAGGGGTAAGCTATAGGGAGAGACTTGTCATGTACAATATGTACAACAACCAAGAGGTAATAATAAGAGTGGACGATCAAGAACGAAGTGCTCGTATTAAGAAGGATGTAAGACAAGGCTGTAGCCTTTCGCCCCTGCTCTTCAATCTGTACATCGAGGAAGCAATGATGGAAATAAAGGAAAGGTTCAGGAGTGGAATTAAAATACAAGGTGAGAGTATATCAATGGTACGATTCGCTGATGACATTGCTATCCTGAGTGAAAGTGAAGAAGAATTAAATGATCTGCTGAACGGAATGAACAGTCTAATGAGTACACAGTATGGTTTGAGAGTAAATCGGAGAAAGACGAAGGTAATGATAAGTAGTAGAAATGAGAACAGCGAGAAACTTAGCATCAGGATTGATGGTCACGAAGTCAATGAAGTAAAGGAATTCTGCTACCTAGGCAGTAAAGTAACCAATGACGGACGGAGCAAGGAGGACATCAAAATCAGACTCGATGTGGCAAAAAAGGCATTCTGGCCAAGAGAAGTCTACTAATATCAAACACCGGCCTTAATTTGAGGAAGAAATTTCTGAAGATGTACGTCTGGAGTACAGCATTGTATGGTAGTGAAACATGGACTGTAGGAAAACCGGAACAGAAGAAAATCGAAGCATTTGAGAAGTGGTGCTATAGACGAATGTTGAAAATTAGGTGGACTGATAAGGTAAGGAATGAGGAGGTTCTACGAAGAATCGGAGAGGAAAGGAATATGGGGAAAACACTGATAAGGAGAAGGGACAGGATGATAGGACATCTGCTAAGACATGAGGGAATGACTTCCATGGTACTAGAGGGAGCTGTAGAGGGCAAAAACTGTAGAGGAAGACAGAGATTGGAATACGTCAAGCAAATAATTGAAGACGTAGGTTGCAAGTGCTACTCTGAGATGAAGAGGTTAGCACAGGAAAGGAATTTGTGGCGGGCAGCATCAAACCAGTCAGTAGACTGATGACCAAAAAAAAGGTGACGCAACGGCAGTGTGGGCCAGCGTAATTTGTCAAATAGTTTCAAGTTCACTCGGGAATGGACTTACTGAGAACTAGCTCCTTCGGAGGCACTATGATTTGTTTATTTGATGGCTGGGTTGTAAGGTTCAATTACTATCACCCGTATTAGATGGTCTGACCCCTGTGCGAGCTCTCGAAGCATTGAATAAGAACTCTACCTTTCGTATAGCCTCTTCCTCGGCACCCCGGAACGTTTAGCTGCCTCAGGATAGTGCCCAGTCTGATGTATGTCGTTACTTTGTGGAGTATGTCATTTACTTTACGATGACTCGCTTTTGAGAGGAGCTGCTTTAGATACAGGTTTATCAGCCGGCCATGTTATGGAGTCTTTCTGATATTGAGGTGACTAAGCTGTTCTACGTTCTCAGGAGTGATGAAACCTGTCAGCTAACTGCATTCCTTTGCAGCTATCTATCGTATTCGTTGCTTCTCAGCCAGATGTATGTTGGACGCGTCCACTTGTGGCTAGAAACTTTAACGAATACGTCCACGATACCACTGGTTTTGACATAGGACTTGTTCTTGCGTGAGACTCTGATAGTTGCTGACGTCTATGGAGAATAGCCATACTAATCTGCCAGGCTGTATGTTCCTCTACCAGAGAGAAAAGCTTTTGTTGGAATGGAACACCAGAAAGGAGACTATGTTCCTCATAAAAAGATTGTCACAGGAAAATGGGAAAACACCCGCATCAGTCCTAAATTCTTCTTCCTCATTAAAAATTATGGCATGCGAACATATTTGCTTCCTTTTTACACATAAAATTTTAAGTTGTTTTCGTGGTGAAGCCTTCTTACTCGGCATTTTCTTATTGTCATAGTCTATATATATATATATATATATATATATATATATATATATATATCTCCCACGGTTTCTTTTTTTCTTTTTTGTTTTGATTTACAGTATATCCACTTGCCACTGTCTCCGCTCTCAGTTACATTGTCTCCTTTTCCTTTTCTTTCCCATTGCCACTGTCTCCACTATACCTCGTCAGGTTAGAAATTCTGATAGGTCCCACTTATGTTATCCCCTGTACCCAAGTATTTCAACTTACGGTCCAAAATTCTCTGTACCCTATATCTACGTGTTAAAGTTCACCGCTCTGGGAAGATCCAGACTCCCAAGCCTATCTGTGGTCTTTACTCATCTGTATTTTTCATTTCCACTCTCTCTTCGCTCCTTTGCTCCCACTGCTCCTAACTCCACCCACGTCTCTACCTATTTTACTGCAACTGTATCTCACTGACCAACTCCTCTCTCTTAGTCTCCTATCGCTACTTTCTTCATCCACCTCTCTTTCTCACCAACGCTGTCCTCTTTCATCTTTTCTCCCATTTGCACTAAATGATCTGTCTCCCACCGTTACTGTCTCTCTGCTACTCTCTTTCAGCAAGCACCTCTCCCCTTGACAAAAGTTTTGATTAGGAAGCCTCAGTGACGATTGAGGCCGCTGGTTCCCCACCTTCCCGTAAGAGTCTTTTAAAGTGGAGTCTATTCGGCTTTTAGTGCTCCGACAGGAATATTTTTCAACTGGTTACATTCATTAACCCCATTACAGCAAAGTGCGTCGCTTATATAAAATGAATTCTGTAGGTCAGTAATGTTTTGACACTTTATTTATGTACTTCGGTAAATCTACATATTTTGACACGTATCAACAACAAATAAGCGTACATAATGTAAGATTAAACCAAATTAAACCAAAATGGTTTGCTTTCAATTTCTTCTACATACTTTGCCCACTGATCGCACTTTATCTCAAATGTCCCGCTTGTGATTTGTTTCTTAAAACAGGAAATATGTTATTAGAAATATTTTACTGAATTTGCAGTCTTCCCATTTTTACATACAGTTTTAGAATCATTTTAAGTTTTCTTTAGAAATGTTAAGATAACTTTCAGCAAAATTTTTTTTCCAACAATACCATGTTTCGTATATTTTCAGAGGTGTAAAGCATACAGTCACAGAACCCTTACCGTGCGTTCACTGCTTCAGTTAAAACTAACTTTACGCCTGAGACCAGATATTACGTGCGTATTTTCTATACACAAGTACGGTAACTTCGAACCACCTTAAGAACATATGGTAAAAATTTCTACAGTTTTCCATGAATATAAATGATACAAGCGACAAACCCCACAACAGGTACTTTTGGTATACTAACAGGTTTTCAAAACGGGAAAATGGTGTTTCTAGATGAGTGTCTAAAGAATTTACATTTAAAATTTGAGTCATGTGCTATGGTTAGCTATTTAGATAATTGCAGACCACCGTCCATAAATGGCTATAAACCGGGTTTTGCGGGTTCTGCATAAGTACTACAGATTTCGAATTTTCGCTGGAATATCATTTTATAAACATATGGTAAAAATTTCGACGATCTGTCTTGAACAGAAATTATAGAAGTGGCCATACCCCCCTCCCCCTCCAACTGGTACTTTCCATACTCAAAAATTATGATTCTTCAGGGTTTCTCAGCAACTACAAATGAAAAAGTTGTGCTTTCACAAGCTTCCTAAGGTCCACTGTAGACCACATATGGTAACACAAAAGAACCATCGGGTTTGATCAGCTTGCCTGGGCTGGAGGAAGTGTGTAACGTCTAAGTTTTGACTCTCTGCTATAGGATGGCTACAGTATCCTTGTTCTGTACTATTGAATATTAGACTAAGGACTGTCCGAAACACTTGACTGCTTTGATGAATACAGCTCAAGTTATGACCCCCAGAAGAATAACATTTTTGCTCGCGGCTTTTACGAATGCACAGACCGAATATAGGCAACGAGAACCCACTAGCCCACCCTATACTCATCTAGAATATCGCAGGTGACTGGACAACGTGCGCGTTATCAGATTGCTGATTTTTAGATATTCACAGTAAACCTGATAATTTTTGGCGATGAAGTTGATCATGTACTCATAGCTGCTGTGAGCGGTCACACCGGACCAGTACAGAGGTTAGTGTGCATCTTCTGCTACTGTTGTTATCTCCATAGGTAACGAAGTACTACCTCTTCTAATACCTCTCCTATCGCTTCTTTCGGCATCGGACTAACGGTCGGGGAAGATTACATGAACATAGATCACTCTTGCTGCTAATTAACATTCCTAACCGTTCACCTAACTGTAGCCATATAGTCTATGTCATTCCGAGCACATTGGAGCGAAGTGGAACACATAAAGTGCATTTATCGGGAATCCCATAGTCATTGGCTCTAAAAGTTACGGGCATACTACACTCCATGTGCACCCATAATCACACAAGTAGGAGGTAGACATTGAAATTGACGCAAAATAGGGTAATTGAGAGAATAACGCACATCTTTCACACCGAGCTCATAACTGCAGCTGCCGTGGCAGGGCCGAAAACTTCAACTCTTTCCTGCGGGACTGAAGCACTATAAGTATTTGAACCCACGCGACTGAAGTAGGCGAGAAGTTCCATAATGTAACATGCCCGGGAGGAAAGGGGTGTAGATATGCAGCACTAATAATTGCTACCCTTCAGCACTCGAGACTGTACAACACGCCATGGACACAGGAACGGAGCTAGATATTTACCGAACAGGTGCCTAAACCGACGCCGGCGCTACAGTCTGGAACCGCGTGACAGCTACGGTCGCAGGTTCGAATCCTGCCTCGGGCATGGATGTATGTAATGTCCTTAGGTTAGTTAGGTTTAAGTAATTCTAAGTTCTAGGGGACTGATGACCTCAGATGTTAAGTCCCATAGTGCTCAGAGCCATTTTGAACCTAAACTCACTTACCTGAACCTTCCACGGCGGTTGATCTGCTGCTCTCTGCACTGTCTGGTATGATGTGTCCTGTAATAACTATTGTGAAGCAGGGAGAGGAGCCATTCACACCAACAATACCAAGTTGATCTGGTAGAATTCACTGTATTCTATTTAACACTCGCACATAGTGGGGCTGCACTCTTCACAATTAACATTATTCCCCAATGGACAGCATTTGTACTCCAAGCACGTGTTCGTTGTGACGTATAAGCTTCCTGTATAAATGATGACATCCAATGCAGAAACACGGTGCATGGAACACATAATTAATAATTGGCCAACGGATGTTTTATCCGCCGACGATTGACACAGTTCTTCCAACGGTACTAAACAGTTCAATACCTTATAACACAAGCGTGCGCGTGACCGAATCACTACGCGGGTGCTCCATAAAACATTCGGGTACGATATACGAACCAGAAAGTACCTGCGCTCATGATATTCAGTCAGTCAAAACGATGTGTGTGTCTTTCATTTAGAGATTGCAATGAGGATTACACAAGTCCACATTTTTTTTGCGTAACCGTCGCGACGCAGTTGATTGTTGTTCCCGCGACACGACACACGTAGCCGAGAAAAATTATTACCTTTTAAGTAAACATAGATACTGCGTCATGGACACTGAAATTAAACGCAAAAATTGTGTGGCAAACATTTTCAATTAGTAAACCGTAACTTGTAAGATATATGCTGCAGCCACGGCATCAACACAAACACTCCACCCACGCTCCACGGAAGCTACTCCACGACTCCCCACTCTTGCTCTGTGCTCGACAGAGAGGCGACTTTCGATAGTCAACGATACAATACAATGCTTACATTCCCGCACAGAAAACGTTTCGAATTCTAGTAGAGAATTGCAAAAAAACAAAAAAATATGAAACTCTTCCAGAGGTGGTGACTTGGAGGGGGGGGGGGGTAACGCAATCTCATACCATGACATGCAAACAAATGCCAAGAAAAGTATACTAAATAGAAGGAGATTATAAACACTTACAAAGATACCTACAATACAACCCGCTACAGAAACGCATAATTACAAATGTAAGATAAAGAAAAATGCAAAAGGAAAATACGATATCATTTAAGTTTCTGAAAAGGAAGGTATATATGCACAAACGCTACCTAAACACAGAGATCTTAAATACACCACTGACACCTTCAGAAGAGAAAAAAAAAAGTTTTTGCACTTACAAGTCAGCACTTGGTCGTCCACACACACACACACACACACACACAAAATCGATACTCACAGCACTACACCTCTAAGAAAAGTGGAGATAGAGGGTTGGTCTGTTACAGCGCTGCAACAGATTACATGACCGCAGACACAGCAATACTGTGCTCAAACAACCAGACATCAGATCCCAACCTCGTCTTGCGGTAATCCGTCCGTGGCGCACATGAAACAGATGTAACAGTCTCTTTTCATTGTTGATCTACTCTTAACGTACAAATCATGTCTTTAGCTTATATCTATTCATAGTAGCCCTTACAGGTTGCTGAACTAGCTTTAACAGGAATATATGAAAGAAAGTAATATCTACAAAACTTTAAATGAGCCTGCGCACACTGCAGATAGTGTGCCCACCGAAAATATACATTGTCGTGTCTAAGCACTATAGGAGCTAGTCTCCATGTTGGAGCGAGGAAATCGAAATTCTGCAAGTTACCCACATATTAAGAATCATATTGACACATCCATCTAGCTTTTTCATAAAAAGTACACATATGGAACAAGCACTATAAAATACTCAGAACATGAACACAACGACAGGCAACTTAGCATGTTAACGAATGGTTCGAATGGCTCTGAGCACTATGGGGCTTAACATCTGAGGTCATCAGTCCCCTAGAACTTCGAACTACTTAAAACTAACTAACCTAAGGACATCACACACATCCATGCCCTAAGCAGGATTCGAACCTGCGACCGTAGCGGTCGCGCGGTTCCAGACTGAAGCCCCTAGAACCTCCAGGTCACATCGGCCGGCAGCATGTTAACGCTTATCAGTACTGCCCAAAAATGTTACTTTCACTGAGTGCCACCTCTCTGCTTTAAGCTCACACGAAAATCTCACTAAATGCTCCCATGAGGAATAAACACATATTCATACTGTTCCAAAGTTGTCTGTTTACAAAAACAATTATATAATCACCTATACAGCAGAATTATTTTACCACACATTTTGTTTAGGGACTTTAAACATAATATTTCTCAATACTGCTCACAATATGGTTTAATGTTCTCCACATGATGTTTGCCCTCATCTGCAATTTACATTCTTCCGTCTTTATCACTCCTGGCCCACTCGAAAAACTCGTTTTTGCACCTTCAGGGTCTTTATTAGACCTTCCATTTCCACCTGGTTGTGTCGTTCTTGGGACAGGAGTTTCTGCTCAAAAAAACATTCAAGATCTGTGTCTGCCTTGCCTTTCCATCTCCACTGCTTCTTGCATAATGCTGCTGAGTCTCTCCTTGTATTACTCTGTGGTGCTAATTGCAAATCAGTAAAACAGCATCACTCTGTCATTCCTACCACTTCCCTAACATTGATTCTCCCTTTAATGTCAATGACAGCTTCCTTTCCTTACCTTTCCTTTGCATTTCAACACAACCTCTCCAAAAATACAGTCGAACCTTCTGCTTCGTTAATCAGTCAACACCCCAAATTACGGGTAATGCTAATTCCGGCACCACAAGTGCTGCTACATCATAATCCGTACCATTAAGCCTCATCGTGATTAAGATTGGCTCCTTAATTACTTTGCTTTCCACACCCACAGTACACTTGATACTTATATCATGCGCTGGAAAGTTTAGTATGTCTCTTCCCTGCTCTAACCACTTTGTACATAGGTTTTGGCACAAAGCAATAACTTGGCTACCTGAGTCAACTAAAACATCTATTCGTGTTCCAAAAATATCCGCTTCTACTATAGGTTGTACTATCTCATAAGTTTCTTTGCCATTTTCCTCCATCAAGTCATTGATCACATCAGTTGCAACTCTTATCTTGCATATCGACATAATTGCTGGCCCTGTGTCATTTGTCCCTGACTGGTCCCCGCAGGAACTTCATCTAGTTTTCCACGCTCCTCTCTCGCCGTAACGTGTCATGGTCATTGTCCACATCCCGCCTCCTGCCACATGATTCAACTTCTTGAATTGACAAGTGCTCTGTGTTGTGATTGTTTCAGTACCGCTGTCCTTGGTAACCTCCACGACCTCAAAAACTATGTTCAAATCTTCTGCCATCCTCTTGATTCAAAAGCTGACCACTATTTCCTCTCTCATTACGCGATCGCGTACCATCATTCCTCTCATTGTTCCCTGACACACTTCTATTATGTCCACCTTCTTCAGTACCTAGTTGTTCATACAGTGTATCTAGCTGTCCCAAAGCTGACTTAATCGCCTCTATGTCGTTCTTAGGAATCACCGACAACTTCTTTTGAACTGCTACTGGTAGTTTACATATGATCAAGGATATTCTTGGTTGGCTCATCTAAATACAGGTTTCTTTCATATTAATTTTGGGAAAACTTCTTTACGTTCCGGTCGCGACCTCTATCGAACCTTTTATACCATAGTATTAGCTGTTTCGCATATTATTCTCTTTTGCAAAGACCAACATCGTTTTAAAAACTCCCTCTCAAACCCCACATAAGTCTCGCATTTTTGTCCTGTTCTCATTCCCCAAGTACCAGCTTCGCCTTCCATTCTCGATGCAACAAAGTGTATCTTTCACTGTTCATCCAGTAGTTCAGGTAGCACACTATTAAATTATTCTAAGTAGTCCCTCGGATGCCATTTTCCATTTGGATCAAAATTCCTAAAATTCCCAACACTAAGAAAGACCTCGCCATTTTGTATGCCAAGTATACTGCCAGCGATTACATCTCCATTGCACAGTAAGGATTTCACTTCATGTTTAACACGTTGACGCACAAGTGACTGGGTCTTGAATGCTTCATTGCACACCTGCTCTACATGGCGTACGTAAGCATCTTGATTCAGCACAACAGCTTGCACCTTGTGTTGACACTCCTGCATCTCCCCATCCAGTCTTGCAAATTCCTTACAATAGACCTCAACCATTTTGCCAAGTTCTTCTGTTACCCCAGTGACTTCAGCTTCAGCCTTGTCAAAATATTAAACCTGCTTTAAGACGTGTTGATCTAATTGAGATGTAAGTGTGTCTACATTTTTATTATACTCGTCTCCCACTTTCTTTATGGCTGCCCGCAGTCGATCGTTGTCATCCTTCATTTCCTTACTAGTTTCTTCTATCTGCTCATTGGTTTGGTCAAGCTGCCTATTATTTTCGTCAACCTGCCAATTGGTTGCCTCGAATCCCTGCTTCAGCGCACTCATTAATGTCGTGAATATGTCAGAGTCGGGCGTACGCTCCTCTCGTCTGGGTGTAGCCATGACTGGTCACAACAAAGCACCAGGGCTTCCCATTGCAACTGTCAAACTACAGTCTCCTATACCATACCAGAATCTCTTGATATTCCAGTACTACTGTCCTGAACCTTCCTCTCTACTTTCACCTGACGAATTTCCATCTGCATTCCTGACCATCGCTGCTGCATTGATTTCATTAGGTGACATGATGAATTACTTACATCACAAAAGCAAGACGATAGAACAGAAGAGAAAAGAAAAAAAATATATAAAAACTAAATCACAGTAACCCTCCTGCACAGTATAAAAACAAAAAAATTAAGTCAATTGCAACGTTGAATCTCTTCAACGCCGTGTTTTATGCTTAGGAGCACACCAGATACACATAGAATCACTGTCACAAATTATGCTTGTATTTAGTAGTAGTAGTAGTAGCAGCTTTATTCATATGTAGATCTTTTTTTACAAGGGTATAGGACATGTCAAAGTATTTACAAATTTAGATCAATTTAAAAGAAGCTAATTCGTTTACACATATATTTACGGACTTCTAGTTAGCGACAATCATTAGATTTAGTTCTGGTATACAATAGTTTTTTGCAAATAACTTATTAAATAACGTAATGCCACACTGTTCACTTATATCTCACTATAAGTCACTGCACACACTATACACACATTTTTTCATAACACTTCACTCACTACACACACACACACACACACTGGTGATTGGTGATCTCTGAGCTATTTTCTGTACCGCAACTTCCCATCTCCTATCCTGAAAAACTGAGTCAGCATCACTCCATAATGAATGAGATGTTGAGCTCAGAAAGAGGAAGAGGTGTTAGTATTGCAATGCGCATAGCTTGGGGGTAAGTATTTACGCAAAAGATTCACTACTGCTACAACATTACATTAGCATATTTCATGGGTTACTACAGCAGAACTGGGCAGTGAAATTTAACTTCGCTGGCGTAATTAACCAGTGTCAAAGTATAGTGCCAGTATGACAGTTGCCTCCACTGTGTTATAGCAACACTGGCAGAATTCTCTGTGATTATCTAAATAAGTCTGCATTGTGATCTAGTACCCATTAACAGATTATCGAGTAAATTTTACAAATTTCTTCCACTGTAATCATTTAACACTATTTGCTTGAAATAATCTAGACAAAGTCTGCACTGCCAATCAGTTACGCTACGGCATTCTTTAAATGCACGAGGAACCGCAGCGCTGCCTAAGTCTTAACGTTGTTAACTGCCCATCGGCGTGCGCGGCCCTGAATTCACACCAGCTCCAGGTGTCGCTGTGTCGATCAGCACTGCCACCCGCTGGACGGCGGCGGAATGCAACAACGGTACAGTTGTAGTTGTTCGCGTTACTCATGGGTGCCGCCCGCGTTGCCAATGATGTAGCATGCAATAGTAGAATTACCCTCCTAACAGGATGTCTGCACTGCACTCTGTAACAGACAAGTAGAATTGCTGTAACCTGAACTCCTTGGTCCGCAGTGCGCTGTCTGCCTGACGTCACATAAAATTCCAAAATAAGCTGACTGTTTCTATACGTAACTCAATGTTTCCGTTTTCGAATCAATCGGCACCTCATCCCCGAAGATTACAAGTCTTGGAAGCGCACGTCGCCATGTAACACACTTGGGATGAAAGGGGCGTAGATGTGCAGTACTAGCAATTGTTAGCCTTTAGCACTGGAGACCATAGAACTCTCCCTACACACAGGAACGGGGCTGGATATTTAGAAACCGTGTGCCTAAACCCACGTACCTGATCCTAAAAGTGGCGGGTTCTATCCCTCTGCACTGACTGCAATGATGTGCCCAGTAACAACCATTGCCTAACAGGGAGAGGTTCTACTCACACCAACAATACCAAGTTGATCAGGTAGAATTCACAGTATTCTGTTCAACACTCGCACAGGGTGGGGCTGTACTCTTCACAATTAAGATTATTCCCCAATAGACGTGATCAGTACTTGCTGGCAGGGGTGGCCGAGCGGTTCTAGGCGCTTCAGTCAGGAACCGCGCGACCGCTACGGTCGCCGGTTCGAATCCTGCCTCGGGAATAGATGTGTGTGATGTCCTTAGGTTAGTTAGGTTTAAGTAGTTCTAAGTTCTAGAGGACTGATGACCTTAGATGTTAAGTCCCATAGTGCTCAGAGCCATTTGAACCATTTGATCAGTATTTGTACTCCATGTACGTGGCCGTTGTGACGTATAAGCTTGCTGTCTAAATGATGACATCCAATGCAAAAACACGGTGCATAGAACACAAAATTAATAACTATTCAAGTGATGTTTCATCAGTCGACGATTGGCACAGTTCTTCCAACGGTACTAAACAATTAAATAGCTTATAACATGAGAGTGCGCGTGACCAAATCGCGACGCAGGTGCTCCATAAAAAATTCGGGTACGATATACGAACTAGAAAGCACCTGAGTTCGTGATATTCAATCAGACACAAAAATATGTGTTTCTTTACCATAGAATTTGCAATGAGGATCATACAAGTTCACATTATTCTTCCGTGACCGTCGCTACGTGGTTGATTGTTGTTCTCCCAACACGACGCACGAAACCGAGAAACATCACCCTTTGGAGAAACATAGACACTGCGTCATGAACACTGAAATTGAACATAAAACATGTGTTGCAAGCATTTTCAATGACTTCACCGTAACTTGTAAGATATACGCTGCAGCCACTGGATCAACACAACATTTCACCCACGTTCGACGAAAGTTACGCCACGACTCCCCACTGTTGCTCTGCGCTCGGCAGAGAGGGGACTGTCGATAGTCAACGATACAATACAATGCTTAAAATAACTGCTTATCTCCCGGCCAATATAAGTTTCCTTGCACTCTGCCGAGACGTTTTGAGGTTGCGGTGGAGGTATCAGATCGTGCTCAACAGAGGCCCTTTATGCCTTTGCCTTACATGCAGCAATATGTCATAGCGCATCAAAGTCGACATCAATCTTCATAGGCAGAAATGACAGTATTCCTTAGTATCAGGTACTTGTGCTACAAGTAACGTTTGATGTCAGTGTCGTCGAGCTTGTCGGAGGAACTATGAATGTTGTTATTAATGGTAATAGCGTATTAGGTGTGTGTAACCCCTGTATGACCCAAGAATTAGGGAGTGCGATCTTCAATAAGTGAATACGCTTCAAAAAGTCAGGTACCTGCTTATCATCACACACTGCTCATAAGAATTATCGGTACATGACTTTCGACGTCTACCTTACACCACTGAGCAATAACTGAGGACTGAGTATATTAGCGGATTACATCTTCATCTTCCAGAAATTACGTACACAATAAACATCATTACATCCTCGTTCATTTACATAACAACATCTGAAATGTAGACAGGCATCAAAATCAAAGTCGTCCTGTGTGATTTTCATTGGACTTTGAGAGCTTCAATAAAATGTTTTCCATACCTTGCATGCTCCGTATAGATCTACGAAGGTCGCCCTGTGGTATCCTATCCCATTCTTCAACGAGAGCCCTTGAGGGTTCTTGGAGAGTCCATGGTGGAACAAGACGATCATGGTCATCTCTTTGAAGCCTGAGGTTTATGTCGGACTCGACACTGGTCTAGGCTCCGCAGTATACCATTTGTCATGCACGCCACATGGGCCTTGGCACTATCACGCATGTGAAGAAATGTACGCAACATCCACTACCTGGCTGTAAAGCTGTCAACTATGATGCTTCCCTACACCATCACAGAACCCATGCTGAATGTTTTGATTTCCTGGACAACATTTGGCAGGTACCGCTCACCGCTTGCGTCAGAGGAAATCTGAGATTTTATGTGAGTAACATGATTGGCCAGTGAAGATGTTGCCAGTTGAAATGGGAACGGCCGAACTGAAGGCGAACTGCGAGATGCCGTGTCAAGCGGGGTACTCGAACAAGACGTCTGGGTCATAAGGTCGTTTTTGGTAACCTGTTTCTTGCAATCTAATTGGACACGGAGGCTCTACTGGCCCTTCTGATATCGTCTTTCAGTGCTCTGGCGGTGCTCGTATGAAGCTGCAATCGGTTTTTATGTTCTGCATCGGTGACCTTGTCCAACTCACGTTTTGAACTCGCTGGCCTCCCTATAGCATATTAACGAACTACAGGTGACAGACTGGAATCTACAACAACACTTCCGTCCGAGCGATCACTGACACTGCAGTGCATAACACAACCGACAGATGGGGAAAGACTGAAGTTGTTGCATAAACTAAAAGCGGAGGTCTCAAGCTCTGCAATAAGATTACAGGTTCCGTCTGTATCAAAATAGCCTAAACGTAACAGAACTTCATGCAGGTATTTCATTCTTTCAGCAGCGTATTTCTACAATTACGGGAGTTGGTGTTGGGAAATAGCAGAAATAAATTTACTAAAATTGGTTGGACTAGTTAAGAAGAACGCGTAGAGCTTCGAGACTTAACCGCGTAGCAAATGAAAGAAGTGGAAGGGCTCAGTCCCGTTATAGTACTACAGATACAAGAGAAGAATGACAGTTTGGATTGCTAAGGCATGTCACAGAATGGAAGAAGATCGCAAGGAGAACCCTTTCGTGCAACCTACTGGAAGAAAAAGGTGAGGAAGACAACGGTAATGCGGCAATGGTAGCTAAGAGTATCAAAGAAGCATGGAAAAAAGAAGAATAAAAGAGGATAAGGAAGAAGGGCGACATTGAGGCTTCGGCTGTAGGATGCCGCGAAAACATGTCATTATTAATGGTAGAGTGGCATAACTGAACTTCGAAATAAATACGTACTGTAATACATATTGTTATATGAAAGCACACTCAGCTCACTCAGGTGAATGATACAGAACTGGTAGTTCTTTCCAAAAGCTGCCCGCAAGGTCTATGTCATATAAATATTTAAAAAGTGGCGTAAAGACAAGAGCCAAAAACATACACTAGAATACCATGACAAGAAAGTAACCAATACGAAATTTTTCACCGTATTGATGCTATATATTATCTAGATGCTTTCTTTGGCGCAATAGTCTACGCGTAGAATAAAAATACCTAGCATACTTACTACATATCCTTGATTAAGTAACATTGGCCTCTTCACCTTTGACATAAAGAAATTTACGAACGTCTGTAGTAAATAGAACAAAGTATAATAATTGGACTATGGTGCACTTTATGGCTCTCTGTGCTGATGATAAATAGAGCAGGGCACTGAACGAGCGAGCAAGCGCGTAGCGGCAGGCGCACTCCGGCTGGCCAGAGGACTGTGGCGGAAAAATTGATGGGCGGCCGAGCGCAAAATTTACGGCACGGCCGAATGTGGCGACCTGCCGCACCGAGTGCCGAAAACCCGTCACCGGCCCTCTCTGTCGCTGAGGCCTGGGCCAGTGTACTCTCGATAATAACCTAACAAACACGAAGGTGACCAGCGCGGAAGGACTGACAGGATGTTGATGATTACACCGAAGAGTTCTTATCAGCAGGAGTGGTAGTGCCCGGGTAGTCGGTATGTGGTAATGCAGTCTGCTATGGGTGGCAGCAAGCTTCATTCCCCCTCTTCCTACAGCTTTGGCGCGTGGGAAACCGGAACAGTTCCTCCATTTGTTAGATACGAGCTTTAGCGGCTTTTCCTTCCTGGGGGACCATAGTCACATAAAACTTTTTGAAACAAATTTCTAGCATTGGGTTTTAAATTACTATCCTAAATAAACGTATAGTAATTTACGGTCAAAAATTGCAAATTTCTCAAAGAGACGCAATGAGACTGGCTCCACGTGCTGCACAGCCTACAGAGAATAAAGGAAAAAAGAGAAGACGGATGCGTCACTCAGAAAGGGCTGTGGATCCAAACTCTTGTTCGTGAAAGGATCCATTACACTCGTCGACAGTTGGATTTTGTTTCCCAGAAATTGTTTTGGCTTTATTTATTGACTGAAACGAAAATTTTGACTTTTTATTGCCTTTGGCTGGACGATGCTTCATGCTCGCAGCCTGAATGGGAATTTCAAACGGTAACTGCCGGGAATTTGGCGAAGTTTGAATGTTTCCGCGACTCGGAGTCTAGCACTGTATCTCGATGTCCTGTGATAATTGTAACAGAGGAAAGCTTTGACTACGCAGCTTTATCGGTGCTAAGGAATGGTTTAAACTTTCACCGGCTCCCAGCCGTTTGTCAGGTTGTTCTTAAATCACCTCCTGATGTTGAAGAGGAGGCATGGCGGGCATGTCGTGTGTTGACTGTGGCTCGTCCACCCAAAAGTAATAGTAATGGTAGCTAAGATGACTGCCTTAAATTCACTTAATGCTGATCTGGATATTGTTATTTTAGCTGACGACTAGGGTTATGCTCCCATTGTTTTCGACAAAGAGGATTACTTTCGAAAGGTACAGTGTTTACAGTATGGTGAGCGAATCGCAGGATCTGTGCCTACCCCACAAAAACTGTCGGTTGGAAGATCAGCAGCCTCCTCAAGAAAAGTTCCTTATTGCAGGAGACTATCAAGAGTCTCAATTCTTACTGTGTTGCTCCCCATAGGTTATATTGCCTCCCTAAGTCCACAAGGGGTTCCTCTTGGTCAGATTGTGAGCAACACTGCTGCTCCGACAAATCGTATAACGAAACATCTTGCTACTCTGTTGAACCCTACAGTAGGTCAGTGTAAGAAGCACACAAAGAACTCGGCCGATTTATTACGTCGATTTGAGGGAGTCCGTGTGAATGACACCAATATTCTAGTAAGTTTTGATGTGGTGCGTTAGAATGACTCCGATATAGTAGTAAGTTTTGATGTGGTCTCCGTATTCGCTATTGTTCCTCTGTCTGATTCGTTACCGTTAAAATTTTGTGCTTAATTAACTATCCTATTTCGACATGAGTTGATTTCCATTTACTTTTTATTTGATGACCAGTACCATGAGCAGACAATTGGAGTTGCGATGGGAAGTTTCTTTTTCATTTATTATTGCCAATATGTTCACTGAAGATTTCGAGGAACGTGTCTTCAAGTCAGGGGCTTTGAAACCTGCGAGTGGTTTCAAATATGTGGACGATACTTCCGTTGTTTGGCCTCATGGGAGAGAGAATCTGAACGGCTTTTTAGAACACCTGAATTCAATCCATACGAATACTGACTCCACGATGGATGTGAAAAGGATGGCTGTCTTCCCTTGCTTGATGTTTTGGTCAGGAGGATGGTGGATGGTACTTTGGGATGTGCCGTTCATAGGAAGCCTACTCACACTGACTTATATGTGCAGCCTGATAGTTGTCACCAACCGGCTCAACGTGAAGGGGTACTAACATGGGAACCTCCCCATCGTACCCCCCCTCAGATTTAGTTATAAGTTGGCACAGTGGATAGGTCTTGAAAAACTGAACACAAATCAATTGAGAAAACAGGAAGAAGTTGTGTGGAACTGTGAAAAAACAAGCAAAATATAAAAACTGAGTAGTTCATGGGAAGATAGGCAACATCAAGGACACTGGAAGCGCAGGAGCGCCGTGGTCTCGTGGTAACGTGAGCATCTGCGGACCGAAAGGACCTTGGTTCAAATCTTCCATCGAGTGAAAAGTTTAATTTTTTATTTTCAGTTTATGTGACAAACTCTTATGTTTTCATCACTTTTTTTTGGGAGTGATTATCACATTCACAAGAAAACGTAAATCGTGCAAGGTAGAAGAATCTTTTTACCCATTCGCCAAGTGTACAGCTTAGGTTGGTCGACAACACATTCCTGTCATGTGACGCACATGCCGTCACCAGTGTCGTATAGAACATATCAGATGTGTTTTCCTGTGGAGGAATCGGTTGACCTATGACCTTGCGATCAAATGTTTTCGGTTCCCATTGGAGAGGCACGTCCTTTCGTCTACTAATCGCATGGTTTTGCGATGCGGTCGCAAAACACAGACACTAAACTTATTACAGTGAACAGAGACGTCAATGAACGAACGGACAGATAATAACTATGCGAAAATAAAGAAAGTTAAATTTTCACTCGAGGGAAGACTTGAACCAAGGACCTCTTTTTCTGCAGCTGCTCACGCTACCACGCGACCACGACGCTCCTGAGCTGCCCGTCTCCATGATGTTCATATATGGCCCCTGGGCTACTCGGTTTGTATATTTTGCTTATTTTTTCACAGTTCCACACAACTTCTTCCTGTTTTCTCAATTGATCTGTGTTCAGTTTATCAAGGTCTATCCACTGTGCCAAATTATAACTAAATCTGAGGGGGGTGCGATGGGGAGGTTCCCTTGTAAGTACCTTCACGGGCTCCATGTCATCTCGGACCCTAAGAGACTGTCAGCTGAGGCAGAGGGTCTCGAAGTCACCTTTCGGCAGACTGGTTATAATGAACGACAGATCAAATGTGCGTTGTGCTGTCGACAGGTTATGCACCACGTGAGTGATGACAATGCCGATGTGGCACCAAGATCTACGGCATTTTTGCCTTACACATGGATCGTTTCGAACGATATTGGTCGAATTTTGCGGAAATACCATGTGAAGTGCGTTTTTCGACCACCATGCAGGATCAGGGTCGTTTTATTTTGCATAAAACATGGTCCTCGTTCGCGTAAGGCTGCTGTGTACCGTATTCCTTACAGCTGTGGCGTGTCACATATTGGTCAGACTATCACGTCTATGGAGGACCGATGTACTTAGAATAAGCGGGACACTCGCTTGCAGCAGCCAAGCAAATCCGCCACAGCAGAACATTGTCTTGGCACCGATAATCCCTTGGAATACAACAACACTACGA
This sequence comes from Schistocerca piceifrons, assembly GCF_021461385.2. Taxonomy (NCBI): domain Eukaryota; kingdom Metazoa; phylum Arthropoda; class Insecta; order Orthoptera; family Acrididae; genus Schistocerca; species Schistocerca piceifrons. Next base: position 631,623,786 of record NC_060140.1, read on the forward strand.
TTCTGGCATGTGCTTCCAGATATTGGGATAGTGTTACTAAGAAAACCGTTAAAATTAATTTAACAACTACCCCTGCAAGAGAGATGGTGGTCTTTGTTTAATTTCTGCATGGAATCCTGCTCTCCCCTTGTCAGAAAACAGTAAATGTTTATGCTACCTCATCCGTTGATTATTAATTCCACTATCGATAACTTCTGACGTTGGCAATTCTTGATTTTCAATGACGCTACTGTATGAATGCATGGTTTTGCGGGGATATGAATTAATAAAATTTTCTCTGGCTTCCTGCCGCGTCAGGTGGTTAAAATCCCACGAGCTTTCGACCGAGCTCTCCTCAGTCATTGTCAAGTGGTAAGAATGACTGTTACGTCGTCGTGGCCGCGTCGTTATATAGCCACACTGCTTGCTGTGACGTCACCAGTGCTCTCGTGCTCGCCATATATGGTGGTGTTTTCGTCCCACGTCCGTCTTGCCCCTCTTAGCCTCACGATGGGCGGGTCCCAGGATGTGCTGAGTTGCAAACCGCCGTCCTTGTTGATGGTGTTACACTTCACTAGGAGGCAGCTGGATTTAAACGATCGCGAGCTGCTGGCTATCCATCTGCAATTGACAGAGGTACTCTCGCAAGTAGATTGGGAGTGGATCGACGCGTCCCCACAACACAACTGGTGTCATCGCAGAAGAAGACCACAGTAAAACAGAAAGGGAAGTTCACGCGGCTATCTCAACAACAACACGGCGCAGAACGAAAATAAACAGAACGAACTGTCATCAGCATGACGGAGAAAGAAATCGACACAGTTGCCATTTCGGCGCTTAAGAAAGGTCTTAACTTCGCACAAGCGCCTCGCAGCATCCCTATCTGTGATATTATAATTGGGGTTGAACAAGAAATCCGCAAGATGCCTAGTGAGGGTGCAGACGAAGTTCGTCGCGAAACGTGTCGTATCATTTCAAAATCTAAACCACCGAGGTCTAACTTGGCTAGGGCTGAGCGCAATGGTCTTCACGCAACGACCCCTTCGTCGTGGTTCTGCCAGCTGACAAAAGCAATGCACCAGTATTTCGACCACATGACTACGATGCCGTTCAGTTGATTCTTGAATAGGATACGTACCGGAAACTGCCACGGGACCCGACGACAAGAATAATGAGGAAGACATCAGAGCTTCTAAAAAAGTCAACACTGGAAGAGGGCTTTACTAAGAATCTCCTCCCTCAGGCGCCGAGACCACCTACACTCTATGGACTACCAAAAATCCACAAACCGGATTCTCCTCTTCGTCCCATTGTGAACACCATTGGGTCACCCATTTACAGCTTGGCAAAACACCTGGCCAGTCTCCTTGCACCGCATGTGGGTCGTTGTTTGCATCACATTAAGAACACCGACGACTTTATCAACATAATTAAACAACTGCTTCTTAATCAGGGAGATATAATGGTTAGTTTTGAGTTCGTCTCCCTATGTACACGTGTTCCGGTCAAAGATTATATAGACCTTCTCTCTCAGTTATTTGGCAGCACAAATTGTGGGTCTGTATAAGCACACCTTGACAACTTCGTATTTCCTACATGGCGACCAGTATTTCGACCCGTTGGACGGCGTGGCTATGGGAAGCCCATTAGCTCCATCCATAGCCAACCTTTTTATGGAAAAATTTGAAGACATTGATTTGGACATGGCTCCAGCTAAGCTAAGTTGCTTTTATCATTACGTCGACGACACTTTTATCATCTGGCTGAAAAACTGGGAGAATTCTTAGAACACCTGAACAGAATTCACAGCCATATCAGGTTTACGATGGAAGTCGAGACAGATGGTGCATTGCCCTTCCTTGACGTCCTTGTTCGAAGGAAAACCAGTGGGCACCTCAGCCACAGTGTCTACAGGAAATCGACACACACACAGATTGATATCTGCAAGCTCTCATCCACCACCATCCGGCACAAAAACGTGTCGTTCTGAATACCATCGTGCATCGTGCTTAAGTCGTCTCAGGCGCTGAAAGTCTGCCGCTATAACTGAGCCACCTCCGAAGAGTCTTCCGGGAAAACGGGTACAGGCATCGACAGGTGTCACAGGCTATATCTGGTGTGAGATGCAAGAAACACACCAACAGAGTAGAGAACACCACCGAAGAAGAAAGCAAGAAACTTGTGTTTCTGCCTTTCTGTGGTATAGTGTTCGGAAAGGTTAGCCGGTTCCTGAAGAGATATATCATTTCATCGGTGTTCAGGCCCCCAGCAAAACTTCGACAGCTCATGAGGCCTGTGAAGGACGATCTAGGGCTAAGAACGCCTGGAGTGTACAAGATACCATGTCATTGTGGCTGTTACTACGTCGGCCAAACAATACGCACTGTGGAGCAACGCCGGACGGAACACGAGACTTACTTACACCTACGCTATCCAGAAAAATCAGCCGTGGCAGAACAAGCCTTAGACAATGGACACCGAATTCTATTCGACGAAACATCTGTCGTTATGAGGACGAAGGGATTTTGGGATAGCGTCATAAAAGAAGCTATCGAAATAAAAACCTCAGAAAACACCATCAACAAGGACGGCGGTTTGCAGCTGAGCACAGCCTGGGACCCGGCCATCGCGAGGCTAAAACGGGCCCGACGGACGCGGGGCGAAAACATTACCATATATGGCGAGGAAGAGAGCACTAGTGACGTCACAGCCAGCAGTGCGGCCAGATAACAACGCGGCCACGGCGACACAGCAGTCATTCTTACCACTTGACAATGACTGAGAAGATCTCCGTCGAAAGCTCGTGGGATTTTAACCACCTGACGCGGCTGGAAGCCTGAGAAAATTTTATTAAGTTACGCTACTGTTTACAGGTATGTGAGTGTTATCTTTGCAGAGGTTCTCTGAAATTCAAAGTCTTAAATTCAGTTGCACAGCGCTTACTTGCTGTTATGCTTAAAAATGGCAGGATGTGCTCCTGTTGAAAGATCAGCGGTTGTCGACGACGTCACCGGGTTGCATTACCATATTTTCTCCTTTATGGACTTGTCCAAGCATCGTATTGTGCATCGAAGTAGTATGACGAGCCTTCTCGATTGTTTAGGCGCTTACGGGTGGGCTGAATAATCAAAAGTGGAGTGATACATTTTGAACATATGATGAATATTTAAAAGTAGAATTAAAAATACTTTTCTTAATGGGATGGGAAAATTACATTAGGGCAAAATGAAATTAAGAAAAGGTGGAAGAATTGAATTCCTTCTCCTTGCGAAGTGCCTTAAAATTCTGTGTTGGAATCTATCGTGGACAGGCAAAGTTTCAAGTGTAGGAAAGGGGCAGTTATATTCTTCATCTGTAGTGGAGTCCGCCCCGGTAACTGAGTGGTCAGCGTGACAGACTGTCAAACCTAAGGGCCCGGGTTCGATTCCCGGCTGGGTCGGAGATTTTCTCCACTCAGGGACTGGGTGTTGTGTTGTCCTAATCATCATCATTTCATCCCCATCGACGCGCAGGTCGCCGAAGTGGCGTCAAATCGAAAGACCTGCACCCGGCGAACGGTCTACCCGACGGGAGGCCCTCGGCACACGACATTTCCATTTTCCATCTGTAGTGGAAGTCCCCATTGCTCCTCTCATGAGCCAGTCGCTAGTGTCGGAACGTTGAATCCTTTTTGCCACTGGTAGTAACTGCTGTGGCGAAACATTCCGTCATTGTCTCACACATTCGTCTTGAGACTTCCGTTCTCTCAAGGAAATTCTCATGATGGTATTCTGTGCGATTATACTTTAAATGGGAAGCATTACTACGTTGGAACTGTAGGCACGGTCTCTTCTTCCACTTTCTCTGATAATTTGGCGAAAAGCTTCGTGGTTCTCTGCAGTTTGCCGACCCTTAGCCAATAAAGAGCCGCCCTCCTGCCTCTGCCTGAGGATCGAAACCCGTCACTCCACCAAGAGACACGCTGCCCTTTTGCTTGCCATAATAATTGTGGGATGGATGCTTCTGCGGCATGGTGGATCGTTGTGGCAAAATGATCCACCTATTCCTAGGGGCTGCCAGGTGTTCACAGACAGTAAGTATGCTGTACAGCGACCAGTTTTCAGTACATCCGGCGCCGCTTTGTCTGGCTGGTGAACCCAGAGGGGAAGTGATAACCTGAGTTTAAGTCATCGATAACTTCTCGTTGAGAAGTGTGTGCGAGGGCTGGAGGGCATACAGGGGGAGCGATAACACTGAACAATCCTGTTTCAGTGCTGAAGTGTATAATCTCTCCCCGTCCATCAGACACGTGTGTGATGACATTAGGAAGTTCTCAATTGCTCTACCCCTGATGCAGGTGGTTTCAGAGCTGAAAAGCACCTTATATTCGTTAAAAATTGCACAGAGGTCGAAAGGACGGGGGACCGGCGTTATGAGTTCAGTAAGAGTCTCTTCATTTGAACCTCACGTAGGGGAAGGCACAGGGTACATACTGCCTACCTATGACGCCCATCCTCTGATGAAGCTACTGCTTACAAGATGGTGGTTAACGCAAGAGCAGAGGAATGATCTGCGTTTCTCACTAAAATATTATCCCCTCCATTAGGATCGTTCTGCGAAAGTTGTAGATACGTTGCTTATAGGTTTCTTATCTCTTTAAACGCGTCTCCTAGAGACAGATTGACGTTGCTCTTCCCTAACGTTAATAGTTGTTCTTCTAGATATCTACTCAGTCCACTGGCATTCCACTGTAGGATAACTTCCTTATTAGCGGTGAGGTTTGTCTCTGGCTTTTCACTTGCAGCTCCTTCAAGGTTGGGACGTTTCTTATTTCCGTCGAGGATGATGAGATCAGATAGTCAAGGGCAGGCAGGGTTCGGTTACGATTGTGGACGGGGCCGTAATCAGTTACTATTGATTGCCTTTTACAGTTACAGACATTTATTTTTAAAATAGTAATTCCAGACTCAACAATAAATTAAAAAACCACACGTTACTAATGACTGAATAAACAACTGTGTAAATCATAGTGTTTTCAGTGCGTTACAATTTAGCAAATCACCATAAAATACATAAACATATAATGTTTTGTTTTTTTGAAACAAAAAAACAAGCCACTGTGATCATGGCTGAAGGCTTTACACGCCAAGAATAGCAATAAATTAAGAATGCTTAAGAACTCGCTGCAATTAACAACTTACAGGTACTAAAATATTAAAAGGTAAGTCGGCGCAAACACAGCAGAAGGTATCAGACTCCAAGAATGGCTGGAAATAAGGTTTTACGGCTTACTGCTAAAATACAAATATCAAATGTTTTTTTCCAAGCAAATGACCACAATCACAGCTGCAGGCCTTACAGGCCAGAAACGACAACCATATAAAAAATTTAGAAACCTGCTATAAAACAGGAAATACAAGCAATGGTTAATTAAAAGAATCAAGCAACTGACCACCAAATGGGTGAAATAAGATGATGGTAACCTTGTAACACAACCCTTATACTGCTACATTTATTCCAGAAGGTGACCAGAGCTATTAACTAGACATAAATAACCTTTAATGTAGGCATTACAAGGTATGGTAACAAACAATACAATAAGAAAACACAAGGACCAGTCACAGATGGTGCTCCAGGAATCGACTTCTGAGAAGATCCAGCAACAAACACTTTCATGAGCGATGAGATAGGTAGCCAAGAGTTGCAATCACTTCACAAGATGGCAACTCATACTAGTGGCAGTGTAATGAATGACTAATGATAATCTTGCTGAAGCTACCTGGTGTCCAATAAACCAAATGCAACGATGGAACAATACGCCATAGCTGGAACCGGTGGACTGCACTATCCCCCCAGAATACTGTGCTTAGAGCGGCCAGAACGAGGAAGGAATCACTATCACCAGAGTAGAGGAATCACAGACAGCCTACAATCAAGAAAGCTGTCAAAACTACACTCCTTATCGGACAGCAGTGGCAAGGCAAGGAAACGTGCACTGTCGTTACATACACCAACTCCCAGGGCAGGTAACTGGGGCGTTAGCGGCCACCAGGCAGGAAAAATACCGCTGGTTGAAAGTAACAAATTGTAACAAGCTGAATGCAGTAAATAGCAATAAAAAGTCGAGGAAAGCTAATCAGATCTGCTTTCCCCAAGCACTCCACTCGCTGCTCTCCGCCTTCGCGACACTAAGAGCAGCAACACGAACCCAGTCACTGGAGAATCGTAAGACGTCACAATGGTGGAGGTGTCTCTACTTGAATTGAAATGCACTCATCATAAAGCCTGCAATATATGGTTTACGACGAGGTCGTGCCCCCTCGTGACCACATCCCTTCCATCCGGCAATCCATGCGCGCCGCCAGCGGTCCCAGCGTGTTATCGCACTGTGCGGACCTGACTACTCCTGAGTCGCCAACCGAACTGCTACACTCACACGACCGAGAAAAGCAACAACATTGCCCCTAAGATAGGACAACAGTTACTACATATCGATAACCACCGCTGCTGCCCCTAATGGACAGGCAACACTTGCGAAACCAAGTGCCGCCAGTCAACATGAGAAGAAGACAAACAACCGCAACCATGCTAACTAAACTATACTTCTGGCTTGAAACAGAGGGCGGAAACCTACCAAGAGCACCAACACGAGTCCTGTCACGGCTCAGTTGTACCATTCCTTCTGATGGAATGTTCTGCTGCCAACGTGATTTCGACCATTTTTAGAAGGCGACTTCCAACGGTGTTAGTACATTTAAAAATGCATTACACAGATCTGCATTCGGTAATATACCATTTTCTGGGTATGAAAAAGTCTAATATTATTTACATGACATTACAATTTCTGACATGGAAAAACACCTTCGGCCCATAAATTCTTCACAACTGTGCGTATACAGGAAGTAATAAATACTATAACACAGAAAAGGCTGTGATCCATTAGAACAGCAGGTAATCACTGCACCTTCAGAACTGAGGCCAATGGCAGCCGGCCGGAGTGGCCGTGCGGTTCTAGGCGCTACAGTCTGGAACCGAGCGACCGCTACCGTCGCAGGTTCGAATCCTGCTTCGGGCATGGATGTGTGTGATGTCCCTAGGTTAGTTAGGTTTAATTAGTTCCAAGTTCTAGGCGACTGATGACCTCAGAAGTTAAGTCGCATAGCCCTCAGTGCCATTTGAACCATTTGAACCAGCCAATGGTTTCGCTAACGTACATTGCTGTATCGTCTTAAACGCCTTTTTCTCCTCAAAATACGAGATGCGTCGTGTAATCTCTGTTTGTGGAATACAGAGCATTCTTTACCTCAAACTGAATGTTTTTGACACCTACCGGATTCGTGCTTTACTGAATCGCCACATCCGCGTGTAGCCTGACCTTTAATCCCCTGGGGATATGACCAGAGTGTTGGTATTTGAATCAACACACGGGATTACATATGTAGGATCTCACATTAATACGGATACAGCATGCTGCAGAACTCAGGATAAAAGATGCCGTCCATTTTAGCTCACTATTTACTCGTTTCATAAGGCTCCTATCTTAAACAGTTGGGAGATTCAACTGGCAACTGGCCGCGAGGGGTAGCCGCGCGATCTAAGGCGCCTTGTCACCATCCTTGCAGCTCCCCCCGTCGGCGGTTCGAGTCCTTCCATGGGCATGGGTGTGTGTGTTGTCCTTAGTGTAAGTTAGTTTCAGTTAGATTAAGTAGTGTGTAAGCTTTGGAACCGATGACCTCAGCAATTTGGTCACATAACATCTCAGCACAAATATCCAAATTTCCAACTGACAACTACTGGTGTGCCAAAAGACAAAGGAAAGTGAAAAAAATCGTTAATCGCAACTCAATCTCCATTGTCAGAGTCATGGTGACGTCAGATTCATGGTGACTATTCTTGGAAAAAGATGAACCACAGTGACCACAATTTAAAACACAATACACACGTATTTCACAGATTGGAAAACAGCTGAACGAACACAAAAGGATCGAAGTGGCTATAGGGCAAGCAGGCAGGGAATAATCGCAGTACACAGCAGGTATATTTCTTCGTATAATTTAATTTACTATGCCAGTACTCAATATCCCGGATAATTTGACAGATTTGGAGAGGTAAAATCCTGTCTTCAGGTGGAACTTCACCTGATGATTGTATCGAGAAAAATTAGTTTTAAGTGTGGGGAACTTAGTGACACTAACTTAAAGTGGTTAACATTTTAATTAAATGAATTAATGTGATTCATAGTGACTGAATGATGGACAAATACCAGTAAAGAGAAATTTAAATACTTTTTCGCCATGTTACACATTTGTTCCTGCCAAATTTAAATCGGAATCTTGGTGGTTTTCTAGTCTGTCATCTCAAAGAAGCTTTCATTATGGTAAATCAATTCACCCAATGCATTGACGATGGAGATAATCAACTCCCTGTTCTACTGCTGATTTCTTAATTTCACATTTTGAAAAATTTTATTTTGTGAAACGACTTTTGTAAGTTGACAGCTCCTATGAAAATATAATAATTTTTCTCAAGCCTGGTTCCCATTTCACTGAACAACAAATTTGAAGTGAAAGAGTGTAAACTGCATGATTTTGTGTTAGTTATGTTTATTTCAGTATAAAATGATACAAAATCATCATCTTCATAAATATTTAGCTGTAGTTTTTTAAAAAAAGTAATAAAAATTTTTGTATAAATAACTCACTAAGTATGCATTCATGCTCCAAGATTCAGCATAACAAATTTTAAGTGAATAATTACATGAATTATTTTATGTGTTATGCATTGATAAATTTCAGTGTCATTCTGGCAGGAAAAAAGTAAAATATTAAGAAAAAATGAAGATAGTATTACATGAATGAAAATACTTTATATATTTTCTTTTGTGCTTTACATAGTTCTGGTACAAAGCAGACTTACAAACTAACTGGTTACAAATGTATACAAAGGAGTAAAAATGTTAAATGTCCATATTTACAGCACATACAGTTACACATTTCGTCCACAGACAAATTCAGAAAATGACAGTTTTCGCTTCGCTTGACGTCTATACACATACTTGGGAACATCCCCCATGACAGTCCAGTAGTTATCTGATAAAATAGTAGGGTTCCACTTTCTGGCATACCTCTTCTCAAATGTGGCAATATGTTGAAGAAATCTCTCCCCATGTTCATCACTTACTGCACCACAATCCTTGGAGAAGAAGTCAAGATGACTATGTAAGAAATGAATTTTCAATGACATGTTGCAACCAAGTTTTTCATAAGATGACAACATATTATTTACAATCTCCTTGTAATCTGTTGCTCGTTTGTTTCCAAGGAACTGTAAACAGACTATTTTTAAACATTCCCATGCATGCTTCTCATCACCTTGTATGATTCCATCAAAAGTATGGTCTCCAAAAAGCTCTCGAATCTGTGGGCCTACAAAGATGACCTCCCTTCCTTTGGCATCACTTAGGTAAGGGAATTTTTGCCTTAAGTACTTAAAGGCATCACTATCTTTGTTCACTCCCTTAACAAAGCTTTTCATGAGACCCAACCTGATGTGCCAGGGCGGCAGCAGACTCCCTTTAGGGTCTACTAGAGGTTCACACTTAATGTTCTTCATACCTGGTTGAAGAGATTTTCTGGTGGGCCATTCATGTTTACTGTAATGAGATGCACGAACTCAGCTATACCATTCACACAGAAAGCAGCAATATTTAGTATACCCTAACTGAACACCTACTAGCAGGGAACCACTCTGAGGTCACCACAAATCTGCCACTAGGAGTCATTACACTTGATGGCTTCTAGCAAAATTTTCATGTTTTAGTATGACTCTTTCATATGCACACTATGCCCAACTGGAATAGAAGGAAGCTCATTACCAATAAGTAAAAGCATTGCTTTTAAGCTCAGCTTTGACGAATCAATGAAGAGTCTCCACTCATCAGGGTTGTAATTAATTCTGAGAGCCTTTATTAGACGATTTATGTCTACATATGCCACAAGATTATCTTGCATGTTAAAAAAAAGTGAACTGTTGCTCTTTTCTGCGGTAGAACGAAACATTTACATTGATTTCCAGAAGATTGCGCTGCTGTAATTTCGATGCTAAGATCTCAGCCTAAACTTTAGAGAGTTCCACATTTCTAATGAGATCACTTAACTTATTTCCACACAGTTTTTGTGGATCAAAAGTGACATCGCCCTGCTAATCCTGCAGGACAGGACAGATAGTATAAATTATGGAAAGGGGCCAAAATAAGGGATGTCAGTTACACTCGAACATACAGCTTTATTCTTTTATGAAACATTACAAGATCTCAAATCTTTTTCTAAAATAAATAAAAAAAAAAAAAAACGCACAGCTTTAATCTTTGGGACGTAATTACCAGCTGAAAACCACTTTAATTTAAAAACGGCTGAAGACCAATAACTTAAAAAGAAAGCATAATGAGAAATTTAACAGGCAAGCCTTATCATAAAATAGTTCTTTAGTTAGGCTGAAATAAAGTGAAGTAAAGAAATTAAATTCAAATCGGCTGAAAGCCTAACACTTAAAACTCCATAATATTAAGTATTTCTAAATACCAAACGCCTTACGTGAAACAGTTCTTTAATTTAGGCTGAAGGCCTTAAGAGCAAAACCAAACTAATTTAAAAAAGTTGGCTAGAAGCCATAAAAGTACAAACAAAGATAACAAATTAAAGAAAAACAGGGCAACACACCCAAGGGCGCTCAGATATTTGAAGTTCGGCCTCTAATTCAAACAATAACGCTCGCTTAGGTGAGACAGGCAGTTGGGCCAACCGTTGACGATCTGACGACAACCCAACTGACCAACTGTGAAGGGACGCACCGACAAGATAACTTCCACTTCACCCGACCAGGGCACAACACGGAGTTCAACGGAACAATGTAGAAGATATTGTCACCCACAACCAATCATACATGGAGCTGTCAAACTAAACACTGTGCTGGACAGCAACAACATGATGAGGAAACTACACTGCCTGAAATTTACGCCAATGGTAAGGGCAGGTAACCGGAACGTTAACGGCCACAAGGCAGAAGATTCCGCTGGTGCACTTCAATTAAAATAACCAAATACAGTGAAACTCCACCTGAGGGTGACTAGAATTTTCCAACTTGAAAACCACATTGTTGTTCGCGGGAATACCCCGACAGCCGACAAGGAACTCCAAACGACACAATATGAACAGTCTTGACTTGCTGATAGGTTAAATAAAAACTCAACTTTCGTGTCGATGGTCGGTGAGCCACGGAGCTCGTAACCATGGGTACAGTGCCACACACTCCGACACCGCGTAGAGACCGCCAGTGGTCCTGGGCAAAGCACGCCGAGCCGAGAATTCCTCGCTGATCCACGCCAACCGAGCGACTGCAGGCTCGGAAATGGTGAAAGAACCAAATATACGTCGGCCGATGAGACGACCAGCCGACCGACCAACCAGAGGTCGTCCTGCTCCAATGCCGCTCCGTCGGACAGTTTATGCGTGTCACCAGCGGTCGGCGTGCACTGCCTTTCGGCGCCTCACCGGTGCTTCGTCCCCGACTTCACTCCTGCTGCATCCCGACTCACTGCTGGTCCGTCTCCAACTCAACAGTCAGACACACGACGACCCGGAAATACTATCGGTCGCTCTAAAGATGGTACGACAGTGTGCTTATCGAAACGCGCTGCTGCTGCCTCTCACGAGGAAGTAAGGCAGGAAGTTAGTGACGCCAGTACATGGAATAAGAAAACGCGGCGGCAGTACAGTAATAGAAGATAACAGACAATAAATGGCGTGAACACCATCCGTGTACGGCTCAATAAGTTGACGATATATTTGGAAGAAAGTCTGGATGTTATGATGTACATGGTTCAGGACATTCGGAATCCCCATCAGAAGTAATCTCGTAATACACTCCTGGAAATGGAAAAAAGAACACATTGACACCGGTGTGTCAGACCCACCATACTTGCTCCGGACACTGCGAGAGGGCTGTACAAGCAATGATCACACGCACGGCACAGCGGACACACCAGGAACCGCGGTGTTGGCCGTCGAATGGCGCTAGCTGCGCAGCATTTGTGCACCGCCGCCGTTAGTGTCAGCCAGTTTGCCGTGGCATACGGAGCTCCATCGCAGTCTTTAACACTGGTAGCATGCCGCGACAGCGTGGACGTGAACCGTATGTGCAGTTGACGGACTTTGAGCGAGGGCGTATAGTGGGCATGCGGGAGGCCGGGTGGACGTACCGCCGAATTGCTCAACACGTGGGGCGTGAGGTCTCCACAGTACATCGATGTTGTCGCCAGTGGTCGGCGGAAGGTGCACGTGCCCGTCGACCTGGGACCGGACCGCAGCGACGCACGGATGCACGCCAAGACCGTAGGATCCTACGCAGTGCCGTAGGGGACCACACCGCCACTTCCCAGCAAATTAGGGACACTGTTGCTCCTGGGGTATCGGCGAGGACCATTCGCAACCGTCTCCATGAAGCTGGGCTACGGTCCCGCACACCGTTAGGCCGTCTTCCGCTCACGCCCCAACATCGTGCAGCCCGCCTACAGTGGTGTCGCGACAGGCGCGAATGGAGGGACGAATGGGGACGTGTCGTCTTCAGCGATGTCGCTTCTGCCTTGGTGCCAATGATGGTCGTATGCGTGTTTGGCGCCGTGCAGGTGAGCGCCACAATCAGGACTGCATACGACCGAGGCACACAGGGCCAACACCCGGCATCATGGTGTGGGGAGCGATCTCCTACACTGGCCGTACACCACTGGTGATCGTCGAGGGGACACTGAATAGTGCACGGTACATCCAAACCGTCATCGAACCCATCGTTCTACCATTCCTAGACCGGCAAGGGAACTTGCTGTTCCAACAGAACAATGCACGTCCGCATGTATCCCGTGCCACCCAACGTGCTCTAGAAGGTGTAAGTCAACTACCCTGGCCAGCGAGATCTCCGGAATTGTCCCCCATTTAGCATGTTTGGGACTGGATGAAGCGTCGTCTCACGCGGTCTGCACGTCCAGCACGAACGCTGGTCCAACTGAGGCGCCAGGTGGAAATGGCATGGCAAGCCGTTCCACAGGACTACATCCAGCATCTCTACGATCGTCTCCATGGGAGAATAGCAGCCTGCATTGCTGCGAAAGGTGGATATACACTGTACTAGTGCCGACATTGTGCATGCTCTGTTGCCTGTGGCTATGTGCCTGTGGTTCTGTCAGTGTGATCATGTGATGCATCTGACCCCAGGAATGTGTCAATAAAGATTCCCCTTCCTGGGACAATGAATTCACGGTGTTCTTATTTCAATTTCCAGGAGTGTATATCGGTGGTTCAGGTATCGGAAATCCTTCCCGATGTAGAACTGGACGTATGGCAGATGGAATGTTAGGATAGATCACTGTCCGCTTCTTCTTCTTAGATATTCGCTTCCTGATAGGAGAAACCATACAAAAGTACCACTCACTGACATGGTTAGTTGGCTCACGCCAGATCGTGAGCACTGCAAAGGGCATTGAACGTCCTTTCCCATGTATCCAATTCCTGAGGTTTCTGGCACAAGTGTTGCAAATCACATGTGGAGCCCAGGGTTTATACTGATCACCTGTTTTGCAACCAAAATAACAACTGTAATGGAGCTATTTGCTGTTTTTGTGAAGCAAATGTCACTTCTCCACACACACACATAGCAAAATGTGTCAGCACTGTTAACAAAAACTCATGGCATTTTTGCACACTTCGAAAGCAGTCAACTTGAACAACTGCTAGTTAATCTGGAAACAAATGTGCAGAAATTATTACATGTATTACTAAAGTCACTGAATTTGATGCGGAGGGAGACAGAAAGAACACTAAAATTCGTATCAGAATCTTTATATCCAAAATATTGTTCACAAGTAAGACCAGGGAAAATAATGTAATCCATTGTTACTACTTATTATGACTTTGACAAACCATTACAATATTTGATTTTAAACTTAACATAAAAATCCTTATGTAATTATCTCTCGGTAATAAAACTGTGTAAAATGAATACTAGAGCTAATTTAGGATTGTCTTTGTGATATTCGCGATCAGCGCATTAGAATTGATAGGAATTGGCTATTTTCATTCGATTTACATATTCAATGCTGCACAGTGTCATCAAGAGTAATGACAGAACCGTCCGTCTGGTAGCCTTACGTTTTCTAAAGACAAACCGAACAGTATCTAAAAGGTCCTAAATTATCTTTTCCGTAATACTGTATATGGTACAATTCTTGTCGGTAACGTGATTGCATAACATGTTAAATTTTTTTTCACAGTTTTGCTATTTCTCTGGCACTGCTATCTTCCAGACTGTGTGGATTATTATTTCGGAAGTTCAGAGAGATGTCTCATAAATTCTGTAAATGAACCAGATAGTCGTTGCTTGCTACTAGTAAAAATTATTTTAGAAATTTTGAGGAATAGTTATTGACCCCCACATCCATATTGAATTATGTCTTCAGAATCTCAGCGAGAAGCTGCCTCTAGCAGATTATCTTGGACATCTTTAAAATTTTAAAATCGACATGCTTTTGAGGCTCGATTATGATTACGAACAGTTTATCGGCGTCGTAGAGACCCTTAATGAACGCTATATACCTGCCCCCTGCACTGCGCTCAATAGGCGAACTATGATTTTAATTCCTCGGAAAGTGATTTTGATTTATGTTCGAGGTTTATCTGTATTTCGGTGAACAATTTCCCGCTGACTTCATCTGTTTCCAGCAGCCATTTAGTTCTAGCGTCCTTGCGCTTCCAGATTTACTCATAATGCTGTAATCCTTCATTTTTCTTAAGATTTTCATGTTTCGTCCTTTTCTCGATGATCAATTGAAGTATGTCCTACGTCGTTAAGAATTTTTTCGCAGTTACCATCCTTTTACTGTATCAGCTTATTCAACATATGTGGTTACGCTCTTTTGAACTGTCCATCCTTCTCAATTGAATTACCCATCTTGATATGTAGTATCGAATTGACTATAGCCTCACTAAACTTGTAATTTAGATGATAGTTGTTCAGTACTACAGTATCTCAATTCCCAGTGTGTTCAAATGTTCAAATGGCTCTGAGCACTATGGGACTTAACATATGAGGTCATCAGTCCCTCTTAGTGTGTTGGTTGTTTCAAATGAGTTTCTTGTGTCTGTTTTTCATCCTTATTAGGTTGTGCTCTCAGTGTACGTCTAATCCAGTATCTGAGTTCAGATTCTCTTTCCGACCACATTATAATGCAGCTGGTATCTTCCTGTGCCCCTTGGCCTTTTCGAGATACACCGCGTCTTCTTGCGATATTCAAACGGAATATTTGCATTAGAAGTTGAAATGTAATGTAGGACTAAGCGAAACTTCCTCCTCTCTCATTCCTATTATCATGCCCATGTTCTTTGTTTCCTGTTTGCTTTACTTTCGAGCTGCTAAGCAATCCTACACCTGTTATGTCATCATCTTATGTTTTTAATATTACCTGAAAATTGATCTGACGTGAAATCCTTAAAACCATTCCACTTCATGCATCCTATTTTGTCTAGCTGATCTTTTACAGTTTTCTTCCCCAGATTTTCAAGTTCCCATGTCCCATATCACGATCTATCTCGTAGGACGTTGTGTTGCACTGCCTATTCAAACTGTTCCTTAAGCTCACCAGCGCCATTGCAGTCTCCTCCTAAAGAGGGCGTCTTATTATGCTGCGAGTCGTCGGTCTCCGATAGAACACTAAACAGTGTTTGTGATCTGCGAGTTGTACGCCTTTCTTATTCACTACACATATTTGATGAATATAAGTGCTTCTCCGGATTTAATATTTGAGAGTCTCCTTTGCGTGTGCTAAGTGACCAACAACCTGTCATACTGCCTTGTATTATCTTCTATCACCTCAAGAAAATTATCTTTCGATCTAGACAGAGATGGTCGAAAATGTCTTTGATACAATATGGTTACAATGTACTAAATAAAACTATTTATTTCACAGGTATGTAATATCTGTAGTTTTATAACAGGTTGACTGGCCTCTCTGAGTGTCAACAATTCTGTGCTAGAGTTCAAATTTCGTTATCAACAAATCAAGGACGTTATAGTCAGGGGAGGAATGGAAGTTGATTCAGATCATCACAAAATTTAGATCCGCATGACATATATTCAGAAACTTCAAACTGAGAGAAAAGTACTACTAAGTTCATTAGTAACAAGACTTTGAAAGCAACTGAATGGGATTTTCAGAAGACGCTGAAGAAAATGAGTACTGATGCGAACAACTCCTTAGAAACGATTCATTGTATAGTATTGGTAACAGCTCCAGAGTACAGATAAAGACAAGACATACGATTATGGTTGAATAATAAAAGTGAAGAATCACTTAGACAAGAAAAAGAAGTAACTTCTTCATTTATGGGGCCACAGCCCCAATGATTCGTCAAAAACCCATTTTAACCACCTTAGCTGTCAACTTCATTAGAACCTGCAAGTAAGTTACTTTACTGCCCAGTTTGGTACTTACACCATTAAGAAACATTTTTAAATGTGACACACATGTCACCAAAAACATGATTTGATAATAGCCTAAGGCCTAAACAGAACAGTAACGTAACTTACTTAGATGGTGCATAAAAAGAACACATCTGAAAGCCTACGGTGGTTAAAATTGTTCCAACATTTAGAAGAAAAGAAGGAAGCTTGAAATAACACGTGCACCAGGAAAACAAGCAGTAATAGTCAGTCTGATAAGAATAACGCCGATAAAAAATTTTGTGCACTGAAGAGATGCTTTGTGAATGAGCAGCTCAAAACAATAGATCACTTTAATAAACGCGCTAGAAGAGACCACTACGAAACACTCGATTTTGCAATCGCTAAGGCACAAGAAAGAAAATGAAGAACTTGTACTTAACACTGTAGAACACTTTAAATTGCTTGCAGCATATTTGAAAAGCTAATGAATTATAACAAATCGACCAGAGCACTTAAATTCCATAATAATTATTTACAAGTATTAAACATCGATATTATTAAACGATACATTGGTTAAAGCACATCAACATCCAGTCCGGAAATAGCTTCACAACTAGTCGAGGTCTAAGTCTCAAAATTACAAAAGGAAAACTAGATAAATTCTTGGACGAAACAATTCCGGGTAACTGTAAGACAGCTTTGATTCATCCAGTTCATTAAGAAAGGAGGCGAAACAAATGTAAGCAGTTGCAGAGAATTTTCATTACTAGCTTTAGAATACAAAATTGTACCGAAAGTTCTTCTGACCATATAAAAGCCCGATTTACATAAAGCAACTGGTTAGTACCAATCTTGATTAAGGAGTAGCAGATCCAGTCCAGAGGAAATTTTAAACCTTACATAAATATATAAGTACATGGAAATAAAAATAGATAGTTCAAATATTTGTGTATTGTCGAAACGTTTACGATTGTAACTCTTCGAAACCGTGAAATCATTAGCATTAAATAGAAAAACCCTCTAAATAACTAACAAAGACTTGCAAGCTAGTATCCCAAGTTAATAAGTGCACGCAAAGAAAAGACTAGAATCAAAGACGGAGTTGTTTTGCTATTTGGGCAGCAAAATCATAGGCGGTAGCAGAACTAAAGGTGATATAAAAGCAAAATGGCAGTGGAAAAGAAGCATACGTCAATAGCCAATATAGGTTTACATCTCGCGGAGTCTTTCCTGAAAGCATTTGTCAGGATTGTAGGCATTATGAGAGTTATATGAGAGTGATCAATAGTACAAACAATAGGAGAATAAAGCCTGCTGAGATATAATGTTGCAGAAGAATGGAGAATGTTATTTGATAAGACCAGATGAATAATGAAGAGTTAATGACTTGAACAGAAGAGAAAATAGATATATGCAGGTATGTGCTAGATCTTTATTAGAAGAACGAGCATGACTCGTCTTGAACCATTTACAAGTGTAGGGGTAAAAACACACAGTGAGACCAAGGTTTTACTACAATAAACAAGTTCAAATTGGTGCAGATGTAGTAAAGGATATTTGCACAAAATGGCGTCGCGTAGTGAGTTGCATCATAATAATTATCGGGATGAAAACAACAACGAACAACAAAAATATGTAAGAATAGAGATTTTAAAGTGTTGAAAATACATCTGATGTTTACAAATGGGGAAAACGTCTGCTACAATACTACTGGTGAAGAAATAGGAAAATGCATTTAGGATACTTTAATGAATCAACATTTTGAAGTTTTACGTAAAGTATGATGAATTTACGTGGCTTCTAATAAGACGAGGCACGTAATGTCCTTCACTGCTGTATATAAATGCTGATTAAAAAGGAATATTCATTCCGAACATTTGGATGAATGAAGAAGGTGTGGAAGGCAAAGTATTGGACGCGTTCCCTATAACACTATATACCTAAATATTTTCAGTTCTAGGTGCAGTTGGAGAGACTGATTTCAGTATAGGATTACAAACTTGAGGAGCGTACGGAGGCTCAACTTCTCCTGGAGCCTAACCCCGAAAACAGAGTCGTGATCCGGCTTACGAGTTTTGCATTGCTGACATTCGGATTGCAGAATTCTGTTTCCTAGTTAGATGCAAAGCTGGCGACGTGTATTCTAAGGCCATATGCAAACTAGCAGCATCTAAATGCAAAATGAGTGCACTACTTGCAGCGAATATGGGAATTTCACTGTGGAGCCTATAAGGATCCATAAAAGAAGATATGTGGTTTGGGTGTAATTAGTACAAATATTATCATCGCCAGACATAATACTTCAGAACACGAACTAAATGTGAATTGGGGTTTCTATAGTATTTAGCACAATGTGGTCATCACTGACGCGATAAACGAAACTGGACTCTTCCGAAAAGGGGTTAATTTTTCCTGCATACCGCTATATGTTTTTATTTTCAGTCTACGGGCGTTATAGTAGATGATATTGGAGTTACATACCGCAGCACGAATAATCAAGAGTTGTTTCGTATTAACTCCCATCTTCTACGCATATCGTTTTATCCGAAGGTTGACAGCAGATCACATCTGAAAACCGCATCATTTCGCCACTTAGTGTTCAATATGTTCTAGAGATCACAACCACTGAGCAGAGGCTGCCTTGCTACATCGAGACTATTTTTCTATGTTACCCGTCGCATCACGCTCTGACCGAAATTCCTGCGAGACAGATGCTACATTCCGTCGTGGAGCTACCTTCATCAAACTATATTGCTATTTGTTTCAAATTAAATTTTGGGATTGCTGTTTCAAGCACAGGGCTACAGAATTGTCTCTGCTTCAATATTGACTAAGAGCATATATCTGCAAACGAATACTTGTTTCACATCCTTATATTCTTAAAGCACTGCAATGAAATATATTATCACAAAATTATAATTAAAAGTGCATGCCAACAGATCAGTCCATTGTGGGAATGGCAAGTGTCATATTTGATTTAAAACTGATTTAATACCTTGATGAGCGGCGCAGGATTAGCCTGGCGGTCTAGGGCGCTGCAGTCATGGACTGTGTGGCTGGTCCCGGCGGAGGTTCGAGTCCTCCCTCGGGCATGGGTGTTCGTGTTTGTCCTTAGGATAAATTAGGTTAAGTAGTGTGTAAGCTTAGGGACTGATGACCTTAGCAGTTAAATCCCATAAGGTTTCACACACACACACGCACATACACAATATCTTGATGATCTGTCAGTTAATAAATTTTTAGCCGTGGTAATAAGTAAACTCACTAACTGCATGGACTATGCTGTCTACTATTTTAATTCCTTATCCTTTCTGTTGACATTTTTGCATGTGATATTTTCTGTAGTTTAGCATGGGAATGATGAGCTTCAGAAGAAAGCGCCACAAGGCAGTGACTCGGAATCCAGTGAAGCTTTCGTGGAACAGTGAAGCGAAAGCGAGGGGATAGGGGATAGCAGGCGTGTACTCACAGTAGGTACAAGCACTGCTTTGCAAGGGCGCCTGGAAGTCGCCTCCCGTCAGTTTTTTCTATCCTAGAAAATCATAAGACATCCAGTGAGGAGTACCTGAGATTTCGCAAAGTCTAAAAACTATGCCATCTAATCAAAACACATTCCGACACGGATTGTACATGAGGAAACAGATTGCAGCCTAGATGGTCACGGAATGCCTTCCCCTGCAGCCAGCCGCATTTGATTTTTCTGCCCTCCAAGCAGTTTTAGTACACATGAACAAAGAGGGTGAGGAGTAGTCCAATAGCCTAAGTAAATAAAATAATGACCAGCTGACAAACATCCATATGAAATTTGAGGTAGAAGGTAACGGTGATGAGAAGCAAAGCAAACTGATAGAGGAGAATTTGGCAAAGAAAATTGAAGAGCAGGCCAACGAGTTTAATCAGAAATTAAAAACTTATTTCCAAGAGAGGAGAGGGACGTCAAATCATATAAGAAAAGATGTCACAAATTTACGGACAAATCTTGAGAGTATGTGACAGGACAGACTTGCAGAACAAATCAAAACGATTAACGATGCACATGCCACCGTCAGTGACGAAACTGACTACCCAGTCTAGGAGAGGGGGCTACAGTCCATTGGGATGAGGTTAATAAAGTGACAAAGCAAATAGGAATGTTAACTACAGCCGTGAAACAGCTCTCATTACGTTGTGATACGAAGTCTGATGAAACGGTTCCGGCAAAGAGAAAACGAATAAATAAAACAAGTACTCCAGTTCTAAGAAGATCAGGCAAACGTTAATCAGATGATTTTGCTCCAGCTTCAGTGTGATAAGAATAGTAGTGGAGTTGAGGAAGAGAAGAGGACAAGAGAGAAAGAGGAGAAGAGAGAAAGAGGAGAAGAGAGAAAGAGCAGAAAGAGGAGGAAGAGAGAAAGAGAAGGAAGAGAGAAAGAGAAGGAAGAGAGAAAGATAAGGCAGAGAGAAAGAGAGACAGAGAGAAAGAGAGAAAGAGAAGGAAGAGAAGGAAGAGAGGAAAAGAGGAAAAGACGAAAAGACGAAAAGAGGAAGAGAAGAGGAAGAAGAAGAGGAAACTACGTGACCTGACTGATAGGCTATGCCACAGCAGGGCCACATCGTTTCAGCTGTCTGATAATGCAAACATAAATTATGATGATTACGATGAAGAACAGAATCTCAGGCACCCTGTGCCAGTGCAAAACTAGTCGATCCACCCAGACCCACTAGATCTCTGGTTCGAAAATATCAAGATACATTGCCGATATCATGGCTGGATGACATAACGATTATTTCTGTGTATGGACACATTTGCGAGGATGAACTGTGTAGAAACATTTAACAGCAGGAGTATGTCAGGCCTACGAGGAATTCATGGGTGCTTTTCTGGTCAAGTATGGTCAAAGTGAGCCAAAATCAAGTGAAATTAGTGACAGTTACGACGGAAACATAATTTAAATTCTTGTGTCAGAACGCTTTACCATATTTTAAGACGATTATCCATCATAACTAATTCTTGGACGTGCCTTACTATCAACTGGAATATGTGTGCATTTGCTACATACAGTTACCGTATAGACTTAGTTGGTGATTGCTACAACAGGAAGAAGCATGCATGATGTGATAGCATTTGCTGCTACAATTGCATTAAGATCGCGATGCAAAGGCACAGGAACCAGTGCGCATTCTGTAAAATCACTTTCAACGAGAAAGGCGAGTATCCTATAAAGCTGGAAAGACAGGCGTCCTCTGAGGTGAAAGGTTGCCTGCTTGAATAGACAGCAGTAACAAGATAGTTGCTCAGCATGACAGGCAGGACGAGTGTTGGTACCATGAAAGAAGAAACATAGCTGAATTTTCAGCTCTTCTGTTTATGGATGTAAAGAAAAGAAATGGTGTCTCTTAATGACGAAGAGAACAGTGGGAGGGGGATGAAAAGAACACCCTTGGGGATATCTATTTGAAGAAAAACAGTAGTTGATGGAGTTTACGTAAACCGTGAAATTGTTAGTGATAGTTTGAATAGAAAACAAAACTAGGTACTGTAATGAGTATAAATAATAAAACAATGATATAAAGTAATAACTTATGTTTGTGTGAATCGACTCAAATGATTGCGTTAGCGGTCAGGGGAAAGGAATTTATACAATCACAGAGGCATACGAAGAAATATAAGTGTCTTCGTAATAATTCATTTCAAAAACATCTGTTGTGATGCTTTCCAGGAGGGAAAAGTGAAGCGTGTAATATTTGAAACTAATAGCGAGGATCTAGTCAAGCAGAAGATCAGAGGCAAGAAAAAAAAGTTGCCAAACTTTTATCTGAATTTGTAGTTTATGACGCTTCAGAAGTAACAGCAGTGCTAAGACGCTTTAATCATTAACACAAATTGAACCAGCTTCACCTAGCTGAATGAAAAACTTGAAATAAATACGCATAACAGCAAAGACGTCAGCTTGAATTCTTTTCTTCTTTTGAATTTAACAACAATTCAGTTTCATCGTAGCAGCAGGGAAGCCAGTTTATTGCTCGCCTCCGCTAATGGGCACAAGTGATTAGCGACAATTCGAAAATAGAACTAAAACAGTGTAAAGGTTACACAGCAGAAACGTGACAAAGTGCAAACAGTATGGAGCAAAATTAAACACTTCATCTCAGAGTAGCACTACCAATCGAAATCCTCAATTATTTGCTGGGTGTGTTCCAATATCTGTGTTCGTCTACAGTTTTTGCCCTCTACAGGTTCCTCTAGTACTATGGAATTCATTTCCTATCATCCTGTCCCTTCTGCTTGTCAGTGTTCTTCACATATGCATTTCCTCTCCGATTTCTGCGCAGAACCTCCTCATTCCACAACTGATCAGTCCCCCTAATTTTCAACATTCGTCTGTAGCACCACAGCTCAGATACTTCGATTATCTTTTGTTCCGGTTTTCCCGCAGTCCATGTTTCACTACCGTACAATGGTGTGCTCAAAACGTACATTCTCAGAAACTTTTTCCTCAAATTAAGGCCTGTGTTTGAAACTAGTAAACTTATTTTGGTGTCGGAAGGCGCGGATGTTGAATGCGCACCAGAGAGCATGGACCAGGATTCCCACTAGTGGTCACTGTGCTTCGGCGCGACTGCGCCTCGAGCCTCGCCGTGCGAATGCGTCACCCCCTCTGTCAAGTGAAGTCCACGGCCAATCGCGTTTCCCGCGGTCATGTATTCAGACGGCCGCGCGGCGCTACCACGGCAGTCTGGTATTCGTCGTAGTTCGGTTGGCATATCGGCCGTACTGCGTTCCAGTTCCGTGTACATTCTGTCGTTGGGTGGAGTGTTCGTGCGCTATTACTGTCTCGCCGTGTATTTCCCCAGTTCTTGCTTGCTTGCCTCGTGTGGCCCCTGGTCGGTCGTAGTGTCTGTCGTCCCATACTTGTTCGTCTGTCCCGTTTCTTCGTTGTTAGTGATACCTCCAGCGGCTCCCCCTCCTGGCGGCTTCGCATCACCAATTCTCCGCCGTGCACTGCTCGTCGGTCGCTCGCGGCTGTAACACTTCTCTTGGCCTGGAGTTCACTTTTTGTGAACGCTAGTCTGTTCTTGATGCCCTCCTTGCTCCGTCCGTCATTGGTTATTTGGCTACCTACGTGGTAGAATACCTTAACTTGATCCACTAAATGACCATCAAACCTGATGTTAAGTTTCTCGCTGTTCTCGTTTCTGGTACTATTCATTACTTTCATGTTTGTTAGATTTAGTCTCAGTCCATATTCTGAACTCATTAGATAGTTCAGTCCATTTAGAAGATCATGAAATTCTTCTTCTCTTTCACTCAGGACAGCAATTACTTCGCCGAAACTTACGTCCTTTCACTTTCAATGCTAACCCCACTCCTGAACCTTCCTTTTGATTCCGTCATTGGTTCTTCGACGTACAGGTTGAACAGTAGGGCTGAAAGACTAAATCCCTGTCTTAACCCTTCTTAATCAGAACCCTTAGCTCTCGGTCGTCCACTCTTATTATTCCCTCTTAGCTCTTGTATATATTGTATATTAGCCGTCTCTTACCCCTATTTTTCTAAGAATTTCGAACACTTTGCACCATTTTACATATTCGAAGGGTTTTCTCAGGTCGACAAATCATAAGAAATTGTCTTGATTTTTCTTTAGCTTTTCTTCCATTATCTACTACAATGTCAAAATTGCCTCTCTTGTGCCTTTCGCTTCCTAAAGCCAATCTGATCGTCATATACCACATTCTCAATTTTCTTTTCGATTCTATTCTATAGTATTATTGTCAGAAAGTTGGATGCATGAGCTGATTCTTCTATAATTCTCGCACTTGTCAGCTCTTACGGTCTTCAAAGTTCTGGTGATGATATTTTTCCGAAAGTTAGATCGTGCGTCACCAGACTCATACATTCTGCACACCAATGAGAATTGTCATTTTGTTGCCACGTCCCCCAATGTTTTTAGAAATTCTGATCGAATGTTATCCATCCCTTCAGCATTATTTGATCTTAAGTCCTCCAAAGCTCTTTTAAATTCTGATTGTAATACTGAATCCCCTATCTCTGATAAATCAACTCGGGTGCCTTCTTCTGTCACATCAGACAGACCTTCCAACCAGTCGGCTCTCTCTTTGTGCATTTAGCAGTGGAATTTCCGTTTCATTCTCATTGTTACCACCCATGCTTTTAATTTCACCAAAGGTTATTTTGGCTTTCCTATATGCTGATTCAGTCCTTCTGACAATCATCTCCATCTCAATTTCTTCACATTTTGATGCACTCGTTTCGTCTTAGCCTTCCCGCATTTCCTCTACATATTTCATTCCTCAGCAACTTGTATTTCTGTATTCCTGAATTTTCCTGAACATTCTTTTCATCGATCAACTGAAGTATTTCTTCTGTCACTCACGGCTTCTTCCCATTTATCTTCTTTGTACCTATGGTTTTCTTCCCATTTCTGTAATAGCCCTTTTTACAGATGTCCTTTTCTCTTCAACTGTACTGCCTAGTGAGTTATTCCTTATTGTGGTACCTACAGTCTTAGAGAACTTAAAGCGCATCTCGTCAATCCTTATGACTTCCGTATCTCACTTCATTGTGTATTCCATGTGCAACCGTGAATTAAGGGCTTGCCAGCACGGTAACTCAGCGTGTTTGGTCAGAGACCTGGGAGCTGTCTGCAATAAGAGTCTCGAGCGAAGGGAACAAAGATGAACTGCAGCGGGTGTTAGGTGACGTCCGACACGACCAAATGCAACGAGAAATGCCGAGAAAAATGAAAAAAAGGCTTAGCGCCTTTGGTCAGTAAACAAAAAGTTCTCGGCCTCGGTTCGAAACCCGCCGTTGCTTATAATATGAACAATAATCAGCATTGGCCGCCGAGGACTTGTGGCATAAGAGATCACTCTGGTTGTGCCAGCGTCCTTTTTAAAGTGGGTGGAGTAGGGGACAGAGGTTCAGGGCACTTTCTCGTCCACAAGGTGGGGAACACAGAACATGGGCCTGTAATTGAGAAAGTGTCGTGATGATCTCTCCATTGGTAAAATATTCCGGAACAGTCAACCATTCGTATCTCATGGAAGGGATTACCAAGGGGGAGATGACCATGAGGAAAAGACTGAATAACCAACGAATGGAGAACTTTCTGTTTTTCGGGGTATGGAAAGTCAGAAGTTTCAACAGCGTAGGGAAGCTAGAACATCTGCAAATGCTCAGTCTAGATATAGTAGGCGCCAGGAAAGTGAAATGGAAAGATAGTCAAGGATTTCTGGTCAGGTAAGTATAGGGTAATACCAGCATCAGCAGGAAACGGTATAATGGGACGAAGATTCGTTACGTATAGGAAGGTAGGACACAGTGTGTTCATTACGGTGAAGGGAGTGGGAATTTGCTGTTAAATATTGCTTCTTGCTCTGTGTGCGACAATTGCTGATCATCGGCGATTTAGATGTGGGCTTCAGTACTTCTGCTGAACGTGGCGATACTTAATGCGGAAGCGCTCGCTACTCGTGTTGTTGGTGCAGCCCCTTTGACTCTGAAGGCTGCCAGACACGATGGTGCAAGCCTGAGTCCGTCACCTCTTTCCATGTTCCTACAGTGTTTTCGTTTTACGATGGCTTCTCTCACGTCGCGTTTTATCAAGCCGAGCATGCTTGGCAAATATGCGGGTTTCGTTAACTTTTACTTCCTTGCCGCAGCCCTGTGGGTGTTTCGCCCGCCGACTTGCTGTGTTGTCCTAAGCGAATGTAGTGCTCATGTTCCCGTATGCGCGTGGCTATTGGCCGCCTGGTCTCACCGATGTATATTTCTCCAAACTGATATTCCACCTAGTATACACCTAAAGAATGCATCTGCTTTGTCGTTGGTAGACCCTAGTTCGCCCTGAATCCCGCGGCAGCTTTGAAGACAGGCTACCCAGTCAGTGACTGCTGGCTGCAGTCTGTCCTTGTCTTGCCTCTCTTGCTTTCTTATGTTGCATTCCATGGCTGTGTGGATCGATTTTACGTCTGTAATTACTGGAGAGGACCGACGTGCACACGTTTTGAACTCATGTGATACATTGCGAGCATCACATAGGCGCTGCACGTGGATAGGCAAAGAATAGATAACTGAGTTGTTCAGCATGTAGTGGTGACAGGATTGGGCTTACAAATCACATTCTGTACGAACAGGCTTCCGATATACTCTGTGTCCCAGTGTGCCCTCCGTTGTCCTATATACTTTTATGTCCAGGAATGGAATTGTGTCATTCTTCTGTGCCTCCAGTGTGAACTGTATCTATCCATGCTTTCTGTTCAAATATTCGTGAAACCTGTGTAGCTCCATTTTACCAAGAGGCCATATAACGGTCGTATCGTCCACGTATATGGATCAGCTTAGTGGACATGAGCGGAATCTCAGAGTCCAACAGGCCGCACCAACAACACGAGGAACGATAGCTACCAGTGAGTAACTGCTGTCGCGCGACACGCATCCAGCGGCAGGAAAAAACAACAGCCCATTCATCAGTCTCCTGTGATTATCTGTAATGGCATACGATGCAAGAAGCAGCATACAGGTTGATTTCTTTCCACCGTGTTCAAACTGAAGGGATTAATCCATGAGAGGATACGGGACAAAGTCTAATACTCGCTGTGCTACGCAGCCACAGTTTTACTATGAATTGTTACCTCCTAGAGGATGTTACTGTTCCTCATACGACATGCCCTACCACCCTCGTCTGCCATAGTAATTGTTAATGTTGTGTCCTAAACACTCCTCTAGCTTACTCACCTTGTAGTGGATGTGATTCAGTGTTGTACACATTGGTTCCGTATTGGAATCGAGAGCTTGCCGACATGGTGTTTACTTACGGAAAGACAATTGGCAAACGGCGGCGGGCAGCATTGCTGTATCAGGAGACCTATCCCCGCCGACAACAACCACAACATTCAATGTTTGCAACAGTTTTTCACCGTTCACCTGAGACAGGGTCGTTTCAGGAAGCAGGAAATCATGAACGACGTACCCGAAATGTTCGCAGAGCAGACTGTGGAGAGCGACCGCCGTGTCGGTATCCGCCAGTTGGCCCACCAGTACAGGGTAAGTCAGACAACAATGTGGAACATTCTCCAGACAACTGTTACTACCCTTATTATTTACATCATTTAGAGGGCTTACTAGCGACAGATTTCCACATGTGGAGCAGTTTTGTCAAAGGTTTCTTCAACAGGTAATCACGATTCTGCGATTTGCGTCATCCATTCTATTCACACATGAAGCCACCTTTACGAGGAGTCGTAACTTGAATTTTCCTAACAGTCATCTGTGGGATAGTACGCAGGTCACACATGTTATGGTGACAGCGAATCATCGGTATCGGTGCAGCCGGAATATGTGGCCCGGGACACTGGAGACCGTATTTTGTGACCATTCTTACTTCCATGTCGCGTAACAGGCCGGAATTATCGGCATTTGTTGTTGATGACTTTGCCTTTCCTACTTTAAGAAATGCCATTGATTATTCGAAAGGTTATGTGGTTGCTACATGATGGTACTGCAGCCCACTTCTCCGCTACCATCCGGACGCATGTAAGTCATGTCCTCCCTGGTCGATGGATCGGACTTAGGAGTTCAGTTGCATGACCTGCTCTTTAACCGGACCTCAACCTTTGAGATTTCTAGTTATGGGGCCATCTCAAAAGTCTCTCGTATGCATAGCACATTCCAGATGTGGAGACAATGGAGCAGCGTATTCATTCTGCCTTTGGCACTATTCGAATGCAGCCTGCCCAATGTGAACGTATGAGGCAGGAGCAGGGTACTGCACGTACATACACGTGTCGAAGCACGTGGAAACTATTTTCACCACATACTGTATCTGCGGCTGCATGGTATAGACTACTATCTCTGTAACAATGTGTGATTGAATAAATGGTCTCTAGCACCGAAATCATGCATTTCCGGACGTAAGTTCAGGAGACTTTCTTTCTGCCGTATCCTCTCATCGATTAATCCCAAGATTTTGTACACGGTGGAAAATATCGCCCAGTATAACAGCAGATCCCACTCCCTCAACCGTAATAATCTACACTCCTGGAAATGGAAAAAAGAACACATTGACACCGGTGTGTCAGACCCACCATACTTGCTCCGGACACTGCGAGAGGGCTGTACAAGCAATGATCACACGCACGGCACAGCGGACACACCAGGAACCGCGGTGTTGGCCGTCGAATGGCGCTAGCTGCGCAGCATTTGTGCACCGCCGCCGTCAGTGTCAGCCAGTTTACCGTGGCATACGGAGCTCCATCGCAGTCTTTAACACTGGTAGCATGCCGCGACAGCGTGGACGTGAACCGTATGTGCAGTTGACGGACTTTGAGCGAGGGCGTATAGTGGGCATGCGGGAGGCCGGGTGGACGTACGGCCGAATTGCTCAACACGTGGGGCGTGAGGTCTCCACAGTACATCGATGTTGTCGCCAGTGGTCGGCGGAAGGTGCACGTGCCCGTCGACCTGGGACCGGACCGCAGCGACGCACGGATGCACGCCAAGACCGTAGGATCCTACGCAGTGCCGTAGGGGACCACACCGCTACTTCCCATCAAATTAGGGACAGTTGCTCCTGGGGTATCGGCGAGGACCATTCGCAACCGTCTCCATGAAGCTGGGCTACGGTCCCGCACACCGTTAGGCCGTCTTCCGCTCACGCCCCGACTTCGTGCAGCCCGCCTCCAGTGGTGTCGCGACAGGCGTGAATGGAGGGACGAATGGAGACGTGTCGTCTTCAGCGATGAGAGTCGCTTCTGCCTTGGTGCCAATGATGGTCGTATGCGTGTTTGGCGCCGTGCAGGTGAGCGCCACAATCAGGACTGCATACGACCGAGGCACACAGGGCCAACACCCGGCATCATGGTGTGGGGAGCGATCTCCTACACTGGCCGCACACCACTGGTGATCGTCGAGGGGACACTGAATAGTGCACGGTACATCCAAACCGTCATCGAACCCATCGTTCTACCATTCCTAGACCGGCAAGGGAACTTGCTGTTCCAACAGGACAATGCACGTCCGCATGTATCCCGTGCCACCCAACGTGCTCTAGAAGGTGTAAGTCAACTACCCTGGCCAGCAAGATCTCCGGATCTGTCCCCCATTTAGCATGTTTGGGACTGGATGAAGCGTCGTCTCACGCGGTCTGCACGTCCAGCACGAACGCTGGTCCAGCTGAGGCGCCAGGTGGAAATGGCATGGCAAGCCGTTCCACAGGACTACATCCAACATCTCTACGATCGTCTCCATGGGAGAATAGCAGCTTGCATTGCTGCGAAAGGTGGATATACACTGCACTAGTGCCGACATTGTGCGTGGTCTGTTGCCTGTGTCTATGTGCCTGTGGTTCTGTCAGTGTGATCATGTGATGTATCTGACCCCAGGAATGTGTCAATAAAGTTTCCCCTTCCTGGGACAATGAATTCACGGTGTTCTTATTTCAATTTCCAGGAGTGTATTACAATAAAGCTCCCACTCCTATCGCCTTAAGACACCAATTACAAAAATGATTCTTGAAAACTATGGTATAATGCCATGCTCACTCAGTTGCAATTACAAAATATAAGTGAATCTGCACCGCTAAAACACACCAGCAATCCCAGAAGAAGGCCACTGTAACTATGACAGGAACGTTGGCTTCTCCAGTAGGAGTTTTTTTACCTTATGACGCGGTAATATACTCAGAAACTTGTATGTTAGCCACCCGAGACTTCTGACATTTTAATTACTTCCGAAGAATGAATGTATTTTTCCGATGTAAGGACGGCGCTCGATAACAGATTATGTTTTTAAGTCAGAAAACTCCTGCAAGATTTGCAGATGTGACATTATACCGGGGAGCTGAATTGAATGCAGACCATTATTTATTAATGCTCGTATTAATTTTCAAGGGGCTCTGGAAAGACATATCTTTGCGATGTTAAAATAGCACTTACAAATTACATGTTTTCTCATAAAGTATTTGAGCTAGGAAGCTGCAATTTTTACAGGTTACTTAGTGGATTTATAAAAATTTGAATTCAGTTGTTACAGATTAATTTTTTGTATTGTGATGAAAATTTACTACCTTTTATGCCATTTTTTGATAAATTCAACAAACTTTGGGTTTTGGAAAAAGTCTGTGATAAGTTACGACGAAGGAAGTGTGTAACATTTCCTGAAAATGTGAAGCAAAAGTTTGGATTAGCTTTTTAGTACGTTCCAGGTCCTTAGGATGGACTACTTTCATCTTCTACCAACTCGTCCTCCAACTTCCTCTTTGTCCCCCTCTTGTTTACTCTGGCTTGTATTTCTAGCCTATTTCCAGCTCTGACAGCAGCCTAAAGACGTTCCTTGTCTAAAGCAAGGGTCGTTCATACCATGTTGAAATCTATCTTCATTCCCACATTTCGAAAAGCTTTACACCTTACAACGTTGCCACCATTGAAAGTAGCAACAGCATCATATATACCAAAGAGAAGTATTCCTATTCCAAAAAGACTGTCTTAGGGATTCTTGACCATATAACACTATTTACATTTGCAATGGGGTTTTCAGTTTTTCCATGAACACACTGTTTCAACGGTTCAGGTTCACAATGTTCAAATCTGTGTGAAATCTTGTGGGACTTAACTGCTAAGGTTATCAGTCCCTAAGCTTACACGCTACTTAACCTAAATTGTCCTAAGGACAAACACACACAACCATGCCCGAGGGAGGACTCGAACCTCCGCCGGGACCAGCCGCACAGTGCATGACTCCAGCTTCTCAGACCGCTCGGCTAATCCCGCACGGCACGGTTCAGGTGATGGTAAGTCTTTGAAAATAGGTTTCATCGTCTCCATTACCGCATCAGGCTGACTATGTTTATGAGTTTGCCCTTCACCAGTTATCCATGTTGTACTTCACCGTTTTCTCCTTTGTGACATAAGTAATGAGGGGACCTTTATCGGTTCAAAAAGTATGGAAAACAAAGAGACTAAGCAGCTTTCTTCATTTCACCGACACTGTTCGCTCTGCCTAATAGCCATTCCATAAAAGTTTTGTATTTTGTCAATTACACTGTCAGTTAATGTTCCCTTCCCATCCAACCCTTTATTATCTCTGAGTTTTTGTTTCCTGAATGAAGCTTTCAGTCACCGCGTCCAGTACACTCAAATTTCTGCACCACAACATCATCACCATAGGATTGCAGTTCTATGACATGTTTGAAAATTTTAGGATCACTGTCACCAAGGCAATTTACGTATCGCACTTGATCACACGCAACAGAAATTAAAATGAACTAGCAACGCCAGCGACTTCCATTCCTCCACTACTGCCACTATCGTCTTTATTATTTACAGTAGTAACACGTACCTTTAGCTTGCCAACATTTCTCCTTTTCTTAAAAGCCCTCGGAGGATATCTAATCACTTTATAGGTTTACCCATCATTATCCTTCAATAACACAGAAACTTTAATGAAGAGAATTCTCTTCGAATATTTTCAGGATTACAAGAAAGTAAATAAACACGAAACACACGACAATAGAGCGGACTATATATGTCAAACTATCACAGGTTGGCCACAACACGTATTTTGTAACACTTACTTTCTCTCGCATAACTAAAATATACATGACGAGCATTATATTCATGAGTACAACATTTGACAACAGGTTAACAATGCCACAGTGGCTCACTCCTACCGAGAACATATTTCAAAAATAGTTGTAGTCTTCTGAACTAAATAAATTGTATATCAATTGAAATTGGAAAGTCTGTAGAAATTTAAAATGCAAGGAACTATAAATTGAACATGCCTATGATTCTGAACCTTTCACACCCTCTTAAAGAACGTTGAAAAAAGAACAAAGCTTCCGGAAACAGCGAGAATAACATAAATTTCATAAAGTTCCATGATGAGGAGCGAGTGAGTATCCAGTATCATTAAACGGGAGAAAGCCAAGAGGGAATGGAAATGTATATGAACTGTAATAGTAAAGGTAGTTGCAGAGGCTCTAGGAGATCAGAGTTAAAAGAAGATCAATAAATAACTGAAGTACTGGAACAATAATAACTAAAGATTGACAAAGAGGAAAAATACGTCGTATTTGAAATGGTTACAGAACAAATCAACTGAAAGTAAAGATAAATTTATGACCCTATGAAAATAAACTAACGAAATACGTCCGAAATTTAATCAAGAATGATAGGACAAATTCACTTCGGAAGTAGAAAACGATATCTGTGAACGAAAGGAATTTTCTGCTAAAATGAAGAACCTGAATAAAGACACAAAAGATGATGCAGGAATAGAAGTGATAAGTAATACACAATGGAAGACTTTAGACAATAGGAAGAGAAGTAAGTAAATATCTGAAAGGAAATGATACCCAGAAATAAGAGGAAGAGACAACGTTAAATTGAATTTTAATAAAGGAATTACAAGACGCAATGTGTAAATTGAAAATAAGACAACACTCGGCTGTGATGGAATTAACACAGAGCTGATTAAATAAAAATCTCCCACACTGAAATCCAGATTTCTAAACTACATTCTATACTATATTAACAAGTAAGAAAATGGACTGGAAATTAGGAACAATAGTACCTATTTACAATAAAGGAAACAGAAGTAATTACAAAAACTATGGGGGCATCTGTTTGCTAACTAGAGAGTATAAAATATATACCAAACTTGCAACACAGAGACTAAAAGTAATTGTTGAGTACATTCTGCCAGAAAAGCAATCATCCTTTAAGAAAGCTAGATTGTGTATAGACAATACATTGGTTGTTAGATAAACCACAGATTTCAGGAGACAGACACATCTACTGTACATAGACTATGTAAATGCTTTCGATAAAGTAAATATGAAACGTGTGATTGGCTGGTGCCTCACATTGAGTAGATCTGTCGCCTGGCGCAAGTAATTTTTGTTGACACCATTTCGGCCGCTTGTGTGTCAATGAGGATGAAATGATGATAAAGGCTTTTTCCGCACTGACCACTGAGATAAGGAGACTGACTTGAAAATGTAGGTAGAGAAAAGCCATCGAATATAATGAACTAACAAGAATTATCTCTACATATACTGCAGGTAGCAGAAAGCATGTGAGATGACTATAGTCTTTGATTCCTAGTCAAAACTTCATTATCCCCGGGCTCGAATCCCACCCCTGCTTACATTTTTACTATTAATCATCATTGGCGGCCGAAAACTTCGGGTATAAGTAGTTACCCCTCCATCTGCCAACGGCCTTGTCAAAGAGGGCGGAGGAGGGAATAGAGGTTAAGGGCACTCTCTTGTCGCAGGGATGAGAAACTGCCCCTAAAAGCCGAAGAATCAGCAGTGATCAACGGCATGAGAATACAGAAGGCAATGGAAACCACTGCATTAAAGACACGTAAACTGTATCCATAGAACATGTGGCCTGTATCTGAAGAAGTGTCATAATGATTTCTCCATTGGAAAAATATTTTGGAACAGTCAGCCATTCGTATCTGCAGGAGGGGACCGCCATGGGGGAGTTTACCATGAGAAAAAGAATACGATTCGGAGCGTAGAGCTCCTGAACCACAGCAACTTCAAAGATGTCTTCCTGACTTCGCGTCATTCGACTATTCACCATCACAACCACAGCTGGGAGTCAAGTTGCAGGCAGGCTCCTCAAGGGTACTACTTTTCACCAACACTTACAAGGTGGCAGGAAGTGGATCTAATCATAGGAATGTGGGTCTATCACTGGCCTGTGACTCTGATATGATAATAGAAATGGAAACGCAAAATGTGGTGGTGCTAAAGCTGAGCAGTCATGGTCCAAGAGGGACCCTATTTGTGGTATGACAGAATATATTGAGATCATGGTTGATGTTCACATCCTTGGCCATGAGGTGTCTACAGCAGAAACGTATGGCAAGGCAATGCCAGAATTAAATTCATAGGATACAAACATATATGTACAACAATCAGGCATTATAGCAGGTACAGGGTGTTTCAAAAATAACCAGTATATTTGAAACGAAAAACTAAACGAGCAGCGATAGAAATACACCGTTTGTTGCAATATGCTTGGGACAACAGTACATTTTCAGGCGGACAAACTTTCGAAATTACAGTAGTTACAATTTTCAACAAGAGATGGCGCTGCAAGTGATGTGAAAGATATAGAAGACAACGCAGTCTGTGGGTGCGCCATTCTGTACGTCGCTTTTCTGCTGTAAGCGTGTTCTGTTCACAACGTGCAAGTGTGCTGTGGACAACATGGTTTATTCCTTATAACTGAGGATTTTTCTGGTGTTGGAATCCCACCGCCTAGAACACAGTGTTGTTGCAACAAGACGAAGTTTTCGACGGAGGTTTAATGTAACCAAAGGACCGAAAAGCGATACAATAAAGGATCTGTTTGAAAAATTTCAACGGACTGGGAACGTGACGGATGAACGTGCTGGAAAGGTAGGGCGACCGCGTATGGCAACCACAGAGGGCAACGCGCAGCTAGTGCAGCAGGTGATCCAACAGCGGCCTCGGGTTTCCGTTCGCCGTGTTGCAGCTGCGGTCCAAATGACGCCAACGTCCATGTATCGTCTCATGCGCCAGAGTTTACACCTCCATCCATACAAAATTAAACCGCGGCAACCCCTCAGCGCCGCTACCATTGCTGCACGAGAGACATTCGCTAACGATATAGTGCACAGGATTGATGACGGCGATATGCATGTGGGCAGCATTTGGTTTACTGACGAAGCTTATTTTTACCTGGACGGCTTCGTCAATAAACAGAACTGGCGCATATGGCGAACCGAAAAGCCCCATGTTGCAGTCCCATCGTCCCTGCATCCTCAAAAAGTACTGGTCTGAGCCGCCATTTCTTCCAAAGGAATCATTGGCCCATTTTTCAGATCCGAAACGATTACAGCATCACGCTATCTGGACATTCTTCGTGAATTTGTGGCGGTACAAACTGCCTCAGACGACACTGCGAACACCTCGTGGTTTATGCGAGATGGTGCCCGGCCACATCGCACGGCCGACGTCTTTAATTTCCTGAATGAATATTTCGATGATCGTGTGATTGCTTTGGGCTATCCGAAACATACAGGAGGCGGCGTGGATTGGCCTCCCTATTCGCCAGACATGAACCCCTGTGACTTCTTTCTGTGGGGACACTTGAAAGACCAGGTGTACCGCCAGAATCCAGAAACAATTGAACAGCTAAAGCAGTACATCTCATCTGCATGTGAATCCATTCCGCCAGACACGTTGTCAAAGGTTTCGGGTAATTTCATTCAGAGACTACGCCATATTATTGCTACGCATGGTGGATATGTGGAACATATCGTACTATAGAGTTTCCCAGACCGCAGCGCCATCTGTTGTTGACAATTGTAACTACTGTAATTTCGAAAGTTTGTCTGCCTGAAAATGTACTGTTGTCCCAAGCATATTGCAACAAACGGTGTATTTCTATCGCTGCTCGTTTAGTTTTTATTGCCGTTTCAAATATACCGGTCATTTTTGAAACACCCTGTAGATTATATCACTGGCAACGTTTTTTAGGAGCATCATACTATGAATCTGTTGGTTATTTCCCAAAAGCCACGTAAATATGGGCCAGGTGCAGCAATACACCCATCCCTGTATCCCATCTTAACCGAAGTGTGTAAGTGTGGAACCTGTTGGGCCCATAGAGGATATGTTCACCAATGGTATTCCAATGTATGCACATGAATTTATTGGACTAAGTGCACTACAGGTTGAATTTAAGGCTTACAGAAGAAAACTTCTTACAAAATACTCTGCTACTTGATAATGATTTTAAATATATATATCTAATTAATTAAGAAAATTGTTGTTATTTCTCCCTCATGTCATATCCAGCTCTTATGAGTTGCTAGTAGCGAGACATTACCTTGTAATCTATTATGCCACTTTCCTTAAACATATGCAATGTTTAGTTCTAGGCTGCTACTATTGAGGTGCTCATATGACCGCTGCTGGTACTGCTATTCGTCTTTGGTGGAGACTGCAATATGATGTATAGCACAACATGGAAGTGACTGATAAGGTGTACAATGAGCGTATTGTAAATACTATTTTGTGGCTGATAATTAGATGCATATATCAGAAATCATTACTGCTGTAAGATACTTCAACAGCATGTTAAAAAAGTTAAAAGTCAAGATATATTATGAATAACAAAGATACAAGGCTCCCACTGCTTTTGAGCCATATGTTTTCCGTTCTAGCTCAGTGCATAGGTGTTTTTTATAACAAACAATGTTTTTGCCCTCTGAGATATGCAAAGGATCTAATGGAGTCACTTTAGTATCTTGTTGGAATTTTGTTGGCATCACAATGACATCGTGACGGCGTTACACTCGCGTCAGCCGATTGTCGCCAGCACCTTGCATAAAATATGTTTGTATTTATTATATACTGCCAGTCACCCAACATGAGACCTCCAGGAGACAGGAGAATCGTTCAGTACACACAAAAGTATCGCTGAATGTAATTTCATAGCAAATGTTCTTAACATACACCATGTTCGAAGATAATGAAGTACCTTGAAGAAAGCTAATTGTAGTAATAATTGGTTTTCGAGAGCTGCTTCTAAACATTAAGTTCTTTTATCTTGTGTGACGACGAAAACTTCACATTACACAGTTTATACGCTGCTTATATTGCCTTTCGTGCTTTAACATAGAAGTTAAGAGGCATAGAATGAATTCGGCACTCTAAAGAAGACTGTTACAGAGACGGAGTTTAAAGCATCATCCATCTAAATGCGACTGCAGTGTGCTAAGCTGTGATCAAATGCATTGTCACAGACGTGAATTCCATGTCTAAGCCTCGGGTCCAATTTCGTCAGTACCAACATTCTGTCTTCTTTTCGAATAGGATGTTGTGTGTGTGTAAAACAATCGTTTGTCACCATGCGTTACATAAAAGCGGCAGGAGAAAGATATTTTGCACCACAGTACCATCATTAATCTTGGTACATTCTGTCCTTATTGTTGTCACTAGCAAAGAAAACCGCGGGGAAGACAATGCTTCTGCCAGCCATGTTAACGGCAAATAACCATATGCTGGAGTACTGATCGAAAACTTTCGGAATCTAGGCCTCTTACTGCATTAACGGACATACGATAAGGACAAAGCAGCAGGAGAAGCTTTTGTTTCTCCGCGATACTGTCAAGCAATGCTATTTCGGAGGTTTGAAAGAAAAAAAGAATCAATGTATAAACGTTGTCATCTACCTGTCTGTAGCTGTCGAGTGGTTTTACAGAGCTCTTACGCAGGAAATGTTCTGTACGATGTGTTAAACGAGGAAGCAGAGGAGTAGCTGTGTAGCGTACTGCATACGATACGTTTCACAAAGGTAAAAAAAATGCGACTGCACCCTATTTTTGCAGTGCAAAAGCAGGTAGCCTGCAAATGCATAATTTCAAGCACTTAAATCACACCACCACTGTTTTTCTTCAGTTGGCTTGCGGATATCCCATGCACTATTTATAGTTGTGCGCTTGCGTGTGATTTAAACAAGTTGACTTGGGCGCTGCTCCTGTACGTGGAATCGCACAGCGATAGCAGTTTATCGCGGCGAGGCAGCCGACACTTAAGTTACCTATCAGGGGTCACGCTAGGCAGACATCGGGTGCGCCGGCGAAAGCGATTTATCACCTTGAGGCAGCCCCCAATGGAGTTCACCATCGATGCTTCCATCGAACACACGTAGCATACACTTGTGCCCCGACCACTCGGCACAGAACGTGGAGAAGAGAGCTCATTTCCCACATGATGTGTGTGCAGAACACGTCAGCACGCTCCCGAGGACCGCCACAGATTTCAGCCTCGTATAGATACTCTAAAGTTATTTCCACAGTCCCTCAAGAGCAGCATAGATTTCATATGTTATATACCTGTCTCTAGCCTGAAAGTGAGCAGGTGAGAGAAAAATTTGATGTGAATAGGGGTAAACACAAAGCTCTATTTCTAAAAATATGTTTATTGATAATTCGGCTTACGTGTAACTGTACATTTCTGAGGAACATGCAACTGCTGTTCTTGCTGTTACAATACATTTGCTGCCACCACACATATGCTTGAGTCCTCGAGATCACATACCTCTGCGCCCTTGAAGATATCATACAGCCACAATACTTTTTGATGGTCTTTGACTTAAACTGTACTTTCTTTATGGTCATAGTTTCGAAACATGCTACCATATTTGCATACGACGCTCTTGCTTGTCTGACGATTTTCTGTAAAGACAGCGAGTAAGCCATGCAATTGTCCGACAGTCCTTAGCATGCTGTACTGCACTAGATGGTATTGGTGAGGCAACGAATTTGGAATATTTCATTAGTACCTTTCAATGCAGCGATATTTGCACTCTGAGACATCATTGTGAGATAATGATGCATGTGGTGGAACACCTTTACCTTTCTGCCACACGTTATATGATTTCTATAAGAGGTGAGTAATTTACGTCACTGTCGTGTGGCAGTAACATATATGCTGCAGTGCTTTTAGGGAAATTTTGCGATCGTACAAATTCAGTAAACATGTTTATAGTTTCACTTTAAATAACTTCATTTTACTTGGAGTAATCAGTAATCACAATCAACTCTAATTCAGGGAACTTCCTAGGACTGAGCATTTATCCGAATTCATACTCCTCACAGTAAGAAGAACGAAATCTTGCATACATATTCTACAGTAGACCAACACTGTTATCCATCCAGAGAAGCTGTAAATTATCATATGAAAAAGACTGTGATTTTCGATGAACTTTGGCATTGGTTGGTTTGCTGTTTCAAATCCTTTATCTGATTTCTCTTTCTGTCTGTTTGCAGTGCTAGACAAATGATCGAGGCATTTCTAGTTGAAGAGATTTCTTTGTTGCCCTTGATTGTTTAGAAGCCTCAAGAAGGACTGGAAACACGGTCATACACACATGGTCTAACAGTCTGCTGCTGGCAGTGATATGGAGTGGTTACGTTCCAGTCCTGCACTAGCAAGGAATGTGTCATTTGTTGTGTTTACTTCAGCTGCTGCTAAGTGCCGTCACCATTATACACACGTCGAAAAGTTTTGCATCACCTCGGTTCCGAGGGTTCCGGAACCTGTAGAGGAAATTGGGATAAAGATCAACATAAACATCATTTCCGCCCTTTCTATTCCTCATGAAGACCACACATTGCGTGTTTTACCATCACACAGCGCGACCTTCAGAGGTGGTGGTCCTGATTGCTGTACACACCGGTATCTCTAATACCCAGTAGCACGTCCTTTAGCATTAATGGATGCCTGAATTCGTTGTGGCATACTATCCACAAGTTCATCAAGGCACTGTTGATCCAGATTGTCCCACTCTTCAACGGCGATTCTGCGTACATCCCTCAGAGTGGTTGGTGGATCATGTCGTCCATAAATAGCCCTTTTCAATCTATCCCATGCATCTTCGATAGGGTTCATGCCTGGAGAACATCCTGGCCACTCTAGTTGAGTGTTGTCATCTTCCTGGAGGAAATCATTCACAAGATGTGCACGATGGGGGCGTGAATTGTCGTCCGTTAAAACGAGTACCTCGCCTCTACGCTGCCGACATGGTTACACTATCGCTCGGAGGGTGGCATTCACGTATCGTACAGCCGGTACGGCGCCTTCTGTGATCACCATCGGCGTACGTCGGCCCCACATAATGCCACCCCAAAATATCAGGAACCACCACCTTGCTGCACTCGATGGACAGTGTGTCTATGGCGTTCAGCTTGATCATGTTGCCTCCAAACACGTCTCTGACGATTGTCTGTTTGAATGGGTATGTGACACTCTTCGGTGAAAAGAACGTGACGCCAATCCTGAGCAGTCCAATCGGCATGTTGTTTTCCCATCTGTACTGCACTGCATAGTGTCATGGTTGCAAGGATGGACCTCGCCATGGACGTGGGGAGTAGAGTTGCGCGTCATGCAGCCTATTGTGCACAGTTTGAGTCGTAACACGACGTCCTAAGGCTGCACGAAAAGTATTATTCAACATGGTGGCGTAGCTGTCGGGGTTCCTCCGAGCCATTATCCGTAGGTAGCTGTCATCCACTGCAGTAGTAGCCCTTTGGCGGCATGAGTGAGGCATGTCACCGACAGTTTCTGTCTCTTTCTATCTCCTCCATGCCCAAACAACATCGCTTGGGTTCACTCCGAGACGCCTGGACCCATCCCTTATTGAGAGCTCTCTCTGGCACAAATTAACAATACGGACACGATCGAACCGCGGTGTTGACTGTCTAGGCATGATTGAACTACAGACAATACGAGCCGTGTACCTCCTTCCTGGCGGAATGACTGGAACTGATCGGCTGTCGGAACCCTTCCGTCTAATAGGCGCCGCTAATGCATGGCTTTTACATTTTTGGGTGGGTTTAGTGACATATGTGAACAGTCAACCGGACGGTGTCTGTGACCCAGTACCCATAGTCAACGTCTATCTTCAGAATCGGGTGATGCAAAACTTTTTTGATGTGTGTATAATAGAAATAGCCACAAACAATGGATACAAAGAGAACTTAGTAACAAAGCTGAACAAGAAAATCAAGAAACGGAAAAGAACAAACCAACTGTCAGCAACACAAAGAGAAAAATCACATACAAACAAATGCACAAAATACAGAAATGGAAACAACACCAAGTGTGAAAGAAACAGGAAAAAATGGATGTTACCCAATGATGTACAACCACAAATACACACAGAGGATATCCAATATGCCACACCAAACCAACATTTAAATTCAGAAATACTTCCAAAAACAAGAGGAGAAACTTATCAGTATCAGAAATCAGGAAAATACTTGCTGAAGTGCAATACATGTGATGGAAGATACATAGGTCAAACTAGGAGGACATTTGACACCAGATACAAGGAACATATGAGTATGGAAGTATAGGACAAATCATGAAACTTTTGCAGAACACTTACACCAACACTAACACAAAATCACTACCACAGACACAGACATTGAAATCATAGGGATAAACAACAACAGAAAACGCCTCCTGACCTAACAAGAGAAGTAACACATCCAAAAAACCATAACAGAATAGAAACAACTAATAAATGATTAAATGAACTTGTCAATCCACACATTCCTTAAACTGATTGACCACTCCATATAAAATTAAAAGTACATAACCACAGGCTCCAATTACCTCTACCATTTCCTCCCAGATTCTGTCCTATAATCAGTGTCCAGGCCATCCCTGTCTTTCCTCCCTCACCTCTCTACTTTCATATAAGACAATTTCAGTAGCTCTCTTTCTCTCTCTGCCTCTGTCTCTCTCTTCCTCTCTCTCTCTCATACACACACTCACACACAAAATCGTTTCATAGGTTGGCAAAAACTCACAATATGAACGAAAACGAAGGAACAGGCATAAAAAATGTGACAGTGATGAATAAAAACAGTTAAGAAAGTCAATTGTAAGTAATGCAGCACAGGAAATAACGCAGACCGCCAAAAACTGCCTAGTGCAGATGTGAAACGAAGCCTGTCGACTCCCACCACTGCAAGCAAAAGGGAAAGACGCTGATTACGTAAATGAACACCTTTAGTAGCTTGCAGACCAACTTTATATAGAAAATGCTGTTTATAACCTAAAACAATTAAAAATGTACCAATGTGTGTATCCAATTTACAGAATGAGCACAGAAGATCCTTTGTAAATAAAAGCGAAAAGCGTCTGGCGTAATTCTTTTTAATTAGGTTGCAGTCTGCTCAAGACAGATGATCTATAACAACAAATGAAAATTATCTGTAACGGTTTAAGAAGGGAACAGAATAACGATCTATTTTCAAAGTCAGTAAAATCTGAACTTAGTAACAAGGGTAACAATAAGGTATCAAAGCTGAGCCATGCGTGGCTCATGTTCGTGCCATCTTTGTTTAGCGTCTTGTTTTTACCGTACGGCCGCATCGACATTTTAATTTCAATTACTGGTGTCACTGAATCGTTGTCTTGCCCACCCTTGAGCGGCAGCAGCAGCGCGTATCGATAAGTGCACTGTCGTACCATCTCTGGGCGACCAGTAGTATTTCAGGGTCGTTGTGTATCTGGCAGTCAGCGAGAGATCGTTGTTGAGTTGGAGACGGACCAGGAGGCCTCCCGGGACGCAGAAGCAGTGCAGTCGCGGACAGAGCCCCAGTCAGGTCTGTACAGCCAGTGCCAGCGGGGACGACCGTTGGTTGGTCGTTCGGATGGTCGTCTCATCGACGACGTATAGTTGGGTCGGCTCCTTCCTGTGCACAGATGTCGGTTGTGTTCCCTCTGCATGTTTGGGTCGGAGCCAGTGTCTCCGGGACGTCGCCCGTCCGAAGGAAGTGAGCTGGAGATAGGACCTGGAGTCATTGGGTTGGAACGTGGCAGAAGTGCAGTCGGGACGTACCAGCAGTTGGGGAGGGAGTGCTAGGGAGACGCGGACAGCCAGTACTCACCGACCGCTCGCGACACACGATTTGGTCTGAGCTAGTGTGCTCAGATCGCCGTTTCTCCCAGTTCCGGGCAGACATCGGGTTGAGTCGTCTTGGAGCTGCAGTGAGCTCCGCATAGTTAAGTTGCTGACACACATGGTCTGAGTGTCAACAATCTTGGTTGGTTGTTGGTCGGTCGTCTGGTCAGACGACGAGTGTTTCGTCACCGACCGTCTTTCGGTTTTGTGTGTGTTTCCACCTGAGATTTGTTCTAGTTGTTCATGAGTGATTCGTTTTATGAGTGATTGAGTTTCTTGTGGCAGTGTTTCGTAGAACACTGTGTACCCTGTGTCAGTTCGACTGAGCAATGCTTTAAATGCTGTAATGCTGTCTGCGTACTGTAGTAGCCAGTTGGTCGGCTGCGACAGAGCAGCGAGTGAGTGTTTTCTTACCATGTTGATGCCGTCCGCCACGGCGTGTAGTTCCACAGCCGTGGCGATGTTCATGTATGTTAGTAGTTACTGTGCCTTGGCTTAGTAACAAACCAATATCTGAAGACGAGTGTCACTGGTCTCTTCGCCTAGCTGGCATTTTGGTTGTAGTGTATTTGGTCTGGTTGGTACGTCGGCTGTCAGTCGGTTGGGTTGCCTTCCGATTTAGAGATTGTTGGTCAGGCTGCCTGTCTCGCCTAAACGGGCGTTAGTGTTAAAATTCCAGGCCGACCCTTGGAAAAGTCTGAGCGCCGTTCCCCTGTTTGAGTTTAAGTTATTTGGTTGATGTGTGGCCTTCAGCCGAGCTTTAATATCTCTTAAATTAATGTTCTAGTCTTGCCCTTAAGGCCTACCATTGTGATCTTTTGGTATGGGGCCTTCAGCCGAATTTGCTTCAACTGTTTTAAGATAAGGCCTTCTTCCGTTGGATTGAAACACTTCATATTGCTTAATATGCCCCCTCCAGCCGAGTTCCATTAAACGTAAAATACTAAGGCCTTCAGCCCATTTAGATTGAAGATTTAGAAAATATTTTTGAATGACACCTCCAGAAGAGTCTTCTATGTCAATTTCTTACGTAGGCCTTGCGTCTTGGATTTTGAGTGTGGCCTTCAGCCATTCTAAAATTAATCAAAGGAGATCCATTACAACTTTAAGTGTTTTGCATTGTTGTCTAATATTGTTTGTGGACAAATCAAGTTTGTAAGTTGAGTGCAACTGACAGCAACCTCATTTTGGCTCCTTTCAACAACCTAACCCACTCTGTCCTGCTAGCTCAGGCATTTCAAAAGTATTACTGTATTTTCAATTATATATTTGCAAAGGAAACAAGAAACAACTGATATATGGAGAGTTTGTTGGGCAGATGAACATGTAGTTATTTTAACTGATTGTATCCATTTTA
This sequence comes from Schistocerca piceifrons, assembly GCF_021461385.2. NCBI lineage: Eukaryota > Metazoa > Arthropoda > Insecta > Orthoptera > Acrididae > Schistocerca > Schistocerca piceifrons. Next base: position 631,668,058 of record NC_060140.1, read on the forward strand.
GTTACAGTCGCCGAGGAAATAAAAAGTGCATAGATAAATTAATGCAATCAGTCTAATTTAATAGCATTTTAAAGAGCATACGAAAGCAAATAAACACCTGTGACTTGTTTCGAAGAGCTAAGGTATCTAATCAAAGGAATAGATGCCCCATGGAATCTATATTACCCAATGATATCTCAGAATTCGTAACTTTGGATTTCTTTGGCTCTTTACCAAAAACAACAGGAAGCTTATGTTACATTTTAGTACCAATGGATGTGTTTTTCAAATTTATTATATCTGGCTATATCCCATGAGAAAAGCCATTGGCAAAGTAATATGTGATAAAATTACAAGGGTTACTTCAAAAAATATGCAAACCTAAGACCATTTGATCAGATAATGTTTCCCAGTTTTTTTTCCAAGAAATGGAAAAGTAGTATACAGGAATAAGGCATAGAATTAAAATATGTAGCAGTATATCACGCAGCGAGTAATCTCACAGAACAGTGCATGAGGGAGGTTAGTAGACTTTGTCTGACATTTTGGCATGACAAACATAGCAAATGGAAAAATATATATCAGGTATTTGGAATATCTTAAAGTACTTAGGACATGAAATTACAGGATTCGCACCTACTAAAGTTGTTGGAAGAAGGAAGACCCAAATATTATAGAAGAGAGTGTTAAACTTGGAGAGATGTTACATTGTTAGACAAAAGGAAATTAGTTAGGGTATGCATATAAAATTAGATGATAAATCGTGGTAAAGACATGATGAAAGATGAAAAGTAAGTAAAATTCAGACTAGGGACCATCTTTTAGTCACATCATGTAAGAATTCTAAAGAAATCACAGCTGGAATTTCTAAATGTTCCCCTTTATATAAAGATCCCTTTGAGATGGCTATATACTCCATTGCAATGCATATTACCTAATCTGTCCAAAATCCATGAAAAATATGGGGTCCAAAATGTAGTTGATTTAAAGCTCTATAAGAACAGAATATTTCTGTGACTGGATCAAGTAAATTTAAATTTGACAAATATAAAGTATTATGTAATTATTTAAATGATGAGGACAGTCATGTGGGAAATGAAGTGTTATAACTCAAGGGCTGAGTCATATTTGGTGATTAGGGAATTGAAATTTAATATTGCATTAAAATTAGGAAGACATATGGACAGTCTGTGCCGTAATGCACAAAAATTAACTGTGTGAAATTTGATTTAGTTTTCCAAGCTGTTGTGGCATCACTGGTAAAGAGCAACAGTTGATTATTCGAAGAACAGAGATCTGATCTATGGTAAGTTGGAAGAGACTTTATTAAAGTTGCTTAAAATATAACTAAAATAACAAACATAACAATGTTTGTGTTACAGGTTCTTAAAATAAGTTTAAATTATGATGAAATATTGTTGATAATGAAACCCAGAATTTACTGACAAAATGTTGATTGTACATAACACATGTGGCATATAAGTATATGGGTGGACGAAATCATTTGTAGAAAAAAATTGAAATTAGGGCCAATGAGAAAATCTTAATGTTACTCAAAATCTTATCTAATATTTTGTGTAAAAGAAAATGATTTTCGTGACATAATGAATGTACATTAATAATGAGTAACTTTATAGAAAAGAAACTTGAAAGAAGTAATATGAAAAGTAAAATCCTATATGACAATTTCTGCTGTATTAAAATATGTTGAAGATGTAAAATATGTGATGCTGTATGTAATTAATGTTCTGCAATTTATCGTTAAGATGAGACTAGATTTAGCACACTGCAAAAAGATTTATGCTGGTACATATGCAACATATGGACACAGCTCTATAGAATTATATCTGGTGTTTGTTTTTGAAAATCCATGATGAGTTGGAGGGCCTTGGGTAACAATACATATATACAACACTAACCCAGCAGGATTGGTTGGAATATTTTTGTTACCAGGGTTACTAAATTTCGATCAGGTAAATTTTTCATCCGTATACACCATAACTTTGAAAATTAATAAATGGTTCCACTAAAGCAGTTGTCTGCTGGCACTGAAAGAGGCGCTGTGTACGTGCATGGTATTCACATGTTGAAAATCGATCACTGGTAAAATTAGCCTCGAATATAAAAAAAGTGTAGCTAAACTGTGTGTTACGGAAGAAGAGGCTTGCTCTGACTTGTTGTGGAGCAAAAAGCCAGTTCTATTGTGAATCATGGGGCTCTGCAAGTGCAAGAGGCATATTGCTGGCTATGTTTACAACTAAAGATACTGTAGCATTCAGAGTCGTTAACACTGAGCTGCCATTTCAGATTTCGATAGTATTAGTTAAAGAGGCTTAGACATAGCTGGTCATCATGTGAAATGCAAAAGTTTTATTTAGTCTGTGTCGCAACATGTAACAGACTTACTTTGTCTGTGCTACAACGTAAAGTGGACTTCCAGTAAGGAAGCTATATTAGCAAACTGTATAAAAGCCATGACATAAGTGGAAACGAAAGTTGAATAATAGTATACTGGTTATTTATAAAGCAAATGTTTATCTCGTGTGTTTACTTATGTATTTAAAAATCAACATACTTATAATGCCAATGTTTTAAACCAAAGATTTTTACAGTGATGAAAGATGCTATTTATTGAAAAACAGAATAGTTCGCTGAATTACAATGAGCTTTGCTATGTAAATTATAGATCAGCCACATTTTGTATGGGTGATGTCTGTCAGTTACTGTTGAGAGTAAGACACCACAAGGAAAATGAAAGTTCTACTTTTTTTATTCAGCAAACTGTGGTGGCTTGTGCGCCTTGCAAATCGAAACCAGCGGCATGTGACGAAATCTGAGCAGATATTAGTTACAGTTAGGTACAGGTAGTAACTGAGACCCATTACGGAATTTCTGATTACCTGTTGGTAAGTGACTTAAACCTTCTGATACTATATATGAAATAACGTTTATAATATGAACGTTAAATATTTTGCCTCTAAAGGAGATGAGTCTCTTCAGTGCTTATCGGGTCACTCATTTAAAGTTTATTGCATTAATTTTGTTTTAAAGTTCTGTGCTATTTAAAGTAATTACATACGTGTAAATATGGACATACTAATATTTAGCACTCCTGCGAATTTAAGTACCCCATGCTGAACATCCTGTACGACTGTGACCTCAAAGGTGGTTAACATTAAAATTACAAGGTCTGTTCTAAGATCACTTGCTGTTAACATCTGTTCACTCACATTTAAAATAATTCGTGTGGTAAATTGAGAATTCTCACATACAAAAGAAGATGATCAGCATCTGCTGCACGCGACTGTCTCTCGAAATTCATCGTTAACAAAACAATTATTACACCATAATTAGGCTATAATAAGTTGAACCGAATACAGACATTGTACGTTCTAAATGTAAATTCTGTGAAAAGTAGGCTTAAGCTATAAGGAAAGAGCAGTAGTATATACACTGAAGCGCCAAAGAAAATGCCATAGGCATGCGTATTCAAATACAGAAACATGTAAACAGTCAGATTGCGGCGCTGCCATCGGCAATGCCTATATATGACAACAAATGTGTGGCACAGTTGCTACATCTGTTACCACTGCTACAATGGTAGGTTATCAAGATTTAAGTGAGTCTGACCGTGGTGTTATACTCAGCGCACGAGCCATGGGACACAGCATCTACGAGGTAGTGATGAAGTGGGGATTTTTCCGAACAACCATTTCACGAGCGTACCGTGAATATCAGGAATCCGGTAAAACATCAAATTTCCGACTTCGCAGCTGCCGGAAGAAGATCCTGCGAAAACGCGACCAACGACCACTGAAGAGAATCGTTAAACGTGACAGAAACCTTCTACAAATTGCTCCAGATATCAATGCTGGACCATGTCAAGTGTAGCGTGGGAACCAATCCACAAAACATCATTTATACGGGCTTTCGGAGCCAAAGAGCCACTCACGTACCCTTGATGACTGTACGACACAAAGCTTTACGCCTCACCTGGGCCCATCAACACTGATATTGGACTGTTGATGGCTGTAAACATGTTGACTGTCGTATGAGTCTCGTTTCAGATTGTATCGAGCGGATGTGTACGGGTATGGAGTCAATATCATGATTCCATGAGCCTTACATGTCAGCAGGGGACCGCTCAAGCTGGTGAAGGCTCTATAATGGTGTGGGGCGTGTTCAGTTGGAGTGACATGGGAACCGTGTTACGTCTGGATACAGCTCTGACGGGTGACACGTTACAACATCCTGATCACCGGTATCCATCCATGTCCATTGTGCATATCAACGGGCTTGGGCAATTCCAGCAGGACAATGCGATACCCCACACATCCAGAATTGCTACTGTGTGGCTCCAGGAACACTCTTCTGAGTTTAAACACTTCCATTCGCCACCAAACGCCCCAGACACGAACATTATTGAGTATACCTGGGATGCTGTTCAGATGGTATTTCCACCCCATTGTATTATTTCGGATTTATGGGCAGCCCTGCAGGATTCATTGCGTCAGTTCCCTCCAGCACTACTTCAGACAAGTTCGTACCACGTCATGCTGCGGCACTTCTGCGTGCTCGCGGGGGGCCATACACGAAATTAGGCAAGTGTACCAATTTCTTTGGCTCTTCAGTTTTGTAAGAGGGAAAAATATGGGTGATAGACCAAGATCTAAGTGTTTGGATTGGAAAGGTTGTAAGACAGGGATATAGATTTACGCCCCTGGTGTTCAGTCTCTACGGCGAAGAAACAATGAGGGAAATAAAAGAAAGATACAGGTGCGGGATTAAAATTCGGGGTGAAATATATCAATGATAAGATTCGCTGATGACATTGCTATCGTCAGTAGAAGCGAAGAATAACATCAGCATCTGTTGAATGGAATGAACATTGTAACGGCTTCGGAATATGTTTTGAGAGTAAATCGAAGAAAGACGAAGGTAATAAGAAATGGTACAAACCAGAAGAGTGAGAAACTTAATACCAAAACTGGGGATCATAGAGTGGACGAACTCAAGGAATTCTGCTACCTAAGAAGCAAAATAACTCGTGACAGATGCAGCAAGGAGGACGCAATTAGCAGACTAGCGCTGACAGAGTCATTTAGTATCAAATATAGGTCTTAAACTTGGGAAGAAATTTCTGAGAATATACGTTTTTAGCATGATATTCCTTGGTAGTGAAACATCGACTCTGGGAAAGCTAGAACAAAAGAGAATTGAAGCATCTGAGATGTGGTGCTACAGATGCTATTTTAATATTAGGTAGACTGATAAGGTGAGTAATGAGGAGGTTCTCTGCAGAATCGAAGGAATATATCAAAAACACGGATATAAAGAAGGGGCAGGATGACATGACACCTTTTAAGATATCAGGGAATAACTTCCATCGTACCTGAAGAAGCTGTATAGTGTTAAAGCTGTAGGGGAAGGAAGAGATTGGATTACATCTATCAAATAGTTGAGGCCATAGGTTGCAAGTTGCACGTGTTTCTCTGAGATGAAAAGGCTGGCACAGGGCAGAAATTAATGTTGGGCCTTGTCCCGCGTCAAACCAGTCAGAAGACTGAGGCTGATGACTCAAAAAAGAATAAGCTTTTGGACTCATTTATCATAGTTAGCTTTAAATTCCGGATGTAAAATGGCCATCTGGAAGATAGGTGGTATTTAACCTAACGGTCGAGAATGCCTAAAGTGAATACGATGTAAGCTCGCTGCACTGAAATGATATGTGTGCTGCCTTGCCCCAGCCAACGTAAGATTGTCACAGGCTCTCCACCTGAGTTGCGTGGGGAGCCTGTGACCACCGTATGTTGGCGGGGGCGAGGCAGCACACACAGGGTTGAGATAAGTGATATTGACCTGTTACTAATGTACCGTGTACTTGTAAAAATTTTTATGGGGCCTTGCCGCTGTAGGTGTTGACTTTAGCCTTTGACTATGCCTATTTAGGCAAGCTGTTTTATATTTGTTTCGAAGAAGGCGTGGTTACCCACGCTGAAGCCTAGGTAAACACCAGGTAGTTTGTGCAATCGAGGCGGATTTTTTATAATTATTTCAATACTTACGATTGCTCACGCGCTGCAATGCTGAAAGTTCTTAGACATAGATGGGCCCTGGGCACTACTTCCCATGCAAGTGCAAGAAGAGCGAGGGACACCACACGTTGTCGATGGCGTCACTGATATCTACCATGATGCCCACCACATACATGTGCAGGGCTGAGCTGCAGATCTCGGCCGTCAGGGAAATTGCGTCAGACGCTGATCGCCCTGGCAGAAAGCCAAACTTCCTGTCGCTTATCCCACGCAGTATCCTGTGTGCCGTCAGTCTGTCAGCCAATAGCCTTTCCAGTATTTTCCCCAAGATATCCAGGAGACATATTGGCCCCTAGGACTTGGCTTCCAAAGGGTTTTTGTCTTTCACATTTTTTACAATTACGACATTTGCCCTTTTCCAAAATTTTGGAAATTGGCACTCCTTGAAGAAGCGTGTGAGAGGCGCAATTAGCTCAGGGGCGAGGAATTGCAGAACCTCCACTACAATGCCGTATGGCCCTGGAGCCTTTCCTCTTTTAAGAGATTTGATATGTGCCGCCACTTCTTCCTCCAATAAGGGGTACACCAAGATGTTGTTGGTGTACTCTTCAAGATATTCCCTGTGCATCTGACGTTGGACTTTGTTGTCCTCATTTTCCTCATTATCTGGCAGGAGAGTCCGAAGGAGAACCTCGGAGTCTCCTGCCAGGACTCAGTCATTCGGCCGCCATCCCTGATGGCCGAAAGAACCGTAGAAGATCTTATTTTTTCCCTGACCATCTGATAGGGGTCTCCCCAAGGGTTAGTGGCTATGTGGTGCAGCACATATCTTTCGCAAATTTTTACCCTAACCACCTTTAGCTCTTTCTGGAAGACGTCTGTGGCTTCTAGGCATCGCTGCAGCCATAGCTGTTTTTCCTGCCAGACGGCACTTCGCTGGTAGTACCTCCTCGCCCGTCGTACAGACTGATGCATACATTCAAGGTCAGCAGTCGATGGAGATGGGAAGGCCGCAACGGCTCTCCTCCTTGCTGGTACAGCAGCTTTCACCGCTCTAACTATTGATCCCACTAGTTCTTCAGCATACCTATCCATGCCTACGTCACCTTCAGGCAATGGAAGAACATCACACTCCCGAGCTAGGCATTCCCAATCTGTCTTATTGAAGTTATATTGAATCTCCCACCCCATGTTCCAGCGGCAGTCCTCGTCACTTCGGGTGAAAACAGACTGTGGTCATTTGTTGTGACTTGACCTAAAACTCTCCAGTTCTTACTGTTGCTGATGGCGGATGGGTATTTAACTGCGGCGCGCGCGCGCACTGCTGGGGCTTGAGTTCGGAGATCAGCTATCTGAGCAACAGTGGCGTGTGGCGCTGTGGATGTATGCAGCATGACGAGTGGCCTAGTGGGTACGACGGAGGAGCGTGGGCAGCTGCAGCAGCTTGTTTAGCCGTTGGGATGCAGAACCGCTGCCGACGGTGATTAGGATTTCCTTGAGATCTGAAGAACAGATTTCCTTCGCGTTGTTACATGTCACACAAATTGAATGAACTGGCGTCGTAGAATTGTTCTTTGGTGCGTTCTGTTCATGTTAACTGAAGACCCGATTGCGCTGAAAACTATCTTGATTGTTTCAGTTACTTGTCACTGTATTTGGTCTGGCCGCCTGACAAGTTGACGGCATTTAAGGCAGTGCCAGCTACGCACAACAAATAGACATGAAGCCGTGCTTAATGTGTAGCTGGAGGTCATACCAAGTAGTGCGTAAGTCTGTGCCTGGCGTTCGAGAGCCGCCCGAAATATTTTTCCCTATTTCCTTTTTCTATGTAAGTATTTTATTTGTTTGTTCTAGAGAACTGGCTAATCAAATTTGAAGAGCCGTTACTGGGCAAGTGGTCATGTGAATTAGTTCTGCTTCGGTTCATTTTGTGCCGTGTATAATTAAAGGTTTATTTATAACCTGTTGGGTAGATATGTTTTGTGTATCTGATGCGCCAGAATGTAGTCGGCCACTGATGTGTTTATGATTCAGATAAATGGCGGTGGTCGACGTGAGCAAACTCCGATCGGCGTATCACGGAGGAACAGGGAAATTTAAGTACCTGGGTCGGTGTCTGTGGTTACTTTGTTAGTTTACTGCAATTCCATATATCCGGTGGAGTATTGTGTCAATTCCATATATCCGGTGGAGCTTTGTGGTTTTTCCGAAGCTTAATTGTAGCTCAAAGTTGAGTATAGTAATACGTCACCTTCTGGTCCGTGAATCTCCTGCATCTTTTAGAAACTTTCAGTCTGCTCGCGTCCATCACTAATTTTCAACGCAAAATTGGAACGTCCCCATTTTAAGACTGCTCATTATGCTATTATTATATTCTGGGGATGAAATGTATCTGAACCTCGTACCTGTAATTAATAGTAAAGAGAAACCTAGTTGAGTATATTAATCTCATAATACTTTCAATTTGTTAGAACTGCTTAAGATCACCTCATGGAAGTTGCCTTATTTGTTGGATGTAGTTTTAGACTTTGATATGAGTTGTGTAAGAGCCAGTTTCCATGTAAGTCATGAAGTTTGTTTAAAAGGTTTGTGTGATTCAGTTATGTCAGTTAAATTGGATGAATGGTGGTTTTATGAACATTGTTTTGATTAGTGAAAATTGGTTGAGTAAATTTTGAAATATCTGTGTCTATCGGACTGAACTGCATTAATGCATTAATCTGAGTCCTGCTGGTGGTTCTGTAGGCCAGGTTCCTTTTATTGTAATCGTTGTTACTGTTAAATTCATTAAGAAAATGTGTTTGTAATAAAGAAGTGTATTGCAACTACGAACTGGTTATGTGTTTAATTTCGGTGTCTCGAAAGGAATAACACATCGGACTGTATGTAGATTTCCTCCAGGTCAAATTTTCCATGTCTTCTTTCAAAAACGTTTTTGATGAGGTTACATAGGGCTCCGAAGTCAGTGGGGAGATTCATCGACTTCAGCTGTATTCTGTCCACAACCTCCATTGTGGACAAGGTGACCTTTCTGCGATATTTATGTCCTACGTGAATGACGTATCTGAGTGTAGTTGTCAAGACAGCCGGCTGCTCCATGCGCTACAACTCGATAGCATGTTCTAAGTTAGGGTACACCGTTCTTGGGTCTGCACCCGTAGCTCTTTGCGCTGCCTGTAGGTGCATCGTGCTGGTAACTGTACTGACCTGTATTATTGTGACTGTCCTTCTTGCACGGGTGTAGTGCTATTAATCATACAGGCACGCGAGTGGTTATCTGATACTGCGCCGCCTTGAATTATAACTGGCTGGCCCACTATCACTGGTCGCTCCACATGTTTTTCCGCTTGCTCTGTTTGACTGTGCCCCCGGTTGAGGGATGAAGAGACACCGAGAGGAGCCTCAGCCACTGGCTTAGTCTGAATGCGTACATCAACCATCGTTGTTCTTCGCTCTCTCATCTCTGATACAGACTTTAGATAGTCTTTGAATTTGTCTGCCCTCTCCGCATCCCTCCTCCTCTTACTCGGGGACTTCCTTCTCTTGACTATCCCGGTCTCAATGACCGCTTGAGCCATAGTCTATTCGAGATATCAGACGTTGTTCCAACATATTGTATGTTGGGCAATTTCTACGATTGGCACCGCAGGTCTTTTGCCGCTACGCGTGCATGGAATACAGACGCTTCGGTTTTTACAGTCTTTCCTTATGTGGTCCTGAGCTCTGCACTTGGAGCATGCCAGTCTATTGCTGCAGTATTTGTGTCATGATTTATGTCCCAGCAGATGTGGCTACGAGCTACCACGAGGTAATCTTTATCATTTATTGCATGCAAATCTATGTAAACCTTGCCATAGTTGTCAATTTCTTCCACAGGCCTCCGAGACCACCGCGACGTGATGGACTACATCTCAGTCCCTATGTTCTATCCTGAAAACTTGAAGTCTTTCATAAAGGTGTTAATGTCCATGTAGTCTAAATTTTGATGATAACAGTGTTTCAGATAAGTCCTCTTCTTTTAAGGACGTGCAGACATCATACAGGATAACCAATGGGTTACGTTTCTCGGGAGGTTCACATTTCACGGACTTGCACAAATTTTGATGGTCTAATAATTTGTTCTTATATTCCTCTGTGGCAACATCAACTATAACGACGTTTTGGTTGCTTTAACTCTATTTATTTTAATTTTTTACCTAGCTGGCTTTACTGTACTTTCTTTACGTCTGGCCTGGGCATGTGTCTTAGAAAGACCGCAGTGTCCGGACGTTTTGAGACCTTGGCTATTGTGTCCCTTGTTGACTGGGCCTTTGGTGTGCTGCTTGTGCAACCTTGACAGCCCATGTTTTGACAGGTTGCTTTCTTAACCTAACATTTTCCTTCTCCAATTCCTCAATTCGATATTCTAGCTTGGTGTTGGCAACTGCCCATTTCGCCTGGTCATTTGTGATGGCCTGGACTGCGGCCTGTCTAATTTTCCCAGTTTTGATGCTTTAATCAAGGATCTGAATGATTCTTGTATGCCTGTTCATAATGTTATCCTCCATGGCCTGACCCAGGCCATCTTGTGGCGAGGGATCGGCTAGCATCGAAGCTGTTATGGGCGCACTGGAATGGCGTGTCTCTTCTGTAGCCATAATGTACTTGACAAGTGAAAAAAGATCCGAGAGTCACGTTTCTTACCCGAACCACCTCCTCTGGCATGGGTGGGGGAGGGGTGGGGGAATAACTGCAGCTTACCCACCGGTTTCGTCCCTAGACCAAGGGCCCCTCAGAGCGGTCGGATTCTACACGCCGTTTCCAGCGCACTGGTCCCTTTCAGTACCTGGTCACAGCCTTTTTCACTCGTCCCGCATCGGCAAGTGCACCCCTCACTCCGGAGAAGCAGATGCACCTCTCGCCCTTCGCCCTCTACTAGTCCGAGCTTCCACCTAACGGCCAAGGATCCACTCTCATTCAGGTGGTGGGCCGTTCACCCAGTCTTTCAGGGATCTGGACCCATCTAACCTAACCTGGGCTGTGTTACCACCTCTCGGGCCTGGTGGAACACGTCTCAGAAGACCAGATGCGCGGCGAGGCACACTGGCAGACTTCGGACAAGATCCCATGACGGCAAACCGGGCCACTGGCAGCAGATACACAGATTGAGGCGTGTCCCTGCATTCTGGGGAGCAGCGGCGACAGGCAGGCGTAGCACGTAGCAAGCGTGGCCAGGAACACGCCACACCTGCCCTACAGCCGCCGTTCGACCCACCGACCCAGGAGGGACAAATGTTGTGTCCCTTTTGCGCAGCTCCCCCTGCGCCATGCATCGTTTGCTTTCGCTTTGGATTGAGAGACTTTTAACGTCGTCCAGGACGTGAGGAACTGCAGCAGCCGGGCCGCAGGAGTCCGGGATCGTCGTAAGACTTACCCTCATCCCCTCGCCTGACCGCCGCGCTCAACTCAAGAGAGACACATGGCGTGTCTCTCGTAACGCAGCTCCCCCTGCGCCACGCACCCTTTGCATTCACCTCGGGTTGGGGGCGTTTAACGTCCTGCCATGAACGGAGTTTTACGTCCTTCATTGACACAACGACAACCCTCACCGTTCAACGCAGCCCGGAGATGTTATGGATGTTGGCCATGGTCTTATGTTGTGGAGTTTGACATCAGCGGGACGGTGTGACACTCAAACCCGAGTTACGTTCCCCGGAGGGTCTCCACACGTACTGTGGGATCATAATCGGCCATGTCTCACCCACCGCTTTTCATAATTCACGGTGGGCCAGTGCGGACCAATAGGGATTGCACCCAGTTAAGGACTAGTCTTTTAACGTCATGCGTGGACGGCCCTTCCCGTGTCAGCTTCACCGCATCCAAGGGGCTACTAAGCTCCAGGGCCACGTCAAGGCCTCGGGATAGGACGATGGGGTCCCCGCCCCACTCAGGTTGAAAATCCTTCAACTGGACTAAATCTTGTCAAAATTATGTCTATTCCGCTATGTCCTTCATTCGATGGTACGTGAAATTCTCGCTTTTCCGAGTGAAGCGTACTGTATCTCACTTTCTAGCACAAACTGGATGAAATGTTACAAGAAATCGTCAGCGACTAACTAAAAATTTCGAATAGGTGATTTGTAGCGTACGATGTTGCGTTTCTTTTCAAGGATTGACTTTAAGGTCCCGAGAACTGTCATGATACTGGTAAATATTAATTGATTATCCCTTGGGTGGAAATTTGTGGAGCAGTTTTTGAGAGATATATTTTTTTTCCAACACCTTAATGGGTGTGATTTTAGATTGATGCATTTTTATTCTTATGTAATTTGTGTAATATGTGAACAGTTCTTAACTTTTTAGTGTAACTTTTGTAATTTTGGCCTCCTTATGAAGAGGATGTGCATCTTTCATGAGTGTAGGCTGTTTTGATTTATTACTCCGACATCAGTGTTTACCATTCTGACTTACTTACATCAATGTACAGGTATTTTCCCGTGTACGCTTAAAATACATTGTTAAGTACTTTGAACTGACCCTTCCGCACGTTATTTGATTACCTTATGTTTATAGATTTCTGTTTCAATTTGACGGTATTTTATCATATTTTTATAGATCTTCTTCATGTCCATTTTTCTTGTATGTTATCTGTTTCTGTAGAGAAATTGAGGCTCAATAATACTTACTCACTTTCACAAAAATTATACATATTAGTTATTGCTTACTGTTAATCGAACCTTTAGAGATCAGTGTTTGAATAGTAATCGGTTTGACTTATATTGTCTCGTACAGCAGTGATGTGTGAGTGTTCGTAAGGATGGTAAATTGTTCAGTTATCTAGGGAACATAAACTGCTATGAATTGTGCAGGTAATGAGTGAATGTTGTTAGATTATTAAGCCATCATAAGAATGAAAGTGATAAAGGGCGATAGTAGGCCTAAAAAGGAAATATTGTATAAATGAGAATTGTATTCAAAGAGTAGTTATTGTATCTTATTATATTTTGTGCCCGGAAATTAAGTTTTCGACATATATGTCAGAACTTGAAATGAATTGAGCTGATGGATTTGTGAGTGAGAGAGCAGTGTTTTAATTAAAATGAAAATGTTTCATACTGTACTTTCTGTAGTTTATCAGGTCCATGATAAGCCAGAGAATAAAGTGAGCTGCAGTGTAGCGAGTCACAGTCCAGTTAAGCCCACCTAGGAGTTTCAGCTTTCCCTTCAGAGGTGAGAGCAAGGATATGGGTAGAAGAGCCCAATCAGTAAAGAACCACTGCTATAGGTCAAGCACTGTTTAGTTCAGTTGTCTTGGGGTTCACACTCCACTAATTTTTGTCGCAACACACTCTGCACTATATGGGATCCGGACCTCTACCCGAAGAGGGCAAATAACGTCCCCCGGCGATCAACTGTGCTTATGCAGGAGCTGCGCCACCAGGTCGAAATACAATTCCAAAGAACTGTTTTTGGTCGATAGAATGCAGTGGAGAGGGAAGTGAGCTGCAGAGGAAGTGATCTTCAGATACAGATCTCTGTATCCCGTAAAACTGATATAGCTGCACTTTGTTATGTAATTCTTTTCTGTTTTCGTAAAAACAATGGACCAACGTTCTGGAACCGCTCCATTTCGGGTGATCATCCTGTTGGTCAGAACGTCGGAAGAGAGCACCTCGTTGGTTAATCTTTAAAAAAATAGCGGGCTAAAGGTAACCGGGACACCATTTTTTGGGAATTTCGGAGTAGCTTGTGAGCTTATTGGCTGAAGTGAAAAACTTAACTGAAGAGTGGGGATATAAGACAATGTTTCAAGAACTGGATACATGGGAGTTGAAGGTTGTAAAATTTATGGCACACGGAGACTTAGTTAATTCGTTAACACAAATATCACTGGTCTCCAACCTGCAAAGCCCGATGCACAGAACTGCACGAGATTTGTAGAGAGGAGGGAAATGATCGTTTGAGTGTGAAACAATACATATAGGGATTCCGAGTAGAACACTTCGTCTGGAGATCTTGAGAACCACTTGGTCCTCTGAGCTTGAGAAGGACGCTTCACCTGCAGATGTGATGTTGAGACGTTGCCGCAACTAGCAGATGATGTGTTGCAGAGAGAAGCAGATCGCAACACTCACAGCTTCCTTCTCTGCAGTATGCAGAGCATGGCGAAAAATCATTGCTTAGCCCAGTGGGATACGAGACTGTCTGTAGGAGCGTTGTTAGAGTTAAATGGGTTTCGCAAAGTGACTGACGGCTCATTAGTGACTTGTCCAGTGATGTTTGCATGTTGCAGTTATCCGTACTCCTGGCGCTAACAGGTAACCACCGAGCGTCCACCACGAATCTATCTTTCTATAACTGATTGGTAAGGCGCTGGTCTTTCCAATTTACGTAACCTTACAGGTTTTTGCCATTTCATCTATGTGTCAATAATGGTTATTTTTCGTGTTCCTTGTGTTTTTCAATCTCAATCAGACCTTGCGATTAATTCTTGTTCATGTTGGTGATAGCAGAGAACTTTATAATAAATTGAAGTTAATTGGAACAATTATTACACTACGTAACATGACGATCCCATTACCAGCATATAAAGTTTGAACAGCGAATTTCCAGGATCACAATAGAAGCATTGCACGTAAATTAATGATATATGTACCGTTTTACTTATCTCTCAGAGAAAGTCAGTCAACGTATGTCAAAACTAAACGAAATGAAACTATGGGGCTCCAGAGGCCTTTCCAAATGTGAAAAATTTATGATGTATACATGTAGACTAAAGGGACGAATGAAAATTTGAACTAAGGTCTGGATTGTAACCCAGTTCCCCTGCTCACTAGGCAGAAATGCTAACCTCTATGCCACCCTGGCATAGTGGTTTTCCACAACTTCACGGACTCCCCCATGGCACGCATGCCTCCTCAACCGAAATCGCCATTCACATCTGACCCCATTTTTATATTCTGCTGATCTTGAACAGCAATGGAGAAGCACTCCCAACGGTATTGGAATAGCTTCTCGTCATCGAACAAAACAGGGAATCCTGTCTGAAATCCAGGCGTGGTTGCTTTAATTTAATGAAACTCTATGGTTCCAGAGACCTTTCCAAGTTCAAACATCTACAATGTTTGGTCACTTCACGTGCAGAACTTGGCATCAGTGCAACACCTTCACTGGAAGAGAAAACTAGAGTTACTTTATTGCAAAAAATTTTATTGTTTCTTTCGTGATGTGTCCTAATTCTGCTTTAGATGTAGCCCTTGAAGAGTCTGTAGTTAGTCTGCAAGCAAGCCACTTCTGTTTTTAGCTACGAATATCTGCCTCAACAGGTTCGCTTCCTACTACCTTTATTTTTGGACCATACTTTTGTTGAGCGTTGCATGATTTCCGAAAATATTAACTGCTATGTATGGACACTGTCGTGTAGCAACGCTACACAGCAGCTATGTGATCAGATCTTTTTCAGTGAATGAAAGTATTGTCTAAACAAGTGTTATATGCCATCGTCGGAAATCGTGTTGGGAAATCTGGGGTATTTCAGGAGGGGCAGGTCGCCGTTAATTGGAAGAATCGATTTTTATGTCAGTAATACTCTTGACAAGAGCACTTACTGAATCTCCTCCAGTCGCTCACAACACATTGATATGGTTGCGGTGTGCAGATCCGTCAGCGTGGAACCTGAACATCCCACCCTCTACTTGCTGTCGCACATGTCCTTGACATTAGAATACTGAAAAGTTCGTCATCAAGAAATATCGAGCAGCTTGTCTGAAGAGTATGTGAGGAGACTGAATGGCACATGAGTGTATCGTAAAACACTGATTCATAAATAAAATTAAAAGTTCTTCTATAAACAGGTAAAGGAGAGCTACAAAATAAAAAAAATCGTTAGCTGTTTACTAGAGAATACGTTATGTACTTCAGAATAAATGGTAGATGAACAGAGCAAATTACTAATTCTCTACTGAAAGCTATAAAAATTGATTAAGTTGCATGAAATGTATGACTCTCTTTTCCATCAAAACGAATAGCAATTTCCAGCAGTACTGGAGAAGTTGAGGAAGTTAGGAAGGCCTTCCAGAATATCAACTAAGTATGTACAGAAAATCCCTTGCAAGACTGCAGCTGAAAATTAGTTCCAACGTTTGTCGAGCCTGACGAACCTCATCTTTTTAAACAGAAAGTATGTAATTCAGTCTTCTTCTTTTACATAATGTAGACAGTTGCCAGAATTTCATTCCTCGGATATGGAAGGTTACTCTTAAGTTTCTTCTCTGAAGATATTTATGTGCGTCATGATCCACTAGGAAATTATTATAAAATTAGGTTTTAATACCGGGGCTATCATAAAAATCTGAAACTTTCAAAATGAAATACTGTAGTGGATGTCCGTTTCTTAAAACAAAGAAACTGCTTCTTATAACTGAGCAAACTACCTGTGTTTGTTTGCTTTGAAGGACATACCTCAGACATATACAGAACTCAGAATATCCGGTAATGGGTGTGATGCTGACATACAACACAAACGATATTACTTATCATTGTCAATTAAGTAAAAATAATGAATTTCAAAATGTGACGGTTGTAGTAAGAAAACCACATTTTACTATACACTTTTTGGTGAAAATATAACAGGAAACGAACAAACCTGGGAATCGCTAATAAAAATTAACAATGTACCGTTTGAGTAGTTTTTAGAATAAACGAAAATGTTGTACCGGCGTTTTGGTGATGTTGAAGCTACAGCCGAACAAAACACTGCTGCTATAATCATATGAGGAAGTGCTTCAGAGTTATAAGATAACTTTACATTGCTAACTAATACTGTACATCCACTGTTTGCCCAAGAAAATGCATGTAGAAGACAGTTTTTCAATCTCGTCTGTTCTATCACCTGTCGATACTTAATAGTCTTTTACCGTAATGACGGTTTTAACTTTCTTTTCCGGGATGAATTTTCACTTTTCAGAGGGGTTTGAGCTGATTTTTAATGCCCTGACAGATTAAGTAGTCCGGAACAAATTTTTAATGCTCCAGGAGCATTCTTGTTCGTGACTATTTGCGTTCTTTGCTCACGTTTTTTCGCTAGTTTCTTAAATGCTCTTTCAACTATATTCATTGATGGAAAACTTCTAATATAATTCAGCGGAATCTTCTTAAGAGAATTAGAGAAAAGAGTTTCCTAAACTGAATTACTTAATCTTTTTGCTACCGTCATAATATAGATTTATTTGTATTTACCGAAGTTTTCGATGCCTTAAGACTATTCAGGATGGCATCTCGGTTTCCTCAACTTTTTCTTTCGATCACTCCACGTTTCATTTCCATACAACGCTGTCTTCAGATGTATACGTAGGTACAGGGACTTGTTCCTCTCTCCCATATCAACAGCTGATATGACACGGTTAGTTTGCCGAAGAACTGTTTTTCCTTTCTTTAATCATGGCGTCGTTTGCATATTTAATTTCAAGCTACACGGTAATCCCTCTAGCGCTATTCATCACATTCATTTTTGCTTCGTTTACCCTCAAACCATATTCCATGGTATGTGTGTTGTCCCATCCTTTCAACTAGTCCTCGTACATTTAGTCAGACGAGGGTCTCGATATTGGACATGTCATGATATTACAGTTAAAAAACCAAAACGTAAGTCACATATACTAAGGTCTTGTTTGACAAGGATGGTACACATAGTCGGCCCTGACACTATAATAGCAAACATTTCGTCATTTGCGCGAAGAAACTGAGGGAAACCACCAAAAAAAAAAAAAAAATGAATGAAATAAAAACATACATCTGACTGGTAGGATAAAGGTTAGTATCTCCTCTCTGACGAATACGTCGCAAGTCAGCTTAAAACAGCGAAACCTCATTCGGTTTATCCCTACTGTGTTCTAACGTTTTATTTATACGACCGTATTGTTACAAAGAAATTATATCATAATTCAAAAATGTAATGTTACACTCTCCATTCGCCTCTCACCATAATTCACTGTGCACATTATTTCATAATGTAAAAAGCTGGTGCTACAATGTTCATCTGTTTCTCAGTATCAATTACTGCACCCACTAGACAATATTCACACACCACGCGCCGACATTAGAACAATGAAGAATGTATTTGGTTTTCGTTTTATGTACCACTAATTTCCTATTGCTTGCCTAAAAAACTGAGATAACATCTCTCTATATTAAGTGTAACGTTGAGTTTAAAAAGTGTTTGAAATGATAGAATTATTCATCGCGGGACTATGGTATAACGTTTCCTAAAAGAGAAATATAACGCATTATAATGCGACACCGTATGGTGAAGTAACAGAGATATTTTATTATTCTAAACGAGGGTTACATTTTCTAACACTCCCAAGATTGTGTTATATTTGCATATTTGCTTAACACGTCCTTTAATTGGCTTATTTATCTTTCAACTGAGTTTGTTTTGTAGACAATTTTGTTATGAATTTTATTTCCATTTGTTCCTGGTAAATGAAAGTTCGCTCAGTGGTCGTGGACAGAGCTGTCTGTACAGTAATCGTCAAGTTTGATTTTGATGTACATAACGACAGTTAATTTTTTCATATAATAGGTCTATACTTGATATCCATAATGTTTTGAAAAGTTGTTTACAAGGACTCCAATTACTAAATTTGATTGTAATTTTTATGGCACGTTTCAGTTGTTTTACTTCTGTGCCCACATTTTCTAACTTAGTTCCGCAGAAAATAATTCCGTGTGTAAGAAATGAGTAAACATAACAATAGTACTGGGTGGTTGTAATTAAACTTTGCCCGTTTAACACGTTGTAACAGCAAAAGTAATTACCGTACGAGAGCCAAACCTGTTAGCATCAACGTCCAGAGTATGGGATGCATGATTTCTATGCGACACAGCGCTACCGTCCAGTTCCAACTATGGTCACCAGGTGCTGTGATCAGGCATTATGATTCGTAGCCACACCCACCTGACTAGTCGTCGTGCACTTGCTGACGTGTCAACATGAGCTTGGACAAAAGGAGCAGGATATTTTTGGTGAAGCTCTCTTATCAAAACAATAGTTCAAAAATGGTTCAAATGGCTCTGAGTACTATGGGACTTAACATCTATGGTCATCAGTCCCCTAGAACTTAGAACTACTTAAACGTAACTAACCTAAGGACAGCACACAACACCCAGTCATCACGAGGCAGAGAAAATCCCTGACCCCGCCGGGAATCGAACCCGGGAACCCGGGCGTGGGAAGCGAGAACGCTACCGCACGACCACGAGCTGCGGACCAAAACAATAGTAATGCTGCAGCTGCACATCCAGAATATTACCTGCTGAAAGGATAACGGAAGGATACTCTTTGTCCACATGCTGTGCGGAACATGATTAAGACGTTCAAATCAACTGGAGAACGGAGCGTCGCTCTGGGAAGAGGGCGACGAACCTGTTGCACCACCGTTGGTTGATGAAATCGCTGTTGCTATGGCAGACAACACTGAAAGCAGTTCCCGTTCGTCAGGCAGTGCGCGTGCTGTGTCACGATAGTTGAACATCCCGTGGTCCACTGACAGAAGGTGCTTCGAACCATGTATGGTATCCGTACAAGTTTCATATCGTACAGCAGCTTGTATGACATGGACGCACAACGACGTGTTGATTTTGCTCTCCACTTTCTCACAAGGACTGAAGTTGACGAGGGCTGGCCCTGGACAATCCTACGGACAGCCGAGCCTCATTACTCTCTGCTGGGTGACGTGAACACACGGAATTTCCAAGTGTGAGGATCTTCAACTCCAGTCACTGTGCATAAAGTTCCTCTCTATAGTGAACGTGACACCGACACGCTTGAGCTCTCTGGCATTATCCCCGTACATCGCACCATAGGCAGTTTCAGTAATCACTCTATATCAGTCGATGGTGTTTTTTCTACACAAATTTCTTACAACGGTTATTCCTTCACCGCTCACTTTCTGATGGTCGGATCTTCCGACACCACTAACCTCCTGGGTGTCGACATTTTTGGACGTCTGGGCTTAGCAGTGCAGGACGCGGTATAGGCAGTGTCAATTCCCTGATCGGATACCCTCCTCGCCCCGTTGCTCAGCAAATACGAAACGTTGTTCTCATCCTTCACACCACGGATGAAGGGTTTCATCGCGAATGTTCAGCTTTTTCCCTTTGCTGTTCCTCGTTTTTTAATTTTTTTTAAAATATTTTTTTAAGGCTCGCCCATTCCGCTTTGCTCTCTGAGACAGGCTCGAGGTGGAACTTCACCGCTTACAAGACGAAGGCATCCATTATTCCTACGCACACTGTTGCTGGACGACGCCTATCGTGATAGTCGAGAAGCTGAACAGTGCTTTACACATTTGTGACGATTTTAAAGTCATGGTCAATTTTCTCTCCGTGTTCGATGCATATCCTGTCCCATCGGTGGATGACTTACTCACACGTCTTGCGGGCTCAACCGTTTTCGCCAAATTGATTCGTGCGCTGGTTATTTACATCTGCAGTTGGACAAGTAATCGCACCAGATCCTGGTTATGAATACCCCTGCATGGCCGTTTGAAGTACTACCACCTCCTGTTTGGCTTTGCCACCTCGTCCGCCATTTTCCAGTGTTATTTGGGACGCCTCACAGGCCAGGTGCCCGGTGGGGCAAATTATCTGGATGATGTCATCGTCGGTGGCTCGTCCACAGTGTACCTCGCGCACAAGCTGGATTGGCTGTTGCAGGTTTATTCCGAGGCTAACCTGCGTTGCTGGAAGGAAAAATATTACTTTTTGCGCGAGAGGTCAGGCATCTAGGGTTCACGATTGATGCCCGCGGCCGCCACGTCTGTAAGGAGCATGTCGAGGTGATTCAAAATGTGTCTTCTCCGACCAACGTGAAACAACTGCTGTATGTCCTAGGTCAAATCAACTATTATCGGCGTTTTATACCTAATTCCGCGGAGACTTCGGTGCTCCTTACCGAGTTAATGCGCAAGGATGCGCGTAGGTTTTGGGAGATGTCACGTGAGCAGGCTTTCACACGTCTCAAATTATCCCTTTCCCGTCCTCCTTGTCTGGCCGTTTACAATCTTTCCCAGCCCCTCATCATCGCTGCCGATGACTCGGGCTATGGCCCGGGTGCGGTCTTCTCGCAAGCGGTTGACGGCGTTGTGGAGGCCGGTGGCTTTTGCTTCCAAAAATTGACCGACATTTAAACCAAATATGGTCAAATTGAAAAGAAAGCTTTGAAACTGGTTTTCTCACTGACGAAAACCTATTATTTGGTGTATGGTCGTCATTTCACTCTGCTGACCGACCACAAACCTTTGCTATCTTTGTTTCACCAGGGAGCTGCAGTTGCCACCCAGACAGCACGTCACCTCCAGCATTGGGCGCTCTTCCTGGTGAAGTTCGACTCTGATATTGTCTATTGTACCTCTGAACGGCACGCAAACACCGATTTTCTGGCCAAGCTGCCTGCCGGCACGGACCGTGACTTTGACGCCACCCTTTTGGTTTGTTTCATATGGAACCGGACGTGGATACAGCTCCGGACCAGCTTCTATTGGCTGCCCAAGTGGCCCAGCGGGCCACCACTCAGGATCAGACGCTTTAAGCTCTCCGCCGCCAAATCGTTTGGAGTTGGCCTACCAACCATCGTAACGTCCATGGTGGAGAGATCTAATACTTCTGGGATAATCGGCACAGTCTCCTTTTGTCTCCTTTTTCACAGTGGCGTCATCCTTTTGCATAATGATTACGACGTTCCCTTGGCGGTAATACCGTATGCGTTAGGCCACCGTATCCTCGATCTCTTCCACGCTGGCCATTGGGGCATCGTCCTCACCACACATCTGCCCTGCCAACAACTTCTTTGGTGCGGTTTGGATAAAGACATTCTCTCCCTCGTGTCAGCCTGCACCACGTGCTAAACACGCCAGGCAGCACCCCTGAAATTGTATTTTTCGTGGCCGGCTGTAGCTGCTCCATGTGAATGTCTCCATTTGGATTTTGTGCAGCCATTTCATGGTTCCCAGTGTCTGATACTGATCGACTCCGTGTAGGAATACCCTTATGTCTCCCACATGATGAACACCACTTTTGCATCCAAAAATCTATCAAAATTCTCCAGTGCATTTTTGCTGTCGAGGGACTCCCCAAAACGATTGTTATGGATAACGGTCTACATTATAGCTTGACAGAGTTTAAGCAGTTCTGTACTGCCAATGGAATTTCCCTCCTCCAGATTGTCCCCTTTTCACCCTGCGTCAAACGGCCAGGCAGAACGTTTGGTGCTGACGTGCAAGAACCAGCTCGATGAGCGGCTGAGCCATCACGTGCTGGAAGAGGCCATAATTCTTTTTCTGGCTACGTACCTCGCCACCCACTATAGAGGTAAATGTCCAGTGGAGATACTTCACGGTCGACCACTCGGCTCTCTCTTATCTGGCATGGTTGCCGCCCATACGCTAGCTCACTACTTTCCCGTTGGACAGAAGGTCTGGGCCGGGATCTTCTCTCATCCATGGGCGCCCAGGGCGACCGAGCGATGGCGTCTCTCCGGTGAGCCGACGGTTCCGCCGCCAGGTGGCGCTTCAACCAGCTCTGCCCCCGTATGGTGGACCACGACGCCCCAGGAGATTTGTCAGTACCTATGAAGAGCCGCCCTGTGGCGGAAGCTCCTCCGCATCAGCCGCTGTTTCCGCCGCCAGCTGTCCACGTCCGTCGCCCCCTCCCGCCCCTACTGGCCGCGAATCCATGGACATCGACCAGGACGCCCTTACTCCCATGGACGTTTGTGGTGCTGTGCGTTTTTTTTTCCCAGGGTTGCCGACCTCCTTGCAGGAGTGCGGGGAAAAACATGGCCAGCGGATATAAATAATAACAGTCTGTCCAAATAAACACTGAACTACGTCGCCAGACAACATGTAACAGTGTTCCACCAATCGGAACTCATATGACTCATGTAGCACTCCGCCGACCCGGCTTTATAAGTACGTCCGGACAGCCAGAGCGGCAATGTTTTCTTACCACTAGGAACAGCTTCGGCTAGTACTTCCGCCGGCCCTAGCATTGCATACACTCGCTGTAGTATTGTAGTAGCACGTTGTATTTTGTAAAGGCTAGAATAGATTTTGGTCAGTATTTTCTTCCAGTGTGTCATTTCCCCCTTATCTGGTTTCCCATCACAAGAGTTGTGGGGTTTTCTTGTTCTTCTTGCGTTTTAAACTTAGTGTATGCCAAGAAGGCGTTTTCCTTTAATTATAATAAAGTGTGTTCAAGTTGACTATTAAGTCTTTCCTGCTTACCGCAGGACACTACAACCATGCACCAGGCAGTATAGTGATAGACTATGGCATAAAGCGTAACTGAAACAACATGGACTGATGTACCCGAATCTGTCATGTAAGCTGGGTCTGAGCCATTGTCTTTCAATCGGTGGGGGGCATGCGTTGAAAGTTCAGATCACCTGTAAGTTTAATCATGTTTTCTCCCTACTTTACGTCGTACGCACAATAAGTCAGATTCGGTTTTTAAACATACATGGTTAATATGAAGTAGAGAAGAATGGAAAATGAAATTGAGGAATTGTCAGCTGACGGTCACATTGGCCTTTAGAAAGGTAAAGACCCGGAAGAAGCACCTGTGACACCACTATTTTTAATGGAAGAAAGAATGAGGAAAACTAAATACAGTTTCATCGGACTTCTCCACCTGCAGCCTTTGTCCGTATAAGGAGGTTGTAAAGTTTAAAAATCTCAGAAAATATTATTTTATGTTGTAAAATTAAGATAGGACAATAAGAATTGGCGAGAACGAGAGCTGTTTCTAGTTAAAAATTAGATAGAACCAGTGATGCAGTCATAGAGAAGTGGCTATGAGGCGGGCTGCAATTCATGGTGCAAGTACGAGGGTTGGAACTTAAATAGTGGCAAATATTTATTCACAACCGATACAAAAGTGTTACATGTTTGCACCTGTTGCTGTCCTTCAAAGTAGTCACCAGCGTTGTGTAAAAGCCGTTGCCAGCGACGTGGAAGGCTTAGTATACCGTTAGCAAAGCCTGTTCTGTTGATGGTGCGAATGGAGTGCTCTGCTGCCCGTCGAATATCTGGAACAGTTCTGAAGCGAGTGCCACGAAGTGGTTCCTTCACCTTCGGAACGTTACTGGAAAACATATGTTTTTTCCTGATAATGTGCGCATCACGCGTAAACCAAAGGATACTAATAATGGGAAGAAATTCGTTTAAGTCAATCTCTTGATGAAAATAATTCGATTCTTACATGTGTCCTTTTTTTATCTTTCCAGAGCTACACGACCCCCAAAATCCTCCAAACATTCAATAAATGCGCACCATCTGATGACAAATCGCTAGGCGATTGAAAATCGGCCATGGTAAATAAAAGTTGAAGAATCAAAAAAGGCGATTGGTGGGCAGTAATTTCTGGAAACCTGTATTTCCAACCGCTTGTGCATAGAGCATTTTTTTGTCCCAAATAGACATAAAAAGTTTCTTTTATAATGTTTGCAAGTGAAATTTGTTTGAGGATAAAAACATTTTACGGTTACTTCTTTTAATTTATCAAACGCTCTTGCTTATGTAAGCGAACAGAAGTATTTAGCTGAGTTGAAGAGACGTAATCGCATTAGAACAGGAGCCCAAATTTGTTTTATTCTATTTTCGCATTTCTACTATGCCATAGATTAGTATTTACGTATTAGTATGTACACTAAGTCAGGAATAGGTAAGTGGAAATAGTGTTTCATAGATGAGCCGAATATTTTGTGACTCTTGGGCACAAACATACAGCACAATCAGAACGCTTTACGTCGGTAAAACCTACGTGGACGAAAGTTTCACTGTGAAACTGAAAGCCCTCCAGCTACTGTCTGAGAACGCATTTTACGGTTGTTTCTGTCAAAAGGAATCGACAGAGACAGATTAATGAGTTTGAACAGAGTGAGACTTTAGGAGCCGATCTGATTTTTAAACATGTAACTTTAAATATTGAGAATGGTAAAGTGATTTCTTACAACTGATCGCTTCTAATCGTATCATGCGGTACCAGCGTGTATTCGGCATATTTTCATCTTTAACTGTGGGATGGTATCCGTTCGTATTCCTCCCGAGGAGGTCTAACAGTATATGGACATCATACTGGCGTTCCACGATCTCAACGTGGGCTGTTGCTGTACAGCAATAGCACTACTAACATAGAAGGAGATTTTGTATGTCATCTAGAATCTGTAACTCGTAGACAAATATGGAAAAACGATAGGTAGCTTATACTGATTAGATTACATTGTTTTTATTGGTATAAACTGATCAACTGTTTACACATTTTTATTGATTATTACTTGAATGAACAGTACTTTCGGGTACGCCATTGACAATAAAACTTAACCAACTTAAAATAATTTGTAGTAATGCCAAAATTTAGTGTAACGCGAGTGGATACAGAGTATTTTTTTCAAAAATGGCTCTGAGCACTATGGGACTCAACTGCTGAGGTCATTAGTCCCCTAGAACTTAGAACTAGTTAAACCTAACTAACCTAAAGACATCACAAACATCCATGCCCGAGACAGGATTCGAACCTGCGACCGTAGCGGTCTTGCGGTTCCAGACTGCAGCTCCTTTAACCTCACGGCCACTTCGGCCGGCTATCATTAGTTAAACTTGCAATAGAATTTCGTAGAAATTTCCGGATAAGTTAAATTTCATTATAATAATAAACTAGAATTTAAAATTATAAAAGCATTCAATCATTATTCTCTAAATACTTTTGAGAACAGTAAAGATTACACGACAAGGAGCCCCTGTGAGGCTGAATACTCGATCTGTCGGTAAGTACTGTGTCGTCAGGGCTTTGAAATATTTTGACAGAGAAGTGATTTCAGGTGCGTTACCTCTGCTGCTAGGCGACATGTTGGAATAATTGATAGTTCTAGCATGTTTGAAGATACAGACTAATTGTCTATGATTAGAATTCAAACTGATCAATATCAACTCTCTTATTTAATTCTCCTCAGATGATAAGTGGGATTTGAAGGTACGATTTTTAGTAAAATTTAAAACCATAATTTTCTCAGTAAATATTTTGGTTTAGTTTGCCAGTTATTTGATATTTTCTGGCCAAGCCGAAGGATAAAACGAAAACGTTACTCCAGGTAACAATGAAACAAAGGCAGTATTCGATCCAATGAACGTCGGAAAGTGTAAGGAACAACGTTGAAACCAATCCAG
Source organism: Schistocerca piceifrons (assembly GCF_021461385.2). Lineage (NCBI taxonomy): Eukaryota > Metazoa > Arthropoda > Insecta > Orthoptera > Acrididae > Schistocerca > Schistocerca piceifrons. The sequence continues at coordinate 631,694,276 of NC_060140.1, forward strand.
TTAATTCAATTTGTTAGCAATGCCGCTACCAAAAATCGAATCACAGATGAAGTGTGCTTCAAAAAATGGCTCTGAGCACTATGCGACTTTACTTCTGAGGTCATCAGTCGCCTAGAACTTAGAACTAATTAAACCTAACTAACCTAAGGACATCACACACATCCATGCCCGAGGCAGGATTCGAACCTGCGACCGTAGCGGTCGCTCAGCTCCAGATTGTAGCGCCTAGAACCGCACGGCCTCTACGGCCGGCAAGTGTGCTCCATTTTATCAACAAAATTGATTGTTTCAGGTCATAACGAACACTGCGACGTGTACAGTCAGATTTATTCGCACTCGGCTCCTCCCCTAAAATACTCCTCACCTCCCTACTCTACCCTCTCTCGTCAACTGCATATCTAATAGATTAACGCGAGACTCCTGTTAGAATACTTCTCAATATTTATTCGAATTGTGGAGTAAAGGACAGATGGCGGAGGAGATGAAATGAAAATGTAATCTCATCTCACTTAAAGCGGAACTGAGACACTGAACTGTCCAGTGATTAAATTTACACAGCATTCCTTTATTATGCCCTACGCTGAGTAAATTAAAATATGCCCTGTAGTTTTACGGTGTTATTCGCACAAAAACGTCTCGAATACGTTTTCTAACATCAAAGTTTTCGAACTGAAAGCAGTACTAGTGGTATAGAAAGGTGCACCAGAAATCTGTTAAACGATAATGGTAGTCAGTAGATAAGCAAAACAGTCAATATATTAGGTGTTTTCTGAAGTGAAAGTAATGTGAACGAGTATTTTAAGATTATACAAATTGGTTCAATTTAATAAAACGTCTAGCGCCATGACTTCCTCGGCGAATATCACAAAGAAAGTACGAACATTTTCGCTGAAGTATTGGTTAGCTCTCATGGATGTAAAGTGCGAAGTCTTTTTCGGGCAACTGTTGAAGTGGAAACAGTCACGGCTTAGTGCAGAACTGGATTTTTCTTTTATAATTACCCTCATTGTTGGAAAGTGGTATTACATGGGGTAGGAAAGAAACACTTAGAGAAATAAAGCACGAAATGAAACTCACGGAAGAGTAAGAGAGAGAGCTAGGCGAGGCGTATGCTACGCCTTCGAGTAATATTTAATCTGACTGAGGTTACGACAATGGCAGATGTTTTTTAAGCAAATAATTGAAACGTACTCCACATATGGAGCATAATATGACCTGAAAGTGATCTAGGAATATTTGCAAATTTATTATAAACGGTTATATGTAACGATCTTTTCATGGAACAAGGTATCCAAGTGAACTGAAACTGAATAAGTTTGGCATTAAATTGTGTTGCTTGCAACAAATTATCTGCTTTTTAGATCTATGATGATAATTCACTTGCTTTGTCACATGGCGATACAATACCAGCTTACACATAATTCGTAACAATGGCTTCATCGACAGTAAACCCTTAAATTTTTAGTCTTTGTGGGAACGCTTTTGGCATTCACTTTCTCGGTAAGAATGAGACTATAACGGAGATGGTCATTAATATCCCATGGTAGACACTAGAAGTGAGGTGGTGTGTTTCACGGGGAAGGTTACTATTCACTTTTAAAGGGCGTATGGCGATATATTACCTCCTGCTACGTTAGTCTCGTGGAATGACTACGACGGGCAAATTGAAGATACTAAGCCTCCTCGGAAACCTTACCGAAAATCAGAACTCCGCGAGTCAAGTTCGGGAACTAATAACGAAAGGGTCCTCCATTAAATTTCGGGTGAGAAACCGCAGAAATCATATTTCTTTTGTGGTTTCTGAGGTTATCTCTGCGCGATTGACTAATAATATGCTCTGGAGTGTTCTGCAGAGTTTCCATTTTCTGCAAAATTCTTCAGGTGCTGTGAGTACATACAGGGTGTCTGATAAACAGGTTCCAGTATTTACAGAGAATGTAATACGAGTCAAGGGAGGAAAAAATGTTCCTATAAATTGGCAATAAACATCATATTTTCTGAGTTATGGCTTGCGTTCTGACGAGGAGCCTATCATGTACAACGAGCATTGTGCCACGAGACAAATGAGGAAACAGCAAACGTACTAGGTGTTTACGCAGCACAATGTGTTAACGGTGGTATCAAGCACAAAGCCAACACAAGAGTACGTACAGAATTCCAAGAGTACTACAGTACGTAGTGTATCGGTCAGGTACATTATTTGCATGGTGTACCGGTAGTGTTCATATGGTACATCGTTTGTTATGAATAGCAGTATGTTATTGTTATTTGTTCCCGTATCCATTACAGGACGTGCATCTATCAATGGAGGCCTAGTATTCAACACAGGAGATGATCTTCCGCTATGACAGACAGAAGTAACATACGGGCGTGCAGTATGTATGTTGTCAAACTTCCACGTTGCTGTATACCATCTGATCTGTAAAGCTGTTTAGTACCCTGTTACCTCAACTTTCAGAAACAAAACACGGGATCGCGGCTAACCTCAAACATCTCGGCCACCTGATGTGGAGCAACGGGTATTGGAACATGTGGAGGAAAGCCCTGGAACGAATGGGCAAAGAATAGCTGTAGCGGCAAGTTTTTTCTGGTCGAAGCTCTGCTGCCACAAGATCGGCCCGCCAGATTGCGGTTCAGCCAGTGATTCCTCCAAACGTGTACCCATGATTTGCAGATCGCGGCGAACCTGCTGTTTACCAACGAGGCAGGCTTCACGAGATACGGTATTGTAAATACCATAATATGCACGCACGGACAAATTTCGCGTCGCATACACTTGAAGAGGGACGTTACCAGCATACATTTAGTATGAAAACTTGGGCAGGGGTCCATGGGGACAGACTGCAAGGTCCTTCTGTTGTACACAACATACTGAATGATGCTAGGTACCGTCATTTCCTTAGGCACCTATTGCCTGTGTTGCTGTAGAATGTGCCGTTACATAAACGACTGAAAATGTGGTGTATGCTAAATGGAGAATCGCCTCATTTGCAACGTCGGGTGCGGCGACACCTATTGTGAACCTTTCAGGAGCGATGTATTGGTCGGGAGGTCGAGTATCCCGATTTACCCGTTGTCCTGACCTTAACTCTGTTGAATTCTGGCTTTGGGCATATGTAAAGACCTTAGTGAATTTCGTCCCCATAAATGATGTGGATACACTACGAGAAAGTTTGTTCAGTGCCTGAGGCACAATCCGGCAACAACCAGTGGTGATTCAATGAATGCGTGGTTCCGTGAGACGTAGGATGGAAGGCTGCATTGTAATTAACGGTGTTCTCGTCAAGCTCATGTTGTCAAGAGTATTGCGGAAACATTGTAATCATTCACAGTAATGGTAATAGACCATAACTCAGAAGACATGAGGTTTACTACGGTTGTTTACATAAACTTCTTTTCTCCACCTGTTACATACTGCATCTTCTGTAGAATAACACTGGAAATTTTCTTTTGTTATTATAACGTTCCCAATATCACCCATGAGAAATATTTAAGCATCATACACGAAATTACAAAGACATATAAATAAAAAATCGTGTATAATTATTAGAATGAATGTATATTTACTTAAACGATAGGCAAATTTGTTGTCTGATTAATAAGTGAAATGCTTCGTGTTATTAAGTTAAAGTAAAGTATCATGCCCAAAGACTCTTGCTCTCCTGCTTTCAGGCCAAGGGCTCCGAGTAGCCTTTTTTTTTAAACTTCTCGACCTGCTCTTCTACCGTAAGCAGATTTTTGATACAGGGCTTCAATAAAAGATATTGTAATATCTATGTCTATTGTATTTATTTCGTAATATTTGATCTGTCTGAGTCCCATTTTGATAAAGATATTTTTTATGTAATTTTGCTATTTCCTAGAGGTCATAAAGAAAAGATTCAGGTTGAAGTGTTCGGAGGTATAACGGTCGGACACATTACGAGTTCTTTCGTTCTTTATTTCATCATCGCTAAGCAGAAGCATCTTTCAGTTTTTACGTATATACACACATCAAAATACGATTTGCATCATTCCGGTTCTCAGAACTCCTGACTGAGGATAATGTACCACAGACACAGTCCCTTTGACCGTTCAGAGATGTCACTAAACCCGCCTAAAAATGTAAACAACCATGCATGAGCAGCGTCTATTAGACGGAGTGGGTATGACAGGCTATCAAAGAGAAATGTTCAATTGTGTGTGAAACCTTGTGGGACTTAACTGCTAAGGTCATCAGTCCCTAAGGTTACACACTACTTAACCTAAACTATCCTAAGGACAAACACACACACACACACACACACACACACACACACACACACACACACACATGCCCGAGGGAGGACTCGAACCTCCACCGGGACGAGCAGCACAGTCCATGACTGCAGCGACAGGCTATCAGTTCCAGTCATTCCACCAGGAAGCAGGCACACGGCTCGTGTTGTCTATAGTTCAACCACGCCTAGACGGTCACTACCGCGTTTCAATCGCCTCCGCATTGTTACTTTGCGCCGGGAAGGCAGTGGTACTTCTCTTGTAAGGTCAGGAGCCGTTTTCTGTTGTTGTTTATCCCTATGATTTCCATGTCTGTGTCTGTGGTAGTAATTTTGTGATAGTGTTGGTGTAAGTGTTCTGCAAAAGTTTAATGATTTGTCCTATACTTCCATACTCTTACATGTTCCTTGCATCTGGTGTCAAACGTCCTCCTAGTTTGACGTATGTATCTTCATCACATGTATTGCATTTCAGCTGGTATATTCCTGATTTCTGATACTGATAAGTTTCTCCTATTGTTTTTGGAAGTATTTCTGAATTTGAAACTGGCAGAAGTAAAGCTGTGAGTACCGGCCGTGAGTCGTGCTTCGGTAGCTCAGTTGGTAGAGCACTTGTCCACGAAAGGCAAAGGTCCCGAGTTCGAGTCTCGGTCGGACACACAGTTTTAATCTGCCAGGAAGTTTCACATTAGCGCACACTCTGGTGCAGAGTGAAAATCTCATCCTGGATTTCTGAATTTAATTGTTGTTTTGGTGTGCCATATGGGATATTATCTGTGTGAATTTGTGGTTGTTCATCATTGTGTAACATCCATTATTTTCTGTTTCTTTCACACTTGGTGTTGTTTCTATTCTTGTATTTTGTGTATTTGTTTGTACGTGATTTTCTCTTTGTGTTGCTGACAGTTGGGTGTTTGTTCTTTTCCGTTTCTTGATTTTCTTATTCAGCTTTGTTACTAAGTTCTCTTTGTATCCATCGTTTGTGGCTATTTCTATTATACACACATCAAAAAAGTTTTGCATCACCCCAGTTCTGCAGATAGACGTTGACTATGGGTACTGGGTCACAGACACAGTCCGATTGACTGTTCAGATACGTCACTAAACCCAACCAAAAAATGTACAAAGCCATGCATTAGCGGCGCCTATTAGACGGAAGGGTTCCGACAGCCGATCAGTTCCAGTCATTCCGCCAGTAAGGAGGTACACGGCTCGTATTGTCTGTAGTTCAATCATACCTAGACAGTCAACACCGCGGTTCGATCGTGTCCGTATTGTTAATTTGTGCCACGGAGAGATCTCAACAAGGGATGGGTCAAGGCGTCTCGGAGTGAACCCAAGCGATGTTGTTTGGACATGGAGGAGATACAGAGAGACAGAAACTGTCGGTGACATGACTCGCTCATTCCGCCCACTGGCTACTACTGCAGTGGATGACCGCTACCAATGGATTATGGCTCGGAGGAACCCTGACAGGTACGCCACCGTGTTGAATAATGCTTTTTGAGCAGCCACAGGCTGTCCCGTGTGGCGGCCTCTTGCTACCATTACGTCATCGGGCGTTGATTTTAAGCTGGTGGTTGGCGGGCAAATCTTCTTATCTAGTTGTTGAGATTTTTATGTGAGTTCAGTAATAAGGCCCTAATCTTTTTCTCCTATTACCACTATTGGTATATGGATGTATAATTACGCTCTTAGCCGTATTGTGTTCAGTTTCATGACTGAGAGGTTAAAGGGGCATTTACGATTTAATTATTTTTTGAACTAAAAGATCCTTCTTCTTGCCAGGTATAACTATCAGTTATTAGCGCCATGCACAGAATTGTTTCAGTTATCCGTGATGTGTCTGTATCTGATTTTCGCTGAGCAGTTATCTGGGTGCAGTCGGTAGGATTATGAGGTCGTGGGTTGCCTCTTGATCAACAGTACTCGCGCGGGCAAAACGAAAAAAAAAAGATGGTACCTGTCTTGGGTTTTTTTGATTGTGTATTTTTTGAAATGTGTGTATGTGTCATTTTCGGAACTGAATGTAAATTTCAAAGTCATTGGTTTAGTAAGTTTTCGTTTCTTTGGTGAGTGGTGGTGTGGAACACTCTGTGGTACGAAGGAAATTGTAAATCAGTAAACTATCTATCAGAAAATACGATAAAGGAATTGTTAAATTGTTTATCACACAAATTCTTCTTGTTGTGGCTATCACGTTGAAGCATAGATACGGTGTTAAATTTTTGCATCGTTCTTGTGCCACGTAAGTTTGTACTAATAATTTTATTGTGTTCTAATAATTACACAGTATCTCATTATAGCAACTGAAACTTAGTGTGCAGAAATTAATTCTCTGGGAAGTACAACAAATTTCCTTTCCTCTTTGATGTACATTGTTGAAAGTATTGGTTTCCACAACTGTGACAGTTAAGCGCAAAGCTTATCTGTCTTCTTAGAACATAGATATTTTCATAACCATATTCAATATTTTGTGTTTCCCATGTTTTAACAGTGTAATGTGTGTCGGTGTGACAGTGTATTAAAGTCTCACAAGAAAGCAAAGCAAACAACGCAGCACATGTTGCGGAAGTACATACTTATGAAATTCTCTAGAGACCCTTTGTTTTTGTACTTGACGTATTTTTTTAAATTAATTGTTAAAAGCTTACAAGTAAATTTCTCTTCATTGGATTCATTGATGCTTTAAGCACAAAATGGTAAATAAATACTTTGGTCAGGATCGATGTTGAACCCTTACTTGGGCCTGGTTCTCCCCTTACAAGACAACCTCACGCAGTAGCTGTCTTCCATACTTCTAGTTCTACAATAGCGTTGCATGCCATTCGAGTACTGCTTTGTTATCATCTACCACTTCCCTTATCCACCCAATGAGTCCACTGAGCAACCAGATATTGTTGTTGTTGATTATCTGGAATACTGTTTTAATATTTTTCCACCACCGTTCAACGATTCTTGCCCCTTTGCAAAGTCGGTCGTACTATCTCCACTGCTTGCTGCAACTGTCACTGTAATCTCTCGTAGGACAAGTGCAATTCTTGATATGTTCCCATTCCTTAGGACATCACTTTACTGTCTGCATCCTGACGCAGTTTATAAAGTATTTTCTGCAACTTCCGCACCACGTTCATATTACCTGCGCCCTGACGGCTAGAGTCGAATCTTGGGCTCGTTTATTTGTGTGGTTTACTGGCATCTCGATAGGTGCTGTGATTTTGGTACAGTTTCTCTGGACTGATCGTTGCCGCGGCAACGTGAAAAAACAAGCCCTGCGCATCCACCTTGTGTTCTGGAGTTAGAGCCGAGTCCTGGAGTAAGGTGCTGCCTCGCGGCGAACAGCTTTTTGGAAAGCAAGTCCTGTGCACCGAGAGAGTCGGTGTATGACTTGGAGGAATCGTTGCAGTTATTGGTGCTGGCAGTCGTCTCAGATTGTACTGGACTGCCGTGACTGCGGATCTGGCCGTCAGGTCGTTGACTGAAATTTTAAGTTTTTGGGCTGGACAGAACTTCTTGTGCAACAGTCGGTATAATTTACCTGTATGCTCACTCGGTTCCTGTCTTGCGTAGCTCTCTGCGATTTGCTGCAGTTTAATTTGACGGAACAGTTACCATACGGTTTATTGAAAGTGCATTTGTGTATATTTAGTGTACCTTATGTGATTTTGGGAATTATGAGGTTTAATGGGCCAAGTCTGGCGTCAAATTCGAAAATTCATTAGTATTTAGGATAGTTTTAAATTTTGTTGCATCTTATTTATTATTTTATACAGATATGTGTTATTTTTTATGTGTGATTTTAGAGGCTATTGTTAATATGTGTTTGAATTGTTTTAGATCCTATTTTGTAAGCTTAAGACTTTGATGTATTTCTTGGTGTATAAAAGTTTACGCTAAATACCATCGGTTCCTGAGGTAAGGCTTACGCATTCTTTAAGACACTGATTGCATTACCGGCGCTTTGCTGGATGTGTATTGGTAAGGCCTTACATTTAAATTATGTTTCCTGGACGTTTTGTGTGGTTACATTTAGATTCGGTCCCTCAGACACACTGGCGAGTGGTGTACTAAATTTTTCTTGTTTTCAACTCCTTGTTATGTATACATTTCTAGATGCATAGCTGAGCGAAAAATTTTCTGGCTTCTTAAGGCGCCAAATGAGCGAGTTATCTTGACTAAATTTATTTGTTCTTAGGGTATATTATTGTAGTCGGCAGTTTTGGTAATTGTGTTCCTGAAGTTGAGGCCGTTTTGTGACTGTGACGTGCTTGCCGCGAGTGCTAAGCCTGTTCAACAGTGCGACACCGCGCTGTTTGCGGTATCGACTGGTGACTGAGGCGGCGTCGCATCGTGGCGCACAACTTTGTTTATGTCAGCTGTCTACAGATATTAAGTTGAGTTTTATCAGCCTTTCTCTTTCCCACCAAAAGATTATTGTTTTACTGCATGCTTGTGTATGAAGACGTATGTATTTTTAGGCTGCTGTGAACCTCTAACTGAGTAAGTCATACTTGTTTCACTCTGATTGCTCGTGATCCTCATTGTATAAATATATATGGCAGCGCTTTGCATACGAAACTTTCCCTTAATCTGAGGGTTACTATTAGAATCTTTATTTTTAGTAATTAATGTTTTAACATAATGTCACCTTGTGTCATGTAAATATTGTTTTATGTTTTAAGAAAATTTGTCTACTATTCCACTTACCCAGATTTAAATCGTTTGTTGAAGCTATTTGTATCTATCTACGTTACGGCCCAGATTGTCTATTGATGGCTTGGGGAACATATTTTACACAAACCCTTTGTTTAACTGTCATTAAATGTTGACAGTAAAGTTACGCCCTTCGTCTGATAGATGTGTTGCCAATGGTCAAGAGTTGCCTCTGGTGGGGGAAGCGCATGGGAGTCTGTCAATTTGCAGTTTTTCATGGCCTGTTAAAGTGATTCTTGTCAAGAACTTGTCGGTTACAGTCTTGCTTGGATACGATTTTATTCAACGCACAGGCTTAGTTTTTGATTTTGCTAGTAACGCGTTTCCTTTTAGAGTTAATTCATATGAAAAAAACAGCCATTTGTTCGTATCGTGTTATTATCAACGTCAACTCATACAAAGTTGGGCAATCTGAATTTGAGCTTCGTCAACTTAACTCATAACGAGGCTAACCTGCCAGTGGCTGGTTTGGAACATTTTCCTGATGCTGCCGCGAACCGGTTGTGAGCGAGTGATTGGATTCACTATCAGATCCGTTTGCTTCATGATATCCCAGTGCGTCGTGGGCCTTTTCGTCTCTTTCCTCCCAAGATGAGAATTTTAAAATAAAAAGTCAATGATATGCTCCGAGATGGGGTTGGCCGACCCTGCACTTCACCTTACGCATCACCGATATTTCTAGTCCCTAAAGGTTAAGATAAGAATTCGAGAGCAGTTATTTATTACAGAGAGTTCATAAGAAGGTTATCTTGTAATCCTGATCTAGATAACCTTTTTACGTGGTTCGCTGGTGTCTGTTATCTCAAGTGCTTGACCTTAATCAGGCTCCCTATCAGCCGAGGAGTCCAAGCACGTCATGGCTTTCTGCACAGATTGGAATTTATGTGAATTTAACTGAGTGCCGTTTGGTTTGGCCACTGGCGCTGTTGTGTTCTCACATCCTAGAGACCATGTTTCGGGGGATCTCAAGATTGGTTGCCTCTATAATTATCATGACGATGTGGTCGTATATAGTTGTTCCTTTGAGGAACATGTACGTCAGCTTGAACAAGATTAAGGCTTTGTTCTGCTGGATTAACTGTGAAACCATCCAAGATATCTCTTTCTAGGCAGCCGATTTCCTTTTTGGAGCATCTGGTTTCCAGTGACGGCATTAGAACTGATCAACAACACACCTCTGATCTCAGAATGTTTCTTCCCCCTAACGATAAAAGCGAGTGGCCAGGTTCATTGGCTTGACCAATTAATTTAGGAAATTTGTTCATAATATCGCTGAACTTGGGGCTACCCTTAATAATCTTCGAAAAAAGAGAGAGAAATTTATTTGGAGTGAGGCAGCAATCTGCATTTGAAGCCATTAAAACCACCGTCAACAACGATCCGGTATTAGGTATTTTCGATTTTGAAGAAACTATTCATTGTCCGAACGGACTCCTTCAATATTGGCCTTGATACTGTCCTTTTGCAGGAGGATTCAGGGTAAAGGCGTACTGTACCGTATGCCTCCAGAAGATTAATAGGTCACGAGCTGAGATACTCGGTTATAAATGCGAAGCGTTGGCGGTTCTATTTTCTGTAGAAAAATTTAAATTTTATCATTAGCGTAGATAATTTGACCTGAAGAGCGACAACCAGCGGATGAATTTCTGGCGCCGCCGCGGAAAACTGGCGTATTGGCCGGTTGAGCTGTTCACATATCCACCTTTCGTTTCTGGGTATGAAATATTAAAGGCTCCGTCAACCAGATGGACCATACCCTGAGTCCAGTGTTTGATAAGGGAACTCGTGAAGGTAAAATCTGAGCATTTATTAGCTAGTCTCTAGTGTTCTCACCGAGATACCTCAACTCTTTGGCAACCGAAAGGTCAGTGAGATCAAGGGCCTTATTAGGAAACGGCTTTTGATCGGGGAAGAGGTTCCTGGTTAGTTCTTGACGTAAGAAATCCTTTGTCATGAGGTTGGTAAATCAAGTCAACTAGGAATTAGTTTGCCTATGGAGAATGTCCCCTCAGTGTCTCAGTATTTTCACGATATTTCGTTGGTAGGAAATAAGGGCCTGTGTAACACCTTGGGTGAGGTGTGCGTCACCTTACGTGGCCCACGCTGTATAAAAATGACCTCCATCTATTCACGGACTTTGAATTATGTAAAGCCGCTAAACTTAGTAATAATTCATGTATGGGTGTTCTGCATTCTGAGCGTGGGGAATATCCAATGAATAATTTTTTCTTACATCTGAAATTTGATCATTTTTTCACTTACTATTGGCTGCATTTGTTGCTATAGGTACACCTTTCTTTATAAGTAAGAGAGATTCTTCAATGTATTTAGCGCAGCATACAAACTGTACTTAGGGTGTATGAAATTCTACAATATATTTAATTTATGAAGAAATGAATGAGCAGTCACATTTGAAACTTTATGTTAAGAAAAAATTAAAATTTTGTAGTTAATTATCTAAATTTTTACGACAGTTTTTAATAGATTTGGATAATTCTATAGTTTCAGACACCTGTAAGTTTTGTTTGTATACTGTGCGAAACTCATCGAAAAATCTCTCTTACTTATGAAGAAAAGTGTCCCTATGGCAACAAATGCAGCCAATACTACGTGAAAAAATGATGAAATGCAACATGTAAAAATTATTTTGTTATGTTTTTGAACTTCCACTACTATGAGTGTGAATCATGAACCCTTCCTGGCCATGCTGACAAAGTTTTACGAATTTATTTGTAAAATCATGCACAGTGGAAATTAAAATGTCCTGTGGCACCTCTCTTGCTCCAAGTCAGCCCGTTTGATGTCTTACCCCCCTTAAGCACATTACCACGACCCCATGCAACTCCAAGTCTTCATTTGCTGAAAGAGTGAATTGGAATTAGAGAGACTGCTCTGAGTATCTATCATGCTAAAGCTCAGAGTAAGTGGGATTAAACTAGCGCATGTATTAAACTATCATTTAATTCTGCTTATTATGAGGTCTCCAAGGAAGTTCCATGTGTTCTCATGCTTAGTTATCCACTTAATTATCTTCTTTCCAACTTACGCAATATTAAAGATCTATTGCCTGAGCCTGTTACTCCAGAAGTCAGTAAGCAAAGTTGGAGCAGAGCTAGGAGGAACATCCAGTCAGCCCAACGTCGTCAAGAGAGGCGCTATAACCAAAGAGGGCAACCCTTTCGGGCGAGCGTAGAGGATAAAGTGTTTTACGCAAATTTAGTGTTGGTGGGGAGCAGTCTGGGGTAATTAATAACAAAATTGCACCTCGATTTATAGGGCCTTGTTCCATCGTCAGGATGTTGGGGCAGGTCAACTTATTGGTCTGTGATTAGGTTACAAGCCAAACATTTAATTTTCATCTTTGTCAGGTGAAATAGGCTAGTTACCTTCCTTCTATCTCTGATACCTCAGGAAGATGTGGCTTGTTTTCCGCTTCAATGGGGGAGATTGAGCCATGATGGCTCGAGTTGAATCTTTTGCTCGTTTATTTGTCTGATTTACTGGCATCTCAATAGGTCATGTGATTGTAGTGTAGTGTCTCTGGACTTATCGTTGCCTATGGAAACGTGAAGAAAAAGTCCTGCACGCCAGCCGGGAGTTAGTTAGAGCCGAGTCCTGGAGTACGATACAACTTAGCAGCGCCCATCTCTTTGGAAAACAGACCCTGAGCACCGAGGGAACCAGTGTGTGACTTGGAAGAATCACAGTCGTTGTTGGAATTGATAGTCGTCTCAGATTCTATTGGGTTACCGTAAGTGCGGATTTGGCTGTCCGTTTGTTGAGTGAAATATTAACTGTTCGGACTTCTTGAGCATCGGTCAGTATTATTTACCTATCTGCTCACTCTGTTCCTACTTTGCCTGGCTCTCTGAGATATGTTACACTTCAATTTTACGGAACAGTTACCACACAGCTTGTTCGGAGTGCACTGGTGAATACTTAGTTTACTTGATGTGATTTTTGGGAATTACGAGGCGTGAAGCTAGAAGATTTATTAGTACTTAGGGACAGTTTTAAAATTTTAAGCACTGACAGAAGACAAGTTACTTCCTCACCTATTTTCCGCATATTTTAAAACTATTAAACATTTTATTAAAACCTGACGCACCTTGAGCGAGACTCTAGAAAGTTAACGGCCTGACCAGATGTTGATGGAGCCTGGTAAGGTGTTAAAAACATGAGGTATTATTATGATTCTTAGCTAGTAGAAACGGCATGTTGGGAGTTCAAATGGCTCTGAACACTATGGAACTTAGCATCTGAGGTCATCAGTCCCCTAGAACTTAGAACTATTTAAACCTAACAAACCTAAGCACATCACACACATCTATGCCCGAGGCATGATTCTAACCTGCGACCATAGCAGTCGCATGGATGCAGACTGAAGCACCTAGAACTGCTCGGCCATAGCAGCCGACTGTTTGGATTTGAAAGCAATTGGCGGCGAGCCTATCCCTCAGGAAATCTGGCCAAACATGCCCACAGCCATACAGGGTGGACAGGGCAGCCCTCATCGAGACAGGTCTCCAGCAGAACAATGCCAAGACACCTGCTGTGGCGCCAGCCGAAGCCTGGGCTTGGGGCGACGGTCTGAAGGAACGTGTCTTCTCAGTGGAGTCGTAAACTGAGCATTGTGTGCAGAGCCACACGCAATAAAACTATACTGCAAATAGACCTGTGAACCACTTCCATTGTCTGCCTTGATTGTATAAGAAACCCTGGTGTCTGAGAAATGTTTAGAGGTAGAATCTTTATTTCACCTCAAAGCTAGGACTAACAAGCTCCTAGTCAGAGGCGATGTAGATAAAGATCTTTAAGGTTGTATCTATATGCTTGTTGCAATGGGAGGTGACATTACCTCGGAGAAAATCATCTTCCCTTCCATGAAAACTTAAGAAAACCAGTAATTTGCGGTTTCCTTTTTTTCCAGAGACGTGGAATTGTAACTCTTGCCCTGGTTCGACATGCGTTTGTGCTGTTGTATGGGAAGGGGAGATTCAGCGCCTCTAGAGCCCTGTGATAGGTTCAAGACGGCGTGAAGGCGGTGTTGTTCGTGCACTTTGCGTGAAAGCGGATTTTTTTTCGGAAGAGGTGCGAAGCACTCAGGTGCTGGACTTTGGTTGGTAAGAGCACTTCTGGTCGAAGCTCTGGCATGTGTGGTTGGTGCTTCACACCTGTCCTGAGACTAACTTCACTTGTGAGTAGTTTGGACTAGGGTGCCTGTGCTGAAGGTCTTACTGCACTGACAGTGTGACTTTAAATGTCTCAGAGTGCTCATTTGCCGAGGGCACACTTATTCGTTTTTGGTTTAGCAGTTTTGAAGTGCGCTCTGTCGTATAAATGTGCCAAATTGGTCCTTGTTACGACCAGCAAATGGGTGTGTCACACACTGAAATCTACGATGATTTCAGGCCTCTTATAGAGAGTAAATTGCGATCCATCTGTCTGATCGCTAGAACGTGAGATTTTTGCATTTCTTTCGTGGCTGCAATCGATTCACAGGGGCCGCTTCGTGTCTCACCTTCACCGCTCACGTCTCGCAAGCTGGCAGTTAGAGCGCCTCATGAGGCAGAGTAACGTACTGTCACTCCGGCATTTTCAGGGAATACAGATCTCAATCGCTACTCGTTCTCAGCTGCACCTGTGTAGTGAAACTACAGTAGATTTGATCTACCAGAGTCTGCTCATCGTCAGCGTCAGATCAATTCAGATTGCGTTATCCACATTGTTAGGGCCAGAGCACTTGACACAATTCTGCCATCAAGGATCCTTGTCAATTGTAGTCTTAAACCACCTTAGTTGTTATCGGTATTTAATCAATAATTTGTTTAGCATAATTATGTCTGGTTTGATAAAATAAATGTTGTTATACAATTTTACTTTATTCTCAATCATGTATATATTCTCCACATGGTTATCTTTCAGTGTGGGGACCTTGCCAGAATCTCGCATTGATAGCACCTTCTGTGACCGTCAGATCTCATTGCCTAGCATAGTCATTCAATCTGACATCTCTTGAACAGAATTTTTAATTGATGGCACCTTCTGTGACCCTTAGATCGTAGATGCTGTTGCATAATTAAGTTCCTGTTCCCCGTGTTTAATATGGTGCACTTGGTAGGACATATTCGCGATCCTGGCACCTAGACATAGTACTAATATATATGTACAGAATGTGGTATTTTCATGTTTTGGTTGTAGCTTCTGTGTCACTTGATTGTTTGTTTCTGACAGCGATCGGCGTTGCGCTGATTTGTTAGGATAGATTGAGATTTTCGTTTGTGAGCGTAGATAAGCGTGCTGTTATTTGAATTCGTTGTCACGAACTAGGAATCAGTAGCTCACGGGGGCGTAATTTAGAGTAGAATCTGTGTGGCACCGGAATGTGTAGTCTTTAAATTCGTTTGGGTCAGAATTAGAGTCATGCTTACAAGAAGCAAGGCATGTGTGCTATAGAGTAGCGGAAGTAATTGAGTTTTGTTAACCGTTTGTCCTCGTCAGATTATTAGCGGTGACCAGGCAAATATTACACGGGATTCTCAGGTAAAGCAGTTGCAGACAGGCAGAAATTTCGATCGTAGAACCTGAAGAGTATGACGACATGTCTCAGTCAGGTGACGAAAGTGAACGGGAGACCACAGCAGATGTAGGCGCTGCTGGTACGAGAAGCACCATCAGTGAGACTGGCAGACCAGAATCACGAACAGTTGCAGAATGATAGAATCTCGTTTGAGCCTCTGATGCAATTCATGCAAGAGACAGAAAGGAAGAGACACGAGGCAGAGAAAAATAGAGAGGAGGAAGAGGAGGAAAGACACAAATTTGTCATAAGAACGCTCACAGACGGTTTAGATAGAATAAAGGAAGAGATTCTCAGAAATCCAGGAAGAGCTAGAGAGCATAAAATAAACGACAGCAGATACGCTTGAGGTCGCGGACCAGGCGTCGCGCGATGCCAAAACAGCTCGTTTGGTAGCGTAGGTAGCACGAAAGGACGCATAAGTGGCCCAAGAATAAGCTGAAGTGGAAAAATGAGTGAGACGGCGAAGCGATTCCAACAAATTGAAATAAAACTGACAGATATCTCCTAAGTTAAAGGTCTGCAGACCCGAGTCCCCGAGCAGCAAAACGAGTTGGCAAAGAACGATCGGCAGGCATATGAACGCGTCGCACAATTGCAAACTCAATCTCGTCCGGTACAGCGCCATCTACAGCAACACAGTAGTGAAGTAAATGTTTTGCGGGTCTCTGAACGGCTATATGAGGACACTCCGCCTGCACGTGGGCGAATGCAGCTGGAATATGCTTCTGCCGCGGCGGATCGTGTAATAGAAATTACTCCGTCGAGCCCGAAATCAGTTGTACACGTCTACGGACTTCAGAAACGTTATTACATAATGTGACAACACGAGGGAATATCATAACAGTGCACGAGGATCGTTGGGACACGGACACATGGAATCATGCGCTGCAGACGAGAAGGAAAATTGGTACGGTGGGTACGTAGAAACTTTCGACCAAAAACTTTTCTTGGAGATCCATAATTTTCAAGTCTAAAAGGAGGCAAACAACGCATTCCATCCAGAGAATTGGATGACACAGTACAATCATGTGCTATGAGAATCTTCGCCACTGAAGTACAAGCTCCGGTTTATCTGTGGTTTCTGGTATTTGTTGATTGCAGAACATATCCGTGGAGTCGCGGAGAGTTGTCGCTCCTACCAAGAATTTAAGGACGCATTCATTAACACATATTGGTCGCAAAATAAACAGGAGAGGAAAAATACAGGAGATCATGTTAGGAAAGGACTTAAAAGCGTCAGGATTTCGCAGACCTTAAAATTCTGCGAATCCCTGGGCTAGAAGAACCGATTCTTGGATCAACGTACAGTCCCAAGGAAACTATAAGGCACTGCTACATTAAGTTACCTTTACGTTACCAGCAACTGCTCATCGGTAGATGCAGCGAAGCAATCGAAACTTTCAACAGGGCGCTGTGCGAACTCGAGTATCTGAATAAAATTCACAACTCGCGTAAAAGAAGTAGAAATAATGGCCGTAACTGGCCACATTTGCCAGAGAGAAATGACGATGGACGAAATGGGAGAAAATATCGATCGAATCGAAACCTAAATTCAAACTACAGTCGGAATAACTAGTCATCATGGGAAAATAGAAGAAGACGAGGAAATTATAATCATAACAACAACTACTACTACCGACGAAACGGAAACTGGAGAGAGCAACGGAACTCGAACCAGGACCAACATGATTCTAGGGGCCAACATCAAAGCAATAGCAGGACACACAAAGGTTAAGGTCAATGGAAAGACCAAGATAGCGAATATGTGGAATTGAGACCACCTAACCCATCGCAGGACTCAGTGTGTTATGAGCGTGTGAGTCTCGATTTTTGGATGTGTTTCGTGTGGCGTTAGCGCTCCACGCTTTGGGCGGTTGTCGATATTAAGAGTGTGCTATGAGCATGTAAGTCACGATCTTCAGATGTGTTTCATATGGTGTTAGCAGTCCATGCTTTGGGCACGTGTCGACGCTAAGACTCTGGATGTTAGGAGCCATCGCCTGTCACACGATGAAGCCTGTTTGTGTTGGAATGTTGCCAGCGCCATGTGAGCTCCGTCGTAGGGTAGTAGCATGGACAAGTGCAAGTCACGTTAGAGTGGCTAACCCCAGACCCGGAAATAAAAAGCAGAAACGAAATGATGAACCACGGCTTATATGAAGAGAAAATGGTATATGCATATCTGTAATGCCGATGCTTTTGTTTCATTTCAGCAGCAGCTATCCTGACAGAGGAGACTGGAGGCACCGTTGTGCTATGAAAAATTTTGTGTACACAATTATAAAATGCCACTTCAAAGATTTCAGGCAAATCACCAGCACCTGAGTGAGTAGACACACTTCCTGACCACTTCAGCGTCCGCAGACAGCAGCGCCAGACATCGAAAAACAAAAGATGAGTATACAAGTTTCGCTTCGGTAGTACTAGCAGAGGCATAGGGTAGTACAATAAGTTAGTATTTAGTATTGGGAGAAGTGTGCACGTTTGGTGGAGGTATAGAGGTAGCGCCAGCGTAAAATGTAGGTGCATGACAGGAGTAGAACTAACCACAAACTAACAAAGACACGTGCACACACAAACAATGACACATAACCCAACATAATTTACGCCCATACAGCGTTAACAGGGCCTTGCAGTCATTAAATTTATTTTTGGGTTTGCGTCCTTAGTAATAAAAAATAAATATATTAAGTAAAACAAAACAAATTGTATTCATCATTATTTCGGTTTTCTGTAAATTTATTATATCGATGTAATGACATTTGTGAGACAATATGGCACTTGACCACACTTGAGGATTGTGCAGAGTCCGGAACCAACATGACAGGCTGGACGTCATGGTCCACACCAGCCAGCGAGTGGTGAAGGGAGTGGGCAGCGGGGGAACGGACCGCCCACTGCGACCCGCCACTGCCAGCTGACACTCCTACGTCACGCAGTGCAGTTGTCTACCAGTGCAGGCGGTATGTCTCAAGCCAGCATGGACACGAGGACGCCACCACGTGCCGACAGCAACCCGCTAGCGGCCAACATCTCGCCAGGCGGCTAATCGAGGGACAAGCGAGTCACGTGGCATCACAGTCCACGTGCGCACTGAGCACTTGTGCCTGTGCACGAGCGCCATGTTCTCAATTAATGTTGGCTGTTGGGAGTTGAAAGCAATTGGTGGCGAGCCCATCCCTCAGGAAATATTGCCAAACATGCCCACAGCCATACAGGATGGACAAGGCAGCCGTCATCGAGACAGGTCTCCAGCAGAACAATGCCGAGCTATCTTCCGTGGCACTAACCGAAGTATGCGCTGGGGGAGACCGTCTGAACGAACGCGTCTACACAGTGGAGTCATAAACTGGGCACTGCGTGGAGAGCCATACGTAGTTAAAATTCACAAGTTTTCATGTTTGGCAATATTGCAAGTAGACCTGTCAACCAATTCCATCAGCTGCCTTGGTTGAATGCGAAACTCAGGCATCTGAAAAACATTTAGACATAGAATCTTTATTACACCTCATAGCTAGGACTAACAAGCTCCTAGACACAGTTGATTCAGATAATGATCTTTAAGATTGTATCTATTTGCTTGTTGCCGTGGGAAGCGACACGACTTCGTAGAAAATCATCTTCCCACTCCGCGAAATTTTAAGAAAGCCAGTAATTGGCGGTTTTCTTTTTTTCCAGAGATGCAGGTTTCGTAACTCTTGCCCTGGTTCGACATGAGTTTGTGCTGTTGTATGGGAAGGGGAAATTTAGCGCGTCTAGAGCCCGTTGATTGGCTCAAGATGGCGTGAAGGCGATGTCATTCGTGCTCTTTGTGGGAAAAGGGAGTTTTTTTGGAAGAGGTGCGAAGCACTCAGGTGCTGGACTTTGGTCTGGTAACAACACTTGTGGTCGAATCTCTGGCATGTGTCTTTGGTGCTTCGGACCTGTCCTAAGACTGACTTCACTTGTGAGTAGTTTGGACTAGGGAGCCTGTGGTGAAGTTCTTACTGTATCGACACTGTGACTTCAAACTTCTCGGACTACTCATTTGCCGAGTTCACACTTATTCGTTTTGGCTTTATCAGTCTTCACGTTTGGTGTTCTTGTGCACTCTGTCATATAAGTGAGCCAAATTGGTCCTTGGTACGACCAACGAACGGGTGTGTCACGCACTGAAATCTACCGTGATTTCAGTGCTCTGGAAGAGAATAAATTGCGATCCGTCTGCCTGATCGCTAGACCGCGAGATTTTCGCATTTCTTTAGTTGCCTCGATCGATTCAAAGGTGCCTCTTCACGTCTCATCTCCACCGCTCACATCTCGCAAGCTGGCAGTTACAGCGCCTCATGAAGTAAACAGGGTAACGTACTGGCTCCGAGAACTATGGGACTTAACGTCTGAGGTCATTGATCCCCTAGAATGTAGAACTACTTAAACCTAACTAACCTAAGGACATCACACACATCCATGCCTGAGGAATGATTCGAATCTGCGACCGTAGCGGTCTCACGGTTCCAGACTGAAACGCCTAGAACTGCTGGGCCACACCGGTCGGCCGGTAACGTACTGTCGCTCCAGCATTGTCAGAGTGTACAGATCTCAATCTCCACTTGCTCTGAGCTGCACCTAGTGAAACTACTCTAGATTTGATTACTCAAAATCTGCTCAGCATCAGGTAGATTCAGATTGCATTCTCAGGGCCAGTGTATTTGACACACTTCTGCTACCCAGGATCCTTGTCCATTGTAGTCTTTAACCACCTGTTAGCTGTTGACGGTATTCAGTCAATAACTTCTTTAGCATAATTTATGTCTGCTTTAATAAAGAAGTTTTTTCTGATCTTAAGTTTCATTGTGTTTATTACTACGTGGACAACCTGGTAATCTTCTGCTGAAGTTCCAGTGAACATGTGAAACATGTTCGAGATGTACTAGAGCGTCTTCACACGGCTGGGTTCACTGTCTAACCATCAAAGGTGAGGTTTGTGCAATCCGAAATGTCAGTTTCGGGGCACTTCGTTTCAGCTAATGGTGTCAGGCTAGATCAGAGTTATACAAAAGCTGTTCGGAAAGTCCCACCTGCAAAGAATATGAGAACGGTTGCATGATTGGTAGGCATGGTCAATTTTTTCGGAAAATTTATTTGTAATTTTCCCAGCTGGTGATACTTCGCAAGAAGCAGCATTCCAAAGTTTGAAAACTGCTTTTGGCTTGGAGCCAGTGCTGGCAGTGACTGACTTCAATAAGGAGTTAATAATTAAAACAGATGTATCAGTGTCAGGGCATATGAGGATGCTTTTAAGGAGGATAATGGTGTAAGATGTCCTGTTGTTTTCATATCATGAAGCACCTCGCCCCTCGAAGTGAATTACTCTGTATATGAGGTAGAGACCTGGCTGTATTATTTGCCATTGAAAAATTCTAAATCTATTTGTAACATCGTGCTATTGGGTTCGACAACCAAGCCCTTAGCTGGATTTTGGCTAGATCAAGGCATACTAGATACATTGCAAGTGTGTAGGTGTGAAGTTAGTATCTCAGCCTTTTAGTTTAAGGTTTTATTGTATAGTATTGTATTGTATGTGAATCGAGGGCCTAGAAACGGCGGAGAGGCTCCGTCCCCGCCTACCGAATCACTCTTTCAGGGTTATTGTGCGGTTCGACCCCCGGTGGAATTCCTCCCCCCCCCCCCTCCCCCAGCAACGTCTAACACCAAACGAGTGTAACCTCTATGTTTGCGTGGTAGAGTAATGCTGGTGTACGCGTACGTGGAGAACTTGTTTGCGCAGCGATCGCCGACAGAGTGTTGCTGAGGCGGAATAAGGGGAGATGGAAAACCGCCTAAAAACCATCCACACACTGGCCGGCTAGCTGGACCTCGACACAAGTCCGCCGGACGGATTCGTGCCGGGGACCGGCGCTCCTTCCAACTCCGGAAAGCCGTGCGTTTGACTACACGCCTAACCGCAGTTTAAGGTTAAGCAAATTTCGGGACAGTGACAGACTTGTGATTGATGGATTAAGTGAATTGGTGTACGAAGCTAAGGAGCTGTAAATACAGGATCATATGGCTTGTCCTATTCTGAGTTGTTGTACGCTTCTTTGTAAAGATACTGGGGTGAAGCAGGATGCTGATCTGGAGTTAGGTCACCTGAAGGAGTGAATCAAGAGAGGAATTCGTTAAGCCATATTTTCTAAAAGGTTTCATCCTGTGCTGTACCACACAAGGTAGCTGCAGGGATGAAATAGTTTTACCGAAAGATCTAGTACCTCTGTTCTTTAACTATTTTCACGGAACTCCCATAGATGGCCGCTGGGGCCTTGAGGGTCACAATGAAGGTCAAGGAACACGATATATAGCAGGGAATGGATAAGGAAACTAAGGGATTATTTCTCAGCTGTAAGATGTATGCTATAAGCAAACCAGTGATTAAAATTTGGTGTAAATTTTTGTCATCTGAGGTAGTTAATCTGCCAACGGAAGAAACTATGTTGGTTACCATATTTATGAGGAGAACCGGTACACACTTGTGGGCGTGGATGTATTTACATGTTTTTGTTGGTTAACCGCAAGGCGAGGTACTACCTCAAGCATTACCATCAGATCTGTACAGTAAAATTTGGCTTGTTTTGTCACTGTAGGATGTGGTTAAAGTGCAGCTGGACGACTGCTGTTTTCTCCACACATAAACCTTCTGACGGACAGGATGAGCAGCAATATGCGGTTGTTTGCTGATGGTAATGTGGGTATAACGGAAGATGGGCGCCGTTGAGCGACTTTTGGAGGAATAATGGAACAAAGTTCCCTTCAACATTCTTCTCTATCTTCTCTTTCAATGGAGGTATTAGCCATAGCATGACTATGGCATATTATCTTAATCAGTCTTTCGCAGAGTGTATCAACTGTAACCTGCCTGTGGTGCTCACTGACTTCCATAGTGTGAACCAGAAGTGTTGCGATACCTCCCTGCCCCTCCCGGGATCTGCATGTAGTACCGCCATGCATGGCGTCCATAGAGAGACACCAGCAGCTTCGTGGTTTGTCTTTAGAACAAAATTCTCCATTCTGCAATGTATGAACACTGAATGAGTTGCTTCCCAGGAAAGTTGACGCTGTGCAAATTCAGGATAACTGGAAACACGTTCTGAGCAATCATGAACTCGCTCATGAGAAATCAGAACGCCACTACCGTGCTGGGAAGAAGCTGATCTCTTTGAAGCCAGGTGACAGTGTTTGGGTTCAAAATTATACATCAGTAAACCAGAAGCAGGATAAGATAATAGGGAGACTCTGACCTATATTTGTAGGCCTGGTTCAGATTCTACATTTTCTGACACTGGTCACATTGCTCGTCAGGAATCCACATTTGAGAAACTAAGCCTTTCAGGTGTGGAGTACACACCAGTGACCATATATTGCCCAAATCTGTTGAGTAAGTGCTTATTTATGAAGTGTTTCGTGTAAAGATTAGCGTGCTGCTGTGCAAAGTGCTTTGTATCTTGTCACTATCCATGTAATCAGCACGCGAGTGAGTAAGAAAGATTGCATCTAGAGGCAGTTTGTGATAGTGTTAATAGGATGATACTGTGCTGTAACCCAAAGACTGATATATTTCGTGCACGTTTCAGCGTTCCTTCCCTTTATCAAGGGGCTTTTTTTGTCTAAGGGAGGCAACATTGTAACGGTTCATTTACGTCACCAGTACTCGCGGATTTATATTCCCGCCCAACGAGTGCAGCGCCGCACAAGTGCTGGGAGGACGCTTCCAGGACTGGACGACCACCGCTGCACCCCCAGCGGCAGAAGAATATTTCCGGTCGGCGGATCAACTTGGCGGCGTCATTCGGTCGAGGACATACATGGCTATCTTTCGGGTTCCGATGGCGAGTAGGCCGGTGGATTCTGTGAACAGGGCAGTACTTATTGGGAAGCTGCTATATTGTGCATCAGAATAAAGTTGAAGTTGATTTTGAATGGTCTGGATGAAGTTTCAATGTAACATACTGACTTACAGGTGTTGTGCTGAATCAGAATATGAATGTATTACCCTCCATGTTCTGCGATTTATGAGTAAGTTGAGTTAGAACATTTTATAATCCAGCTAGTAAGGCTGATGTCAGTATCTGATACTTAGTACTTAGTTTCGAATATCATCGCTTGTTATGGCACATTGGTTCCCGATTTCATTTCTTGTTCGGCTGTTTTTTACAACTAACATTCTCCAGGTTGAGTTCCACTTAGAGGTTAAATATTTTTAATAAGGTTATTTGGGGTAATAATGTTTTACTATTTTTAGGAAGTTCTTTAAATGGGTGTTGAGTGGTTGGTGAACTTTTAAAAGAATTCTTTGATGCAGTTGCAATGACTGTTTTGGTGCTTTCTTAATTATTAATAAACTACTAGATTAATCTGGTAGTCACTTCTCCTGGTAGGGAACTTGCATTTAAGATTGTTTTAAGGAAAAAGGAAATGTTAAATTATGAGCGAACTGCTACGCTCATCTCTGGATCAGGTACCCAATTCCTGTGATCGTTACACATTTAGTTGGCTGGCACTGGCGTACCACCACCCCACAAAAGCAGTGTGTGGATGCTTGCATTAAATTCAAATGTTGTCCACGTACTGATGATGGTATGCTGAATTGTCCTTTTCCAACATAGGAGAAGAGCGCCTCCTCTTTGGCTGGTTTCGCTACACATTCTTTCCTTTGGGTTCTGCAATGTGAACTCCACAACTGCACAGCAATCACGTTTACATATTTTTGTTGCGTTATCGGAGGGAGCTGTTGAAACACATTTCGCCAGGCGTATCGGCCGGTGTGGGCGCCGCCCTGGCGGGGTGAGATAACATTAGCCGCCGCCGCAACCAGCGCCGCCCGAGTCCCCACACAAAGGGCACGCCGAGGTGCGCGCCCGCGCGCAGCACGCTGCCCTGTCTCAGCCACTCCTTACATCTGTGAGTACATGAAAGACTTTGAGGGTCAATTGCACGATCTAGTAGTGAGCTAAAATTTATGAATCAAAGATGTATAAAATTTAAGACCAAGAGTTACGATGTAAGGAAGAACAAATGTGGTTGAAGTACAGTTGGACGACTGCTGTTTTCTCCACACGTAAACTATCTGAAGATGAGCAGCAATATGCGGTTGTTTGCTGATCGTAATGTTGGTGTAACGGAAGATGGGCGCTGTTGAGCAACGTTTAGAGGATACAAGATTTAAGCATAGTTTCTAATTGGTGTGATGAATAGCAGCTACCTGTAAAAGTGTAAAAATGTAAGTTAAAGCAGATGATCGGGAATGTTTGAATACAGAATTGGTAGAGTGGCACTTGACACAGTCACAACAGTTAAATATACAGGCGTAACTTTGCAAAGAGATACTAAATGTAGCGAGCATCCAAGGATTGGAGTGGGGGTGGTGAATGATAGACTTCGGTTTCTTGAGAGAATTCTACGAAAGTGTCGGTCATCTGTAGAGGATACCACCACTAGGACACTAATACGATCAATATCTCAGTACTGCCTGATTTTGTTGCAGAAAGACATCGAAACAATGCAGAGGCGGACTGTTGCACTTGTCATCGGCAGTTTGGAACAGGGCTCAGATATAACGGACATACTTCAGGAAGTCAAATGGTAATCATCGGAGGGAAGGCGACATTCTTTTCGAGGAACACCATTGAGATAATTTAAGGTACCGACATTTGAAGCTGACTGCAGAACGATTCTATTGTCGCCATCATAGGGACCACGAAAATAAAATAAGAGAAATTACGGCTCGTACACGGGCTATTTGCTAGTTGAAGCTGAAAGCAAATGATTTATAGTGACACAGGGTAGCTTTCGCCACGCATCATACGGCGCATTTGAAGTATGTATGTAGACGTAGATGTTAAGAAGTGGAGGAAAGTATGAAACCTTATAATAAATTTCGACATACCCACATTTTGTGACACTATGTGAGATACTGTTAATTAACTTATAAAAGCAACGAAATCATTCTGCAACCTGTCACAACAATGAACATATTTCGCATTGATGAATTTCAGGTACTTAGACCCACATTTAGGTGACTATTTGGACAGTAATTCGTCAGTTCATCTGTAAAGCACTAAATGAGCTCAAGTAATTAGATATGTACCTGAGTAACATAGCAATTCTTTGAAGTTTTACCAGATAAATGTTTCCTCCGTAAATAATAGAAATTTGTTCTGTTTGACTGTGAGATTTGTGTGTGAGCTTCGTATCCCATCATACTAACTCAACTAACACTCTGTTGTGGCAGAAGAGTTAAAATGATTTCACTCTATATTTATATACTAAACCATAAAGCTGGACAATAACCTTAAGCGAGAACTGAACTTGCATTAAAAATTCCACAAACATGCACGAATTTTGTAGTAATTAACGTAATGTATGACACTGCAAATCGACATGTTCGTCAGTACTCCACAAGCCAGTGTTCGTGGTCTATGGTGGATGGTAAAAAGGCAGGTTAGGACCTAACATCCGGCCTACGAAGAGGTCATTACAGCCAAAGCTCAGGCAGGCTTAGAGACGGATGGGTAGGGAATCAACCGTGACCTATAGGGGGAGCACCATCGGATTTACCTCAAGCGATTTAGAGAAAGCACGGAAAAGCTCAGTGTGGCTGCCTGGACGGAGACTGAAGCCGTTGTCCTCCCGAATGTGCGTTATGAGTCTTACCTCTGAGCCACTTGGGGCACATTTTTCATTGTATCAGTTTCTCCCTCTCCCTGTTTCATTTCCAAATGGTAAGCGTCAAGAAAGATTGTCACTATCCCTACGAATACCCGAAACGATATAATATTAGCTCCAGGTTATTACTTGAAATATATTAGGGAGCGAGCTGTATATTCCTTGATTAAATCTGCTCAGTGGGCTCCTCGTGATGCAGCCAGTAGAGTCTACAAGTGAAGGTCGTTCAGCACCTCTGTGATGCTCTCTGGCTTCATATGCTTGCCGAATACAGCATCCAAAGACCAGCACACCAAGTCTTCTGGTATTTTCTCCCTTATCCACTTGACGATATTTCTCAATTCCATGTTGAAAGATTTTTCCATGCCGGTTTTATCTCTTTATGAATGTTACATTCAGAAACAGCTTTGCGATTTGTTTCCATGAAGCGATTTCGAGAGACAGAAGTTAGTAGACGACTTTGCTTCTTTAACTGATCTGATATTAAAATATTTTTGAGTCTGTTAGCTATCCACGAAGTATGAATTTCCTTTTTGGTTTTCTTGTTCGCTACTCCCACTATCATTACAGTTGTTTCGATTACGTTAGTAATTTCTTTCTAGTGCCACTATCGGGGAAAGAAGTATCGTTCTACTCATTTGATAAATGTATATAATCATTTATACCTTACTGGCCAAAGCCGTGACTTCAAAATTAACTTGGATCGGAAGTATATCTATATATATATATATTATAAGAATCGACTCACAAGTTTGTGCTGAATAAATTCAATTGTCATGTTTATAGCTTCTAAAATGAATGAACATATTCACTACATAGAAAATATATATATGATGCCACGTTATCTTTTCCATAATATTGTTGTTTCTTGTTGTGGTCTTCAGTCCTGAGACTGGTTTGATGAAGCTCTCCATGCTACTCTATCCTGTGCAAGCTTCTTCATCTTCCTGTACCTACTGCAACCTACATCCTTCTGAATCTGCTTAGTGTACTCATCTCTTGGTCTCCCTTTACGATATTTAACCTCCACGCTGCCCTCCAATGCTAAATTTGTGATCCCTTGATGCCTCAGAACATGTCCTAGCAACCGGTGCCTTCTTCTTGTCAAGTTGTGCCACAAACTCCTCCCAATTCTATTAAATACCTCCTCATTATTTATGTGATCTACCCATCTAATCTTCAGCATTCTTCTGTAGCACCACATTTCGAAAGCTTCTATTCTCTTCTTGTCGAAACTATTTATCGTCCATGTTTCACTTCCATACATGGCTACACTCCATACAAGTACTTTCAGAAACTACTTCCTGAAACTTAAATCTATAATCGATGTTAACAAATTTCTCTTCTTCAGAAACGCTTTCTTTCCCATAGCCAGTCTACATTTTATATCCTCTTTACTTCGACGATCATCAGTTATTTTGCTCCCCAAATAGCAAAACTCATTTACTACTTTAAGTGTCTCATTTCCTAATCTAATTCCCTCAGCATGACCCGACTTCATTCGACTACGTTTCACTATCCTCGTTTTGCTTTTGTTGATGTTCATCTTATATCCACCTTTCAAGACACTGTCCATTCCGTTCAACTGCTCTTCCAAGTCCTTTGCTGTCTCTGACAGAATTACAATGTCATCGGCGAACCTCAAAGTTTTTATTTCTTCTCCGTGGATTTTAATTCCTGCTCCGAATTTTTCTTTTGTTTCCTTTACTGCTTGCTCAATATACAGATTCAATAACTTCGGGGAGAGGCTACAACCCTGTCTCACTCCCTTCCCAACCGCTGCTTCCCTTTCATGTCCCTCGACTCTTATAACTGCCATCTGGTTTCTGTACCAATTGTAAATAGCCTTTCGCTCCCTGTATTTTACCCCTGCCACCTTTAGAATTTGAAAGAGAGTATTCCAGTCAACATAGTCAAAAGCTTTCTCTAAGTCTACAAATGCTAGAAACGTAGGTTTGCCTTTCCTTAATCTTTCTTCTAAGATAAGTCGTAAGGTCAGTATTGCCTCACTTGCCCCAATTTTTCTACGGAATCCAAACTGATCTTCCCCAAGGTCAGCTTCTACTAGTTTTTCCATTCGCCTGTAAAGAATTCGCGTTAGTATTTTGCAGCTGTGGCTTATTAAACTGATTGTGCGGTAATTGTCACATCTGTCAACACCTGCTTTCTTTGTGATCGGAATTATTATATTCTTCTTGAAGTCTGAGGGTATTTCACCTGTCTCATACATCTTGATCACCATATGGTAGAGTTTTGTCAGGACTGGCTCTCCCAAGGCCGTCAGTGGTTCTAATGGAATGTTGTCTACTCCCAGGGCCTTCTATCGACTCAGGTCTTTCAGTGTTCTGTCAAACTCTTTTCGCAGTATTGTATCTCCCATTTCGTCTTCATCTACATTCTCTTCCATTTCCAAAATTTTGTCCGCAAGTACATCGCCCTTGTGTAGACCCTCTATATACTCCTTCCATCTTTCTGATTTCCCTTCTTTGCTTAGAACTGGGTCTCCATCTGAGCTCTTGATGTTCATGCAAGTGGTTCTCTTTTCTCCAAAGGTCTGTTTAATTTTTCTGTAGGCAGTATTTATCTAACCCCTAGTGAGATAAGCCTCTACATCCTTACATTTGTCCTCTAGCCATCCCTGCTTAGCCATTTTCCACTTCCTGTTGATCTCATTTTTGAGACACTTGTATTCCTTTTTGCCTGCTTCATTTACTGCATTTTTATATTTTCTCCTTTCACCAATTAAATTCAATATTTCTTCTGTTACCCACGGATTTCTACTAGCCCTCGTCTTTTTACCTACTTGATCCTCTGCTGCCCTCACTACTTCATCCCTCAGAGCTACCCTTCTTCTTCTACTGTACTTCTTTCCCCCATTTGTGACAATTGTTCCCTTATGATCTTCCTGAAACTCTGTACAACCTCTGGTTTAATCAATTTGTTCAGGTCCCATCTCCTTGAATTCCCACCTTTTTGATGTTTCTTCAGTTTTAATCTACAGTTCATAACCAATAGATTGTGGTCAGAGTCCACATCTGCCACTGGAAATGTCTTACAATTTAATACCAGGTTCCTAAATCTCTGTCTAACCATTATATAATCTATCCGATACTTTCTAATATTTCCAGGATTCTTCCATGTGTACAACCTTCTTTTATGATTCTTGAACCAAGTGTTAGCTATGATTAAGTTATGCTCTGTGCAAACTTCTACCAGACGGCTTACTCTTTCATTTCTCATTTCTTTCCTCCACACCATATTCACCTACTACGTTTCCTTCTCTCCCTTTTCCTACTCTCGAATTCCAGACACCCATGAGTATTAAATATTCGTCTCCCTTCACTATCTGAATAATGTCTTTTATTTCATCATACATTACTTCAATTTATGCGTCATCTTCAGAGCTAGTTGGCATATAAACTTGTACTACTGTGGTATGCGTGGTACTTCGTACCTATCTTGGCCACAATAATGCGTTCACTATGCCGTTTGTAGTAGCTTACCCGCATTCCTACTTTCCTATTCATCATTAAACCTACTCCTGCATTAACCCTATTTGATTTTGTGTTTATAGCCTTGTAGTCACCTGACCAGAAGTCTTGTTCCTCCTGCCACCGAACTTCACTAATTCCCACTATATCTAACTTTAACCTATCCATTTCCCTTTTTAAATTTTCTAACTTACCTGCCCGATTAATGGATCTGACATTCCACGCTCCGATCCGCAGAATGTCAGTTTTCTTTCTCCTGATAACGACGTCCTCTTGAGTAGTCCCTGCCTGGAGATCCGAATGGGGGACTATTTTACCTTCCGAATATTTTACCCAAGAAAACGCCATCATCATTTAAACATACAGTAAAGCTGCGTGCCTTCGGGAAAAATTACGGCTGTAGTTTCCACTTCCTTTCAGCCGTTGGCAGTACCGGCTCAGCAAGGCCGTTTTGGTTAATGTTACAAGGCCAGATCAGTCAATCATCCAGACTGTTGCCCCTGCAACTACTGAAAAGGTTGCTGCCCCTCTTCAGGAACCACACGTTTGTCTGGCCTCTCAACAGATAACCCTCCGTTGTGGTTGCACCTACGGTACGGCCATCTGTATCGCTGAGGCACGCAAGCCTCCCCACCAACGGCAAGGTCCATAGTTCATGGGGGGTTTTCGGTAATATCATTTTTAAAGTAGTTTGAGTAACTAACTACAACTAACTCCAATTAGATTCATCCACGACGTCCACATTAAATTAATTAAGTTGGTTGTACTTAGTTCGTCAAACTATTTAAAAAAATGGTATCACAGAACAGATAACGTGGCATCACTAGTTCGTTCTCCTTTTAGCTGTATCAGTTTTCATATAATCAATGTTTGTACCTGGATAGTGTTATCTCAGTCTTTTCGTAAAGTCGCAATTTCCCACTGATAATGTTACTTATTTCGAGCATTTTCTTAAACGAAACGTATTAACGAATCGAATATATATGTCTTAGAAAATTATCACTATCTTGTTTAGTATAAATTTCAGCAGAAAGCTGACGTTTACTATCATCCATTTCTCATCACTTTTCATAAAACTGATTTGTTTACATGTTGCATTTTCTAAAAGGTTAAAGGAGAGCATTTACCAGTCTTAAGGTCGTAGCTGTACCACTGACAGATAATAAAACGGATTGATTATATATTTACAGAATCGAGGTAACACGACCATGTCGAAATTTCTTGAAATAAAAATATCATTGGGAAGAGAGCTCATTCTTACGTAAAATGAATGTAAGCCGATAGCCAAACCAAGACTTTAGGCTTCTATCGGTGTTTCATGTCGAAATGTAGTTTAAAAATAGCGTCGTGGGTGACTATGTTTGGAGTTAATTGTAGTTAGAACGTAACATTTTCATCATGATGCAGCACACCATCCTCTCCAGACTAAAAAACTAGCAATTTTTATCCAACCGATGAAACTACTTCCAAATAGGACTCACATGGCTGATTCGACTAAAACAACACAGTACAACACAGTTTCGTAACTGCACATTTGTTACAGTGTGATCGACAATATACCAATTAAGTTTGTTATCTTACAAAAATGTCATAGGATTCATTTCCCGTTCAATGATTTGCCTCACTTCGTACAGTTTAGTCACTTGGCATATTCATCAAGCATAATAAATGCCCTGTAGCATCTATAGATCACGTACGAAATCACTATGAATAAGCACACCATGACCAATGGACCGATCACACTGCCTGCATTTCTTGTTCCCAAAAGTTGCAGGCTCTTAATGTGCAAGATTTTGGTTTTTAAGGGCGAAGGATAAAAGTAATAGAAATAAATATCACCATGAAAGAAGGTAGCATCGTAAATGAGCACCAAATTGTCTCTAGAGGACCAAAGTACGAGGAGAAAGATTCTGTCATTGATGATTTTGGGATAAAAGATAACAGATTTCTCGGTTCCATTTACGCCTTAAAGAAGTCATTACACGCGCTAATTGTAACGCGTGGTAACTTACATAGGAACTACTGAGAACGTGCTTTCGGAGCACAACATTATGTGGTAGTGAACCATGGACAGTAGGAAAGTCAGACCAAAAGCGAATCGAAACATTTGAGATGTGGTGCTACAGAAGAACGTTAAAAATCAGGTTGACTGATAACATAGGGAAGGAGGAGATACCCTCTACAAAATCGGCGAAGAAAGTAACATACAAAAAATGCTGTCAAGAAGAAGGGACACGATAATACGTGGACGCAGGAGGAGAAATCATATCAAACCTCATTAAGCCAGTGAGAAAAGTGATAATTTAAAAAAAAGCACCGAATCAGTTATTTACCATTCAGAACACAGACTCAGTTATTTCATTGTTGGACATTCATGGTCAAGTGCTAATCAACTGTTGCTTTGCTTGGAGATATAATATAGCGGTCATAAACGGTTTTTCACAATGACATTTCATGAATCCGCGATTAACTGAAGAGCGGCAGATATGTTTAAGATATGTTGTAAAACAGTTGGCAGCATTGGAAGTAAGGGTCGAATACCCACATACATTTAGCGGCACAGCTTGAGACTGGGATGCTTCCTGTCCTTTTCATAAATTTCTTCATGTTGATATGTTAATTTTATAAATTCACTACTCTCCTTATGATATTAATCTGATTCGCAGGAATCGAGAGTTGTTACATGATTCATTTGGCGTTTCCCTCTCTTCCTTCTAATTTCTATTAGATTCAAGTGCTTAGACTGCATAATTTTTTAGCACCACCGACTGCAGGCTAGGTTCGCGATTCTGCGTGAAACATAGGAAAAAGTGAAAGGGGAATGTTTGTTGCAGTTTACTTGGAGGATGTCCCAAAGAAGATATTCCTAGCCCAGAATGGGTTCGCCGGCCTAGAATCAACACTGTGGCCGAGCGCTGCCTTAGCAGGTTTCCTGATGACAGTATCAGTGGGATGGCCCAGTTGTAGTGCTTGTGGATGTAGGAGTCCCTCAAGAAACGTAGAGACGGAACTTGCTTGCGCTTTGGCCACACCATCCACTTTTTTTCAGAGGACTTCCCCCCTCCGCAGAAAACAAAAATGCAGTAATTAGCTAAAAGGGTGCCTTCCTGAAGTGATTGCATAAAATATTTTTACCCAGATAGTAACTTTCTATACTACATGAGGGGCTGTCGCCATTTTGGGCTATGTTTTGTTTTCTGTTTTGTGGGACAGAAATCGCCGGTCTGGCACCGACCCTGAGAATAACTTTTGTTTCGCTGTATGTGGGAACTCAGGGCACTGGTTCATTTAGAAAATATCCGTGGGCGGGGACTTAACTTGTTATTTAACTAGCCACTGCGCAACAGCTTTGAAGCTTGCCCTCCAATTGGCGGAGGAGTGAGCACGGAAGCACAATAAGGAACTCTGGAACTGAGAAGCGGATGAGTCTCAGAGGATTACGAGGTAGTTTCTCTTGTAGTGAAGTTGTTTCGGGTCTTGGGTTTCATTAAGCACTTTTGGCGCTCGCCCCAGTCTTAGAAAGTTTCGTGCTGATGAGTTGCGGAAGCAGAAGGTCATCAGAACTGGGAGACATCTTGCCGCCTCACAACTGATGTTTGGGACTCATCCACTGCGGCTACGTGCGTCTTGCACCTGCACTATCAGATTTGTGTAACCACTCATGCAACTAGCTGCGATTGATAAATTACGTAGTTGTCTTTTAAATGC
Organism: Schistocerca piceifrons; assembly: GCF_021461385.2. NCBI lineage: Eukaryota > Metazoa > Arthropoda > Insecta > Orthoptera > Acrididae > Schistocerca > Schistocerca piceifrons. Next base: position 631,727,725 of record NC_060140.1, read on the forward strand.
AGTATGTTATTACCCATTTGCTCACTCATTACCAATACGGTCTTATCACCTTTGTATTGTACTATTTAACTGTATCATCGTTTATGTGTGGTATGATATCATTTTCCCTGCAGACTTTGTGACGTCAAGTTACTGTATCTTGCCGATCTGAGTTCGGACAGAAAAAGTAAATCTAATTTCACTGAACCCTGAATTTAAATATTTATCAGTTCTATCCCATTCCATGTTTGAAATTTCAAATGTGAGGCCCATTATAACATAATTTAAGTAGTTAATTTTCATTAAAGTGAGTGGGGTTTTCATCGCATAGTAAAGGGTGTTTCAGGAAAAGAAAAGTTTACAGACTTACTTAGCACATTGGGCATAGAGCAAGAATCAGTAACGGCGCTGAAAACGCCAAGAGAGGAGGCTACGGTCATGAGACCGAAGCTTCACATCGAGTGTCCTCTTAACCGATGATGCTGCGTTCTCACTCGACGGTGTGATGAAGTTCACAACCTTCATACGTGGGCGAATGTCAACCCAGGTGCTACACGTACGCATGCCTCACAGCGCAAAATTACCCTTAACCTGTGAGCTGGCATCGTCGGAGACTGTTTCATTGGGCTGTACGTTCTCCCGGACCGACTTCATAGTCGCTCTTATTTCGTAGTCATGCGAGTGGTTCTGTTAGACATGCTGAATTATGTTCCCATGACGGTTCATCGCTGCATTCGATTTCAGCAAGACGAGGCCCTAGACATTACCCCAGGTAGGTGATGGCACATCTGCAGGCAACCTTCCCCAGCCGCTGGATTGGTTGCGATGGGTCTGTACCATGGCCACCAAGATAACGTGATCTGTTCCCAATCGAATTTTTCCTGTTGGGTAAGTGAAGGGCCATGTGTAGAAACTCATGTTACATCGTGGAAGACCTACCGGGCCAGATTGTGGATGCAGCAGGATGTCAGGCTAGTCTCAGTGCATCTGGACAAATCTTTTAGCGTCTTCAATAGTAGGAGTCCATTTGCAGTATGTGACTAAATAACTGCATCACCGTTTAGTAGTGGCGAATGGCCTTTGCGACCCCCGGTTCCTATGCGGTCACTGATCCTTGTTGTATGCCAGATGTGCCACGTCAGTTTGTAACAGTTTTTTAATCATTATGTATATTTAATAAGAAACTGTGGCCATGGAAGCTAAGTGTCTCATGTAAGCACAGGCAGAGCGTAATTATTTTTTATCGAGCTATGGTTCGGAGGTAGGTTCCTACATTGCAACAAAGCTGATGAAAAGCATCCGGATACCTATAAGCGGACATTAGTATGAGATATGTTGGTATTTTGACATTATTATGGCTTTTACTCTGCTGAGTACACATTCAATGAAGTGTCCGAATGTCAGAGAAGGAACGGTAACCAGATCTTTCACGAGAGCCGAAACAAAAGGAGGCAGTAATGATTGACGCTGGGATGTGGAGCAAAGCTGGCGTCCTGACTCATCACAGTCGTGTTTCATTGGATTCAGGTAGGGACTCTGTGCAGATCAGTCCATTTCAGAAACGTTACTGGACACAAACCAATGTCTGACTTGTGGTCGTTTCCGACGATCTGCATTCTTATGGTGATACAGTCCTCGTCTCTTAAAAGTTCCTCTACTGTAGGCAGTACACAACGCTGAAAAATACTTTTATATCCTTCCACGTTTACCGTTTTCTCAAGCACAACAAGGAAACCACAACATAACCATGACCTCCTCCCCAACCAGCCACCACCGCCCCATAGCGTAACAGCACCACCACCTTACCTCGTTAGTAGCACTACGTGTCCTTGAGGGCAGTTAACGGTCTCCAGGTACTCGCTAAACCCAAACCCTTCAGTCTGATTGCCACTGGGTATTGCATGAGTCATCACTCCAAATCATTCTTTTCCAGTCATCCTCTCTCCAGTGGAATCGCTCTTTACACCACGTCAATCATTACATAGCATTGACTCCAGAAATCTGTGGCCTTTTGAGGAACAGCACTCCGTACGCCAGTCATTGTGCTAGCTGGACAACTGGTAGCACTATAGACCTTACGAGTGATTCTTTCCACTGATTTCATGCTATTGTTACAACGATCCGTCGACTGCAAAACAAACCCTGTCAGGCAGTACATGTGGCCTGCCTATTCTAGATTTATACGTGGTTTGTTCTCCGAGTTTCCTGTTACTCTACAGCAGACAAGAGCAGTTATAGAGGGGTTATAATGATCCTGATGTATTTGCTACTCAAGTAATATGCAGTGGTTAGTCCACGTTCGAAGTCACTCAGCTCTTCTGATCGGCCCATTCTGGTGTCACCTTGTTTCTATGGACAGCCTGTCGCTAAATCTAGTGGTCAATTTCGTAATACATATGGCTACCCCGATACATTCGACTAAACAGTGTAAACGTACATGTTACCCGTTTATATTGAAGTCGTTTGGATACGTGAATCACCCATAGCAGAGCTAATGATATTGCATGAACACGTACATTATGGTTAAAAGTAGTGAGTGCTGCAAAACATTTCTCAGCAAACAAAGATTCGGACAGAGGAAAGATTCTTTGGAGGCTTCCTTGTAACTTCATTAGAGACAGGGACGATAATGTCGTTAAAGTAAACGATGGAACGCTCAAGATGTGTAATAAGAGCAGAGCACATTACAGATGAAGTGAGAAATCCCCATTCTATTGATTCGAGTATGTAGTGACCTCACAATACGTATTCCATTACGGTATTTAGCAATTTGGAATTATGCAGCTATACTTGCCAACGATGTAGAGCATAAAAATGTAACAAAACGGGAATTTCTAAAATACCTAAACATAGAACTAGTCCAAAAAAGCAAGCCAGTTTTCACTAGTCTTTTCATATTTAGAAAAAGTTTTTTCATTTGATATGTAATAACAATATGCACACACGTGTAAGATATTAAAAAATGGCTCTGAGCAATATGGGACTTAACATCTGAGGTCATCAGTTCCCTAGATCTTAGAACTACTTAAACCTAACTAACCTAAGGACATCACACACATCCATGCCCAAGGCAGGATTCGAACCTGCGACCGTAGCAGTCGCGCGGTTCCGGACTACAGCGCCTAGAACCGCATGGCCACCACAGACGGCTAAGACATTAAAAACACTGGACTTGCTAACATACGCTACGAAATGAATTGTTTACTCTTTCATACGTTATCTGTGAGGGAAAGATATAGAATTGTGCTACAAATTGTGGAGCATTCAATTAAATTGAAATTTCCCTGTATGAAAAGTGATCTCTTGTAACAGTAAATCTGAGGAACTTGTCTACGTGCAGTAGAAAAGACGTCAATTCCAGAAGAAGCGAACACAGCAGTAAGCAATCACTCCGATTTGAATGTTACCAAGATTAAACTCTTGTCTGAGGTAGAATCAAAAGAAAAAATGACGTTGGGGGCAACGATGAAATCCCCCACCCCACGAAAATGTAATATCTTTGAAAGGCTTAACCGTCGTGCTCGTATTTTCCCGGTTATCTGTAGGTCTAACAGATTCATCCCATCCCAACGCTGGCCGGCTTTTTGTAATACGAAACATAATATGCATCAGACTTCTGACGAAAGCATCTCAAATTATTTGTTTAATCTTGCTGTGCTCATGAAAGACAAAATGTCACATCAAATCAATAGCTCACTGACAGGGTTAGTTTTAAAAGTGTGTAGCAATAACCAGATTTTTTTGTTACTATATCGCATGTACAAATTATAACTGGCTGTTTGTTGAGTCAATATGAAGACTGTACATCAAATAAGTTATTTTCCACAAGATACCCATCTGCCTTAATAATCGTCAATGTCTTTATATCTTGTTTTGTATATCAGTCAGAATGGAACTACGTGCATCATAAGAAGCACACACTGGCATGTCAGTTAAATAATTTACAATGAAGATATGAAGCACGGCAGTTTTCGTTGATCTCGTTTCGCTGTCATACTATGTTAATACCTTCATAATGTAGCGTTTCTTAGGAACGGCGTTGCTTTTTTTTTTAGGAACGGTGTTACTACATCGGTAGCTTCTTGTCGACACTCAGCGATTGCATTTTTTAAAATAATCTGTTTGCGTCAGACTGAAACAAATTTTCCATCTTCATAAGTACGGGTTCTATGCTGTGGCGTTCTTGCCCATGCTAGAAATATGCTCTACGAACCTACTGATCCGGTGGACTGTATTTCTGTTACACCTAAATCCAAAGTATTAGATAATAACGATCTAGACATCTAAAAATAATTAGAAAATGTCTTCTACTGTGATCATTTTCAGTTTTTTGCCGTAAAAGCAAAGGGGATACTTTGGAAAGTAATCATAGGGAAAAGTAATAGTGTTCAGTAACTCGTGTGCTACAGCTTTTATGATGATACTAGTCATCAGTCTTCTCAGTGGTTTGATGGGTCCCACCTCAGAGTAGCAAGTGCGACCTTCGTCCACAGTTATTTGGTGGGTGTACTTCAATCTCTTTCTCTGCACATTTTATCCTCTACAACTCCCTCTAGTACCATGGAAGTTATTCCCTGATGTTTTCACAGATGTCCTTTCATCCTGACTCTTCTTGTTGTCAGTGTTTACCATACACAATACTTCTGCGCTCGCTCATTCTGCGAAGAACTCTTCACCCTTACCTCATCAGTCCATCTAATTTTTAACATAGGTCAGTAGCAACGCATTTCAAGTGCTTTGAATCTCTTCTGTTGCGGTTTATCGACATGACCATGTTTCACTACCATACGTTGATTTCCTAGACAATCTCAGATATGGCTTCTTCAAATTAAGCTCTATGTTTGATACTAGTAGATTTCTCTTTCCCGGGGACAAATCCTAAGATCGCGTCTTTATTTTGTGAAGTTCTGCTTCCATTATAAACCGCACCGTCAGAACTGCCTCTCTGGTTATTTTACCTTCCCTTAAGTCAAACTGATGGTTATCTAACAAATTTTCAGTTTTTTTTACCAATCTTCCCTATATTACTCTTGTCAGACGTTTGGATGCATGAGCTGTTAAGATGATTTCGCGATAATTCACGCTCGTGTCGGTTCTTGTTATCTTCAGAGTTGCGTGGGTGATGTTTTTCACAAAGTTTGGAAGGGTCTCCCCAGTCCTATATATCCATCACCCAATATGAACAGTCGTTTGATTGCCACTTACCCCCGTGAATTTAGACATTTCGGTGAGATATTATCTGTCCCTTCTGTCATATTTGATTTTAAATCGCACAAAGCACTTATAAATTCTGATTGTAATACTGTATCACAGATCCCTTCCCTGTCGTCTCCTGTTTCTTGTTCTATCACGTCACCAAACCAGCCCTTCCCCTTTCAGAGGCTTTCGGTGGACTCTTTCCACCCATCCGTTCTCTCCTCTGCATTTAACAGTTGAGATTATTTTGACTTTTCTGTATGCTGAGTGATTCGTTCCGATAATCACTTAGTTTTCGATTTCTTCACATCTTTCACGCAACCATGTCACCTTACCTCCCCTCGCTTCTTATTAGTTTTGTTCGTAAATGTGTATTTCCAGATTCCTGTATTTCCCTGAACATTTTTGTATCCTTCTTTCGTCAAACAATAGAAGCACTCCTTTTGTTGCTCAAGATTTATTCAGATCTACGTTCTGGTACCTATGTTTTTTTCCAGTATCTGTGATTCCCATTTTTAGAGATGTCCATTCCCGTTCAATTGAACTACCCACTGAGGTATTCCTTGTCGCAGTATCTATTGCCTCAGAGAACTACAAGTGTATGTTTTCATTCTTGGCACTTGCGTATCCCACTTATTTGCGCAGGGAGTTTTCCTGGATATTCTCTTAAACTAGAACCTACTCTTCATTATCACTAAATTCTATTCTGAGTCTATCTCTGCTCCTGGTACGTCTTACAATCCAGAGTCTGATTTGGGAATACTTTTCCAAGTATTTTTGAACAGAGTATTCGCTATTACTATCGGAATTTTTTTGCAGAACTTTATTACTCATTCTTGTCTCTTATTCCTTCTACCAAGTGCATATTTCCCAGTAAGCTTTCCTTCTACTCCTTCCTCTACAATCGCATTCCAATCCCCATAAGACTACTAGATTTTCATCTCCATTTAACGTACTGAATACCGCATTCAGTACCCTCATATACTTTTTCTACATCTTTATCTTACGCTTGTGAGGTCGGCGTGTATACCTAAGCTATTGTTGTCAGTGCTCGTTTTCTGTCAATTCTGATGAGAACAACCTTTTCGCCGAACTGTTCACAGTAACTCACTCCCTGCCCTACTTCCCTATTCATAAACAATCTTTTGCCATTTACACTGTTTTCTGTGATACTTCCCTATACTTGTCTGACTAGAAATCCTTGCCTTCCATTTCACTTCACTGAACCTCTACTTAAATTTAGAGTGCATCTTAGCAGTTCCCCTTTCAGATTTTATAGCTTCCCTAACACGTTCAAATTTCTGCAATTACTCGCACCGGTTCGTAGAACGTTATCCCTCTTTTCCTCGAGTTCGTCTCCTCCTTGGCAGACCCCTCTCACCGATTCGAATGGGGGACTAGTCTAGAATCTGTTGCCGATAGAGAGATCGTGATGGCACTTTTTCATTTGTAAACAAGAATGGGAAACATAAAATAGTTACCACCATTCGTATAACGTTTGAAATTATTTCAGCAAAGCGATATCAGCCACTGAATGATCATCTTCAGTGCTAGAAAAGTGTAAGACATAAAGTCAGACATGAAGACCGTGTTATAAAACACGGGCGCAAGTCACATTGAGTAGATTACAAATATGGTGTATAGTAAATACGAAATATTAAACTTATGATTACACATGTAAGAAAATATTACAAATTCGACACGGCTTCAGTTCAGGAGAATATAGTTAACGAACAAATGTTTTAAGCGAGATTGCAGCTTGCAATCATACGCAGCAAAGAAGCACGGTACATGACGTGGGCGTCACAGTGCGCTCTTCATTCAAAGAACATATTACATGGGATATATTTTTATTAAAAAACTTGAACCAAGATTTTATACAAAGAACAGTAGAAACCAATTAAAAACTTAACATAGTCTTTGTAACACGAGAAATGTGGAATGTAGGTAATATATAAACACAGCCATAAGAAAAATAGCTCCCTCTAACGTATAATTCACAAAACCATCAACAGCCACTAACAAAGATTAAAAGACTGTAGTTCAATTAATAACTTAAGAAATCCAACAATTAATAACTTTACACCACCATTTTAACTAATATTTATTTTTGCTTCACCTATAAATGACGAATCCTACACCATCGAGTGCAATGAGTAACTTCAGTACTCTTCATAGAATGAACGCCATTTATGTCCATAGTTCTACTTAGTAAAATCTTCAGGGGGACGAATAATCACCTAGTTTGACGCTGTGAAACATGTAAAACAACAGGCAGAGAAAATTAGAGGAGAAGCTTAACACATCAATTGTAACATGTGTACTCGTGTGGTGGGTATTAGTGTGGCACCATATAGGAGATCACTTAAAGATATTAATCCTCCTATTAATGGAAGTATTTTTTTTTCTTTTTTGTCAGTGGAGTCAGACAGCTTTCGAAATATTCCCAAAAAATTGGTGTTCCTTAAAGCTATGTGCCTATTAAGCAAGGTATCTAAAAGGACTAATCAGCTGTATGTCTTCTGTCTAATACCACATGCTCATGAAATCTCATTATTATCGTCCTCCGTCTATTCCACATAAATAGCATTCCACTCAGAACATTGTAACCTATATAAACCAAATTTGTTAAGAAAAATAAACTTAAGTATAGTATTGGCTAGTAAATGGCCTGGTCTATTTTCAGTGGAAAATGAGACACCAAATTAAGTTTCCTGGAAATGGAAACTACCATGGCAAGAGATTTGTACACTGCCCTTCATTATCCCTAGATTCACTCTTCCCTGTTTACAAGTCTTACCTACTTTAATGTAAATATTCATTTCGTAGCCATTAGAATAATTATTAGATTTAGATATAAACTGTACGGTTTAAATCTAAATTTTGTGGTCAGATTGTGATGGTGGAAGTTTAAATATTCTTTTAGTGATAAAACTGAAAAAGACTTTCTTATATTTATTAGGATGTTTGGAGCTATATTCCAAAATAAAACTTGTGCAAGTATTAAAAGTTCCAAAAGCGTGTTCACCATTTTCATTTTTATGACTATGGCAAAGAAGTTAGTGGGTGGTATGTACCCACTTCAACTGCAAAAACAACTTTCAGATGCAGGCCATTAAATTTGAGTACTATTTTATCGGCGTCGGCTCTACTTCCTTTAATTAACAAGAATGTGTCATTAACACATCTGTAGTAACAAATAATTATACTATCTAAATCAGGAATTTCATGTATAAATCTCTCTTAAAGGTAATTAGTAAAAATTTCTACCAAAAACCAGATATGACACTGTCCATACTTGGGCTATCGTTTTGAACATACATTTTATCATTAAAAATAGGTTAACTGTGTTTTAAAGAGAGAAATCACAAATCTCTGAGTTCAGTCATTTCAGTTCCAGACACCGTGAAGAAACCAAATATATTAATCCTGTGGTTTCAGTTTTCTTAGATACTTGGTGACAACATCTGAAGTTTGATATACAGCTGCATTAGATTGTAAGTTCATAATGTCAAGTGAAACGAAAGTCATATCACGGGTTACAGGGACATCTTTAATTAAACTTGTTGACTCGACACTGTTATCTATTGAAAATCGCTGATTCAATTTGTAATATTTATTGAGAAATCGTAGGTACTTTTTATCTACTTTACGCAATGTGCCTTTCTTACCATCAACAGTTGGCCTCACAAGTTTCAATTCCTTATGGACCTTAATGTGCGCCCTCAGTTTAGTAGAGCGAAGATTCGTTACCTTGAGACATCACACCTCATTGGAGAGACAATTTCGTTATATGACTTCAACTTATCACCTAAGTATTAGGGTCTCATTAGTTACGTGGATACACATTATGTGTCTTTAGTGCAGTGGTTTCCACTGCCTTCTGCATCCTCATGACGTGATTGTTGTTGATTCTTCCGCCTTTTAGGGGCAGTTTCCCACCCCAAGGGCAACAGAGTGCTGTGAACCTCATTATACTCCTCCGCCCTGTTTGATAATGCCGTTGGCAGAACGAGGGTGATTTCTTAAGCCAGGAGTCTTGGGCGACCATTGCTGTTATACATTTAAAAAATGTCGTAATACTACCTCGAACTGATGGTAAAACTCTTTATTTACACAACAGGTTTCAGTCACCTCTCAATCATCATGTTCGTAAGGGATTTCACATTAGACAAAGTATAAAATCAATTTTGTGAGGTGATAAAACCGTGTATTATGCACTTTCATCACGTCACAATACAAATAACATCGTCAAACTATAAAAACGGTTCTAGGGGATTGATGTGAACAAATTCATACGACATAGAGGCGCTCTGTGTGGTACGAATCTTTTCAAAGATTTACTAGCACAATTCTTTTATAGACTGACGATGTAACTATACCAATCTATAATTCAAAGTTTTATCACCTGACGATAATGATTTTATATTTTTCGTAACATTAGGTGGAGTTCTCTTTTTTGATACTGATGATGGGCAGTCAGCAGAAACTGGCTGTATAAATAGACAATTTTTACAGCAGCTCAACGCGGGAGTATGACATATTTCAGAGAAATAAGTAATCTTTTTTGGGGGATGGTAGCGTAAGTAATTTTGTATGTTTTCCAATTTTTAATACTTTTTTAAGTCTAGAGAAGTATTACAGTCAATATTTGCAAAATGAATAATGTTAGAAAGTACTTACTTCAGATGTACTAGCTTCAGAAATTTATTTCTAGCGTTTTGTTACTTTCAAATTTTTTTGCATACTAGTCGACCGACACTTACTTCAAAATGAATATATGAGTCCCAATACCAAAGACAGATGTGAATATTACATAACCATCGATACGATTACTATAGGTTCCACATTGCTAACACAAGATATGTACAGATGTGTGGAACAACTGATACATGACAACCTGCAGGAATATCAACATTTACTCTATATATCATTAGTTAGTCTACGCAGTTAATCTTGGATTTAATTTTTAACACTTTTCTGTAACACCACACTACAAAAGTTTCTGTTGTCGACTTGCTGGAAATTTTCGCCGACATTTCTCTTACTTATAGAGCTACACTCCAGGTAAATACCTTGAGAAACGATCTCTGAATTATAATTCTAGTAGCTGTTAAGAAATTTCTTTATTTCGGAAGCACTATTCCTGTCATTGTCATACAGCAGCCAGTAGCTCTCAGAGACTCAACATTCGTTTTAAGGCTACACGCTTGGTGACCTCAGGGTTTCCTGAGCTGTATACTGGTAAACTGGTAGAGCACTACACCTGCCCGAGAAGCGCTCTTCTGTATCTGTCACCATGCATCAGCACTTGGAGGCACACGGCTGGCAGTCCATTCACCCAGTAACATGCAACACTCACTCACTGAACGATGGGCAGCAGCTGTGTACCCTTGCCACAGCTTGCTATACAGCTTCTACACAACATAGCTGCACTACTGGGCCCTACAAGCTTTCAAATGTATTTAGAGTTCGAATTTGTTTTAGCCATAGATTTCATATGTTTCCTGTGGAAAAGTTGTGTACTGTCTACCTGAAATACACCAAGCGTTACCACAGTATAACGAAAACTAAAGCGGTATCTGAATATTAAATGTTATTAAAAGACATTGTTTCGGTTGTGGAACTGTATATTTCCATGAAAGAATAGCAGGTGAATCAATGCTCGCTTTCAGTCTGCTGCTAAAATCGCTCTGACATTCAGACATATTTTGAACAGAAGTTATAAAGTTTGTCGCTGAGATGTGTGAAAATAGACTCTAATTCTCAACTTTGTATATTATTAACAGAAAAACTACCATCCAGTTACACCAAATGTTTTCATGAGTAAATTGAGAAAACGAACTTGTAGTACTCATCAACAGTTGATAATATGAACAGAAAGAGAAACGAAGCATAAGGTGTAATGGTGAAAGTACATGGGTATTATTGAAATAGAGGTCTGCCACGGTAATTATTCGAATAAGTAGATCATTCAAACAAATTTATTGGCCAATAACTTATCTTTAAAAATATATGATGCCCTTTTACTTTCTTTGTTTACTAATTGTAACGGACCAGTAACTGTTCCCTCGCCACAGTGCAGTTTCTATTTGATAAATAACCTTTTTTGGTTTACTCGGAAATGTGCTTTTGTGGCTCACTGGCAAAAGTTCCAGACTAAAAAAATAAGGGCTTAGAGTTCGATGCTCGATTGTTCCTACAATTTTCTCTTTTCTTATCGCTTCTTTCACCTGCACAATGAAAATAAGACCAAGCTAAGCTGCAACGTATTTCTGAGTACATGTTCAAATGTAGATTCCCCTGTATAAGTCTGTTGAGAGCTGGGAGGAAGTCAAGCAGACATCACCAAGCCTAGTAAAGCACTGCAATGCTGCAACCATCCTTTAAGTTAGGCATAGCTTTATTCGGATTTAGCACAACAAATGAAATATGAAAATGCTTATAGATTCGTGGCTTCAGCAGTTTGCGCTAAACACAGTAGTCAGTCACAATGTTAAGCAGCAAATTTAGTCAATCATATGATAGTCAACTGTTTCTGCACCTGAGAATACGTCTCCCTCTCTCACTAGAAACATGGCACAAGAACTCTCCGTAAGCAGCAAATGATGAGAATGCAGCCAACAAAACCGCTCAGTCTTCAGCACCATTGTTAGATTGCTAACACTATCGGATATACATATCTGATAGATGTAATTACGTAATTCGTGATTGTAGTGCTGCAAAATGAGTAAATAAAGTAACATCTCAGTGGATCCTAACGCTTACTATCACCAGACGTTTGACCTGAGATCTCCAAAGAACGTTTATGAAATGTCGCTTGACGTCCAAAGTCATACCAACTGTTTTATCATAAATTCTAACAGCGTTTGCCGTTGGAATATGGAATAGTTTTTCCATCCAACATCCATCTATTCATTTGCATAGAGTTTTAAGGTTCAAAAATTTTGAACGAGACACTATGTTCGAGTATATAAAAGGAGTTTATAATATTGCAGCAAACTTACAACTTGTGTACCGTGTAAATGTCAAGATACGATTGGAAGACGTTTTCTGGCTTTATATATCAACAGTAACTGCTGCAGCAAAGTCTTACTCAAGATTTAAAAAGAAGTAGTTCATCTCTGTTACTGTCTGTTACCAAACGAGGATTATAACAAATTCAGACTCGTAATAGCAAATGAAATGGCAAACAAATTACTACATGAATGTTGAATCATATTATGGAGTAATAAGAAGATTTTAAATGAAATATGATTTGATAAGTGAAGTGGAATCACAACGAATTATTCGCCAAAAACAACAGCAGAGTTGATGATTTCTCAATTTTTGTTAAAGAAGCGTGTGAGCTGAAGGTCATATCAAAGCCGTGATTAAAGAGGAATTCAGGAGGGCTTTGCATATGTATGACGTATTTTCTTTAGGGTCACAATGTTACATCACCGTAAATCATTTAAAGTTTCTGACGAGACGTTTAAAAAAAAAAAAAAAAAAAGAAAGAAAAGAAAAAAAAGAAAAAAAGAGCTGTTCGAAAAAAACTATCCTTTTTTTAAGGTGAGTTCCTATGGGACCCAACTGCTGAGGTTATCGGTCCCTAGACTTACACACTAGTTAATCTAACTTAAACTAACTTAACGCTAAGGACAACACACACACCCATACCCGAGGGAGGACTCGAATCTCCGACGGTGAGAGTTGCGCGTACCATGGCAAGGCGCCTTGGACCACGCGGTCGAAAACTAATGTAAAAGAAATGAAAAGTACATTCTTTTAATAAATGACGAAGAATTGGAGCTGTAAGAGCAGTTACATTTCAGATTTATCTATTATTGTTAATACGTTTTATTCATAGATGACGAATGAGTGTTTAGTTCATATAAATGAATAATGTTTTGAATAAATTTTGTTAGTCACAAATAATGAATAGTAATTCATATCTGTATTCGTTATTCGCCATTCGTATAAATATTGCCCGAGACTGGTGCTAAGCAAAGCGTATTGCAACTTACGTGCAAGTCAGTGCAGGCGCGTGAAATACACGTGACTGTGGACAAGCCCTCACGCGACTGTGCCAGTCGCGTGGGCGTTGTTCACGGGCTCATGTGCCTGTCACCAACATCGGTAATCTTCGGCAACTTCGGCCAATGTTCCTGAAGCGTATTCTCACTCTCACTCGCTTTCTATAAGCGTATGCGGGCCATGCCGATAGGCCACGCGGGTGCAGGGCTCTAGTAAGCGCCGCCAGTCCTCTATCACCGTAAGTTCTGCAGACACTTCAGCGACCACACTAAGGCGCTGCTATGGAATGTTGTAAGCCATGGTGACTGGAGAACTTGACTTGACCGCCGGGAATGCAAAGTTTAAAGAAATATCCCCTCAGTCTGAAGGCGTCCTGCACACAGATGAGATGCATGGCTGTTGAGGTGTAACAGTCGTTAGCGGGCAACCTTTGGGGAAACTGCCACACCTCAGTTACATGAGATATGCCTAATAACGTCACGCTCCTTCTGAATGGACCGTTATTTCCTTAGTTACTAGTGGGACAAAGATGGCACCGTTCAAATTTTCTTCTCCTCCTCCCAGCGGAATGTGTGGGCCGCTGGTAGGTAGTCGATCAAGATGGTTGGTGTGACGAGGTCTACAGGTTCTGGATTTGTTCAGCGCAGTTCAGTGTTTACTAACAGAACGTATTGTGCACAGCGCAATGTGCTTTTTAATGTTAAACGAAACAAGGGGAAATTTGAGAAAGTTTTTCTTCTTTGCGTTCACAGGGTTTAGAGGACGTATCAGACACATTAATATCTTTGAAGCGGTTGGGCAGTTGGACAGTGTTGGTCGAAACCTCTAGTTTCCAACAAGCAACAAACCTGCAGAAAGTGAAAAGATTCGTCACGCTGATCTACAACAAAGGTGTTGTGACTTGCAGGGATCTGGCGAACATTCCGAAAGAGGAACTGAAGATGAGTGGTGTTAAGAAGTTATCGTCGACGTGCAAAGTACCATGAAAAGGATGGATCGTGATGTGTTGTAATTTGACTCATTCATCCTTACTTTCAATAACACTAAACTCCAACTGCACGTAAACGTGGGCATTCTTTATTTAAACATGCGGTCGTATGTCCCCAAACTAGTGCACTACTTCAAATGCAGGAGATTTTGGCATGCCACCTTATGACGTAAGGGAGAAGCTACCTGTTGAAATGTGGTAAGGAGTCGTTTTTTCATTTCCTGTAAATTATGTGAATTGATTTGAATATTAGCCTGTTGGGAATAGGGACTGCAGCTACTCTGAAGAACCAAAGGTAGAAGAGGGTTGTGGTAGGGAGTATGTAGGGAATGGTAAGGTGCTTCGCCGAAATTAGATGGTTAGTTTTACAAAGATTTTATCAGCCTAGGTTTCAAAATTTATTGTGAAAACTAATAAAAAGATAGCTTTTAATATCTGCATAGAATGATGAAAGGCTCTATTCAAAACCACAAATCTGAACATTCAAGTTTTCCTCTTCACAAAACAAAACATCGACCTCTACTCTTAGGTTTTAAGAATGTAAGTTAAAAAAAGAAAACAATTTTGTGTGGCCACGTACAAAGTGGGACTTACAACAGCAGCATGGAAAACTAATGAACTATCAATACAGCGTGGAATTCTCTTAAAAATTAAATATGTTTCTATAATGCCAATATTAATTAACTGTAATTGAAGACATATAAAATGTCTAGATTTCACAGCTTTTGATAAATGCCTGAACTGGTAATAATACAAGAATGTGCTGTTCAATACTTACCAAATTTAAATTTCCACATCTGGCGTAAAATTCATTAACATATTCCGAGAGTGCAGGTGGTTTCCTTTTACTGAGAATGTGGAACTGAATGAAACTGGAGATATTAATGATTTGGTTTATATATCATCTCGACAATTCACAGTTAAGATAAAAATGCTTAACTGTCAATAAAATTTTGTAAAGGCATGCTGTGGCCATTATCTTGGTAAACAGTTACTTAAGGCAACCTTAGCGAACGCAGACCTATTAATTTGACATAGAGGCGGAGGGGAAAATTGAAAATAAATCGCATACGTAAAGTGTAATCGTCATGAAATGAGTAAAGGAAAGAACTGGTGAAAGTAACATGTACGGTAAAGGAAGATAGCATCTCACACAGGTTCTCGAATTTGGAAGCAAATATGTCATGACTTGCAAGATAAATAGTTACAGTCAGGATCTAAGATGTAACAATTGTAAACTTTTGTAAACCCTGCCCGCCAGTTTTGTAAAGGCCTCATCGCTACTTCTGTGGAGGCCGAATTTCTGGGTTCATGAAACGGCTTCTGGTACAGTACGCTGCTAAAGCAGTTTGTTCCTGCCACCATTAAACAGCTATGCTCCAGGGTCAGTTAACATGATAGGAGAACGACAGTTCTACAAATATCCAACAAATTAGTAACAAAGATACACAAATGAGTTGAAAGTTTTACTTATCTTTGTGACTAGCTGAACGATGAAGTCCGCAACACTGCTTGCAAAACAACACAAAAAGGCCCTCAGTATCTAAGTGCATAATCCTAGGTAAACCTCTCAGTACATAGCATTTACAACAACGGTCTGTTCTTTTCTAAGAGTTCACTGAACGACGTTCCCTGTCTAAGTCAGCCCTGGACGATGATCTATAACCAAATGGGTGATACCTAGTCTTCTCTCTTCCGAGTAGGCTTCTGTCCTTTGTCGTCGGGTCATTGGCGGATTGTACTCGGCCGGCGAAGTCGATATCTTCATTCTCAGCGCCGCCTGTGGCGCTAGTGGAACTCGCGAATCTGGAGAGTAGCTATGGCACTGGCACCAGTTCGCATCTTTGCGCCTGTGGTGCTTTTGCCCTGACTGTGTCTTATTCGGACGGAAAAGCATAAACTCATATGATTCTCTATATATCTCATGAAGAAATGACCGGGTCTCACCCTATTTTAGCTGCTGAGGCAGAGATATTGCGACCTCACTCTGAGGTAACGCTGACGTCCTTTCTTCTACGTTAGCATCATGATAAAGATTTAAGTAGTCTTTTGGAGAACCTCTAGGAGACGATCAATAGGTGGGAAGACTATGATGAACTATGTTTTTACTGTGTGACGTCATTCATCAAGGAAGCTACGCTTTAGCGCGTTTTTCGTTACGTCTTAGACCTGACTGGCTGGATTCTATTTCTTGAGATCTTTGACCGCTAGAAATGCGTCCTTGAGAGTACTGGTCCCCTTCTCTGGATCGTGTTTGGTTCGGTTAACCAATGAATTTATTCCCAACAGTTTCCTCGGAAAAAAGTCGCTCCTCGCTATTTCTGTCTCTTTTCCCAGCAAGTGAAGGAACTTCGTTTCGGCTCTTAGTCACTCTGGGAAAAGTTCCAGAACGACTAACGTCTGCCTTTCTTATGTTTTTACACAAAATTTTATGTACTAGTCCAGCATGGTCCCCAAAGACTTGGAGCTTTCTTTTCAACTTCCGTATAGCGACCTCCAGTGTCTGTCCCAAAAGTCGTGTCTCCATTTGGCAAATAACGGCACCTCCTGCTAAAGTTCCTTCTCACTCAGTCTCATGAAACGTTCTCGTGACTGGTGGCTACTGGAAGTTCTCCCTGTAGCAGAACTCCGACGGCAGTGCCCTTGGCCACTGTGTGACCGCGTCCGCTCGTGGTACGTTCTCAGAAGTAAGATGGTGTTGTGGCTGGCCGCCCCAGTGGTCAGTTCATTGGCCGTGTCGTTCATTTCGTTTCCAAAATATATTCTTACTTTGCAATAGCATACAAGTCCGGTTTTACAGTACTGTGAGATATGATCACTTGTACATTTAAGATAAATTTAACTGCGGAAGTCGAAGGTCGATCTCTGATTCGAATCTCGGGAATTTGCGATGTTGCGGGTCCATTCCACAAAAGTGTCCCGTAACAACATTACTTCCTTCAACTTAAATTTTTTGCCGAGGCAGTTGTGCTCAAAGCACAAGTGTGTGGAAAAAGTTTGAATCGTATGTGGCATTAGGTTTGCGTGTTTATGAAAGACACAGTTTGACATACGGAAGTGGCCAAGGGGGCTGAAGATTTAGTCTTTATTCTTTCCTAGCAAACTAACAACAACTCATTCATTAGTGTTGCTGGTGCATTACACCTTTGCAATTCTTAATTTCCTCAGCTCACACTCATCCACACTCATTTAAATATCAATTATTATTTGTTCAGTTATTTCCTTTCGTACCAAAATTTTTTAGGTAGTACTATCATTTTATTTTATTCTTTGACACCAAAGGTTAGCATCATACACTCACACATTCAATTCCCGGAATAATACAATACTTCTCTACAGTAATTCCCAAATAATTTGTGAATTACCTCGCTCATTCACTCACAACGTGTGATCTTTTTAACTATGAAACACTAGCAGAACTACAAATTAGTAATCTCAAAATATGACTTTACCGAACATATGCAAAACAATATCATATCTTAAGTCATAATCATAAAACACATAAAAATACTACCATTTACATCATCATTAGAAAATACAAACAAAATCTAACGTTTTTACAAGAAATAAATTACGGTACTTTAATATAGGCCATAAAAACACATATATTCCAAGACAGGATAATTGATACTAACCCATAACTATAAAATTCTTATCAATGCAGCTATCGTCAAACTCATTAATTTTTCATAGTAAGGTATTCCTACCATTCCATTAAATCCACGAACTTAACTACTCTCAC
Organism: Schistocerca piceifrons; assembly: GCF_021461385.2. NCBI lineage: Eukaryota > Metazoa > Arthropoda > Insecta > Orthoptera > Acrididae > Schistocerca > Schistocerca piceifrons. The sequence goes on from NC_060140.1 coordinate 631,745,649, forward strand.
AGTTCGTTCAATGTCCAGTGGCGTTCAACCAGAAATAACGTCCTTTCTTATAAGCATAATACATTTAAAACATTATTATTAAGAATTTTCCATGAAATTACATCGAGTAATGCATAAACAAAATGTTACGTTGTTTCGAGGCACACTAAATCATCACACTATTCCATTACTCGAGGCTTGCACTAGATAGCTGATCACTGTTCATTCACAGTCTGACCATCGTAAAATTGCGGTTGGGATTTTTTTTTTTTTTTTTGGTACAATGTAGCATACTATCGGCGTGGCATCGTTCCTAGTGCATCAGTCTTAAGGTATATCTTGGACACACTCACTATTCATAGTTCATATTCTCAAATACACAAGTGACCTTAACTGTTCTACCATGTACCGATTCATGTCATGACTCGGTGTATAATATTTGCGTTGGCAAGTGGTCGACACGTCTTTTAACTGATGTTCGATGTTTGTGAAGAATGAATGATCACTGTTGAAATGACACGTGATTGATATGCAGAACACGCAGCTATAAGTTAAGTCCCGTAGTTCACGGCAGTGAATCCAGTGTAAAACAATCTCCCAACAAGACATTTGATCTCATGTGGCAAGTAGTCCTTCGAACGCAATGAGCAAGCTAGGCTGTTAAAGTGAATACTAGGTCAGTGAATGACTTGGCCAGCGCGCAACGCACGCTTGTCTCAGCTGCTCTCTCTGACCTTCTGTGGCTTTGACGGCGTTTGGGGCAGCCTGTGATGTAATGGTGACCTGATTTGGCCCAGACCAAGCTGGCGAATTTCCGTTTTGTTTCCTTGGGCTGCACTCTACAACAATGGCCCTGCATGGCGGACATGTGCCTAATCCTATTTAACCCACTTTCGGGTGGTGCAACGTCTACTTCCATGTCCATCAAAACTCATGTAATGAACTGTATCATTTCTAATCTGCGATTTCTCCCGTTTCTTTTTTTCTGGCTCTGATGTGGTTGGTGAGACCCCGAATAGTTACAGCAATAATTAGTTACATGGCTTACATAGAACAGTACAAATTGTTACTCTTATTCAACAGCATACAACTCGCATATTAATTCACATACAACTCGCATATTAATTCCACTTTTCAAATTAATTACAGGACTTAAAATTATCTCATTGATTTTTTTCTCATCAATTACTGTTTGACAAAAATTGAAACTAAACATATTAATAAAATTTATTGAAATAAAACATGTTTCTTGCTTTTAAATTACTCGGTAACCAAGTAAATGTATTACATTTACGTTTGTCGTTTAAAACTATCCTCTGAATAAATAAAAGTGCTTCTGTCTCATCAATTCAAAATTATTCTTGGTAAGCTTGCTAAATCACTTAAAGTTCATACTTAAGGATCTCACGTTCATTTCTCTGTTTTACATTCCTAAATTTACTTAAGTTGACGTCATGTTTCATCAGTTTTTTTGTAGTTGCTTTTACAACATTGTAGCTGATAAATCCACCAATACCGGGTAGTTCTCTTACTCTGTTACTTACGCCAGTTACAGTTATAATATTAGTAGTCTACTGTTGCCATTGCCACCTATAATACCTATCCTTATCCCTCCTACTCATTTTTAATTGTTCTTGTCCATTTATTTACATAGGAAAGTCAGAGTCCTCCTTAATCTTAGTTCATTGCGGATGTATCAACAGTGGAAACTTAATTCTATAACAAGAAGTACACACATAATTTCTTCAGAACATACACAAAAATTATACTGTATCACTACCTTGTTACCTGTAAACCTCTTTTCATTTTACCTTTTCTGCTTAAGTAACCTCTCTATTGTTCCTCTTTCACCTCTCAGTGTGTTCCATCGTTTCTTTCATCTGTCTATAAATGTCTACATCCAAGGTTTCGCCGTTTGTTAGTCTTTCTGGAGCCTGCCTTGTCACATGGGTGGTTATTTATAAAGCTCACATCATCTTAATAGTGTCTGGAGATAAGTAAAATCGTCACGTTTTCTTTTCAGTTGCACATAAATTACTAAATTAAAACAAGATATTTCTCTTAACCGAATCGTCATTTGCGGTCGTTAATCCTCATAAACGTAATATGCAACTTCTCATAACTCAGCAGCGTCCCTTGCGTCCTCAATATCTCATTAATATTATCTTTTAAAACTATTAATCCTCAATACGCATTTCTCTGCTTGCACACTTATTGCCAACAATGGTGCAAGGTTCCTACTCTCTGTGTCGCCATTACCATCTCTTTGAATTCTTGTGATAGGCTCCATTCATCCGATGCAATTTCTCTTGGAGCGGCTTCAGTTGCAAATTATCTTTCGTTGACGACTGAACACAAACTCGATGTTACATTTCCTCAATCCTGAATTTTTACGTTGGCAAGTGATGATTCTCTATTGATATCTGGGTTTTAATGGTTTCTAATTCTATAACATTGTCGTGTACAATTCTTCTCACTCGGTATGGCTCGGAATATATATAGAAAAAATTGTTACTGAATTACCAATTATTACTCCCCAGTTCATTTCTACATTTCCTCTTACCTGAGTTACGTGATCACACTCTAGTTTTCGCACCTCTGTCGTTCCCAACTCATATCCCAAACTTATTTCTTGCTCCTTTATCCAGACATGGCTCCCCAAGTGTCTCAGCATGATTAGTCATTGAACTCTGCCGCGCTTATCCATTTTCCTCGTCTAGTGGCGTGCCCTCAACTGCACCAGACGTCATTCAGTCTCTACGTGGGTAGTGACCACAATGTGATGACTTATCGGAGTATAACAACACACAACTCCCATCACTCATTGAAACAATATTCGGATTATGACAAAACAATAACTAAAACAACTGTTTCATAGCAGGATAGTTTCAGGTTTCGATGAATGAAACCCATCTTTCCATCTCAGAATCATCTCTAAATTGCTTATGGCAAGAGAGTACTATATATCGTTTGCCTGTCCATTATACACAGTACAGAATGTCAGTGTGCACGTCAGGTTTAATTCTTTCATGAAAATGACTAAGTGTGCAGTCTTAATAAACAACGCTACCTCTTCTGTGAGACATTCCGTTTCCTATTGTAGAGTAAGGCACTTGCGCGGAAAACATGTAGGAAAAATTTGACAGAAAAAACTGAAACCTCTCCAAAAAGAACAGATATGTTAGGAGACCCCCCCTCCCCCCCCCATGAACCATGGACCTTGCCGTTGGTGGGGAAGCTTGCGTGCCTCAGCGATACAGATAGCCGTACCGTAGGTGCAACCACAACCGAGGGGTATCTGTTGAGAGGCCAGACAAACGTGTGGTTCCTGAAGAGGAGCAGCAGCCTTTCAGTAGTTGCAAGGGCAACAGTCTGGATGATTGACTGATCTGGCCTTGTAACAATAACTAAAACGGACTTGCTGTGCTGGTACTGCGAACGGCTGAAAGCAAGGGGAAACTACAGCCGTAATTTTTCCCGAGGGCATGCAGCTTTACTGTATGATTACATGATGATGGCGTCCTCTTGGGTAAAATATTCCGGAGGTAAAATAGTCCCCCATTCGGATCTCCGGGCGGGGACTACTCAAGAGGATGTCGTTATCAGGAGAAAGAAAACTGGTGTTCTACGGATCGGAGCGTGGAATGTCAGATCCCTTTATCGGGCAGGTAGGTTAGAAAATTTAAAAAGGGAAATGGATAGGTTGAAGTTAGATATAGTGGGAATTAGTGAAGTTCGGTGGCAGGAGGAACAAGACTTCTGGTAAGGTGACTACAGGGTTATAAACACAAAATCAAATAGGGGTAATGCAGGAGTAGGTTTAATAATGAATAGGAAAATAGGAATGCGGGTAAGCTACTACAAACAGCATAGTGAACGCATTATTGTGGCCAAGATAGATACGAAGCCCACGCCTACTACAGTAGTACAAGTTTATATGCCAACTAGCTCTGCAGATGACGAAGAAATTGAAGAAATGTATGATGAAATAAAAGAAATTATTCAGATTGTGAAGGGAGACGAAAATTTAATAGTCATGGGTGACTGGAATTCGAGTGTAGTTAAAGGGAGAGTAGGAAACATAGTAGGTGAATATGGATTGGGGGACAGAAATGAAAGAGGAAGCCGCCTGGTCGAATTTTGCACAGAGCACAACATAATCATAACTAACACTTGGTTTAAGAATCACGAAAGAAGGTTGTATACATGGAAGAACCCTGGAGATACTAAAAGGTTTCAGATAGATTATGTAATGGTAAGACAGAGATTTAGGAACCAGGTTTTAAATTGTAAGACATTTCCAGGGGCAGATGTGGACTCTGACCACAATCTATTGGTTATGACCTGTAGATTAAAACTGAAGAAACTGCAAAAAGGTGGGAATTTAAGGAGATGGGACCTGGATAAACTAAACGAACCAGAGGTTGTACAGAGATTCAGGGAGAGCATAAGGGAGCAATTGACAGGAATGGGGGAAATAAATACAGTAGAAGAAGAATGGGTAGCTTTGAGGGATGAAGTAGTGAAGGCAGCTGAGGATCAAGTAGGTAAAAAGACGAGGGCTAGTAGAAATCCTTGGGTAACAGAAGAAATATTGAATTTAATTGATGAAAGGAGAAAATATAAAAATGCAGTAAGTGAAACAGGCAAAAAGGAATACAAACGTCTCAAAAATGAGATCGACAGGAAGTGCAAAATGCCTAAGCAGGGATGGCTAGAGGACAAATGTAGGGATGTAGAGGCCTATCTCACTAGGGGTAAGATAGATACCGCCTACAGGAAAATTAAAGAGACCTTTGGAGATAAGAGAACGACTTGTATGAATATCAAGAGCTCAGATGGAAACCCAGTTCTAAGCAAAGAAGGGAAAGCAGAAAGGTGGAAGGAGTATATAGAGGGTCTATACAAGGGCGATGTACTTGAGGACAATATTATGGAAATGGAAGAGGATGTAGATGAAGATGAAATGGGAGATATGATACTGCGTGAAGAGTTTGACAGAGCACTGAAAGACCTGAGTCGAAACAAGGCTCCCGGAGTAGACAATATTCCATTGGAACTACTGTCGGCCGTGGGAGAGCCAGTCCTGACAAAACTCTACCATCTGGTGAGCAAGATGTATGAAACAGGCGAAATACCCTCAGACTTCAAGAAGAATATAATAATTCCAATCCCAAAGAAAGCAGGTGTTGACAGATGTGAAAATTACCGAACTATCAGCTTAATAAGTCACAGCTGCAAAATACTAATACGAATTCTTTACAGACGAATGGAAAACCTAGTAGAAGCCAACCTCGGGGAAGATCAGTTTGGATTCCGTAGAAACACTGGAACACGTGAGGCAATACTGACCTTACGACTTATCTTAAAAGAAAGATTAAGGAAAGGCAAACCTACGTTTCTAGCATTTGTAGACTTAGAGAAACCTTTTGACAATGTTGACTGGAATACTCTCTTTCAAATTCTAAAGGTGGCAGGGGTAAAATACAGGGAGCGAAAGGCTATTTACAATTTGTACAGAAACCAGATGGCAGTTATAAGAGTCGAGGGACATGAAAGGGAAGCAGTGGTTGGGAAGGGAGTAAGACAGGGTTGTAGCCTCTCCCCGATTTTGTTCAATCTGTATATTGAGCAAGCAGTAAAGGAAACAAAAGAAAAATTCGTAGTAGGTATTAAAATTCATGGAGAAGAAATAAAAACTTTGAGGTTCGCCGATGACATTGTAATTCTGTCAGAGACAGCAAAGGACTTGCAAGAGCAGTTGAATGGAATGGACAGTGTCTTGAAAGGAGGATATAAGATGAACATCAACAAAAGCAAAACAAGGATAATGGAATGTAGTCTAATTAAGTCGGGTGATGCTGAGGGAATTAGATTAGGAAATGAGACACTTAAAGTAGTAAAGGAGTTTTGCTATTTGGAGAGCAAAATAACTGATGATGGTCGAAGTAGAGAGGATATAAAATGTAGGCTGGCAATGGCAAGGAAAGCGTTTCTGAAGAAGAGAAATTTGTTAACATCCAGTATTGATTTAAGTGTCAGGAAGTCATTTCTGAAAGTATTCGTATGGAGTGTAGCCATGTATGGAAGTGAAACATGGACGATAAATAGTTTGGACAAGAAGAGAATAGAAGCTTTCGAAATGTGGTGCTACAGAAGAATGCTGAAGATTAGATGGGTAGACCACATAACTAATGAGGAAGTATTGAATAGGATTGGGGAGAAGAGAAGTTTGTGGCACAACTTGACCAGAAGAAGGGATCGGTTGGTAGGACATGTTCTGAGGCATCATGGGATCACCAATTTAGTATTGGAGGGCAGCGTGGAGGGTAAAAATCGTAGAGGGAGACCAAGAGACGAATACACTAAGCAGATTCAGAAGGATGTAGGTTGCAGTAGGTACTGGGAGATGAAAAAGCTTGCACAGGATAGAGTAGCATGGAGAGCTGCATCAAACCAGTCTCAGGACTGAAGACCACAACAACAACAACATGTTAGGAGACACACCGGATACAAAAGGGACCAATTAATGCTCTGTAAAGAGCTCAGAACGTAGAATTTCTTTGCTGGTCGAAAGCGCAGAGCTACGCAGTGGTGCTGCTGCTACGAGAAGCAGTCCGCTTCCTCGCGTCTACATACAGAGACTGTTTGAGGAATAAAATTCACCTGAGATAGTACTTCTACGATAATTCGTATTTAATCATCTCCTTCTACTTCAGCAGTCCCTCTCATCGTTTCCCTGAGCGTATAACACAGACACATTCTCACGGACACATAACTTTACTGTTTCAAGTACGCCGCCACATTCCAGCTAAGATTATCTCTGCAGTTAGAGGATCCACTTCAGTATTCCCAACATACCGCTGTTCACGTAATGTATCTCAACGAGAAGGGTAAACTTAGATGTGGTGTTTACTCCGGCGGTTTGAAACTACTTCATGCCATTTTGTTTGCAGCTCTAAACTGAGTACTCAGTGCCTGTGGAGCCACTGGGTTGTTCTACACATTAACTGGAATGCATTTTCTGAACTGCTTCGTAAACACATATTTGTGACTCACAGTAAGACAAGCAAGAGGAATAACCCGTCTCATTCCAAACGGCTAAATAATCGAAGCATTCAAGTTTTAAATAAACCTCATGTTTCCTTTCCGGACTCAATATTTTTCCACATTGTAATTAGTTATACACACGTACGCTGTGTTGGATCCTTTCGTAATCAACAATGGCTAGTCAAATAATGGCCACAACCACCCACACACAAAGTCTGCAGCTACAAAAATGATTTTACACCGAGCGCCGGTTTGGTTAAGGAAGTCAGTCCCAGATTAGGCTACTCCAGTTTTACCCGACCGGCACTGCCCAGTGGTTGAACACTGAACTTTCAATCAGCGTGCAAATTCCTCTGAAGACGTCCAGATCATCAGTTATGAAGATAGGTTTCTGTAAGAACTCATAATTTCTTCATCTTTCCACCAAGATTGTCGGCGGATTGAACCCATATCGTGAGTCGACTTGTCTGGATGAGTAAGACATTTGAGAATTTTACTTACGCCTTTTGGGTAATCTGCGGCACTGTCTGGTAACAAACGACAACGACTGAACTTTATTTTAGAATAAGCCTTAATTTTATGAGGTGGTTTTTGATTGAATGTTCGTCATTTGATACCAGACGATGGTACATACAACCCAAAAAGTGAACATGCAAAACGTACATGCGTTATTAATTGATATAAACCTACCCTACGATGGATATTCAACGCTTGGTAGTGCAAAGTGGAAGTAATTAAAAAATAACTTATGATCGGTTACAGTAAATTGTAGTGTTAGTTGATTGAAATGTTTCTTTTCAATTTCCTCAAAATTATTCAATGTGAGTGCTCGAACGACTCCATTGGAAACGGCGTAAAGGATTTCTTTCACCGTCTTTGTGCTGTTCTAGCTTATTGTCTATCCGTAATTATGTCTTTGGCGACAATTTAAACCCTCACTTCCTTCTTCAAATGGATTTCGCTTTGACAAATATAGTCTCACAGTTGAAAACCTACTGAGAAGATTCACCGTTGTGCTTCGTTTAAATCAACGTTAATATTTATTTTAGCTCACTGTCCACTGTAAAGTGGAAGTAAATAACTTGTAATGGATGAAAATAGTGGGAGTGGTAAAATATATCCTTGTGTACAGACTTACCATTCCTAATACAACCATGTATACCGAAAACTACAATCATGTAAAACCCAACTCGCGCTCTTCTCGCGTTAGCCCACTCAACAAAGAGGAAAATAAGGTCGCATAGGGAATTCGGGTAGTCGCATGGTAGGGTGCAACAGCACGAGCAACATACTTAAAATCCACACCGGTCCAGGGTAGGGTGAGGGGGTGGGGGTGATAAGGGCCTTTGAAAGTCACAATTTTCTCTTTTTCTTGAATAAATCAAAAACTGTTGCTTCTAGAGAAAATAGTTCGCAGTAGGTGATTAAACTATGTTAAATTTCCTACGGAGAAGTATCTACTCATTTTTTCTCTGGGACTAACAGTTTCCGCGTTCCAGGGATGCATAAACCACAGACTTTAAAAGGAGAGTTTTTTTACGTTAAAAATTAATACTTACTGTTAAATGTAGTGAGTTAAGAACAAATATTAAATGTGTGTTCCACGTATCAGTGCAGTAGAGCCGTATTCAGGGATAAATTGTGTTCTGGGGGTGTAAAAGACTGGAGGGAAGAAGTGCGAGTGAACGTCGGTCGCCGCATTACGGACATGCACTTCCTGCTTTCATAGGTCCGCAAAATGAAGAGCAAGGAGCTCCCTTCCCTCTATAACTACTTCACTATGTCACAGGATATCCCAATGTTACATCAAATCTCAACAGCACGCCTAGAATAAATTCCATCACATGGGGTGTCAATGGAAAGTGGCGACAGATTTCGTGATTTCATGGTAGGGCGGTCGCATTATATTATCTATGATGGAGAACGAGCAACAGACGTGGAAGTAACTTTTTTCTGACGTTTTTTTTAATTTATTGGCATATGGGACCCGTCAGTACAGTTATCTCAATACTGGAAAGTGCGTTACGAAGATACGAACGCCCCCAAGCCGAGAAAATCTGCAGCCTGGCCAGACATCGAACCCGGGCACCTTTGGGTCCGTTTCATTGACATTGCAGCTACCGAGACGGTCGAAATAAATTCTGATGTGCCCTGTGGAGGCTTTTTTGGACCGTTGTTGTCTATATCTTTTGTGAATGTCCAGGCAGACAACATTAGTAGTTGTCATGGTACTTCAAAAAGGCATACCTAGTTTTTCAACAAGAAGTTCTTGTAGTAGAAATTGCACAGATATCCTGGCAAATATTGATACGACTTCAAAGCGATATAGAAATTAGTAACCTACTTTAAATATTCAAAAAAGTAAAATTTTGCACTTCATAAAACGATGAAATGTGGTACACGCTTGCTGCATATCAATAGGCATCAGTCACTTTCGTGAATGTGTGTAACAATCTGTGGGAATATGAAGCTGAAGGACCACAGGTGCTTGATAGTAGTTTATGCAGATCGTAGACTTTGGCGCATTGATAGGGTTCTGGGATAATACATTTAGTCTGCAAAGGGATCAGATCACAAAATATTTATCGCACTTTAGAATACCGTTTACGAGTGTGGCAATGATAACAAGTGGGAATAACCGAGAATTTAAACTATACAAAGAAAGGCAACACAATGAACAAGGTTTGCTTGACTCATTGATCTCGACATGTTACTACAGCTAAACTGAATCCGCTAAAGCTTGAAGGTAGATGTCAACTATTTCGTGGAAGATTACATATAGGCCTAAAGTTTCAACATTGTTGGGCTCAGGATCTAGGGATACGCCAAAGGCTCTATAAAAGTCCATGTATTACCAAAACTATGTATTACCAAAACCACAAACTGGTATCCTACTTAAACTCGTATGCTAACATTTGACTAAACACAGCTTGATTTGAACTGAACTGTAACTTACCTGATTACAACTTCTCTTTGTATTAAATGTGTAACTGAAGTGAAACAATTATCTAACCCTAATCAAAATCTCCACTTACCTCTCGTCTTGACAACATTGTTGCAGATTTCTTGAAAGCACAACAGCAAACAGCAAGCAGGCAGTGGCTAAGATAAATTTGTGTTTCTAAGCATTCTGATGGGGAGAGTTACAATTCCTATGAAATGATTCCACGAATATGGCTTTAGAATGAAAGGCAATGTTAACAGAGAATTTCTAACAGAATCAAACAGCTTAATCAGTTAGTATGTTAATGTATCACTCAGTGAGGTGGGGTGGTCTTTCCCTCTGCTCTGAACAAGCTGTACCTGACAATGATCGTTCCTGTCTGAGCAGTGCTGCCGTATTACCTGAAACTCTTTTTTCCTTCAAAACACAACATTATTCAAAATTTCCATTCTCTTCGCTTTCTAGTACATCCGTCTTATTCGTACTTGCTGTCCTTTACAGTATTCTTCATCTAACAGATACAATCAAAAGTCAACTCAGCACTACTGAATATGTCCATCATCTACCATGCTTCAACTAAGAATGTACTGGACTGCAGAGAGGCCAAGGCTGGGCCATGATAAGATCAAAGACTGTTTAACACTGACATAACTTGCTCTCTCTCAAATGCACACCCTGATGGCATACAAAAACCAAATTATATGACCACCTACTTATCCTCCACCTTCCCCAGTAGAAATTTGTACAAGGGTCATTTCAAATAGGAAAGGGATCAGGACAAAATTCCAATCATTATGGATAGGAACATACAAAACATGTTACAAATACAAAGAGAAAATTAGTTTTAGAAGAATATGAGTTAGGGAACTGGAAGTAAAAAATTTATACAAAATTAAAGAACACGTGAGTGATCAATCAATAGAATTCACCTCTAGTAGGTTATTTTTCTTTGTGATGTCTATGAGAGCGTTCTGCACATGAGTATTCTGGAAGTTTGTGTCTCATATTTTGTATTGATTCGGTATTGGTTATCCACACTGTTTTCATATTCCACAGGTAGTGAGTTAAAGTGCCTTTGTCATAAATGACCAAACTTTCTTTAATTCATTGGAATAATGTCAATGTTGAGGGAAGTTATGTGGAAGCAGACTCAGTGAGACTAAGCACAGTTCTCAACTGACAACTCCAAACAAGCACAAACAGTAAAATGTTGTAGTATCTGCTTGGAGGAGACGTGGAAAGATCCACTGATAACTCCAAAGCCATCTTGTAGTATCCAGGAGCCTCTTTTGAAAGTCATTTGCAGCTTGTATTGTTGTATTTAGCAGAGACTGTTTCTGTGGTTAATCAGTAGACATGTTTCTACTTTCCTAGCAAGTCTCAACCATTTGTGGTGAATGATCAGTCAGTTACAATTTTTACATTCACAGTATAAAATTACATATTATTTTAAAACAGGAATAATTGGATTTTAGATAATTGTTATATGTGATCCACATGTAGTGTAATGGTAACAGGCAAGTAAATCATACGAAATTTTGTACGGTAATAGGCATGATAATAAACTATCGTAATTTCTGTACAGAATGACCCTACAGAAGATTCTAAATCAATTCAAATGGATATGTTTGTGTGGAAACATCAGTGAAATAAACAAACGTATAGAGAGTAAGGTAGGAAGAGGTACATAGGGTTAGTGATCACATACAGGAAATAAATATATAAAGATGGTGGTCTCTCTCCCTCCATCTGCCTCTCATGCACACACAGATTAAGAGAACACAGATATATAATTAGGAAAACAGGGATTAGGTAGTAACGATGGTTCACATCAAAGAATTCTTTATGGAGTTAGTCAAATATCAGTCTATAGTTATACATCATATGGCGAGTAATCAGCATGTTTTCCAGTTATATTTCGTCATTTAGTTCATGCACTTTTTAATTTTTTGCCTACAATTTAATCACAGTTTCAACAAATACCACTGTTTTTCGTACTTTTTGCATCTTTCTGTCACATTTTCACATATTCTCATAGCTTCATATTATTTTGGTCTATTACCCTACCTAAACTATTCTCACCTTTTCCCTATTTAATCTTTCGACATATTTGCCCTACCGAACCATTTCTCATATTGTCCCTACTTAATCATCTTTCATATTCATCTTTGTAACTATTTCTTTCCTCTTTGTTTGATTTCCCTCTTTGTCCCACCCTTACACATCTTTCTTGATTTCTTACACATCTTAAGTTACTTGTGAGAACTCCATACAGTGCTATACTCAACATAATTACTATAACTAATGGTGCCCCATCCTGTAGTAACTATTTATACAGACAACATGCATTATGAGGAAACTCAATAAATGACATCAGTGTAAAAGGCAAATACAACCTGAAAATCCGTTAAGTTAAAGCAATGCATGTTATTATATTATATGATATCTAAATACAAGACACGCAGCAGTCGCATATGTTGGTAGCAAAATATGTGTAGAACACAATCTTATTTTATTCCATGCAAACAGGAGTAAAGCTGATATGTAAAAGAAAACTCATTGATAATACTTACACTTCTTGGACATTTCCTGCCCTCTCGAAGGATGAATTTCATCTTCACTTACCAAAAATTTAAAAGTTACCAAACCTATATACTGTTATCACATTGTTTCATACATACATCCTTTATACATATCTTAACAGTTTATCTGTTATACAAAGAAAAGGCAGATTAGTTGTTCAGAAGTCAGTAGAAATTAAATTTTTGTGCGCATGCAGCTATACACAAATCATAAAAAATTATATGTTTCATGAATATATACAAGAAAATAGACACTATAAAAAATTAATGTCACAAAATGTTTAATGAGTTACCATATGCTAAAAGAGTTTGTCCCAGTATGGAGTAGCAGTCATTGCTAGGGCCACATTTTCGAAAAACAATTTTCGTTCAGAAATGGGGACAAAAATAAACACTTCTCGAATTATTATAAAGTATAGCTGTTACATGTTGTGATGCCCTAATAAAAAAATGGGACTGTATCTTTAGGAAAAGGCTGAATAATTTACATCAGATAATTGTGAACCCCACATCAAAAAAATAACTGTGTTGTCTCAAGTACCACTACCTTCATTCACTTTTTTCATCCAGCCACATATTTTCAAAAACATACCCTTCAAAATTACAAACACGAAATGCATCCACATGGTATAATAACTGACTATAACAAGAAACTGGGTTCCTATGCCATGACCATTACTCACTCACTCTTTCTCTTCATTAATCACCATAATCATTGTCTCATTTTATTACAATTTTCATTATAAATCTCCTAATATTGTCATCTCACGTACCACAACAACATAAATCTCAGCTGTCTTCATCTCAATATACACTTTAAATAACAATTTCTTGCTCTGTTTTCGTCCATTTCTTTCCACGTGTACAAACTTCATAGCTATAATCGTAAATGTTACTGTTCAGTAAACACAGCATCACTACCTCACGAAAGATGCTGAAAAACTTCTTACATCATAACACCTACTACACAACATAACTACCATCCTGACAGTCTATATAACTCAGCAAAAGTGGTAGAAAGTGTATTATCATCACTGTGCACAGCCAAAAATACTTCTCAAGTGAACAACACATTGCTGATAATCTGTGTAACCTATCAGAACTGGTTTCAGAAATACTGTCAATGTTCATTTCATTAAAATTATTTGTTGTTATTAGGTTTCTAAATGAAATTTCGAAGTTCATAGCAGTTTATTTAGCGTACGCGTTCTGGCAGAAAACCGCTCGAGTTATCATACAAGAAATGATGTTCATTGCTTGGCGATAGTCGCCCGATTCTTATCAAAAGTTACCTGCTGTGCGACGGGAGTCGCTCTGGTATGCAGTGCAATAGGATTGTTTATCGCTAACTGTTGCTGTGCTCTCTAACCAAGCAATGTTTTAGAGACAGGTGACAAGTAGTTTTATCATCTGGGTATCATTTTAGTAGATTATTCTATATATAGATTGATAAGCGAAATATGATGATGTCCTATGCTCTTCTGTGTCAAATTGCTTTAGTTTCCACCCTATTGTTATGTGCAATTCTACGAATCCTAAAAAGTCCATTATATGCAAGAAAGAATTTGTGACTAAGATGCTTACTATTACAAGATAAAGGTTGAGATTTAACCAAAAATTTCTGTCCAACTCACAGCGTTTTGTTGTTTACTTGCCCCTGCTGAGATTTCTTTCTTCTTTCACAGCCTTTTTTGTGTTGTTTGGCACTATATCTGCTACTTCCTTACTTCGTAATTTTTTTGAAGCTGCGAACAATGTAGAATCGTGTTGTAAGTCATTGAGAATCTCTTGGAATAAGTTAATGTGTTTGTCCAAAGTTTGGTGATGACGATGACAATATATTCTGTGCAGCTTGTGAATTTCTCGCATAATGTATTCTGAAGGACTGGACTGAGGCCAAGGGAGTGAAATGAAAACACGTTTAATTTTGTGACTTCGTAAAGTACGTAACCAAAATATTTGAGCGAAATTGTGGGTCGTGGTCTGAAATTACTTTATGAATATGATCAGCTTCTATTAGAAGGCTTTCGATACTGTTTTGGCAGTAGCTTTTCGTAAAGGAGTGAAGGAATGGAATTTTAAAGTAAATTGATTTGGAACAAAAAGGTATGACAATCAATTGAGTGGTGTAACAAAATTTCTTAACAGGTCTACTGCAGTAAAGTTTGTGCTCTATTTGTTTCCGTTGAAATAACAGTGTTAATCTATCCAGAGTCTAAAATGGGTCTAATCGAGCATTCTTTGTTCTTCACAGTACGTAATGGGCTGTTATATAAACTGACTCTGCTAGCAGGGACTTAATTTGTGCCTTCGCTTTTTTCTGTGTATCAAGCTGGTTTGATGTGTGGTTTAACGCAAAATTATTGTGCCCTTTGACCTGGAATTTATGCTGATAACCCTGCACGATTGTATAAACAATGGAACGTGTGCCCAGAATGCCAAAAAGATCCTTACTGTTAGTTTCTGTTCATTGGTCTTTTCTGTCCACCTCTTCCTGAACGAGACTGTGTATATTTCATCGTAAAAGGTGTAAGCACTACTTGTGACATTACCAAAGTTCTCGGATGGAATTTGCGATACATTATGTATCAAATAACATAAACAATTTGTTTCTTCTTAGTGTTTCGAGATCCAGTCTTGAAATGTTAATGAAATTGACTTACCCTCCACTTTCATTCCTACTTCGGCGTCACTGAAATTCAGAAAAGCTTTATAATTGTTTAGAAAATCCGCTCCTAACATATTTCAGTGGACAAGAGAGAAACAATCAAGAAAATCATCGAAAATTTCTAGCATTTACACATTTGATGCTTGATGTCAACACTTTTTCAGAAATCGTTCCTAGTATTTTAATCTCATGTAAAGGTAAAGAGGGACAATCTGTTGTTGTCGTACGTTTGTGGTATGTATTGTCACTGAGCACAGAAATAAACCAGAGTCAGGGACAGTGGAAAGAGTTACGTTGCCTACTGAAATGTTTGTTGTTGGTCGTGCTACAGAGTTTCCTTTGTCGTCAATCTCTTCCGGTAAAATATCCCTACTGTCTTCAAAAAAGGATAAACTTTAAACTTTCGGCAGCGGTGTGTTTTGAGTGATCCACAAAAGTGGTTGCTGCCGGAGTCGCGATTCATTTTCTTGTATTGCTTCCTCATCGTGTATTTAGTGATCTAACTTCAAGTATTTCTATCTGCCGCGCTAGGCTTACCCCTGCAGAATTTTGTCACTGTGACTTATGATACAGTTTACTGTGACTTTGTTGGTTTTGACTTTGTTAGTTGTTATTTGCATAACTGTTGTGCCCTGTATTTTTCGGTTTCGATGTACCTGAAGATGCCCATGACAATTTGTATGATTACCATTTGATTTTGCGTATTGCCTTTGATTATATTGATTGTTATGGTAATTGTGATTACGCCTATTTCTATTATCGAAATTCCTGAGATGCCTGTTATTATGTTCATAGTCAGAGCTCTGGACATTATTTCTATCAAACTAATCATTATTCAACTTCGAGAATCTTGCGTCATATGGAAGATGTCGGTTATCCAGCCTGTAACTGTTCCTGATGCTGTGTTTGTTATTGGAGTTTCCATAGTTTTTGGTTTCACGCGGTACAAAAGCGTCATGCGTGTCATACTTCCTGTTGTGGTTGTTACTGTGTCATTTCGTTAAACCCTTGTCACTGTCCAATCCCAACTCCTGGAGTAATGTTTGAAACGCGTCTAAGTCATCTTTACATCAGCCTGCTACAATTACGTGTCTAAAATGTGTAGGTAACTTTGTTAAACTAATGCATATTAACTCTGACTGACTGTATGGTTTTGATAAGTTTTGATTTCTGCGTACTATGTCTTCAAAGTATTCTGCTGGGCTTCGTAATATTATAATGCCATGTTTTACTCGATGTTGGTGGTCTGCAACCAACTGGCGGACAAAAATACTCTACAGAAATCATTTACACTTTGGCGATCTTTCACTATTGAGCACCTTCTGGCGGAAAATTCATTTTCCAAATAATCACAGAGAAATATTAATTTGTGTTCAAATGACCAATTTTGAGGTAAAGAATATAGCAACTGATCAATCCAAGCTTGGAGGTGAATTTCACTACTGTATTTCCTGAAAACTTTGAATTTACGTAGTGTCGAAAAGTGTTTGCAATCGAAACCACATTGCTCTGTATTGCCCCACAAAGACGATTCATCGCCGTATCTGGATGTGTGCTACTGTTCTCGCGGCAAAACATCTAAGCGCCATAAATCTGTATAGTTACAAAAGTTTTCTGAATACGAATATTTACTGTCAAATTCGTCCTTTTCGTCTTTGTGGTTAAGCATTCTTTCAATATGCTCGACCTCTCCATTCATAGTATTCCTGTGACGCTTATTTTCCCGAATTATTTTGTCTCGGTTGTCTTTAAAATTTATTAGTGGCTGATAGTCTTCTGTGTCTAAAAACTGTACTGGCATTGTATTATTTGAATCTGTATCCGCACTCGTTGACAAGTTTGCCATTTTCGTTGTTGGTCATCAACTTTCTCTTTAATTGTTCTTTATGTTCTCCAGAATTTAATGTCAAAGTTTCTACCTGCTCGCTAATTTACCTTACCGTTGTGTTAAGATGTTCGTTCTGTTCTTTCATCTCTGTAACAATCGCACTCAGAACTGCAGTGTTGATTTTAGCTTACAATCCTTCCTTGTCATTACGCCGACTTGTTTTCAAGTTATCGTATTCTGTTTCAAGATCACGTAATGTAGTTGCAAAACTGCTGATTACAGGTTGGAAATATTATATAATTTCTACCCTAATCCCAACATACAAATTTCGTATTTTCAATTTCATTTCTTTCTGTGATTTTCTGCTCTCTTCCTGTGATTTCCTATTCTCATCTTGTGGCTTTCTGTTCTCTTCCTGTGGTTCGTCGATTTTATTCCTCATTTCATCTTGTGTTTCGTCGATTTCCTTACTCATTTTGTCCTGCGTTTCTTTAAGCATCTGGCAAATTCATTCTAGGAAATTTGTCGGACTCGCGCGGTGTTGTTCTGAAGTTGATGTGTCTTGTGTTTTTTCAAAAGACATTGACCAAAACCTAATTCTGATGTGTCAGCTACCAGTTGTAAAGGTTCACACGACTGTGGCGATTTTAGAACACATTCTCTAGACTGTGGCGACTTGTCGCCTACCGACTCAACTTTAGAATTCACGTCTTTATTACCCATCGTTTGTTCTATTTCTGTTTCAGGTTAATAATTATGGATCCATAATTTGCTGCAGTCTCATGGAAACTGTTGGTATTTGCTATTCGCTCGAGGTGGTTTACCTCATCCTGTACCGATTCGTTATTTTGCAACGCCGTACGTTGGCTTGCGCTACGTCGAACTTTCATATTGTTTTCTGTTGTGCCAGACATGGTGAAACACTATTTCTTGAAGAAAAAAATTGCTACAATGACCAAACAAACAAAACTGTACCTTAGTGAATGCAAATACTCAACAATGAAATAAATCCACACAGAAGCAACAAAGTAATCGATAATTGCCACGCGTCGCAAAATTTCACAAATAGAACACAGAATTTTAAATTAACTGCTTGAAAGGGAAGTACAACATTAATAAAATTAGCACAGCTATAGGTTTGCTTTCGAGAAATCCAGCACTATCTGACTACGTAATGCCAAAAGAACCGACAACGAAGCTGGCAGAAAGGTCGACATATGTAATCTCCCCACTATATTAATACCTGTCTGAAATTTAGCCAAACTTAATCTCCCACTCCACAAAAGTTTTCGTACTACGAAAACTGTATCTGCACAACTGCAGATTCATATGCTAGTCTTTGACTAAACAGAGCCTAATTAGAACTGAACAGTAACTGATCTGAATGCAACTTGTCTTATATGAAGTGCGTGACTGAAATGAAAGAATTATCTGGCCCTTATCAATCTTTCTACTTAATCTTTCTACTTACCTCGCTTCTTGAGAACATTGTTGTAGATTTCTCAAAATCACAACAAACAGCAAGCAGGCAGCCACTAAGCTAGGTTTCTCTTTCTAAACACATATTGAAACTGCTGAAGTGGTACTGCCTAACAATAAACTGTCGAGTGGGGAGAGTAGTAATTCCTACGAAATGATATTCCAAGACAACGATTTTAGAAAGAAGTATATATTTAAAAAGACAGAGTAATACTTTGGGTGCTCTTCCCACATAACATAGGTCTGAACAATACTATGTTTAACACAGTGAACAATGATTTAAAGAGGTTATAATGTTAACAGAGAATTTGCATAAAAGTCAAGCACCTTAATCAATTAAAATATTAATGAATGACTCAGGGAAGTGGGGTGGTCTTTCTCTCTTCTCTGAGCAAGGAAACTAGCCAACAATAATCATTCCTAGCTGTGAAATGCTGCAGTCTTACCTCAAACACTTTTCTATTCAAAACATAACATTGTTCAGAATTTATATTCTCTTCACTTTCTAACATTATTCGTCCTTCATGTTCTTTACAATATTCTTCATGTAACATGTATAATCACAAGTTGGCACAGCGCTACTCAATAAGTCCATCAACTACCACACCTCAGCTAAGAAGGTGTCAGATTACGCAGAGGTCAAGTCTGTGCCGGGACAAGACCAAAGATTGTTTAACAGTAACGTAACGTCCTCTCTCTCTGGTGTGCATATCGATGACATACAAAAACCAAATGACTAGATCACCCTACAACGTGGAAGAAGTGGAAGAGTAGTACTGTTATAATGTGGATTTGAGTTGAATTATCTGCCGTTTTCGGATCGCTTTGGTGCTAAGAAGTTTCATTTTGACAGCAGAGATTCACGTTCAGGTCCTGGTCTGGGATTCGTTTCTTCGCAGTGGATCCATTGAGCCCTTGATCTGGTGTAAATGAACCTTACATTCTGTGTCTAAAACTACACTCGCTATCAAAACATGTGGAAGAGGAAACGACATAAGTACAGGACCATAACGATGTCATACTGATATCAAATGAACATTAAATTTTTTTGTTCTCAGAAGTGCTATTTAATGAAACATTGATCTCAAGGTCTCTAAGAATGGCATGCTTCTGCATTACTGTCCTGTTTTGGCACAAAAATTTTCATCGTGGCACTTCAAGTTGTAGAGCGTGTACACAGAACACTTGCTGGAAATTAAATAGGACTTTTGACGTTCCTTCGTGCCTTAAAAACAATAACGATTGGTGACGGTTTCGAAATTAGTCATATATAGATTTTGTCATTATATCATTCAATGTTGAAAGATGCCACTTCTAGTTACTGCTGAAAAAAAGTATGATAGTAAACATCAGTTCTTTTTGGAAATTTGTGGTAAGGTCTTATGGGACTAAACTGCTGAGCTCATCGGTCGCTAAGCTTACCCACTATTTAATCTAACTTAAACTGACTTACGCTAAGGACAACACACACACCCATGCCTGAAGGAGGAGTTGAACCTCCGACGGGGGCAGCCGCGCTGACCGTGACATTATGCCCCAGACCGTGCGGCTACCTCGCGCGGCTACCCCGCACGGCTAAAAATCTGTTCGTGTGTAGTCAACAGCGATGATATGTGCAGGATTCGACTCCCAGTCAGCAAATAAGTTTTCGTTACGTTATTTCCAATTCAGACCTGTTCAAATGTCTCTACTGTTGAAATGAACTCATATGTTACGTCTGTTCATGGCTAGAAAATAAAAGACGATTTGTTCTGGTTTCGAATTCTGGGAATGCATAATACTTTCTTCTAGTCATTTCAGTTTCAAGCGTGTTGCTGCTAGTGAAACATCTCGACATCCAATATTTGAACGTGTGTAGTTAACAATCCGATTAGGTACTGTTCTCGAATAGCTGCCCAACATAAAACTTTACGCCATGTCACTTCAAATTTAAACGAGTGCACATTTTGTCACTGCTGATTCAGATTTTATTTCAGATCTCTCGTGATGAATCAGCGGTGACACTGCTCGTACTTGCTTGATTTGGGTTCCAGATCCCAGTACAGTCAAAATATTTTCACCATTTAATTTGAAGCTGACTCTTGCTTCTTTAAATACCGTTTATTGTAATAAATTAGAGTTTGAAAGCATTAAAGACTGTGTTGTCTCTAATAACGTATTTTCTGTTATTTTTATTATCGTAGTATTAATTAGCATTTGGATTGGTAGCCATACAGAGCAGTTTTCTCAAGTTGTGTCTTGTAGTCACCCTTTTGTGTAGTCGAACGATTATACCGAAAAGAGACACAGAACTTGAAAAGTAGTTACGTTATGTGGGTTGCATCAAAACCGAACGCAATTCAGGTTGTCCGGACATTTTCGTGCATTGTAGGAAAAAAGTTGTGCTCTACAACCCTGTACCACGAAATAGCAACTCTTGCTGGTCACAGACAGATCTTGCACGCCTGGTTTAAACTCACAGTGCGAACTGCAGCTGGTGCTAGATATGTTCGTGGAAAAAAGGAACGTCAAGTGCATTGCCCCTCTCCTGCCCTCGTTTGAAGGAAACTGCATAATTTGAAACGCAAAACATCTAATAACTCGCAAGAACCAAATTCGAAAAAAATGTAATGAGTATGTTGGAGACTTCCACCTTACAAGACAATTTTTTCAAAAATTTGTGGTACTCTGTCGAATACGCAATAACGTCATCACATAATGGTAACGAAGCCGTGCCACATACAAACACTGCATTGTCAATGTGCCTTACAAAAGAATTTCTGTTGATACAGCGTGTAGCGGGTGTAAGTGCAGATATTTTTATTGGTGGCTGCGGCGAGTGTACTGAACAACATTACATCAGTATTTACTTCATTTGCAGAACAATAACAGTAGCTATTAGAATTTTCAAGTTTTTAGGTTCAACACGCATGTGGCAAGAACAAGCCATTAAATATAGTTTTCTCCTGGGCAGCAGGTCAAGTGGATATAGGTGGACTCGTGGACGACAAACAGTCGATCTATACTGACAGGCACATTCCATTTCACGGCCTAGGTACAGCCATGCAAAAAACATCAGGTCGTATAGTTTGTGACATGTTTGTGGGAAGACTGTTCGACGCAGGGAAAGAACAGCGAACACAGAGATGTGTGTACATATTAAAGTACCACATAAAAATATCTGTACTTATTGCTGTTACACCCAATATTTACGGGGATTGAACAGAATGCGCTGTGGCGTCATTGAAGTAGAGTACTCCTGTCAATGGGACAAAAAGCTTGTTCTAACACGCACAAAATGACGTCACACACATTCTAGTAATGTTGGGTTCACGCAGATTTGGTAAAATTATAGTGCATGCAACAACACACCGCATTGTCAAGTATTTTACGTCATTAGTCATGTTAAAGTGAAGAATCATTGAGCAGAATACACATGGCGTCATTAATTTATACATGCACTATCATATGAAAGTAACTAAAGTCATAAATTATGGTAGTATTTAAGGCCATTTTTAAGTAGCATAGCTCTGGTGCTGCCGCTCCCCTCATTGTAGCATACAAATTTCGAATGATGAAAGTCACGTAACTGGAATAACAATCAATTTAATTTGTTATTATTCCATTAATCATATGGCAATTACACATCACTTCAGAAATACAAATACAGTATAATACACAATGTATTTAACTTACAAATTTACAGACATATTATGTGTATAATATATCAAATGTACTATAGTATTTAAATATTTTCAACATTTCGCGGCCCTGTCAGCAACTGTATAAATATTAATTTTAATTTTGAAAACTAACAGCCTCAGTTGTAAAGTTTACCTAGATTTACCTAGGGTTCAGTTGGGATAACCCAACCTTGTTCAGAATAAAACTAACTACCGTTTGTCCATAGTGAACATCGTCAAGCTAAAACTACAAATCCAATAATTATCGTCAGACTGCAAAAACTTATCTGAAGCCCCACTTCGCGACCGCGCTTCGGCAACCACGATTGCTGTACTGGAACTCTTCTGTGCTATACTATCCAAAAAGTCAGAGGACTTCCAGGCTACGAATTTTGGGAGCATTACTAGACTTGATAAGATGAAGAGATAGACAGGGGAACATACTGAGATGAACACTTAACTTCGACAGTAAAAAAAAATGAAATTGAACTCAACTTTATTCGGAAAGTCGTAATATTTCGAGGATGTTGTCAGTCGTCACTCAGGAAGAGAATGAGCTTTTATAACTACGAGGTTTTGTAACGCTGGAAATGCATATCCTCCTATTTCCATGTATTGAACTATAATTTTTTCCTTGTTTTGTTACCTCAAGATATGACATTTCTGTGTCTTTGTATATTGTAATTGTTTTACTATTTGTATATATATATGCATTTATGTCGATGTATAATTGGTTTGTTTTGTGAATATTATTTGTATTTATACGCTGGGTCTGGCCTAGGGAAAACTATACTATCGAACGAATACGTCGATAGGTCGTGTGAAGAATCAAAGTGTGTAGGATCTTTGGTGGTGTGAACTCGGCCGCGTGGAGCGCGGGAGAGCAGAAGGAGTCTAGTGGGAGTAGTGCGATAGAGCAGATGTGCTGTGTGACGCTCCCGCAAGTTGCCGGGCTTTCGGGGTTTGGCAGTATGTAATTGCGATCGACTGGCTATGGTAGTTTCTAGCACGGTGTCGCGGACGGGAAGCATTACCTGGCACACATCAAGAGCCCGTTTCGCCTGGTGACCGTGTCGAGAAGAAGGCGCGCCAGCATCCAGCTTCTGCAACAGCGACGGCCGACAATGAGGGACTGTCGCCACCTCCTCGATCGGCGACTTCAAACCTTCAATCAACCAACAAGGAAGACTAAAAGCACGTAAAATTTCAGAACTGTATGGCAGACCTCAGCTTTTCAAACTGTTCAAATCACAAAATTACAGCAACGTAGCATGGACCTTTGTTGCTCATTGTCCCAATTGCATTGCCAAGCAGGGTCCCTTCCTTTTCCGAAATGAACCTGAGTGTCGTTGAAATTCAAACGCCAGCATTAAAATAATATAATTCAATTTCACTGCTTTAATTTCAAATTTCAGTTAAAGTATTCATAGCTGGCTACAATATTTAGATTACACGAGCACAAATTAAGAGTGCGAGTTTTTGTTAGCATATTTTAGCTTACCTGAGACTGCAGCTCAGCTTGGTACGTATAAAATTTTACTATTGTTAATTGTTCAGAATCATTTAATTCAAGTTCAAAGTTAAATCTCTTATTTCTAAATTGCGTAGAGTCAAGTTGCTTTTGAAATGATTGTTGAGGTAGCCCAAGACTAACTGTAATTTACTGAATTTCGATATGCTTCAGAAACAAAGTTCACTATTAATTTCAGTCACTAAACTAACTTTCAATTTTCCAGTTTTATTAATTCTTTTGCTAAATTAAGTCAGGGTGTAGCGAAATTTATTACTTCAGACAAACATTCAGTTTTCACACAACACGCGTCAACCTTCAGTTGCCACGCTTTTGGTGCTAATTATATGTGTAATAACCTTTCTTTTTCAGTTACTATAGTAATTGTCCTGAGGACTGGCGACCGTAATTTCCCCAAATCTCAAATATCTAATTACCGCTTGTCAATTGTTGACGTAACGGCCGCACATTTACTTTCTTTATTAACTTTACCCCTTTTCAAAATTAATTTCCACCAGTTTCATTTGCATTTTTCCTTTCATTTAGATGTAACCCTGTCCTCCCTCTTTACCGACAGATTAACTTCGGTGACGATTGCTTTTCCCAAATTTCCATTAGGTACACGCGGTTTAATTTTTCACTGTCATTAAGTTCGATAAGTGAGGGGCAGGTTACAGGTGGCTCATAAAGTAATAAACCGAATTTTTTTCTTCAAAAATTCTTTGTTGAACATAATGAGAATTACCCAGTCTAAAGAATGGTATTTTATCTACACACCCTATGTTTACGTAATCTCCATCCCGTTCTATGACCTTGCCACATCGCGAGAGAAAAGGCATGTATGCCCTGTCGGTACCAATCCTTGTCCTGGTGACGGAGCCAGTGCTTCACTTTGTCAGTCACCCCCTCACAGTCCTCAAAATGTCTTCCACGAATGGCATCCCTTAATGGCTCAAACAGATGGAAGTCGGAGGGGCTAGGTCAGCTGTGGATGGTCTCCCGACCGCTGCAAATCGTCGAATCGCCTTCTGATGACCACCCTCCTTGCGCAGTAACTAACTGTACTTCTATCGACAGCAGATGTTTCACAGAGTTGGCACAAGCTTTTATGAATATTCCCCGCAGTTTCTTTCTCCGCAATGAGAAACTTAATGACGGCACGTTTTTTGTAACGTACATCACCTACAGACTTTCCTGCAACTACGCTGTCTGTCGGAAGTGACCGAAACTTAGCGCACTCACTCAGGAGGCTTCAAATAACACACACGTATCGTTTCTCATTCGTAGCATTGTTTTTCTGCTCAGAAACAAAAGTGCGGTGCATTAATTTCTGGGCAACCCTCGTATCTTATGTAATGGTCACTCATAAGACAAATGGGGTAATTCCAGGAATTGGTAAGACATCAGTGATATCTGGTGGTGGTGGTGGTGGTGGTTAGTGTTTAACGTCCCGTCGACAACGAGGTCATTAGAGACGGAGCGCAAGCTCGAGTTAGGGAAGGATGGGGAAGGAAATCGGCCGTGCCCTTTCAAAGGAACCATCCCGGCATTTGCCTGAAACGATTTAGGGAAATCACGGAAAACCTAAATCAGGATGGCCGGAGACGGGAGTGAACCGTCGTCCTCCCGAATGCGAGTCCAGTGTGCTAACCACTGCGCCACCTCGCTCGGTCAGCGATATCTGGTTACAGCTCAAGCAAAAGGCGATGTTAATGAAAGGTCATCTTCCAACACCCTCCCACTGGGGACGCTCCCTGATCAGTCCGCATCTCCTCTGGACCAGCAAGATGTAAGTTCACCCACCCCCTACTCATAGATTTATAACTAGAAAGACGTGTAGTCGTAGGAGGCATAGAGGTACGGAGGTAAATACTGCGTAATCACTCCGTCAGGACAGGGTGAAGTGGCGCATTTGTTAGAACACTCAACTGGCATTCAGAAGGACGACGGTTCAAACCCAGATCAGCCATCCCCATTTAGATTTCAAGTGATATCCTAAGTCGCTTCAGGCAAATACCAGGATGGTCACTTTTAAATGGCACGGTAGATTTCCTTCCCAGCCTTCCACAATTGGAGCTTGTGCTTCGTCTCTAATGACCCAGTTGTCGACGAGACGTTAAACAGCTTTGGGAAGCTGTACACCACCCAAAGTCTCGAAATAGTGCAGTTTCTCCTAATTATGGTGTGATCGCAAATCTTTAATACAATGTTGAATTTAAAAAATACATAAGAGGACAGAAAGGACACGATACAAACAGCGGCAGACAGAGAGACCGAATCCGAGGATGGAGAAACGAGTAACACTTCTGAACTGTGAACTGTCTGCAATAATTACGACAAGGACGTGAATTTCTGAAAACTGTTGACTGAATCGGAAAAAGTCAGTGAGGTTACCGAGCGCGAGCTATGAATGGGAAAAGGAATATGAAAAAAAAAATTACATGTTTTAATACAATACCGCCACTTTCGCGTCATCGATGTGTTCTTTATTCGATATCATCATAAGATACTTATATTCAGCCTGTCACTGTTTACAATGATGGACAGCAAATGCCTGCCAAGAATTCTATTCTATTATCCTCTGTGTGTATGTACTTCGGAATAATAGAGCATATTCGAACCCAGAACCATTATAAAAGTTCAACAGGAAAAGAATTTTCTCTAAACAAATCAGCAGTATTCATGAAATATAAATTCACATGAAACCAAATTCGATTCGTTTCTCACATGATACCATACTAATATTGGCTGCAGATAGTGGTGATACTGGGACCAAACGCTACTGGCAGTGGATAATTAGGAAAAAGAACAGCCACACAATCAAGACTCCAACGACTTTTCAAAATTCTAAAAATTTCTGCTCTTGCCTTAGTGTATAACAACACTAAGGCAAATTACTATTTTTCGTTTACCATGACACATTAACAGTACCTTTTAATGTTCTCAGTTAATTAAAATAAAGATTTAAAAGAACAAGAAACCCAGATAATCTGTTGAGTGGTACTTAAGTAAATAAATTAGTGAAATCAAAGTGAACTAGAAATTAGAATATAAATGGAAAACTTGGTTTAGTTTAGAGAGTTACATACTGGCATTCAGCGTGCAGAACAGCAGAACAGAAGAGACAATGACCGTGAAGTCAGCAGTTCCACATAAGCGGGCGCTGTCGATTCAACCATCAGGGCATCGCCCGACCGGCTCACGTGTTTCTCAGTTGTCGCATGTGAGCAAAGGCCCTCGCCTACATTCCAAGAGCCAATGACCGACGTTAAGAAGATTCTTCGAGAAGCTTTCCAACGTGATGGAAGAGGCAACGACCGGCTCACGTGTTTCTCAGTCGTCACATGCGATCAGAGGCCCCCGCCTACATTCCAAGAGCCAATGACCGACGTTAAGAAGATTCTTCGAGAAGCTTTTCAACGTGACAGAAGAGGCAATGGCCGTGAAGTCGTTCACCTCCAGTGAACTGAAGTGAATAAATACGCCAGACGCGGTGGGCCCGACAGATGAAGACAGATGAAGACAGAGGAAGACAAATGAAGACGGGGACGAAGACGAAGACGGAGACGGGAACGGAGACGAAGACGAGAGACGAAGGAAGAAAAGAAGAGCAGCAGTAGTTTTCAGTCAGTTTCGGTGCTGAAGACCGTCATGCAAGAAGAGACTGCATCATGCACAGACGCACCAAGTCCGCCGCTGTAATGGAATAGCAAGCAGCAGCCGCAGCGCCAGAAGACAGAAGTTAAAAGGTATTGGAAGTCTGATTTTTACGTACCCGGGTGACTCGTGAGGACGGGAAGGAGACGGCCTCACCTCAGCAGTCACCTGTGAGCTGGGATAAAGACCTGACAGCCGAAGACTGGCAAGCGGGAGTCCGTGGTTCGAGTTCGGGACACTGGCCTTGCCCCGCCGCGCCGCTCCGCTGGTCGACGCACAACACACGCGGCCGCTTAGAGAAGAGAAACACTGGGACGCCACACCCAAGGTATCATCCGATGCACGACTTCGCTCGCAATAGTTAAACCGGCCACCTCGCGCTGCGCGTCTTCCGTCAGCTGGGCGAGACGGCGACACGAGATACACACCGCTACGCGTAATCAGACGCCGCCGCCGTCGTCGCTGCCGCAGCAGAAGACTTCACAAACGACACAGCTGCCGTGCTCCGAACCAGAACATCCAGTAAGATACAGTTGTACGAAACTTTCAATAAAAGTTATCTTATGTAAAAATGATGTTTCATTCGACCTCATACCCGAGCCAAGGGAGAACCCACCCTGCCCACATGTTGTTAAGAGAGAAAAGTTAATTTATTTAATATTTTCACCCTGACAGAATGCTTTAGAATGCTCATCCTGACAATTGACAGCATCCAAAGAGAAAACCCAGTTACATTGAGTGACAGAAGTGTCACATTTAGTAACACAACTGTTACATTTGATGTCAGAAGCCGTTTTAGTTGTTACAAAACTATGATGTAATCCGTTAAGCAAGGACACCATTGTAAAGAGTATCACGATTTTCTTTTAGACAAAAAAGGCGTCAGTCATATGCAATTTATAATCAAGATGTATATGCTGAAAAGTCGTCTTTAAAGCGAATATCTTAATTCAAAGCAATCCCCACAGAAAATTTAAAAAATTATAATATCTGAAACACAATACATATAGCAATTAACCCCACCTGCACCCAGTCGGTGCGGATGTCGACATGCATTTAGTGCCAAGTATCGCTCCTACATAAGAAAACGCGTGAACCATCTGAGATTGATATGCGAAAGGAGTGAAAAACTAAATATTCCTGGCATCGCCACAGCCACCCTCCAGTCTTATGCCACTAACGCACCAAAGCCACTCAAACGCTCAAGGGTTCATTCTTCGTAAAGAGCTGCGCTCTGTACGCATAACAGATTAACACAGACGGACGCTAACGTTGGAGAAAGTGTCCTATGTTATGAAGCATTGGTTAAATGATTTAATATGACAAGCAACAAATTCATTAACCGGTGGCTACAAATCAGTCAGCGAATAACAGGGCTTTGCACTGTTACATACAACGATGTCAGTGAACGCATTATACAAATCAATTAGAATTACTGCTGTTTAAATACAATTTCGTTTCATTAGTGTCATGGCCTCAGCAGAACAAAGATTACACAATTGCTAACAGTACTAAATAGAGGATTACGAATCCATGGGAAATTAATAAGCTTTTATTGACCCGATGATTGTTATCACATAATGAAATCGACAATAATGGCCAACCAAAAAAATTTTTGTGACATAATTTTGTGAGAATATCTCCTGTGATCTTCGTATCCACTTCTTGCCTAACGCTTACACATGTAGTATTATTTTGTTCATCAGCTTTAAATTTCAGAATAGTTATTAAGGGATATTCCTAGGTAAGACATTAGGCTTTAATCTCAGAAACAGTTCATAAGGTGTGGCGTGGTTCCAATGGTTGATATTAGGGTAACGCCTCCATTAATAAAGTAGTAATAAAATGGATTAGTAATGAAGTTAATCTCCGTATGGATGCATGTGAAAAACAATTTAGAGAAGCAATAGTATTGCACTGTGTTGTATTGTTTGTGGTTTGGAGTGGTTAGACCATACCACACAGTAACTTAACATCTATATCAGCACTTCGCAAGCCACCTTACGCTGTGTTGCAGTCTCGGGCGGTTCGCGGGAAGAACGATTGTTATTATCCTCCGTCTTGACTCCGAACTTTCCAGTTTTACGCCCATGGCGTTTTGCCGCTATATACACTCCTGGAAATGGAAAAAAGAACACATTGACACCGGTGTGTCAGACCCACCATACTTGCTCCGGACACTGCGAGAGCGCTGTACAAGCAATGATCACACGCACGGCACAGCGGACACACCAGGAACCGCGGTGTTGGCCGTCGAATGGCGCTAGCTGCGCAGCATTTGTGCACCGCCGCCGTCAGTGTCAGCCAGTTTGCCGTGGCATACGGAGCGCGATCGCAGTCTTTAACACTGGTAGCATGCCGCGACAGCGTGGACGTGAACCGTATGTGCAGTTGACGGACTTTGAGCGAGGGCGTATAGTAGGCATGCGGGAGGCCGGGTGGACGTACCGCCGAATTGCTCAACACGTGGGACGTGAGGTCTCCACAGTACATCGATGTTGTCGCCAGTGGTCGGCGGAAGGTGCACGTGCCCGTCGACCTGGGACCGGACCGCAGCGACGCACGGATGCACGCCAAGACCGTAGGATCATAAGCAGTGCCGTAGGGGATCGCACCGCCACTTCCCAGCAAATTAGGGACACTGTTGCTCCTGGGGTATCGGCGAGGACCATTCGCAACCGTCTCCATGAAGCTGGGCTACGGTCCCGCACACTGTTAGGCCGTCTTCTGCTCACGCCCCAACATCGTGCAGCCCGCCTCCAGTGGTGTCGCGACAGGCGTGAATGGAGGGACGAATGGAGACGTGTCGTCTTCAGCGATGAGAGTCGCTTCTGCCTTGGTGCCAATGATGGTCGTATGCGTGTTTGGCGCCGTGCAGGTGAGCGCCACAATCAGGACTGCATACTACCGAGGCACACAGGGCCAACACCCGGCATCATGGTGTGGGGAGCGATCTCCTACACTGGCCGTACACCACTGGTGATCGTCGAGGGGACACTGAATAGTGCACGGTACATCCAAACCGTCATCGAACCCATCGTTCTACCATTCCTAGACCGGCAAGGGAACTTGCTGTTCCAACAGGACAATGCACGTCCGCATGTATCCCGTGCCACCCAACGTGCTCTAGAAGGTGTAAGTCAACTACCCTGGCCAGCAAGATCTCCGGATCTGTCCCCCATTGAGCATGTTTGGGATTGGATGAAGCGTCGTCTCACGCGGTCTGCACGTCCAGCACGAACGCTGGTCCAACTGAGGCGCCAGGTGGAAATGGCATGGCAGGCCGTTCCACAGGACTACATCCAGCATCTCTACGATCGTCTCCATGGGAGAATAGCAGCCTGCATTGCTGCGAAAGGTGGATATACACTGTACTAGTGCCGACATTGTGCATGCTCTGTTGCCTGTGTCTATGTGCCTGTGGTTCTGTCAGTGTGATCATGTGATGTATCTGACCCCAGGAATGCGTCAATAAAGTTTCCCCTTCCTGGGACAATGAATTCATGGTGTTCTTATTTCAATTTCCAGGAGTGTATTAGAAGGAAGCAATATTTTGGTACTCATCTAGGAATATACGTTGCCTGAATTTTTAACAGTAAATCACGTTGTGATTCAGAAGCTCTCACTTGCAGCTTATAGAGCGGAGTTACGCAGAGATTAGCACAATGTACCAGCAAATTTTAGCCGATACTGGAGGGGTTGTCTTGCCTCAGAATTTAGGAAGTCCTCTGTCTGCGACTGACATACATTGGCATGAAGTTCTCCATATGGAATACAGAGTGTGCAACGGCACTGGATTTTATTGTGTGTTAACTGATGTCCGTATGATAGACGTTAACGTCAGTCTCTCGCTTCAGGATAAAGACTGAGCTGTGTGGCGCAGTCGATACCTCGAGCCCGATAAGTTGTACACTGTCTTTCCTCATGAGAGGATCACTGTCTGGCGAACTCTTGGACAGGAGCGATAGGTTCCCGTGGGTGACGGAAGTCGAAGGTGAGTGGTCGACGAAAGCAGACGTGCAACGTCCAATGTACTTATTTCCTCGGCAGGCGTGGCCAGTATTTCCTGCGCAGGCGTTTTTCCAATGGTGCGCTAAGAGCCAGGCTTGCAGGACATAGTGGTGTGTCTGTTGTCGCGGCGTGTTTGGTGGATCTAGTGTTGTTCCGGACTGCATCACACCCACATCTTCACTGAGGTCCCTGCCGCCATTACACCCACCACCCCACCCCCATGGTGAGTAACATTTGTGAGAATTCAAACAAAAAAAAAAAAAAAAGAAAGAAAATGAACGTCGCTGTCGTCGGCAGCTTGTTGTGTCGGAGTAGCTTGGTGCATGCTTCCCCGCCTGGTTTGAAGTTAGTATTCATACGGCCGTACGGTAATCGATTGGCTCTTTGCTAAACGAACAGCCGGCCGTTGTTGCCGAGTGGTTCTAGGCACTTAAGTCTGGAACCGCGCGACCGCTACGGTCGCAGGTTCGAATCCTCTTCGGGCATGGATGTGTGTGATGTCCTTAGGTTAGTTATGTTTGTAGTTCTGAGTTCTAGGTGACTGATAATCTCAGATGTTAAGTCCCATAGTGCTCAGAGCCATTTTGATAAACGAACATCCAACACATGCTTAGCTATGTCCCATACAGCAATTGATTTGCGTATTAGAGTTTGCTATCCTTAAGAAAACTGTGGACGCCCTGTTTTAAGTTAACACCTAATGGCAGTGACTTGCGTTTTCATTTGGAGTCCTAGTGAACTAGGCTGTGTTATAACTGCGATCTTATTGTTGGATGTCAGGTCCGCCAGTTATGCAAAACACCGTTTTTCTCAGTACCCAAACATGTTTCGGCACCACTGTGCCATCATCAGTTGGTTTTCTTTTCCATTTATTCTGCAATGTGAACATTATTGCTGAATGATTATAAAATTACGTGAATTTTTAGTTAAAACAACAGATCGTTTCCTTTTGTAAATACCTTTACATTTGATGTACATGAATTTTCTGAATCACTTGTGTGTTAATTACTACAGGTAGATTGTTATCTGCAACCAAAAGATGTTGGTGAGAAAATTTTTCTGCTGGGAGTTAACCTATCTTCTAGAATGTAATTCAGTTTCTCGCTATGTTTTCGTGCCTATATTCGTTTTTACTTACGTCTTCGTGTGGCGAATACTTCCATTCTCCATTGTTATGCACATGTAACTATAACAAGTATTTTTCACAAATAACATAGTAAAACAATTTTCACTTCAGCAGAACACAGTGTGATTGTGGTTTGTTACGTGTCCCAGCCCAGTCATGTTCATTTGTTCACCAGAGTGTTCGGCACCAAATTTGAATTTTGTTTGCATTTTATCTTTGTGTGTGTGTGTGTGTGTGTGTGTGTGTGTGTAGACTTTGTCCGTTTGTGATGTTTATATTTGTAAAGTTCCTTTAATGTGTTAAATAGTGTGCCCTTGCAGAGTGTAGTCTATTCGTTTAAGACCTGTTTTCCTTCTGCTATTGCCTTGTGTATATGGACGTTTTACTCCAAAGTCAGTTTGCTGTATAGACTGTGGCCGGATTTTATTATTCACACTTGCCAGTGAGTGAACATAGGAGAAACATGCAGAAACTTCAAAACAATATATTCAGAAAATGTCAGAGCTTTAATACGGAACAGTACCCATAGCGCATTTGCTGAGCTCCTTTTAGCCAATAATCACCACCCAACCACAATAGACACAGACCTAGGAATACTAAAACCCAGCCACAGCCAGCCAGCCAGCAGCAAACTGACCTTTGAGGAAAACGTCCATATACACAAGGCAATAGCAGAAGAAAATGGTCTTAAAAGAATACACTACACTCTGCAAGGGCACATTATTTAACACATTAAAGGAACTTTACAAATAGAAACAGCACAAACGGACAAAGTCCACACACACACACACACACACACACACACACACACACACACACAAAGATAAAATGCAAACAAAATTCGAATTTGGTGCCGAGCTCTCTGGCGAACAAATGAACACTGACTGGGCTGGGACATCTAACAAACTGTGTTCTGGTGAAGTCAAAATTGTTTAACTGCGTTATTTGTGAAAAATACTTGTTATAGTTAAGTGTACATCATAATACCCGAACATTATGCGCAAAATGGAAGTACTTGCCACACGAAAACGTAAGTAAAAACGAGTATAGGCACGAAAACATCGTGAAAATCTGAATTACATTCTAGAAGATAGGTTAACTCCCAGTAAAAAAAATTTTCTCATCAACATCGTTTAGTTGCAGATGACAAGCTACCTGTAGTAATTAACACACAAGTGATCCAGAAAATTCATGTACACCAAATGTAAAGGTATTTACAAAAGGAAACGATCTCTTGTTTGAACTAAAAATGCGCATAATTTTATAACCATTTAACAAGAATGTACGCATTGCAGAGTAAATAGAAACGAAAACCCAATGTTGATGGCACAGTGGTGCCGAAACATGTTTGGGTACTGAGAAAAATGGCGTTTTGATTAAGTGGCGGACCTCACAACCAACAATTTTAACTGCAAACACGGCCAATAGAAGGAGCTGCAAATCAAAACATGGACTCTTATCTTACAACTGTGTTGGATTAAGAAGAAAAATCCACTCTAACTTTTGGCAACCCCCCTATTTGTGCTTAGTAGCATAACCTGTGTTTTTAAGGTGTCACAGTCATCTTGCAGAACCGCCAGTAGTAGATTATGTTTAATGTCCCGAACGTTTTAACGTTAGCTATGTTTCTAGTTGAACTGTTTCAAAAGCTGTTTTCTAAAGATTATTGAAGTGCCTAAAATTTTTCTAAGCTATATGGTTATTCCAAAACCGTTCATGTCGACGCTTAAGGAGCTTTGTGGCTTCTGGAGGCTATTTCATGAAGGCTAATTTTACACTGGTTAATTTGGTTTTAATACTTTCTACGTTTATTTCAATAATTTTTGGATTTTTGCTGTGCCTTAGATGCCTTAGGTGTGGTATCAATGGCGTGGGCCGAGGGTTCATCCTTGTACCCTTGCAGCTTGTGGGGATTACTGAGGCCGACTGTTACGTTTCTTAATGTGGTTTTAATGCTTTCTGTGTCTAATTCCTTAATAGTGTTTGACTTTCGCCAAGCCCACTTTTGTATTTGCGTGGCGACATTTTTAGCTATATATTACAATAGCGTTTAGAAGTGTGCTTCATATTTGTCGAGATGTAAATAATGGTTGAATTATTCGAACACTAATACTATCCTGAGGCGATCCATAGGTTTATTGTTTTGTTCTTGAATAGTCTCAAAGAGCTTCGCTCTGCGTCTTGTAATTACACTCCTACTTTGCTTGTCTAGTTGGGGATGGGGTCTGATGCTCGGAGTCTACATCTGGGCTATTGTGTCGTTTGCAGGCTTTCTCCTCGACCCGATGTCACCCAACTAATTGTAGTTTATTTATGTTTCATGTATATAAATAACCAAAGAAGCATGTTAAAGAAAGGCATGAAATTACTATGAAGAGAACACCCTTAGCTGCTTAGAGGCATACGTCAACGGGGACAGATGAAAATGTGTGCCCCGACCGGCACTCGAACCTGGGAACTCCTGCTTACATGGCAGACGCTCTATCCATCTGAGCCACCGAGGGCACAGAAAATAGCGCGACTGCAGGGATTTATCTCTGGCACGCCTCCAACGAAACCCACATTCTCAACGTATTGTCCCGCACTACATTCGTAGTGCCCCCGCCCATTACACTCATTACTCGCATCGCGTTGTCGATTCTCGTAATAGTTCAGGCACTGTTTGTGCATTCGCACAGAAGAAGAAGCTGGTCAAGAGGCCGGTGAGTCTTAACTGTATATATATATTAAGATGGTATCTGTTCTTTCGGACATGCACAAACAGTGCCCGAACTCTTACGGGAATGGGCAACGCGCAGCCAGTAATGAGAATAATGGGCGGGGCACTATGAATGTAGTGTGGGACAATACGTCGAGAATGTGGGTTTCGCGGGAGGCGTGCAAGAGATAAATCCCTGCAGTCGCGATATCCTCTGTAGCTCAGATGGATAGAGCGTCTGCCATGTAAGCAGGAGATCCCGGTTTCGAGTCCCGGTCGGGGCACACATTTCCGAAAGAACAGATACTATCTTAGTATATATAAAGAAAGGCATACCTCCTTTTATAGCAGAGATCGGCTGATACTTGTCATTCTGTTAAGAATATGTTTTTATTTCAAAACATATGCATCACATGAATGTGTGGCTACCGTGAACAACTGCTACTGGATACAAACGTGAGGGAAAAAAAGAGGAAAGAAAAAAGCTTTCCAGACTCCAAGAGGACCAGTGCACTCTGACGTTGCGCCAATGGAGCCGGTTGGGCCCCAGACGCACTTTACTTTCCAGAAGTTAATTAAAGACGTTCGCGTGCTCCTTTCATCTTTAACGCCTCTGCATCACCCACAGGACTCAGGAGAGCGAAAACGAAAGGCGAAAAAAACTTAACGATAATTCTGAGCGTCGCAGCAGCACACCATGCGACCGCACGCTGGCACTATACCTCCTCCCCCACCCCCGTGCCCTTCCCGGCTCCCTCCCCCACCCCACACCACCCCAAAACGCTGGGCTGAAGGCTGGCTTCCAGCACCAGGGAAAGCGTGGATGGGACGTGGGAACGATCTCTTGCCTTTGGCGGGAATGCTGCATAAATTTTGTACGACTGTGGAACTCACTTAGACTGCACACCAAAGTCGTTTTCAAAACCAGTACATGTTTGCGCGGAAATTCTCTTAAAATTAGTTCTCGAGGCCTCTAAAAGCCTTACGGTATGCAAAGGGTATACCCGATCCGGAATTAGAAGGTAATCTGCGGCTAATGAAGGTTCTTGTAATTTCCTCTCAATTTAACGAGATACGTTTTCGATGAATATGTGCCAATGTCTTTAGTTGAAGACTCAACCATAGCCTATGGAAAGGTTAGGGATATGATTCTGATCCGTTCAGAAATCTCTTCCATAAAAGACAGAATCTTTCAAAAAGACGAATGGATGCTATAACGTAATAACCTGTGTTCATAAGAACTACGTAGTAGTGTTTTGTAGGCGACCAATGTCCTAGTGTTACAGCGGTTTTTAACAGAGAAAATTTCCTTATTTTTAAGATGCTGCAAATTGTGCCGCCAATCACTTTTTTTCTAATGGGAAAAACATAGAACTTTCTTGTTGAGAAGCAATCCGTAATGGTCCTCCTGCATTATTACACCTTTTGGCGTCACTGACATTCTCATCAAACGTTATCAATGTACCTTACTTCTGACGGATTACCAACATAAAGCAGATTACAGTGTTTACTTGTAATTACAAGTCTTTGATATGGTTATGAAAGATTTATACTGAGGTAAATGACACCAACAGTCAGAGCCTAGAGGAAGGGCTGGGAAACTTATTGAACATCGCTTTTTACTTAGGAATAATGACAAATTTATTGAAAATCGAAAGAAAAATTTGATGAAGGAATTAAAGGTCAGGGAGAAGAAATAAAAGCTCGGAGGCTTTCCGATGACGTAATTCCGTCAGAAGAAGCAAAGGACTTTCAAAATCAGTTTAATGGAATGAACAGTCTAGAAAGGACATAACATGAACGTGTACAAAAAACAAAACAAGGGTAATGCAGTTAAATTAGGTGATGCTGCGGGAATTAGGCCAGGAAATGAGAATTTAAATGCAGTATAAGAGTTTTGCCATTTGGACAGCAAAAAATCTGGCGATGGCGAATACAGTTGAGAATATACAGAAGGTAGAGTGGCAATAGCAAGGAAAGCTTTTATGAAAATGAGGCATCTGTAAACATCTATTATAAATTGAAGTGTTACGGTAGGAAATTATTTCTGAAGGCAATTATCTGAGGCATAGCTTGTACTGAAGTGATAGATGAACGGAAAGAAGAGAATAGGTGCTTTTGAACGGTGAGGTTACAGAAGAATGCTAGATATCTGGTGGATAGGTAGCGTAACTAATAGGGATGTACTGAGTAGAGTTCACGAGAAAAAAATGCGATTTAACCTGAATAAGTAAATCCGTTGAATTGACACATTCTGACACATCAAGGAACCACTAACTAAGTAATGGAGGGAAGTGTGGCAGGAAAAATGGCAGAGTGAGACAAAGGATCGAATCAACGTGGGCTGCTGTAGTTACTCGGAGTTGAAAATATTTGCACTGGGTAAAGGATCATGATTGACTGCGTAACAGCAACCTGTTGTAGACATACGAAATGAAAAATGTAAACCAAAACTGTAGAATTACATTTCTTAACAGTAGCTGTAGCGTCATCAAAACATACTACAAGTGATGTTGCCTACAAGGTTTTCATTTATTAACTACTAGCTGGGACCGTCGATTTAGCACAAGAGTTTATTTGTTCTAAGTTTCTATTAGTCCACCTCTTCCTCTGTCCTCTCTCGGGCCATCACCTCTTCCACCCATTCTCTGTGAAACTCCTCGTGAACCCTATCGATTCTATTTGTTCTAAGTTTCTATTAGTCCACCTCTTCCTCTGTCCTCTCTCAGGCCATCACCTCTTCCACCCATTCTCTGTGAAACTCCTCGTGAACCCTATCAATGACTTTGTTCTACTTCTCCCTATCTCGATCCGCTTCCTCATTCTGATCTTTTCATTTATTCCATCTCTTTTCATCCTACTCTCCTTCCCCCTCTCTCTATCTATCCCCTCTGACCCTGTCAATCACCTCCATACCTACTTCCATCTGCCCACCTCCATAAACCCTCTCACTGTCCACCTCTTCCACCCCCACTCTCTGTCCATCTGATCTCTGCTGATCTTTGTCCATCCCCTCCTGCACCTCTCTCTGTCCATCCCATTTGCACCCCTCTGTCTGTCCATCCCTCCTACCACTTTGTTTTCAACCCTGTCCTGCCCCTCATCTTTCCACCACCTCCTGCCTCTCTGTGTGTCCACTCTCTCCTACTCCTCCGTCTGTCCACCCTTCTGTCCCCTGCCTGTCCACCCGCCAGCCCCTCTGTATCTCCGCCCCCATGTGTCAGTGTCTGTCTGTGGCGAACGACAGTGACTTCGAGTGGTCACGCTAAAAGCAGAGACGTTCCAACGCAGCGGAGTATGACTGCTCACGGAACTCCTTTGGTTCCTTGATTATTCTTAGTTTTTGTATTTGACTACTTGGTGTTGCTTTCTGGAATTATTTGGTGATTTTTTGTGTGATTGCTAATTTGATTGTGTTTTGTGGATGCAGTCAAACGATAACAACCAAGTAACACTCTCACGAAGTTCTGCGTTATTTCAGCAATATATTTTAGTAACTTCAGTGGTGACTCCGATATTACGAACACGAAAATTAGCTCACAAGAAAAAGTGACCACAAGAATCGAAGGGACTCGATCACGAACAGTAATTGCACGGCAGGAAGATGAAAGCAGCGGAATTCAAGCAACTACAAATGAAAATTCATCCGTGCCGTTTCGTAACAGCGGCGAATCAGAAACAGATTTAATCCTGCGGGTGGCTCTACGTTTACCGCCGTTTTGACCACAGAACCCGAAAATTTGGTTTACGCAGGCAGAAGCAAATTTCCTGTATAGTGGATTAGCAAACGTGAAAACAAAATTCGACTATGCGGTAAGCCAGTTGGACCAAAACTACACATCTATGGCCACCATCTGAAAAGGGTTACCAACACCTGAAGTCAACGTTAATACAACGGGCTTCCAAGTTGATTGAAGAACAAATCCTACATGTATTGCATCATGAAGAGATAGGAGACAAGAGGTCTTCGCAATATCTCCGACGCCTGAGAAGCCTCGCAGTGGACACGGGAATGCCAGACTCAATGCTGCGAGTGCTGTGGGAAAGTCGCCTACCGGTATCAGTGCAAACCATGGTACATTTACGCATGGAATCGAATTTAGATAAGCTGGCAGAGATGGCTGACCGAGTACAGGAAACAATTTCGCTTCCGCTACCTCCAATCACAGAGCTTCCACGACATTATACAACAGCGTCAACAGAGGTGGACACAGCAACACAGCGGAAGAACCATACAGATGTACAGGACGAGTTGCAACAGTTTTCAAATGCAGTACAACAGCTGTCATGCCAAGTAGAGACGTTAACAGTGCAGCATGAGCAAACGGAAGTAGACCATAAGGAGAAAAAATTCAGAGACGACGGAAAACGTATTCTCAATCACCAGCTGGGAGCAACAGCCCGAGCCCACATCGTCGTCAATGTTGTTGTTATCACGAGCGTTTTGGTGAACGTGCAACACGATACTCACCACCGTGCAATTACCCAAACTTCGCGAGCGGCCGGCTATAGGCGGCTCCGGGAATTATTTACAGCACCAACAAAGCAATTCATTCTCTCACAGACTCTTTGTGGCACACAAACTTTCGCTATGCAAGTTTCTCATAGACACAGGGTCGGATGCTTTCTTATACCGGCACAAAACGTTACGTGTTCGTGTGAAGCCCATGCCCTTACAGTTTTCTGCAGCAAACGACTCGGTGATTAAGACATATGGTGAAATAACTCTGCCCTTAGATTTCGGACAGGGGAAGAGATATCAGTGGCAGTTTATTATAGCTGATGTAGCAGAACCAATAATAGGAGCAGACTTACTTGCGAATTTCAGCTTGCTGTCTGATGTCAGGAGGGGCTGTCTAATCGACAATACTTCCGGTTGCTATAAAAGAGGCACCCAGGCACCTTATCCCATGAAACAGTTGCGAGAAGCATTCGTCACAAATGAGCAGCTGTTTCAACACTTTTCCGCGATTGTTACAACACAATACGAGAAGAAATATGTGAAACATAATAGGCAACATTTCATCAAAACCACACCAGGTCCTCCAGTGTCTGCACGGCCACGGCAATTACCACCTGACCGCCTAGTAATAGCAAAACAGGAATTTGAGAAATTGTTGAAGGAGAACATGATCCATCCGTCTAATATCCCTCGGGCTTCGCCGTTCCATTAGTTTCCAAGAAAGATAAAACAGGGAGACCTTGTGGCGATTTCCGGGCTCCAAACGCAAGGACAGTGCGAGACAAGCATCCGGTTCCGGATTTACAGGAGTTTAACAATTTGCTAGCGGGATCACTTGTGTTCAGTGTAGTGAATTGTGCGAGAGCTTATATGCATATTCTACTGGCGGCAGAAGACGTCCCAAAGACAGCTATAACTACCCAGTTTGGCCTTTTCGAACACATGTATATGCCTTTTGGACTTAAAAATGCAGCCCAGAAATGGCAAAGGTTTATCGATGAAGTTTTGCGTGGCCTGCATTTTGTTTCGCTTATATTGACTACATTCTAGTATTTCCTAAAACTACAGCCGAGCATAAGGATCATCTGACACAGGTTTTTAAACGTCTCAGTGATTATGGCGTGAGCATTAAGTGCAAGAAGTTTGTCCTAGGACATCACCAAGTGACTTTTTTAGGGTATTTAGTTTCCGCAGCTGGAATTACTACAACGACGAAGAAGGTGCAAGAGTTACAGCAAGTATTACCCCCGGCCACATACCAAGAATTACGAAGATTTCTAGGAATGGTAAATTTCAACAGGCGGCAATTACCAGGGACGGCGGTGAAACAGGAGCCGTTGACAGCAGCACTCGCAGGTACCAACGCTCAAGGTAAACGCAGAATTCAGTAGTCTATGGAAATGCAACACTCGCTCGAGACAGTGAAACAAAGTGTAGTTGACGAAACGCTTCTAGCACACCCTGATCCGACCGCACCTTTGACAGTTGTTTTCGATGCAAGTCAGTCATCATAGGCGCAGTCCTGCAACAATATGTTACTTTTGCGTGGCAGCCTTTGGCATTTTTTTCCAAAAAATTAAATATGCAGAAAAGAAACTGGAGTGCTTATGGTCGTGAGTGGCTCGCGATTTGTGAGGCAGAACGTCAGTAGATGCCAAAGACTTCATCGTGTCACGGACTATAAACCCTTAACGTTTGTTTTCGAACAGCTAGGCAAACACAGTTCTCCAAGGCAACACAGGAAGGTTGAATTTATACATACGACATACGGCATATAGCAGGGGCAGACAATTTTGCAGCAGATTATCTTTCCCGAATAAATGGCATATCCCAAACCATTGATTTTCACGAGTTGACAGAGGCATAAGAGAAGGATGCAGAGTTGCAACATGTCCTCTCGAACGAGAACACGTGTCTCCATCTAGTCCAAATCAGATTACCGAACTCGAGTGTCAAAGTTTGGTGCGACGTCTCTATAGGTAGAAAGCGCCCATTTGTGCCAACGGACTACCGCAATGAGTATTTCATAGTGTTCACGATCTGGTCCATTATGGCATCAGGTGACAGAACGTTTCGTCTGGCCCCAGGTAAGCAAAGAATGCAGGAGATAGGCGTAAGAATGTTTGGCCTGCCAAAGAAGCAAAGTAGGTCGTCACGCCCATCCTCCGTTAGGGATTTTTCCTGACAGTTGCGAAAGATTCGCTCATGTCCATATTGACTTGCTGGGACCATTACAGCCTTCAGATGGTTTCCGCTACCTTTTTAAGGTAGTTGATCGATATACCCGTTGGGCATAAGCCGTTCTGATAGCGGACACTTCAGCAGAAACGACAGCAAACACGTTCATTGGCGTGTGGATAGCGCGTTTTCGATGTCCCGTACATGTAACCCCGGAAAGAGGGAGTCTGCGTAAACTTTATTTCAACATTTAGCCAAGCTGTGAGGAATTAACAACAAAACTATCAGTTATCATCCTAGGAGTAACGGTATGGTTGAAAGATGGCATCGAGCTACTACTCTTATGTGTCATGAGGAGGCCGGCGGAGTGGCTGAGCGGTTCTAGGCGCTACAATCTGGAACCGCGCGACCGCTACGGTCGCAGGTTCGAATCCTGCCTCTGACATGGATGTGTCTGATGTCCTTAGGTTAGTTAGGTTTAAGAAGTTCTAAGTTCTAGG
This sequence comes from Schistocerca piceifrons, assembly GCF_021461385.2. NCBI lineage: Eukaryota > Metazoa > Arthropoda > Insecta > Orthoptera > Acrididae > Schistocerca > Schistocerca piceifrons. The sequence continues at coordinate 631,787,983 of NC_060140.1, forward strand.
GGACTGATAACCTCAGAAGTTAAGTCCCATAGTGCTCAGAGCCATTTGAACCATTTTTTTTTCTCATGAGGATAAATGGACACAGGCTCTGCCTTGGTATTACTTGGTTTGCGCACTGCTTACAAGCCTGACCTAGGCACGTCTACAGCAGAAATTGTGTATGGCCAGAACATCCACGTCTCAGCGGACTTCATTGAAGACAGGAGTCCTACAACAGCAGAATTTGATACACCACCTACGTTCATAGAGCAGTTACAACAAGTGTCACGTCTGGGCACAATTCTAGGCACTAGGCATGTACATCAACCAACTTTCATGCACGAAGACTTGAGCAATTGTACGCACATTATGTTGAGATCAGACATCATGAAACCACCATTGCAACAACCGTATTCGGGGCCTTACGAAGTTTAGCGCCGAAACACGCATACGATGGAAATCTCCTACAATGGGAAGCCAACAGTGGTGTCAATGGAAAGAGCCAAGCCAGCTTACATGCCCGCTGACTGTAGCGAAGAACTTCACCCAGCAAACGAGGCAGCACCGAGGATATCGGAGGAAACAGTTTCTCTTGTGCCTCCACCGTCCAGTCAGCGCCGGCCGAAGTGGCCTTGCGGTTCTAGGCGCTACAGTCTGGAACCGGGCGACCGCTACGGTTGCAGGTTCGAATCCTGCCTCCGGCATGGATGTGTGTGGTGTCCCTAGGTTAGTTAGGTTTAATTAGTTCTATGTTCTAGGCGACTGATGACCTCAGGAGTTAAGTCGCATGGTGCTCAGAGCCATTTGAACCAATCGTCCAGTCAGCAAACATAGCGCGAGCAAGCACCGCGTAGACACACGAGCAGGTCGACTGGTACGCTTCAAGTACCCACACGTCCCGGGTGCTCCGCACATTCAGCAGGGAGGCTGTGGGGCGAACGACAGCGATTTCGAGTGGTCGCGCTAAAAGCCGAGACGTTCCAACGCAGCGGAGTATGACTGCTCACGGAACTCCTTTGGTTCCTTGATTATTTTTAGTTTTGTATTTCACTACTTAGTGTTGTTTTCTGGAATTATTTTATGTTTTTTGTGTGATTGCTCATTTGATTGTGTTTTGTGGATGCGGTCAAACAATAAAAGCCAAGTAACACTCTCAAGAAGTTCTGCATTATTTCAGCAATATATGTTAATGACTTCATGTCTGCCCTCTTTTGCCCCTCTGTCTACCCACCCTCCGCTTCCCCTCTTTCTGTCTGTGTCCCCTTTCCCCTTTTATTGGCCATCTCCCTCTCTTTCCTTTCCTGTCCATTACCTCCTTCCCATTCTATCTGCCATCTCTTTCCTCCCGCTTTTCTCATAGACGAGGGTCATTCAGTAATGAAAGAGACAAATTGGGCTGGAGAAGAAAGCGTTAATTTTTACAAAATAATAATTTTTCTACTGAACATTTATGCACTTGTTCCCACTGGCTACAAGCTTTTTTTATTCTGGCTGCAAAGAACTCTTTACCCTGATGTTTAAACCAATTTCCCACAATTTCACGTCCTCGTTGTTATGGAACCTCTTCCTACGCAATGCACCAAACAAATGGAAATCACTCGGTTTTAAATCAAGACTGTAAGAGGAATGAGGCGGTACTTCCTAGCCTATTTTGTCGATGGTTTCACGGGTTAGTAGAGCAATATGAGGAAGTGTGTTGTCTTTACACTTCTCCTGTGAGATCCACGACGTCTCTGTCTCTCACGGCTGGTTTCGCCTTGTTTAAAAGTAAATCCGAATACTATTGGCTGTTGATTGTACGATGCTCTTCGAGATAATCACAAAAATACATCGCCAACGTGACTTTCCCTGCTGATGCTTGGGTTTTGAATTTTTTCTTGACAGGTGAGTCGGTGTGCTTCCACTCTTTGATTTTTCTTTTTGATTCAGGTTCATAATAAAATCAAGTTTCACGAAAAGTTAAATTTTTGTTGAGGAAGTGCTCACCTTCTCTTTCATAACGTTCCTTTAGCTCTGTGCACATTCTCAAACTTGTATCCTTGTGTAGCCGTGTCAACTCCTTTGGGACTCACCTTGCACATGTTTTGCGGTACTTCAGCTTGTTACAGACAATGTTATGAACTGTACCAGTACTAACTTGAACCTTATCAACTATCATTTCCACAGTCACACGGCTGTCGGTACGAATAACGTCATCAATTCGACTTTCAAGTGGGGGAATTGAAAATGCAAATGCTCGGCCAGAATGGTGTTCGTCAGTCGCTGAGTCCCGACCATTTTTGAACTGCTCTACCCACTTGTAAAAATTTCACGATTCATACAACCTTCACCATAACCTTTAGACATTATACAGTTAATATTCACTGGTTTCTCACCTTCAGCAAGTAAAAAACTAATAACGGAACGTTGTTCAACTAATGTGGACGTTTCAAGCGGAACTGGAATCTTGAAATGTATTTGTGAGGTTATAAACAAAACAACGTTGATACATCAGCTGATCAGGGCTCCTCCCAATGATGCCAACTAAAAGCCATAAAAATACTAAATTGGCCTACTTCCAATTTTTTCCCGGATCAATATGTCTAATTATTGAATGACCCTCGTATTTAACGTGTTTTGCTCGTTTATCTGCATGTTTCACCTGCATTTCTAGCAGATTTCGCGCTGCAGTTTGATTTTCACACAGTTTAATGTTGTGCCGTCATATCTCCTGAACTACGTTCTATACAATGATATAATTTTACGCATGCGTACAGTAGTGGTACATGCACCTTCTGTCTGCGAAACATGTTCTGAGTACAGTTGGTAGTAGTAAGGTTGTAATGAATAAAAACGTCACGCCTGATGCGGCAGTATCTAAAGCATGTCAGTGTTTGGTAGGTCATATCTTCTTAACCATGTACTGAAAAATTATGTATTTCTAAGTACAGTCAGCGGCATGTGTGGATACCGCCTGATAAATGATTTGCAAATAGGATTCGAAGCAAAGTAGTGATAAAACAGAATGTTTTGCATGACGTGGCAGCTTATCAGGAATATCAGAATTTTTCTTCATATCTCCATGAAGTTTACAGCGTACAACGATAAATATTTTTGTAGGTACACTCAGTGGCAAATATGGAAACTGTGTGTGAAAAGTGTTGCAGTTATAATAAATAGCAATGAAGAGACAGCTTTAAACATCTTGCATGATGCGATAGTACTTCATGTATTCAGTGTTTACGACGTCGTTCCTCCAGACCTAAGTGTCTTTTTTGGAACATTCAGTGATATATGAGAATATTCCCTGAAAAGTACACTAATGCTGCTGGTAGTACAGACGTAATAAATTAAAGCGTCATGCGTCTTGTGGCAGTTCCACTACATCAAGTGTGAAAATGCAGTAAGCGACAAACGTTCATCAATTTGTCTCTGTCGTCGGCGAGAAAAAGTTTTGGAGAGAACTGAAATTTTATGTAAAGTTTGTTGCGACTCTAAGTGCTCGCGTTCTCAAATAATTGCTAACTAAAATATGGATAATCTTGCGTCGTATGTTGTACTGCTATTTCACTCCAAACCCCTCCATTTTCATAGGTGGGTGGTTCTTCCCGCCCCCCCCCCCTCACGGGTTCCATCGGTGGTTATTTTTAGACAGTAAATGGCAAGCGAACATCGTTTCTTTGAAATAAATCATACCAGTGGTTTAGGAGAGATAAATACACACATACATACACACATACGTACGTTCATACATACATACTATCGTATCCAAAAGTGTCCGACCGACCTGAGTCGCGTTACGCCTGATTTGCATGTAGTCCACTTAAAGTAATTGCCTTGCTGCCTTGACGATCCTCTCTTTGCGGTACAGTCGTTCGACTATAAAAAATAGATACCACAAGAGAATATGTATTTTTTCGGGTAATCAGTCCAGATGTAAGTCAGCATCACAATGCTTCAAATACCGTACTAGGAAACGCACCATTGGAAATGAAACAGTTCTTAACGCTTGATAACTCAGTATTATTACAGTAAGTGACATTTCGAAATCCCCACCATACTCATTAGAATCTGAGTTAACTCCGTGGCATAAGTCGTTCCAGTAATCTTTAGGCAAAATCAAATACTTTTATGTACTAAAATCGTTCAAATGGCTCTGAGCACTATGGGACTTAACATCTGAAGTCATCAGTCCCCTAGAACATACAACCTGTTAAACCTAACTAACCTAAGGACATCACACACATCCGTGCCCGAGGTAGGATTCGAACTTGCGACCGTAGCGGTCGCACGGTGCCAGACTGAAGCACCTACAACCGCTCGGTCACACCGGCCGGCTTCTGTGAGCAAGATATTTAGAGGCTATCTGGACTGGTAAAGCTCTCTGATACTTCTAAGTATTTAGCCTCTTTGAAAGGTTTTCCCATGCCTGTAAACCGTCGTTTCTGATAGAAGTAGTTTGTCGTACACTGGATATTAAACTAATTAAAAGCAAGGCGATTAACAGTGGCCAGCACTTTACGGGAACGTCAAAATTAACATCGCACCACCACTAATTTCTCTGTGTTCATGACTGAGCAGTTATTAGTCTACAAGTGTGAATTTTAAAACAGGACGAACCTCTTCTTTCTGGATCTCGACTGAAACGAAGCACTTACAGCCACTGTAACTGTGCAAAGCTTTCGTGCCCGACCCAGGCTGGATCACAGCTGTGTTCGTCACTGGTGACGATGTATAAAGAGTTGTGAAACACCGAAGTCTTCATCAGTATCAGTTATAAATCTGAACTTGAAAATTTTTGTGCTCTGCCTGGAGCCCTGTCTGGAACCTCATCTCCGTGTTAATGAATCACAAAAAAACATTTAATATGATTCCGTAACAAAGTACGAACGAGTTTAAAACAAGGTGACAGGATGTAAATTTTTGTCATGGAGCCTCAAACCCAGCACATAACCAGACTGTTAACTAAGTAAAATCAGACGTTGGATACTGATTTATTTATTTATTTATCTATTTATTTATTTATTTTTTGCCAGTTGCTAAATCTCCTGCGAACTAAAGGGAACACCGGTTCATTAAATAATATTTTCTAGTTTAATGAAGCTCACTGGCGACACAGTTTCTGTTTGCCGCGACATCCGCCTCTGCTTTGGAGCAAATTAAGCCGGCCTTGACCCAGTTTATAACGAAGGGGTATGATGTTTATAAAGCGGATTTTTTATTACGGTACAACCTGACGGCCTTCACTTGTCTTTACTAGACGAGAATGAGATCTCTTTGCTGTTTGTTTTAAAAATATGACAGAAATATGAATCAAACTCACACCTGCCAACTAATAAATTAGTGTCACTCAAACCGACATATGCAATTTTCGTGATGGTGCTCTAACGTATGGTGCTTGCGAATTACACGGTAAAAAAGCTCAGTTCTCTGTTAACTGGTTCAGTATCAGGAATCATCAAATAATTGTCATTGTCTCATTTCAGCGGAATAGGAAATGGCTTTACGCCATCATAGCATCGAATCGAATCCATTTAGAAACTTCCATTATCTCAAAAAAGTTTCTTAAATCGAAAAATACTATTCCAGAATACGAAACGTCTGACTGGTTTGACGCGGCCAGTCACGAATTCCTCTCCTGTGCCAACCTCTTCATCCCAGAGTAGCACTTGAAAGCTACGTTCACAATTATTTGCAGGATGTATTCCAACATCTGTCTTCCTCTACAGTTTTCTCCCTCTAAGGCTCCCGCTATTATGGTTCAAATGGCTCTGAGCATTATGGGACTTAACATCTGAGGTTATCACTCCCCCAGAACTTAGAACTACTTCAACCTAACTACCCCAAGGACATCACACACATCCTTTGCCGGAGGCAGGATTCAAACCTGTGACTATAGCGGTCGCGCGATTCCAGACTGAAGCGCCTAGAACCGCTCGGCCACATCGATCGACACTCCAGCTAGTACCGTGGAATTCATTCCCCGATGTCTTCACAGGTGTCCTATCATCCCATCCCTTCTGCTTGCCAGTGTTTTCCACATATTCCTTTCCTCTCCAATTCAACGCAGAAACTCCTCATTCACTCCCTTACCAGACCACCTAATTTTCAAATATCGTAGCAACGCATCTCAAATGTTTCGATCTCTCCTGTTCCATTTTTCCCACACTCCATGTTTTACTACCATACAAGGCTGGGCTCCAAACGTAGTTCTCAGAAATTTCTTCCTCAAATTAAGGCCTATGTTTGTTACTGGTGGACTTGTCTTTGACAGGAATCCCCTTTTTGAGAGTGTTCGTCTGCTTTTGATGTCTTCCTTGCTCTGTGCGTCGTTAGTTATTTGGCTGCTTAGGTAGCAGAATTCCTTAACCTCGTCTACTAAGTGACCATTAATCCTGATGTTAAGTTTCTCGCTGTTCTCGTTTCTGCTAGTTCTCATTACTTTCCTTCGGTTTACTCTCAGTCCATAATCTGTACTAATTGGATTGTTCATTCCATTCAGAAGGTGACGTAATTCTTCTTCATTTTCACTGAGGATAGCAACGTCATTAGCGAATTTTATTATTGATATCCTTCCACCTTGATTTTTAATTCCACTCTTGAACCTTTCTTTTATTCCCATCATTGCTCCTTCGATGTACAGATTGACTAGTAAGGGCGAAGGAGTACATCCCTGTTTTATACCCCTTTTTATCGGAGTACTTAGTTCTTGGTCGTCCATTCTTATTATTTCCTCTAGGGTCTTGTACGTTTTGTATGTTACCCGTCTCCCCGTATAGCTTACCCCTATTTTTCTCAGAATTTCGAACGTCTTGCGCAAGTTGTCGATCACTTTTTCCAAGTCGACAAATCCCATTGACGGGTCTTTATTTTTCATTACTCTAGCTTCCATTATCAGCCACAACGTCGGAAATACATATCTGGTGCCTTTTACCTTTCCTAATGCCAAACTGATCGACATCTAACACATCCCCGATTTGCTTTTCTGTTCTTCTGTATATTATTCTTGTCAGCAATCTGGATGCATTGGCTGTTAAGCTGCTTGTGCGATAATTATCGCACTTGTTAGCTCTTGCTCTCTTCGGAATTGTGCGGATGATATTTTTTCCGAAAGTCAGATGGTAACTGAGGAGATTCATACACTCTACACATCAACGTCAATAATCGTTTTGTTTCCACTTCCACCAATGATTTCTGCTGCAATATTGTCTATTCTTTCGGCCTTATTCGATATTAAGCCCTGCAAAACTCTCTTAAATTCTGATTCTAATACTGGAACCCCGTATGTCTTCTAAATCGAATCCGTGGGTTTCTTCTATCAATTCAGAAAGGCATTCTCTATGATAGAGGCCTTTAATGTACTCTTTCCAGCTATTCGCTCTCTCCAGTGCATCTAACAGTTTAATTCCTGTTGCACTCTTAATGTTACCACCCTTGCTTTTAATTTCACCAACGGTTTTTTTTGACCTTCCTATATGTTGAGTCCCTCCCCCCATGAACCACGAACCTTGCCGTTGGTGGGGAGGCTTGCGTGCCTCAGCCGTAATTTTTCCCGAGGAGATGCAGCTTTACTGTATGATTAAATGATGATGGCGTCCTCTTGGGTAAAATATTCCGGAGGTAAAATAGTCACCCATTCGGATCTGCGGGCGGGGACTACTCAAGAGGACGTCGTTATCAGGAGAAAGAAAACTGGCATTCTACGGATCGGAGCGTGGAATGTCAGATCCCCTAACCGGGCAGGTAGGTTAGAAAATTTAAAAAGGGAAATGGATAGGTTAAAGTTAGATATAGTGGGAATTAGTGAAGTTCGGTGGCAGGAGGAACAAGACTTTTGGTCAGCTGATTACAGGGTTATAAATACAAAATCAAATAGGGGTAATGCAGGAGTAGGTTTAATAATGAATAAAAAAATAGGAGTGCGGGTTAGCTACTGCAAACAGCATAGTGAACGCATTATTGTGGTCAAGATAGACACAAAGCCCATGCCTACTACAGTAGTACAAGTTTATATGCCAACTAGCTCTGCAGATGATGAAGAAATTGATGAAATGTATGACGAGATAAAAGAAATTATTCAGGTAGTGAAGGGAGACGAAAATTTAATAGTCATGGGTGACTGGAATTCGTCAGTAGGAAAAGGGAGAGAAGGAAACATGGTAGGTGAATATGGATTGGGGGGAAGAAATGAAAGAGGAAGCCGCCTTGTAGAATTTTGCACAGAGCATAACTTAATCATAGCTAACACTTGGTTCAAGAATCATGAAAGAAGGTTGTATACCTGGAAGAATCTTGGAGATACTAAAAGGTATCAGATAGATTACATAATGGTAGGACACAGATTTAGGAACCAGGTTTTAAATTGTAAGACATTTCCAGGGGCAGATGTGGATTCTGACCACAATCTATTGGTTATGAACTGCAGATTGAAATTGAAGAAATTGCAAAAAGGCGGGAATTTAAGGAGATGGGACCTGGATAAATTGAAAGAACCAGAGGTTGTAGAGAGTTTCAGGGAGAGCATAGGGGAACAATTGACAGGAATGGGGGAAAGAAATACAGTAGAAGAAGAATGGGTAGCTCTGGGGGATGAAGTAGTGAAGGCAGCAGAGGATCAAGTAGGTAAAAAGACGAGGGCTAATAGAAATCCTTGGGTAACAGAAGAAATATTGAATTTAATTGATGAAAGGAGAAAATATAAAAATGCAGTAAATGAAGCAGGCAAAAAGGAATACAAACGTCTCAAAAATGAGATCGACAGGAAGTGCAAAATGGCTAAGCAGGGATGGCTAGAGGACAAATGTAAGGATGTAGAAGCTTGTCTCACTAGGGGTAAGATAGATACTGCCTACAGGAAAATTAAAGAGACCTTTGGAGAGAAGAGAACCACTTGTATGAATATCAAGAGCTCAGATGACAACCCAGTTCTAAGCAAAGAAGGGAAGGCAGAAAGCTAGAAGGAGTATATAGAGGGTTTATACAAGGGCGTTGTACTTGAGGACAATATTATGGAAATGGAAGAGGATGTACATGAAGATGAAATGGGAGACAAGATACTGCGTGAAGAGTTTGACAGAGCACTGAAAGACCTGAGTCGAAACAAGGCCCCGGGAGTAGACAACATTCCATTAGAACTACTGATGGCCTTGGGAGAGCCAGTCCTGACAAAACTCTACCATCTGGTGAGCAAGATGTATGAGACAGGCGAAATACCCACAGACTTCAAGAAGAATATAATAATCCCAATCCCAAAGAAAGCAGGTGTTGACAGATGTGAAAATTACCGAACTATCAGTTTAATAAGTCACAGCTGCAAAATACTAACGCGAATTCTTTACAGACGAATGGAAAAACTGGTAGAAGCGGACCTCGGGGAAGAACAGTTTGGATTCCGTAGAAATGTTGGAACACGTGAGGCAATACTAACCTTACGACTAATCTTAGAAGGAAGATTAAGAAAAGGCAAACCTACGTTTCTAGCATTTGTAGACTTAGAGAAAGCTTTTGACAACGTTAACTGGAATACTCTCTTTCAAATTCTGAAGGTGGCAGTGGTAAAATACAGGGAGCGAAAGGCCATTTACAATTTGTACGGAAACCAGATGGCAGTTATAAGAGTCGAGGGGCATGAGAGGGAAGCAGTGGTTGGGAAAGGAGTGAAACAGGGTTGTAGCCTCTCCCCGATGTTATTCAATCTGTATATTGAGCAAGCAGTAAAGGAAACAAAAGAAAATTCGGAGTAGGTATTAAAATTCATGGAGAAGAAATAAAAATTTTGAGGTTCGCCGATGACATTCTAATTCTGTCAGAGACAGCAAAGGACTTGGAAGAGCAGTTGAACGGAATGAACAGTGTCTTGAAAGGAGGATATAAGATGAACATCAACAAAAGCAAAACGAGGATAATGGAATGTAGTCAAATTAAATCGGGTGATGCTGAGGGGATTAGATTACGAAATCAGACACTTAAAGTAGTAAAGGAGTTTTGCTATTTAGGGAGTAAAATAACTGATGATGGTCGAAGTAGAGAGGATATAAAATGTAGACTGGCAATGGCAACGAAATCGTTTCTGAAGAAGAGAAATTTGTTAACATCGAGTATGGATTTAAGTGTCAGGAAGTCGTTTCTGAAAGTATTTGTATGGAGTGTAGCCATGTATGGAAGTGAAACATGGACGATAAATATTTTTGACAAGAAGAGAATAGAAGTTTGCAAAAACAGACATAATGTCTTATGGGACAACCGCAATCAGTGATTTTATAATGTTACTTAAAATCCGTCTTGATTGCAATTTCTTTTTTTTTTTTTTATTATTCATATGACCGGTTTCGGTTCATTCAGAACCATCTACAGATCTGATATTTAAGTTACAGGAGTAACCCGTCCAATTCAGCAACTTTCACATGCTACGTCATTGGTATTAATCTTTCTTCTGTTCCTGGTATACAATAAAAAAGGCTTGTCTGTAGTTACAATAGCAGTACCATAATCTCTGCTTCCAACAACACCAATCGAAAATGTTTTATAACAGATAATATCCCTGTCGTAGTAAGCCTCCAATCCTTGCAAAGGCTTTTCACTTCCTCTCACCAAAGCAAGTGTCATCCATGAATTGCCTGGAACAACTTCATTTGTGGTACAGGAGAACGTAATTTTACAGCCAACAAATGTTATTGGACCAGACAGTATCTCCTGTTGCGAGACAGGGCTTGGTGTCTCGTCAAAACTGAACACCGTTTTATAAACTGGCATTCTGCTCCTCCTAGTGTATCTCCTACGACGGTACGGCATGGCTGTGTGCTGCGTGCTGCTGCCTGCAGTCGACTGACACAGAAACAGGAAGCGCGCCGAGCGCTCCATTCAGCGCTGCCTTATCGCTACGTCACTTCCGCTGATAAAACTTGATTTTTGCCCGACGCGGCCCTAGTAATACTAGGGGCCGCGTCTCGCTGGCTGCCTCGCTAAACGGCTAAGTCCCGCTCAAGGTCACCCGCCTATAAGGCGGCGCACACAGCTGAATTGGGCGGGTTACTCCTGTAACTTAAATATCAGATCTGAAGATGGTTCTGAATGAACCGAAACCGGTCATATGAATAATAAAAAAAATTTGCAATCAAGACGGATTTTAAGTAACATTAGAGAATAGAAGCTTTTGAAATGTGGTGCTACAGAAGAATGCTGAAGATAAGGTGGGTAAATCACGTAACTAATGAGGAGGTATTGAATAGGATTGGGGAGAAGAGAAGTTGGTGGCACAACTTGACTAGAAGAAGGGATCGGTTGGTGGGACATGTTTTGAGGCATCAAGGGATCACAAATTTAGCATTGGAGGGCAGCGTGGAGGGTAAAAATCGTAGAGGGAGACCAAGAGATCAATACACTAAGCAGATTCAGAAGGGTGTAGGTTGCAGTAGGTACTGGGAGATGAAGAAGCTTGCACAGGATAGAGTAGCATGGAGAGCTGCATCAAACCAGTCTCAGGACTGAAGACCACAACAACAACTTATGCTGAGTCGGTCTTCCTGACAATCATTTCTTCTGCGGCCATTTCGTCTTTGCTTCCCTGCAATTCCTGTTTATATCATTCCTAAGCGACTTATATATCTGCGTTTATGAAATTCCCTGAACATTTTTGTACTTCCTTCTTTCATTGATCAGCTAAGGTATTTCTTCTGTTACCTATGGTTTCTTCACAGTTACTCCCTTTGTACCTATTTTTATATTTACATCTTCTGTCATTACCCTTTTTAGAGATGTTCACTCCGCTTCAACTGTACTGCCTACTGAGCTTTTCCTGATTGCTCTATCTATAGGCTTAAAGAACTTCGTGAACTTCAGGCGTACCTCGTCAATCCGTATTACTTCTGTATCCCACTTCTTTGCGTATTGATTCTTCCTGGCTAGTCTCGCTTCGTCACTACTAAACTGTTATCTGAGTCTATATCTGATCATGGGCACACTGTACAATCCAGTATTTTATTTCCGATTCTCTGCCTGTCCATGACGTAATTTAACTGAAATCTTTCTGTATCACGCGGCCTTTTCCAAGTATACATCCTCTTCTAATGATTCGTGAACAGAGTATTCGCTATTGCCATCTGAAATTTATCACAGAACTCAATTATTATTTCACCGCTCTCATTCCTCGTCCCAATCTCATATTCACCTGTAACCTTTCCCTCTAATCCTTCCCCTACAACTACATTCCAGTCCCTATGACTATTATTTTTTCATCTGCTTGCATTATTCTTTCAGTGTCCTCATATACTTCCTCTATCTCTTCATTGTCAACTTGTTACATCGGCATGTATAATTGAACTGTTGTTGTCCGTGTTGTATTGCTGTCGATTCTGACAAGAACCGAGAGCACTCTCTGTCCTACCTTCCTATTCATAATTAATCCTACTTCCATTATACTATTTTCTGCTGCTGTTGATAGTACCCTATATTGATCTGAACAGAAATTCTTGTCTTCTTTCCATTTCACTTCACTGACACCTACTATATCCAGTTTGGGCCGTAGCATTTCGCTTTTCCGATTTTTAGTTTCCTTAGCAGGTTCAAGCTTCTGACATTCCACGCCCCGGCTTGTAGGGCATTATCCCTGTGTTGGTTATTCAGTCTTTTTCTCATGGTCACCTCCCCCTTGGCACTCCACACCTAGAGATCCAAATGGGCACAATTTCAGAAACTTTTGCCAATGGAGAGATCATCATGACACTTTTCCAGTTGCAGGCAACATGTCCTATGGATGCACGTTATGTACCTTTAATGCTCGTTTCGATATCCTTCTGCATCCTCATGCTGCTGACTGTTGCTGGTTCTTCCGCTTTCAGGCGCAGTTTCCCTCCCCAGGGACAAGATAGTGTCCTGAATCTCCATTCGCTCCTCCTGCCTCTTTCACAATACAGTTGGCAGAATGAGGGTGACTTCTTATGCCAGAAGTCTTCGGCCACCAACGCTTATTATAATCAAAATCCAAGCGTTGGCGGATTTGGAACCAGGGACGTAGAATGTTTTGCTGACAAGGCAAAGACACGATCCCTGGACCACTGGTGCACGCGCTTAAGAAGGCCAGTATTTGTGTGCATCCATCAGAATTCTAAGTCAGGCCACATGCACGATCTGGCAACACCGTAGGATGTGGAAGTGTAAGAAAGTCTCTCAGTCTTCCTGAGCTGTTACGAAAATGACTCTCTGGTGGTTGAGTGGTAAGCTTTGTGCTCGTGAACATGTAGTTGCATGTTAGAGTCTTATTCCCCTAGTTTCTTAAATTGCATTTCATTTATCTACTAATATTGTAAGCCTGATAGAACGTCGAACATAAGTCGATTCATTTTCTACTCCACTTATAATAGTAGAACGTTCCACAAATATTTCTGATTAACAGCTTGAGGCTGTGTCAAGGGTCAGAACCGTTCATGTTCGAGGGTTTCCGTGACCCACAGTAGCTACAGGCCACCAGAGACATGTCCCCCATTGTCACACGACTGTCACCATTTGAACGTGTATTTATCAGCGGTCAGTTTCTTATTTAAAGTTCTCGTATTTATCTCCCAGTTACGATTTCGATTTTGCATGCCTGTAACTTACTAACGTTGCTAAAGTGTCACACAAGATAGTTGGAAGTGAAGAAAGCTGTAACATTTGCGGTATGTTGTTCGCTTTGGCTTCATTAAAGGCGTGAAGACAGCAGAGGCAGATCTTATCCTTTGTGCTATGTGTGGTGTGAGCGATTTTGGGCAAAAAAAGTCAGAAAAAGGTTTTTGGCTTCAAGAAGGAGCGTTGTGGCATGAATGGTGTTGCACATTCTAGGAGCCTCTATGACAGACCCATGTGATGAAGTGCGACCATTTAAGCGTTGTGAGACATTTTCATTTTGTGTACAAGATTCAGAAGTCAGGAGCAGTAGTACTGCATGCTCCAATTTAAAACAACGATAATCAAATGGGTGACTACTAATGCATGTTTGATTGATCGTCTTCAGTTGGCTCATTGAGAAATTCAATGTAGTATTCGTACTGGTGACTGGTTATGATGTCTTTAACTTAACTTCTTAAGAAGAATGAAGGGCTGAGCCGTAACAAAAGACATATACTCGGGAAAAGGGTAGTGTGAACATATTATGCCTGTCGTGGCTCAAAAAGAGTGTTGTGCTTTACGAAAACCTCTGCACTACATCACGTGTTGATAATACGCAATAACGCACTCCGCCTATTTCACGAACAAAGCTGTCCAGGAGTTTGAAAAGTCGTCCTTCAGATACTTATTATTCTGATCATATACCCAAAAACATTTACCTCCCACGGTCGTTATCGGAAATCAGTAAAGATTATTCCTCTCTGGACGAAAATTCACATGAAACCTGGTTTGACGATATCTTTAACTGGGATCCAGTAGGTTTCTACAGGTGTGGAATCGGTACACCACCTGAGCGTTATCAGGCCATTTTTGATAATGAGAGAGAATATACTGTTCACGATTATTTTTCTCTACGTTTACTGTTATCTTCAAGCAAAGCCGGCCGGTGTGGCCGTGCAGTTCTAGGCGCTTCAGTCTGGAACCGCGTGACCGCTACGGTCGCAAGTTCGAATCCTGCCTCGGGCATGGATGTGAGTGATGTCGTTAGGTTGGTTTGGTTTAAGTAGTTCTAAGTTCTAGGGGACTGATGACCACAGATGTTAAGTCCCACAGTGCTCAGAGCCATTTTGAACCATTTCAAGCAAAGAATGGGCAACGTTATGGAAATGTGCACTGTCCTAATTCAAATGGAATGAAAATTATCGTGATATCCTTATGATGAAAGTCGGATTTAATAAAACATAACATGTCTGTAACAAGACGGTAGATATATCAGCACGAATTAGTAACATATTACACATTCTAGACTTACGAACGGTCTCTATTTAAAAATCTTAAACATGGCTGCGAATCAGCAACTATATCGATCTGAAGAGGTTGAAACAATCAGCCAACCAGTTGCAAACCAAAGATTTATTTATCCCTAACCTAGCTTTCGATATTTCTATAAATATATTCTTCAGAAGGAATGGCTATGTTACGCGACATGGTGGTGAATTACATTAGCTGAAGCTGAGCGACTCTTTTTATATATAAAACTGAAATGAAAACCGGTAACATCACAAGCCATGGCTTAAGACAGCAGCCAGATTACATTCAGCGTACGTCAGAATACATGCACATATGGATACGCCCACTGGTAAAGGCTCCTGTCAACATGGAATTGTAAGAGGTGTCAAAGGATAAAATATTTGCCTAACCTAAGTATACACCAGGCCAATTACAAAAGCCTTTACATAATAATATCTGACTTTATTTTTCTCCCTCTATTTCTACGTCCTACCTCCCCCCCCCTCCCCCCCTCCCCCCTCCCCCCCTGCCCCACTGTTTTTTCACTCATATCGTTATATTTAGTACTTTTTACATTACTACTAGCACTTAATGTACCGTTACATGAGATTCATTGGCTTCTGTGCTTTATTTCGTCTCTCCCTTACAGACTTCGGTTATTTCATGCTGCATAAAGTATCTTCACTTCAGGTTATTAACGATCTGGTGTATACATAAAAGCAATAATGATGATTGAAAATGCTGCCTCGAAAGGGAAGCACATGCGGGCACATGATACCTAACACTTGTAAGCGTATATCTGTAATACTTCCAAATTTACCAATGATTCTAGAGTCTATATTCTTAGACAATTACCTCTTAAAAACACCTTAGTGCTAGCCTTGATTACCTGCTTTGGGCTACTTTAACAGATATGACTTAATATTGGTCCATCAAGTAAGTGAATATCACGTAATTCTGTGTCTCCGTGAATCTAATATTTTGTAAAAACTTTCAACTTCTTTATAATGTGTCTTATAATTTGCATGTTGTAGCTTTTACCATTTTATTTGCTGATGGAATAAAAGCTGAAATCTGGATAGCACAGAAGAAAAATAAATTAACATAAATAAATACTTTCTCTTCGATGCTTCCATTAGCATTGTCAAGCGCAATGTGACAAAGAAATTAGTTCATTTCTTGTTCCATGATATGTAGGATGGTGGTCATGGTGTCTTATACCTTCTGCAATTTGGAATCGTTTCTTTCGTACTTCCAGCACCTCATACATTTTTTGTACCGTGTTTTAAAATTCCTGCATGTCATGCCTATGCATACTGCATCACAACTTTCACATTCAAATTGATATATTCCTGATGCCCAGAATTTATCCCTATTGGTTTCTGGTTTGCTTAGGTGTCACTGGTTAGGTAGGGGGCGGGGGTTTCTCAGTCTTATATGCTATGTGGAAGCCCTGTCTCTGTAGTATGTTGACAACTCTGTGTGTTAATTTATGTGTGTGAGTCATAGTGTATCATCTGGTTCCTTTCTGTGTGATGTTGTCATTGTGTCTGTTCGTTGAATGAGTTTGTGAGTTTGAAGCTTGTAAGTCGTGTTGTATTCTGGAATTGTTGTGTTTATTTTGTATTTGCGTTTTTTATAATTTGCTTGAGCCTGTGTACTACATGTGTGTCATACCCATTGTTCCTAGCTATTTGTATGATTGTGCTCATTTCTGTTGCATGGTTTCTCTTGTTGAGCGGGATCCTGTTTAATCTATGTAACATATGTCTTAGTGCTGCATGCTTCACACACACACACACACACACACACACACACATACACAACCGCACGGTCTTATGCGTCTTCTCACGGTCCGCGTGGTTCCCCACGTCGGAGGATCGAGTCCTCCCTCGGGCATGGGCGTGTGTGTTGTCCTTAGCATTAGTTACTTTAAGTTAGATAAAGTTGTGCGTAAGCTTAGGGACCGATAATCTCAGCAACTTGGTCGCATAGAATCTTACCACAAATTTCCAATGCACACACAAATAGGTCACAGATTCTTCAAAAATTGCTTTCGAAATTTGACAGTAACATTCGATCTTAGGCAATAACATCCGACAGTCGGCAACACGAACCAAAATACTGCATCAAAGCAAAGTGTTTAGTTCCCAGTGCTGTGGAATGTAATTATGAGAAGAGAAACGGCACTAAAAATGGAACGGAAACATAATATGCAGAAAATCGATCATACAACCTGTAAGTAGAATGTAAGATATTACTACATCATAGCAAAATCAAGCCTCCAGAACTGTTTATAACCTTTAGGTATATTGCTCCAAAACGTAAACTAAATATTTAAAATATGTACATATTCCAGGCCACTGAAGATGCCTTGCAGAGAATAAGGCGAAACGCGTATGGCACGAAAATTGTGTTTCATTCAGTTGTAGTCAGACGGTCGAAAAAGGAAACATTATGAATATACCGTAATATTACACGCAGCTGAGGAAGTTAGGACAACAAAAGTTGAAGATGTTAATTTTCTCCTTTTCTGCCCAAACTTGGGCCTGCTGTCAACACCTTTGGGAGGGCAGCATTGCAGATCGATATCTCTATTCATGTGAAACCAGTGTTTTAGACAGTTCGCTTTGTGGACAGGAGAACAGTCATGTTGGAAGATTATTCCACTTCTCGAAACTCTCTGACTAACAGAGGGAAGCATTACGTTCTCCAGTTTTTCGCAGTAGTAATGACTACCAAACGGACAGTTCAGGCCACAGAACGCCGCAACCATTTACTGACTTTTCTCCATAAACTGTGACAGCAGTTCGGCCATACCTTTGCCTCTGACGGACATATTTGCTGTCGAATCTCGCTCCTCTTGGACTATATACATGAACTGAAGTATTTGGTGCAGTATAATACACCTTCTAGACTGTAAACAAATTTGTTCCCAATGTCGTGTCCTGAGAGGGAGTAAGACCGACACTCGCTGCGCGAGACAGAGGAACTTACCTCAGTCCACACCAGCACGAAACGGTTTCCTTCAATTCACCATTGCTAAGTTTAATCATCCAGCCCTATATTGCTACTTCAACATTTCCTTAACCGTTGATTTTCGTCTGTACGCTCCTTTCTCGTTGAGACGACGATGGCAACGACGACGAATGGTGGACCTGCTCACATTTATCTGGAGTATGTTCCTGATTTCTGTGTATCCCTGAAGGGTCTTCATCACTGCAGTGGATTATACTGTTGTATTGAACCTCCGCGCTTGTCCGTGAACTTCCAGGTCCATGACGACGGTTGACGTGGCTTTCGTCCGCCATCCTCTTCGTCTAGTAATGTATCGTAGATTTTCTGTATGCTAGGACACGGAAAGTGGCGCTGATACATTTTCCATCTTCAGTAAGTGCGAGATTGCGACCCTCATAGAATTGCTTGAGCTGTGACATTTCTCACGTAGGGGCCTACTGACAAGGCAGGAGCAAACGAAATGAGATCCAAGGTGTAGAGCACTTCCTTCGTCTCAGTACTCAAATTCATTCCCGGTTGCAGGATTTGAAAAAGATTTTATAAAGTAGTTATTTTCGAATATTGTTTAAAGTATAGAATAAAAATATTCGCTCCCTCTAGACGTCACACGTAGTAGTAAAAATGACAACGTTTTCAGAGATTAAATGTAAAATTTACACTTACATTGTGATGCTTGATATGCTGTTCCAGCTATCGTATATTAGTAAACTGTGTTACCTGATATATTACACCACAGAAGGCTGTAACAGCACTTCATACATGTGCGAGAAGAGCGCAGTAAGGAAAAACGGTGAGGTTTCAATCTCTTGTTATCAGGTTGGAATTCTGCCCCTTCTAAGACTTTGAATTTGTTGCAAAGAAAGAATAGTGTTAGTTTAGGAGGATACGTCAGTTGTAACGTTCGAGTTACTCGTAATATTGTGAACATATGTGCACATGCCTTGGAGGTCTCACTCTAAGAATTTGAGGAGAAATCGTCTCCCCAGGTTTCCCTATTATAAACACATCTCAGTTTTAGAATGAACTGAGCTTTCGGTTGTTAATCAGTTTGTATTTTCAGTAGTACCATATCATTATATGTTAAAGTCGTTTTCATCTAATGATTTCCACAACTATAAGACCACAACGTGTGATAACTCTTAGGCAAACAATAATTAATTCGACATTGTACTACGGAACTATAGATTTTAATTTTAATGTTGACTGTGCCTTACTCTGGCATGTTATAGTAATTTTATGCTTCTGAAGAAGGCTAGATTAATGTAGCCGAAACCTGGTAAAGACCAGAAAATTTGCGCAGTTGAGGTTGATTCTTCAAAATATCAACAATTTCTGACAAGAACGACTTGGCTCAATCAGTGCATACTGTTTTAAAAACTGTTTCCTACTAGGATGACAACCTTTTCATCGCCGGTAAATCTGTGAACGTTGCTGCTAAATCATACCCTAGACGTTAATCTCCGTTCCAACAAATGATTTCCACAGCTACAGAAACACAACGTGTGGTACCTCTTCGGCAAACTATAATATAGTGATATTAGACTGTAAGATCGTCCTAGCCTGTGCTGTGCAGATTGTTTTTAAACCTCCTCCTACCAGGGTAAGAAGATTTTCTTATTGGTGCAAATGGCTCTGAGCACTAGAACTTAGAACTACTTAAACCTAAGGACATCACACACATCCATGCCCGAGGCAGGATTCGAACCTGCGACCGTAGCAGTCTCGCGGTTCCGGACTGAGGCGCCTAGAACCGCACGGCCACAGCGGCAAGCAAGATTTTCTTATTCAGTAAATTTGTGAACGTTGCTGGTGAAGATGTTTTAAGCTTGAACTAAATTCCTTCACCCACGAGTACCTTAAAAGAAATATTAACAGCACTAAATTGCAGCTTCTGAAGAGATTTATGGTTAGAAGGGAGAACGATACTTGAATACAAAACTAATCTCCCCGAAGAAAGGGTAAAAGAAATGATACCTCTCTTGTTCGGACGTCATGGACCTTGTATTTCAAAGGACATAGAGCCAGTTTAGGTCGGGACCATTCAGAACTGGAAGTCTCGGAGCTATCAAAATCTGGAGTTGATTTGTATTGTTTGCACACGAAATTACTCTTGCAGTATAGTTATAGAGCACAATAAGTCAGCTGCGTATTTCTCACTGAGGAAGAGCAGTGGTGAACAGTCTTAGCTACATTTGTTTACTGAAACTGGTGTTAGAGTTTCTGGTTGATGACTAAGCGTAAGGCCTATGAGTCGGATGTGGGATTTGAAACGTTGATATATTTCTCAAAGTTATTGAATAGGATACTACAGTTAGAGTAATTTCACGAAAATGTGAAGTTGGACTACGCAGAATGAGTTGATGACAACGGAAAACAGTTGATCTACGGCAATATTTTCTTCCTTGCACTATTTGATATGGCATGTTGGCGGTGTCATCTGGAGAGAATGATCGTGACATCGTAGTTTCTTAGTTGCTAAGTGTGGTTTCGAGTCCCACTTCCGTCATGTATTTTATATGAACACTATCTTCTTCTCGTCTAATAATGCCAAGTGAAGAATATCGGGTTGCCTCGTAGTTCAGGATCTGCATTATAAACATCATATCATTTCGTTAGCAACTGAGGAAAAGCCGGATTTGGTTGGATCATAGCAGAGGAGGAAGTTACGATAAACAGAAGCGGTGTCGCCAGGAATCGTCCTTACACCAGAAATATCATTTTATTTCATGTGCCAATGGTCACTTCAAGTCATAGGGCTCGTAGTTTATTGGAATTTGAGACTTGAAAAATTTGGTGCTGAACCTCGATTCGAATTCGGATCTCGTCTTTCGTAGTTCGATCATACCGTTGTTTACCCCAAGACTGCAAACCACTTTAGGTCTCCCCGAAAGACAAATATGTGGGTTCAAATCCTGGAGCAGCACAAAAGTTTTCATGGTCTCATTTCAAGCCCTAGCATGCGCGTACCGAATTACTAGTGATAAATAATTTTCATTTTAATGCCTCTTCATGTGCTGTCAACAGTAACTATGGCTGCCGTTATTTCTATTCAAACCCGGTCACATCTCGATGCTGGTGAGCAAACAATTCGTGGATAGAAAATAGCGGTGTAGGAGCCGGCTGTGATTATCAATCAGGGAAGAAAACATGTAGCCTCATTTCGGATTGGAATATCTCGCTGCTGATGAAAAAAATTCAATATCTAACGTCTGATTGTACTTAGATAAAAATCTGACTACGTGCTGAGTTTGAGTATCCGTCACACAATTTTCCGTCCTGGTACTTCGTTTTAAATACGTGCAAACTTTATTACTTGAAATTATATTAAAAGTTATCCATGGTTCTAACAGCGAGATAAAGGTCTCGACGGTGCACAAAAATTTTCAGGTTCATATTTGCTAACTGATACTGGTGAAAACTTCGATATTTCATGACTCTTTACGCCTAGTCGCCAATAACGAACGTTGCTGTGATCGAGTCTCGGTCAGGTAAGAAAGGTTTGCTTAGTTACAACGGCTGTAGGTGCTTGATTTCCATCAACATCTAGAACAAGAAAGTTCGCGGCACCGTTTACAGTTCAGGCATATGCCCAAACAAGTATACTCATGACTAAGCATGGAAATTACTGGTGACACAATATTAATTTTGAGGTTTCCACTGCCACTATTAATCACGCTTTTAACTGGTAGGTTCAACATCAAGTTTTTGAAAATCACTCGTATGAGGTGTTGGAAAAACTCTTAAAGAGCAAAAATAATTCCATTTATCATAGAACTGTATTAGCCCCGATCTTGTCTCAAAATCTCTTGTTCATAAAAGTAATTAATTTTACGGAAAGGTTGCCGGAATGACTTATGTGACGGAGTTAACTCAAATTCTTGGGTGTGTTGTAGGGATTTTGAAATGTCATTTCACGTAATAAAATTGAGTCTACTAGCGTTAAGGATTGTCTCATCTCTAATAACGTGTTTCCTATTCACAGCATCGTGGAGTTTACTTACATATGGACTAACAGTGTACTGTAGTGATCTCTTGCGGTATCCATTCTGTTCAGACAAACGACTGTACTGCAAAGAGATCAGACGACCTGCCAGAGAGATGCGTTAAATGAGCTGCATAGAAATCAGGCGAAACGCAATTCAGATCGTTCGGATTCTTTTGGATGTGACAGTACATCGACTTTTATAAATTGTATCGATACATAGTGATTAACCAGGATGTAAAGATAATACTTCATAGCACAGAGCGAATCCTAATACTTGTAATGTTACGCTATGAAGTCTGATTCTTTTATAAGAGGTGATCAAACGGAGAACGTTGCTGATACATATATGCAACACAGCGCGACTCTGATGTGTGTATATAAGTACGGACATGTAGCCGAGAGCAAAAGCGTGCCTTCTGACTTGCACGGGACCCACCGATACACAGCTAGTATGGTAGCTGCCTTACTGCATTATCGAAGGTGGCGCCACCTCATCCACCATCGAGGTCTGAGTCGCTGACCTCTCATACTGCCCGCCTTCTACAGATACTGTGGTGTCACCGCCAGACACCACACTTGCTAGGTGGTAGCTTAAATCGGCCGCGGTCCATGTAGTACATGTCGGACCCGCGTGTCGCCACTGTAATCGCAGACCTAGCGCCACCACCAAGGCAGGTCTCGTGATACGAGAGTGGACTCGCCCCAGTTGTACGAGAACCTAGCTACCGCCCAGTTGTACGCGAACCTAGCTATCGCCCAGTTGTATGAAGCCTTTCTCTCTCATTAGCCGAGAGACAGAATAGCCATCAGCTAAGTTAATGGCTACGAACTAGCAAGGCGCCATTTGTATCAGTGCCTATAGCTTACGAGTATTCAAGAGAGATGTATTCCAAGAACTATTAAAAAGATAAGTAATAAGCATCTACATACTTTTCTTCTTATTCATTTATAAGTTCTCATGTTCCAGACTTCACGCCCGTCTGCTTTAGCCTTGCGTGCCCTATCGGCCACAGCGTTAGTCTAGCATTCCTTTTCAGCCATCAACATCACGGTGTCGGCCCAGCTACCGACACAACATTTATTGGCGACGAGGGAAAAGTGAACTTTTTCTGATTGCTTACATTTAATTGTGTCATGGCTTCGCCACATTCTCCAGATGTACTGTCCGAATTTTATCGCTTGCAGACTCAGCAGACGCAGGCGTTACTGGATGCCCTTGGACAGCTCGTCCAGGGTCAACGTACCATTCAAACCGATGCGGCCGCCGCCGCTTCTTCGCTACCGCTGCCTCTAAACGCTGTTGCACCTCCCTTTCGACCATACGTGGCAGCCGATGAGACGTGGCAAGAGTGGTCTCGCCAGTTCCACTTCCACCTTGCTGCCTACAGAATTCAAGGTAATGAGCGGCAGCCGTTTTTGCTTTCTTGTGTCGGTGTGTCCACATACCGTGTGATAGTGAAATTGTTTCCCCGACGCGACGTAGCAACTTTGTCCTACGAGGAAATTTTGTCTGCATTAGATGCCTATTTCAAAGAAACAGTTAATGTGGTTGCAAAACGGTATATGTTTTTTCGTACAAAACGTACGGCCGGTCAAACTAATAGGGAGTGGGTAGCAACATTGCAAGGCCTTACTAGGGACTGTGCCTTTGAATGTGACTGTGGTCTTTCTTATTCTGATACAATGGTGCGTGATGCAATTGCACAGAACGTTTCTGATGTTCGCATATGGGAGCAAATTTTGAAAC
Source organism: Schistocerca piceifrons (assembly GCF_021461385.2). Lineage (NCBI taxonomy): Eukaryota > Metazoa > Arthropoda > Insecta > Orthoptera > Acrididae > Schistocerca > Schistocerca piceifrons. Next base: position 631,811,562 of record NC_060140.1, read on the forward strand.
TAGTTAATCCCTCCCATCAACAAGTGATAGACATACTGGATAGACAGGACACACTTGACTGTGCTCAGGAATCTTTTGAAACTTCGCCAGCCGTGTGTAACATTAACCGGCCCGCTGGACGCGCTGCGCGGCCCGGTAACCGGGCCTCGCGCACGGGCGCACAGCTGCCGCCGCGTGCTAAGCCACGTGTGCCGCGCCTGCCCACAAATGTAGTGAAATCGTGCCCGCGGTGTGCTACTAGACATTCGCGTGAACATTGCCCGTCACGCCAAGCTATTTGCTTTTTCTGCAATAAGAAAGGGCATGTTCAAAGTGTTTGCCAGAAAAAGCTCAGATCAGACAATCACAATCATTCCAGGCCCTTTGCTTCGCGCCGGAATCGAACCAAGGACACTCAGGCTCGTGGACCTTCGCCTATGCACATTCATGTCGTTAATTCCACTTCGTCCAGTGACACTTTCTCTAACAGTGACTGTGATCGTCCCACAAAAACTGTGCGTCGACGTCGCCGGAAATCACGTCAATTAGCAAGTGATTCTGTACCAGCGTCTATTCAAATTGCACAAAACAGTCGCTCTTGTCGTCAGCAGGACAATAAACTTTTTGTGGACTTAGACTTTGAAGGCAAAGTGATACCATTCCAGCTCGATACCGGAGCTGCAGTTTCATTGCTCAATCACGACACGTACAAACAACTGGGCAAACCTCCGTTGCGTGCCGCAAATGTTAAGCTAACTACATATTCCGGACAGAAAATTCCTGTGTTAGGACAGTGCAGCCTTCTTGCAACATACAAGGGACAAACAAAACTTGTGTCATTTTACGTTCTTCGTTCTTCTTCTGCAGTGAACTTGTTTGGTTTAGATTTATTTAAGTTGTTTAACATGTCTATTGTAAATCAGGTCCTATCAGTGAATCAGACTGTGCCTACAGACAGTGTTTCTCGGCTGTGTGACGAATTTGCAGACATTTTTGCACCGGGCTTAGGTTGCGCTAAAAACTATGAAGCACATTTAGAACTGAAGGTAAACGCGCAACCGAAATTTTTCAGGGCGCGCAATGTTCCCCACGCATTGCGTGATGAGGTCGCCAGAACGTTACACGATCTCGAATCACAGGGTGTAATTGAACGTGTGCAAGCTTCTCTCTGGGCCTCACCCTTAGTCATTTTGCCAAAACCTTCCGGACAATTGCGACTTTGCGTGGACTTCAAGGCCACAGTGAATCCACAGCTAGTGACTGCTAATTAATTATTACAATAAATATGTGCGCAATGCCTCTTCCATTTCAGCTCCGCTTCATCGCTTACGCCGTAAAGGTGTTCCGTTCGTCTGGACGCCGGAATGTGAACGCGCCTTTCGCCAGTTGAAATCGGCGTTGCTTTCTAATACTTGCCTTACGCCATTCGATCCCCAGAAACCCCTTTTGTTGATGGTAGATGCCTCGGATTTCGGGATCGGTGCTGTGCTTGCGCACAAAGCTGGCTCCCATGATCGCCCTATTGCCTTTGCGTCCAAATTGCTCTCGTCTGCGCAAAGAAATTATTCACAGATAGAGAAAGAAGCTTTGGCTCTCGTGTTTGGTGTTACTAAGTTCCATGATTTCTTGTATGGTCGTCACTTTACCATCATCACAGACCACAAACCTTTGACATCGCTTTTTCATCCGACCAAGCCTGTACCTCCACGTACAGCGCAGAAATTCATTCGCTGGTCTATTTTCCTCTCGCAGTACCGCTACGATATCTTGTATCGGTCCACTGCTAAGCACGGAAACGCCGATGCGTTGTCCCGTTTGCCTGTTGCTGAGGATAAAGCATTCGATTCTTCCGAACTTGCTTGCATGTTCATTGATTCGGAAACCGATGACGTGGTCGAATCGTTTCCGATTGATTTTCGTCGTGTCGCTACAGCCACAGCTGCTGACCCTGTCCTTGCTACTGTTTTACGTTTTCTTGCTACGCAATGGCCTTTGTCAAAGTCTCGGATCGAGGATCCGTTGGTTCGCCGATTTTTTGCTCACAAGGAGAGACTCTTTGTTCGACGTGGTGTTTTGTTGTTGCGTTCTGATAATGATCAGTCCAGAGTCGTGGTCCAGCGTTCGTTACAGTCCTCTGTTTTACGGCTTCTTCACCAAGGCCATTGGGGTATAGTGCGAACGAAACAACTTGCTCGTCAGCACTGTACTTGGTTCGGAATCGATGCTGCGATTGCGAATATGTGTTCTTCGTGCCCGGCGTGTGCCGAACAACAATCCGCACCGCCGCGGAAAGTCTTTGCATGGCCAAAAGCCACTTCCCCTTTGCAACGCTTGCACATTGATTTTGCTGGTCCATTCTGGAATGCTCGATGGTTGGTTCTGGTCGACGCCTTCAGTAATTTTCCTTTTGTTGTCCGGATGTCTTCCACGACGTCCTCCGCCACCATCCAAGCGTTGTCTGCTATCTTTTGCATTGAAGGTCTTCCGCAGACTATTGTTTCCGACAATGGCCCACAATTCATGTCCGCAGAATTTCAGTCATTCTGCCAGGCCAATGGTATTCAACATCTGCCATCCGCGCCGTTTTCGCCTCAGTCCAACGGTGCCGCTGAACGATTGGTCCGGACTTTCAAGTCACAGATGTTGAAATTGAAAGAGTCGCATTCTCGGGAGGACGCATTGTTGCTCTTTTTGTCTTCGTATCGCTCTCAGCCCCGAGATGGGCGCTCGCCGGCTGAGTTGCTCCACGGTCGTCCTCATCGCACCTTGATGTCTTTGCTGCATCCGCCGCATCAGGTTCCTGTGCAGCGGCAGACTCCTGCTTTTGCTCCAGGCGACGTTGTATTTTATCGCCACTATCGAGGTTCACGGCGTTGGCTCGCAGGGCGCATTCTTCGCTGCCTCGGCCGCGCGATGTATTTGGTTTTGGGGGCCTCTGGTGAGGTGCGTCGGCATCTCAATCAGCTGCGCCTCTGTCGTCGCTCGGGTTCTGCCGCTCCCCGTCTGCTTTCAGCGACGGTGCCGTCCGGTCAGCGCCCTGGGGACCCATCTACTGGCTCGCCTCATCCCCAGGTGTTACCGACGATGCCTTCCATTTTGCCCCATGGCGACGCGCCGCCGCCGCCGCCGCCGCCGCAGCAGCAGCCGCCGCCGCCGCCGCCGCCGCCGCTTGTTCTCCCGCCGGCGCCGCCCGCGTTCGACGCTTCGTTGCAGCCGCCACGCGCCTCCCAGGGTCACGCGCCGCCGGTCGCTTCCCGTGACCAGCTGTCCTCCGCCATGGAACTCCCGCCCGCTCCGGACCACATGACGTCATCGCGCGTCGGCTACCCCGCCGCCATGGAAATCGACCCTTCGGTCCCTCCTGTCTTATTACGGGCGCATACACCGCATGTTGACGTGCACCCTGGACTAGTTTTGCAGGCGTTTCCTAGCTCCCCTCGGACCGGATGGCCGGGTGCGGGTGGCACAGCCTCGCCTGTTGTTAGGCTCCCCACCTCATCGCATACGTCAACATGTGGTCCTCCCCACGGCGGGCGGAAGCCTTATCTCACGACCGTTCGCCGATTTGCGGGGGAGGAATGTGGTGTCACCGCCAGACACCACACTTGCTAGGTGGTAGCTTAAATCGGCCGCGGTCCATGTAGTACATGTCGGACCCGCGTGTCGCCACTGTAATCGCAGACCTAGCGCCACCACCAAGGCAGGTCTCGTGATACGAGAGTGGACTCGCCCCAGTTGTACGAGAACCTAGCTACCGCCCAGTTGTACGCGAACCTAGCTATCGCCCAGTTGTATGAAGCCTTTCTCTCTCATTAGCCGAGAGACAGAATAGCCATCAGCTAAGTTAATGGCTACGAACTAGCAAGGCGCCATTTGTATCAGTGCCTATAGCTTACGAGTATTCAAGAGAGATGTATTCCAAGAACTATTAAAAAGATAAGTAATAAGCATCTACATACTTTTCTTCTTATTCATTTATAAGTTCTCATGTTCCAGACTTCACGCCCGTCTGCTTTAGCCTTGCGTGCCCTATCGGCCACAGCGTTAGTCTAGCATTCCTTTTCAGCCATCAACATCACGGTGTCGGCCCAGCTACCGACACAACAGATACTCTGTCTTACGCCAGTCCAACCTAGAAGTCAATAAACTCCTCGTCGCCTCTGGCACTTCTCTACCAACACTACGCATCCACCGAAGAACTACTCGCCCACACGTTTACAGTTGTGTAATAAGTTATACTGGGAGGCTATAATAATTAGGATGACAGTAGTAATAGAGCAGTGGCATTGTAAGTAAATGTGCAAGTAACTTTTTTTTCCTGGATGGATCTGTATGAAAATTACGTATCTATTCTTGTTTTCCTTTTTTGGGGTACATATCATGCTTTTGGTAGTAAAAGACAAGCAAAATGTCGGTAAGTGACCAGATGTCAACTAAGGAAACAAATCACCACTTTTATTTTCAGTGAGCTCAGATGCAGCTGATTGTAGGGATTTAAGTAGGAATGTACACAAACTAAGGGAGGAAGGAAGGGAACAGTCGATTTCTAACATATCCGCAACTGGGCTGGATGCAAGCTCCGCCTCATTAGTGACTCTATACTCAGAAAAGTCTGGCATTATACGGCTACAATATTATGGGGTTCGAATGACGAGGAGTTGTTAACTATGGCTCAACTGAAACTGGCCCGTATTGATAGATGATACGTGATGTGTCACGAAAAGTTGCTAAATGGTCAACCATCCCAGGGTTTACAGCAAGGACTAGTGGAACATTAAAGAAGAAAGAAGGCATCTAGATGCCATCGAGAAGGACTTAATGGGTAACTCAGAGACACTGACACTTCGTGGAGAGTTTCGTGGACTACATAAAGAAGATAAAGAAAAAAAGTTGAAATGTGTGTGAAATCTTATGGGAGTTAACTGCTGTCATCGGTCCCTAAGCTTACACACTACTTAACCTAAATTATCCTAAGGACAAACACACACATCCATGACCGAGGGAGGACTCGAACCTCCGCCCGGACCAGCCGCACAGTGCATGACCTCAGCGCCTTAGACCGCCCGGCTAATCCCGCGCTGCTAAGGAGATAAACATTAAAACATAAAGACTGATAGATAACAAGAACATAACACAGTCTATTCAGGAGGAGACAGCGCCAAGAACATTAGATGCGATCTGCGAGATTGGCCTACTGAGATGTCGCGTCAAGTTCATACGGGAACTCCTCAAAAGTAAATCAGTTTGTTACAGCCAAAGCCACATTTGCGAGATAATTCGAGAAACAAGGCCTAGGAAGAGTAAACTGGATTTAAATACTGAGACAGTGTGTTGCAGATGTTGCCAAATGGGCCATACTCAACTTCATTGCAATAAGTCGCAATATAAGAGGTGGAAACAGAATGGACACTTCGAAATGCTAGCCCTGGGATGCTCGAACAAGTGGGTGAGGTTTGCAGGCTTGATCTCATACCCAAACGAAAGAGGGGATGTTGAAGCCACTACGCTGTGTTGTCAGTGCATATTGTCGCGAGACTTCTCTATGTGGAAGCAGTGGCAGACTAATGTTTAACAATCTTTCTAGGAGAAAGAATGAGCCAATTTTTGCTGGATAAGGGATCGACGGTATCCGTATATAGTCAGGATGTACCTAATATAAAGAATCTGAAACCGCCTCAGAGCAGGTTGAGTGATGTGGACTGGGGTATTATTAACTTTTTCGCTGCAGTGTTTGTAATCTGAGTGGGGTTGAAGTCTTGCACACTTTCATAGCATTCCTCCCAAGCGTAGGCTTAAGTTAGGATGTCACACTTGGACTACATTTTCTGACTGAACATCACGCAAAGCATAATGGAGCTGGATTGTGAGATTTTCCATCTCGGTCCTACTGCTGAAAGAACTGAATGAATGCCAGGCACACGCCAGGCCACCTAGACTGCGTTACAGGAGCCTTAGACTCCACTTGTGGGTTGTGATACCAAGAGATGCAAGAAAGATCATGGACATGGGATCAGACACTCCAGTTAATACTTTGTATACTTGAGCGCCCTGATGGAACCTGAAGAAGTGAATGAGGCACAGTGTTTCATTCGCGCTAGTTTATTGTTTGTACAGCCGTTGATGGAAACCGGGCAGTGTCTAGTAGCTTGGGAACTTTCTGTTCACTAGAGTACCAATTTTGGGTGAGTAACATTAAGATAGGGCGTTCAGGAAAGAATACTGGGAGCCGGGGGGTCTGTCGACTTAGTCACATTGCGGAAAAAGGACGTGATAGGGAGAAGAGGGAGAGATCATTAGATGAATATGCAGATGTGTTTATCACTACCGGACCATTGCCGGCTATCCAACGAGTGGGGCGTAGGATTCCAGTTGGGAGTGAATTGCTACTATACAGGAAACCATATCGGGTTCTTCATCGTCTACATTCGGTGATGGAAGAAGTTAATGGCTCAGCTCCAGGACAGAACCACAGAAGAGAATGCCAGTCCTTCAGCAGCACCGATAGCAGCTGTAAAGAAAATAAATCGAGTAGTTAATTATCTTACAAGAGCCTAATATGAATTATTTAATGGCTAAATGACTGTTGGGGGAATACAGCGAATCAGCTCTAATAGGCCAATATTTATTCTGTCTGGTGGCAACGGAATTATTTTGAAACTGAATCGGCTAATAAGTAACTAATATAGGGATAGGTTATACCTACAACGTCATTCGTCACTAAACTAAATGATGATTTTCAAAAAAGTAATACGTAGGTTAGATCTTAAATTGTGGCCACTATTTATTTACAGCCGATACAAAAGGTTACTTGTTTGCACGTGTTACTATCCCGCGCATTGTCGTGAGAAATGATGGGTGGGTTGCACAGTAAGTGTCTCCGCTTCTTTCGCAAAGCTGGTCGTTTTTGGAGCATCACCTGCGGCGCTTTCTGCGCAACCCACCCATTATTTTGCATGACAATGCGCGGGCGCATACAGCGCAAGCTGTGGCTGCTCTGTTCGGTCGATGGGACTGGAAAGTACTGTACCAACCATCATACTCCGCGGACTTAAGACCTCGTGACTTTGATTTGATCCAAAGATAAAGGAACATCTTCGTAGCATTCGCTTCAGAACTGTTCCAGAGACTCGACAGGCAGTAGACCGCTCCATTCGCACTATCAACAGAACAGGCTTTGCTAACGGTATACTACGCAATCCACATCGCTGGCAACGGGTTCTACACAACGCTGGTGACTACTTTGAAGGACGGTAACAGGTAGAAACATGTAACTCTTTTCTATCGGTAGTGAATAAATAGTTGCCACTATTTAACTTCCAGCCCTCGTATATAAGTACCATAGAAGAGGGCGCTGCGATATTCAAATACGTGTACCAAATGGATAAAAAGCAACTACAAAGATCGCACGCATACGTGTTGTATAGAGGACATGGCGGGAATGGGCCGACGCATCGATATTTAGTATTCAGTACGTTCTGTACTGCCGCATGCTTCAGAAAAATTGTGATATCAGTACAAGTGGCGCGTATACTATCCATCTTTCATTGAGCTGCTGCAGTGAACCACGTTAAAATTTCTACGTGCGTCTAACGGCGTAGCGTGTCTCGGTTGTCAAGACAGTTAATTTCGAGAGCGTCAGAGGGGATCTGATGTGACGAGAAGAGGTATCAGCATCAGTCTACCTAAAAGACTCAATGCATTTAACGCTTCAACTTCCCGGTCGATTTATTGGGACAAAGAATGGCAACGGATCTCCCGTAGGAACGGGAGAGATTGCATGGCTTAACTCTTCCAGTTAGACGACTAATTGACGTGTCACATCTCCCTCCGAGCACCTGCTGTGTACATTAGCTAATGTGCATTGGCTCAACTCACTCTTCCCCATTCCTTAGAGAAAACTTGTGTGCCGCTGGGAGGAATACATTTCCGAATCTTTAATTAGATGTTTAATGTTTCAACCACATCATTTCCTCAATTCATGTACGTCATCCTTTCGAATGTTTACAATTATTTTTCAGGTACCTATACGTAAGTCTCAGAAACAGAGTAATCCTTGATCTAGAAGTATACATCCCGCAGTGTAGCTTGCAACAGATACAATCAAACCGTGTGAATACATGGCGAATACTGGTGTATGGCTGAATGTATGGGTGCTTTCGCACGGGCACTTAAACTGCCACAGGTAGCAAAAAATTTGATTTATTTGGTAGTTTGAGTGATTAATCGCGGGAATCCTCAGATATTCATGGTGCTGGTATTAACAGGTTAGAGACTTAAGGCATCACTTGGCACCACCGCAAACACACGGTGTACAAATACGAACTTCATTTAACAGTAGCACTTGCAACGCAGGTTCTAAATATTTGTTGGATGTATTCCAACCTGTCCCGTCTCATCCTAACGCCCCCCCCCCCCCCTCACACCCCTTTCTTTTACCCTTTATAGCTCCCTCCAGAATCATAGAAGTTATTTCCCGATCTATTATACCATGTGTCCTACGATCCGGTCCCATCTTTGTATCAGTGTTTTCCGTGCATTCCTTTCTTCTCCTATTCTGCAAAGAGCTTCCTCTTATCTTATCTTCTCGTTCCACAAAATTTTTAACGTCCTTCTGTAGCACCAAATCTAAAACGCTTCGATTCTCCTCTTTTCCTGTTTCCTCAAGGCCCTTGATTCGCTGCCATACAACGGTGTGCCGCATACGTACATTTATAGACATTTCTTCACCAAATTAGGGTCAATGTTTGTAAGTAGTAGACTTCTTTTGCCCAAGAAAGTCTTCTTTACCTGTGCTACTCTACTTTTTATTTTCTCCTTGCTTCGGCCATTATGGATTCTTTGACTTTGAAGGCAGAAGAATTCTTTGACATTGTCTACTTTGTGATCACCAATTTTGACGCTAAGTTTCTCGGCGTTCTCTTTTCTGCCATTTATAATTACTTTCGTTTTTCTCCGGTTTACTCTCAATCCATATTCTGTTCTCACGATACCATTCTTTCTTAACTTTCTCTGAAAATAGCAACATCACCAGCGAATCGTCGATGTCCTTTCACCCTGAATTTTAATACCAACCTTTAACCTTTCTTTTATGTACGTTATTACTCCTTCGATGTATATATTGAACCGTCGGGGCGAAAGACTACATCCTCGTCTTGAACCCTTTTTAATTCAAACAATTTGCCTTTGGTCTTCCATTCGTCTTGTCCCCTCTTGGCTCTTGTACATGTTGCGTAGTACTTTTCTTTCTCTACGGCTTATTCTTAGTTTTGTCATTATTTCGAATATGTTGGACCATTTTACACTGCCGAATAATATTTCTTGGTCGAGATACCCTAAGAATGAATCTTTGTTACTCTTAAGTCTTTCTTCCGTTATCAATCGCAGCGCCAGAAGAACCTCTGGGGTTCTGTACCGCCCTGAACGCTAAATTGAACGTCATCTAATAGATCCTCAACTTTCTTTTCAAGTCTCACGTATATCACTCTTGTCAGCAAATCGGATGCATGTGTGTTAAGCTGTCTGATATTCTTCGCTTTTATCTGTCTTCACGATCTTCAGAATTGTGTGGACGATATTTTCCGAAAGTCTCGCTGGATGTGAATTGTCTACTAGTCTCCTACTTCCTCCCATGATTTTAGATACCCCGAAGGAATGTTATCAATGCTCTCCTGCTTATTAGTTCACAGGCCTTCCAAAGCACTGTTAAACTCTGAATCTAATACTGAATACTTAAAGTATTTCCTCTTGTATCACGTCATCAGACAACTCACGTTCGTAGACGCCTTCAGTGTACTCTTTCCACCAATCTGCTCCTCTTCTGCGTTTCACACTGGAATTTCCGTTGTACTCATAATGTTGAAGCTCTTGCATTTAATTTAACCGAATGTTTTTACTTCTACATACCGACGTAATGCTTCAGAAGACTATTTTACCGATCTCTTCACATTTTTCCTGTAGTTATTGCACCTTGGTTTCCTTGCAGTTCCTACGTAGGGACCTCATTAATCAATTTCCACATCTTATCTCACGCTAAGATCATTGTTCAATAGCAGTGGCGCATTGTCAGAAGAGATTACATGTTCCAGCTCTCCTGTAGAGACAGCGCTGTTGATAACTGATGCATCTCAGTGTGCGAGTGAAATGGCGCGACAACTGGAAACGATCTCCAATGTTGACATTCAGTGAACAGCACGATTCTAGTGGGCCAAATGTCTCAACTCAACACAGATTCACTGTATAGTTTTGAAAGTGTGTGGACCAGAGGCAGTGTCGCGTCCAGCCGCAGTGAAACGATGTCAGGAATTTAAGACCACTCAGATATGGGTGACGCTGATCGGGAAAGATGAAAGATCTTGCGCCAAGCGATTTCCATCTTTCGGTGAGCTGAAAGACTCCGAACGATGAATACGTTCATGCAGTGGTTCTCGATTGGCTACGAGACCTAGAAGCGGATTTGTGTCATCGAGGAACTGAACGACTACTACAACGTCCCGACCATTGTTTACAGATGGTGTGTTGAAAAACATTGACACCCAGCTGTGTTACTTTGCAGTGCAATTCAGCATTCAATAACACTTACTTGGCCAGCAATAATAATAAATAACTGCTCTTAGGAAGTCCCCTTTTATTTATTTCGTTTATAAGTGACATAAACTGCTGTATTCTTCACTTTCCTTGAATATATTTGTACTCCTTTCGTTTATCAACTGAAGTAATTCTTCTGTTATCCAAGGTTTCTTTGTCGATACAATACTTGTAGCAATGTTTGTCTGTCCAATGTTCGTGAGGGTCGTTTTTAAAGGTGCCCATTCCTCTTGTACTAAACTGCTTATTATGGTGTTCTTTGTCTCGGTATCAACAATCTTAGAGTACATTTATCATTACTTCAGTATCATACTTTTTTCGCACTGATACTTCCGATCGATTCTCCGTCTACTCTTTATCACTACTCAATCATGATCCTAGTCTATATCTAATTTCGGAATATTCGTCTGACCACGAAGTATTTCAGGAGGTACCTCACCCAGCATCTAGGACTTTTCCTAGTATACTTTCTCCAGTTGTGACTTTTTAGCAGTGTGTTCGCTGTAACCAAGTGAAATTTTTGTGGAACTGTGTTAGTATTTCTAGCATTTCTATTAGTTAGCGCATATCCTCCCGTAACTCTGCCTTTTATTCCTTCCCTTAATACCACGTTCGAAACACAATGATTGTCAGCTTCTAATCTTATCCTTCATATTGAATTAGCCGTTCAGTATCCTCCATCCACTTCTTCTATCTCATCATCTTGTGCCTACGACGTCGGCATGTACGAATGAACTGTTGTTACTGGCATGTGTTTTCTGTAGAGTCTAATTAGAATGATGCTCCATGGAACTGTTTATAGCAACTCACTCTCTGGCTTCCTTTCTTACATTCATAGTGAATATGGTACTATCGGGAAATATGGACGAGAGTGACACGGTTATGATAGGTGAATAGCGGTGACAATCATTAAAAGAAAGACGTTTTTCATTGCGGCAGGACCTTTTCATAAAATTTCAGTCAACGCCATCCTCACAGTGTGCAAATATTTTTGTGAAGCCCGCGTACATAATGAGAAATGATCTTCATAACAAAATAAGAGAATCCAGAACTCGCACGGGAAGATTAAAGTTGGAGAGCGGAAAGTTAGATAAATAGCATGAAGGTGGTTCGACGAACCCTTTGCCCGGCGCGTAATAGTGAATTGCTGAGTAATCATAAAGGTGTAAGTGTAGATGAACATTATTGCCGTCATAACATTTACTCCTGCTATTGATATTAACCGACATCAGTATGACCATAAACCGTACCTTTTTTTCCATTTCACTTCACTGACTTCTAATTCATCTGGACTGTGCTCCAACAGAAAGGGGTTTCCACTCAATGGTCTGAAGATGACCACAGTAGTGGTCGAAACCGGTCACCTTATAAAATAAACCGTGATCAAGACTGTTTTTAATAGTAATCTTTCATTTCTCTTTTTAGACTTTATAGCCTCCCTACAGCGTTCAAACTTTCGACAGTCGAAGTTGAGACTAAAAGAATTTTACTGATTCGTTGGATATTCAATCTTATTCTCATAATTACCACCTCATAGCAGCCACTTCCCAGAGAGGTAAATGGACATTAATCCAGAAATCTGTTGTAAAAGGAGAGATTACCATGATTTTCTATAGTTACACTCTAAGCATCATATGGAGTCTCATTGTGCGTCTTTCATGCCATGGTTTTCATTGCATTATCATTGCATTATGCATCCTCATACCCTTGATCATTGTTGATTCTTCCACTCTTACGGATAGTTTCACATTTCAAGGGGAAGAAGTTGTCCTGAGACTCTGTTTGCTCCTCCAAACTCTTTGACAACGCCGTTAGCGTAACGAGGGCGGCTACTTACACCGGTAGTCTTCGGCCTGCTGCCTATGTAGACTAAATTTAGTGTTGCTTATACCTCCGAAATGTATACCAGTATAGGAAATGCTGTAATTTTTCGCGTTTTACTCCAGGTCTAGCAGGTTTTTCGTTGTTGTGCTTGTAAACGCGTATGGAAAGTATTGCTACAGTTCCAAGCATATTGAAACGTCCCCTTTGAACAATTATACACGACTGTGCTTATACTGACACACAATGTTTTTAGCGCAACGCAATCTGACTTTCAAAATTCCCTACTAAAGAATGGCCCTGACTAACATTAAACTATACCTTTCACAAATCACTTACCTCACAAAAATCTTCGCTGCTCAAGCTATTGCAATACAGCGAGCGCCACTACTGCCAGCTAAATAAAAGATTCAAACTATGGAAGGCACTAACTACTGATAGGGATAGTTAGCAAATGAAAGATATTAATAGAGAACAAACAATGTATTTACCTTGATATCATCATATATAAATATAGCAGTTCATGACAAATTACAAATCTCCGCCATCTCTCTCCCCACATCCACCACTGCTGGCGGCTCACCTCCAACTGCGCAACGCTACGCGCTGTTCACAGCCAGCTGCCTAACACTACAATGGCGAGTATTACAAAAATGCAAAGCAGCCACAGACTGCACACAGCACAGCCAGTGATTTTCATATTGAGCGCTACGTAACGTTGCCAATAAGAAAACATAAACAGCCTACTTACATAGAGAAAACATAAACAGCCTACTTACATAGCCCCCATGCTCCCCACAAAAAATTTTACAAATTGGATTGGGCACTGGCCAATACAGATTTGACAAAAATTTTTCACAATTACAGTAACAAAGATATAAAATGCACACACTTATTGATACAATGTTGGTCAAAAGCTAAAATTTTCTCACAGTCCATAAAGACAGTCCTGATCATTCGTCACAGTAAAAATGCAGAGTTTTTCTCAAAGTCTGAGCAGTTAAAGAAAATGCACATAGAAGTAGTGGATTTCCATGCAGTCTTGAAGAAGTAATGTTGTCCTTCCAACGGAAAGACAGTGCTGACTCTTGACATGCAGACAGGTAATGGGCCACAACATAGCAAACCCACAGCAGAGTCATTCGACGTTTTGAAGAATATTGGTAGGTAGGTCATCACAGAACAGACCCACTGTAGTCCTGGTAGAGATTACGGTATTGGTGGGCCACCAGAGGTGCAGACCCACTGCAGGCCTTGTAGAAATAATGGTACTGGTGAGTCAGCAAAGGTGTAGACCCACTGTAGTCCTTGTAGAAATGGCCAGCAGCCATCTGTTGCGACTGTGCAGGTGCACAATCACCATCGAAGAGTCTTGCAGAGAATATAGCAAGTCCATAAACCACCACTTGTGCACTCACAAAGTGTTTGGAATTGTCCTTAGAACCAGCAATGCTGTTATCCAGTCCCTTGCTGAATTATTAACACACGTGCAAACACTATCAGTCCCTACTTCTCACATATTGTCCATGTACTATGACCAACAGAAACGTGTGCAGCGAAATGTTACTTAATTTGAAGAACTGGTAACAATTACAATTTGGTAACATAAAAATACAATAACAAAGGTACAAAATACATCATTAAAGAACATAATAATACAGATAACATTTGTAGTATAGGCTTTACAAAAGAATCGAAATAACATATACGTCAGTGTTCCAGGAATTATGACATGAGTACATACATAAAAGATCAGAATAACTTTCGAAACACCAACTTCACACATGAGCATTAACACAAAACAGAATAAATAATGTCTAAACATCTTTACAAAGTAAATAACATATTATTAATGCCAATTATATTCGAGGATAACAGTATTCCTCATCATAGTGAATGTAGCTTAATATTAAAAGAAAAAAATTCTATGAAACTACACAGAGACAGGAAGAAAACAAATACACAAGGGTACACAAACACATAGTGGGAGAACACCAATAGAAAAGGACAGGGTTCGTTTTCAGTGTAACATTTGGTACTGCAGTCCAACCCAAAACTTCATATATCTTTCCTCTTATTTCATCCTTTGTTTCCACCAAAAAAATTCTATCTAAGCATGCTTTCTGTATTTATATGTTCATACATTTCTTACCTCAACATGTATTTCCAAGAAAATCCTACCTAAACCTGTTTTCTCAATGCATTTCTTCCAATTCATCGCAACTCATTCTCTTAGAGGCTACCCCCTCTTAAGCTAACTTAAATCTACTGAGCTCAGATGCTAAACTAAGGGACGAGGCAATGCAGAATCACATAAAACAATTAATATAAACAGCAATGAAAAAAAAATGGAAAATCGCAAAGCAAGCTACACTAAATCTAAATTACCAAGCAATTCAACATTACAACTAATATGAGCCAATGCGCAGCAACAATAAAAATAAATGAGTAGTAAAATTGGCTTAGCAGAGTAACACAAAGTCAAATTCAGTAACACTATGCCTGGCAAACAGCAGCAGCAAATATAAAAAATATAAAACTTATATCTATACATGACAAAGCTCAAGCAGAAAAATATTACAGTAAAAACAACAATGCAGATAAGGGAAATGTATATTCACATCTTAATATCTATGTAATTAAAGTGGTGCACCACAACAACTTATTGTAAAAGAAATATTACCATGTACTTGAAAAGAAAATTGTGTGTTACTGTTACTAGTTCCTTCTTAATGTTCTTTCCTTTCCCAGTGCTCCTTTTTTTAAAGAATGTGGATCATAAAATAATTATTTAATAGATCTGTTGACAGAAAGTGTTCACATTAGCAAATGCATTTAATTTTATTTTATGAAACCAATGCTGCAACACAGCTGGAAAACAGATGTCAAATGAAATAAGCAATTACGCAAACTAAAGCATAAAAACATCATTCAATAGCTATGTGGCATTTCGTAAGTCAGTAGCTCTCAACTCTCGTAGAAAGACACTTGTCATTATTAGGTTTGCAGATGTAAGAATATTTCTTGTCATTTTATTAGGCATTTCAGTAAATATCAGAAAGTACGATATGTTTCCAAGTAATCAGCGTGTCGGATTTGCGATGCTTTCTCTAAAGGAATGACAATGGCCAGTATAATGGCCTCCCTTTTTTTTTTCTTCCTGTGCTCTGAAAGGCACGCGCTAATGGCTATTTGTCCAGGTGTCTGACACAGCTGGGTGCCCACGACGCATTATGTGCAGGTGGTCACTTAATTTTCTTATGGAAATATTTACGACAACAGTTTCCGCTACAGTGGCAGTCTCATATAAAAAATTTGAGAGGTCAAGAATTTGGGTTACAAATCTGTAGAAACAAAATCCTATTGATATAACAGTGTCCAAAAAATTTTCGTCGGCATTGTAATACATTCACGAATTTACGCACATTTCATAACTCTTAAAGTACGATTCTTGGTTTCCAACATACTTCTTATTCCTCATATATGGTAGCATCATCTTATTGATCATAAACATATCTCAACAGCATAGTACACATCGTCGTCGTAATAATAACATCATAACACCTCAGTCAAATCTCAAAAACGCCGTAGCTTTCTGCAATAATTTCAAAACCTAAAAAAAATTCTCTGCTCATTTCAATAGTGTCATCTTCCTCAAACGTACTTTAAGATCATGCTCCCTTACCAAATACATCATTCAAAGCTCTCATAATATCACAATGGTTCCGAAAAAATATGAACAGTCTACAAAGTACAGACAAAATACAGTTTCATAAGTGTGAAGTTATCCAACTGTGTAATTACGTAAACACCTGTCACTGATGTAGTAAAAAAAAGTTTCTTTCTCTGTTAAATAATCAGATAGCTGTGTAATTTATGTATTAGAGAAATATGGTACCGATGTGTAAAGTTGTATAAGCAAATACCATATTAGCTATAGCTCCTTGTGGTTGCCACACACATGGTACACAAAGTAAGCGTGTACCCCACTGAGGATTAATGTAATTATACCCTCAGGTGTTACAGATTACAGCAATGGAATGAAATGTATCACAGAAAACTTTCTTTGTAATTCAAAAATCTTTAAAAATAAATGTTTTAAGTACAAAATTAATCACTCAAATGTGTGTACTGTAGCGCTAAATGTGCGTCTTGTTGCAACATAATCTGTGTGGAAGTGTCGTAGTTATCGTCCTCCGAAAGCTAAGTTCTGCATAAGTCAATGTACTTACCTCATAATACACAAAAGTGAAACGCTTTGCGTATAGATATCGTAGTTATTACGCTTAGTGTTGTGATGAAGAAAGTACTGTACAGTAACGTATTGTTATGCCACGAAAAAGGCTGTCTCATTGTTGCTATACTACAAAAGTTACTACTAAAACATGTTTTACTTTGCAGAATAAAACAGAAAAACTGTGCAGAAATAAAACAGAACACTACAAAAGCAACATTGTAAATTGTCACTCATTAGAAGCGTCGTGATAAAACCGTGTAGTTGTCACTTAAACTAACCACTGTGTCGTCTGGTATCTCACAGAAAGTACATTAAACCCAGAATGTATTTTCAAGTAAACCAAAATGTTGCATTAAAATCTCATTAGCAGTACCAGTATGTGTCCTAAGTATGTAAGCCTGATAGTCGTTACGTAATCGTGCAACTAACAAGCAAGAATGTACAAATACTACTCTGTGTCGTCTGTTCACTATAACAATGCATTCGTAATTTCTGTTTAAATAAGTTCTCTTGGTTCTTGACTGGATATTTAACTTCAAACATTGTTGCATGTTAACAGATTCTTAAGTCTAACACAGCATACTAGTAATGTAAAGGGAAAAGTTATATGGCAAAGACAGAGTTAAAAAGCAGATTATCTTTCAATAAACGGTTTTACATGTGAAATGTGGTGTAAACCTTTACTCTTTCTAGTGCACAGCGTTTCAACTTCAACGCAATTATCATGCGGTATACGTCGTTAAAGAATACTGGAATTTTTCTTAATGTTAGCGTCTATGTTATTTTTTCCTGAGCCAGCCGGCGCAGGTGGCTGCCTGCGGCGCGAGTCATTGTCTGCCTCTTTGTTGGCGCGCGTCGTTATTGGGATTAGGAGACCTAACTTCTACAAATTCGCCTTGCCGAGAGGGCCCAGCTCTGTTAGAGTCCCGCCAGTTCTGATGAAATTCACGTCTATCGTTATGATTATATCGTCTGTCGTCATGTCGGTAGTTCCTGTAGTTTCTTTCTTGTCGGTCATGTGGTGGAGAATTTCTCCCTGAATCGTAACTGCGCGCTGGACTGTTGCGTCTGAAATTATTCTGTCTCCCTTGATAATAACAGTTCTGGTTACCATATTGTCTGTTTCTCTGATTGTCTCTGTGATAGTCATTACCGCGGAGAGGTGATCTTTCCCTGTAATTATTACTACTCTGCCAACGGTTGTCATACGGTTGGTGTCTGTTTTGGTCACGATTTGTGTTGTGAGAATAGCCTTGTCGCGTCCAGTTATTATCGAGGAATTGTGACGGATGTGACCTGTAATTGTTGTGTTCCTGTTTCCGCATTCCGCGATTGTCAGTGTCAATTTCCAATTCTTGTAACAGTCCCTGAAAAGCTTCAATGTCGTCTTTGCAACGTCCTGCCAAAATAATGTGTCATAAATGTTCAGGCAATTTGATTAAGCAAATGCGGATAAGTTCTGAGGGGCTGTATGGGTTTGACAGGTACTGATTCTTGTGCAACATGTCTTCAAAATATTTCATAAGACTGGAAAATTCTGATTGTTCGAAACGTTTCATCATTATGATGCTTTGTTTTACTCGGTCTTGTGTGGCCTGAGACCAATATGCTGAGAGGAAGGCATGGTAAAACTCTCCTTCACTGTGGCAATCGTGAATGACCGACCGCATTCTTACAGCTGGTTCATTCTCTAAGTAGCCACACATAAATTCTAATCTGTGTTCTAACGACCAGTTGGGAGGAAAACAATGCGAGAATTGATGGAGCCATGCTTGTGGATGAATGTCGTTGCCAGAATTTTTAAATGTTTTGAATTTACGTGTAGTCATGAACAGCTTATAGTCAAAATCATCATGTCGGCGAGTCGCATATTGGTCATTGTTAGATCGTGTCCGCCGTTCCATCTCAAAATTCGGTGCACATTGCCAATTTCTTTCATAACTTCCGAAATGCCCTGTGTTATTATTTTGTGGCTGTTCCGTATTTCTATGTCCCTCTTCCCGTATTGGGGCGCGAGTGTCCTCTGAAATACGTAATGATTGTACTATTTGTGCCAACTGATCTTGTACTTCCCGGATTTCTCTTTTGTACTGTGTATTGATTTGATTTTGATTTTGTTTGAATTTTCTTATTTGTTCATACTCTTCTGTGTCAGTGAAGGCTACGGGTCTTGTGTCATTCAGATCATCATCTACCTTTGTAGATAAGTTAGTGACCTGATCCGAAAGTTCGGCTACTTTCTCCGATACTGTACTTATTTCCTCCATGTGTCTTTCTGAACCAATTTTCAGGGTATCTACTGTGTCCTTTAAGTTTTCCTGAGTTCTTGCAAGTTGCATAACCGAATCGGTAGATGCAACTGAGTCAATTTTAGCCCACAAGGTCTCATGATTTTCATGAACAATGGTTTGCAGTTCTTTTATGGCTGCTTCGGGATTCTGTAATGCATTTTCATGCCGCGAAAAAATAGGTTGAAAATGCTCACAAATTTGTGTTTTTACGTCATTACAGACTTTTTGACATTTCGATTCAATGTTATGTAACTCAGTAGTTAAATCTTCGCGTGTTTGTTCAAGTGTGGTGTCTAACTTTTGAAGATTTTGTTCCATTGCGTCTAACTGTTGCTGTGTTTGTCTCTGGTGTTGTTCCATTGTGTCTAACTTTTTAAGATTTTGTTCCACTGTGTCTAACTTTTTAAGATTTTGTTCCACTGTGTCTAACTGTTGCTGTGTTTGTCTCTGGTGTTGTTCCATTGTGTCTAACTTTTCAAGCTTTTGTCCCATTTGTTGCATTAATTGTAATAACAATGCACTGGTGTCTGAAACATGTTCCTCAGTGCTTTTCGGCAGTGAAGTTGCACCGGCAACATTCACATTTTGACAAGCGGAAAATGTGTCTTGACTCATTTGAGAAAACGGTGAGAACCCAAAACCTGAGTCTGCAGTATTTGCAATATTGTGTTCTGTCATTCCCGATTCCTGAGGCGAGCTGTTGCCGACCAATCGATCGATAACGCTTCCCTGTTCACTACCTGTTTCACTGTCTACACCATTGTTTGCCGCCCGCTCCATTTCCCTATGCGCAATTACCAAATTACTACTTTGAACATTAGTAAATTCATTACTCTGCGGCGCTGATAAGCTACGCTCGTCGTCACTATTATTTCTCAGTTTAGTTTGGAGCCTAGTGTTACGTTTTTCACACGCCATAATTGTCACAATATTTCACACGATAACACAGAAAATCACAATTTGAAGTGCAAAAATAGGAGAACACATTAACATAGCACTGAAAATAATATCTAGTTAATTGCAAGCGTAGCTGCGAAATACTTGGTGCAAATCTATATGCATGCCACAACTGTTTTACTGTACAACAATGAAAGGCTACAACTACAAAGGAGATTCTCTCTACAATTACGCGCTAGCAATAAACAAAAGCTACACTAAATACACAAACTACAAGAAAAA
Source organism: Schistocerca piceifrons (assembly GCF_021461385.2). Lineage (NCBI taxonomy): Eukaryota > Metazoa > Arthropoda > Insecta > Orthoptera > Acrididae > Schistocerca > Schistocerca piceifrons. The sequence continues at coordinate 631,831,653 of NC_060140.1, forward strand.
ATCAGAAGATTCCAGTGAGGTATCCTAGGCTAAGGGTCGACATATGAAACGTCCCCTTTGAACAATTATACACGACTGTGCTTATACTGACACACAATGTTTTTAGCGCAACGCAATCTGACTTTCAAAATTCCCTACTAAAGAATGGCCCTGACTAACATTAAACTATACCTTTCACAAATCACTTACCTCACAAAAATCTTCGCTGCTCAAGCTATTGCAATACAGCGAGCGCCACTACTGCCAGCTAAATAAAAGATTCAAACTATGGAAGGCACTAACTACTGATAGGGATAGTTAGCAAATGAAAGATATTAATAGAGAACAAACAATGTATTTACCTTGATATCATCATATATAAATATAGCAGTTCATGACAAATTACAAATCTCCGCCATCTCTCTCCCCACATCCACCACTGCTGGCGGCTCACCTCCAACTGCGCAACGCTACGCGCTGTTCACAGCCAGCTGCCTAACACTACAATGGCGAGTATTACAAAAATGCAAAGCAGCCACAGACTGCACACAGCGCAGCCAGTGATTTTCATATTGAGCGCTACGTAACGTTGCCAATAAGAAAACATAAACAGCCTACTTACATAGAGAAAACATAAACAGCCTACTTACAATATCAGATGTTTAACCTGGTGTCTGCTGTAAAAGGTTACATGCGTTTTTTGTAGTGTTAGCGACCATTTATATTTTGTATAAAAATGAATGAGAACTTTTTCCTTACTGTTTGCTATAAGCTTTGAATCACACTCACATTCAGCGGACTCGCTCGTGATTTTCTGGATGAAGGCAAAAATGATGCAGAAGTCCTGAACCGTGTCATAACAGACGACGACACATTGGTTGACGAACGTAACATCGAAACTAAGGCTTAATCGTCCCAGTGTAGACAGTCTGTAACACCACAGCAAGTAAAGCTAGGCCAGTGTAGTAATATGAATGTTACACTCAACGTGTTCTGCAGTTTTAACAGTATAGTGCACCATGAGTGTCTGCCACGACGTCGATAGATAATTGGGAACATTACTTACAGGTTCAACGCCAATTTCGTGAAACAATCCGAAGAAATACTCAGGTTCGAAGCGAAACAACTAATGGCTTTTGCACACACTTCGTTGTCTTTTTGTGCATATTTAGCCAAAAATGGTACTGTAATGATGCCTGTCGGTAAACAAACATAGATTAAATTTAAATGCTGAGACAGCAGGAAACTGGCAATGTGTCCTATATTGGGTGGGTGTTACACTGACGGAATAGCAATGATGTAGATCAATAAACAACATTCTTTTCAAAAATATACAAAAGCTTCCGTTATGTTTCCAGCATGCACCAAACACAGAAATGCACGACCCACAAATTCTGAGTTGTGACAGAGACGTCTGTCTGAAAGGAATTTTTGCAGCATTTACGATACATTACGATACCGCATTGATTTGGGCTACAGAACTGTATGTGGTCAGCTTACCTTTAAAAGTTTTAACTTGTAGTCTGACTTGCATATCGTACTGTGATATTTTTTTGAAGTCTGTTAGAAACATTGGTGAATGAGCTACCAACCAAACAGGTTATTTGCAATTTTTAGGAGCAACATGTCATTCGACCGTTTTGGTTAGGGACGCGGCAGTATCCGTCCCACATTGCGTGTATTGTGTATTTTACGCCTTATTTAGTTTTCTATTTGCTATCTGAAATACAGAACGTAGAAGAACCCAAGAAAATATCAAACCTTGCACTCTAAAATCGTACTGTTGCAGTTGTTTATATTGTTGTCAGGCTGCCAGTCAAGATCAGTTGTAGTGTCCAATGGAGGGCTCCAAACTTAACTTGCAATGCCGCAAACCCCCCCCCCCCCTTCCCAGAATCCCCACCCCCACCCTCTCCCGCCCATTCACCCACCAGCGCAACGTACTTCATGGGTCCCATGTTAGTATTACCATTGTTGTTGGGAAGCTAAAGCGGGAATAGTCGAAAAACGCTGCATTCAGTAAATCTGCACGACTTCAGTGATCTTTAAATGCTCATTGTGGTCTGAGACGTTTCTATCTTTTAGTACACGGAAACATAAGCGGTGACGTCTGTCCATTTCCTAGCAGGTGAGCTCCAACTGCCGACACCGTGAGGTTCATATATCTAGGAGTGTTCTGGCGAAGAATCAACGCAATGTTCAAATTTGGACGTGACGCCTTATATCCGATGTTGTTTTCGAATTACGTTTCCCGACACCCACTCGTAAATGCTTACATCAGTTTTCTATCGTCTCGTTTCCCACTTGTAACTGTAGCGTGATATCCTGTAAGAAGCGATATGTAACAAACAATGACCAACCATTGGCCACTGTACCACGTGCTGAAAATGCGCTCTTTTATAACACAGGACGTGCTTTGACTTTTCGCTATTTCATGTCGCTTTATTGACTAAATTTTCGTTTGGAATTTATTGATGCACGTACAAAAATCTCGATAGTTAAATCCATGACTCTGCAACGAGACTCAGAGTGAAATCACATTTACGTATCACGGAAGAATAAATGAAAAAGATGAAACAGCATTTCCACCAGGAGTTTAAATTGCGCTATAAACTGTTTAGGAAAGTGAAAGAAATCAGTAAAACGAATCTATTTAAAAGTACCTGTAAAATGTACCTTTTGACCAACACGTTCTATAATGAACTATCATTTACAATGTACTCGATCAGTAAAAAAAGTTACGTGTGAAAGAGTTTAGAATTTTCTTCGCATTTTAAAACTAACGACAGTGCTTTTCTTTACACAGCTAAATCTCTGTATGACATTATGATGTAACTTCTCCGTAGAAGTGTTTAAACAAGCCAGCAGTGTACACAAGGGACAAATGAATCCATAGGGGAGGCAAGAGGGGGCACTTTGTCCCGCCCCTTTGCCCTGCAAACCGTATTACAGAATTTTTCATCATATATTGAGTAGATAACCATCAATTCTCTGGCATATTATAAGTTTTGTAATCCACCTACGACGTATAATTCTTATGTTCTGATACTATATCTCTAAATTGACCAATCATTGATGTCAAAAATCGACGTCTTAGAGGCTTGCACCCCCCCCCCCGCTCCACCACTGGCCGTGACGAGGAATAAACCGAACGAGGTTACGCTGTTGTTAACAGAATCGTCTCGTATTTGGAAAGGTGAATGGTCACACCCCCTCAGCATATCCTGATTTAAGGTGTCCATGTTCAAAGGAGACCCTTGAATGTCTATGTGCCTGCATGCTAATGGTCCTAACAACGTTTAGTGCAAATGTCGGCAGACGTAACCACTTTTTTGTACCATATTCTTCAAATCTGAATCAGTTCATTACTTCTGGGTCTCACTTTCTTTTAAAACTGTAGACTGGGCTCAGACTATATTGCTAGCTTGGCGCCAAATGTAACGCACTCTTGGAAGCTAGCGTTACCCTCTGAGAGGAATTTTGGTATTTTGACCGTGTGTTTTCCTTATGAATAGAGGGTGTCTGTCGGTAATTCCGTATAACTGGAAGTACTAGAAAACTTAACAGGCTCTAATTTGTAGGTAATGAAAGTAGAAAAGGAAATAACAAAAGGTCGCCAGCCTAATTAGGCATAACTTGGAACATTATGTTCAAGAAAATTGAACATGAGTAGCTAAAGTAACTTTCATTAACAATCCCTTTGAATAGCGCATTAGATACACACGAATACAGGACGATCTAAGTTGTGTGTAGCGGTAGTTACTATTAACTACAATATTTGAACCTATTATCAGTGCAACAGACCACCAAATTATCTTCGCTGTGACTCTTTTTTCTATCACAACACCGATGCGGCATACTCGATGAGAATTCTTACATACAGGCTCCCTGTAGTGGTTTGTAGCATGTTCAGTACATTCATTCACTTGGTTGACCGAATCGCCATGAACTAGCTGCCTCGGCTATCCAGTGCATACATTCGCCTCTGTTTTGTAATCACCGAAATAAAATCACGTAATTGCCACCTACACAGAACTGCCAACACTGTAGAATACAGAAATTTAAATAGGAAGTGTTCCTTTCTGAACTACTTTGCTGCGCTATCTGTTTGTTGAAACCGTCGTGCAGTGAAAAGAAAAGCTGTAACTGTCTGTCTCTCAGTAGTCTAGATCCTGCCATATGCATTATCTCACAGCACTATGGAATGCGGAAGTTCTGGAGGAACTGTTGTAGACTTGTGCAGCAGCTCTACCTTCGTGACAGCTAGTAGCGTAATGGTAAGCATTGCGCACTGTAGTTTAGACGTACGACTTCTACATTTGCTGCTAAATTTTTTTAAAACAAAATTCTGCTGTATGCTGAAGTTATCAACTTAATCGAACTTTGAACATAATTCCCTTCACTTTTCAACTCAAAATAGTCCATTTGGAAAAGGGGATAACTTCTGCGACATTTTGTTCCTTTCAAGTTTAATAGATGGCCAGGCAGCAGCTGCATCTCGAAGCTTTTGTATTACGATGGGGAGAGCGCATCGTGCCAAAATAGAAAAGTATTTTCTACATTAGCGTGGTTGTGGCATTTAATTCTTATTAAAACCTTGTTTGGCAGCTTTAACTTAGAACAATTTTTCTACATGCATGTAATCAATAAACTGCATGTGCATTGTCAGACTGTTTTAGATAATATCAGAGAATTCGCATATATCGTTGATGATTAATTTCTCTTCCATGTTTAGTATTGTTTGAACAACACTAACAGAAACCTTACGAATATTGTGCACTGTATTGTAAAAAATGAAATAAAACTACCCAGATAATCTTACGACGAAAGTCTGTTTTAATAAGACTGAGTATCTACACAAGCGTGCCTCTATCGGCGCGAATTAGTAAAACACTACTCGCTTGGATTTCGATTGGGTCTGTGTTTAATTGGTATGCTGTGCCATACTCAAGAGGTATGAAAATGTGGCATTTCATAAATAAGGTTGCGTATTCCTAGAAACATAAAATTTGCTTGTCAGCAGCGGAAAGAGGCGTTACCTGTTGTGCAGCATTATAAGTTTTCCACCATTGCACTATGAGCTGAAAGTATTTTCCTGCGATTTGCTTATCAGTTCATTTCCTTCATACTTATCACCCTGGCATGTGAGTCTTAAGTGAAGAACAATATTGAATTTCGAATCGTTGACGGTCAATTCGAATTTCGTCAGAGAGGCTTGTATTCCGAAGCAGCTTGGCAGTCAGAAAGCCAAGATCTATGACCATTAACACAACTTACTGAGTCGAGCTGCCAAGAGGATTTGATCTGTGAAGGTTTTCTTATGATTTCGTTACAGAATTTTTTTCTGGAAATTCGCAGCTCCATAAAATAAAACACAAAGAAAAAAAAATTCACACACGCTGGCCCCTACCACGGTTAAAACTGACGACTCCTTGAACCGTTGCAGAACGAGACATAGGCGGTACCAAGGGGCTACGGACACACTGCTGCTAGCATGCTACTCTCATCCTGGTATTGGTCGCTCAGCCTCATGACGTATCGTGAATGATAATAAAAGTTGTCTCTTATGTGAACAACAGCGTGTCTTTAGCCAAAAAATTGAATTTTATGTCTCAGTGTCTTAGTTTACATGAGGATTATATAGTACGAATCATTCAAATGGAAAGGGAATATCAAGTGAATTTAGCGAGTTAATTCAGTACCATACGCAGAAGCGATTGCACTGTCACGGTATTGTCAAATGTTTGAGACGATGTTGCCAATTCTCAGCTAGTAACAGCTCTGTAGCGTTATAGGAGGAGAATCCCATGCTCTTGTCATTGGAGGATACGGAGAGGAGGCGCGGGGTTTGGTTAATATCCAGCGTTTTCTCCTACCAGTTGTCTCAAACGTTCAGCTGTATAATCTTCCATCACAATTACAGTTTCCCACAAAATATATAAGAATGAAACACTTACCTTGTTGCGTTGTGACAAAAGATTATTTCAGTACAACAGAAAGTCTGGAAATCAACTTTGCCCACCTGCCACGAATAGTAAGAGAACAAACAGTTTGCACCTCGAAATCGATTGCATCAATGCGCAGTCTTCTGATCATACACGTAGAATTTCATGAATTGCACGAGAATGAAGAAAAATGTTGGTGCGAATGGAAGATGTAAGAAACACAGTTAACTAATTATTCTGTACCACACAATAATCAATTCATTTGAAAATTCGGAAGAGAAGACACTAAAAATTATGCCCATTAAGGCAGAAACTAAAGTACAGATGCGGGTACTGTGCAGATCTGCGCTTTTTCATCTTCAGATCTGTACAAATAATGTATACTAACCAGCGTATTCATTGCTTTCGTAATGTTTCCCTCTTGTTTACTCTTCTAATGACGAACTGCATCCACACCCATGAGTCTGATTATTTCTTTGTATCCTTCCATCTACTATCTTTGTGTGTTATTATTCGGTGTTCAAAAAGCAAAATACCATGCCTCTTCCCACGAGGTGTTAAAACGGGGTCGCAAGAAGGCTAACGAATTATAATCAAAATACAGTGAGACGCCAATTTGTCTGTTGTCATGGTGTTAAGTCGACAGAAATTGTTGGGTTTTATTGCCTGCATCACCGGCATCCCGTTGTCGTCTTCTCTTACTGAGATTTTCATATTACTCTGAACACAAGACGCCGAGATAAATGGGTATATTTTCCGTGCCGAAACATCCCACATTCCATTCATCCTTATCCATTCGTTACGTGCATCGTCGGCAATGAGTGATAGGAAAGCTGTTGTGAGGTGACGAATAACAATAACTATGGCAGTAATAACAAATCAATAATCAAGGATGTTTACTGCATTACAGATGTTTAACAAGATAACCAAGAAAGGCTGAGTGTTTAATTGGTGCACTGCGTAGGTGTTCTTACCACATTGTTACTGAATTCTGTTCTGATTGTTTGCAGAGAGAAATGAAAAATACATTTCGCTAGTAGAACGAGATATTACCTATCAACTATACTTGCCTTACATCACGAGACGAACATGGCGTCACTGAGTTGATATTTGAAATACATTTCTGTTTTCTCTCTCTGTCTCTCTCTCTTTTTATTTTTTGAGGAAAGAATCGAGAGTCTCGAATAATAAGCAAGTAGGCATATAACCTGTTTACAGTTATTTTCATCGGGATACATAATGCAAAAATACAAATTTTAAGTGTATTATTGCGCAATTTCAGTTACTGACAGTCTATGCGTGAGCTTGCTCGCACCCAATGGGGTGAAACTTATCATAGAAGGAAGCAAACCACAGATATTTCATGCAACATGCGCAACACAAAAGAAATCTCGTTGCACTGACGTGTTGTCCGATATATTGCACGGAAAACATATCTGATTCATATTGCTAAATACAGCTCTATCAGATATCAATTTGGATACGTAGCAAGTTTATAAACGTATATCTTCAAATGCGCCGAAAGGCACATAGAGGTTCAAAAATGGCTCTGAGCACTATGGGACTTAACAGTTGAGGTCATCAGTCCCCTAGAACTTAGAACTACTTAAACCTAACTAACCTAAGAACATCACACACATCCATGCCCGAGGCAGGATTCGAACCTGCGACCGTAGCGGTCTCGCGGTTCCAGACTGACGCGCCAGGAACCGCACGGCCACACCGGCCAGCCGCACATAGGGGTATTCGACTGAAACATAGCCATGACCAAGATTGTAACTGGGGTCGACAGCTTCGTCGTCTACCATCTTGATAACTCGAACAGTGACAGTGCTCGGCGGGTTACTTACGTTTACTGGTATCAAAGCTACAGCATGAAAACAAAAATCTTAATAACCCGAAGATCATTAATTTTGGAACCCATAGGAAGTAAAGCAGTCATCAGTCGCAAGAGTGGTTTGAACACCATGTAACACTGCGCTAATGCACACGATATTCTTTAAAGCCTGTACTATGGTAAGTTGACGGGCTTCACCTTAAGAGAAAGGATTTTTGTATAGATTTTGACCGCATATATCTGAAAGGAGGCAAATCAGACGTACACCCACTCAGTAATAACAATGATATGGCAAGCAAGTCCGAAGTGCAACTACACGTTACGACGGACACGAGACAACACAGAAGATGCTACCTATTTGTTAATAATACGGTCGCCAGCCTAATTAGGCATTAACTAAGTTTCTTCCCTGTACAAGTTGATGTACGTTCATGCCAAACAACACGTAGCAACACTGCATAATATGGTAAATTTTAGAACCAGACAATCTAATGAATTAATAATTTCACTTTCTGTACTAATATAGACAAGTCATAAATACATAACATTACACTATAATGTTTACTACAAACTTCGCACTGTCTATTGATCTGATTAAAATCGGGCATAGGTTACTCTAGAAATAGCACTTTCGAAACACACATACAATGTCAATTTTGTAAAAAGGTGAAACACTGATAAATTTTGGTTTTATATTGACTTTAACTTTGCTGGTCAAATCAGTTGAGTACACTTCAGAATCCAAATGAATAGAAAAGAAAAGGGGGGGGGGGGGAGGGGACCCTGAAACTGTTATGATCACTGCATTGAAATTTTGATTATTGAAATCATTAAGCACTCAAGATTTCCAATATATGAGTTACTACTCTTTTTGTCTTATTTCCTGCTCATTTAACTACCATTATTTTCATCTCAAATTAATTAAACCTCATTACTAAACCAATTTCAACATTTTCTTCCAACTTTGTCAGACCTTTGTTATTTACCTATATATTCATTAACAACAAAGTTCTTTAAACATCATTCTAACATAGATAGGTCTGCAGGTAATTATTATTAACATAAACTTTAAATCTTCATTTCGGGACACTCGGATTGCACAACATGTGGAAAGGACCCTGTCTAGGTTAGCTGTGAGGATAATTAACTGATAAGACAGTTCTGGTAAAATTTAAGTTGTTATTGAACAGTATGGAACAAAAGTAACACTGGTCCACACGAATACAGTACTAAAAGTTTCAACCTGTTCGTATCGATGCGGCGGTTGGCGGGCGGCGAGATGGCGAGGCACAGAACACACATGCAATCACAGCCATGGCTCTTGATGTATCGGCACTTTGCTTCTTCTTAGCGTCGTAATACTTTTCCGTTTAGTGCCTATGGAATATGGCCATGCTGTATAGGCGTCGGAAACGGCACATCCGAGGCTCAATGAAACCTCGTCTTCCAGGAGAGCCTCCTCGATCCAGAAGGTGTTGCTCAGATCAATGCCCAACTCCGACTACTGCTGCTGAGCCAGTTATGCCATGCCGCGCCCGTGTGCATTTTCCCGCGCTCGCCTGCCATCCACCTTTTACCGCTCCCCAACAGACAGGGTATTCACCAGAGGTTTTGCATTCTACATATCCTAATACATTGCCTACGTATGGACCAGATGCACAATTACAACTTTAACATCTTACAACAGTCTCGACATTTGTTACACTTCAATTCTATTATAATATTGCTTGAAATTTGACATAAACATTAATATTCACATCGAAAATTGTTTACAATTTCTTTAACACAATGGCAAGAAAAGAAAAAGAAATGAAATCAGACCATCGATTACACAAATTTATCGAAATCAGAAGAAAAAATTATTATATGTACAATAGTACAGCGTTGTTGTTGTTACAACCACAGTGCTTTAATAGGGTCTTGTAGGGGGTGGTATGCCGTTGCTTTCCTCCGACCTTCGAGTTGACTTACGTAGCCAGTTAATATGGGAACTTACTGTTTAACGTCGCTTTCGGACCACAGCGCAACTCGGCATTTTTCACATCAACAAATACTGCCCGAGGGGAAATGAGTATAATATGGCAAATAAAAATAGTGGGACTGATGAGGAATGGGACCTGACACTTATTTTTATTTACTGTGTTTAATATATTCATAATTTGGTTATGCTTTATACCACAACAAAAATAAACCTATATAGCACCGAATCGTGCTCTGAGTAAAGAAAACAAAATCTCGGCACGTTCCTACACCGAGGTAATGTATATGGGGAAAACAAAAAAAATTGCTGCGTACATGATGCAGAAGGGTGTGTCGCTACTCACCGTACGCTTCATCGTCCAGGTACGTCTTCACGTATGGCGTATGTTATTCCACCGAGAATCGAACTTAGTCTTGTCAGCCCACTCAGTGGGTGTCCTCTCCTACCTGTTGATGATCCAGTTGCGTGGAGGGTCGCGTAGGGCACTCCCTAAGTTCAAATGGCTCTGAGCACAATGGGACTTAACTACTGAGGTCATCAGTCCCCTAGAACTTAGAACTACTTAAACCTAACCTAAGGACATCACACACATCCATGCCCGAGGCAGGATTCGAACCTGCGACCGTATCGGTCACGCGGTTCCAAACTGACGCGCTTAGAACCGCACGGCCACACCGGCCGGCTACTCCCTAAGTAATTAGAAAAAATACTGTCTGTATTTTGGCTTCCGTACGATCTTGCAATGACGGTCTTGTAGGTAGTTCCAAAAGTCTAATACATCATTAGGTCAATCGTGAAATAAGTAGTGTACCGCATGCGCACGGATCCAGTGACAGCTGTGGTCTTGGTGCGCGGGAAATACTGCTGATCCGGAAATAGTAGAAAACGAGGTGTAATGTGTTCCGGAGTCACTCGTAGAAAATACGGCAAAATTTGTCGCACCAAACGCCATACGTCTTCTGCCGCGCCACATGTGAGACGGTGTTCGTCCGTGTCTGGCATTTCGCAGTCCACACATAGAGGCGATTCCGCCATGTTTATCTTGTGGAGGCGTGTTAGGGTGATCTGTTTACCATTGACTGTGATGTACCATGTGGATCGGACGGCTGTGTCCAGTGTAACCGCGTGAATCGTCTTCCACACTACCTTCCAATTAACCTGAGGGCTTTTGGTCTCCACGATGTTTGGTGGGCGCCTCTGCTGTAGGACATGATATATATCCCGCGCCGACGCCTGTTTCGTCGGTGGTACTGCGATACGGACATAGCTGTGTTCAATGTAAATTTCCCGAAGTGGTAGAAGGGTGGGGGTTAGTCTTGCATCGTCAGTGTGGGCATAAGGTAGGGCGGAGCTAAGGACTCCAACAACAAACCTGTCAAACCTTCCGGGTGGTGGCGCCAAAGCTTGATGTGTGAGCTGACATATAGGGCCACAGCTCTGTCGTGGACATGGACTAGACCAAGGATGCCTGTACTGACGTAGGCTCCGAATGCCGCCAATAGACGTCTAGCCATCAGCAACGGTATTGGAAGAACACGAGCTATGTGTGGAAGGAACGATGCGAGGTAAACACTGACAAAGTGTGTCCTTTGGAGAATGTCGAGGGTCCGCAGACGAAGGTTAAAGATCTGGACCCGAATTTGTTGTAATAAGCGGCGGTAATTAAGACCGCAGTGCACCGTATGTCGTCGTGAAACTCTATTCCGAGACATTTGATAGTGCCACGAAGCTGTAGGGGTTCGACACACGCTGGGGTCACTCTGTCTCCTATGGCCATGGCGACAGATTGGGCGACGTTGAGACAGCTGCCGAAAGCCACACCGTACGAGGTAATCCATTCTAGTGCTCTGATGACATCGTCGCGATTGCGAAACACGAGAACCAGCCGTACAGCGAAATGTGACGTCACGTAAGGTAAGACCGGTAAGGCGTTGACGGAGGCCACAGAGGAGCGGTTCTAGTGCCAGAGCATATAGTAACGTCGACAAGGAGCAGTCTTGAAACACGGGCGGAAAATCGGGAGGGACTGCGAGAGACGCCCGTTAACGAGCACTTTGGAAGTCGCCCCTCGGAGGAGGCGCATCACGTCGTCTGTGAATTGCTTTGGGTACTGCATGTGCTGTAGAACGGACATTAGGTACACGTGATCCACTCGATCAAATGCTTATCTAAAATCTAGTGATGCCAGCGCTCCCGGGATGCGGCGTGCCCTGGATAGGGCTATTAAGTCACGGTATCGACACAGTGCTGTATGGATGTTGTTGATACCCCCTAGGGAAGTCTGATCTGGTGAGATGGCGTAAGGTAGGGTCGGTCGTAGACGGTTTGCTAATAGTCTGGTGAATATCTTCATGTCGCAGTTGACGAGCGTTAGCGGGCTGTAATCTTGTATTCGAGTCCCACCTTTAGGTTTGTGAACCGGTATAATTATTCCTTCTACGAAGGTCGCAGGGAGCTGCACCGCGGGGGACATAAGCTCCCGACAGATGTCTGCCAACTTGGGAGCCAGTAAATACTGGAAAGTTCTATAAAATTTCACAGGGAGCCCGTCAGGGCCAGGAGACTTATTCACCGCTCCTTTACCTATGAGGTCGATAACTTCGTCTTCCGTAATGTCGTTTAATAATTCATTTTGTAAATCCTGTGGGACAATGCCGTTAACCAGTTGTGAGACTGCTGTTAGCGTCGTCGGGTCGGAACATTGAGCTGACTAAAGTCGTGCGTAATGGTCGAAGAAGGCTGCAGCAATATCGCGTTGTGTGGTGTGATGACGACTGTTCTCAGTGGTGATGGCACGTATCAGCGCCCGTCTTCGCAGTGTACGTTCTCGGATGACGTGGTGCATGGTGCGTCGTTCCGTTGCGTGTCTCTCTTGTGTTCGCGCTCGGACGACCGTCGGAGCATATGGGCTACGATCTGTGCCCTCGAACGCTGAACTATCAACTGTCGTTCCGGTGTGGGTGGCAAGGAGGTGCATTCGCGAAGGACGGTGAAATAAAAATCGAGGGTCTGCCGCCTCCAAGCAGCAGTCTTACGACCATACGTAATAAAGGTTCTCCGTAGCGCCAGCGTGGCGCAGTTTAGACAACAACTAGTCCCCGTAGGATACGCCGGGAGTCGGTGGACGCACAAACTCCACGTGTCTTCGATGGCGCGTCGGCAATCCCGAGAAGCGAGATGAGCAAGGTTTAATTTCCAGGGATGTCGGCTGCGCCACACCCGTTGGCGACGAAGGGTGACAGCACATATATAGACCTCGAGATCAGAACAGGCTACTGGCCACACCTCCGCGTCACTCACCGTTGCCGCGAGAGAACTGGAAACGTAAATCCTATCCATGCGACAAGACGAGCGACTCGTGAAATGGGTGTATCCCCGTCTATTTCCTCGGACATGTTCCCATGTATCCATCAGCTGGAGATCGCCGATGAGTGTCCCAAGTTCGGGGCACGGTGAATGGCGTAGCAGCTGATCTTTAGGTGCTTGGGTGCAATTGAAATCGCCCCCTAATATCAAGTCATCGTGCCTGCCCTGAAAAAGCGGTGCTATTCCTTCTGCGAAGAAGAGCGATCGGTCACGACGGCGATTCGTTCCGGAAGGGGCGCACACATTGATAAACCGGACGCCTTGCGCCATTACGGCCATTCCTCTAGCGTCGGAGAGATAACGGACGTCGTCCGCCTCGAAGCCATCTCTGAGGAGAACTGCGACTCCACTGTTAGTTGGCCAGGCGTGGGACACATGAGCCGTATAACCATACACACCCTGGAAATCGGCGACGAAGACTTCTTGGAGAAAGACAATGTCAGCGTCCGCTGCATTGAGCATGTCTTGGAGCAGCGACAACTTCGTACGTGTCCGAATGGTGTTAATGTTGATGGTCGTTATGGGATAGGTCTGTAGATCGTCTCCTGCGGTGGGGGCCGCAGTCAGTGTAGCCGTAAAAGGTGGGGCCCGTGAACTGCTGGCCGCGTCCGCGCCGTCATCTGTTGTTACTCGGGAGGGGCCGAGGTGTGCGAGGTGAGACCCCTCTCCTCATCCACCACAGCGGGCGTAGAATCGTCTTCAATGTCATCCGTCCAAGGTCCGTAAGTTGACGGTGGCTACGCTAGAACACGTGTGGGCTGAGGGACTAAAGGTGAATTAGCAGTTGTTCATGGTTGTGTACCAACGGCGGGCTGGTCATCTGTTTGCCGGAGAGAGTGGAATCGGGTTTGTCAAAATCAGACAAAGTGACAGGTGAGGGCAATCCTGTGTCATCCATTTTCCTCGTCGTTTCGTCGGCCGTCCGGTCGTCAACTGGAGAAGACGTGCGCTGGAGGCAATCGTGTGAGGGTGTGCGACGTCGCTTTCTATGTTTTCTCGGTGAACTTTGTTTGCTGACGTGGGTTTCTGTGTCCGAAAGAGTGTGTTGTTCCCGTATCGCATCCCCCTCAGGTAGAAAGGCAAAGGTCGGTACAACCCTAGAATCGAGTTCCATTCCCTCGACCGAATCTTCATGTGGAGTCGATGGGCGGCGTTCTTAAATCTTTGCAGACACCGTAATGTTGTTGGTCAATCCAGGACTGGCGGCAGGTGTGCATTCTAACGCTTCCTGTCTTCCAAGGGGTTTGTCGTCTGTCATGACGGTCGCTCGTGTCACCTCAGCGTAATTGAGGGGGAGGGCCGTGAGCGTAGGAGGTGGTGTCATATCGTGTAATGGAATTTGTGTAATCCGACGTTGAATACACGCCGAGTGCACATGACCCTCCTGGCCGCCACCAGAACAAGTAAGAGGTTGTCCGTCGTACATTACTACTGCTCGACAGTCACCTATGACTAAGTAGGATGGCAGATGTTTCTTTAATTCAATTTTCACTTGTTGGACGCCGTTGAGGACCTGGTACGTCTCGGTCACGTGGCTAATTAGCGTCCCAAAAGGTGGAAAGCTGAGGTAACGACGTCCGATGGCACTTCGAAATGGAGTTCGAAGCCTCTTAGTGTGCGTAACCTAGTCCAGCATGGTCAACAGTAACCTCTCCGATGTGACCATCGGAGTGTTTGAACTTGAGAGTGTTCGCGCATCTGTTCACAAATGCATGACATAACTCGTCATCGACCATCTTGACGTAAACGACGCTACTTGTGATGGATAGGTGGATACCGATGATGTGCTGTGTCGGTATTTGAACTTCGTCACGGATGAATGGCTCTACTTCAAAGGATCGTGGTCGGGCGTAGTCGGGCTGGAAACTGATCTTGATGGTAGCTTTTCTGTAAGAATGGGCCATGGCGAGTGAGTGTTAACGGACGCGAGTATTAGCTGCGGTGAAGAAGTAAACAAACTACGCGCGCTCGCGACTTTGCGCACGGGACGTAAACAAGATGTCCTCGCCGCTAACTGGCCGAAAGCAGACTGACGACCTTCGTGTACGTATTCTTGCTCTTTATCACCTTGCCACCACGCACCCAACACTGGGGTTGCTGCTTGGCATTGAAATTGGGGTCTCTCGTTTGTGCCTGCACTAGCACTTGCGTGTCCCTTAGGACACCTTACCTTAGGGATTATCCTCGTATACGTGTGTGTAAACGCCTTCCAATGATCACTCAAGAAAGATAAGAATACACAGTCTAGCTTCAGTATTATAAATACGGCTCAATTTGTGGATGAATGCAGACATAGGTTGATAATAATTTTGAATATTTAGCAGTACTGTACCCATTGGTGTTAAACTCGTTTTCAACCAATGATTTCCACAGCTACAGGATCACTACTTGTGATACCTCTTAGACAAAATACTTACACAGTTCTATCAGACGGAAAGATCAACTTGACACAAACTGTGGGCAGTTTGTTTTACAACCTTCGTACCTGGATAAAGAGCTTTTCCTATTTGAGATATCTGTGAAAGTTGCTGCATAAGATGATTAAAGAAGAAATTAAATTCCTTCAGCTACGTCAATGTTTAAAGAAATCGTCTTAACGGCACTAAATCGTAATTTGTGAATCGTTTACCGGCCATACTCAGCCGCATTTCGCTGGTTGGAAGGCAAAAAGCTTGGTGTCAAATTTCACAGAATCAAAAGGGGGACGAAATGTCTCCCACTGGAGGGTCATGTTGTTTAATTTAAATGATTACAAAATCAGGTAAAACGAACAGTGAAGTTGTCAGTATAAGCACATTACTGTTGTCAATATGATGTTGCACCGCACAGGGCCTGTAATGACAAAAGGGCCCGTTTAGGTCAGGCATGTTGTGTACAGAAGTGGAAGAGAGAGCACCACCAAATTCTACAATCCGTATGGATTGCATACACACAGAAATTACTGTTACAGTGTACGTATGGAGCTCAGTGAGTGAATTGCATATTCTCCAGTGAGAAAGAGCACTGGCCAATAGTCTTCGCTACATCAGGTTACTTAAACTGGTGTCACTCTGAGCTAGAATTTATGCTCAGCGACTATGGGTACGGACAATGAGCCGGATGCGGGTTTTGCAACTGTGAAATACTTTCCTACATTATAGAAGCGAATATTAAATTTGAACTAATATTGCGAAAATTTTGAACTTGGATAGCTTAGAATGAAAATCTTTCTGTTTATTGCAAAGGAAAACAATTGATTTTCTAAAACAATCTCTGTCATACGCAACTTGAAAGAGGTCACGTCGACCAAATCATATGGAAGAACTGACAGTGACGTATATCGGAAGGCAGTAAGATCCCTTGGCTTTTGGTTTGGCAGTATTCGACAGCATTTCTAGGCGCAAGTAAATGAAGAAAGGCAGAGCGTTTTTGTTATCAGGTAACGTCTTCATCAATTACTTTAGTTTTAATGTGATCTACGAGTAATTGCTGATGTTTGATATTAACATGAAAAGGATTCCGTAGACAGGGAAAGAACCTGTTCTTGGGCAACGACTTCTATAATGACCAAAAGGCCTTAAATGATCTACAATCGCATGTGTTCCAGCAGCGGTATGAAGAAAATGATAGTAAAAATGACGGTAATAATCGAATAATCCGGTAACTCCACACTTCACAGTGGATTTTCTCGAACTCAGAAATTTCCTGAATTAATGAAAATTTCAAACTAGCTTCACATCGAGGCTATTATGCCTAGAAGGGTCTTTACATCCTGCTGACATGAGAATAGCGTAACCTCCACGTCAGAAGCTTGCTTCTACTTAACCATTTAATAGACTCGCATTTTTTCCACCGTGACTAATTTTGTAAGCTAAGCACATGATCCGTTACAGCACACTCCTGTTGCTGGGAGCTGTCGCCACAGGGGTTTTGGTGGAACGAACTACCACAAGTGCAATGCGTGGGTTCAGGCATTTACTTTTAAGAGGCACAAACAGATTTACTTTACCTCTGGTAACCTCAAGAGAAAGATGTTATAATCCAGAATCTGCATTAAACATCACGTTCCTTGAAACTTCCATATTTAATCTGCGAGGAAGGTTCATATCAGCGCACACTCCGCTGTAGACGCTGTAGAGTGAAAATTTCATTCTATCACGTTCCTTTTTCCCAACTGGGCAGAGCCGATTTACGTTGGGAAATGACATAGGTGGAGGTCACGGTAAACAGAAATACTGTCGCTAGTAAATTTACTGACACTAGAAAATTTTATTTTATTTGATGACCCAATAGCCATTTAAAGGATCAGGGCTCTTATTTTACTTGTACTTGATTGAACTACAGACGTTGAAAAATTTGGTGCCAGACTGAGATTCGAATTCGTATCTCCTCTTTCGACGATCTGAATCTCTCCGAACGGTATAGTTCAATCATTTCGTTCCTTTTCCCAAGACTGCAGTCTTCTCTAGGTCTCCTCCAACGGTAAGTATGTGGGTCCGAATCCTGATCGGATACAAAATAGTCATAATTTCATTTCATGCCCTATCACGTGCACACCGGCCTGCTAGTGAAATTAACGTGCATTTTTAATGACTATTCATGTGTTGCTAACAATTTCTGGTCAAACACACACACATCTTACTGTTGGTGAGTAAGCAATTGATACTTAAGCTATATTCGTGGACGATAAAAAAAGAACGATGGGAGTACGGCTCGATTGTCGCTCAGACACAAAAATTTGTATCCTTATTTTAGATTCAAACACCTAGCAGCCGGTAAGAAAAACCGATACGTAACATTTGATTTTACTTATTTAACAATCCGATCACATGTTGGGTACGTATGTCCATCACAGAACTTCACATCATCCGCTTCATCTTTATATGGATACACACTTTGTAACTTCTGAATTGAAGTATATCAGACATCTTTCGTGGTTAGTTAACAGGGATGAAAGAGTCTTGATAGGAGACATGGTTTGTTACAAAAAGTGTCGCCTTTTGTTTTCAAGTCTAGATTTGGGTACTGATATCGGCGAAAATTTCGGTAATTCATGACTCTTCATGACTAGTCAGTAATATAATATGATTAAATTTGATTACATTAATACTTGTTCCACAGATAATGAATACGACATTTCGTAATGATGCGGAACGTGTCATTTTAATGAAAGATTTCTTTACATAGCAGTACTCAGTTTCTTTACAACAATTTTTTACCCTCTTTCTCATTCTTTTTAATTTCTCTCTCTCTCCCTCTCTCTCTCTCGCTATCTTCTCTCTCTCTCTCTCTCTCTCTCTCTCTCTCTCTCTCTCTCTCTCACACACACACACACACACACACACACACACACACACACACATATTCTCTTTTTATTTCTGTTTGTTTGTTGTACTCGGCTATCGGAGAGGCACGAAAACGTCCGTGAATGAGTTTCGTAGTTTTGATTACAGTTACGAAAGAAGTATAAAAACAGTTATGAGAGTTACTGGTTTATGATGTTTAGTTAGCAGTAAGTTCTGAGTATTATTAGTAACTACGCTCCAGTTCCTAAACCTAGTTACAGAAATGCGAATCAGACGCGTTACGTATTCCAGGCCGTAGCAGCCGCGTTTCTGGGACGCCAGCTATGGTCACTTCCCAGCCCACTGTAGGATCACATCGGTTCGTCTTCTTCCTGCTCGTACTGTAATTGAGATTTGGCAACAAGGCAAGGTAGGTTTCGCAACGAGTTACTTCCTGGTGTGCACGGAATTTAGCATCATAGTTCACTTGACTTTCCCTGTCATTTCCATTAAATAATCTGAGTTATTATCGCTTGAGGTGTAACAAAAGATTTTAAATTTCCGGTTTTCAGCCCAGGAAAGTCATTGCACGTGAAAATCGCATCTAATCTCGTCCTCTAATAGCGGTTTACGAGTTCTAGCCACTATTGGTCCCGTAAAAGAAAATGTAGACGCATTCTTCTTCCCTAGCTCTGTGGAAACATGCTAACCTTTGAGAAAACGTCTGTTAACGTTTGCGGTTCCAGTATTGCTGACTGTAGCGTTTTTATGCCTCCTGTGAAAGAGCTGCAAGCAGTCAGATCAAACATCTATGAGCAAATCGCAAGAAAATACTTTCAGCTCCTAGTGAAATGGTGAAAAACTTACAATGATGCACAACAGGTAACGCCTCTTTCCGCTGCTGACAAGCTAATTTTGGGCTTCTAGGAACACATAATTTTATTTATGAAATGCTTCATTTGTATACCTGTTGAGTTTGACACAACATACCAATTAAACATAGACCCAATCGAAATTTAAGGGAGTGGTATTTTACTAATTCGGGCCGATAGAGGCACGCCTGTGTACAGATACTCAGTCTTATTAAAACAGACTTTCGTCGTAAGGTTATCTGGGTAGTTTTATTTCATTTCTTATAATACAGTGCATAATTTTCGTAAGGTTCCTTTTAGTGTTGTTAAAACAATACTAAACATGAGAGAGAAATTAATAATCAACGATATATGCGAATTCTCTGATGTTATCTATAACAGTTTGACAATGCACATGCTGTTTATTGATTACACATATGCAGAAAACTTGTTCTGGGTTAAAGCTGTCAAACAAGGTTTTAAGAAGAATAAAATGCCTGTATCAGACGACAGTTAAGGTAGAAAACACTTTTCTATTTTGGCACGATGCGCCCTTCCCATCATAATACAAAAGCTTCGAGATACATCTGCTGCCTGGACGTCTATTAACCTGAAAAGAACAAAATGTCGTAGAAGTTAGCCCCTTTTCCAAATGGACTATTTTGAGTAGAGAAGTGAAGGGAATTATGTTCAAAGTTCGATGAAATTGATAACTTCAGCAGATGGCAGAATTGCGTTATAAAAAAGGTAGCAGCAAATGTTGCAGAACTCGCGACGTGCGCAATGCTTACCATTATGCTAGTAGCTGTCACGTAAGTACAGCTGCTGCAGAAGTCTACAACAGTTCTTCCAGAACTTCTGCATTCCACAGTGCTGTGAGATAATGCATATGGCTGGATCTAGACTTCTGAGATGGTTCAAATGGCTTTGAGCATTATGGGACTTAACTTCAGAGGTCATCAGTCCCCTAGAACTTAGAAATACTTAAACCTAACTAACCTAAGGACATCACACACAACGATGCCTGAGGCAGGATTCGAGCCTGCGACCCTAGCGGTCACGCGGTTACAGACTGTAGCGCCTAGAACCGCTCGGCCACTCTGGCCGGCAGACTTCTGAGAGACAGACAGTCACAGCTTTTCTTTTGAACTGTACGACGGTTTCAACAAACAGATAGCGCAATAGACTAGCTTAAATGGCAAGGAACACTTCCTATTTAAATTTCTGTATCCTACGCTGTTGGCAGTTCTGTGTAGGTGGCAGTTACGTGATTTTATTTCGGTGATTACAAAATACTGTCGAAGGTATGCACTGGGTAGCCGAGGCAGTTAGTTCATGGCGATTCGGTCAACCAAGTGAATGAATGTGCTGAACAAGCTACAAACCACTACAGGGAGCCTGTATGTAAGAATTCTCATCGAGTGTGCCGCATCGGTGTTATGATAGAAAAATGGGTCACAGAGAAGAAAATATGGTCGTCTGTTGGACTGATAATATGTTCAAATATTGTCTGTCTAGTTTCGATTCGAACTTCTGCCGATGTTTTTTGATAGGGAGAGACGGATTCTACTCCCTTCTGGCTACGCAAAGGTAAGAAGATATAATGGCTTTGTGGTCTGAAATTCACATTAAACATGATATTCCTTCTCTACCAAGTAGACGTTAGGTTGGACCACAATTAAGCTAGGAGTGGCGACATGTAGAAACCCTATCACCAGTATCCTTTCTTATACTAGTTATTTATTTCCAGTGACGAAAAGAACGCTATGTATGGTCACAGGATATTTATTCCCTCTTTTATTTGAGCTTTTGAATGCCGATAAAATTGGTTCTGACCTGGGAATGCAACTCAGTCCGCCCTTAACGCGGAATTTGATCCCCTCTTGCTATACAGCTCTTCTACAAATTGTTGTTTGCTCAAAGCTGCAGAATCCTCAACATCTCCAGATATTGGGCGTCAATGGGTTCGAATCCTGGCCTGGAACTAAAGTTTTCATTATGAATTATCAAGCTCTAGCATGAGAACACCTATCTGCTAGTGGATAATAATTTTGATTTTTAATGCATTTTCATTCGTGGTGAACACTAACGATATCTGACGTTTTTGATTCCCAGTGAAACCTATAACTATTGCGAGATCACTGTAAGTTCAAGGATGTTACTCCGAGCTGCTGGTGGAGAAAAATTTGGTAGCTGACGTCTGTTTGTGTGTAGTCAACAACGATATGTGTGGGGTTCGATTCCCAGTCAGCACTGAAACCTTCGTCATATTATTCCTAGTTCAAACATGCTCACATGTCACTGCTGGTGTAACCAACCCACATTTAAAGTTCGTTTTCTCTAGAATATAACAGCGATAGGTTCCGGGTTGGAGTCCTGTGGAGGAAAAAATTAATGTTTCGTCTCGTCATATAAGTTAAAACATCTAGCTACTGCCGGGTAAATCCGATATGTCACAGTTGTTTGTGCTTCGATATGAATCCGATTAGGTTCTGAGTTCGAATCCCTGTCTAACAAGTAAGTTACTTGCGAAGATGCAATATTTAATATCTCTCGTAGTTCTTTAACAGGGACAGTACATGCTGTGTAGGTATTCGACCCCATTAAAAATGTTTGTGTTATGTAATTTAAAGTTGATATTTGCTAATTGATACTTTCTAAAATCGAGCTATATCACTCTCTGTATGTCTAGTCAGGAATGACTTAGTTTCCGTCAGTAACGAAATCTTAGTCGCATGACCTGAGTTTGAATCCATATGCAGAACGAGACGGCTCATAGTGTCATTTGAAGTACATACATATTCTCAACTAGCTGTCGTGAATAAAATTTTAAATGTCATTTTTTATTAAATAACTAGTACAGTATATTACATTGAAGAGGAAATCATGAATACGACGAACTTACTACGTGCGTTACCTATCTGACGTAATAATGAGCGTGGTAACATTTCAGGTACGTCATTTATTGCAATAAATGTGAGCTTACAAACCTTAAGGGCAGTCTTATCTGTGATAAGGTGTTCCCTGATATTTCTAGTATCGTGGTATTACTTTACATCTTGAGTTATTGCGATACAAGACAATGTTTTCTAGTGGTGACTTGCTGAAACCATTTTCAATAGTCAAGCGATTGTACCAACGATCGATTAGAGGTCCTGCTAGACAGCTGCGTTGTGTGGGTTGCATGCGAATCAGGTGAAATGCTATTCAGGTCGTTCTGATACTTTTGAGCATGACTGTACATCATCATCCCCTGTTGAATTGTTTGGGATCAGATTATTCACACTGCTGTTAATTTATCATCGTGTTACTGGGCCATCAATCTTACCATCTGCATCCTCTTCTACTAAGTTCAGGAAGAGTTCCATCCACAAAATAATTCCACTGAACTCACGCGATTTCTCCTAATTACCAGGTCATTACAAAAGGTAGCACATGGTTATGAATAATGTATGCGACCACCGCAGATGGCAATGCACGGTCTGGAAATTGCTCCCATGCTGCTAACAATGTTGAGAATGAGTTCATGTGTCAGGGCGTTTCATCCCTCCACCATCGTGGCTGTCAGCTGCTGGATGGTCGTTTGTGTATGTGTACGTGCTGCAGTAGCTCTTCCGAACGCATCCTACAAGTGCGCAATGAGATGTAGTCTGATGAAGTGCAGGACCGTCCATTTACCGAATATCGTACTCGTTCCAAGAGCTCCATGCACCATTCGATGCTGTCGCGCATTGTCATCCATAGAAATGAAGTCCATGCCGTTTGTACACAAGAAAGGACGGTCATGTGGCAGTAGTAAAGTGTCACAATAACGTTGAGGATGAGTGTACTGTGATCAAAATCTGGAAGTCAGTATGCCCATAGAGCATTATTTCTCCCCACAATATAACACCCAGACCATCAAAACAATCATTTTCAACAATATCCCAGGAAGCATTACATGTCCCCACCTCTACTCATATGAGGGTACGTAATGTACTCGGCTCTGACGTCATTTTTGTGGATGAGAATGCGCGACCACTTCGAAATTCGCAATTGGAGGAGCTCATAAAAAGAGTGAATATTCGGCGGATGGACTCACCTGCCCGTTCTCCCGACGTCACATTGACAATGTGTGCGATGGGTTGGGGAGAAGTGATGCAGCAGATTCACACGCACAAGCAATCATCTAGCTGTTGTGAGCAACACTGTTGGAGGAATTGAACCCACTACCTCAATAACTCTTACCAACCTTGTAGCCAGAATGGGAGCACGTTGGGAACATGCAGTGCCGTCCGTGGTGATCCCACACCCTTTAAGAACTTTGGAAACAATTTTTTATATAATTTGTAGTGTAATTATTGTCTTTGAATAAAAGAGTCGTTTCTGTTCGTCTACTGTGTATTTCTTTGAGCTACTTTCTGCACTACACTTTAGCAGTTCCTTTTATGGGTGCTCCAAGTTTAATTGACACCTGTTACTTGGCAATGTATTATGAACATTTTTGTGTAGAGATATGCAGTAGAACTACCATACAGAATCGATTACAGGAGGCTCAAATTCGTTGTAACGATGCTGCGAAACGGCAGTTTCGATACGAAAGAGACTTCACAAAATTATCGTCTTTGACCCCTTCTTGAAAACTTAATCCCAGCTCAACAACCACGTTCTTTTCCTTTAAGTCAAATTTCTGACTTGCATAATGCAGCCCACCACAAATTCCTCTCCTGTGGCAACTTCATTTTAGAGTAGCGCTACCACTCTATACCCTCAATTATTTGTTGCATGCATCCCAGTCTCTATCTTCCTGTGCAATTTTCAGCCTCTAAAGCTTCCTCTAGTATTACGGAAGTTACTCCCTGATGTCATAAAACATGTCCTCGCGTCCCGTGTCCTTTTCTTGTCAGTGTTTCCCATACGTTGCTGGCTCGGCCGATTCTCTGTGTCTAGGACCCACGACCACTATCACGTGCAAAGACCGCTACTTTATCCCTCAGTTTTTCCAGTTTTTAGATTTGGCCCTCCCGTTTATGCCTTCTACTGTGTGTGTTTTTAACTTCCTTCCTTTATAGTTTGTCCTCTCTGACTGGATCAGCCCAGTTTTAGCAGACGCCTCTATCTTAAGACCGTAACTTTTGAATCGCGTGAATCAGACCTCGCCATTTCGTCCCATAACCCCTCTCAATCAATCAATCAATCAATCGCCGACCATTCTGCGAAGAACAGTCACATTCATTACGTTATCAGACCACATAATCTCGACATTCTTCTATAGCTGGACACCTCAAACGCTTCGATTTTCCTCTGTTTCGCCTTTCACGCTGCCCATTATTAGCTGATACAGTGCTGTGTTTCAAACGTATACATTCTCAGAAATGTCTTCCTCAAAATAGGGCCTATGTTTGATATTAGTAAACTCTTTTTCAATAAGAATGCTCTCGTTGTCTCTAATCACCAGTTTTGATGTTAAGTTCCTTGCTATTCCGGTTTCTGCTACTTTGATTCGTTTCGTATTTCTTCAGTTTAATGTCAGTCCGTATTCTGTATTCGTTAGACCACTCATTCCTTTCAACAGAGCCTTTAATTGTCCATTTTCGCAGACGATGGCAACATTATCAGCTAATATTATGACTGGTATCCTTTTACCCAGAAATTTAAATCAATTGTTGCAGCTTATTTTTATTCTCAACAATGCTTTTTCACCTACAGATCAAAAAGTCAAACATTGGGGCCGGAAGGTTGCGTACCAGTTTCACACACTATTTAAGCCGAGCACTTCGATGTTCGTCTTTTGATCTTGTTGTTCCCTCTTGGGTCTTGTGGTTATAACAAATTACCCGTCTTCCCCTCTAGCTTATCCCATTTTGCTCAGAATTTCTAACTGGTTGCTGAATTTTACATTGTCGAACGCTTTTTGCAGGTCGAGAAATCTTATGAAGGTACTTTGAAATTTCTTCAATCTTGCTTCCTTTATCCAAGGCAACATCAGGAATGTCTGTCTGTTATCCTTACCTTACCTAAAGCCAAACTAATCGTCATCTAAAAGATTCATAATTTTTCCATTCTTCGGTACATTATTCTTCTCAGCAATTAGGATGCATGAACTGTTAAGATGATTGTGCGATAGTGGTCGCCCTCCTGTTAGCTTCGAAATTGTGTGAATGAAAATTTCCCGGAAGTCTGATGGTATGTCGCCAGTCCCATGTATCTAACAGACAAACCTGAATAGTAATTTGGTTGTTACATCCCCTAGTGATTTTAAAAATATCGATAGAATGTTATCCGTCCCTATTGCCTTATATGATCTCAAAACTTCGAAAGTTCTTTCAAATTATGACTTCATTCTCCTCCATATCGACTCCAATTAGTTTTTATATTACGTCATCAGATGACTTGCCCTCATAGAGGCCTTCACTGTACATTTATTTCCACCTATCGACTGTCACCTCTGCATTCAAAAATCGAATTCTCATTGCACTCACAATGTTGCCAGTTTTACTTTCAATTTCACCAAAATTTGTTTTGACGTTTCTATATGTTGAGCCAGTTCTTCTGATGATCTTTTCTGTTTCGATTTCTTCACGTTTTTCCTGCAGAAATTCATCTTGGCTTTCCTGCACTTCATTTAAATTTCTTTCCTAATTGCTTTTCTTTATTCCTGTTCTTTCCGTTAACTTTTTTGTGCTTCCTCCTTTTGTCAACCAGTTGATGGGTTTCTTTTGTTAGCCATGGTTTCTTCGTAGCTAAATTTTTAGTGTTATATTGCCTATCCATCATATTTGATTGCTCCTTTTATAGTTGTCCACTGCTCTTCGCCTGATCTACCTACAGTGGTAGCCCTTATCGCAATATCCTTCTCTGTAGAAAACTTGAAAGTCGTCTCGTCATTCTTCAGTACTTCAGTACCTCACATATCCTTCTGGATCACTCTCTTTCACTTCAGTCTGCTCTCCATCATTACTAAAGTGTTATATGAGCCCATTTCTGCTTTTGTGTAGACCTATGCCTTACAAATCATATCTGATTTCGAAATCTCTGTCTGATCAAGATATGATCCACCTGGAATGTTATCATTTATCTAGATGTTTCCCAAATATAGTTCCTCCTCTTGTGATTCGAGAACATAATACTCGCTATTACTAGCTGTCGTATACTGCAGAACCCAATTAGTCTTTCTTCTCTCCCATTTCTAATACGAAGCCCATCTTCTGTATAACTCTCTTCCGCTGCTTCCCTACAAGCACATCCCAATTCTCCATGGTATACCTGTACTACTGTTGTTGACGTCTGTTTGGTATCAGTTCAGATGAGAAACATCCTATTACTGAACTCACTCTCTAACCTATGTGCCAGTTCATAACGAATCCTACTAACGATGCACCGTTTTCTACTGCTGCAGCAGCTGCTGCTGATATGACGCTATATTCATCTGACCCATAATCCTTACCTTCTGTCCATTTCACTTCACTGACCCCTGCTATATCTGGACTGAGTGTCGGCATTTCCCGTTTCAGATTTCCTACCATGTTCCTGCTTCTGATATAAAACGCTTCAATTCCTAGAATGTTTCGCTATCGCCGGTTATTCAATGTTTTTTACATTATGGATTCCTCCTTGGGATTCCCTCCTCAGAGTTCTGACTGGGTGACTAATTCAGAGTCCTTTGCCGATGGAAATATCATCATGACACTTCTTCAGTTACTGGCCACATATCCTGTTGATACATCTTACGTCACTTAAATGCAATGGTTTCCATTGCCTGCTGCATCATCATGCTGATTCTTGAGAGTTTCAAGGACACGTTCCCGTCCCAGGGGCCAGAGTATGTCATAAATCTTTGTCCACTCCACCACCCTCATTGACAAGGCAACTGGCAGAACGAGGGGGCCTTCTGGCAGAGCGAGGTTGGATTCTTATGTTGGAAGTTTCTGCTGCCATTGCTGACGACTTTTTCTTTCAAATTTAAACACTGGCTTCGTTGTAACTCGAACACAGAACGTTTTAATTAATAGTTAAAGGCGCTACCACCAGACCATGGGTTCGTGATAACATGCCATTTGTTTAACTTCCTGTATGTATAAAGAAACTGATAATTGTGCTCACCTCATATGCGTTAGATGAATTAGAAGTATTTGCTTTACTAATTTTTGGAGTGTGTGCCTTAAGAACAGCGTGGTAAACCCTCCACTTAACTCTGTTCATATAAGATCGAGTCCTATTAAAATACAGATACTTCGATGCACTCATCAGAACGAACGCTGTGTATTCTTGTAAATGGGTTCGTACATTCGTGAGATTAGGATTTTATTTAGCCATTACTTCGATGTTACAGCTTTAATTCAGACAAACGTAATCACTGAGAAGTACCAGGTAGTATTTTGTTGAGAAACTTAATCTTCGGCTAAACAGCCCAGTTCAGCTGAAAACGTTATAGGTAAAGATGTACATATGCAGAGGCTTTTCTGATAAAAACTATTAGCCACGACGCTGGCAGTTAAGTGTTAAAGTACTTTTATGGACCAAAACTTCGAAATCACATGCATAATAGAATGCTGGTCTACCATTATAAAGCAAATAGGCAGTGATTCGGCGTGGCATTGCTTCACAGGTCCTTGGTACGTTTCCTGAGGTATGTGGCACGAGTTATAGTGATGCAGCTTCTGTAAACTATGGGCCGGAAGTTTGTGACCGCAGAGCTGGCCGTAGTAAGTATCTCAAATGTATTCCATCAGATTAAGATAAGGCGAATTTTCTGGCCAAGACTTCAGACTGAGTTCACTGCCGTACCCTTCAAAGCACTATAGCACGATGACTTGAGCTAAGTGACATGGACAGTAGTACAAATGGAAGATATTATCTGCGTTGGAGAAGGAGTCAAGATTGAAGGGCTGCAGGTGGTCTGCAATAATGTAGACACAGTCTACACCTGTTGGGTCTTCGATTACTCCCACAGGTCCCGTGGCTGCGCAGAAGAGTGTCACTTGGAGCATAATACTGCTCCTGTCGGCCACCGTCATAGGCATGTTGCATGTTTCATCAGCAGTTCGCTTGGATAATGGCGTCTCTGGACACGAACACCGACCTGACGTAACGAGGAACGTGATTCACCCTACCATACGACTAGTTTCCATTAATCCACTGTCCAAGGTCACTGATTACATTTCCAGTTACATCGTATAGTTGTAGTCGTGTCAACCTACGAACATTTAGGATTTCGCGGTGCTGTGGAACTACGTATTATAATATCTTCGAGTGACTTTCTTTCAGCTTCATATATTCACTATCTATGAAAGACATTTTGAATATTTCTTGTCAAACCAATTCAAATGGCAGTCCCTTCTTATTCGAGCCTTGCTGCTAAACGATTGTGTCATTTCAATAAGTTGTACTTTATGTTACATAATAACAAAATTTAAATGATTTCCTATTTTTTTGGTAGCACAGTACGAAACTCTGCGTTACTGTGCTAATGACGTTAAATCCTGTACAATATATCAGAAAATAAACTCTTACAACACGTATGTTCACACAGAACAGCACTCTAAACTATGAACTCAACCCCTACAACGAGATGTGGGGTCGTGTTTCTTCTAGCAGTCTGATATTTTTTCCCTAATATTTCAGATTATATGCCTCAAAATTTACCATCCGAACTACGGTTATCAAGAGATTTTTGAATTATTGCTGCCCTACTTTCTGTCAGTACATCAAATTTCGCTAGACGGAAATGGAGAACATCAAATGAAGCGAATTTTAATATCCAAATTTCATCCAAAAAGAAACTAGATGGAGTGAATTTTTTTGAGTTTAAGACATTCATTTCCCTTATTCAACAAACACGTCGGTAGAATATCATGCACTATTCGAGTAAATAGTAGATAGTGTGCCACTCTATTCACACAACATACACCAGCTGAGCTTACAAGGAGTAAAGAAAAGGAATGAATGGATACTTCCTCTTCAATCGCTTCCAATTGAGAAATGCTATTTGGAATATAAAATAAGGTCAGCTTTAGTCACTATTACAGAACATGTACGCTTGAGAAAGGTTCGCTATGGTAAGAAGTTAGGCTACATGCAAAAGTAACAGGTAGGAAAGAGTACTTTTGAGAACTTACGCAAAATATTCGCTTCTTCAATATAAGAGCCGTAAATCTCTAGTTGCTTTATAATCATCCTTACAAAATAATCATAATTCGTCATGAAGTAGGCTACTTGTTAGCCTACGCTAGAACCAGCAAAATAAAGAAGCTATATTCATATTGTGATCTTAAAAAATATTTACGCAAATGATTTTTTTTATTTGCACTTCACTACTGTTTGTAAATTAATGACAGTTAAACGCACAGGGAGATTTTAATTAAAGTTAAACCGTCAAATCGCTGTAGAAATAACACCACTGGTCAGAATGACGTCAAATTGCAACGGAATGTTATCGGAGAAGGGGGAAAACGTGCGGCAGAAGAACAACAAATAGTTACAAAATGTTGCAATAGATGGCACTGTAAGCTTCATAATGTAATAGTGGTCGACTAAACATGACGAAAGAATCATACAACAATGAATAAGGTGTACGTTTGACGCTGAACAAAACTGTACTACTCAGTGTGCACGGATGTAATGGTGTGATACTGTTAGTTACGAAAGCCCACACACCACGGCAAGGTCATACCACATCGGATGGAAAAAAATCGATTTTCAATTGTCCTGAAGCCAAAAGCCGCATAAAAAGCATCAATCACATCTGTTTCCAATTGTCCTGAGGACAAAAACCGCATAAACAACATCACTAAAAACCGAATCGGATTATTAATTTCCGTGTGACAGGCGTAAAACATATTCAATATGCTGTCCACCGTTTTCTGCAAGAAGTTGAAATGGAGAAACAGCATGTTCCACAACTGATCGAAGTGTTTGCGGGGTCACGTTCAGAATGTGTTTGGCAATGCGTGCCTTGAGTCCTGGTCAGTTTGCAGTCGAAACGCTGAACACAACGTCTTTCAGATAGCCCCACAGCCAGAAGGCACATGGATTAAGGTCAGGTGATCGGAACGGCCAGGCTGTAGGCAAATGGCGGCTGATAATTTTAGCTTCAGCAGCTTCTTAACTGGATTTGCAATGTGTGGAGGTGCGCCATCCTGCATAAAAATGTTCCCATCCACACATCCACGCTGTTGGAGTGCTGGAATGACGTGGCTGCGCCAAAGACACTCATAGCGCTTAACAGTGACAGTACAGCTAACAGGACCGGAAGCACTTGTCTCTTCGAAAAGGTATGGTCCTATGACTAATGGTGCCGTAAACCCGCATCACAAAGTGACTTTTTCGGAATGAAGGGGTGCCGGTTGATTTGCGTGTGTATTTTCCGTTGCCCATATTCGACAATTCTGTGTATTGACATATCGTGTCAGATGGAAGTGGGCTTTGTCTGTCCACAAAATCTTCCACGGCCAATCATTGTCCACTTTCATGCGAGCAAGAAATTCTAAAGCAAAGGTCTCTCTTGCTGGCAGGTTAACAGGAAGCAACTGGTGCAGATGGGTAATTTTGAATGGATAGCAAAGAAGGATGTTCCGTAGGATTTTACGCACCGTGTTCACGGTTATGTCCAATGTTCGGGCAATGCTCCGTGCACCACACGTTTGCACACCATCACTCGTCTCCTCCTGCACTGCTGTGGCCACTGCATCCACTGAGATCGAATAAATTCGTTTCCTCCCTCTACCAGGTTGCACACCAAAAGAACCCGTCTTTTCTAATTTCCGAATCATTTTGTCCAGGCCTACGGCAGTCATCGTACCAACGCATTTTTTTCAAACCCTTCAGTGTCCGGAGCTTGTGCAGAGCGACGTGTGCACAGTCATTATTCTTGTAAAACAGCTTTACAAGCAGAACGCGATCCTGCATTGAGACAGTCTGGCGAACGGCTCAGACGCAAAAGGAGGAAACAGCCCTGTACACGGCGTGTTTATACTAACTTCAATGGGTCATGTTTCCATTTACGTATTCTGACACATACAGTCCCATCTCTTAATCAATTTTCACACAATTTCTTTTCTTCTGCCATACGTTTTCCTTCTTCTCCGATAATATTCTGTTACAATTTGACATAATTTTGTTCAGTGGTGTTATTTCTACAGCGTTTTGAAAGTTTATCTTTAATTATAATTGGCCTGTATAAGAGTAGTTGTGAAACTGGGAGAAAACCTTGGAACCATATTTAAACACATGGAATGGGAGAAGTTTCTATCAGCAGTACTATTTGTACTTTAACGTTTGTTGCATATGAATAACTTAGAATTCTAGTGCACTAATTAAGCAGCCTTTTCCACAATATTTCCACACATCTGATGAAATGAATAATGAGCACTACCATAGCTGTGTCTCACAGTAACTGACTGGAATTTATATATGTAAATAGTAGCTAGAAGAGACACAAGGCAAGAAGTCATTCTTAATGTCAGTGTGTATGTTGTATGCAATGTAAGCTAAGGCATGAATACTGCGTTGTGTAGTATTCCACATGGTGAATATACAGAGTCATGCCTTGAACAAGGAATTTCCAATTTTCCACTGCCTTCGGTGGTTTGGTAGAATTACTTTGGTGTTCAAATGGTTCAAATGGCTCTGAGTACTATGGGACTCAACATCTGTTCTCGTCAGTCCCCTAGAACTTAGAACTACTTAAACCTAACTAACCTAAGGACATCACACATAGCCACGCCCGAGGCAGGATTCGAACCTGCGACCGTAGCGGTCACGCGGCTCCAGACTGACGCGCCTAGAACCGCACGGCCACACCGGCTGGTTACTATGGTTTTATCTGACTTGAAATTACTGTACTTGGATCTTCGAAAGGAAAAAAGACGTAGACACGTTTCCATACAAAACTAAATCCTTCGCTCCATAGATAATTTTAATCGGACTATTACACGAACAAAAGCATTGTAAAGTATTTTCCACTTACCTGAATCGAATTCGTAAAACAGTTTTCTCGTTTGTCGTGCTGAGTGGAGCATTAGATTCTTCTCTGAATGTGGAGAGAATATTTTATATGCAATAGCGCTCACTAAATATCTATAGTGAACTTGTAACGGCGACTGTGCATCGGTGTGGAGTAACCAATAATCCCGTCTGCTTCTAGCAAAACTTGATTGTTGACGTGAAGTACTGCGTGCGCTCTATTATGAACTTAAACTGTACAGTAAATATAGAGGAAAATTTAACCAATATAGAGATTTTATGGGTGCATGTTGTAGTCACTATCTTCACAAGATTGCTGTTGACCTCATCTACTGTGTGAAAGCGATAAATGATAATTTACGTTGTAGTGCAATGGACGCTAAACTATGCTCTAAAGAAGTAATCTAAACGCGAATCTATTTGATGTATTTAAGTTATTCCCTGTCATTCTTACTTATGTATAAGGTTGCTTGTCTTTTGACGAAATTTTTCCTTGCAGTGGAACTTATGAACTCGTGTATTTTGTCTTTCTGGTTACTTTACACATATGTTACATAAACTCGATTACGATGGACTACCTGCTTGCACCTTTGAGATATAACCAAACTACACTGTGGCATCTTACCTGCTGTTCTGGTCATTAAACTTTTTGTGTGGAACCTGTCTATCACGATGGGTCCTTGTGCAGACGACAAACGTGGCCAACATCCTGTCCTCGGATCCATCTTATCTTCGTCAGCTGAATCATCTGACAACTACTACAATCGGAATAAGATTATTTTACAATTATTCTCACTGCTGTAGAACGATGAGAGATAACCAGGCCAATCGAACTGGTTATTGCGTTCGCAATTGTCCTGGATGGGGAAGATGTTGCGGCGCCGGAGATTTTTGTATTACAATATCTTTGTATGACTATTTTCTCTTTGATATAAACAAATGTTCTTGTTGTTGTGAAAGTGAGCAGGGACTTTTACTTGTTTAATTTGGAGCTTCACCGAATGCATGTGTCGTCTGCTGCAATGCCGCATGTGCAACACTGTGCTCTCAAATGATGTGCTTCGAAGATTTTGTGCCTAAACCAGGATTGCATTCTGTCGCTATACCTGCCACCGATAGCTGCCTGCCTGCTTTAAAAAGCGGGCAAGCCTCAGACCTCTATATTTTGCGATGAGTTATGGACTATCAACACCTTGCCACTTAAACGTGGTTTCACCATCTTCTAACTACTTTAGACAAATATTTGCTACAGGGGACATCCGAGAAGCATCGCCGCTTCAGAGATGCTCGTTCCCAGATGTCTTTGGATAACAGTCTGCCGTTTGTCAGATTCACTTTCGACCGTTGACTTCCGTGTATGAGGAGTGCATCACCACTAGAATAATGCTTCATTCAACTCTGCTTCGCTTATAGACCCTACACATTTCTTATCCGCTAAGGTGCCCACAAATCCACAGTTCTACCACTCGGCATTCAGCAGTCATAATCATCTGGCTCGTGAGTGTATTTGTGGGTACTGGGTTTCCAGGATGACCCTTTAATTGGAAAGCAAAAACTAAAACTTGTTTAGTGGAAAGCATGTGTGACAAAACCTTTCCCTAGTAACGTGAAAGCCACTACTTTAAAATTACATTAAGTGTCTGAGCTATGAACACTTTTGCTACCCTACTTTTAAAGACGAAAATAACTGTGCAAAATTCTTTCAGCGTGCATATATGAATCTAAACTGCATGTTACTATCTATAAATGAGACTGAATAATTTTTTTCATAAAACAGTCACATGGAATGGCCAACTGTTAAATAACAAAAATATTCGTTAGAGAAACGCATTTACTGAATTAAAATTGAGATTTGCTAATTAGTACTGTTTCTAATTTTCTCTCGAAAAGCTCGTTTGAGCTCTACAATTGTTTTTTACCTTGGCAAAGGATAAGTCGGCTCTACTCTGTCTTCACGCAGCGGAATCTGAACTAGTAAACTGCGTGTACCTAGAATAAATCACAGCGCGGCCAACTGCTTCATTTTATTGATCAGCAAATTAAACTTCTGTCCACTTTCCAAAAATGTGATTCACTGTCCACGCATTACTGCAAGGTGTAACAATGCAGGTCTTGCCAAATCTTTCAAATGGTAGTAGGAAGAAGCACATCAAGTACTTAAAAATGAATAATACAGTATTACGCAATTATACTGAATACCTTTAATAGAATAGAAATATTCCGTACTATCATGTACAATAACCTTTTCTCACTTTTATACAGAGAAATTAACTTACGTAATGTCACGGTTTGCTCTTTTAAATGTAATACATTTAACTAATGATGGTCGGAAGAAACGACTTAGAATATTGAACACATGACTGACAATTCAACTTGGATACCAACACGAAGATATTATTATTATTAAACGCAATGACATCGTTATAGTAAAACAACTACTCGGCTAGCGCTTGCAGAAAAATAAACTTAATGCAGATTATCTGTTTTTCCATATTAGCCATCCATCTATAAAATAGTCTCACATCGTCCTCCATCCACAGTCACATATCAGGAAACTTCTAAATTCTCTCTATGGCACGTCCACCACTTAAGCTCGTCACCTTACCATGACACAACACTCTCTTTCCCTCTCTGGCCGATAACTGCTTCAGACTCGTTGGCTCGCCTGAGCTCTAGTCAATACTACTACAATGTCTGGTAACCAAAGAATACGTGTCACTCACGTATCTTGACATGTGGAGATGGTCATCGTGGTACAAGCTTCAAACACACTGTCAGATATGCCGAATAAACTGTCATTTTTCACGATATGTACACCTTCAATTACAATTTTTCCTGATATGTACAGCTCTAAAATTTGTTTATACGGACTTTTATAGATGTTATCTGGCCGTAATTGCTCAGTTTCCTCTTACTATTTGTGATATTTGTAAAAAATTAAGTGTGTTGGATATGTGTTAGGTGGATGTTTTTATTTCCTTCGCCATTATTTATGTTAAGTAGAGCACAAACATACAACATATGAGAAAATGTGTTACGAAATTAATATCTCTAATAGTGTACGTTGGTCCTGGCTGCTCGACATAAACTCTACTAGCAGATTCACTGGTCAATCATGCAGACACCTACTGCTTATAATAACGAACTGAGGAGTTACGTCGTCTGGGGCTCCAGTAAATAGAGTATCTTGTGTTGTTCTGGTAAATAATCCACACTTAATATGGCCATGTAAGCTGTCAGGATGCCTATTCCCCTAATTCTTTTTTGAGATGTATTATTGAACCTACCAATATGTTGGCAAAATTTGAATGAAACTCATCCACGCTATGTCCCACACACGGTTACGTTTCATTGTTTTGAAAATAGTATGACACTGCCCTCAGTTCACAGATGCGTTATTAACAGATGCAATTCTAAGAAATTTGAATCTAGTACCCGAAAACGCAATATCCATTCATAGAAATGTCATAGATTAGAGGTAGCGTTTGCGTTGGAGAGCCCTTCTGTAACTTTGATAGACGAATTATTGCGGGGTATCATATGACTGGTGTATGTCCAGTCTTCCTGCTGTCTACCTGCGTAGCAGCGGTGCGCGAGATGGGATAGACGTGTGATGAGTACATTTCCTCGTTTGATAATCCATAAGCTACCTCGTCGCTGAATTGGAAGACATACTGGACTTTTCAAGTCACATAGGAACACACTGGACTTTTCAAGTCATATAGGACACCAGAAGCACCTACCCTTAGCAACAGTGTCTTGATGAGAGATACCGGTGCAGACTGTCACAATAAATTACACGTGATACACACTTCGCAACATACTAACTACTCTACTGCATGTTCGTTCGGTAGGGTGAAACTCGCGTGCAAGGACAGACGATTAGAACGATGGTTCAGCCACAACACCTGCAGCGTCCTCAGCTAAATACTGTGCAACAAAATAGCTCCCTTATTCTCTCTTAATGGTTTGCAGAATACTCATCCTGGTTCTTGTACCTTCCCCATTCTCTTCCGTCACAGGGCACCTGACGTTAACCTTAACCCAGCACCAACTATTGTCCATGCCATTGTGGGGGTGGGCAGTTTTTGAGGTCGAGGATTGGGTTGACCTCCCCAACGTTTCTTGTGTTTCGTGAAATTTGTGCCAAGTTGCGTTTGTCCCGTTTTCGGGCGATAAGGTGTGCTGTGCGCTGCTGTCCATTTGTCCCCAATATAGATGTACTTGAGTGTGGTTTACTGAGTATATTATCAAGTAAATGAGGGAGCTGGTATTTATCAACAAGCATTTCACATTCTTTTTAATCGGTAGTAAATATTGTTGTGATGAGATTGTATTTTGTCTTGATGGGCGGAAAATAATTTTGAAGTAAGAGGACAGCTCATACTTGATTTCAAAAAGGCACTTCTTGTTGTTTACTCCATGTGTCTTCTAACAGCTACAGCTACCCTCATTTCGGTAATTCCCCTGGAGTCATCCCATATACTAGAGTATTGACAAAAAACTTACTAGGGACTTTCACGCAAAGGCAGTCAAGCAAAATACTGTCTCCTATACTGACCCGTGGCGATCTCTACTTGGCTCATGCGTAGCCTTTCACGTCGCCCGAGTACTACATCAAAGTGTTGCGGAGCGTACCTAGGGAATATCCAGTTAGTATGCGAGTGCAGATGCAATGCGCTTCACCATCAAAGGACTGGCCAAGCGGTCCGATATTCTAATCTGCTTGCTAGGAACCTCGGCAATCTCAGAGCCGTTCTACACCTCTGCCAGTAAACGTTGTCACCTGACTTGCAAGCGGTACTCAAATTTCACATCGCCCTATACTCAAAGTGAATGACCCACTAGTAGTAAGAATGTGGGTAGCGTGATGAACCATTAATTAGCGGCGTAATATAGAACTTAAATATCTACTGATGTTTATTTCATGACGATGGCCAGTTTTCTTATAATCGTTCAAGCTGGAAGAAAAACTATTGACTACCGAAACTTTCTAGTAATGCTATCACACGATATTTTACATCTTCATACGGCTCTCATCTAACGACTTACCCAGTACGTACAAATTCAGTTGTAACCCATCTGCTATGCACCGGTAAACTTTAAGAGGGAACAAATGAAGTCATAGACGTGTTTTAACAATTATATTTTGTCATGAGTTGTCAAGTAATGATTGTGTGTCATGTGAGCGATTTATGTGTTAGATGCATTGAATTTGTTTGAGTACATCAATTTTCTTTCATAAAGAAGAAAGTACCTAATGGCACACCACACAAATGTGTAAAGGCTTTAATTATAAATCTCTTTCCTTATATGTAACCATTGCCTGATTACTTTTCTAAGAAATGTAACATCTTACATTGATTGTGTGAAATCAGAGGAGTAAATACATAAACAAAGTATGGGTTAGCATTTTTTCTTGGGAGATAGAAAACGCTGTCGATAATGTAACTATTTGCATTTCACAAGGTAAATTATTCATTTTTTATATCTAAATGATACAGTACTAATCAACAACGTAATATGAGAAGATGAGCTATATAGACTTTGATGATTTCTTGTCTTCGTAAAAAAGCAGCTGTCTAGAAACTTCACATAATTAAAAGTGAGGTACGCGTCTTACAGCACAACCTATAAAATGGAAATTACGTGCACTATAGTTATGAAGCCCTACTCTGTGTGACAAAAGCAGCTAAAGTACACCGCGGTGCCGGCCGCTGTGGACGAGCGGTTCTAGGCGCTGGGCCTACTTTGCTTTTCAGTACAGTTCTATCTGCCGTACTGTCTGGCTCACGTTGAAACAGTCGGCATCACGACTGTCTTCACGGGATGGCACAAGTCATTTATATTTATTTATTTGTGCAGCATGATCATACTTTACATGGGTGAATGCTACTCTACTTACGATGATTGTGTACTTTTCTTTCGGTTGGTAGGGTGAGTGGATTTCTTTCTCTGTATGTTAACGAAACACGACTATGTGCATTAATACAACTTTTTCTGGTTAGGAAGTAATAGCACACGTAAAGTGGCTTTATTCCGAAAAACTTAGGTTACATTGGTGATTAAACCCTAAACGCCTTGCAAAATTATTTGGAAAAACCTTGAAATCCTCAGAAAACTTAGTTTGTTGCCATGTTTTCCTCTACTGCACATGAGATATCCTCTGTTAATATTTGCAGGAGCTACAAGATCAATTATGTTAAACTAGGTATTCTTCCTCAAGCGTATAAAACGAGTTACTCACTAAGAAAGGGAAAACGAAGCGTCTCAGCCTTTTCCGTTTTTACTAGACATAATATCTTTTACTAGCTTCCGTTTGTTTGAATCAGGTTTATTCAGCTTCATCATAGTTATGGTGCCAAAATTTCTGGGAGGGAGTGATTTACGTGTGTGGAAGAAGTGTCGAGGAAAGGGAGTGGATACGAAAGTACGTAAAAGTGTTTCTCGCTTATAATTAGTAGGGGCCCCCATGAAATATGGATCATGCAGTTGGTGGGGCGGCTTGCGTGCCTCAGCTATACTGGTAACAGTACTGTAGGTGCAACCACAACGGAGGGGTCTCTTTTGAGAGGTCACACAAACGTAGGTTCCTGAAGAGGGGCAGCAGCCTTTTCAGCAGTTGCAGGGGCCACAGTCTCGATGATTAATTGAACTGTCATTGTAATATAAACCAAAACGACCTTGCTGTGCTTGTACTGATAATGACTGAAACTACACCCGTATTTTTTCCCGAGTGAGTACAGTTCAGTTGTGTTGTTAAATGATGGTGGATTCCTCTTGGGTAAGGTATTCAGGAGGTAAAATAATCCCCCATTCGGATCTCGGGGCGCGGACCACTCAGGAGGACGTCGTTATCAGGAGAAACAAAACTGGCGCTCTTCGGATCGGAGTGTGGAAAGTGAGATCCATTAATCGGGCTGGAAGATTAGAAATTTTAAAACGGGAAATGGATAGCTTAAAGTTATATATATCGAGAATTAATGAACTTCGATAGCAAAAGGAGCACAACTTCTGGTCAGGTGAATAAAGGGTTATAAATTCAGAATCAAGTCGGGGTAATGCAGGAGTAGATTTAATAATGAATAAAAAATATGAACACGTATAAGCTGATACGAACAGCTTAGTGAACGCATTATTGTAGCCAAGCTAGAGACGAAGCCCACGTCCAGCACAGTAGCACAAGTTTATAAGCCAACTAGCTCCACAGATGAGGAAGAGATTGAAGAAATGTACGATGAGATAAAAGAAATTATTCAGTTAGTTAAGGGAAATGAAAATGGAATTCAGTAGTAAGAAAAGGAGGAGAAGGAAATGCCTAAGGTGAATATAACTGGGGGTAAGGAATGAAAGAGGAAGCTGCCTGGTAGAATGTTTCACCAGGCATAACTTTATCAAAGCTAATGCTTAGTTTAAGAATCACGAAAGAATTTTGTATACCTGGAGGAGACCTGGAGCAACGGGAAGATTTCAGGTTGATTATATAATGGTAAGATGGAGATTTAGAAAACAGGATTTAAATTGTAAGACGTTTACAGTGGCAAATGTGGACTCTGGACACATCTTGTTGGTTATGAACTGTTGATTAAGTGCAGCGCTGTAGAAACATATATCACTAGGGGTAAGACAGATAACGCCTACAGGAAAATGAAGGAGACTTTTGGAGAAACGAGGACCACATGTATGAATATCAACTGCCCAGATGGAAAACAAGTCCTAAGAAAAGGAGGGAAATCAGAAAGGTGGAAGGTGTATACAGAGGGACTATGCAGAGACGTACTTGCGGGAAATATTATGGAAATGGAAGAGGACGTAGAGGAAGATGATAAGGGAGATAAGACACTGCGTAAAGAGTTTAATAACGCACTGAAAGACTTAAGTCGAAATAAGGCCCTGCGTGTAGACACCATTCTGTTAGAGCTACTGATAGCCTTTGGAGAGCCAGCCATGACAAAACTCTTCCATCTGGTGAGGAAGATGTATGAGATGGGCGAAATATCTTCAGACTTCAAGAAGAATGTGATAATCCTAATTCCAAAGAAAGCAGGAGCTGACAGGTGTGAAAATCGCCGAACTATCAGTTTAATAAGTAATGGCAGCAAACTACTGACACGAATCCTCTACAGAAGAATGGGAAGACTGGTAGAAACCGGTCTTGGGAAGGATCAGTTTGGATTTCGGATAGATGTAGGAACACACGAGGCAATATTGAATGTAAAACTTCTCATATAAGTTAAGGAAAGGCAAACTTATATTTCTCCCATTTTTTGATTTAGAGAAAGCTTTTGACAATGTTGACTGAACTACTCTCTTTCAATTCTGAAGGTGGCAGGGGTGAAGTGTAGCCAACCAAAAGCTATTTGCAATTTGTACAGAAACCAGATGGCAGTTATAGTACTCGAGGACATGAAAGGGAAGCAGTGGTTGAGAAGGGAGTGAGTCAGTGTTGTAGCCTTTCCCTGACGTTATTCAATCTATATATATATATAGAGGAAGCAGTAGAGGAAACAAAAGAAAAATTTACAGCAGGAATTAAAGTCTAGGGGGAAGAAATAAGAACCTTAAGGTTAGCCGATGACATTCTAAGTCAGATACATCAAAGGATAAACGAGGATAATGGAATGTAGTAGAAATAAATGTGATGCTGAGGGGATTAGGTTAGGAAATGAGAGACTTAAAGTAGTAAATGGATTCTACTATTTGGGAAGCAAAATAACTGATGATGGTCGAAGTAGGGAGGATATTAAATGTAGAATGGCAAAAGCAAGAAAAGTGTTACTGAAGAAGAGATACTTGTTAGTATCGACGATAGATTTAAGGGTCAGGAAATCCTTAGTGAAAGTGTTTGTATGAAGTTTTGCCATTTATGGTAGTGAAACACGGACGATAAACAGTTTAGACAAGAAGAGAATAGAAGCTTTCGAAATATGGTGACGCAGAAGAATGTTTAGGAATAGGTGGGTAGATCACGTAACTAATGAGGAGGTACTGAATAGAATTGGGGAGTAGAGGAATTGTGGTGCAACTTGACTAGAATAATGGATCGTTTGTAGTGCACGTTCTGAGGCATCAAGAATTACCAGTTGATATTCGAGGGAAGCTTAAGGGGTAAAAATTGTGGAATCGGAGGAATCTTCTTCTTGATAGGACTACTGTTCTAACCTACAAATTGGTTCAAACACGCGATGTGATATCTACGGCTGATAATCACCTCTGTTCGTGTAACAAGCGAGGGTGTTTAGAACAGACGGAATGTGGATACGTGTACAATTCTATCGCAAGATTAATCGCTGTGAGACAGATACATGTTAGTTCTAAGATATTCAATGTTTTCAATGGCTATCGA
Organism: Schistocerca piceifrons; assembly: GCF_021461385.2. Lineage (NCBI taxonomy): Eukaryota > Metazoa > Arthropoda > Insecta > Orthoptera > Acrididae > Schistocerca > Schistocerca piceifrons. Next base: position 631,873,164 of record NC_060140.1, read on the forward strand.
GATGGTGCAGCTAATCTCCAAAACGAATTATGCATATGTGACTGTGGCTGTTTGCAGTTATAACTAGCGTTAACGGTTCAGGAAACTGTTTACTATAAGTCAACATACCTGAGATTATGGCAATTTCTTAACTTTACCACGTAATGTAAGTTGAATTATGCATATGTGACTGTGGCTGTTTGCAGTTCATAACTAGTGTTAACGGTTCAGCAAACTGTTTACAATCAGTCAACACACCTCAGGTTATGGCAATTTCTTAACTTTATCAGGTAATGTAAGTTGAAATTCAAGATAAAAAACGTAAACTGTCCCATAGAAGATATCGAAGTTATCGTGTGAAGATAGGTGGCAAGCTCATCACCTAGAGTTCACATTACCTTTATACTTGACAGTGGCGACCGGTGGCTCCACCGACACATTGTTTGTCGAGAGAAGAACTTCCCATCATCCTCGCGCGATCTACTAGAACACGGCTTCTCCCTACTGGACTAGACTTTGGACTATAAGACTTCACCAATATTTATGGACTGTCTGATAGTATTAGTCAACAACTACGTTTACTCACACACGTCGAACATTACCATTCACTTTTTGTAATCATTAATTTTCCTTGTTTTTGTTGAATTCTAATTTAATAAGATACTGACTATGGACTTAAACAGCAACTGCAATGTGATGATTTTAGAAAGGATGAAAAATTGCCCAACCAGTTGCGTAACATAGGTTAATGAAAACCCTTTACCTGGGTTTCTGGTTAGAAAATTATTATCTTCAAAGGAGTTTGTGACGCTTGTTACATTTTGTGTGGAAAACTAATGTTATAATGGAGCAATTTGGCTTTTGACAATTAAAGTAATAACAGGTCATGGTCATGATATAAGTGAGTGTAAACTTCACTAGTAAAATTCGTCGTTTATTTGGGGTGAATTACGGCTTTATTCTAGCGTACCATTCCAACACAATATGCGTCAAATTCTTCTCCTGAAGAAGATGATTTTATTATTGTGTAATAGGCCTTATCCAATAAATCTGTGTTACACAAGTGGTTCACTGATTTTTCATACTTTGCAAAATCAAATTCTTTAAAGCTGGTACAAAAGAAAATAAAATATTTTTAACAGATGCTGATAATTCATTATTGGTTGGAGTAAACTTTTCGCTTGTCCTGTGATTAAAAGCACCAACAGGGCTTTCGTTCCTCATCCAACAATCTGCTCATGCTTATGTTGACCACAACATACATGGGAATGGAAGTGTAGCTATATTATTCTCTGAATAATTGCGTCTACCTTACGTATTGTGGATGTGTGACATTCCAGTAGTATCTAAATATTTCCATTGTCTGCAAAAATCTAACTTACAGATGCTTCGAACTTGTGGAACGTTATTAATGAGTTAAGGGAGAAAGTTAAACTTACTGTTGTGCTCTAACAATTTTGCGTTTGAGACTGTCGATTGTCAAAGCCTTACCACTTTTGATATGGCGCAGAAACGTTAGTCTGTTGCAATACTGCCACAAATTGAACATGATAGGTCTCTGGCGTACAAGATTCTAAACAACATAGGATTACTAATCGAAATTAAAAAGTTAATTCTAAAACGCTGGTAATTTCCTGTGTAATTTCACTTCCATTGATTAGAATTTGCTCATGTTATTTACTTTGTGCTGAATTGTGACATATCTGGTGGCTGCCTGTTCAGCACAGACTTAGAAAACATAACAAGGCATCAGTGCTAGCTATTCTTTTGTTTCAGTCGCAGATTATAGGAATGTCATTTGTATTTTTGAAAAAATCACCCAAACACATTATCCTCTCAAATTCTTCTGTTATTAATATTCTTTTTGGAAAAATATAACTTCAAAAATTCACATGCACTTGTATTGAAAATTTATTTAAGGAAATGGGTGTCATAAATACAGAGCAGCCAGGGTAGAACAGATATTCAAGTAATGTACGACGTTGCTAGTGCCTATAGCCACCTATCCACTGGTGGGCCTCACCGAATTTTGAGCCTTTATATCAGGTTTATAATTAGGCAGCAGTGCACAGTAACTATATGCAGTGTGTAAGAAGCTATTTCTTGAAGAATTTATTATTTGTAGTATGTAAGGATTAAAAATGAATTTAAGGTAAGGAAATTTAATAAAGCATGCGTCAAACTCCCACAATTTGTAGATGAATCGCTATCACACTTGCAGCTATAAACATATATTTTGTATGTTACAGTTATTGATATTTTAATTCTCACTACCGCTAATGTGATCTATCAACACAGTGAAATCTTTTGAGTTACACCTGGGTTCAAAGTCTCATGTGGTGTCTGTGTTGTTGAATTATTCAAGCAGATTTTTACTTGGCCTGAGAAGGCTGATGGGTCGCTTTCCACTTTCTACTGCAGGAAAATGTGTGCTAAATAACCTAAAATATCCAAGTCAGTCATACTTGCTGTTTACACTGTAGGAGCCGTCTTACATTCAATAGCTGTAGCTGGTGAGTGACTTTTGAAAGCTGTTGAAAAGTGATGTGAGAAATTCTTGAGTTACACAAGTAAAACATATCACTTTCATCAGGTGTTTATTGTGTATGTCATTTTATGTTTCACATGTGTCATGAGCTAATGATAATGCTAAAACAATAGTATCTCTAAAATCTGCAAGTCAGTGATATTCAGGAAAATTTAACTTCACGAAGGCAGGAATTATTAACTTTTAAACTGACGCTGTCACCTTTGTTGTCTTCCCTGAGCACATGAGCAGCATAAAATCCTATATTTCTGTATATGAACCTAAACAATCAATCCACATCAAAAGCTACAGTGTGAGTGCAGTGACACAATGGAATACGTCAGAAAGGAAGTTTATTTATGTCTAAATAAATAATCTCTACCTAACACGATAGTTTAATTTATTATTCATTTTACAATGGTACAGATATTGCATCAAAAATTGAAGTTGCATTAGTCATAGAATTCATAGACAAAAAGATCTTAGTGAAATATGTTTAGAATTCACATATTATCGAAATGAGTAGAAAAGGAGAACATTATTTTGATAGAGATGACATCAAGAATATCTGCGCATTTTTAATAAAACATAGTGATATCTCCCAAAATACAAATGGTAAACTCTACATCTGTAGAAAAGGTTTGTAAACAATGGATGAGGACAATATATATATATACACATATTGATAGGAGAGTTACTGTGTTGAAAGGAAAAACAAATATTTTGCCTCTATTAGAAAAGTCATATTTACTATTTCCTATGAAGGGCTGCTATATAAATTCTTATTTATTCTGACTTATTAAAGGGCTGTACTTGGAACCCAGATGATACAATGCAGATAGATGTATTATGTTTACTTGACTATTATTTCTGTCATTTAATGAGTGGTAAAAATTGTGTTAACACTGCTACTGTAAGATCCATTTTCGACCTCCTTAAAAACAAATTGGATGGGGTCATACAAATTTTGCAAACGAAGTAAAATTCAAATCGTGACGGGTTCGGCGCTCAAACGTAGCACACTATATTACTGATGTTTGTCTCATTAAGGCAAAACGCAGGTGGGTACATTCCTATGGAAAATGGGGAAGATTTTATCAGCAAAATGTACAGTCTGTTAAGTAAAGTAGTCTGTGTTTAGAAACCACAGCCAATCATTTACGTTAAACAAAAATTTCTTTAAATATGGTAGCAGTTACATTATTTGACAAAGGAGACGTCTCGTAGTGATTTCACTGTAACTTGTGCTCTAAATATTTACGAAATGAAAATATATTCGTTCCTTATGTCTGTTAAAAATAGAATTTTTTCGGGACTTAAAAGTGTACACACAAAAATAGAATCGATGGTAAGACAGATGACAAATACTCAGCCAGAAGTGAGAGCAGGGACTATTATTCTTTGAGTCAGCGAGATGTATGTTAGCGGACAAATATATACACAATAAAAATATTGATTTCTGTTCTGGTGAAACATTTGCTTACTACAAGTTATAGTCTATGAAATATTAATGTATGTCAGGCGATGACTAATTACGTTTCGGCGCTGGCAACTGAAATAGTAAACATTCGTTTTCTGAATTGGAAGCGTAGAAAATTAGGATATCATGACAGCTACAGAGATAAACATTACATTTATTTAAGTGTCTTGAATGTGTTAACAGACATTCGTTCAGTTTTTTATTGCATGAAATTAAAATAAAATCTTCGCCATGTCCAAACATTTGTACTGAACACTGCGGTAACGTTGATGTGGAAGAAACGAACTGACTGATAATGACCTACATTAGGTATTCTATTAAATTTCTTTGTTAAAGGTTTACGTTATACAGGTACAGTTATTCGAAAGTTGGTCAAGTTTCATTGCATAGATTCATTGGTACAGTGTTTCGACGTATGGTATTTCTCTTTTGATGTGACAGGCAGTAGGCACCTCAGAGGCATGTGACCTCTGAAGCATACCATGCCGAACTAGGAAAGTGCTCGTTAGCTTTGAATACCGGTCTGAAAAACTGAGCTATCAAGGCATAATCCATGACAGAAGTGAAACATCCCATACGCTAGTACGGTTCTCGTACATTACAATGTCTACAAATGTTTCCCGAGAAAAATATGGGCTATTGCTCGAACTCCGATGTATCTTATTGTTTGGGTATGTCAGTAAGTTTCATGACCACTTACGCTTTGCTTAGGAATGAAAAATTTACTCTGAAATGACTGCATCTAAGCCAAGCTCCTACCAGTTCCTACAGGAAGATAAGTGATTTCTTATCATTTATCGGGGTTACATGGATCAACAACAACATTTCAAGTTTCTCTTTGTCACATTCTTAAAAGTCATGGAGATGTCACTATTTTATCAACTCTATGGACGCTACACAAGGGGTATATCAAGTTCCACATTGCAAAACAAAATTCTGCGGATGTTATTGAGATTTATAGTTCATTCTCATGAATGAGATTCAACGCAAACAAAGTTCTTATGTAACACAGTAATAACTGTAAAACGATCCATGTTCTCGTTCTCTTCACACGATGAAAGAGTAACAGGAGAAGATCTTGGTGTCCCTCTGGACTGTCTAACGGTATTCTCTCGTGGTTGTCGGCAGCCTGCAGCCGTCACACTTACCAGGTCAGGTAATACTCTCAATGGGGCAGGCTGCTGACCCGACCACGTGGTCGGCCCGGCAGAGCACGTTGCTCGCCAGACTAGGTAACAGGCCAGTGCAGCAGGCGGCCCACCGAACGAGATGGTAGGCCCAGTAGAGCATGATGCTCACCACACTAGGTAGTAGGCCCAGTACAGCAGATTGAAGCAGGCGAAGGCCAGTGGGAAGCAGAGCCGCGACAGTTCGTCGATGCGACGGGCCCGCAGCTTGTGTCGCGGGAAGGCGGCGATCGCCGGCGGGCAGCCACCCTTCTGCGGACACACCAGGTTTCTCTTAGTTTACATGTTGGGATGTCGGCCGCAACAGAGTGGCAACTGCACGAAAACCGCCTTGAATACCTCCAGAAACACCCATGTGGCCATAAGTGTACCAAAGTTTCATAGAGCAACACTTTTTCGCCAAATACATGCACTATATGATCAAAAGTATTACTAGACAGTAATGTCTACTGATGGCTTGAATACTGTTGGCGAGACTTTAAATGCGGTATCTGGGCTTTTGTGGGGGAATGGAACGCCATTCTTCTTTAAGAGCAGACAACCGACTAGGCAGTAGTGATGGACACCGCGCCAGGAGAGAACTTGACGGTCTTTCGCTTCCTAGGGTTTTCCATTCCGTTCAGACCGATCCTTGGGGCAGGCAAGTTCCTTTCACCAATGTTATTGTCCACGGATCATGGGCGCACGGATGCTGCTCCACGACAGGGTACTTTGTCATACTGATGAAGTCACAGGCTGCGAACTGTTCCTCTGTGGTACGAAGTATGCAATGCTGCAAAGTATGTTCATATTTTTCCGCATTTAGCGTTATCTTAAGAGCAATTAAGGGACCACATTCTATCATCGAAAACCGCAGCCATACCCTAACAGCACCTCATTTGTATTCAACTGTTGAAGCTATACGTGAAGGCAGGTAATGTTCTCCACGCTTTCACCGCAACCAAACCTTCCCAAGAGACTGGCACATGGTAAAACATTATTACTCACTTTAAGTGAATGTCCAGTTGCATCGCTCTTTATATCACTGCAAGCGTCGCTTAACACTGACTATGGAAACATGGGCTTGATGGAGCTGTTCGATCATTGTACCTCATTCTTTTTTACTCTGTACGGGAATCATGGTGCTGGTTGGGCTTTTGTAAAACGCACGAGTATTTCCTTCCCCTGATTTCATACGATTTTTCATAATCACCATCCACAATGCTCGGTTGTCCTAATTTGGGCAGCTTTAGAAGGTTAGAAATTTCCCTCGTGGATTAAACACTCGAGTGACATCCACGTTTAAAAATCAGTGTCATCTCCTGACCGACACATTTTGCTGTCACTGCGTCCCTACTGGCAACAGAGTAGACTAGCATTCATCAATCGCATTAAACATTATCCGGGCTCCAGCTGGGTAGCATTATGAGAGAAATAATCTCTCTTAGCTTTTAAACTACCTCCACTGACATGGTGTCACTGCTAGTTCCGAACGTTGTGAAAGTGTAGGAAGATGATACTTTTGAAAGCTATCGAAACTTAGTGGATGTGGATACTACCTTTAGAGTACACGACGAATGTGTCATTAGCCAGGAGGAAATGTTTAATGGTTATCTACTGGGTGGTACACAGCTGTTGACAGCAATCTCTGATAATATATAAATGAGGAAAAGCTATTTCTGTCCCACCTAGATTCCCTCATTTAGATTGAAATCGAATATACATTTGGGGACTGTTATTAATAATTCAGCGACCCTGTAAACTAAAGATTTAACAGAAATACTTGTACCTGTAGTCTCTGGGTTCTAGCACTGTCATATCCCACAAAACCAGTCTCCAACTTCCACCAATAAGTTACGAGTATAATTTTGGTTGATTATTTACCGTGATTCTCTGGTGTCTTATTCACACCAGCCCCTACGGGCCAAAATAGTGTCTTTTGCCGAGAGTACATCAAATGGTTCAAATGGCTCTGATCACTATGGGACTCAACTGCTGTGGTCATAAGTCCCCTAGAACTTAGAACTACTTAAACCTAACTAACCTAAGGACATCACACACATCCATGCCCGAGGCAGGATTCGAACCTGCGACCGCAGCGGTCGTGCGGTTCCAGACTGTAGCGCCTTTAACCGCTTGGTCACTCAAACCGGCGAGAGTACATCAACTGATAAAGCATGTGTGTTCAATGTTCGGTTGAATCTGCTACTTGTATATTAGATATACTGAAACACCTACACCCACACACAAACAACTGCCCTCGTCAGGCGATGCACATATGTGCACTGAGAGACACAAGCAACGTGTATTTTAGCAGTTTTCTATTACAACTGTTTGAATTAAAAGAAGTAACAGAATAAAAATAAACAAACTGGACGATGTAGAAGTTGTTGTAGAATGACTTCTCGTTGACAATGGCTCATTTTCTTTTCTGATAAAATATAAAAATATCCTCCGAATCACTGTCGGAAGCAGATCATCTAACGTTTTTTGGTTGCACAGCCAAACAGCTCTCTGTGTCTATCACTTCCGATGCTTATAATTTTTCATAGCCTTGAGGGTGTGGTGCTGACGGTCTCGTTGCAGTGCTAACACATGTTCCCGTCAGATCGCCGAATTTAAGTACTATCGGGCTGGGCTAGCACTTGGATGGGTGACCATCCGGCTGCTGAGCGCTGTCGGCAAGCTGGTGCACTCAGCGCTTGTGAGGCAATCTGAGGAGCTACTTGACTGAGAAGTAGCAGCTCCGGTCTCCTAAACTGACATACGGCCGGGAGAGCGGTGTGCTGATCACATGCCCCTCCTAAACTGACATACGGCCGGGAGAGCGGTGTGCTGATCACATGCCCCTCCATATGCGCATCTAGTGGCGCCTGTGGGCTGAGGATGACACGGCGACCCGTCCGTACCGTTGGACCTACATGGCCTGTTCTGGCGGAGTTTAGTTTTAGTTTTTGTGAGTGTGATGACAGCTATTTAAGAGAAATAAAGGCAAGAAGTACGTGTGATAGCAGGAATTTTAAATTTAAATTCAAATCTTTCAAAATCCCCATCACGGTCGGAGGAAGGCAATGGCAAACCACCTCCACTAAGACCTTGCCTAGTACAGCGGTGCGGGTCTCCCGCATCATCCCCTACGCTCCTCGGAGTATGGGACCTCATCATCATCATCATCTTTCAAAAATAGCAACAAAGAGGAATGTTACTAACTATGTGTACATAAACAAGCATAAAAATACTTTATTCTGTTAATGTAAAGCTAGAATTATGTTATGTATTGTATACCATAAACCAGTTTGAATCTGAAAGCGCCACCAGCATTAAGAACATGTAGTAAAAGGCAGGACACAAAAATAATGGCATATGGAAGGATCTGAAACGACCCAGCCCTAGACCTGTTGGCTGAAAGATAAGAACTATCCGATGACGGAGTGTGTTCTATGTCAATTCACTTACTGAGACATAAAATTGGCGAACATTTGGAAAGCCAAATTTTCTAACAACATACTGCATACAGACTAGAAAATGATGCGCATGCTAAATAAGGACGTGTATTTCGTAAGTTTTGACCATCAGGGGTGTTAATGAATAGCAACGTATTTTACTCATACAGTGCGTAAGGTCTTAATAGACTTCAGTACAATATTTATATCACTTCAAAACATTCCGCTGAGCAACGGGAATTTCCACAAAAATAAAAACTTGTGGTATCAACGGTAGCATAAATGTTATATTCAGTTGCAATAATGCTGACCAATTGGTAGTATAATTTTAGTGCATATCCGACACTGAAGTGTCATTTAATCGGCGTTTAAAATGATGCTTATGACGAGGCAGTTGGAAACTATATGTAGTGACGAGTAAAATTAATGACGTTGCCATAAACATCAGTTTCTTAGTGATAAAAGAAAAACAAACTGCAATGAAGCAAGCATAGGTAAGGCTGGTATCATCAATTGGTATGAAAATAGCTACTAATTTGCTCTAAAAAAAGAGCCCTATACTGTTAAATGACAGTAGATGACAAGAAGGGACTCATTCGAACACTCGTGAACCAGTTATGTAACCGTGTCGGAAAGGGAGGAGAAACAGAAAGCAGGTTTTAGCAGAGCACAGACCTATATTACAGGATCGGGAAAAGACGTTTAAAATTGTGTTTCTCACCAATGAGCTCTTACAGATGGAGAATATGCTCAGACGGGACATGGAGGGAAAAAGAATTCGGCTTTGCCCTTTACAAACAACTCGGTTGGGCAATCTAAATTTGGACGACCTGACGCAGATGTGAAACTTGCAGTCTCCGGGAAAGAGCTCAATGAGTTAATTACTGTGCCACCTTTCTCCGTGTAGAGACATAAGTTAAAAAGGCTACTATTGATAGCTTTAAAACTTCGACTTGTAGTTTACGTGTAGAATATATGTCACTGCTCCCAAATGTATTGCGGATGACATACAAGAATCCAGGATGCCAGACCAGGAACGTCTGAAAATTTCGAAGTTTACAGAAACAGATGTGCTCGTTTCAGTGAACGTCTCTATACGACAGACTACTCAATAACACTCTGATAACATTAGGAGTCATGGCTTCTTAATCCTTGTTGGAGAGGCCGTACAGTGTTTTGGAGTCGTCTGTACAAGCGATGACTCGGGTGTGTTGCACAAAATGGACCTCTTATAGTCAGTGTATACAGGGTGTTAAGAGGTATCAGTGCAGATATTGTGATCATTGGTACCTTAATATGTATCCGCTTCAGGGTGTTATCTGTTTTTTCTCTGAGTTTTATAATCTTCCCGCAAACACCTCACGTAATTTACTACCTGATGTTTTCTACACGGCCCTAACGGCACTACTAAGTAGCGTACGCCTATCAATAAAGACCCCCCGTTTTGCATCCATGAATCCAAGTTTCAACACCGGATCTGCTGCGCAATTGAAAATACGCATTAACGGCTTGCTCTTGCGTCATGTAGATCCCCCGTTTTGCATCCATGAATCCAAGTTTCAACACCGGATCTGCTGCGCAATTGAAAATACGCTTTAACGGCTTGCTCTTGCGTCATGTACTTGGCGGCACTAAATAACTTAAAATGTATTATCCTAATGGCTGTAATTATTGGTCTCCAAGTGAAGTAAATACTAACGTAGTATTGTTATGTACACCGTCCTCAGTCAGCAATAAAAATACCTGGACTTACGCGCTTAACACCCTGTATACAGTGGTGAACCGCTGTTTAACTCTTGGATATCTGCAGCGCTTTGTGGAATATGGGTTCCAAATGTTAAATTCCCACCCATAATCTTTTAATTCCTCAAGTTTGTGGAAATACAATGTTCTCAAATATCAGGATCTCTCTCCAACACTCACTTCCTGTGCAGAAAGAATTTTCTTTGTTCTGTAGTCGTAACCAACGTCACGGTTTGTAGAAATTCCACGTTGTGGGTGATATCAAAATCCACATGTACTCTGCCGAATGTTGGATTGTTCGCCTAACTCAGTGCTAATAAACTGTACGAATATATTGCTTAGTAGGCAACGTTACAGTGATGTGGTCCGGTAACAACGTAGGAAATAGCTTTCGGCACCTCAAAGGATTACAGAGAAGAAGAAGAACCCAATGCATACCGTTACAATACAAACATCTGTTAAGGCTCTGCTGCTGAGAAAGTTTTCACTAAGGTAAGCTGTCACTTGCGAGCTGCAAACAGTGCTGAAAGTGTAAAAGGTGTAATGGGAAACTTATCCGTATCTGCAGTAGCACTATGTTTTCATGATTTTTCGCTCAGTGTATATTTCCACGGTATTGGACAGTAAAACTGTTGTTATCGATACTGAATACTATAACATTATTGGAAAATGTACTAAAATAATTGAATTAAGTGGCCTAAATGTACACATACTTTAGATATTTCTAATGGAACTTAACAATTCAGCAACTAACAGTAGCTAGTGATATGTAAGTTCTCGAAGGTTTACAATCTACCAGGTGTAAAAGTACATTCGATAATTGTAACTGGAGTGCTGCAGTATTACTGAGTCATTGCTGATGTCTTGGTCATATAGGTTACGCAAAATTACTTGCTCCCTTCTTGTAGTAGTTCATCGTAGGCCGATGGAGAAACGACGTTTTACAAACGCCTGGAAACACACGTAGATTATCCCTGTTTTCAAGGAAGTTACTCTCACAGATGCACATGAATATAGTCTTATTATAGAAATATGGAAGAAGTTTCGTGCTGGTTCGATATTACGTACAAATTACCATAGTTTGCGCTATCGGCAATGTTGTGAAACTCAATTCTAAGTCAGAGGTTTGCGGTTGCTTGCTTCCAAAAATGGAAATGTCCTTTAGGGATGGCAGATGTCATGTCGAGATTAATTGGGAGAACCGTAATGAAATGGAATTCATGGTCAAATGAAGTGTGTTCCAAACCTTTGTTCCATCGACCGTTACTCCTCAGCCTGAGATCCTTACCAGGTATAATTAATAGAAGAAAAATAAAAATTCCGCACAGTTTAAACTCGCGCTTACCCTCTCAACTTTTATGGTTTCGACGGTTCCCCTCGTAATTCACACTTATCACGGAAGTTATTCCTTTTGGTAAGACATCTTTTTACAGATATTTTTAAGACAGCTAACTGCGTGTGTGTTTATATCGTCCCTGCTTATTTTAGTTCCTCCCAGTATGATAAAGAGGCTGCACATATATTACACTTTATTACAATTTGAGGATAGTGACATGTTACCGGTATTCGTGGCTGTTACGAAATTCAGTTAAGTTTTTATGAATGGTGGCTAACAGACATACAGTTTGGTCTGATAGACTTGTGGTAGAAGTCCCAAATAACAACAGACTGCATTCCAATAATAGCCAATAAAACTGTTGTTCGGGATATGGATTAATGTAAAGTGCAATAATGCAATGACGGGTTTGTCCGCTTTCCACTAACTGTAACTATTACAAAAGTTTCCTGGTTGAATTAATTCGGCCTGTGCATTTCTACATCACTTTTCAGGGATATGGACAGAACTTGAAAACAAACCAGTGATAAATTAATAAAAAACTAGATGTGCAACCTTAAACGTTTCTAGATCTGTGCAAATTAACATGTGGTGTACAGAAAGCACAACACAGATTCTTTACTTATTTAATACTCGCACTTAGAAGGGGATTATTACACCAACAGTTTTATTTGTTATGGCAGACGATACAGTGATCTTAATCATGAGAGGCATTTGAATTAGTACCTGATGAAACCAGTTACAGCTATGGTTTTCTTTTTTGATTATCTGTGATGAAGAAAGAAACACAAACATATTTGGCTTGGTCCACATCGTGTTTGGCACAGACGGAGCACAAGCTTCATCAGAAAAATGTATTGAGAAGGAAAGAAATTATTCTCAGAATTTTCTAGGAACTAAATATTAATGGCTCAGTAGGCCTTAGAATCCCACTCATCCCCCAGTACTACTTCGTTGCCTTAATAAGTATGTGACACTGCCCGAGAAGAAGTAACCTTTAGTTCGGTTAGAAAAGTTAGGAACAATGAGTTCTCATTACTGTTAGTTATCTTTATGTCTGAGATGCAGGCACAAGTTTGCATTGCAGGTACATGTGATACGTGATGCAGCAGCTCTCAGAATATCTGCTGTAAGATTCGGCGCACACGATGCTATTAAGAACATTCGATAATTGTAACTGGAGTGCTGCAGTATTACATGTGATACGTGATGCAGCAGCTATCAGAATATCTGCTGTAAGACTAGGCGCACACGAAGCAATTAAGAACGATTACCAGCAGCACTTGATCGTACATTTTTTCTCATAAGTTGGTAACATGCATGCATTCACATGTACCTTTCGCTCAAAAACTGGATAAAGCGAAGAGAGGTATTCTTTGTTATCGGAGAAACTGATTCACTACTGATAAATGGGGCTGCTGTCTGAGATATTAATCATCATAACTTCAAGTATTCAGATAATGCCTACTTGGCTATTAAAATCATCTACGAATGCAATCATCAGCAATCTCATAGAAACGTGTTCACTCTGTGTGCAGAAGCAATTCACAAATGTCAAAGAATCTCCCAGGTAAGATTTTTTCTCAGGAAATTGAAAGGTTTGTCACATCTGTGCTGTATCTTTAAAGAGAAAAACGTTTCTTCAGCATCTGACAGTGGAAACAATGCAGGCTTTATTATTTTCTCGTTACCTACATAGTCCAATAAATTTAAAGAAGTTATTCGACGAACAAGCTAACCACGGGAGTTCAAAATCAAATTGCTCTAAGCACTATGGGACTTAACATCTAAAGACATAAATCCCCTAGACTTAGAACTACTTAAACCTAGCTAACCTAAGGACATTACACACATCCATGCCCGGGGCAGGATTCGAACCTGCGACCGTAGAAGCAGCGCGGTTCCGGACTGAAGAGCCTAGAACAGCTCGGCCACAGCGGCCGGCTAACCGCGGGAGTGTTTCTAGGTCACAGACATTCTTATTCATCTGCTTCCTGCATATTAAAGCTATGTGGTAGTCAGCAGCTCGAGAAAGATTTTTGAGGCGTTTTATGTTAAAAGTATTGAAGTCATGAAGGTTATATTTTCTCCCCTCAACATTAACACTTAGATGGTTTGAAATTAGTAATTGATAGGAATTTTCGCTTTTTCTTTTGTCACAGCTACATTCATTTTATGCAGAGTTCAAATATGGGCAACTATATTGCCTTTTAGTAACTGATAAATCAATTACTGCCCACCAAAGTGGACAGTACCAGTTCCTAATTACACTGTTTCCGAAAACTGCACCAATGGTAATCCATGAGAACTCTACGTAATGTTTACTTCAGTAGTCACTTGTTGTGGGGTAACACAATTTGCAGACACTTGAATATAACTCTGTAACATAACTTTTGTGTTTTACACTTTCACAGAAAATTTATTGTTCCCTAAAGAAAATTTCATACTTGATTGTTCAGTACCGTGAATTCATCGTGATAAATAAATTTTAAGTCTGTGCATACAATAAATTGTACATACTGTGGTAGTTGTAGGCTAGGAGTGCCAATGTTGTGCTCGTGTACCGTGCAAGAACGTGCTGATGGCTGTGTTTCAAGTGAAGAGTGATATCAGCTTTAAACCTCACGCAGTACACTCGCGCTCGGCCGGCAGTGTCGTCGCTGAAGACATAGGAGACCTCATCGCGGTCGTCCCCAGCCCGCAGCGGCGAGGTCTCGTGGAAATGTCCCAGTCTGCCGCCGACCGTTGCCAGCTCCAAGTAGTCGTCTTCCTGTATTAGAATTGGTCGCTTGATGAAAACTCGGACGTGGAGGGAAATGTATGCATTGTCTCCAGACTCAAAAAACTTTGTGCAGTTTAGAAGAAACCTACAGAGAAGGCCGACAACATGGTGTTTCCAGGGCGTAGAGGAAGGGAGTGGTTTGTCATGTAAATAATGAGCTATTTCGTCTTACAAATTCTATCTTGGGCAAACGTTAGAGGTTTCAAACGAACTTGCTCATGTTCAGATGATTCGACGAGGGTGAAGAGACTTATTGACAGCGAAATGCGGATTGTCAGTGCTCCAAAAGCGTGAATTTTACTTATTGATGGCCCCATCCAAACGAAAGAGGCCGACAAAAACAAGGCGCGTGCTCATGCTCATACTAATTCCACCAGGCCCCGCGGCCAACAGTGCAGTTCGAACGTTCTAACACAGACGTTATGATGATTTTATTTCATGTAGTTCAATAACTGTCATCCAGTATAATTGTCATCGTTCTGTAATCCCTTAGAGGAAACAAATCTACTGACTGCTGACATTCTTAAGCTCATTTATTTTTTCATTACATCGATCCGTCGTCTCTCTTCCAGTGTCCTATTCGTATCGCCAGTACATATCTACTACACTCAGCACCATCGGCTAAAAAATAATTTTTGTATCATGATCAAACCTTGCCGATTTTAAGTATATTCCAATAGAAACCCTTTAGCCAATGCTGTTTTTACCGCAGGGTACAGCGCCGTAGGAGCAACTTTTTAGTATATGTGGAAATAAATTCGATACCATCTAGTTCAATCGACTGCATCTAAGCTGGGGTCGTTATGTGCAAACTACAGTTTCTCAACACCAAACAGGTTTGTCAGTAAGCGTCAATGTGTCATTTGAAATTTGGAAATTCTGTACTTTACTACTACAGGGGTAAGAAGAGTTCTCAGAAATGCCAGTTTCCCGTCGCGTTGTTATACACCAGAGCCATTTCATCCGAACATTTACCCGTTGTTGTGAGACAAAAAGCATTGAAAATGTGACTAGTGGTGGCCACCCGCAGTCAGAAACACTGCCTGACCGCTGGTGTCCAGAAATTGTGACCCGTACGCCTTGCGAGAAAAATACAACCAATCTGCAGGTTGCGTCATAGTGACACTTGTAAAATCTGTGTCAACACCCATGATACGAAATTACGCCTGTACTAACGATGTGACAGGAGTGGTCCAATATGTACAGTACAGTGGGTGGGACGAGGAGGCGGGAAAGGGAACTCTCGAATGGAACTTTAAGAACCTCTTCATCGACGAAGTCAACATTTGTTTCACACCTAATAACGTGGTAAAAGGGCGAAGATGTAGTCATATACCAATGCACTTCTCAGACATGGAGGCACATTGTTCAGAAAGCAGATAGGTTACTTACATTTTGGGCCAGTGTAATGTGGCTATTTCAGACGGCTCCCATCACTGACCAGGACAGCCTGAGAGCTATGCAGCGGTATCAAGGCACACATTATTCCAGGTATCAATCCAATCGAAACCACAACGATATTTGTCGTCAAGTACTCGGTTGAGGAGGATGGAAGCCAGTTGAATCTTTCAGTGTGACGACCCAGAAATGCTTCACGCACATGAAAGAAGCTCAGATCTGTCTTCGAATAGTTGTAAAGGCTTCACCAATAGCGTTGCCACGACTGCAGGCAGCACGCCAAAGAAGTGTCAGTTTACAATGCGTGGGGTGTGCCAGTGCGTGTGACTGATGAACTCCACCCAGGAGCAGGCTAGGAAAGCAACGGCTAGCTGCTCTTGTCGGTGGACAGCGCGACAGGGAGGACGGTTTGGATTGAGGAAATCGCCATTGAGTATTACTTAATGTTATATTTTTATTTCACAGTAATTTTGGTTTAATTTAACAGTAAAGTTATTTCGTTACTTTCAGTAGGCATATTATTTCATTATGTACTCCCATTGGATCTATGCATTAGACAACTGCAGATACGCTGGTGGTGCAAAAATGAATTAGGCCTACTGCCCTTGAACAAATCTGTTCTTAGAATGTAAGTTGTGCAACACAACCACATGAACATCCTACAATGTCGTAACCAGTGTACTTTTAGAGGCCCATCTTGATCACATAAACTGTACAATTCACAATTACCTGTTTCTGCTATTTGTTACCTTGAGATCTGTTACAAATAGAAAAACAATGGTATAACCAACTAACTTCAGTTATCAGAAGCGAAAACTCCAACGTGCCTAGTCGTAATAAGAAAAATATAAATTATTAACATGATTAACCGCCATGCGTAGCTGCCATACTTACCATAAGAGTATTCTGACGAAGTTATCGACATCTTAATCTATGTATCTAGGTACATAGTAAATGTTATTACTGTCCTGAATATGTGCAGGAATAAAAACGACTGAGGCCAGTACAGGGTGCCGATGCTAAGGCACGTGGGCAATCAGTGTCGTGAAATCGGGTAGTTAAGACAAAGTATTCGTTGTCGTTGATTAAAATTACTTCAGTTGGCAAAATAATTATCTGACAATAAAGCATCACCTCTCATAATATTTGTGGAAATAAAATCCGTACTTAAAATCCACATAAAAGGTGTAAAAAGTAATAAAAGAACGCTTCTATACTGGCAAAGTAAATAACACACTGTTCCTTAAGAATCAGAAGAAAAAGGTTAAAAGAAACAAAACATTCCTAAATCGAAAACTTTCAGGTCTTTATTTCCAAGCTTTTCATGACAGTTGATGTTTTATTGTCAAATACGTATATAGCCATAGTCAATAGTCATCAATTAATGACTAAGCATACTGCATTTTAACTAATGAATTTACGATATTGTTTACCTGTGTACTCTGTCATTAGTGTCCTCTGGTGGACTTAGTTATTTGTGAAAATATTGGCTGTATTCAGTCTATCAACAGCACTTACTATGTACCTATATACATAGGTTTTGATGTTCATACCTACGTTAGAATATTTTTATGGTATGTGTGGCAGGTATCGACAGCTGTTAATCATGTAAATAATTTTTATTTTTCTTACCCATCACTTGGCTTGTTGTAGATTTCGCTACGGTTAACTGAACTTACTTGGTTACACCACTGTTTTTCTATTTGTAACAGATGACAATGCCCGGAACCGGTAAGTTTGAATTGAATAACTTACGTGATGAAAAAGGACCTGCACAAATAAAGTGCCGTAACATGATGGCTGACTCATCTACAGACTTTGTGCCTTCAGTTTTGAATCGGGTTGAATCTTTGGATATAAACAGAAGGTGCTTGAAACGAATTACGAAATTGTGAAATGCTCTTGTGACTGTGTCGTAGAAAAGAAAAAAAATAAAATAAAGTAAATCAGCAGTTATCTTGCAGGCTCTAATATCCGTCAATGTGCACAGATTTGTCATTTATTGCTGCTTTTGATTGCAGGTTGACTATTTCTGGATGATTTACAATAAACCGACAGCCTCCAACTTGTATTATTAAATATTTTCTAGGGACTTCGTTTCTATCTCATTTCTTCTCGTACCTCACTACTCCGTACTTCGTCTGTCCACACAAATTTTGACATCCATCATCTTATAAACCCTTCCGGATTCTTGATTTTCGAATTCCCTACTGTTCATGTTTATCTTTAGTAGAATTGTGATACTGACATTAACCATTGTGATTTTGTAAATAAATATCAAGTCTTTTGTAGATCAGTGATGAACCACGGATAAGGCCCTCGGTTGCGTGCCTCAGCGATACAGATAGCCGTACCATAGATGCAACAACAGCTGAGGGGTATCTTTTAAGACGCCAGAGAAACTTGCTGCTCCTGAAGAGGCCAGGAGATTTTTAGAAGTTACAGGGACAACAGTCTGTGTGGTTGACTAAATGAAGCCTTGTTACATCAATCAAAACGGCCTTGCTGTACTGGTACTGCGGATGACGGAAAGCAAGGGGAAGCCACAGCCGTAAATTTTTCCGAGGGCGTGCAGCTCAGTTGTTTATCTAAATGATGATGGCTTCCCCTTGGGTAAAATATTCCGGAGTTCAAATAGTTCATCGTCCGGATCTCCGCTCGGGGCTAATCAGGTGGATATCGTCGTCTGGAAAACAATAAATGGGATATTTCCGATCGTTGCGTGGAATGTAAAATATTCCGGAGTTCAAATAGTTCATCGTCCGGATCTCCGCTCGGGGACTAATCAGGTGGATATCGTCATCAGGAAAACAATAAATGGGATATTTCCGATCGTAGAGTGGAATGTTATGTCACTTAATCGGGCAAGTAGGTTAGAAAATATGAAGAGGAAAATGGATATTTTGAAGTTAGATACATTGGGAATTAGTGAGGTTCGGTAGCAGGAGGAACAGCATTTCTGGTCATGTGAATACAGAGATACAAATACGATGTCACATAGGGATAATGCAGGAGTGGGTTTTATAATGAAAATGAAAATCGGAATGCGAGTAAGCTACTGTGAGCAGCATAGTGAACTCATTATCGTAACCAAGGCTGACACAGGTCCCACACCTATCACACTAGTGCAACTTTGTGTGACAACTAGCTCCGCCGGTGAAGAAGAAATGTATGATGAGATAAAAGAGATTATTCAGATAATTAAAGGACACGAAAATTTAATTGTGATATGGGAATGTAATTCGATATTTGGAAAAGGAGGAGAAGGAAAACAACTAGCCGATGAGCCGTAGTAAAGTTAGTTTTGAAAAGCGCGCCGCGGCGCGTAGTTTGAAGCAGTCGTCCTCCGTTTTCTGGCGGTGGCACCGTTGTCGCAATTGAAGGCTTCGGTGTCTCCCTCTAGCGGGGAAGGGGAAAAGTGGGCTGTTCGCGTGGGTTTAAGAAGTGGCTGTATGGGCTGTCTTAGAGAGTTGGTAGTCGGGGCATCAAGAAGCGACTTCTCTGCCGGTGCTAGAGGGACAGCATGCAGACCGCGGCATCAGCGTTAGCGACGCGAGCATCGGCTTCATGGTATAGGGTGTTAACTGCTCGTCGCGATAGGAATCTTCCTGAGCGTGGACCCGCAAGGGGCCTAATTTGCAGTTCGGCCGTATGCTGTCGACCGGCGACGAGGTTCTGAAAAACGGCGCGCCTTCCTGCGCCCGTTGAAACGACAAGTATCGTTCGGCTCGGCAGACCATTAGGAGGTGCTGCGTTGGATCGGTCCTGGGAGTCGTAACGCACCAGAAGTTGAGTATTGATTGTTAACAGATTTTATGGAGTTTAATTGAATTCGGTTTACGTATTCTTGTTAATTATACTAGCCGTATATTTTGGGGGGTTTCCCGCCATTCATTCTCGTCTGCCCACCCGCGGGAAGGTGGTAATATTAGGAAGGGTGGTCCGTTTGTCCCTTTTTTTGAGGACGAAGTGGTGGGAAGGGAGGGGGAGAGTCAGAGATAATCTGTGGTTCGAATTGCTTCTTTCCCCTGCCAGCTTACCTACGGGTTATTCACTGTTAGCCTCTGCCATGATTGCAAAGGTATAAGGCAACAGTAGCTGTACTGTTTCAAATGCAAGGCACTAAGACCTGATCCGTTCTCTCGTCTGCCATAACTAGTATTACTAGACTCACGTGAAAAATGTACTCTAAGAAAGAAGAAAAATTCCTTCTACCTAGTGGTAAGAACTAGTGAATTGCATAACGAACGCGTGCTCATCTGGAAGCTGTAACTTACGTAAATTTTTGTTTACGTATATTTAACTATAATCAAGCAAAGTTGTTAATGTACGCCGTAGTGGATTTTTTTATGTTGTTTCTAGTCAGCAAAAACTGTTGCTTTTTTCCAATACCTTTTAAGGCTTTTTGGCAACGTTCTTATGTGTTTTATACAGGTAGTTGATTATTAGTGTGTTTTCCTGCCATGCAAAAGTTTGCCATTTCATTACGGATAGAAATTGTTGCCTTGAAAGGAGAATGTTGTAAAATTTCGCAATTCCTACCTTGCAAGCGTGTGTGTTTGCCGTAATTTAACTGGCAGAAATTTGTAATGTTTGTATTTTTATATATTTTGGAAATGTTAATGTTATTAACTGTGAGTGCCCCCCCCCCCCCCCTCGTGTGCATGACTCATGCGCTTTGGTTTTTCTATTTTGAGAACATTTGTAAACAGCATTGTCTTTATATGTTGCAGACAAATTTGATTCTGCACCATTTAATGAGCCTGAGTGAGGCTGTTATGGGTGGCCGTAGCTACGGCTGTTGTAACCAAATGGAAAATTTGTCTGCCCAAAAGTGAAGTCATATATTCAAATTGTATTTATTTATTAATGGAGTGAAATTCACCTGTAATTTAGCAGTGCTTGAAATATTATACAGCGTAGCGTTGTATACTTTAAATTGATTGCCTGTAATTGCCTTTTACTGGCGTGAAATTTTTTATAATTATTTAATAATTTTAAAGTCCTTTCCTATCGTAAATTGACTTATTCGTTGAACGATTGTAGGATTTTCTTTTTTAAATATCGTAAAGTCTTGCACCAAATGTGAATAGAGTGTTACTGAAAATTGCGTTTAATTTCACCACTTTTTCCTTGGCACCTACTTCCACTTCACATTTTATGTATTAATTCTGATTAATAACCTTTGGTGAACCAGTAATAATTTTACAGTTCAGCTGAATATTAACTCAGTGAAAGAAATGAAAGAAGCTGCCTTTTAGAATTTTGCAGAGACTATAACAAAAGTAATCGCTGGCACTTCTTTCAAGAATCAAGAATGTAGATTGTTTATGCGGAAGGGACCTGCAGATAGCTTAGTTTGAGTTTGGCCATCTAATGGTAAGACACAGATTTAGGTACCAGATCTTAAATTGCAAGACATTTTCAGGGGCAAGCTGCGCATTCTTACCAAACTTTGATTATGAACAGCAGATTAAAAATGAAGAAATTTGAACAAGTTAGGAAGTTAAGGAGATGGGACCGGAATCAGTTGAAAGTACGAGAGGTTACTGTAAGTTTCTGAGGGAACATTAGGCAACGGTTGACTAGAACAGTGGAAAGGAACATAGCAGAAGACGAATGGACAGATTTGAGAGACGAAGTATTAAAGGCAGCAGAGGATAAATTAGGTAAAAAAGACAAGACCCAGAAGAAATCCGTAGATAACACAGCCCCTGTTGGGTTTAACTGACTACAAGAGAATATATATAAATGGTGTAAGACAAGCAGGTGGAAGCATATACAAACGTTTAGTCTCATATTGACAGGAACTGTAATATGACTACTGTCCGCGCTATTGATAGCCTTGGGAGAGCCAGCCTTGAAAAAACTCTTCCATCTGGCGTACTAGATGTAGGAAACAGACAAAATACCCTCGCACTACAAGAAGAACTTAATAATTACAATCGCAAGAAAGCAGTTGCTGACAGGTGTGAAAATTATCGAACCATCAGTTTGATAAGTGATGGTTGCAAATTACTAATACGAATCCTTTACAGAATACTGAAAAAACTGGTAGAACCTGACCTCGGGGAACATCAGTTTGGATTCCGGGGAAATGTAGGAACACGCGAGGCGAATACTCAACCTAAGACGTATGTATCTTGGAATATAGGTTACAGAACCGAAAACCTCCGTTTATAGTAATTGTAGACTTTTGGCAATAGTGAGTGGAATATACTCTTTGAAATTCTGATGCCGGCCGCGGTGGCCGTGCGGGTCTGGCGCTGCAGTCCGGAACCGCGGGACTGCTACGGTCGCAGGTTCGAATCCTGCCTCGGGCATGGGTATGTGTGATATCCTTAGGTTGGTTAGGTTTAAGTAGTTCTAAGATCTAGGGGACTGATGACCTAAGATGTTGAGTCCCATAGTGCTCAGAGCCTTTTTTTTTAAAAAAAAAATTCTGAAGATAGTAGAGGTAGAATACAGGGAGCAAAGGGCTGTTTATAATTTGTACAGAAACCAGACGCTAGTTACAAGAGTCATGGGGGATGAAAAGGAAGCAGTGGTTAAGAAAGGAGTGAGACAACGTTGTAGCCTACCTGCAATGTTATTCAATCTGTACAGGAACAAGTAGTAAAGGAAACCAAAGAAATATTTGTTGTAGGAATTAAAGTTAATGGAGAAGAAACAAAAACTTGTGCGTTTGACGATGACATTGTAATTGTCAGATACAGCGAAGAAATTGGAAGAGCAGCTGAACGGAATGCACAGTGTCCTGAAAGGAGGATATAAGACGAACATCAAGAAAAGTAAAAAGTGGTTCAAATGGTTCTCAGCAGCATTCGACTTGACTCCTGAGGTTATCAGTCGCCTAGCACTTGGAAATAATTAAACCTAACTAACCTAAGGACATCACACACACCCATGCTCGAGGCAGGATTCGAACCTGCGACCGTAGCGGACGCTCGGCTCCAGACTCTAGCGCCTAGAACAGCACGGCCGCTACGGCCGGCGTAGAAAAATAAAGATAATGTAATGTAGTCGGATTAAATCAGGCGATGCTATGGGAATAAGAATAGGAAATGGGACACTTAAAGTAGTAGATCAGTTTTGCTATTTGGGGAACAAAATAACTGATGATGGTCGAAATAGTGGATGTAAAGTGTAGATTTGTAATGATAAGGAAAACGTCTCTGAAGAAGAAAAGTTTAACGTCGAATAGAGATATAAATGTTAGAAAGTGTTTCCTGAAGGTTTTTGTCTGGGGTGTAGCCAAGTATGGAAGTGAAACATGAGCAACGAAGAGTTTAGGCAAACAGAAGCTTTCTACATGTGGTGCCACAGAAGAGCGTGGAAAATCATAGAGGTAGATCCCGTAACTAATAAGGAGATACTGAACGTAATTTGGGAGACAAATTTGGGGTACAACGTGATCAAAAGATGGGTATGGTTGATACAACACATTATGCGATATCACGGTACTACAAATGGAGGGAAATGTGTGTGTGTGTGTGTGTGTGTGTGTGTAGCTATTCGGAGATGGAGAGAGATTTGCACAGGATAGAGTAGACTGGAGAGCTTCATCAAACCAGTCTTTGGACTGAAAACGACAACAACAACAACAACAACAACAACATATTTAACTGAATATGATATTATCAGAAGACGACCATGGTAACTCAATACAGCAAACCGCCGATGTGGTGCGACCTAGCCCTAACTAGTTCCCAAATCCTCCATAGGTCAAGAAAGATAAACATGACCACCATACACTCAAGTGACAAGTCATGGAACAGCAATATGCACGTGTACAGATAGCGGTAGTATCGTGTACACAAGGTATAAAATAGTTGTGCATTGACGAAATGCCATTTATACTCAGGTTATTTACGTGAAAAAATTTCCGACTTTAGTATGGCCGCACGACGCAAACTAACAGACTTTGGACGCGAAATGGTAGTTGGAGATAGACACATGGAACATTACAGCTGAGAAATGGTTACGGAATTCTATATTATGAGAGTCATATTGTCAGACGTGCACCGAGAATACGAAACTTCAGGCAGTGGCGGAGAGGAGCTGCATTTGTGTGAAGTTCTCAGTGATAAAAATCAAGTAACACTGCCTGAAATAAACGCAGAAATCGATGTGGAACATATGGCGAACCTATCTGAGTCATGCGTGACTCATGCTCCCACCATCATCTATTTTTACACCCTGTTTTTAACGTACTTCCACCTCACTACGTTAAAAAATGGTTCAAATGGCTCTGAGCACTATGGGACTTAACATCTGTGGTCATCAGTCCCCTAGAACTTAGAACTACTTAAACCTAACTAACCTAGGGACGTCACACACATCCATGCCCGAGGCAGGATTCGAACCTGCGACCGTAGCTGTCACAGACTGAAGCGCCTAGAACCGCACGGCCACACCGGCCGGCTCACTACGTTAATTTAATGTACTATTGTCCCTCAGTTGCTGCTTTGTCTGACCATGAGCGGCGTTAGCAGCGCGTATCGATATGTACACCCTCTGGTGATATCTTTGCTCTACTGCTATTACTTCCCGGTTGTCTGTCAGAGGCAGTTCAGTTCGGATAGCGACTTCTGGCCGCCAGTTCGGGTCGACCAGTCAGTTAGAACGCGTCTGGAGCGCAGTGCGGACCGGTCACTCAGGGAGTTGCAACGCGGCACTAGTGCAGTCGCGTTGGAGCGGCAGTAAGGTCTGGGTCGACATGGCTCGGCCGGCCATTGCCGCCACGCATCACATGAGCCGGGTCGCGGTCTTGGTGGAGCGTCGGTCGGTCGTCCTACCGGACGCCAATCGTTCTTGAGTCGGCTGTGTGTGTGTGTGTGTGTGTGTGTGTGTGTGTGTGTGTGTGTGTCTGGAAGTGAGTCGGGGACGCACTGGCAGTGCAGTCGCAACGGAGGAGCAGTCGGGGACGGTCCAGTAGTCGGTTGGTCGGTTGTTGCGGACGGGGAAAGTTATCTCCAAGCGGTGCAGTCGGCTCGGGCCGCTGGCAGCCCCTGTGCAGTGTCGGTGTGTGTGTGTGTGTGTGTGTGTGTGTGTGTGTGTGTGTGTGTGTGTGTGTGTGGAGCTGTCCGATCGCTACGAGCTTCATGGTTCACCGACCCAGGAAGTCTGCTTTCAACTACCCAAGCCTCGTCCATTCACGTTGGGGTGGTTCGCTTAGGTGGTTTGCTGTTGGGGAGATTTGCTTGCCCCTCAGTCTGCAAGATCCGGGCAGTTGCAGAGGGTGGGCTTACTGGTAGTTGGGAGCTCCAACGTCAGGCGCGTAATGGGGCCCCTTAGGGAAATGGCAGCAAGAGAGGGGAAGAAAACCAATGTGCACTCCGTGTGCATACCGGGGGGAGTCATTCCAGATGTGGAAAGGGTCCTTCCGGATGCCATGAAGGGTACAGGGTGCACCCATCTGCAGGTGGTCGCTCATGTCGGCACCAATGATGCGTGTTGCTATGGATCGGAGGAAATCCTCTCTGGCTTCCGGCGGCTATCTGATTTGGTGAAGACTGTCAGTCTCGCTAGCGGGATGAAAGCAGAGCTCACCATCTGCAGCATCGTCGACAGGACTGACTGCGGACCTTTGGTACAGAGCCGAGTAGAGGGTCTGAATCAGAGGCTGAGACGGTTCTGCGACCGTGTGGGCTGCAGATTCCTCGACTTGCGCCATAGGGTGGTGGGGTTTCGGGTTCCGCTGGATAGGTCAGGAGTCCACTACACGCAACATGCGGCTACACGGGTAGCAGGGGTTGTGTGGCGTGGGCTGGGCGGTTTTTTAGGTTAGATGGCCTTGGGCAAGTACAGAAAGGGCAACAGCCTCAACGCGTGCGGGGCAAAATCAGGACATGCGGGGACCAAGCAGCAATCGGTATTGTAATTGTCAACTGTAGAAGCTGCGTTGGTAAAGTACCGGAACTTCAAGCGCTGATAGAAAGCACCGAAGCTGAAATCGTTATAGGTACAGAAAGCTGGCTTGAGCCAGAGATAAATTCTGCCGAAATTTTTACAAAGGTACAGACGGTGTTTAGAAAGGATTGATTGCATGCAGCCGGTGGTGGAGTGTTCGTCGCTGTTAGTAGTAGTTTATCCTGTAGTGAAGTGGAAGTGGATAGTTCCTGTGAATTGTTATGGGTGGAGGTTACACTAAACAACCGAACTAGGTTAATAATTGGCTCCTTTTACCGACCTCCCGACTCAGCAGCATTAGTGGCAGAACAACTGAGAGAAAATTTGGAATACATTTCAAAAAAATCTTCTCAGCATGATATAGTCTTAGGTGGAGATTTCAATTTACCAGATATAGACTGGGACACTCAGATGTTTAGGACGGGTGGTAGGGACAGAGCATCGAGTGACATTATACTGAGTGCACTATCCGAAAATTACCTCGAGCAATTAAACAGAGAACCGACTCGTGGAGATAACATCTTGGACCTACTGATAACAAACAGACCCGAACTTTTCGACTCTGTATGTACAGAACAGGGCATGTCATCAGAGCACCACCAAACAGGACCATCAAGAAAGTGACTGAAGAGATTCCCACCGGAAGACGACCTCTTGGACGCCCACGCATGAGATACTTGGACAATATTCAAGACGATCTCAGAAAACTAGGACATGACAGACAGTGGCAAATTACTTGTAAAGACAGAGCAAAGTGGTTCAACATTGTCCATTCTGCAGCAAAAAGCCTTCATGGATTGTAATGCTTAATAATAATAATAATAATGTACAGAACAGGGAATCAGTGATCATAAGGCCGTTGCAGCATCCCTGAATATGGAAGTTAATAGGAATATAAAAAAAAGGGAGGAAGGTTTATCTGTTTAGCGAGAGTAATAGAAGGCAGATTTCAGACTACCTAACAAATCAAAACGAAAATTTCTGTTCCGACACTGACAATGTTGAGTGTTTATGGAAAAAGTTCAAGGCAATCGTAAAATGCGTTTTAGACAGGTACGTGCCGAGTAAAACTGTGAGGGACGGGAAAAACCCACCGTGGTACAACAACAAAGTTAGGAAACTACTGCGAAAGCAAAGAGAGCTCCACTCCAAGTTTAAACGCAGCCAAAACTTCTCAGACAAAAAGAAGCTAAACGATGTCAAAGTTAGCGTAAGGAGGGCTATGCGTGAAGCGTTCAGTGAATTCGAAAGTAAAATTCTATGTACCGACTTGACAGAAAATCCTAGGAAGTTCTGGTCTTACGTTAAATCAGTAAGTGGCTCGAAACAACATATCCAGACACTACGGGATGATGATGGCATTGAAACAGAGGATGACACGCGTAAAGCTGAAATACTAAACACCTTTTTCCAAAGCTCTTTCACAGAGGAAGACCGCACTGCAGTTCCTTCTCTAAATCCTCGCACAAACGAAAATATGGCTGACATCGAAATAAGTGTCCAAGGAATAGGAAAGCAACTGGAATCACTCAATAGAGGAAAGTCCACTGGACCTGACCGGATACCAATTCGATTCTACACAGAGTACGCGAAAGAACTTGCTCCCCTTCTAACAGCCGTGTACCGCAAGTCTCTAGAGGAACGGAGGGTTCCAAATGATTGGAAAAGTTCACAGATAGTCCCAGTCATCAAGAAGGGTCGTCGAGCAGATGCGCAAAACTATAGACCTATATCTCTGACGTCGATCTGTTGTAGAATTTTAGAACACGTTTTTTGCCCGAGTATCATGTCGTTTTTGAAACCCAGAATCTACTATGTAGGAATCAACATGGATTCCGGAAATAGCGATCGTGTGAGACCCAACTCGCCTTATTTGTTCATGAGACCCAGAAAATATTAGATACAGGCTCCCAGGTGGATGCTATTTTTCTTGACTTCCGGAAGGCTTTCGATACAGTTCCGCACTGTCGCCTGATAAACAAAGTAAGAGCCTACGGAATATCAGACCAGCTGTGTGGCTGGATTGAAGAGTTTTTAGCAAACAGAACACAGCATGTTGTTATCAAAGGAGAGACGTCTACAGACGTTAAAGTAACCTCTGGCGTGCCACAGGGGAGTGTTATGGGACCATTGCCTTTCACAATATATATAAATGACTTAGTAGATAGTGTCGGAAGCTCCATGCGGCTTTTCGCGGATGATGCTGTAGTATACAGAGAAGTTGCAGCATTAGAAAATTGTAGCGAAATGCAGGAAGATCTGCAGCGGATAGGCACTTGGTGCAGGGAGTGGCAACTGACCCCTAACATAGACAAATGTAATGTATTGCGAATACATAGAAAGAAGGATCCTTTATTGTATGATTATATGATAGCGGAACAAACACTGGTAGCAGTTACTTCTGTAAAATATCTGGGAGTATGCGTGCGGAACGATTTGAAGTGGAATGATCATATAAAATTAATTGTTGGTAAGGCAGGTACCAGGTTGAGATTCATTGGGAGAGTGCTTAGAAAATGTAGTCCATCAACAAAGGAGGTAGCTTACAAAACACGCGTTCGACCTATACTTGAGTATTGCTCATCAGTGTGGGATCCGTACCAGATCGGGTTGACGGAGGAGATAGAGAAGATCCAAAGAAGAGCGGCGCGTTTCGTCACAGGGTTATTTGGTAACCGTGATAGCGTTACGGAGATGTTTAATAAACTCAAGTGGCAGACTCTGCAAGAGAGGCGCTCTGCATCGCGGTGTAGCTTGCTCGCCAGGTTTCGAGAGGGTGCGTTTCTGGATGAGGTATCGAATATATTGCTTCCCCCTACTTATACCTCCCGAGGAGATCACGAATGTAAAATTAGAGAGATAAGAGCGCGCACGGAGGCTTTCAGACAGTCGTTCTTCCCGCGAACCATACGCGACTGGAACAGGAAAGGGAGGTAATGACAGTGGCACGTAAAGTGCCCTCCGCCACACACCGTTGGGTGGCTTGCGGAGTATCAATGTAGATGTAGACGTAGATGTAGATTTCCCGGTGAGCAACACTTTGTGGATCTACTGCTGAGATTTGCCACTATGCGGTGCTATCACTGAGACACCCGCTAAACCCGCTGGGCAGAACAGGTAATAGGATTATGGAAATAGCCATGGGTTGAGGTCAGCTTATGCTCCTAATTGTCATTTACTGTAATTTAATAACCTTTACAACCAAAACGGCATATAGCCGAATCTTTACTGAATGCAACCTTTCACGTCTGAAGGCCTTTAAAAAGAAACCTTAACAAGATTAAAATCCAATTAAGATAGCAATACAATAATTCAAAAAACAACATATGCAAGGTGCAATACAAATGACTGAAGGGCACAATTAAACTTCAGAATTTTAAAATATATTACATAAACTTTAAAGGAAGAAGGCCGCAGTATTTTGCTTGAAAGATAAATTAAAATATTAATTTTGCAAAATTTTAAGAAAAACAAATAACCATAAGCCTAAAATTTAAAATATCTGACAACAGATAATTAAATACCGGTGGCACTCAGATGGCCTCCAGGGAGGTCGGTTTCCCATCGTTCTCTTAGGTGAGACAGGTGGTGAGCCCAACTATACTTGATCCACTGGAACTAACCAGGGGACAGCCACTAACTGAGGGGTTGGGTTGTTTCGGGGAAGGAGACCAGACAGCAAGGTCATCGGCCTCATCGGTTTAGCGAAGGACGGGGAAGGAAGTCGGCTGTGCCCTTTGAAAGGAACCATCCCAGCATTTGCCTGGAGCGATTTAGGGAAATCACAGAAAACCTAAATCAGGATGGCTGGACGTGGGATTGAACTGTCGTCCTCACGAATGCGAGTCCAGTGTCTAACCACCACTGACTGAGCGAAACAACGATTTGTTTCCCATCAATCAGTACGTGAGAACTCAAACCGCCAATGTTATAAACTTGATAATCCTCAATAGAGTATGTATTAGCTGTCAAAATTACAAACTATGTTGGACAGCGACAACAGGTGAGGAAAGGACGCTGCCTATAATTTACATCAGTGCCCTGGGCAGGTGACCAGAACACTGACGGCCGCAAGACAGAAAATTCCACTGGTGCACTCAAACCATAGTCGACCCTAATAGTTAATTGAACGGCATGGTGGCTGAGTCTCAGCAGTAGAACCAGTCGGTGTTGCTCACCGGAAAACCTCCACAACAGCAAACCACCGAAGCCAACCATCACAACATGAATAGACGTGGCTTGGGTAGTTGAAACCATTACTCAACTTCGACGTCCTGGGTCGGTGAACCACGAAACTCGTAGCGATCGGACAGCTCCACACACACACACACACACACACACACACACACACACACACACACACACACACACAGCCGACTCATGAGCGATTGGCGAGCCAACACGCCTAGTCCTGTAGGACGGCTTACCGACGATCCACCAAGACCGCGGCCCGGCTCAAGTGATGCGTGGCGGCAATGGTCGGGCGAGCCATGTCGACGCAGAACTCACTGCTGCAACCCGACTGCACTAGTGGCGCATTGCAACTCCCGACTGTCAGGTCCGGACTCCACTCCAGACGCGTTCTAACTGACTGGCCGACCCGAACTGGCGGCCCGAACTCGCTGTGGGAACTGAACTGCCTCTGACAGACAACTGGGAAATAAAAGCAGTAGAGCAAATATATCACCAGAGGGGATACATATAGATACGCGCAGCTAACGCCGCTCAAGGTCAGGCGAAGGATCGACTGAGTGATAGTAGTAATTTTAATTAAATTAGTGAGGTAGAAGTACGTTAAAAACAGGGTGTAAAATAGATGATGGCGGTAACACGAGCCACGCATAGCTCAGTATTTTTTATGACAGTGGGGCGAGATCAGGCGTTAATGGTCTGTGACAGCAGACGGCGGAAGTGAGTGCTTTTGCTAACAGAACGACGTCGTCTGCAGCTCCTCTCCCTGACCCGTAACTACACCAGTTAAACCCTAGACGACTGGAAAACACGATTTCAGTTGTAAAGGGCTGGCGGGAGTGTATGTATGTCACAGACCCCACTGTGCAAGCTGATGGTGGCTCCAGCTACATCTACATGGATACTCTGTAAATCACAGTTAAGTGGCTGGCAGAGGGTTCATCCCCCCCCGGGGGATCCACAACTCTTTTTTGGATACGTGCATAGCGAGCACGGGACCCCGAGCTAATGTGGCCCTCCTTCCTTTCCGGGCTGCATACCTTCCCTTTCCGCATCCTTCCCCATCCCCCATCTTCGCCCCCCCCCCCTCACCTCTGGCTCTTTCCTTCCCTTTCTCCCCCTCTGGGAGTTTGGTTTGTGCCTACGTCCGGAGACGGACGCTTGTAAATGTACCGCATTCTTCGCCTTCCTTGCTTGTATGTCTTCATCCTTCCTTTGTCCTTCTCTTTTCCTTACCTCATCCCTCCCTTTACGCTTTTCTCCGCTGCTGCATTTGAGACCCCCCCTCTTCCTTCCTTTCCCTTTCTTCGTCCCTGTGCGTGTCTGAAGGCCGACCCACGCACTTCCATGCGTAGCCGGTGACGGGGTAACGCGTAATTCCCCGCCCCGGGTAGACAGGTAGGACACGTACGTACCACCTGTTAACGGCCAGGCCCAGGGAGGGGTGATTACCCGATTGCGGAATGGCACCCTGTTGTTAGAAAAAGTCAGTGCCCTTCAGGCACAAAAATTGCTGCGTACCTCACTACTACACACCTTCCCTGTCTGGGTGGAACCGCACCGTACTTCAAATTCCTTGCGTGGAGTCGTTTATACACGCTCCCTCGATGGCTTGTCTGACGAAGAAATTCAGCACTATCTGTTTGACCAGGGCGTAACGGCTGTTCACAGGGTTATGAAAAGGGTTGACACGAACATCATTCCAACCCGCACTGTCTTCTTGACATTTGACAAAGTTCAACTCCCATCGAAAATCAAAGCAGTCTATGAGATAATTTCCGTTCGCCCTTACGTCCCAAACCCTACGCGTTGCTATGGGTGTCAGCGGTTCAATCACACCAGCCAGTCCTGTTCCAATCCGGCCAAATGTGTTACGTGTGGCAAGGATGCCCATGAGGGTGCTTGTCCACCTCCATCCCCTCGCTGCATCAACTGCATGGGTGACCACTCTGCTTCCTCTCGAGATTGTCCCGTTCTTAAGGACGAAAAGCTCATCCAGGAAATTAGAGGAAAGGAAAAGGTGTCGACCTTTGCTGCTCGAAAATTATTCGCCAGTCGACAGCCCACCGTGCCTCAGAAAGGAAAATACAGCACTGTCCTTGCTTCTCCTCGGCCAACAAAGGAGGCGGCCACGCAGACTTGCGACCTCACTTTTAGTGCCACGGTCGTCAGATCGGCCAGCGCAAAGATCGCCCGTTCAACCTCACCACTTTCGCCTGCCCACTCACTGGCTCACCCTTCGTCTGGTTCTGCTAAATCTCGAGCCCAAAAGTCAGACACCAAGACTTCGAAAAAAGAGCATACTCGTGAAGAGTTTTTACGTACGGCAACTTCCCAACCATCGGTTCCTCCTTCCTCTAAACATCATACTTCCAAGAAGGCTACAAAGAAACCCAGTTCCTCTCCCTCTCCGCCAAGGCGTGTCCCATCTACAGCACCACCTGGCGGAAATCGCCCTCGGCCGTCTTCTGTGTCGCCGAGGCGCACTGCTGGCGGCCGATCAACCGGCCGATCGCTGGTGGCAGGACCTGCTCCTGACCAACCTATGGATCAGGATCTTCTGCCTTCGGCTGAATGCCATTCCATGCTGTCGGTCGCAAGCTCAGAGCAGTCGTTGAGTTGACAGCGACCTTGGTCACATTCCTCCATTTTCTGTTCACCCTATGTCCATTATCCACTGGAATATCCGCGGTATTCGAGCCAATCGGGATGAATTGTCGATCCTCTTACGATCCTACTCGCCGGTCATCTTCTGTCTTCAGGAAACAAAGCTGTGTCCCCATGACCGCTTTGTTCTCCCTCATTTTCAGTCCGTCCGATACGATCTCCCCTCTGTTGAAGGCACTCCAGCACATGGAGGACTCATGATTCTTCTCCATGAAACTCTCCATTATCACCCAATCCATTTAAACACTTCCTTCCAAGCTGTCACCGTCCGTCTTTCCCTTTCCGGATACACGTTCTCTCTTTGTACTGTCTACATTCCATCGTACACACCAATGGCACGAGCTGATCTCCTTCATCTCCTTGGTCAGCTTCCACCCCCATATTTGCTGGTTGGGGACTTCAATGCCCACCATCCGCTTTGGGGATCTCCACATCCTTGTCCACGTGGCTCACTATTGCTAGACGTCTTCCACCAAGCAGGTATAGTTTGCCTCAACACTGGGGTCCCTACATTTTTGTCAGCCTCCACGACAAATTTATCTCATTTGGACCTTGCGGTCGGTACTGTTCCGCTAGCTCGGCGCTTCGAATGGTTCGCCCTTGATGATACACACTCGAGTGACCACTTTCCATGTGTCCTTAGACTGCAGCCTCAACTGCCCTACATGCGCCCGCGACGCTGGAAGTTTGCCCAAGCCGATTGGACACTTTTTTCGTCTCTTGCGACATTCGATGACCGTCACTTTCCCAGCGTCGACGATGAGGTCACACATATTACCGACGTTATTCTTACAGCTGCGGAACATTCAATACCACGCACCTCCGAATTGCCCCGGCGCCCCCCAGTTCCTTGGTGGAACGAGGCATGCCGTGATGCAATACGTGAGCGGCGACGTGCTCTCCGCGTTTTCCGCCACCATTCTACTTTGGCCAACTGTATCCGCGATAAGTAGTTCCGAGCGCGATGCCGTCGTGTCATCCGCGATAGCAAGAAGGCAAGCTGGAAATTCTTTATTAGCTCATTTAACACCTTCACTCCCTCCTCGGAAGTTTGGAGTCAGCTTCGACGGTTCTCAGGCGCGCCTAGTTTCTCCCCGGTATCTGGGCTCACTGTCGCGCATGATACATTAGTGGACCCCGTCGCAATTTCTAACTCATTGGGTCAGCACTTTGCTGAGATTTCGAGCTCTTCAAATTACCCGCCACCGTTTCTCACGAAGAAACGTGCAGCGGAAGTGCGACCTCTTGCTTTCTCCTCTCAAAATCGCGAAAGCTACAATACTGTTTTCTCCTTGCGGGAAGTTCAACATGCACCCTCTTCTTCTCGCTCCTCCGCCCCAGGACCAGATGGTATCCACGTCCAAATGTTGCTGCATTTATCAACCCATAGTCTGCGTTACCTCCTTCGCCTTTATAATCGAATTTGGACAGACAGTACTTTTCCCAGACGATGGCGGGAAGCTATCGTCGTTCCTGTTCCGAAACCTGGAAAGGACAAACATCTCCCCTCTAGCTATCGCCCCATTTCTCTCATGAGTAGTGTCTGTAAGGTTTTTGAGCGTATGGTGAATTACCGTTTAGCTTGGTGGCAGGAATCCCTCAGTCTTTTAACACCTGCCCAATGCGGATTCCGAAAGCATCGTTCTGCAGTTGACCATCTTGTTGCTCTCTCCACTTATATCGTGAACAATTTTCTC
This sequence comes from Schistocerca piceifrons, assembly GCF_021461385.2. NCBI lineage: Eukaryota > Metazoa > Arthropoda > Insecta > Orthoptera > Acrididae > Schistocerca > Schistocerca piceifrons. The sequence goes on from NC_060140.1 coordinate 631,907,485, forward strand.
CGGAAACGCCAAACAGTAGCAATATTTTTTGATCTGGAGAGAGCATACGATACCTGTTGGAGGACAGGCATCCTCCGCACACTGTTCTCTTGGGGCTTTCGAGGTCGGCTGCCCCTTTTTCTTCGCGAATTTATGGCAGAGCGCACATTTAGGGTGCGGGTGAACACTACTCTCTCCCGTACTTTCTCCCAAGAAAACGGGGTACCCCAGGGCTCCGTGCTGAGTGTTGTACTGTTTGCCATTGCCATCAATCCAATTATGGATTTGTCTCCTTCCTGATGTCTCGGGCTCCCTCTTTGTGGAAGATTTTGCGATCTACTACAGCTCTCAACGGACCAGCCTTTTTGAACGACGTCTTCAAGGATGTCTCGATCGCCTCCACTCTTGGAGCATCGGACCGGCTTCCGTTTTTCTCCCAGTAAGACCGATTGTGTTAATTTTTGGCGACGTAAGGAGTTTCTTCCGCCCTCCTTACATCTAGGTCCTGTCAACCTTCCGTTTTCCAACGTCGCTAAATTCTTGGGTCTTATGTTTGACAGAAAACTGTGCTGGTCCTCCCACGTTTCCTATCTTTCGGCTCGCTGACTGCGATCCCTCAACACCCTCCGTGTCCTGAATGGTACCTCCTGGGGAGCGGACCGAGTGGTCCTTCTCCGCCTCTATCGGGCCTTAGTGCGCTCGAAATTGGACTATGGAAGCATAGTCTACTCCTCTGCTCGGCCGTCTATTCTTCGGTGTCTCGACTCTATCCACCACCGTGGATTACGTTTAGTGCCTGGAGCTTTTTACACCAGCCCTGTGGAAAGCCTTTATGCTGAGACTGCTGAACCTCCGCTGTCCAATCGGCGAGCAGTCCTTCTGAGTCGTTATGCTAGCCATCTGTCTTCCATGCTCGCTAATCCAGCCCATGACATTTTTTTCGACGCCTCCTTTGATGTAGGGTACGCAGGCCGCCCCACCTCCCTACTACCACCGGGAGTCCGCTTCCGTCAACTGCTACATTCTCTTTCCTTCCGCTTTCCTATAACCTTCTTGACAACTTGGGGTACAGCACCGCCTTGGCTCCATCCCCGGATCTGCCTGCTCCGTGACCTTTGTCGATTTCCCAAGGATGGTACCCCTTCACTTGTTTATCGTCGGGCATTTGCTGGTCTATGTGCACAAATGACGGACGCCACATTTATTTACACCGACGGCTCGAAAACATCGTTAGGTGTAGGGAGTGCTTATATTGTTGGCGACACCCCAAATCACTTTCGGCTTCCCGACCAGTGTTCAGTTTATAATGCGGAGCTTTACGCTGGTCTCCAGGCTCTCCACTACATCCGCCGCCATCAGCGGATACAGTTCGTTATCTGCGCAGATTCTCTCAGCTCTCTCCTCAGTCTCCAAGCTCTTTATCCTGTGCACCCTCTGGTCCACCGGATTCAGGACTGTCTGCGCTTGCTCCACCTGGGGGGCGTCTCGGTGGCGTTCCTCTGGCTCCCGGGACACGTTGGTATCTGTGGAAATGAGGCGGCCGATATTGCAGCCAAGGCTGCAGTCTCTCTTCCTCGGCCAGCTATTCAATCGCTTCCCTTCGCCGATCTACGGAGCGTTCTATGTCGACGTGTTATTCATTTATGGCACACGCATTGGTCGACACTTAGCCATAATAAATTGCGGGACATAACAGCTCTTCCTTGTGCTTGGACCTCTTCCTCCCGAACGCGTCGTCGGGAGGAGGTAATTTTAACTAGACTCCGAATAGGGCACTGTCTTTTTAGCCATCAACATCTTTTAAGCGGCGATCCTCCCCCATTCTGTCCCCACTGGTCTCAGCTGTGGACGGTAAGACACGTTTTAATTGAGTCCCCCTATTTTAATCCGTTACGCTCCCGTCTCCAGCTATCGCCGGATATATCGTCGATTTTAGCAGATGGCACGCGCTCAGCCGACCGCGTTCTCAAGTTTATTAGTGCCAGTGAAATGACGTCAGTCATTTGAAGCTTTTTTTTTGGGACAACCAGCCTCTTTCTGTAGTGGATTTTGAAGCCTTCTTTCTGCTTTTAATATCTCCAATTTTATGACTTTCGTTCCCATTGCTGCTGGTTTTCAATTTCGGTTTTTTACTGGTTCCTAAGTCACGGACCGGGCGCTAATGACCATAGAAGTTTTGCGCCCTAAAACCAAAACAAAAAAAAGGGGGTTCATCGAACCACCTTCACAATGCTCTAATAGTCCAGTCTCGTACAGCACACAGAAAGAACGAACACGTATACCTTTCCGTACGAGCTGATTTCCCTTATTTTATCGTAGTCATCATTTATCCCTATGTAAGTGGGTGTCAACAAAATATTTTCGCATTCAGAGGATAAAGTTGGTGATTAGAATTTAGTGAGAAGATTCTGTCTCAATGGAAAACGCCTTTCTTGTAATGACGTCCAGACAAAATCCTGAATCATTTCAGTGATACTCTCTCTCATATTTCGCGATAATACAAAACATGTTGCCCTTCTTTGAATTTTTTCTTTGTACTCCATCAGTCCTGTCAGGTAAGGATCCCACACTGTGCACCAGTATTCTAAAAGAGGACGGAAAAGCGTAATGTAGGCGGTCTCCTCAGTAGATATGTTACATTTTCCAAGTGTCCTGCCATTAAAACGCAGTCTTTGGTTAGCCTTCCCCTACAACATTTTGTATGTGTTCCTTCCAGTTTAAGTTGTCTGCTGTGTTTACATGGAAATGGGTCCACTGGTCTAACTGACTCGATCACTGACGGGAAATGGTTATGTTCGGCTGCTTGGAGACCATTTGCAGTGAAACAAGGATGGAACTCTTATGGATGACAATGCGCTATGTCACCGTGCCACAACTGTTCGAGACGTGATTGAATGTCATCCTAGACAATTTGAGCGACTGATTTCACCGTGCACATCTCCCGACATGAACTCAACCGAGAATCGATGAGATTTAATCGAGAGGTCAGTTTGTGCGCAAATACCTGCATTGGTAACATTTTGGCTATTATGCACGGCTACAGGGCAGCACGCATCAATATTTCTGTGGGGAGCTTTCAAAAACCTGCTGACTGCATGACACGTCTAGCTACTGGACTGCGCTGAGTAAAAGTAGGTTCGACACGGTATTAAGTCGTATCCCATGTCTTCAGTCAACTCACTGTGTGTGGTGGTAATCGCCTTGATCTATTGAGAATTGTTTGTTCTCTCCTTCGCTCCCCGGTTTCAAAATACATATAAGCATCTTTGGGACACTGGTGACAATAATTAGCATTTTTTATGTTATATTACATGCATTCTTTAACACTGAAAGTCTGGTGTCAGTAAGGTTGCCGATATCTGCTAAGTATATACTCACTTCCAGCCCACCTGCATGTTCACTATAAAGAGGATTATTTGTGACGTAGAGTTAACTGAAAAGTGTTACTCATCATCATCATCACAAGAGAACAACGCGCAGGAGAGAGGGGCCACTGACCGCGGCCTGCGTGGGCGTCCTCACGACAGCGGCGTCGGCGCCAGCGCCGGCGGCTGCCTCGGGGGGCGTGGTCGCCGTCGCCGCAGCCCCAGCCCCAGCAGCGGCCGCCTTGCCATTGGTCGTCACGGCGTCCGCAGACATCCCGACGGCCGCCAGCAGCGGGTCTGACGACTTGCGCCACATGTAGTTGACGATGGTGAACTCCAGCAGCGCGCAGAACACGAACGCTGAAAACATTCACAGGCACCCTATAGCGTGTTTGCCATTATGACTTCTAGCTGCGGGCTTAGTTTTCATTCTCCAGATTTGTATCATTAAGGTGTAACTTTGATGGATACGTAATAAAACTAAACACCGGAAGCTCAGGGGATGAACAGTCGTAGATGTGTTCCCATCAGGGCCCATTATCTATGAACCGGCTTCCGTAGAATACTGTAAAAGCGACGTTGTGTGTGCAAACACAACTACCAGTTGAATGAAGAAACATTCATGATTCAGGTCTCAGTCAGCATTAAACATTGCAGTATTTATACTGTGTTTGCTTGCGAGAGTTGTGTTGCTCAGGATGGTTCGGACAAGAAGATGGCTCTGAGCACTCTGGGACTTAGCATATGAGGTCATCAGTCCCCTAGACCCACAGCTGCTTAAACCTAACTAACCTAAGGACTGCACACGCATCCATGTCCGAGGCACGATTCGAACCGGCGACCGTAACAGCGGCGCGGTCCTGGACTGAAGCGCTCGGACAGGAAGAACTTACAGTAGACGCTCTGTATAGACGGGCTAATGGAGCAGTGCATCAAACTGGTGGACGTCGCAGTGAATATTGCTAAGAGCCAAACTGATGTCTCTAAATCGGGAACAAGTTTATAGCGGAAGGAACAGTCAAGGGTCATCAAGGAAGTGGCCGCGGAAGAAAAGCAACTTTAGTGCAAGGCCGATATCTGCCTAAAGCTGCAAGCAGAAATACTCAGCATAATGCCACACGTTTACGGTAGCATTTCTAAACAGCTGCAGGAATGCAGGTGTCAACACATGAGCAAGGGTTACTGTAAGCCCCCCCCCCCCCCCCCCCCCCCCCAAGGCTCCTGCTCCAAAACGGATTCGTAGAGGGATTCGTGTCGCAGGCGCTAGAAATCACTTTTTGTGGACTAGTTCACTCTTTTCTGCTGACACCCGTATCAGCCTTCACGCTGCCAATAGTAATATTCGCATGAGAAGGCAACGAAGACAACGTTTACGCCCTACTCTGTATCGCAAACTGCCTCCATTATCTAGACGGTTCATTCATGTTTTGGAGTGGAATCATGAACGACCGCAGGACTCTCCTGTGCTCCGACGTGGGAGGATGACTGGTGTGCACTATAGGGACAACATCCTTTCTCTAGATGGTAAACGTGTGTATCTGCGTTCACGCTGATGGGCGACAACCCACGCTTACACCATCATAGTCTTGAGAACACCTTCATAGTCGTACATAGAATCATTGAGATTTAAAGCATTCCATATTCTCCAAATATCATCTGCACTGAGGATGCATGGGCATTGCTATTACGAACGGTTTGCAGTTGTCCCGTCCCACCAGTGACCTTACAGGGAGCCATAGAGACAGCAGTGACGAAATGGGAGCATATCCCACGTTATCATCTCATCAGTTTGCTAGGGAATATGCCTAACCGCATTCAAAATTGTTTCCAGTTACGAGAAGGGACAGTTGGTTTATAAACGGTGTATTTTTTCAAGATGACAATGAAAAGAAAATGCGGTGTCTCCAGTGGATTCTTTCGCAAGGGTTTGTTTCCTGTCTGTGTTTATCAAGTGACAATATGTTTATCTTCTCAGTTCTGTTTCATTATGAATGTACCTGACACAAGAAAAATGTTTTTTCCTGTTATGTTCCGTATGGACAATAAAGCAACAGGCAATTTTCACTTTTCCTATGATAATCCTATCTTCTGGAACCTTTATACTTCTCCGTTATACTTAACAGAATCTCTCTTTCCTCTTACGAATACTAGACCAGTACTGTACGTTGAATAATCTTTGAGTAGGTTCGAATTTTGGCTATGGCTTCAGGCGTACTGGGTGTTGTGTGATGTCCTTAGGTTAGTTAGCTTTAAGTAGTTCTAAGTTCTAGGGGACAGATGGTCATATATGTTAAGTCCCATAGTGCTCAGAGCCATTTGAACCATTTCAGCTTCAGGCGTGCCTAGACATGACAGTCACGTATGGTAATACGTACAATAACATTCGCAGGTATTTTTCCCGTTTTGTATGATGACCACTATTAATGATGATAAACAATGTATATCTCGCGAAATACGCAAAAATTTACAGCTAATGTTAGTCAGTGTTTAGGGTACGGACACTACCTCCACATCGTTGCTCCACTATTTCCGAAATTGGTGTCCGTAACCTGCGGCTAAGAGACAAGAAGGCTGTCGCCTTATTCCTCTACCAGAGGCTGTAAAGGAGCTGACCTGACGTGGTGAAAGTTTCACTGTGGCACTGAAAAGAGCTACGCTGCCACGTGACAGACGTTCCGGGACTGTAACATCGTCGACAGAGCATAGCACTGGTGGCAGACCGTCACAGTGGTGACATGGATTACGCAGTTTCGGGGCCTGGTGCCGCAATGTTTAAGTGATAAAAGCTAATGTCCTCTCATAAAAGAGCCAGGTCGAGCGGCCACAAATACCGCTCGCTCAGCTATGCAGCATCTGTCATAGCCCGCACCCAGCAGTGAGAAGTACTCCCCGTCAGTCACCGACCTCCAGCTACATACTTTTGTGGGCAAGTACGTTGAACGGATACATAGTGTTTTCTTTCTTTAGTAATTCAGACCTAATAAGTCGATGTTCTCCTAGTCTACTCGATTACCGTCGCACTATATTTTGATAATCATTCTTTTCGTAAGGTTGACACTAAGAAGAATTTACTTTTCTTCAAAGTGCACTCTGGCCGTATAAGTTACGAGAAACGAAACCAGTTTCGGTTTGCTTGGTGCAAGGCTACCGAATTTCAGCCGCTGCCAAGACGCCTATTTACTCCCGGTTTCGGGTTGGTGGCCACATGACCCTTTCTCAGGAAAAAATCGAAGAACTACATCAGTCGTAGTCTTAACTGTTCAAAAACCGCAAATGACAACATTTTTGTGAAGTTATGCACAGTGTTCAACAATTTCCTCATCCCTGTGCCACAATTCTTTTATAGCAATGCTTTTCGTCAATTTTATTGCCGTCTTTCTTCTGATGTGACTATTGCGTCAGCTATTTCCTGTCCTTCAAATTATGATTGTCCAGTGGCGTATTACAACAACGTTTTCGTCTCTGGTTCAATATTGACACGGTACTGCAATTTATCTATTGCTCATACTGGTATATGGGAGTGTCCATAGCATACGCACCATGAAGTTTTTGGACAAAGGGCAACACTTGGTCACCGAAAACTATGCAATAAACATTCTCGTTCGCGTTCATGATAACTTAGTGAGTGGCATCAAGTTATGGTCTCCAAAAAGGTCACAAAATAACACAGTCACCTAAGGCCTTAATTACACCCTCAGCAAACTGCAGGTTGGCATATTGACTTTAAAATGTGTCAATCACTTTGCTCAAATATCTTGACAGAAATTCTTAATAAGATAAAACTGTAATTACAGTAACATCGAAAAGATCTTGAACACTAGACACGTACAGTGAGACGTACAAGTGCACTAACAGTTATCTTCACAAATTTAGTTTAAAATTAATTACTCAGATTAGAACCTGATACTTTCAAACGAAAGAAAGTCATAATGAAATATCAGTAGTTGAAACAATGCTGAAATACTGCTCGCCGACCAAATAACACACAATGAAAAATAAATAAGGCAATTTCTTTGAGTAGTCAAATAATATAAAATAATGACTTTGAAATAGAATACTATGCTGATGACCTTTTACAGGAAGCTGGTTGTTATTAAATTTAGATCTACTTATGATTTTTTCGACGAAAGAAAATTTCATGTCACTAAATTCTACTGCATGTTTATGATACTCGATCACGCCAATTGTGCCCGCATCTCGTGGTCGTGCGGTAGCGTTCTCGCTTCCCACGCCCGGGTTCCCGGGTTCGTTTGCCGGCGGGGTCAGAGATTTTCTCTGCCTCGTGATGGTTGGGTGTTGTGTGATGTCCTTAGGTTAGTTAGGTTTAAGTAGTTCTAAGTTCTAGGGGACTGATGACCATAGATGTTAAGTCCCATAGTGCTCAGAGCCATTTGAACCAACCACGCCAATTGTAAACTAGGAATATGGAACCTTCCCCAGAAATAATAACATAAGTCAATAATGCAGACTACCACACTATACCTACGCTGAAACAAAACACTACATTCTGGAAAAAAAAACCAGTGTGTTCCAAAGAGCCGCTCATATTTATGATTTAAATTAGTGAGAACTATAAGCATCCTCTCATAGTTATATGCGCTGACGTCGTCGGACATCGTAATCTTGTGAGGAGTTTGGATGGCGTTGGAAATGGCGCGGCATTGCTCCACCTCCGAAGTTCTGAGAAAACTCATTGATATAGTGCAATGAGTTAACCTGTTGTTACAGTTTTCTTCTCTACCCACTGAAACTCAAGAGTGTCACGATTGCGAGAAGTCGCACGCTGTTACCACAGGCCTCGCATACTCACGCGAGCTTCTCTTACGAGTCCTCCTTGCTGCCCAAACCCGCTGTTAAGGACACGTTCAGTGGCTGAACTCCTCCCATCGTCTAGAGCGCTCACCCACGCGTGTTCGGTTTTCAGAGTTAAAAGTAACTGTTCGGAAGACGTACCAGTCTTAATGTTTAAAACTCTCTTCGCCTTATATAGCTCAGTGATGACAACAATTACACATTAACATTATAAACATGGAAATTTTGATTTAAGAGCACTTCATAAAAACTGCACAAGGAGTGATAACTCTCATCATGTTACTTTATGTTTGAGAAATGAAAAATATAATCATGCCTCACACTGTGCTGGTGTATAACTCTCTCTCTGGGCTGTAGGACAAAATTACGAATCGGCGGACCGCTCAAAACTCATAGATTCTGTATTGTTAGGCCCAATGTCAGTTGGAAAGTTGTGATAAACTCCTATGGGACCAAACTGCGGAGGTTATCGGTCCCTAGGTTTACACACTACTAACTGAAACTAATTTACGCTAAGGACAAGACACACAGCCACGCCAGAAGGAGGACTCGAACCTCCAACGGGGCGAGCGGCACGAACCATGGCAAGACGCACTTGACCGCGCGGCTGTACCGCGCGGAAGGCCCGATGTAGACGTACAGGTTTATTTGTCGATGTGATGAATAACTTCAGCGAGGTATGAAATATGTATTTCACAGAGTTCCCATTCCATTGTTAGCTGATAAATTTATTGGGATAGGTCGGTATTCGTCGACAGCGGCAACTCTTTTCAGGTTGAAATCGATTTTTAATGACAAGGCATGATGCCTTCCTCTGATCCCTGTCAATTAGGACAGTTTTACTACTACTGTTTCTAAGCCATGGAGCAGGCTGAGAGTGGTACATCATTCTTCCACGGTAGACAGTCCGCATTCATAAACTAACAATTCCGGCAACTTTATTCAGAATATGATCACGAATACGTGCAGATACAAGAACTGATTTCTGCTATTCTGTCTCGTCTCCTCGTTGAAACAACTGACCCTGTCACTTTGATACACTAAAAAGGCTGTCACAAACTCACAACCTCGCTGCCCTGACATATGTCAGCTTTTAAGTCTTACGTAAGAGGCTGATACCAATTGTACACTGTCTACAGCTCTCTGAAGCGACCGATATGTATTTTTAACAGGTTACCTAAATTTCTGAACTTCATTATTTCCAAGAAAATAGTACAAAGTATAATTCAACGAAAAAGGTGTTCGTCCCCCGGTAGTTGAGTGGTCAGCGCGACAGAATGTCAATTCTAAGTGCCCGAGTTGGATTCCCGTCTGGGCCGGATATTTTCTCCGCCAAGGGACTGGTTGATGTGTTATCCAAATCATCATCATTTCATCCCCATCGACGCGCAAGCCGACAAAGTGGCGTCAAATCGAAAGACTTGCACCCGGCGAACGGTCAACGCGACGGGAGGCCCTAGTCACTTCTCGAGTTCTTGTTAATGGAAGAACGACAGCACCCATGCCGATCTGCCGATCAGTACGACAGGCATGACCATTATCTACATTGTTATTTGCACTGGCCTTAGTACCTTTCCTGTGTGGTCTCCGAGACAGGCTCACTGGAATACAGTTCCGCGGCTCCATCTATCGCTGCACTGCTTATGCGGATGACTTGATCGTCATACGTTGAGCTGCCGATATGGCGCCTTCTTAAGCAAATTCGGCCGGAATTGCAAATCAGCGATTGTGGTCCCTCAACATCGTTCAGTAGGCCTATATATACCTTGCGTTTCGCATACCGCATCTCGACCAAACGCTACCTATTCCGAACCCCTTGGCACGTAGCATTATGGCAGCGCTGGGATACTTCGTCAGCGCTGGTCTGTTACTGAAGATCAGGTACGTATCTCTTACCCTCCCCAAGGAAAAAGATGATCTCGGCCTAGTTAACGTCCACGACAGGGCCATTGCCCTTTATGTTAGCTCACATTTATGTCACTTGCGCCGTTGTCCTACAAGCCTCACGAGTTTGCTTCGGCGCTACGACTTGCTTCACTAAGATCGCCGGTGCCGCTACAGGACATCACAGCGCCCCTCTTTTATATAGGACGTTTCTATTTGGAACGAAGTTATTCCAGTGTAGCGCTCACGACATCACAAATGGCCACACATCGACGCCTATATCACATGCTGCAACGCCGCCCCCTAAATGTGGTCGAACTAAAATATACTTACGTACGGTGGCGTGTGGTTTGGAAGGCTGTACACGATGCCATGCTTGATTCCGATGTTGTTTCGTTGTCCCGGTGTTGTTACGTAGTCGTTAATGGGAAGCTGGTGACGCAAGAACGTCTCTACAATATCCACGTGACAGAATCTCCCAATTGTGTGAGTTGTAATACAGTAGATTATGACGAGCACCGCCTCAGCTTCGAAGAGGCGGAGTCGGTTTGGCACATAGTGTGACAGATACTGGCCTATCTCTCGCGAGTTACGCCGGACCATCTATCTGCATGCACGTTATTGTTTCCGGATGAGACATTTCACCCCAAACGTCGAACCAACTCCGTCACCTGGATACGTTGACATACGGTTCATTACCTCTATCGTGACGGACATAAGAATTTACTTGATTTCTGGCTCTATTTGCAGGAAAGACATCATGCTATTGCCGGGCATACTAAATATCGACGATGCTTCGCAAACTACCTATAGAGTGCCTTTCACAGTCCGCAGTGTAGTTGGAATATTCCAGGCAGTGGTAGATGAGGTCAGAACGAAGTGCAAACGATCATACATTGAACTATTTTTATCAGTGGGCACAGTCGCTGGGAAGCCTGACTACGAAGTGGTAGCTTTATTTTCTTGTTATTTATGTTTACTGTCTTCGATGATGTTTTCATTCTGTTTTAGTTTTCCAGTTTCGACTATCTATGTCTGTTCGCACATTGATATCTATATTAACAAACAATAAATAAATAAAATTAAAACATCTTCCGCCCCCTGCTAGAAATACCGTTGCCCCCCTTCCTTTCATTGTGTTTTTGTTAAAAAACAAAAAACAAAAAATAAAGAAAAACTACGGATAAAAAAACAGAAAAACGAAAAAGTCACACGATATTTATTTTTAACGAAAAAGCTACGAAAACTAAACATGAGCATCACAAAATTACCGCAGGCTGAGCAAATATTCACAATTTAAATAGCACGCTTTATCTTGGAATGTGATGATTTTTTTATTTGTTTTGCTTTTAAACGTATGATAACTTTAACAACTCCGTTGAAACTTATTAACCATTGTCATACGTTAGCAAATCAATAGGGCAACCCAAAAGTATTTCAAGCCAGTCTTCTTCGATGGTCTTTTATCTCCACAGACACTGATTAGCCAGAACATTTTGAGCACCTACCTAATGCGGCTATGTCCATTTTTTTCGCGGATAACAGCGATCGCTTGTCGTGACATGGAAGCACTGAGGCTTTGGTAGGTCGCTAAAGGGAAGACATCACATGTACACACACGAGTTACCTAGTTCCGTTAATTCCAGGGACCGGGGCGCTGGGGTCTCATGACACTTTCCATAGCATTCCGATCGCGTTCAAACGGGTTCAGAGTTGTCGAGTAGCAGGTGGTGGTAGAAGGGGGGGGGGGGGGGCGCACCACATCAATTGTAACCCGCCACTGTGTTCCTAGAACCACTCCATCATACTATTGGCTGTGTGACATGGGGATTTCTTCCTCTTTTTGCGTCATCAGTCTTATCACTGGTTTGATGCGGCCCACCACTAATTCCTCTTCTGCTTCAAACTCTTCAACTCATAGTAGTTCTTACAAACTACGTCCTCAATTATTTGCTGAGTGTATTATAATCTCTGACATCATCTACAGTTTTTGCCTCTACAGCTCCCTCTAGTCAAATGAATATCATTCCCTGATGTCTTGACAGATGTCCTATCATTCTGTCCCTTCCTTGTCATATTCCATTCCTCTACGATCCTACGCAGAACATCCTCCTTCCTTAGTCAATAAAATTCTTCTGGGATTGAGGCCGCATTGACATCTGTAAAATTCCGACGTCTCGGCGACTGTTGCAAGGCGCGTTCGTCAGGGTGTATTGCAAACTCCTGATTGAACACTAGTTTGGATACTTATATAGTACTATGGAGGAGTACTGTCATTAGATGTGAGGGTGAGGGGGAATGGTATTTGTTCATTTTATTGGTCTGAAGCTCTTCTTCTCCGTGTGGCCAGATAACAAAGCTGTCATCTACATATCGTAGCCAGCATTCTGGGCGCAACGGTGCGGACTGGAGTGCTCTTTCTTCAAACGCTTGCATAAGAAGATCTGCTGCGGCCGGAAAAAGAGGGAAACCCATACCTACACCATCCGCCTGCTCATAAAAATCCCCTTTCCACCTGAAATAGGTGGTCGCCAAACAGTGGCGCACTACTTCGCAGTTATCAGGTGCCATGCGTTCCTCTAAGATGTTCATGGAGTCCGTCACGGGTACATTCACGAACAAAGACTTCACGTCAAAACTGACAATCAGAACCGAATCCGATACACGCTTTTCTATCAAAAGTGCTATGAAATGGGTGGAGTCCTTGATGTATGAATCTGTATGGCTCACTAAAGGTCCAATCTTCGGAGCAGACGGACGGTGTAGCTATGGGTGACCCCCTTTCGCCGGCCGCAGCAGACATTTTTATGTAAGCGTTTGAAGAAACAGCACTCACGTTCGCACCGTTACGCCCAGAATGCTGGCTACGATATGCTGATGACACGTTTGTTATCTGGCCACGCGGAGAAGAAGAGCTTCAGAGCTTTCACGAACTTCTCAACCAGCAGCACAGCAAAATTCACTTTACCATGGAGATAGAAAAGAACGGTATTGTATTTTCTCGACGTGGAAGTTTACCGTAAGCCAGAGGGGAAGGTGGGACACAGAGCTTATAGAAAGCCCACCAACACGGACAGGTACCTTCATGCATCCTCCCACCACCATCCCACGCAAAAGAATTCGGCCATGCCAACTTTAACTAAGAGACCCTACAGGATCAGTGATGAACACAACCTGCAGGCTGAGCTACAGAACCTCAGGTCCATTTTTGGAGCTAATGGCTACGACATGAGGATGATACACCACTAAACCATGGCGCCGAAGGAGAAGTGGCACAGGGAAATGCAGAACGAAGTTCAGTACACCGTCGTGCTACAGTATGTACAAGGGGTTACTGAAGGTCTGGGGAAAATTCTCTGTCGGGCAGGCATTAAGCCGATTTTTCGTAGCAACAACAAAATAAAAGACATTCTGGGCTCGACGAAAGTTACAATTGACCAGGTTCATGCTTATGAAATCGGGTGCGAATGTGTACAGGTATGTGTATGTAGGTGATACTGGGCGTCCAATAATCACAAGGTTAACTGAACACGTGAGGTATAACCGCCTCAAACAATACAACAAATCAGCGGTGGCAGAACATCAGGAATAGTGAAGGATGAAGATCGAATTCCGAGAGGCCCGCGTACTGGCGAAACAGCCGTTTAGTTTGAGGAGGAAGATTAGACAGGCTATAGAAATAGTCAAGCGACCCTACAATATGAACAGAGGAGACTGGTACCGTCTTCCAGCGTCTTGGCTGCCAGCTGTGAGAGCTTTCCGGAAGGACAGCTCTCGCAGAGCAACAGGCGTGCGATAGGTCACAGCGGTGACGCGACCTAGCCGATACTTGGCATTTAGTAAACAACGCTACGTGTAGTCGCCGCTTAGTCTGCTGTTCGCCGAATTCCACCAATGGCAAGCAGTAACGGAAACTCCAATGGAAAACGCCCACTTCTGCCAATGGCAATACGCAATGCAAAGACCTATAAAATGAACGCCTAATACCCTTCCTCCTCTATAGTATCCTGACTAGTGCTCATTCAGAAGTTGGCAATACACCCTGAGGAATGCGCCTTGCAACAGTCGCCGAAACGTCGGAATTTTACAGATGATAATGCGGCCTCAAACCCAGAAGAATTTTATTGACTGTGACAACGGCCGCGGATGCCTACGTTTACATCCTCTTTCCTTACCTTATCAGTCCCCCTCATTTTCAACATTTGTCTGTAGCACCACATCTCAGACCCTTCGATTCCTTTCTGTTGCGGTTTTCCCCACAGTTCTTCTTTCACTAACAGAAAATGCTGTGATCCAAACATAGGTTCTCAGAAATTTCTTCCTCATATTCAGTCCTAGTTTGATATTAGGAGTTTTCTCTTGGCCGGAATGCCCTTTTTCCCAGTCCTAGTCTGCTTTTGAAATCTGCTTTGCTCCGTCTGTCATTGGTTATTTTGCTGCTTAGGTAGCAGAACTCCTTAACTGCATATACTTTGTGACCCTCAATCCTTAGTTTCTCACTGTTCTCATTTCTGCTACTTCTCGTTACTTTCGTCTTTCTTCGATTTACTCTCAACCAATATTCTTTATTCATTAGACTTTTCATTCCATTCAGTAGTTATTCATCACTTTCAGTCAGTACAGTAATGTCATCAGCGAATCGTATCGCCATTATCCTCTCACCTTGAATTTTAATTCCACTTCTGAAACTTCCTTTTATTTCCATTATTATTTGTTCGATGTACAGATTGAACAGTATGGGCGAAAGACTACATCCCAGTCTTACAGTCTTTTTATTCCGAACACTTCGTTCTTGGTTGTCCACACTTATTTCTGTACCTTGGCTCTTGTCCATGTCATATATTACCGGTCTCTGCCTATAGCTTACCCCTATTTATCTCAGAATTTTGAATATCTTCAACCATTTTACACAGTCAGTCCCCTTCTCCAGGTCGACAGATCCTATGAACGTGTCTTGATTTTTCTTCAGTCTTGCTTCCATTGTTAATCACTACCTCAAAATTGCCTCTCTGGTGCCTTTACCTTTCCTAAAGCTAAACTGATCGACATCCAACACATCCTTATGTTTCTTCCATTCCCCTGTTTATTCTTGTAAGCAACTTGGGTGCAGGCGCTGTTTAGCTGATTGTGTGATAACTCTCGTATTTTCTGCTTTTGCAGTCTGCGGAATTTCGTCTACCATATTTTTTCGAAAGTCAGACGGTATGTCGGCAGACTCATACATTTTACACACCAACACGAATAGTCGTTTTGTTGCAACTACCCCCAACGATTTTAGAAATTCTGTTGGAATGTTATCTATCCCTTCTGCCTTATTTGATCTTAAGTCCTCCAAAGTTCTCTTAGATTCTGATTCTAATACTGCAGCCTTATCTCTTCTAAATCGACTCCTGTTTCTTCTTTTGTCACATCAGCACAAGTATTCCCCTTCATAGGGGCTTTCACCTATTTGCTCTCTCCTCTACATTCAACAGTGGTATTCCCATTGCTCTCTTTAATGTTATCCCCCTTGCTTTTAATTTCTCAGAAGACTGTTTTGAATTTCTTATATTCTGAGTCAGTCCTTACGACAATAATTTCCTTTTCATTTTCTTCACATCTTTCATGTAGCCATTTCACCTTAGCTTCCCTACACTTCTTGTTCATTTCTTTCCTAAGTGAAATGTTTTCTGTATTCCTGAGTTTCCCTATTCATTTTTGGACTTCCTTTTCTCATCGAACAACTGAAGTATTTCTTCTGATACCCATGATATCTTCGCAATTGCCTTCTTTGCATCTGGAATAGAAAACGTAGCTACAATCACCCTCTTTAGAGATGTCCATTCATGTTAAATTGATCTGCCTACTGAGTTATTCATTATTGCTGTATCTCTAGCCCTAAAGAACTTCAAGTGTATCTCATCAATCCTTAGAACTTCTGTGTCCCAGTTCTTTTTATATTGATTCTTCCTGACTAATCTCTTAAACTTCAGCCTACTCGTCATCACCACCGCATTGTGATCTGAGGCTGCATCTGCTCTTGGGTACGCCTTACAATCCAGAATCTTATTTCTGAACCTCTGCCTGACTATGATGTAATCTATAGAAATATTCATGTATCACCCGGCCTTTTCCAAATACAGCTCCTCCTCCTGTTCTTGAACAGAGGTTTTGCTATTACTAGCTGAAATTTATTACGGAACTCAATTAGTCATGCTCCTCTCTCATTCCTTGTCCAAAGTTCATATTCCCCTGTAAACTTTTTCCTACTCCTTTCCATACAACTGCATTGCAGTTCGAATGACTACTAGAATTTCATCTCTCTTTATGTACTGTGTTACTCTTTCAATATCGTCATGTACGTTATCTATTTCTTCATCTTCAGTTTGCCTTCTCGACATTTATTTTTCAGCTCTCGTAGTCGATGTTCGTTTGCTGTCGATTCTGATAAGAACAACGCAATCACAGAACTCTTCACAGTAACATACTATCTGCCCTATCGTCCTATTTATAACGAATCCTTCTCCCATTATACCGTTTTCTATTGATGTTGGTATTACCCTTGTGGTGTGCGTACTGTAAGACCTTCGGTACACACACCATCATAACATTTGACTTGTCGCTCTAACGAAGTAGGCGAGTGTCAGCAATATGTCTCGTGGTCTTCTCGTGGCGTGTTTATCTTCTGCCGTTAGGTCAGACAACAATAATGCCACTTGCACACTTAGAGTAGCAGATTGACGGTGACCAACTTTAAACAGAACTTAATTAATTTTGACACGCATTTATTGAAATAATAACAAACATAAAAATTACCTAACTTGGTTCCGGATGATATTTACAATTGACAATCTGAAGTTCCTTTGATATTGGTACGTTAATCTTATTCTCACATGTATCTCTGGTACCTGACAAAAATGTCTATGCATTTATCTTCATGGCTATGTACAGGAATATGGTAATCTTATTAGGCGCAGACTGAAACTTGACTATAGACTGATACAAACAAATCTAGAACTCGTACAGACTGGTACAGACTAATGCAGACTGACTAATCGGAGGTCTGTACACTCGTTATAATACCTCGCGCGTTCATGTATCACTGCGCGAGTGTGATCCGCGAGGAGAAAAGTTTCTACGTAAGCAGCAATCTCATTGGCTGCGTTACATATTAATACGCTGATCGGCGGAAGCAGAATTTGGTCCATCTCTATGGCAGCGCCATCTCGTAGTGCGGAGACGGACGAGCGCTGCGCCTGCGCTGTTGTGCTTAGTGGGGCGCGCTGTAGTGGGAAAGTTGTGTACCCGCTGATTACGCGGAACGATGTACACAACAACCCTGTACTCATCTGACCAGAACTTGTCTTTTTTTCCATTTCGCATCACTGATCCCTACTATGCCTAGACTGACGGTTTTCGAACCCGAGACAGAAGACGTTTTTTATTACTAATCAATGACACTATCCCTCTAGACCACGAATGCCAGTCTTTTTGAAAATTGCCCTGCCGCCGGAAATATGATAGTTATGAAGAGGTGTATGTAGTCTACAACTCCTTGGCCTTACGGTGCCTTACACGAACTCCACTAGAGCATTATTGAGCCCCCGTCAGCTTGTCTCCATCCTGTAGTACGGAACTCAAGGAGCTGTTCCCGTGGATGATGACGGATTCACGCCCTCTCGTCAGCATAGTGAAAAAGGTATCAGGCTTGATCAGACCATGAAATGTTCTACCACTGCGCCAACGTCCAGTGCCCATGGTCATGTGCCCATCCCACTCGTATTGGTGCTGACATTGGCGCATGATGGGTCGTCGGCTGCAGAGGACCATCGTGAGGAGTGTTCGGTGCACTATGTGTTCAGACACACTTGTAATCCACCCAGCATTTCAGTCTGATGTCAGTTCCACCATAGTTCGCTGCCTGTTCTATTGTACCAGTCGGCCCAGCTTACGACGTCCGACATCTGTAATGAGGGGTAGCCCCCAAACCCTCGAAGTTTGTACCCAGGTCCATCTTGGATTCGCAACGTGTTGGAGACACTCACCACACCACTCCTCGGACGCTCGACAAGTAGAGCAGTTTCAGAAATGCTCTTGCCGAGCCTCCGATACATCACAGTCTTCTCTCGGTCAAACTCAAATCCAGCGTCTTCCACATTTTACACACGGACAGCACGCTCGCTGATACTGCATACAACGTGCATATATCAGACTAACGGCATGTACGACGAATGGAGAAAGCCAGACTACCAAAATTGATACTGGAGTGGGAACCGGAGGGGAGAAGAAGAAGAAGACGACCTATAACCACCTGGCTCCAAAATGTACAGCACACAATGAGGAGAATGGGCATAGTGGAAGAGGACACACAAGATCGAAACACCTGGATGAATATTTTGAAAATATAGTTTAAGAAAGTTTATTCTTTGTATTTTACTTTTCAAGTAAAGTATTATGTTGGAGATATGCCTTTGTAATGAGGAAAAGCTCAAAATTAAAAAAAAAAGTCTGACTAACAGTAATTCCTTGCTAGGAGTCGCAGCTCTAGTCTGGACAGGTATATCTCGATAGTACGTCAGTGGTATTAATGTTTTGACTGATCAGTGTACGCTAAAAGGAAATAAATCGCAAAACCAAAAAGTAATTAATGTATATAAAAACGAAATGTTGGTATTACATTTGTCTAGTTCATATATTTAAGTGATTAACATTGCAAGACCAGAGGTTAATCTATGCGCGAGATAAGCCAATGCAGATATGAAATGCTGGTACTTTAATAACTGGTGTAACGGCAGAATGTTGATTGCAAGCATGCAAACTGGCATGCATTCTATTGTACAGGGGCCAGATGTCAGTTTGTGGGATGGAGTTCCGTGCCGGTTGCATTTGGTCGGTCATTACGGGGACGATTAATGCTTTTTGTGGATGACTTTGCAGTTGTCGTCGGATGACGTCCCACATGCGCTCGACTGGAGAGAGTTCTGGTGATCAGCCGGCTGGAGTGGCCGAGCGGTTCTAGGCGCTACAGTCTGGAACCGCGCGACTGCTACGATCGCAGGTTCGAATCCTGCCTCGGGCATGGATGTGTGTGATGTCCTTAGGTTAGGTTTAAGTAGTTTTAAGTTCTAGGGGACTGATGACCTCAGATGTTAAGTCCCATAGTGCTGAGAGCCATTGGAACCATTTTTCTGGTGATCGAGCGGACCAAGGCAACATGACAACATTCTGTAAAGTATGTTGTGTTACAACATCTGTATGTGGGTTATCGATATCCCGTTGGAACACACCTCCAGGAATACTATTCATGAATGGCAGTACGACAGCATACTAACGTACAGACATGCAGTCAGGGTGCTTGGGATAGCCACGAGAATACTCCTGCTGCTATACGAAATCGCCCCCCCCCCCCCCACAGACAATGGCTCCAGGTGTAGGTCCATTGTGTCTACGATGCAGACAGGTTGGTTGTACAGGTGCTGGCTTCCTTCAAACCAACACGTTGCCAACACTGGCAGCGAGGCAGAACCAACTGTCATCGGTAAACACAACGGACCTCCCAACTACATTCCAATGAGCTCTCACTTGACACCACCGAAGTCGGAAATGGCGATGGTGAGGGATCAGTGGAATGCACGTTACAGGGCGACGGTGTCTGAGCTCTTTTTCAAGTAACCGATTTGTAACAGGTCGTTGTGTCACTGGGGTGCCAACTGCTGCTTAAACTGCTGCGACAGATATAGTACGCGACAGGGCCATACGCCAATTAGGATGGTCTTCCCTCTCGGAAGTGCCACGTGGGCTTCTGAAGCCCGGTCATTTTGCGACCGTACATTCTCTTGACCACCGCTGCCAGCTGTCACTTACAGCGGCTACATTCTTGCGAAGTTCTTCTGCAATATCGCAGGAGGAATATCCGGATTCTCGTAGCCCTATCTCGTTCAAACGCAAGTATCGCGAAGAGGTTTCGTGAAAGCAAGTAGGAGTCCGTGATAGCGTCTTTTTCGACTTACAACCATTCTTGGCTAAGATAAATTCTCTTAGTAGAATCTCAAAGGTAAATTCCCCCACAACCGCAATCGAATCCTGATGACGAATGTAATTTCTTCACCCGTTTTTCTATGGAATTACCTGATCAATTTCCATATATGCTTTCTCTACCTCTTCATCTTCTGTTCGTGACATCTAACCAGAGGTTCTTGTCTTATTTCCATTTCACTTAAATGACCCTACAATACGACCGTGAGAACTTCAATAGTGGGAACTATTTATTTACAGCTCGTACAAAATAGGTACGAGTTTCCAAGTTTTACTGACCTTCAAAATAGACACCAGCATTGTGTATAACCCGTTGCCAGCGATATGGAAGTTGTAGGATACTCTTAGCAGGGCCAATTGTGTTGACAGTTCGAGCGGTGCGGTCTAATGCCCGAAGAATTTGTAGCAGTTCTGAAGTGAATGCCGTGAAGTGTTTCCTTCAGTTTAGAATTCGAGTTGAACTAACGAAGGCTTATGTCTGGGAAGTGCAGTAGGTGGTATATCACTTAGCAGCCCCATCAACCAAAATAATCAGTAACAGCTTGCACTGTACGTGCCTGAGAATTGTCCTGCTAAATGGTGGTCAGGTCCTACAGAAAGTGTCAGCACTTCCGTCTCTATGCTGTTCATATTTGGAACACAACCTACGACCACCTACTGCACTTCCCTGTCTGAAGCCCTCGTGAGTTCAACTCATGTTTTAAACGGAAGGAAACACTTAACAGCATTCGCTTCAGAACTACTACAAATTCGTCGGGCAATAGACCGCGCTGCTCGAACTGTTAGCGCAACTGGCGCTGCTAAGAAAATTCTACGACTTTCACATCGCTGGTAATGGGTTATACACAATGCTGCTGACTACTCCGAAGGTCAGTAAAACTCTGAAACACGTATCTATTTTGTAGGAGCTGTAAATAAATAGATGTCACTATTAATGTTCCAAACCTTATATATAATTTGAGCCTTAGCATTTCCCTTTTCAGATTTTTTAGATCCCCTACTACGACATTATCATTTCGTTGGTTATTTATCCTTTTTCTCTTGGTCTCCGAATGGAGAACTATTCTGGAATTTTTTACCAATGGAAAGATTATCATGACAGTACTTCAGCTACGTGTCACATGTCCTGCGGATACATATTAAATGTCTTTATGCCGTTGATAATTGCTGATTCTCCCTTGATCATTTACGTCGAAAACTTAAGTGATGTCGGTATTCGACCCGCGGGACCGAGAGCGTTTTGGTTATGAATTAAAGGCGCTACCCCTAGACCATGGTTGGGTACTTATTACGTTAAGGCAGCCATCAAGTCAGCGTGCGGAACTGTCTCCAGACATTGAGTTTCCACTGTCACCACTGTGTGCACAACATGTAAAGCTTCATGTAAGTCGCTTCGGAATGCTCTTTATCACCACTACTTACCAACTGACCACCAGTGTGTCTAAATGTGTAAATGTTGGCATACCACTAGTCAGTGACTGTATGGTAGTAATACAAAATCGAGAATGTTCCACGTAGTACTGAAGTGCTGTTTACTGAGATCAAGTGGAACCACCTAAATAGTATGATGAAATACATAGAGTGACTGATGACAGAGTTTGACCAGCTTCGTCCTCCGCCAGACATGTACACCCTTTCTTCTAGCACTAAATTGTTAATCCCTTGATGTCTCACAATGTGTCCAACCAACCGATTCTTTGCTTTAGTCAGGTTCTACCACAAACTTCTCTTCATTAATTACGTAATCTACTCATCTAATGTTCAGTATTCTTCTCTAGCACCACATTTCAAAAGCTTCTATTCTCTTCTTGTCTAAACTATTTATCGGCCATGTTTCACTTCCATAAATGGCTACACTTCATACAAATAATTTCACAAAGGACTTCTGACATTTGAATCTACTCGATGTTAACCAATTTCTTTTCTACAGAAATGCTTTCTTGACACTGCCAGTCTGTATTTTATATACTCCATACTTATACCATCATCAGTCACTTTCCTTCCCAAATAGCAAAACTCATTTACTACTTTAAGTGTCTCATTTCCTAATGTAATCCCCTCAGCATCACCCGATTTAATTCGACCACATACCTTTCTCCTCGGTTTTCTTTTGTTCATGTTCATCTTATTTCCTCCTCTCAGACACTGTCCATTCCGTTGAACTGCTCTTCCAAATCCTTTGATGTCTCTGATACAATTACAATGTCATCGCCAAACCTTAAAGATTTTATTTATTCTCCATGGATTTCAATTATTACTCCAAATGTATCTTTTGTTTCCTTTACTGTTGGCTCAGTATACAGATTGGATAATGCCAGAGATAGGTTACAACCCTGTCTCACTCCCTTCTCAACCATTGCTTATCTTTCGTGCCCCTCACCTATAGTAACAGCTGCCATCTCGTTTCTGTACAAATTGTAAATAGCCTTTCGCTCCCTAAATTTTGCCCTGTATTTTATTTTATTTCCATTAGAATTTTAAAGAGAGCAATTGAGTCAACATTGCCAAAAAGTTTCTCTACGTCAGCAAATGCTGTAAACATAGATTTGCCTTTCCGTAACCTATCGGCTACGAGAAACGTATGAACAGTATTGCCTCGCGTGTTCCTGCGTTTCTCCATAATCCAGACTGCTCTTCCCCAAGGTCGGTTTGTACCAGTTTTTCCATTCTTCTGTAAAGGATTCGTTCAAATGGTTCAAATGGCTCTGAGCACTATGGGACTTAACATCTGAGGTCATCAGTCCCCTAGAACTTAGAACTACATAAACCTAACCAACCTAAGGACATCACACACATCCATGCCCGAGGCAGGATTCGAACCTGCGACCGTAGCGGTCACTCGGTTCCAGACTGAAGCGCCTAGAAACGCTCGGCCACACTGGCCGGCTAAAGGATTCGTGTTAGTATTCTGCAGCCGTGACTGATTAAACCGATAATTCGGGAATTTTCACACCTGTCAGCACCTACTTTCTTTGGAATTCGCATTATTATATTCTTCTTGAAGTGTGAGAGTATTTCGCTTATCTCATACATCTTGCTCATCAGATGGGAGAATTTTGTCATGGCTGTCTGTCGCAAGGTTATCTGTAGCTCTAATGGAATGTCGTCTACTCCGGAGCCTTCTTTCGACTTAAGTCTTCCGTGTTTTATCAGCTTCTTCACGCAGTGTTATATCTCTGTTATCATCTTTCGCTACGTCCTCACCCTTGTATAGCCCCTCTGTATACTGTTTCCTCCTTTTTCATCTTGGTTTAGGACTGGTTCTCCATCTGAGCTCCTGACAGTCATACAGGTAGTTCTCTTTTCTCCAAAGGGCTCTTTAATTTTCCTGTAGGCAGTATTTATCTTACCTCTAATCATATATGCTTCTAAATCCTTACATTTATCCTCTAGCTATTCCGGCTTCGTCGTTTGGATTTCCTGTCGATCTCATGGTTTGAGAATTTTGTATTCCATTTCGCCTGCTTCATTTACCGCATTTCTATGTTTCCCCTTTTCTTCGATTTAATTCAATATCTCTTTTGTCACCCATGATTTCTAGTAGCCGTCGTCATTTTACTTACTTCATCCTCTGTGGCCTTTACTATTCCATCTCTGAAACCGACCCATGCTCCTTCTGTTGTATTCTTTCCCCCTGTTCTTGTCTATCGTTCCGTAATGCTATCTCTGAAACCCTCTACAACCTCTGGTTCTTTAAGTTTATCCAGGTCCCATCTTATTAAATTCCTGCCTTTTTGCAGTTTCGACAGTTCATAACCAATAAATTGTGTCAGAGTCCACATATGCACCTGAAAATGTCTTACCATTTAACATCTGGTTCCAATTATGCAATCATTCTGAAACCTTCTGGTCTCTTCCACGTATACAACCTTCTTCTACGTTTCATAAACCAGGTGCTAACTATGATTAAATTACACTCTGTGCAAAATTCTACCAGGAGGTTTCCTCCACCATTCCTGAGAACTACTACCAAGGCGGAAAAGTGGGGGTGGGGATGGGGGGGGCGGGGGGCAGACGTTGCTACAAGAATCGACCTGGGAAAGTCCCTCAAAACTTCGCAAGCAATGAGAGATTCAGCCAAGACTTGCATTCACTTCACGACAACTCAGACTAGTGGCAGTCTAACAAATGGCTGATGATAATCTTGGAGAGGCTACCTCTTGTCCAATAAACCAAACGCAAAGATGTAAAAATACGCCTGCCGTGGTGGCCGAGCGGTTCTAGGCGCTACAGTCTGGAATCGCGCGACCGCTACGGTCGCAGGTTCGATTCCTGCCTCGGGCATGGATGTATGCGATGTCCTTAGGTTAGTTAGGTTTAAGTTGTTCTAAGTTCTAGGGGACTGATGACCTCAGAAGTTAAGTCCCATAGTGCTCAGAGCCATTTGAACCATTTTTGAAGAAGACAAACAACAGCAACCATGTCAACTAAACGATACGGTCTGGGCTCCAACAGAGGACGGAAACCTACAACAGCACCAACTTTAGCTGCAGTACGGCTCAGTTCCTTTCCCCCAGTCAATATCCTCTCGAGTACTCTTCCTTCTCTTCCTTTTGCTGCTATGGATTTCCAGTCCCACAGGACTATTAAATTTTCGGCTCCATTAACCATTTCAATAATTTCTTTTATCCCATCATGCATTTTCTCAGTCTCCTCCTCATCTGCAGAGAGAGTTGGCACATAAACTTCAACTACTGTGGTGGGTGGTAGCTTCGTGTCTATGTTGGTTACACTAATTCATTCACTCTGCAGTTCATAACAGTTCATCCGCGTTCGTATTTTCTTCCAATTATTATTAAAGCTACACCTGCATTGCCCGTATTTGACCAGAAGTCGTGTAACTGCGACCAAACTTTACTAATTCCCATGGGATCTATCTTTAATCTATCCATTTACATTTTTAGATTTTATAACCTACCTACCCGATTGAGGATCTGACATGCCGCACTGTGATCGGTAAAACCCCACTTTTCGTTACCGCTGAAAACGACGTCCTTCTGAGTAGTCCCCACCCAGGTATCTGAATGGGGGACTATTTTACGTCAGGAATATTTTACTCAAGAGGACGCCATGACCATTTAAACATACATTAGAGCTGCATGCCCTCAGGAACAATAACGGCAGTGTTTTCTCATTGCTTTCAGCCGTTTCCAGTACCAGCACAGCAAGGCAATTTAGCTTGATGTTACAAGGCCAGATCAGCCTATCATCCAGAATTTTACCCCTACAACTACTGAAAAGGCTGCTGCTCCTCTTCAGGATCAACATGTTTGTCAGGACTCTCAACAGATATCCCTCTATTTGGGTTGCCCCTACGGTACAGGTATCTGCATCGCTAATGCAAGCAAGCCTTCCCACCAACACCAAGTTGCATGATTCATGGGATTAGGGGATATTAACATTAAAGACTTATTTTTCACAGTTAATAAAGTCAAAAATATGTATTAAAACTGTATAAAAATTGAAACTTCTCGGCAGATTAAAACTGTGTGCCGGGCTGAGACACGAACTAGGGAACTTCACTATTCTCGTTAAAGTACTCTGTCATCAGAGCTGCACAAGCGCAACTCACGACCAGTCCTCACAACTTCAATTCCGCCAGTACAACGTCTGCTACCTTCAAAACATCACAGAAGCTCTCCTGCAGAACTTGCAGAACTGCAGACCTGCTGGAGAGCTTATGTGATGTTTGGAAGGAAGGAGACGAGGTACTACTGGAATTATAGCTGTGAGGACGGGTCGTGAGTCGAGCTTGGGTAGCTCAGATCTTTGAGCGCTTGTCCACAAAAGGCAAACGTCTCGAGTTCGAGATTTAATGTGCCAGGAAGCTTCATATCAGCGCACACTCCACTCCAGAGTGATTTTTTCGTCCTGTAGATACATTGTATGAAAAAATACGTGTATATGAAGCTTTTCTTACACACAATCAGTTTGTGTAAAGCAACAAATTGCTGTATTATAAGCAGTTAACTCCAAAATTTATTTATCTACCGAAGTATTGCTCGCTACAAATGATAATAATGCAACTAAACGTTTTGTATCTCACAAATACTAGCTAATATTGAATTTAGTTCACTAAAAATGCCTTTGTCGTGGCTGAAATATTTTTCTAACAAACAGCACACATGAGGAGGGGAGGTGAACATTTATCGCAAGCAGCGAAGTGTTTTCGCGTAAGGACTAGTACTGTTATCTCTTCGTCGGCCGGAGTGGCCGTGCGGTTCTAGGCGCTACAGTCTGGAGCCGAGCGACCGCTAGTGTCGCAGGTTCAAATCCTGCCTCTGGCATGGATGTGTGTGACGTCCTTACGTTAGTTAGGTTTAATTAGTTCTAAGTTCTACGCAACTGATGACCTCAGAAGTTAAGTCGCATAGTGCTCAGAGCCAATTTTTGTTATCTCTTCCTGAAGGCAAATTTTGCCCAGACAGTCATTGTTCAGAATCTTTACAGTCACATGCTATTCTGCTGCTGTTTTACGGACAAATAATGTGCCCGGTTTCTGAATATTTGATGGTGGTTTGATGTTAGTTATATCCTTACCATAAATAATGTGTCTTTGTTCTGACGTATATTACCTACAAAATATTTACCCTTCGCAAGAATCAATGCAAATACGTGGAAAACCAAAGCGCATTGTCGGCCCATGGATCATGCATTTCTTCCCAAACTTTCACGTTTCCACTGCAGTCGACACCAGTATAAAGACATCCAGCATCACTGTGTTTGCCTTGGCGCTGCTTATATCTAACGACCAGCCATCAAAGGATTCTAGCTCCGCATTCTATGTGTCCTATTTAGGCTGAGCAAGCACAAAGTAGGTGAAAACGACTTTTACATAATGCGTTAGACTCAGCAAGGCTGTTGGTTCTAAGGTGACTGCAGATGTATTTGCATTCTCTATAGGCTAAATGTCCGCGTTCTGGAAGCATGGACATTGCGGTAGGTGTGGTGGGTTGAGTGTCTGAACGATACGGACAGGCGTACAGGTTCTATGACAAAGAGAGAGAGAGAGAGAGAGAGAGAGAGAGAGAGAGAGAGAGAGAGGGGGGGGGGGGAGTGATATGAGAGGCCAGGAAAACGTGTGTTTCCTGAAGATGGACAGCAGCCTTTTCAGTAGCTGCAGGGGCAACAATCCTTATGACTGACTGGAGGCCTAGTAACATCAACCAAAATTTAGAACATTTCAAAACGGAATCGATAGGTTGAAGTTAGATGTAATGGGAATTAGTGAGGTTTCGTAGCAGGAGGAACAGCACTTCTGGCCAGGTGAATACAGAGATATAAATACGAAGTCACATAGGGGTAATGCAAGAGAGAGTTTAATAAAGAATAAGAAAACAGGATTGCGGGCAAATTACTATCAAAAGCTTAGCATAGCCAAGATAGAGATGAAGCCAATACCAACCTCAATAGTAAAAGTTTATAGGCCAACTCGCTCCGCAGATGATGAAGAGTCTGAAGAAATGTTTGATAACATAAAAGAAATTTTCCAGATAGGTAAAGAAAACGAAAGTTCAATTTTGATGGGGGATTGGAATTTGACAGTAGGAAAAGGAAGAGGAGAAAATAAATGAAAGAGGTACCAGACTGGAAGAACTATGCACAGAGGATAGTTTCATCACAGCTAATACCTGGTTTACTAATACGTGGAAAATACCATAAGGTTTCAGATTGAGTATATAATAATAAGACAGAGGTCACAGAATTAGGTTTTAAATTCTAAGACATTTCCAGGGACAGATGTGGACTCTGCCTTCACATTATTCCTTACGAAATGTAGATTAAAAATAAAGAAATTTAAAAAAGTTAGGGACTTAAGGAAACGGGACTTAGGTAGACTGAAACGACCAGAGGTTGTTGAGAATTTCAGGGGAGTCTTGGGAAACAATCGACTAGAACAGGGTTTAAAATACAGTAGAGCACGAATGGGTAGCGTTGAGAGATGAAATAGTGAAGGAAGCAGAGGATCAAATGGATAAGAAAACAATGCCTAATAGAAATCCTTGGCTAACGAGGAGATATTGAATGTGATTGATGAAAGGAGAAAATCTAAAAACGCAGAAAATGAAGCAGACGAAAGGATAACATCTAAAAACTGAGATTGGCAGTAAGTGCGAAATTGCTAAGTAAGAAGGGCTGGAGGACAAACGTAAAGATGTAGAAACATATTTCACTAGGGGAAAGATAGATACCATATACAGGAAAACTGCAGAGGCGTTTGGAGAAACGAGTGGCAGATGTATGAATATCAAGAGCCCAGAAGATGGAAAATAAGTCTTAAGCAAAGAAGGAAAATCTGAAATATGTACTGAGTATCTAAAGGATCTATAGAAGGAAAATGAAATTAAAGGCAGTATTTTAGAAATATAAGAAGACGGAAATGAAGATGAGACGGGAGATATGATACTGCGAGAAGAATTTGACAGAGCACGGAAAGACTTAAGGCGAAACAAGGCACCAGGAGTAGACGACTTTTAGCCAGTTCTATCGACAACCTTGGCTGAGCCAGCAATGACAAGTCATCAATCTGATGTACAAGATATAAGAGAAAATCGGAAAACCCTGAGGGATCAAGAAGAATGTCGTACTTCTATTAACAAGAAAATCAAGTGACTACAGGTGTGAATATTACCGAACTATCAGTTTAATAAGTCATGGCTGCAAAATATTGCCACGAATTGTTTATAGAAAAATGGGAGAAATGGTAGAAGCCAATCTCGTGGAGAGTCTTTTGTGTTTCCTGAGAAATGTAGGAACACCCAAGGCAATACTGACCCAGTGACCTACCTCAGTAGATAGGTTAACAAAAGGCAAAACTACCTTTATTACTTTTGCGGACTTAGAAAAAGCTTATTACTATGTTAAATGGAAGACTTTCTTTGGAATTCTGAAGGTAGCAGTGGTAAAATCCACGTAGCTAAAGGCAATTTATAACTTTTAATGTAACCAGACGACAGTTGTAAGGCTCAAAGTGTCTGAAAGGGAAGCAGTAGGGAGTGAGGGAATGTTGTAGCCTATCGCCAAATTTAATCAGTCTAGTAGGTTGAGCAAGTATTAAATGAAATAAAAGGAAAATTAGGAGTATTAATTAAAGTCGAGAGAGAAAAATATGACAGCTTCGATGTTTGTTGATAACATTATTATTCTGTCACGTTACAACGATGGACTTGGAAGAGCATTTGAATGGAATGGACAGTGTCTCGAAAGGAGAATTTAAGATGAACATCAAGAAAGGGAAAACAAAGATAACGTAATGTAGTCGACTTAAATCAGGTGATGCTGAGGTTATTCGATTATGAAATGAGACACAGTAGTAGACGAGTTCTGTTGGTTGGGCAGCAGAATAACTGATGATGGCCGAAGTAAAGAGGGTAAGAAATCTAAACTGACAATGGTAAGAAAAGTGTTTCTGAAGAAAAGTAATTTCTTCACATCGAATATTGGTTTAAGTGTTAGGTAGTCTTTCCTGAAAGTTTTTGTACGGATTGTAACCATTTATAAAGTGAAACATGGATGATAAACAGTTTGGACAAAAAGGAGCTTTTGTAATGTGGTGGTACAGAAGAATGCTGAATATTAGGTTGGTAGACCACGTAAATGAAGAGAAAGGTAACACCTGATAGGAAGAAGCGATCGATTTGGTAGGACACATTGAGATGCATCAAGGGATCACCAATTTTGTATCGGAGGGAAGTTTGGGGGATGAAAATCGTACAGGGAGTCTAAGAAGTAAAGGCAGTAAGCAGTTTCAGAAGGGCTGCAGTCTTGGAGATTATAGGCTTGCACAGGTCATACCAACAGGGAGGGCTGTATCAAACCAGTCTTCAGACAGAAGACCGCAACAGCAACAACATACGCTACAGCTATTGTACTGAAGACACACATTCTGCCTCTCATTCTAAGAAGTGGATGTTGTGTTGCTGCATACCCTCTCTAATAGACATGATGATTTCGTTATGATGTTACAAACTTTCGGGAATTAGGGAGGGGGAATATGTATCTTTCGAGGTAAGCAACTCTGGTCCGGAAACAACCAAGTCGAAGTTCATGAGGAAATCCGTTCTGATAGGCCTTAGCCAGACAGTGGAATTCATGTACTAGTGCTATTTTTGTTAATATTTTAGGGTAGGTAACTGCCAGAGGCTGTAGTATAGACCAAAAACATGGAAATAAATCTGATAAAGAAGGACCCTTAAATGCATACCTTAAGAGTTATGAGCCCATGTTCATCCACAATCCTGTTGAAACATACACCAGAAGTGCCAAAGACACTGGTATTGGCATACGTATTCAAATACAAATAAATGCTGAATTTGCCAGAGCTGTCTGCAGCGCCTATATAAGACAACAAGTGTCTGGCGCAGTTGTTAGATCGGTTACAGCTGCTACAACAATGACAGGTTATCATGATTTAAGTGAGTCTGTATGTGGTGCTATACTCGGCGTATGAGTGATGGGACACTGCATCTACGAGGTAGTCATGAAGTTGTGATTTTCCCCTAAGACCATTTCGCAGTGTACTCTGAATATCAGGAATCGGGTGAAACATCGTATCTCCGACATCGCTGCGGCCGGAAAAAGATCTTGCTACAACTGGTCCAACGACGACTTAAGAGAATCTTTCAAAATGACAGAATTCAGAAAACTGCTGCATATTTCAATGTTTGGCCATCAAGTGTCGGCGTGCGACCATTCAACGAAACATCGTCGATATGGGCTTTGGAGCCGAAGGCCCATTCGTGTATCCTTGATGACTGCACGACACAAGCCTTTACGCCTCGCATAGGCTCGTCAATATCGACATTGGACTATTGATGACTGAAAACATGTTGCCTGGTGGGACGAGTCTCGTTAAAAATGGTATCGAGCAGATGGACGTGTACGGGTCAGGAGACAACCTGACTCTCCATGTCATCAGGGGACTGTTAAAGCTTGTGGGGGTATGTAATGGTGTGAGACGTGTGCAGTTGGAGTCATATGGGACCCCTGATCCGACCAGATACGACTCTGGCAGGTGACATATATGTAAGCATCCTGTCTGATTACCTGCATCCATTCATATCCGTTGTACATTCCGACGGACGTGGGAAATTCCAGCAGGACTATATGACACCCCACACGTCCAGAATTGCCACTGAGTGGTTCCAGGAACACTCTTCTGAGTTAAAACTCTTCCGCTGGCCACCAAACTTCCAAGACATGAACATTATTGAGAATGTCTAGGATTTCTTGCAACGTACCATTCAGAATAGATCTCCACTTCCTCGTACTCTTACGGGTTTATGGACAGACCTGCAGTGTCAGTTCCCTCCAGCACTACTTCAAACGTTATTCGAGTCAATGCCACGTCCTGTTGAGGCACTTCTGCGTGGTTGTGGGACCCTACACGATATTAGGCAGGTGTACCAGTTTCTTTAGCTCATCAGTGTATCTCTTCTACTACAACCTCTTTGGTTCGCACATAATTTTGGTCGACGTAGTGTGGACCAAGTTGAGGAAAAAAGTTCAGAAAATATGGGCTCTAAAATGCATACATGTTGAGCAGAAGGGATGTGTTTCACAATAGTAAAGACGACTAAGTGCTCTTAGCTATTAGCGTATGCGTTTTAGAGCCCATATTTACTGGAGAATGTTTCTTTGGTTCATGCGACCTTCTCCAAAATTATGAAAACCAAACAGCTTACATCACAAGTGACGTGTTTGACAGAACCGAAAATGAACAAATACTATTAGCTCTTGCGGTATGCGTGTTTATTACATATTTTATCCTTGCACTGGTCCTTACTCGCAGCTCTGAAATTTTTCTACACTATAACCTTCACAACAATACAAGTACATGTAGTCCACTGCCGTAGGTAGCAGAAAAATTTTCGCATATAATTTTTGACTAGGTCGTTCCTACACCAGTATTACTTATTTCAAAATGATACATTCACCCTTTCCTATCCTCTCTGCAAGTTTCTTACATCATCACGCAATTACCCTGTATAGAGTACGGTTAATGCTGAGTGCTTCTCCATCTCTTTCAATAATATCATTCGCACATACATCTGAGTGCTGTGATACATACTTGCTAGTACACACAAGCTGCATGCATTCTAATATGTATTTCAATATTGTATGACCTGAGGTTTCCCCGGCGTATGGAAATCTTGAAAAGTTCTCGGGTATTCCACCGCGTGGCGTCGCCCAACAGGCGCGATATTTCGGCAACCCGACTTCTTGCCATCTTCAGGCATTCCTGGAGTCTGATTGATCTCTGATAGATGCGGACTTTATATAACCTTTACCCCCTCCCGTAGCCTCCATCTTGGCGCTTCCTTGCGGTCCGCGGCCGGTGGTGGGGAAAGCGCGGTGCTGGGTGGAGGGGGAAGCACGACGTCCCGCGAAAGATCATGGACCGCAGTCCTACCGCGGCCACATCTTCGTGCGGAATTCTGCAGCCATGGTGACAAGGCGCGTGTCCTTGCTTAACTGGATGACAGGCCTTGTTTAACTGGAAACCGCTGCCTTTATGTTTTAGCTGCTCATGCAGCCGGATCTCCACTGCCTCTTCGAGGATACAGGTGCTCGATTGCTGCAAAACCTTTGTCATGTCCATGTGAGATGCAATGCTCCGCCACAGCGGACTAGGTAGGCTCTGCGTTGTCTGTATGGCGTTTATGTTCAGTGCATCTATCCTGTACTGTCCGGATGGTCTGGTGTACATACATTTTCCAGCACTGGCAAGGGATGCGGTAAACTCCCGATTTGCGTTGACCTAAGTCATCCTTAACTGATCCTGATAACGTCTTTGTTTTTGATTGAGGGCGAAACACGCGTTTGACATTGTATTTTCCGAGTATTCGCCCGACCTCTGCCGATGTGTTCCCGACATATTGTATAATTGCCTTCGCAACCGGTTGTCTTCGAAGCAATATTAATTTAATCCTTGAACACCTCTCCTGTCTTTTGGAAAAGTTGAGTGTCCATCACGCAAGTTTTTTCGTAAGTTCTTAAGACGTCCTTGATTGTTCTGAAGCCAATGCACACTTAAAAACTCATCTCTGCATACCGAAATATTACAGCTGTTAACCTTAACCTGTTACAAAAAATTAACCATTCGCTGCGAAACTACACTTTTCCTTTTCTTTGGTTACCTAAAAAAGTAAAATACCTTAATAAAAACTATAATATTTTGTTTATAATAAGTACAGAATATAAAATTAATTTCAGATTTTCATTAATTATAGTGTTTCATCTTAATGTTGCTCAGAAGGTAATTATTTTGCCAACTGAAATCACCCTTATCCCAAAAATAATGGAACATCTGCTCTACACATTCATGAATTTTGCTCGAACACTTGTTCTTTGATTTACATCCAGGACGACGAATTTTAGCATCAACAGGTTATCCTGTTTTATCAGATATGTACTCTCTGCCAGTTTTATACGATGTTTACATTTTTCCTTTTCCAATTGCACATATTTCTTGTATTTCTTATGCCATGCCCTTATCAAGCAGATGATACTTCGAGAGACCTTTTACATTCGTCAGCATCCTAAACCAAACAAAGTATTCAGAATGAGAAAGACGAAAGCCACTTTAACACATATAACATACATTAATATATTATACAAATAGGCTTATAGTATTAAAATTGGTACCTATAATGCAGTAATGAATAGGAAAAGTGTAATTTGTTCATGAATTACACTTACGTATTTTAATTAGTGAGCGTGTAATAGTAATAATTACGCAATAATATTAGACCCTGATACATCCTAAACCACAATGTTTTAAATTCTTAGAAAAAGTAAGTATTTTCGACTTACCATGTCATTTTTCGGATGAATATTCATCAGAGGGACAATAACTGCTGCCACTGGACGAATAATCTTCTTCAGAACTAGCCATTTCTGTCTCGGAAAGTTCTTTATCTGTTATGCATGGAAATAACCTCTTACTTGCAAGTAACATTTTACTGTGGCTTTGGATTGTGTCGCAGACGAAAAAGACTAGTTCCTCATTGTATGAGAACAAAAAGTGTGAAGTGTTCTACCATCTAGTGAGTGAAAGTTGAAATATCTTCGCAGCTTCCTCTGTTGAATAGAAGTATAACTTATACAAGAAACACACACACACACACACACACACACACACACACACATACACACACACACATGGATGTATGGCAAGGGCTCACGAAAGGAAATACTGTGGGACTTTCTAAACCGTGTGTAAATATTGCTTTCAATAGAAGTTAATGTTCTTTCTTTTTTTAATGGATACTCCATATTATTCCATAAGCAATCATTAACATTAGAAATTACAATAATAAAGGCATTGATTGCATCTCTATACGTCACTTACATCTCTAGGAAGTAGAACGCTAAGTTGACGCGAGAAATGAACGAAACGCGCCGCTATTGCACTTCCCGCGATGGAAGCGTGATCCATACGATGCTCCTAATGGCGATGTGATACACTACGTATTCTGAATTGCACTGTTACCAAAAGGGCTGAAAGAAATAATAGGGATTCCTACCACAAACTACATAACTGCGTCCCTAGTGCGTGTTGTGTGTATCTACTTACAGATCACAGAACTGTACCGGCCGGTGTACGCCTCCCCGTTACAGCGGCCAGGTCTACCCTTCGCATCTCCAGTTGCCTACAAGAAGGAGCCGCAATCAGCACTGTGTGTGGGTTTGGGTTCAAATGGCTCTGAGCACTATGGGACTTAACATCTGAGGTCATCAGTCCCCTAGAACTTAGAACTACTTAAACCTAAACTAACCTAAGGACATCACACACACCCATACCCGAGGCACGATTCGAACCTGCTGCGGTAGCAGTCGCGAGGTTCCGGATTGCAGCGCCTAGAACCACGTAGCCACCATG
Organism: Schistocerca piceifrons; assembly: GCF_021461385.2. Lineage (NCBI taxonomy): Eukaryota > Metazoa > Arthropoda > Insecta > Orthoptera > Acrididae > Schistocerca > Schistocerca piceifrons. Next base: position 631,942,423 of record NC_060140.1, read on the forward strand.
GTCGGCACTATGTGTGGGAACGGCTCACTGCGAAGCAGGTTCTTCTGTGCTGAAGTACGTACACGTACATGGCACCTGAGTTCTGTACACTTTAATACGGTCACTGTTGTAATCGTGATATTAATGTACCTGTCCATCTGTTCTATGCATTGGACATGGTATTCAAAAATGAGGAATTGATTGACATCATATTGCTGTATGCCGAAAGTACTCAAAATGACACACATGCGGTACACGTGTATGCCCAGCGGGACCATGGAAGTCATCCGACCGGCCCTACCTTTATGTACACTCCTGGTAATTGAAATAAGAACACCGTGAATTCATTGTCCCAGGAAGGGGAAACTTTATTGACACATTCCTGGGGTCAGATACAACACATGATCACACTGACAGAACCACAGGCACATAGACACAGGCAACAGAGCATGCACAATGTCGGCACTAGTACAGTGTATATCCACCTTTCGCAGCAATGCAGGCTGCTATTCTCCCATGGAGGCGATCGTAGAGATGCTGGATGTAGTCCTGTGGAACGGCTTGCCATGCCATTTCCACCTGGCGCCTCAGTTGGACCAGCGTTCGTGCTGGACGTGCAGACCGCGTGAGACGACGCTTCATCCAGTCCCAAACATGCTCAATGGGGGACAGATCCGGAGATCTTGCTGGCCAGGGTAGTTGACTTACACCCTCTAGAGCACGTTGGGTGGCACGGGATACATGCGGACGTGCATTGTCCTGTTGGAACAGCAAGTTCCCTTGCCGGTCTAGGAATGGTAGAACGATGGGTTCGATGACGGTTTGGATGTACCGTGCACTATTCAGTGTCCCCTCGACGATCACCAGTGGTGTACGGCCAGTGTAGGAGATCGCTCCCCACACCATGACGCCGGGTGTTGGCCCTGTGTGCCTCGGTCGTATGCAGTCCTGATTGTGGCGCTCACCCGCACGGCGCCAAACACGCATACGACCATCATTGGCACCAAGGCAGAAGCGACTCTCATCGCTGAAGACGACACGTCTCCATTCATCCCTCCATTCACGCCTGTCGCGACACCACTGGAGGCGGGCTGCACGATGTTGGGGCGTGAGCGGAAGACGGCCTAACGGTGTGCGGGACCATAGCCCAGCTTCATGGAGACGGTTGCGAATGGTCCTCGCCGATACCCCAGGAGCAACAGTGTCCCTAATTTGCTGGGAAGTGGCGGTGCGGTCCCCTATGGCACTGCGTAGGATCCTACGGTCTTGGCGTGCATCCGTGCGTCGCTGCGGTCCGGTCCCAGGTCGACGGGCACGTGCACCTTCCGCCGACCACTGGCGACAACATCAATGTACTGTGGAGACCTCACGCCCCACGTGTTGAGCAATTCGGCGGTACGCCCACCCGGCCTCCCGCATGCCCACTATACGCCCTCGCTCAAAGTCCGTCAACTGCACATACGGTTCACGTCCACACTGTCGCGGCATGCTACCAGTGTTTGCGATGGAGCTCCGTATGCCACGGCAAACTGGCTGACACTGACGGCGGCGGTGCACAAATGCTGCGCAGCTAGCGCCATTCGACGGCCAACACCGCGGTTCCTGGTGTGTCCGCTGTGCCGTGCGTGTGATCATTGCTTGTACAGCCCTCTCGCAGTGTCCGGAGCAAGTATGGTGGGTCTGACACACCGGTGTCAATGTGTTCTTTTTTCCATTTCCAGGAATGTATATTGTTAGAAGGCTTCACGCGACAGGACGATTGTCACCACGAACGGAGATCCGGAGCAGATGCGGAACGCATGAAACAGCAGATGTATCTGTCCTGACGTCCGTCATGTAAGTATTTGTGAAGTGCAGAAACAGATGGGAGTCCCTCGAATAAGCGTGATGCATATTCTGCACAAGCGTAGATGCCACCCGTATCATGAAGCTCTACACCAAGGCCTCTATGGCAACGGCATTCACAATCGCCTGGAAATGCCGCACGGGGTAGCTGCGGTGTCTCGGGCGCCTTGCCACGGTTCGTGAGGCTCACCCCGTTGGATGTTCGAGTCCTCCTTTGGGCATGTGTGTGTGTGTGTGTGTGTGTGTGTGTGTGTGTGTGTGTGTGTAGTCCTTAGCGTATGTTAGTTTCAGTTAGATTAAGTAGTGTGTAATTCTAGGGACTTATGACCTCAGCAGTTTGGTACCACCGGAACTTACCACGAACTTCAAATTTTTTCGCGTGGACTACTGTCAGGGGTTCTGTGGCAAGGCCCTTACTTCATGCATAGGGTACAGTTTCCCGATGAGGCCACGTTTACAAACCATATGAACGTCAACTTACACGATATTAATTTCTGGTCTCCAGAAAACCCACACTGCATTCACCCAGTTGAACATCAATGTTAGTGTAGTGTCAGTGTATGGCTTGGTGTTGTAGGACACCACATCAGTGGGCCGTATTTCATTGATGGCACTCTGAACAGGTGAAAGTCAGATGTAGTCTATCACAGTGAGATGTATCTTACCTGGACTGACGGAAGACCTACCTATTCATTTGCGTAAAATAATGTTTTATCAACAAGCTGGATGGCATGTGCTTAATGCCATGGTGGCAAAACAGGCGATAAACCAACAGTTCAACCATCGATGGATTGGACGGGGCAGTCCGGTGCAGGGATTTCCAGCTCGGTCGCCGGACCTAATCCCATGGACTTTTTTCTCTGGGGACACATGAAAGATGTGGTGTACCAGAAGGTCTCAAGAACAATGGCCAACATGAAAGCCTGTATTAATGTTGCATGTGGTACAATAACTCCACAAACACTGAAAGCCGTCAGTGGATCTTTGATGGAATATGCACAGCGATGTTGCCAAGCAAATGGCGATCTCTTCGAACAAATGTAGTAGCGTGACGGTTGTGATAAATCTGTCTCCACACGGGCGTACGATACATGTGTATTACGGAGAAGATGTATATTTGTTTTCTGTTGGTACCACTCCACATTTAAGTATGGTTAGCACCACCTACAACAGTTGAATTGTGTCGCAGTCATTAAAGATGTTCAGTGACATGTCCTGTAGGTGGCATGGACAATTGTGTAACTGATGTACAAATTCTTACAATTAGCATGTACCCTCTGTCTGACCCTCTGACAACCATCAATTTCGTTTACTCTGGCCGGTGGTTATCGGTATTTCCATTGATCTACATCTACATCTACATCTACATCCATACTCCGCAAGCCACCTGACGGTGTGTGGCGGAGGGTACCTTGAGTACCTCTATCGGTTCTCCCTTCTATTCCAGTCTCGTATTGTTCGTGGAAAGAAGGATTGTCGGTATGCTTCTGTGTGGGCTCTAATCTCTCTGACTTCATCCTCATTGTCTCTTCGCCAGATATACGTAGGAGGGAGTAATATACTGCTTGACTCTTCGGTGAAGGTATGTTTTCGAAACTTTAACAAAAGCCCGTACAGAGCTACTGAGCGTCTCTCCTGCAGAGTCTTCCACTGGAGTTTATCTATCATCTCCGTAACGCTTTCGCGATTACTAAATGATCCTGCTCTCCGTTGGATCTTCTCTATATCTTCTGTCGACCCTATCTGGTACGGATCCCACACTGCTGAGCAGTATTCAAGCTGTGGGTGAACAAGCGTACTGCAACCTACTTCCTCTGTTTTCGGATTGCATTTCCTTCGGATTCTTCCAATGAATCTCAGTTTGGCATCTGCTTTACCGACGATCAACCTTATATGATCATTCCATTTTAAATCACTCCTAATGCGTACTCCCAGATAATTTATGGAAGTAACTGCTTCCAGTTGCTGACCTGCTATTTTGTAGCTAAATGATAAGCGATCTATGTTTCTATGTATTCGCAGCACATTACACTTGTCTACATTGCGATCCAATTGCCATTCCCTGTACCATACGTCAATTCGCTGCAGATCCTATTGCATTTCAGTACAATTGTCCATTGTTACAACCTCTCGATACACCACAGCATCATCTGCAAAAAGCCTCAGTGAACATCCGATGTCATCCACAAGGTCATTTATGTATATTGTGAATAGCAACGGTCCTATGACACTCCTCTGCAGCACACCTGAAATGACTCTTACTTCGGAAGACTTCTCTCCATTGAGAATGACATGCTGCGTTCTGTTATCTAGGAACTCTTCAATCCAATCACACAATTGGTCTGATAGTCCATATGCTCTTACATTGTTCATTGAACGACTGTGGGGAACTGTGTCGAACGCCTTGCGGATGTCAAGAAACACGGCATCTACCTGGGAACCCGTGCCTATGGCCCCCTGAGTCTCGTGGACGAATAACGCGAGCTGGGTTTCACACGATCGTATTTTTCGAAACCCATGCTGATTCCTACAGAGTAGATTTCTAGTCTCCAGAAAAGTCATTATACTCGAACATAATACGTGTTCCAAAATTCTACAACTGATCGACGTTAGAGATATAGGTCTATAGTTCTGAACATCTGTTCGACGTTCCTACTTGAAAACGGAGATGACCTGTGCCCTTTTCCAATCCTTTGAGACGCTACGCTCTTCTAGAGACCTACGGTACGCCGCTGCAAGAAGGGGGGCAAGTTCCTTCGCGCACTCTACGTAAAATCGAACTGGTATCCCAATAGGTCCAGCGGCCTTTCCTCTTTTGAGCGATTTTAATTGTTTGTCTAACCCTCTGCCATCTATTTCGATACCTATCATTTTTTCATCTGTGCGACAATCTAGAGAAGGAACTACAGTGCAGTCTTCCTCTGTGAAACAGCTTTGGAAAAAGACACTTAGTATTTTGGCCTTTAGTCTGCCATCCTCTGTTTCAGTACCAATTTGGTCACAAAGTGTCTGGACATTTTGTTTCGATCCACCTATCGCTTTGACATATGACCAAAATTTCTTAGGAATTTCTGCCAAGTCAGTACATAGAACTTTACGTTCGAATTCATTGAACGCCTCTCGCATAGCCCTCCTCACACTACAATTCGCTTCGCGTAATTTTTGTTTGTCTGCAAGGCTTTGGCTGTGTTTATGTTTGCTGTGAAGTTCCCTTAGCTTCCGAAGCAGTTTTCTAACTCGGTTGTTGTACCACGATGGCTCTTTTCCATCTCTTACGATCTTGCTTGGCCCATACGCATCTAACGCATATTGTACGATGGTTTTGAACTTTGTCCACTGATCCTCAACACTATCTGTGCTTGAGATGAAACTTTTGTGTTGACCCGTCAGGTACTCTGTAATCTGGTTTTTGTCACTTTTGCTAAACACAAAAATCTTCCTACCTTTTTTAATATTTCTATTTACGGCTGAAATAATCGATGCAGTAACCGCTTTATGATCGCTGATTCCCTGTTCTGCGTTGTTTCAAATAGTTCGGGTCTGTTTGTCACCAGAAGGTCTAATATGTTATCGCCACGAGTCGGTTCTCTGTTTAACTGCTCGAGGTAGTTTTCAGATAAAGCACCTGAAAAAATTTCACTGAATTCTTTGTCCCTGCCACCCGTTATGAACGTTTGAGTCTCCCAGTCTATATCCGGCAAATTAAAATCTCCACCCAGAACTATAATATGGTGGGGAAATCTACTCGAAATATTTTCCAAATTATCCTTCAGTTGTTCAGCCACAACAGCTGCTGAGCCATGGGGCCTATAGAGACATCCAATTACCATGTCTGATCCTGCTTTAACCGTGACCTTCACCCAAATTATTTCACATTTCGGATCTCCGTCAATTTCCTTCGATACTATTGCACTTCTTATCGCTATAAATACGCCTCCCCCAACACTGTCCAGCCTGTCTCTGCGGTATACAGTCCAATCTGAGTTTAGGATTTCATTACTGTTTACGTCTGGTTCCAGTCAACTTTCTGTCCCTAGTACTATATTGGCATTGTGACCGTTAATTAATGAGAGCAGTTCTAGGACCTTTCTATAGGCGCTCTGCAGTTTACTATTAGCACATTAATACTGTTATTCCCTGTTGCATTTTGCCTACTCCTACCTCGCCGTGTCTCAGGAGGCGTCTTGTCGGGCCTAGGGAGGGAATTCTCTAACCTAAAAATCCCACTTGTGTACTCCACACGTACTCAGCTACCCTTGTAGCCGCTTCCGGCGTGTAGTGCACGCCTGACCTATTCAGGGGGACCCAGCATTTCTGCACTCGATAGCGGAGGTCGAGAAATTTGTACCCCAGATCTCCGCAGAATCGTCTGAGCCTCTGGTTTAATCTTTCTACACGGCTCCAAACCAGAGGTCCGCGATCGGTTCTGGGAACGATACTACAAATAGTTAGCTCAGATTCCATACCGCGAGTGAGGCTTTCCGCGTTCACAAACTCCGCCAACCGCCTGTACGAACAAAGGATGACCTCTAAACCCGGACGGCAGGAGTCATTGGTGCCGACATGAGCAACAATTTGCAGTCGGGTGCACCCAGTGCTCTCTATCGCCGCCGGCAGGGCCTCCTCCACATCTCGGATGAGACCCTCCGGCAAGCAGACAGAGTGAACACTGGCCTTCTTCCCCGACCTTTCCGCTATTTCCCTAAGGGGCTCCATCACCCGCCTAACGTTGGAGCTCCCAAAAACTAATAAACTCCTCCCCCTGTGTGCCTGCTCGGACCTTGCCGAAGGAGCGGCCACATGTCCACTCCATTGTAGTACTGTCGAAAAGTTCAATAAATCACGTACGATTACACCGTTCCTTGTTTCTATTGTGCGTGAATTAACATCCGTATGTTTCCCAGACCACGTACTAACAGTGTACATAACAATATGTAAGTACAGCGTTTGTCACATCGCAGTACGTCAATCACATCGCGGTTACGAGCAACTTGCGAATCACGCTAGCATCGAGGGAAGTGCAACAGCTGCACGTTTCGGTTATTTCATGCATCAACTTCGCGTTCTGGCATCTCGGGATTTAATTGACCTATTTCGATGTAATAAAAGCTATTATTATTGTAATATCTCATGTTATTGACTGAGTATGGAGTTATATCGCGTGTCAATTAAAATCAGATTTTGCACATGGTTTAGTATGGCTCATAGCATTAACTTCCGAGAACCTCGGCCGCACATTCATAGCCGTGAAAGGCGCTTGTCAATATCTATTGTGGTTCCAGAGATATTGGCAGTGAAAAGTTTTCGTGGGACACCATGTACATGCTTGACTTGCTGTTGTCAGTAAATATATAATTTTTTTTCTATGTGACTCCCTATCATCAATGCACAATTAAAAAAAATGTTTTTATTTGCTTTATTCAGCGTCTTGATATTTGGTACAAAGGAAGTCAGTATAGAGAGAGACACTCATTTATTATTGAATGTGTTAATTTATCTATAAGTGGTGTCCTCTTGCACTTATATTGTAACTTGGTGTCCAGTGTATGGATTAAGGCATGTATAAACTGGTAAGTCCCCCTCTCCAACAAATTTGCTATCAAGTCTCACAGGAAAAATTTAAGTTGGTCTAAAACGTTTGTAATTTGTAAAAATATTATTTAGTATTGTGTATTTCTTGATACTATTTTCATACATTATTATTATACAGTCTTGTAAATTTTAAATTTTGGAGAGTAAATTCACGTAGCCGGCCGTAGTGGCTGAGCGTTTCTAGGCGCTACAGTCTGGAACCGTGCGACCGCTACATAAAGCGAGACATTCAGAGGTGGTGGTCCTGATTGCTGTACACACCGGTACCTCTAATACCCAGTAGCACGTTCTCTTGCACTGATGCATGCTTGTATTCGACGTGGCATATTGTCCACAAGTTCATCAAGGAACAGTTGGTCCAGATTGACCTACTCCTCAACCGTGATTCGGCGTAGATCCCTGAGAGTGGTTGGTGGGTCACGTCGTCCATAAGCAACCCTTCGGAATCCATCCCAGGTATATTCGATAGGGTTAATGTCTGTAGGACGTGCTAACCACTCTAGTCGAACGATGTCGTTATCCTGAAGGAGTCATTCGCAAGATGTGATCGATGAGGACGTGAATTGTCGTCCATGGAGACGAATGCCTCGCCAATATGCTGCCGACATGGTTGCACTATCGGTCGGAGGATGGCATTCGTGTATCGCACAGTCGTTATGGCGCCTTCCTTGAGCACCAGCGGCGTACGTCAGCCCCACATAATGCCACCACAAAACAGCAGGGAATCTCCACCTTGCTGCAATCGCTGGACAGTGCGTCTAAGGCGTTCAGCCTGACAACCTTGCCTCCAAACACGTCTCCGACGATTGTCAGGTTGGAGGCATATGCGACACTCATCGGCGAAGAGAACATGATGCCAATCCTGAGCGGTCCATTCGGCATGTAGTTAGCCCATTTGTACCGCGCTGCATGGTGTCTTGGTTGCAAAGATGGACCTCGCTGTGGAGGTCGGGGGTGAACTTGCCCATCACACAGCCAATTGCCACCCGTTTGAGTCGTAACACGACGTCCTGTGGCTTCACGAAAAGCTTTATTCAACATGGTGGGGTTGCTGTCAGGGTTCCTCCGAGCTATAATCTGTGATGTAGCGGTCACTGGAGCCGAGCGACCGCTACGGTCGCAGGTTCGAATCCTGCCTCGGGCATGGATATGTGTGATGTCCTTAGGTTAGTTAGATTTAATTAGTTCTAAGTTCTAGGCGACTGATGACCTCAGAAGTTAAGTCGCATAGTGCTCAGAGCCATTTGAACCATTTCAACCACTGCAGTAGTATCCCTTGGGCTGCCTGACGGCATGTCATCGATAGTTCCTGTCTCTCTGTATCTCCTCCATGTCCGAACAACATCGCTTCGGTTCACTCCGAGACGCCTGGACACTGCCCTTGTTGAGAGCCCTTCCTGGCATAAGGTAACAATGAGGACGCGGTAGAACCGCGGTATTGACCGTCTAGGCATGGTTGATCTACTGACAACACGAGCCGTGTACGTCCTTCCTGGTGGAACGACTGGAACTTATCGGCTGTCAGACCCCTTCGTTTAATAGGGTCTCTTCATGCATGGTTGTTTACATCTTTGGGCGAGTTTAGTGACATCTCTGAACAGTCAGGGGGACTGTGTCTGTGATACAATACCCACAGTCAAAGTCTGTTTTCAGGAGTTCTGGGAACCGGGGTGAGGCAAAACTTCTTTTGATCTGTATATTAGTAACATGATAATTTTGGAAGAAACAGTCACATAACAAAATATCATGCAGAAATAAAATAGTTTCAGACTATATAGTGCTTAATCTCAATACATGACGCAATAAATTAAGATATTGAGATCTGCGGATTATATACAGGTGAAATCATTACAAATAGGGGCGCATTTAAAAAGTATTTATTGTACTTGCAAACTTTATTTGTAGATAGGCATAATCTGTAGCAGACTCATCCAAGAATTGCGCCCGGCGGGCGCAAGACGGTGTAGTTCAGCGCCCCGTCCGCGACCGTGTGTCGCTAGTGTCGACATAAGAGCGAGAGAAAGAGAGAGAGAGAGAGAGAGAGAGAGAGCTGCAGAACGAGTAAGACCGGACAGCACTGCTCTGCGCTGGACTCTCCCGCGGTCAGATCTAACGTAAACAAAATATTCTATTTAAGAAATAATTTTATCTAAGGGATATAGAGTCTCATTCTTACTGTTAGTAGTTACAAGTAAGTATTTTTTGTTATACTTCGTGCTACAATTTTTTGTATCCCTTTACAGAGTTTAGAAATGGGATCCTCAGTTTGCTGTTTTGTACGTAACAATTTTAACTGACCAAGTTTGAAAACTTATTAAAATAGAATTAAGGTTATAAAGCTCTTACAGTCAACATTGTTAAAGAAGACAATTAACATTTTACACGTTTTTCTTTTTGGAGGAAACCATTTTGTCTAGGCTTGGTACAATATTCCGTGAGACTGATAACCTCAAAGAATTGGTCAAATTTTTATCGCCAAGGAATGAACGGTTCTTAGTTCTAGCAAGCTTTAAAAGAGAGAAAAAGCGCTCACAAATATACGTGGAACCAAACATTGAGCGAACTTTGGCCGCATGCTTGTGCAAAAGAGGATATTTCTCTCGTGGAAGACAGCTGTTAAAGTCATCCAAAGTTTTACGCATAAGAAAGCGGTGCTTCAGGCGGATATGGCACTGTAGGTCAATCAGTTCTAGTTGAAGCACTTGTGAGACGTCCTCTGCCCGAAGGGAAAACGGGGGAACAAATGTATCTATCGGCTGGCGTTCGGCGGTCCGCACGGCCAGCTAAGCGGCACGGCTCGGCCACTGCAGCAACATACGAATTCGCCCGGGGTGCTGGCCACGGGCGATCGCGGGCGCTAGCGCCCCAGGGGCACAGTTTGGACGAGCCTGATCTATAGTGTCACCCTACATGGCAAATCGTACGATGTAAACCTTGTAGCAAGAGAATCCTTAAAATTAAACAACTAGTAATGGGAAATAGGGAAAATATCATATTAATGTTTATTGTGGTTTGTGTATTTTCAATTTATTGAGCTAATATCCTTAACATAAAGATAATGGCGAAAATGGGCCCTATGTGAAGCTTGAGCGGCGTACCTAATTATAAGGAAGTCAACACTTACCACTGTATGAAGTACTTTGGACAAATGTACCTAGCACTGGTAACTGCAGATTAGACTACATGGGTTAGACATGCTCCTGACAAAGTACAGTGATCCCTTTCAAAAAACACAAAAGGGTTATTCCAATGAACCATAATGACTGGATTATAAATTTTATTCAGTTTCACGAGACATACATATATATACTCATACATTAAGGATGAAGAAATAATTTTTCACGTCGTAAAAGAAAGGGGCACAAAATTAACGCAGAAAAGATAGTGGAGGGCGTTATCAAACAGGTCAATGGATTTGGAAATGGCCGTTAATTAATCTTGGTTATTGTACGTTTCCAAAATCAGCGACCTCCTCCGGTACCCTTTTTGGCGTGCACAAACATGTTTTTCTTTGCTCGAGTGACGTCTACAGAACGTTAGAAGTGTACGAAACACTTTCAGTAGGAATGTTCACACAGCGTCGTGGAAGGATTCATAGAATCCTTAAGCTGACTAGAGAAGCCATATTTTAGCCAGCTCTGTCTGTATTGGAAGCTATCTCGTGCGATGGGTGTGAGGTTTGTACAGTAATAGTTATTAGCTTAGACTAGAAGTAACCGCAACCCGTCTCTTATGAACGTTTAAAATAGCAATAAAGTATTATAAACATTTTACCATGAAACAGACTTCAATCTCTTGCGGTTTTGCCTCATTAACGAATGGCATTTTATAACGACCACAAAAGTCTGGGTTATGTTCCTGGAACAATATTTTCGTCGAACAATACATACACTTCATAAAAATTAACAACATTATTTTACATCACACATTAATCGGTTAAGCGTGGTATTATCGATAAAAAATAGGAACCATATACGCTAATGGTGAAACAAAATTGCGGACATGAATACACTGTTACTGTGGATTTTCAACGTATTCTACTACCAAATACATCACATAGAAATGATAATGTTGATTGATCCGTAGTTTTTCTCCTCTGCCCGACTCAGAATTGATAGATACAGTTTAGCTTCTTATCGCTGATGCTGCTGTGGAATTTTTCTAAATATTCTGAAGTGATTTAGGTCTATGTCTGAAAACAGTGATCTTTGTCAACTCAGTCTAGTAGTGAATCAAGGTTTCCAGAATTATTTAATGGTATAGGAAATCAAATATCTCACAGGAATGTTTAATACATCCAGTAACAACTAAGAATACTTCCCAGACTATAACAGAGTAGAGCATTGTATTCGTTTGCTTTTATTTCCAAAAATAACCGACACGTCGTTATCGAAATCGACATGGCTACCGTAAATTTTCCTGCATATCAGCTGACTGAAATTAATATAAATTCTACCTACTGAATCATACTTAACTGCGGGAAAATAATAACTGCATATTAACAGCGGAAATATATTGTCAACATAAGGATGTCACGAATATAATCAGCTTAAATAAGAGGTTGTTGCGTCGAAGCAATGGTACTAGCTTGGCTAGGACAGTCACCTACTCTTCCTTCATGATGTAAGTAGTCGCTAGTGGGTGTAACACTTTGATTCCATCGGTACAGATAAGCATGGAAACTGTAGTACATTTCAGAAAAGGGAAAGAGATCAGCAATCAGTCGTAATTAAAATTTATATTTGTTCTTAAAGTACAGTTTTCAGATACCGTTAAGTGTTAAGAAAATAAAAGAAAATATGCAAGAATCACTAATTACAAAATGAATAAATAACCCAATTTGCACAACAAAAGTGACAAAATTATGTAACGTACCATATAAACGGAATAATATGGACTCGTCAAGTGAGCCTCCTGTTTACAGAGCAGTACAACCAACTGCAGCTTACGTCGCATGAGGCGAGCAACGATGTCTAGACCACTAACTTCAGGCATGGGGATCTCCAATTCTGGTCTGCTGGCTGATATTTTATCAACTACCGTTGGGTGACTTGCGGAGTATAAAAGTGGATGTAGATGTAGATGAAAACAAGTTTTTCATTGAAAATCGAAGTTTAACAGAAAAGATGGAGTAGCTTGCTATAGATATGATAACGATACACTTTTGTTGGTCAAATTTAACGATTATGTTGTTAATGATCTCTAAGTTCAGTGACATACACGGTAAAATCAAGTTTACATGTGAAGTGGAAATCAATGGTACTACTAATTTTATAGATTCAAATATCAGGAATACAATGGAAAACATAGTTTTGAGATATTCAGGAAAAATACTTGCTACACTATTACAAGCTATCATTCAAAACATCCAAACAAAGAAGAAAATCCCTAAAGAGATTTAAAAAAGTTAGCCAACCAGTTAAAAGAAATGTTTATTTAGCCCTTGTCCTAGGTTTCGATATTTATAAAATTATCTTATTCAGAAGGAATGGGCCCGTTGAGGCTGTGGTCTGCCACTACAAATTTCTCCGTCTGGCCGAGACTAAAGCTCCTCACGTGTTCTGAGTGGAGCTGTGAAATACATCGTTGCGTCTGACCGACATATTGCTTGCTACATGCGCAACTTTGAAGACTCCAGATGTCCGTAGCAGTAGTTTGTCTTCCATCTAGCCAAGCATATTTTTTATTTTATCCGATGAGCGGAAACGAATTCCAGTAGCCTTATGTCTTCCTCTGCATCGTCTTCTGTCCGTTCTCGGCTGGAGATCGTCTTGTTTCTGTCTCCGAGTAGCAGTTCTTGCGAAAGTTTTCTCTGCGATGCTGAAACTCGGTGGGTAGACTCCCCTTGTAGCATATTTCTCATGCTCTGTGCGGCAGGGTGGTGAGGAAAGATTTGCTGGATGGTGGCAATTATTGGCTATTTAGATACAGGTCCACGTGTGTCTTTTTTTCTATAGACAGAATGTCCCAGCGTGCCATCAGTTTTCTTCCTTACCATGATACAGAGGAATGGCAGGCATGTGTTTTCTTTTACCTCCATGGTGAGCTTTGCATTGTCGTGTACGCTGTTAAAGTGCTCAAGAAATTCATGCAAGTTTTCGATGCCATGTGGCCACACCACATGTGTGTCTTCCACGTGTCGGTAGGAGGCCTTTAATTTCAGACGCGTGGTTCTGAGAGTTGTTTTTCAAAATGTTCCATACATAGATTTGCAGTGCCTGGAGCAGGAGGGGATCCCGTAGCGACTCCGTCCAACTGCTGGTAGAACTATCCAGCAAACTGGAGCAGATGGTTGTGAGCGCGTGGCGGAACAGGTCCGCAATGTCTTCGTGAAAGTGGCTGCCTAGCAGTGCAAAGGAGTCCTCTAACGGTACCCGTGTGAAGAGAGACGTGACATCGAAACTCACTAGATCACCATTATCCAGTTGTATCCCCCCAAAGCACCCTCACAAATTAAGTTGAGTTTCTGACATGGTGTTTGCAACGACCCACGAGAGGCTTTAGTAACCGCGTCACGTGTTTCGCTATTTCATATGTTGGTGAATTTATCGTGTCCACTGTTGGACGTAGTGAAACTACCTTCTTCTGTATCCCTGGGAGGCCATACAGCCATGGTGATATAAGTGCTCTGGGACAGAGCCCTCTGACGACATCCTTATCAATTCTTGAGTTGTTTAGGAGTGAGATGCTCTTCCTAGCCACAGCAGGTGTAGGACCTTTTCTACTGGCTTGTAAGTTGGGTCTTGTAACAGCATCTCAATCTTCTACCAGTAGTCAACCCATCGTAACTGCACCGTCACATTGCCTTTGTCAGCTGCTAGGACGACTGTATCTTCGCCTACGTGGAGGTCGTGTATCACCCTGCGTTCTGCTATGGAGATGCCTGTTTTCAGCATTTTTGGATTGTCAAGAACCCCGCAGGTCACCCTACTCGCCTCTTCATCGGTCTCGGAGGGAAGCCACTGAATGACATGCTCGACGCTGCTGGTGATCTCCCGTTTAGGTGAAACGCCTCGTCCAGCTCTTTTCCAGTCGAAATGGTCATGGTCCTCGAATCCTTGGTGTCGATACTTTGCATGCGTGTCATCAGAAGTCGGTGAAACTTAATGCGTTGTTTCAAGGTAGCTTTGCACTTGCAGATTTAATTGGAAGCGGAGTGTTACCACATACCCCAATCCCACGTGCAGGGCAAGAGACTGATTGGCAGGCGCAGATGGTAGGCGAGGAGAGTTCTTCCGATTTTATCTAGTTAAAACCTTGTGATGCTTATGTGCTCCAGCACCAGTGTCGAAATAGCACCCTGTAAAATACGTGTTGTGTGAGAAAACAGAGGTATCATGTCTTCGTTCCAAGAACTCTGTCAGAAAAGTAGTGGCCTACGCAAACTGTCCTTCTTCATTCGAAGTTCCTGTAGCATTCCATATAGGTAAGCTATGTGGGAATGCAGGCTTTCTCGGCATATTTCAATGACGAAGTCGTTTCAGGTTGTCAGCCGAGTCAAGGCGTCGTTCTGCACAACTTCTAAAAGTTTCCTAATTGCCATCTTCATGCGAAGTGCCAGTTACATATCCGGTATCTTGTCTTTATGGACGCTGGACTGTAGGCTCATCTGCCTACTCTGCAACGATTTGGCCAATCGCGTGACTCCACATGGGGTGTCGTGAATGGTGCTAGAGCCAATCGCGGTCGGTGGTTTGTCGTGCCTCTGGAGGGGGGGGGGGGGGGGGACAGATCCGACGTTTTGGATGGTCCTGGCTTTTCAGGGTCCTGGCGTCGCGCTGGCGGCTGAGGCAGCATGTAGAATAGACAGAGGGTAGAATAGAGGGACAGCACTAGGACGTGACCCCAGGACCCTCCAACACGTCCCCACCCACACCAACGGCCGCGTTGCCCTACCAACATCCACGATACCCCATCCAGAACTGTGCGATTGGTCCAGCCGCTGCAGACGAGAAAGAGAAGCTTACAGTCCAGAGACTGAAAAGATATGAACTGGACAAGAGCAAGACACGCCTGAAGATGACGAGTGGTAAACATGTCGAAACGTTGGCGGAGAATGTCGCCTTGACTCAGCTGATAACCCGGGAAGACTTCACTATCGAAAATTTACCCAGAAAGCCTGTGTTCCTAGGTATTATGACAATCGTGGTAATAACAAGTGCAACAGAACAATGGTAGGCAGTCATTTACTTTAGAGCACGTCAATACCAAATGGCGATCTGTGTGTCTTGGGCAACTCGCACTGTATATGGGAGTTGATCTACAGCATGTCCATGTGGCATTGTGTAGGTTTGTTACATAATAGACTTTTTGCAATTTTAGTAGATGACCCTCTGTTTTTAAAGCCATAGCATCCCATCTATTATCTGTTTCTCTCCCCCCGGATTGCCTTCTTTGCACGTTTGCAACTCCCCTCGCCACATTTAATAATTTTGCTATCCTATGCCGTTTAGATTATATGTTTTTAACTCCAACATATATCAATTTAAAATATTGACTGAAACTGTGAAAGCCGGCCGCTGTGGGCGAGCGGTTCTAGGCGCTTCAGTCCGGAACCGCGCTGCTGCTGCAGTCGCAAGATTGAATCCTGCCTGCCTCGCGCATGAATGTGTGTGATATCCTTAGGTTAGTTAGGTTTAAGTATTTCTAAGTCTAGGGGACTGATGACCTCAGATGTTAAGTTCCATAGAGCTTAGAGCCATTTGAGCAACTGTGAAACACAGTATCTGATATGTGGTTTTGAGTAAATAAAACGGGTTCGGGTGCAACTTCTTAGGTAAATTCTACATATATTTACAATTTTTTCTCTTTTCTACTAATTCTAAAAAATATTCGTTTGTAAATATTCAGATTTACTTTGTTTTGGATCTCAAGATGTTTCTGAGTGATCGAAAGATGTAATCTAATTACAAACGTACAAATGAGATGGAACAATAAATGAGAATTATTTTAAAATGAGTTACATCGGTTAGGAATATTAACATTGCTCTTTTTGATAAGAGGTACAGCGTATAATCGTCACACCATCATGCTAATTCAAATGGCTCTGAGCACTATGGGACTTAACATCTGTGGTCATCAGTCCCCTAGAACTTAGAACTACTTAAACCTAACTAACCTAAGGACATCACACACATCCATGCCCGAGGCAGGATTCGAACCTGCGACCGTAGCCATCATGCTAATTGTAACAGCTATAGCACTGTAGTACCACCAGTAGTGTGGAAGGGGGGAACGGGTGGTGAATGTACTGACACAGCGCTTTCTTATCTGTGGCGTCATATTACAGCTGAGACAATTGCACACGTTGCATTTCACCTTCCATTTCAGATCATCCCCCGAGTGCATAAGATATTTTCCAATAGGATCTGTGTGAAATGTGTTGAAACGTGAAATGTGTTGAAAATATGTGGAAACTTTGTTTTGATAAGACAGTGTTACAAATACCGCAAGATTTTTCAGAGGTATGTTTTCCTTAAGGAATTGCTTTTACTTGTTTGTCGAAAACTTTAAATTTATAAAAAGTTACGTACAAGCTACCCAAGGCAGCCAATACCTTTTACCTCTACACAGTAACAACATTGACCAGAGTGTAGGAGAAATACCGCTATATCTCATCAGCCTGCCCGGCGGGAGGCTGAGCTGTGCAGTGCATGGCATGTGCAACTACGACCTTGACTCTGGCGTCCCGTAGTGGTACTGGTGTTGGCTGGTGCAAGCATGAGGAGGCGTGCAGAAGAGCGCCACGGGGGCGCGGCAGCGCTGCCTCGGCCACTCACCGGTGCAGGTGCCCATCCAGACGTCGATGGCCTTCACGTAGCTGACCTGCGGCAGCCCGCTCTGGATGCCTACAACATGCCGAGAGCACTGCTCTAGCGGAGCTGGACCACACACCCGACCGCCGGCTGCAAAACATCAGTGTACCCCAGCACTACTCAACAGGAGACTGAACCACACTTAAAGCCTCTCAACAAATATGCAGAGGGTCAAATTTCTGTAATCACAGGATCGAATAGAAAGAATGGTACATTCTCCGTCACAATGGATCAAACAGCAGGAGTGTCCCCCTCAAAAAATGTTGACTTTATCGACTTGTGTACGAATACATGGTATACTGGCGATATAAATCACTAACATTTTCTCGAACTTCCAGCTGCGTCGAGTGATCAGATATTCACATTTTGAAGCGTTGTCCTGTGACATTGGTAAGAGATGACTGCCTTAAGCTTGCAGATTCTTCTCTTATAACGCAGTGCTATTGTCACATGCGATCGCAGGGCTGTGATGTCACAGGAGCCTTGTCCATTGCCAAATACGATAATATTTTCAATGCTTCTACATGGTAAAACCGCTATATAAAGACAGAAGCAGCAAGCAAATGGGAGTCATCGTTTGATAATGACTAAAGAGCGTTCTTCTGAAAACTCGTAAATATTTAACGTCTTGACTGGGCTGGAAGATCGGGAAAATTAATTTCCCGTGTGGTAGCATTGATTTTTAAATAACTATGAATCTGAGGAGCACGATATCAGTATTTAATCAGAATCATGCCATCATTTGCTACTGAAGATATACTGAAGAGCCAAAGAAACTGAAACACCTGTCTAATATCGTATAGGGCCCGCGCGAGCACGCAGAAGTGGCGAAACACTACGTAGCATGGACTCGACTAATGTCTGAAGAATTGCTGGAGGGAACTGACACCATGAATCCAGCAAGGCTGTCCATATATCCGTAAGAGTCGGGGGGGGGGGGGGGGAGGAGTGGATAGGAGTGGATATCTCTTCTGAAAAGCACGCTGCAAGGTATCCCAGATATGCTCAATAATGTCTGGGTAGTCTAGTGGCCAGCAGAAGCGTTTAAACTAAGAAGAGTGTTCCGGAAGTAGCTCTGTAGCAATTCTGGATGTATGTGGTGTCGCATGGTCCTGCTGGAATTGCCCAACACTGTCGGAATGCACAATGGACATGAATGGATGAAGTTGATCGGACAGGATGCTTACGTACGTTTCAGCTGTCAGAGGCGTTTCTATACGTATCGAAGGTACCGTATCACTCTAGCTGCTCGCGCCCCACACCATTACAGAGCCTACACCAGCTTTAACCGTCCCATATTGACATGCAGGGTCCATGGGTTGATGTGGTTTTCTCCGTGCCCGTACACGTACATCCGCTCAATACAATTTGAAACGAGACTCGTCCGATCAGGCAACATGTTACCAGTCATCAACAGTCCAATGTTGACGGGCCGAGGCGAGGCGTAAAGCTTTGCGTTGTGCAGTCACCACGGGTATAAGGGTGCGCCTTCGCCTCCGAAATTCCATATGGATGATGGTTCGTTGAATGGTTCGCACGCTGACGCTATTTGATTGCCCAGCATTTAAATCTGCAGTAATTAGCCGGAAGGGTTGCACTTGTGTCACGTTGGACGATTCCCTTCAGTCGTCGTTGGTCCCGTTCTTGTAGGATCCTTTTCCGGCAACAGCGATGTTGGAGATTTGATGTTCTACCGGATTCCTGATTTTCACCAAACACCCGTGAAATGATCGTATGGGAAATTCCCCGCTTTATCACTACCTCGGAGATGCTGTGTTCCGTCCCTCATGCGCCGACTATAACACCATCTTGATAACCTGCCAGTGTAACAGCAGTTCCCGATCTAACAACTGCGTCAGACACTTGCTGTGTTATATAGGCGTTGCCGACCGCCGCGTCGTATTCTGCCTGTTTACATATCTCTGTATTTGAATACACATGCCTATAGCAGTTTCTTTGGGCCCTCAGGGTAAATAGGTAGAAACATACTCCACTCTCAGTGTTGTGGGTTTCACTAAACCTTCAGGGCTGTGACGTAATCCAACACGGAGCAAGCAGTGATAAAATTGCACGAAGAGAGTTATCTATTAATTCTCTATAATACACATATTCCTGGCCGTTGTATTTTCTCATGCGCCCACATATAGTGCTAGCAGCCCGACAAGGTCATCATAATCGATTATGACGGCCGCTGTGGCCGAGCGGTTCTAGGCGCTTCAGTCCGGAGCCGCGCTGCTGCTGCGGTCGCAGGTTCGAATCCTTCCTCGGGCATGGATGTGTGTGATGTCCTTAGGTTAGTTAGGTTTAAGTAGTTCTAAGTCTAGGGGCCTGATGACCTCAGATGTTAAGTCCCATAGTGCTCAGAGCCATTCGAAACATAATCAATCATCAATAAACATTACCATCATAATCATCGTCATCGTTTCAGCGATTCCTTCTGAATCCCTACATTGTCCATTGTTCTAAATGCTCTTCTCATTTCCTGCTATAAACGTGTACCTTTCCCCGTATTGAACATATTTGTAACCGATTTTATATTCTGGTGTCTCAATTTATCTAGGCGTGTGTGCTTCAATTGTGTTCTAAGGCATTTCATTTTTGTGGCTTGTTTATGGCTACCGCCTTTCTGTCTTAATATCCACGTTTCATTGCCATATAAAACAGCCGGCACTGCTATCATCTTCCACAGCTTCTGTCGTGTTTCCATCGGCGATGTTTTCAGTGTTGTTATAATAGTTCCGCACATTGTTGGCATCTTCGACTTTCTTTATATCTCCATCGTAAGCGTACGAGGTATTACAGACTAAATAACTAAAAAGTTCAGCATCTTTTAAGATTCTGTCATCCAAGCCATTGGTTGTTTGCCCTGGGATGAAATGGTTACTGATTTTGAGGCAGATGTTTTGAAGGTAAATCCTTCACTAACCTTAAGTATTAAATAAATAGCTCTTTGATAATTTCGTTCTGTGTTTCGCATAACGGCTACGTCTTCAGCGTGTGCTAGCATATTTGGAGTGGTCCTTTGTAACATAATACCAGGTGGTACCTACTCTTTCCCTCTCTGTAAGACATCGTCCAAAAAATGTTAAAATGCTTGGGTAATTATACACACCCTTGTCTTACTTTCTCATTAATAACTATATTTGTGCCACTGTAATCAGATAAATTGAGACTAAGTAGGTGTCCTTGTATAAGCTTTTGGTACACGCTATTATGTGTTGAGGGAAGCACCGCTTAGCCACTGTATTCCTAAGTTCATGCCTGTCTACCTCATAGGAAGCCTTCTCTACGTCTACATTTTGATTTGTTTTCTGTATTAACTGTTTGTTGATAAAAACATTGTCAATGGAAACTCCCCCGTTTCGAAAATCATTCTCTTCTTCCTGCAAGAGTGGTTCTGGTGTTGACTTTAACCAGGTGTTTAATACACCGGGGTACAGTTTGTACGTTGAATCTAACAGCTCTGTTATATATAGTTTTACTTCTTTCGTCTTTCTTTAGTATAGAAGAAACAGCTGCCGTTAATCATGTAGTCGGTACCCTAATTGTAAGCCAGCAGGTGTTTTATAAGTGAAGAAAGTGAAGTTTGTGGGAACGTCCCCAATTTGTCAAGAGTTCTCTATTTATGAACTCTGGCCTTGCTGATTTAGTATTCTTCTGTTTTGTTACTATAGCCCCCAACTCTCAAAAAATAGGTAACTGAATATTTTTGTAATTCTGCGATTCCATCTTCAGTATTGGTAGAAATGTCTGCCTCAGGATGTTTGCTAGCATCTTATCACGATGTAATTTAATATGGTCATCTATCCACCTCATCTCCTACGTTTTCTTAAGAAACGAAATAAATCTAAACGTCTCGTTGATGTTGGTAACTGCGATAACTGTGATATTCGCAGTACTGCAGTCCGACACAAAAATTTATAACTTGTGATCGTACATGCGCCTTAATTCATTTCTATGGAAAAATTCACTGTTTACCGAAGAAGGGAATGGATTTAACACATGTAATAAGACGTCCAGTAATAGCTGCATAAGAAATGGAAGTAAAATTGAGATGGATTTTGGGGATGGAAAAATGTTAGAATATTTACGTCGAAGGACGTATGATGCAGTGTGCGGATAGAAAAGACTGCTGACAGGGGCTACTGAAAGCCATAAACAAACGGAAATTATGTTTGTTATTACTTTAGATTAGAGTTTACATTAGGACCCTTGCAGATGGATGTACTTATACCATATGATAGGTGACAACAGGGTGAGTGGCAAATATTAAAAGATTTTCGAAAGGAACAACGATATTTCAGGACGAACGAACAAGAATAGAGAGAAGCAGAGGTAAGACGCTAGTTACAAGACTGCCTGTGGCAGACAGCGAAAGAATGTATGCTTAGGAGCATGAACTAACGAACTAGAGAGACAGGCCTAGACGACGACGTCCTCCTGGAGAAGATCTTAAGTACCAGAGAGCGTAATTCAGAACAGTCTCTCTGCAGGCAGACACGGACGGCAGTAGCGTGCTTTCTCTCTGAAGACTTCTCAATCGTTGTTAAAAGAGTGTTTTGCTATGGGTTTACGTGCATGTTCCGTACTCCCCTTGGACATTGGTACATGAGTTCTCAATTCATATATTATCACATGTATCTGGGTATAATAACTTGATATAGAATGCATAATCATATAAAGATAAAAACAGACTAAAATTATTAACTTAAAAGATTCCGCGTTGCGACTGAAAACGCTTAGCCATCGGTAAAAAATGCTTAAGGAGTCGAAACTTAATTAAATTAGTGAGGTGCAAGATACTGCAAGCGCTCTATTAGAATGCACAGTAGAGTTAGCACCATGTGAGGAGAAAGTGAACGCCGTGTAGTTACCCGAGGACTGCGAGGAGACGGCGAGCAGCGTCGTGACGCCAAGCGTGGTGCGGCCCGGCACGGAGTCCACGTCCATCCAGAAGGAGACCCACGAGATGACGACGATGAGCATGGTGGGCAGGTAGCTCTGCACCAGGTGGTAGCCCACCGACCGCGACAGGTGGAACTCCGCCACCAGGCAGCTGTAGTTGCCTGCGCAGAGCGGACACCCAAGTCACAACATAACAACATTACAGCCACAAGTGTTTCTGTGTTTCGCCAGTCTGCAGGTATTACAGAAAATAATAAAGTCACCACCGGACCCGTGGGTTCCCAAATAAAATAGTCTCCCTCTCCCTCCCCCCCCCCTCTCTCTCTCTCTCTCTCTCTCTCTCTCTCACACACACACACACACACACACACACACACACACACACACACACACACACAGGCATACACACACACTCTATATCGGTATGAGAACAACAATACTCAGAAACTTTACACATAGGAAGCTACCCCAAAAGCTTAATTGTGTCCACTTGCTAATTATTCCAGAAATAGTAACACCATTTTCCTCAGATGGGTCGGAGTTGAAACAGTGTGTTAACAATTATTGTTTTATTTCTTTCAACATTTTTCTTCAGTCTACGAGTAGTTGCTTTCCTTATAAACATCATTACGTTATTCGTTTACAGCAGGTGCTATGTATGCGAAAATCTAGAAGAAGAAGTTTATAAAACAGCAACACGTCTTATTGCCAATCACAGTACTGCTCCAATGGAACAGTTCGAAAAGAGTGAAGCGTTTCCGTATTTTTCAATACGATGAGCGATGATGGACATTACTAAATCTGAAGTATAGCTTAATGATTAGTTGTTGTGACTTGTTGATAAAATACACTAGTAATTCTACTTTGGATATTAAAATGGGTTTCTTTATCCCTCATAGGATGATGAGTCATACTAATTTTGTAAACACCAACGTTACCTATAAGTAAGTTTTTCTTTTCAGGATATTTTTGGTAGTGTATGTATTTTCAACATCTTCACATTTATTTTAATGCTCTTACTCATAACAGATGCTCGAAACCTGTTACTGGGTACAAATACTCTTATCAGTTTCCTGTTACATAAAAAAATCATGCGTACACGACGAGAGAACCGCCAACTCATAAACAAATTCTACACGAATTATACACTTTCGTTTTATAAAACTCAGAAGAACCTGCTACAAGACGATAGACGCTCTATTTTGTACTCCCGAAACGAATCTGTTACTGATGTGTAGACTAGCTTTGATACAACAGTGCCAACCAATACAGAAATGGTGCCATATCCTACCATACTTGAGACGAAATCATCGTTCTTAGTTACAGAGTAGAGGACAAGAGACTGTGCAGTTTAATATGAATGTGAGCATCTGGCTACTTAGAATTCAATATAAACACGACAAATTACCTCCGAAAAAGTTACATCTGCTGGGTTATTGGATTATTTAATTCCGTCACTGAGTGGATCTGAATAGCTCCCTCCATCACACACTCAAAACATTTCTCAAGGCGTTGGTTGAGCCTTCCACACAGAAACATTATACATTCACTGTCCAAGCTTCAGGTATGTTTCTTTAGTGAGAGATAGAAAATGTATCACAAACTTTCATATACCAAAGGGAAATAAGTTGTATTTGTCGATTTAAAATGTTCGGACATAGCATCTTATTTAGAGCATGGAGACGACCATTGACTGATACATCACACGTCACTCCTGTCGACCGCAGCTACAATAGCAATGCGCTTTCGTTTTGCAGTGGGCAGCGACTGGGTGGCTCTGCCGCACGTCAGTGGCCACGCTGTCTGCGAGCACGAAATAAACTAAGCTGAGCACTGCCCTGTACCTCGTCCGTGGACTGCTGTCTCTCCGGTTGCTCACTATGATTACGCTTACAAATGAGTCTGCCACGATAACTCAACTCTCAACTTCACCGTCACACACCGAGTTGGTCGATGGACTTCGTCGTTCATTGCAGTTCTGGGACTTTCACAATGGACTGGTGCACAAGTCGATAACTTATAAACCCGAATCGAAATTTGAGATGTAATTATATGATATACATTCAGTTAATAAAGTGCGCATGTCCGGAAATCAGTAATAAGGATATGCATCTCGAAAATCATATAGGTGACTAGCCGGTTCCAGCGACGTTGTGCGACGTCTGTTTTTCGCTGTATCAGAACGCATGACGTGAGACGATTAGTTGGGATACAGTTCAAATTTTACTACTTTCTACTCCACCGAACTAAAACCATAGAATTAGTAATTGCAGCTATTATAGAAGAGGAAAGGAATTATGATAATGTAAAAAGACACACCGTTGGGTGGCTTGCGGAGTACGAGTATAGATGTAGATGTAGAATGCTACATCTATCCCGCTCACCCTGCAACAAGGGCACAAAATGAAAAACATTAGCTGAACTCAAGTACGAAGACATAAGGACGAACGTAAAGCCGAGATAGTTTCAAAAACGCAGGTACACTGCCACGTGACTCATGATCAGAACGCCAGTTTCACACACAATTTGTGGAGTACCGAAAATATACAACGAAAATCATCTCTTAAGGCAAATAACAAATGGGATTACCTTAACTAAAGGCAAGTTGAAGCCTTGTTTTTGAGTCACCAGTCGACAGTGTGACGGCCGTGTTGCCGGTTCAGATAGTGGATGACACGTGGATTACAGGTCCCATAAAGTGCCACAGCTACACATGTTTATCTAAAGCTTGAACAATCTGCGCAAGAGGCTCAAAGTACAGAAGAATTCTATTCATAGACGCCGCATCATACGGGACATCGAATGACGCACTAGAACACAAAGTGTACCGAAAGCAAACGCACAAAGACAGGTATTGGTGTAGCGGAATTTCAGTATCATCCCGTGCCGAAGAACTCAGTTATGTACTGGCTGACTCCTTGTACGCTGTATATAAGCGACGCTCACAATATGAAACATAGACTAAAAGGGTAAAGACAGCTATAGCGTCTAATTGGTACGAAGAACTTTGACAACCGAAATTAATTCACCAAAGAGTGCGCAGTAAATAGGTTAGAATTTTAGTCAAGAACGTTTACTATCCAACAAATCCACAGCGTTGAAGATATCTCTTAGACATTATGTAATAAAGTACAGATTGCTGCTATAAGAGTTTAGAATTTTTTGTGAACGATACATTTCGGCTAGATTGCCATCTTCAGACATGTTCATGTACGAGCCTCGTAACTTTCATAACTCGACGTTTTATCGTCGGATCTGATAGACTGACAGCATCTTTGCCCAGTTGTCACATGGGGTGAGGATGATTTCAAATGGTTAAGTGATTTTATGTTTTACACCAAATTATGAAGCTTTAAAGTCTTCCGAAACCGGTGGTGTACACAATAAAGGACTTAATCATAAACAACTGTGGTGGTTTCTTCATTTTACAAAATGGACGTATACACTTTCGACTGTCCCATAATCAGAACTCTTGGTGTATCAGGCGTGGTGAGCTGTTGCGTTTTGGTGTTTTTCTATATTCGTCCGCCCACTGTAGATTCGTTAAATCAACACATGGATGTATCGAATCAGTCGGAGTAACGCGAGTGAAGATAAAGATAAAAAAAACTGAGACATTCAAACGAAATGCTGCTGTTATCATATGGTTATAAAAGATGTAGTTGAGATAGAATTAGCAATGACCTTATCAATAAGGACGGAGGTCTTTGCCCAAATTCCGTTTGGAAGCCTGCCTTCTCCCTGGTGAAACAACAGAAGGACAGAGTTCGCCCTGCTTGCTCACCCACTGGTAATTAATGTTCACTGTAAATAACTTCTGATGTTGGTCATCTTTAGTTGTGTGGTGTTTCGGCTTGTATGTTCTCTCTCTGCGTATCCCCTGCGTCCTGATGCTTTAAATAGCTTTGCTCGGCGCTCTCTCGTGGCATTCCTACATTGAAAATGACGGAGTGCGCACCTGTAGTAATATCGGTGTTGTCGAGGACGTCATCCGGCTGCATTCCCGTAATTTATTTGACCATTTTACACGTCGGGAGAAAGTGAAGTTTCATGTGGTTCAGTCGTATCTGTTGTAATAGTATTCCCGTCTACGGGCTAATGGTAACAAATAGACAGATGAGTTGAGAATGGGCTTCGTTTCTATTCCATCCATCTCCTTGATTCTCCCTCATTTATAGACACATCTTCCCTCTACCTTCCTCTCTCTCTCTCTCTCTCTCTCTCTCTCTCTCTGTTAGTCGCGCTGAAGCTGTCAGCTGCTGATATCTTCTAGTAACCATTCGAGCAACATGTCACTTAAATGACACTCCTTTGCTAATTTGGCTTTCTCAATACGCATTTGCCAAAAGTACAGGAGCAGCTGTGTTGCTTAAGTCACTATCTCAAAAATAGTTCCTGACCATGGGGATATTCATGGTTTCATTCTTTTACCTCCTGAGAAATCTCTAAGAGAACCTTAAGAAGTATGCAAATGGCAACCTACTACTTGCTTAGCTATGTCCTGAAAGCTGAGATTCATAGATTTGCACATGATGAAAAATTTAGGATTTACAGTTTTCTTTCTCTACCTATTGCTAACCTCAGTCATTATTGCATATAAAACTTCAGCGCTCAATTTGGTCCAGTGTGTTCTTCAAGCTTTTTACCTCTATTCAGCACCCTGTGTGATTATGAGATATTGCTTCCACACTAGCCGCAATTATTTCTGTCAACTTTCAATAAGAACTTTACAAAAAGTGCTTGAGGGTTCGCACAGTCATCAGGTTGTAGGGAACTGTCTACTACAGACGATGATGTTCAGCACCCCCGACAGCTACCGAGGTGTCAACAGATTAGCGAAATTAACAATTTTTAATATGAACTGCACTATCTTCAGGCAGCCTGTTATACAAAGAGGTGTAGCGAAATGTAACTGAAACAATATCTATAAAATTTATTTAAAAACGCCTCATTTTTCGGTGTCAGGAATTGTGTCGGCACAGTATGTGACCATAAATCCCTACAGCCAATATTTCGCAGTGTCCTCTAGATTCACGACCTGGTTGAGCTCCCCAATAATGCTATCGCTCCTTACCACATTATAGATATTACGGATGTCAGAGGGGTTTTGTGAACGTAGGTAAAATGACGAATATTGTAAGCTCATGTATATCGGAGAACGGATAGGACATCACAAAGGATTAGTAGAAGTCGAACGTTTCATGGGCAGTGGACAGCTGAAAATTGTTTAGAATTCCCGGAGCTCACTCGGCCCACGTGATGCAGCAACAGAGAATAAGAGAAATCGTATAGATAGGATACTAACAGCACAACAGAATTGATGAGTCCCGTTACGATTTCCATCGATCGAAATATAAAACACCATATCTGTTTAAAAGGAGGAAACTACTCAAGATCCCGGTTAAAATATACGAGTATACTGCCGTTCTGCATCGACGACTGTCTGCAGGAAAAAATGGCCAAATGCAAGTTTCGATTTGAACTCATTTCCTGTCACCGGCTTTTCTGTTAACAATAATAATAATAATACAATAAAGAAGAAGAAAAATAATTTCTTAGAAAACTTCTTTGATGTGTTATATTTATTCACTTAATTGCCACGCCCCGTCCCCACTTGTAATCTAACCTATTGTGGCTACTTTACATTAATTTATCATTAAGTTCTTATGTGATGCACCATTTATTTAAACATGTAAAGGTAGTAGTACCCTTGGCTTATACACTTCAGGAGCACAACACGTTTCTTGTTGTACCTTGTTTCATTACATTTGTACATTTGATTCATTTTATTGTATAGTAGTTCCCTCATGTACATCCTTTACAAGCTTTTTGTAAATAGGTGAACTAGATTTTTACATGTAATTTAATTTACTCATTGTATATTTATACTTACCAGAATTTTATAACCTCCATTTACGAGGCAAGTTTTAGGCTTATTTTCAGTCTATCTTCCATCAGATATAACAGTTTTAAGTTGTGAACCGAAAGCCTCTGTTGTTTGTGCACTCATATTTAGGGTTTTATACATTGCAAGATATTTTATTGTCTGTAAGTTTTCTTTTCACCTCATCGTCCTCCTTCTTAATTTTATCGCACCTCCCCCCCCCCTCTCCTTTAGTCTCATAGTTATTAGTTAATATATATTGGTACTTGAATCACCTTTTATGAATTTAGTAGTATTTATTGTCCATTGTATAAATTTTGTCACACACAGTGCTAGAATGTAGGCACAATACCATATGATTGTAGAATCGATCAAAATTGTCAAGTATCTGTCTTAATAAATCTTTCTCTCTAAATAGAATCATGTTATATAAATACCAGAATATTCCTGTATTCTTCTGAAAATTTTTAAAAAAACCTACGTAATAGCTAGGTCTACTACGTATTTTTGACAGAGCTTTATTAAACTACATTGCCGTATATATTCATGCGCTTACGGATTTTCTGATACTGTATATTCTTCTTGCCTCTTCAGTGTGATACTTGTGTTCACTCTAGCTCCTACACAGTATATGATGAAATGTTATTAGGTTTACTGTGCACAGTCATTTTGTTAGCATATCATATTCACTACATATAACATGTGACCTACGTTTCTTGTTACGTACTGCTTTTCTAGATGTATTTATCATGTTTTGGTTTTGAGATTCTAAAAAAGACCCTTGTCATGAAATACACGCTACATACTACCCTTACACCTGTTCATGTAAGAAATTTTTAATGAGTTCTAACTTTTAATTTGTCTGTTCGTACATGTTAACTAGTTCTTTTTGCGTGGATGGCAATATTCTCGTGTCACGGCTGAAGCAAAATGTTCAGATCTGTGTTCTTTTGATTGATGGATTATTTTACATTTAACTGTTATTCACTGATTTTTAACGCTATGATCTGTCTCCTGAGATCTACATTTGCTGTTACAAATCACAACCGTATTATTTCGTTACATATATGAGTTTCTGTTACGATTCAGCAGGGGAGATGAAAGGGGTTACAGGGATATCATGCAGCCACACGCTACCATAACATTGGCAAATCCATAAATTAACATGCCGAGCCGATCCTTTGAAGATACGGACTAAAGGTCAATAAAAAAGAAATATGAAAGGAAGCAGCCATCAAACAAGCTGGTTGCAAACCGCTGCATTTCAGTACAAACTTTATGCATTGCAGTATGACGCCACATTACAATGAAATGATTATATTTCTTGAGTGCACTGGGATAATACGGAGGAATGGAATGACTAGTGGAAGATAGGAGGAGATCAGTTTGGGTTCTGGAGAAATCGAACACAAAGGAAGGATTAGTTACACAACCACTTTGAATAAACTCTGAAGAAAGCCAAACCTAAATTAAAAGAAACCGTATACTTAGAGTTAGCTTTCATCAGGTTCAACTGAAGTACATTTTTTATAAAATTCAGTGACAGGATCCATAAAACATATCGAGGGGAAGGTTCTATACAACTGATACAGGAAACAGAATGCAGTTATGAGAGTAAAAAGACGTGAAAAGATGGAAGAATTTTCAATATGTAAATCGAGGAAGCAGTAAAATAAAGCAAAGACGTATTTGGAAAAGAAATTATAGTTCAGTGAAATAAATGAAAGTTTTCTGATGACAGTAATTCTGCAAGAGTGGGCGAAGGACTCGAAGATCAATAGAAATAGTTAGGTTCTTGGAAGGATGGTATAAGATGAACATCAGCAAAAGTAAAAGAAGGGCAATGCACAGAACTGCAGTTATATCAGACGATGCCGAATGAATAAGATTAGAAAACTAGGTACTAAAAGTAGAAAATGAGCTTTCTCTTCTAGCAGAATAATAACGAACAACAGTCGAGATAGAAAACATAGTGAAAGCAGAATTTTCTGCAGAAGTAAATATTTTAACATGTAATATAAAAGTGTAGGCCTGCTTTCTGAAAGTATTTGTCTGGAGGGTAGCCTTGTACCAAGTAATACTAGAGCTATACCCAACATATTCTGGAAGATAATAACTTTTACAAAGGTGATTGTGCACTTGAGTGCTTACCATTAGTTGGGTAGATCTTATAACTAATGAAGAGGTACTGAGTCACACTGAGGAGAAAGGAAATATATTAAACCACCTGAGAAAAAGTAGGAATCGGCTAACTGAACACACATCTGAGGCTACAAGTGATAGTCAATTTAGTTACGGAGAACAGTGTGAATGGTAGTAGTTGTAGAATGAAGGCAACACATGTCTACAGCAACCAAGAGCAAGTGGATGTTTGTTGCAAGAGTTGTACAGAGGTGAAGAGGCTTGCACAGGATATACTAGAAGCAAGAGCTGCATGAAACCAGTCTTCAGTCAATAAAGAGAAATGATAGGTAAACATTTTTTACAGAGTCTAAAACCGTTGTGAATTACGATGAAATTTATGGATATGTAGTCTGCCTGTGTGGTTTGATTCGTGAGCCCAAGTCTATCTTTTTCTGTTCTGTGATATGAATTTTATCCACAGTGGATGCTGTTGAACTCCGTGATTGTTGCTTTATAGGTTGTAGAAAAATTTCCGCTACAAGTTACGATCAAAGGTTATTTATTTTTCACACGACTGGTTTCGGGATTGCGCCCATCCTCAGATGTTTATACATTCATGTACATGTTTACATTGCTGGAGATCACTGTATATTAAAAAAATTATTTGCTGGTGACTAAACAGGTACAAGTGGGACAATTGTAAGGGGCACGGCAGCATTTGTCGAAAATATATCTTTACTGTTCTGTTATCAATTCACTGCATATTTGTCTCGGTGAACGTGCAATTACCCGCAAAGGTTTCTTTTATAACGTGAACTGGTTATGGTGATGTTTCTACAGTCAATGCTAATTCATTATCTCTAGGTGTGTTATATGAGTACCTCATGAAAGACTGAAAGAAAACTTGAGATAATTTAATGAACAGAATGTGTCAATATGAATGATTTCTGAAAGAGTAAATCAATTCGCAAATGAAAAGTGCGAAAGGGAGTTGTCATTTTTATTATCCAAACGTTCGAAAAGTTTCAGCGACATCTTAATGTCGGTTTTGGAATATAAGTAACATTCTAAGGTATATTAGAGTACAAAGTAACTTATTTTTCGTTCTACCCCGACTCACCTATTTGAAAGGATTCCTGACAATCAGACGCTGCAATCTTGACAATCTCGAACTGTGGCATACGTAATCCTTTCCCCATGATTACTGGATTTAAGGTTTTCCATTCAAGGCTCAGCTCCTCTATGGTTTTGGAAACTGTAAAGTGAAATTTTTTTTTAGTGCCAGTAACAGTGGCAGATGATTTGTTTTTATATATATTTAACTTAACAAAATGGAGTAAAGAAATATAAGTAACTGTGTGCATTTCATATAAATACGATCCCACAGTTGTTAAAAGTAATTGAATAAACTGAAACTATGTGTTTGTTAATGGAACGATCCAGGAGTGTACTGCTGGGGTATAGCGTTCGGCAAAGAGACTTGTCGAGATAGGTACGCTGACACACTGACGTCCTGACGGCGTACGGCCGACTTACAACGCCTGCGCCTGTTGGCCGCACCGTACGTGGTCTGCACCCGAGGGCACCTGTTAGCAGATAATGCACTGACCATGTCAGAGATTGTGGCCGGCGACGCCTGGCGTGGTAACCCAGCTGTGACTGCGTGGAAGCAGGCACCACGTCCGTCCTCGCCACCAGCACTGAGTATCTCTCTGGTAAGTACACCCAGTGCTTATTCTCAAGACATGCTGAGAATATAGCCGCAGTCCCAGTTAACGCTTTCGTAGTTGATGGGATACGTACGTCCACTAAATAACGCTGGGTTTTGAGCATTGAGACATCTATATCTCATCTGTCTAGTGATAGCATCTAGCGAGATCCTTTCGGAACTTGGAGAAAAATAGTACATTCCACTGGATGGATATATAGTAGACTGTTATCAAACTGGGTGGTGTGTGTCTATAGGATGTATAGTGTATTTGTTTCACGAGTAACATACCAAATCACTATCTTCAGTATTCCAACAATATCTGAAGTAACTGTTTTTCCTTAAACATCTCTGACATTCTTTTGAAACATCACTACACACCTAAGTGATTATACTGCTTTGTACATAATTTGTTTGTAGTGGTATTTATACACCCCATAAAACTTTGCAGAATGTTAAAAACATTGGTATGTTATGTGTCAAAGTCATATTGAAATACTACGTTGTAAACTTGTGTGCGATATTTCAAGTTTTTCATGCCAGGAGAATAAATCTATTTTGGTGCTGATTGGCTATACTTTTCTCCTTAATTTCCGTTTTGATAAACTCATCCTAAAATTAGAAAATTATCTCTGAAAATCCTAGGCGCACATACATGGATGTAGTTAGGTTCCTGGGACATGTGCCCCATTTTGCCAAATCGATCAGCTTACAATTTTTTTGGTAGTGAAAGTTTAATATCTATCACGAAGGAAGGCAGTTTTTGACGTTTTATTTTTCATATGCATGCAAGTAAATTAAACAATAAAAAGTTTAATAAGACTGTGGAAGGTGCTTATTTCGATGGTCTGACTAACGACGCTTTTCCAGTATTTCTACATTTTTGCTTCAATTGGACTCAGATAATTATTGTGCCTGCTTGATACTATGAACCGGCAGTATACCCATCGAGTGACCGGTCAGTGATTATGCCGGAGAAACTGAAGGATCGTATGTTTTCGTTAGGTGCTGTGCGTTGATAACAACATATAGTTACAATTAGATTATATTCATGTAGAGTAATGATAAGTTTTTGTTTAATATTTGGCAGTGTTTCTTGTGACAACCAGAGTCTCTTGTACGTCAATACTACTAAGAATATTTTTGAAATTATGGAACAACCTTAATGCCCTTACATCAGTATTTCCTCTCATGAATAGTACTTACAGCTAGCAACCTCCATCGTGCACACTTGGCTGTCTAGTGGAAACTTTGAGAGATCCATCATGCAGGAAAACGTTAACTTCAGTCTGAAACAATATGATAAGCTAATACCAACTGTTCAATGAAGTCATACATTTAAATTATGAAATGTCACATTTAATTACCAGCAATTATTCCTGTTGAAGGCATTTAGTCATAAAAATACTATAAAATAAGAAATTAAACTTTCTTTTCTGCAACAGTACACTCAATAAATTAAGAATGATATGAGAGTTGTATGCACACATGCGAGAATATTTTACTTTATATTTCGTGTACATCACGAGGAAAGGTACAATATTAACAGTGATGTATGCAAAAGGAACCAGAGATACAGGCAGAAAATCGCACAACCCCAAAACACTGAGTATCCACTAATCCCTCAATACAAATATGTTGAAGCACATCAAGGAGTCACAGATGTGAAACACCATTTTGGCTGGTGTCGAATAAAAAAAAGTTACGAGCCCTCGAATTAGTACGAACTGCACTGCGTGCAGAGGGTCAAGTGTCTTGGGGCACCCTTGAGCGACAATAGGTGCGGTACTTCGAAAGCGTATTGAACTGTTTTTCTGTGGCTGCGATTACAGGTAAAACTATGGCAGATCAATGCACATATACCAAGTTGAGAACTATTTTCTTTAGTTTGGATGGCATTAATTTTCTGCCGGTGTAATAGTCCAGCGAGCGACCAATACTGCTGAATAATTCAGTAAATCATCTTCCTTGTGTTATACGGAGAGTAAAGAGAGTTCATGAATTTATAATTGAGACATTTGACTTAATCAATGCTCCTGCCAGATATTACAAATATAATGATTCAATTCTCATGGCCTTCATGTGACAGTTCTTGGCTGCGATCCATATTAAGTGCATATAGTTCCTGCTGGGACTCAGTTAACTTTAAAGTAAGCTAGTTTTCAAATACTCAAATACTCTGTCTTTCATAGAATGATGAAAATGATATTTAAGTGTGTATCTACACCTACCGCTGCAAACCAAGTACATGGCAGAGGGGGCGTCCAATTTCACTGGTAACTTTAAAGTAAGCTAGTTTTCAAATACTCAAATACTCTGTCTTTCATAGAATGATGAAAATGATATTTAAGTGTGTATCTACACCTACCGCTGCAAACCAAGTACATGGCAGAGGGGGCGTCCAATTTCACTGGTTATCAGGGCTGTCTCCCGTTTCCTTCACGTGTGTATGGTGGCGAGATTGATTGCTTAAATGCCTCTGTGCTGTCTGTACTGAGTCTCCAGTCTTGGTGACCCCTATGGAAACGATAGGTAGAGAGCTGTAATATGTTTCTAGAGTCATCATTAAAACTGAATCTAGGAACTTCCTAAGTAGGTTTTGACTGGATAGTTCGCATCTCCCTTTAACAAAAAGCCACCCCTGTTTTTTTAAGCATTTTCGCGACACCCTATCACGGGTCGAAGACGACCGCCCTACCCTTCTCTTCATATTTCATCGTCCTCTGTTAGTGCAATTCGATAAGCATCCCGCTCTTGGGCAATTTTCTAGGAAGGATCGTGCGAGTAATTTGTAAACGGACTGCATTTCCCTAGTAATCTAAGAATGAATCGCAATATGCCACCAGCTTTACCTATTACTGAGACTGTATAAACATTCCATTTCATAACACATGCAGGCCGCTGTGGCCGAGCGGCTCTAGGCGCTTCAGTCCGGAACCACTCTGCTGCCACGGTCGCAGGTTCGAATCCTCCATTGGGCCATGGATATGTGTGATTTCTTTACATTATTAGTTAGGTTTAGGTAGTTCTAAGTCTAGGGGACTGATGACCAAGATGTTAAGTCCCATAGTGCATAGAGCCATCTGAAACATTTTTGAACCATTTCATAACACAACAGCCAGGTGTACGCATCAGTTAACCTATTCCAAGTGTGACTCAGTTACAGGGTACTACCGATAGGATACTACTTCTTTTTCTCATTTCGAGAAGTGCACTACTTTTAATTTCTGAACATTAGAAGCAAGTTGCCAATTTGTTTACAACCTTGAGACCTTATCAAAATCTGACTGAATATTTACATAGTTTCTTTCAGAAATTACTTCATTATCGACAACTGCTTCGGCTGCAATAAGTCGGAGGTTACTGTTAACATTGTGCACAAGGTTAATAGTATAAAGCACTAACACCAAAGGACCTAACACTTTCCGGGGGCACACTCAACTTTACTTCTGCATCTATCAACGACTCTCAATCCAACATAGCTTGCTACGTCCTACCTACCAATGAATTCGTCGATCGAATCAAAAATTACGCTTGATAGGCTGTAAAATGGCAGTTTTCAAATTAAGCATAGACATGGTGCTCATAAAATACTTTTGAAACCTCGTGTGGAATACTGCAGACACATATCTACACTGGTCCATGACTCTCAGGCTGTAATGTGTGAAAACTGAGAATTGTGTTTCACGTGGTACATGTATTCGGAGACCAAATTAGTACTCATGGAAGAGGTCATTCTGCTCGAGATACATTTCATTTGAGCTCACAGTGAGTTCTAAGATTCTACAACAAATGAATGTCCAGAATGCTGGAAGGCAGTTTTGTTGATCACTTCTGTAACATTTCTTGTAGAGGAGTGGGACCTATGCTTTCTTTCAAATACTAGGAGTGGTTATTTGTTTGAGAGATCTACGGTAGATTATACTTAAAAGAGGGTGTAACTCATCCGCATACTCATTGTGCCATTTGATAGAGCCGGAGCTTTGTTTAATTTTGACGATATCAGCTGTTTCTCGACGTCACTGCACTGACACTGAAATCTATTTCGCTCATCTTTTGAGTGGTACGAGAATTAATGGGGGAAATACTTCTGGATTATCTTATCAAAGGAACATTTAAAATTGGAATCAAGCATTTGTGATGTTTCTTTGCTTATCTTCAATTTCAGTTCCTGCCACTTCTGTGAGTGACTGGACGCAAATTCTGTGGCCACTAACAGTTGTTACATGGAGGCAGAATTTCTTTGGGTCTTGTGATATACTTTTTGACCATATTTCTCTACGGTAATCACTTAGAGCGTCACGATATGCTCTGTTGACAGCCAAACGCAATACATTCATCAGATACATATCTGCAGCCCACTAATTTATACTACACCAATCACGCAATTGTGTCTT
This sequence comes from Schistocerca piceifrons, assembly GCF_021461385.2. NCBI lineage: Eukaryota > Metazoa > Arthropoda > Insecta > Orthoptera > Acrididae > Schistocerca > Schistocerca piceifrons. Next base: position 631,978,672 of record NC_060140.1, read on the forward strand.
TTTCTTTAGGAGTTTCTTCAACTGGTTTATTTCAGTACAAAAATGTGTAGCCATTTCATTTACATGTATGTTTTGCTCTAAACAGTACTTAACGATCCCTGTATAGGATACTATATTATATTAAAATTAGAAAGTTAAAAATTGTCTTTCCATTTTAAATGCCTGTTTTTCAATGCAACAAAAAGATAAAAGCAACAAATGTAAAATTTAAATAACCAGAAAATAGTGCAGGAAGTACCTGGGTAATTAATCTGTGTTATATGTTGAATAAACACAAGGAGTGTGAAATCCCTAAACATTTTCATTCATTGAAATGTATGACAACGTATTTATCCGTTACAGAAACAATAAAATTGAAAATCTGGCACCAATTACAGCCAGATATGTAGATACAGTTGGGAAATGACTAAGATTCCTTAGCCTTTTTTATTTTTAAATTTCACTCCCACACATTTTGTTTATCTGAATCTGTAATAATGACTGGTTACAGACAGTTGTCAAACACTACGGTGATTGTCAGTCCGTAATTAACAAAGCTGTTACTTCTGTCAGCAGAAACATGTGGCATCGAGAGACGTTATAGCTACAAAACAAGTTAAGTTCGACTACATACCATCGTCTGTGCTCATTTTAAGGAGAAATGGACAAGGAAAGCTTATAATACTTAGCGCAATAGAGGAATCATGGCCAATTATTTCGTATTTATGTAAAGCTGTAACTCTTATTTTTCTAGCTACTTTCGAAAATGTCTTACACCTTTTAACAAAAATCTTCTCATGTTAGTATCGATTAAGCAGTACCCTTACTAACTGTTGAATGAGTCTTTGCGAACATTTCATATAGCTACGGAGCTGACATATTTTTGCAGGCTAAATATCTAATTCTTTAAGGTATATTTGACGTTAGATTTAGTAGCAGTCAAGCAATTACAGGACTTATAGTTTTCGTATTGCAGCACAATCACGTAAAAACATGACTACAATACATGACACTATCTTTTGTGCAGAAAATGAATTTTGCTAGCCATAGGCTGTGTGATAAGCTGATTGTCTTCGTGGCTCATTTGTGGAGCGGGCCTGGGTTTCATAGAGAGTCGGAAGCGGATTATTCGAAAGCAGCTTCCGGAACAGAGGCCCACATACTGTCGTCAGCGAAACGTGTATGATAGGATTTGCATGGAGACCCTGACATTCCTGCCTGAGCGGCCGATATGTTGGGGAGAGCACGAACTGCTGTGGACGAGTCTGTCATATGAGTAACATTATTAGGTCACCATAGCTGTTCTGTCCGAGACAGGTCACGCGTATCAAAAGCGCACTGTTCGTTGTTGTATTCTACGTTGTTGATCTGGAATTTGAATTTCTAAAAGGCCCCTAAGAAGGCTTTTCCTACTGTATTTTGTCATTGGTTTCTAGCTATTATAGGTTATTGTAGCACCCAGAACAAGTTAATTGTTACATTGGTGTAACCAGTCAAATTTGAATTACATTTCAGTACTGATGCAGAGCATCGGAGAGTATTTATTACATCTGAACGTCTTTTATTCGATATTCACTGAATATCTTTTTATTAATTAAGATTGTATTTTTACTTCTGTTTTTGCTTTAACAATGTCTCGTTTGACCATCACAAAGCTCGGCTATATGTAAAATTTTATTACACCTTTACTGTAGAAGTAGTAAGCGTTATTTCACACACCAAAATTCATTTAAATCTATACGGTTTCTTTGTGTAATCATTAGCGGTCTGGTTACAGAATCAAATTTTTGATGACGTCGCAATTAGTTTTCATGTGTATGTTTACTGTTTTCGAATTACATTCAAGTGCCTGATTGAGCTCTCTGCTGTCTGTACCATTCGCAGTGACATCACGTAGCACTTATCAGGGGAATATCCATAATGTAATATGCGTGCAGTTTCTGACATTACCTACACTATTTTCACCGACGATGTTTAACAAATTTATGGTTAGTTACAGTAACAAGGAAAAACATGAGTATGCAGTTAAGTTTCGCATGGAGGTGCAGCTTTCATGATACAATGTATTTTCCTGGCTCAGAAAGTCAGCTGGAAAGGAGATACCTCTGTCAGTCATGAGCCTTCACAGCAAGGAGTATCTAGTGGAAAACAGTACTCTTCTTGAGATGTGTGCCTTGTGCGTTGCTCTCATTTTGAGGAGGGGTTTCCATAGAACACCAATAGCTGATTAGTGGTTTCCCTTGTGTGAAGCTGGTGAATGCTTGTCATTGTACTAATACTTTGGCTTTCACGACATTACTGCTAAGGATCTCTCTTTAGTTTATGCCAAAGAAATTAAATGACTTATACCACTGTCGCCCACTTATTGTACGTCAGGTCAGTTACGATCACTTACAAGGCATTTTGTCAGTGTACTGTCATCCCACCATTCACAATATTTCAGTATATTTAAGGAGTGCATAGGCACTTATAATAGGATTTGAGGCATTTTCACAGGTGCCGGTTGTTGTCGCCATAATAGACACAAGACAGTCGCCATAAACAGACGAATATTTGCTAACAAACAAAAAGTATTGTTACTCGGAACTTTTATGTACATGAAAACACGAATTATTATCAAGATATTTGTAGCTGCGTCACTCAGTACCTCTAGTGACATTCATCTTTCACTCTCCATCTACGATTATACATTTGTGTTGGAGGAACTGATTGTTCTCCACAAAAAGTTCGAAATGTTGGTCCAGGGGCTCCAAACTTGTGTACTTATTATTGAAAATTTCTTTGAGTAACCAGAAGTATTCTCCAAGGTTGCATTCCACTCCTTCCTTTACTTGCACTGCACAACAACGAGACAAATGCCGAGTAGCTTCCTTTTCTCCATATGCATTCATATTGTCAGTTCCGTAAGAAGAACTAATGTCTCCCACATGGTGTCTGCGTTATTACTGTGTCGTGTAAATATTTTCTAGGCTGCCTGTGTTTGGGCTTTTCCGGGCAATGATACGGAATGGATGATCGTATTTAGAATGGAATTTCTTGATCTGTCCTCTTTCCCTGATGACAGTGTATGCGTTGTGATCAACATAAACTTACCAGCATTGTAATATATCTTACCCTGATGACAGTGTATAAAGTTGTGATCAACATAAACTTACCAGCATTGTAATATATCAGTCTTACTGATTTGTCATAGCTCTTGTGACTCTGTAAAGCATTTGCTTCTAATGTTACTTGGCCTTCTGTATTTTGATGCCCCAATTCATCTCTCGTCGAGGAGTGTGTTTAATGATTCCTTGTATATTTCTGCTGGACTGTAGGTCGTAAATTATTTCACTTGGCACGAGTCCTGGTGCTGCACTGGGTAGCTTATTTACAACAGTCATGAACTCATTATAAGTCTCTCCACTTTTATGTTGTTTTTGGCAGTAGGCACGACACATCTGATTGATCTCCTTTATTATCTTTTAAGCTGGATTAGATTTACGTCTGTACTCGACTATCATAATTTCTTTGACACTGAAGTTGCAAAGAAACTGGTATAGGCATGCTTATTCAAATACAGAGATATGTAAACTGGCAGAATACGGCGCTGCAGTCGGCAACGCCCACATAAGACAAGTGTCTGTTGCGGTCGTTACACCGTTTGCTGCTGCTACAAAGGCAGGTTTTCTAGATTTAAGTGAGTTTGAAAGTGGTGTTACAATCGGCACACCATCGATGTGACACAGCATCTCCGAGAGAGCGATGAAGTGATGATTTTCCCGTACGACCATTTCACGAGTGTCCCGTGAATATCAGGAATCCGTTAAAACATCAGATCTCTTACATCGCTGCGGCCGGAAAAAGATCCTACAAGAACGGGACGAACGACGGCTGAAGAGAATCGTTCAAAATGACATAAGTGCATTCCTTCAGAAAATTGCTGTAGATTTCAGTGCTTGGCCATCAACAAGTGACAGCGTGCGAACTATTCAAAGAAACATCGTCGATATGGGCTTTCGGACACTAGATGACTGCACGCCACGAAGTTCTACGCCTCGCCTGGGTCCGTCAACACCGACATTCGGCTGTTGATGACTGGAAACATGTTTCGTAGTCGGACGAGTCACGTTTCAAATTGTATCGAGCGGATGGACGTGTACAGGTATGGACACAACCACATGAATCCATGGACCCTGCATGTCAGCCGTTGACTGTTCAAGCTGGTGGAGTCTGTAATGGAGTAGGGTGTGTGCAGTTGGAGTGATATGCGACCCCCCATATGTATACAAACGACTGTGAATGTTGACAGGTACGTAAGCGTCCTGCCTCATAACTTCCATCCTTTCATGTCCATTGTGCATTCCGACGGACTTGGGCACTTACAGCAGGAGAATGCGACCCCCCACACGTCCAGAATTACTACAGAGTAACTCCAGGAACACTCTTATGAGTTCAAACACTTCCACTAGCCACCAGACTCACCAGAAATTAATATTAATGGCCATGTCAAGGATGACTTGCAACGTGTTTTTCAGAAGATGTATGCACCCCTTTCAACTCTTACGCATTTATGGACAGCCCTGCAGAATTTATGGTGTCAGTTCTCTCCAGCACTACTTCAGACATTGGTCGAGTCCATGCCTTGTAGTTGTGTGACACTTCTGCGTGATCGTGGGGGCCCTACACGACAGTAGGCAGATGTACCGGTTTCTTTGGCTGATATGTTTGGGATGGCAGATTGCACTTTGATAATCATTTCTCAATGCAGATGCTTTGCTGTTGTCACTCCTAAGTTGACAGAATGTACTGTATATAGACATAATTTGTTATTAGTTTTCCCTGTATGTCGATTGCTACAATATCTATTGCATTTTCTACATGATCGGATACACTGGAACTTACCTATTTCGGTTGAAGATTTGAATTTTTTGCATATTTCGCAGCAACGTAACAGTTTGCACGTTTGCTTTTTATTACAAAAAAATAGAAAAGGAACAACATATTTGCCGGCTCTGAAGTGTTCGTTGTTCTGTTGTGTTGCCTGAATTGTGTCTGATATGAATTTTGCAATACTGGATCATTAGAAGCAAATGCTATCTATGCTACGATATATCGTTGTGGAGCAATTAATGCTTCGGCTACTTTCCGTCAATTGTACATCCAAAACTTATTTTCATACTTTTTAATTCCTGGCCTTCATTCTCATCACATCTAATCTTCTTACTAGGTGTTAAACTTCCCCTTCATACTGTGCAGGTCTTCTTGTTGCAACAAAAATTTCTTTCTCTTGATGGTTCACTGCTGTAATATCGTGAAATTCTGTTGATAAGAGAGACAACGCATGTGAAAGAGCATTTCGCTTTCCGTCGTAGTCTTTAGAAGCTAATGTGCATCTGGTCAACCAAATGTGACATAGTTTGCAGTTCGACAGAAAGAATTATGTATTTGACGAATTATAACTTTCATATGCCTTCTAGCCCCCCCCCCCCCCCATGAACCATGGCCATGCCGTTGGTGGGGAGGCTTGCGTGCCTCAGCGATACAGATAGCTGTGCCGTAGGTGCAACCACAACGGAGGGGTATCTGTTGAGAGGCCAGACAAACGTATGATTCCTGAAGAGGGGCAGCAGCCTTTTCAGTAGTTGCAGGGGCAACAGTCTGGATGATTGACTGACCTGGCCTTGCAACATTAAACAAAACGGCCTTGCTGTGCTGGTACTGTGAACGGCTGAAAGCAAGGGGAAACTACGGCCGTAATCTTTCCCGAGGGCATGCAGCTTTACTGTATGGTTAAATGATGATGGCGTCCCTTGGGTAAAATATTCCGGAGAAAAATAGTCCCCCATTCGGACCTCCGGGCGGGGACTACTCAGGAGGACGTTGCTATCAGGAGAAAGAAAACTGGCATTCTACGGGTCGGAGCGTGGAATGTCAGATCCCTCAATCGGGCAGGTAGGTTAGAAAATTTAAAAAGGGAAATCGATACGTCAATGTTAGATATAGTGGGAATTAGTGAAGTTCGGTGGCAGGAGGAACAAGACTTCTGGTCAGGTGACTACAGGGTTATAAATACAAAATCAAATAGGGGTAATGCAGGAGTAGATTTAATAATGAATAAGAAAAGAGGAATGCGGGTAAGCATAGTGAACGCATTATTGTAGCCAAGATAGATACGAAGCCCACGCCTACTACAGTAGTACAAGTTTATATACCAACTAGCTCTGCAGATGACGAAGAAATTGAAGAAATGTGTGATGAAATAAAAGAAATTATTCAGATAGTGAAGGGCGACGAAAATTTAATAGACATGGGTGACTGGAATTCGGTAGTAGGAAAAGGGACAGAAGGAAACATAGTAGGTGACTATGGATTGGGGCTAAGAAATGAAAAAGGAAGCCCTCTGATAGAATTTAGCACAGAGCACAACTTAATCACAGCTAACACTTGGTTGAAGAATCATAAAAGAATGCTGTATACATGAAAGAAGCCTCGAGATACTGACAGGTTTCAGATTATATAATGGTAAGACAGAGTTTTAGGAACCAGGTTTTAAATTGTAAGACATTTCCAGGGGCAGATGTGGACTCTGACCACAATCTATTGGTTATGACCTGTAGATTAAAATTGAAGAAACTGGAAAAAGGTGGGAATTTAAGAAGATGGGACCTGGATAAACTGACTAAACCAGAGGTTGTACAGAGTTTCAGGGAGACCATAAGGGAACAATTGACAGGAATGGGGGAAAGAAATACAGTAGAAGAAGAATGGGTAGCTTTGTGGGATGAAGTAGTGAAGGCAGCAGAGGGTCACGTAGGTAAAAAGACGAAGGCTAGTAGAAATCCTTGGGTAACAGAAGAAATATTGAATTTAATTGATGAAAGGAGAAAATATAAAAATGCAGTAAATGAAGCAGGCAAATAGGAATACAAACGTCTCAAAAACGAGATCGACAGGGAGTGCAAAATGGCTAAGCAGGGAGGGCTAGAGGACAAATGTAATGATGTAGAGGCTTATCTCACTAGGGGTAAGATAGATACTGCCGACAGGAAAATTAAAGAGAACTTTGGAGATAAGAGAACCACTTGCATGAACATCAAGTGCTCAGAGGGAAACCCAGTTCTAAGCAAAGAAGGGAAAGCAGAAAGGTGGAAGGAGTATATAGAGGGTCTATACCGGGGCGATCTTCTTGAGGACAATATTATTGAAATGGAAGAGGATGTAGATGAAGATGAAGTGGGAGATACGATACTGCGTGAAGAGTTTGACAGAGCACTGAAAGACCGGAGTCGAAACAAGGCCCCCGGAGTAGACAACATTCCATTGGAACTATTGACAGACTTGTGAGAGCGAGTCCTGACATAACTCTACCATCTGGTGAGCAAGATGTATGAAACAGGCGAAGTACCCTCAGGCTTCAAGAAGAATATAATAATTCCAATCCCAAAGAAAGCAGGTGTTGACAGATGTGAAAATTATCGATCTATCAGTTTAATAGGTCACAGCTGCAAAATACTAACGCGAATTCGTTACAGACGAATGGAAAAACCGGAAGAAGCCGACCTCGGGGAAGATCAGTTTGGACTCCGTAGAAATGCTGGAACACGTGAGGCAATACTGACCCTACGACTTACCTTAGAAGCTAGATTAAGGAAGGGCAAACCTACGTTTCTAGCATTTGTAGACTTAGAGAAAGCTTTTGACAATGTTGACTGGAATACTCTCTTTCAAATTATGAAGGTGGCAGGGGTAAAATACAGGGAACGAAAAGCTATTTACAATTTGTACAGAAACCAGATGGCAGTTATAAGAGTCGAGGGGCATGAAAGGGAGGCAGTGGTTCGGAAGGGAGTGAGACAGGGTTGTAGTCTCTCCACGATGTTATTCAATCTGTATATTGAGCAAGCAGTGACGGAAATAAAAGAAAGATTCGGAGTAGGTATTAAAATCCATGGAGAAGAAATAAAAACTTTGAGGTTCTCCGATGGCATTGTAATTCTGTCAGAGACAGCAAAGGACTTGGAAGAGCAATTGAACGGAATGGACAGTGTCTTCAAAGAAGGATATAAGATGAACATCAACGAAAACAAAAATGAGGATAATGGAATGTAGTCGAATGAAGTCGGGTGATGCTCAGGGAATTAGATTAGGAAATGAGACACTTAAAGTATTGAGGGAGTTTTGCTATTTGGGGAGCAATATAACTGATGATGGGCGAAGTGGAGAGGAAATAAAATGTAGACTGGCAATGGCAAGGAATGCGTTTGTGAAGAAGAGAAATTTGTTAACATCGAGTATAGATTTAAGTGTCAGGAAGTCATTTCTGGATGTATTTGTATGGAGTGCAGCCATGTATGGAAGTGAAACGTGGACGATAAAAATTTTGGACAAGAAGAGAATGGAGGCTTTCGAAATGTGGTGCTACAGAAGAATGCTGAAGATTAGATGGGTAGATCACATAACTAATGAGGAAGTATTGAATAGAATTTTGGAGAAGAGGAGTTTGTGGTACAACTTGACTAGAAGAAGGGATCGGTGGGTAGGACATGTTCTGAGGCATCAAGGGATCACCAATTTAGTATTGGAGGGCAGCGTGGAGGGTAAAAATCGTAGAGGGAGACCAAGAGATGAATACACTAAGCAGATTCAGAAGGATGTAGGTTGCAGTAGGTACTGGGAGATGAAGAAGCTTGCACAGGATAGAGTAGCATGGGGAGCTGCATCAAACCAGTCTCAGGACTGAAGACCACAACAAAAACAACATGTCTTCTAGCTAAATAGTATCGAAATTTTCCACTTCCCTGCCAGACAGCTGAGTCCATCGTCGTGTGGAAGTGTTCTATCGTTTTCATTTATTCAGCATTCTGATGACGAATGTAATAACACTATTGTCATCCTCGTGTTAAAAATGTACTCCAGCGGCGTAGTGCAAAGTATCACTGGCCATTCAGAAGTTTTTGAGAGCTCTGTGCCGGCCGGTGTGGCCGAGCGGTTCTCGGCGCTTCAGTCTGGAACCGCGCGACTGCTACGATCGCAGGTTCGAATCCTGCCTGGGAATGGATGTGTGTGATATCCTTAGGTTAGCTAGGTGTAAGTAGTTCTAAGTTCTAGGGGACTGATGACCTCAGATGTTAAGTCCCATAGTGCTCAGAGCCATTTGAACCATTTGAGAGCTCTGTATGTGCTTATTCTTCCAACAACACCATCACCTTTTAATGGCTCCGAAGGCATTTGTATATACTTGCGTCCAATCCAAAAAAGCTGTAAGTTTTAATGAGTTTGTCAACTGTGGGTCGTTTAATGAGTGATCTTCTACAAATTAACTTTATAAGGTACGTAGTAATAAGACTTTCTGCTCTCAGCATTAACGCTTTGGAAACTTTACAACAACTTTCAAATGCTATGCTCTGGTACCACTAGAACTGAGAATTAACTGTTTATCGTCTTATTCTATATTTGTTAGGATTTTTTGTTTCACTGTTTAGTTGGGTACTGGCACTGCAACATGCCCCTGTAAGACACGAAATATTCTCTCCCATATTTAGCCATTCCGATATAAGTGCTGTGAAACAGCATTGACAGTTACCTTTATCTGTCAAAGCATCGATATTGTTTCAATAGGCAACAATGTCTGTAGAAGGTAAAAATTTTACCCCTAATTCGCTATTTTTGTCTTGTTTTGCAGCCTATATTTGAAAGTGATTAGTTGGTTACTCGATAGCTGATTTCCCTAATTGGGCTGTATCCGGAACTCTTAATTGTTTCCCATATAAATCCGATCTATTTGTGGTCCAAACCGACTCTCCTGCCGCTCTTCCACGTAGTAGTCTCCGTTTGATGTAATTTTTCGTCATGATTTTTGTGGGATTCAGAGTGGTGGCTACCATGTTCTCTGCCGTTTCCTCGTCTGCTTCTCCTTGATCCATATTTGCATTGGTGATTGTAACTGTGTTCATTCTGAAACTCATTTAATTAATGGGTGATCATTCTGCTTTGTTCTCATGATACCGTTTGACAACTGATATTGATAGAATCTCCCTTAATGCATGGGTGTCAGTTCTAGACGCTGTACTAGTTCTTCTTCATTTTCAAGACGTAATTTAGATGTCATTAACGTGATAATAGATTAACTATCAGGGTTTATAGGATGTTTAATTTATTCTATACCTGTCGAAATGCTTTTCCAATTTATTATCCTGTCGTGGTCGATATATAAATGCCTCCCGTACATTATTGATATATTGGTGCTATTTCTATTACGATGCTTGACCACATTGCCTATACCCATACATGGCTCATTATGAATACATGTGTGGTGCATTTGTACGGGTACTAATGTCCAAACAAGAGCAGAACTTTTTATATTAATGGCTCGTTTTCCCATGATACACATGCTGCAACCATTCACTTTCCACACTGTAGAAAATAGTACCTGCAGGTGCTAACTATTTAGGTACAAGACGAGTTCTGAATGATGTACCACGAACTTGAAAATACAACTGTGTGTATGATGAAATTCCTTCAATAAAAACAAACTATTGCACTCTACATTTAATAATGTTTAATCTATATCTGTAGCTTGATCTAACTCCCAGTTGTTCTTTGTTGTGCGAGTAAGTTAAAAAGAGAAAAAAAAACAGCCAGATCTAGTAAAACAATGAGGTTAAGTTTCGTGATGTTACTGAAGTTACTCAGTGATGTAGTAACAAATATCTTGACATTATTTCTTTTTTTATGTACATAAATACAGTACATAATAAAGTTTTCCATATGTTAGCAAGTACAGTACATTCTATAAAAATGCTTTCTTCCGTTTCTGAAGACAGTTTCAGGTCCATGTTGGCGACAATGACCAGACCCGTGACAATGCGTCCATCTTATTACAAGAGCCTGCGAACTACATAAATGTGCAAATATTTTGCAGATTCGAGTGTCAGTATAATGACAAAAATGTCTTCTTGTACAAAGTGAACGTAACTGGCTTGGTGTGTAGTAAGAGGACGACAATGGGATGTGTTAGGCAGTTTCTGTGCCGTAAACTAAGGGGTGGTTCCAAGCAGCACTGTTGCCAATGCCAAAGTATAATGACTGCAATCCACCCGCTTCACACACAAAAGAAACAAAAAATCACTTATTGATGGTCAGTGGAAATCCTTCCTCGCCACGTGAATGATGTGCAGTGCGGACCAGAGAAGAGCAGTCACACTAAAGAGACCTTGTTGTGAAAGACCAATGACTGGCAGAGGTAACTCGTCGTCAGTCTGCTTTTTACACTAAGGAAACACATTATATAGCGAAACATGTGTCTCTGTGAGGAACATGACGAAGGAGAAAACCACTTCAAGCATGTGTGTGACTATACAGAAGCCACCTGAAGGTTGTATCAGCGGCTGAGATTGTTTGGAAAGCGCTGCGAGCGATCATCCTGTGGGGCAAGATGATGAAAACGCTTGCTGGTCGCTTCTACATGAAAATCTGTCTGCAACAGCAGAAAATTAGCTGTCTGGAACAAGGAACCAAGATCAAAAGAACTACCCAGGAGGGATCGTCTATTCTTTGACACTGATGAATCGTCAGCAAGTAATAAGATGAGATAAAAAGTTAGAGATTTGAGAAGCACAAGAGAGTGGAAACCTGGTGAGCTGGGTTTCTAGAGAGGGCTTCTCGTTCCGGGAGAGCACTGAGTGAAATGTGCTCTTAATTTTGCCTTGAGATTCAGTTCGTAGTGCCACTGTGGTCCACTGTTGCAGCTGTTACACATAGTCTGACGACGTTTGGCTATATCTGAGCGTCATATCTAACACTCTTCAAGAATAATCGACTTTGTTCAGTATTGCGATGGTCTCAAAACCTGGATGCGAAGTCAGTCATAAGAAATCACTAGTGTTTCGAAAGTAGATCAACAGTCATTTCCAAGAAGCACTTAGAGACATATGCACTGATGATACCAAATTACTCTATCACGATATACAATTGGTTAAGGTGTCACCATAATGCTTTAATAAAGATAACAGATGACCTTAAGCATGTCATGTTTCGACAAGACACGACTTTCATGTGTTCTTAGACCTCAGCAGAGCCTTCGACGCTTATATTAAAATCTAGGTCCGCAGCTCGTGGTCGTGCGGTACCGTTCTCGCTTCCCGCGCCCGGGTTCTCGGGTTCTCGGGTTCGATTCCCGGCGGGGTCCGGGATTTTCTCTGCCTCATGATGACTGGGTGTTGTGTGATGTCCTTAGGTTAGTTATGTTGAAGTAGTTCTAAGTTCTAGGGGACTGATGACCATAGATATTAAGTCCGATAGTGCTCAGAGCCATTTTTTTAAAATCTCGCCAGCGATGCATCGTGTCCGGCACCACAAAGTCAAAATGGAGACAGGAAGAATCAGACGTACATGGCAGATTAGTAGTACGTACTATACTTTTTTCACTGTATGCCAATAATACGTTATCAATGGTGTCCAAGGGAAATATCACACGTGTGCTGATGATATCCAGTTATATCTAAGGGCAAAACGAATATACCTAAGGAAAACTATAGGGAATTTTAATACAGACGTTTGTGCACTATCAAAATAGGTACACAATGTAGAGTTAAAGCTCACGACACCCAAAACTCAGGCGGTACTAGCTGATCATTCTAGACTCATAAACTCGAATTATCGCGAAAACCTATCATCTTTAATCCTAAATGGGCCAAATATCATCTTCACTGCAGCAACAAAGAGTTGAGAAGTAATAAGAGATGAAAATCCAAAGTGCCTTAAGCACGAAACTGCAGTGTGAAAGAGGACATCAGAATCTCTCCATGCCCTACACAAATCTTAAAAGATCCACCCTCTTGGCCTGAAAAAGGAATGTGTACAAGCACTTCCAATTATGGAAGGACTTTCTCAGAAAATCTCACAGCTCCTGCAACTGCTTATGAACGCCTTTCTATGATATATCGGTGATGTTCGAATCTAATCATATTTGACCATCATATGCGCAGCTATCCTGGTTACGTGAGGCCAGAACCAGTAATTTCCATACCGTCTGTCTTACCAACGTGCACTGTGCTTCATATCTGACCTCGACCTTAACGCTCTTGTTTGAACAGCATGGTAGAAATACCTGTGTCCAACAGTGTTAAAGCGTTTGGGTCCCACTTTATCGCTGAAGCACTTCAGTACCAGTTGCAGGAATCTGTACTGGGAATAACCTCCCTCATTGCATTAGAGAACTGAATAACATCTCTAATTTCAAAATGGAGTTAATGAGATACCTACTGAAGAAACAAAATGGGGCGCCATTGTCCCTGTACTCACTCGTTATCCGTTAACATTCTTCTTTCCAACCACCATTACCTCATTTCCTCATATTATTAGCTGCAATGTGTGCAGTATTCCCCAGAACTCGTTACTCAGAAAATATGTTTTTTACATCCATATTTTTTTTTTATATCTGCCAGTATCATTACTGATGTAACTGTAGTTATTATTATTATTTTTATTAGTGTTATTGGAAGCAGCATAGGTACGATCTGTGTTAACCATATTAGCTCTTAGTCATCACTATTTTTCACATCGGCTCTCCAAACATTCAAGTCACTTTATTGCCATTTGTCATATTCAAATTATTTGTGTTTCATACTTAACCAAGATGTGAAACAGGCACTGTGCGTCTGAAATCCTGGTCCAATGTAAAAAAGGGGATTGAAGATCCTAATCTGATAAAGTTAAATAAATAAATAATAAATGAATAAATTAAGTGATGGATGGACATGTAAAGTAAACATAATAGCTCACATGATGCTGGAATGTTTTATTTGCCTATTTACTAGTACATAAAAATTAGTCTAGCCATTGGACTAATGAAATTCTACTGCTGTTATCTATAGCAAGCCACGCCAAGAGCTATCCAAGAATACTTGCGTAAGATATGTGTGCAATATTCAGTGTCCTCAGAAGAGTCTTAGTGTACTCGACTTGATAAGATACGTCGTTTTCGTATGATCTACATTCTTCATAGAATTCTAGGTTGCGGATATTTGCCTTTATGAACTAATTTCCATGTATCATTAATAATAGTAGAGGATATGACGATGTCTTCAGTACCTTGGCTATCCCTGTACTTAACAACAAGTTTATCTCCACATCCATCTCCATTTCAGCTCCTCGCCTCTGTCACAAAATGCCAAGTAACCTTCATCAGATCCAAAATGGTGATGCATTGAAGAGGAAATTAAAGCTCTTTCTACAATGAGCTTTCCCGCAGGTAAAGCTGTGACTTTCATGCTGCCATCCTGTAGCGAACCAGTTCCATGCCACGTGGGCAATCCCCTCTCATCCTTCTGAATCTGTATAGTGTATTCATCGCTTGGTCTACCTCTACGATTTTTACCCTCCACGCTGCCCTCCAATACTAAATTGGTGATCCCTTGATGCCTCAGAATATGTCTTACCAACCTATCCCTTCTTCTGGTCAAGTTGTGTCACAAACTCCTCTTCTCTCCAATTCTACTCAATACCTCATCATTAGTTATGTGATCTACCCATCTAATCTTCAGCATTCTGCTGTAGCACCACACTTCGAATGCTTCTGTTCTCTCCTTGTCCAAACAATTTATCGTCCACGTTTCACATCCATACATGGCTACACTCTATACAAACATTTTCAGAAACGACATCCTGACACTTAAATCTGTACTCGATGTTAACAAATTCTTCTTCTGCAGAAACGCTTTCCTTGCCATTGCCAGTATACATTTTGTATCCTCTCTACTTCGACCATCATCAGTTATTTTGCTCCCCAAATATCAAAACACTTTTACTTCTTTAAGCATCTAACTCCCTCAGCATCACCCGATTTATTTCCACTACATTCCATTATCCTCGTTTTGCTTTTATTGATGTTCCATTCCGTTCAGCTGCTCTTCCAAGTCCTCTGCTGTCTCTGACGAAATTACAATCGTATCTGCGAACCTCAAAGTTTTTATTTCTTCTCCATGGATTTTAATTCCTACTCCGAATTTTTCTTCTATTTCCTTTACTGCTTGCTCATTATACAGATTGAATAACATCGAGGATAGGCTACAACCCTGTCTCACTCCCTTCCCAACCACTGCTTCCCTTTCATGCCCCCCGACTCTTATAACTGCCATCTGGTTATGTACAAACTGTAAATTTTACCCCTGACACCTTCAGATTTTGAAAGAGAGCATTCCAGTCAACATTGTCAAAAGCTTTCTCTATGTCTACAAATGATAGAAACGTAGGGTTGCCTTTCCTTAATCTTTCTTCTAAAATACGTCGTAGGGTCAGTATTGCCTCAAGTTTTCCAACATTTCTACGGAATCCAAACTGATATTCCCCGACGTCGGCTTCTACCAGTTTTTCCTTTCGTCTGCAAACAATTTGTGTTAGTATTTTGCAGTCGTGGCTTATTAAACCGATTGTTCGATAATTTTCACATTTGTCAACACCTACTTTCTTTGGGATTGGAATTATTATATTCTTCTTGAAGTCTGAGGGTATTTTGCCTGTTTCATACATCTTGCTCACCAGATGGTAGAGTTTTTGCAGGGCTTTCTCTCCCAAGGCTATCAGTAGTTCTAATGGAGTATTATCTATTCCCGGGGCCTTGTTTCGACTTGGGTCTTTCAGCACTCTGTGAAACTCTTCACGCAATATCATATCTTCCATATCATCTTCATCTACATCCTCTTCCATTTTTATAATATTGTCCTTCTTCCTCCTTGCTGCTTTCCCTTCTTTGCTTAGAACTGTGTTTCCATCTGAGCACTTGATATTTATGCAAGAGGTTCCCTTCTCTGCAAAGGTCTGTTTCATTTTCCTGTAGGCAGTATCTATCTTACCCCTAGTGATATAAGCTTTTACATGCTTACATTTGTTCTCTGCCCTACCATGCTTAGCCGTTTTCCACTTCCCGCCGATATCATTTTTGAGCCGTTTGAATTCCTTTTTGCCTGCTTTATTTATTGCACTTTTGTATTTTCCCCTTTCATCCATTAAATTCAATATCTCTTTTGTTACCCAAAGATTTCTATTAGCCCTCGTCTTTTTACCGACTTCATCCTCCACTGCATTCATTATTTCATCTCTCAAAGCTATCATTCTTCTTCTACTGTATCTCTTTCCCCCATTCGTGTTAATCGTGCCCTGATGCTCTCCCTGAAACTCCCTACAGCCTCTGGTTCGGTTAATTTATCCAGGTCCCATCTCCTTTTAAATTCCCACCTTTTTCCAGTTTCTTCAGTTTTAATCTACAATGCATAACCAATAGATTGTGCTTACAGTCCACATCTGCCTCTGGAGAAGTATTACAATTTTAAACCTGGTTTCAAAATCTCTGTTTTACCGTTATATAATCTATCTGATACCTTCCAGTATCTCCAGGCTTCTTCCATGTATACATCCTTGTTTCATGATTCTTGAACCTAGTGTTAGCTATGATTAAATTATGCTCTGTGCAAAAATCTACCAGGCGGCTTCAACTTTCATTCCTCACACCCATTCCATATTCACCTACTAAGTTTCCTTCTCTTCCTGTTCTTACTATCGAATTCCAGTCACACATGACTATTAAAGTTTCGTCTCCCTTCACTATCTGAATAATTTCTTTTATCTCATCATACATTTCATCATTCTCTTCGTCATCCGCGGAGCTAGTTGGCATATATACTACTGTTGTAGGTATGGTCTTCGTATCTATCTTGACCACAATAATGCGTTCACTATGCTGTTTGTAGTAGCTTACCCGCATTCCTATCTTTTTATTCGTTATTAAACCTACTCCTGCATTACCCCTATTTGATTTTGTATTTATAACCCTGTACTCACTTGACCAAAAATTTTGTTCCTCCTGCCAACGAACTTCACTAATTCCCACTATATCTAACTTTGACCTATCCATTTCCGTTTTAAATTTTTTAACTTAACTGCGCGATTAAGGGATCTGACATTCCACGCTCCGACCCGTAGAATGCTAGTTTCCTTTCTCCTGATAACAACGTCCTCCTGAGTAGTCCCCGCCCGGAGATCCGAATGGGGGACCATTTTACCTCCGGAATATTTTACCCAAGAGGACGCCATCATCATTTAACCATACAGTAAAGCTGCATGCCCTCGGGAAAAATGACGGATGTAGTTTCCCCTTGCTTTCAACCGTTCGCAGTACCAGCACAGCAAGGCCGTTTCGGTTAGTGTTACAAGGCCAGATCAGTCAATCATCCAGACTGTTGTCCCTGCAACTACTGAAAAGGCTGCTGCCCCTCTTCAGGAACCACACGTTTTTCTGGCCTCTCAACAGATACCCCTCCATTGTGGTTGCACCTATGGTACGGCTATCTGTATCGCAGAGGAATGCAAGCCTCCCCACCAACGGCAAGATCCATGGTTCATGGGGGAGGGATAAATAATTATGAAGACTGAATGTTGTGGTTGACTATGAATCCAAGGACGGATGCACTGATTACAATGGATAGATGCAGCAACGCCGTTTGTCGAAGAGCAAGAGCAGATAATGTATTTTGACAAAGCTGGAAGTACACTTTTGTGTATACACTGGAAGGCAAAAAAAAGGGTGCATGACGTGTGAACCATCCGAAAGTGATACAAATTGGTAGAACCATGTATATGTACAGACAAGCTGATCATTAGGATTTCAGAATAATTGGATGATTAGTTCAAGAAAAAGAGCTTCCAGTTGGGCAAGTTGTGAGTTAACGAGAATTTTGCTCTCATTTAAGTATCTGGCCGAAAGAGAAAGCCTTCCAGGAATTGTGAAACGTATCCTGTCGTCCATGACCGTGTGCCACAAAGAGCGCAGATTCCCCACGAGATGGGGTGATTCACAGGCGTCTATTGTGCTGAATGAGGCCAGGCTGATCAGGCCTAAGCGTTATCTTTGCATGCGAGCTCCGATTTCCTTTATTTTATTGCCATGACTGTTTCTCCCTATTTAACTCAGCGTCAACAAAATATTTTCCCATTCAGAGGAGAAAGTTGTTGATTGAAAATTCATTAGGAGACCTAGTTTAACGATCAACGGCTTTGTTTTAATGATTTCCTCTCCAAATCCTGTATTGTGTCCGTGACACTTTTCTCCTCTTTCTCGATAATATAAAACATGCTGCTCTTTTTTGCAGATTATCAGAGTACTCTGTTAAGCCTACCTGGTAACGATACCACACCGCTGAGCTGTTGTACAAAAGAGGAGAAACAAGTTTAGTGCAGGCATTCTCTTTAGTAAATCTGTTCCATATTCTAAGTGTTCTGCAAATAAACGCAGTCTTTGGTTCACCTGCCCCACAACATTTCCTATGTGCTCTTTCCAATTTTTGTTGTCCGCCATTGAAATTCCTAGGTATTTACTTGAATTTACGGCCTTAAGATTTGATTGACTTATGATGTAACCTAAGCCTTTTTCCTTTTAGCACTCACGAGGCTGAGATAACAGCTTTCATTTTTTAAAGTCATTTGTTAATTTTCGCACCATGCAGATGTGTCATCGTAATCGTTTAGCAGTTGGTTTTGATCTTCTGACTACTTTACTAGACGATAAACGACAGAATCATCTGCAAGCAACCTAAGACATCAGTTGAGTTTGTCTCCGAAATCATTTATATAGATAATAAATAGAAGAGAGCTTATAACACTGCATTGGGGAAAGCCAGAAATCACTTCTGCTTTTGTCAGTAGACAGTTTGGTTCAAATGGCGATGAGCACTATGGGACTTAACATCTATGGTCATCAGTCCCCTAGAACTTAGAACTATTTAAACCTAACTAACCTAAGGACATCACACAACACCCAGTCATCACGAAGCAGAGAAAATCCCTGACCCCGCTGGGAATCGAACCCGGGAACCCGGGCGTGGGAAGCGAGAACGCTACTGCACGACCACGAGTTGCGGACAGGAGACAGTTTACCTTGAGGTAATTCATAATGTTCGAACACAATAAATGTCCCATAATCCTAATTCATATCGACGTTAATGATAGGGACCTGTAATTTAGTCAATTTCCCCTATTGCTCTTCTTGAATATTGTGTGATCTGAGCAACTTTCCAGTCTTGGGTACGTATCTATTGTCGAGCGAGCAGTTGATCCACCTCTGGCTCTTATTCAAGTAATTTTTCGGCATGGCATTGATTGACAATGTCGTTATATGTCTTACTGAGAAGTAGCGTGTCACATTCTGATCAGTTGGCGAGTTAGATAGTCCAAATATCGATTTGCCTTAAGGTCCCTACCCTTAATGCCCCAAGTGTTCTCAACTGGGGAGAGATCCGCCGGTCTCGCTGCCTAAGTTAGGATTTGGTAAATACGAAGCCAAGCAGTAGGGACTGTCACCGTATGGGGACGGGCGTTATGCCACTGAACTGTAGCACAAGGTGGTTTTGCTATGAAGGGCAACAAATCGGGCGGTAGAATCCATCAACTTACCGCCGTGCTGTAAGGGTGTTTCGGATGACAACCAAAGAGTTCCTGCTATGAAAAGAAATGTGACCCAGACCATCACTAGTGGTTGTCGGACCGTACGGTGGGCAACACTCAGGTTGGCATACCACTGCCGTCAGGGCGTCTCGAGACATGTCTTCATTCGTCACCGGTGCTCAGTTCGACTCATAACTGAAGACAATTTCACTCCAGTGAATGAGATTACAGGCCGAAGACGTGTCTGGAGATGATCTGGACAAGATGGGATATCACCCTGACTGTCGCCCACCGTCTAGCAGTGATCGTCTGGGGCACCACTGGTTTTTATGACAGGAAAACTTTGATTTGGTTGTCATTTGCGGCACCCTTACAGCAAAGCGGTACGTCGACGATGTTCTCCGCCCCTTTTTGTTTCCCTTCATCGCAGTCGATTCTGGGCTTGCATTTCGGGAAGATAATACCCGCCCACAAATGGAGAGTTTCTACTGCTTATCTTCGTGTCTCTCAAATCCTGTCCTGGCCAACCGAGAACGTTTGGAGCATAATGGGCAGGAGCCTCCAACCCCCTTGGGAATTCGACGATCTAACTTTCGAATTGGAGCGCATTTGGCACGATACCCCCGTGGAAGGCATCCAACAACGCTATCAATCAGTGCTAAGCTAAATAATTGCTTAAATAACGGCCAGAGGCGGTCAACGAGTTCTTGACATGCTCATTTTCTGAATCTCTTTCTCTACAATAAATCATCCCATTTTTCAGTAATTGCAATCAGGTTTTGTCTGTACATGTACATCGCACCTACCGAATTCCATCCCATTAGCATAATACATTCGTTGTGCATCGTTTTTTCTACAACGTTTATTTGTTTGATCTGGTCGAAGAATTTAACAAAAAGGAGCTTATCAAGTAATGATATAAATTTGAAAGCAGTTGCATAAAAATATCCTGTATTTTACGGTTTATATCTTCGACAAACGAAAGATTGTCGGTGTAGAAATTAGTGTTTCGCATCTGAATCAGGATCAACCGCTAGCATTATATTCTTTCCCTTGTCAACCAGTTTTCCAGCTGGTACGGAAAGAAACATTACTTATTTGATATTCCCAAACAACCAGTAGTTTCACATGGGGCTGGTGCCTATCTATGTAGACAAATGAAAGAATCTGTTGTGAAGCTTAAAGTTCATACCCGACTGACTGATCGCTGTCAAAAGAGCAATGGTGCTAATAACGTTGACTGTAAGCATCACATGTTCTAACCATCTGTAATGTCATATGAATCCAGTGATTATTAGAATGCTATACTATAACACAGTCCGATGCCAAAAGCTGGACAGTACGAATTCTCTTCCCCTAACCTGCTATGTATAACAACGAAAAATAGATGTACCCTGGGTTCTGTACAAATTACCTTTCAGGTAGAACTGCACCACCCAAGAGATCGATAACGCCGTAAGTACGAGACCATATCTGTAACATTTGAGATTTTCTATGTGACCTTAATGTGCCGTAACACCGCACTATTTTTCCACGTGGATACATTTAATACGAAGATGTAAAGGTATAATCTCCCCTAACGATCAGTGGTCACTTCCTAAGTCACGCATGCAAGCCTCAGGAGGGGTAAGAGGAAGCTCTACCTGAGAAAACGCATCCTTAACGGCAAAGAGATAGGATGACGGAAAGGAAGGCCGTAATGCTTCCTAGGTAATGGCTCCAGCTCCGATCCCTGGCGTCGTGACACAAAGCCGCAGCGTCGTAAAATGCGGACGTGCTTCTTCTGTGGTGTGAAGTGAGATCGTTACATTTTCTGTTTGTTGTGTCGCAACCAAGTACAAGTTTGCCACTTAAAACAGCAGTACCCTTAGCACATAAACTTACAGTCAGATTGCTGTTTCAGGTTGGTTGTCTGAGATGTTCTGATATATCACTAGTTACTCTCATAATCTATATGGCACGCTTCAGATTGAAGTTGTCTTCTATAGATACATTTACAACATTTACCTGCTCTATCGACATCAATGACCATTATGATCAACATTCGATGTCCAACTCAGCATAATGGCTTCCTCCGAATTGTTTTTATGAAATCAGGCCCTCTTTCTTATTCTCTAATATCGAGGCAGCCATATTTACGACGTGTACACTCGTTTTCCACCTTCTCTATCTTTCCTAATAAGTCTCAGTGCATATCTCTGCAATGCTCGCTAGAAAATCGTTAGTTTTACAATTATTTCAACATTAAACGTACACGGAAAGTTTGAATTAAGTATAAATGAGTATCGTACACTGATTTTAAACTTTGTTTACGAACACATCGAAAGCGCTGTCTGTGAAAAAAAAAAAAAGCTCCGAGCCGTTTCCGCTCATCTGGCTATTTCTTTTCCTTTACGTATGGTCATTACCATCATTTGACCTAAATATGAAGACCTACCAGCTGGTTCTATAACACCATTCTCACTTTATTTATGATAAATTCCTTCTATTTTCAAATCTACTTCAAACTTGCCTGGTGTTCATTGTTATCTGCTCTAGAAGCATGTAGTATGAGGCGAAACGCGAAACAACCGTATCATTGAAAGAGGTACAGAGGCGAGCGAGTGTGCCGGGGCTTACCACAGTTCACTACTGCGAGCATCACGTCATAATAACTCTCTTGTGCTTAACATGAACATGAAGTTTAAGAGTGAAATTAAAAGCTAAAATAACTTTTCCTAACTTCGTCAGTGTATGCTTAAGTATATTAATGATGACATTGTAAGGTCTCAGAACGATCAAATGAATATTTTGGGCAAAACACGCGATCTTAAAGAAGAGGTGACACTGAATAATAAAAGTAGAAAGCTAACCGTTGGTGAGAATATCGAAATGCATGTCACAATTAAAAGTTACAAGCCTCAGCTGCGTTAGATTTTGGTTACAATCGGCGTTTTCATGAAAAATTGAAACGGTTAAACATTAGATTCATAAAGCTGAAAATTCGTATGTGGCCTGTCTACCGTGCAAAAACGTCAAATATGTGACACCAATTAGCTACCTCTACCAGTTTTCAAGTTGTTTACGAAAAACCACATCTGGAATGAAAATGCCCTTACTCATGATTGATTAAGTATCATCTGCATTGGTAATAGAAGGTACTAATTACAACCCTCAGTGACGTTCAAGACATAATCAGCTGTCCCAAGTATGGAAGACTGTATCGTAAATAACAATGATTACAAGAAACTTTATAGATGTAGTTCAGAGGTCATGTCCTCCTTTCGGTTCCATTCTTAGAATTGTAACGGGCAAAGCTTAAATGCAGTCAAGGTAAAACTTTTTCAGTAAGTAAAGCAAACGTAACTCTATTTATACAAAAATTAAGAAAAATGCAAATTGTTAACCGACAGGGTTATTAGTTAATTCATGTCCCAGAAAGGAGTCATTTGGATACTGATACATATGTCTGCAATCGATACTGAATGTTCGTTCGGCAGTATGCAGCGCCCCTATTTAAATACAGCCAGAGAGGCAGTGGTATGACACACTTTGCACCGAGATATCAAACTGGCCGCGTCAGTCAAACAGCGACTTTGCTTTGTACCTCGGATGATGCCTGAGGTGAATGCGTTTACGGTAAAAGTAGGAATAAATCCGCGAGGACTGTACACCGTCAAGGATAATTTATTTCACGGATGTAACTGTTTGTTTGTAGCTCGTAATGCTGACAAAACGGCGTGGCAAATAGCGAGATTATTTTCCGTTTTGAAGGTGAGCAGTTAACTTTTGGTGATTAAAAGTCCGGGCAATAGACCATTATACTTGCTACTTCTTACATATGTGTCCTCTGAACTGTTAATAGTGCTGTTTCTGCTAGGGATATTAGTTACAATTTATGAGACACATTTTGTGCATGTGAACTTTTACAGAATGTCAATCAGTTAAAACTGAAAACTTTTATTTATAGCTATATTTCCTGATCCCGCTGAGTAAACAGCAAGTTGGAACATTTTCTTTCAGTGACCATAAAGAGTAACGTGAACTTGTAGACGGCAATTTATGGTCAGTATGTTCTTCCCCACTTTCAGCCTGAATGCAAAAATAGTTTTCAGGCTCTTGTCAATGGAAAAAGTAGGTGGAAAACATGAACAGACAATGGAAGATTCTTTACACGGCGGCTTAACGAAGTAATAACCATATGATTGTTACCTGCCGGCCCACACGTTTAGTGTCATCAGTTAACGTATTTCTAAGGCCAAGTCAAGTGCTAAGTAAGGCTATGAGCACTGAAAAGCTACACTTTGAAATGCAGTGGACTGAAACTTTTGTTCAAATGGCTCCGAGTACTATGGGACTTAACTTCTGAGGTCATCAGTCTCCTAGAACTTAGAATTACTTAAACCTAACTAACCTACGGACAACACACTTTTCGGTATCGGGCATATGCTGATGACCTACTCCTCCTCATTCGCTCCGGCTCTGAGATTCGAGCAGACCTGGAATAGAATACCCGTTATGAGGCTGACGCTGGCAGTGCCATGAATGTCGCCAAATCTTCTGCAATGCACATTGGACGAGTCCTCCAGGAGGGTGAAGTGGCACCCCTGCCGTTTGAGTGGACCTTCCGGTACCTGGGCATTACCTTTACCCCCACGGTCTCGCGCACAGCGGCAACGAATTTCCGTCGCCTGTTACATGTTAACCGCAACGACGTCCGCTAGAACCTCTGGCGCCACCAGGACACACTTCAATGCTTTGAGTTAATTAATCTTAATGTGGCATCAAAATTGGTCCACATCGGGCAAGTTCTCCCTCTCCCGACTGCAATTGGGCGTAACCTAAGGCGGCTTTTGGCTATTATCTCACTGCAGGTTCATGTTGAAAGTCCGTTATGAGACACTTACCCTGCCCCCACGGTATGTTGGCCTCGGACTCGTCAGTGTCCGTATGCGAGCTGCAGCATTGTATAAGAGTACCATGAGAAGACAGTGGACCAGGCGGGGCACATCTCTAACACGCAGCTTGCTTGAGGTCCTCCTGCCTGCTTCCACCTCACCTCCGGTGTCTGTCGGCCATATCATGCCTGAAATGTCTCATACATCGACCTTTTTCGTCGACTACAGTTACATACATACCAGTCTCCCAGACACGCGCCCACCCAGAACTAAAGATTTTTACAGCCTGCTACTGCGCCGTGTTCCCCAGAATGTGGTGGAGACCAAACACCCCTCCATCCAGTGGCCCATAGTGTAGACTACCGTCCGCCTGCCCTTCCTCCCTACGAACGTCCGGGCACTGTGGTATCACATAATCAACAGGAAATTTGCTACGACACAGAGACTGCATAACATTGGCTTGTCAGATTCCTCTCTTTGTCTCCTTTGCCAGCAACTGGGCACTGATGACCACCGTCTCACATGCACCTCTTCGCAAGATGTCTGGCGCTTCCTGCAGCAAATCATTGCCTGCTATCTCTGAGTGCCACCAGACACAATCTAACCTCGAATGTTTCTATACACGGAGGCCAAACGTTTTCCCGCCGCCAAATATCATGCTATTACGTGGGTCAAAGGGTGGGCAGTTGCTTATCTCTTTCATGAGGGATCTAGATCCCGCCTCGACTTCTGGACCTATTTACGAACAACCCATGCTGCTCTCGAAAACACGCCACGTTACAGAACATTATTTGCTAACTATCTTCGAGGGATCTTTGATAGACGTCCACTAAGTTGGAAGGGGGGGGGGGGGCGCCTGGAGGTGTCTGAGCTTAAGCCCACTATGATCGATTCTACATCTGACCTCCGCGGATGGGAGAGCGCGCCGTAAATTGGGCGGATTTTATTTCTTTTTTTATTTTCCTTTTTTCTTTTCTTTTTCTTTACCCAGCATTTATAAAAATTTTTCTCTGTCACCGATGTGTTCCGCATAATTCCAGGAAAATAGTGAATATTACAAAAACACAATGCAAATAAATCAGCAACAACAACGCCTTCCACTTCTGTTGATTCCTGTGTCCCCCACTTCCCTGTGCCCCACAGGCTCGATGGTGGTGACGGGGACACTGTGGCCAGGCCTCGGGTTTAGACCCATGCCCACTTTGCCCCCGAGCCACCAGCGGTCCACTACTCCCAAAAAAATTTAAAAAAAAAGTGGTCAGCGCGACAGAATGTCAATCCTAAGGGCCCGGGTTCAATTCCCGGCTTCGAATTCTATTTAAAAAATGGATAGAGGGTTGCCACGTAAGCAGGAGGTCCAGGGTTCAAGTCCTAGTCGGGGCACACATTTTCAACTCTCCCCGTTGACTTGTATCAACGCCTGTATGCGGCTAAGGATATTCATTTCATTGTATTGATGTAATTGTAATTTCATTGTTTTCTAGCCCCTAATTCGCCAATTGTACATAGCATAAAAGTATGCTCTCTTATATTCGATTGAGTGGCGCCAACTCTCACCTATAGTATTGTCTCAGTAAGTGCATTATACTGAAGGCGCTGAAGATGTGCCTTCATTCCGTCCTTTTGACGGCGAAAGTTAAAATGTCGATTACCCAATTCTTTTCGTTTTCTAACTTGATCGTATTTGTGACTGCTGCCTGTCCGAAATTTCCGTTGATTCTACTATTACAATTTTCGGTCCTCTAAACGACCAAACGGAGTCTTCAACGTAAAACTTTTAATAAATCATCTACTCTAATATCTGGTAAACAGCTAAAAAAGTTTTCCCGTAGATTACATTATAAGTATGTTCCATTTTCATCGAATTTCTTCACTTAGGTAGTTTTGCTGACTTAATTTCGACGAAAAGTTCTAAAAAAGTACAAACTATGAGTCAAATGGAAACAAATATGCAGTACCAAGCACTTACGAAGAGCCCATTAATTCTGTTAAACATTTGAAGTGTGTCTTCGAGTATCTAGAAAGAAATGCTTTAATATGTCTGGCTGCTGAGCCATCCTCGGTCCTCTGAAATTCTCAAATGAAGGCGATTAATTTGACAGAAACGGTTGGCCTATCCTTCTATGCATTTACGACAGCTATAAAGTTGATTACGTTGATAAAGAACTGTTGTATCCTTTCGTAAGGTAGTTGTAATATGTTGTCAAAGAATTGAATTCCTTGCGTAATTACAGCATGACTAAAAGACTGTTTATATGTGTGCTGTTGTAACGTCTAATAGGAACATTTTAAGTAGCTGTGTGTAGAAAACACTCAAATATTATGTCCGAATATCTTCAGCTAGTCATATTAGTGTAATTAAATGTAGGACATCTGCTCTTGAATAAGTTAAATTTCATTGGAGAGAGGTATACTTTCCAAACTGTCAGAACCCCTTTTTGACATTTTCAACTATTTTTCGTGTGCCACGTTGTCTGTAAATTGCAATATGCCTATTCGAAGCACAAACACTATGATAATTATGTAAGTGAAATAATATGAATCTCAAAGAAAACAAAACGGGAGGAGACCATGAAATTACAATATTACATCTGGTCCATATTAAGTGAGAAAAATTCATGCTGTTGGAAAAGCTTCGAATAACAGATGTATGAAATATTCCTGTTTTCTTAAATGTAAAATGGAGAACTTCGTTCATAATCAGCGGTTTTACAGAATATAGGATTCACATTTAAGTAGAGACTCTGTCTATGCTTGTTCACAAACTAAGTATCTGATTGAAAATTTCCTTTTTCCCAAGGAAATCTTGTATTGCACAGCATGGGTTAAGATTTTTCTACAGTATGAATGGTAATCTTGTATTGCACAGCATGGGTTAAGATTCGGTCAAGTCACTGATGCTCAGAGCTTGTGTATGCTCTCCTTCTTGAATTTCAAGCATTTTATTTTTTATTTACGTGTTCAATTACCGAACTTTTGTAGGAGACGACTTACAACCGGTTATGCCCGACACAGAACTACAACGCCTGCTTATGGTTCGCAACGTATCTGGAGTTAATGATTACTAAATTACACATGATTAGGATCTGTTACAAATGACAACACGATGTATATAGATTTAGTCTATTTGTTGTAAACAACGAGTGCTCTTATTTGGGTCTGCAACGCATACATTTCTGTAATCCGGAGCGATAATTTTGTATTCGGGAAGAGTCATCATTTAATTGATCGTGATTGTTTCACCGGTAACATTTTCAAATTTTAGTATTCTCCTATCGATACATAATTCATATAAATTCTAATCACTTCACTTCTGCTCAAAATAGAAAGAACACGGTAGCATTGCCTCCTCTTACTTTTATTTACAACGTTCAATAATTAATTACCGCCTGACTTTTTCATGTAATCTACCTCATAACGACGTTTGAGGTTTTTATGCAACCGACACCGATCTTTACCATCCGACCAACCCTTACAGTCCCAGAGATCCATATACTCGGATGCCCACTCCTTTACGTTCGGAGATAATGTCTGTGCGACTCTACAATATCTCTGCCGCCGAACCAAAACGCATAACGTACTTTATTTTTTATTTACTTGTTCAGTGACCGGACATTTGTCCTCTCATAATCCTTAGATAGGTGGCTTTGAATGACTGTAGAAGGATACATGATGATTTCAGAAAATTTCTAGTTGATTTGATGAATGTCAGTTTCCTCTGGATGTTGAAAAATGTAAATTGTGCGGATTAATAGGAAAAACAATTCCGTAATGTTTGAATACAGCATTAACAATGTCCTGCTTGACAAAGTCACGTCGATTAAATATCTAAGCGTAACGTTGTAAAAGCCATGTGAAATGGTATGACCGTGGAAAGATCGTAGTAGGGACAGCGAATGGTCGATTTCGGTTTGTTGTTGTTGTTGTGGTCTTCAGTCCATAGACTGGTTTGATGCAGCTCTCCATGCTACTCTATCCTGTGCAAGCTTCTTCATCTTCCAGTACCTACTGCAACCTACATCCTTCTGAATCTGTTTAGCGTATTCATCTCTTGGTCTCCCTCTACGATTTTTACCCTCCACGCTGACCTCCAACACTAAATTGGTGATCCATTGATGCCTCAGAATATGCCCTACCAACCGATCTCTTCTTCTAGTCAAGTTGTGCCACAAACTTCTCTTCTCCCCAATCCTACCCAATACTTCCTCATTAGTTATGTGGTCTACCCATCTAATCTTCAGCATTCTTCTGTAGCACCACATTTCCAAAGCTTCTATTCTCTTCTTGACTAAACAATTTATCGTCCACGTTTCACTTACATACATGGCTACACTCCACATAAATTCTTTCAGAAACGACTTC
The DNA here is from genome assembly GCF_021461385.2 of Schistocerca piceifrons. Classification (NCBI taxonomy): domain Eukaryota; kingdom Metazoa; phylum Arthropoda; class Insecta; order Orthoptera; family Acrididae; genus Schistocerca; species Schistocerca piceifrons. The sequence goes on from NC_060140.1 coordinate 632,007,306, forward strand.
TTGACATTTAAATCTATACTCGATGTTAACAAATTTCTCTTCTTCAGAAACGCTTTCCTTGCCATCGCCAGTCTACATTTTATATCGTCTCTACTTCGATTTATTGGGGGGGGGGGGATTTTTGGAGGGTGCGGTTCATATGTAGGGAGACTGCATATGGCCCACTAGTGCGATCCATTCTTCGATACTACTCGTTAGTTAGCGACTCCCAACCTCCATCCCAAACCAAATAAAAGTACGACGTCAAAGCAATTCACAGGTGTACTGCTAGTTTTCTTACCGGTAAATTGTATCAGCACGCGAGTATTCCCCTGTTTAGAATGCAACTTTCTTTTCACGAAAAGAGAAAAAACGAGAGGACTGGCATTTGAAGCAGACTGTAGAAGGTTCTACAGCCGCCAACGTACATTTCGCGTAAGTATCATGAAGATAACAGAGACGGAGTCATATAGATAGTCATTTCTCGCTTGCTCTCTTTGTGAGTGGAACAGGAACGGGAATGACTACAGTGCTAGAAGATACCCTCTGCCAAACACCGCACGGTTGTTTGCAGAGTACGTATCGAGAAGCAGATAGTTCCAAAATGATAATTTCACCGGCCATTGCGCTCTGACGAAAGAGTACTTGTCTAGGCTATTAAGTATTATTACAAGTATTAGTTGATGGATTGATTAACCGATGCTTTATCGTCACTGTAAACTCCAATGAAGTCACCGAAGCTACTAAAAAACAGTGCCTTATAATTTTTGGACTGGATATATTATGAATACTCTCTGTTTTGCCTACCTTATTTAACACATACTGTCCAAATATAAGCTGAACCGGCTTTCATCAACATCCGCACCCTCCACATCCCCCACACCGTCGGTCACTCTTCATCCACTTCCGAACCATGTTGCCTCGATATGTGTGTGTATTATGCGAATTTTAATTATTGGCTGAGAATTTAATATTTCTACCACGTTTTCAGCTTTGAGACCCAGAGACGGGTGCTTTGATAGTACAGTTTATGTAACTTAATAAAACGTTTCAGCTAATCACAGAAAGTAATACTCTGTGGTTATTTTCACGTAATGGGTACGCTTTAATAATTATTTTGGATCACGCAGGGATATTATCAATAAGGAGAAGGTCAGAGTGCGGACCGTAGCGCACTTTTCTGGCGGGGCACGTGTTTTTAGTGTGACGTCAGAGAAGCCATAATCCGCGCTGTGTCGCGGCCTGCGCTGTGGATCAGATATGGCGCTCGGCGCTCTGATCGTACGCCGGCTACCACGGACCGCTATTCACAGCCGAAAATAAGTCGGGATCGTGAGCGACTTGTTGGATCTCTTGCAGCGTTTCCTACGGTATTACATTTTCAGAATCACAGGAGGCAGTAGTTCAGCCGTGATACGTGCGACCGCGAAGGAGAGAATAATATAACCGAAACGTTTGTGCTGTACTCTGGTCAGAATGGGCGATGGATTTCTTGTATCCACAGGAACATATTTCAGGTTTCTTCAGGAAGGGAAGCTTTTAGTTATAGAGGACACTATCTGTAAGAGATAACAGCTCTCGAATACAACCACAATCACAAGAACCACAACTAAACGGATCTTGCAATAGTATGTTGAAGCCCACAATGTATTATACGTCAAATATCACTTCCATAGGCGTTTAGGTTGTAATGGACCCAAGACTAGTTTTCCGGTACCGGCATGAAGAAGGTTTTCTTCAGCATGAAGATGAGGTAATCTAGTGGTCATGACCGACTCTATTGGCTTTAGTACAGGCGATTTTCACACGACGGCTAGTGGTTTCTAGAATCTCTAAAGTATACGTCTAGCGCTACTTTCAACGTCGTTCACTCCTTCGGTATTTTAAACTGTTTTCTTTAAAGTTACGTATATAAAAAAAAGTTGTAAAGTGTATAAAGTGTTGCTAAAGTGCCGAAGATAACATTGTAATTTATTAAACAATAACAATCAGCCTAAGACACTATTACGTTATGTTCATATTCATGCCTATGTTGTTTGTAATATAATGTATATTAGACAATGATTAATTATTCTATATCCTATTCTGTATACTATCTCTGCCTTGATGTCTGAGCTGCTTATCTTAATAATACCAGGAGAAAATAAGTCCTGAATGTCATTCAGGCATGCAGAGTCACATGAGTTGTTCATTTTTAAACTGAATATGTTTTTGTAAATAGTGTAGGACTCAGTAATTGTAACAGTTGACACTTGAGTGCAAGTATGGACGAATGGTCCGCTTTCTCGACCGATCGCAGTTTCAGTAGCTGAAAACAAGAACCTGCTCACTTCATCAGCAATATACGAAGTCAGACGTTTTATAAGGGTGACACAGTACAAGCTGAATACAATTCAAAGGGATAGCAAAGACCAATTCACATAAAACTCTTACTATCCTAATTTACTAATGACAGTGAGTTATTTTCACTTCCATTATTCAGCAAGGCAAAGATGATGCAGAATAACAATATCAGTATTTTTCAAAGTAAGGGTATATAGGTTTTTCTCTCGTAGTATTGCCGAAGGAATTTCCAAATATTTTTGCATTTCATTTACATAGGCTACGTGGGGTAAGCTACACATGTTCTCCAGGAGTGTTGAGGGGGGTGGGGCAAATATTATTAACACATCAGATTAATCAGAGATTAACGAGCCACTGAGGCTAGCAATGAAATTCTTATGTGAAGTAATTGCTTTTGACCGTAATTTGATTAGTAGTTGTGTTGTGAGGACACACAAGAGAGAGACCAAATAGATAGTAATAATGCCTCAGTATCGAGGTTTGTCCATAATTCTTGATAGCTGTAATTGCAACTAATTTCAAGTCATTCGGATGTCGTTTTCCGTCGAAAGGGAATCAGACCTTTATGGTATCAAAACAATCCTTTACACATGAATACATCAGAAAGGTGTTACAGAAGCGGTTCTGGCAGCTAGAAGAGGCCTGCGTATGGAAAACTAACACGTCTGAGCAGAATGCCTAAAACTGTGCAGATGAGAACAGTTAAATTGGCTATTGAAAGGCATCAGTGCTGTCAGCTGTTTTCTTAAATATCCTATGTTTTAAATAACCACAACAGCAAGAGCTCTGTCTTCCTTGGACCCAGACTCTTCCGTCCTTAAGACGTGTTCCCGATGGCAAAGTCACTTACCAAACTGTGTGACTTTACCTATCAGGCACCATATGGAGACAGTTTTAGCACTGTAGGCACCAAGAAGTCGACATTCGATAGCCGGCTAGTCTTAGACATATCTAATGATCTAGTTACTCGCTAGTAGTAACAGTCAGATCATCCATTATCTGAATGGAAACTTTTCATTACCATTTCATACAAATCACCGACGATTTCCATCCGCCGTTTCGGTAATCTGTCACGTTCTACTGCCACACAGTACCTTTCTAGCTCGTCCTCAATTATGCTATTTCTCCCATTTGCTTGCGTCCTCTAATTTGCTGGGCCCCGTTTTTAATGACAAGTCAATTTTTTTCCTGTGCTTCAGGGGGAATTTTAGAATAATTTAATGTCTCTTTATTGTGCGTATAAAGTAATATTTATACCCTATATTAGTAATTGGTCATATATCGGCCACGTTTTCCATAAAATGTCATATTTTAACCGATGTTTTTCAAAAAATGAGCACATTTGTCGTATCTTTATGGAGGTAGGAATGAAAGGCTGAAAATTTTGTTGACATAACAATTGGTTGGTTCTGAGCACTATGGGACTTAACTTCTGTGGTCATCAGTCCCCTAGAACTTAGAACTACTTAAACCTAACTAACCTAAGGACATCACACACATCCATGCCCGAGGCAGGATTCGAACCTGCGACCGTAGCAGTCGCGCGGTTCCGGACTGAGCGCCTTAACCGCGAGACCACCGCGGCCGACATAACAATTTTTCATGCGGTAGTGTCACAAATAAAGACAACATTAACGACACAGTTTTTTTTACGAGGACTGCAGCCGACAGTCACCGTAACACAGTAAACTATGAAATCTTCACGGGTTATCAGCCGAGTGGCGTCGTCTTCTAGTCGCAACGTTTCAATGGATTGCGTATCCATCGTCTTCAGGTCGTAATTTCTGCAGCGTGTTGTAGCTGCGCTGTATATCCTCCCCGTAGACATGTGTTGTATGCGATTGCAGGCTTTCTCGGCGTATTTCAGCTATGAAATCTTGACGGGTTATCCTGAAGATGATGAATATGCAATCGATTGAAATGTAGCGACTAGAAGACCACGCCACTCGACTGATAACCCGTGAAGATTTCATAGTTTTTCTTTCTGTTTTTGAAATTTTTCGTCAATGACAAATATACATTATTCAGTTATTAGAGCAGAGAGTGAATAAAAATTTTGGACAGCGTGTGTATTCAAGTTGAGACTTCATGTTTCATTGTACAAGTTTCGATAACTGTTGCTTCTTGCACGTTTTCCCAGAGAAAAAATAGTAGATCACTTCATACATGTTTCATATTATACGTTTTCTTTAGTTATTACGTCAGAAAACACCTTTAAACTGATCATACATTGACAATACAATCACTCGAAATAAACATATATGCCGGCCGTTGTGACCGAGCGGTTCTAGGTGCTTCAATCTGGAACCGCGCGACCGCTAGGGTCGCAGGTTCGAATCCTGCCTCGGGCATGGATGTGTGTGCTGTCCTTAGGATAGTTAGATTTAAGTAGTTCTAAGTTCTAGGGGACTAATGACCTCAGATGTTAAGTCCCATAGTACTCAGAGCCATAAACACATATGACTAGACTTATGGCCTATCGTAACACGAGCAGATTTTATCGTTGGTTGGTGCTCCATGTAACCTCAAATAAGTTGGTGCTCTCCTATTACAGAAATCCGTGTATGGAAAATATGCTTTCGGGACGGTGCTTTGCCCCGGATTTTGTATTTCAGATAAATAGTCTCATACTGTCTATTTTTGTCGAAATTCTTGGGTGGATCTATATTTAAAAGTCAGCTGTTAAGCTAAATAATGAATGTCTAATCATCACAGCTGACTTAGTCGCTTAAGGAGTATTATTGCGCAATGACGCTTTGTGGTTTCCATTATTTTCCCTTATCTCAGCCCAGTTTAAGCTATGCTGCAACCTGATTCTGCGTTTCTGTTTCTTAGTCGCATCGTGCTTAATTTGTGACTAAAGTTTTTGGTTGTTTCAAGTGAACTTAAAATACCAATGAATAATGGTTTCTTCTAAGAAAAATATTAAGAAAAATTTTTCCTCATAAAGCCAGTCAGAAGTGACAATGGAGTCGACTCTGTAACTTGCGTTAATTTTTCATTACACTTAGTGGAAAAGCAGATATTAAGAATCATTTAGCTATCGAAAAGCATAAATAAAAAGTGTACTCCGCTTTTTATTTATAATTCATTTGGACAGTGAAATTACTAACAACAGAGTAATTAGTAATGTGCTACCATACTGTTAAACATCATACGTCTTTGAAACCGATCGACTGTACCAACTACTAGGCTAAGTTCCAGACTTTTTACAATTCCGAAGCAGCAAAAAGTTTGTTATCGGATAGAAGAAAATTAACAGCAACTGTGAAAATCTGTCAGTGCCCGACGCTTTCAAGAAAATATGCTATGATCTTTCAAAGGTCAATAATTTTGGTATCTTCACAGACGCTAGTAATCACAAAGCCGAGAAAACATTTCCATTAATTGGTCCCTATTTTACACTGCAAGTGACGGTTGAGTTTAATTACTTGTACTAAATTCTCTTTCAAATGAAACTTCCTGTGCAATAAGTACGTTTTGCGTCACTGCCTTAGATGAAAAAAAGTTGATGAACGTAAGTGCATAACGTTTTGTGTTGGCAGAGCCAACACTATTTTGGAGGAGTGCGACGTGCTGATACAACCACTGTGTTCACGAAGCCGAAAAGCGGAGAAAACGAAAATGTTGTAGAACTTGGATGCTGCACACGCATATTACACAACGTTGCAAAGGCAGCCACAGATGTGATGAATACTGTTATGGCAGTATTTGTAATTAAACTTTTCAATTACTTTTCCAAATATACCCTACGAACGGAGCATCTAAAAATTTTTGTGAGTTTCTTGAAATCGAGTATCACGCATTGTTGTCAGACACAAAAACCTTTGTTTGTTGCAGCAGGGACAGTACTGGAACCAAATGATTTATTTTATTTGTTCTCGTGTCAGAAACATACGTTGATGTACAGTTAACATGTCATACAGTGGCCACTTCCAGGCCGTTTTCTGTCTCCAACGGCCTTGCGGAACTGGTAACACCGGTTCCCATCAGATCACTGAAGCTATTGGGCTGGGCTGTCGCTTGGATGGGTGACCATATGGTCTGCCGAGCGCTGTAGGCAAGCGGGATGCACTCAGCCCTTGTGAGGCAAACTAAGGAGATACTTGATCGAGAAGTAGCGGCTCTCGTCACGTAAAGTTGCAAAGAGCCGGGAGAGCAGAGTTCTTACCACATGACGTTACATATCCACATCCAGTGACGCCTGTGGGCTGAGGATGACTCGGCTGCCGGTCGGTACCGTTCAGTCTTCATAGATTCTGGTTGAAGGTCTCTGCAGTACCGGAGGCTGGACACAGTCGACACTGAAGCATGTGCTGCACAGTCTGAACTTCTCCAAAATCACACTTAATATTCTTTTCTCGTCGTATTTGAGGTGGTGATGTTCCTGCAAGGTGGTAAATCTATTCGACAGGAGCAAATTTCAAACAACCTGTTATAGTTCTGTAGGTATCGTAGAGGGCTACATCTACTTGTTTGTCAAGTGATGAATTATATCAAACACGACAAGTGTACTCTGCTTCAGAATAGGCTGATGCAAGAGTAGAGGTTGCGATGATTTCAGTTTGACAGCCACCCTGTGATCTGGAAAATTTCTTAACAGATTGTTCCTTGTGGAAACTTTCAACTTACTATTCATGCTGTGTCTGTTGAAAGTAAGAAATCGTCGTCACTTGTAAGTATTCTGGAGTGCAGCAGTATTGTAACTCAACTCCATGCTATCATCGCCCTTCGAGCAGCTCTCCCATTTCTCAAATGAAAAGCCCAGACTTGAGTCTTTAGGGTTTTGATTTAAGCTGATTTGTGCTACAGTATCTTGAGAGATCTTTAAGTGCATTGGTAAAGGTACTCAGCACTGATTCAAAATCTGAGGTCTGAGTGGCAGGAGCAAGGTCATTAGTATACAAGGAACTCCTCGTATTGGGAGCTACAAGTTTGTATATATGTCGAATATAATTGTAGCTAACATGCTTCCTTGTGCAAGATCGTTTTTCTGTAGTCTCCATCGACTGCGTTACCCTTGAAAGCCAACGAAGAGCCTGCAGTTTTGCAGAATTGCTGTGATGAACCTAATTAGGCTAAAATCCTGGGTCATATTGTACGCCTTGAATAGCAGTAGCTAGTAGTTGACAGTGTCTTAGGCTGCTGATAAGTCGACAAATACCACCCCTAGACCTTACTACTTTCTAACCGATCGTCTATCAACTGCATAAGATTCTGTAGTTGTCTAGTGCAGCTTTTACGAGGGCGAAATCCAGCTTGTTGAAGTATTAACAGTGAGTCAACTACATGTAGGAGGCGGTTTAAGATAATTCTTTCCAGCAGTTTGTGTAGATGACAGAGTAATGAAACTGGTCTAAATTTTTTTAGATTGTTTATCAGGTCTCGGCACAGCAATCACTCGGTTCTTCCGCAATATCTTCGGTATTTGACATCTGATCACACAATTATTAAAGAGTTGCAGAATTTATTTCTTTGTTCTTATGCCAAAGTGCTTACGTTTTTCTGTTCATATATCATCCAAGTCAACTGCTTTTGCAATCTTACTTTGATTTATAGCCTTATTTAATTATTTCATTTTGAATGATGTTGAAAATTTTCCTTTTTGGATTTGTGGCTTGCCTTCCCGTTCAGCAGTAACTGATGTGCTATTTTATTACCTGTAATGTTATGATGTACAGAGGTCGTAGAGGGATCATTACTTAGATGTTTCAGAAGTCTCCAAGCTTTATGACTGTCTCCTTTTAGATCCAGGTATTCTATTATTGTAATCTATCCTCTCAGAAGAAAAAAGTACCTACATTTCTGACAACTCTGTTCCAGAATGTGCTCACTAACCCACATTTTTGCACCATCAGGAGACTGTGTTTTAAAGACAAAAACTTAAAGTCTAAAAGGCAGACAGCATTATTATAGAAGTAGCTGCGATTGTCGACAATGTTGTCAGAGCGATCGGACGGCGTAAAGAGAAACAATTTTTACCCCTGAAAGTGGGATGTACCTTACAGAAAATAGGGTTGGCATCAGATAGGGATGTTCAGAAATCTCATTCTGATAATAAAACGATTTACGAAACATGTCCGGATTATTCTAAAAATATGATCAACAAACTTGAAGGAACTTTCCATTTTGAAATAGATGTTTTCAAGGAAGTAACAAGGACAGTAACTTCTGCAGGATAAAGGGATATCAGTAGACGAGAGTACACTCTTAGACCAGTTTTACTTGCTCAAGAAGTTCACTGTATCAGAAGTCAGCAAGAATAGTGGTAACTGGTCTAGTAAATCATGTCACGAGAAATGGATAAATGTCTTCGAACAGTGTGGACGCTTAAAGCATCATGCACAATTACTAAATTTGTGCGAATTCATCTTTAGTGTTCCAGGGCACAATGCTAACGTGGAAAGAGTATTCTGTCTTATGAATGTTCAGTGGACTGAGAAACGAAACAAATTACAAGTACCAACATTTGAGGCAATACTATCACCGGTTTTTAATTATGAAATGAGCTTCTCTGACTTTTATTTCTACGTCACTGACCGGCAGAATCTTTTCCCTAAGGCTCACAAATTCGATAAATATAATGTGTAGAAAAAAACATAAAATTTAGCGTGTGATTTTCTTAGTTACATACAACGAAAACTGCTTTTAATCGTACTTAACTATTTAATTTTATGCCTCATAATACAAAGATGTTAAAGTAGCTGGTAATTTCTTATGTTGTCACTAGTATTGCTATTATAATATTCTTCCTGTGGTTTTATTATATGAATTATATGTAATATTAGCTGTGATATATATATATTTTAAAATATCAGTTGAAAGTAGCTTTGGGTCCTTGACGCGGAAAAAATGGGGGCCGGCTGCGGTTAGCTTATATGATTTTGAATACACTGAGTCAAATAAGAACGTTCAAATGATCTCGTGGCGGCAGTTCTTCGGCTCTGCAGCTGCGTTACCAGCTGTAAAGCGAATCCCCTGCTGCTAGCATTACACACGACGAACTGATATGTAATCGACTAATCGCAAGCTGCGACGCTGACCATCTACCGTGTAGGCGGGCCCAGAGACATGAACGAGCCAGAATGGAAGCGCAACAAATATCACAATAAAGGAATAGTGCCAGTTTTAAATTCCGTTCTACTGCAATAACAGGAAACCGCACCGTTCTTAGACAGCCACAATAGAATTTGTACGGTTTTGTCAGTCTGATTAGGTGTCTATTGGTTGTTGGAAAAGGACTGGAAAAATACCCTTAGGCCTACTAATTCACAAAATAAATTTTTGATAAAATACCCTTAGGCCTACTAATTCACAAAATAAATTTAAAGTACGTGCATCTTGAATTTGAGTACTTTCGATTGGAATTGGTCGGCAAAACAATGAATGAGCAGATGTACCTTAGCACTGAATCTTTTAAATAGAAACATCTTGTATAGTTTTGTGGCAGTAATGAAGTGACCCCACAACTTTCTTTCCCTGCTCTGTCATTTTTTTTAATATGGCCACAGCCACAACAGCGGCTACTTTCTTCCCTCTCGAACATAGTGTGACTCAATGAATGTAGGACGGCTGTTGCTTGAGATGCCTGGGCCGAGGTCCTGCTTGTGCGAGCCACTTCTCTCCAAGCGTGAGTAGATCGCTGCAGCGGTTCGCAGTCTCCCAACTAAATGGAAAATTTGCTCGCGTCTTTCACTTTCTTGAAGCTTAAGATAAATGTCCCGCTTTCTACTTCCGATATTACGTCAATTTTTAGTCAGTTGAAGATAAATGTCCCAGTTTTTCAGATAGAAATTACGGCAACCATAGGAAACACTATTAAGTTTGAAGACAAACTCAGTGTGGTTCAACTTTCCAAAAGTAAAGTGCACCAACAGCATGAAGTTGTGAAGCTTTGTTAGTGATTTTACGCACCAACGGGGCAATATTATTTTGTAAATTACTTGAAGTTAGTGCAGAAAAGCTCTTTAGTGTGCAACAACACCGTGATACGATACAAAGGTGCTGTGTGAAAAGGAGTGCTGAAAATGACAGTAGACAAACACGGTTATTTGAGCAGTAGGTCAATGTTCAACTGTGAAATCATTCTCAAGGGTTCGTGTGAGATGATGGTGCCATGCAACATCGTATTGGAGAAGTTGAAGAATCCACGCTTGAGACAGTTCTTGGAGAAGTCAACAAAACATCCACTTCCAGATGAATCTACTTTGAAACAGAACTATTCATCCGTGCGCTACGAGGAGGTGATCGACAATACATGAATTAGAGTTTCAAACGGAGAGGTCTACAGATGAAACCACCGTCATTGCGAAGTTTTTGGAGTTCAAAATGTTGACGCGACTTGCAAAATTTTCCTCCGAATGTGTGAACCTCTTGAGAACGTGTACAGCTTGACAATAGCCATTTTGTTTGACAAGTATATGAAGGCATTGTCGCTGGCTGGTGTGAGCATAGAATACGTTTTGCTGCTTTTGGTCCTTCATACAACGTCAGAGCAAACAAGGGCCTTCAGATTCTCTACCTCAGTATGGCATACATAACTTGCATTGCACATGCGTTACACAGAGTTCCAGATTATGTGCGATGAAATTACCCCGAAGCGGACAAATTAGTTTCCTGTGGCAAGACGATCTATGTCAAAGTTCCGCTCCGGGTGCTCAAATTCAAGGAACAAGCACTTTCACCATCCCTCCCCTCTCAGCCTGTTGTTACATCACGAGGTTCGGGGTTTAATGCTACTGACTTTTACTGCACCGTCTGCACCAAACTAAGCACAATTTTTTGCGAGCTTCAAAGTGATGAATTAAGTGCTATAAAATATGAGAAACAGATCTTTACAGGTACCTTGCCAGGACACGTGTCATGCATCAACGCCAACTTTTCAGCGCCATCAAAGACCGTCACATGACTAAAAGCGTCTCGTACTCAACAGGATATTGTGCAATATGTGTAGAGTAAGTAGGATCGACTTTCTGGTCAGGTGGCTGACAAAGTAAACAACAAATAGCCAAGTGTTATCGAGCGGAATCTTGGATATTCTACAATGTGTGAAATTACTGATAGTCTTTCTGGGAATGCCATAACGATGAAGACAAGTAACCAAAGCTTGCTTGCAGTGACCTAGCCGCCTTCAAATAATCTCCTGTGGCGTACTGTGGTGCTGACAGGAGCTTTTGAAGTTACAAACTATTCTCAGCGACAACCGTGGATCTTTGGAAGTGTAAAACAAGAAAGTGTAGTGATCCAGTGCAGCTCTGTATAAGTTGAAGATTGACAGAACATGTTGACTAATTTGGATTACTTTAAAGAAATGGTGAGCAGTAGCTAAAACATGGTTCTCTTGTGTAGAAAGGTATTATTGTTTTCACTGAATTTGGTGTTTTTTTCCGACACATGCCGATTTTTCAAAACAAGTGCTAGTTAGTGTCAAACACGCCAGAAAGTGCATACTATATTTACAATGGATTTAGAGAGAATTTTTGCATTGCATGTTGTACAAAAAATATTTACAAGAATGTTTTACATACACTTTTACAAATTTATATTTTATTTCTTAAGTTTTGGACCATTAATACTTACATAGATCGCTGTTTAAGGTCATTAAAATCCAGACCCTACTGATTACATATGCATGTGACTCTCCTTTATTGACGGTGCGTTTTCTCTCGTATCTAGCTACTCTTTCCAACTACTTCAGTGCCATTTCAACTTTTTCATTCGTGTGACTTTCATTATTAAGATATAAATTTTTTTTATCAAAATTTGATTCATGGTGTAGTCGATTCTTATTTAAGTATTGTTGTGATAACCCTTTCATTCCTTAACCCATTATCACACCTGATCTACTCTTATGAGATTGTGGAGAATGTTCCCAATAGTACTGTAAACACAGATTTCTCATCCGTTTCAAATGGCCACCAAAACCGGCATGTGATGGGTGACTCGTTGGGATTGTATTGTTTCCATTGTTGCCGCTAATAATAAAAAACAATACGTGAATCGGTCATTTTAGAAACAGCGTAACTCCATAAAGCAATATTTTTCGGGAAACAAAAAAAGTGAACTATTTTTAAAGGAAGTTGAACAAATATCAAAAGTTGGTTCGTCCTTTTGAAAAAGTATAGTTCGGTGAGTTATTTAATATGCAATATAATGCCGGCCGAAGTGGCCGTGCGGTTAAAGGCGCTGCAGTCTGGAACTGCAAGACCGCTACGGTCGCAGGTTCGAATCCTGCCTCGGGCATGGATGTTTGTGATGTCCTTAGGTTAGTTAGGTTTAACTAGTTCTAAGTTCTAGGGGACTAATGACCTCAGCAGTTGAGTCCCATAGTGCTCAGAGCCATTTTTTTGCAATATAAACTCCAGCCCCTAGTAGGCCCAGGCAAAAGAGATCAAAAAGATTTGAGTTACGTTGTTTTTTAAAATTAACTTAAATACTTGTGAAAATTTGTCACCGAAACTTGCTACTGTAATCGGCTTAATAATAATTTTATTTTCAGAAGCTATGAAACATATCAAAACTGATTTATACAGCGAACTTACACAAATGTATGACATTAGAAATGCGTTTATTTTAACATTAACATTAATTTGAGCCACTTTATATTTTTTAAAACTATGAAACAAAAATGTAAAATGTAAATGTCGTGTGAATAGGGCCTCCCGTCGGGTAGACCGTTCGCCGGGTGCAAGTCTTCCGATTTTACGCCACTTCGGAGACTTGCACGTCGATGGGGATGAAATGATGATGATTAGGACAACACAACACCCAGTCCCTGAGTGGAGAAAATCTCCGACCAAGCCGGGAATCGAATCCGGGCCCTTGGGATTGACATCCTTTCGCGCTGACCACTCAGCTTACCGGGAGCGGACGCGAAACAAAAATAACTTTATAATGTTATGGCTTGGCAATGTAAATGCAAAACAGTTACTTCAGGAATACACTGCAAGATCTTCTTCAGGTCAGCATACGTAGCTTCAGTGATTGACAGCTATCTGTTGTATGCCCTAGTCTGCGGTAAATAGACATTTCGCTTCCCAGTAATGCTAAGGATGAATGTACATCCCCTGCTGTGTTGATGGACGGTGGTGCAACTACTGCCGCTGGATGCTGAGATGAGACTTGAAATGCCTCAGTGCTGACATCCGGAATGCAGTACGTTTGTCTCTTAAAAGATCTTCGCGTTCGAGTGAATTTACTATTTCCTTATGTAGAGGAGGTCATCAATCCTTGAAATAAGTTACAACTTCCACGCCTACCATAGTAACCACAAGCTTCCTAGTGAGTCTATTGTCTCACATACTTCTTTCGACAAAAGCCTCTTAAGAACACCAAAATCGCATCATTGGGGGAGAAAAGAATGTTCTCCCAGGGGAACGAAATGCTGTATTTTAACAAACATCTGTTTCTACAAGAGCCACTGGAAACCTCACTAAAATGTGATTTCTGTTATGACAAGCACAGTTCTCACTAAAGAGGTGGTGTTCCTTCGCATCCTTCAGAATGGAATTATCTATGTAATGCAGATGACAAGAAGTTACTTCATTTGGTCCTTTGTTACTCTGGGTTTTATCATTGTGGTGAAAATGACTTTCTCCTGGTTTTGCATTACGAATTCCAAACACGTTGGGGATCAACAGTCGAAGACCAAACAACTCTTACACCTGCATATTACGCAGTGAAATATTCTGCATGTAGTCAAATGTTATAACAGCCAGATCATCCCTTTCTTTGCCCAGATTTGTTGAAGCTTGAAGTGTGTTGTAAAACTTGTCAGCCCTTCTTTTGTGGATCATTAATTATGCTTCACCACCTTCTTTGCCTCTCGTTAAGGAATGGAAGCTTCAGTTTCTATTCCAGAACTTCGTATTTGCAGCAGATATCGACCAGAGGTCTCTTACAGGTGAGGTGAAAATTGTATTTGATGTAATTAGCATAGTACGGATATGTAATGTCTATGTCAGGATGTTTCCCTTTAAACATTTAAAACATGATTTTCACATTGAACTTTGCATCAAGCTAATTTTTTACCTTGGAGGAATAGTGAGGCCGTTTTCTTGCAAAAAAAACTCAATACGTTGATGAATGAGCATCTCAATTTCGGAAGGATTTGGATTTCGTGTGGATTTTTTTCCTCTTAAATCAGCTGGAGACTTATCGGCTATCAACAGTTCTCTTAGACGACGAAGCCTACTGTCACCCTTAAGACCATGGAAAGCTATAAAAGCACTCTGGCAGACGTCTTTCGTTTCATCATTGAGTATGTTGAATTACTTAAGACTGTGACTACGCTTAATGGGCGACACATTTTTAGACTGAAAAGGTTTTTGTACTTTGCTACAGGCGATGAGATCTTGCAAGCATATATATCCTGTTCTTCCTTACTCTTGAAATTATTACATTCATCTAACAAAGACGTCTGTTGAAATATGTCAACATTAGCAAAACATGTTTTCCTACAATTGCATTTCTCACACGTTTTTCTTTCCGGAATTGTTTTCCCTGCATAGTATATATATTATCTACCTTGAACGCGTGGTGTGTTAGTTACCTCACTCTTGTATTGAGCTTCATTCTTCACACCCCTTTTTCGTTTCACGGAGTTTCCCACTTTCACATATCTTTAAAATAAAGCTGCTATCAACCGTCATCTTGGAGGCGCATAAGATAACAAAGACCAAGAATTTTCAGTTATGTCTAAAAGACAATCACCTCTTCAGCAACGACAAACCCCAGATCACACAGCACTGCCAACAGAATCAATAATGCTCCCGCGTTAAGATTAGTAACACCAGAACTCCAGCAGCTACGTTGGGTCTATAACTAACACAAACACAGGTAGACGGAAAGTACGTCGTTTCTGTACAGAAAGCTACGGCTATCCTTAAAGAAGGACAGGACATAAATATCTCATTTTGCATGAAATGTGGAGGTACATTGTTTCTAAAATGGATGATTCACTTAGATATTAATGTTGAACTGTGGCGCAGGTTGTTAGACCAGAATAGATACAACAAATGAGGTGGTTAACGCTGGCTGCATCTGTAGCGTTAAGTAATCAACACTTGCCACTTGTTTGGTTCACATGTGATCACTGAGGTGAGGTCTGGTGAGCGCCGACAGTTCCATGTAAGTGTAAACACGGTACACACTTCATTGGAGATATTATGGCGGAGAGGTGGAACGTTGTACGCCACAATGTGGCTACCTCACATGACGCAGTCAATAGCAGTAACGTCTGAGGCATTAGCTGCGAGTCTGTTGTACAAGACTTTGGCGACTACGGGAAGCTCTGTGTATCTCTAATTATGTATTTCTTTATCTGATGGGAGATAACTCTTGTTGCCATCACAAATTAACTACATCTGAAGCGAAACGTGTGTACCACCAGACAGCTGATAGTTTTCAGTTTGGAAAATAGTGTTCCAAGAACGACAGTGTTGAATAAATAATCGAACTGTTACAGATGATATATTATCTTACTTCATGTTTTCATTCCACTGAAACTTGTTGACGGATCATTTAAAGATTCAAATTATTACTGTGAAAAGAGCTTCCCGATACACCGCAGGATCTCCTTCATCGTGAAAGTGGTTTATAAACCGAACGATTCTTGTAGAAGCCTCTACACCTCTGCAAGCAAGCCATTGCCAAAAGGAGAAAATATTTTTCCAATAATATCTACAAAGCTTCACAACGCCCCAACTTCAGCAAAGGATGTTGCCTGTTGCAGAGAATTAGTAAGGTTGTATACAGAAAAGATAAGAGATAAAAGGGAAGAAGAAGGTGTTATAAACATTAGAGGCACAGTACAGTCATTACATGTGGACCAGCAGAAACAGCCGCATATATAGTCACCTTCAACAGTTCCTGTTCCCAAAACACGTACGTTAACGGTGATGTCTTCCTCGTGATGTGACCCTGTGGGTCGAATAGGGTAAAGTCTTTTAAATATCAAAATTATAGCATAAAATGCAAAGGACTGAGAACTTGTATTAAGGATAAGACTATGGCACATCGGCCTGGAACACCTCATTTGTTGACACCACTTTATTCGACTGCGTCTACCAGGTCTTAAGGAAACACATATGAATAAGCTAAATAGTGCCACGTCTTCCGTATAGGCGAAAAATAGAAATAAGCCTACGTATCCGGAACAAGTTATCAGTTTAATATAGCAAACTCGCAGGCTCAGAAATGCTAGACTGAGACAATTGGACCTAACATGAGTCTGACACTTCAGAGGATCCTTTGTTAGGAGATACTATAGAGTTCAGAGTAAGTAAAACAAGAAGATCCTCATACAAACTGCCGAACGCTGGTGGCAGTAAGAAACGACATAGGGAAGTCTCACCTCTAAAATGCTTCACTTAATGTAGTGTAACGATCATGGATTTAATCTTCGTGCGGAGGAGTAATGACACGTGGTACAAAAGAGACAGATGCACGCTAATTCCATGAAGGCCGTTCTGACTGGACTGGTAAGCCTACTCAAATAGATTTTAGCGTCTACAGAAACGATCACCTTACTGAAGTCAGGGGAAAATTCACCACCGTAACAGAGGAAAGAACAACCTCCAGCAGTATCTACATGTTACATATACAGCGATTAGTATAATAGTTTTCTTATATGAATATCAAGTCGAGTTTATCATATATTTTCTGCTCTTTTTCTGGTTCGGTTAGGTAGCTGCCTCGTAATTAACTGTTGTTTTAAGCAACAGAAAACGGTGAAGGAAGAGGGGCCGTGGCTGTTCTCTGTCGACACAGGACACTTAGGGGGTTAATCAATGTTCTGAACCAGTTAACGATGCATTAGTTTCCAGTGACAGGCTTCATACTGTTGCCATAAGTCGCATTGGCGTTGGGACACCAGTAGCGAAATCTGTGACCAATATCGTGCTGCTGAAATCTCTGGTAACTTCTATCTCATTATATGTTTCAATGGGATACATCTGCCTGGTTTTTCCCCACACAGGAGTGAGTTCACATATCGATGGGCAAGACGTAGATGTGGAAACTGTCAGCCTAGCTGTTCCCTTACGCTTCAGCGACAGGCACGAATTTGTCCACAATACTGATAGTACATCTTTGTCACAACGGGATGTCTCGTTTGTAGAGGTACTTTCGGATTTCCCTGCGGGAAAAAGCACAAGGGGAAGAACAACCCTGTCCGCAGCTCTGGTCATGCGGTAGCGTTCTCGCTTTCCACGCCCGGGTTCCCAGGTTCGATTCCAGGCGGGGTAAGGGATTTTCTCTGCCTCGTGATGACTGGGTGTTATGTGCAGTCCTTAGGTTAGTTAGGTTTAAGTAGTTCTAAGTTCTAGGGGACTGATGACCATAGATGTTAACTCCCATAGTGCTCAGAGCCATTTGAACAACAACCGGGAGCTCCAATATTAAGCGGTTATTGGAGACACTTACGTGGCCAGCATGCACTCAGTGCACCGAGATGTGGATGCGGCTCTGCCAGAGTGTTTCGAAATAACAGAGTGCAGTAGCCTGCAAACTGTAGTGAACGTCTGTGCAAATATCCCGACTTACGTGGTCTCGAGATCTAGTTCCCTTCCGCCTGCCCCTTCCCCCATAGGCATCCGGGCACTCACAGGCACAGGAGGAAAGGGTCGGAAAACAACAGAAGCGAGTCAGCAGGCCTGAGCGTACACGAGCGTACTGACTGGCCGAGTGCACGCGGGTGGGGGTTATCAATGACCCACATATGTGCAAAAGAGTGCAGTAGGATGGCCTGGTAGGCACAACGTACTAGCTGCCACGGCCTGTAATGTATCAGTGTGCTGCCATTTGAAGACTTAGTCCTGTAGGGTAGCGCTGGAACAGTCCGATTCAGATGTTTAGTTGAAATAGAGAAGACAGGTCGTCTCACACGGATAGTGTGAACATGGCTAACTATTATCAACATCGCACCGAGAGTCGATCGTCGCTCTCTGGTTTAGAGCTGAGTGTAGTGTTTAAACTATGTACACAGACTATTCAGTGTTGACCTCAGGTGCCGATTTTTCAAGGCCTGATAATCAAGATCATACATTTGTAGGTCAGGATTTCTCTACACGCAGTAATCTGGAATTTTTCATCGTACACAAACTCTTTTACATTCTTTTCCTGAGGACAAATGGCTAATAGGAAGTAATCTGCTTTAAACAGAGAATGATCTGCAACGCCATTCTCGGAAAAGTCTTTAGTGAGTTTCTGTAAAGAATATTAGAAAGAAACCCTCTTTCATGTAGCTCAACGTAGATACCAATCGACCGCAAAAAAGGTTATTCGAGTTTTCAGAAAGGGTCCTAGGACTGTTGTACAGGATGTTTATAATCAAAATTCCAGTTTCAAAACGCTGTAGAAAGAGAACCACTGTTCAGAATGACGTCAAACGTGAACAGCATATTATTCACTTACGTTTTGTGCAAGCCTCACTACAATTATAAACAGATGTCATTTCGGTTTTCCTGCTGTGTTTGCCTCATGACAATTAAAAACCCATCTCAGTTAGCTTTTTATGCTGTTTTCCGCCTCGGGACAGTTAAATACCGATTTTTCACATCCGATGTGACACAACCTTACCGTAATGAATGGGCTTACGTAACTAACAGTGAAACAACTGTTAGCTGCCAACTTGTGCTGTCATCCACATTGTACAATATAGGTGGAGTAATGTGTTACTCAAATCAAAGCCGTCGTATTGATTTTATTGTGTCATTTGCATCCGACCTTATTTACGTTAAGATGCTCACTATTGGTAATCTTTTATCTTTTTTCTTGGTTTTATGACGTTTGCCCCTGCGTCAATAATGTGAGGCTCAAATTTGATATTCTGAGCAGTAGTTCCCTTTCTAAAGCGTTTTCCTTTTTGAAACTGAAACTTTAATTAAGGAGACCCTGTACGTAATTATCGGCCTTTATCCTTGATGTCAAACAGCTGCAGATTTGTGAATTATATTTTATTGTCACGTATTATGACTTTTATGTAGTCAGAAATCTTCTTATATAAAAATCAACCTTGCGAAATTCGACTTGTTCTTCCATGAGATCAATATGGTCGCAAACCAAGTTAATATCTTGTTCCTCTTTTTCGTGATGCATTCTGTTTATTCCACACTTCCGTTTAATAAACAAATTAAGAGATTGCATATTTTCGTACTATATAACTTACTGGATCCAATACTTTCTTACAGAATAAAAAACCTGGTTTCTAGATGGGACAAAGCTAACTTACGTAAATGGTATTTTCGGGAGTACCCGAAAGTATTTTTGTAGAACCGTCATTGTTTACAACGCATCTTAATGATAAAGTGAATAACATCCAAAACTACGTGAGGCTATTCATGGGCGATGGTGCTATATACATGGAGTTTTCTATGCAAGAAGACTGTAGTGAAATGCAGGAAAACCTAAAGAGGTTTGACAGTTGACGCAGGGATTGGTAGTGGGATATTAGGTTGTTTAAATATAACGAATTGCTTCTAAATACACTCCTGGAAACGGAAAAAAGAACATATTGACACCGGTGTGTCAGACCCACCATACTTGCTCCGGACACTGCGAGAGGGCTGTACAAGCAATGATCAGACGCACGGCACAGCGGACACACCAGGAACCGCGGTGTTGGCCGTCGAATGGCGCTAGCTGCGCAGCATTTGTGCACCGCCGCCGTCAGTATCAGCCAGTTTGCCGTGGCATACGGAGCTCCATCGCAGTCTTTAACACTGGTAGCATGCCGCGACAGCATGGACGTGAACCGTATGTGCAGTTGACGGACTTGGAGCGAGGGCGTATAGTGGGCATGCGGGAGGCCGGGTGGACATACCGCCGAATTGCTCAACACGTGGGGCGTGAGGTCTCCACAGTACATCGATATTGTCGCCAGTGGTCGGCGGAAGGTGCACGTACCCGTCGACCTGGGACCGGACCGCAGCGACGCACGGATGCACGCCAAGACCGTAGGATCCTACGCAGTGCCGTAGGGGACCGCACCGCCATTTCCCAGCAAATTAGGGACACTGTTGCTCCTGGGGTATCGGCGAGGACCATTCGCAACCGTCTCCATGAAGCTGGGCTATGGTCCCGCACACCGTTGGGCCGTCTTCCGCTCACGCCCCAACATCGTGCAGCCCGCCTCCAGTGTTGTCGCGACAGGCGTGAATGGAGGGACGAATGGAGACGTGTCGTCTTCAGCGATGAGAGTCGCTTCTGCCTTGGTACCAATGATGGTCGTATGCGTGTTTGGCGCCGTGCAGGTGAGCGCCACAATCAGGACTGCATACGACCGATGCACACAGGGCCAACACCCGGCATCATGGTGTGGGGAGCGATCTCCTACACTGGCCGTACACCACTGGTGATCGTCGAGGGGACACTGAATAGTGCACGGTACATCCAAACCGTCATCGAACCCATCGTTCTACCATTCCTAGACTGGCAAGGGAACTTGCTGTTCCAAAAGGACAATGCACGTCCGCATGTATCCCGTGCCACCCAACGTGCTCTAGAAGGTGTAAGTCAACTACCCTGGCCAGCAAGATCTCCGGATCTGTCCCCCATTGAGCATGTTTGGGACTGGATGAAGCGTCGTCTCACGCGGTCTGCACGTCCAGCACGAACGCCAGTCCAACTGAGGCGCCAGGTGGAAATGGCATGGCAAGCCGTTCCACAGGACTACATCCAGCATCTCTACGATCGTCTCCATGGGTGAATAGCAGCCTGCATTGCTGCGAAAGGTGGATATGCACTGTACTAGTGCCGACATTGTGCATGCTCTGTTGCCTGTGTTTATGTGCCTGTGGTTCTGTCAGTGTGATCATGTGATGTATCTGACCCCAGGAATGTGTCAATAAATTTTCACCTTCCTGGGACAATGAATTCACGGTGTTCTTATTTCAATTTCCAGGAGTGTAGTCAAAACCTTCCATTTCTGTTCGATTTTGCTATTGTTAATAATCAACGGCACCAGCAACAACCGTGAATAACCTTCTGCAGCGACCGAAAGTGAAACCATCACAAAGCTAATTTTAGGGAAAGTGGGTTTCAGTCTGAGATCTGTTAGCTGAATCTAAAAGAAATTTAATTCATACACACAAGACGTGCTTTACTAAATACTAGTCTGTCAGATTCTTGAGTTTTAGACGTCAGGTAAGATTACTAGAAGAAAGAGGTAGAGAAAATGCAACGAGGAGCGGAAAAGGGGTGTGGGAAATTACAGTTCCCAGTAACACACTCAACTACGCTCCGTAACGTAGATGCAGGCGCAAAAGTGGCATCGTCATCTTCATAAACGAAATACACGAAATACACCGTAGATCATATGTCTCCTTCAACAACAAATTACGAGTTGTTGGTACTATGGTGCACCTCGTGAAGAAAGTGGCGCAGCAGGCAGTGGTTGATGATCGGCAACCCAGTCATACATTTTAAACAAGGATACAAGTAGCAGAAAGGCCTCTATGCGAAGGAAGAATATTCAGATACGCAATCAGAAAGGGAAACTGGACACTGTACACCACCTGGTTGTGACTGAATGTGGGAATACCTTTCAGGATGCATTGAGACTTTCCTAGCGCATTCGCCATCGCTGCCAGTATATCCACTTCATGGTCTCCAGGAAAGCTAAGAAGACAAATTCTCTCTTGTTTGATGAATAAGCGCCGTTCTGCAAATATTAATGAGAATATGCCTTTGTGTAGGCTGAGGTATAGATCGCCTGGTCATAACTTTCAGCCGAACGTAAGACACTGGACTGGCATATAGTCGAATGGTGGGGTGGAAATGGGAAATTTGTGACAAGTTTCTCGGCTGACATACTAATTAATCTAACTTAAACTCACTTACGCTAAGAATAACACACGCACCAATGTCCGAGGGAGGACTCGAACCTCCGACGGGGTCAGCCGTGGGAACCGTGGCAAGACGCCCTAGACACCGCGGCTACCCCTCGCGGCAACGTCGGGATGACTCATCTGAAATGATACAGTGTATTTCCTTCCCTGGGCCTCCATTGTCAAAGCCTGTGTTTCGATTTTGACGGTCTGGTCGTAACTTGGACGTTAACATCTGATTTTCTTTCCTTTCCTACGAACCTCGCAACACCTGCTTCGCTGAGTCTAAAGTGCCGTTGTACTTTGAAAGACAGTAAAAAGCCACTGTGGCACCAGTCTCTGAATTCCACCTACCTTTCCACAAAACAATCCATGTAATTGAAGCTATACTACTGGCCATTAAAATTGCTACACCAAGAAGAAATGCAGATGATGAACGGCTATTCATTGGACAAATATATTATACTAGAACAGACATGTGATCACATTTTCACGCAATTTGGGTGCATAGATCCTGAGAAATTAGTACCCAGAACAACCACCTCTGGCCGTAATAACGGCCTTCATACGCTTGGGCATTGAGTCAAACAGGGCTCGGATGGCGTGTACAGGTACAGCTGCCCATGCAACTTCAACACGATACCACAGTTCATCAAGAGTAGCGACTGCGTATTGTGACGAGCCAGTTGCTCGGCCACCATTGACCAGACGTTTTCAATTGGTGAGAGATCTGGAGAATGTGCTGGCCAGGGCAGCAGTCGAGCATTATCTGTATCCAGAAAGGATCCTACAGGACCTGCAACATGCGGTCGTGCATAATCCTGCTGAAATGTAGGGTTTCACAGGGATCGAATGAAGGGTAGAGCCACGGGTCGTAATACATCTCAAATGTAACGTCCACTGTTCAAAGTGCCGTCAATGCGAACAAGAGCTGACCGAGACGTGTAACCAATGCCGTCTCATACGATCACGCCGGGTGATACGCCAATATGGCGATGACGAATACACGCTTCCAATTTGCGTTCACATTGATGTCGCCAAACACGGATGCGACCATCATGATGCTGTAAACAGAACCTGGATTCATCCAAAAACAATGACGATTTGCCATTCGTGCAACCAGGTTCGTCGTTGAGTACACCATCGCCGGCGCTCCTGTCCGTGATATAGCGTCAAGGGTAACCGCAGCCATGGTCTCCGAGCTGATAGTCCATGCTGCTGCAAACACTGTCGAATTGTTCGTGCAGATGGTTGTTGTCTTGCAAACGTCCCCATCTGTTGACTCAGGGATCGAGGCAAGGCTGCACGATCCGTTACAGCCATGCGGATAAGATGTCTGTCATCTCGACTGCTAGTGATACGAGGCCGTTGGGATCCAACACGGCGTTCCGTATCACCCTCCTGAAACCACCGATTCCATATTCCGCTAACAGTCATTGGATCTCGACCAACACGAGCAGCAATGTCGTGACACGATAAACTTCAATCGCGATAGGCTACAATACGACCTTTATCTAAGTCGGAAACGTGATGGTACGCATTTCTCCTCCCTATATGTGGCATCATAACAACGTTTCACCAGGCAACGCTGGTCAACTGCTGTTTTTGTATGAGAAATCGGTTGGAAACTTTCCTCGTATCAGCACGTTGTATGTGTCGCCACCAGGGCCAACCTTGTGTGAATGCTCTGAAAAACTAATCATTTGCATATCACAGCATCTTCTTCCTGTCGGTAAATTTCGCGTCTGTAGAACGTCTTCGTGGTGTAGCAATTTTAATGGCCAGTCGTGTAATTGGAGAATTTGAGCGTGAGCTGGAACCTGGCGTACGAACGCTGCGACGAAGAATGGAAGTTTTCTGATTAGTACGACAGAAACTGCACAGATCACGGTGGAGGACATCGATGTAAACACCAGTACCGCAGTACGAGGGACGGCTTCGCAGACCGGCAAGTGATTAAAGAGGAGGCTGTTTGCGATTTGGTTTCCATCAGGCACGAACAATAAATAGTCCCTCTACTACGTGGGGACTGAGATGGACATGTTCTGCTTCATCTTACAAGGCAATTTGTGAAAACGAATCCAGTCACATCATACTGCGTCATCTAGTCAGATATATTAAGGAAACCTTCCTCGTATTAGCACAAAGTAGCAAGAAAATGATTTAACTAATCGCGAAAGGATGTAATTTTCTTTTTTAATGCCTCGAAAAGACTATAAACACGCAACCAGAAGTTTTATTGTTGTTCTCACTGGCCTCATCACAAAGATCTTGCGGTATGTGGTCAAATGTCATCGGTTGCGATATTATATCATAGACTATCGCTAGACGCTTTTAGAGGCAGCTATACAGGAGTCATTCCTGTACGAGCAACACTTTGCAAAGGTCGAAGAACCAACAATAATAAACAACATGGCTACGCAGGAGGTAATGGAAACCACAGCATTAAATATACAACGCTTATCTACAGAACTGCCGGTCATCCAAAATTAATTTCTGTACTGGGAATAGATTTAAGTAATAGTCTATGGAAATTTCACAATGCTACAAACATTTCATCGTATGTGTCGCTTTCATTTTTTTCAGTCACATCTCATTCGTACTTATACGCAGGGTGGAGTTTATTCAACAGTTTTTTCAATCTGATTACATTTTCGTGTTTAACATGTTATCTGTTTTCTGCATCAGGTTCATTATATATGCAACTGCGTTGCATAGGAATGGGTGCAGAATGGAATGAGGATATGTGAAACACGAACTATTGATGTGTGTGTGTGTGTGTGTGTGTGTGTGTGTGTGTGTGTGTGTGTGCGTGTGTTTTTGGAGAGAGGGAGGGTGGCGGAATATGAGAACTGCGACACGTGTAAATGATTGGAAAAATTGTGCAATGATACTATCTCACAATTGAATGAACAGACGGTAAACTGGAGCATGTTCAAGCTCGAGACAAGACATCTTTTCAAGTCCTTGTTTGCTGTCTGTAATGCCACTTCATGTTAGTTTTACGAGAGTAATTTCCCGAATTTACGTGAACCCATATAAAATTAGACAACAGACAGTAAGTGGGTTGTATGTTTATTTTTCTTTAGCAGCAGATACAAGGCGATTCAGGAATTATGTCACATAATTTGTGAAAAGATTCCATATGCGAAAATAAACCGCGGATTCCATTGAACATATGTCCTCTGTGGTGGACAGAATACTGGTGGGACAGGATAGATGGCTGATTCATTCTGCAAGAGGTGTTCGGGGCTCCCCAACAAATGTCAGCACTGTGACAGCGCATCGAGGCTACAGCTGCAAGCATACCCAGTGTGCAATCGTGGTTTGGATCAGTGAGCATTCGTGATGCAGTGCGCGGGTCGTACTTGAGTGTTATTTCATTGAGCAAGTCCATTGTATACATGAATAACAATATGCCACATACGTTCATCCGTGCAGAATCCGCAAACTTGTCGTTTGTGTATGGGAACTGTAATGGCGTGCCTGTGTGGCTGTGACAGAATATCAGAGACATTTCCCTGATCGATGAACCCGGTGTGATAGGGAGTTTCGCAGGGTTTTCAAACATTATGTGAATCTGTAGAACTATCCAATGTACATGTAATATCAGAACATGAGGCCGTCCAATGAGCTAAAGAAAAGGGAGAAATTATTGCAATGGAACAACGGAGTCCCACCACCAGTACACGGACAGTAGCCGTCAGCTCGATATTCCACAAAAGCGAGTGTGGCGTACGTTACATTCCGAGAGCTTGTACGATGGCTCTGAGCACTAGGGACTTAACGTCTGAGGTCATCAGTCCCCTTGCTTAGAACTACTTAAACCTAACTAACCTAAGGACATCACACACATCCATGCCCGAGGCCGGATTCGAACCTGCGATCGTAGTAGTCGCGCGGTTCCAGATTGTAGCGCCTAGAACCGCTCGGCCACCCCTGCCGTTTGTACCCATTCCATGTAGAGCTCGTACAACATCTACATCCAGATCGCTCAGTAAGGAGACAAATTTGGGAATCGTTGGCTGTACGCAGAGACATTGTGCAATACAATTTATAGACACATAACGCTATATGTACACGCAATGGTATCATGGGCACCAGCAACTCTTATAATTGGGCGATGGAGAACGCATATGCGACTAGGAAAGAAGGTTCTAAGTTAGGTTCCCAGAGAACGTCTGGCGTGGTATGACTGATGATACGATGATAGAGCCTGTGTTCCTGTCAAATATCGTGACAGCAGCGGCATATGCAAATTTCATGATAGAAGTCTTGCATGCATATTTGGAAGACTTGACAATAGAGTAACGATGAAAAATTTGCCTGCAACATGATGGATCACTTATTCACCGTACCAAGCAAGTTTCCCAGTATCTGAATTATACATTTCTTCAACTGTGGATTGACTGTGACAGAATCATTAAATGGCCTTCCACATCACCCACCTCACCCCGTTATACTATTATTTATGGGGCTGGTTGAAGGAGAATATGTACACTACGAATGTGGATACACGTGAAGAACTAGACGTTAGCATCACCAACACTGTTCCCCACTTTACAGCCCGCCGAGATGATGTTCAGTGTGCACACTTTACAACGCGTTGACAAGTGCCTTGAGATGGGTGGGGAACTTTTTAAACACCTCTTGTAGGATGGATCAGTCATTTTTCCCACCATTATTCTGTCCACCGCAGCACCTACACAGCGTTTTTGTAAGTAACATTCTAATCTGGTTCCTTCTCAATATAGGTACTGTATTCATCTTTTTGTGTCCCTCTGCGATTATTGCCCCGCGCACTTCCCTTCAGTACTAAACTGGTGATCCATTGGTGTCTAAAAGTGTGTCCTACCAACAAATCCCTTCTTGTAGTCAAGTTGTGACACAAATTTCTCGTCTCCCCAATTCAACTCAGTACCTCCTCATTAGTTACGTGATCGACCCATCTAATCTTCAACGTTCTTCTGTAGCACCATGGCTGAAAACTTCTATTTTCATTTCATCTAAACTGTTTATCGTCCAAGTTTCCCTTCCATATGTGGCTATACTCCAGACAAATACTTTCAGAAACAACTTCTTAACACTTACATCTATATTCGATGTTAACGAAAGTCTCTTCTTCAGAAATTCTTTTCTTGACATTGCTAGTCTGCATTTTATGTCCTCTCTAATTAGGCCATCATCAATTATTTTGCTGCCAAAATAGCAAAACTCATCTACTACTTTAAATGTATCGTTTCCTAATCTAATTCCCTCAGCATCATCTGGTTTAATCGAACTACATCCCGTTATGCTTGGTTTGCTTTTGTAGATGTTCGTCTTACATCCTCCTTTCAAGACATTGGCCATTACGTTCAACTGCTTTTCCAAGTCCTTTGCTGTCTCTGACTGAATTACCAGATCATTGGCAAATCTGAAACTTTTTATTTCTTCTCCCTGAACTTCATACAAGACTTCCAATTTTTCTTTGGTTTGACTTACTGCTTGATCATTATACAGATTGAATAACATTGGGGACAGGCTACAACCCCGTCTCACTTCTTTCCCAACCACTGCTTCCCTTTCATGCCCCTCGACTTCTGTAACTGAAGTCTGATTTCTGTTCAAGATGTAAATAGTCCTCCGATCCCTGTATTTTACCCTGCTACTTTCACAGTTTCAGAATATTCCACAAAACGCTGTCAAGAGCTTTCTCTAAGACTACAAATTCTAAGATAAGTCGTAGATTCAGTAATGTCTCGCGCGTTTCTACATTTCTCTGGAATCAAAACTGATGTTTTCCGAGGTCGGATTCTACCAGTTTTTTCCTTCTTGCATAAAGAATTCGTTTTAGTATTTTGTAACAATGACTTAGTTAACTGATGGTTGAGTCATTTTCACACCTGCCACCAACTGCTTTCTTTGAAATTGGAATTACTGCATTACAAGGTATTTCACCTATCTCATAGTCTTGCACACCAGAGCTCTGTCAAATTCTTCTCCCAGTATCATATCTCCCATCTCATCTTCATCTACGTCCACTTCCCTTTCTCTATCACTGCCTTCAAGTTCATTTCCCTTGCACAGACCCCTAATAAAGTCCTTCCACGTTTCAGCTTTCCCCTCTTTGCTTAGGATCGGTTTTCCATCTGAGCTCTCGATATTCATACAGCTGCTTCTGTTTTCCCCAAAAGCCTCTGTAATTTTCTTTACCCCTAGTAAAAAATGCTTCTAAATCCTTGGATCTGACTTCTAGTCGTTCCTGCTTAGTCATTTTTGCATTTCCTTTCATACGATTTTGTAACGTTTACATGCCCTTCTTTTGCTGTATTTTTATATATTCCCTTTTCATCAATTAAATTCATTATGTTTTTTTTCATATTTGATCCTCTTGTTCCTTTACTATTCCATCTCTTAACGCTACCGATTCGTCTCCTTCAGTATTCATTTCACCTATTCCAGTCAACCGTTGCCTAATCCTCTCTCTGAAACCCTCAGCAACATCTGGTTCTTTCAACTTATTCAGCTCCCATCGGCTCATTCCCTACTCTTCTCCTGTTTCTTCAGTTTAAATATACAGCTCAGTACCAGTAAATTGTGGTCAGAGCCAACATCTGAGTCTACAAATGCCTTACAATTCAAAATCTCGTTCCTAAATCTCTGACTTACTATTATACAATCATTCTGAAAAATTCCGGTGTCTTCAGGTATCTTCCAAAAATGCAGCCTCCTTTTATGTGTTAGCGATGAATAACTTACGCTCTGTGCAAAATTCTGCCTGATGGTTTCTTCTGAAGTTCCTTTAGCCCATTCCATAGTCACCTACTATTTTTCCTTCTCTTCGTTTTCCTGCTATTGAATTCCAGTCCCACATCAGAATTAAATTTTCGTCTCAACTATCTAAGTAATTTCTTGTATCTCATCATACATTTCTTCAATCTTTTGATCATCTGCGGAGCTAGTTGGCACGTATACTTGGTCTGCTGTGGTAAATGTGGGCTTCGTGTCTATCTTGGCTACGAGAATGCGTTCACTATACTGTTCGTCGTAGCTTACCCCCATTCCTATTTTCTTATTCATTGTTAAACCTAGTCCTCCTTTACCGACAGTTGACTTTGTATATATAATCCTGTATTCATCTGGCCAGAAGTCCTGCTCCTCCTGCCATCGAACTTCACTAATTCCCACAATGTGTAACCGAATAGGGGACTATTTTACCTACAGAATGTCTTACTCAAGAGGATGCCATCATCATTTAACCGTACAGTAGAATTGCATGCCCTTGGGAGGATTTATGGTTGTACTTCCCCTTGCTTTCAGCCGTTTGCACTACTACCACAGCAAGGCCATTTTGGTTAATGTTACAAGGCCATATCAGTCAGTCATCCACGCTGTTGTCCCTGAAACTACTGGAAAGGCTGCTGCCTCTTTTCAGGAACCAGGCTTTTGTCTGGCTTCTCAACAGGTACACCTCCGTTGTGGTTGCACCTACAGTGCGGCTATCCGTATCGCTGAGGCACGCAAGCCACCCCACCGACCGTGATTTAATAAACTCTCGGTCCTTTCCGCTCTCTAACGCGCCTGAGTTTCATCAGAATATCACATTTCTGGTGAAAGTTTTTATCCGTCGCGGCAGGTTCTCAGCTTTAACATTAAGACAATGAATCTTTTATTCCAAGACATTATTACACTGCTCCTTTCATCAATGTGATGTGTTCCACCTGTATAGCAATTAATACTCAAAAAGTTCACTTTATTGTGTTTATTTTGTTTGAGGGATACATTACAATAAGTACTTGACCGATCTTGTAAGAATAAATTTTGTTTAGCACACACCTGTTTAACCACTTTTCAGAAAACATAGTCAAGTTACGGTTCGCGAGAGGAGGACTACAATAAGGACTGAGATCGCTACTTAAGTGGTAATTGTGTCACAAAATGTCTGAATCCTGTATGTAGAGATAAGTGCGTCGCAACAGTACTCTGACAGTTGGAAAATTCAGGCATTGGACATTAGTGTTATATGACTGCTAAGATTCAGTCACATGTTTAAGGACTGTCGTTCTATTTTGAGGGATGTCTGATTTACGTGTCCATGTCTGGAATCCAAAACTTCCTTTCCTTCATTCAGTTTGATTTCATACTATCAGTAGATTTTTACTACTACAGCGAGTAGCGAATAATGTCACGTCTAGTGGTTAACTGGTCAAACTAAGCCACTTCGTAACAGATATTGCTAAACCTACATTCACGAAAGAACAGCTAATTACGTCACCGACTCCCTGACAAAGGAAGTGTTCCGCTGCGTGGCTCCAGTCGAGTAGCGCCAGAGGCAATTTGGTGGTGGGAAAGCAGTTTTCGTGACGGCTGATGGCGTCCACATAATGCCGAAAGAGAGTTGTACAAGAACAGAGGAAATATCGACGCCCTCGAGAATGCTCTTGTCAGCGAAACCGAGACGAAAGGAAATGAATGACGCGGCCGCCCTGGAGCGCCGCCTGAGAACAATGGGCGCCAGAAATACTCGCAGCGCCGTGCAATAAGCACACGCCGGGCTGCGGCGCGCCGGGCCGAGCCCGGCCGAGGCACGGCACGCGTGCAGAGCGGCCTGCGGCGTGGCGCCCGCTGGGACCGCGGTGGAGTGGAGTGGAGCAGCTGCGGGCTCTACCAGTATCAAGTGACCGGCGAGCGGGAACCGCCACAAAGGCTGCAGGAGTATCCGGCGAGGAGGCTGCAGGCAAAATAATCTTTGACTTCACGAGTGGTGCACCCTAGTCAATATGAAACTTGTGACCGTTTTGTGCGCATGTTATTAGTGCAGCTCTCTTTCCTTATTTTTAATATATCGATTGGCAGCAAATGTGAGCTACTAGTGCTAGGCGCATGGCAACACTTTTGCTTGTCTGATATGAAAGAAACATTCGAAAATAATATTGCAATACAAAGTTAAGTAGCTGGAGGTTATCTAATAAGCGACCGCGTTTACGAAACAGCTTCAGATCGCTAACATGGAATGAAAACATCTTGACCTGTTGTATTGTAACAATGATGACGCTGCTGGTTATATCGACTGGTCTTTTTTTCTAACATCAGCCTGCTGCCTGGCTCGATGCGGCCCACCACGAATTCCTCTCCTTCGTTAATCTTTCCATCTCAGAGTAGTACTAGCATCCTACTTCCTCAATTACTGACTGTGGTATTCAAATCTCAGTCTCCCGTAACATTTTATGTTCCACACAGTTCTTTCTAGCACCATGGATGCCGGCCGGTGTGGCCGAGCGATTCTAGGACCTTCAGTCTGGAACCGTGAGACCGCTACGCTCGCAGGTTCGAATCCTTCCTCGGGCATGGATGTGAATGATGTCCTTGGGTTAGTTAAGTTTAAGTAGTTCTACGTTCTATGGGACTGATGACCTCAGATAAATTCACATAGTGCTCAGAGCCATTTGAACCATTTTGAACCACCATGGAGGATATTCACCGATGCCTTGACACATGCTCTGTCATTCCATCCCTTCTTCGTGTCGGTCTTTTACATATGTACCTTTTCCCGACGGTTCTCTGGAAACTCTCCTCATTCCTTATCTTCTATAGTAAGCAACGGATCGGTGAA
Organism: Schistocerca piceifrons; assembly: GCF_021461385.2. Lineage (NCBI taxonomy): Eukaryota > Metazoa > Arthropoda > Insecta > Orthoptera > Acrididae > Schistocerca > Schistocerca piceifrons. The sequence goes on from NC_060140.1 coordinate 632,039,049, forward strand.
TTGCGATAAATGTGGGCCGGCCGCGGTGGTCTCGCGGTTCTAGGCGCGCAGTCCGGAACCGTGCGACTGCTACGGTCGCAGGTTCGAATCCTGCCTCGGGCATGGGTGTGTGTGATGTCCTTAGGTTAGTTAGGTTTAAGTAGTTCTAAGTTCTAGGGGACTGCTGACCACAGCTGTTAAGTCCCATAGTGCTCAGAGCCATTTTTGATAAATGTGGCCAGTCTGCGCATAAAGGTGTAAACACCTGTGCAGCTGCTGTGTCTTCCGTGAACTGCAAAGGCAACTACGCTGTTTGGAGCAGTAATTTTCAACTATTTCTGGATGAATGAAGATTATGACAGTCAAAGACAGGAGGAGAGTAACATGTTTGAAATCAAAACTTCACTGAAGAGCTAAGAATTATGACATATACATAATAGCATGGGCCGGCCGAAGTGGCCGTGCGGTTAAAGGCGCTGCAGTCTGGAACCGCAAGACCGCTACGATCGCAGGTTCGAATCCTGCCTCGGGCATGGACCTTTGTGATGTCCTTAGGTTAGTTTGGTTTAACTAGTTCTAAGTTCTAGGGGACTAATGACCTCAGGAGTTGAGTCCCATAGTGCTCAGAGCCATTTGAACCATAATAGCATGTTTTTCCATCTTTGGAACGAAGTATATCACTGATTCGGCGTAACGTAGAGGTTTCGAGGTTATTACTGTTTATCTGATGCAATGACGCTGTCACTCCAGTGATGGCCAAAGGCGGCCCACATTGCCAGGCTCTTCAGCGGTCTTCACCTGCGCTATATTTCGCAAGAGAGTTTTCAGTGCTTTCGTTTCTTGCTTTTACGCCATATCTGTAGACTTATAGCTGTTGATGTGAAGCTTTTACTGTCTAAAGCGAAATTAAGTTCTACTGTTGGAATGACGTAATATCTTCGTCCAACAGAGCTGACTCACTTGAGGTGAGTCAATATCTTCCTGGTGTCTTTGGATTTCTGCTTGTTTCTTGTGATATCAACGTTCGATACCACACTTGTTAGTGTTTGCAGATATCGATCGCGGTCGGTAATAGATATCGCTGGGCCGCGAGTCGTGACTAGCGCCGCAAGCGCCCCTCCGCGGCTTGTGACAAGCATCTAGCAAGCTCTCGTCCACTCTTGCTCGGGACGTCAACTACGAATGTAGCATAGCCTTCAGCTGATACGAAGCAACCTCTAACAAGGCGCTTAGTCAAGTAGGGCATTAGTAATGCCTCTCTAGACATATGTCTGTAATTATATGTATGCAGCATATGAAGGAGCCTGCAACACAAGCTCAGTACAATATATATTATTTTTTACCAACGACTACTAATTATTTCAGTAGTTGTAGATACAGACTATGCAGCCAGCTCCTTACCGACTTCACTGCCAGACCTGCAATACATGTTTCTATTTAGCATTGGCCACTTGCCATCATAACAACTGACGACGAGAATCATAACAAATGGCGACGAGGGTGTGATCCAGGTTTTTAAGGAAAGCTGAGCAGAGACGCCAGAGCGGATTCATCGATACATCGGAGAAGACGTTTATTTCATTTGTGTTTGCGGTATTTCTAGACTATGTACCCGACTGCGCCACCCGTCCTCTCTGATTTGTATGAATGACGTGTGCACGAAATTTTTTCCTACTCCCGATTGTGATTCTTTGATTTATTTGTGATGGGAAATCTGGAAGAATAAAATGTACTTGCAGAAATGTTACAATTGTAGAATCAGCAGTCTAAAGCACTACTGCACACCTTGGGCAGCTCGTCCAGGGACAACAACAAGCTGTGCGACACGTACCGCCTGCACAGGAGCCGACCGTTCAGCGGGCCAGAGCACCACCGTTTCGCGTAGAGAGCTGGCAGCAGTGGCAGAAGCAGTTCTAACAACATCTGGCTGCATACAAGGTTCAAGGTAAAACGAGGCTGCATGCACTTTTATCTTGTGTGGGCGTGGATTCGTACCGCATTCTACTCAAACATAGCCCGACAAGTTCGCCAGAACACCACACTTACGAAGAACTTGTTAAAACATTGACCGATTATTGCAAGGAAAATATGAACATTGGGGTAAAAAGGAACGCCTCTTTCTGCACTAAACGTCCACCTCAGCAGAATTCCGTGAGTGGGTAGCAATTTTGCACGGCCTCACTTGCGACTGTGAATTTTCATGTTCCTGTGGAATATCATATTCTGACATTATGGTACGGGATGCTATTGCACAAAACGTATCAGACACACGCTTTAGATTGCAAATTCTTAAATTATCCAAACCCACTTTAGTACAAGTGCTGGAAATTTTGGACAGACAGGACACTTTGGAGTTTGCTGCAAATTCTTTCGAATCGCCTCCAGCTGTCTGTCAGGTTAGCAAGCCAGCTGTCCGCTCATCACATATACATGCCGCTGTGCCGGCCGCGGTGGCCGAGCGGTTCTAGGTGCTTCAGTCCGGAACCGCGCAATTTCTACGGTCGCAGGTTCGAATTCTGTCTCGGGCATGCAAGTGTGTGAAGTCCTTAGGTTAGTTAGGTTTAAGTAGTTCTAAGTTCTCGGGGACTGATGACCTCAGATGTTAAGTCCCATAGTGCTCAGAGCCATTTGAACTATTTGAACGTGCCGCTGTGCCGGCTCGGGGACTCCGGCCCAATTCACTTCCAGGAAACGGACACCCGTTAAGCGCCAGCCGCAGCCGCCCGCGTTGCTATCATACCCACATTGTAATTCCAAGCACTCGCGCCAGAATTGCCCATCGCGCATGGCCGTGTGTCATTTTTGCAACAAAGCGGAACATGTCCAGGCAGTGTGCATATAAAGACAGACCTCTGAAAAACAGTATCACGTTTCCGGACAAAGCAGCTTCCACCAGAACGGTTACCGCAATAAGACTTTCTATCACAACGAGCCACATGCAGTGCATATAAAAAAATGTTCAAAAATGTGTGAAATCTTATGGGACTTAACTGCTAAGGTCATGAGTCCCTAAGCTTACACACTACTTAACCTAAATTATCCTAAGGACAAACACACAAACCCATGCCCGAGGGAGGACTCGATCCTCCGCCAGGATCAGCGGCACAGTCCTTGACTGCAGCGCCCTAGACCGCTCGGCTAATCCCGAGCGGCTGCAGTGCAAATAAATGTTGTAAATTCGCCTCCACTACCTGTCACTTTCCCCGATGGTGACAATTTTGCTTGTGATGCCAGTACACGCCAACGAAAGAAGTCCCGCTACGCCCGATCTGCCCGTCAACGTTTGTCAGTGAACATAGCTTCTCAGAATGACATTTGTCGACGACAGCAGATCAAACTTTTTGTCGACTTGCACATTCAGAATCATACGATTCCTTTCCAGTTGGACACTGGAGCGTCTGTTTCACTAATGAATCATAAAACTTAAAAATTGCTAGGTTCACTTCCATTGCGTAACGCAAATGTTACATTAGCTACCTACAGTGGTCAAAGTATCCCGGCATTAGGACTGAGTAGTTTGCCAACGACAAACCGTGGACAAACTCAGGTTGTTTCTTTTCATGTACTGTGTTCACCATCCTCTGTAAATGTTTTTGGTCTTGATTTATTGGATGTATTCTCCTTAACTGTGCCCGATGACGTACTAGCCGTCACTAAAAGTGTTCCCATTAACAGTGTTTCTGAACTATGTCAAGAGTTTGATGACAGTTTTTCGCCATGTTTAGGTTGCGCGAACAATTTTCAGGCGCATATTGAATTGAAGGACAATGCACAGCACAAATTTTTCCGCGCTCGCACAGTGCCTCACGCGCTTCGAAGCGAAGTTGCTAAAACATTGAATGAACTTCAGGATCAAGGAGAGATTGAACCGGTGACAGCATCACTGTGGGCATCACCGTTTGTCATCTTATCGAAACCAAGAGGCAAATTGCGACTGTGAGTGCATTTTAAAGACACTACTCATTCTCAACTTGTTGTTACAACGTTTCCTTTGCCACATCCAGAAGACCTGTTTGACAAATTGTGTCCAGGCAACTATTTTTCTAAGTTAGATTTGCAAGATGCCTATCTTCAGATTCCTGTGTATGAAGAATCCCAGAAGACTGTCGTCGTGAATATGCATTTAGGTCTCTACAAATTTAAAAGGCTTCCATTCGGATGTGCCTTTGCACCGGCACTATTTCATCAGTACTTACAGACTCTTTGTGCGTCGATTCCTTCAGTGTGTAATTACCTAGATGACATCGTAGTTTCTGGTTCTACGCAGATGGAACATTTGCAAAATTTGAGACAGCTGTTTGAAGTGCTCCGTGAAACTGGACTTAGACTCAATAAGGACAAGTGTACCTTTTTCAGAACAGTTATCCTACTTGGGACGTGTAATAAACTCTCAAGGCATCCATACAAGCCTGGATCATTGAAGAGCAATATCAGAGCTACCAGCACCCAAGACAGTTAAAGAATTGCAATCAGTTCTAGGCAAGCTCAATTATTATCACGAGTTTTTGCCTAACGCATCGTCTCTTGCAGAGCCATTACATCGACTGTGTCGAAAGAACGTTCCGTTCATTTGGTCGTTTGAATGCGAACGTGCCTTTCAGCAGCTTAAATCTGCATTGTTACCTAGCAAATGTCATACGCCATTAGATCCTGCAAAATCTCTTGTCCTCATGGTTGACGCTTCTGATTTCGGTATCGGAGATACTCTTGCTCACAAATTTGGTTTGCTCGATCACCCGATCGCATCTGCATCGAAGCTAACCTCCTCTGCGCGGCGTAACTACTCGCATATGAAGGAGGAAGCTGTCGCCTTGATTTCTGGAGTTACAAAATTCCACGACTTCTTATGTGAAGGCAAGTTTACAGTTATCACCGACCAAAAGCCTTTGACGTCTTTGTTTCACCCGTCAAAGTCCGTGTCTCAGCGTACGGCTCAAAGATTTATTTTTTGGTCACTATTTTTGTCGCAGTACCGTTACGACATGTTGTATCGGCCTGCTGCCCAGTACGGTAACGCAGACGCGTTATCCTGATTGCCAATAGCTAAAGACACGCTGTTCGACTCTTCCGAGCATGCTTTTATTTTCATCGATGTGCAAAATGATGATGATGTAGAGAGTTTTCCTGTTGACTTTCGTCGTATAGCCACAGCAACAGTTAACGACCCAGTGTTAAGTGTTGTTTAGCGTTATGTCACTACCCAGTGGCCTCTGTCTATAATCTTACTGAAGGTCCGTTGGTTCGTAATTACCTTGTGCACCGACAACGACTTATGTACAACGTGGTGTACTCTTGCTCCGCACTGAGAACGATCAGTCTCGTGTTATTGTTCCACGTTCATTGCAGTCAGTTGTGCTTCGACTTCTTCACCAAGGTCATTGGGGTATAGTACGGACAAAACAGTTTGCTCGCCGTCACTGTACCTGGTTTGGAATTGATGCTGACATAACCAAGATTTGTTCTTCTTGTTCTGTGTGTGTCGAAAACCAGTCCACACCACCGCAGAAATTTTCCTCTTGGCCTAAGGCAAGTTTGCCATGTAATCGCTTGCATTTAGATTTCGCTGGTCCTTTTTGGGACGCACAATGGTTAACTGTTCTTCATTCTTTTAGCGATTTTCCATTTGCTGTTCGCATGTCATCAACGACATCGTCTGATATAATGAAAGCCTCGTCTTCTATATTTTGCATAGAAAGATTGCCACTAGTCATTGTCACCGACATTGGGCCTCAATTTGTGTCTCCAAAGTTCGAAACCTTTTGTGAACGTAATGGTATTCGGCATTTAACTTCAGCACCGTTCTCTCCTCAATCGAAGGAGCAGCTGAAAGATTCGTTCGGACTTTTAAGTCGCAAATGTCTAAATTGCGCGACTCTCATTCTCGCGAGGACGCTCTTTTGTTGTTTTTATCTTCGTACCTATCTCAGCCCCGCGACGGTGCTTCGCCGGCTCAACTGTTGCATGGTCGTCCTCAGGGAACTCTGATGAATTTGTTGCACTCTCCGCACCGCGTTTCTTTGCCACGGCAAACTCACAAACTCTTGCCAGATGATATTGTCTATTTTCGTCATTTCCGCTGCAATCGCCGGTGGTTGAAAGGGCGCATTCTTCGCCATCTTGGCCGCGCTGTGTTTGTCATATCAGGTCCATCTGGTGAGATGCGCAGGCGTCAGAATCAGATACGCCTCTTTACTCGTGGGTCTCTGCCGCTTGCCCTACGTTTCCAGTGTCGGCGCCGACGGGGCTGTCCCCGCGGGGACCTCTTCCTTGCTCCCCTCGCCCCTGGGTGTCAGCGCCTGTAACTTCGCCTTTGCCACGCGGACGCCATGTCTCGCGCCGGAGTCGCCCGCAGTGCCAGCATCGCTGCGGCAACCGAATGACCATATGAACCATATGGACCAGGTGCCTTCAACTGTGATAAGGCACAGTGACGTTCCGGTCACAACGCCGGCCACCGCCGTAGAACAGTCAGCACTTCATGGTTTCCAGTCATTGTTGCCGGTCGGGTGCCCCGACCCGATGGAGGTCGACCCTTCGGCTTCTCCCATTGTTGTTGAAGCACACACACCTCATTTGACGTGCACCCTGGAGCAGGTTTCCGGGCGTTTCCTGTCTCCCCTCGGTCCGAATGGCAGGGTACGCGTGAGCGTTCCTCGCCTGAAGTCAGGCTTTCCACCTCCTGAATTGCGACAGCATGGGGTCCTCCACCCGGCGGTCGTAAGCCATATTCACCGGCCGTTCGCAGATTTGCGTTCTATACCACACTTGTTAGTCGTTGCAGATATCGACCACGGTCCGTAATACACTCCTGGAAATGGAAAAAAGAACACATTGACACCGGTGTGTCAGACCCACCATACTTGCTCCGGACACTGCGAGAGGGCTGTACAAGCAATGATCACACGCACGGCACAGCGGACACACCAGGAACCGTGGTGTTGGCCGTCGAATGGCGCTAGCTGCGCAGCATTTGTGCACCGCCGCCGTCAGTGTCAGCCAGTTTGCCGTGGCATACGGAGCTCCATCGCAGTCTTTAACACTGGCAGCATGCCGCGACAGCGTGGACGTGAACCGTATGTGCAGTTGACGGACTTTGGGCGAGGGCGTATAGTGGGCATGCGGGAGGCCGGGTGGACGTACCGCCGAATTGCTCAACATGTGGGGCGTGAGGTCTCCACAGTACATCGATGTTGTCGCCAGTGGTCGGCGGAAGGTACACGTGCCCGTCGACGTGGGGCCGGACCGCAGCGACGCACGGATGCACGCCAAGACCGTAGGATCCTACGCAGTGCCGTAGGGGACCGCACCGCCACTTCCCAGCAAATTAGGGAAACTGTTGCTCCTGGGGTATCGGCGTGGACCATTCGCAACCGTCTCCATGAAGCTGGGCTACGGTCCCGCACACCGTTAGGCCGTCTTCCGCTCACGCCCCAACATCGTGCAGCCCGCCTCCAGTGGTGTCGCGACAGGCGTGAATGGAGGGACGAATGGAGACGCGTCGTCTTCAGCGATGAGAGTCGCTTCTGCCTTGGTGCCAATGATGGTCGTATGCGTGTTTGGCGCCGTGCAGGTGAGCGCCGCAATCAGGACTGCATACGACCGAGGCACACAGGGCCAATACCCGGCATCATGGTGTGGGGAGTGATCTCCTACACTGGCCGTACACCACTGGTGATCGTCGAGGGGACACTGAATAGTGCACGGTACATCCAAACCGTCATCGAACCCATCGTTCTACCATTCCTAGACCGGCAAGGGAACTTGCTGTTCCAACAGGACAATGCACGTCCGCATGTTTCCCGTGCCACCCAACGTGCTCTAGAAGGTGTAAGTCAACTACCCTGGCCAGCAAGATCTCCGGATCTGTCCCCCATTGAGCATGTTTGGGACTGGATGAAGCGTCGTCTCACGCGGTCTGCACGTCCAGCATGAACGCTGGTCCAACTGAGGCGCCAAGTGGAAATGGCATGGCAAGCCGTTCCACAGAACTAAATCCAGCATCTCTACGATCGTCTCCATGGGAGAATAGCAGCCTGCATTGCTGCGAAAGGTGGATATACACTGTACTAGTGCCGACATTGTGCATGCTCAGTTGCCTGTGTCTATGTGCCTGTGGTTCTGTCAGTGTGATCATGTGATGTATGTGACCCCAGGAATGTGTCAATAAAGTTTCCCCTTCCTGGGACAATGAATTCACGGTGTTCTTATTTCAATTTCCAGGAGTGTAGATCTCGCTGGGCCGCGAGTCGCGACTAGCGCCGCTAGCGCCCCTCCGCGGCTTGTGACAGGTATCTAGCGAGCTCTCGTCCACTCTTCCTCGGGACGTCAAGTAGGATTGTAGCATAGCCTTCAGCTGATACGAAGCAACCTCTAACAAGGCGCTTAGTCAAGTATGACATACGTAATGCCTCTCTAGATATCTGTTTGTAAATATATGTATGCAGCGTATGAAGAAGCCTGTAACACAAGTTAAGTACAATATATATTATTTTTTACCAACGACTACTAATTATTTCAGTCGTTGCAGATACAGACTATGCAGCCAGCTCCTTACCGACTTCACTGCCAAACCTTCGGTATGTGTTTCTAGTTACCGGTGGCCACCTGTCATCATAACAACTGACGACGAGAATCATACCATTTCTCGTCTTCATTGCGACACGGTGCATAGCCCGGGCTTTCCATGACTTTGTTCAGACTGAAAAGAACTTTGGCAAAATTCTACAAATGCCCACAAGACAGCTCTGCTTTGTAGCAACTCAAATAACCACCATACGGGACCCTACTTTCTGTCAATGTCGATCGACCATTAAGCAGCTTTTGTTGACCTCCGTGCTACAACCATCGTTTAAAAGTGCCATTTCTAACTATGGGAGTTTGCTTCCGCTCTCTCTCTGTGGGTCGTGATACGAAATGAAGTTACGACAACATTTGCTACAACTTTTTGTGGCGTATCAGTGAAAATTTAAATAAATCCTCCTCGGTCTTTTTAATTTCATTTTGGAAACTAAACAGTCCACCGACTCGCGGAAAGAAGTTTCCTAATCTCTTTCCACAAACTTGGGAACTATCGTATAGGTAGTATTACTCTCACCAGCTTCGTGGGGCGGATGATCACCCACTGTCGTATGTGGATCTCACGATACTGGCAGCCCTCAATTGTCTTCAGCGATAACCTGTCTCTGCTGGAGGAAGTTATGCAACAGGCATTCCTTCGCATACGCCACTTACTTGTTATCTTTTACAACCTTCAGAAGGCGTACGGTACTACTTGGAGAAGAAATAGTCCCGAACAACTCCAGGTTTTCGGTTTTCGAGTAGTCTTCCATTTTTGGTAATTTGAATACAGAGTCGGTAACGACTTATCATTTTATCCAAGAAAAGGTATCCGTCATGATGGCGTTATCGGAGCAACATCTTTTAGATAGCTAATAATGGTACATCACGTTTTACAAAACGTATTTTACATTCAAACGAGAGAGCAGCAATAAATTTCAGTGGGGACCAGTTCTCTACTTTACCCGCTGACGAACCAAGTGTGTTACACATTGTAAAATTCTGTGAATTTTCCAGTCTTAAACCTAAACTATTAGGTTGGTCATTCTGTGCGGTTCAGAGTAGGGGGCGTATCCTTCTTCTACAATATATGTATAGGCGGACTCCTGCAGCGGAGTGCCAGGGTGCAAGTGACCATGGGGAAAAGCATAAATAACCAACGACAGAATAACATTCTACGAGTCGGGGCGAGGAATGCCAGAAGCTTGAGCTTGGTAGGGAAACAAAAAATCTCATAAATGGAAATGCAAAGGATCGAGCTACTAGGGGTCGGTGAAACGAGTAGTATCAACAGCAACAGAAAATAGTACAACGGGAGTAGGAATCATTGTGAACTGGAAGGCAGGGCAGCGAGTGCGTTACTGTGACCAGTCCAGTGATAAGTTTGTTCTTCACAGATTCGACAGCAAACCAACATCGACAACGATAGTTCAGGTATAAATGCCGAAATCGCAAGCTGGAGATGATGAGACAGAGAAAGTATATGAAGATACTGAAAGGGTAATAGGGATATAAAAATCTAATTGTATGGGGACTGGAATGAAGTTGTAGGGGAAGGAGCAGAAGGAAAGGTTACAGGACAAGGCATGAGAGAAGAGAAAAACTAATTGAGTTCTGTAATAAATTTCTGCTAGTAATAGCGAATACTCTGTTATACTTGGAAAAGGCAGGGTGATACATAAAGATTTCAGTTCGATTACGTCATGGTCAGACAGAGATTCCAAAATCTGATACTGGACTCTAAGGCATACCGAGGAGCAGATACAGACTCAGATCGAAATATAGTAGTGATGAAGAGTACGCTGAAGTTCAAGAGATTAGTCAGGAAGCGCATATATACAAATAAGTTGGATGCGGAAGTACCTAGAAATGATGAGTTACGCTTGAAGCTCTCTGAAACTATGGTCACAGCAAGGAGGAGTAGCACAATAGGTAGTACTGTGGAAGAGGAATGGACATCTGTAAAAAGGGCAATCACAGAATTGCAAGGAAGATAGCTGCAAATAAACCATGGGCAACAGAAGAAATACCTCGGTTAATCGATGAAAGAAGGAAGTAGAAATGTTTACAAGGAAATTCAGGAATACAGAAATAGAAGTAGCTCAGCAATGAAATAGATAGGATGTGCAGGGGAGCTAAGACCAAATGGGTGCATGAAAAATGTAAAGAAACAGAGAAAGCAACGATTGTAGGAAGGACAGAAGCTGCATTCAGGGAATTCAAAATTCAAAATAAAAACCAAGGGTGTTAACGTTAAGAATGCAACGGGAATTCCACTGCTCAATGCAGAGGAGAGAGCGGACAGGTGGAGAAAGTACAGTGAAGGCCCTTACGATATAGGAACATTTGTCCGATGTGGTAGAAGAAGAAACAGGAATCGATTTGGAAGGGATAGTGGATCCAGTACTAGAATCAGAATTTAAAGGAACTTTGGAGACCTTAAGATCGAATAAGGCTGGAGAGGCAGATAACATTATATCAGAACTTCTAAAATCACTGGGGGAAGTGGTACCAAAACGACTATTCACGTTGGTGTGCAGAATGTATGAATCCGGTGGCGTACCATCTGACTTTCGGAAAAATATTATCCACATATTTGTGAAGACTGCTAGAGTTGACAAGTGCGAGAATTATTGCACATTCAGCTCAACAGCACATACATGCAAGTTGCTTACAAGAATAGTATAGGGAAGAATGGAAAAGAAAACTCAGAATGTGTTAGATGGCGGTCGGTATGGCTTAAGGAAACGTATAAGTACCAGAGAGGAAGTTCTGACTAAGCGATTGATAATCGAAGCAAGGCTAAAGAAAATAGAAAGACGTCCGTAATATTTGTCGACCTGGAAAAAGCGTTCGACAATGTAAAATGGTGCAAGATGTTCGAAATTCTCAGAAACATAGCGGTAAGCTGTAGGGAGAGACGTGTAATATACAACATGTACAAGAGCCAGGAGGGATAACAAGAGCGGTCAACCATGAAAAAAGTGTTTGGATTAAAAGTTGTGTCATACAGGGTTTTAGGCTTTCCCCTTACTGTTCAGTCTGTACATCGAAGAAGCAATGATGGATATAAAAGAAGGATTGAAGAGTGGAATTAAAATCCAAGGTGAATGGTATCAATGATACGATTCTCTGATGACCTTGCCATCCTGAGTGAAAGTGAAGAAGAATTATATGATATACTGAAGGGAGTGAACTGTCTAACGAGTACAGAATTGGGACTGAGAGTAAATCCAAGAAATACGACAGTAGTGAGGAGTAGCAGAAATGAGAGCAACGGGTAACTTATCATCAGTATTGATTGTCACGAAGTTGGTGAAGTTACGGAATTCCGCTACCTGGGCAGCAAAATAACGAATAGCGGACGGACCAAGGAGGACATCAAAAGCAGAATAGCACTTGCAAAAAGGGAATTCTTGGCAAAGTATTAAACATAGCCTTGAATTTGAAGTAGAAATTTCTGAAGATAAACGTTTGGAGCACAGAATTGTAAGGTAGTGAAACATGGACTGTTGGGAAACCGGTACAGAAGAGGAGCGAAGCATTTGAGACGTGGTGCTACAGACGAATACTGAAACTTAGGTGGACTGATAAGGTTATGGAATGAGAAGGTTCTACGCAGAATCGGAGAGGGAAGGAATATGTGGAAAACACTGACAAGGAGAAGGGAGAGGATGATAGTGCGTCTGTTAAGACATGAGCGCATGACTTCCATGGTACTAAAGGGAGCTGCAGAGGAAGACAGTGATTGGAATATATAATACATGTCGCAAATAGAAGAGGACGTAGGTTTCAAGCGCTACTCTGAGATGACGAGTTTGGCATAAGAGACGGATTCATGGTGCGCCGCATGAAACCAGTCAGAAGACTGACGCGCAAGAAAACAAAACAAAAAAAATACATGATAGTTGTTTGAGACTTGAAAATGTTTCTGGAACCATATACGAGGGCTAGTCGGAAAGTAAGGAACGATAGGTAGCGAAATGGAAACCACAGTGAAAATGAAAACTTTTATTTGCAACATTTAGCTACAACTTCCAGCTACTTATCTCCATATTCACTTATCCGACTTAGACGTTTGTCGTAGTGTTCTACCAACTTCCCAATACCCTCGTTATAGAAGTGTGCTTTCCACCAATTCTCTACGCTGGCCTACAGCTCGCTGCCTGTGCCAAAATGTTGTCTTCATAGCCAACAGTTCATATGAGCAGAGATGAAACTCAGAGGGAGACAATTACTGGCTGTATAGTGGCTAGTCAAACATTTCCAACTGAAAACGATGCAGGAGCATCTTCATTGCCCTGCAGTATGTGGTTGAGAGTTGTCGTGAAGAAAACGCACAACAGGTATGTAAAGTTGGCTGCATAGCTTTAGGCGAAATTTTTCATCAGGCCTTCGTACTTTGCGGGAGACACTACTGTTCTAGGTATCTTTATGTGCTCCGTGTGTGCTCAGAACTAAAGAGAACGACGTAATGCAATCGACAGGCATCTGGAGGTGCTGCCCAACACACGTATGCAAAACTCCATTGGATTTTCACTGTGGTTTCCATTTCGCGACCGATCGTTCATTACTTTCCAAATAACCCTCGTAGTGTCATTTGCTGAAGTATCATTTTTAAGCTAACGTTCAACTAGCCACATGTAACAGTCGCGTTCTTGTAAAATCTTTTTATGAAGCTGTGTCTTTTCTTTTTTCCATCTTTCCAGGAAATCACAGAGCGAGGTGGCGTAGCAGATAGACACTAGAGTCGCATAAGGAAGAACGGCGGCGCAAATCCGTGTCCGGTCATCCACATTTAGCTTTCCAGTGATCTCCGCAAATTGTTAAAGCCAAGTGCTCATATGGTTCTCTTGAAAGGGCAAGCGGCATTTCCTTCCCCATCCTTCTTCGTCTGTGATGACCTCATGACACATAACCATCTTTTATAGCACGTTCGTTTATGTGTTTATGTGTGTTTAATAACGGAAGTTTTATGAAACACTTTATCCTTTTAATCTACAATTTGTAACAATTTTACTCGTATTAACCACATTAGTGATCTCAGATCCGAAGTCGTGTCCCCAAAAATTTTGTTGTCAGAATCCTCAAAATTTCATTCCAAACTGAAATACGTAACTCACTGATCGTCAAATTACAACCTACATTTTGGCCCTCTAACGTTTCCGAGAGAGATTAAGAACACCTAACGTAAAAAATGATAAACAGAACAGCCAAATAAGTAAAACATAATTCATTAGCTGTGAAATTGCCGAACTAGCTCATTGCCGGCCGCGGTGGTTTCGCGGTTAAGGCGCTCAGCCCGGAACCGCGCGACTTCTACGGTCGCAGGTTCGAATCCTGCCTCGGGCATGGATGTGTGTGATGTCCTTAGGTTAGTTAGGTTTAAGTAGTTCTAAGTTCTAGGGGACTGATGACCACAGAAGTTAAGTCCCATAGTGCTCAGAGCCATTTGAACCATTTTGAACTAGGTCATTAATTTCACATTATTTTGAAGAAATCTTCACAACACAACCGTGATGCGCGTCGGCTGTTTTTCTCAATTACTCATGAATAAAATGGGGAGAAATTTGAAACGATTCATAAAAATGAGATTGTTTAATAAATAAAGTCGTGATATAATACACTCCTGGAAATTGAAATAAGAACACCGTGAATTCATTGTCCCAGGAAGTGGAAACTTTATTGACACATTCCTCGGGTCAGATACATCACATGATCACACTGACAGAACCACAGGCACATAGACACAGGCAACAGAGCATGCACAATGTCGGCACTAGTACAGTGTATATCCACCTTTCGCAGCAATGCAGGCTGCTATTCTCCCATGGAGACGATCGTAGAGATGCTGGATGTAGTCCTGTGGAACGGCTTGCCATGCCATTTCCACCTGGCGCCTCAGTTGGACCAGCGTTCGTGCTGGACGTGCAGACCGCGTGAGACGACGCTTCATCCAGTCCTAAACATGCTCAATGGGGGACAGATCCGGAGATCTTGCTGGCCAGGGTAGTTGACTTACACCTTCTAGAGCACGTTGGGTGGCACGGGATACATGCGGACGTGCATTGTCCTGTTGGAACAGCAAGTTCCCTTGCCGGTCTAGGAATGGTAGAACGATGGGTTCGATGACGGTTTGGATGTACCGTGCACTATTCAGTGTCCCCTCGACGATCACCAGTGGTCTGCGGCCACTGTAGGAGATCGCTCCCCACACCATGATGCCGGGTGTTGGCCCTGTGTGCCTCGGTCGTATGCAGTCCTGATTGTGGCGCTCACCTGCACGGCGCCAAACACGCATACGACCATCATTGGCACCAAGGCAAAAGCGACTCTCATCGCTGAAGACGACACGTCTCCATTCGTCCCTCCATTCACGCCTGTCGCGACACCACTGGAGGCGGGCTGCACGATGTTGGGGCGTGAGCGGAAGACGGCCTAACGGTGTGCGGGACCATAGCCCAGCTTCATGGAGACGGTTGCGAATGGTCCTCGCCGATACCCCAGGAGCAACAGTGTCCCTAATTTGCTGGGAAGGGGCGGTGCGGTCCCCTACGGCACTGCGTAGGATCCTACGGTCTTGGTGTGCATCCGTGCGTCGCTGCGGTCCGGTCCCAGGTCGACGGCCACGTGCACCTTCCGCCGACCACTGGCGACAACATCGATGTACTGTGGAGACCTCACGCCCCACGTGTTGAGCAATTCGGCGGTACGTCCACCCGGCCTCCCGCATGCCCACTATACGCCCTCGCTCAAAGTCCGTCAACTGCACATACGGTTCACGTCCACGCTGTCGCGGCATGCTACCAGTGTTAAAGACTGCGATGGAGCTCCGTATGCCACGGCAAACTGGCTGATACTGACGGCGGCGGTGCACAAATGCTGCGCAGCTAGCGCCATTCGACGGCCAACACCGCGGTTCCTGGTGTGTCCGCTGTGCCGTGCGTGTGATCATTGCTTGTACAGCCCTCTCGCAGTGTCCGGAGCAAGTATGGTGGGTCTGACACACCGGTGTCAATGTGTTCTTTTTTCCATTTCCAGGAGTGTACAATTAAAACAAAGAGGAAAGAACGAAATCAGTTTTAATCAGTTAACGAGTCAGCATACAGATAATTCTGTTCCTCTATAAACTTATTAGGGCATTTGATGGTCGTTATCGCCATACGATGTTAATATGGTAGAAAGTTTAAAAACTGTCATAGAGCACACCCGGTACCAATGATTTTAGACTTAATTATTTTTGTGTTTTCTACGTTAATATTCAGAGCTGATTAGCAAAGTGGGAGCGTGGTTACCCTTATTATTTAAGCTAGTGATTACCTGTCATTGGATGAGGAATGACATTCTCAAACCATAATGGAAGTATATCAATTCTTTTCTCTTATTTTTGAACAGATTCAGTCAATTCACATGGTACGAATGTAACAAGGGGTACCGCGTCGACTTTGTAACTAGTGATAAATTAAGAAATATGTTATTATAGCAGCTTTTAGCCGTTTGAATCTGTCGGTTCTGAGTAGTTTGTTTAGCACTTTCCGCAATTACCTATTACTGATTTATTTTTCTGTTTAATTGGTCGGAGAGTGGCAAGGACAATTTACGTGCTATTGTTTTTCCCAAAGGAGAGATGATAGTGATCCAATCACCATCGTGTCGATGGTTGCGTAACGCAGGTGCACTATACTACGAGTCATTTACATAATGTCCCTTTCTAAAGTAATATCATACGCTAACAACTTGCGAGTCTGCCTCAGTGGACGTAATTTAACATGCTGTGACTTTCACAAGTGTTATTCCGTGAGTTCTGCTTTCCCATGGATGATTAGGTCACTCGTCACCATGTGGTGTGACGACATTTGACAGACAGCGAGAGGTCGGATCTTTCTGCAAATGTGTCTGATGGTGGTCAACATATCTGGTAGTAGTAGTAGTTTCAGCCTCGTGAATACACCGTAGTTTAATCGTTGTTCTGCTTGTTTTATTTCTGGGAAGTATTGAATTTCTAATGAAACTAGCAAAGAGTAGTGTATAAAACGTAAGTAAATTATTTACCTTCACTTCTAGAAAACATTGTTTTGAGATGCTATTATATTTGGTAAAATGAATCTATGTAATGTGAAGAACTAATCTGTACGTGTTTTTCCGGGAGGTGGGTAAGTGAGGATTCTGAAAAACGAGCAGCTACGTTTCCTTCTAAGAAACGTACTAAAACGAGGTACTGTTTCTAGGCTGAAAATCATTGCAGGCATGGAAATAAGGCTCCGAATCCTGTACCATATTCCACCAAAGTTGGGGGTAATATCAGAAGTACTTTATTAAATATTTTAAACGTAACTTAACACACAACTTCTTAATTACTTATCGGGTGGTTCGTAGTGTTCAAGAATTCAAGCCATTTAAATGAGAAGAGTTGGTGTCAATTATCACTGATAGTCCATAATGGCATGCTGACAAAGCTTTATATTTGCCTGTCGATCGTCTTGGAACTGAAAGTGGTTTTGATAAGAGTTCTGTGAAAAAGAATTCCCCAGCGACATTACATTCGTTGCACTCAAACCGGATAAAAGTTGAGCAGACAACTGTACTGAACCTAATCGAGATCTACCCATATGAATCACCGAAAAAGAAAGAAGGAAAAGAAACATACACTGACAATGAAGGAAAAAGAAACCTTTCCTGTGGAAAGTAGTGGTGGATTAGTCGAGCTGTTTCACAACAGCATTTCACACAGGACAAATTAAATGAAACATTACTCACAATAAAAGATTTACTGCCATTAGAGACATACGTAGAACTTTTTGGTGTAATAAATATGACGTTGAAGCGTATTACTACATTTCCGTTGTATACTGCATACAAATGTAGGCCTTTTCCCATATCTTTTACCGTGCTGAATGGTACTAAAGGATCTTCAATACTCAGATACAGCGCCCAGCCTGAGTATGGTTTTATGTTTTTCCTACACTCGTTTCGGCAAATGCTGGTCTGTTTCCCAATCTCTATTTCATAAAGTATGATACACAGACCGTTTAAACACGATAACGCAGAGCCAAATTTAATTTAAACTAAAATCGTGAAATCAGTGGACCCTGGACAGACGCTACGAAATAGAGAGGTTCCATTCAGAATATTTGTGTTTTGGTTGCTGTTGACTTTTGGTCACAGTTACCGATCAGTTCGAAGTATATCACGTGCGTCATTACCATTAATGGATGAGTTAATTCTGGGATATTATCCTGAATACCCCAGGAGTTATATGCTCGTGGTATCAATTAAAATTTTTCTGTTTCTAACTTGCAGTGTTGTTTATTCTGCTCCATAAAAACTCCAGGTGACTTTCTGGAGTACTCCACCTCACTAATGTAGACAGGATCTCTCTCCTTTTTTTTTTTTTTTTTTTTTTAAAAAAAAGGAGTAAGAAACGCTCTCTTCTGCACGCCATACGTACTCTGCTGTCTGAGAAGCTGCTTCCGGAATGTAGTACATTTGAGATATAACATGGATTCTCTAAAGTTGTCAAATCAAAATATATATTCAAAAAATCATCCACGATCATCACCGAATGGACGAAACTTCTGTTTTATGCTTGTACGGCAGTTTCTAACTAAAGCGTCTGACTCGACGCTTCGATGCCGGTGGCTATGCTACAAATTGTGAACTGTGCTTTCAGAACACGAACGACGTTAACGGTCTTCATAAATTCAGCCAGTAGCCGAGAGCAGCCAAGGTTGCCCTCTGAACCCAGGCGACACGCTTCGGTGGTGGGATATGATGTATGACTTGAAACTTGCAGCCCCTCTTACAACTCATAGTCGCCCCCAAAGCAACATTTGTTCTGAGATCTCGTGCTTGCCATTCTGAGAACGTACAAACGTTTACAGCCATGATCACATCGGACTCATTAATTGCGAACTTGCATTTTACATCGATCTGCCCTGTGATTTATTACATAGGGTGTTCTTATCCAATGACCTCCAGCAAATTCCTCGACAAGTTTCAAAAGTTTTGACTGTGGTGTAAGTGTATCACCTGCGTCTTCTGTAACATATTTACAATGAATTTCTGTGCTTCACGTGATTTCCCTAAATCGCTCCAGGCATAGTCCGGGATGATTCCTTTCAAAGGGCACGTTCGACTTCCTTCCCCATTCTTCCCTAATACGATGAGACCGACGACCTCGCTGTCTGGTCTCCTCCCCCAAAACAACCTGTAACACCTCCGATTTATGTATCCCGCTCGATCTGGATCTGAATAGCAGCCCAAATGAATATTAATTAATGTGACCGTGTACCTAATGGGGCTGGCAATCGGATTTGTCTGCTACGGAGTTGTTACATTCCATTTTGTCCTTCTCAAATGCTGTAATAATGAAATGTTTGGTGACAAGAAGAAACGCCAACACAGCTTCACTAATCAAGGACCTATATTCGTCTCAAAAATACAAAAGGAAGGAGACAGCCACTGCCTTCGTCATACATATTTAATTACGGGTAATCTCAGCACAGGCTTCCTCGCTATTCATTATTGTGACACGCAAATTCAATCACTGCAATCCAACACTGCAATCCTACCACAAATATCGGCACAGAAATATCACTGATCAATATCGTAATTACACTTCTTCACTTTCCCGTATTATTCTAACACAAAGGGGTTAAACCGCGGCGATGACCACTCCCTCTGGCGTAAACCCTTGCATTACAGCAACCGGCCTCCGCACGGCTCGGCCCGCAACCTGGGAACTGACTTCAACTCTACACTCGCTCTCGCAACACGACACACTATCGATTGTTTGCCCAATCGACCTGTGCCGAGTGCAAACTTATAGTTAGGGCCTACGGACCCCTTACAAACCCCAACCCCAACCCTCTGTGATTCATCTTTCAGCTACATGTCGTGTGAGCTCAAATTTCTACAGAAAAAACAAATTCCCGCTGAGACTGAATGGGAGGTATCCATCTGAAATATTGGGAAAAGAATCTGTATAGAACTTACTTACCATTACCGGTATGCTATGAAAATGTGTGTATGCAACTGTTAACACGAAATAATGTTGTGATTATGGAATGAACGAGTTTTCTTATACGTTTGCCTATTTACAAATTTAATCATGTGCAAACAGCCTAGTGTATAGCTCTGTCGGAACGTCTTCGTGCAATATGACTGTTGAATAACTGGCACAGTTTACGAGAAGGAGAGGATGAAGTCAGTATGTGAATAAGGGGCGATATGGGAGAGCTCTACAATTATCCAAGATGCAATGAGAATCAAAATAATGTATATATGTGTCAGTACCAGCTGAATCAGATAAACAGATGCCGAAAGGCGCTAGGATACGGAACTGGCCCTTGGGATTCAGACACAGTACTGAAGTAAGAGAAACCAGTCGCAGTACAGTTATGAGAATTCTAGTGGCTGACCACTTGCGAGGATGTGATGTGGAAACAACGCCTCCATACCAGGTTGAAGATGGTTACGCTGGCTGTTGTATAATTTTTGTATTTGGAAAATACAAGGCAAATTATTAAAATTGTATCTTAAATGGGAGTAGAAGTAATCCAAGACCGTGGAAACAACAGCTCATCTATTTCCCAGGGAGCTGCATACAACAGCATTGCTTTTGCCTCTGTGAAAATCTGGGACTTCCAGATTACAAAACCTATCATTCTAGCTATTTGTTTTGTTATCGGGCCTTCGTGATGTTTTATTGACTGAAACAAGGATAAATTGTAGTTTTAACTGGGGAGAGCCAAAATACTTACAATCCATTCGAAAACTGAGCTATAAACGTGGGTGATATACCTCCAGGTAGCATCTACGTATAATATAAAAGGTTGTTCCTATCTTCGAAAAATACCAACGTTTGAATTTGGTGTATGATGAAACTAAACCTGAAAGCATTCCTTCTACTGCGAAAACTGTTCTTATTTTTCGTACTATTCTGTTTAGTTTCAGTAGGCTATCCTTTTTCAAATCCACTGGGAAACGGTAAACTGTAGTATGCTTCTTACCTATGCACCAATATTAATTAGGACCTAGTACCTCTTATTTTCTGTGTTACCAAGCAGATAATACTGATTCAAATTTATGGTGAATTCCATTAGAATTAAAGAAATTGGACACGTTTGATCCAACTTATAGACTAACAGAAACACGTGATTTTCAGGAAGACCATTTATATTGTCATCTTTTGAGTTTCACTCCAACTGAGGAGCGCTAAAATCCTCTGACGAAGATCATTGTAACGGGAGATAATGGTATCAACGTAATGTATACCCATATTGCTGCTGCGAAACATCGACTGCAGTAACGCTGGGTACCATCAGAATTCACTATCGAACAGTCCCACAACAGCAACAATTATTCACACCACGTTGCGTTTTGCAGACCATATTGATCTGTTCCTATCCGTAGAATACTAGCGAAGCGTTGTAAGTCGCTGAAAAACGGATGTAGTTGACACTGATACTTTAAAAACTAATAAATTATTTTGCGACATTCCATCGATGGTTTCTCCAACTCACCTTAGCATGTAAAGGATTTCGCCGTCTGGATGGATGCGTACCAGTACGTTGGGTACCGTCACGAACTGGAATTCTGCATGTTTGGCATTTGGGAAGTACACCTCTGGCTTCCAGATCGCCTTCACCAGGTTGGGGTCATTAAGATCGAGAGGCTCCGTGATGTTGGAGTGCCGCAGTCGCGAGTCTTGCCACTTCTGCCGCAGGTACAGGTCTACCTCGTAGTCCTGCGGGAATACCATAAAAGAAAATTTGAACAAATGCAGCAGACAGCGACCACTAATTCTGAAATGATAACAACATATGAACTCATGGACATTCATACTAAGCTACAATTTATGGTAGTCAACAAATACGGTTGATGATTATTATCTGTGAAACAAATGAATTACTATGATACAGTGATTTGTTGCCTGGTTATCAAATTCATTTCACTCGAAATGTTGGTCCTCTTAAAGAGATAAGCATTTCACTGTTCGTAATGTATGTTAATGAAGAACTCATGCCCCTAATCCAAAATGCCTTATCTATATGAAAAAAATGAAGTACTCAAAAGACATGGTCGGATGTCAATGTAACTTCTTACAAGCACACACAGTAACTGGCTGTATGTAGATGATTAAACTAGCAGACCTTTGTGATAGAATCAAAGGTGATCAGAGCGCATTAGCGTTGTTCGTTCTTAGCGCTGTTACAGACAAGGCTGGATATAAACTATGCGATCAAAAGTATACGGACACGTGGCTGGAAACGACTTAAAAGTTCGTGGCGCCCTCTATCGGTAATGCTGGAATTCAGTAGGGTGTTGGTCCACCCTTAGCCTTGATGACAACTTCCACTCTCGCAGGCAAACGTTCAATCAGGTGCTGGAAGGTTTCTTGGGGAGTGGCAGCCCATCCTTCACGGAGTGCTGCACTGAAGAGAGGTATCGATGTCGGTCGGTGAGGCCTGGCACGAAGTCGGTGTTCCGAAACATCCCAAAGGTGCTCTATAGGATTCAGGTCATGACTCTGTGCAGCTCAGTCCATTACAGGGATGTTATTGTCGTGTAACCACTCCGCCACAGACCGTGAATTATGAACAGGTGCTCGATCGTCTTGAGATATGGAATCACCATCCCGGAATTGCTCTTCAACAATGGGAAGCAAGAAGGTGCTTAAAACATCATTGTATGCCTGCGGTGTGATAGTTCATGCAAAACAACAAGGGGTGCAAGCTCCCTCCATGAAAAACCCTACCACACCATAACACCACCGCCTCCGAATTTTACTGTTGGCACTACACACGCTGGCAGATGACGTTCACTGGACATTCGCCATACCCACACCCAGTCAGCGGATCGCCACATTGTGTACCGTGATTCATCACTCTACTTGTTTTCCCACTGTCCAATCGGCCAATGTTTACGCCCCTTACACCAAGCGAGGCGTCGTTCTTCATTTACCGGCGTAATGTGTGGCTTATGATCAGCTGCTGGACCATGAAATCGAAGTTTTCTCACCTCTCGTCTAACTGTCATAGTACTTGCAGTGGATCCTGATACAGTTTGGAATTCTTGTGTGATGGTCTGGATAGATGTCTGCCTATAATACATTACGACATTCTTCAACGGTCGGCGGTCTCTGTCAGTCAACAGACGAGATCGACCTGTACGCTTTTGTGGTGCATGTGTCCCTTCACGTTTTCACTTCACTATCACATCGGAAACAGTGGACCTAGGGATGTTTAGGAGCGTGGAAATCTCCCGTACAGACGTATGACACAACCGATACCCAATCACCCTACCACGTAGTAAGTCAGTTCTGCGGAGGGCACCATTCTGCTCTCTCAGGATGTCTAATGACTACTGAGGTTGCTGATTTGGAGTACGTGGCACAATGCACCCAATATGAAAAACGTATGTTTTTGTGGGTGTCCGGATACTTTTTGAAAACATAGTGTATAACGGTTCGGACAACGTCGGATACTGGGTGATCACTTTGAGGGTCATGAAGATGCTGTGTATTTTTGTGATACAGGGTTATCATCACTTGACTGAGATTAAAAGGGACCTCATTGTGGCTCTCCATTTTGTCGACTGCCGGAATCGTACAATATCCAGACTTGTGGCGCTTTCGGATGTGATGGTGGCCCGATGGAGGACTGCATTGGAATCTGGGAATAGCCGTACTCATCGTCAAGGTTCCTGTCGACCAAGTGTGACCTTCACAAGAGAGGAATGTTGTATTTCATACAGCAAATCTTACTCCCTTCACAAAAGCGTCCGTCATCCGAAAACAAGTATGGACTCTCTGTACCATCCTGTCAAGCTCACTTTATTGGTCGGAGATATAGACGACATGAAGCACCAGTTCCAACAGTTGTGGGTGAACTAGCCTCAGGAGAGGATAATATGGATTTATTACTCCCTTCAGTGCATGCATTCTGAGCAGAGGCGACGCAACGTCTGATAAGTACTCTCATACTGCCAAGTTCTTTGTATATTTGAATCGATTTTGTAATCAATGAAATAGCACTACATACTCTCTAAAGGCGTGCAGTTTGCTTCCTCCCCTTCCACTCCCACGTTCCACTCCCGGGTACTACACTTCTTTTGTCAGACAGCGTAAATTCAGCTGCGTTCAATAACAGGTGTTACGCTATATGAATGGGCACTGTGCGTGTGTATTAGTAAGACAGTACAGATCCTTCTAAATTTTTAGTTTTTGTGAGTTGCTGTTGAACCACCAAAAGTTGCGCAACAGGTGAACGCTGCAGATTTTGATGCACAGTTTTGTTTCTATTTGTCCTTATACATGCAGCTATCTTGGTATATTCGTTGAAAAGCCAGTCGCCTAATTAAATAAACCGATCTGTTTCATTAAAAAAAACAGTAGTGGCCGAATAAAGAAAAGAACAGATGCATATTTAATGCTCACCTCTAATTGGTGGGTTTTTACTATTTGGTGTACCACTGCTACTTCTGTTTCAAGTAAAAAATCTAAGATGTCCTTCTAATAAAGTTTCTACTTATTGATAAAGATGATTCTTAGAATAGCGCTTTTACTGATGTACAATGTTAGATGATTTTTATATGGCTGCGATGTATACACTTAAATTTTCGTATACAAAAGTGAGACGTAAACAAGTTGTCTGAAACGAAACATGACATCTGATATTGTTATTTTCTTTACAATACTCTTCTTCGCAATGCAAGATATCAAGAAGACGGAATTGTATATTTCTCTTCTACTCGCGATGGATAATGTCTTGCCAATAAACTTGTACGCGTTGCATATTGTTGCTGTGACTATATATATTGGGCATGCACCTACCATGGGTGAAATTAGATATTACACTTCAATGATTTTACAGGTATGCTAGGAACAAAAAATGGTTCAAATGTCTCTGAACTCTATGGGACTTAACATCTGAGGTCATCAGCCCCTAGAACTTACAACTACTTAAACCTAACTAATCTAAGGACATCACACACATCTATGCCCGAGGCAAGATTCGAACCTGCAACCGTAGCAGTCGCGTGGTTCCGGACTGAAGCACCTAGAACCGCTCGGCTACCGCGGCCGGCTGCAAGGAACAGTGTGTGTGTGTGTGTGTGTGTGTGTGTATGTGTGGGTGTGGGTGTGTATGTGTGTGTGACAGAGAGAGAGAGAGAGAGAGAGAGAGAGAGAGTAACACAGTTGTAGTGACATCAATGAATGATTTGATTTGTCGGTTCAAGGAATTTATTCTCAGCGGGCATCTCAAGTAAGAAAACAAAAGGGCTGACGTTTTGTTGAACGTGAAGGGAGAATGAAAGATTCGTTTCACTATAGCTACTGTTGTAGGATACTTTGCATCTATGGCTATATGTGACAGTGGTACTTCTGTCGTGGGATCCTTTGGTTCAGAGCTTATCGTTGCTTCCTGTGCCGACGTGCAGTACGAACGTTACAGGTTGGTGCCACACACTTATTGTCACCAGATTAAAAAACTTGTTAAAGTATTAAATTAAACGTGCACCAATCAACGTTTAGCTTGTCTCATTGTCGTAAACTGACTGTCATGAAAGTGGCCTAAATTTGTTATTAACAGCATGAGCATACACTATCCAGTCACATTAATGTGACCACCTATCAAAAGTCTGAATAACCTAGTTTTGGAGAACAGACTGCTGCGAGACGTGCATTATGCCTTCCAGAATAACGGAATCACCCAGCAAATGCCGCGAATGTCAGTAGCAGGTACTGTACTCAGCTGCATTACTACAATTAGTGTGCTTAACTTTAACATCCCACTCTAAAGTACGTTACTTCTAACTTATTATACATCCCAAATAATATGCCACCATCTTATATAAATTACGTATTGAAAGGGCACTACGAAGTCCGCGAAGAGCACAGTATGCGAAGAATAAAACGGGAGGGGGGGGGGGGGCAGAAAGTCCTACATATTATGATTATTTAACTTGCCGAATAATCTATATAACTACCAGTATCCTCTGTATCTGATATACAAAGAAGTCCTCTCTAAAAACTGACAAGGATACCTAAGATTTTTCGTACCTTACCTTTTAAAACTACGTAGTCCTGATAATTTCACACCAATACATCTGCCATGTTGGTAAGACGGTAAAATGATGTATGTCGTTTACCCTTGGTAACGGTGCTACACGGATTATTTGGTCTCCCATTCATAGTTGGATGTCACGAAGAGTGCTGTCAGTAGGACGTTGTTAGGCTTTTACATGCACAGTTTTAATTGGTAATCAATAAAACACCATATATAAAATGTTACGCTTATATCATCTACCCTCGTAGAAATAAGATGGTTCCCAGGATTTTTTTTTCATTCTGCATCCGCTACGTCTGATGAATTGTATGGAGGAATATGTCGTATATTATCATTGGTGCTCTTGTTTTCTTCGTAACCAGTAATCTACGATAGTCGCAGCACATGAATAACGACGTTTACCAACTCTGATACCACGTAAATATATATCTCTTAAACTTTTAAATTACAACATAAAGATGTGTTGACGCGTACCTGTGATTTTTTCAGTTTATAAAGCTGCTATCAATCACTCATATCCCTTCCAATTACAAGTAAAGGTCACGTCATGTCCTACCAGACCACGAAATGTAGCAGAATCCACTTTAGCAGAAAGTTCTGCCTACATCGACAGCAACTCGGAGGATGCTTGTTATGCACACGTTTGTCTTTATTGTGAGTTCCTAGCTATAAGCGGCTTCCAACGGTTTAGCTTTTCTCGTAATGGCTCTTCGGTACTTTGCCAAATATTCAGTTGGGGCTACATGTGAATCATGCCGCCTATGCAAAGAAGCGCAGCTCAAAACTTTGGTACATGTCAGACCACAATTTTAAAAAATCTTTCCATGTGTGTTTTCTGTCATCATGATATGTATTACAGTGACCACCAGGACCTCCAAGTATTATTACAACGTTCGTGATATTTCCTGTCAAGATTTATGATCAGGTACGGCTTCTAGTTGCGCAGCCAATGTTGACCGATAATATTCTAATCGTACTAATCATACCATAATTACTTAAATCATTGTTGTACCGTCATGACAGCAGTCTGACACATAAATTATTAGACACACAATGGAACTGTAACATGTATGTGTCATCAGCGTCAATCATTCACAGTCCGGCCCTTATTTACCTACAGAATGAGGTTCCGATCGTCGGGATCGTTAGGTGGGCTGTGCAAACGTGAACTGTTTAGTAGTAGGTTCTCTATATAAGAATTCTATCATAATGAAGTGTAGCATATTTACTAATCGATTATTTGTTTGGACCCATTTCTAACAAACTGTCTACTCTTTGGGCATGTCCTAACGGATTACATTTGTACTGATTCTTGTTTCTCCTACTTCATCCGAATAAATACATTTTAGTTGGGCAGTTACAACAAGCACAGGTATGTCCTCATCAAAGATTATTTCGGGAATAGACATACTACTACAGAACATCCAAACGGATACGATCCCTAGAGATTCTACAGACTTGTCTCTGATTCGTGGTACGTGATGGATATTAAAGAAATGATGTATATAGGGAAGAAACATGTATCCGTGATTCTGCAAAAAGCTCATAAGAAAACCTAAAAGTTTGCGATAAGTCTGAGACACAGAATGACTGGTGAAAATGTAGATTCAAATGACAGAACCTATCCATTATCGAAGGAAGTGCAGTACTGATTGATAAGACTTGATAATCTCATTTGTCGTTCACTATATGGCTAATCGGTAAAGTAGGAGAGAATATTTTTATAAAAGCGTTTTGTATTCTGTAGAGATCTTGTCGTAGAGAAAGGTCAATATCAGAAGAACGAAGTCAGAAGACACATAATGCCGATTTTCCTGGTACTGATGGCTCACGACTTGTATCTCACACGTAAAGGCGTCGAAGAAAACTCCCGGACGTTGGAAATGCCCCCGCAACCCATCCTTGTACTGATTTTTATTGCCAGTTTGAGAGGTACTTTTCATATTTTGTTTTCCGGGGCATGAAGAAAAATGTATGATCAATAAGCTATAAGCAATTTTCCACACCTAGAAATGCATACTTGATTTATCATGAACATTATATGGATTCCAACAGAGTCATTGACTGTTTAATGAATTGATTAACTGTCTTTCCAAAAAAAGGAAAAGGCAGAGATGGGCTGTAGTTTGTGTCGTTTCACAAAGTCTAGGGAACTATGTTCACCACACCGCCATACCGCATGTATCAGCATCGGAATACTATGACGACGGCATGCGCAGCACACTGACAATAGTCCTAAGTTGACCTCTTTCAGTGTGGGAGAAGTATAATTGGTTGCTACGATAACCCATATACTTACAGATAATTAACTAGTTCTGCTGCCGGAAGAGACGTTAACTTAAGCCCGAACTGAGAAGCAAAGAAGTGACATTGGTTGTCAACAATTTCCCATTATACCAGCTGCCCTTCTGTCTGAGTTTCACATATGCAAACTCTCACTATAAGTGACGAAGTTTGGACAGCTCAACTTCATGCTCAGTATGGCATGACTGCACGAGACGGACGGCGACCGGTATTGCACTCTACATGCAGTCTTAAGGGTAAATCGTCACCGAGTGGATAGCATCTTCGCCGTCAAATAAGACGTTGTTAGTGGCAGAAGCTCTGACGGACCGAATTAACTACTAGTGGAAAACATTGACATCGGGTGATCACATTTCTCAGCACATGTATCTGACGTGTTAGTCATCCAAAATGGTTGCAACTCTAAAACATTATCACATTATCCTATGCTACTTGTGTATACTGCCTCACATGACTAAAAACTCGAAATATTGACTGTAATAGAAAAGAGAAAATCTTGATAGCTAACGAAAGATAAGGTCCGACGATTACTGGTCATGAGAAAGTACATCCGTATCAATAATGTTTTACGATGTTTTGTGCTAATTTGATATCTCTTACCTTTTCATCGAAAGCTCGTTGGGCGATCGATACCACTTCATAGGACTGGCCGGTATTCATCTCATGTAATCTCGAATATTAATTACAAAATGCCCCTGCACGCATTTTAGTCACACAACACACACTTCGTACACTGAAAATTTGACTGACAATTGAAACCTTGCAAGTTACTACTATAACTGATTCAGCTTCGTACTGCATATCCATCATCTAGTATCCCAATGCAGACGTCACAACGCTCCTGTGATCCAGGTCGATCACGGCTTCCACTGGTAAATGCCACACCGGTTGTATAGGGTTCAAAAGATATTGCACACATTGAACATATTTCCGGTGACAACGTTAAACGTAAGTCAGACCAATTTAAGAGGACTCTGCGTTACGGTTTCTCACTTAAGATGGTGGTGGACATCCATGATCACAGAAATCCAACATTATGTAACTATTACTTGTTACATACTGGATTGAAAGTAAGTACTTTTCTCAAATTTTCCATTTGCTTCACAAGTTATTCCGGAAGTCGCACTTCTATGAATGTTAGTGAGTTCTCGATACTGTCATATCCAAACATTCTCTAATAATCTTCAATAGGATCCTTTAAGTTATTGAATACTCTTGACGGCCACCTTAGCTGTCTACAGGTTCCTGTGTTGACTGATAAGGAAAACTGTGCGGCTAACGAGGCCTTGAAGAATTTTCATTCATTTTCAAAAACGAAGAATCAAGACTTTTTAAGATTATTTTGGAGAATTTTTGGCATTTCTTTGCAGTAACAATGTATAATCTAAACTGTGATTGGCCTAACTGTAAAATAGTTGGAACTATTTAGGTCTGATCCACAAGGTCCCCTAGTCATGCGGCCAGAAAACAGCGTTTTAGGAAAGGCCCATGTCTGAATCCCTTTAGGAGCAGGTGAATATCAACTTCACACGACCACTGTCGTTATTACGAAAAGATAATCTCTCTTGTTTAATGGATTATGACCAGATGTCAACGACTATTGCACGAGTGTTGGATTTGTCTCCGGTGTCTTCGTTTACTGTTGAGCAGCTCTGCACATGATCCTTCTAGATGACCAACAGATTTTCTCCGTGGAGTTTTACGATACATGTAAATGGTGTGACGTCCAGCACCTCACAACTTTCTAGTTCTATTCTGTATCTAATGCGGAAACAGAGCTGCTGACTGGTAGAATTAATGCTAAAATGCGGAAGATAATGACGACGATGGCCTCGAGTAAGCTGGCGAGATGCGGTTGCATATGGGGCTGTCCGATGATATGGCAAGTACTGGTTCCAAGGCCTTGAGTAGATTGCAAAATCCTGCAAGCAATCTAAGGCACCAGAGACATAATAGTATTGATATAGCATAAATGTAGAGCCTCACGGCCGAGCCATGGTTAGTTGTGGCTTATATGACTAGATCCGATGCCACAAAAGAAGGATGGACCAAGTCCATATAATTAATTGTCCCCTTTTTTTTAAAGGTATCACAGTGTGCCAGCCACCAGTTCTGAGGAGGGAGCTACATGGATGCGATCTAAGACAGCAAGATTTTCCTTACTGTGTTTCACGAGTCATCACTAGGTGACTGTTACAAGAACCACGAGTGGCAGTACCCATCTCCGGACTCAGCTGGCTGCTACCTGCGTCTTGCGCCAAGTCAGTTGCCGTGGACTTTGCCCCTTCCAAAACTCTTTACATGACGTGTTACTCACTGTATGGATATCAACGTTCAACCCCGGGGCCTAACAGCCACTCAACCTCTCAGCCACCATCGCTTGCGTGAGCAAATTTCTTGCCGCGTGCCTCTCCTCGTGTGAGCAGACACTGATGCTACTGTACGGGACACGGCGTGATACGGCGCACCTCATTTGCTGCAACCAAGCAACGTTTAGTGCATGCGAACTGCTTGACGCCTGCTGCTGCGGTCAGCACCCTCGCGTGGTCGTTGTCATCATCACTCTATCCGCCGTGAGTCTCTGTTGACGCTCGCACTTCTATCAGGGCCGCCTATGTCTTACGTCCTCGGTACATTCGCTTCTCCGAGAATAATCCAGAGCTGCAATAGTTTATTGTGTAATAAATGAATGTACTCAAAAATTTTCATATTGACACGTCGGACGACTATCAGGCATTCGCGCACTGCACCAGTGCTGCCCCAACCAGGATGGTGAAATAATGGCTTTCTGACGTTAACATCTTAGTTCCACCACTCGCTGTAGCGGGTATAAACCCCGACCACTACATCAGTTGTTGAGCCCCTTTGTAGTCACAACAAAGTCTTTTAACAGATCTTACGCTGTCGATTCACAAAACCATGAAACCCTACCCAAAACTATCGCTTTCTTTACATGACGTGTTACACACTGTATGGATATCGATGACAGGATGCAATGCTACAAGTCGCTGTGTCACCTGGCCAAAGTGACACCATATCCACACGGCTCCACTTACCATTTATTCTTCTGCCACAAGTCTGAAATCAGCAGAGAATACTCTTCCAATCTGAGGTTTTGTTCTTAAATAAGCTTTAGCAATTCCTAACTTTTATATTTCTGGTGGTGCGTCCAGGAGTACGTAGAGCCTCGATCAACTCTAGAAGAATTTTATCAAACCATTTCAGAAAATTATTGAATATAGCAACCCCATGGTCCTTCCCAATAAACGCGACAGCCTTGTGATACCGGGTGTGCAGATCAAATACAGCATGGGCTCAATTGTCTGCTAGGGGTATCAACTATTGCCCTACTTTGCAACGCTCAACCATGTGACATGCGGATCATTAAATGTGCTACTTTCTGTTTACATGAAACAAAAACCCACGTCAATATCGGCATCTACCAGGGAAGAAAACATGCTGCTAACATGGCTCTTCATTTGGAGGGATTACTGACTGGGATGTTACAGAATAGCATTCTGTTGCAGTTTACAAAAAATTCGGCAGCAGTTTAAATTAGTCACTACAAGTATTACTAGGACCAACCAACTGGCATGGATTTAGTTTCCCTTCTTAATGGATTCACAGTCATCATGAACAGAAATAGGACTAGAATACCCTTTTCCAATAAATGTGTATGTATAGATCACTTAATTCAAAACATTAAAGTATGAAGGATGTTTAAATGTTATTCGATGGCTTAAATTTTAAAACTGTACACTGATAATACTGAATAGCATACGATCTGTGATTCTTCTCTAAGTATACGTTATCTTTAGTTTGTGGTACGACGGGCCTCTAATGAAGACACACTTCTATTTAACCGTCGTATGACGCTCCTCGTAACGAGAGGATGGTCTCATATAGCCGTTTAATGGTTAAGGCTTTACCAAATTCAGAGCTTTTTATTTCTGGAATACTTACTGTGTGAAGATCTAGGCCAGACCATTTCCACAACTTGTTTTTTATTTAGTATCGTTTGTAGTAGAGCAACTACAAATTAATTTTTCTTACATGTGGTAAACTTAAGACACAATGTCTTGAGGAAATTAGGGAAGTTACTACAGATAACACAATTACAAACCAACAAATAGCCCTACTTCTCGGTGGAGTCACCTAAGTTCAAATTAAACGAGTCACTAAAATATTCGTGTAGCATCTGTGTCTATGACACAAGACGTACGAACAATATGAGTATCCAAAATCAGGTATAACAACGACCACAAGAAACATCGCAAATAGATAAAATCGTAACAGTTTCGGTGTGGCGAACTGGCCTCTTCTGTAATAAAATATTATGATCGGTCTGGGTGTAGAAAATCAAAACTAATTGTGTGTTTACTTGTACATTTCTTTGGTAATTCGCACTGATTCTAATATGAACTGTTTGCCTGGTCGTTTCGTAAGCCGAGTAAACACACACATACTCCCTTCGTTAATCCTCAGTCCTCTTCACTTGCTCTTTATCCCAGTGGTACAGTTACGGCAGGGCCACACGTTGTAGCACGCGTCCAATCCATCTGCTGATCTACTGTACGTACTTCAAAGGTTCATCAGATCCCATTGCCATGTATTTCCAAAAAGTGAGAATTCCAGATATCAATTGTTTGTTCCAAATTCGCAAATATATTTACTTAATCAGCTACGAAAGCGTTTGTTTCATGAAACTTCTTTCTCAAAGATTTAGGGACGTGAAGGTATGTGAATACTGCTGCGTGATCACCAACTGTTAGCTCTTTCATCCAATATTCTTGCACAGAATCGACGCTGGCAACCAGTTACGTGCAACAGAACGCCTAGCCACAATGTGCAAATAATGGATGCAATAATAGTCTTCGAGAAGAGAAATACGCGAGTGACATATTTTTTTTTCACGATACTGGCATCTTACAAGAAATTTTTATAGAACTTAAACTTTAAATGATTTGTGTAAGACTCTAGTATCCCGAACACAAAATTGTTAGGCTTTCTTAGCTTTAAACATAGGAACTGTACATGAATGTTGTGTACAAGGAATAAAGACATATGTGTACTAGTGAGCGCTCAAACACTATGAAGTACAGTAATAACATTACTGTGACTGAACTGCCTCATCACTAACCAAACTAACGGCGGGCACGCAAATATAACTTGGGACATAAACACAACACAAACGAATCAGTACCTGACCGCAACTGTCCAGCTTTCGGTGTAACACCATCTAAATTACTTTCTGTTAAACCCAGTAATAAGTACGTGTTTGTACACGTACAGACCTTCAGTCTGCAGTAAATTTGAAGAGGACGAAGTAGCAATCAGAAACCCCGAGATCCCTACAGGGCAGAGTAGTTAATAGATTAAATTTTCTAAAGCATGTACTTTCTTTAGAAAACACGTTTTCAACAACCAAAAAACCCTCCGCTAATAAAAATTTACAGACACACTGGCTTTGTCATGAAAAGTAAATTTTTAATAAATAGGCCTATCAATTTCTCTTTCGAGAAGACATGGAAGAAGTATGTGACGCACTCTAATGCACAGAAAATTTTGTTTTCAAACCCCGTTTTGTATCTGTCCTGCCACTTCTTCAACATTTAAGCAGTTTCAATTTCTTACGCTGCGCTCTTTCCCATATAAATAAGTGTGGGATTTTCATAATTCCTGTTACAGGGTTCCAAGAGGTGTTGAGGGAACTTACTAATAACCGTGTTCTCAAATCTACCGTCTGAATGTAAAACAAAGTTGAATATTATGTTGTAACGTGACAGCAGTAGTTACCACATAAACACTATAAAATCATTAAGTTTTTGGAGAACGAATTATGTAATGAAGTATCTGAATTAACCTACTGGCATTGTTGTGAATCTCTGGAACCACCTAACTGAATTAATATGTATTAAGTAGTTTTTGGAACAGGATAACAAAGAATAGTGGTACTATTCGAAATGACTGTAAGAAATATTACCAGGGGACGTACTTTTTGAAACTCAATTTTTGAATATCTAATCACGCACGGCGGGGATACACAATGTGTTTTCCTTTCCAACTTGTTTCAATAACACTGCATCGTCGCCCACACAGTAGGACTGAATGCCCATAGGACCTTATGTCCATCTCTGAAGATGTGAATTAAGAGACATGCCGAAAAGTGGGTCGAATCAGTATATAAGGGGGTGACGCCATTGACCTCATTTATGCAAAAGTCGACTCTGAAAATTATGTTTGGCTAAATGAATTTTCCGATCATACTAACAAAGAGGCAACAATAAGACTGGAAGACGAAGAACGAATTGCTCGGATTGCACAGGATGTAATACAGAGATGTATTCTTTTGCCCCTACTGTTGAGTCCAAACATCGATGAAGCAATGACGGAAATAAAGAAAATTTCCATGTTTAGGATTAAAATTCAGGCTGAAAGGAAATCAATGATAATTTCGCTAATGACATTGTTATGCTCAGAGAACATCACGAATTATTGACAGGAATGAACAGTCTAATGAATACAGAATATGCGCTGACAGTAAAACGAAGAAAGGGGAAAGCAGAGATAAGATCAGAAATGAGAATAGACAGCAAATTAACATCAGAATAGGGGATCACCAAAAAAACTAAGTTAAGCAATTCTATTACGTAGGCAGCAAAATAACCCACCATCAACGGTGCTAAGACAGCATAAAAAGGAGACTAGCACAGACAAAAACTATTCCAGGCCGAGAGAAATCTACTGGTATCAAACATAGGTCTTAATTTGAGGAATGAATTTTTGAGAATGTAAATTTCGAGCACGGCATTGTATGACAATAAAACATGCACGATGCGAAAACTTCGTGACCATCAGTCCTGATGTTAAGTATCTCGCTGTTCTCACTTCTGCTTCTTCTCTTTATTTTCGTCTTTCTTCGATCTCAATCCATATTCTGTACTCATTAGATTCCATCAGCATTCTTCACTTTCACTCAGGATAGCAATGTCATCAGCAAATCGTGTAACTGATGTCTTTCACCTAAGTCTACTCCTGATACTGCCTTTTATTTATATTATTGCTTTTTCGACGTACAGGTTCAACAGTAGACGCGAAAGACTATATACCTGTCTTTCCCCTTTTTAAACCGAGCACTTCGTTCCTTGTTGTCCACTCTTATCATGCCGCCTTGGCTCTTGCTTTTACCCGTCTATCCCTTTGGTTCTGCCGGTTTTTTCTCAAAATTTCCAAAAAACTGCATCATTTCACATTCACGATCGTTTTTTCAGGTCGACAAATACTACGA
This sequence comes from Schistocerca piceifrons, assembly GCF_021461385.2. Taxonomy (NCBI): domain Eukaryota; kingdom Metazoa; phylum Arthropoda; class Insecta; order Orthoptera; family Acrididae; genus Schistocerca; species Schistocerca piceifrons. The sequence goes on from NC_060140.1 coordinate 632,074,248, forward strand.
ATGTGTGTTTATTTTCTTTAGCCTTGCTTCCATTATCAATCGCAACGTCAGAATTGCCTCTCTGCTACGTTTACGTTTTCTTAAGCCACACCGATCGTCTTCTAACCCATTCTCAGTTTACATTTCCATTTATATATATATTATTCATATAAGCAACTTGGATGTAGGTTCTGTTAAGCTTATTGTGCGATAATTCTCGCATTTGTCAGCTCTAACAGTCTTCGCAATTATGTGGATGATATTTTTTCGAAAGACCGATGGTATGTCACCGGATTCATACATTCTGCATACCAACGTGAATAGTCGTTTTCGTGCCACTTCATCCACTGATTTTAGAAATTCTGATGGAATGTTATCTATCTATCCTGCCTTACTTGATCTTAAGTCCTCCATAGCACTCTTCAATTCTGATTCTGATACAGGATCCTCTATGTCTTCTGAATCTACTCCTTTTCTTCTATCCCATCAGACAAATCTTCCCTCACATAGAGGCTTTCAATGTATTGTTTCCACCCAACCGCTGTCTCCTCTGCATTTCGCATTGGAAATCCCGTTGCACTCTTAATGTTACCATCCTTGCTTTTATGTCACAGAAGGTTGTTTTTACTTTCCTATAAAGTATAACTAAGGTGGGCAGTGAACTGAAATATTCGTGTGCCTTGTAGCTTATGACCGAACGCCATATTAACCATACCCTTTGGAATGTTATAGTCGATCGTCTCAAAAGCAATAAATTTTAGTTTGCGTTTTTTACAGACAACGTTATTCAGAACTGTGATTATTAATGTGCTTGTACAGTGTAAATTAAGTGTCTCCATTCAACTGGGTGAAACCGGGCTTCAAAGTTTTGTCTCCGGTGTCTTCGTTTACTGTTGAGCAGCTCTGCACATGATCCTTCTAGATGACCAACAGATTTTCTCCGTGGAGTTTTACGATACATGTAAATGGTGTGACGTCCAGCACCTCACAACTTTCTAGTTCTATTCTGTATCTAATGCGGAAACAGAGCTGCTGACTGGTAGAATTAATGCTAAAATGCGGAAGATAATGACGACGATGGCCTCGAGTAAGCTGGCGAGATGCGGTTGCATGTGGGGCTGTCCGATGATATGGCAAGTACTGGTTCCAAGGCCTTGAGTAGATTGCAAAATCCTGCAAGCAATCTAAGGCACCAGAGACATAATAGTATTGATATAGCATAAATGTAGAGCCTCACGGCCGAGCCATGGTTAGTTGTGGCTTATATGACTAGATCCGATGCCACAAAAGAAGGATGGACCAAGTCCATATAATTAATTGTCCCCTTTTTTTTAAAGGTATCACAGTGTGCCAGCCACCAGTTCTGAGGAGGGAGCTACATGGATGCGATCTAAGACAGCAAGATTTTCCTTACTGTGTTTCACGAGTCATCACTAGGTGACTGTTACAAGAACCACGAGTGGCAGTACCCATCTCCGGACTCAGCTGGCTGCTACCTGCGTCTTGCGCCAAGTCAGTTGCCGTGGACTTTGCCCCTTCCAAAACTCTTTACATGACGTGTTACTCACTGTATGGATATCAACGTTCAACCCCGGGGCCTAACAGCCACTCAACCTCTCAGCCACCATCGCTTGCGTGAGCAAATTTCTTGCCGCGTGCCTCTCCTCGTGTGAGCAGACACTGATGCTACTGTACGGGACACGGCGTGATACGGCGCACCTCATTTGCTGCAACCAAGCAACGTTTAGTGCATGCGAACTGCTTGACGCCTGCTGCTGCGGTCAGCACCCTCGCGTGGTCGTTGTCATCATCACTCTATCCGCCGTGAGTCTCTGTTGACGCTCGCACTTCTATCAGGGCCGCCTATGTCTTACGTCCTCGGTACATTCGCTTCTCCGAGAATAATCCAGAGCTGCAATAGTTTATTGTGTAATAAATGAATGTACTCAAAAATTTTCATATTGACACGTCGGACGACTATCAGGCATTCGCGCACTGCACCAGTGCTGCCCCAACCAGGATGGTGAAATAATGGCTTTCTGACGTTAACATCTTAGTTCCACCACTCGCTGTAGCGGGTATAAACCCCGACCACTACATCAGTTGTTGAGCCCCTTTGTAGTCACAACAAAGTCTTTTAACAGATCTTACGCTGTCGATTCACAAAACCATGAAACCCTACCCAAAACTATCGCTTTCTTTACATGACGTGTTACACACTGTATGGATATCGATGACAGGATGCAATGCTACAAGTCGCTGTGTCACCTGGCCAAAGTGACACCATATCCACACGGCTCCACTTACCATTTATTCTTCTGCCACAAGTCTGAAATCAGCAGAGAATACTCTTCCAATCTGAGGTTTTGTTCTTAAATAAGCTTTAGCAATTCCTAACTTTTATATTTCTGGTGGTGCGTCCAGGAGTACGTAGAGCCTCGATCAACTCTAGAAGAATTTTATCAAACCATTTCAGAAAATTATTGAATATAGCAACCCCATGGTCCTTCCCAATAAACGCGACAGCCTTGTGATACCGGGTGTGCAGATCAAATACAGCATGGGCTCAATTGTCTGCTAGGGGTATCAACTATTGCCCTACTTTGCAACGCTCAACCATGTGACATGCGGATCATTAAATGTGCTACTTTCTGTTTACATGAAACAAAAACCCACGTCAATATCGGCATCTACCAGGGAAGAAAACATGCTGCTAACATGGCTCTTCATTTGGAGGGATTACTGACTGGGATGTTACAGAATAGCATTCTGTTGCAGTTTACAAAAAATTCGGCAGCAGTTTAAATTAGTCACTACAAGTATTACTAGGACCAACCAACTGGCATGGATTTAGTTTCCCTTCTTAATGGATTCACAGTCATCATGAACAGAAATAGGACTAGAATACCCTTTTCCAATAAATGTGTATGTATAGATCACTTAATTCAAAACATTAAAGTATGAAGGATGTTTAAATGTTATTCGATGGCTTAAATTTTAAAACTGTACACTGATAATACTGAATAGCATACGATCTGTGATTCTTCTCTAAGTATACGTTATCTTTAGTTTGTGGTACGACGGGCCTCTAATGAAGACACACTTCTATTTAACCGTCGTATGACGCTCCTCGTAACGAGAGGATGGTCTCATATAGCCGTTTAATGGTTAAGGCTTTACCAAATTCAGAGCTTTTTATTTCTGGAATACTTACTGTGTGAAGATCTAGGCCAGACCATTTCCACAACTTGTTTTTTATTTAGTATCGTTTGTAGTAGAGCAACTACAAATTAATTTTTCTTACATGTGGTAAACTTAAGACACAATGTCTTGAGGAAATTAGGGAAGTTACTACAGATAACACAATTACAAACCAACAAATAGCCCTACTTCTCGGTGGAGTCACCTAAGTTCAAATTAAACGAGTCACTAAAATATTCGTGTAGCATCTGTGTCTATGACACAAGACGTACGAACAATATGAGTATCCAAAATCAGGTATAACAACGACCACAAGAAACATCGCAAATAGATAAAATCGTAACAGTTTCGGTGTGGCGAACTGGCCTCTTCTGTAATAAAATATTATGATCGGTCTGGGTGTAGAAAATCAAAACTAATTGTGTGTTTACTTGTACATTTCTTTGGTAATTCGCACTGATTCTAATATGAACTGTTTGCCTGGTCGTTTCGTAAGCCGAGTAAACACACACATACTCCCTTCGTTAATCCTCAGTCCTCTTCACTTGCTCTTTATCCCAGTGGTACAGTTACGGCAGGGCCACACGTTGTAGCACGCGTCCAATCCATCTGCTGATCTACTGTACGTACTTCAAAGGTTCATCAGATCCCATTGCCATGTATTTCCAAAAAGTGAGAATTCCAGATATCAATTGTTTGTTCCAAATTCGCAAATATATTTACTTAATCAGCTACGAAAGCGTTTGTTTCATGAAACTTCTTTCTCAAAGATTTAGGGACGTGAAGGTATGTGAATACTGCTGCGTGATCACCAACTGTTAGCTCTTTCATCCAATATTCTTGCACAGAATCGACGCTGGCAACCAGTTACGTGCAACAGAACGCCTAGCCACAATGTGCAAATAATGGATGCAATAATAGTCTTCGAGAAGAGAAATACGCGAGTGACATATTTTTTTTTCACGATACTGGCATCTTACAAGAATTTTTTATAGAACTTAAACTTTAAATGATTTGTGTAAGACTCTAGTATCCCGAACACAAAATTGTTAGGCTTTCTTAGCTTTAAACATAGGAACTGTACATGAATGTTGTGTACAAGGAATAAAGACATATGTGTACTAGTGAGCGCTCAAACACTATGAAGTACAGTAATAACATTACTGTGACTGAACTGCCTCATCACTAACCAAACTAACGGCGGGCACGCAAATATAACTTGGGACATAAACACAACACAAACGAATCAGTACCTGACCGCAACTGTCCAGCTTTCGGTGTAACACCATCTAAATTACTTTCTGTTAAACCCAGTAATAAGTACGTGTTTGTACACGTACAGACCTTCAGTCTGCAGTAAATTTGAAGAGGACGAAGTAGCAATCAGAAACCCCGAGATCCCTACAGGGCAGAGTAGTTAATAGATTAAATTTTCTAAAGCATGTACTTTCTTTAGAAAACACGTTTTCAACAACCAAAAAACCCTCCGCTAATAAAAATTTACAGACACACTGGCTTTGTCATGAAAAGTAAATTTTTAATAAATAGGCCTATCAATTTCTCTTTCGAGAAGACATGGAAGAAGTATGTGACGCACTCTAATGCACAGAAAATTTTGTTTTCAAACCCCGTTTTGTATCTGTCCTGCCACTTCTTCAACATTTAAGCAGTTTCAATTTCTTACGCTGCGCTCTTTCCCATATAAATAAGTGTGGGATTTTCATAATTCCTGTTACAGGGTTCCAAGAGGTGTTGAGGGAACTTACTAATAACCGTGTTCTCAAATCTACCGTCTGAATGTAAAACAAAGTTGAATATTATGTTGTAACGTGACAGCAGTAGTTACCACATAAACACTATAAAATCATTAAGTTTTTGGAGAACGAATTATGTAATGAAGTATCTGAATTAACCTACTGGCATTGTTGTGAATCTCTGGAACCACCTAACTGAATTAATATGTATTAAGTAGTTTTTGGAACAGGATAACAAAGAATAGTGGTACTATTCGAAATGACTGTAAGAAATATTACCAGGGGACGTACTTTTTGAAACTCAATTTTTGAATATCTAATCACGCACGGCGGGGATACACAATGTGTTTTCCTTTCCAACTTGTTTCAATAACACTGCATCGTCGCCCACACAGTAGGACTGAATGCCCATAGGACCTTATGTCCATCTCTGAAGATGTGAATTAAGAGACATGCCGAAAAGTGGGTCGAATCAGTATATAAGGGGGTGACGCCATTGACCTCATTTATGCAAAAGTCGACTCTGAAAATTATGTTTGGCTAAATGAATTTTCCGATCATACTAACAAAGAGGCAACAATAAGACTGGAAGACGAAGAACGAATTGCTCGGATTGCACAGGATGTAATACAGAGATGTATTCTTTTGCCCCTACTGTTGAGTCCAAACATCGATGAAGCAATGACGGAAATAAAGAAAATTTCCATGTTTAGGATTAAAATTCAGGCTGAAAGGAAATCAATGATAATTTCGCTAATGACATTGTTATGCTCAGAGAACATCACGAATTATTGACAGGAATGAACAGTCTAATGAATACAGAATATGCGCTGACAGTAAAACGAAGAAAGGGGAAAGCAGAGATAAGATCAGAAATGAGAATAGACAGCAAATTAACATCAGAATAGGGGATCACCAAAAAAACTAAGTTAAGCAATTCTATTACGTAGGCAGCAAAATAACCCACCATCAACGGTGCTAAGACAGCATAAAAAGGAGACTAGCACAGACAAAAACTATTCCAGGCCGAGAGAAATCTACTGGTATCAAACATAGGTCTTAATTTGAGGAATGAATTTTTGAGAATGTAAATTTCGAGCACGGCATTGTATGACAATAAAACATGCACGATGCGAAAACTTCGTGACCATCAGTCCTGATGTTAAGTATCTCGCTGTTCTCACTTCTGCTTCTTCTCTTTATTTTCGTCTTTCTTCGATCTCAATCCATATTCTGTACTCATTAGATTCCATCAGCATTCTTCACTTTCACTCAGGATAGCAATGTCATCAGCAAATCGTGTAACTGATGTCTTTCACCTAAGTCTACTCCTGATACTGCCTTTTATTTATATTATTGCTTTTTCGACGTACAGGTTCAACAGTAGACGCGAAAGACTATATACCTGTCTTTCCCCTTTTTAAACCGAGCACTTCGTTCCTTGTCGTCCACTCTTATCATGCCGCCTTGGCTCTTGCTTTTACCCGTCTATCCCTTTGGTTCTGCCGGTTTTTTCTCAAAATTTCCAAAAAACTGCATCATTTCACATTCACGATCGTTTTTTCAGGTCGACAAATACTACGAATGTGTGTTTATTTTCTTTAGCCTTGCTTCCATTATCAATCGCAACGTCAGAATTGCCTCTCTGCTACGTTTACGTTTTCTTAAGCCACACCGATCGTCTTCTAACCCATTCTCAGTTTACATTTCCATTTATATATATATTATTCATATAAGCAACTTGGATGTAGGTTCTGTTAAGCTTATTGTGCGATAATTCTCGCATTTGTCAGCTCTAACAGTCTTCGCAATTATGTGGATGATATTTTTTCGAAAGACCGATGGTATGTCACCGGATTCATACATTCTGCATACCAACGTGAATAGTCGTTTTGGTGCCACTTCATCCACTGATTTTAGAAATTCTGATGGAATGTTATCTATCTATCCTGCCTTACTTGATCTTAAGTCCTCCAAAGCACTCTTCAATTCTGATTCTGATACAGGATCCTCTATGTCTTCTGAATCTACTCCTTTTCTTCTATCCCATCAGACAAATCTTCCCTCTCATAGAGGCTTTCAATGTATTGTTTCCACCCAACCGCTGTCTCCTCTGCATTTCGCATTGGAAATCCCGTTGCACTCTTAATGTTACCATCCTTGCTTTTATGTCACAGAAGGTTGTTTTTACTTTCCTATAAAGTATAACTAAGGTGGGCAGTGAACTGAAATATTCGTGTGCCTTGTAGCTTATGACCGAACGCCATATTAACCATACCCTTTGGAATGTTATAGTCGATCGTCTCAAAAGCAATAAATTTTAGTTTGCGTTTTTTACAGACAACGTTATTCAGAACTGTGATTATTAATGTGCTTGTACAGTGTAAATTAAGTGTCTCCATTCAACTGGGTGAAACCGGGCTTCAAAGTTTTGTAAATGTCTTGTGAAGTGGCTACAATTTTACTTCACGCTGCGCCAAGTCGGGCGATCGGCAGAACAAGAGGCAGTTTTTGAGCGTAACGAATAGCGAGCAGGAAATTTTAGCATTGTGTAACCTCAAAGTTTGGTTAAAAGTGGAAGTTAAGCACGTTATTAAAAGCAAACGAAGGGAATTTCCCTAGGTCAGGCAAGTCATTATGTCGTAGTAATGCAAACACTGTTATGGAAATGTTGGCTTCGATTATGTACGGTTTGTTGCACCAAGAAGTGGCAAATTGAAGACAACCGACATCATAATATTTCGTTATGAGATAATTTTCAAATCTACCTCTTCGTGGTACACACACAAACAGACTGAGTAGGGGACACTGTCGTCAATCCCTGCTGCAATTATGACATCACATATTACGTTGATTCAGCTACAACGTCTGCATGAAACTGGGACATTCGCAACTAGGAGTGTTGACTGTGGCGCTCCACGGACGCATCGCACTCTCGACATGAAGTGGACGTCCCTCATCAAGCAGAAGAGATCCCAACGACTAGAACTCGATACGTTGCCCATGCCTGGGTTCCCTGTAGAACTCATTGTCTTGCAGTGTGTGTACCTTGACATGGAAGATTTGAAAGAAATGCAACTTTCAGACTTCGTTCGTGTCCAAACGGCAGTTTTCCTGACATGGGTCCATATCAACATTTCATCTATGAATTGTCAAACATCCTGTACATTCATAGCTACCAATAGTGCCCGACTATTCGTTTGGATCAGCTGTCAATGGCAAGTCGTGCCATGGACTCCACGATCCACAGGCACTGTCGGAGTAAAATCCTTATACGTATAGTACAAATCAGTCTTAACCAATACAAATCAAATAGCTGCGTCACATTTCACCCTATTTCGTCTCGCACTTGCTACAACTGAAGCGAGATCTGCAGATCACATTCTCTATGATCCTCACATGCGGGAAGTCGTTCTGAAATCACTGTTATAAAGATCATGATCTTTATAGTGACTCATAATCTATCTGAGAATTCCAATCTCTTGTCATAGTGCTGTAGCCAACAAACGGCTACAAAGTCCTGAAAGAATTTTTCGCTCTGCAGTGGAGATTGGGCTGATCAGAAACATCCTGGCACATTAAAACCGTTTACCGGACGGGGACTCCAACCTGGGACTATTGGGTTTCGCAGACTAGTACTCAGCGACTGAGCTATCAAAGCACAGCGCACTATCTGCCCCAACAAATTTCCTTCCGCCAGTACTTTCCCGCGAAAGGCTAAAGAACTAGTTTTGTGTCCCGCTTCAGCGATCAATTTTAATCTGCCGGTGACTTTCAAATCAATGCAAACGCCGCTGTAGAGCGGAAATTCGTTGTGTAAACAGTCCTTGAAGACGTGGCTGTGACACATCTCCACAATACTCCACCATATCCTTTTCTCCCACGAGTACTTCGGTAAAGCCAAAACCTCTCAGACAAACAGAAGCTAAACGATGTCAAAGTTAGCGTAAGGAGGACTATGCGTGAAGCGTTCATTGAATTCGAAAGTAAAATTCTATGTACCGACTTGACAGAAAATCCTAGGAAGTTTTGGTCTTACGTTAAATCAGTAAGTGGCTCGAAACAGCATATCCAGACACTACGGGATGATGATGGCATTGAAACAGAGGATGACACGCGTAAAGCTGAAATACTAAACACCTTTTTCCAAAGCTCTTTCACAGGGGAAGACCGCACTGCAGTTCCTTCTCTAAATCCTCGCACAAACGAAAAAATGGCTGACATCGAAATAAGTGTCCAAGGAATAGAAAAGCAACTGGAATCACTCAACAAAAGAAAGTCCACTGGACCTGACGCGATACCAATTCGATTCTACACAGAGTACGCGAAAGAACTTGCCCCCCTTCTAACAGCCGTGTACCGCAAGTCTCTAGAGGAACGGAGGGTTCCAAATGATTGGAAAAGAGCACAGATAGTCCCAGTCTTCAAGAAGGGTCGTCGAGCAGATGCGCAAAACTATAGACCTATATCTCTTACGTCGATCTCTTGTAGAATTTTAGAACATGTTTTTTGCTCGCGTATCATGTCATTTCTGGAAACCCAGAATCTACTATGTAGGAATCAACATGGATTCCGGAAACAGCGATCGTGTGAGACCCAACTCGCCTTATTTGTTCATGAGACCCAGAAAATATTAGATACAGGCTCCCAGGTAGATGCTATTTTTCTTGACTTCCGGAAGGCGTTCGATACAGTTCCGCACTGTCGCCTGATAAACAAAGTAAGAGCCTACGGAATATCAGACCAACTGTGTGGCTGGATTGAAGAGTTTTTAGCAAACAGAACACAGCATGTTGTTATCAATGGAGAGACGTCTACAGAAGTTAAAGTAACCTCTGGCGTGCCACAGGGGAGTGTTATGGGACCATTGCTTTTCACAATATATATAAATGACTTAGTAGATAGTGTCGGAAGTTCCATGCGGCTTTTCGCGGATGATGCTGTAGTATACAGAGAAGTTGCAGCATTAGAAAATTGTAGCGAAATGCAGGAAGATCTGCAGCGGATAGGCACTTGGTGCAGGGAGTGGCAACTGACCCTTAACATAGACAAATGTAATGTATTGCGAATACATAGAAAGAAGGATCCTTTATTGTATGATTATATGATAGCGGAACAAACACTGGTAGCAGTTACTTCTGTAAAATATCTGGGAGTATGCGTGCGGAACGATTTGAAGTGGAATGATCATATAAAATTAATTGTTGGTGAGGCGGGTACCAGGTTGAGATTCATTGGGAGAGTGCTTAGAAAATGTAGTCCATCAACAAAGGAGGTGGCTTACAAAACACTCGTTCGACCCATACTTGAGTATTGCTCATCAGTGTGGGATCCGTACCAGATCGGTCTGACGAAGGAGATAGAGAAGATCCAAAGAAGAGCGGCGCGTTTCGTCACAGGGTTATTTGGTAACCGTGATAGCGTTACGGAGATGTTTAATAAACTCAAGTGGCAGACTCTGCAAGAGAGGCGCTCTGCATCGCGGTGTAGCTTGCTCGCCAGGTTTCGAGAGGGTGCGTTTCTGGATGAGGTATCGAATATATTGCTTCCCCCTACTTATACCTCCCGAGGAGATCACGAATGTAAAATTAGAGAGATTAGAGCGCGCACGGAGGCTTTCAGACAGTCGTTCTTCCCGCGAACCATACGCGACTGGAACAGGAAAGGGAGGTAATGACAGTGGCACGTAAAGTGCCCTCCGCCACACACCGTTGGGTGGCTTGCGGAGTATCAATGTAGATGTAGATGTAGAAAGTTTGGAAAGTAAGATATGAGGTGCCGGTGGATGTAAGGTTGTAAGGGCGCCTCCTGAATCTTGCTTGTAAAACTCAGTCGGTGAGCACATGCCTCCCAAAGACAAAGGTCTCGGGTTGGAGACGCCGTTAGGCAAACAGTTTTATTCTGCCAGGAAGTTGCCAACGAATACATATTGTCGGTCAGTAAATTGATGTGGTTTTCGACTATGACAAACGGAGGCTGTCCTATGAGGTTTCGCGTATTACCAAGTGTAAACGTATCCCGCGTGATAATCCGTCCACCACCTCTTTGAATGGTGTCCTGCTTCGGCAAACTGAGTTCAACATCTCATGTGTTTTCCGAATCTGCTTTTATGGAAGTTATGATGATTGTCATTCCGCTCTTCGTTTCTTCTGTGGCACGAGGTAAAGGGGACACCAACATACTTTCCTTCACATATCACGACAAGAGAAAATCGAGTGCAGTCATGTCTAGCGACCTTGGTGGCGATGAGTGCAGGACAGTGTCTCGGGGTCCCATGCGTCCTATTCAAAGTTAAGGCGGAGTGACATTTAATAAGCTGACGAGCGTTGTTGTACCAGTGTGGTTGAGCCCCGTCGTGTTGGAAAATTAAGGCATCGGAGTCTTCCTGAAATTGTGAAAAAAGCCAGTTTTACAGCATCTGAAGGTAGTTCAGCGCTGGGTAGGGAGCACACGACTCCGAGGCACTGTCCTTCATCGTTGGCCTCCAAGATCTCCAGACATCTACAATCGACTTGAGCAAATGCGTGCCGCAACTCATCAGTCCGAACGACCGTTTCTAATGCTTCCACCGACCGATTGCTGTAGTCCAGTGCTGATGCTAAATCAGTACCTTCTGCTGAACGCTAGGCACACGCCACGAGACATACACTACTGTTATATTTCTCTTGGTAGTAATAACCCTCCCCCACTACTCCATCCCTACCCAACCCTCTATATCTCTCCGAGACAACAGCCTTCGTTAACTCCATTTTTAGCTCTTGTAACGTCTTATTTAAGAAATTTTTCAATTACGCAATGCATAAAACCACTTAAATATTTTCCAGAAAACATCGAGAGGTGTTGGCCAGTCCCAAGCAAATCCGCTGCGTAATCTCAACAGTGCTGACGTTAGGAGGTGAGTCGTACCGAATACACCCCGCCACCCCCCACCCTGTCCCCAACACCACCCACCACATACACACAAACACACGCACCGAGAGAGAAAGAGAAGTAGGTAGTACAAAGTTTATTAGAGGACCCAGAATGAGCAGTGAGTTCCAAATTTCCAATCTGATTTCCTTGCTTTCGCTGAACCTCACAATACGAATACTTTGTCATTTACTTCATAAACTGATAAACTACATTTCTTTCCACTGGAATTAATGCTTATTATTAATCACTTGGTTATCTGTACCACTTCATTTTATAAAATCTATCGCGTCATCTGTGGCGCCCTGCAGCAGGCATGATAGTTTTCAGATGTTCGAAGGAGTAATTTGCACAGAATACAGGATGTTTCAAGGCTATTCTTCTGTTCTTCACTTCTTCTAAGCCATTTGGAAAAGGGGAGAAGAATACACTTTCCTTCTCATACCCCACAAGAAGAAATCATAGAGATTCATGTCTGGCCATCTTGAGGCCAACGACGCAGGACAGTGCCACGGAGTCGCGTGCTCCCTACCCAGCCCTCAACTATCTTCAGATGCTGCAGAATTAGCTTTTTTCACAATTTCAGGGGAACTCAAATGAATTAATTTTCCAACAGGACGGGGCTCAACCACATTGGAACAACAACGCTCGTCAGTTTGGCTGGTTCAAATGGCTCTCAGCACAATGGGACTTAACATCTCAGGTCGTCAGTCCCCCAGAACTTACAACTACTTAAACCAAACTAACCTAAGGACATCACTCACATCCATGCCCGAGGCAGGAATTGAAACTGTGACCGTAGCAGTCACACGGTTCCGGACTGAAGCGGCTAGAACCGCTCAGCCACTTAGGCCGGCTTGTCGTCAGTTCCTTAAGTGGCACTCCGCCTCAACTTAGGACAGAGCCCGAGACACTGTCCTACACTCATGGCCACCAAGGTCGCTAGACATGACTGCACTCGATTTTTTCTTGTCTGGATATGAGAAGGAAAGTATGTTCGTGTCTCCTTTACCTTCTGCCACAGAAGAAATGAAGACCATAATAACAGCCTCCACAACTTCTATAAAAGCAGATAGGTTGTGTAAAGTATATGACGAATTTGGCTACAATTTAGATGTTGTTCGTATTGGTGATGGTTGACACACAGGGCATTTGTAACACCATAGCTAAAATATTAAAATTATATCAGTGTTTCGCAACTAATCCAATTTTTAAAGTATATTTCTTTATCAACATATATGGTGTTTTGATATCAGATCCGTTTCTAAACACCCTGTACATTACGCAAGAAAGCATCACTTCTTCGAAGCCCTCTAACTGTCTCCCAATGGGACGCATAAGTTTAAAATTTGGCTCGCAGGTGCTCACAACCTTCCTCAGTTATAGCGCTAAAATGTGGCGCACTGCAACATCATCCTCGGGCTTAACGAAACTTGAGACACCAAGATGTCGACACATGCGACAAAAACGTCAGAGCTTAATGAGGTCACATGTGCACCAAAATCTACCACAATTCTGCCTGGCGCCGTGTGGACGTTATAACCTCCCAACAGATAAATTCTTTCCGTAACTTCCGAATAAAATGTGAGTAACCTCCCAATGAAAATGTGACTCGTATGTAACCTTTAAGTAACTAACTGACTGTGAACCTTAACTGGTAAATCTGGACGACATCAGTGCTGCGTCATGTCCCTGAAAGATCATTCTGAATAAATTGAAAGTTCTTACCTCAACTGTGTCGCCGGATAATGCTTATATATCTGCTCGTATAAGAAATTTTTCCGGTACAGCCGCTAGATTTGTCATGTATAAAAAGAAACAACTGATTTTCCTTTACGATAATCGGGATGACCAGGGATAGGAGAAAGTAGTTAAATCTCAAAATTCAGATGAATGATTGTCGAAAGTTAATTTTATAAGAAAGATTATTACTAAAAGATTTTTCAAACCATTTACGTGGGACTTGATGTAAACAGTACAAAATCATTTGTTACAAATTACACAGGCTTGGTGCTATAAATTGTAATTTTTGGTTTTACCTTACACTACATCGCTCAGGCACCACCATCGCTTTCCACGACCGGCCCCAACCACCTGACCGTGAGCTACTACTACTACTACTGCCGACACTGCTCTCTGGTCTGCAAGTCTACTGTAGCATACATATCGTAGGCAGCGCGTGAGCAGTCCATAGAAATTACATCTGCTCGAGTGCGCTAGCAATAAATTCCTCAGTCATGGACCTCTTACAACCTGTCACTGGATGAAAAGGTCGTCACAACCTCCCTTACCCACATTTCATCCCTTTTCTTGATGTGCCTGCTGTGGAGCTCAGAACTGAGACATCCAGCTTTTAATAACGAGATTTTCTTATGGAAGGCCGAGAAAGGCATTGCAGACACACGCCGCTCAGAATCGACACAAAAGCCCTCAGGAAATGTCATAAAGAATGTGAATGAAAGCATCGAATCCCTTCGGAAATTAATTTTCCAACATTTCGTGGTCAATAACGACATTTCGCATTGCGATTAACAACAGGTCGACGTTTTTGACAATGCTTGATACTACTGACACCTTTCGGATGGTAACACCATCTAAGGACTGTCTAAGGGTTGCTTGCACTCAGGTTCTAGGGCAATCGCGAGGTACCACTTGGCTAAATAGGGTGTCTAGGGAACTGCTTGCCCTCGGGAGATAGAGTAGTCGCGAGTTAACACTCAGTAAATTAGTGATGTGTTCTCTGACTGGTACATTTGTGAAGAGCTCATCGAGGGCTTGTGGGGGTACCCATGGTGTTGCAGGACTGGAAGGTCATTGAGGAACCCTTTGCTCTTTTATTCAAGTGCATGTTATTGTCGCAGCCCCACGTGGGGGCGCGGAAAAGCGTTAACACGTTCAAATTTCGTCGAATGGTTTTGAAATGCCCCTTGTGGCTCCCCCCTGTATACCAGAGCAAAATTTGCTGTCACAATACACTCTAAAGGGATCAGATCACGTTCAGTGGGGTTGTTTATTGTAGTGTGAAATGTCGTTTCAGTCCGCCAAAGGTGTGTGAATCAACGCCACAAGGGAGGGTGTAGTTTCATTGTGTCCACTTTTGCTACCTCCTCAGGGTTCTTGGTGTCGATTGTGAGAGATGGTGTACCTCAAATGGTTTACTCGGCCACGCATACGAAAACCGCGTAATTTCAACGCTGGTGATCGCTGTGCTGATATTCATTGAAAGGCTTCAAAAGAAAAGTTGAAATTTTGGCGTTGGGTAGATTTGCGGTGAAATTTGGAGCCATTGTGACATTATTAACCCATCTTACACCTCACATGAACTTCTGAGCTTCCGCATGTGTTGACACCTTGCTGTTTCAGACGTCGCTGAAGCCGAGTGCAACGTCGGAGGGCGCCACGCTTTGGTATGGTTACAGATGAGGGTTGTTGAAACGTTTGAGCCGAATTTGAAACTTATCCGTCTCAATGGGAAACAATTACAGAGCTTCAAAGAAGTGAAACACAGCATGAAAGAAGAACAGCTGTAGTCTTATTGTGAAGAATACAGTTTATAACAATGCTACAAGTATCGATGAAATTACAGTCACAATGAATAGTTTTAAAAATGAACATGAGAATTTCCATGTAACTCTTTTAGGTCTATGGAAAAACGTGCTCACATTTAGATGGGAGGTAGAAAGATTCCCGCAAAGAATTTCAGAATGTAATAAATGACAGTAAATTTCAATCTTTCACCACCATATGAATAGTGAATCCTAACTTCACCAACAAAATGACAGAGGGTTTTTAGTTTAGGATAACAAACAACTGTTCGGCGATGGCTCTTTAGAAATCAATTGCATTTAGTTTCGGTATTTACTCCCACTTCAATTTGCATTGCAGAACAAAGTAAATGTTGTCACTGTGCGCTTTGAGCCTTGTTTGGAAACCAACTCGTTCGCATCACTCGCAGTATTTGTTGTTGACAACAGTAATGTCCACAGTACTCTTCTCTTTCTGTTTCAGTCAACACTGCTCCATTGTCTCTCATATTCTTTCAACAACTTTAACTCTAGTGTAACAGCGATACACAGCATGATTGATACGTTTCCTCCTGAAGAGTTGTCCGATATGTACCTCGTTTATGGGCTCATTGAATGTAATGGAAGGGTGGCGCAGCAGCGTTATGGTGAGCAATTCTCGCAGCGGCTGCAACATCGCAGTCTGCACGCTTCGTCTCAGTGCTGTTGGATTATACGTATTGTTATTGCACATTGGAGCCATTTGTGTTGTTGAGAAAGCCGGGGTCGGTGGCCGTGCGGTTCTAGGCGCTCCAGTCGGAGCCGCGCTGCTGCTACGGTCGCAGGTTCGAATCCTGCCTCGGGCATGGGTGTGTTTGATGTCCTTAGGTTAGATAGGTTTAAGTAGTTCTACGTTCTAGGGGACTGATGACCACAGCAGTTGAGTCCCATAGTGCTCAGAGCCCTTTGAACGATTTTTTTGTTGTTGAGAAAATATTTTCGCAGATACAGAGGTAATTGGAGAAGAAACCAAACAAAACACAATTACTTTATTCGTCTGCAATGTTCCACAAGAAACCGTAGTTCCCATATATATATATGGAGAGAATCACCTTCCAAAACGTTGATAGAGAAGTTCGGTTTAACACTGCATTGAAGTTCATACGCCATAGCGGCCACATATAGTGGCTCCCAATTCCTATATGTAAGGTTCACAGTATGTCTCTGGTACTTCGGAATTGCTCGTAGCAATGCCCTTCGTTGCTAAATAACCCGCAGTTGACACAGCAGAGTTTTCTGTCTCCTTGAGAAACTCTCTGATGTGACTGGCTTACGAGCCTCACCCATTCAGATTAAAGCTGCAACCACTGACTTGTAAAGACCCAACCAAACTGCCGTCTCATTGCATCATACGCAAGGCATCTCTCGTTAAGACTATAGCACAAAATCATTTGCAATCCGATGGCTGGCTGGTATTGGAACTGATACAATTTTTTTCAAATTGAAAAAGAGTCTTGATTACTAAATTATGATTATTTAACAAAGCGTTTCACCCGTTTGAGGTGCCATCAGATTATTTTGTATTCTACAAATAAGCATCATTTAAAACATGCGAGATGGAGCGTGGGCCTTACATACATCAGCGTGGTCCTCTTTCTGAGCTTCTAAGTTTGCTGGTGTTGGTGTGTTTAAAGTCCACGCCCTCTCACACGTTTCGACTAATGCTTATTCGCAAAATTCAGCATAATCTTATGATGCCACAAAAAGGTGAAACGCGCTATTAAATAATCATTATTTTGATACGAAGACAGTTTTCTTTTCGAAACATATTAGCTGTAACATTAAGGAGCAATCGCGGCCACTTCAGTGTTGCATCTTTCCAATTTAAACTGACTTTTCATCGTCACTACTAAAGTGCAAGAATCCTCAGAAGAGTGACCAGGAAAGAGTGAGGAAGCTTTCTTTTGACGACGGCCGCATACGGCTTCCTGCCGTTGGTGAACTGGGGCGATGCGGGGTTCGTCTCTTTCCGCGTCGCTAGGCGGAGGGCCGACAAAGAAAGGCACCCCAACAAAGACGCTTGGCTGAGAACCTCTTAGCTCGATAGGGTCGCCCGGAATGGGCCGCCACCTCATGTTGCGGAGCAAGTGTGGGACCACTGGGCGCGACGTCTCGCCGAAATGATGAGTGCGCCATGGCCTTGGCGTCCTTATTCCCTTTGCCAGAAGGTCGCATGCCGTCGGATGTTTACAGATACACACGAAAGAAAATATGGCTTCCATTGAGCTCAGATATCACTGAGGAAAGTAAAATTTTATTATTTCTGCAGCTGATGTATGGTTCACTGATTAATATACTACCTTCAACGAACTCAGGTACAACTGTGTAATATACAGACACTGGTACAAGGAAATAAATGTACTCTGTTTTACGAATTCTTCCACTTACTTGTTGCCTTGAACACCATTTCCTTAATTTTTATCAGCGTCTGAATCTGCTGCTAGACTTTTTCTGCCACCCATTTACTCCAAGTTCTGCGTTACGTTTTCCCTTTGAAATGTTTTTCTGCAGTTGTATGGTTTTCCAAATGCTTCAATAGACTGACGTACAATACTTCTTCAGAATTGACTTCTACATCTTTAAAAGTAACACAAATGCTTCTTCTATCCAGAAAACTCTGGCCATAACCGTTTGTCAGGATTAACCTCATATATATCTCTGTTTCAGGTGCAGCGCCGCCACATGCTGCTTACTTCTTCGATTTTCGTTTTACAACTGGCGTGATGTGTAAGTCCCATATTCTTTCCACTGCTGCAGTAGGCCGCACTATACAAATTACGGTTATTAGAATGGTCTAAACTTAACTGACTACTTCATTTAATAATACGTTGCTTATTATTATTTCTTATTTAAAATATATCGCAAGTCACCGACTCATATGGGTATACGTCCTGAAGTTCTCACATTATTTACATCTTTGGACGCCCTTGAGCTGATTCAGGAGATACATTGGCACGATTGAGCTTAACTGCCCAGTTCTTAACAGGTGCATGTGAAACAGGACATTTCTTATAAAACCACATTAACTTTGTAGTGACTTCATCTGTAATGAATCGCCAACACGAAGAATTACATGACATCACGGAATTTTATGTGGCCCTGTTCAGACTTAATGCAACTACTATTTATTATCTTATTATCGTAAGTGAAATAAGATGATGAAACCAAAATGTATTGATGTCAACAATGTTTCCAGCAAACTCAAGATGCAGTTTCCTTGACCCAACATTTTCTGAAATTACATGTCAGCAGTTTGGAAATAATGGAACTGAGTATTTGGGATTTCCAGTTTCTTATGCCATTATGTTCGTCCTGTTCTGTTTATTTATTAATTGAGATGTTTTCTGAAATTTTTATTTCACAAGGTGACCAACTGAAACCGTATGCTAATTGTATTTATTTATTCAGTTTCTCTTCTGTCAAGCTCTTTGTTTTTCTTATATCTTCAATCCTTTCAGAGTTTTTCTTGTCAACGAAGGAAGATAATTTCAAATAGGAGTAGATGAATCACTACATTTTTAATAATCACCGATTTAGACAAGAAATATTAAATAATTGCCAGTTTTATCGTGATAATTTTGCCGTTTTGCACCATTCAATACAACTTATGGTTTTCGCTGGGTACACTGATAAAGTAGGCGATGTCGATGTGCAACCTTAAACATGGAATGGAGTGTAACCACGCGACTTTATTTAAGACCATCGCGGCCAGCAACCGCCACTGCGTTATAGTGGGCGATAAGAGAACATTTACCCACAGGTTGCTGCCCTCTGCTCCACTCTAACGTGTCCGCCTTCAAGGTCATAGGCTACGTCGTGGGTAACCTGATATCTGAATTTCGTCTGCGAGAAACCGTATAAAACACGTCAAAATGACTTACGGAAAAGCGCAGCAATATTAATGGACTCATCCGAAATTTTCCACCAGGACGATACAAAATAAGATAACTACAAAAATAAATAAATAAATAAAACAAGAACGGTGAGTAAAAACTGAAGTTTAGTTCGCCTTCGATGTATTTTAGAATATATGTAAAGTATAACAAGAAACCTGTATTGGGATATTAGTATTGGAAAAATAATTTCATAATTCGTTTGAACTGCTGTGTGAAGCAGAAGTTGATATTTTAATCGAATATTACAGCAATTTTCTGGGCCACCTGTAACTGTCGCTTCTGCAGAACTTTCTCTTGGTAGTAATATATCAGCGGACACTGCGTGCGCCTTATCCTCAGCCAAATTGCACGAAACATTTAATTAGATTTGAGAAACTGTCGCATTATATACTTATGAGGAAAATTAAAGAAAATTTACAAACGATGTCACTGTTGAATAATGACCAGACGAATATCGCTGGAATGTAGCTAAGAATGTATATCCACTAAAATAATGTGTCCTAAACAAGAAGTATCATCCTTAGCGGCTACAATGCCCAAATCCCAAGTAATACATGCGATATAAAATATATGGTCTTCATGTCTAGAGGCAATCTATGCAGTCTGCTTGCAAGAGTTTCAAAGTGTTTCCAACAAGGTGTGTTTAGCATATATCCCATTTTAGGAACGTTAATGACAAAGTGCGGAGATGGGCTGTGATTAAATAATTATTCTTTCTTGAAACAGATCGACATTTATTTTCTTTTAAGCTTTCTGTAACCTGGTGCCTAACGTGTATGATCTTCCTTGGTAATGAGCGGTGTATATCGTATAATTCAGGACGTATACAGAGATACACTGATCAGCCAGAACATTATGACCACCGACCTACTATCGATATAAGCGCGTCCAGGCGACAGCAGCGTCACCTGGCGATGAATGGCTGCTAGTCAGAAACACACATGGTGCATGTAATACCAATGAGCACTCTGTCCGTGTGTAGAATGGGGAAGAAGCGCGACCTGTCGGAGTTGACCGAGGGCAGATTTTGATGGCCCGGAATCTCGGCACGAACATTTGGGAAACTGCAAGACTTGCTGAGTATTCGAGGAATTCTGAGTCGAGTGTCTTCAGCATGTAGCGAAACCAAGACGAATCCACGTCCAGACGTCATGGGATTCGACGACCACCCCTCATTACCGATGTCGGACGTCTTAGGCCATGCAGACTGGTAAAACAGGACAGGCGGCGAACTGTGGCGGAACTAACATCAGGCTTTAATGCTGGGCAGAGTATATGTGTGTATGAACACACAGTGCATCGACTACTTCTAACGACAGGTCTCCGCAGCCGTCGACGTATGTATGTGCCGATGTTAACACCACTACATCGGTAACTACCATTGAAATGGGCACGTGACCATCGGCACTGGACGTTGGCGCAGTTTCAGAGCGTTGCATGGTCTAATGAATCCCCATATGTTCTTCATCATAGCGATGGGAGGGCACGAATCCGACCTCATCCGGGAGAACAGCTCCTTGACATCTGTGCTGCGGGGTTGAGACAAGTCGGCGGAGGCTACATTAGGCACTGGAGAATAGTCACGTGGGTGTTCTTGGGTCACGTGAAGCACCTGCAAGGCACCGTAACGGCCAAAGTGTATCGTCTACTGATCGCAGACCTTGTGCACCCCTTCAAGGCGATAATGGTTCCCGGCAGCAATGGAACTTTTCAACGAGATAATACGCCATGTCAAAGGGCCTGGAGTGTGATAGATTGGTTCGAGAAACACCGTGGTGAGTTGCAGTTCACATCCTGGCCCCACAACTCGTCTCATCTTAGCGCTATTGAACACATTTGGGATATGACTGAACGTGGCGGCATAGCTGATACCCCTCTTACTAGTGTTAGGTAACCTGTGATTGCAGATCTGAAGTCAACTCCTTCCAGCGACATACAAAGGCATCATTGTTTCCATTCCAAGAAGATGCGTAGCCGCTGTTATCCATGCCAACAGTGGACATACCCACTATTAGTTAGGTAGTAATATTGTTCTGGCTAATCAGTGTAAATACTGGGTAAACAGGGGGAAAATTTAAACCTCGATACATAGAGCACAATGAGGGTACGAAAAGCAATAGATGAACATTCGGTACCTACCTGAAAAACCTGTGGAAGAATGCAGAAGACTTTGGAAGAACGCAGAATAGTTAAAACCTTCTGCGCACAGTAAAAAAAAAAGATAAATTACTCGACGTCATACTTACTACCAGATAAAGGAAACATGGGGCACTACTCATTGAACATAATGAGCGCGAAATGTGTGGTTTTTATTCCATCCTTCATAGTCCTCCACATTGAAATGGCAGAGACCGAATACTAAACAGTATATTCTAATCACCTGCTGTCACTTCGTGCCATTAGAGGCAATTATCACTATCAGTGGAGGTGATTCCAATTTAGTACATAATAATTCCAAAGAAATGTAGATGCATATGAAAAAATTGGTTATGAGGGTTTGAGATTTGTGGAAACTACTGCGTCGTATACGAAAGTATGTTCACCCGGAAGTTTACAGGGATGGACATACAGTGTTGAGGCTGTGGTGTCACCGCCAGACACCACACTTGCTAGGTGGTAGCTTTAAATCGGCCGCGGTCCATTAGTACATGTCGGACCCGCGTGTCGCCACTTTCAGTGATAGCAGACCGAGCGCCACCACACGGCAGGTCTAGAGAGACGTACTAGCACTCGCCCCAGTTGTACGGACGACGTAGCTAGCGATGCACACTGACGAAGCCTCGCTCATTTGCAGAGCAGATAGTTAGAATAGCCTTCAGCTAAGTCAATGGCTACGACCTAGCAAGGCGCCATTAGCCTTACATAGCTTGTATCTACAGAGTCTCACTTGAATCGTCAAGAGCTGTGTACCACAAGGATGGATTAAAGTTAAGTATTCCAGCAGCTACGTACTTTTCTTTATAGCATTCATTACGTATCCTGTTTCAGACTTCACGCCATCCTTCGTGTGTTTATAGCGTGCATTGCGGTCCCCTCAAATCACACTGTGTCGGCACTTCTGTCGACACATCAGAGGCAACGTCATATCGTGAGCTAATAGTTGACTCACGATAGCGTCCATAACGTTAGGATATGGAGCTCTGAAAACATTCATGCTAACTTCGAGGATGATGTAGATCAACAGACAGATGTTTTGTGCACTGGCCAGACGCAAATTCTAAGATCCCTGAAGAGGCTGGTGTTGCGTGCCTTGCGTACAAGGTGATATTGCCGCGAAGACTATCATTCAAACATCGAGTGATATTAGAAATTATTTTCTTGAAGTGGATGGTACTTCTACCCATTTCCACCATAATTATTCATGAACGGCTATACGACACAACAGGATAAGACTTATAAGACTTACTCCGAATTTTAAGACAGAGATACAATTCTCAACAATTCCGGTTTTCATGATGTTGCGAAGTGAAGATTGTTTTTAATGTTTTGCCCTTAACGATTTATCACCTGACCATTTACTGTGTTGCCAATGTTACTAGTTTTGAACCAGAGTGATATGACGATTAAAATCAGCGCTTATGGCGGCCACTAGTTTACTACACGTTCAGGCTCGATAATTATAGATAAAAGACGCTTATTTCGACAATCTATTGTGGATCACATATGCCTTTCAATAAGAAGTAAGTCACCTACTAATCGATAAAATGATTTTTTCCGATCCTACATAATGAGGCTGATGCACTAAGTTACGGACTCAGTACTAAATTATGTACAAAAGTACTTTTTCCGGGCTAAGAAAATAGCTGGACCTAAATGTTACTGGCCCCTGTAGACCACCACAGTTTCATTAGTTGTGTTCACTAAAACAAATATCTACCATATCACTGAAAGTGTGTCAAAGAGTATTATTTGAGCTATCTAGAATGCGCATAAGCTACCGGCGACCTATGTCCAAGTACCATGATGTCAATGAGTCTCATATTCTTCAGGAATCCCATACCACATTCTTATATCAGATCTAGTTGCTTCATCCTAGCTATCTCTGTTTAAGGTTAGGCTGGGTTTGATCCTTTCTCTTTACGAATAGGATTATGGAGAGTTTCTACCCATCGCTGGAATACATAGCAGATAAATGGGTATTAAATGTAGCTGCAAATGAAACTGTGAACAGAGGAAGATCCGTCAGGGTAACGATAAATTAAATAACTACAAAAACATTACTTGCCTCAGAAAATGCAACATGCAAATACTGTCTTGTGCTACGTGCAATGAAGGCAAAACTGCTATACAATAACTAAATTCAGGCCATATTGTAACATTTTCTGTTTTTACTCATTAAACAATCTACAAACAAATTCGCCGAGTGTATAGGATTACGAGAACTACTGTGCCATGCAAAATTGCAGTAGATAAACGAACAAGTTATTTACCATAAAATGCCTTCCCTTTGAGAATGTAATGATGTATTGCTAGCTAGACACACTTCTGCTAATAATAATAATAAACACTGTTCGTTGAAATATAACGATGTGTATAATTTTTCAAATTATTCTGCTCAAATATTTTGAAATTATCTTGAGCATTGTAGACCTGTTCTTTCCCTAGGGGGATGTGTTTAAATAAGCAGAAATGCGTTGTGAATAAAATCGAACAGGTGTTGATTTAGCACGACAAACTTAGAAGAGGTTTAGAGGGATTGGATATTTCGATACACGCTAACACTAACTCCTCAGTATAAAAGTATCGTGCAGGGCAGTTTTGAACAGGAATGTCCTATTTTACTTCTAGTTATTCTTTCACGTGGAAGTGTTGCAAGGTCTGTTCAGACTACCATGGACAGAAATCACAGAATTTCTAAATCAGCTGAACTTAAGATGTAAGAAGTTGACGACTAAATACCGGTTAACTGGAAGGAGCTTTGCTTGAAATCGTATTGGAAGATGAGGTTTTATAAAATAAGATCAAGTAAAACGTAAGCCATGATTCTATGTATTCCTGTTTTTTGTGCTAAAACGTAGCTAAACGAGACTTTTTCCACATATTTCGCGTCAAATATTCGTTGCACCAGTTTAAAAGTGGCGATGTTCTTTGTGCCTATTACTGTTAGGAAATAATTAAGCTCAGACTATTCCAGTTAACATCATTTTATCCACTGAAGATTCAACAAGCTATCTTGTAAGATTAGATTGAGTTTTACGTAATTTGTTTCTCTGGCTTGATCAATCACGCAGTCTACCCGTTTAAGAGGCATTGCATAACAAAGTCCCAAATACTTCAATTTCGAATAATCGAGTGTAAAATATTTATCTGGGTCCAGGGATATGTAAACACTACATATCACACATTATCCAAAAAGTGGCCATTTATGGTTCCGAAATATGGTAAGGGCAGTTGAGAGGAACTTCAGAGTCGCCGAAACGTAAACGACATCTCCTTAAAAAGCAAATCAAGTAAAGGAAAAGATTGAGCGAGAAAGAGCAATAAAGCAGAGATAAAGAGAAAATCAGAGAGTGGCCTTTCTTGAAAAATTCTCACACAAGTGGCTCTCTGATGGTGTAAAGTATGAGAAAATGAGTGTAGTGAGCTCGAAATTACACCTTTGCGTAATAGGGGCATGAAATGCACTCTTTTTTTCTGGGACTGCTTTAATAACACAACTTTCAGCTTCTTACCCCATTTCACTGTAAGTGCTTTGCTCTACCCTAGAGACTAACTCACGCTGCACGGAGGAACTGTACTATGCTTTTAGCTCTGACTCATTAGACGTGACTCTTCAGGGACTTGAAGCACAATGCCCCGACAGTCCAAGAAATGTAAAACTTTAATTTGTGTTTCTTAATTTACCATCTCCAGTTCTATTTTTCTGACTTACTCTTCTACAGCTAACTGAGCATCACTTAGAGTATCACTGTAAGAACAATAAATGATTAACGACTAAGAATCCTGTAAAGGTATGCCAGAAAAAAAATCTTTTCTTTAAGAAAAGACTTGTAAAGTATGCCACTAGAGGGGAAAATTGTAATGTTACTGCAAAGAGAGTATGTGTTATTAACTATTCTGAAGGTAAACAAGGAGATTATACAGACAGTCTGTTCGTTACCTCACTTCCGACATTGGAGCAGAAAGAATTTAGTAACGTGCTTTGGATAAGATTTACAAAGCATATAATTATGACAATCTTTTTCTTGCTTGGGTCGTGAAAAATTAGATTATCTTTCGCTCATTTAATCACCTACTTAATTCACAAAATTATTACAAAATACATAACTATGTATGCTTCTACAGCCGGTGTCAAACTGACTAAAAATCTTCTGGATGATGTAATGCACCACTATATAAAATATAAAACAGTTTAAAGTATAGAACTACATTTATAGTTTACATATTTTTAAGTATTTATAGTTATATATCTCTAAGTATCTTAAATTATTTAAAGCATTTTGAAATACTGTATTAAACATGAAATATTTCAAAACATAAAAGCAATGTATATCAAAACATTTTATATTTTAAGTAATTACGCGTTAGAGCACCTAGAATCCATGCCCCTAAGGAAGGCCGCTGTAAACGGCCGTAACGCCTGTTTTATAGTTTGTGTATCCTAAAGTACGATATTTTATATTTTATACAATGTAGCATTGCATCGCCCAGAAAAATTTTAATCATTTTAAAAAAAAAAATTTCTGATTTTTCCCTTACCGTTGGTTAATTCCCCGATGGAATCTTAATTAATTGGATAAAAATTTCTAAATTTTCTACTTGAGATGACTATATTTGGCCTCCATAAAAAGTCTGCCACAATACTGGGATAAGTATGAGGTGAAATTAATAAATATCAACAAAGAAAGTAAACAATACAGTTATCAGAATTCAGAAAACCTAATTTCTGGAAAACTGCTGAACTATTCAGAAAAATTTTCTTGCACACGTCCTGATTTATCTCATTCTGTCAAAAAATGTTTCGTTTGCATGAGTAACCTTCTGGCATGTGAGCTGCCCTTCTAACTGCAATGGCAAAAATGGAACTGAGAAGGAGTATTTAAATGAAAGTAGCACAGGTACTTGTGTAGGTGTTACCCTATGAAGCTCTTTTTTCTTAATTTTACTTCGTGCTGGTTGTTGGCCTAACTGCACTGAACTGATGATTATGTAGCCCCCATAGGTGATTTATAGCTCCAGAATCCACTCTGGAATACTTGGATATATCTGTCCAGCGACATATAAAAGTGTGAGATCAGCGACACATCCAAGGCTCAAACTACAACATTCATTTGTTATTGTATCTGTATATGCCTGTTTCTCTTACGATCTGAAACACCTTCCACAAGACAATGTGAAATCAAATAAATCGTCAAAAGTTACATCCTAATATATGAAACATTAAAAAATTTCACAAACAACTTAGGAATCGGAAGGTACACAGGTTGTTTCAAAAATATAGGGCTGAATTTCAGGGTAAGCTTTTAACGGTGAGTCTCAGCACAAGTAAGAGATAAGAAAAGCCGTATGAACAAGGGTCCGGAAACGGATATTTATTAAGGTGTCGGACATGGACGTCGGTTACCACGTACGTTACTAACTCTACTTATGAACTTTCCCTAGCTGTCCTGCAGTACTGTGTGGCTACACCGTGGTGTGACAGTGGTCGCTGTGCTCTGTGGCCGGACTGGAATTACTGTACTTCATGACGGGACCTGCAGTTTGCTCTGACGGAGAACACGGTGTAATCCTGTTAGCATGTAGACCGCAGCTGCCGTATGGTGTGAGTTTCTCGAGGTACAACTTTTGTCCTCCTGTAATGTTCTAAGTTACTGTGAACTCTGATTGTTTCATCTGAGGGTGAATTAAAATTCTGAGTACGCATCGTTGCATTTCATGTGTGGGTTGGTGAAGGACACGGCTGTACCGTGAACGATAACCAGACCACCGGTGAGCTGACAGAAAAACATTCCAAGGGTCCACCGCCGCTTATGTGAGCACGGTAGTTTCAACCTTCACCTGGATCAAGAGGGCGGCCACGACGTACATCACCTGTATCTGGGGACGCTATTGCTGGAGCTGCAGAACAAAATCCTCACAGCAGCACTCGGCTTTGGTCGGCAGCAGGATGTTTGTCAACACCGTTTTCCGACGCCTCTGTGAATAACAGCTGCATCTATACGGCCTACAGTGGATTCGCGCACTGGCCCCTGGGGATTTTCCTGCAAGACTGACGTTCCGTCGGTGTTTTATTCAACGATTTGGTATCAAGCTTGCTCTTCCAGCAATAGCGTTATGGACGCGTGTCGACATCCAAAATTTCCATAATCAGCATGAGTTGGCGTACGTCAATCCCCATCCAACTGTTTTGCCCATCAAAATGTTTCTCCGTTAACGTCTGCTCCGGGATTATAGAGGACTCTTGACAGGTTTCCATGTACTTACCTACTGCCTGAATGGTCTGAGGAACAGACAGATCTTTCGCATATGTTTGTCTTCTATGTTGGGAGATTTTTAACTATAACTCGTGCAACAGATGTGTTTCATGTACGGTTGTGCACTTGCCCATTTCAGTGTTCGCGTCCGCCAGCACCTGAGTCGCCATTATACTAATCGCAGTGTAGGTAAAGGTGGACCAGTTGCTTAGTTCCCACGCTCACTGACTTATGTCCGTTGGACTCCTGCCTCTGGGGCTACTTGGAGGCTTTGGAGTTTGCCACACCAGTGGAGGATGAGGCATCATTTCTTGCAAGAATTCAAGCCGGTAGTCAAAGAATACGTACATCCCTGGGAATTTTTGAACGTGTTGGCACCTCACTGCGACGACAAGCAGGCGACGGCCATTTCAAACACATCTTATGAGGCAGTGAACCGAGTGCATCATTGTGAAAATAAACAGGAGTTTTTCATGTGCCATGTAATAGACTTCCGTGTTTCATATCTCAGTGAATATCCATTTCCGGAACAATGTTAATATGGTCTTTTCTTATCTCCTAGATGTGTTGAATCTCATCCTGTAATATTACCGTGTTTCATCATTTCATATACAAATATGTATAAGAAGGAACAAAGGAAATTCATCAATAGATTTCATGAAAGCGTCGGTTCTGTAATGTGTAAAACGTGATTACAGTCTGCACTCCCGAAAGCTGATAGAAAACACTGTCATAACCCGTTTCAAATATGATGTAATTTTCCTCAAATCATAGTTACTTGCTGAAATTATACTGTACAGCCATTTAGCCTTTCTCAGACAACATTTCTCTCTGTCCTTTCCGTTCCAGTTAGAAAATGTATCGCCGTTAACCACAGCGTTGCCATTGCTATATTAGCTTTGAAGAAGGGTCATTGCATGTCCGCATTCAAATTAGACTGTTTCTTTAGAAGTTAAAAGAGAAAGCAGGGAAATGTGAAAGAATCCTCGATGTCTCCATCAAACTCTCAACCTACAAAACGTGAAACCAGTCTCACATTATGTCTAGCCTTGCTAAGAAAGACAGATCGCTCCTTGGGAACCCGCTGTTCTATTGCTGGATATTAATGTTTATTACTATACATAATAGGCATCCTTTCGTAAGCAGGTAAGTTTAAGAGAATGCTAAACATATTATTACAACCAAGTAGGCAATACTGAAGTTTATTGCCCATATTATTACGTTCTAATCATCCCGTTAACGCAACTTACTCACATTCACATTTTGCCATGCCATAAGTTACCCAATAAAATTCAATAATTGAAGCGTTAATAGAGGATGAGCGGAAGAATGTTAGAGAGTTCATTAGTGTTTCAAACGAGACAGTGGGTGACCATTAGGCTTCGGTGTTGTGGGCGTTATCAACTCCTCTGATATTCTGTTGTCGCTTCGTTACAGTAAGTTAAATTGGGTGAGTTTTTTAAGTGCGAACATTCCTATAATTATACAAGGTGTACATGAAGTCCGGGAACATTTTCAATTATTTATTGCACAGGAACCAAACACTGTACAGATATCATACATATATTATTTTGAATGAAAACCCTGAAAGTTTTTTTTCTTCATGTATACCGCCACAACGTAGTTTGGTAATTTGCCGATAGTCTTCGCTACTCCCAAATATGTCGAGTTCAGGTGCGGAGCGAGCTTTCTGTGTGTTGGAGTTCGACAAAAACAAATGTTCTGCAGCCTTTCAACGGGTGTTTAGAACCAAGTACGGTATGAAGCCACCAATAAGAAAGGCCGATTACCACTGGCACAACAAATTCCGAGTGAGAATACGGGAAGCGACTGCCGCACTCAACGATACCATGTAGGGACGCCTGCTGGGTTCGCATGTCGAATGTTTGTAAAAAAAAAAAAAAAAAAAAAAAAAAAAAAAAAAAAAAAAAAAAAAAAAAACTTTCAGAGTCTCTCTTGAAAATGAAATATATATGACGTCTGTACAATGTTTAGTTCTTATGCAATAAATAATTGAAACTGTTACCGCACTTTATGTATACCCTGTACTTTAAATTTTACTTTGTAGAAGACGCTCTTTAGGAATAGTCTTTCATTGGCTGTCTTGTCAGGATTTCATGTAGTGACGCCAGGTTTCATAAACTATTTCGTCCGGTGTATTTTAAACTCGAGGTGTCAGTAATCCCATATAACATTAATGTCTGGTTTCCAAACTCTGAACTGTGTTGTTGTTGTGGTCTTCAGTCCTGAGACTGGTTGGTGCAGCTCTCCATGCTACTCTATTCAGTGCAAGCTTCATCTCCCAGTACCTACTGCAGCCTAAATCCTTCTGAATCTGCTTAGCGTATTCATCTCTTGGTCTCCCTCTACGATTTTTACCCTCCACGCTGCCCTCCAGTACCAAATTGGTGATCCCTTGATGCCTCAGAACATGTCCTACCAACCGATCCCTTCTTCTAGTCACGTTGTGCCACAAACTCCTCTTCTCCCCAATTCTATTCAATACTTCCTCATTAGTTATGTGATCTACCCATCTAATCTTCAGCATTCCTCTGTAGCACCACATTTCGAAAGCTTCTATTCTCTTCTGGTCTAAACTATTTATCGTCCATGTTTCACTTCCATACATGGCTACACTCCATACAAATACTTTCATAAACGACTTCCTGACACTTAAATCTATACTCGTTGTTAACAAATTTCTCTTCTTCAGAAACACTTTCCTTGCCATTGCCAGTCTACATTTTACATCCTCTCTACTTTGACCATCATCAGTTATTTTGCTCCCCAAATAGCAAAACTCCTTTACTACTTTGTCTCATTTCCTAATCTAATTCCCTCAGCATCACCCGATTTAATTCGACTACATTCCATTATCCTCGTTTTGCTTTTGTTGATGTTCATCTTATACCCTCCTTTCAAGACACTGTCCATTCCGTTCAACTGCTCTTCCAAGTCCTTTGCTGTCTCTGACAGAATTACAGTGTCATCGGCCAACCTCAAAGTTTTTATTTCTTGTCCATGGATTTTAATACCTACTCCTAACTTTTCTTTTGTTCCCTTTACTGCTTGCTCAATATACAGATTCAATAGCTTCGGGGAGAGGCTTCCGAACTATGGAGGAGCATTTCCGTAAAGCATAATGTGTTAAAAAGGTAGAATTATTCTCAGGCGAGATATCGGAAGTCGTTTGATTCCTATAAACCTTCATCCCCACAAATTCCCGACGTCTTCTGGTGCAATGAACTCAATGCTGAGCTGAAGTCTCATTTGTCACCCTAAGTAGAAAACACGTAGGTGTGTATGCGCGACGTTCGGTGGTCAAAAGCAAAGATTTCCTGATAAGGAGCTGCAAGGACACCTACGACAAGTATCCGACGATTAAACAAGAACTTGGTCGCACGCACAAAGCATGTCGTTCGTAGTGCTCTCTGCCTTCTGCCGCCGCAGCGCGCTCCCTCGGAAACCGCACGCTGACACATGTGTCTCGTGATGACTGCGTGTTGTGTGATGTCCTTAGGTTAGTTTGGTTTAAGCAGTTCTAAGCTGTAGGGGACTGATGACCATAGATGTTAAGTCCCATACTGCTCAGAGCCATTTGAGCCATTTGACACATGCGTTCACTTTGGCGTGTGACCAACTCCACTGTCGTCATCCGAATGTCTTTGTCACCGCCTCAGCGTCGTCCCTACTACGAGTATGGCCAGTACTTATAAATAGTGGCCGCAGTGATTTTTAACATGGCTGACTCTGCAACGCATTCTGTGCTAAGTTGGTAACTTGTGCCCCTATTCAGCAGATTTGCCGAGCAGCACATTTCCCCTGCTTCATTAATAATGTTGTCCGACTACAAAGACCTCGACGAGGGAATTTTAGTATTCTTGTAGTCTATATTGTGCCACACACTGACACAATTCTTAACCATCACAGGTCTCTCTAGAAGGTACACAAGTGAGTATCGTCGAGTTTCGTTGAATCTGTTTGTCCTACATATAACGTTCTATAGCTACCTGGAATCGCTTCAGTCTTCTCAAACCAAGATTGTCTGTCACTGAGCCTACAACAGTTGAGAGTTTGGTTGTCCGACAGAAGATGCATATGGCTTTACGTTTTCTCAGTAATCTCCCTACATTCGATATTACAATTCCGACGTATGTCAAGATGACCATTCCTCCTAATTCTACTGCCTTCCTACTCCTCACTTTTCTTAAAGTGAGCCGGGTGTAAGGCAAGGCGAATTTCCCGTTCGGAGTACTCATTCTGCAAGAATACGAAACGGATTCTGCGTAGCTCACTGGTTGCGTTATCTGAATCCGATATGCCTCGTGCTCTGCGGATCAGCTGACGGCCAGTAAGTATAAGTCCATGTAGGCAGGTTTATGGTAGCCAGTGTAAACCAAATGCTATCTTGTTTTCACCGCACAACGCGTCCAGAGACGGACGACATTTCTATCGTAAATTTATGTTCGAATGAAGTTAATTTGTGTGTTGTAGAAATTCATTCATCGACGCAGTGACTTGGGCCAGATTGCGAACGAATGACAAATCAAGACCATAAGCTGTCGACAGGCGTTGATATACATCAACGGGTACAGTTGAAATTGTGTGCCCTGACCGGGACTCGAACCCGGGATCTCCTGCATACATGACAGACGCTCTATCCATCTGAGCCACCGAGGGCACAGAGGATAGTGAGATTGCTGGGATTTATCCCTTCCACGCTCCCCGTCAGACCCACATTCCCACCTTAATGTCCACACACTACATTCTTAGTGGCCCTCCCAATTACACTGATTACTCGCGGCAGATAATCTAACCGAGTCCCGTAAGAGTTCAGGCAATGAGTGTGCATCCAGCACCAAAGAAGGTCAATGGCCCGATAGACTTAACTATAAGAAGATGTCCGAAAAAACAGATACCATCTTCATATATTCATATAGATTACGAAGGTGTCATCCACATACCGACGAAAGCGCGTGGGTTTTAATTCCTCCGCCTAGAGTGCTCTTTCTTCGACATCTTCCATAAAAACGTTAGGCACAATGGCTGAATAAGAATTACCCGTTGCCACAACGCCTGTCTGTTGAAAGTGTTGATCACTGAATAACGACAAGAAGTTTCTCTTGCAGCTTCTCAGCTATGAAGAACAGTGATTCCGGCAATGTGACGCGAGTGAAAAGTTACACCAAGTCAAAATTGCGTGGTGCAAGTCACAAGTTACTGAAGAGATGCGGATGTGGTTCTCACACTTTCCTACCAGAGAACTCAACTGCGCTGCATAAGTCGTTTTACCTTTGCCGCTGTCAACAGAATTAATACTCGACGTGGCCGCGTATTGCTAACAGAGAGGATTCACTACACTCAGCAGGAATTGGACTTCGTTTCCAGAAATCTATAGGTTCTTCATGTGAAAATTTCGTCTCGACTATCAGTATGTTGAAAAATATCGTCCTACCACCTTCTGCTGGTGGTAAAATACTTTATTTATGCAACGAGTTTTAGTCACCTCATCAGGCTAATAAAAGCATTCACAGCAATATGTCAGGTAAAATAAATCAATATAATTTATGAACCTGATGATGGTCACATGAGTGAATATGGTCGTTTAAGTACCTGGAAAGTATTTTACCCACAGCTCAACGCAGTAGTATGACATTTTTCAAATCTTTGAGCTGTGGGACACCACCTATTGAAATTATGAGGAGTTACTCGGACGTGGTCTAATAGCGCTACTTGGGCGTTCTCGGAGTGGAAGCGACCACACTACGTAGTACGCAAAATTGCAAAACTTCATCATTTCAGAAACCTTACACATCAAAACGAAAAGTTTAGGAGCAAACTTCGCAGATGGACAGTGTACAACCTAACTGACAGACCTCTGCCTGGTGCGACGGCTTCATTCATTTAGATGGGGCTGAACTCATATGCATACCTGAGTACACCGCCAGTTCTGTACATGGATAGATTTGTACAACAGGGAATCCTGAAACTGTCGAGGTACGCTACCAAAAAGTCAGACGGGACACTTACTGTTCTCTGACACGGACGCGAACGCCAAGAAACTATCAGTTGCAGAGAGTTCAGCGTTTTATATCCACGGGGGATCCTAATACTGTGAGCTCACCAGCGAATAAAGGCAACGGTACTGTCATCCTCAGACAGATGTTCTTAAGCAAGATAGACCAGCTATCGGGCAACTCTACATGTCACTTTCGAAACAAAAGCCCTACTACAAAAAGGTAGCCAAGAACTATAGAGCTCCTCAGAAACAGCGTGATGTCCGATGTTGCGGCAAAGGGGCTGCGTAACACACCCTTTCTTCCCGGCTTATACAAACTACGTGCAATTCATACGGATAGCGTACCACTTCAGACAGTTGTTAGTAACGTCGGGACGCCGACATCCAGCTTGGCAAAATATCTGACTGCCTTTGGCAGAAAAATGTAAGCACCACATCTTTACTGAGAAGATTTCATTTATTAGCTCACGCACGAACTTACTGGATGCGTTGTAACTGATGAACTGGGACTGCAAACTGCCAATAAAAATTGACGACCTCAAAAAATGCTAAATTATTTTATTAGTCACGATGAATGTTCCAGTCTTCACAAAAACAATAACGTTGCACTAGTTTACTGTTGTCAGTCTTAAAACAAGTGTATAAGAACTAGAATCACATGTTCTACAGGAAGTGAAGAAATTTATAAAATATTCTTTAAGCCATGAACCCAATTTATAATAAACAGCTAGCGTGTGTGACACCACCTTTTGTGGACGTTTAACTGTCCGCACATGGCAACTAGAAACATTGGAACTCTAATAAAACACGAAAATAGATAAAGCAGAATATTTGACCTTAAATACAAGAAAACATTTATGAACAAGAAAGTTGATATCATATAAAAAGAATTACTAATATTACAGACACCCAATTTTTAAAAACTAACAGTAATCACGAAAAGTACCAACACAGTAACACAGTACACGCACTTATAGTAATTCATACCGACACAATCACAATAGTGCATAACCTATTTTACATGTGTACGGATACATATACATACCTATACGTACATAAAATTCGATTCGTCAAAATTACCTTGAATATTATTAGCTTCTTGGTTCCATTTATGATTACATAACCTATAAATCTTGACAGGCTGAAAATTAAAACAGAGCTCCGTGCCAGAATAATCAAGAGTTGAGATACGATATAAACCTTGTAAAAAGTGGCAGCAAACAGTGTGAGACCCGCAATAAGTTGTGTACATAATTCTAGCAAAGCCTGTCTTAAAGCATAATATTTATGGTGCTATAACCA
Source organism: Schistocerca piceifrons (assembly GCF_021461385.2). Lineage (NCBI taxonomy): Eukaryota > Metazoa > Arthropoda > Insecta > Orthoptera > Acrididae > Schistocerca > Schistocerca piceifrons. Next base: position 632,109,285 of record NC_060140.1, read on the forward strand.
TTATAACGGAAATCACAACCAGAGGCAGACAGCACCGTAACGACACCGCAACAGGAATTGTTAGCTAATGCCAGTCTTACATTGACCAGACAAAAAACACAGAGGTCACACTGATGTGGTAGGCAAGAAAGCTGTAAGCGTTTGGTTTTACGTAGTTCTCAGCAGACTAAATTTTCCTTATTGCTCCACTTGCGTTGCAGTAACTGAAGTACAAACTAGCTCGACCCTTCAAGCTGTAGCATGTTCAGGCTGAGATCCCCTCAGAAGCAGTATTCCAAGTGTACCTCCTCCAAACGCTGTAAGGTGGAAACACTGAGCCGTGTGCCTCAAGCTGATAGAAGGCAGAAAAAAATCTGGCTTAACATACAACACAGAGAAAAACATGTCCATGTCTTCATCGAAGCACTTCAGTCACAGCTGCTAACAGTTGCGTGGCCAGTTTGACTAGCGAGAAATAAACCCTGAGCCAGGACTACGCACGCAACACTCCTAAATTGAGCGGCCGTTACACGCTGCGCGATATGAAAGCGTGACGCGATAGCCCTCGTAGCTCTGGTTGCTAGGTTATAATGTGCAAAGAATAGAAAGGACTATTATAGACAGTAGTTTCACGTGCCGAGAAGTAGCCCCCCAAATTACACTAACATGGGATGAGACGAACTTCATAGTGATGTCCCGCTGCCTTACGAGCACAATGTATTTTACAGCGGTTTTATTGACGGATACATATCTAACCAAAAGCTGGGTGAAAATTTTAACAATCCTGCAGGGTCCAATAAAATTTTTCGATAGTTTACCACAGTTTATCTTATCCCGCTAGTGTGGGGTCACAAATTTGTTAATATTGATGACGTTTGCAAAGTGCAACACGGCAGTACGCTTTCCCCAACTACACCTTCCAGCCTCCATCCAGTGTGCGCGGTCATTCTTGTTATTTGCGCACCTACAGTTTTTCTTGATGGTCTGGGTATCGATCTGTTCTAGAAGGAGATCATTTACAGACCATAAGTTTGACACAGGTGAATTAGGAGGTAAGCAAACATTAGTCTAGCTGAAGTCTCATAAACAGCAGAATGAAATGCGAAATTCATCCAATCTATGGACTGAACTCACTCAGCTTGAGACTGAGCATGGGAAATAATGAGTGCGGATATAATACTGCTGTTCATCCGTTCTAAGAAGGAAGATTGCATCTAATAGGGAATGGTGGTACTTTGAGATAGTGCATTCCCAAAGCAGAAATTTCTAAACTCTCTAGACACAACAGCGGATGGTTATTTATTGAGACCCTAGCAGCCAATAAACAGAAAGAAAAACGTTAGCCAGATGTTGAATGGTTACTCCTGTTGTCATCCCATTACTGGGTATAAACCACGCAAAAAGGGAGAATCCATAATGATATGAAATATATGTTACAATTTTTTATGAGAGGATGGGCACCTTAATAATTCACAAAAAACTTCTTCATGCGGTTCTCTTCATGTGTGACTGGGGTAGCTCACAACTCATATTAGAATTAGGCTTGTTGACCGTACAAGTCTAGAACTTATTGACCAGCGTTGTTGCAACTGTATTTAACGTAGGCCAACTGAATTGGTTATTAATTGTCATGACAGTTTTATAGATCCCCAAATGTCCTACAAGCAACGATTCATGAAAATGCCGGAAACTACAGGGAAAAGTACCTTGGGAAGATAAATTTTCAATTTTCCATCATCATGGATGTGATAACAACCGATCTTTCATTAAGTTGATAAACTTGATTTCTTTCATCTGTGTGTTACCTCAATTTAACACCATGCATTTGTGGATCCTGATCCTTATTTCCTTTCGATTAGCGAGTAGCTAAGTCATTTCGCCTAATACGGCCGAGAAAAGCGCGTCATCTGGTATCCTGAAATGTCCATGGACCAGTGTGATCGACCTCAAGTATATGGCCCAAGACATCCACAGTACGATAATTTGATCCCCTTATATGCTTCACTAAAAACCGAAAGGAGGAAATGCAGACAGCCCAATTCCCAATCCTACCAATTTCACGCGGTCTCGCAAGCACCCAGCTTCAGGCGTGGTTGTCGGTTAGCGAATATCATTCCTTATTTTCAAGATCAAACTGAAATTTCTCCAAGGCGAAGAGGGCCACTAGCGCTGCTAACCCTTACACGGAATACTATTTTCAGTTGTAGACAAAGCTCTAGAAGCGAACGCGAGTGGATATTTTGTCGCTGACTTGTTTCTAGGGGCGTACATCTGCAGCTCCAGAATGGGAAGCATTGGCTAGCACTAGAAATAGAGAATCCATATGTCTAACAGCCAAACCTGGAGCCCTATTTAGTGCGTATTTTTGTGCATCAAACGCAGTCTGCTTACTATCGGCTAACTGAGAAATGTCCTCTTCACGGTACAACTGATGGACGGACGTGATTATCTGGGAAACAATTAAGAAAGAATTTTCTAAGAAATTATTGTCACGGAAGCTTTCAATCCGAAGACTCGTTCGATGCATATCTCCAAGCAACTCTATTTTGTGCGCTCCAACACCCCCCCCCCCCCCCAACCCCCCTACTAAATTGACGATTTCGCGATGTCCCAGGATATGTACTACCAAATCGATCCCTTCTTTTAGTCTGTTAATCCCACAATTTTTTCCCCTTTATTATTCAGTACTTCCTCAATAGCTACGCGACCTCCCATCTAATCTTCATCATTAGCTTTAGCACCACATTTCAAAAGCTCCTATTCTGTCCTTGTGTAATCTGTTTATGGTCCAAATTTCACTTTCATACAAGACTACAATCCAGACAAACGTGTTTAGAAAAAGCTTCCGAACACCAAAAATTTTATTCGATGTTAACAAATCTCTCTTCCTTTTAAATGTTTTTCTTGTCATCGCCGACGTATATTTTAAATTCTCTGTGTTTCGGCCATCATTAGTTACTTTACGGCCGAAACAGACAAAGTCATCTCCTGCCTTTAGTGTTTCATTTCCTAATCTAATTCCCTCAGCATCTCCTCACTGAAATCGACTACGTTCCATTACCCTTACTTTGCTTTTGTTAACCTTATATCCTTCATTCAAGGTACTGTGTATTCTGTTCACCTGCACTTCCAAGTCCCTTCTTGCCTCTCATAGATTTAAATGTTGTAGGCACACCTCAAAGTTGTCTTTTATATCTTTGAAATTAAATTTCTTCTCCAAATATACATAATCTATGTATCTTGTCAGGCTGAAATTTAAAGTAGAGCTCCTTGCCAGAATAATCAAGACTCAATATAAACCACACATTAAAGGCACAAACTAGCAAAACACTAGTGGGCAAATCTGTTGCTGTGACAAAACTAGCTGGGTATGGCAAACTGTGAATGCTTACGCTACCGCTTGCTTGGCCGACGAAAAGCAATACATTTCCAATCAAGTTCCGACACTGATGACTAACCAGTTCCAGTACAGAGAATTTACATATATTTCGGTGCTTAAGGCACCACACATAACAGAATATGGAAACTCTGGTCCTCAAGTACAACAAGGTAAACGTGTGTTCCTGGTTAACGTCCTTCCACATGGAAGAGGCTGCTTAGAAACAGCTCTTAGCTCTTAGTTTATTCCGTCCTTTCAGTGGCAACCCTCCTCCACCCTTCCACTCCCAAACCAGTAATCTTGTAGCTCTGGTTATTTTGACATCTGTCAAGTCGAATGGGGCAATCATGAACAGTATGTGTTGGTTTTTGCAGCAAAATAAATTTCTATTCTCTCGAATTTCACATCCCTCTTCTTTATGAACAAAATCAGTTTCAAATGTAGACTCTTGAACTTGATCACTCTGACTGTTGTCATTAGATGTGTGAAGTGTCCACGTCTGTTGCGAAGATATCTAAGGAAACCAGTTTGATACAGTGGTTCGTTTAGAAAGTGCAAGCGACTGAATGGCTTATCTCGTTTCGAATAGGGGCAAGAAGGTGGTGACAATGAGGCAACGAAACTGGTTGTACAACAAAGTTATTCCATGCATATACAGCTGTTGAATATCTGTTGTCTGCAAGTCGTCGACCATCTGCAGTACCGTTCTTCCATTTATATAACATGGAATTACAAATATTGGACAAGTGTCTTATTCTGAGGCAATACCCAGAAAAAATGCTGATTCGTAAGGTAGTTGCTCCCAACCCTGTTGAACACGATGGGTAAAATGTGGTTATGTAATTTGTTAAATGATTTAGGTAATTCTATACCACTACTACTCAACAACCTTTCAGCCAACCCTTGATTTATGACTACACCTCGGTAAGATTTACAGTTCCCAAAAAATGATATGCCGAGCCATTTTAAAACATCAAGTCTGACCACATACCGCATTACCTTATTCTGTAGTTCGTCAATTACTGGAATATATCTCAGCACTGTACTGACATAAATTAGCTACTGAGCTCGATTACACAAATGCTTAATCTGAAATTGCTGCTGGTAAATTTGAGCTTTTGACTGGTAACTGTGCTCTAAGAATTCGGCGAATAGGACAGGACAGAAAACACACGATGGTACCTACTACACTCACATTGGCTTTGCTGACGGGTAGTGTTCAGCCCAGTGTGCCACAGAGTTGCACAAAGAACTTGGCGACACTACCTTCTGCCACTTGACTACAAAACTTCAGCTCATAGTGAATTTCTTCTTTTTTAACACATGGGATCCCCGCTACCCCTCTCTGCTTCACAGCTTGTGACAACGTGACCTGCCACATAAACTCAGAACTAAACCCTCGCTTTAGACAAATTAACAATTTGTTTTGGCAAAACACTTAAAATCATGATTTTTGAAGGATTTACGTTTTTCAGCACCCATGCAACCATACTCTGCTACAAGTGGAAATGTTGTGAACAAAGAGTTGGGTGTGAAAACTAGCAGTAAAATCCAGGTTACCCACTAAGAAAAGAAATTAGGTTACTTGACCTGAGGTCTGTGCTGTTCTTCACGAAGACAATATTTTTTACAGAAGTTTATTACCATCAGGCTCAACATAAGTTCATAAGAATTCGAGTGACATGCTCCCAAGGCAAGAAAAATTTATAAAACTTTCATTAAAACACCCAATTTACGATAAGCGTGTGCCATTCGTGCCAACAGTCTCGACATGTACACTGCCTGTTAAGATGATGCAGTATTAAATTTTTTTCCGGTGCTTTAAACTGTCCATACAAGGCAACTAAAACATTTGAAGAAATCTCTTAAAACATGGAAATAGATAAAGCGTATACAGTAAAAGTATGAAAACAATATTTCACACTTAGCTGAAAGAAAAACTGTCTTAGTAGAAAGGCTAACAGCATTAAACCGACGAATTATTAACATTATAGCACCCAATAAAAATGTGTTGTCACAAAACGAACCAGTCTTAGTACCACAGAACAGTCATTTTTAGTGTTAATGCAGACACAATCACAGCAATGCATGATCCAGTGTGCATGGATACGGACACATCAACCCACATATAGAAACACACCTTGAAATTAATGACAGTAAATAACGAGAGAATCGCAAGTTATAATAATTTCTGCTGATAATTCCTACCACAATCTCCTAATGTAGCCCATAACACTTTTTAACATAATCATTTAAAACACCACTACAGCCAGAAAGCACTGCTGCGACACTGGAAAAGGACATGTTAGGTCAGGTCAAGTTTCACAATGACCTTCCACCGATGCCTAACTGCACAATAACCCTGAAAGAGTGGTTCGGTGTGGGGCGGCGGAGGGTTGAAGTGGGGTGCGGTAGTCGTCTAGGAGTTGTAAACTAATGCGGGTGCGGAGGGGACGGAGCCTCTCTGTCGTTTCTAGGCCCCCGGTTAACATACAATACAATACAATGGAAACATCCATTTTCCCACTCTAATAGCTCCACCGAAGAATGAGTTGGCGCATAATCCAGTAAAAGTATGGCGTTACCAATTTCGTTTTGTATATATATATATATATATATATATATATATATATATATATATATATATATATATATATATATACTTATTTTTTGCTACGGTGATAGAAGTGCTGTAATACCAGTCAATGAATATTTCACCGTTCATCCATGTGTCTTTTGATTTTTATAAGTTAAGGGGGCCCCGATATTTTTGAAACATCTGAAGTTTCAGGATTTGCTGAGGAGAAACAAAGGCATCTCATGAGTCACGGTAGGATTTCCGCAAACGAATATTGCTACTCGCTCTTTGCTATATTTATATCTTGGAGGTGAACTCCTCTCACCTAGAACCTAAAGATTTTGACGGTAGTGATTTCCACTTTAATGTGGCTTCATCAGCGTTGTAAATGAACTCATACCCATTTTCGTCCGATTCTTTCACAAAACCACCTTTCAATTTGCTGCATTTACATCAGATGATATTTTTTAACCTTCCATTACTAGTTCGACAAGTCTACGACGAGATTTAATCTGAACAGCTACCCGTTACTTGTCACAAAGGAATTATCGCCATCTACAGTCTTTTATATCTAACTGAATGCTTTTTCACAGAGTAAAGGGCAAGATATTGGTTGCAAAGTTGTTGGTATTGGTAGAAAACCAGCAACTCAGAGTTTCTCACAGAAGTTAATTTTTCGGTTTATACATGACTTTTCGATGTTAGCTTCCGTCTTTCCTATCAAGGTTACAGGTGTACTTCAAAATTATATTGGCATTATTCTTAATATCGGTTATTGCTGAAGAACGTACACCATACTGATCGGCTGACTTGGAACCAGTTTCTGCTTTTCTTTAATGAACCAATAACGTTTCTTTTATGTTTAAGCCGTAACACAGCTGTCTTTCGCTTTGGCATTCTGAAGCACAGACGCGACACAGCGTAGCGATTGGCAGCCGTCAAACTCAAACAATAATGAAGTGCACGGAGCAGAATTGGCTCGCTGCACAGTCGGATAGTGCCAGCGTAACATGTCCGTGCACGCACAGACCATACTACAAAGATATTTGCTCATAGTTAACAATACAGGAAATTGCAAGTTCTTATAAATGAGAATCTGAAAATTGAGACGCCACAAATTATGGTTCACATCATTGTAATTTGGCCCCACTGCATTTGATTGCTGGATGTATATCTGCAACATCTAAATTATGTCCATTCGAACATCAAGTTTACGGTGGAGACGAAGACAATCAGTGAACTGTTCCTGGCCGTGTTGGTGTGGGGTACCTTGGGTGACACTGTTTACTATAGCCTACAAATACAGACGTATATTTACTGGCTACCCACCGTCTCCATTCTTCACAACGAAGTGTCGTGCTTAGGACGTTGCTACACAGAACACAAACAATATTGGACTGCTACAACTTCTCCGATGAGCTACTCCAAATCTTTACCATATTCTAGCAGACTGAATATTGCGAACGGAAGATTCGCCGTGCCTTACACTGTAACGTTTCGTGCACTGAGGCAAGCTAATTGACCGCATAGTGTTGTCACGAGGCACGATGAATTCCCCGTACGGCTGGACGCTAGCAGTATCCGGTCTCTGGGCGTGCCATAGAGGTTCCGACTTCCGGCTAGATGACTGACATGAACGAGTCCAGGTACAAAGACTAGCGGTGAAGCCGGAAATGGGGAAAATCTCGAAACTGGGAATTTGGACAGCTATTACTCGCATTGCCCTTGTGTAGGACATGCTCCAAGAAATGATTGAATGTCAGAAAATCTTCAAGACGGCTATATTACAGCAGTCTGAAATTCGGCAATAACTCACAGCAAAGTATCAACGCAAAACTGGATACATGGACAGTCTTAGATAAATGAGGTGCATACAAAGACACAACAATATTCCAATATTTGTAAAACTGCAGAAGTTAATATTTCACAATGAATAAAAAATTGCACAGTGAACCTCTGAATTAACAACTTCCCATCAACTCATACTATTTTGACGAACTTTATCTCCAATGATGGAATTGCACGACAGCTATCATCACTCAAAGATACGTATTTGTATCTATTTATTTCTTGGATTATTACTTTTTTCCATTTTTTTTATTACGGAAATGTTTGTCACAAAACCGAATGCACCACATTTACACAACAAACGAGCACAGAATTAGCTCATATTTCGTCATACTTGTGTTTTTATTTAATAATAGTTTATTATTTTTCAAATAACTTTGTTCAAATATTGAGTCCAAGTGCTATCAGAAAACTGTAATAATGTTCAAGTGGTCAATCGTGCCTGTTAGTTGACACAGCAGTTCAAAAGAGAACCAAAAGAAGATCCGGTCAATGAGGCATTAATAATTTCTCAAATAATATTTAACAGCTATTTGTGGTCACATGACATGAGCCCACTTGCGAAAGAATACTGACATATTTATAATGGACAGACATTTATTTTTAATTAATTAAAATTATATTTATTGTGGATGTTCTGAGTGTGACTGAATAAGCCGGCCGCTGTGGTCTACCAGTTCTAGGTGATTCAGTTGGAAACCACGTGGCTGCTACGGTAGCTGGTTAGAACCGTGCCTCGAGCATGGATGTATGTAATGTCCTTAGGTTAGTTAGGTTTAAGCAGTTCTACGTCTAGGGGACTGATGATCTCAGATTTTAAGTCCCACAGTGCTTAGAGCCATTTGAACCATTTTTTGTGACTGAATATTTATAATATCTTTTGTTTAAATATTGTTGTGATGTGTTAGTTTAGTGTGCAAAAGTGGTTATGATGAGTCAGTCATGTCTTTAGACCTCCAGAACAATTAATTTTAGGTGGGGATGGCATTCACCCAGTGGAGAAGCGGACAGTTGCACAATACTATGGGAGTCAAGTGCAGATTTACTTTTGCGAGTGACGTGCTCAGGGGAGCTATTCGGACATTTTTACACGAGTTCTGGAAGAAGGTATACCTACCACTGGCTGTTGTTGTGGTGTTTGGTCCAGTGACTGGTTTGATACAGCTCACTATGCTACTGTATCCTGTGTAAGCTTCTTGATCTCCAAGAACATACTGCAACCTACACCCTTCTGAATCTTCTTAGTGTATATATCTCTTGGTCTCCCTCTACTACTTTTAGCCTCCACGCTACCCTCCAATACTAAATTGTTGATCCCATGATCACATGTAAGCTCTTGATATTCATACAGGAGATTCTCTTTCCTCTAAAGGTCTCTTTAATTTTCCTCTAGGCAGTATCTATCTTACACCTAGTGATATATGCCATTACATACTTACATTTGTCCTCTAGCCATCCCTGCTTGTCGATCTTCTTGTCGATCTCATTTTGAGGCGTTCGTACTCTTCTCTGCCTGTTTAATTTTCAGCATTTTTATGTTTTCTCCTTTCTTCAATTACATTCAGTATCTCTTCTGTTAGCCAAGAATTTTTATGAGCGCTCATCTATTTACCTACTTGATCTTCTGCTGATTTCACTATTTCATCTCTCAAAGGTACCCATTCTTCTTCTATTGTATTTCTTTCCCCTGTATTTGTTATTTCTTCCCTAATTCTCCATCTGAAACTCTCTTCAACCTTTTGTTCTTTCAGTTTATCCACGTCCCATCTCCTTAAATTTCCACCTTTTTGCAGTTTCTTCAGTTTTAATGTACTGCTCATAACCAACAGATTAGGGTCAGCTTAACATTATGCAATCTATCTGAAACCTTACAGTATCTCCAGGCCTCTTCTTTCATGATTCTTAAGCCAAGTTTTAGCTATGATTAAGTTATGCTCTGTACAAAATTTTACCGGGCGACTTTTTCTTTCATTCCTTACCGCCCCATTTTATATTCTCCCACTACTTTTCCTTCTCTTCCTTTTCCAACTATCGAATTCCAGCTCCCCATGAATATTAAATTTTCGTCTCCCTTCAGTACCTGAATTATTTTTTTCGTCTCATCCTACATTTCTTCAGTCTCTTCGTCATCTGCGGAGCTAGTTGGCATATAATTTGTACTGCTGTGTTAGGCGTAGGCTTTCTGCTACATTTTTAAATATTTCCCGTTCTACACATTTAAGTGCTATATAATTTATTACACCTATTATTTTGGAACATATTGATAATTCTTCAGGTGGAAAATTTTATGGAGAGTTAACTGCTATGTTCTTTTAGATTTATTTCTAAATCATATCGACATTGAAGGGAAACGTGGTCGTTCGTGCAGCATCATCTACACTACTTCTAAACAATTACTACTTCTAAGTAAACTACTTCTTAGTAAACATTTTGCCTGCCGTTTTATGGTCTGTAGAACATAGTTGACGCCGCGCTTACTGCTAATGAGTGATTCATCTTTCACTTAAGTCATTTTATTTATTTGCCTTTTATCTATAGTTTCAATCGTATTCTTCATTTAGTTTTGTAAATACAGGATAGAATATTATTAAGCCAACTCTGCTAAATCCCTCTTTCTACAATTTCTTAATTCACTGAAGTACCTTGAGACGATCTGTCTACGAACCAAATAACTGAATCCCTTTGCTATTCCGATTTAAGAGAAAGCCATGTTCCTTAAATCACATCTACAGGCTCGCACTTTCTGTTCTATTTTAGTTTCACTAATAAAAGGTACAGTTTTTGTCATCGTCGCTTGATTTGGTAATTAGTTCTATAATCCCCTTCATCATATATAGTAGAATTTCGTCCTATATTCTTCCAAAACATAGAAACTTTACCACAGATGACACAGGAAGGAGGGGAAAAAGGAAGAAATTATCGTATTACGTCGTAAATCTCAAAATAAATTAACTGATGACATGTCGATATATTATCTCCATAATACTTAATATTCTGTCATTCCTTCTGGAGTTCGCAAGGTGAAATAAAATTTCTGGAACTTATGTATAAATGACGATGGGCTGCCTACTGTGAGAACGATGATGATGATGATGATGACGATATTTGGTTTGTGGGACGCTCAACTGCGCTGTCACCAGTGCCCGAACTAAGTCCCAATCTTTACACAGTCCAATCTAGCCACTTTCACAAATGATGATGAAATGATGACAACACAAACAACCAGTTCCCGGGTAGAGAAAATCACCATCCCGACCGGGAAACCAACCCGGGACCCGGAACTACTGTGTAAATAACTTATTTCACATGGGCAGTATTCATTTTTTAGATCAAATTGTATAATGCAGAAAAATGTTGGTTAACGTACGGAGATAAATGACCTGGAAAAAGCATTCCCAAGTCGACGAACTGCCCACAATGTACAGTTACACGCGTCCGACTCCGTAGCTATCCAGGAGCTACCGGCACTTTGACCCGCACACGTCAGCAGTTCCCCTTTTGCAGGCTCTCAAGTCATGATGGTCTTGCCACAGACTCTACCTCGGCGTGCCGGTGGGCGGATCAAAAGGCTCTTGTGTTTGACTGAGCGGCATAGCCGGCAGGTTCGCGAAACCACACGCCCTTAGGGCTCAGCCGGGATGCGGCCAGCGAGCAGTATCCGTCGTCCAATCCACAGGCAGCTGGTCTCCCAACAAGGAGTGACCGATAGCTGTGTGTTGAGGCTCTTTAAAAAAAATATAATTGCAATATAATAATGTAGCTACAGAATGAGCAGTGGATATCGCCTCTCTTTAAAATGAATCATTTTTGATAGTACCGACAGGGCGGCAGAAAATAAGCGTCTACACCTATTACGAAAAGTAATGCATTAATGTTGAATTATTTGTCTGAAGATTTAAAGCTCTTCAAGAAAGGCAGTTTATCTGCCGCTCTTTGCAGTTAGCCAAGCTATGATTTCTTGTTGCTGTAAATGACAACGGATTTCCGTTTTTCGAGAACAAAACGTATATCATTTCGTGTTATTTATCCCTCTGAACTTGTGATATATTTCGGGTAATTGAGAAAACATTGCGTGTAATTGCTAAACCGCAACCGGAAGTAGAAAAACCGCAGTTAGAGCAACACGGGCTAAGTAAATATATATAGCGGTGCCTGAGGCGCTCAGCCAGAGCTGAATACTCTAAGTCCAGTGATCAGACAAGTCCATCCAACAAATGTTATTGGACCAGTGAGTAGTTCCTCTTGAGCAACAACTTTTGGAACAAAACCAAAAGTATCAACTGTCTTGTAGACTGGAAGTCTGCTCCTACTATTGTTATTATCTTGTTTATTGTCTTTTGGCAGTAAGAAACTTAAATAAATATAGCATGCTGTATCATTTCCACAGACCCAAGAATTAGAATTTAGATCATTGTGGAATAAATTGAACATGGTCATGTTTTGGACGATGTTAATGTCGTAGGCGTCGCTTTTGATATGGCATATCCGTTTAAAATCCCTCATTATTATTATTATTATTATTATTATTATTATTAGATAATGAATTCCTTTTAACAATAATATGAAGTACTAGTATGTATATACATAGAAGATCCATAATAGATTCCTCGTCCTACAAGTAAGTGAATGCAGATAAAAATATAGATGCTCTATTTGCCTCTAATGTTCGAATAATTCAGCCACTGTTTACATCTCGACAGATGTGACGCCAATGAAAATGAAGTGGATTGCTCTAATATTAGGATGTACAGAACACTTCAGCCAGTTACTTCACTGCATTGTGGAATCGTACACTCCTTCATTGGTAGTAAATCTGTTGTCTCCATATCTGTTTGCTTGCTGAAATATTTAGACACCTACGGAACAGACAGTGACATTTCTGTTTCTTTAATGATTCTAACATTTTTATTTTATTTGTTATTAATGAATGTAAGCGTTGTCTACCTGCTGTACAACGTAAACTTACAGAATATGATTTACGTTTAGACGAATCGTCAACGTTCTGATGCTACACATGTTATTTCTTCTACTGGGGACAAAGCCAGAAGGGGAACAGTGTTTTACGAGTATTTTGTGTATCATCAAGGTTCTCGGATTATACTGTACACTAACTGTTACCTTTTCAGAAAGAATGTGCATATACCCAAAAGCACGTATATTTACTGGCGGAAATGGCAACTGTTACGCAATGAACACCTCGACGGAACAGGAGCAAACCAGTACACCACTATCTGCGTCACTGTGGGATATGTGCAATACATTTCAACCTTATGAGAGTTTGTAATACGTATTAGAAGAATATAATCAGAAAATGAATAATGGTCTGAGAACGTGATACCTACTGAAATTTTTCAAGTATAGAGTCTAACACAGCATGCTGCAAGGAAATGCACATGAAGCTAATTGTCTGCTTTCGAAATTGGAGAAGGGTCGAATCATTGGTATCCGAGACATGTTAGCGCAGTGCACACATATCGTACGGACAGCTATCTGCAGTACAATGTATGTAGAACGAGTGGTGATGAGGTCACTGTGCGGCAGAACGAACAGGCACGAGTACGTCCAGGAGGATTCCGTGACGAATGGTTGTTCGACATGATCTGACTGTAACTCAGGCAGACCTTAGAGGCAGAGAGTCACCACGAACAGTAAGAAATGGATTACTGGAATCTGAGTCCCCTAGTTTCCACACTTTGTTCAACCCTGATAACATAGCACAAACAGCAGACATATGTATTTTCCAGAGCCAAAGATTCATAAGAGTGCTGGGTGGTATACTGCGGAGATCAGCGATGAGTGACTCTTCTGTTGGTGGCGGTTAGATCAGCCTCATCGTATCCTCAGACGACTTGGTTGGAAATCGCAGGAAGCAATGATTCACGGGACTCGTATTTCTCCAGAAAACCTGATTTGACTGTTGAGTGGGGGCTGGACTATAGCCGTTGTGTGGGGAAAATTGCGAACCCAGTTGCCATGACCAGAGGGATAATGCAGCAACCTACGCTGCAGTACACACCACAAAAGTCTTGACAAGCGTGTGGATCCATGGCTGTCCTGTACGTCCCCTCTGATTTGCGACAGTCGGATGTTTATGTATGCGTATGGACGGGGAGAATCCGCAGCTAAAAACCGTTGAAATTGATGTTGAAAACGTACAGCTGTCTTTTATTTTGCATTGTGCTGCTAGTTTCGGTCACTGATCATTTTCAAGCTGAGCCTAAACGAGGAAATATAAGACTTTAGAGATTGTACAGTTTGACTAATTAGTGTAGATTTATGAACCTGTTACCTACAGGCATAAATGTCAGGAATGTTACACACTGACATAACCGATTACATGCTGCTGTTGCAGCCTAACTATAATCGATATACTTGTCATCAGTACAATAATTGTACAAAGCAATTGTCACCAGAAGTCTTATTCACAACGTCAGTCACTAAAAAATAGCAGACGAAAATTGGTCAAGCAGTACAAGGAAAACAGCTAAACATAATGCCTTATTAAAGACTGAAATCAACTGAAGCTGCAACCGACGAGGAACAATGTATTCTTTGATTGAAAATAAACAACTTACGTCTGTGAATCACATCGTAGTATTAAGCATACAACATAACCAGAAACAAGGAAAGTCAAAATAACCTAAACGTTTAGTAACAAATCTATAATAACTTTGAAGTGTATTGAACTGAAATGAGTGTTTAGAAAAATATCAAATTTAAACAAGGATAACCAAAGAAGCAAAGCCGGGGGAGAAGGGGGGGGGGGTGGATGGAGGATGGAACCATTTCTCTAAAGTGAAACTTTAAGATTCAGTATAGGCATAGGAGAATGTAAGGAAAAAGAAAAGGTAACAGGGAAAGAGGATAGAAGAACTGGGGGATGGTAAGGGGAACGCGGAGGACGGAGGGGAGAGAAAACGAAAACCAACTGAGGGAGAGGAGGGAAAGTAACAGTCAAATACTAGCCTATGTATTAATATAGTAGATAAATAACTTATATCAACTGCAGAATCACTGGGAGATGGGGAGGGTAGGGGGGAGTGTAGGAGGCGGTGAGACAACATAAAAAAAGTTTTGACTGAGGGGCTCCTGTCTGTGATGCAGCGTCAGGGCTAACCGCAGCCATGGTCTCCGAGCTGACAGTCCATGCTGCTCCAAACGTCGTCGACCTGTTCGAGTATATGGTTATTGTCTTGCAAACGTCCCCATCTGTTGACTCGGGATAGAGACATGGCTGCACGATCCGTTACAACCATGCGGATAAGATGCCTGTCATCTCGACTGCTAGTGATACGAGGCCGTTGGGATCCAGCACGGCGTTCCGTATTACCCTCCCGAATCCACCAAATCCATATTCTGCCAACAGTCATTGGATCTCGACCAACGCGAGCAGAAGTGTTGCGATACGATAAGCCGCAATCGCAATAGGCTACAACCCGATCATTATCAAAGTCGGAAACGTGGTGATACGCTTATCTCCTCCTTACACGAGGCATCACAACAA
The DNA here is from genome assembly GCF_021461385.2 of Schistocerca piceifrons. Taxonomy (NCBI): domain Eukaryota; kingdom Metazoa; phylum Arthropoda; class Insecta; order Orthoptera; family Acrididae; genus Schistocerca; species Schistocerca piceifrons. The sequence goes on from NC_060140.1 coordinate 632,124,573, forward strand.
CGTTTCACCAGGCAACGCCGGTCAACTGCTGTTTGTGTATGAGAGATTTGTTGGAAACTTTCCTCATGTCAGCACGTTGAAGGTGTTGCCACCGGCGTCAGGCTTGTGTGAATGCTCTGAAAAGCTAATCATTTGCATATCACAGCATCTTCTCCCTGTTGGTTAAATTTCGCGTCTGCTGCGCGTCTTCTTCGTGGTGTAGCAATTTTAATGGTGAGCAGTGTACTATTCTGAAAAGTTCCCACACCGACACTTGCACAACACTTCTGGTAGCACACACTAAAGAACAACACAAGTACATATACTAATTACGTCGATTCTGATCAGTAACGAGACAACTGACCATCACAGGTTGTGCTCAAGATGACCACCGGCAGTGGCAATATACAATTATAACGGGATATGGAACTGCTGCTCCATGAGTCCTATCGTTTCAGCGGAGATGTCCGAACAGGCTGCGGTAACATGTCCTTGCATATCATCCGGTGTAATTGGTACGCTCTTATAGGCAGAGTCTTTCAGCTTTCCCTAAAGAAAAAAAGAGCACAGACTTCTATGCTGGGGAACGGTCCGGCCAAGGTGCAGGTCCTCTGCGCGCAAACCAATGACTTGAAAAGTATTCGTGAAGACATGTTGTAGTACTTCTTACGCTATGGAGTGGACTACCATCCTGTTGGTACTGCCAATTTCTTCTAGTCTCCAGAGGAACGTCTTCTTGCATCCGTGGAAGATAATATGTTTGGAGGTTGCCATACTTGTGCGCGTTTAGTGTTCCGCCTACGAAAACAGACGTATGGGCTGATGGTTCACTATCTCACGCCACAGGCTTACACTCCCTCGACGTTGACGCTGACATTCCATTAACGAAGCCAACGGGGACTGTTAATAGGACAGTAAAGCATGTGTTGGCGGTTTACCTAGACATGACTGGTGAATGTGGCTTTATCACTGAACAAGACATATGATACATCAGATGTATTCTTCCTTAATGCTCATGTGCAGAAATTAACACGATTCTCGTGTTCGTTTCAATGCAGCTCTTGATGGAGAGTAATATACTAGGAATGGAACCTATGTCGATGGAGATTGAGTAGGACACTTGCCTGAGTCTTACAACTTCTTCGTGTGATCGCGCGGGAACTAATGTGGGCATCAACTACAATACCAACTAGAACATTAATTTCCCCTCTCTGCTGTCGTTACTTGTTTCCTTCTGTCAAGGTGCTGCACTACCACATTCAGTTAACTTGGTGGGGAGGTTGATAAACAATTACCGATACAGATGACATCTATTGGGATATCTTGCCACACACACCGCACAAGAACGAACTGCATTCTTCATACACTCTCCTTACACCAAGAGCATGGCGGCTCTTTCAGCATAGGTAAATCCCATAGTCAAATCAATGCCTACTGCTTGGACTGTCACACTGTAATTGAATAGAAAGTCGAAATACACTCAAGGAAGAGACAAGCACACAGTAAGAAAATTTAACACAATCGTACCTAGCAACTATGCAGGCTGAATGACACGAACAAGTGTCGCTGTGGAAACTTTTGAAAATATGGTATCTCGTAAGCGACTCGCAATCGAATCCTGCAATAAACACCACTGACATACTGATTTACACTACTTTTAGTTTGTTAATGTTATTAGGCCTTCTTCCTGTGGTGTCACAGCCAGACACCACACTTGCTGGGTGGTAGCTTAAATCGGCCGCGGTCCATTTAGTACATGTCGGACCCGCATGTCGCCACTGTGTGATCGCAGACCTAGCGCCACCACAAGGCAGGTCTCGAGATACGGACGAGCACTCGCCCCAGTTGTACAGACGACATTGCTAGCGACAATACGGACGAAGCCTTCCTCTCATTTGCCGAGTGACAGTTAGAATAGCCTTCTGCTAAGTCCATGGCTACGACCTAGCAAGGCGCCATTAGCCTTACCTAGTTTGAGAGTTATCATATAAATGTCTCACGAAGAACGTTGTAAACCAACAAAGATTAAAAGTTAAGTATAAAGCAGCTACGTACTTTTCTTGCTACCATTCAGTACTATCCTGTTCCAGAATTCACGCCAGTCGGCGTGTGTGTACGCGTGCCTTTCTTTCGGCTCCCTTCTCAGTGTGGCGTAACTAGCTTGTTACGCCACAACAGATTGGCGACGAGAGAAGTGTTCTTTCTGATTGCTTACATTTCCTTGTGTCATGGCTTCACCAGATGTACTGTCCGAATTTTATCGCTTGCAGAATCAGCAAACGCAGGCGTTATTGGATGCCCTTGGACAGCTCGTCCAGGGTCAACGTGCCATTCAAACCGATGTGGCAGCCGCCGCTTCACCGCTACCGCAGCCACAACTCGCAGTTGCACCGCCTTTTAGGCACTACGATCCAGCGCAAGAATCGTGGCCAGAATGGTCCCGACAGTTTGGCTTTCATCTAGCCGCCTACAGAATTCAAGGTAATGAGCGGCAGGCGTTTTTGCTTTCTTGTGTCGGTGTGTCTACCTACCGTGTGATAATGAAATTGTTTCCCCGACGCGACGTAGCAACTCTGTCCTACGAAGAAATTTTGTCTGCTTTAGATGCCTATTTCAAAGAAACAGTCAATGTGGTTGCAAAACGGTATACGTTTTTTCGTACTAAACGTACGGCCGGTCAAACTAATAGGGAGTGGGTTGCAACTTTGCAAGGTCTTACAAGGGACTCTGCCTTTGACTGTGACTGTGGCCTTTCTTATTCAGATACAATGGTACGTGATGCAATTGCACAGAACGTTTCTGATGTTCGCATATGGGAGCAAATTTTGAAACTAGTTAATCCCTCCCTTCCACAAGTGATAGACGTATTGGATAGACAAGACACACTTGACTGTGCTCAGGAATCTTTTGAAACTTCGCCAGCAGTGTGTAACATTAACCGGCCCGCCGGGCGAGCTGCGCAGCCCGGTAACCTGCCCTAGCGCACTTCGACGCAGCTGCCACCGCACTCTAAACCAGGTGCGCCGCGCCAGCCCACAAATGCAGTGAAATCATGCCCGCGGTGTGCTACTAGACATTCGCGTGAACATTGCCCGTCACGCCAAGCTATTTGCTTTTTCTGTAATAGGAAAGGACATGTTCAAAGTGTTTGCCAGAAAAAGCTCAGATCAGACAATCACAACCATTCCAGGCCCTTTGCTTCGCGCCGGAATCGAACCAAGGACACTCAGGCTCGTGGACCGTCGCCCATGGACATTCATGTCGTTACTTCCACCCCGTCCAGTGCCACTTTCTCTAACAGTGACTGTGTTCGTCCCACAAAAACTGTGCGTCGACGTCGCCGGAAATCACGTCAATTAGCCAGTGATTCTGTACAAGTGTCTGTTCAAATTGCACGAGACAGTCGCTCTTGTCATCAGCAGGACAATAAACTTTTTGTAGATTTGGACTTTAATGGCAAGGTCATACCATTCCAGCTCGATACCGGAGCTGCAGTTTCACTGCTCAATCACGACACGTACAAACAACTGGGCAAACCTCCGTTGCATGCCGCAAATGTTCAGTTAAAAACATATTCAGGACAGCAGATCCCTGTGTTAGGACAGTGCAGTGTTCTTGCAACATACAAGGGACAAACAAAACTTGTGTCATTTTACGTTCTTCGTTCGTCTACTGCGATGAACTTGTTTGGTTTAGATTTATTTCAGTTGTTTAACATGTCTATTGTAAATCAGGTCCTATCAGTGAATCAAACTGTGCCTTCAGACAGTGTTTCTAGTCTATGTGAAGAATTTGCAGACATTTTTGCACCTGAAAGTAAACACGCAACCGAACTTTTTCAGGGCGCGCACTGTTCCTCACGCATTGCGTGTTGAGGTCGCAAGAACATTACACGATTTAGCATCACAAGGTGTGAGTGAATGTGCGCAATGCCTCTTCCATTTCAGCTCCGTTTCATCGCTTACGCCGTACAGATGTTCCGTTCGTCTGGACGACGGAATGCGAACGCGCCTTTCGCCAGTTGAAATCGGCGTTGCTTTCTAATACTTGCCTCACGCCTTTCGATCCCCAGAAACCCCTTTTGTTGATGGTAGATGCATCGGATTTCGGGATTGGTGCTGTGCTTGCGCACAAAGTTGGCTCGCATGATCGCCCTATTGCCTTTGCGTCCAAATTGCTCTCGTATGCGCAAAGAAATTATTCCCAGATAGAGAAAGAAGCTTTGGCTCTCGTGTCTGGTGTTACTAAGTTCTTTATTAAATCCATTACATGATACATAACCCACTACCTGACTACATTAGTGGGTCCTAATAATGATACATAGAAAATGCAGCTATTTATTCTACACTACAGGTATCTTTTTATTATTGTTATTATTATTTACTCTAATCTTACCGCTATGAGGCTCTAACTACTTAATCTACGAGGAAACTACGTACTACCTGCAGCGATTACAAGTATGCCAGTGCTACTATAAACCTACTGGTTGTTGGCCTGGCCCACAGAGCTAATCCCAGTGGGCATGCCCCTGGCACTGGGCTGGCCCTTAACTTGGTGTCGCTGCAGTCTATTCTAAAGTATTATCCTATCTTCTACATCTACTCTAATTATATTAGTCATGATCGGTGTGCGTTTAGTCCGGTATTTTTGTGCCCCCCTCCCTCCTAATCAAGGATAAGGCGGATTCCAGCCGTGAAGCGGCTGGCCAGTCCTTACCCGGCGGTACAGGAAGGGTACACTAGTCAAAGTCGGTGAAAGTTTTGGTTTCTAATGGCGATTGTCCCTTAAAAAGTTCTTAATTATCTTTTTTGATATCTCATTTGTGAGTTTGTTTAACGTATCAAAGGTGTTGTCATGTCTTAATAGGTGGTACGTGTTATTGTTTGGTAGTTGTTGTCTTAGCTCTTGGGCTACATCATCGAAGAGGTGGCACTCATACACCACATGCTCTGGGGTGCCTTGCACTGCACCACAGTCACACGCTGGTGTTGCCTGCTTCCCAAACCTACATAGGTATGTTGGGTATGGTCCATGTCCAGTAAGAAAGTGCAGCATTCCTCTCGTAGGCGTGAAAAACGTAAGTTTTAATCTTTCTTCTATATCCGGTAGCAACTCGTATGTTCTGCGACCTGTATCCTCGTTGTTCCATTGCTCTTGCCACAGTTCTATCCCTCTCTTTTTGATGGTATATTTGTCCCCTGCGAACACCCCAAGTATCTCCCTAATTTTGTCCCTGTTATCCTTCTTTACCCAGTACCAGGCAGCCTCTAATGGACAGATTCCCATTAGCACTAACAGCGCTCCTGCTGAACGTAAAAGCATGTTTCGCTGCACTCTTCTTACGGCCATGGCAGGCATGACCCTCGTGAGTCTGTGTGCCCAGACTCCTGATCCGTATCCTACTATTGAAGTTAGTATGCTATTGTGGTATAACTTGATTAGATTAGGTGGAAGGTGAAACCGCTTGTGTCCAATTCCGATGAGATTGTTTAATAGAACCAGGGATTTCTGAGATACGGTGTCTATATGTGATGCAAAGTTCCACCTCTCGTCGATGATTACACAAAGGTATCGGGCCTCGCGGCGCCGAAGGACTGGTATGCCATTTATTCTTACCGTGGGGTTTCTGGCCAATTGGCCTTTGAGGAGTAGGTATGTGGATTTGTTGGGTGCAATCGTCATCTTACTTTTATGGCACCACGATGTGAGAATAGTTATGGCTCTGTCCACTTTCGGCTCTAAATCCTCGCGGCTTCTGCCGCCGACCAGCAGGAGGAGGTCGTCAGCGTATGCTATGACCTCTAGTACATCGTCGCAATTCTTTAGATCTTCAAGTAATGGCTCCATATTAATGTCCCAAAAGAGAGGTCCTAGGACAGAGCCTTGAGGACATCCTTTGGTAACAGTCTTCCTGACTGAGCCGCTAGGGGCCGATAGCCAGACCTCCCTGTCTGCACAATAGCTCCTTAGACAGCCATATAGCGGCCCTGGACAGTTCTTCTCCCGCAAGCAGGAAAAGAGTGAGGGCCACCACAGGTTGTCGAAGGCGCCACTGATGTCTACCATGATGCCGACGACATACTTGTGCGGGGCGGAGCCACAGACCTCGGCAGCCACGGCAATTGCGTCAGACACAGATCACCCAGACCGAAAGCCGAACTGTCCGTCACTCATCCCGCACAGCATGCGGTGTGCTGTCAGTCTGTCTGCCAGTAGCCTCTCAAAAAGTTTGCCCAGTACATCTAACAAGCAGATAGGTCTGTACGATTTAATTTCTGTGGGATCTTTGTCTGGACTCTTTATAATGATAATTATGTTGGCTTTTTTCCATATTTCTGGGAATTTCCCGAGTTTCAGACACTCGTTGTATAACTTAGTGAGAGGAGCTACGAGCTGGGGGGCAAGGAATTTGCACCACTTCCGCAGTGATGCCGTCTGGGCCAGGAGCTTTTCCCCTTTTGAGGGCCTTGATCTGGGCAGCAACCTCCTCCTCAGAGAAGGGGTAGATTCTGATGTTGTAGTCCCTTTGATCTTCAGTCCTTATTCTTTTTTGTTCGTCTGTCTCATTTTCCTCCACATCGTCAGGCAACAGGACCCGAAGTAGGGCCTCAGCAGTTTCCTGCCATGTGCCGTCGTTCGGTCCCCGTCCCTGACGGTGGATAACACCATAGGTGATCTTAACTTCTCTCGAACCAGTTTGTACGGGACTCCCCATGGGTCTGTAGCCAGTTGGCTTTTTACGTAATTTTCCCAACTTCTGAGTCTGACTGCCCTTAACTCCTGTTGGAACTGTTCCTTGCTCTCTCGATAGATCTGCAACCATCTTTGTTTTTCTCTCCAGACGACACTCCGCTGGTAGTACCTCCTTGCCCTCCTTACAGCCTGTCGCATCTGTCCCAATTCGTTCGACCATGGTGTGGGGGTGGCCGCTACGGCTCTCCTCCTGGTTGGTACAGCAGCTCGCACCGTCCTGGTGATCGCCTGTACCAGTCCTTTGGCGCATTCTACCACGTTTTCGTCACCCTCCAGCAATGTCGGAATGTTGCACTCCCTCGCGAGACGGTCCCAGTTAGTCTTGTTGTAGTTAAGCTGCAGCTCCCACCCCATGTCCCAGTGGCACTCCCTTTCCCCAATGATGAATGTAATTACGTTGTGATCACTGGTGGTTGCTTTATCCCACACTTTCCAGTTGTCAACCTTTGTAGCCAGGTTTGGTGTCACTAAAGTGACGTCAATATGGTCGTCACTTTACCATCATCACAGACCACAAATCTTTGACATCGGTTTTTCATCCGAACAGGCCTGTACCTCCACGTACAGCGCAGAAATTCATTCGCTGGTCTATTTTCCTCTCGCAGTACCGCTACGATATCTTGTATCGGTCCACTGCTAAGCACGGAAACGCCGATGCGTTGTCCCGTTTGCCTGTTGCTGAGGATAAAGCATTCGATTCTTCTGAACTTGCTTGCATGTTCATTGATTTGGAAACCGATGAGGTGGTCGAATCGTTTCCGATTGATTTTCGTCGTGTAGCTACAGCCACAGCTGCTGACCCTGTCCTTGCTACCGTTTTGCGTTTTGTTGCTACGCAATGGCCCTTGTCAAAGTCTCGGATCGAGGATCCGTTGGTTCGCCGATTTTTTGCTCACAGGGAGAGACTTTTGTTCGACGTGGTGTTTTGTTGTTGCGTTCTGATGATGATCAGTCCAGAGTCGTGGTCCCACGTTCGTTACAGTCCTCTGTTTTACGGCTTCTTCACCAAGGACATTGGGGTATAGTGCGAACGAAACAACTTGCTTGTCAGCACTGTACTTGGTTCGGAATCGATGCTGCGATTACGAATATGTGTTCTTCTTGCAAGGAGTGTGCCGACCAACAATCCGCACCGCCGCGGAAAGTCTTTGCATGGCCAAAAGCCACTTCCCCTTGGCAACGCTTGCACATTGATATTGCTGGTCCGTTCTGGAATGCTCGATGGTTGGTTCTGGTAGATGCCTTCAGTAATTTTCCTTTTGTTGTCCAGATGTCTTCCACGACGTAATCTGCCACCATCGAAGCGTTGTCTGCTATCTTTTGCATTGAAGGTCTTCCGCAGACTATTGTTTCCGACAATGGCCCACAATTCATGTCCGCAGAATTTCAGTCATTCTGCCAGGCCAACGGTATTCAACATCTGACATCCGCGCCGTTTTCGCCTCAGTCAAACGGTGCCGCTGAACGATTGGTCCGGACTTTCAAGTCACAGATGTTGAAGTTGAAAGAGTCGCATTCTCGGGAGGACGCGTTGTTGCTCTTTTTGTCTTCGTATCGCTCTCAGCCCTGAGATGGTCGCTCGCCGGCTGAGTTGCTCCACGGTCGTCCTCATCGAACCTTGATGTCTTTGCTGCATCCGCCGCATCAGGTTCCTGTGCAGCGGCAGACTCCTGCTTTTGCTCCAGGCGACGTTGTATTTTAGCGCAACTATCGAGGTTCACGGCGTTGGCTCGCAGGGCGCATTCTTCGCTGCCTCGGCCGCGCGATGTACTTGGTTTTGGGGGCCTCTGGTGAGGTGCGTCGGCATCTCAATCAGCTGCGCCTCTGTCGTCGCACGGGTTCTGCCGCTCCCCGTCTGCTTTCAGCGACGGTGCCGTCCGGTCAGCGCCCTGGGGACCCATCTACTGGCTCGCCTCATCCCCAGGTGTTACCGACAATGCCTTCCATTTTGCCCCATGGCGACGCGCCGCCGCAGCCGCCGCCGCCGCCGCCGCCGCCTGTTCTCCAGCCGGCGCCGCACGCAGTGGACGCTTCGCTGCAGCCGCCAAGCGCCTCCCTGGGTCACGCGCCGCCGATCGCTTCCCGTGACCCGTGGCCATGGAACTCTTGCCCGCATCGGACCACATGACGTCATCGCGCGTCGGGTACCCCGACGCAATGGAGGTCGACCCTTCGGCCCCTCCTGTCTCTTTACGGGTGCATACACAGCATGTTGACGTGCACCCTGGACTAGGTTTTCAGGCGTTTCCTAGCTCCCCTCGGACCGAATGGCCGGGTGCGGGTGGCACAGCCTCGCCTGTTGTTAGGCTCCCCGCCTCATCGCATACGTCAACATGGGGTCCTCCCCACGGCGGGCGGAAGCCTTATCACACGACCGTTCGCCGATTTGCGGGGGAGGAATGTGGTGTCACAGCCAGACACCACACTTGCTAGGTGGTAGCTTAAATCGGCCGCGGTCCATTTAGTACATGTCGGACTCGCGTGTCGCCACTGTGTGATCGCAGACCTAGCGCCACCACAAGGCAGGTCTCGAGATACGGACGAGCACTCGCCCCAGTTGTACGGACGACATTGCTAGCGACAATACGGACGAAGCCTTCCTCTCATTTGCCGAGAGACAGTTAGAATAGCCTTCTGCTAAGTCCATGGCTACGACCTAGCAAGGCGCCATTAGCCTTACCTAGTTTGAGAGTTATCGTATAAATGTCTCACGAAGAACGTTGTAAACCAACAAAGATTAAAAGTTAAGTATAAAGCAGCTACGTACTTTTCTTGCTACCATTCAATACTATCCTGTTCCAGAATTCACGCCAGTCGGCGTGTGTGTACGCGTGCCTTTCTTTCGGCTCCCTTCTCAGTGTGGCGTAACTAGCTTGTTACGCCACAACACTTCCAATGAATAAAAATGTATGTTTGCACAAAAATCTCGCTTTATAAGTACTAATACGATCTGTTTATTGCTTAACAGTCGTGGCCCCGGCTACCGATCCATGCTGTGAAAACCTCACATCAATAGCACTTTCCATTTCTGAAATATTTACGACGTAAGTTTTATGTGAGTCACGCTGTATATGACACAGGGCGAAATATCATTAGTAATCAAGAAAAATGAATTAATTCCAATAAAAAAGAGGATAAATATTGGCAACAGTATTAATGAATTTTCTATTGAATAAGCCATAGCTCAATATGTGCACACGAACTATCTAAAGAAATTTGGAAGGACTGTTAGAAACAGATCCAAGGGAATATCAGTTTGTATTCCGCGGAAGCTCTGTGTCTAAAACTATCCGGACTTCTGTTAGCAGACATCAGTTTGGTGCGTGCACATTTTGAGGTAACAGTGAGATGCGGCTAAACGCTGGAGCTTTAAAGAAGGTTGCGGCTGGGCGCGCATCTTGTATTGACAGTGCCGGAGGTGCACCCGCTCTGGGCTGGACTATGGTATTGTGACAGCTGAGAGGGAGAGGCACGATCTGGGCTGGCCACACGCAGGGGCGCATCCACACTAGGCGGTGCCGAGACGACGCTCTGCCTTGGACTGCGTAGCTTGGTTCAAGGGACCAGCAAACGACAGTTTAAGAGACGGTAATTGGTAGGCACCAGAGCATGTAACAGTGCAAGCTATCAGGGGGCTATCAGGTAGCGACAAAGCGGAACTACCCGGTTTACTGACTCCACGAAAGTCCCGCACCAGTGACAGTTTAGTGTGTATGCTGTGTTGATGGAACGAGAGACAATATTAATCACGAAACACGCCAAGAATCAATGAATACAGAGTACAGCAGCTACGAAATAGGCACGTCGGCAGTAAATGCCACCTGTACGTTCCTCAACGCTGCGCGAAAAAACGTCCGGGCTCCATAACTTGGTTTCTCTTGGGGATAGAGGGTAGGGCAAAGTATTTTCAGTACCTCTTGGGCTACGAACCATTGGTATTCCATACAGAAAGATCGCTTTATTGTAATTGTCCTACAATACAGGGTAAATTTTTAAAAATAACGTTCTTTCTCCATCTGAGGCAAATAGATCAGATCGGTTGGTTCTTTTTTGTATTAAGTGTGACCCACGGTGCTTCTTAAGTGGCTTATGTAGTTTACTGGTGTTTCGTGAGAAAAGCCGAATAAAACACTTCTTACCATTTCGTGGCTATCAGCAGCGGATATCTAAATAAAGAATGGCCCAAACTGCTCAAATTTTAACGGTATATATTTTAGGAATTTACATAGAAATGCCTTCTTCCCGTTTCAAAAATTAATTTTCCGTTATCAAGAAATATCCCAAAAACCAAGCCCCAGATTGCAAGACGGCTATGCACAGCAAAAGGCTGTAATTTTTTCGATATACAATTAAGATCCCGACAGCGAACAGCCTGAAAATATACGTCATATCTTTACTCGTTTCTTAGATACAAATATCCAAAGATACCTCACGTGTATACGTAAACTACGTACATAATACCCGGTGTGAGGTGAAAACAAAGTCTATGAAGTGACGCAGCACGAAGAAATAGGCTCTAAAGTATCCGTTATCATCAGAAGGATTCTGGATACCACATGTTGTAGTACTAAGACACATGTAAAATTTCTGTCTACGAGAAATACACTCTGAGGTCTAAAATCAGATTTGCCTTATTTCAATTTCACATAAGTAGACTATCAAAATTTTACTCATCCATAATGTTCTTTTCATACGAGTGACATGCGCTACTGTAAGAGGGAAAATAAGTGAATCAGGGGAAAAATCAATCGGAATACAAAAAAGGCTAATGTTCTCTTGTTCATTAAAATCTGTGTACCAAAAGAGGGGTTGCAGCTGCTCCGTTCTACCTTCCTCAGCGCCTTTAAACATTTTTCAGACAATTTGGCATGTGAACATATTCGTGTCTTTCTATGCTGACAAAGAGGGAGACAGTTGCAGTGGGAAAGACACAGAAAAGTAATAAATATCACGGGATAGTACACAGCCGTTATGGTATAGAAAGAGCGAAGGTGACAGAGTGAGAGAAAGAGGACATGGCGGCAGTGGAAACATAGTTGACAATCTTCACTTAAAACTTCCGAGCTGATAGGCCGCGGTCAAAGTATAAACCTCTATCCTGACGTTTCGTCTCCGATTGCGGGAGACATCCTCGGTGGTAAATCGGCGAACTGTTCACCGCTTTCCATAATGTTCTTTTCATACGAGTGACATGCGCTACTGTAAGAGTTTTAACTGAAGACAATACCGGCCGTGAAAGCTTACATTGTGTGATAGTTCACTATGACAGAATAGTGCTAGGAACAGTGAAGGAGACGGCGCCAATAGGAGAGGAATAAAGATAAGGAGAAAGTGGAAGTGTGTTAGAGCCAGTGATTATGAGATACAAAGTCTCTGATGACAATGAAAAGGAGAAAGAGAGATACTGACAGTGAGAAGAGACAGCAGCATTGGGAAGGAATGAATGAAACAGTAGAAGTAAGAGAGAGGAAGAAGGAGACAGTGATAGTGAGAGGAGTCAATAGTAGGACATAAAAGAAGACTGTAGCTGTGAGACAAAAGAAGGTGACAGAGAGACACAAAGAACTAATGACAACATCCTTGGCGGAATGTGTGTGTGAGAATGGGCAAGTTGTAGTGAATAGGTACGAGCAACTTACTGCGATGTTAGCGAGTGAGTTACAGTTAGAGGAGCTTGTGAGAGTGAGAGGTGAGTAGCTCGCTAAAAAGAGTGTGAATATGTTCGCATACAAAAATGTTTGGGAAAATGTTGAAAGATGCTCGGGAAAGTAGAGTGAGGTAGCTGGTACTCCACCCTTTTCCGTCGGAGTCCTTTAAACAGGAGCATGAGCAGGCGCTCCGTTACGAACATATTTTCGCTGGTACACTAATCGAAAGAGAAAGTTCTAACGAGTATGTGCCACTATATTCTTCATAGATTGGACTAAAAAGTTAATATCTCTTTAACGCCACGGATTATTTTTACATACTTTGCCTCAACGGATAGTACTTGAGGAACTGTATAAAAGAAATCTCTCATAACTTTTATAAATTTAATACAACTTTGGTAATGAGCTGGAGTGTTGATTTCGTTCTAGAAAATTCTGAATTTTACGTGAAATAAGTAGCGGCAGTATGCGTAACTGTGCTAAGGAATGTTCCAATACAAGTGTTTACTCCATTATGTTTTTCATTATTTGGAGATATATTTGGTTTCTTTAGGTATCACAAAGATAAAACTGTTAATAACTTTTGAACTAGTTCAGCCAACGTAGTTTTGAAGAGAGTACGGCAATCATAAGTGTGTTAGACTAATGAATGTAATATGAGAACTGAGTTTTTGAAGATCTGTCAGGGCTCAAAACGTTGCTACGGTGGCGGACATCTTGTATTATTGTTAATTCTCATCAAATTTCAGTGGTTGTAGGTTATATGCTGTGTGGGCGACTATTAAGACGCTTCGTGTAGAACTTTTCCAGAGTCCAGTTTTCTGTCTAGAATAATTCCGCACGAGGTTGCTCTGAACCTAAAAGAATATTCATGATACTGCTCTACGAACCTAAAACGTTTCTGTGTACAGTAAGGACATTGAAAACATCGTGCTATAGTTATGTGAACGTATAATATTCGTGAAGTTTTAATATGATACTCAATACCTCTCACTAAACACAGGCAGACTCGCACTATTTTTAAGTTTATTAACATTAATGAGTAACATTGAAAGGCACTTCAAAATTCGGTAGCACCACTGACTTTGCAATATACCTTCAGTTAACCACAACTGGATTTATAATTTTCCTCGATTCTGATTTGATATTTTTGGAGATAGTTTGGTTGAAACACTAATTTTTAGCACAATTTGAAGACCTACATTCAGTTTGCAATAACAAGGCTTAGCATTAAAAGTTAATTTGTTAATGTCTTTTGCTACTCTTTGTGCAAAGATTTTTCCTGTAATTTATTGAATTGAGGAAGTTTAAAACTACAGTAAAATATATTTATTTCACGGTCAAAACCGTGTGAGTTGTGCACGTTACTTAAATAATCACAAGCCTGTGTAATCAGTACGACGATAATTTGGTGATGCGACAGTTGTGAGGTTGACCTTTCAGACATCAGAAAGTAGCCAAATAACTAGAAAAACTCACCACGTAACTTCTATCTCTTCGATTTGTCTTCACCAGCAGCAAAAAAATAATTATTGTAACATTGCGAATCCAAGCAAGTACGAGAAACGTCTTTCAACGTAGGTCTCGTCCGAGACTGAAAATTTTCTAACAACCGCGGTAGATATTTTCATCGCAACTCTTCGCCTTTATGACGGTTAACAATACATTGGGAGTACTTTCAATCAGTTGTATGAACAACTATGGAGGATTAGTAACCCATTCTTTCTCAAGACCGGAAACCAGAGAATTTAGCGATGGGGGATGCTGAGTTCTGGAGCTAAGTTAAGGTACTACCGAAGTTTTTCCATTAGGTTCGGCCCACAAAACATTGTCTCAGAGATGTTGATTTCTAAAAGAGCGCATTTCCATGTGGATGCAAACAGTCATCGTCTTTGAACAGACCCTCTAATGTACGCAGTACAGAATTCTATTTCGTTAAGGGCAATAACAGGACCACGCCCTAACCACAGAAAGCACACTCCTACGGAAACACACCGCCTCCCTACTTCATTGTTGGCACAGCACATGACGGCAGGTAACGGTTTGAAGACATTCGTCAAGCTCAAACATTCCATCTGATTTTCACAGGTTACAACTTGATTCGGTACTAAGATCACTCGTTTCCTGTCATCCACTATCCAAAGGGCGTCTCTGCTTACACCACGTAAAGGATCGCTTAACCACACTACAGAAGTGTGTGGCTCAAGTAGAGCTGTATGACTGCCCCAATCTTTTATGTTCTCCACGTACTATCATTGCGCTAACTGGACTGCTAGGTACACCTCGGAAATCATGGGTGATTCTTTCTGATGATGTAATGCGATGTTTACAACCATCCTGCGCAATGTTCCACGTTCCTTCCGTCAGTCATTCTGCCTGGTCTTGGTTTAGCTGTAGTAGTTCCTTCGCTTTTATAATTCACGATACTATCAGCAACAGTCGACTTGGAGTGGTTTAGAAAAGGTGAATGGCCTCTAATGGATTTGTTACTCACGTTACATCCAATGACTAGTTCACGTTTAAAGTCTCTGAGCTTTCCTGAACACCTCATTCTGCTATTGCTCTTTATGTACTGACAACACAATACGAGCCACCTCCTTTTATATTAGCGAGCCCGACTCTCGTGACATCTAGTTATGGGCTCCAAACTACATTGGAGTTCCCGAATTGTTTCGATCACATAGTGACCAACTCATTAACCAAAGCTGATGGTACAATTTATCCCAGAAGAAAGTGTATAGGTCTTGAAAGCGCTTTTAAAAATGTTAAATGGTATAATTCTTGGAAGACTTATCAGAGATAAACGCAAAGGGAACGCGATACCATGTACAGCTAGTACAGAAACCAGATTCTAGTTTAAAAGCTCATCAACATCAAAACCTAGGAAGTAATAACTGAGATGTCACTGGCATAGAAACCAAACCTTTCACCCATGATACTGGATTTTTACTTTGGTAATCGTAGGATGTCGGCGGAGGGAGAGAGGAGATGGAAACGGGTTTAGAAATGTGGAAAAGATATAGATGAAGTCCAAATCTTAAATTGCAGTAGTTATGCAAATACAGGCTAAGGCAGACTAGCCTTGAGAAAGTCTTAAAAATAGCTTTGAATCTAGACTGCTTGCTATCAGTGCCAAATGTAAAATATTTGGTAAGATGTGAATGGTGATTTAGTTTTCTGAATTAGATACGCAGACATAACATATACATGTGAAGCATCAAGAGATATACTCTATTATCCACAGATGGGATTGGAAGCCTGCATAAAGGGATTAACTGTGTACTTCTAAAATTCTAACAGTATTTTGTCAGTATTCTGAATGGTTTGGTTAGGCCTCCCATGAATTCCTCTCCTGTACCCACCTCTTCATCTCAGAATAGTATTTGCAACCTTCATTTTCCGTTATATAATAGCTGTACTGCCAGCCGCTGTGGCCGAGCGGTTCTAGGCACTTCAGTCCGGAACCGCGCTGCTGCTACGGTCACAGGCTCGAATCCTGCCTTGGACGTGGATGTGTGTGATGTCCTTAGATTAGTTATGTTTAAGTAGTTCTAAGTCTAGGGGACTGATGACCACAGATGTTAAGTCCCATAGTGCTTAGAGTCACTTGAATCATTAACTGTATTCCAAATTCTGTTGACCTCTACAGTTATTATTTTCTACAGCTCCCTCTATTAACATGGAAGTTGTTGCGTGACGTATTAACATACATCCTACCATCCTGTCCCTTCTTCTTGTCAATGTGTGCCATATATTCCTTTCCTCGGTGGCTGTCCGGAGAATTTCCTCATTCTCTATCTTTTCAGCCCACTTAATTTTGAACTTTTTTCTCTAGCACCAAATCTCAAATGCTCCGATTCTCTTCTTTTCCGGTTTTACCACAGTTCATGTCTCACTGCCATATAATGCTGTACTTTAAATGTACATTCTCAAAAAATTTTTCTTCAAAACAAGGTTCACGTTTGATACTGGTAGACTTCTCTTGAGCAAGAATGCCCTTTCCACCAGAGCTAGTCTGCGTTTGATATCTTCCTAGCTCTGTCCATTATGTGTTATGTTCCTGCCAAGGTAGCAGAATTCCTTAACATCTACATCTGCGTAGATACTCTGCAAATCAGATTAAGTGCCTGGCAGAGGGCTCATCGTACCACCTTCATAATTATATATTGTTCCAATCTTATACAGTGCGCGGAAAGAACGAACACTTATATCTTTCCGTACGAGCTATGATGTCCCTTATTTTGTGGCGGTAATGGTTTCCCCCTATGTAGGTCGGTGCCAACAAATTATTTTCTTATTAGAAGGAGAAAGTTGGTGATTGGAATTTCGTGAGAAGATTCCGTCGCAACGAGAAACGCCTTTCGTTTAATGATGTCCAGCCCAAATACTGTATGATTTCAGTGACACTCCTATATTTCTCGATAATACAAAGCATGCCGCCCATCTTTGAACTTTTTCGATGTCAGTACTATCTGGTAAGGATCCCACACCGCGCAGCAGTATTCTAAAAGAGGACGCACAAGTGTAGCGTAAGCAGTCTCCTTAGTAGATATGTTACATTTTCTGAGTGTCCTGTCAATAAAACGCAGTCTTATTTAACCTTCCCCCACATTTTCTATGTGTTCCTTCTCATTTAAGTTGTTCGTAACTGTAATTCCTTAGCATTTAACGGAATTTATAGCCATTAGACTGATTTATCGTGTAACCAAAGTTTAAAGAATTCCTTTTAGAACTTATGTGGATGACCTCACACGTTTCGTTATTTAGGGTCAACTGCCAACTTTCGCACCATTCAGGCATGTTTTCTAAATCTATTTGCAATTTGTTTTGATCTTCTGATGACTTCATTAGTCAATAAACGACAGCATCATCTGTAAACAACCTAAGACGGCTGCTCAGATTGTTTCCTAAATCGTTTATACAGATAAGGAAAGCAAAGGGCCTATAACGCCAGGTATCACTTCGGTTTTGCTCTATCACTTTCCGTCAGTTACTACGAACTACGACCTTTCTGACAGGAAATCACAAATCCAGTCACATAACTTAGACGATACTCCATAAGCACAAGTTTTCACTGCAAGCCGCTTTTGTGGTACAGTGTCAAGTCATCCGGAAATCCAGAAATACGGAATCGATCTGAAATCCCTTGTGAATACTACTCAACACTTAATGCGCATAAAGAGCTAGTTGTGTTTCACAAGAGCGATGTTTCCTAAACCCATGTTGACTGTTTGTCAATAGACCGTTTTCTTCGAGGTAATTCATAATGTTCGAACACAAACGTGTTACAAAATCCTGCTGGATATCGACGTTCATAATATGGGCCTGTAAGTAAGTGTATTACTCCTACTACCTTTCTTGCATATTGGTGTGACCTGTCCAGCTTTGCAGTCTGTAGGTACGGATCTTTCGTCGAGAGAACGGTTGTATATGACTCTTAAGTATGGAGCTAGTGCATCAGCATACTCTGAAAAGAACCTAACTCATATACCGTCTGGACCAGAAGACTTACTTTTATTAAGTGATTTAAGTTGCTTCACTACTCCGAGGATATTTCCTTCTACGTTACTCATGTTGGCAGCTGTTCTTGAATTGAATTCTGGAACATTTACTTCGTCTTCTTTTGTGTAGGCATTTCGGAAAGCTGTGTTTAATAACTCTGCTTTGGCAGCATTTTCTTCGGTAGTATCTATATTGTTATCGCGCAAAGAATGCATTGATTGTTTCTTTTCGCTAACATACTTCACATACGACCAGAATATCTTTGGATTTTCTCCCAGGTTTCGAGACAATGTTTCGTTGTGGAAACTGTTATAAGCATCTCGCATTGAAGCCCGCGGTAATTTCGAGCTTCTGTAAAAGATATCTAGCGGATTTTGTGTCTGTTTAGATTTGGCATTTATGTTTCGTTGTTTTTGAAACAGTGTTCTGAGCCATTTTGTGTAGCACGGAGGATCACCTGCGTCGTTTGTTAATTCATTTGCTACAAATCTCTCAATTTCTGCGGATACTATTTCCTTGAATTCAAGCCTCATTGGTCTGCACATGAATTATTAACTTGGAAGGAGTGGAGATTGTCTCTCAGGAAGGCGTCACATGAACTTTTATCTGTTTTTTGAATAGGTATATTTTTCATTTATTTTTGGAGGATGTAGTGGTTACAATATTCAATCTCGCTATGACAAACCTGTGTTCACTAATCCCGGTGTCGGTTTTCATGCTCGTTATTAACTCAGGATTACTTGTTGCTGAGAGGTCAAGTGTAATTTCACAACCGATTACTATTCGCGTGGGTTCATGAACTAACTGCTCAAAATAATTTTCAGAGAATGCATTTACCACAATTTCGGGTGATGTTTTATGCGTACCTCCGGAATTAAACTTTTATTTTCGCCAACATATCGAGGGTAAATTAAAGTCACCACCA
Source organism: Schistocerca piceifrons (assembly GCF_021461385.2). Lineage (NCBI taxonomy): Eukaryota > Metazoa > Arthropoda > Insecta > Orthoptera > Acrididae > Schistocerca > Schistocerca piceifrons. The sequence goes on from NC_060140.1 coordinate 632,143,380, forward strand.
ACTATAGTCGAGAGTCGGACCGGACCGAGCGAGGTGGTGCAGTGGTTAGCACACTGGACTCGCATTCAGGAGGACGATGGTAGAAATCCGCGTCCGGTCATCCTGATTTGGGTTTTCCATGATTGCCCTAAATCGCTGCAGGCAAATTCCGGAAAGGGCTCCTCTAACTTGCTTTCCCATCCCTTCATAATCCGATTGGACTGATGTCCTCACTGTTTGTTTCCTTCCCCCACATCAGTCAAACAACTAAAACTAATGTCATGTTTCTTGCTGTTCTCATTTCTGCTAATCCTCATTACGTTCGTCTTTTTTTCGTTTTAATGTCGATCCATATTCAGTACTCATTAGACTGTTCATTACATTCAACAGATCATGTAATTCTTCCTCACATTCACTGAGGGTAGCAATGTCATCAGCGAGTCTGGTCATTGATATCCTTTCAGCATGAATTTTAATCCCACTCTTGAAATTCCTTTTCATTTCTATCTTTGCTTCTTAGATGTATGGATTGAACTGTAAGGGCGAAAGACTGCACAACTATCTTACACACTTTTTAATCCGATAGTCTGTTCTTGGTCTGCCATTCTTATTGTTCTCTCTTGGCTGTTGTACATGTTTTCTATTGAAACATTCTGGAAGATTAAAACTGTGTGCCGGACCGAGACTCGAACTCGTGGCCTTTGCCTTTCGCGGGCAAGTGCTCTACCAACTGAGCTACCCTAGCACGACTCACGCTCCGTCCTCACAGTTCACAGCAAGTTTGGAAAGTAGGAGACGAGGTACTGGCGAAAAAAGCTCTGAGGACGGGCCGTGAGTCGTGCTTGGGCAGCTCAGTTGGTAGAGCACTTGTCCGCGAAAGGCTAAGGTCCCGAATTCGTGACTCGGTCCGGCACACAGTTTTAATCTGCCAGGAAGTTTCATATCAGCGCACACTCCGCTGCAGAGTGAAAATCTAATTATGATTTGTATTACCCCCTCACGCCCAGCTGACACCTATTTTCCTCTTAATTTAGAAAGTTTTGCATCATTTGATATTGTTGGACACTTTGTCCAGGGCAATAAATCCTATGAACGTGAGCTGATTTGTCTTTAGTCTTGCTTCCATTGTCAACCGCAACCTCACAATTGTCTATCTAGTGCCATTATCTTTTCTAAGTCGAAACTGATCGTCATCTAGCACATCCTCAACTTTCTTTTCTGTTTTTCTGTACATTATTTTCGTCTGCAACTTGAATGCATGAGCTGTTAAGCTGATTGAGGGATAATTCTTGGACTTGTCGGCTCTTGCAGTCTTAGGAGTTGTTTGGAAGATGTTTTTAGCCGGCCGGTGTGGCCGTACGGTTCTAGGCGCTTCAGTCTGGAACCGCGTGACCGCTAAGGTCGCAGGTTCGAATCCTGTCTCGGGCATGGATGTGTGTGATGAACTTAGCTTAGTTAGGTTTAAGTAGTTCTAAGTTCTAGGAGACTGATGACCACAGATGTTGAGTCCCATAGTACTCAGAGCCATTTGAACCATTTTGAAGATGTTTTTGGGAAAGCCGGATGATATATCGCCAGACTCATACACTGTACACACCACCGTGAATAATCGTTTTGTTGCTAATTCTCCCAACGATTTTAGAAATTCTCAAAGAATGTTGTCTAACCCTTCCACCTTATTGGAAAGTAAGTCTTCCAAAGTTGTTTTAAATTCTGAATCTATTACACGATCGCCATCTCATCTATATTGACGCCTATTTCTTCTTCTATCAATTTATCAGACGAGTCTTTCCCTTTACAAATGTCTAGTGTTTACTGAAATAGGTAGAGACCCGTGTCAGATAGGAATGGAGCGAACTGGTTGTATTCTGAAACCGAAATGAAACTACCGCTTCCCAACACTGAATATTCCAACACACAAGGTCAACATCATCTGAACAGTCACACCTTGCTGTACCAGAGTATCTGACAATCATACTTCAGAATAATATTTCAGAAACACACTTAAAAAAATCTCTAAAAGTCAATACTGAAGATGAAGACCCTTTGACAATTTTTAAGAGATGCAGATGTGAATCCTTCAACTATAATCGAAATGATATTAATCTTTATTCATGTTGTTGTTGTGGTCTTCAGTCCTGAGACTGGTTTGATGCAGCTCTCCATGCTACTCTATCCTGTGCAAGCTTCTTCATCTCCCAGTAACTACTGCAACCTACATCCTTCTGAATCTGTTTAGTGTATTCATCTCTTGGTCTCCCTCTACGATATTTACCTTCCACGCTAACCTCCAATACTAAATTGGTGATCCCTCGATATCTCAGAACATTACCTACCAACCGATCCCTTCTTCTAGTCAAGTTGTGCCACAAGCTCCTCTTCTCCCCAATTCTATTCAATACCTCCTCATTAGTTATGTGATCTACCCATCTAATCTTCAGCATTCCTCTGTAGCACCACATTTCAAAAGCTTCTATATTCTTCTTGTCCAAACTATTTATCGTCCATGTTTCACTTCCATTCATGGCTACACACCATACAAATACTTTTAGAAACGACTTCCTGACACTTAAATCTATACTCGATGTTAACAAATTTCTCTTCTTCAGAAACGCTTTCCATCCCATTGCCAGTCTACATTATATGTCCTCTCTACTTCGACCATCATCAGTTATTTTGTTCCCCTAATAGGAAAACTACTTTACTACTTTTCAGTGTCTCATTTCCTAATCTAATTCCCTCAGCATCACCCGACTTAATTCGACTACATTCCGTTATCCTCGTTTTGCTTTTGTTGATGTTCATCGTATATCCTCCTTTCAGGACACTGTCCATTCCGTTCAATTGCTCTTTCAAGTCCTTTGCTGTCTCTAACAGAATTACAATGCCATCGGCCAACCTCAAAGTTTTTATTTCTTCTCCATGGATTCTAATACCTACTCCGAGTTTTTCTTTTGTTCCGTTCACTGCTAGCTCAATATATTGATTGAATAACATCGGGGAGAGGCTACAACCCTGTCTCACTCCCTTCCCAACCACTGCTTCCCTTTCGTGTCCCTCAACTCTTATAACTGCCATCTTGTTTCTGTACAAATTGTAAATAGCTTTTCGCTCTCTGTATTTCACCGCCGCCACCTTCAGAATTTGAAAGAGAGTATTCCAGTTAACGTTGTCAAAAGCTTTCTCTAAGTCTACAAATGCTAGAATCGTAGGTTTGCCTTTTCTTAATCTTTCTTCTAAGATGAGTCGTAAGGTTAGTATTGCCTCACGTGTTCCAACATTTCTACCGAATCCAAACTGATCTTCCCCGAGGTCCGCTTCTACCAGTTTTTCAATTCGTCTGTAAAGAATTCGCGTTAGTATTTTGCAGCTGTGACTTATTAAACTGATAGTTCGGTAATTTTCACATCTGTCAACACCTGCTGTCTTTGGGATGGGAATTATTATATTCTTCTGGAAGTCTGAGGGTATGTCGCCTGTTTCATATATCTTGCTAGCCAGATAGTAGAGTTTTGTCTGGACTGGCTCTCCCAAGGCTGTCAGTAGTTCTAATGGAATGTTGTCTACTCCCGGGGCCTTGTTTCGACTCAGATCTTTCAGTGCTCTGTCAAACTCTTCACCCAGTATCATATCTCCCAATTGATCTTCATCTAAATCCTCTTCCATTTCCATAATATTGTCCTCAAGTACTTCGCCCTTGTATAGACCCTCTATATACTCCTTCCACCTTTCTGCTATCCCTTCTTTGCTTAGAACTGGGTTTCCATCTGAGCTCTTGATATTCATACAAGTGGTTCTATTTTCTCCAAAGGTCTCTTTCATTTTCCTGTAGGTAGTATCTATCTTACCCCTGGTGAGACAAGCCTCTACATCCTTACATTTGTCCTCTAGCCATCCCTGCTTAGCCATTTTGCACTTCCTGTCGATCTCATTTCTGATAAGTTCGTATTCCTTTTTGCCTGTTTCATTTACTGCATTTTTATAGTTTGTCCTTTCATCAATTAAGTTCAATATTTCTTCTGTTACCCAAGGATTTCTATTAGCCCTCGTCTTTTTACCTACTGTATCATCTGCTTCCTTCACTACTTCATCCCTCAAAGCTACCCATTCTTCTTCTACTGTATTTCTTTTCCCCATTCTTGTCAATTGTTCCCTTATGCTCTCCTTGAAACTCTGTACAACCTCTGGTTCTTTCAGTTTATCCAGGTCCCATCTCCTTAATTTCCCACCTTTTTGCAGTTTCTTCAGTTTTAATCTACAGTTCATAACCAATAGATTGTGGTCACAGTCCACATCTGCCCCTGGAAATGACTTACAATTTAAAACCTGGTTCCTAAGTCTCTGCCTTACCATTATATAATCTATCTGATACCTTTTAGTATCTCCAGGGATCCTCCATGTATTCAACGTTCTTTTATGATTTTTAAACCAAGTGTTAGCTATCATATTCACCTACTACGTTTCCTTCTCTCCCTTTTCCTACTACCACCCCCCTCCCCCCCATAAACCACGGACCTTGCCATGCCCTGAAGAGGGGCAGCAGCCATTTCAGTAGTTGCAGGGCAACAGTCTGGATGATTGACTGATCTGTCCTTGTAACACGTACCAAAACGGCCTTGCTGTGCTGGTACTGCGAACGGCTGAAAGCAAGGGGAAACTACGGCCGTGAATTTTCCCGAGGGCATGCAGCTTTACTGTATGGTTAAATGATGATGGCGTCCTCTAGGGTAAAATATTCCGGAGGTAAAATAGTCCCCCATTCGGATCTCCGGGCGGGGACTACTCTGGAGGACGTCGTTATCAGGAGAAAGAAAACTGGCGTTCTACGAATCGGAGCGTGGAATGTCAGGTCCCTTAATCGCGCAGGTAGTTTAGAAAATTTAAAATGGGAGAGGGATAGGTTAAAGTTAGATATAGTGGGTATTAGTGAAATTTGGTGGCAGGAGTCAGGTGGTCAGGCGAATACAGGGTTGTAAATACAAAATCAAATAGGGGTAATGCAGGAGTAGGTTTAATAATGAATAAAAAAATTGGAGAGCGGGTAAGCTACTACAAACAGCATAGTGAAGGCATTATTGTGGCAGAGATAGACACGAAGCCCACGCCTACCACAGTAGGTTCAAATGGTTCAAATGGCTCTGAGCATTATGGGACTCAACTGCTGAGGCCATTAGTCCCCTAGACCTTAGAACTAGTTAAACCTAACTAACCTAAGGACGTCACAAACATTCATGCCCGAGGCAGGATTCGAACCTGCGACCGTAGCGGTCTTGCGGTTCCATACTGCAGCGCCTTTAACCGCACGGCCACTTCGGCCGGCCCTACCACAGTAGTACAAGATTATATACCAAGTAACTCTACAGATGACGAAGAAATTGAAGAATTTATTTATAATGTCCACTATATCCGCTAAAACTTCGTGTACTCAAATTTTCCAAAAGTACAAAAATCTTTTGCCTTTTAAATTACAAAAAAATTTAAGTTCGCAGATCGTTACTGAGGAAGAGTACACAAATAAAGTAGCTTTCATTAAAAACACTATTAATGCTAGAAAACTGTCCCACAGTGAAGCTTACTACAAGAACTTATGAACAAATAATTATTACAATTACCGTTTGATCGGTCACCTATCAAAATTATTCATGCCACCTCTTTCTGGCTTTAACATCAGCAATGTACATTTCACAATACAACGCAAGATGCAAATTAGCTGGTGGTACTGAAATACGACATTGGACTGAAGGCTGTGTAAATGGAAAAAACCTTTCTCAGCCATCCCTAGGAAAACAGCTTTCCCAGTATTCCGTCCCACTTGTAGCAGAATCACTTTAGCAACACAGTTGTACCCCTCTTTTCCAAATAACCACGTCCTCTAGGGAGACTTAAACCCAGAACCCCATGCTCTGATGACCACAATGCCTCTAAAGTTTCATGGTTGACATATCGTATATCTCTCCAGTGGAGACGACAACCACTTGTTGCCTTATTCATCCACAATGGCGACACTCTATCAGTGTGCTGTCTTTAACACAGTGTGGACTCACTGTTGACACCCGTACAGAGTCCAGACACTGTCTCGTCGCGACCACGGCACCCGCTGGCTCACGTTACAGTCCTCTCTCATTGCACGCGCAGTGGGACTCGCCTACGCTGGCCAGAAGCCACTCTCTAACCAGTGCTGATTGACCTCTCTCCCCATTTTGGCCTTTATACAGCGATTATATCCCGCGCTCCACAGTGAATATCTTTGCGTTGGATATGTCTCGTATATAATGTAGAGACAACTTCTGCCACCGAATGTATCAGGATGACCAAATGTAATGTGAGGCAGTAGAAGGCACCGTATTAAGACTCGTCCGAGCTTCCCAATTGATTATTCATTCCAACTACAGTGCCCCCATTCCTCTCGATCTGTGTCACTGGGTCCCACTTCGCTGTCTGTGAAATGGCTTGGAGTTGGAAGTGCTGGAATGGCTTCCTCAGCGATCCGTGCACGCACTGCTGTTTTTCAGCCTTGTCCGGCAGCGGAGTTGGGGCATCATCAGGATGCCAGCAGTTGACTCAGTGGACTGCGTCCTTGCTGACACAGCACCGCTCGGTGCGAGTCACTGACATCCAGCTGGGTGCTTTTCGCCAGCGTGGCTGGGATCATGGTGACAGCAGGCACCTGTGGTCTGGAGTCCGTATCTGCGGCCCTCGCCTCGGGATTCCTCTGCGTGTGTTGGAAGCCAGGACGACTGCCCACGGAAGCGAGCTGTGGAGTGGCTCGCCGCCGGCTGGCTACAGACCCCGAGTCGGCCTCAGACGGTCGAACCAGTGACCTGCCGTGGACTGAACACGGGCACCCCATTTGCTGCTGTGTGTAGCTAGTGGTGTGACACGCCTCACTGTCCAGGAGAGCTACCACACTTGAATCAATCTCGTTAGAAACGCGCGCCTATTTATATGTGGCTGTGCGCCTGTTTTGCTATACATGCCGTTTTGCATCACATAATCATAACATGCTAGGTTGGCCAATGGGCCCCTTCTGCCTGTGATTTACGACATGTAAAACCGCTACGTATACTCTTTCAGCAATTTGAAAGCTCTGTGGCCTCTCTTCTACTTCGCAACTATTGGTGTGCGTAACTCACTGCAATCAGGCCCGCACCTGGCTGTAACTTATGCTCAGAATATTGCACAAAACTAACTTTTCCTATCCTATACGGTGGTGCCGCTACATTATTCCCCTCTTCGGGAAAACCCGTAACTACTTCTTAACTTGTATAGGTCGGCACCTATGGCATATTTCTTTACTATTAGAAAACGTAAATGTGGTATACTGCCCCTCAAAACCATGACATGGAACAAAACGTAAAAAATCTCTTACTGCACAACCATTGCTCGAGCAACCCCTTACATACTCGTCTCACGCCCTCGGTATCCAACCCACTGGGACTTGGACTACTCTTTGTTAACTCTTGCAATTAGCTCTCCGCCTGATCGGAAAGAAAACAACACATAACAAAGTCAAAGCTGAGATGACACTTGGCACAGAGGTGCTCAAAACGATCGTTATTTGCCATTGCCTTCACCTATACTGAGCGACGTGTTGCACAATCTGTTCGGCTCATATGCGCCCATCTTGCTCTAAGACGAACTGGTTTACAAATCACAACAGACTTGGCTCCAGAGTTTCATTTAACACGGTCGGATTCTACCTTGACAAAATCTCTGAAGTGGCTTCTGGCCAGTACAGCTGTGGCTGCGTAACATTCAGTTCTGTGACTCCTGAAATTGACACTGGCAGGTCGTAGGTTGGTCTTATTATATTACATTTAGTCCCGTTGATTAAAATTCTGCTCCCTTCGAGCTCTATACGTTTCGCTTCTGCAAATACTCCTCGCTCAAAACAACTTGCTACCAATATTAATTTTTCGTAGCTGGAGGAGGTCCAATGCATCCCGACCAATTGCATGCTCAGGTTTGGCTCCACGATGTCCCTTGGACAGTCTATTCCTTTCCCCCTGGCTAAAAGCTACTGCACCATTCACGTGTCCTGAATGGTGCTGATCATCCTGGCTGGACACCGTTATCTTCCTTCTATTGCAGCCTCGTAATTCCTCCCTTGTCATTTCGGCATACTGGCTGTTAACTGCCGAGATCAGCAATACCTCCTCCGTTTTTACTTTTACAAACTTGCTCAATGCTCCCCTTTTTAGTGACCTGGGGGCAGGAGTCACCATCACCCTTCCTCCTTCTCCAAAAGGACTATCTGCACCAGGCTATATTCGAAAATACATACAACATATGAAAACACAATGCCTAATTAATCTACACAAATCTAGTGATACATGGCACGATAGCAAAAAAAAAAAAAATCTACAAATAGTCTACTACTTACGGGATCGCAAAGATTACTGTACTTCATTCTGTACTCTGTCTTTCTGGTTTTCTTTGTACGTAGCACCTCTCTTCACTCTCTCTTTCCTCTTTCCTTCCTGTGACACGCCTTACCATAACCGCTATCTATGTTGCTCCAACAACTTGGTATGGCTCTTGATACCTCGTGAGGAACTTCTTCCGTTTCCCTTTTTGCGTAAAGTGGTTGGACATCATTACCCATGCCCCACTCTACACGGCGGTAAACTTCCTTTCCGCTTTACTGCGTCTTTCTGCCTTTCCAATGCCTTTCTATTCGGCTTTTGTAACCGTTTCCAAACATCACAAATTGTCCTTGCGAATTGGTGTACAGATTCACCGGTCTTTCCTTTCTGTAGCCTCACCAAATCAATCGGTGACATCATTTTTCGCCCGCACAGTGCCCCATATAGAGTCAAACCGGTATCTGTACGGACTTTTGCATTGTATGCGCATAAAATATGCTTCAAATACTCATCCCACTGACAGTCATGAGAATCCACATAAAAATTCAGCATCTTCCCGATTGTTCTGTGCACCCGTTCTGTCCTTCCATGGGCCTCTGGACGCAACGTGCTCGTCCTCAGCTTCTATACATTCAACAATTTACACATTTCGTTCTTTCAATCCGACATGAAGTTGGTCCCTTGGTCAGTAATTATTGTCTCCGTTACGCCAAACTTCAAAATCCAGTTGTTTACTAACGCTTGCGCAACCATTGCTGCCTGTTGATTTGGCATAGCCACCATCTCCACATACATCGAAAATGGCCTATTGTTGTCAAAACGAATCTGTTCCCCAATGGTGTTCGCCTGAAAGATCCTAAGACATCGATCCCCAGCACAGAGAATGGACATGTCGCTTTCGGCAATCGTTATAGCTGTATACGTTTCCGGCCCAAATCTGCTCTCTGCGCACACGGTATACCATTCTTGACATACTGATCCACATCTACTTCCCTACCACTCCACCAATACCTCTCCGCCGCTCTTCTATTCGTCGCTCTACACCCTCCATGACCAGATAACATGTGCTCATATGCTTTCTTTAAGACCTCATCCCTCAACTTCGCTGGCACTACTACCATTGGCGCTGTTCGTTTCCCTGCGCAGAAGACCGTCGTACATATTAAATTGTGGCTGTGTCCGATACAATTTACAACCGTTGTCCGCATCCTGTAATTCTTGCCATACTGCTAGGTCATAACCTATGACATCTACTTTTGCCATCTTCCTACTTAGTGCATCGGCATTACCGTGCTTCTTTCCAGGCTTGTGCACCACCTCGTAGTCGAATTGACTAAGCCTCACAGCCCATCTAGCGAGTCTAGTGGACGGATCATTCAACCCCAACAACCACTTCAATGCAGCATGATCTGTCACTACCCAAGATCTTCTCCCATATAAATAACATTTAAAATACGTGATTCCATAGACTACGCTAAGCATTTCCCTCTCTATTGTTGAATGATTCCTCTCTGTAGCACTCAACTGCCTAGACGCATAGGCTACAGGATGTTCTTTCCCATCAATTTCCTGACTAAGAACACACCCTAATGCTTGATTCGATGCATCACATGCTAGTATAAACTCCTTTTTAAAATTGGAAACACAAGAACCGAACTTCATGTTAACACTTCTTGCAGTTTGTCAAACGCTTTCTGACACACTTTTGTCCACTCAAATTTCACCCCCTTCTGTAACAATCATGTCAACGGCAGTGCAAAATCTGCAAAACCCTTCACGAACTTTCGATAGAAATTGCAAATTCCGATGAATGACTGCACTTCCTTAACTGTTTTCGGTTCCCGAAAATCCCTTACAGCTTTTACCAACCTCAGATCTGTTCGCACTCCGTCCTTACTGATAATAAGACCCAAATATTTTACTTCTTATAATGCAAAATGACACTTCTCCAGGCTCAACGTCAGACGAGCTACTCCTAACCTCATAAATACTTACCTTAACCGCTATCTATGTTGCTCCATACTAATTGAAAACACTATAATGTCATCCAAATAGACAAGATACTGCCGTGGTTCCAGACCCCTCAAGACACTGTCTAGCAACTTCTGAAATTTTGACGGAGCGTGTTTCAAAGCGAATGGCATTCTAATGTACTGGTAATGGCCACCAGCAGTAGAGAAAGCGGTTCTAGGCGCTTCAGTCTGGAACCGCGCGATCGCTACGGTCGAAGGTTTGAATCCAGCCTCGGGCATGGTTGTGTGTGATGTCCTTAGGTTAGTTACGTTTAAGTGGTTCTAAGTTGTAGGGGACTGATGACCTCAGATGTTAAGTCCCATAGTGCTCATAACCATTTTTTTTTTTTGGCGATCCCCTGGAGCCACCTCTAATTGATGATAACCACTTGTCATATCCATCGTAGAAAAGTACTGACACTGTCCTAAGTGATCCATAGTCTCCGTTATGTTTGGAATGGGGTATGCGTCCATTACTGTCTTATTATTGAGATTTTGGTAGTCACAACAGCACATGTATTTTTTAGTTCCATCCATAGATTTTTTAGGCACAACGACGATTCCCACGCCGCAGCAACAATTACTATGCTCTATAATACCGTCCGCAAGTTGCTCATCAACGAAATTCTACACAATCGGCTGCAAATACCTCGGTATTCTGTATGGTTTACGGTAAACAGGTGCTTCATTCCTTGCCGGCCGCGGTGGTCTAGCGGTTCTACGCGCTCAGTCCGGAACCGCACGACTGCTACGGTCGCAGGTTCGAATCCTGCCTCGGGCATGGATGTGTGTGATGTCCTTAGGTTAGTTAGGTTTAAGTAGTTCTAAGTTCTAGGGGACTGATGACCACAGATGTTAAGTCCCATAGTGCTCATAGCCATTTTTGAACCATTTTGCTTAATTCCTTGTTGGTATCCCATGTTGAACTAATGGAGTCGCTGGTAATGACCCTTGTGGAAAAAACAAATCCTTAAATTCCCACAATAATTCTTCCATATGCTCTTTTTCTCCTCCTTTCAAATGCAGTTATATCGGCAGTTAGTTTGATCGCTCGCCTACTTCTCACACATCAGTCTTTGTCATCTGGCACATCCAAATTTGCTACTAAAACTCCTTTCCAATGGACTCAAAACTTCATTATCCTCCAATGGTTCAATAACACATACTGTACCCACAGGTAGATTCGACTCCATACTTACCTAAAGCGACTTCCAGGTGCCACTAGACACACACTCATGCGAATTAAGCCTTAATGATAATGTACGCGGTTCAGTTGGTTTGATAATTACTATGAACGCCCTTCGCGACAGCTCTGCATTGACAACAGTTTCCCCTAGCTGAAATAACATGCCACCAAGTTTCACAGTTCGTGGTCCAAGGTCAATTTTGGCATGATGCTGATGGAAGAAACCTACTCCTAGGATCATGTCGTAGTCCTCGAATTTACTAGCCTGGGATGCATCGAATCAAGCAATAGGGTGTGTTCTTAGTCAGGAAATTGATGGGAAAGTACATCGTGTAGCCCATGCGCCAAGGCAGTTGAATGCAGCACAGAGGAATTTCTTAACAACAGAAAGGGAGATGCTTAGCGTAATCTATGAAATCACATATTTTAAATGTACTACCTTCATGCATGCATTAAATCGGACTTTCACTATTCGAAAGTCAACCGTCTGCGACCCCATAGGCATGGCCTCCTTATCCCCCACTCCACGCAACCCATAACGTGGTGGGTCTAGCTTCCTTCGTCCCATTGTATTCCTAGTAGCCACTGACACTTGCTCCCTTGTGTCCAACAATATCTTAAATATTTTAGTACCTGTGGATCTACAACTGAAAATTCCACCTCTGCATACGTATTCGTAGCATTGAAATTAGACCTGAGCTCCCTTAGACCGGTGTGGGCCCCATCTGCCGTTTAACGCTTGTCCACCTCTCCTATTTCCACTTCACCATCCTCCCCGCTGCCGATTTCCACCCCTTCCTTAAGTCGTTGGTGACTAGGTACATTGCCTCTGCACATATCCCGTATGACCACACTTAAAACATTTCACACCCTCTGTAAACACTGTTTACCTCTCACGTACCCCTGTTGCCACATCTATCTCCGCACATTGAATTGCTAGCTGAATGGTCGAACACAAATCTTTCGGAGTCCCTTCACTCACTTTCCGTGACATATGCGCCGGTAACCCTCTCAAAAACACATCAAGTGCCCTTTGCTCGGTCTCCTGCAAAAGAACACTATTCGCTTCATCCCTCTGACCCAACTCTTAAGTATACTCTTTAATTTCCCTTATCCTGTCCGCAAATCTCTCCACCGTCTCCTCCTGTCTCTTTGTCATTGTATTTAACCCCTCCCTAAAATAACAAGCGCTATTCCGTTTTTTTGTACCTTCGTAAAAGTCCTTGCTTTAACTGCTTAGCCACGTGGGATTAGCCGCGCGGTCTAAGGCGCTGCAGTCATAGACTGTGCGGCTGGTCCCGGCGGAGGTTCGAGTCCTCCCTTGGGCATAGGTGTGTCTGTTTGTCCTTAGGATAATTTAGGTTAAGTAGTGTGTAAGCTTAGGGACTGATGACCTTAGCGTTTAAGTCCCATTAAATTTCACACACATTTGAACATTTTTTTAACTGCTTAAACTGTCCTACCTTCCTAAAGGCCTCAGGACACCTTACATATGTTTTTGCTTCACCTGTTAATGTAATGTTGACTATGTGTAGCAACTCCTCACCATACCATCCATTCATCACCGCTGAAGTCTCCAAGTCCTCCGAAAACGAACGCACATCATCAGATGCCTTGCCAAAAAGCGGAATAATCGAACTCGCTGCAGCTCGATGAATCTCCTGCACCCTAGGCAATAACGACTGAACAGATGCGGCTTCCCGATCGCTTCTAGATGTTAATTCATTTATCAACTGCGTATTGATTGTTGTGAATTGTGCTACTTTTACCATCAAAATCCATACCGCTTCTGGTTCTGACACACCTCGCATTCCTGACTGCCATTGTGTTGCTTTCATTCCCAGTTAGCCCCAAAGAAAACATTCAAGTAAAATAATAACCCAACTACGTACACCTCAGTATCATCGTACTCGGTAACATCATACTCAAACGAATACAAAAGTAATTAAATGCCACGAAAAAAGATCTTACTGCCCCAAGTACACTAAGATTTATTCTGAGAAACAAATAATATGCCTACGCAAAACATCTAAAAGGGACTGCCATGGGCTATACTCAAACACAAAGAGGCAAGAAAACTTCCCATAGTCAAAATGAAATTGATCAAAACTCACCACATCTTGTGAATGTAATGCAGGAAGTGGGCTCGGACGTCGTACTGGGCTATTATGAAACCCAATGTAGTGGCAACTTCAGCCACCGAATGTATCCGGATGACCAAATGTAGCGGGAAGAGGTAGAAAGCACCGTATTAAGACTCGGTGAACTTTGCAAGTAATGTATTGTTCCAACCACAGTGCCCCAATTCCTCTCTATCTGCATCACTAGGTCCTGCGATGCTGAGGACACCACTTCGCTGTCTGAGAAACCGCTTGGCCCGGAATGGCTGCCTCAGCGACCCGTGTGCGCACTGCTGTGTGTTGGCCTTGTACGGCAGCAAAGATGCAGCATCATCAGGATGCCAGCAGTTGTCTCAGCCATCTGCGTCCCTGCTAACTCAGCGCCATTCGGTGTGAGCCACAGGCGGCCAGTTGCAATGCTTCTCGCCAACGTGGCTAAGGTTGCGGCGACAACATGCGTCTGTGATCCGGAGTCAGAATCTGCGGCCCTCGCCTCGGGACTCCTCCAGCGTGTCTTGGAAGCCAGGACGACTGCCCATAGTAGCAAGCCATGGAGTGGCCCGCCACTGGCTGGATACGGACGCCACATCGGCTACGAAGGGTTGAACAAGTGATCTGCCATGGACTGGAACGCTGGCGCCCCATCTGCTGCTGTGTGTAGCTGGTGGTATGACACGTGACGCCGTCCAGAAGAGCTGCCACACTTCAGTCAATCTCGTTAGAGACCCTAGCTTATTTATACGCCGCTGTGCACCTCGGTTTTGCCACACGCGCTGCTCTGCATCACGTAATCATAACACGCTAGGTTGGCCAATGGGCCCCTTATACCTGTGATTAGCGACATGCAAAACTGCTACGTATACTCTTTCAGCAACTTGACAGCCCTGTGGCCTCTATTCTACATCGCAACTATTGGTGTGCGTAACTCACTGCAGTCTGGCCCACAACTGGCTGTAACTTGTGCTCAGAATATTGCAAAAAACTAACTTTCCCTATCCTAAACGGTGATGCCACTACAGTAATAAAATAAGTCGACCATATAAAATGCTTCATTTAAAGATTACCACGAAATTATTTTTGGATTATAGCCACATCTGAAATCTCTATCCAAACATATTAATGAATACGCCAAAACTGCTAACATAAATGTTAATATTTAGTGGCGAACTTGACATAATAAACTGATAGTGACTGGGCCAAATATCTCACAAAATAAGCATCAAACGAAAAAACTACAAAGAACGAAACTTGTCTAGCTTGAAGGTGGAAGCCAGATGGCGCTATGTTTGGCCCGCTAGATGGCGCTGCCATACGTCAACCTGATATAAACTGCGTTTTTTTAAATATAGGAACCCCCATTTTTTATTACATATTGGTGTAGTACGTAGAGAAATGTGAATGTTTTAGTTGGTCACTTTTTTCGCTATGTGATAGATGGCGCTGTAATAGTCAGAAACGTACAAGTACGTGGTATCACATAACATTCCGCCAGTGTGGATGGTATTTCCTTCGAGATCCATTACCCGTGTTAAAATGGAGCGTTTACCAATTGCAAGAAAGGTCGATATCGTATTGCTGCATGCCTATTGTGATCAAAATACCCAACGGGCGTGTGCTATGTATGCTGCTCAGTATCCTGGACGACATCATCCAAGTATTCGGACCGTTCTCCGGATAGTTACGTTATTTAAGGAAACAAGAAGTGTTCAGCCACATGTGAAACGTCAACCACGACCTGCAACAAATGACGATGCCCAAGTAGGTGTTTTAGATGCTGTCGCTACTAATCCGCACATCAGTAGCAGACAAATTGTGCGAGAATCGGGAATCTCAGAAACGTCGGTGTTGAGAATGCTACATCAACATCGAATGCATCCTTACCATATTTCTATGCACCAGGAATTGCATGGCGACGACTTTGAACGTCGTGTACAGTTCTGCCACTGGGCACAACAGAAATTACGGGACGATGGCAGATTTTTGGCACGCGTACTATTCAGCGACGAAGCGTCATTCACCAACAGCGGTTACGTAAACCGGCATAATATGCATTATTGGGCAACGGAAAATGCACCACGGCTGCGACAAGTGGAACATCAGCCACCTTGGCGAGTTAATGTATGGTGCAGCATTATGGGAGGAAGAATAATTGGCCCCATTTTATCGATGGCAATCTAAATGGTAAAATGTATGCTGATTTCCTACGTAATATTCTACCGTTGTTACTTCAAGATGTTCCACGGCATGACAGAATGGCTATGTACTTCCGACATGATGGATGTCCGGCACATAGCTCGCGTGCGGATGAAGCGGTATTGAATAGCATATTTCATGACAGGTGGATTGGTCGTCGAGGCACCATTCAATAGCCCGCACGTTCACCGCATCTGACGTCCCCGGATTTCTTTCTGTGGGGAAAGTTGCAGGATATTTGCTATCGAGATCAACCGACAATGCCTGACAACTAGCGTCAGCGCATTGCCAATGCATATGCGAACATTATGGAAGGCGAACTACTCGCTGTTGAGAGGGATGTCGTTACACGTATTGCCAAATGCATTGAGGTTGACGGACATCATTTTGAGCATTTATAGCGTTAATGTGGTATTTACAGGCAATCACGCTGAAACAGCAAGCGTTCTCAGAAATGAAAGTTCACAACGGTACATGTCTCACATTCGAACAATCGAAATAAAATGTTCAGACGTACCTACGTTCTGCATTTTAATTTTAAAAACCTGCCTGTTTCAAACTGTTCGTCTAAAATTGTGATCCATATGCTTGTGACTATTACCGCGCCATCTATCACAAAGCGAAAAAAGTGGTCCAACTAAAACATTCATATTTCTTTACGTACTACACGATTATGTAATAAAAAATTGGTGTTCCTATTTTAAGAAACGCAGTTGATATCCGTTTGACCTATGGCAGCGCCATCTAGCGGGCTAACCATAGAGCCATCTGGTTTCCCCCTTCAAGCTAGAGAAGTTTCGTTCTTTGTAGTTTTTTCGTTTGCCGCTTATTTCGTCAGATATTTGACCCGGTCACGAGCAATGGACCACCCTTTATATATATCAACTGCATATTGACTGATGTCAATTGTGCTACCTTTACCAACAAAATCCATACCGCTTCTGGTTCTGACACACCTCACATTCCTGACTCTGCCATTGTGTTGCTTTCGATCCCAGTTATTCCCGAAACATAACACTTAATTAAAATATTAACCCGACTACGTACACCTGCAACAGAACACTATTCGCTTCATCGCTCTGACCAACCTGGTAAGTATATATATCAAAACGTTTGCAGGAGGACTACGAATTGTAAAACAAAAATATTAGTGATATAAAATCTGTAAGGCAATCCAGTAGGACGTAATACACTTCACCATCGTTATTGAATTACCAGAAAATCCCATGGATCAGTATTGTATTTTATAATAGAAACATTTAGATATAAGTGTTATTTCCTGTTACATCATCATTGTACACTCCAAAAACTGTTAAGAAACTGATCATCAACTCGTAAATTAGGAAAATATCACAAAGGACATCAGATCAAGAATAAAAGTAGAAAAGTAGGTAAGGATCAATGTTACCACAGTCATACTGCACAAGTTACTCAGAAGAGCTGAAACGCGGGCTGACTATCAAACAAGTACACACATCTTCGAAAAAGGACATGATATACATACATTTGAGCCATTAACAAATAACATCTTGTGTGAATTCTAAATTGTGTGGGCAGCATGCCGTTACCTTGCACTGCTTTCGAGTAGCGATGACTTTCAATAAACAAATGGCCTGAGTTAAGTGAAGTTATAGGATGCCATGCTTAAAACCAGTGCCTCCGAATTTATTATGTTAAAAACCTTAAGGCACTTTAAATAAAACAATAGTTATTAATATTCTACATCTTCATTCTTCATAAATATGTACTTATTTCTCAAAATAGTCACCCTGGCGTCGAACACATTTCTCGCAAAGTGAGCTCAGTTTGTCGATACCATCACTGCAAAATGTTTGGCTTGGTGACGGAGCCACAACCGCACCTCTGCTTGTACCGCTTCATCATTATCAAAGCGAAGACTAGGAAGTAGTTCTCTAAATTTTGGAAACAGATTAAAATGGTTTGGAGCCAAGTCGGAACTGAATGGAGGATGATCGATGACAGTAAAATCAATCGTGATGGTGAAGGTGGGGGTGCTCCATCTACGGAAGCAATTTTCCAATTCGAAAAACGATTACTGCACGCTGTTTCTCACGCACCGAATCAACTACGTTACATACCTCCAGGATTTGGAGCTCTCTAACAGTATATATCTGAATATATGTTGACGTGAATAATACGGATGAATGGTAACAATGTTTGTTTTAAGAGTTTTCACTTACAAAATCGGAGGCATTACCTTTAGCGCGCCCTAGTATATGAGTAATAATTCCAAACAAACCCGAATAGATCTTACCATGAAGTATTAAAACGCATGAACAATGACAGGGAGATTATGCGCAATACTGCATAAATAATGGCGTTTTGCTTTCTAATATGTCCTACTGTCTACGTCGTCGGGCCAATTGAGCCCGAAAGATAATGAATACTCCCGCTTCCTGCTTTAAACTTGCGCCGGCGTTCTGCCAGGCTCTGAATGGAGCAATATTCGGCAAGAAAGCTGCTTAAGCCTATTAGTCCGCTCCGTGGGACAGAAACGTCCGCCAAATGGGACCATCAGTTGTTTCATTTCGTCTCCCGGAGCTGCCGCACTACCCCGCTCACGCGAAGCGGCGCTTCATTTGCCGACGTTGCCTGCTTTGTTCCCTCTTAATGGCACGGTCGAGGCACTTGTTACTGGACGCCACAGCACTATGTATCTAGCACCACTATCCATTTGTCCCGGGCATTTTGAAAATTAAAAGAATACTGTAATATCTGTAACTGTGCTACTCTACAGAAGTCCTTCTTTATTGGGTTTAGCTATATCAATATCTGAGTTGATTTTTTCTCAATTCCATATTCGTAATCGCTAACAGAAAAAACAATAATAGTCCCTAGGTGGCGTCTTTTAGGAATGCTCAAGGAAAACTCATAGAAAAAGAATTTCGTTTGTCGAAGGGATAAACCTGCAGTTATATCGTAAGGCATACCGTGTGAACAGACAACAAATAATATAAGGGATACAGTAAATTGTCTGTTAAGAACATTTTAGTAAAAGGATAAGGAGGAGTTTCGGAAGTATATGATGCAAAATAATCTAATGCCTTATTAGAAAATTAATCATACAAACCAGTAACATGGCTTTTTGGCATTTCAGGGTTTGCTACTTCGTAAAAAGTTACCGAACTGAAAAGTATATAGATATTTTGAATAAGAAGATGAATTCCTTTAAAGTTATTACTGTTTCTTACTTTATTCAAAGACAATATCTCACGTAACTCAAAACCTAAAAGCATTTAAATCATTAATATTAAACGAATAATAACTTAGGTAAGATAAGTCAGAATTTCAAGACTTAGGTCCTCAAATGAAGATCTGGGTACCAGTTTTAATTTGTGGTAGTGAGACGGACTACTAATGTGAGACATGTTCTTCATCAATAAATTTGGAGGTGGATGTAGAGAACTGTTACCGTGGAAGGGACAGAAGACTAATGGATAAGCGAAATGACTAGAGGGAAACAAGTAACTGTGACAAATGTACAGGGAATTCAGTTGGGAAAAACATGTATTCACTAGAATGTTCGATAGGTAGACCATGGAAGTTACGCTCCGAATTACAAGTGTTATGTAAGACTGAGACGACAGAGTAATGGAAGAAGGGTCAATGTTGTTTTAAAACAAGGACGAAGTTCACAGATATGTACAGCTATCTGAAGGCTGTAACATGTGGGAAACACCAGAGAGTGGAATGAAAATAAAATCTTTGTATACTTGTAAATGTCGAATGTCTAACGATAATGAAATATTTTCATCATCTTCATAAGCCTTTCCAGTAACAGGCCTAATTGTATGTTAAAATCTGTAACTGTTGTATAGGTAGTCCTATGAACTCCTTTTCCCGGCTAAGTAGTGGACAACACTTTGTAGTTGTCAGAACGTTACGCTCTAAATTTCGGGAGATAGCTTCATGTGTATTACAGTTATTAATGTAAGTTGTCCTTTGATGCATTGTTTTATGGTTTATAAGATTATATCCAGATGTTCTCCTTAAATATTTCCTTTCAATGCATGTTAAGTACCTCTTATCTTAACTTTAGATGATCCATGCATGTCTTCCGTAAAATGGAATTTGTCGTTAAAATTGTCTTTTTCTGCCTATGGTATTTTGAACACATTATTAATAATTGTGGGTACTCAGTGGATGTTGTCGTGGTCTTCCTTCCGAGTCGTGGTTCTGTTAAGCTCTTTAAACTACTTTTTTCCCTTTTTTAGGTTTTGTGCTGTCCTTTACACTCTCGTAAAAAATGATGATGATGTTTGGTTTCTGGGGCGATCAACTGCGCGGTCATCAGCACCGGTACACATTCCCAAATCAAATGGTTCAAATGGTTCTGAGCACTATGGGACTTAACATCTATGGTCATCAGTCCCCTAGAACGTAGAACTACTTACACCTAACTAACCTAAGGACATCACACAACACCCAGTCATCACGAGGCAGAGAAAACCCCGATCCCGCCGGGAATCGAACCCGGGAACCCGGGACACATTCCCACTCTGTACACAGTCCAACCTAGCCAATTTCATGTATGATGATGGAATGATGAGGACAACACAAACACTCAGTCCCCGGGAAGAGAAACCCCCAAACCCTTCCGGGAATCGAACTCGGGACCCCGTGGTCCAGAGATAGCAACGCTAGCCATTAGAACACGAGTTGCTTGCTTTCGTAAGAAAGCACTGATGTTTCAACACCGCATACTTTTCTGACTACCGAACTCTATAATTTAAATAATTTATTAATTTTTGCATCACCTTTTTAAGGCTTACCTATAATTTACTCGTACACTAACAACCCTTTGCACATGGTTACATCAGTTCGATAGACAAGAGCAAAATCTTATTTCAGTATACTCTGAGTATCTAAGATCGAGTTTTCTTTAAACAAGCATTCTCGAATTTATTTACTTTATTACACAGAACATAGATGCTCCACTTCAGTCCATTTCTAGCTTATGCCTCTTGAGATATTCAGTAGCGCACAAAAGTGTGTTACTCCCATAACTTGACACATCCCTTTCTTATCAAAATAACTTGGAAGAAAATAAATTTTGGCATATTTTATGTTTTGTGAACCTAATTTATGAATTTTATTTATGGCAAATCCGACGGTTCATTTTGCGTCCCACTCATCTCAGCACGAACATACATCTTACGCCGCCATAATACTAAGGCCTTCAGTCTTTCGAGATGTGGTCTCTTAGCACATAACGTTACATTCGCTTGTGGTAGCTATGGTACGGCTCTCAGAGAATCTTACACATTGGCTATTATCTCAGAACTACATAATGCGTGATAAACAAACAATTACCCACTAAGTTGAATATAAATTCTAATCGTTAAAAATTGAATTACATATATTATTTGATTTTATGTGCGATGTAATGTTTGGCCGCTTTCACTAGATGGTGTAATGAAGCTTTTTTAGTATTATGTATAGAAGAATACACACTATTTCAAAAACTGAATCTCGTTATGGATATGAATAGTAGTCAAAGTGTGCCGATGTTGCAGTAACGTCGTATATGGTACTAGATAAACTAATGTGTACTGTTATCATATAGGACTACAGGCTGCTATGTAGAGAGTGACACTTTTGCTTCAAGTATAATGAAACTATTGACAAGGAATGTGCAAAACGTGAGAGCCACCACAACACCAGGTAATAGTGGGCAACAGTACACAAAGTATCTAGTGCAGACGCGTGCCTGCGTGTTGGTTTGCGCGTTCGTGCTTGTGTGTGTGTGTGTGTGTGTGTGTGTGTGTGACAGAGAGAGAGACAGAGAGAGAGAGAGAGAGAGAGAGCGACATGAAGAGAGTATTCAATGTGTACTTAGGAAAGAGGTAAGGACTAGTCACATATACTACTCACTTTATATTTAGCGCCTCAACAGCAGATACGAATAGGTCACTTAACACCTTAGTGGGGTTTTGGGATTTTGAGGAAATGTGTGGTCGTTAATAAAGTGATCCCTGTGAATCGTAATGGTGAAACAATTAATATCAAAGTCGTTCTTTGCGACTCTAGTAAATAAAACGAATGTGGTTGTCGATAATTGATAACGTCATATAGGCAATGATAAGGAGAAGGTTGACTACAGTATTCGACCCAATGTTTAACATGTTACCAGACATTTATCTAAATGATGAAGCATAGGTGCATATATTTTTATACTCGCCAGTTTTAAAAAGGTGAATGAAGGTATGGTGGCTGTACATGCTGGAATTTCAGCGTCTGTTACGGACTAACACCGACTACCTTTTAATCTATGACGTTGTGGCACTATGGTTGCTAAAAATAATGGAAGGAGCCAAGTTAAATTATGCTAACAGAATGAATGTTCCTAGAGCGTACTGGCGCGTTAGGTATAAAATGGCAGCCGCAGGCTAGAGCAGCTGTTCTTAAATCTGTCCATAACGATTCGTGTTTCACTAGTTTCCCTAAAGCAGTAGAGATGAACACCTCCTCAATACAAACTGACTACGACAGCCACAATGAGCATGGGGTATTTATTATTCATTCTGGAACATTACGTTATAGGGCATCCTACTTTCACTTACTGGACTCTCTTTACGAACATTGTCGCTGGACCGCATTAAAATTATTGGTTATTTAGATTAAGAGAAGTTTTCTGAATTATAAATTATTTCAAAGATATGTTTTCTTTTTCAGCCCTTTTCAAATTTAGTCTTCTTCTGTCTACTAACATTTTACTCTAATGTAATTTGGGCCTTAGCTCTATATATGCAACAGTTAGTATATTTCCTTGTTACTACACGTTTTCATGGCTTGAACCGATCAAGTCTTCAATATTTCTTGTTTGCTTAGTTATTACTTTAATTAGCACATGTTACGGAATTAAATACTCCACTTAATAGTTACTTTTTCCACGGTCATAAGCTCAGCGGTTTTTCAACGTTCCCACCTGATGTACCACTTAACCCTACAGAGCATAAACGTAATCTTTGAATGTTTGTAACAATGACTGTTAGCAACGCAAGGGGGTGATAATTTCTGTCAAAGAAAGTTTCATTTCTGACTTGCTTACTTAATTAATTTGGGGACCTTTTCTGTCAAGAACATTTTAACGTAATTTCATCTCCCTGTTATCGATCCAGCTATATTATTGTATATTTTCATCAGAAACTATTTCCCATAGTCTCATAAACTGCAGTGATACGTGGTACAGTAGCTGTCAGCATCACTTAATCTCAGCCAGATGTTGGTACAAAACTCGGAGCTATATCACCAGTTTGTGTCCTTTGACTATAGTTTCACTTTAGGCGTTACAATGTTTCGGTACACAAGACAAAATCAGCTACATTTTCATGTTTAGGTGTTCATAAGTTGTTAGCAAGCATAACGACATATCCCACAATAAATGACAAAGAAAACCAAACACACGAGAGAAAAATTCTGGCTTCAAGGTCTTTACACCGATAGAGAATGTGCAGACGTTACCTGTAAATAGCTGCGATTTCTGAATTTTCTTATTGAGTTAATTCAAGTAACAACAATGTGAAGTCAAAACATAAACCAATTGAACGGCTTTGTTCTGGGTACACAATTTTCGTACACATTCTCCATTTGGTCTACTGCATAGTAGTTTAATTAAGAGAGGAAAAAGATGTGTACCACCCATTTCTTATAATGCAACATTAACATATCTGCCATGGTTCATCATTTCAGCAACATAATCTGCATTTGGTTAATCTGATACTATAAACTAATCCTCTGTATTAATACTTCACAATAGACGTTTGTAGGACCATCAAACATTATCAACACTTGAGTCAAAATGGTTCAAATGGCTCTGAGTACTATGGGACTTAACTTCTGAGGTCACCAGTCCCCTAGAACTTAGAACTACTTAAACCTAACTAACCTAAGGACATCACACACGCCCATGCCCGAGGCAGGATTCGAACTTGCGATCGTAGCGGTCGCGCGGTTCCAGACTGTAGCGCCTAGAACCACTCGGCCACTCCGGCCAGCTTATAGTAACAACACACATTTTAACAACACACATTTTAGCACCCTCTTAGAAATATCGAGCCACTCACAATGACGTGTATAACAAACTGTATAGCGCTTGCCACAAAAACATGTTAAACTTTCAGTTTGACTCACTTTTTAAATAAATATTGGTGTGTAAGTAAGGTACTGAAAGTGAAAATATTAAATATGATATTCATAGGGGAAAAGACATCTACTGCTATGTCTTAGTTTTTTGGGTTAAATTCAACTCAAAATTTTTAACATTTATGGGAGCTCATAGAAGAATTCCTTAAAAACAATTAATATTTTTTTCAAAATTTCAAAATGCGAAGAGTCGCCCAGATTGCAATATTTTGAAAAGGGAGACATGAAGTACCCTCCAACCTCCTTCGTATTGTGCGGGATATGCCAGAATAAGTAATGAATATGTCCATTAATATTGGTATGTATGATTAGATTTGCTCATTGAACATGAAATTAATGTACAGCCTTCAGCAAATTCGAATCTGTTGTCAAACATGAGACACAATATTAGGAAATTTTTAGAGACTAGATCCTCTTTAACAAGTAATATTTCCTTTAACGTTATTTACCAGATGTTCCAACGAAACAATAATCCCACAGGATTTTCAGTTGTACTTTGATGAGCTACAGTATACAATGTTCAGCTCCTTTGATAGTCAATTTCTAAGTAGTGTAAAACAGTTGTAATACCATTTGCGTTACCTGAAGCTGACATAGATAAAAAATTGGTTACTAGTTGGTCACTGTGTTGCGCAAAGAAGTATGCCTGCTACATCAGAATTGTATGAAATTGTGGTTTTTTAAAGACCAATAAATTGATCGATTCATATCTTCACTTTTTTGTAAAGTAGTACATGTGTTGCTAAGAAATGAAGCCTCAGAAGCAGGACACTTCACTAAACATTTACCTGACGTATACCAACAACATCTATGTGATGAAATGTACGCTACTACACAGGTAACTAGAGGTTCCATGTGGCATTAATAAATGCATAAGGGATGAAGGCCAGCAAAATGAGAGTCGGCAAACAAACACACAGCAAACACGAGTGCTATAGTATTCATGTATCTGCTGCGCTGGTTGCCTGCCTCGCCTCTTGCATACTAATGTATCGACACGTAGCGCGGGAGTGCCGTGCAGCCCCTGCCCACCCGCCGCCACCTGCCGGCGCCATCGGGTTGTGAAAGCGCGGTCCGCCGCTGACGCCACCGCAGCCCCTCATTATGGGACGGGCGGCCCTCCAGACAGTGTTACGCGCGTCTTGCTGGCCACTAATTAGCTCACAGTCCACGCAAACAGCAACGACTCGTGAGCTGAGCAGCTAAGCGTGGGGGAGCAGCACGCTACAGTTGAGGCTGCGCTGGCTTGGATTAGGGTTGATCCCATGGTGTATTGCTTCCGGTAGTTAACTGTATCTAAGTTCCACTCCGTTAGATTCGTCCTTCTCTAACTAAACCTCTCTAGCGCCTAATATGTTGACTAGGAGACAATGCAAGGATCACTGGAGAGAGATGGCTAAAACCGCTTTAAGGATATTCTTAGTGTTATGTTTTGAGAACATGAAGTATGATTCGAGTCTCGGGCTTATTTACATGAATAAAATAAAGGTTGGTGGAGAGAAGAGACTGATAAAAGTGAAAATTAGTTCCTTGTACGGTTGCCCTGCTTCTACAGAAAAATAATTCCAAGCAGCCGACCAACCAACCAACCAGACCTGGATAATAGTGTTCTTCTTAATGACTTTCAATGCTTATCTATTCTGGTTGTTCTGATTTCAGATCGGAAACGAATTTCTCATCCGTCATATGTGTTCGGGATCATTTAGCGCAATTTATTTCTGACTTTCGTACTTCTGTTGAAGATGAAAGACTAACAGAATGTCATACAATAATAGTGACAGGTATAAGGAATTTAAAAGGTGTTCAAAATTGCATTGGTGGGTTAGCAACTGAAGGTGTAAGAAATAAGAGGCCGTGTACACTAATTGGAAGAAAGAATAAATGGTATTGTAAGTGACTAAACTCAGGCCGAACAGGACTCGGAAGGCACAATGGTACTGAACGACCGCCAGGTCATCTTGAGCCTACAGGAGTCACTGGATGCACATATGGAGGGAATGAGATCAGCCCACCACACTCCCGGCCGTTCTCAGTTTTCGTGACTGGAGCCTCTACTTCTCAGTCAAGTAGCTCCTCAATTTGCCACACATGGGATAAGCGCAACCCACTCGCCAGCAGCGCTCGGCAGACCGGACATTCACACATCCAAGTGTTGTCTTGCCCAATTGTGCTTAATTTTGGTGATCTGACGGGAACCAATGTTACCACAGTGACAAGGCTGTTGGAAATGTAAGTGATTTATCAAGTACAGCATGGATGGAACTGGGTTCCTACACATCATATTTCAGAGCAAATGACATGTAAATGCATACTGCACTCATCTTGCTCAAAAGATACATTTCAATAAATTGACAGCTTCCAATGTACCAAGGTACCAATTTTGACGTATCATAAGAGCAGAGCATCCATAGAACCATATATGATTTTGAGCCACATTAACAATAACAATAATAATAAAAATAATCCAAAAGCAACTAGTTCCATCAGTCAATGTCGTCAATGCTGCCAACGAAACTATGAAAATACCAATAAACGAAGAGATCAACCATCTTTCCTACACTAGAACAGTGAAAGTAACAGAATAAATGGGACTACTGCCATCGAAGTCGGCTTAAGAAATGATGTTCGACGAGAAATGAATCTCAGAATACTCAGATCTTATCCAACCAGGCGTTCAACAAAATTTTTGGGTGCTAAAATTATTTGAGAAGGAATTTTCTATGAACGGAATGAAAGTGGAAGAAAAATGATTCCAGCAGAACAATAAAGCTAACAAGTTCAGGTAAATGGGCCCACAAGCCTATCTTTTCACGAATAAACGACTCAAGGAAACTACAAAATCACGAAGATTAATTTACCCGTGACCTGTATTGTTTCCAAAAGTGCCTTTGATTCACTGCCACTCAGCTTAATGTAACTGCCTGGGAATCATCGAGAAACATCGGTGTAGCACCCTATGACAGATTTGTTGTCGTGATGTTTAGTCCACAGATGGTTTCGTGAAGCACTCAATGCTATTCTATACTGCACAATCTTCATCGTCACTGTGTAACTATTTTACATTATATGCATTTTAGCCACTATACTGTATTCGTGCCTTGACCTCCACCAACTATTCTTAATCCCACACTTCTCCCCATTAGCAAATTTACAATTCCTCAATGCCTCAGTTTGTATCCCATCAAATGAACCATTTTTTTAACTCCAGTTTTGCTATAAACTTTATTTTCTACAGTCAGACGTTCCTAATTAGCTGCTGGAAATATGTGTGTGAACTTAACTTTTCTGCGGTATTCTTTAGCGCCACATTTGAAAGGCTATTTATTCCTTCCTTGTCTGAAGTGTTTATTGTTTATGTTTCAATTTCGTATAAGGCTACACTCAGAGAAAACCTTCAGATAGATCTCCCAATGTTTCAGTTTGTGTTAGATGTTAACACATGTAACTTTTCAGTATTACTTTTCTTATTATAGTCAGTGCACATTTTATAGCCTTTCTACTTCGGCCATCATCTGCCTAAATGGAAAAACTAATCTACTAGTTTCAGTGTCTCGTTTGCTAATCTACGAGGGACTTACAATAAGTAATTCAACACTCTTTTTCCTGGGCCGATTTCGGTTTAAATAAGGCGTAATTTGTCGTGGGGCCATCGTGGAATATTTTCTCGTTAGCCCCTATAGTTTCATGAAGTTCCGATGAGTGTTGGTGCTATATGTAGTGTTCAAAATGGCGTCTGTAACGAAGGTGATTTGCAAGCACATGGCTGTCATTGAGCTTCTGTTAGTGTAAAACCATAGCATCGTAGGTAATCAAAGGTTCTTGAACGATGTCTACCCGAGATCTGGCAGTGAACAGAAGCACGCTGAGTCACTGAGCGATGTGTCTTTCATCATCGCAGCAAGGTCGTGCAATTCTGGCCGATGTCCTGTATGACAGACGGCCACACACAGCTGTGACTCCTCACTCTCATTCTAGGTAGTCGACGGATCACACTGGAACACCTCGCTGTGCGACTGGACTCACACAAGTCTTTGCACCCGAGAGGAACACACGAAACTTCATTGGACTGTTCTTCTTCATCCACCCTGCAGCTCGGCTGTCGCAGCTTCCAACTTCCATCTGTTGGAGCCAAAAAAGGATGCTCTCCACAGAATGCAGTGCGTGGATAATGGGGGCGTCATTGAGCAGCAAGACGTATGCCCCGACGTCAACCAGTAGTGTGGTACCGTGTGGCCCTACAGGCCTCCCAATAAAGTGGCTTAATCGCGTTTCGTTGAACGGAGATAATGTAGAAAAATAGGGTTTCTTAGCGAGTGAGTGGGGGAACAGTGTAGAATTTTCGAATCCTGAATAAAACCAACTTGCCTCCAGAAAATATTCTGTTGCATTATTTATGGAAAGTCCGCCGTAATTACCTCAGAATAGCCCTATATACTGTAATTCGACGAATTTAAATTTACTTGATTTTACTTTTGCTCATATTCATGTTACGAGTTCATTTCCAGGAACTATCCGTTCTGTTAAATTGCGCTTTCATCTCACTTCCCGTTTCTGCGAGAAACACAACGTCATTGGCAAACCCGTAATTCATCACTGAGAGGCTGAGTTACTTCTCTCTCTTGAGTAACAATGAGCAGTAGCTGGTGAAGTGCAGCATAGCTATAGCGCCACAACAAATATTCAACAGTAGAAACATTAGGCTTCAGGTGAGTATGAAGCTCTCTATTGGAGTTAAAGAAACATACATATTTAGAAGCTTGAATATGTCGGGTTTTGTACGTACAGAACAAAATTTGCGAGAACTGTTACTCTTATGCTTTCATCTCAAGATATCTGCTGAGGAAGGTCATCGTTCGTTCGTTATAGATGATGCATATGGATAACCAGCTCTCTCGGAAACAACGTGCAGAGATTGGTTTCGACAATTGTAAGATAATGATTTTGAGGTGAGTGAAAAAATGGGTCCTCGTCGATGTGGTAGACCATGAGCTGGTGCAACAGAGACAGTCAATGAACGCTACGATACACAGTCACTGAATCTGAATGGCACTCTGAAAAGGGAATGCCCGCTAGGTGCTCAGAGACATGACACTCATTCTGCTTCATGTCAGTACCAAACAACTTGTCACAGATCGATTCAGGGAACCTTAAGGGATTTCTAATGGGGTGTCTTAAGTCACTCCTCATGTTCACCAGACGTCAAGTTTCCGTTTAGATATATTCAGTAAAGCCTTTGTTAAAAAGCATATCTTTCAAAGATATACAAGAGGTTTAACACATTGCCTGAAGCAAATATTCTCCCAAATTCTAATTTTTCTTCAAAAATATTTGTTCAAAAACTTGTGCAAGGAAAGAAACACATTCTACTACCCGCGACTTGCTACATGCTGTACGTATCAGTGCACCACAAACAGTGTATGGCGAACATTACATGAGAAAACCTAGTACGCATTGCACTTAGAGAGTGTTCACAATATTTACACTGGCGCCATTGCTACACCACTTGAATTTGGTAATCATCACTTGTTTCCATTAACACTATTCACCATCTAAGCCATGTTTACACGAAATGGAATCAAATACACGTGTAATAATCGTCGATAGTCCGAGGAAAATCCATTCGCTACAATGGATATTTATTTCCAAGTTCGTTTTTCGATCATTTTTTGGTCTGGCATGATCGGTGACATGTTGATAGGTACAGTCATTTTAGAAGAGTGAACGACGGGACAGAATTACTTGAATTTTTTTGGCAAAGTCGTTTGTTAAACACCTAGAGGACGTTCCTTTGGCCATCCCGACTTCAGTGAAGAAGACCGTTCACATTTTAATAGACGTATGAGGGAAAATCTCAACAGCGCTTACTCTAATAACTGAATTTGTAGAGGTAGTACTATTAACTAGCCACCAAAATGCCAGACTTAACGACACTAGATTTTCATTATTATTATTATTTTATTTTTGTTTTTTTTTTTTTTTTTTTTTTTTTTTTTTTTGTTCATGGAGCTGGATGTAGTATGAAGTATAGAAAGGAATGGTAAATACGTGAGACGACAGGCTTGATGGCCTCATGGCTACAGCTGTCATCATTAGGAGGAGAGATGAGGCATTCTGACGGGCAACACAACATATTCTCGCAAGAGAGCACAAATGCATTTAGGTTGACTGTAACGTGACGTGAATGGTAATAATTAAAGAAATGTTTCGGAGAAGCAGATGAACTTCACGAGCGATGTGCGGCGGGGCTCCATCTTGCACGGAAACTGTCCAGTTCAATGCGTCTCTCTCTTGTAGGGCAGGTATGACAAGCTAGTGAAGCTTGTCGCAGTAATGCTGGCCACTCACACGGCACGTCTTTGGTCCTTGACAGGCAGCCTATTCAAAAAAGAATGGGCCAATGATGACCATAGCTGTGAAGCCACACCATATGGTAACACGTTCACCGTACAGAAGAACTTCATGTCCAGTGACTGGAGGTGAAGGTCCCCACACTCGGCAACTCTCACCTCATCCATCAGAGAAAAATTAACTTCGTCTATCCATAGGATGGTCCAGGGCCAGTCCTCGTCAACTACAATCCTTACGAGAGAATGGAGAGCAAAGTCAACATGTCGTTGTGCGTCCTGTACTACAAGCTGTTTTACGATATGGATCTGATACGGATACTGTTCGAGAATGGTTCGGAGCACGTTCTGTACAGTGGAACACAGAATGTTCAACTGTTGTGACACAGCACGCGCATTGCCTGACGATCGGGAATTGCACGCAGAATTGTCTGCATAGCAACAGCGATTTCATCAACCATCTGTGGTGCAATCGGTCGTCGGCCTCATCCCGAAGTGACGCCCAGTTCTCCAATTGACTCGAAATTCTTCACCATACTCCGCACAGCAGGTGGAGAAAGAGGACCATTTCTTTCAGCCGGCGATATTCTCGAAGTGCGGCTGCAGCATTACGCTGTTTTGATAATAGAGCTTCACCAACAATGTCTTGCTCCTTGTGCCCAGGCTCACGTTGAAACATCAGGTGCACCGTGACGGGTAAGGTATGTGAGACTATGAATCGCGATGACTGATCACGGCACCTGGTGGCCATAATTGGAACTGGACGGTGGCACTGTGACCAATGGAAATCATGCATCCCATACTCTGGACATCAATGCTACCAAGGTTGGTACTCGTATGGTAATTACTTATAATGTGTTAAATAGGGAAAGTTTAATTATAACCACCCGGTATATTGAGCAAGCAGTAACGGAAACAAAAGAAAAATCTGGCATAGGAATTAAAGTCTAGGGAGAAGAAAAGGTCTGAGGTATGCTGAAGACATTGTAATTCTGCCAGAGACAGCAAAGGACTAGGAAGAGCAGCTGAACGCAATGGACAGGTTCTTGAAAGGAGGATAAAAGATAAAGTCAACAGAAGTAAAACGACGACAATGGAATGTAGTCGAATTAAACCAGGTGATGCTTAGGGAATTAGATTAGAAAATGAGACACTGAGAGTAGTAGATGAGTTTTGCTATTTGGGCAGAAAAGTAGCGGATAATGAGCGAAATAGAGAGGATATATGTAGACTGGCAATGGGAGATATACGTTTCTGAATAACAGAAATTTGTTGACGTCGCGTATAGATTTAACTGTCAGGATGTGTTTTCCGAAAGTAGTTGTATGGAGTGTACCCATGTATGGCAGAGAAACACAGACGATAAATCTTTACGGAAAAAGCAGAATAGAAGCTTACGTAATGTGGTGCTACTGAAGATTAGTGTGGCCGATCACGGAACTAATGAGGAGCCACTGAACAGAATTTGGGAGCAAAGAAATCTGTGGCACAATGGCACAACTTGACTCGAAGAAGTGATAGTTTGGTAGGACTGAGGCGTCAAGGGACCAACATTTTAGTACTGGAGGGAAGCCTGGGGAGTGCGGGATGTGAAAAATAGCACAGGGAGACCAAGAGATGAATACAGTAAGCAGATTCAGAAAGATGTATGTTGTAGTAGTTACTCGGAGACGAAGAGGCTTGCATGGGGTAGATATAGCACGGAGAGCTTCATCAAACCAGTCTTTGGACTTAATACAACAACAGAATGTAAAAAAAAATACTTTATTATTGCTTTTCTCAAAGATGAAAAGCAAATATTTTTATGATTTTGGAAAAATATCTGTGTATCTAATGATCTGGTAGTCTAAGTGAATCGGGCACTCCGAGTATTAGTCAATCACAGTAGTATTG
Organism: Schistocerca piceifrons; assembly: GCF_021461385.2. Lineage (NCBI taxonomy): Eukaryota > Metazoa > Arthropoda > Insecta > Orthoptera > Acrididae > Schistocerca > Schistocerca piceifrons. Next base: position 632,175,639 of record NC_060140.1, read on the forward strand.
CAGCTGGGAGTGAGAAAGCGCCGATCACCTTATCGTGAGTCACCACATAATCGATGTCGATAGCATATGCACAACTAATGTGAAAGCATTACAGTGCGATGCGTACTCCTTAGTCACCACTATACTTATTTATTGTAGCGTCACCGCGTGTTGCCGACAACAGCCGAGGGCAATAATATCGTGGTTGAGTAGTAAAAGATTGTATCGAGTTCAACGATTATTAATGTTTATGGTCGAGTACACAACGCAACAAAAATGGACCACTGATCAGTTTCTCCCAATACCTGGACTTCAGAGCCGAGACGGAGATGTGAGTTATTTGGTGTGTTGGACGCTATGCTGCGGAGGAAGAAAACGTGTAGTGATGGTGTTCGCTGTTCAGTACATGCTACTAAATAGGTTTGATACCGTTTCTGTTTTTTAAATATTATCCATTTTCGAGCTATTAGATGCTCATAAGAGTCGTAAGTGAGATCCTTGCACTATGACACCCTTTGTTAGGACTGTAAAGTCCAGGGCGACATGCTTCATACTGACGGTTTGTAGAAAATTTGGTTGGGCGTCTATCGCTGTGAACGACACAGATTTTAAAGAAATTTCCTCTAAGGCAAAATGTGATACCATGATGTGATTTCTTTTTTGAATTTCAGTAACACTTACAGCATGTAAAGATCTATACATCTGGGTGAATTATCAGGTAGGGGTGGGAAATTGCCCCTAAAGGCGGACGAATCAGCAATGATCAACGACATGAGTATGCAGAAGGCAATGGAACCCACTGCATTAAAGACACGTAACGTGTATCCACAGGACATGTGGCCTGTAATTGAAGAAGTATCATGATGATCACTCCATTGGCAAAAGATTCCGGAATAGTCCCCCATTCGGATCTCCTGGAGGGCACTGCCAAGGGGGAGGTTACATGAGAAAAAGGTTGAATAATCAACGAAAGAATAACGTTCTACGAGTCGGGGCGTGGAATGTCAGAAGCTTGAACGTAGTACGGAAACTAGAAAATCTGAAAAGGGAAATGCAAAGGCTCAATCTAGATATAGTAGGGGTCAGTGAAGTGAAGTGGAAGGAAGACAAGGATTTCTAGTCAGATGAGTATCGGGTAATATCAACAGCAGCAGAAAGTGGTATAACAGGTGTAGGATTCGGTATGAATAGGAAGGTAGGGCAGAGGGTGTGTTACTGTGAAGTTCAGTGAGCGGGTTGTTCTAATCAGAATCGACAACAGACAAACACTGACAACGATAGTTGAGGTATACATGCCGACGTCGCAAGCTGAAGATGAACAGATAGAGAAAGTGTGTGAGGATATTGAAAGGGTAATACAGTATGTAAAGGGGGACGAAAATCTAATAGTCATGGGCGACTGGAATGCAGTTGTAGGAGAAGGAGTAGAAGAAAAGGTTACAGGAGAATATCGGCTTGGGACAATGAATGAAAGAGGAGAAAGACTAATTGAGTTTCGTAACAAGTTTCAGCTGGTAATAGCGAATACCCTGTTCAAGAATCACAAGAGGAGGAGGTATACTTGGAAAAGGCCGGGAGATACGGGAAGATTTCAATTAGATTACATCATGGTCAGACAGAGATTCCGAAATCAGATACTGGATTGTAAGGCGTACCCAGGACCAGATATAGACACAGATCACAATATAGTAGTGATGAAGAGTAGGCTGAAGTTCAAGACTTTAGTCAGGAAGAATCAATACGCAAAAAAGTGGGATACGGAAGAACTAAGGAATGACGAGATACGTTTGAAGTTCTCTAACGCTATAGATACAGCAATAAGGAATAGCGCAGTAGGCAGTACAGATGAAGAGGAATGGACATCTCTAAAAAGGGCCATCACAGAAGTTGGGAAGGAAAACATAGATACAAAGGAGGTAGCTGCGAAGAAACCACGGGTAACAGAAGAAATACTTCAGTTGACTAATGAAAGGAGGGAGTACAAACATGTTCCGGGAAAATCAGGAATACAGAAATACAAGTCGCTGAGCAATGAAATAAATAGGAAGTGCAGGGAAGCTAAGACGAAATGGCTGCAGGAAAAATGTGAAGACATCGAAAAAGATGTGATTGTCGGAAGGACAGACTCAGCATACAGGAAAGTCAAAACAAACTTTGGTGACATTAAAAGCAACGGTGGTAACATTAAGAGTGCAACGGGAATTCCGCTGTTAAATGCAGAGGAGAGAGCAGATAATGGAAAGAATACATTGAAAGCCTCTATGAGGGTGAAGATTTGTCTGATGTGATAGAAGAAGGAACAGGAGTCGGTTTAGAAGAGATAGGGGATCCAGTATTAGAATCGGAATTTAAAAGAACTTTGGAGGATTTACGGTCAAATAAGGCAGAAGGGATAGATTACATTCCATCAGAATTTCTAAAATCATTGGGGGAAGTGGCAACAAAACGACTATTCACGTTGGTGTGTAGAATATATGAGTCTGGTGACATACCATCTGACTTTCGGAAAAGCATCATCCACACAATTCCGAAGACGGCAAGAGCTGACAAGTGTGAGAGTTATCGGACAATCAGCTTAACAGCTCATGCATCGAAGCTGCTTACAAGAATAATATACAGAAGAATGGAAAAGAAAATTGAGAATGCGCTAGATGACGATCAGTTGGGCTTTAGGAATAGTAAAGGGATGAAAGAGGCAATTCTGACGTTACGGCTAATAATGGAAGCAAGGCTAAAGAAAAATCAAGACACTTTCATAGGATTTGTCGACCTGGAAAAAGCGTTCGACAATATAAAATGGTGCAAGCTGTTCGAGATTCTGAAAAAGTAGGGGTAAGCTATAGGGAGAGATGGGTCATATACAATATCTACTACAACCAAGACGGAATAATAAGAGTGGACGATCAAGAACGAAGTGCTCGTATTAAGAAGGGTGTAAGACAAAGCTGTAGCCTTTCGCCCCTACTCTTCAATCTGTACATCGAGGAAGCAATGATGGAAATAAAATAAAGGTTCAGGAGTGGAATTAAAATACAAGGTGAAAGGATATCAATGATACGATTCGCTGATGACATTGCTATCCTGAGTGAAAGTGAAGAAGAATTAAATGATCTGCTGAACGGAATGAAGAGTCTAATGAGTACACAGTATGGTTTGAGAGTAAACCGGAGAAAGACGAAGGTAATGAGAAGTAGTAGAAATGAGAACAGCGAGAAACTTAACATCAGGATTGATGGTCACGAAGTCAATGAAGTTAAGGAATTCTGCTACCTAGGCAGTAAAATAATCAATGACGGACGGAGCAAGGAGGACATCAAAATCAGACTCGCTATGGCAAAAAAGGCATTTCTGGCCAAGAGAAGTCTATTAATATCAAATAGCGGCCTTAATTTGAGGAAGAATTTTGTGAGGATGTACGTCTGGAGTACAGCATTGTATGGTAGTGAAACATGGACTGTGATAACAGAAGAGAATCGAAGCATTTGAGATGTGGTGCTATAGACGAATGTTGAAAATTAGGTGGACTGATAGGGTAAGGAATGAGGAGGTTCTACGCAGAATCGGAGAGGAAAGGAAAATGTGGAAAACACTGATAAGGAGAAGGGACAGGATAATAGGACATCTGCTAAGACATGAGGGAATGTGATCCATGGTACTAGAGGGAGCTGTAGAGGGCAAAAACTGTAGAGGAAGACACAGATTGGAATACGTCAAGCAAATAATTGAGGACGTAGGTTGCAAGTGCTACTCTGAGATGAAGAGGTTAGCACAGGAAAGGAATTCGTGGCGGGCCGCATCAAACCGGTCAGTAGACTGACGACAAAAAAAAAAAAAAAAAAAAAAAAAAAAAATCAGGTAGCCAAGCAGCATAGTTCGTTCAGCATCCAGGTCATCACCCAATTCGAAAGAACGCTGACAAATACTACATCACTTCTGAATAGGTACGGTACGGTATGCTCACCATCACGGACAGCGAAACTTTTAAATAAGGCAGCTGCTTTCACGACATAGAGTCACGAATATTATAGGAGCTTTTGGGTGGGAATCCTGAAAGCAATGGTGTTTTGCATGTTTCGGTGCGACGAAACTGGTATCTACTCCGAAAGCCATGACATTTTGTTCCTCGACTCCCACCTAACCAGGAGGAGCGTCTATCGTGCCTAAACAAGATCGGACTGCAAAATGAAGATCTATATTTTACCCAAGTACGATTCGAGAGTGGAATGGTCGAGAAGAAGTCAAGAAAGTTGCTCTATGACACCCCGCCAAACACTTAAGTTGAATTTCAAAGTAACAATGTAAATGTTGATGTAGATTCTGAAATTTTTTTCCGAGATCCACAACAATTCTTTCGTGAATCCATCCACCAGCATGTCTGTCGTGAACGGAATATCATCAAGTTGATGCTGCAACTGAGGAGAAATAAGTTGCTTAACTATACGCTACGGATGCCGTGCTAAAAACTGGAAGCCCTGTATTCACAGTAATGTAAAAGAAGATGACAGTCCATGAATATTGACCACAATCAGTTACTGAAATCTCCGTAGCTTCCATGACATCCAATAGCCATGTTATCCCAATGACAATTGCTGGCTGAATTTAGTCGTTTCAGTTCTTTTGAAGAGCGAGAGTCGTCACATCGTAAATTAACAAACTCCACGGTCTCCCTAGTCTCTTCTTGGGATGAAACTATATAGTCTCCTACTATCTGAAAAAAGCATCGCCTCATATTCCTCCCCTTCAGTAGTTCAGTGCTCTGTTTGAATGATTACACACAAACTACCCAAAAACGGTTTTGCGCCACCATCATGACTGGTAAAGTATTCTTTTCTTCCTTTTTGTTTAGCGGAAAACGTTTTGTCAATGCTCTTCTGACCAGAGGAATTCGTTACGTATAGCGCCTGACTAATAAAAGTAAGGACATAGATAGAGCGCCCTTGGTCTGCACTTACGATCTTGCCACTGCGGCTTGTACAGACTATTCTATAAGCACTTCAGGCATACCATTTCAAGCTAAGAGCGTGCCCGCATCGTCTCTTAACGCAAATAATGGCTGCCATTGTGGCATGGTTCCCGCCGAACTGGAAGAAAATGTAACAGAATTGTACCCTTCCTTTTTCGAAGCTATTGGGAGTTTCCAGACGGAAACGGCTATCTCCACACGACGTTTTGCCCACACACGTCCATGACGAACAACAACAAAAATCTCCTCCCACAAAGGTGTGCAAAGAAGTTCGGTTCACTGGGAATGGAACCTACACCAATGAGATGACACCCGAAGAGTGAAGTATTTGCCAAGCTGCTGTTCTGGTCGCACATTAATGTGTAGGCGAAGAGGTTTCATTGCACGTCTCATATATGCAGTCCCACTCATTCCGCATGGAAGTATGTGTCAGTCATATTTTTGAGCGATATGATGCACGGGAATTGGATGCTATCACCTTTGTGAAGACTAATTTTGGAGCTGTCCAGTAACAGAATCGGTTCATTCAACAGAGAGGGAATCGGGGTATAATCGGCTATCGGGTTCAAACTGGGAAACTTCATATTTCCCTTTGCAAGTTGGTAACATTGTTTCGTGGTTTCGTGGCTCTTGAACCGCGAAAGCAGCCGGTAGGTTTAGTACCGGCGTGAGGGTTCGCAGCGTCGAACGCATTGTTGTTGAGCAAAATATAGATTTTTGTGGTTTTATATCTGATTATGTAACTTCTTTGTTGAAGGAAGAACTTATCCGTCCTATTACAAGTGGACAGATGTAAGGACAATGCATAACTATTTTAAATGGCTTTATAAATGTATGTTCACTTTGTTTCTTTACGCGGAAGGAATTTGACTGAAACAGTTCATTTGGATTAAATACGGGTAGAAGCAATGGCATGAAACCGGAACTCCCCTATTTACCTTACGTGTGACTTAGGTTTACACTCTTTAACGGTATGCTAATTTCGTGTACACTTTCTAACAAATATAATTTACAATTACATACAGAGACTACAATTATATTGCGCCAATTCGTAGACGATTTTTGTCATTAATAATTTCATCCCTAACTGCAGAGGTGTATTTTAATTTGACGTAGGATACATGAAGGATAAGCCTCAATTTCGTCTACATAATAATAATAATTAATATTATTATTACTATTAATATTATTATAATTAGTATTAGCATCATCAATTCAGTATGAATAGTCTACTTTCAACACGCCGAAAACCTTCTAACGTAAAATCAATTAAGACACAAAGGAGTTACAGACACTGGTTGTGAGTGGGCATTGGTTGAAATAAATGAGGAAGTTTGAAAATTTCTGCCAAACCGGGATTCGAACCCAGGTCTCCTATTTATTAGGTACATGCTCTGACCACTAAGCCATCTGGTCACTGGTCATCGCAACTGCAGATGTAGAGAAGAGAAAAATATGTGTAGGAGCAATTGATGAAGTTTTTTTTTATTTCTTTAAACATAGGTTACAAAAAAAAAAAGCACTCTGTCTTCAGGCCACAAGTGACCCATCAGGACCATCCCACTGCCGTGTCATCCTCAACTGAGGATATGGATAAGAGGGGCATGTGGTCAGCACATCAGCACACCACTCTCCAGGTCTTGATGATAGTTTTCTTTGACCGGAGCCGCTACTATTTGGTCGAGTAGCTCCTCAATTGGCATCAAGAGGCTGAGCGCACCCCGAAAAATGGCAACAGCGCATGGCGGCCCAGTTTTTCACCCTTCCAAGTTCCGGCCATGCCAGACAGCACTTCACTTCGGTGATGTGACGGGAACCGGTGTACCCACTGTGGTAAGGCAGGTTACAAAAAGGTAGGTACTATTTTCGGTGTGCTGCAGTCGAAATCACGAGATAGATTTAAGGAATGGTGCATCTATAGAAGATATAGCATGAAAGGAAGGCGTATCTTCTGAGTTGAAGTGCTATAATTTGTTCATGAAAAGAGTACAAACAATGTGGAGAAATAATTGTATATTCTTCTTTTTCTAATATCTGAGTTATGTCAAGACAGTGTTCATAGCGAATGAGGAAGCTAAATTGGTATTCAATATCATCATAATGGAAATTTGTGGTAAGTTTCTAAGGAACGAAGCAGCTGAGGTCATAGGTCCATAGGCTTACATACTACTTAATCTAACTTAAACTAATTTACGCTAAGGACAACGCACACACCCATGCCTGAGGGAGGACTCGAACCTTCGACGGGGGGAGCCGCGCGAACTGTGGCACGGCGCCCGAGACCGCGCGGCTACTCCGCGCGGCTCATGATAATGGAATACTATTTATTTGTACTATTAATTAAAGACATCATACGGTTCAACTGGAGGAACTGAATTAATGTTTATCACAGTTTCAGCACGGAAGAGAAAATGGCTGGGATAAACTACCTAAATGACGTTTGTATGCAGCACTCCCCCACATTTAGAAAACCAGAGCCTAATTCGGCCTCACTTGCTGTGGGTATGAATTAAACAGTCTTTGCAAACTTTTTTGACATCTTATCCAAATGTTTAGAGAAGTAGAAATTATCATCGAACAAGATTTATAGCGTTGATGAAACGCGACTGACTACTGTACCAAAGTCGCATTTAAAGATCATAGCCCTAAATCGAAGAAGGCAGGTGAGTGACTTGAGATCGGCTTCAGCGAGGGCAGTCACTAACAGCAGCAGTTAGTTTCTCTGCAACAGGCCATTATATTGTTCTACATTCTAGTATATCCTCCAGTTAGTATGAATGAGGAACTTCAGATGGCGCATTGTAAAAAACGGTAGCAGCGTGTTATCAGTTGTTGATGTGTTCCTCCAGTTGTTACATTACTTCATTTCTCTCGGCAAACCATCCAAGAGTAAATCAGCTTTTCAGCTGCTGGACCGCCTTGCAACATATGAGAAAAACTTGGAGGTCATCGAACTTGCTAGAAAACACGATGTCGTGATTGTTTGCTTGTACCACACTGCACCCTTAAGCTACAACCGCTCGAGATCAGTTTCATGGAACCATTTAGCACTTTTTAAGGTCTGAAAATTAAGACTTGAGTTATCAAACAGCTGGGCATGGCTGCTACTTTGTACCAAAATAGCCCATTAGTTTGTACTAGTTTATGCCAGAGAAACAACATTGAAAAGCGCCATATTTAGATTTAAAAATTTTCTCGCTTAATTAAAATACATTTGACGAAGACGAATTTGTACCATTACATAAGACGCAAACAGTATGAGGTTCCCAGAAGGCAACAAAGTCAGTTACTGCTTTTTCTTCGCAATGTGGCGTCTACACGGTCTTCTTTCACTGTATCACTTAAACAGTGTCTAGCCAATTCCTCATTATGAGACAAAGTCATCAACCGGGCGAAGAGAAAAGAGTGTGATGACTGTGGAATCTCAATACAAAAATAAAGTCAACGGAAAAAGGGGCTTTCTAACAGGTTAAAAAAATTGTTGATAGGCGCCGAATCGAGACCAATAGAAAGAGAAATCGTGTGAAGCAAACAGCTCTTCTGAAGATAAGAATGAATCACATCTTCTTTGCAGAGAGACCTACTCGTCAACAAGAAAAGCAAATGGTCGAGCGATGGGTTTAAGGTGACCCATGAGGTTTGCACGTGGTGGAAAGAAAGTTACTCGCATGAGTTTCAGCATTTACCTAGTATCAGCCGGGAAACATAACATTGCCCGGGAGCGGCCGACAGAGAACCAGCCTTTACCCCAAGGTATGGGGTACAATTGTATACTGCACGGTGGTGCGTTATATTAAACATAATTTGAGCCAAAAGCATGTTTTCCTGAGGTTCATACATGTTGTTCACGCCTTTTTTTTCTTTCACTAAAATAAATTTGAAGTCCTTACAGTCAAAAGCACCATTGTTGCCTAGCTTTGTCCGTACTCGATTATACCCCATGAGGAACAAAGACAAAGATTTCCTCCCACAAAGATGGGCGAAGACGTTGGTCAAGGTGTCCCCTGGGTGGAGCCTACACTAGCGGCCTCAGGCTCCCTTCAGTGACGAGTGAAGTATTCGCCAAAATCTTGATTATAATCATAGAATAGTCTATAGGAGAAGAGGCACCATTGTACGTCTTAGGTTTGCCTGAATGCATTCAGCATTGAGGTGCTTCAGTCATGATTTTTTGCGATATGATGTACAGAAATGGATGTTTGTTTTCGTTTTGGAGGATAATTTGAGAGCTGTTCAGCATCGGGGCAGGATCACGCATCCTACCGTTCAAGCTTGTTTAATTGTTTCGGCGATGGATTCATATTTCAGACTAAAATTCGCGAACAGAAGCACCTATCTCATGAATACCTTCTTCGAGAAAATGGAAATCAATCGAAAATAATTACCTGCTTTGATCCAGTTAGAAGTAGCAGCTTACCGTTCTGAGAACCCTTCTCCCACACTCAGTTACCTCAATAGGGCCACCCTCGAAGTGTGGAACAGGACTGAGCAACAGTGCCTCGATCAGTATGTGGACAGAACGATCGCAGTGCGTTAGATTGCTGTAGGTGGAGAAACACGGTGGAGAAGGGTGCAGCACAGTACACCACAAAGGCAAATGACTTGTACTGAAAGCAGTTGCTAAAACTGCGACAAAATAAACGTAAATAGTGCCTCTAATTTCCTATTGATAATTAAAGCTTGGCCGAGAATTTAGTGTCATTTCTGTGACTCCCGATCTAAATCTACAAGAAAGGGGAAAAAGCAACAGTAAAACTCGTGTCACAGAGTTAGACTGGAACCAAGATTTGTTTAAAAGATAGTATTAACTTTTTATGTACTGCAGTCCTATTATGAAACTACAAAAATTACTCCAGCAAATCGCGGTTTTTCCAAACATGGAAATATATTCCAAGGTAAAATATGATCACGTCCCTAAGAACACATATTTTATTGAAATTTAGAAGCATTGACCTAGAGAAAATATTATCAGTACAGTGTTAAATCGTCTATCTGTTACATTGTTACTGTTCTCCTCACCAAAAATCAGCGAGTGAAAATACATTAAGCGAAAAATTCTAATGTTCAAATGTTAGTGAAATCTTATGGTAGTTAACTGCTAAGGTCATTAGTCCGTAAGTTTACACACTACTTAACCTAAATTATCCTAAGGACAAACACACACATCCATGCCAGAGGAAGGACTCGAACCTCCGCCGGGATCAGCCGCACAGTCCATGACTGAAACGCCTTAGACCAATCAGCTTTCATTAAGCGAAAATACTATGAACAACCAGTTATAAGCTAAATAGATTTTGAAAGTTAAGCTATTCGAAATCAACACATTTTACATTCTGAAAACAGATAAAACTATTAAAACAGAAAAAAACTGTGGTCATTTGCAAATATCGAACGTACCATAATAAAAGACCTGTTTCATGATAGAAGTTGGTGCACGATCGACGAAGACTGGCTTAACAGCCCACAGCGTACATAAATATTTCGGAAAATATACAGCATTTCACTCAATAAAAACTCTGTAACTGAAGAATTAAATATATTTTCCAAATTTCTTTGGTGTATTACATAGCACTCAAACGCAGAATGCGAAATACATACAGATATTGCATAAAATCTAACCTCATGTCATACAACGACGAAAACTGTAGAAAATGAAGGAAATTGCTTATGGTAGTCTCTACTGGGCACTTCCTCACGTTATTCTAAAATTAGTCACTACAGTAATATACTGACCAGAAAACGTCGTCCGTAAACTCTACCCTATTTTATGATATTGGTTTTATTTGAGAGAAAGAGAGAGAGAGAGAGAGAGAGAAGATTGTAAAAGCGGTGCCGTCACACTACCTGCTTGTCACGACTAACTCTGTGTCTAACATCCCTGTTCGACTAAAGGATGAAAATCAAGAGTGACAAGCTATCACATTGTGAGACACAGCTAACAGTTTTCCATTTTAATCCAGAACAAAGTCTGATGTTCAGGAACGGTACGTCTCCACATCTCTTCCTCTTGCTAGCCTAATACTGATGATGAAGGTTTCTCAATCACTGGGACTCAAACCGGCCATGTCAGAGTCGAACGCCACCAAACGACTGTGCTTTGGAAGAAGAACATTGAACTGATGTGAATAAATATGAAAAACTGAAATTATAAGTTTCAAATTCATTCATCGGTTTTTAATAGGCCTTCTATAGATCGATAAAGTTAGTCTAATGGAATTACGAAGCTATCTTTCCATCCATGGAGACATTTACCGTTTGGGAAATATGCTACATCGTCTCATTTTCTGCTTTCGCACTGTAGAACGTCTGTGGGTTAAAGCATTATTAGTTTACGTTTAAAGTTTACTGAACTATTAGACTTCCTGAAATTGGTGATACGGGGACACAATATTTCGAGCATTTCGTCGGCTTCACAAACATAAGCTATATTTCGAATGACTTAACTAATTATTGAAATAGGAAAGGTACAGAACAGAAAAAGGAGGACTGGAAAGGAGAAGGTTTAGGATGATACAAAGGCTTAACTGAGGAGGCTAGAGGTGAGAGGCGATATGTGTGTGTGTGTGTGTGTGTGTGTGTGTGTGTGTGTGTGTGTGTGTGTGTGTGTTGTGTGTGCTCGTGCGTCAGACAGCGAGAAAGGGGAGGGCGAGAGAACAACTTCGGCTCCGAAATTGGCGGAGTTATTCGGCAGAGGGGATGCCGGCTAGGCCAGGGCAGTACAACTTTAAGCTTTCCCTGCGGTGAGCCGGCATGCCTCGCGACTGCTGCACGTTTCACCTACCGGGGTTCACAGAGAACTGCCGTATACAATATATGGTCCAACTGAGCATTGGCCATTCACTACGTTGCGTTTCAGGAAGTTATTACGTACGTCTGCCGATAATGAAACGACTAACACGTTACATTTATAATTTTTGAGGGAATAGAGTAAAATGTAACCTCATTTACAATGTATTAAAGTGTAACATAAATTCATTTGAGATGTATATTTCTGAGGTGTTGTGGCAGGATTCATAAGAGTGAAACGTGAATCGAATTACACTGCCATAGGGTCTAAAACACCTATACATCCACTTTACTACTTGCTCGTTGTATGTTGTTCATGGACTGAAACGGTAAACAAGACGATAAAGGATTCCCTACACAATAAGGAGAGTTATTAAATAAATTGGTATAAATTTTTAAAAAAGTAACAGCAGCTGCAGTCCAAATGAGAGAGAGAAAAACCGTTGCCAACCCCGTGTTAGGAATGGCAATGTGTTGAGCTTTTAGTGTCGTCACATCTTTGTCCTCTCCCTATACGTCAGATGGTTCTTTCTTATATCTTACGTGATGCATGTGGATAAACCTGCGCAAAATACACTGCAGAAGTTTCAGACTGATACTCATGAAACTGGTGGCAGTCACACTGCTTAAACTGCATGCTGATAAAAAGACCCAAGAAAACATCTGTCAACAGATGTCAATAGTAGCATAGAATAACTCTTGTCTCATTTGCATCTAAAAACCTGAATAGGAATTTTTTTGGCAGGGTTGAACATGACACTGAGGCGCATGTCAGGAAAGATCTATTTTTATTTGTAAAGGCACGGGGACCAGAAAAGAAATATCTGCGTGCAGAAGAGTATTGGAGAGAATGATTGAGTGATAATCACACTTGCAAAGGGTTTCTTGATCTTCATAACGCTATTGATAGCATCTGAGGGAAACCCCAATTTCGGAAAATGAAAATTGTGAATATAAATCATAAAATAAGAGAATTTATGTGGCGCCTTTATGAAGTAGAAATGGCCGTACCGAGATTTCTGCTACACGAATCGTAGACTAAAATGAGAAGAGTATTCGTGGATGAGTGCTCATTGTCTTTTAGTTTCGTAAGACATACGTAAAATGATCATTATATGGAGGACAAAGCTTAACGCAATAAGGAATTTCGAGAGATAGTCAGAGACTAGGCATGTTACTTTTCTGCTGCAAGAAAAACAATCTTGACGTACGTAGTCATCTTGTTTAATTTATCTGCTTGAAAAGTAAGATAACAGTTGCCTGCAAGAGCAAAAGGAAGATTAGTAATGGAACACAACAAACAAAAGCAAAGGAACTGTTATTGCTATCGTCCGCTTCAGTGTACGTTAATCAGAACCACAAAGCAGTGGTTACTTTTTCTTCTGCGGAACAGAATGGGGACCCAGGCATTTGTAATTATCAGCGACAATTCAAGGTTTTATACAGCGTCCCATGAGTGTGGTCACCCGGAAAGCAGGTTCGACGCGCGCTGACTTCACATCAAGTGCTTAATTTTCCATCACTCAGAGGTATGGAGGACCGGGAACGTACTGCATTATACTAGCCGTAAACTTCATGACTATCTTTGTAGTTGACAAAGACTCCTTCTTATAATGACAAAAGCGTTACTGCCGCCTCTCAATCAAAACTCATTTTCGACACTTCTCAGATAAATATAAGAATCATTTAAGTAGCGAATCGTACACCAATGATTTACAGCAAGGCGTTAATTTGGACATAGTAAGTTTTATTGTTTAGAAGACCCGTGAATGGCTCGTATGTCGCTTGAAGCCTTAGATATACGCCACATCCTCTGCCCATAGAGTTCTTTGCCGTCACGCTTACTGGTATAGGAAGGACACGCTGTAAGAGATAGGGTTTATATCTTATTCCATCGAGTTCATAACTGCCATATTACTTATAAAATAAAGTTAAATGTTCTTGGATGATCTTGTTACAATTAATGAAGAAATTAAGGACGATTTGTGACCATTGCAGGCATCTGAAAGATGATGCCTAGTCATATTTCATGCCGGTCCCATAAGAGTGGTGCTAGTAGCGCCACTATGAGGATCGAAATGAGGTTTGGCTTAATTACACCCTGTAGAAGTTGTGTGCCATAGCTAACTACGAGTTTGGACGTGGTCAATTAATGTTAGGCAAGAATCGCTTTACGGCATCAAAGAAACGACTATCAACACCACCTTGAGTTTGAACGAGGTCGTGCAACAGGGCAACGAGAAACTGGACGTTGCTTCTGCGGTATTGCAGAAAGAATTGGCACGAATGTGCTCTACATGATTGCTGGCAGCAGTGGTAACGAGCAAGTAAAGAAATAAGACGATTAGATGGGTTTGGAACGTGAAGTGATACGGGAATGTTCAAAATAGCATGAGTTGATGGATTTAGGACTGAAAACGTCTGCTTCGGACGGTCACGTTCCACTATCGAGGAGGAAGACCACCACTTTAGGCGTATGGCTCTCGCGCATCGTACTGCATCTGCAGCAGCCATTTGAGCAACAGTCGGCACCCCAGTGACACAGCGAACTGTTGAAAATCGGTTACTTCAAGGACAGCTCTGAGACAGACGCTCTGTAGCTTGCGTTCCAGTCATCCAAAACCACCGCTATTGGCGACTTCAGTGGTGTCAAGAAAGAGCTAATTGGAGGCCACGGTGGAGGTCTGTTTCTGCCTTGGTGCAAGTGGTGGTCGTATTTTGGTTAGAAGTAGGCCAGTTGAGGACGTTCCAGACAAGCTGTCTGCGTGCTAGACGCACTGGATCTACACCTGGAGTTGCAATATGGAGTGCGATTTCGAACGACAGCAGGGCACTCTCGTGGCTATCCCAAGCACACGGACTCAGAATTGTACTTTGATCTGGTGATTTGACCTGTCGTGCTGCCATTCATAAACTAGAATGGGGTATTTTCCAATAGGATACCGCTCGCCCACATACTACTTTTGTAGCTAAACGCGCTGTACAGAGTATGGATATGTTGGTTTGGCTTGCTTCATCACCAAATCTGTCCCTGATGAAGCACATATGGGTCACCATCGCACGACAATTACAACGTCATCCACAAACAGCGTTAACCGTCCATACGTTGACTGACCAGGTGCAACAGGCATGGAACTCTGTACCACAAAATGACATCATCTACATCTACATGACTACTCTGTAATTCACATTTAAGTGCTTGGCAGAGGGTTCGTCGAACCACAATCATACTATATCTCTACCATTCCACTCCCGAACAGCGCGCGCGAAAAACGAACACCTAAACCTTTCTGTTCGAGCTCTGATTTCTCTTATTTTATGTTGATGATCATTCCTACCTATGTAGGCTGGGCTCAACAAAATATTTTCGCATTCGAAAGAGAAAGTTGGTGACTGAAATTTCGTAAATAGATCTCGCTGCGACGAAAAACATCTTTGCTGTAATGACTTCCATACCAATTCGCACATCATATCTGCCACACTCTCTCCCCTACTACGTGATAATACAAAACGATCTGCCCTTTTTTGCACCCTTTCGATGTCCTCCGTCAATCCCACCTGGTAAGGATCCCAAATCGCGCAGCAATATTCTAACAGAGGACGAACGAGTGTAGTGTAAGTTGTCTCTTTAGTGGACTTGTTGCATCTTCTAAGTGTCCTGCCAATGAAACGCAACCTTTGGCTCGCCTTCCCCACAATATTATCTATGTGGTCTTTCCAACTGAAGATGTTCGTAATTTTAACACCCAGGTACTTAGTAGAATTGACAGCCTTGAGAATTGTACTATTTATCGAGTAATCGAATTCCAACAGATTCTTTTGGAACTCATGTGGATCACCTCACACTTTTCGTTATTTAGAGTCAACTGCCACCTGCCACACCATACAGCAATCTTTACTAAATCGCTTTGCAACTGATACTGGTCTTCGGATGACCTTACTAGACGGTAAATTACAGCATGATCTGCGAACAACCTAAGAGAACTGCTCAGATTGTCACCCAGGTCATTTACATAGATCAGGAACAGCAGAGGTCCCAGGACGCTTCCCTGGGGAACACCTGATATTACTTCAGTTTTACTCAATGATTTTCCGTCTATTACTACGAACTGCGACCTTCCTGACAGGAAATCACGAATCCAGTCGCACAACTGAGACGATACTCCATAGGCCCGCAGCTTGATTAGAAGTCGCTTGTGAGGAACGATGTCAAAAGCTTTCCGGAAATCTAGAAATACGGAATCAACTTGAGATCCCCTGTCGATAGCGGCCATTACTTCGTGCGAATAAAGAGCTAGGTGCGTTGCACAAGAACGATGTTTTCTGAAACCATGCTGATTACGTATCAATCGATCGTTCCCTTCGAGGTGATTCATAATGTTTGAATACAGTATATGCTCCAAAACCCTACTGCAAACCGACGTCAATGATATAGGTCTGTAGTTAGATGGATTACTCCTACTACCCTTCTTAAACACTGGTGCGACCTGCGCAATTTTCCAATCTGTAGGTGCAGATCTATCGGTGAGCGAGCGGTTGTATATGAGTGCTAAGTAGGGAGCTATTGTATCAGCGTAATCTGAAAGGAACCTAATCGGTATACAATCTGGACCTGAAGACTTGCCCGTATCAAGCTATTTGAGTTGCTTCGCAACCCCTAAGGTATCTACTTCTAAGCAGGCAGTTGTAAAACACAATACATGCACGTTTGCATGTAACGATTCAACATTGTGGTGATTACGGCTGTTATTAATGTACCACTGTTTCACATTTCCATTGACTAATTTCGTGCTTACATTAACCTGTGATCTTGCAGTGTTACCGAGACGAATCTTTTCCCTATATTTCATTACTCTCCATTAATTGTTTTTTGGTGCTGCGACTTTTTTCCGTCAGTGTATAATGTCGTTACGCGAATTATTTATAAGGACTGAGTATGATGCTATCATCTACATGATGCCTCAGAATATTAAATTAGGTCAGTTAAACATGGAGTACACATATTGTAAATAAAACATAAAAATGTCATTATGATATGCTTAAGATTCTTCTGAAGTTATGCTGTTGTCTGTTTTCTTAGCCTATTATGTGTGTAGATATTATTCTTCTTTCGATTTACGACTCGTTTTATGGGGTTGCGACTCCATTCGAAGTTCGTAGCGGAGAATCCCAGTAGCATTCCTATCGGGTGAGATACCAACAGGCGTGCTCCGGCCGTAGCGGCAGCTCAGGGAACCGTCCTGATGGATTATCGTCCTAAATATGTACGGTATATAGGACTGTATCTTCTGAAATTTTCCTGGCGTATTTCTTCATAAAATAATTTTCGGGTGTGCAGCCGAATCCCGTCGACATTATGCCACGATTTATCGGGCGAAAGACATAGGCCATCTTCGGTGACGAGACATCTGATGAAGATCGCAGGTGCAGTCACAGTATTTATGCTGAATCTTGCGCATGCGAAATGTGCTGACATCTTTCGGTGCATGTGTCAGGTATAGCTGAAATGTTTGATCTGTCCTGGTTGGAAGAAGTGGGACAGAATCTAATCATTGAGTATCGAATGGCCCCGTCGATTCCACGCAGACTGGATAATTTTAAATATTAGGTTCCAATTTTTATACAGTTGAAAGACATTGTCACGATTTATAAGATTATCGGCAAGACGTATTTCCACCGATTCTTTGATTATGGAGCCCCAAGGTCTGGAAACTGGAGCTAAAAATTTTGTTATTTTGTATCCATTTTAGTATCCCACGGAAATACTGTGTTCTGCTACTGCTGATTTTAACGGTTGCCGAAGACTGGTGTATCTTTCGTGCTCTGTAGAACGCTTCTCCACAGTTCGTGTCGTCTCGCCTATATATGCCGCACTACATACACCGGGAATTTCGTAAACGTCCACATTATTCAGTTGTAAGTCGTCTTTAACGGATCTAACCGGGACCCAGCTCTTCGCCGGTGGATGAAAGATAACCTTGATTTTATTTTTTCTAAGCAATCTGCCTATTTTAGAAGACACATACCCGGCAAATGGAAGGAAATAGTCGTCCTCAGCGCCCTCAGCGCGTTGCTTCTTGTTAATATAGCTGTGCATGGCCTTCCTTATTGGGCGTGGAGGGTAGCCATTTTCTTTAAAAACCTTCTCCAAGTGATGTAATCCAGAGTGGAGATTTTAATCATCCAGTATTACGTGCATACAATGTATTAACACCGACGGTTTGTGCAGGGTGATGAGAGCTACACTCAAGGAGTTGTAGATCTCTGTGCGTGGGATTTCTGTACACAGAATTCCCTAATGACCCATCATTCTTATAGCGTTTTAACTCGTTTAGAAAGGGAAAAGTCCCATATTTTTCAATCTCCATCGTAAACTTGTTGCTCTCTTGTAATGAGTATAAGTGACAAAGGAATTTCCTCCGTTCTTGTCTGTCAAGAGGCCGTACAACAAAAGTACCATCTTCGTAATGCCAGACAACCTTAGGCTTTAAAACAACGGACGTAGGTGCTTTCTCCTCAAGGTCCTCCATAGTAAGATTACCCACCACAGGGGACAAAGGGCTATCCATTGTGACGCCGTCTGTTTGTTCAAACAGTTCTTTATTAAATGATAAGTAGATCGAGGAGAAAGTATATTCAATGAGTCCATTCAAGGCACTTTGATAAAAAGTGAGACCGCATCAAACGTAACTAGTAAATCCGAGCTGGTAAGTTAAACTGTCTTCAATCAAATGACAAATTCCACAGAATTACGTATACGGCGACAACACTTACCCACATACGGTTTGAGTAGAGAAGGCAGATGTTTTGCAGTAGAATAGGTCGAGGCACCAACATTACTCAATTTTAATGGTAGTGGAATACCATCCTTGTAAATCTTGGGTAGACCATATAGTCTTGGTGGCCCTGCATTGTGTGGTCTCAGACTCTTGATAACTTGATTAGGTAGAGGACTATCTTTCAGAAGAGTAGCAGTTTTTCTTGATATTCTGCGATTCCTTTTCGATTTTGCTGCATGTAGAATCACCTCGCATAAACGGACAGAGTTCTTGATACCTTAATACAACGGCCGCAAGTAATATCGGACGATGAAAACCTCCACGCAGAATTAGAACACTTGGAAAAGATTTTTAAACAGAATAGGTACACTTCACGCCAAATACGGAAGGCCATGCACAGCTATATTAACAAGAAACAACGCACAGGGGACACTGATGACGACGAGAAATCAACCGCGTTCTTTTATCATGCCGGGAATGTGTCTTCTAAAATAGACAGATTGCTCAGGAAAAATATAATCAAGGGTATCTTCCATCCACCAGGATAGAGCTTGCCCCGGCTAGATTCATCAAACACGACTTACAAATAAAGAAAAAGGTACACACACATCTTCGGCAACCGTTAAAATCAGCAGTATATTTCTATGGGGCACTCAATGGAATATAACAGAACAAAAATCTTATTTCCAGTTTGGAGTATTTGGAATTTAGTCAGTAATCAAGGAAACGGTGGAAATACGTCTTTCCAATAATCTTATAAATCTTTACAAAGCCTTTAAACTGCATAAAAATTAGAATCCTATAATTAAAACCATCTAGTATCAGTGGAATCGAAGGATCATTCGATATTCAATGATTAAATCCTGTCTGTTATTTGCGCCACCGAGGGCAGCGCACACAACTCGATTGTACCGCACATGTCATCTACTGATTTATGCGCCGAAAGACGCCAGCACATTTCGCATGCTGGAGATTCGACATAAATTTTGTGAATTTGCCTACTCACCTGAAAATAGCCGGATGTCTCTGGGCCGAAATATCGTGGCAGAATGTCGACGGTGTCCTGCGGCACACCCGAAATTATTTACAAGAACACAGGACTGCTCTGCCGACTGCATCCGTACATAGAAATCGTGTGTTGCTACAGGAATTATTAGAAAGGAAAAAATCTACATCGTGTTTAAATGGCTCTGAGCACTATGGGACTCAACTGCTGTGGTCATAAGTCCCCTAGAACTTAGAACTACCTAAACCTAACTAACCTAAGGACAGCACACAACACCCAGCCATCACGAGGCAGAGAAAATCCCTGACCCCGCCGGGAATCGAACCCGGGAACCCGGGCGTGGGAAGCGAGAACGCTACCGCACGACCACGAGATGCGGGCATCTACATCGTGCACGAGATTTTGAGAATCATACGTTAGCTATTATATGTGTGACGGAAATGTACCCACGGCTACTGGGTGGGGGCTGAGGAGATGATTTCGTGGTATATGAATAAACATTATTGAGTTTTCACGACAAATCTCTCAAGGTACGCTTATTATTACACATTGTTCGGAAAACTGATGTTCCGTTACAAAATATTTTGGAAATGACGTCCACGGGCAGCGCCACAAATATGAACCCAGTTAATTTTATTGGAAAAAAAACTTTCTGCAGACCTGATTGTGATACACATCTCATGCTGGCAATTATTCTACTTTTTAAATCACAAACCGTGCGTGGGTGATTACATTGCACCATAGATTTTGCTGCCCCTCGAAGATAAAAAGAAAATGTGGTGGAGTAAGGTCCGGAGAGCAAGGGGGCCAGAGATATCTTTAATATAACGCGTTATACAAAAAGCTCTTCAAGATGACTGTTTGTTAGCTGTACGCGCATTAGCGCCATCTTATTGAAGGTATGGGTAGCTGATTTCGTCTGCCTTCAGCTGGACAATGTAACCGTGGATCAGTAAACAATATCATGTAACACTTCAAAAAACTAAGTTTCAGTAATGATCCGTCTGATTATTTCTACCCACACTCTAACGGTCTGATCATTCAGCAGCGTTTCAGGAACACCACGAGGACTGATAATGTTTATTTTGCCTCGAGCCACAATCAGTTAAATTTTTTGAGTGCCGCCAATACTTTCTATTACAAATACTTATTCATATGTCAAAGTATATCAGACTGGTGAAATACTATCCCTTGTCGGAAAGATAATGTAGTCGCTAGTAAAAGTAAGAACATCTCTAAATGAAGTAAATACATTGCAGACTTTGATATCTGGACGCTACAGCACAGCTGTTATATGAAACTGCGATGCAATAAAAAGTTATGCGTGTACCTGGATAGTAAAATGGCTGCAGCATCGCAAAAAAATTATACGAGGAGTCTCCGTTGCCTATAGTCGTGTGTTTTATATGTGAAGATGACCAGAGAGGCGAAATCAGGCCTCATCTATATAGAAAGTAAGATTTTCTCTCAATAAAAGATGTAAACGACTTGCAGTAAGGGATTCCAGTTTCTTGATCCGCCTCTTTCAGTTCTTGCACTGCTGTCATTTTATAAGGGGAAAATATCAACGGTTGCATAAAACGTTTATGCTAGGTTGCAGACTTTTTCTTGTGCCAAGTTGGGCAATGATGTTGTTGGTCTCTGCTGCATAGAGTCAGCAATATCCTACGAGTTCTGGTCATTTATGGTTCAAATGGCTCTAAGCACTATGGGATTTAACATCTGAGGTCATCACTCCCCTAGACTTAGAACTACTTAAACCTAACTAACTTAAGTACAACACCCACATCCATGCCCGAGGCAGGATTCGAACCTGCGACTGTAGCAGCATCGCGGTTCCGGGATGAAGGGCTTAGAACCACTCGGCCACAGCGGACGGCTCTGGTCGTTTAGTTTAAGTAGTCTTTCATTTCATTCGGCAAGCCTGTCTTTCGAAATTTCTTAATAAGTCGACGAACAGGATTCTCATGATGTACAGCTGTTTCTTGTTCGTTTTTAGCAAATGCGTGTTATGCTAAATCTGTGTATTTATCACCTTGTCGGAACACATGTTCAAGAATAAAAGTTCGTTCCTTGGGTGAAAGTGCTATTATTTAAAACAAATGGAGCATCTAATACTGCTCATCGCTCAATGGTTTTCATCAAGTGAACCGAACTGTTATATCTTAAGCAACAGTAAACTAACTGAAAAACAAACGTGCATTTATGAAATAACTGTTCTCACAAAGGTGTTCCGAACTTCCAAGATAATCTACTGGGTGGTTACAATAAAATTTTAGCTTATACTGCTGCTTTTATGATATCCGTCTCTCTGAGGACGTGAGAACGCCTGCTTCACCCTTCCCCCAGGGAGTAGTTACTTCTAAATCTCCCTTTGGATTCACACAGGTCCCAGGCTCGTCGCAATTATAAATTCGATGAGTAGATAGTTTGTACCTGTCAATAATCCTTCAAAATGGTTCAAATGGCTCTGAGTACTATTGGACTCAACATCTGTGGTCATCAGTCCCCTAGAAATTAAACTACTTAAACATAACTAACCTAAGGACATCACACACATCCATGCCCGAGGCAGGATTCGAACCTGCGACCGTAGCAGCAGCGCGATTCCAGACTGAAGCGCCTAGAACCGCTCGGTCACCCCGGCCGGTTTGTCAATAATCGTTACCCTAAGCTCAAAAACTTGGAAATATCTGTACGATTCAAGTCCATAGCTAGAGCACCAGACGTAGGCTCCTGCTTTCTGACACTAAAGTCAGGAAACTGAGTGATCCAGTCTTCACCCGCCATTTTCAGTCCTTTATTATGCCGGGGTGTTAGTTTGAATTCCTCGATCAAATGAAAAGCTAAAGCTCTGAACTCCTTTATTGTCAATCGAAACAATCTGCCTGTTACGTGTTTTAAATTACGGACAAGTTCTAACTTTTGTTCATTCCGGAAAATATGAAAAATGGCCGTTTGAGTTGTCGAATTTAGAACTCTCATTTTGAAGTCCACTCTAAATTACCCTATGAAGAGTTGTTTTAGACACGTTGAACTGAGTACTGTCTCTCCTATGTCTCATTTTATTGTTCAAAACAGTTACCGCTGCCTCATGCGTGTTTTCTGTAGACCAGCTTCTCTACTAACACCTGTGACATTAGATAGAGCTCAAAACTCAGAAAGCGCTTTGGAAAACAAACGCCTTCAGATCGCACTACATTATAAAGGTTAGTACGTGTTTTGGGATTTTTATTATAGAGAAAACTAGTAGATAAAGCGCTTTCGCTTGCCTTGCAGATAAAACTTTACTAACATCGCAATATGAACGCAAAAAACAAGAGAAACCACGTTACTCGTAGAACATTCGAAGACAAACTCTTCTACATCGGCTTGTTACCATGCTCGTCGATTGGATACTAGTTCCTGAAAGTTATTCTAAAGTGCATCACTTTGCAGCCAAAAGGATTCTATAGTACCGTTTTGCCCCGTGGTTCCGTTCTGTCACTGCTTCTCCTGTCAATATACAGCGAGTCACTAAAAGTCACTTTATTGTGTCATATTTTAAGGTTTCGTGCAGTGAGACAGGAAATACTGCTTACATGCATATGTGCTACTCTTACGTCTCTAATTTTATCCGTGCGACCTGGAAAAGATAGATAGATAATAACATGAGTAATACAAATTTTCTTCCGTGTTGTGAAAGGTGATCTTTAAAGTTTTCTAAACAGTTTCTCGTATGAAAGCAGCTGCTGTGTACCAGTGCCACTTACATAACATGTCTGTTACATTCTAGCAAATGAAACATGCCGCCGACTAAACGTATCGCCCATCATGTATACGCTCGACATCAACTTTTATGCTATCTCATTTGGTCCCCTAATCAATAATCGAGGTTGAACAGTACAAATATGTAGTATGTGGTGTCATTTGGAGACAAATACAGTACCTGTTTCACAGTATCCCACCTATAGCTTGCTGTTTTCTTTACATTTAGCTCAGTTTACGCGGCCATTGAACTTCATACCTCTATACACTGTTATCCACAGTTACCTCTATTGTTCAGTGACTACTGCTGTAGCACCGCAATCCTGTAGTGCAATGATACCCGCATTATACTCTTAGTTTTCGTGAAGTGCAGAATTGAAAGTTCTTTACATAAACAATTAGTCACCAGTCCGCATTGTTGGCTGATATTTTGTCGAGATCTAGCTGGATGATACTGAAATTTAAAGAATTATAATTTCCTGATAAGTAACTGCATCAACTGCTAGAAGTTGCTGCACATAAACAGTAAAGATCAATCTAGGTTCCTTGAGCACACCAGATATTATATCCGCATCTACAGATGACTCCCCATTCCCGTCATATATCCCATACTGTTGTTTAGAATGTGTCGATTTAGTACTGGATCATGCGCCTTTTGAATCTCAAGCAATACTGTATCAACCTAGTACCCTCTACACACCTCCCTGAGAACATCGTAAGTAAACAATACGAGTTCAGTTCCTCACGACAGATGTTGTTGGGTCTCATGTCGGATAAATCGATTTGTTCGAGGTCGGTCAGGAAATTACTTCCAACTTAGGAAACTAGGGGTTGGTGCACATACTTGTATAAGAAACTATTGTCCAACGCTACTCTCCTTCTTCCTTTCGGAGAGAATTTTGTCCGCTAGAAAACACGTCAAAGTTTTCTTTTTCGCATTCGTAATCACATGGAAAATATTCATAAAAGACGGTTTATGCCTTTTTAGAGAGACCAAAATTACCTAGGTCTACCGTCTTTCCGGAAGACTCGTTCTGTCAAAGAAGTGTGCGCGTGATGGAGATGTGTGGAGTAGTAATAAAATTGCTACTTCACAAGAATTGATAGGAAGGCAAATATACGCAATATCCACCAACACTTGATGATTGTGATGTAAAAAATTCTTGTGGAGTTAGCTAATTGTCAAACCGAATGTGCAGGAATGCTAGTGGTGTTCTACCATGACATTATTCCATCACTATGTAATTCTTATTAGAAGGCAAGAGAACCCCGTGTAACCATTGAGAGACAATTCCCACACGAGGTTACATCATTTGAAGGTATCAGTTCTGCACTGATTTATACAACCATATGTTGCGAGCCACTCGTGCATGAAATTTTTTCGTACTCTATGGTTTAGTAGGATACACGTAAGCTATACGGTTGTGCAAACGACGCAGTCCATTCGAAATGTAGGTAATGAAAGACCTGTTAACCTCTTCGTCTGGAATATTCAAAACGACCAAAATAGTTACTACAGAGTTGACGAATGACATACTATTTCTTTTGTTATCCACATTTACAATTTATTAATATCTGTTTGTCTACATTTTCCTTTTTTTCTTTACATTTATAGATTTGACATAATAGCCATAGTCATTTGCCCACTGGACTGCCGTTTCTGTTCTACAACAACCAGTGATGGTCACTGAAAATCGATACACAAGCAAAAACAAAAAGATCTTGCATAAACACATGATTTACCAACAACAAATATATTAGTCCAAAGCTAATGATATCTTCTGTACAAACACCTTGGATTCTGTTTAATGAAGGAGCAGACATGTTTGCAAGGAACTATGACTTTAAACATTCAGTTACTCATGTTGTTACATAGTGCTTGAGTTTGAACCATGAGTCACTCTACACCGCATTGGGTCGGATGCAAGCTGCAGTGCCACTCAGAGCTCTTTTGGAATGCGAGCAGTTTGTCGATTACCAAAACGAGCGTGCGATGGGGATGAATGTGGACTTAAGGAAAAGAGGCCCTGCCGTGTCTGCTGGAAAGTGCGTAAGAGGCTTTCAAGGGAAAACTTGCTGGCTCCGCGGACACTAAGAGGCTCTAGGGAATGCAACGTCAATAGGGCGACGTTCCTTTGGAGGGATTCTGCTAATGGAGGTCTGTCTTCTAAGAGATTTCTGTCTTATGCAGTCGGGTATTACACCAAGCGCACACTTTGACAAAATATTTAGAAGTTGACAACAGCTGTGTCAGTCTCTACAAGTTTTCTGGGCAATTAGCAGACTCGTAATTTCAAGAATAAAATCATAAATATCTCACATTCCTTATTAAATATACATTAACCCGATTGTAGGCATTCCAAAGCTTCTAGTTTTCAGCAATGCGCTCCCTTTCAATTTTCTGTTGATAAAGCACAAAAACTATTAGATTTAAAATTTGCCTACACACTTGCTACACACGTTGTGACAGCTATGGAAAAAATACTTTAAAAACATTATAACAGGAGCTAACGTCTTCTTAAGTATCTCTCATTTGTAGGGTTACCTTTTCTACTGTAGGCATTAAATTAAAATTGTGTAAAGTTGCAGCACATAATTAACATTAAGGCTACAAGTAACTGTGGAAATTCGATGGACTACAATTTGCGGCTGAACATGCCAATGGTGCTCTGTTGTATATTTATACCGAATTTATATGCGAAGGAAATATACTGAACAGAACATACGGTGATTCAAAGTATACACGTTCTAGCTATTAGCCCAAGAAACAGAATGTGTAGGCTGCTGCAACTGTTGACAGTCAAATTCGTTGCTACGAAATGTGGTTTGAACGTAATGGCACGTGATTAAACAACGCAAAAGACTAGCTGTGACTATGTTACTGCTCGGAAGATCACGACATTTGCAGAGTCTAATGAAGACAGTTAATGAGTGTTGCTTGGACGTAACCGACGTCATCAATGGCACCATATTATGGAAGTCTGATTGATATGTGTCATGGGCAAGTACCGGCGAAATTAATACGCAGAAGTAGCGTTTCTTCTTTAAGTGACTAGTAACAGTCGACTGTGAGTCCATTTGGAATATGTAATTTAATTTATGATAGAAGAGCCGCTTTAAAAGAAACACAAAATCCAATATATTTATGATACAAACAGACAAATTATGAAATGAGAGTCACATCGTAACTCCCGAACATGTCAGTTATTAAATGTTCCGTCTTGAACGCATAATTTTGTCTTTCTTCTTAAAGTAATCCATATAAGGCACCTCTGGGAAACTCCACCTTTATTATACCACCGTGATACAATGGAAACAAAGGTAAATAAGTGTCAAATATTTTCGGCATGAAGTAGCCATTGTTACTCCTGACCTAATGAGAATTAAAGTCATCGACAAACACAAAAATATATCATAAAAGATTCCAGCTACAAAACACTATACACCATATATATATATATATATATATATATATATATATATATATATATATATATGTGTGTGTGTGTGTGTGTGTGTGTGTGTGTGTGTGCGTGCGTGCACGCGCGAAGAAAGTAATTCTAATGTCGTGTGACTAGGGCCTCCCGTCGGGTACACCGTTCGCCGGGTGCAAGTCTTTCGATCTGACGCCACTTCGGTGACTTGCGTGTCAATGAGGATGAGACGGTGATAATTAGGACAACAAAACACCCAGTCCCTGAGCGGAGAAAATCCTCGACTCAGCCGGGAATCGAACCCGGGCCCTTGGCTCTGAGCACTATGGGACTCAACATCTGTGGTCATCAGTCCCCTAGAACTTAGAATTACTTAAACCTAACTAACCTAATGACATCACACAACACCCAGTCATCACGAGGCAGAGAAAATCCCTGACCCCGCCGGGAATCGAACCCGGGCGCGGGAAGCGAGAACGCTACCGCACGACCACGAGCTGCGGACACCCGGGCCCTTAAGATTGACATTCTGTCGCGCTGACCACTCAGCTACCGGGCGGCGGACTGCGAGGAAAGTGCCTTATATAGCGCATTTCTCGCACAAGAACGAAGGGCGCTCAGTAAGTAATGCAACACATTTTTTTTTTCAAAGCAAATTGGTTGCATTGAGGGTTCCAAACAATTTTATTCTCCACCGTTTTGGCTACATAATCCTATTTTTCAACATATCCTTTTCATGTGATGTTCTTACCCCACCTTAATGAGTAGTTCTACATGCCCAAATGGTATCACTCAACTGATCGACAGCGGAGCCATTGGCTTGGTGCATCAGGTAACTCTCCATCATCCACGTGCTGCTTCGCGCAGAGTATATCCTTCATTGTGCAAAATACATGAAGGTGAGAAGGTGCGAGATCTGTGCTGTAGTGTTGATGGGGTAGAACAGTCCAGTGAAGTTTTATGAGCTCCTCTAGAGTGCGCAGACCCGTGTGACGCCTTGCGTTGTCATGGAGAAGGAAAAGTTCATTTGGATTTTTGTGGCGACGAACACGCTATAGTTGTTTCTTCGATTTCCTGAAGGTAGCGCTGTACACTCTCGAGTTTATCAGTGCACCATGAGGGAGGAGATCAAACAGAATAACCCCATCATTGTCCTGGAAGAGCGTTGCCACGATTTTCCCGACTGAGGGTGCGGCTTTCAAGTCTTTCTTCGGAGCAGAAGTGGTGTGGCGGCACTCCATGGATTGCGTCAACTTTTTGCGATGGTGCCAGACGCCTCGCGAAACGACTCAAAGTGATTTTGTTCACTGTCAGATCACCGTAGACAATCTACAAGCCCCTATGAATATCAGTGATGCTCTGGCTTTCCACCAAAAGAAATTCACTGAGAGCTCTCTTCTTGGAAAGTGCCTCCGTTACAGACGTCGTTTTGAAGGCTACGTGTAGCGCCGCCACCAGTCGGAACTTCGTGAAACTATAGCGACTGAAGCGGGGATTTTCCATGATGTTCCACATCAAAGTTACACGCAGCTGACACTGAGTGGTCTAGTAAGTTTGGCCATCACGTTTCAGGAAGGAAGTACAAATCTGATGAAATATTATGCCTATATTTCTAGTTAATGTTTAGTTAATATTTTTCACGGTGATTTGATAACTCTTCGTGATCGTACTGATGTCAGGCGTGCAGCCGCGTGCAGCAGTTCAGGAAACACAATATTTCGACGGCGCATCTAGCCTCCATCTTTATGTGATACCCCCAGAATGAAGTTCTGCGCTGTATACCGTCTTCTTTATATTATTATCGCGTCCTGTCCTTTCCTCAATACTAGGCCGCTTGCTGTGTTGGGCGGAGTGGTTGGCGGGGTGGGTTTCGTGGTGGAGTGCTGAGGGGGGAGGGGGGGGGGCGGGGGCGAGGCTATAACCAAATGCTGGGCGCCACTAGTGTTTCTGCTGCCGTCCATGTCGGGCACTGAAGACGCTCTCGGCCGTGATAGGTGAATAGGGACCTAAAATTTCATCAAAGTGAAATACTTGTTGGTGCAGATAAATCAACTAAGGAATTGTTAATAATTTAAATTAATGAGTGAGGTCTTTTCTTACGAGTTCCGTCTGTTCATACCTCACTGAGTCTCGTGTGGATATGCAGTGTTCTGCAAACGCAGATTATGTTGGCTGCATTAGTTCGGTGTGTCTCCTATTCTTCTGGGATCTTTGTTAGACTGTCAGCGCAGTCTCCTCTACGGCATATAAGTTGTATACTGTAGACATCTGGTTTACGGAGTCCCAAATCATCTTCCACCATACCTAATACTGCACCCGTTTTCGGAGGTGAACGAAAAACGCATTTCATGTTATGTCGAGCAAAAACATCGCCGATTTTGTTCGATACTTTGCCGGCATCTTCCACTTCCAGCCCCACAGTGAAATTTATCCTCGACTGGAGGAAGCTACAATGTTGAAAACGCTACTCAAACCTTTATTTCTCGTGTGGTCATACCACGAATGTGTCATCAACATGTTTGGAAAAGTATGTACAACTTATTTCAGTGCTTTCTCTGGAAATCCCCCACGAACAAATTCGCCACTACCGATGGCAGAGGGCACCCTATGGGTGACGCCATCCGTTGATCTGACATCGGAGTGTCGCTTTCTGAATCCCTCGGACTGATCAGGGACCAATTCAGCTTCAGACTGACCAAATTCTTTGAATTTGTCCTCACATGCACATTATTTGTCTTCAATCGGATGGCGTCTCATAATAACGTTGTAAAGGCATAATATTTAACGATTCCAAAAACTACGTAGCCATAACCTTCTACGTGGGTTTTTAGCCGATATTACGAAGATTCATAAAATTTTAGCTCAATCAGTTATTAAGATAGGTTAGGTTAGTTTGGTAGTAGCGTGATCCTCTCTCTGTCTCTCTCTCTCTCTCTCTTTCTCTCTCTCTCTCTCTCTCTCTCTCTCTTTCTCTCTCTCTCTCTCTCTGTGTGTGTGTGTGTGTAATGCGTATCCCGTCTAGTTCAGGGCCCGCTTTCTGAGGATTTGCAAAATTTTATTCATAAATGAACCTGATAGCAGGAAGCTCTTCCTGACGTCTAAATCGTCGGGTAACACAAGGAAGTTAAGTTGCGTGCACCATCTGTCTGCCTGTGAATCTCGTAAACTTTGGTTGGCAACTGATGATTGAAGGGATCGCTACGTAAAGTAGAAAGCTAAGGATACCAGTCACTGAATGCTGGCCCCTATTTTGACTGGACCAGAGATACAATTCTTCCTATGGGTCGGTCAGTGGGCCTGAAGAAGGCTTAATGTAGAGCTGAAACTGGTTGCTCAAATGATATAACAATTGGAAAGCTAGACTGCTGATATTGTTTTGATTCGACATTTTTTTATCTTGTGAACTTTGGTCCATGCGTTAACGTGTTTTCACCTTGTGTGTATTCCCAGAGGGGATCACCACAGCATTTGCCTAAACGAGCGTGAGAAACCGCCTGAAGCCAGCGCTCAGGCTGGCCAGTATACCTACCCACGGCCGTTAATCCGCAGCGTGCATTCGATTCGCATCTGGTTCACCTCCTTGTCTCGCAGATTAACGCCATACACATTACGCTATACTATGAGGCTGACATCGAAATAAGTGTCCAAGGAATAGAAAAGCAACTGGAATCACTCAATAGAGGAAAGTCCACTGGACCTGACGGGATACCAATTCGATTCTACACGGAGTACGCGAAAGAACTTGCCCCCCTTCTAACAGCCGTGTACCGCAAGTCTCTAGAGGAACGGAGAGTTCCAAATGATTGGAAAAGAGCACAGATAGTCCCAGTCTTCATGAAGGGTCGTCGAGCAGATGCGCAAAACTATAGACCTATATCTCTTACGTCGATCTCTTGTAGAATTTTAGAACATGTTTTTTGCTCGCGTATCATGTCATTTCTGGAAACCCAGAATCTACTATGTAGGAATCAATATGGATTCCGGAAACAGCGATCGTGTGAGACCCAACTCGCCTTATTTGTTCATGAGACCCAGAAAATATTGGATACAGGCTCCCAGGTAGATGCTATTTTTCTTGACTTCCGGAAGGCGTTCGATACAGTTCCGCACTGTCGCCTGATAAACAAAGTAAGAGCCTACGGAATATCAGACCAGCTGTGTGGCTGGATTGAAGAGTTTTTAGCAAACAGAACACAGCATGTTGTTATAAATGGAGAGACGTCTACAGACGTTAAAGTAACCTCTGGCGTGCCACAGGGGAGTGTTATGGGACCATTGCTTTTCACAATATATATAAATGATCTAGTAGATAGTGTCGGAAGTTCCATGCGGCTTTTCGCGGATGATGCTGTAGTATACAGAGAAGTTGCAGCATTAGAAAATTGTAGCGAAATGCAGGAAGATCTGCAGCGGATAGGCACTTGGTGCAGGGAGTGGCAACTGACCCTTAACATAGACAAATGTAATGTATTGCGAATACATAGAAAGAAGGATCCTTTATTGTATGATTATATAATAGCGGAACAAACACTGGTAGCAGTTACTTCTGTAAAATATCTGGGAGTATGCGTGCAGAACGATTTGAAGTGGAATGATCATATAAAATTAATTGTTGGTAAGGCGGGTACCAGGTTGAGATTCATTGGGAGAGTGCTTAGAAAATGTAGTCCATCAACAAAGGAGGTGGCTTACAAAACACTCGTTCGACCTATACTTGAGTATTGCTCATCAGTGTGGGATCCGTACCAGATCGGTCTGACGGAGGAGATAGAGAAGATCCAAAGAAGAGCGGCGCGTTTCGTCACAGGGTTATTTGGTAACCGTGATAGCGTTACGGAGATGTTTAATAAACTCAAGTGGCAGACTCTGCAAGAGAGGCGCTCTGCATCGCGGTGTAGCTTGCTCGCCAGGTTTCGAGAGGGTGCGTTTCTGGATGTGGTATCGAATATATTGCTTCCCCCTACTTATACCTCCCGAGGAGATCACGAATGTAAAATTAGAGAGATTAGAGCGCGCACGGAGGCTTTCAGACAGTCGTTCTTCCCGCGAACCATACGCGACTGGAACAGGAAAGGGAGGTAATGACAGTGGCACGTAAAGTGCCCTCCGCCACACACCGTTGGGTGGCTTGCGGAGTATCAATGTAGATGTAGATGATTTGACTTTTATTCCCAATATGTATATATATATATATATATATATATATATATATATATATATATATTTATAGTTACTTCCTTTTATTCTTTGGTTTAGCTATTTTTCTGAAATATTGTTACACATGTACAATATTAGAGGCTACTTTCACGAATAAAAACTATTGTGGTCTATCCCATTCTTTCGCACAGTAATTACCTGGTTTGTACAACAATATGACAAATGAATTGCTTAGTTGCCGGAAGTGAATATCTTCCAGTTACCTTTCACAATATCCATTTACAGATAAAAATATGATTATATTTTGCAACAAATAATATATGGTAAATTTATTATAATGAGGAATATACTATTGTTCATAAGTATAGAATGTAGCTATGACCGTAAATCAGTCGTTTAACGACACTCATTTTTAACTAGAATGATCTTTGCGGGACAAAATAACAAATACAAAGGGCAGGTCGGTAGATCACTTCTTGAGGCATCGGTTAACCGTTAGATTGATAATGATGAGAAGAACATTGAGGAGGGGGAGGGGTTGACAAAGATCTGAATACAGTATGCGAATTGAAGTACAGGCTGGCTGCAATTCACAAGCAGAAAAAGAAAAATTTTCAGAAGATAGATTAGAACTGCATCACACGACTGGTTGGTTTCTAATGTTCTGCTTTTCATTTCAGTACCGTGACTTACAAAGGTAGATGAATGTTTATCCTCGCTCCGGAAAAAGAAATACATGTACTACTCACGAAGTACGAACCTCTTCTAAATTAATGATTTCCGAACAACGCTAATCGTCTGCTTTTCCTTTAAATGAAATAAAAAGTTGCGGTTGTCTTAGACACACTGAAAAAGCCTTTACATCTGACAAGCTCAGTAAGGATGCTGGTTTCCCTCAGTCGAACTGAATTTCAGACCAGTTGGTTTGGTGAAGGACGTTTCATTCTTGCTAAAAGTGTTAGTTTCTGAAGAACCTTACGTAAACAGATATCCGTATATGGATACAAATTTGGACAAATGTAGGTAATAAGCGAGTTTCAAACTATGAACAAAAGGAAGTACGGCTTCAGAGGTACATCATGTTAGATCTTAATCATGTGTTCTTCAGCTACTTACAATTTCTCTCATCTTTCCCCTCAACATTAGGTGACAGTAGAAGCACAGGATAGACATCGTAATATAATAAGCAGTGGTATTTAGTTACAAACAAATGGAAGGCTTATGACCAGGCATAACTTACGTTGGAATAAAGCTATTCCGAAATCTTTCCTAAACCATGTTATCGTTCTTGAACATGATGTAGCTTTAAAGGTCATAATGCAATCAGCGGTGTGTTGTTGCAGGCTAGGTGTTCAGTTTGTGGTGGTATAGTATTGCCTGGTGTCAATTTAATCGTTAGGCATTAGAAAGGTAATAATGGTACATGGATGCTCATTGCCAGACTGGAAGCCTATTCCCCAGCTCTGCATCTTTCAACGTTTTTTTTTTTCACCATGGCTAACAATGAGAGACGAACAGAGATACCGTTCTTGTTAATCCGTCACCTAGAAGGGAATATTACTACATGATAGCCTGTCATCTCACACAGTTGCCGTCCCTCTTGTTCCCATCGCTTATCACAGCAATACCAAATAAGATAGTATGGCAACAGGACATCTGCACTAATAATTGCTAGGTAATGTGCAGATGTCCTACATCCACGGTCTCCTAAATCCACAGAAAGAACGATAGACGCGATCTTTGATGTCGCTGGCTTCATTCAGGATATTTGGCGTGATTGTTGCTTTCGTGAGCAGAAAACTACTTAACACAACACCTAATAACAGAGGTAATCCAGGGGCGTTAACAATATCTTTGGTTGGCGCTCAGAGGCTTGCGCTCCGATCAAGTTGTGGGTTAACGCTGCTGGGAAAACCAACGTCTGACTGAGCTGACGAAGGCGACTTCAGAAGAATAGGTACTTCAAGTATTGTAAATTATGGATAGTTACAATGTCAGTCGAGTTAGTATGTTCCTTGTTAATTTTTGCTGGATGATGTTCCAGACACCAGTGGTCTTTCAAATGCTGCATGGTGTTTTCACGTCGTCATCGGCACGAGAGGTATCACTCGCCTGCTTACCTTCTCGCTCTTGATGTCACCGTCAGAAATATCGAGGATTCTAGTTGTCGATAACTTGCTCTTGATGCTCTTTTAACCATAAAAGCTAAAATGTGGGGTCGGATAGAATACATTTGGGATAAGATTCCTTGTAAAGACATAAAAGTCTTCTTAGCCGAATTCGGGGTTGTATAACCGTTTAAAAATGCCCATAAAATGCCATTCACCTAACTGAAGTCCATAAAGTAGCTTTCCTTTGTGTTTCTGAATGACGAATTGTCTGATCTGTCGTGTACTGGCTAAAACAAGTTTGTTGCTGTTGCAGTGTAGTTCAGCTATTTCATCAAGTGCTAGAATAACCTTCGATTGGGATGCATGGTACCACAATCCATATGTAATATAAATTAAGTAGCAACACTGATGAAGATTATATTAACCCTATATTTATAACCAATTTATGGTGCAAATGTAGTATCGAAAAAGATACTGGTAGTAGTTTAGAGTAGGCCGTTCAATATTCAACGCGAGTTACCATTAAGGCTAACATCTTAGGAGGAGAGGCCGAGCGGTTCTAGGCGCTTCAGTCTGGAACCGCGCGACCGCTACGGTCGCAGGTTCGAATCCTGCCTCGGGCATGGATGTGTGTGATGTCCTTAGGTTAGTTAGGTTTAAGTAGTTCTAACTTCTAGGGGACTGGTGACCTCAGATGTTAAGTCCCATAGTGCTCAGAGCCATTTAGGACGAGAACCGTTTATACTAAAGGATGAAACAGTCGATGTATTTTGGTAATATTGTAATTTAGCTCATGAGTTAGCTATGATAATTTATGAAAATATTTTAAAGTAGTCCTTACTGCTCTTTTGTTTACTGTAAAGCATAGCCAAATAAATTATCATTAGGATTTACGACAAGAATCCTTGAGGTTTATAATTGATATGCTGAATAATCTTTAATGCGAAGAAATGTACACCTCCTAGTTCTTCGTGCAATTCTACTTCTGCATAAATGCTCCACAAAGCCTCATGACGGTGTGTGGCGCAGGGTACTTCCGATACCATTAACTAATCCTCCTTAACCTGTTACACTCGCGAACGGTGCATGCGGTGCATGATTGTCGGCTACCTCTATATTAGTAGGTGCTAATTAGTCAAAATTTTTCTCTTCGTCATCACTTGGTGAGATGTATGTGGGAGGTAGTATTATGTTGTCAGGCTCTTCCCGAAAAGTACTCTCTCTCTAAACATCAATAGCAAACCTGTCCGTGTTGTATAACGCCTCTCTTGTAACGTCTGCAACTGGAGTTTGGTGAGCATCCTTGTAACGCTCTCGGGCCGAATAAACGATCCCGATAACGAAGCGCACTGCTCTTCTTTCGATCTTCCCTCTCTGTTCTATCTGCCCTACCTGGTAATAGTCCCAAATGGATGAAGAGTATTCAAGAATCGATCGAAGAAGCGCCTTATAATCTCAGTCTGGAACCTGCTTTCCTACAGTTGTTTCATGTGGTCACCGCACTTCAGGTGGCTAGGGATAGTTACTCCCATATATTTTACTATACATATTATTTCCAGAAATTTGTCATCAATAGTGTAGTTGTACGGTAGTGGTTTCTTTTGCTGTGTACGCACAATATGTTGCATTTACTTACGTTCAGGGTTAACTAGCAAAGCCTGCACCATTGATCAATCCTCTATAAGTCATTGAGCAACTCGGTACTGTCTACGAGCGTTGCTGCTTTCTTACAGACAACCGCATCATATATGGACAGTCTACAAGAGCTTCTGCCCCCTTGTACTGGATTATTTATATACATTTTTAACAGTAACGATCCTATCATACTTCCTTGGGGTGCTTCGGATATCATCTCTACATCTGACGAATTTGTTCCGTTGACACTGACGTGTTGCCGTCTATCTACAAGGAGGTCTTGAATATAGACGCAAATCCGATCAGGTGCTTGGAAGTATCTTTTTTTTCACTGAAAGGCAGTGCTGGACGGTGTCAAATGTCTTCCTGAAATCAAGGAATATGACACCAACCTGAGCGCCGTTGTTGCAACTCATGGAGAAACAGAGCGAGCTGAGTTTCGTTAGATCTCCGTTTGCGGAATTCGTGTTGGTTTTTATAGAGAAGATTTTCGTTGTCCAAGAACGTCATAATTCCTGAATATAAAACGTGTACCATAATTCGACAACTGACTGATGTCAACTGGTGACGATAATTTGACGATTGTGAAAATCGGTATTAGTTGAAAGATATTCATTTGTCTCCGAACGCTGCCAAAGTTAAGCTGCCCGTAGACGCGAAGTGGTACTGTACACAGTGCTACGGGTAATGCAAGCAGCAGGCACTGCCTTCCCCTTACCATTGCTCACCCACCAGCAGCTTTAATGTGAGGGCAACGGTGTTGCCAGCAGCCAGCGCTTGAATCGTCAGGTTATCGTGGCCAGATAGTTCTTCATATTCGGTAGCGAACGACATAGAAATAACCCTCTACATCCCTAAGTATCCCTCAAATGCTCGTACTGAACTTCTGCTGTGCAGCAGGTCTCAGTTCGGTTTTACTTTCTGCGATATGTGGAGCCAGTGGTTTGGAAGTGTTCAAGTTTCTTTCATTATACGCTACCGAGCGAGGTGACGCAGTGGTTAACACAGTGGACTCGCATTCCGGAGGACAACAGTTCAGACACGATTCCGGCATTCCTGATTTACGTCTTTCTTGATCTCTAAACCGCCTGAGGCAAATGGAGGGATGGTTCCTTTGAAAGGACGAGGCCGACTTCCTTCCCTATCCTTCCCTAAGCCGACGGGACTGTCTGGTCCCCTCCACCGAATCATTGAACCAACCAACCATTATGGACCTTCGTATACTAATGTGCGTGATTGCGCGTGCAGACACGATGTGCCGATCATGTGTACATGATAAGATCCGGAATGGAAGAATGGCCAAGAATATCAGCCACGATCTTCTCAGACAAATCATAAGAAGCATCTGGCTACAGCGGTTAGGGATACGACGTAAAACCTAAATTAGTTTACGTTAACAGATGATTGAAGCCGCATCTCCCAAAGGCCAGTCTAGTGTTCCAACCACTGAGTTATTTCGATTGGTTGTCATGACTGTAAATGACACAGGTCCCGAAAGAAGAATTATTTTGTGATAAGGACTACATACGACGGTACGGTTAGTTGGGATTTTGTTATGGGTAGAATACAACAGAGGATACATAACTCGAGAAAGAGGTCAGTGAATCGTTTCAGTAGTAGTGGATGCCATAAACGAATTAGAGACTTGAAGTTATGATTTAGGTATTTAATCTAACCAATTAGTTGATCAATAGCTTGGATCCATTAATAACCTTAGAATCCATCTACATGGGTGATTGGTCTCCTACAGACGTCGCATACCCATCAAGGAACGTAAATGCCCGATTTATCAATTCAAAATTATTTCAGCCCTTCTTGAAATGTTGAAACTAACTGTGTATAGCACATAGTAAAATAATCATAAGTTTTATTACGATGGAAACTGAGGCACCAAACGATGAGGCTCAAATTTGAAGAGAATGTCGTCGCATTCAACTTTAACGGTGTTTAAACTCACAACGGGCCAGCTGGATTTAGGTGTTCATTGGTTTCCCAAATTGATGCAGATGATTTCTGGGAAGGTTACTTATTAAGGGACAATGCCAGTTCGCTTCCACATTAGACGGCAGTTTTAATCTTTATTCTGTTTTTATTATCTTGACTTCAACGGAGATCGAAACAACAGCCTTCCGTCCATTCTTTTCTTGCAATATGTAGCGGTAAAACTTAAGAGTTTATTTATAATTTAGGTCATGGAGTGCGTTGAGTTCTTCTTATATAGTATTAACTATTCATATTTGATCTAAGAAATGTAATTTACAAAATCTGCTTGAACAACTGTGGTTGCTGCTGCTGACAATGTGTTTAAGAAGACGAAACATCTAAGGTCGTAAGTGTCCTTTTCACTTCTCAGGGTGGAATAAGAGAACCCCACCCCTCTGTGCTTAATTCTATGTGTAAGGTCGGAAGAATTTTCTAAATGTTTTCGGAGGTGTATCTGAGACGGTACGTGAGTACGTGCCCGCTATTTACCGAGTATTTTGGCCGGCACACCGATCCCCGTCATTAATCCTCCGGGACGACCCGAAGCACGGCCGGCGGTGCGGATATTAAAAGCGAAGTTGTTTTTCACAGCACTGCTGATTGTTCACCACTCAGCCAAATGCTATTTTGTAGACGTTTTTGCGCGCAGGTGGCAATAGCGGGACTGCGTTTTACATGGGTCTGCACGCAACTGACGGTGACCGACGGGCCGGCTATCGTGTCACACGCGAGGTGCGACGGATATCGTTACCGGTCGATGGCAACGAGCAAATACTGCAAGCGGCGCCACACAGTGCCGGCACTACAATCAACCGACGACCTGGTGCGGCACCGACCTTCATACCATCTGATGTGGATTATTACAAGCGCCCAGCTAAAGCGTGCTACCAGAGAAAATACTGGCGTACATAGGTCACCGGTGTGCGCAATCTACGAACGGTAAACTTTCCCTGGAGACTCCTCTATGTAGGAGAACAAAGGCTGTTAAATAATTGTCAGTATTCTGTTAATAAGGAATTAAACGTTCCATTCAGATCCTATTCAAAGAGCTGTTCATTATTTGTGAAACTTGCACACATACCGGTGATCAACAGTCGAAAACATATGATAGCTTTGTAGACACATGACGTCTGTTTTTCCAGCTCATTTCTACGACTGGGTGAAAGAGTCAATGGCACCTATTTTAATCTGGAGGTACTAAAGAAACTTGTCCCTGCAACCATGGATAACAGAATTTGAAGAAGCACATGTTCCATCAGGCTGTGTTTCAAATTTTGTATTTCCACTATTGGTTTCGGATGCTGCCCATTCTGAAGGTCATCTATAGTAACAGGAGTCGATACATCTTTGTCGTTTGGTTAAAAAATCGTGTCATTATTCCACCAGGCTGTGTTTAAAATATTTTATTTCCACTTCTGGTTTCGGGTGCTGCCCATTCTGAAGGTCGTCTATGGTAACAGGTGTCGATATATCTTTGTCGTTTGGTGAAAAAATCATGTGTCATGCAAAGGAAATGGAAAAAGGTTGTATCCACATCTGTTACTGTAGATGCACTTGAGGATGGGCAGTGCCCGAAACTAGTCGTGCAAACAAAAGGTCTTAAGTACACCTTGGTAGAATAACGTCCGACTACAGATTTACTGATGCTGTGGGGCCCACCCAAAAGAATAGTCTATAAAACACTTCATTACGATCCTGCCGGTTTTGAACGCCTAAATCCCAGGTTTACTTGGACCTTTCTTTCCTAGACTCAATGTTAGATCTGTTTATTGTACATGACAGATGTTCACCTCCGAACGACTATTAGGTGCTAATGAGGCCTCTTTCTAGGATTTCTCTAGACTGCGTTTTGTGTGCATATATGTAGGTATTTAAAATCCTGTGATACTGCAGCAAAGGAAATAATATCCTAGGTAGTGGGACAGTGGTAACGTTTGCTAAGGTCAGCTAAGGTTCCAGGCAGTGAATAAACGACGAGCGGTCGAATATTAACAGTTGATTCAGTCCTGAAGTTGCGTGCCTCACTGGAGAACTATCGAAATATGTATCAACAGAAAGAACACTCATTTCGCTACACCAAATGCTTAATGATAGTGAGGTAGGACCTCAACGTGAATTCAAAATATTTGTTACCTAAGAGCCACAAAACTCGTTTGATGAAACAACAGATCTTCAGGATTGGCCTACATTCGCCTCAACGTGAATCACGAATGTTTCTTACATAAGAGCCACAAAACTGATTTCATGAAAAAACAGATCTTCCGGATTGGCCTACATTCACTAGTCCACTTCGTTACTGGGTTTTGCTTTTGAAATCCAAATAAGCTACTGTTTCTTCACGTTTTTTCACGTTCACAAATTCAGGAGGAAGTAGTTTTATTTTACTCAACAGTTCCAATCAAAGTAGGTTTCTTCTTCAACAGATCCTTAGACAAGATGCAACTAGAAAACCAGTTACTTGCTGTTATATTATGGCCTGTCCACTGAACTGTCTTGCTTAAACGAATCACCACATCTTACGGTCCATTAAGCTGTTTCTCAACGCATACCTCCACAGCAAGGGCGTATTATGTCCTGGCATTACAGTCGCATCTTTTATCCACTGTGTGGTCGTTTCTGATCACCTGGAACAGTTCAAATAAATCCCTAGTCCGTGCAGTTTTATCTAATTGCTTTCCCTTTTGCCCGTTTTGAATGTCATACCGACACAAACTCATAGTATTGTGAAGTATCTCAATTTCAAAATCCTTTATGTTCGACAGTCCTTGAGGTTCATATATTGAGAGCCATAAAACCTGTCCAAAATAAGTGGCCCCACAAAAGCTTTATTTTCAGCCACATATTTCGCTTTGTCTTTTCATTCCTGGCAAAATGTTCCCGGAATCTTCTTGTGTCCACATATTTCACTGATCATGCGAGAACGCGCTGTTAAGTAATACCTACACTTTTTTTTTAATTCTGTTCTCAACATCAGTTGAAATATTACATGTCATGCACATTACTCGGTCAACATTCTCGCATCAATGTCACCTGTTGCAACATTTTACCGCTACAGGGCTCCGAATTGTAGAGTGTAACACGGCATTTTATATAACGAAACTCTGTCGGTGCTAGAGAAGCATGGTGCTGTAGTCGAGTTTCTAACCACTGAAATCTGAGAACACGGATCTGAAGACTTCGTCCAAACATTGAGCACCCAATCCTTCAGCGTTACAATGTCAACCACACACGAGAGCTGCAGCATTTGCAACAATCGAACGCCTTGGGTTCACTGTTATCGAGCATCCTCGATCCAGACCCGGTTTGGCTCTATCCGATTTTCACCTGTTTCCAAAAGTTAAAGGACACCATCGAGGATTTCACTTTGACAGTGATGAAATGGTGAAGCAGAGGTGAGATTGTGGCTCCATAATCAAAGTCAAACATTCTACAGCGACGGCATCAACGACTGGTCTCTCGTTGAGAGAACTTTATTTGTCGCCAGAATAACTATGTCGAGAAATAAATTTGCGGGCATGTAAAATAAATGTGTCGAGTGTTTATAAAGTTCGTTTTATTTAATAAAAAATTCGTAGGCATTACTTTTAAGTACGCCTTCGTATCTTCATCCATAAGTAATATGAAACACTCTAAAGTCGATTTCGCAATTCTTGTGCCACCTCTTACACCTAGCACGAAATAATAGAATTTTTAAGTCATTTCATTTTCTATGGGATTGCAGCCGGATGATGTTGACTTGTTGCCACAATATTTCAGCTGTCAACCGCTCCGTCATTATCGGTAAGTATCTGCCACTGAGTGACGGACACTCATCTGAAGATGGCTGGATGGTTGCCAACTGGAATACAGTGGCTAGAAGTCAACATCATCCGGCTGCATTCCGAAACCTCATAAAAGATACAGTACGCCGAGAAAACTTCAAGAATTACATTTGATTACATTTCGTGGAGGAGCGTTCTTCATTTATTTCGCTGATTTGTCTTTTCCCAAGCAGAAATTATTTTCAGAGCTTATCTCATTACCATCACCATCAGTCTGTGTATCATTTTCGTGCTCCATTTTCTCTCGCTCATCACATGATTCTGAATCTGGTTTAGCATACGTTTCTCTTGCTTCAACATCTTCACGTCATCTGTACATATTCGTTTCCGTTTTCTTCATGCGAACACAAAGTGCAGATTGAGCCGTTGCCATTCAGCGACGGAAATCAAACTGGCTCCAAGAGCCTTATTTCATTTGGAAAGCTGTTAGAATATCCGTAGCGAACAACAATGTTTTCACTTAATTTGACGAAGGAAGACTGAAAAAAAACTGAACGTTTTTTTTTCCATTAGGACTTGCAAGGGATCTCCTTTGTCAGCAGAAAAATAGTCATAACTCGAACTTATCTTGTTGGACCAAACTGCTGAGGTCATTAGTCCCTAAACTTACGCACTCCTTAATCTAACTTAAATTAGCTTACGCTAAGGACAACACACACACCCTCGCCCGAGGCAGGACTCGAACTTCCGCCGGGGGAAGCCGCGCGGGCCGTGGCCAGGCTCCTCAAGCGCGCGGCTACCCTCGCGGCTGTAATTTAGTGACTTGCATAACAGTTAAATGGGAAGCTAACGCAGTATTAGAAAATTCTGTAAATCTAAACTAATAATCCGAGCAGTTTCTGTTAACTGCGGTGTCCACTTAACTCAGAGCCAGAGCTAAACGGTTACGCAGAATTTGTGAACATCAGGTCTTGAAGACAGGGCACTAAGAACAGGGAAACAATATAGGTACATTGATGGATCATACCACTGACATAACAATCAAAATTACCACAGCTGCAAGCGCAAGCAACCATGTTCAATAATACTTTTCGTGCAGCCACAGGACGTCGTGTTACGACTCAAACTGTGAGCAGTAGGCTGCACGGTTCGCAACTTCACTCCCGACGTCCATGGCGAGGTCCATCTTGGCCACCACGACACAATGCAGCGCGGTACAAAAGGCCCCAGCAAGATGCCGAATGGTCCGCTCAGGTCTGGCATCACATGTGGACCACCACCTCTGAAGGTCTCTCTATATGGCTGTACAACATCCAATGTGAGGTTCTCATGAGCACTAAAAGGGTGGAAATGATGTTTATGTTGATCCGTATTCCAATATTCTGTCTAGATTCCGGAACTCACAGAACCGAGGTGGTGCAAAACATTTTTGATGGGTGTAAATGTATTAGTTCGAATGGATCTAAGCACTATGGAACTTAACGTCTGAGGTCATCAGTCCCCTAGACTTAGAACTGCTTAAACCTCACTAACCTAAGGCCATCGCCGGCCGGGGTGGCCGAGCGGTTCTAGGCGCTACAGTCTGGAACAGCGCGACCGCTACGGTCACAGGTTCGAATCCTGCCTCGGGCATGTATGTGTGTGATGTAGTTATGTTTAAGTAGTTCTAAGTTCTAGGGAACTGATGACCTCAGACGTTAAATCACATAGTGCTCAGTGCCAACCTAAGGCCATCACACACATCCATGCCCAAGGCAGGATTCGATACTGCGACCGTAGTAGCAGCGCGGTTCCGGCCTGAAGCTTGTAGAACCGCTCGGTCATAGCGGCCGTCAAATGTATTAGACTGATGCAAAAGTTCGTAGCGTTTTTCCATAAGTTTAAAAAATGCAGGAGATACAGATAACAGAGGTTTTGTCATGAGTAATATACAGGTATCCTCCTTCACTATTTATAACAGTCTACCAATGCTGGGAAATCTTTTCGATTCCGCGAATGTAGAATTCAAGTGGTTTTGTGTTGAAGAACTTGTCGGACCTTGTTCGGAGCGCATTTTTATCCAGAAAGGAATTTCCATTAAGCATGCTGTACCGAAAGCGAAAAGGGGAAAATTCGAGAGGGCAAGATCATGTGTAAGGTAGATGCAGTATGACTTCCGAACACAACTCCTGCATGGTGTTTTTGTCAGCCTAGCAGAATTCCGGCGGGCGTTATCGTGGAGTACCATTGCTTCACGCAATCTTCCTAGTTGTGGTCCTTAGACTTCGTCTGCAAGACGTCTCAGTTATTGACAATAAATGTCAGTAGGGATGGTTACAACTCGGGGAAGCAATTCGTAGTACTACATACCGAAGCTGTCCCACCAGGTGTTCGCAGGTCGTTATACGTGGAGCTGCTGTGTTAATTGGGCTTTCTTTTCTTTTCCTTATGTTAGCATTGAGATTCCATTTATCCTCACTAGTGACGATACAGGATACGAATAGTCGATGCTGTTCGCTAGCCAATTGATGACGAGCAACCAGAGACTCACACTTGGCTGCCCGCTGATTTTTGGGATTTTGGCTTTGAGAAAGTGGTAACCATACACCCGGTTTTGAACCTTCCTCGTTGCATGCAAATGTCGCACGACGGTGAAATTATCATAGTTCATCACATTTTCCAGTACTCTAGTACACAGACGTGATTCATTACATATTAATGCGTTTAAACGACCCTCATGAAACCCCGAAGATCCTCTTCAACGTGGAGAGTCACTACTGTCAAAACGACGCTCCTTAGAAGGAGAAAACCATTTTCTTATAGCGCTCAGTCCACTGGCGTTATCGGCACACACAATGCGAATGTTTCAGGCTGTGTCCTCTGCTGTCACCAACCTACTGAATTCAAACATAATGTCGCGATTTCTTCACTTGGAACTCCACTGTTCAGCGTCCGCAGCTCCACTCGCTATCTCCAAATGACAATATGTGAGCTAAATAGGAACAGTGAACTAGAGATGAAAAATGACAATCGAGAAATAAACCTATAGCTAGCGGAATGCAACATGCAAAACAAAGACCCTGCGAACTTATGCACCAAGTTAATACGGACGTTAAAATGATAGTCGCTTCCGTGAAGGGAAGGTATCTCTATAGTTTTGACGCGTTTGGCATTTACAAAATTACCTGCAGCCAATATAATAAATTTTATATCGGCCAAACAGGCAGAAATTTCAGAACTCGATTCAAAGAACATTGTTACAAACTTGATAAATGTAACAAATCAGCAGTAGCAACTCACATTAAATGCACAGGTCACCCTTTGAAAATCGAAGACAACCTCGAAATTTTACACAAAATACGAACAAACAAAAGAATGGATAGCATGGAAGAAATGGAAATTTTCATACATAATGCAAAACATGGAGATAACATTCTTAATGAGATAAGGGAATTCAAACACTCAAAACTCTTCGACAGTCTTAAGCCAGTTCTTACTCAATAGATTCAAGATGTGTCACTATAAATAAAAGCCTACAAATCTGCCAGTACCAATAATATGGAATCAAAACCTAAATAGCCGCGCTTGGTAGCCGATTGGTCTAGGGCGTCTTGTCACGGTCTGAGCGGCTTCCCTCGACGGAGGTT
Organism: Schistocerca piceifrons; assembly: GCF_021461385.2. Taxonomy (NCBI): domain Eukaryota; kingdom Metazoa; phylum Arthropoda; class Insecta; order Orthoptera; family Acrididae; genus Schistocerca; species Schistocerca piceifrons. Next base: position 632,220,606 of record NC_060140.1, read on the forward strand.
CGAATCCTCCCTCGGGCATGGGTCTGTGTGTCGTCCTTAGTGAAAGTTGGTTTAAGTTAGATTCAGTAGTGTGTAAGCTTAGGGACCGATGACCTCAGCAGTTTGGTCCCATAAGACCTTTTTCCAAAACCTCGATAATCGATACTTAGTGACATGTTACATGTGCGAAATCTTGTGTTAAGTGCATAACGTTTACATGTATGTCGAAACAAAATGTGCAGTGAATTACGTCGGAAAACAGTGAGAAAATAGAAAGTGCAATCGTGTAATGTTACTCGACGGACCCGCCATTACACCAGTGACGCAAGTGAAGCTGCAAGGCGATGAAATCGTAAGTGATCAATTGTCATATAAAAGCCTTTCACGCTATTTTTGCAACACACAACAGATGCAGAACTATCTGCATCCTATGCAAGCTGTGATATCATACATAATCAACCACAAGAAAAAACCTGCAGTAGACATAATGACGCGTTGTATTATGTTAGATTAAACATAAAACAAAACATGGAAAGGTGACTGGAAACAGAAATCACAAATAAATTACTAACCCACACAGTCACGGTTCACAATCGTAGCCATCATGGACGAAAATAATTACGAATATAAGTTGCTTAACATTCGTTTCTTTTACATATTTTTAAGGACGCTGGTAACCTCGGGGTTGAGTGCCCCTAAACTCTAAATACACAACATACACACACACACACACACAAACACACACACATATACATACACACACACACACACACACACACACACACACACACACACACACATTAATTTACGGTTATGAAAGAAAATGTTACACATAACATATCACCTTAAGGAACACTACACTCCCGCTCAAAGCTCTCAGACAAACCTTCACAAAATACAAACATCAAAAAAAGTTTTCCATTACCCCGGGTCCCAGAACTCCTGAAGATAGCTGTTCACTGCACATTTTGTATCACAAATGAAATGCCTTTCATTGTTTATAGATGTCACTAAAGCCTCCCAAAGATGGAAACAACCACGCATGAGCAGCGCCTATTAGACGGAGAGGGTCTGACAGCCGATCAATTCCAGTCATACCACCAGGAAGGTGGTACGTGGCTCGTGTTGTCTGTAGTTCCACCATGCCTAGACAGTCAATACCACGGTTCGATTGCGTCTGCATTGTTACTTTTAGCTAGCAAGGGCTCTCAACAAGGGAAGCGTCCAAGCGTCTCAGAGTGAACCAAAGTGATGTTGTTGGACATGGAGCAGATACAAAGAGACACGAACTTTCGATGACGTACCTCTCTCAGGCCATCCAAGGGCTACTACTGCAGTGGATGAAAGCTACTTACGGATTAGAGTTGGGAGGAACCATGACAGCAAAGCCACCATGTTGAATAATGCTTTTCGTGCAGCCACAGTACGTCGTGTTACGACTCAAACTGTGCGCAATAGGTTGCATGTTGCGCAACTTCACACCCGACGTCCGTGGCGAGGTCCATCTTTGCAACCACGACACCATGCAGCGAGCTGCAGATGGGTCCAACAACATGACGGATGGACCGCTCAGAATTGGCATTACGTTCTCTTCACCGATGAGTGTTGCATATCCCTTCAACCAGACAATCGTCGGAGACGCGTTTGGAGGCAACGTGGTCAGGCTGAATGCCTTAGATAAACTGTCCAGCGAGTGCAGCATGGTGGAGGCTCCCTCCTGCTTTGGGGTGGCATTAGGTAGGGCCCACATTCGCCGCAGGTGGTCATGGAAGTCGCTATAACGCCTGTACGATACGTGAATGCCATTGTCCGACCGATAGTGCAACCATATAGGCAGCATATTGGCGAGGCTTTCGTCTTCATTGACGACAGCTCGCGCCCCCGTCGTGCACATCTTGTGAATGACTTCTTCCACCATAACGACTAGAGGGGCCAGCATGTTCTCGAGATGAACTCTGTCGAACATGCCTGCGATGGATTCAAAAGGGCGGTTTATGGACGATGTGATCCACCAACAACTCTGTAGGATCTACGCCGAATCTCCCTTGAGGAGTGGGACAATCTGGGAAACAGTGCTCTGATGAAATTGTTGATAGTATGCCACGACGAATACAGGCATGCATGAATGGAATAGAACGTGCTGCTGGGTATTAGAGGTACGTGCGTGTACAGCAATGTGGACCACCACCTCTGAAGTTCTCGCTGTATTGTGGTACAACAGGCAATGTGTGGTTATCATGAACAATTAAAAGGGCGAAAATGATGTTTATGTTGATTCCCATTCCAATTTTCTGTACAGGTTCGCGAACTCTCAGAACCGAGGTGATGCTAAACTTCTTTTGATATGGGTATGTACAGTCTTAGACATAAAAACTGGCCGCCGGTCGGCCGCCACAGAGACTAAGTCCGAGTCGTTCACTTAAGGTGGCCAATAAAACTGGCCGCCCCTGACAACTCTAAGTCCGGCCATCCGCACAATCTGGCAACACCGTAAGATGCGGAAGTGTTAGGAGGAAGTGTTTCCTACTTCCGATGCGTACTCACACTGTCTGAGCCCGTGGTCTAGCGGTAATAGTCGCGCAATGTAAACTGATGGTCGCCTGTTCGCGTCCACCTATACGTATTTTTTTTTTTTTTTTACTACATTTCGGCCCTGGTATAAAGTTATGAGTCTGATTGAACATCGAACATAATTCGCTTGACATTCTACCCACAAGCAATAACAAGTATTCCAGAAACAATTTCGCAGGACAGCTCGTGGCTGCGTCGCGATCATAACAGCTTACGCTCGAGCATTTCCTCGCGCTGCAGCGGCTACCGGCCACCGGCCAGACGCCACCCGCCGCCTGAAATCCGGCGCCGCCCATGTGAACGCGGCGCGACGCTGTCAGTATATATTTTAACTGTCATTTTCGAATTTGAAGTTCTAGTTATCATCTTGCAGTTAAGCATTGCATTTTGAATACTTGAAAATCGTGAACTACGGTTAAGCATTGTAAAATTGAGTCGCAAGTGGAAGAAGGTGTAACATCTGCAACACAACGTTTACTTTTGGTATAACAGAGGGGTGAATGCAGAGGAGGCAACTAGAAAGATTTGAACTGTGTGTGGAGCGAGTGCTTTTGGGAAAAATACGCCAGAAAAAGATATTCTTGTTTCAACAATGATCGTTCTGGCATGAATAATTTTCCACATTAAGGAAGTCTCGACTACTGATACATGTGATAGATTACCATTTCACCATCATGCGACATTTGCAATCAACAGGCAAAGTTCAAAAGCCTGGCGTAGGAGTACTGCATGCTCTAATTCGAAACAACAAAAATCATGGAGTGACTATTTTTGAACGTCATCAGGTCGCTCATTGAGCATTCGTATGCAGTACTGTTGTTGGCGACGTGTTATGATGCCTTTGTCGTTAACTTCCTAAGAAGAAATGAAAGGCTGAGCCCCACCAAAAGACGTAAACTCGAGCAAAGGGTAGTTTGAACATAATATAATTTCTCTTTGGCGGTTACTGATGTGTTTAGTAAACTATTGGAAAATTTAATTAAAATATTCACTGTACTAATACAAATTAAATTCAGCTTACTACAGTAACAACACGACGGCAGTCTATCTTAATAAAACATTAAGTGTCTATAAGACGATTGATCCTATTTTAACGCGAATTAGTAGGATATTACCGACTTTCGACATCGAAAAGATCTGTATTTACTTCATTTCGTGTATCATTCGCAAGTATTACATAGATAAAATTATGTATTCGCAACAAGGAAAAATATGTAGGTAGAAACCAAAAGTGGCATTATGAATTTGGCAGTACCGTAAGCTTTTCGTTCAGACACTAACAAGGGGAGGCCGCCAATTGTGAAATTCAGATTCGATTCATACTGCGCATAATAAAAGCTCATGGCCAGAGGTGTAATGTGGCAAAGCACCAAGATGCACTTCTCAGCCGTTGTCGAGAAAATCGACAGTTAATAGTAAAGGTTTCGGTGAAATACTCTCTACGATGTCTAACTTCCCATAGCGTCGTGGCGCAGCGGGAAGTGCTTGGCTTGGTAAGTGAGAGGTCGCCGGATCGAATCTCGCGCCGTGCGATTTTTTTTAGTATTTGTTTTTTGTAATTCAAATACATATACTGTATATATATATATATATATATATATATATATATATATATATATATATATATATATCATGGGGTCTCTAATTCGAACGTTTGACTTACACTATACGTATTCGTTTCGGAATATCGTTTCTACGTCTTCCGTTAACTACACGTGTAAACATTATGAAGACAATTAATAACATTTGTGAAATACAACTTTGTTTGCAGAAAACATAATCATGTTCGAAGTCGCCAGTTTTTCCACGACAAACAAGTTTCAACAACTTATTATATGCATAATTGTTGCAACTGATTGCCGGGAATTTTATATATATATATATATATATATATATATATATATATATATATTAATTACAAGTAACAAATACTAAAACAAAAGTTGCATGGCGCGAGATTCGAACCGGCGACCTTCGGATTACGAACCCGAACGCTTACCGCTGCGCCACAACGCTGTAGGAAGTTACAATTCGTAGTGAGTATTTCACCTCAACGGTTTTTTTTATCTGTCGCTTTCTCGACAACGGCTGAGAAGTGCATCTTGGTGCTTTGTCACATTACACCTCTGGCTATGATCTTTTATTATGAGCAATATGAATCGAATCTGAATTTCACAATTGGTGGCCTCCCCTTGTAAGGGTTCCTGAAAGTAGCAAGACTAATTTTGCTCGAGCGTTGTCTTACGATTTCCTTATTGAGTTTTTATCTGCCTGATTGTAGCTCTGCTACAAAAGAATTAATAATCTGGCTTTCAGCGAGTCTCGAAAGGCGAACGAAAGCAGTTTGCACCTGGTAGCCTAGCATGTTACCTCAGACCTGGTTTTTTCCTAAAGTGGGAAGACATCGTTTTGAGGTTCAATTGTTGGCAAATGTCAGTCAGACACGTGCCGTTGGTCTAAACGTTTCGGTGTGTTGAATTTGTACCAATGATTTTTCTACAGGTTTGTTCTGTCCCAAATAGGAGTTGAGGTCTCCCATTAGTATTTTCACGTCATCTTGGTGAATTTTGCTCATAGTATTTTGAGTGTGTTCCAGAATTTTTTCGACACTTTCAGTGTTTTTCTTATTTTCGATGTTGGTGGGGACATGTGCATTGATGCGTTTATATTTTTTACTGGGGCTCTTAATGGGCATAGTCATAAGTCGGTTGTTGATGGGCAGGCCGCGGTGGCCGAGCGGTTCTAGGCGCTTCAGTCCTGAACCGCGCGACTGCTACGGTCGCAGGTTCGAATCCTGCTTCGGGCATGGATGTGTGTGATGTCCTTAGGTTTGTTAGGTTTAAGTTCTAGGGGACTGATGAACTCCACTGTTAAGTCCCATAGTGCTCAGAGCCATTTGAACCATTTCATTGTTGATGGGTGTGATTTCTTTGACAGAGTTGATGATAGATCTGTGTTCGAGAAATTCAGTGCCAAAGATTGGTACGCCTTTCGCTACCTTTTGTTGTATTTTGCTCTTGAAGATTCAATGGTTTCCGTAATGCAAGGATTCATTGTCAGTTAGTCGTGGTTCTTGAAGAGCAAGCGTGAGAATTTCTTGTCGATCGATTTCTTATGTGAGATTATTTAGTTTTCGTGTTTTGATCAATGTATCGATGTTTAGTTTTCAAGTGCATGTTTTCTGCTAGTAGGGAAATTTACCAGAGATCTTCGATATTCTCTGCCGTGCTAACCTGGACTCCCCAGAATCCGAAAATCCGACTGCCGCCTGTCGACAGGCGGGTTGTGTACCACCTGGGGTAATGTTGACTTTGCTTGCATAGTTCATGTTTGTTTGTGTCTCATTGGTTTGGCCTGGGTGATTCCACGACCGGACAGGACCATAGGGTGTTGAAGCCTTTGCAACCAAATATTTTCAGCCGAGCTCATTGAGCTGACAGACGGTGACCAGAGTAGCGGTGATTTTCACTCAGACGTGTCTGGATTTTGCGTTCAACGGATTGAGTAGCCGTTCAGGATTGTGTTAGTATTTGGTTCACCCCAAGTATTTGATTTCCTCGGTACCACCCATATGGGGGAGGGTTTCCCCTATCGGCCACATTGGGTTATTATTATTATTATTATTGTCACTATGTTATCAGCAAATCCGATATGGTGTATCTTCGAACCACTGAAATAGATGTGTATTGTTCGTTTCAGTATTTCCATCACATATATATATATGGGTTATAATTACGTTACATTGCTGCTAGTAGACATATTTCTCACTTTATCTTAGACAGTTGCTACCTGTTACTCCATCATAGGAATTAATGTGCGCAGCATAGTTGCAATACAGTCGTTCAAATTATACGATTTCTGTAGTTTTATTTCGATACCAGATCGTTCTAATCGGATTCAGTCAGTCAGTCTTAATGTGGATATTCGTCTACGACCCTCATCATATGATAGGCTGGGTAAACCACATTCTTAATCGGACTGTTGAATCTAGATCACTTATCTATGACAGGGTTTGAATTCTTAAACACTGTGGAAAATAATAATCCAATGTGCTTATTACAAACACGTTATTGAAATATAAATATATGAACTAACGAGATAACAGTTTATTTACAGGAGCAGAGCCCCATCCATCATAGCAGAGCAGTGCGAGATTGGTTTCAGGGCCAAGAGAGGATAAAGCTGTTGCCGTTTGTTGCACGATCGCCGAACATCAGCCAGATAGAGAATATGTGGGTAGAAGTAACAAGGTCATTGCCATGTGGACCTACAAATACAAGCGACCTTTGGACGAATATAGAAATCGTATGGTGGGACGTAAACCATCACGCTACACGTCGACAACTTAATGAAATCAATGCCCCTACGCCTGCGAGAAATCTTACGTAATGGCCGTTGGTCGGTTGGTTACTAAAAGTATAGTCCACAAAACCCATGTGGACAATTTTCTGATAATCGGTCAAGCTTTGCTTTGTCGCAGCTCTTTAGCATAAAAGTCCATTTACTTTCAGTCTCCTCCTTACAATTCTTGCAATGCAAGGTAACTGAAAAATCTCATCCACTCGACGCCAGCTGAGGAATTGACTTGTGCATGTGTTGTTCAACTCACAGTAGTTGTCACCCCCACTGGAATCAATGACTGTTTGTGCGTGCGTGTGTGTGTATGTGTGTGTGTGTGTGTGTGTTTTCGTGTTCACGCACAATCTGAATCAATACTACTAACATTAGAGAGACAACCAACAATAAATATTGCATAAAATATGACTGTAAAGTATTTTAATGCGATGAAACTGAATTTTTACCCAACCCACGTCCTGCGTATTACGTTAAGTAAGATGTATTAACTCCATAGTATCGTTAGCAGAAACAGTGCGCTCTTGTTGTCGAGGCTTGCGACAAGTACAGCGATTAGCAGTGCCCAATGCAGCCGCGCTTTGTTTATGCTGGCTGAGAGTGGACACTGCAGCAGACGCTTCGCAATAAACACAAGGAAATCACCTTGGCTCTGACAGCAGTGAGCGGATATCACTGCCTGCGTGTTCTTATAGTAACCAACGTGAGACTCTACTCACAGGTGCCATGGAGCAATTGCAACGGGTATCATGTCATTAGTCATCAGAATATCAACCAGTGATGAAATGTCCACTCTATTTGAATCCCACGAAAACAGGAACCTTATCAGAAAGGAATGTGAGGTGGTATTAAAATTTATCCAACATGCAAAAATTAACTGCAGGGTTTTCATGTATGCAGTAGTAGCACACAAGGAAATATTATGTCTTGGAATCGTATATTTCATTTCCTCTTCTCATATTAACCCCCTTGTTTTAGTATGAAGTGAGAAAATAAACACGAAAAACAAAAGTTCCTGAGAAGTATTTAAGTCATTATCTCTTCTCATATCACAACGTTTGTTTTAGTATGAGGTAAAAAAATAAATAGTTTAGGGTTCTGAAGCATAGTATGACACCAGATTCTTATCGTAGGCGCTATCGGAAACGCAAACACAGTGAGCTGTCCATCCTTTTGTCCAACAGGCTGTTTCCTTTCATGCCTTACTCTCGCTAGGAGATTCTTATTTAAGGACTTGTGGGTGTCAAGTTCTTCAGCAGAATAAGCCTTATCTTATTGTGCTAATTACGGTACGGAAAAAATGCAACAAAGACGAGTTCCCCTGAAGCAGTGAGGATATTTGCACATGTCTGTATTCAGCAATGACTGCCAGCTGCCACAACACTACACAGAAACCATGCGGCAGGCAACACAACTGTGCGTGCGCTTCAGACTTCATTCAGTAAGCCGTCAGGAGATGGATGGAAACGTCAAATTAACGTCGCTTTCCGAGTCGTACTCAATCCAGAATGAGGTGTTATTAAGGTAGTTGAGCGTTCTAGCAATTACACTTTCATAATTCCAATATGAGTATCCCAACAGCCAAAAGAACCCGTTAGTGTGAAACCATCGGGAACTGCATTAATAGCAAACTGCAACAACTTGAGGCAATACGTCGACTCTTTTCTTCGCTGGGTGACCTACTAATGTTATTTAGGATTCTCTGTGTCCTAGTCGTAATGCAAATGGAACTTCAGAGGCTCTTTCCGCTATTCTTGACAAACATCAGCAACTTGTAATCACTGCGAGTTACAACTACGTGATGATAATGGTTCAGATTGTCAATAGTTTTGGTGGTGCTATGCTGTCAAACTGCTTACAGTAACGTTAATGTTGGCGCACATAATTTAGCGCTGACTACCTACTTAAGTAAAAATAGTGTTGTAGCGTCGCCGCTTCTCTTTATTTATCCTCAGCTTGAGTAATACAATTTTACGAACATACTACACCATTCGCGAGCTGCTAATGATACAGTATGACTACAGAGGTCATCGTGCAGGTATTACATTAATTCGGCAATGAATTGCTTACCAAATATTACCCTCAGCTATGCAGCTGGAATGACTCATTACACAGGTACTCTATGTTGCATTTGGTTAAGTGACCAGTTCGCTGCAATCCTGCTTCTACTGTTCGTAAATACTACTATATAATTAAAAAATGGTTCAAATGGCTCTGAGCACTATGGGACATAACTTCTGAGGTCATCAGTCCGCTAGAACTTAGAACTACTTAAACCTAACTAACCTAAGGACATCAGACACACCCATGCCCGAGACAGGATTCGAACCTGCGACCGTAGCGGTCACGCGGTTCCAAACTGTAGCGCCTAGAAACACTCAGCCACCCCGGCCGGCATACTTGTATGCTGACCATCCGTTATTTGACTAAATATGAACTACAATCTGATTCGCATGTATATGACATGGGTTATCGCCGGCACAAAGTAATGACTAAGAGTTGGATCCCGTTGAAGTCCCGTTACATTGATGGCAAGACAAATGTTCGCAAATCTCCTGTGCTGCCTCAAAAAGCAATTGCATCTTAAGTATCGAAGGACCGACGTCCACACTGTCACAGCGCGTTGAAATACAGCAACGATGGCAGATGATAATTTGTGACCGACTGGGCCTCGAACCTGGACCTCCTAGTAACTAGACAGACGTGCTGATCACTGCACTATTATTAATTATTTTTTATAGTTTGAGAAGACTTTCAGCACCAGGTAGGCGGAGGCAAAGAAGGCAGGTGTCGCAGATCCGAGGCCTCGCCGCAATGCTTCTCCCGCACCTGTCACTGAGCAGCTGCATTAATCCCATGTAATCCATGTTTGCGCCCATATATTCCTTTAAATTGTAGAACAAAATTGAAGTAGTAATTAAAGTAAAATAAATTACAGTTGCCGCCTCCAATGGCGTGCATTCCTTGTAGAAAATAACTTATAACAGTGAAAAAGGTGACGGAAAAATACATGACAAACATTCATTCTGAAATATATTCACAATTTTGGTTATTATGCACTGGATGCATATGAGGTCTGTAATGAAGACATATATTTATCAACAAATGAATAACGTTTTGGAGCCGGAGGGGTTTTGCCAAATTAGAACAGTTCTAATTTTAGGACCAACGTTAAAGAATATTCCGTGAATAAAAAAGTGAAAGAATAGTATTCTACTTCGAATAAAAAACTGTCCCCCTTTTTGTAGCTCACATAAAGCAATAGATAAAAAAAATTGATGGCATTCCTTATATTTATTATTCTTCTTCAGCTTAAAATGTTCTTCTGCAATACAAAGCATGTACTCTTCTTAGTTCTAAGTTTTGCTTCTTACGACATAAAACCCAAACGATCCCAGACGTCACGAATAACTGATATTCTTTGCGGACGGGCAACATTTCCAGTCGGATTGTAAAGCTTCAGTTATCGGTATCTGACTTCTTGCTGTTCTGTGCTAATTTCTTCTCAGTCCAGTTCCAAATTCTGATTCTATTTTCACATAAGAACATGAGCGCTACAGTTTTTACCAGCCGACATTTGTGGCAGAATGGAGATGGTCTCAATTTGATTTTCCATAATCGTTCCGCTGTGGGTATAGTTTCGTTTACAACGTCGCACCATACGGCATTTCTCTATTTGGTAGAATTTTGCTGTTGATATTTTTCCTGACGTTCCTCCAGTCTTTTGTAGGTTAATTTACCGTAATTAGTTTGTGAAGACGATGTCTGGTAATATAATAATCATAGACGGTTCTAGTGTTGGTTTGTGCTGGCGGAAGTCTTATACAGCTCCAATCGCCATAGTACTTTCGGACGTAATCTAGGCTGGCATGCTACATTAACAGGAGCGTGCCTATCTCCAGGATCTAACGAGAGGAACAGAAGTTTCGTGATGCCTGTCTTAGTAGCATGTATTAGTTTAAAAGCACGTCTTCAATTCCAAGTCGTCTGCCTCTGCAAGTCATTGCCTCTGCAATGTCGCCGTGTATAAGGATACTTTGAAGATACTTTGTTTCCACACATACCAAGAGGCTACAGCTAATATTTTATGTGCAGTGACCTGCGGTATCGGTAAGACAGCTGCGACATGATACATTTTGCTAAGTATGTATGTATTTATGAACTGAACTTTCTGCAGTCGGTCTAACGATCGCATGTCGTTGTCCTTCAACAAGGTTCCGATGACATTTCGTTTCCGCTCCCAATTGTTCGCGGCCATGCGCTTGGGAATCGCCTTTAACGACAATCCCAGTTGGAATCTCTCTTCAGTGACATCTAACCAGGGCGCACCAAATGCAATATTGTAAGAGCCGAGATGCAGTATTTTGGATTTACAGTTTTGCAAATTTGTGGTAACAACTTATGAGACCAAGTTGCTTTAATTCATCGGTCCCTAAGCTTACTCATTACTTAATCTAACATAAACTATCTTACTCTATGGACAACACACACACACACACACACACCCATGCCAGAGGGAGGGCTCGAACCCCCGACGGTGGACACTGTCGGGACACAGCAGCCAACCTCACTGCAGCACCTATAACGCGCTACTCGTCAGACGCAATTTCCCCCGGTCCATTATTCCACTCTCTCGAGGCCACACTGTATTCCCACGAGGTTTCGGACGATGACGGGTGGTTAGCACTGAAAACGTTTGATGACCCGTCGAGACCTGAGTAATTATACAGGATGTTTCAGGAGGAATAGATAATCTTGTAGGAGATGGTAGTATAGACAAATTGCAGAAAAAATACCATATAGCACGTGTCCAATTTTTATTGCGTACATCTACCTGGGTCCACTGCATTTTCGTTTCGTATGTTGGTCCTTACAGGACCCATCTGTCTACACTTCCTTGAAAATGAGCTTCCAGCGTTATTGGAAGGGTTTCATTTGGCTACAAGGATGCGTATGTTCCTCCAGCATGACAGGGCTCCTGCACATTCTAGTCGTCTGGTGACACAGTATCCAAACCTAATATATCCCGGAAGATGGATCAGTTGAAATGGGCACTTTTCTTGGCCTTCAAGGTCCCCGGACCTTACCTCTTTGGATTTTTGCTTGCGGGGATGGTTAAAGGCGAAGTCTACAAAGAAAAAGTAAACCCAAGAGCCGATTTGATCGTTCGGGTTATGAATAGTGCAGTCCTCATAAAAGAACGCAAATACGACCTCAGAAGAACTACACGTGGTGTTATCAAGAGAACTCAAATGTGCATTGAAGTTGGTGGGGGAAGTTTTGAAAATCAACTCTGAACGTCCTCATTTGCCTTTGCTTTGAGTTTGTTAGGGTTACGTACTAACAACTGTATCTCTGTACTCAATAAAAAAAATGGTTCAAATGACTCTGAGCACTATGGGACTCAACTGCTGTGGTCATTAGTCCCCTAGAACTTAGAGCTACTTAAACCTAACTAATCTAAGGACAGCACACACATCCATGCCCGAGGCAGGATTCGAACCTGCGACCGTAGCAGTCGCACGGTTCCGGACTGCGCGCCAAGAACCGCGAGACCACCGCGGCCGGCCTACTCAATAAAAAGTGGACGCATTTATATGGAATTTTTTATGCAATTCGTCTGTACTACCACCTGCTAAAATATCTACTGTTCCTCCTGAAACACCCTGTATGTGGATATATATATGTGTGGTGTCTGATCTTTCGGACATGTCCGAAAGAAAATGCTTCATGGCATTCTGCAACGACCTTCGATCTAGTTGCAGGGGCTGATAGATATTTCAGAGCTTCTTGGCTGCCTGAATAAAAGTAGATGTTACGATTTTTGTAGGGTCTACTCTAATTCTCCTCTGTGCACATGCTGATAGAAGATACCGTGTAGTACTGTGGCCATCATCCCTAAAGAGATTCTAGGCAGTACACCAGACCGGGTACTTTCATCTGTTTTCGACCTGTCAGTAAACCACTATATTATGTCTCCTGCACGGTGTTGTGGTTCGTTCTTCCACTGCTCCCTGCTTCCAACTATTACATGGCAAGATTTATTGAAACAGCTATAAGCTATTGTACACTTAGTCGGCATTTCCCCAGCCATAGCAATACTGATTTGGGATTCCGTATATTCTAACTATATCCAGTTATTTCCAATTTTTAGCCTTTATGTCCCTGCCGCTGCCTCCATTTTAAGCCACAGGTGTATTGGAGGCACGTCTAGCATAATATCCATTTTAAGAGGGCTGCTAATCCCATCTGTTTGTGAAACCACGGCAGTCTCTGTAGTTTGTCAGACTCCCTAGCAGCCACCTTCTGTTCAACTTTGTTCTTATTGTAGGCCAACAAATTATCATTGGTCTTTTTGCAGAGGTGTATATCCAGTACGTACTGGGTTTAGACCCCAGTTTACCCTACAGCAGCTTCTAGTGCTTATACGATTATCTTTCGCAGTGGAACATATTCTTTATGTGAGGTTTCATAACAGTTTTCCATCCAGGGCTACCGCTAGATGCACACTACAGTTTCATCGAGAAACATAATTTCTCAGTATGTGTGCTAGAGATGCTTCTCCATAAATAATACTACACCAATTTTCGTGAGGCTCGTCTTTAAATACTTTTCCGTAATCTTCAGTGCACATAGGTTTAACAGTACTAGCAAATTTTCTGGGTCTTACTGTGAATAAATCATCTGCTTATTCTTTTCAAGAGTAGTCTCTCGCATTCAGCTTATCTATGAGTTCATTCATCACTAGCTTCTGCATCTCTAATCACTTACTCGAAGATCGTATTACTAGAACCCCCTCGACATCCAGGAAGATACAGAGAGCATCCAGAAAGGGTAGTGCTTTTTCCACCTTCCCAACAAGTTGGTGAAGTGTTACTTCACATGATTTGCTTCGTAAGTATTGTGAAAATGTGGCAGTTCATAGATAAAATTACGTATTCACAACAACAAAAAATATGTCGGCAGAAAACAAGAGTGGCATTATGAGTTTGGCAGTACCGTAAAGTTTTTGCTTTGACACTAAGGTTTACTAAAAGTAGCAAGGCGAATTTTGCTAGAGCGTTGTCTTACGATTCCCACACTGAATTTGTATCTGTCTGCTTGTAGTTCTGCTACAAAAGAACTAAAAAACCTGGTTTTCAGCGAGTCTTGAAAGGCGAACAAAGGCAGCGTGCACCTGACAGGCAAGCACTTTACCAAGGAGCTAGCGAACAGGTGCGGGCCTTTGCTGTACTTACTGGCTCAGTAGCCGCTATGGCAGATAAATCGCAACATAAGATACAAGAGTAGTTGTATTTCCCGTGTGGAACCACTTTCGTTGACTCAAAAGCATTAACTGATCTCCTTATGTCACATCTCAAGAGAAAATCACCCACAGTATTCAATTGAAATGACACGATAGTAACAAGTGAATTTAGCAGGATAGTTCTATGGCATCAAGGAAGTAACTCGTCAGTCACAGAGTTGCCAAACATAATCTGCGCTGTTGCCAAGTATCAGTTATACTGCCAGGAAGAATACCAGCTGATGTGTTCTGTGAGTGACCTCAGAAGTGACTGTAGCTTCGTCTCAAAGTTGCGGGTGGCTAGGGCCGCAAGACCCTCGTTATATGTCAATGAATCTTATTCACATTCTGTAACTAGGTTTTGGAGCTAGAATGCAATTACTTGTAATACATCGATGTACTGAATGCAAACTAAATGTCATAAATTAATACTGCGACAATTATTTGCGTTTTACTGTCTTCATCGGACCGAAACCTTGATAGCGTATTCACCAGACGCGATTCACAATTTTGGAGCTTCTCCAGTGGTTGAGTTGGCAATGTCTCTTTGCTGTGCAATATTGTTATTGAGATCACTGTCATTGGCATATCACCCAGAAGACAGGCATGGCCTTGTTTATTGTTGTCAGCTTTCCTGACGGACATTCTGCCTTTGCTCGAAACGTCATGACTTAAGGTGAATTCGACCATTCCATATGGCGAAAATTTGATGTTTCTATTCTTCCAGTTCTAACATTCAAATAACAGTAACAATTATCGGCAGAAAAGCGCCTGTGAACTAACAGTTAATAATGCAATCATAATTAGTGGAATCTGACAAATTCCATCTGTCATCTGATAATTGTGAAAAACTACTTTTTCCATCTTCACAGCACCGCAATATGAACTCAAGCGTTTCATAGGATACCTATACTTAATTTCGTTGTGATCGTTTTCAATGACAAAGGGGAGGAGCAAAACCATCTGACTTGAAACATACTTATCCAGCGGGATTTGAATCTCTGGCTACAGTTGCAGTAGCACGTCCAGTGAGGTATCAAGAATGTGAGCAATCACTCATTGCTATAGTATAGGCTAGGGCAGACAGAAGCAGGTTTCCGACAAAGTAAACGATGAGAGGCACTGTCGCTGTCATTTTTTAAACAGGAATTGTTCAGAAAATTACAACTATATCTAGTGAAATGAATAGGCTGATGCAGCTCCAGTCCGGCACTATCACTGAATTGCCGAACATTTTCCGAATAGCACTTAAGATAAAAATGTGTGTGTGTATGTGTGTGTGTGTGTCTGTTCTCTCGGACATTTCCGAAAGAACAGACACTACGAATCGAAATAGACAGCCTTCTTAAACAATTAAAGGATGAAAGACAGATGTCCAGGCTGTCATGGGCATTAAAATAGAACAACGGCGTCAGATGAAAATTTGTCTCTGACCAGGTTCGGACCCGGATTCGTAGTGTCTTTTCATATGGACATGTCCGAAAGAACAGACAACATACATATATCCATATACAGGGTGTTTCAGAAGGAACAATAGATATTCTAGCAGGTGGTAATACAGACGAATTGCATAAAAAATTCCAAATAAATGCGTCCACTTTTTATTGAGTACAGAGATACAGCTGTTAGTACGTAACCCTAACAAACTCAAAGCAAAGGCAAATGAGGACGTTCAGAGTTGATTTTCAAAACTTCCCCCACCAACTTCAATGCACATTTGAATTCTCTTGATAACACCACGTGTAGTTCTTCTGAGGTCGTATTTGCGTTCTTTTATGAGGACTGCACTATTCATCATCCGAACGATCAAATCGGCTATTGGGTTTACTTTTTCTTTGTAGACTTCGCATTTAACCATCCCCGCAGGCAAAAATCCAAAGCGATAAGGCCCAGCGACCTTGAAGGCCAAGAAAAGTGCCCATATCTACTGATCCATCTTACAGGAAATATTAGGTTTGGATACTGTGTCACCTGACGACTAGAATGTGCAGGAGCCCCGTCATGTTGAAGGAACATACGCATCCTTGTAGCCAAATGAAACTCTTCCAATAACGCTGGAAGCTCATTTTCAAGGAAGTGTAGAGAACAGGTTGCCGTAAGGACCAACATGCGAAACGAAAATGCGTTGAACCCAGCTATATGTACGCAATAAAAATTGGTCACATGTTATATGACTTTTTTCTGTAATTTGTCTATACTACCACTTCCTACAATATTTACTATTCCTCCTGAAACATTCTGTATGATTATTTGTGTCTCGACGGGTAATCGAAAGTTTTCAGTGATAGACGCCTGTCATCGTGCGAACCATCGCGGGAATACAATGTATCCGCGAGCGAGTGGAGACTCGAACTCGGATTGTGGTTCAGGGCGAATCCCAAGCGCATGGTTACGAACAATTGGAAGCGCAAACTTAATGTCATCGGAACCTTGTTGAAGGACAACGACATGCGATCGTTAGACCGCCTGCAGAAAGTTCAGTTTATAAATACATACATACTTAGCAAAATATATCATGTTGCAGCAGTCTTACCGATACCGCAGGTGGCTGCATATAAATTATTAGCTGTAGCCTCTTGGTATGTGTGGAAACAAAATATCTTCAAAGTATCCTTCCACACGGCGACATTGCAGAGGCAAATCGGAGGACTTGGAATTGAAGACGTGCTTTTAAACTAATACATCCCACTAAGACAGGCATCACGAAACTTATGGTCCTCTCGTTAGATCCTGGGGATAAGAACGCCCCTGTTAATGTAGCATGCCAGCCTAGATTACGTCCGAAAGTACTATGGCGATTGGAGCTGTATAAGACTTCCACCAGCACAAACCAGCACTGGAACAGTCTATGATTATTATATTACCAGACATCGTCTTCACAAAACCAATTCCGGTATAATGACCTACAACAAACTGGAGGAACGTCAGGAAAAATATCAACAATAAAATTCTGCCAACTAGAGTCAGTGCGGTATGGTGCGACGTTGTAAACGAAACCATACCCACAGCGGAACGATTATCGAAAATCAAATTAGACTATCTCCATACTGCCACAATTGTCGGCTGGTAGAAACTGTAGCGCACATCTTCTTATGCAAAAATAGAATCAGAATTTGGAACTGGACTAGGAAGAAATTAGCACTATCAGCAGAACCGCAGAATGTCATATACCGGTAACGGAAGCTTTACAACCCGACTAGAAATGTTACGAATAGCAGTTATTCGTGTTATCTGGGATCGTTTGGGTTTTACGTCGTAATAAGCAAAACTTAGAACTTAGAAGAGTACATGTTTTATGTCGAAGAAGAACATTTTGAGCTGAAGAAGAATAGCAAATATAAGGAATGGTATCAAATTTTTTTATCTATTGCCTTATGTGGGCTACAAAAAGGGGGACAGTTTATTTATTAGAAGCAGAATACTATTCTTTCACTTTTATTTCTGGAATATTCTTTTACGTTGGTTCTAAGATCAGAACTGTTCTAATTTGGCAAAATCCATCCGGCACCGAAATTTCTTTTATTTGTTGAAAATTATATGGCATCCTTTCCAGACTTCATATGCATGCAGTGCATAATAACCTAAGTTATGAATATATTGCTGAATGACACGTTTGTTACGTGTTTTTCCGTCACCCTTTTCACAGTGATAGTTACGTTCTACGAGGAACGCACGCCATTGGAGGCGGCAACTGTAATTTATTTTACTTTAATTACTACTTCAATTTTCTTCTACAATTTAAAGGAATACATGGGATTAATGCAGCTGCTCAGTGACAAGTACGGGGAAAGCATTGCGGCGAGGCCTCGGATCTGCGACACCTGCCCTCTTTGCCGCCGCCTACCTGGTGCTGAAAGTCTTCTCAAACTATAAAAAAAATTAATAATAGTGCAGTGATCAGCACGTCCGTCTAGTTACTAGGAGGTCCAGGTTCGAAGCCCAGTCGGTCACAAATTTTCATCTGCCATCGTTGCTGTATTTCAACGCGCTGTGACAGTGTGGACGTCGGTCCTTCGATACTTAAGATGCAATTGCTTTTTGAGGCAGCACAGGAGATTTGCGAACATTTGTCTTGCCATCAATGTAACGGGACTTCAACGGGATCCAACCCTTAGTCATTACTTTGTGCCGGCGTTAACCCATGTCATATACATGCGAATCAGATTTTAGTTCATATTTAGTCAAATAACGGATGGTCAGCATACACGTATGCCGGCCGGGGTGGCTGAGTGTTTCTAGGCGCTACAGTCTGGAACCGCGTGACCGCTGCGTCGCAGGTTCGAATCCTGTTTCGGGCATGGGTGTGTCTGATGTCCTTAGGTTAGTTAGGTTTAAGTAGTTCTAAGTTCTAGCGGACTGATAACCTCAGAAGTTAAATCCCATAGTGCTCAGAGCCATTTGAACCATATTTTAAGTATATAGTAGTATTTACGAACAGTAGAAGCAGGATTGCAGCGAACTGGTCACTTAACCAAATGCAACATAGAGTACCTGTGAAATGAGTCATTCCAGCTGCATAGCTGAAGGTAATATTTGGTGAGCAATTCATTGCAGAATTAATGTAATACCTGCACGATGACCTCTGCAGTCATAATGTATCATTAGCAGCTCGTGAATGGTGTAGTATGTTCGTAAAATTGTATTACTCAAGCTGAGGATAAATAAAGAGAAGCGACGACGCTACAACACTATTTTTACTTAAGTAGGTAGTCAGCGCTAAATTATGTGCGCCAACATTAACGTTACTGTAAGCAGTTTGACAGCACAGCACCACCACAACTATTGACAACCTGAACCATTATCTTCACGCAGTTGTAACTCGCAGTGATTACAAGTTTCTGATGTTTGTCAAGAATAGCGGAAAGAGCCTCTGAAGATCCATTTGCATTACGACTAGGACACAGAGAATCCTAAATAACAGTAATAGGTCACCCAGCGGAGAAAAGAGTCGACGTATTGCCTCAAGTTGTTGCAGTTTGCTATTAATGCAGTTCCCGATGGTTTCACACTAACGGGTTCTTTTGGCTGTCGGGATACTCATATTGGAATTATGAAAGTGTAATTGCTAGAACGCTCAACTACCTTAATAACACCTCATTCTGGATTGAGTACGACTCGGAAAGCGACGTTAATTTGACGTTTCCATCCATCTCCTGACGGCTTACTAAATGAAGTCTGAAGCGCACGTACAGTTGTGTTGCCTGCCGCATGGTTTCTGTGAAGTGTTATGGCAGCTGGCAGACATGTGTAAATATCCTCACTGATTCAGGGGAACTCGTCTTTGTTGCATTTTTTTCCGTACCGTAATTAGCAAAATAAGATAAGGCTTATTCTGCTGAAGAACTTGATGCCCACAAGTCCTTAAATAAGAATCTCCTAGCGAGAGTAAGGCATGAAAGGAAATAGCCTGTTGGACAAAAGGATGGACAGCTCCCTGTTTTTGCGTTGCCGATAGCGCCTACGATAAGAATCTGGTGTCATACTATGCTTCAGAACCCCAAACTATTTATTTTTTTACTTCATACTAAAAAAACGTTGTGATATGAGAAGAGATAATGACTTAAATACTTCTCAGGAACTTTTGTTTTTCGTGTTTATTTTCTCACTTCATACTAAAACAAGGGCGTTAATATGAGAAGAGGAAATGAAATATACGCTTCCAAGACATAATATTTCCTTGTGTGCTACTACTGCATACATGAAAACCCTGCAGTTAATTTTTGCATCTTGGATAAATTTTAATTCCACCTCACATTCCTTTCTGATAAGGTTCCTGTTTTCGTGGGATTCAAATAGAGTGGACATTTCATCACTGGTTGATATTCTGATGACTAATGACATGATACCCGTTGCAATTGCTCCATGGCACCTGTGAGTAGAGTCTCACGTTGGTTACTATAAGAACACGCAGGCAGTGATATCCGCTCACTGCTGTCAGAGGCAAGGTGATTTCCTTGTGTTTATGGCGAAGCGTCTGCTCCAGTGTCCACTCTCAGCCAGCATAAACAAAGCGCGGCGGCATTGGGCACTGCTAATCGCTGTACTTGTCGCGAGCCTCGACAACAAGAGCGCACCGTCTCTGCTAACGATACTATGGAGTTAATACATCTTACTTAACGTAATACGCAGGACGTGGGTTGGGTAAAAATTCAGTTTCATCGCATTAAAATACTTTACAGTCATATTTGATGCAATATTTATTGTTGGTTGTCTCTCTAATGTTAGTAGTATTGATTCAGATTGTGCGTGAACACGAAAACACACACACACACACACACACACACACACACACACGCACGCACAAACAGTCATTGATTCCAGTGGGGGTGACAACTACTGTGAGTTGAACAACACATGCACAAGTCAATTCCTCAGCTGGCGTCGAGTGGATGAGATTTTTCAGTTACCTTGCATTGCAAGAATTGTAAGGAGGAGACTGAAAGTAAATGGACTTTTATGCTAAAGAGCTGCGACAAAGCAAAGCTTGACCGATTATCAGAAAATTGTCCACATGGGTTTTGTGGACTGTACTTTCAGTAACCAACCGACCAACGGCCATTACGTAAGATTTCTCGCAGGCGTAGGGGCATTGATTTCATTAAGTTGTCGACGTGTAGCGTGATGGTTTACGTCCCATCATACGATTTCTATATTCGTCCAAAGGTCGCTTGTATTTGTAGGTCCACATGGCAATGACCTTGTTACTTCTACCCACATATTCTCTATCTGGCTGATGTTCGGCGATCGTGCAACAAACGGCAACAGCTTTATCCTCTCTTGGCCCTGAAACCAATCTCGCACTGCTCTGCTATGATGGATGGGGCTCTGCTCCTGTAAATAATCTGTTATCTCGTTAGTTCATATATTTATATTTAAATAACGTGTTTGTAATAAGCACATTGGATTATTATTTTCCACAGTGTTTAAGAATTCAGACCCTGTCATAGATAAGTGATCTAGATTCAACAGTCCGATTAAGAATGTGGTTTACCCAGCCTATCATATGATGAGGGTCGTAGTCGAATATCCACATTAAGACTGACTGACTGAATCCGATTAGAACGATCTGGTATCGAAATAAAACTACAGAAATCGTATAATTTGAACGACTGTATTGCAACAATGCTGCGCACATAAATTCCTATGATGGAGTAACAGGTAGCAACTGTCTAAGATAAAGTGAGAAATATGTCTACTAGCAGCAATGTAACGTAATTATAACCCATATATATATATATATATATATATATATATATATATATATATGTGATGGAAACACTGAATCGAACAAAACACATCTATTTCAGTGGTTCGAAGATACACCATATCGGATTTGCTGATTACATAATGACAATAATAATAATAATAATAATGATCCAATGTGGCGGATAGGGGAAACCCTCCCCCATATGAGTGGTACCGAGAAAAACAAATACTTGGGGTGAACCAAATACTAACACAATCCTGAACGGCTACTCAATCCGCTGAACCCAAAATCCAGACACGTCTGAGTGAAAATCACCGCTACTCTGGTCACCGTCTGTCAGCTCAATGAGCTCAGCTGAAAATATTTGGTTGCAAAGGCTTCAACACCCTATGGTCCTGTCCGGTCGTGGAATCACGCAGGCCAAAGCAATGAGACACAAACAAACATGAACTATGCAAGCAAAGTCAACATTACCCCAGGTGGTACACAACCGGCCTGTCGACAGGCGGCAGTCGGATTTTCGGATTCTGGGGAGTCCAGGTTAGCACGGCAGAGAATATCGAAGATCTCTGGTAAATTTCCCTACTAGCAGAAAACATGCACTTGAAAACTAAACATCGATACATTGATCAAAACACGAAAACTAAATAATCTCACATAGAAATCGACCGACAAAAAATTCTCACCCTTGCTCTTCAAGAACCTCGACTAACTGACAATGAATCCTTGCATTACGGAAACCATTGAATCTTCAAGAGCAAAATACAACAAAAGGTAGCGAAAGGCGTACGAATCTTTGGCACTGAATTTCTCGAACACAGATCTATCATCAACTCTGTCAAAGAAATCATACCCATCAACAATGAAATGGTTCAAATGGCTCTGAGCACTATGGGACTTAACAGTGGAGGTCATCAGTCCCCTAGAACTTAAACCTAACTAACCTTAGGACATCACACACATCCATGCCCGAAGTAGGATTCGAACCTGCGACCGTGGCAGTCGCGCGGTTCCGGACTGAAGCGCCAGGAACCGCTCGGCCACCGCGGCCTGCCCATCAATAACCGACTTATGACTATGCCCATTAAGAGCCCCAGTAAAAAATATAAACTCATCAATGCACATGTCCGCACCAACATCGAAAATAAGAAAAACACTGAAAATGTCGAAAAAATTCTGGAACGCACTCAAAATACACTCCTGGAAATGGAAAAAAGAACACATCGACACCGGTGTGTCAGACCCACCATACTTGCTCCGGACACTGCGAGAGGGCTGTACAAGCAATGATCACACGCACGGCACAGCGGACACACCAGGAACCGCGGTGTTGGCCGTCGAATGGCGCTAGCTGCGCAGCATTTGTGCACCGCCGCCGTCAGTGTCAGCCAGTTTGCCGTGGCATACGGAGCTCCATCGCAGTCTTTAACACTGGTAGCATGCCGCGACAGCGTGGACGTGAACCGTATGTGCAGTTGACGGACTTTGAGCGACGGCGTATAGTGGGCATGCGGGAGGCCGGGTGGACGTACCGCCGAATTGCTCAACACGTGGGGCGTGAGGTCTCCACAGTACATCGATGTTGTCGCCAGTGGTCGGCGGAAGGTGCACGTGCCCGTCGACCTGGGACCGGACCGCAGCGACGCACGGATGCACGCCAAGACCGTAGGATCCTACGCAGTGCCGTAGGGAACCGCACCGCCACTTCCCAGCAAATTAGGGACACTGTTGCTCCTGGGGTATCGGCGAGGACCATTCGCAACCGTCTCCATGAAGCTGGGCTACGGTCCCGCACACCGTTAGGCCGTCTTCCGCTCACGCCCCAACATCGTGCAGCCCGCCTCCAGTGGTGTCGCGACAGGCGTGAATGGAGGGACGAATGGAGACGTGTCGTCTTCAGCGATGAGAGTCGCTTCTGCCTTTGTGCCAATGATGGTCGTATGCGTGTTTGGCGCCGTGCAGGTGAGCGCCACAATCAGGACTGCATACGACCGAGGCACACAGGGCCAACACCCGGCATCATGGTGTGGGGAGCGATCTCCTACACTGGCCGTACACCACTGGTGATCGTCGAGGGGACACTGAATAGTGCACGGTACATCCAAACCGTCATCGAACCCATCGTTCTACCATTCCTAGACCGGCAAGGGAACTTGCTGTTCCAACAGGACAATGCACGTCCGCATGTATCCCGTGCCACCCAACGTGCTCTAGAAGGTGTAAGTCAACTACCCTGGCCAGCAAGATCTCCGGATCTGTCCCCCATTGAGCATGTTTGGGACTGGATGAAGCGTCGTCTCACGCGGTCTGCACGTCCAGCACGAACGCTGGTCCAACTGAGGCGCCAGATGGAAATGACATGGCAAGCCGTTCCACAGGACTACATCCAGCATCTCTACGATCGTCTCCATGGGAGAATAGCAGCCTGCATTGCTGCGAAAGGTGGATATACACTGTACTAGTGCCGACATTGTGCATGCTCTGTTGCCTGTGTCTATGTGCCTGTGGTTCTGTCAGTGTGATCATGTGATGTATCTGACCCCAGGAATGTGTCAATAAAGTTTCCCCTTCCTGGGACAATGAATTCACGGTGTTCTTATTTCAATTTCCAGGAGTGTAGTATGAGCAAAATTCACCAAGATGACGTGAAAATACTAATGGGGGACTTCAACTCTCTATTTGGGACAGAAAAAGCCTGTAGAAAAATCATTGGTACAAATTCAACAGACCGAAACGTTTAGACCAACGGCACATGTCTGACTGACATTTGCCAACAATTGAACCTCAAAACGATGTCTTCCCACTTTAGGAAAAAACCAGTTCTGAGGTAACATGCTAGGCTACCAGGTGCGAGCTGCTTTCGTTCGCCTTTCGAGACTCGCTGAAAGCCAGATTAATAATTCTTTTGTAGCAGAGCTACAAGCAGGCAGATACAAACTCAATAAGCAAATACGGAGACTTACAAGCAGTCGTTCTTCCCACGCACAATTCGTGAATGGAACAGGGAAGGGGGGATCAGATAGTGGTACAATAAGTACCCTCCGCCACACACCGTAAGGTGGCTCGCGGAGTATAGATGTAGATGTAGATGTAAGGGAATCATAAGACAACGCTCGAGCAAAATTGGTCTTGCTACTTTCAGGAACCCTTACAAGGAGAGACCACCAATTGTGAAATTCAGATTCGATTCATATTGCTCATAATAAAAGCTCATAGTCAGAGGTGTAATCGACAGTTAAAAGAAACCGTTGAGGTGAAATACTCTCTACGTTTTGTAACTTCCTGCAGCGTCGTGGCGCAGCGGTAAGCGCTCGCGTTCGTAATCTGAAGGTCGCCGGATCGAGTCTCGCGCCATGCAACTTTTTTTTTAGTATTTCTTATTTGTAATTTATATATATATATATATATATATATATATATATATATATATATATATATATGTATATGACCTCTGGCCATGAGCTTTATTATGCGCAGAATGAATCGAATCAGAATTTCACAATTGGTGCCCTCCCCTTGTTAGAGTCAGAACGAAATACTTACGGTACTGCCAAATTCATAATGCCACTTTTGTTTTCTACCTACATATTTTTTCTTGTTGCGAATACATAATTTTATCTATGAAATGACACATTTTCGTAATACTTGCGAATGATACACGAAATGAAGTAAAAACAGATCTTTTCGATGTCAAAAGTCGGTACTATCCTACTAATTCGCGTTAAAATAGGATCTATCGTCTTATAGACACTTAATGTTTTATTAAGAGAGACTGCCGTCGTGTTGTTACTGTTGTAAGCTGAATTTAATTTGTATTAGTACAGTGAATATTTTAATTAAATTTTCCATTAGTTTACTAAACGCATCAGTAACCGCCAAAGAGAAATTAATCAAGAGCACAATTTTCTTTCATGATATCTAAAACAATCTGACAATGCTAATGTTGTTTACAAATTCTACGCCCGTAGAAACCCACTAGTTCTAACGATGTCATTAAACCAGTGTAGTTTTAAGAGTATTTTCGTCTAGAAATGAATTCCCTTGACGGTTGATCGATCAAGAGCGGGAAAGGTAAATTTTTACGAATATATGACGAGAGGGACATGTGCTTGAAAGAGGACTTCCCTATCAATACAAATGCCTGAGAGATGACTTTACTATCAATCTCCTGGACAGTTTTGTTTCTCAAATCAACAGAGTACGTCATCATGCAGTAGCACAGGTGATGTAGTTTTGTTGCTCGATTTCCTTACACTGCCACCAAAAGGTGTCTTAGTTGTTGGCAACAAATTCCAGCCGTGTTCCACACACCCCGTGGGGCAGAATTCGTAGCCCAAAACTCACTTTTGGAGCTATCAGATGTAAAATATTATGTTCACACTACTCTTTGCTCGAGTTTACGTCTTTTCGTGGGGCTCAGCCTTTCATTTCTTCTTTGGAAGTTAACGATAAAGGCATCATAACACGTCACCAACAACAGTACTGCATACGAATGCTCAATGAGCGACCTGATGACGTTCAATAATAGTCACTCCATGATTTTTGTTGTTTCGAATTAGGGCATGCTGTACTCCTACGCCAGACTTTTGAACTTTGCCTGTTGATTGCAAATGTCGCATGATGGTGAAATGGTAATCTATCACATGTATCGGTAGTCGAGACTTCCTTAATGTGGAAAATCATTCATGCCAGAACGATCTTTGTTGAAACAAGAATATCTTTTTCTGGCGTATTTTTCCCAAAAGCACTCGCTCCACACACAGTTCAAATCTTTCTAGTTGCCTCCTCTGCATTCACCCCTCTGTTATACCAAAAGTAAACGTTGTGTTGCAGATGTTACACCTTCTTCCACTTGCAATGCTTAACTGCAAGATGATAACTAGAACTTCAAATTCGAAAATGACAGTTAAAACATATACTGACAGCGTCGCGGCGCGTTCACATGGGCGGCGCCGGATTTCAGGCGGCGGGTGGCGTCTGGCCGGTGGCCGGTAGCCGCTGCAGCGCGAGGAAACGCTCGAGCGTAAGCTGTTATGATCGCGACGCAGCCACGAGCTGTCCTGCGAAATTGTTTTTGGAATACTTGTTATTGCTGGTGGGTAGAATGTCAAGCGAATGATGTTCGATGTTCAATCAGACTCATAACTTTATACGAGGGCCGAAATGTAGTAAAAAAAAAATACATATAGGTGGACGCGAACAGGCGACTATCAGTTTACAACGCGCGACTACTACCGCTAGACCACGGGCTCACACATTGCGAGCACACATCGGAAGTAGACAACACTTCCTCCTAACACTTCCGCATCTTACGGTGTTGCCAGATTGTGCAGATGGCCGGACTTAGAGTTGTCAGGGGCGGCCAGTTTTATTGGCCACCTTAAGTGAACGACTCGTACTTAGTCTCTGTGGCGGCCGGCCGGCGGCCAGTTTTTATGTCTAAGACTGTACCACTACTATACTATTATGGGAAGGACAATTTTAGTACAGGTTGTCAACAACAGAAATCTCTTACATGAAGGGATCAGAGAATAATGTGCCTCTAAGTAGTATCGTACTATGTCATTGATAATGATTGCAACAGCAAGAAGTAAAGGAAACAAAAGAAACATTCGGAGTAGGTATTAAGATCCATGGAGAAGAAACAAAAACTTTGACGTTCGCCGAAGACACCGTAATTCTGTCAGAGACAGATTGGAAGAGCACTTGAACGGAATGTACACTGTCTTGAAAGGAGGATATATAATTAACATCAACAAAAGCAAAACGAGGATAATGGAATGTCGTCGAACTAAGTCGTGTGATGCTGGGGAATTGGATTAGGATATGAGACACTTAAAGTCGTAAAGGAGTTTAGCTATTTGGGGAGCAAAATAACATGATGGTCGAAGTAGAGAGGTTATAAAATATAGACAGGCAATGACAAGGAAAGCGTTTCTCCAGAAGAGAAATTTGTTAACATCGAGTATAGATTTAAGTGTCAGGAAGACGTTTCTGAAAGTATTTGTATGGAGTGTAGCCACATATGGAAATGAAACATGGACGGTAAATAGTCTGGACAAGAAGAGAATAGAAGCTTTCGAAATGTGGTGCTACAGAATAATGCTGAAGATTAGATGGGTAGATCACATAACTAATGAGGAGGTATTGAATAGAATTGAGGAGAAAAAAGTACCTTCACTTTTAGTTAGGGATTAATATATTTGTCCGCCTCCGTAGCTAAGTAGTCAGCGTAGATGGCTGCAATGCGGAAGACTTAGGTTCGCTTCCTGGTACTGCCAAGTGATTTTCCTTGGTGGGAGGTCTAGTACGCTGTGCAATCAACCTCATAATACAAATTGCAATTAAGGAGCTACTTTTGCAAAACGGCCAGGAATGGAGTCAGCTTACCACATGCCTCTCCATAACCTCAACCACATCATTCCGCAACACTGAGGATGTCACGGCGGTCGGTAGACATTCATTGGACTTTCACAGCCCAAGCGAGGAACTCCTTAGTGATATATTCTGGTTCTTTCTAAATACAGGAAAGTTCCATCTCGTTGAATGACTCCTTCCTCTCTATACTCTGTTAGTAATTGCCCTTTAATGACAAAGGATTTTGATTGGTAGGGATTGCATAGGCAACTGTCAACTTTGTGTCGTCGAAAGTGACAGCTAGTGGTCCACTCAGTCCGGTAATGGTTATCACGTCTGAATAATTATTGGCATCTTTTCTATCGGCATTGGCAGAACAAAGGTTATGATCCCTCACGCTGGCCGAGACACAAATACCCGTGGAATGTAACAGTTTGTTCCTGTGGTCGATGGTGGTGGAGTTCACAAAGTGAAAGGCTACACAAAAGCTAAGTCCAGAGTTTTGTGAAAGTCATCGCAAGCACGTGGAAACAGTCCAGGGAGCGATCCGAATAGATAAACGTAAGCAAAACGAAGGTCACTCACCATCATATCAACGGCGCGTATCCAAGGCATCAGAGTATTCTGCCGGACAATTGTGTGGCTTAGGTACTATTACACACTGTCGCATGGGTGAGCAGGAGCAAACAGCGGCCGTGCTAGAATGCCGAAATATCTCTGACCTTCCCTGTTCATAGATATTTGTGCTGGGTGGGGAATCCGAATAAATACTGAATACTACAGTTTTGGTCGACGAAATATAATCGACGATTGGCATGCAGCATGCCTGGGTATGCTTTATGTATTTCGAGTGTAGCGGCTACCCTTCAGGTTTGACGCTATCGACTGTGCCGCCTCAATAAACATCCGCCTCAACAGCGTGTAGCACATCTTGCAATTGCGATTTTTTTTTTTTTTTTTTTTTTTTTTTTGCTGTGTCGAATCCTGGTCGGGACAGAGATGTAACAGTTTGTTTTTGATCTAGCTTTCACCTTTCAGTGACGTGAAAATTCGCCAAGAACCACACATTGTTCGGATGCCATGTCACACTGTAGATGCACTTACTCCAGTACGATAACTGGCGTACATTATTGACATTGAAACGTCCTCTTTGAACAATTATACATAAGACTGTGCTTAAACTGACACACAATATTTTTAGCGCAACGCAATCTGACTTTACTTTCGGAGGACGATAACTACGACACTTCCACAGAGATTATATTACAGCAAGACGCACATTTAGCGCTACAGGACACGTATTTGAGTGATTAATTTCGCACTTAAAACATGTATTTTTTAAGATATTTGAAGTACAATGATACAAGGGTTTTCTGTGATATATTTCATTCCATTGCTGTAATCTGTAACACCTGAGGGTATAATTACATTAATCCTCAGGGGGGTACACGCTCACATTGTGTACCATGTGTTTGGCAAGTACAAGGAGCCCTAGCTAATATGGTATTTGCTTATACAACTTTACACATAGGTACCATATTTCTCTAACACAGAATTACACAGCTATCTGATCATTTAACAGAGAAAGGACCTTTTTTTACTACATCAGTGACAGGTGTTTACGTAATTACACAGTTGGATAACTTCACACTTATGAAACTGTATTTTGTCTGTACTTTGTAAACTGTTCATATCTTTTCGGAACCATTGTGATATTATGAGAGCTTAGAATGATGTATTTGGTATGCGATCATGATTTTTAAAGTATGTTTGAGGTAGATGACACTATTGAAATGAGCAGAGATTTTTTTTAGGTTTTGAAATTATTGGAGGAAGCTACGACGATTTTGAGATTTTATGATGTTATTATTACGATGATGATGTGTATTATGCTGTTGCGGTATGTTTATGACCAATAAGCTGATGCTATATGAGTTATTTGATTATGCTATGTATTTATTATGATGAAATATTGAGGTGTCGTCGCAAGATTTATGTGTCGACGAATATATATATGTGTAATAAGGTAAGGAGTAATGAATAGTGGTTAGGGACTCTGACTTGTGAAAAAGGATGTTGGAAACCAAGAATCATACTTTAAGAGTTATAAAATGTGTGTAAATGCGTGAATGTATCACAATGCCGGCGAAAATATTTTGGACTCTGTTATATTTACATGATTTTGTTTCTACAGATTTGTAACGCAAATTCTTGACATGTGAAATATTTTTATATGAGACTGTCACTGTAGCAGAAACTGGTGTCGTAAATATTTCGGTAAGAAAGTTAAGTGACCACCTGCACGTAATGCGTCGTGGGCACCCAGCTGGGCGACAGTCGCCTGAAAAAAAAGCCATCAGCGTGTGCCCCTTTCAGAGGCACAGGTAGAAAAGAAAAAAAAGGGAGGCCATTATCCTCGCTATTGACATTCCTTGTAGAAAGCACCGCAGATACGACACGCTCATTACTTGGAAAGAAACTTACATCTGCACCCCTGATTATGACAAGCGTCTTTCTCGAGAATTGAGAGAATTTTTACTGCCTTATGAAATGCCATATGGCTAATGAATTATGTTTCATGCCTTCTTTTGTACATATTTGCTCATTTTCTTTAATATCTAGTTTCTAGCTGCACTGCAGCATTGGTTAAAATAAAATGGACTAATATAGTTATTTTATGCCTACAGATGTAGTCAATAGGAAATTTATGATCTACTTCCAAGAAAACGAGGGCACATAAATAGACATTTCCCTTCACAGGAATTGCATAAATAATTTCTTTACGATTTGGTAACTTATCTGCTAGTGTAAGTTCTCATGATGCATCACTATAGTGTTAAGATATGACATAGGTATTAGCCATGGCCATTTTTTAGTGTAATATTTTTTCTGCTTGAGCTTTGTCATGTTTAGATGCTGCTGCTGTTTGCCAGGCGTAGTGCTACTAAATTTCACGTTGCATTACTCTGTTAAGCCAGTTTACTACTGATTTATTTTTCTTGTTTGCTGCTCATTGCCTTATATTAGTTGTAATTTATTCTGCTTGCTTCGCCATTTGTATTTTTGATCATTGCTGTTTGTGTTAATTGTTTTGTGCTGCTGCATTGCCTCGTCCCTTAGTTTAGCATCTGAGCTCAGTAGATTTAAGTTAGCTTAAGTGGGGGTAGACTATAAAAGAAACTATGATGAATTGCAAGAAATGCATTGAGAAGCTATAAGAAACATATTTGGCAAAAATGAGTATTGTGCACTGAGAAATAATTATTTTGAAAGAAATATGAATAGAATACAGGAAGGAGGTATAGATAGGTCTTTTTGGTAATAATGATGAATGAAGGGAGATCTCCAAGAAGTAAAGAAAGTTTTGTTTGCAAAATACTGCAGTAAAACAAATCCTGTCCTTTCCTTGTGTTATCCCACTATGTGTTTGTGTACACTTGTGTATTTGTGATTTTGCTGTTTTTATGTGTTTAGCTAATAAGATTTATGTTGTAGAATGTTTCAAATACTATGTTATTTTCTTCATAAAGGTGTTTAGACATTATTTATTCTCTTTTGTTTTAATGCTCATGTGTGAAGTTGATGTTTCAAAAGTTATTCTGATCTTTTATGTATGTACTTATGTCATAATTCCTGTAACACTGATCTATCTGTTTATTTCTATTCTTTTGTAAAGCCTGTACTACTACAAATTTATCTGTATTGTTATGTTCTTTAATGATGTATTTTGTACCTTTGTAATTGCATTCTCATGTTATAAAATTGTAATTGTCACCAGTTCATCATATTATTAACTTGTAAGTTCCATTTCACTGCACACGTTTCTGTTGGTCATAGTATATGGACAATATGTGAGAAGTAGGGACTGTTAGTGTTTGCACTTGTGTTAATAATTCAGCAAGGGACTGGATAACAGCATTGCTGGTTCTAAGGACAATTCCAAAAAGTTTGTGAGTGCACAAGTAGTGGTTATGGACTTGCTATATTATCCGCAAGACTCTTCAATGGTGATTGTTCACCTGCACAGACACAACAGATGGCTGCTGGCCATCTCTACAAGGACTACAGTGGGTCTGCATCTTTGATGACCCACCAATACCATTATTTCCAGAAGGACTACAGTGGGTCTACACCTTTGCAGACCCACCAGTACCATTATTTCTACAAGGACTGCAGTGGGTCTGCACCTCTGGTGGCCCACCAATACCATACTCTCTACCAGGACTACAGTGGGTCTATTCTGTGATGACCTACCTACCAATATTCTTCAAAACGTCGAATGACTCTGCTGTGGGTTCGCTCTGTTGTGGCCCATTATCTGTCAGCATGTCAAGAGTCAGCACTGTCTTTCTGTTGGAAGGACAACACTACTTCTTCAAGACTGCATGGAAATCCACTACTTCCATGTGCATTTTCTTTTACTGCTCAGACTTTGAGAATAACACTGCTATTTTACTGTGATGAACGATTAGGACTGTCTTTATGGACTGTGAGAAAATTTTAGCTTTTGACCAACATTGTATCAATAAGTGTGTGCATTTGATATCTTTATTATTGTAATTACGAAAAATTTTATCAAATCGTTATTGGCCACTGCCCAAAACAATTTGTAAAATTATTTGTGCGGAGCATGGGGGCTATGTAAGTAGGCTGTTTAGGTTTTCTTACTGTATGAAAATCACTGGCTGTGCTGTGTGCAGTCTGTGGCTAGTTTGCATTGTTGTCTGCCATTGTAGTGTTGGGCAGCGGCAGCGGGATGTGAACAGCGCATAGCGTTGCGCAGTTGGAGGTGAGCCGCCAGCAGTGGTGGATGTGGGGAGAGAGATGGGGGAGTTTTGTAATTTGTCATGAACGGCTATATATAATATGACTATTAAGGTAAATACAGTGTTTGTTCTCTACTAAAATCTTTCATTTGCTAACTATGCCCGTCAGTAGTTAGTGCCTTCCTTAGTTTGAATCTTTTATTTAGCTGGCAGTAGTGGGGCTCGCTGTATTGCAGTAGCTTGAGTAACGAAGATTTTTGTGAGGTAAGTGATTTGTGAAAGGTACAGGTTAATGTTAGTAAGGGACATTCTTTTGTAGGGATTCTTGAAAGTCAGATTGCGTTGCGCTAAAAATATTGTGTGTCAGTTTGAGCGCAGTCTTATGTATAATTGTTCAAAGGGGACGTTTCAACATCCGAGTCTCCCAATTAGTGTCCAATTGAAAGACTTGCACAAGTCACTTAGGCCCAGATCCCCGCCTACTGTGACACACAATATTCCACCACAGCACCAAATGTTGGTCGCTAAAGCTTGCCTAGGCTTTATGGTTACAGAGCACAGGTGGTGTTCACTAGTTCCATGCCTATGAACCTGTGCTCATTATCAGTGAAGAAAGATGTTTTCCTTAGTCATGTATCACGGGGCATGTATGACTTCCGTAAAGCCACAGACGAGGTGGGCGTTAGCCATTTTGAAAACGTGAAGTGACCTGTAATGTTTGTGTAACCACCAGAGTTTTCATTACCAACAGACTTTCCCCACTGAAAACTATAATTCTCCAGAACTTTTATCACATTACACAAATTTTTAAAGAGTTAAGTACAAGGTCTTGTTGGAAGATTATAAATTTTTACTAAAAGTGAGCTTCGACTTTAATTATCAATTTTCCTGGCGCGAGTGGCAAGCTGTACTTACCATAGTAACGGGACTGATGGATCCAAAGCTGCGAATATATAGCTCACAGTGCACCGTTGTCGCGTTGTCTGCAACACAAGTGAGAAATATATCACTCAATATCAGAATGTCGCATTCTATTATCAAGGTGTAACAGGTGTAAATGCAGATATTTTTATTGTTGACTGAGGACAGTGTACTGAGCGACAGTACATCAATATTTAGGTCACTTGCTAACTAATAATTATAGTTCTCAGTAGTAGTATGTTTTGAGGTTGGTTAATACCTCCAAGTACATGTGGTAAGAGCAAGCCATTAATGCTTATTTTCCCCTGGGAAGCATTTCCGGTATGGAGCTGTTGACATACGGAAGCGAAACGGGTAGTCTACTCCGAAGGCATAGTCCATTTAATGGTACAGTTATGACTGTGAACAAAACATCAGGTAGTAAATGATGTGATGTGTTTGGGGGAAGAATGTTTGACACAGAGAAAAAAGCAACCATCACACTGATGTGTGTACATATCGAGGTATTACATATCAATATATCTACACTTGTACCCATCACACTCTGTATCTTGATTCTCTGTGTACAGGGTGTAACTAAATTCCGTTCACAGATTTTGAGGGCTTGTAGTGGAGACCAAAATGGTTTAGTTTAGTATAGGTTGTCTTATTAGGAAACATGCAGTTTTCCCACTACACACAAAACACCATTACAGACGTTGCTCTCACTCCTCCTCCCTGCTATCTGTGTCCACTTGCATGTAGGACACACGATTCCAAACCCTGGTCCTATAGCACCTGCCGCTGAAACAACCAAGCCAATAGGTTTTCTTCTGATGCTATAGCGGTCTCGTAAATCGAGGATATCGTATGACCGCACTGGTGGTAGACTAGCGGTTTCAAGTAGGAAGAACGTGAGGCCATGCAGTCGGGCCACCACAATCTATCTACTGTTGACCAAATCAGTGGTCCAAATGAGCACAGATCGCACTTGAAATCTAAGGTGTTGCGCCATCATGTTGTAACCGCATGTTGTGTCTCACATACAGTGGTACACCTTCCAGTAGCCCACTACACAACAGTACACCATAAAAGAACAGCAAGTACGTGGCACCTGTGAGATGTGGTGGAAGAATCACACGTCATCCACGAACCAGCCCAAATGTTCAGATTGAGTTCTTCGTGAAGCCCATGGGAGCGTGCAACACGCAAATTTCCACCATCCCACACATGACTTGTACGGGATTTGAGAACGCCTTCACTGCTAAACTTGGCTTCATCCACGGAAAGGATCCGCTGGAAAGTAGGGCAGGCTCTCCCACACAAAGACTCAGAAGTGGGCCCGTGACGCAAAACCCGTGGCTGCACTGCCAGTATTCTGGAAGTGGTACAGGAGTAGCTGCTGCTATGCAGAACATACCAGACAGTTTGCTGCTTCACATTCAGTCTGTCTTCTATGTTTCTGGTACTCGTTGTCGGTTCCTCTTCAGCAGCATTGAGAGCAGCTCGTTTGTGCGCCGCCGTCCTGGAGCAACACAGTCGACCCTGCTGTTGGTGAATGTACCCTTCTCCGAGGCCCGCAGGTACACAGCATCAACGAGGGAGTGTGAGGGTGTCTGGAGGTGCGGAAAACGCTCCGCATACAACTACCGAGCAGCCCCCCGTTGCACCGAGGTTAGCCGTACAGCAACATCATGTCGGCGTTTTCCGTAAACGTGTAATTCACCATGGTCAACCGCTACACACTAATAACGACATGTACGTACAGCTTGCAATCTTTACTAAAGTGAATGATGGATATTTTATATTAGCATAGTATGAATAGAGACCTCAAGCAAAACAGCAGGTACAAGCCTTTCTGGGCAGCCCACAAACTGACCTGTGTTGCATACCCACAAACTGGCCTGTGTTGCATGCAAACAAACCAGCAGTGCGTATGAGACATCAGGTGATCGGTGAATGATCTCCATAACACTTTAGCCAGTGGCAGTGAAAATGTTCGAGATCTGAACTTGTGTTGTGGTATTTTGCGTCCGGCGGGAAAACGTTACGTTTCGGGACATGAGTTTCAATGATAAACTTAACCGTTTTGTTTCCCAACATCTGTAAAGGAGAGTTATTTACAGCTTGCAAGTAAGTAAAAGGTATATACAAGTCGGTCTCAGGTAGTTCTAATAACAGTTAAATTTCAGTAAAATATAGGCTGTCACTAAATAGTCTTGTCTATTATTAGTGCTTTTATATCAGTCGATTTCACGCTAAACTTTTATGTAACTTCCATCCCTTTGTTATCTGAAAACAAAACGCTTAGGTATAAAAATAACTAACCTATTTTATCAGAAAATTAACAGCCCCTTTCTGTTAATGTCCGCAGCTCGTGGTCTCGCGGTAGCGTTCTCGCTTCCCGAGAACAGGGTCCCGGGTTCGATTCCCGGAGGTCAGTGATTTTCACCTGCTCCGAGATGACTGAGAGTTGTTGTGTCGCCTTCACTGCGTAGTACGGCAGTGCGGGTCTCCCGCATCGTTCCCCTACGCTCTGTCAAGAAGTAGGCGATTTTATTTCCTTTTCTATCAAAAATCCTCAGGTTTTACTTCCGTGAGCTCCGGAGACTGATTGATCCACGGTTCCTCGGTAATGGAATGAGTGGTTTTATGTCGTCCATTGGCCTAAGAATGATTAATCGAACAAGATGCGAGAAATAGGACAATTTAACGGTTTATATCGGAAAGGAGTCCTCTGTCTACAGTAGGAAACGTGATAGAGCATAAAGTGTGTTCCTTAAAGGATACTCTCACCTACGATTAAAATACTGTGATTTATTACTGACTTTTCTTTCACCATTGGATAATTATTTCGAATGAATAATGAGGAATAGGACAGTCTATGTAAAATCATCAGGCACAAAGCTGAAGGTGGAATCACACTGACAGCAACCACGGCCGGTAAGATGTGTATTGAGGTCAAGGAAAATTTGGAAGTAGTCATCACATGGGTTTAACGGTTCCTACATGGATTTAAATATTATATTGTTCGTTACTCTTATGGCTTCGACTAAGGCCATTTGACTATTATTCTGTCGACAGATTAAAAAATAAATAAACAGTGCCTTGCAGTCGGCGTGGACCAGTGGGTTTGGCCGCAACCGGAATACGGCTTACATAACAGTGAGAACGTCTCCAGCGTGGAATGAGTGCATGTGTAATTACTGATTATTTTGCTGGTCAATAATTTTCACTAGAGTGCCAGTTAAATTTCTGTATAAATAATTCCCTCGCGGTCAAAGAGTTGTCCGACATATCGCTCAACATACACTCAGGGCACTGAAAATGGTGCAGCCAGAGGGAAGAAAGGTACAATTGCGAAACTTTGCAGGTAAGTACACTGAGATCCGGTATGCAAATAATCCAAATACAGTGCCATCTGGCAGTGGTGCTCCACATGGCAGGGAGCGCTATTTAAACAACGTATAGTTGTCGAGTAATACAGGTTGCTATCACATTCCGGCTCGAGAAGGACGTTGGTAGGCGCAGAATGTCAGTTAGACGTCTTTGACGACATTTCCCACAGTTAAGTCATTTTGAGAGTACTCTAATCATCGAGAAGATCGAAGGGTCGCGCGCCACACTATCAGTAATTTTACATTGTGTACAGGTGCCAGTTGTTCCAAAAACCATTTACAGTCACCCTGCGGGTGCGATTCTGCAATCCAGACGCCCGTGTCGTGTACTACAGTTAACACCAATAACGCCGGCGATTTCGTCTACAGTGGTGCCTGGTCAGATTAACGTGGACTGTCACAGACTGGCAAAACATGGTGTTTAGTGATGCACCCTGATTCGGTCTGGGGACGGATAATAACCACGTACGAATGTGGAGGCAGCCTGTTGAACGGTACAGTTCGACACACGCCCTCGTGCGCCACACAGCCCGCACAACCGGTGTAACGTTCTACTGGGCCATAGCCTACGATAACCGGTTCCCTCTAACCTCTAACCCTAAGGGCCAGCGTTATATTGATGATATTCTTCACTCCCATGTGGGACGTTTCCTACATGTTCTACCAGCAAAATAATGCTCGTATGCATACCGCTCTAATTGCTCAAGACTTCCTTCGTCGTGGTCCAGCACTCCCATGAGCGGCCTGTTTCCCGCACTTAGTCACCTACAGAACACTTCTGGGGCCAACTGAAAAGCCAGATGCCACCGTGTTACTCTGACCTGGAGCTGGCTGTTCAGGACAGTATGCCTCAGCGCAACATCAGACGTCTAACAAACTCAATGGTGGCACGTACTGCAGCAAAAGTTGGTCCGACACGTTATTGGTGTTGCATTGTATATCTTTAATTGTGCTGAATGAATTTGTTAACATTTCTGTGTGTTAGAATAAAGTGAATCTTTAATCTGTATCAGCGTGTTTAATAAATTTCATTTCGATCCGATTCTCCACCTTACTGCGCTCTTTTCAAGGTTCTTGAGTGTATGACCTCAAAATTTTAGTAGGTTATCTGCGCAGAAGTAACATCGATTTTTATTGTCCTTCCCATTTCACACTGAAGAACACAATCAGCTTAAATTAATGATTACAGAGCAAGCACCTGATCCTAACTAATCCCATCTTCCGTGGAGATCCAGCTTTCCTGAATCGCTCCACCTTTGAAAGAGTGCTATGAAAAAATAGCCACTAACACAAGTCTTGCCAGATAACATGACAAACCACCGTTGAGCACAGACCTGCGACTTTTCTAGATCTTGCTAATATCGATCGTGCTACTCGCATTCAGCTAAATTTGGCAAATAGCTTCAGTATGCTAGTTACTTTCTCAACCCGTCCGATGCTCTTGCACACGTTCTTGTCCCATCTCTACTGGGTTTCTGGAAAGATGGATATTATGAATCACGTATCTTAGATATTTATAAATTTCGTGATACAACAACATTCTGTGTTGAGTTAGGAAGCAGAACACCACATTTATCATCCAAGAAGACCAGCAGCGAGTGACAACATAATACAGAAACTCAATCTGCCATCTGCTCACCACTACCATCCAAACTCCACCAATTTATGTGTGTTGGTTATACGAAGACCTTAACGTTGTATCCTTTCCATTACGACTGCTAGCCCAGCAAGGTTTGTAGGAGTGATTGAACTGGCTTTGGAGAGTAGGAAAGTGCTACTGGCTACCTGAAACCTTCGGACAGATAGGCCGTGCCTGGACATCACAACTGAAAACAGTAACACCACAAAAGGGTAGAGTCCACATGTGAGTCTCGGTCATACATGGCCATGTACACTCTGTATCCGTAGCTAAGTATGCCAACGCATTCGTAGGAGATTTAACAAGGTAGGTTGCGAGAAGACAGAAGTTAAAAAAGAAATTTGCAACAATATCTGGCCGGCAACGGACGTGGATCTTTTAATGGCCTTCTTTATTAATCTGTGAGTTTAAACGATGTGTTTTAGTGGGTTAGGAGACTCAACATCGTTAACAGCAGTCCGTGCATCGGTTGGTGGAATAAACTCGGTATTCCTTCCTCGTTTACTCAACATGAGTAACAACGTAATAG
Organism: Schistocerca piceifrons; assembly: GCF_021461385.2. Classification (NCBI taxonomy): domain Eukaryota; kingdom Metazoa; phylum Arthropoda; class Insecta; order Orthoptera; family Acrididae; genus Schistocerca; species Schistocerca piceifrons. The sequence goes on from NC_060140.1 coordinate 632,259,590, forward strand.
TAGTGGATTAATGGGCCTGACTTTTAACCCACCGTAACCAACACCATAAAAGATATTCTAAACTGTACACATATTAATCACAGTGCCATAGGAAACACCTGATATACTACTTGGAAAAATGGCTTCAACTAGGATGACCAGAATTCCGGTCACATGAAGATAACACAATACTTACACAGCAGGGACTGACAGTTGACCCTGAATGATTTTGATTTGAAAAAGTAGAAGAAATCCGCTCCCGAGTATCCAAATCAATCTAAAGCTCAATAGCCAAATAAAACAAATAGTAAGAGAAGCAAACACCAGGCTGAGATTCATAGCAATAAACTTAGGAAATGTAGTTATGTTACGAAAGAAACACTTGTTCGACCGATTGTTGAGTACTGCTCATCAGTCTGGGACTCTTATCGGATTGGCTTAATAAAAAGCATCGACTAAAATCCAACGAAGAGTTGTACGTTTCGTTTCGAGATCGTTTAGTCAGGACGACGTATTCTACAGACCCCAGTAGAAGACGCTACAAGAGAGGGGCTGTGCATCAAAGACTGGTTTACTACTGCAATTTCGAAAGAGTGGTTACCGGGTAACAAACACTCCTCTCACATGCGTCTCGCCAACTGACAACAGCGAGCAAATTCGAGATATTGGAACTAACATGGTTGTTTACTGAAATTCAGTCTTCTGAAGCGTCTTTCACCAATAGATCAGGGGAGGAACGACACATAGTGGTTTGAGAGGCACTCCGCCACAGGCCGGAATGCGGCTTGTGGATATGCAGATAAAGATGTCCATTCCATTACCGAAAAGTAATAGTATTAAGCAGCCACTGGAAAAAGTGGGACTACTCATTCGGAATTCTCTATGAATTTCTTTTTAGATTATGAGAAACAGCGTTCCGATATTAATCAATCTACCCTTACCCTTTGTTAGGCCACTTATGAACGCCCTCTTCGATTTTACCATGGCTCTGCGAAAATTATGAAATTGGCAATCGTAGCTGGGTGGCTCGCAAAATCGTGAACACGTGTGTGAACCATGACTTAAATTTTAACGCTCTCGATGACCAAATTGGAAAAATATAGCTATAGCGATCTTACATAAAAATTTATTTCGATTTATTACTTCGTTTTATTCAATAAGTTTATCAGTACATGTCAAGACATTCAGTTATTACAATAACATTTATGTTGAAATATTAACGGTCAAATCACACCAATGTGACCTCCGCTTACGTTCGATGTCAACTTGAAATAGCGACTCAGAGATGGAAAATGGCAGCACTAGCAGTGGATAATATACACTATTGGACGTTAAAATTGCTACACCACGAAGATGACGTGCTACAGACGCGAAAATTAACCGACGGGAAGAAGATGCTCTTATATGCAAATGATTAATTTTCCACAGCATTCACACAAGGTTGGCGCTGGTGGCGACACCTACAACGGCTGACATGAGGAAAGTTTCCAACCGATTTCTGATTCATAAACAGCAGTTGACCGACGTTGCCTGGTGAAACGTTGTTGCGATGGTTCGTGTAAGGAGGAGAAATGCATTCCATCACGTTTCCCACTTTGATAAAGGTCGGATTGTAGCCTGTCGCGATTGCGGTTCATCGTATCGCGATACTTCTTCTCGCGTTGGTCGAGATCCAATGACTGTAAGCAGAAAATGGAATCGGTGGGTTCAGGAGGGTAACACGGAGCGCCGTGCTGGATCCCAACGGCCTCGTATCAGTAGCAGTCGAGATGACAGGCATCTTATCCGCATGGCTGTAACGGATCGTACAGAGACGTCTCGATCCCTGAGTCAACACATGGGGACGTTTGCAAGACAACAACCATCCGCACGAAGATTTCGACGACGTTTGCAGCAGCATGGACTATCAGCTCGGAGACCATGGCTGTGGTTACCCTTGACGCTGCATCACAGACAAGAGCGCCTGCGATGGTGTACTGAACGACGAGCCTGGGTGCACGAATGGCAAAATGTCATTTTTTCGGATGAATTCAGGTTCTGTTTACAGCGTCATGATGGTCGCATTTGTGTTTGGCGACATCGCGGTGAACGCACATTGGAAGCCTCTATTCGTCATCGCCATACTGGCGTATCACCCGGCGTGATGCTATCGGATGCCATAGGTTACACGTCTAGGTCACCTCTTGTTTGCATTGACGGCACTTTGACCAGTGGACGTTACATATCAGATGTGTTACGACCCGTGCCTCTACCTTTCATTCGATCTCTGCGAAACCCTACATTTCAGCAGGATAATGCACGACCGTATGTTGCCGGTCCTGTACAGGCCTTTCTGGATACAGAAAATGTTCGACTGCTGCCATGGCCAGGACATTCTCCAGAGCTCTCACCAGTTGAAAACGTCTGGTCAATGGTGGCCGAGCAACTGGCTCGTCACAATACGCCAGTCACTTCTCTTGATGAACTGTGGTATCGTGTTGAAGCTGCATGGACAGCTGTACCTGTGCACGGCATCGAAGCTCTGTTTGACTCAATGGCCAGACGTATCAAGGTCGTTATTATGGTCAGAGGTGGTTGTTCTGTATACTGATTTCTCAGGACATATACCCAAATTGCGTGAAAATGTAATCACACGTCAGTTCTAGTATAACATTTTTGTGCAATGAATACCCCTTTATTACCTGCATTTGTTCTTGGTGTAGCAATTGTAATGGCCAGTAGTGCATAAAGCGAGTCGGGTGGACGGGAGAAGCGCTGCAGTCATTATCCTACTAAGGAAATGCAGCGATTTACCTGATGTCCAGAAGGATATGATTATTTACTTTTTGGCAAAGGGTAGAAATATTTCCGAAACGGCTACGTTTGCAAACTGTTCAGGTGCAGCTGTGTTTAAGTATGCTGTGCATGGAGAAGTGGCGCTATCAAAAACTGCCGCCGAGTCAGCTGTGGTGCACCACGGACCATAGATGACAGGGTGAACGACGGCTGCGGAGATGTGTATAAGCGAGTATTGATTGATGTCCTCCTCGCCGTGTCCGGTGACAGCGACTCCGTCAGTCTTCTCTATCCTTGTTGTGGTAGGCTCGGATGTGGGTCGCGAATCCGAATTTCGCTTTGAATATCCTGTTGCATGAAGCACAGTGAAGTTGACCAGCAGAGTTGTAACTATACGTGTAGACAGGCTTGAGCTGAGATTTTCGGAGCTCTCTTTTAGCATCCAGGTTCATTAGACGCTTTTGCTCGAATTGTTCGATGCTCTTATGTACAGTTGATCGCCACTCCGATCGGCGCAATGCAACGGTTGCTTGGAATGCCACAGGCTGCAAGGTGGCGTTTAATGGTGTCTTTATACCGGAGGTGTTGACCACCTTTCCTCCTCTTCCCGCACGAGAGCTGCTAGTAGAACACCGCTTTAGGTAGCCTACTGTCATCCATGCGTACTATGTGACCACTCCATCTCAGTTGATGTTTCATTATTAAAGCTTCAATACCAGCCAGTTTCACGCGACGCAAAATCTCCGTGTTTGGGACACGGTCTTCCCATTTGATGCGCAGAATTGATCTCAGACATCGAAGATGAAATTTATCTAGCTTCTTAATGTCAGCTTTGTAACAGCACCAGGTTTCCGAGGCATAGAGTAAGGTGGATAATACTACTGCTTTGTAGACTGCAATTTTTGTTTGTAGTTTCAGATCATGTGATTTCCATACTCGGTCATTAAGCTTACCGATGGCTGAGGCTGCGCTGGCTATACGCGCTGCGATTTCCGTTGTCAGGCTGTTGTCACTTCTAATTCGGCTTCCCAGGTATTTGAAATTTGACACATTTTGCAAGGGTTTGTTATTTATCTCAATACTGGAGTCATCTGCATTAAGACCTCTAAGTGGCTGTTTGAGAACTTGCGTCTTAGTGATGCTAGTGGCTAAGCCAAATCTTCTGCAGGAGGCATTTAGCGGATTTATGTAAGTCTGAAGAGTTTCGCAAGAATTAGCCATCATGCATACATCATCCGCGTAGAGAATCTCTAAGATGGATAGTTTGGTTACGCGACTTTTTGTTCTGAGGCGAAAGATGTTGAAGACACTTTTGTCTGTCCTTGTGTCGAGACTAATTTGATTACTACAGGCTTTGGTCGCGTCTCTCATAACAACTGCGAAGTAAAGTGAGAAGAGTGTGAGAGCCAGAACACAGCCTTGTTGTACACTACATGTCACGGGAAACTGTTCTGAGAGTTTGTCCCCATGGTGGATTTTTGCCATCATGTTTTCATGAAACTGCCGAATCAAACTGACAATTTTGTCAGGGTACCCAGTTTTCTTTAGTATGATCCAGAGAGCTTCCCGTGGGACACGATCAAAAGCTTTTTCCAGGTCTACAAAGCACATGAACAAAGGCCGATGTTGCTCTAAGCTTTTCTCTTGCATTTGTTTGACAACAAATATGGCATCCACTGTGCCTCTGTTTGGGCGAAAGCCACACTGGGTCTCTGGTAGCAGTTTTTCTGCAAAGTGTGTTAACCGGGTGTTAATTATGTGGGCAAGGACTTTTCCCACTGCTGAGAGAAGAGAAATGCCCCTGTGGGAGCTGCAGTCTCATATGTCACCCTTGCCTTTATAGATCTTGTAAATACAAGCATCTTTCCAGTCTTGTGCAATCATTTCATACTCCCAAATCCTTAAGATCAGAGCAAACAATGGTTTCTTGATGTTTGGCCCCCCATACTTATATAGCTCTGATGGCAAGTTATCTAATCCTGCTGTTTTGTCGTTTTTCAGCATAGCCAGTGCCGAAATGAATTCATCGTAGGAAGGGGCATCCGCAAGTTGTTCCTCAACTGGCAGGTCTTCAAGTGCTTCTATGTGTGGAATATTGGTTATCTGATGGTCGGGATTAAGAACGTCATTAAAATGTTCCGCCCACCGAGACAGGATGTCACTCTGTTGCGTCAGCCGACAACTTTTATCTTTGTTATAGACTGGTGCTATCTTCCCAACTCTTGGACCAAAGATAGTTTTCAGGGACTCAAAGAATCTGCCCGTTTGGTGTGTGTCGGCATATAACTGTACTTCATTTGCTTTATTTGCCCACCAACTGTCTTTGAGAGCACGTACCTTCACTTTCAGATTGTAATGCGCTGCTCTACGCTTGTTATCGTCAAGGGTGTAAAGAGAGATTCTGAAATCATTAATTTGCTTTCTGATCTCTGGATCTGAGTCGTCAAACCAGTCCTGGTGCTTCTTCTGAGGCTCTCCCAAGACTTCTGAAGCTCAGCCACGCAGTCTGCTAGCGTATGCACTCCACTGTTCATCTCCAGGGGAAGATTCTGATATCAAAAGGCCATCGACACCAAATTTTTCATCCAGTTTTGCTCTCATAGTCTGATCATTGGCCAAGATTTTGCAGGACAACTTAGTTGGTATTTTGTGTGAAGCTCGGCGTGGTGCCTTAAAAGTTATCTTTAATTTGGACCTCACGAGTCGATGGTCTGTCCATCCCTGAGCGCCTCTCATTGCACGTGTGACCAGTACGTCACCAAGATTTTTTTCCGTACTATCACATAATCCAGAAGGTGCCAGTGTTTAGATCGCGGATGCATCCATGTCGTTTTATATTTTTCAGCAGATGAAAATATGTATTTGTCAGACAGAGTTCAAACTCGGCACATAGAGTTAGAAGATCCAAACCGTTCGAGTTGCATTTTCCAATCCCATGGCGACCGAGGACTCCATTCCAAGCACTGAAATCATTCCCAACACGAGCATTAAAATCACCAAGTAACAGAAGTTTATCTCCAGAAGGAATATCCCTAAGGACATGTCGGAGGTCTTGGTAGAACTTGTTCTTCTCTTCATCCGGAGATGACAATGTAGGTGCGTATACATTGATCAAGTTAAGATATTTCTTGGATGCCAGGTGAAGTCAGAGTGTTATTATTCCGTCACTGATACCTTTTGGGAGTGCTGTTAGTGAACATGCCAATTTATTGCGTATGGCAAAGCCTACCCCACTTTCCGCCCTTTCAGTGGATGATTTTCCACTCTAGTATTAGGTATAACTTCCGAGCGGTTCACATAACTGCCAGAGTCACTAAGATGTGTTTCACTTATGGCGGTAATGTCGATGTTATATCCAGCCAATTCCCTTGCGATAAGTCCTGTCTTTCTCTCTGGGCACTGATTATGGTCGTTATGCTGTAAAGTACGGACGTTCCAGACTCCAATCATTAGATATTTAAGGTAACTTTATTTTATAATTTTTTTGACCGCATATGTTAGTGAACAAGTGACCGCAGTTTGCCACTTGTGCTGGGTTGAGACGGGCTATGTTTAGGCCACCGTTTCTAGGCCCCTCCCTGGATTAGGGAAAGCAGAGTGATCCTGTATAGGGCTGCTTTGTCGTCTGACGAGCTGCCGAACCAGTCCCCCCGTCTCTCACGAGTACCAGAACGACCATCACCGTCTGACCGCCTAACGTGCAGAGCACCAACTAAGGTTCAGGTACACCAAACCCTTGCCTCACCATCAGTACTCCATCGCCTCAGGACTTTCAAAGCCCATAGTCCATTGAAACTTTGCCGGAGTCATCTGCGCGTGAAGGTAATTAAAGTGGACAAGCAGTTGCGCAGATGCAGATCCACTCTCTCGTCCTCTGCCTCTGGTTGGCAGTGGATCGTAGGGCCGATACGACTGGCAAGAGGCAGGGGATGCAGTGAATGGCCATATGCCACTGGAAGTATCCTGACATACGCCCTTAAAGCACATCACAGGTGCCTTTCTTCGTCGGTACAGAAGCCGTGAGTGTTTACCAATCGATATTACCCGCCTCCTAGACCGATGAAGAGACTGACAGAAGGGAAGAAGGAAAGGGAAGGGACTGGAAGGGAAAGGGAGGAAAGGACGGTAGGTCGTGGGAATAAACGTGCTACTGTTAATCAACTAACCGGCCAGATGAACCAATGTGCTATCAATAGTGTCTCCTCAATGACCATTCAGTGAACGGTGCAGCGTATGGGTCTCTGGAGCAAGTGTCAGGTTCATGCACCCATACTGACTGCTGTTCATGGGCGACGAAACGTGGAGTTTGAATGCCAGTGCTGCAATTGGGCATCCATTTAGTGGCGACATGTGGCCTTTTCAGATGACAGATGGCCGTTGGCGTGTACAGTGTGAAACGTCTGAAAGGAAATTCATTTCAACAATCGTCGAAAGCTTGCAGTCCAGAGAAGGCAGTGGTATGGTCTGGGAAATGTTTCCTTGGCATTCCCTGTGGTATCTCGTCATATTGGAAGGCATAATGGATCAAGAGAGATATGCATCTATCCTTGGGAGCCCTATCCTCCCGTACATGCAGTTTGCTGTCCTCGACACAGGAGACAATGAATGTTCTTGCTGCTGTTTGCAGCTGATCCGGCTGTTAGGTTCCCTGCAATCGTACCAGGAGGTGGCATGAATCAGGCAACTGTCCTATGCGTCCTTCATCGACATAGGTTCCATTCCTGTTACATCTCCCTTCATCGAGAGAAGCATAGAAACAATTATAACAATCGTGCTAACATCTGTACATAGGCATTCAGAGAGGATGCTTCAGATATAGCATGTATTTTGTATAGTGATGAAGGCACATTTACCAATGATGGCCAGGTAAACCACCGAAACATTCACTATAGGTACGTTGGCTTAGGTAGGTGGAAAAACAGCGTCCATGTGACGTGGGATAGTGAACCATCAGATCATAGCCCTGTTTTTCACAGATGGAACACTGAGTGTGCACATATATTGCAGTCTCCTAATAGACCATCTTCCACAGATGCTAAAGATGTTTCTCTATAGACTAAAATGACCCTGTGGTCCCAACATGATGACTGTCCAGCCCGTAGTGCACAAAGTGCTGCAGCATGTCTTCACAAATTATTTAAAAATCGGTGGAGTGGACACAGAGGACCAGTACCTTGGCCAGCCTCTTGCCCAGATTTGTCAGCTGTGAAATTTTTTCTATGGGAGAAGGTGAAAAACGTTGCTTACAAGAACATACAAATATCTCCAGATGGTATGCCATGACGTATTACTGCAGAATGCTCGGACGTCTCCGGTGAGATGCTAGCACTTGAGCAGCAGTCGTTACATACCAGACTGGAAGCGTGTATTGCTGCTGCCTGTGGTCATTTTGAACATAAACTGTGGTGGTCAGTTGATTTGTTACTGGGCAGACTACAAATAACTAGTGTATGCACATGTGTTCTTCTTTAGGTGTGAGAACTTTTCAAAATACGGTATCTCGTAAACGACTCCCATTAGCATTCTGCAACAAACAACACCGATAATCGTATTTGTTAATGTCAGTGTGCATTACTTAATTTAAAAACCACATTTTTGTACAAAAATTTACTTTGAAAATATTATTACAATCTGTTGACTGGCTAAGAATACGAGCTCCAGCTCACCAACCCATTCTGTAAAAACCGAACATCAATAGCACTGTCCATTTCCGAATTATTTGCGGTGCGAGTTTTAGGTGATTCACCGTATATATATATATATATATATATATATATATATATATATATATATATATATATATGACATGTGGTTAAAATTTATAGACTGTTGTTGTTGTGGTCTTCAGTCCTGAGACTGGGTTGATGCAGCTCTCCATGCTACTCTATCCTGTGCCAGCTTCTTCATCTCCCAGTACCTACTGCAACCTACATCCTTCTGAATCTGCTTAGTGAATTCATCCCTTGGTCTCCCTCTACGGTTTTTACCCTCCACGCTGCCCTCCAATACTAAATTGGTGATCCCTTGATGCCTCAGAACATGTCCTACCAACCGATCCCTTCTTCTAGTCAAGTTGTGCCACAAACTTCTCTTCTCTCCAATCCTATTCAATACTTCCTCATTAGTTATGTGATCTACCCATCTAATCTTCAGTAGTCTTCTGTAGCACCACATTTCGAAAGCTTCTATTCTCTTCTTGTCCAAACTATTTATCGTCCATGTTTAACTTCCATACATGGCTACACTCCATACAAATACTTTCAGAAGACTGTGAACTAAATTTGCATGGCACAGTGTACAATCTAATTTAACTGTACGCAAAGTCACTAAGATACAGTTAATACCATGCAGTGGAACAGCTGATAGATAACTATACATTACGATGTTTTATACATAGAATAACAAGGTACAGAGGTCAATAATAGATAAATAAAATAAAACTCTTGCTAGAGAAAAGAACAGACCAGTGTTAAGATGATTGTTGTGATGGAATATTGTAACAGTTACGGCTAGATTATATATTCATTGTCCTTAAACATCATATTATTAATGAAAAGCACACCACAATAAACTGACACTGATAGACCTGTAATTTGTTGTCTAGAAAATTGATGTTGCACTCACATCAAATTCCACTGCTCTGCTGGATTACAGCTATTCAATGTACACGAATTACATTTCAGAAAGATAAGGGCTGTACAAAAAACTGTAGTTAAAATAGAACATTTGGTGATATTATATACTGTGGACAATTTGGGTGCTTATGAAGTATGGGATTTGTTAGTTGTTAATGTGGCTGTGCTAGGTGGCCCAAGTGTGGATTGCAGCAAGAAGCAGATCGTATGTATACAACTCGCTACTGGAAAATGCTGGAAATTATGTGTAATATGTAGTTTTATCGACAGTCACTCTTCAGTTCTTTTCAGCCCACAGATAATTATCTCTAAGATGCTACAGTCTTCGAAGAATGGTAAGGGATGTGGAAATCAGTTCGTCAGGAGGCTTACTGGGGTCGTGCTATGTTCCTAATAGAACAAAAACAGGATAAGATGATGATACACGTTTATTGCAGTTAGCCATTCGGAGCTGTGTCAGGCAACAACTACAATCTTCCAGAGGTTTTGGCTTACTAGTATGGACAATCATCATCATTGTAAAAGAACCATTTGCTGGTAGTGGGCTAGTGATCATATTGCTCCGCTACAGTCATTCCACGCATGGAATGTTGAATGGATAGTAGTGGAGAGAAGAAAATACTAAGCTCGATTTATAACTACGATATACATTGTTTGACCCTACATAGACACAGACTCACCCACACTCGTATCTGGAGAGTTGTTATATTATTAAAAAGCGTTCACACAGTAAGGAGTCGGCAGTTGTCAACTCACATAAAATAGTGATGGTTGAATGGCTGTATTCTGTGTCAGGGCGATCTGAACAGGTAGGAACGTGACACTCGAACTTAAAGTTTTTAAATGGCTCTGAGCACTATGGGACTTAACTTCTGAGGTCATCAGTCCCCTAGAACTTAGAACTACTTAAACCTAAATAACCTAAGGACATCACAAACATCCATGCCCGAGGCAGGTTTCGAACCTGGGCCGTAGAGGTCGTGCGGTTCCAGACTGTAGCGCCTAGAACCGCCGGGCCACCTCGGCGGGCAAAGTTTTCGAAATTAAGTGTATCATGTAAATCTGTTTACACAATGTCACCTCTTTATAATTATGACAATATTTTCCTAGGTAATAAGTCATAGAACACTGTGGGAGAATAGACAGGTATGCGTCGTACGCTCATGGTCAGAGCTAGTTATCAGCTCACGTAATAAGGGAGAAAGTTCGCCTTCCAAAATGGTTGATTATCAATGTCTTTTGCCTAGTTTCCCAATCAGACGGACTGTAGCAAATAATAATCAACTGTAAATCACTAAATAGTATCAGATGGCTGCTTTCAATCTTTGTGAAAGTTGTATCTTGTGTATATGAAAATTAAGGAAACCTTTAGAGAAAAGATAAGCAGTTTTATGGATATCGAGTGTTCATACTGCAGGCTACTACTAATCAAAAACGGGTAGGCTAAAATGGGGACTATTTAAAAGAGCTATGTAATAAAAAGAAACTTGAAATCAATGTCATAGAAAAGGAAGAGGAAATGGATGAAGAAGTAGTGCAGTAAGGAGATTTTGGCAGAGCACTGAAAAACTTAAGCTCCTGGAGTAGACGATATTCTCTCAGAATTACTGAGGTATTTGGGAGAGCATAACCATGAGAGAGCTATATCATGTAATTGAAACGATGTACACAATGGTCGAAATACTCTCAGACTTGTGGGGGAAAATATTAGTCGCAGTTCCAAGAAAGACAAGTACTGACAAGTGTGTATATTATCGAACCATGACGATAATAAGCCATGATTTAAAATATGAAAACGAATTAGGAATATTTACAGATGACTGAAATGGCAGGTCGATGTATTATGTGTAACGCACATGCCTGAAACTCTGGACTGTAATAAGGTAATTGTGTGTGTGATGTCATGGCTAAAAGTAAGATACAGGTTTTTTTTCCTTTCTTTACTACCTTTTACTCCGTAGATATATTTTTGATGATATAGAATATTTGTCATTTGGTGTAAAGTGTTGAACATCAAGGATGTATGACTATATTTACTGTGCTATTTTCTATACGAGTTCCTTACGTAAAGGTTTCGAATTTTTTGTGATCTTGCATACAGTTTTGTTATATGTATTGTGTGAAACGGAATGCAGTAGGCAGACGATTTGCAAGGACTGTGGAGCGAGAGAGGTATCGATAGTTATGGGGTCGAACGGTGTGTGGCAGACAGTCGCGAATGGCGCATGGGCGTGGCAGTACGGAAGCAGGTGCTGTATGTAGTAATTGTGTGCGTTAAAGGCGATATTAATAGCGAACTTTCTTGTGTTACACCGGTTTAAAATTTGACTTAGTGATGGATATTCTACAGGGACACTGTATTAAACAAACGCTGTTGGTTTTTATGGAATGATGGTTGTGGCAGTGACAATGCACTCGTGAACGGACAGTATTGTCGACGGTTTAGAATGGAGCTGCATTACATGAACTGTAAATTTGATATTGCTCATTTTCTTGACTACGATATATGACGTTGTAACTCTATCGACCTTTTGAGGGTCGATAGACTTTGCACTAATGACGCAAAGAATGCGATTTGTACAATATGTTGTGTATAAGAGTGTCTGCAGAAGTCAATACTTTTTGACTATGTGAAGTTCGATGTTTATATGTAATTAACAAATGTTTATAATATTATTTAAGTAACAATAAATTTTTTTTTCTTTAACTATGTATAATTGTTTGTAAAGTTTAGTCAACACCAACTCAGGGCTAAAGTTAAATATAAGTGAAAACCAGACGTTTTGGTACACCGGGAAAGTTGGATAATTTTTGCTGCTAACGGAAGCAGGTAGGAGAGGGGAGAGGTGGACGGAGGGCAGACAGGCGCAAGGCACTGTTGAGGCAGGTGACGAAAGCTGATGCACGCTGTAACCCGCAGTATCATTTAAACAAAGGCAAAGTGTAACTATTTAATAGACGTGAGTGAAGGGGAAGTGCTAAAGTACAAGTTTGCAATGCTTTAGAGGAGATATAGAATTACGTCTGAAACTTTCCTGAATGGGAAAGGTCTAAGGCATCCATTCCTTAGACCGACGCAAGACCCCTGGAAAGTCAAAGTCATAATGCGCTGGTATAAGTCGCATAATTCGACGCCACGAAGGCAAGTAATAATCTCCGTCGTTGCATAACGGTACGTGCCTTCAGAGCAGCTAAATCTCCAGCAACTGTACTCACGACGACAGTACTGATATTTAGCGTCCATAGTTCTGTATACGAGCTGTGTTGACAAGTTTTTGTGTGTTTTATTCAATAATCATTTTATGGTTTTTTAAACGCAAAACGACTCATTTAACCTAAAGTGTTCCTATACTGAAACCGAGAATCAATTGGTGTGAAACATTATTGCGCAACTGAGTGTTTTCTTTCAAACCAAATTTAAATTATCACTCAAGTGCAGCAATTAAAGTAAATGTGGAGAATTGTAGATTGTATTGAAAGAACGAAAAGTAATTACCAATTCTACCTAGTGTGTGAACTTGGTTATTGGGACCTTCTGTCTAAGAAATTACATAAAGTAATCATTTCAATAAACCTTAGAAAAACGAAGTAGAAAACCTTTTCCAATCATTTCGATGCTTATAAAAGTATCGCGAAATATTTCTTGTGTATAATTCATGTTTTCAGAGACAGTGTTGCTGATCTTACCTTCAGAAGCATAAGAAGGCATTATTGTCGTTCCGGTGTTGTTTTCATGGTCCAAAACTGTCTGAGTGTGTGCGTGTGACGTATTCTGGAAGCAGTCATTATTCAGCTGTCTGTGTGCTTTAGCCTGTTCCTTCAGTGATAGAAATTATTAAAAGAGTAAAAGTTTTAATAAGAACCAAAATATAGTAAAGACCAGATTTGGTGAATTATTAGAATAACGTCAATCGATTCGTTCTTTTGGCTGGCGACAGTGTTTTTCAGTATTATTATCACACGCAGGAAGTAGTTTGACGGAATGGAAAAGCTACAACCAAGACTATACGACAACTTCACATTTGGCCGAGCTTTATCCGTTACCCGGCATCTGAGATCACTAGCCGTTGTTAACGTGGTAGTTGTGTTTAAGTGCTTCAGTTACCGAAGCTAGAATAACATCTGAAGTACTAAACGTAATTGCAAGTGGAGAAACCAGGGGTGTTGTAAGCGCTCACACATCCAAACTACAGTTATAACGCATGCTGTAACACTGACAGCCTGTGTGGAAACTGTGAATTGTGATGCTACGTAAGTGACTGTTTTCGCGGGAACAATGTTATCGTGAACCATGAATATTTACTGTATATGGGCTGTCTAACATCCCAATAGGCAAATTACAGCAAATAGAATCTTAATTTAAACACGTCATGTGGACTGTGCCAAACAGTTGAACTAAAACCACCTTCAGGTTCTGCATGAACAGTTACTTTGTTACAGCCTACGAAAAATGGATGCTACGCAAGTTACTACCACCGCCAACCGAAACAGAATGTAAGGAAAAGAGGATATATTAATGCCAGGGCACGACTAGATGAACTTGCAAGATTCATATCAGCAACTTCAAACTGCTTCTACCGCCTTCGCCACATCACGCCGACACAGAACAGATAAGTCTCGAAACCACTCCACTCTCCGAGAAACAAAATTTCAACCACTTTAATTTCTTTCTGCTTAGTAATAGGCTACCTCCTAAGGTTTCTCTCTGTAAATAAAAGTAGGGTATTGCAAAGGCTGTTCACCTTCAGTGATTATTCAGCCCAACCACTAACAGTAGCTATTGCCATCATTTATTTGTTTTTGCTTTTCAGTGTATTTTTACTAGTCGTTGCGTGGGTTGTATGTGTCTTATGGAAGGGTGTGCTTCGACGTCTATGTACAGTAGCTTAGTGAGGAGAATTTATGTGTTGTACAGTAAAACGGGCCAGACATGCAAGTTGAGGTATCCGCCACTGAAGTTATTTACACCGAACAATTACAAAGAACTATCTTATGCGCCATGAGATCAAGTTAGCGTATTGGAGGGAGCTTTGAATCTGACAGCTGTCAAAGTACGCCACTTAACGTCACATTTCCTGTCATTCATGTTTAGATACAAATTTATCTGGGTATAACTGTTACTGGTAAGCAAAATTACAGTATACTGTGTGATTATTCATCAAATTAGCCTCAGAGTGTTATATTATTTTCCACTATCAAAGGATTTCGTTATCAGAATTTTAATAGGATTGGGAAAAATTTCATATAGAGGTTTGCTTTTGAAGCTTCCGCAAGTAAAACTAGTTCTTAGGGTTTATACAATATTAATTTACTTCATGCACTTTTTCTTTAAACATTTTCTGATTACAAATTCACGGTCATAGTAAACCTCCAGGAACCGCTTTCTTCGCATGTTCCACAGATGATTTCATAGTGTGTGCATATTGTTTCTGTCTACTCATGCTGTGCTTCCTACCAGAAATCCTTGGGAAAGAAAGAGGAAAAGAACCTTGTTACTAGTAAAATAGGAGACATGCCACTGGTGGTACACACGGTGTTCCGAAACAAGTGTAGCCATGTAAACAAGGGGATAGTATGAAGAAAGGGATCATAACGATGATAGAAAGTTGTTTTAATATTACTTTTTGTTGGCTGCAGTATGCATCAACATTCTTTAAAAAGCAACAGAGTGAGTTGGCACAGTGGTTAGCACGCTGGACTCGCATAGGGGAGGACGACGGTTTGAAACCACGTCCGGCCAACATGATTTACGTTTTCTATGATTTCCCTGAATCGCTTCAGACAAATGCCGGGATGGTTCCTCTGAAAGAGCGCAGCCGACATTCTTCAACTTCTCTCCCTAATCCGATGGGAACGAAGGCCTCGCTTTTGGTCGCCTCCATAAAATCTGGTAACCAGCCAACCGACCAACCAAACAGTAAATACCCTTTGGATACATTAAGTAGCAGAAAATTTCCCTAAAAAGTTTCACTTTTAACAAACTAACACAAACATGAAAGTAAGATATTTAAACTATCAAGCTTTACAAAACCTGTATTACTTCATAATTGAGCAGCATCATTGCAAGGCTGACAATCGGATAGCAACTTTAGGTACATTAATCCATAAAAGCACTATACTGCACTTATTTAATTTATATGTAGTATACTGTTCCATTTTGGCAACTGAGACGTTTTGTGACGTTAAAGGCTCTGACGATAATTAAATTTTTAATGAACATATTCCTCTTTGTGGACAATTTCCCTTGCTTTAATGTAATTAAATATACACTCGACCTCTGTCTTCCTAATCTACTTTTTTTGTCCATTATCGATGTGGCAACCGAAGAAATATTTTATTTTTAAACAATGAGGATTCGTTTTATTGTTCGCATGGGTTTGTTCTTCAGGTGGCCGTTGTCAGAATAAGACTGCAGTTAAATTACACAGCTGCAGGCTATTATGATAATTAATACTCGACCGCCCAGCAATGCTGCCATGCAGCTATTTGGACTTTAATCTGAAATGGAAACGAAGATACAAGATCTGTGTGATGGAACGGTGTGTACCAGGACGTACTTTGTGAATCATCCTCAAATAGCAGTTACAGATACTCCTCAAAAAGCAGTAATAGTATGGTACTATTATAACACGTGTAAACATGACTTTGAAATAATATTCTGCTTCATATTTCATTCACTTTATTTTCATGAGGGTCAGTGTAATTGTGGGAGCTATTAGCGTATTACTATCATTGAGTACTGGATCCTTTAAAAGGAAATATATGGAGAGCGTACTATGAGTTTCAAATGTCAGATAGCATTGACGCATGAAACGAACAGAAGTATTTGAAAAATGTTGAAGAAATTCATTCGTGGCGTGAGAATTCAAAAATCTGTCACAGATGTAAATATCATTATGCACGAGAACAACGAGGTACTAAGGTGAGACACCAGAGTTTTGTTACATTCCTCATTGTCTTATAATTTCTTTCGGTGGTATCTCATATATACACTAAAAAAATTCTGAGTAGATGATATGGAGAGTTGAAAAGAGGGTGTATCCACTGACACCCTGTAAATAACATTCTCTTATAGAATAAACCTGTGTCTCATAGTCTACTTCGACAGGTAATGCAGTTTTGTTCTGTATGCAATCAATCAACTGATTTGGTGCGACTCGCTACGAATTGCTCTCCTGCGCAAACCTCTTCGTCTCAGAGTAGCCCTTGCAATCTACGTTCTCAGTGAGGTTTTAGGTGTGTTAAAATCTGTGTGTTCCCCGACAGTTCATACCCTCTACAGTTCTTTATAGTACCATGGAGGTTATTTCCTGATGTCTTAACACATGTCCTACCATTTTGTTTCTTCATCTTCTCAGTATTTTCCTCAAGTTCCTTTCTTGTCCGATTCCTCGGATATCCTCCTCATTTCTTGTCTTACTAGTCCACCCAGTTTTCTACATTCTTCTGTTGCACCACATCTGAAATGCTTCGTTACTCTACTCTCCTGGTATTTCAACCATTATTGATTAAGGACCACACAATGTAGTACTCCAAACGCGTATTCTCAGAAATTTTCTTCTCAGATGAAGACCTATGTTTGCTACCAGTAGACTTCTCTTGTCCAGGAGCGCCTCTTTGTCAGAGCTAGTCTGCTTTGTCTGTCTTCCGAGCTTCGCCCGTCATGGCTAACCTTGCTTCCAAGGTAGCCGAGTGCTTTAATTTCGTGAACTTCGTGATCACCAGTATTGTTATTAAGTTTCCCCCTGTTCGCATTTATGCTGTATCTCATTAAATTTGTGTTTCTCCGGTTTACTCTTATTCCATATTCTACACTCATTAGACTGTTATTTCCATCCGGAAGAACTGTAATTCTTCTTCGCATGCAATGGGGACAGCAACGTCATCAGTGAAGCTTATCATTAATATCTTATTATCCTGAATTTTAATTCCTTGGTAATATTCACTATTTGAAACAGTGAATATTAGAGGAACTTTTATTGAAAATGCATAAAAAATGGAATAAAGATATGAAACATAACATCCATCGCAAAATTGTCAGACACTTAATGAAGATTATTACATAAACTTGTCTTACATAATAGTTTTATATGCCAGTTTGGCATGAGAGTTTAATATCGAGATTTACTGTCGAGTCATAGAGGTAGTGCATGCATGTGTGTGTGTATGTGTGTGAGAGAGGCAGAGAGAGAGAGAGAGAGAGAGAGAGAGAGAGAGAGAGAGAGTCCGACAGCAATTTCCGATATCGCGCACTGACCTGTATTTACGTGGCGAGTATGGTCCTACCGGAGCAGTAGAACCCTCCGGATTAACTTTTCCATACAGCACGTCGTTAATATATAATTGTGACCGAAGTGCATAATTTTGTGGGCTACAGCGACCTTAACTATGTATCTTCCTACGGGAGTTATCACCCAGTCGAGAAATGGAAATTTCTTAGGCGACGCTAGCACTGCTGATATAGAATAACACAGTAGCTGCTTATAATATTTTCAAACGTGCCTTATATTGTGAAGAACGAGTGACATTTATTGATAAGAAATTAAATGCCTGCTTTGATTCTCCGGTAACATAATGGTGCTTCTTCCAGAGGTGGTTGCTTTTCCTATCAATAGGATGCATTATAAGTCAATTAATCTTCAGTATTAACAAAAATTACACTCTTTCGTATGAGCAGATTTATTTTAGGGTAGGAATTATTGTAAATCATTGCGTGTAGTCTCCAGGTTTAAGTAGGAGATAATCTTCACTTGTTCAAATAACTTATGGGAATGCAGTCGAGTATGTCGTCGACAAGCGCCATTATTTCCACAGGGCACACCCTACCACTTTAAAGATATAACTGTTGCAAATAAACGCTGTACATGATAATTTAAGACGTCGGTTATCGGAGAAACTCCGGGATGATAAAACTCACACACGCTGTAAACACTACCGCCATCACAAACCGAAGATGAGCGATGTCAGAAGTTATCAGCAGTGAAATTAATGATCATCGGATGGGGTAGCATTAACTCAGGCTCTCTGTTTTCGTTTTCCAGTAGAGAGAGCAGGATTCCATGAAGAATTTTAACAGAATCCACCACATCTATTTATAAGATTACTTACTAATTTAATTTCAACAGCTTCCTTAGTAACACTATCTCCATAGCTGGAAGTACATGCTAGAATCTCCGTGTTGTTGTATTTCATAGGATGGCCGCGGCTAAGATAATGTTCTGCCGTTGCGTATATGCTCGTCTGTTTGATGTTTATGCTTAGTAAACTGGTCCTTCACAGTCCTAATAGTCGGACCAGTATATGACATGCCACGACTGCCACGAATATGCTAGACGTCCGGTTTACGCACACCAAGATCATGCTTTACGGAATTTAAAAGGATCCTGATCTTCACATCACATCTTATGCTGACTCAGCATATTGCAGAATCGATTCTGACCACACAAAAAGTTTTGAGAGAAAAACTAACAGCCTCCTGAAGAAAAGTTCCTTGCCTCAGTAGACTATTAAAAGTCTTAATTCTTACTGTGTTGTTTCTCTGGTTTGAGTGGCACCCCTAAGGTCTATAAGGAAGGGGCCACTCATCTTTCAGTTGTAATATTGGTGTTCCGACACCTTCCTACTCTGTTCAGTCGCATGGTAGGTCGGTGTGACCACCACATTGAGAATTCGGCCGATTTCTCACAGCGATTAGTGGGATCATGTTTGAATGACTCTAATATTCCTTTAAGTTTTGACGTAGTCTCTCTGTTCACTTGTGCTCCTCTGCCTGATTCGTTACAGTTGCTTGAGATCAGGTTTGGTGCTGAATTAACGAACAAATTTCGACATGTTTAGATTCTACTTACTTTTTATTCAACAACCAGTACTTCGAACACACAAATGTTGATTGGATTTGAAGTCCGTTTGAAACCTGTTACTACCAACTTCGAGGGACTACCTTGGAGTCGGCGGCTTCGAATCATGGGTGTTATTTATTTCTTTTTTTCAGATATGTAGACGATGCTCCTCTTGTTTGGCGTCATGGCAGTGAGAATTGGAACGACTTTTTAGAACACCTGAATTCAACCCACCCGAATGTTTGTTTTACGGTTGTGGCGCAATAGGATGACTGTTATCCCTTCCTTGAAGTGTTATGTGTTGGTAAGGAGAAAGGTTGATGGTCCTTAGGGACATGCCTCTTATAGCAAGCCACTCACACTGACTTGTAACAGCAGACTGATAGTTACTATCATTCGGCTACACGCGTTTCGTACTTAGGTTGACAGGGCTCATGCCATCTAGGACGCTGAGAGTTTGTCAGCTGAGTTAGCCCATCTGGAAGTCATATTTCAACACAGTGGTTACAGCGCAAGACTGATCAGACGTACCTTGCGCTATCGACCACTTTTCATCGTGTGAGTGGTGTCAGTACCCAAGTAACACCAAAGTCTACAGCCTTTTTTCCATTAGGAGGGAGCTTTTAGAACAGGATTGATCGTAGTTTGCAAAATTATGATGTGAAATGTGCATTTCGACCACAATCTATGATCAAGTTCTGTAAAGGATCAGGTTCCATAAACGACTATCTTCGTTTGCTAAGGGTGGATTCTACAGTATTCGTTGCAGTTCTGACGTGTCATATATCAGGGCTGTCGAGGACCGGTATACTGAGCATAAGCGTCACATGCACTTACAACAGCCGAGCAAATCCGCCACTGCAGAACATTTTCTTGGTACCGTTCGTCCTATGGAATAAATCAACACGGAGATTCTGACATGCTCTTCTTGTTATTGGGGTAGTGTTATTAAGGAAGCTGTTGAAATTAAATAAGCAGTAACTAATAAACAGAGTCGGTGGTTTTTGTTGGAATTCTGCATAGAAACCTGCTCTCTCTTTCGTCAGAAAACAGGGGAGAGAGTTATTGCTACCTCATCCGTTGATTATTAATTTCACAATCGATAACTTCTGATATCGGTCATCTTTGGTTTACAATGGCGCTAGAGTTTACAGTGCATGTAAGTGTTATCTTCATGATGTTTCTCTGAAAACCAAGGAGTTAAATTCTACTGCACAGCCCTCACATGCTGTGGTTGTACTTTAAAATTGTGGGGTGTGCATTTGCCCAAACAACGGCGATTCTCGACGAACTTACGCGGCGCTATTCCCGTTAGTTAGTTAAATGTTGTATACGCCGGGAGAAACTCGGGTCTCACAAATTCCAACTTGTCTCGACGTTACCTACTTGGATCTGCTATCTTAACAATACAGAAAACAATAGCCTGGTGAAGCTGGAACTTATTTCCAGTCGCCTTTAATAACACCAGGAAGGCTACTCCAGTTAACTTTCCTGTAATATAAATATATTACCACTACCAACATGCTCACATGTCCCCCAATGAATACTCCGGGACAGAGAGGTATGACATATAAATCATTATACGGTGCGTAACCTAACAATCATGAAGTGCTTGTCACCAACTCCTCCCTAAGATAACGATAATGAAACTGTCATGCAACATGAACGTCTGAGACTGCTTCATCAAAGTCATCATAAAATTCTCTGCCGTCAGCAACTACAGCTAAAGAGACCGTTTGATTTTTCGGTAAATTCTAGATATCGCATAAACTTTAAGGAAGATAAATAATTCAGCTTCGTAACCGAAACTTTTTGCAAAACTTAGCAAAACTGATCATCTATAGCCTAAGAATAAAATTCAAAATTATAACTGAATTATGTGAATATGTTTTACTACAATATTAAGAAATAGTTGTTAATACACCGAAAGACTTCAGTAATCTTCCAATATTGAGGAATTTTGGCACTCTATTGAAAGGAAAAACGCAAAAGCTGAAGATTTTTCTAAGTAACTTAGAAAGTTATTGTAGCGGTTACTGACTTACACATGTTACGTTAGCTGAAGCGGATAATGGTGTCAGGGGACAATCGTCTGTATGGCTACACATCATCAACGATTCACTTCAAAAGAAACAGACTTACATTAATGAGCTTCATATTGCTTATTACACGTGAGAATTTAGTGGATCAGATGAATAACGTCATAAGTTGGTTCCATTACAGTGACATAATTTATCTTGAAATATAAGATGAAAAAAGGCTAGAAGTTTCAGACTACTCACTTAGGTGGTTGGTGGGCGTGGCGCGACGGTCATAGGCACTCGTAAGAAGTCCATCCAGGATCTGAAGTTGGTCCATTCTTGCGCACAATCTAACAACAAAAGGAGTGGACCATTAAATATTACAGCTGCAAAGTTGTGACTAACAAATGATGAACAAATTTGATAAACACATATTTTCGAGTGCATGACTATGGAAAAGCACGAGAAAGGCTTATTTCATTTGTGTTTTTAATCGGAAACAAAATCTTGTACATTCTTCATTGACGGATTTTTAAGACATTGTACTTGAAAATGGTTCAAATGGCTCTGAGCACTATGAAACTTAACTTCTGAGGTCATCAGCCGCCTAGAACTTAGAACTAATTAAACCTAACTAACCTAAGGACACCACACACATCCATGCCCGAGGCAGGATTCGAACCTGCGACCGTAGCGGTCGCTCGGCTCCAGACTGTAGCGCCTAGAACCGCACGGCGATTCCGGCCGGCTGTACTTCAAAGTTTGTAAATTAAAAGGAAACCATGTGTATAAAACGCAGTCTCCATAGCTATATGCCGATTAATTTCAATACTCATTTATCGTGTTGTATATCTATTATTTCCAAAACTGGTCTTGAATGCACCATCAAATACCAATAAATTCCAGATATATTGTGTTGGCGAGTGACAACGTTGTACTTGCATTTCCATTAGTTAATTATCGA
The DNA here is from genome assembly GCF_021461385.2 of Schistocerca piceifrons. Classification (NCBI taxonomy): domain Eukaryota; kingdom Metazoa; phylum Arthropoda; class Insecta; order Orthoptera; family Acrididae; genus Schistocerca; species Schistocerca piceifrons. Next base: position 632,281,803 of record NC_060140.1, read on the forward strand.
AGCTGCTTGAAATGACAATGTATCATATCCAATTTAGATTCTAGTACAACTGTACATTATTACCATCAATATACTTGGCTAATGAGTTTTGTATGTCTCATTTTAACAGCACCCTTCTTTATGTAGAAAAGGAAGTGTCCTGACTGACAGGCTGACCTGACTGACTGGCTCATCTTCGGCCACCCCAAACCTCTAAGAACGGAAACTTGAAATTTGCTACAGGTGAAGATCTTGCACTTTCGACGTCTTTTAAGAAGGGATTTTTCGAAATCTCAACCGTAAGGGGATGAAAAATTAATGAAGGGATTTCTTGAAAAATGTCGCTTTTAAGGCAGTTTTCAAGATAGACCCACAAAAATTAATATTTGGTTTCTCGGTCACAAATAAAGAAATACGTGTTTCATCATTTTTATAAATTTAACCCAATGGGTATGAAATAAAGGGTGAGGAGAGTGTAGAGTGCGAAAGTTATTTTTAATAGAAATCGCTATTAGAAAACAACAGAAGTATTTTTAAGGCTACGTATATGAACATTGGTATTTGAGTTCTCAGTCGCAAATAATAACAAACGTGTGCCAGTGTTTCTGGAAACTGAACCCCTAAGGGGGTGAAATTGCTGATGAGTTTCTTTAAGAAAATATTTTAATATGAAAGCATTTTTAAAGCTTAATGTATGAAAATTTATATTTGGTTTCCCAGTTAGAAATAATTAAACAGGTGTTTCACTGTTTTCGGAAATTCGACCCCAAAGGGGTTAAAATAATGGTGGAATATTTTACGAAAATTTTCCATTGCGAAAGGATTTTTAAAGCTATATCTTTGAAAATTCATGTTTGCTTTCTTGGTTAGAGATAAGAAAATACGTGTTTCACTGTTTTTGGAAATTCAGCCTCTAATGAGGTGAAATAGCGTCAGACTCATACATTGACTCATCATCGATCAGTTCAAACCACAAAGGATAGACACTTGAAGTTGGGAGAGAATATGGCTCTTATGTTTTAGGCATCGCTTAATTTGTCCGAAATAGGGAATAAAAGCCTTTTTGAAAGTATGTCGCTATCAAGGGAATGTAGAAGCTAAAATTATGAACAGTGGTATTCTGTTTCTCAGTCCACAATAAAGAAATACGTGTTTCAGGATTTTCGGGAATTCGGCCACTATGGAGGTAAAACAGTTGGTGAAAGTTTTCTTGAAAATAAATAATTACTAATGAAGTACTAAAGTATTTTAAGGCTACATCTGTGGCAACTGGTAATTGACTTCCCGGTTAGAAATTAAAAAAAAAAAGTTTTTCAGTGGTGAGTCAACGAGAATTTCACTCTCATTTTAGTATATGGCCGAAAGGGTCAGCCTTCAGGAATTGTGAAACGAGCCCTGTCGTCCAGGATCGCGTCCCACAAAGGGCGCTGATTCACCACAAGATGGGGAAACACACTTGAGTCTCTTGTCTATTGAGGCCTAAGCGCCATAGTGTGCGCGTGAGACAAACGAGAACCTACCTCATGGGGAAACCTAGTAGAAGCTGTTTGTAACCCAGGAGACGTAGCAGTGTTAAATATGACGGACCTAAGATAGGCAATAAAGGGAAACATTTATGAAAACTATATAACTCTGTAGTAATGCAAGGGAAGAAGCCACAGTAATTTTAATCTGCCATCATCCATAAAATTTCATGGTGATTCCTATAAAAGTTGAATCTGATCATATCCATAATAGTTTAGGATTTACTGTTTAAGTGAAATTAACAAGTTTTGTAACAAAGACCTGACTGCTAAAATCTGAACGCTTTTGTCGATTTTAAAGACTGACATTTCATATAGAAGCGCATCATTAAAATTACAAATGTTGTAAATATCAGCTCTATAACTTTATTTGTTTAAAAGATATAGTAAATTTAATTTATCAGTATTTTCAGTTAAGCATCAGATCATTATTTCCTCCACACGAAACACATCGAACTGTGACAGCATGGTACCTTATTGAATCATTAGGTAATATAATATATGTTGGTAAGGTTAGTGCATATTAGTTACTTTTACTCTTTATTTATTTATCAGAAAGCACATTGGTCCAAGGCTACTGGCCGTGACAGTTCAAAGTTAAGAAGGAAATTGTATTGGTTTGTGTAAAAGAATTTAACATCTATTATGTAACGCATATTATTGTTACTTTATTTAGAACATGAAAGTGGCCAAGCTTTGATTATTTAAATATGTTAAAATGTAAAATAATGTAGAATAAGCTCTAACCGATCAGATGGACGGCTTCAGAATAGGGAACTGCCCTAGTCAGTTGAGCGAGGATATTCGGTGCGCGGGAAACCGGCCGAGGACGGGTAGAGGCAATTCGGCTGGAGACACCAAACGGTACAGCTCAGATTGAGGCACGAAAGTGGACAGTCGGTCTGTAGTCACCTAGGAAGCGAAATGACTTAGAAAATTTCGCGTTGTGTGGCATCGCGGTATTTAGTCTCCGAGCGGTGAGCAGCCGCGCGCCTGTTGTGAACTCGTAACTCTTTGCTTAGATAACTTGTATTTCGCGATGAGATTGTGAATGATCCAACTGTGTCAAGTGGATATGCTCTCGAGTTTAACAGTAACTCTAAGTACGACTACTTTCGCAAATTTGCCATCAGCCAAACAATTTTACCAAAGGGTCACAAGTGTCTAATTTAGGGCGTGTAATGCGACACTTGTGGTTCAACCCCTAGACGAGTTTGAGCGAAGACATTTCTAAGGAGAGGAACCGCATGTGAACCCGATCATCTTTGTTATTTTAACCCCACACAGTGCTTCTGGAAATTCAACCCTTAAGTGAGAACAACAGGGGATGGAAATTTGTAAGAAAATATTTCGTTATATTAAAAAATTTTAAAGCTAAATTTATACAAATTGGTAATTCACCTTTCAGTTTAGTACAAGAAAATATCTGTTACGGGATTAGAGTTGCTATGTACATATTTCCAAAAGAACGCAAAAGTCATTATTAACAAAAAATTTGGACTCCAGCTACCAGAATCGCTTTTTCTCAGAAGTACTTCGGAAAAGATTGTGCTTAAATGCCCATAATTAGATTGAAAAGCTTAGAAGTTTTTGCAGTTCGTGAACAGCATAAAAATAGCATTAAATAAAAAGAGCCGGCCGGTGTGGCCAAGCGGTCCTAGGTGCTTCAGTCTGGAACCGCGCGACCGCTACGCTCGCAGGCTCGAATCCTGCCTCGGGCATGGATGTGTGTGATGTTCTTAGGTTAGTTAGGGTTAAATAGTTCTAAGTTCTAGGGGGCTGATGACCTGAGATGTTAAGTCCCAAAGTGCTTAGAGCCGTTTTTTGACCCATTTTTTAAAATAAAAACAAAAAAGAACTCTGAAGCCCATACAGTCCATGCGAGCAAAGCAGCGGGGCTAAGATAATTATAAAGGAAAGTGTGATTAGTAAGTCCACAATTGAAAAGTGTGCTATTCAGTTTGCAGGCCTGAGATGTTCCGAAATTTATTTCGTCTCTTAACTTAACAGCTAAAGTCAGAATAAATTCGTAAAATTTTTATTTGAAGTTAAAGAGTCGAATAGACTCGCCGATTATTCAGCTGCTTAATATTCTTTTCTACCCTTTAAACGAGGATGGAAAAACGAAGTAACTGTAACCAATATTATGGGTATTACATTGTACATTTTTTTAAACTGATTGTAAATATCTCAGGGCAATTACACTATGAGAATAACATATTTGTATAAATGGAGATAGCACGGGGACCTACTATGGGCTTTAGCTCCACATTGTCGAAAAGACATTGGAGCGTCGCGTCGCGAGGAAGGAAAGGGAAAGGGAAGAACACTAGCTAACAAGCCTGTGATAGGTGCGTACGTGCCATCTGATCATACGTTTACTCTGAGGTGTGTGCTAAAGTTGTGTCTACGATGATAATATTTGGTGCAGCTATTTCATCTGGAAGGAAAAGTCATCTCTTAAAACTATGAACAAAGGATGTAGAATTACCCTTGCTTTATCTAGAATGATTTGTTGGTCGGTACAATTGCATACATAATGGCGGCGGTGGTTCGTTATAATCTTTTCCAACAGTACTGATACATTTCCAAGATTCATGTCGCATCCACTTTGTGGTGATAAAAATTTACAAATCACTTTGTAAGAGTTTACAGAGCGATAATTGTTGTCACACTTATTATCAGTCACAGCTTTAAATGCTTATTCATAAAGTATTTGTTTTAATAGCTGCCTTCATTTTAATTGCAAACAACAGTGGTTTTATACTTTGCTGGTGGGTCTATGAGTGATTTAATTTGCAAAGTAGAATCAGTAACTTCTAAATAACGGAACATTTTGCTACATAATTTATTGAGTAGTATTGATCCATCGTGCCTGTATTTGAAAGTACTTCAGACTTAACGGATATTACTCAAATCAAAATAAATTCAGCTTTCCTTCAGAAAATATCAACATCACTCGCACTCTCGTGGCTGAAGATCGAATCCTTGTAGGAATGTAACCCGATTTCAGAGGGACAATCATGAGTTAAGGGGACCTGGATGTCACTGAATGTGTTTTTTTACTAGTACTTTCAAGTTTAGTGACTCAGAAACTTTAATAGAGTTTTGAAGTAAATATTAACCAAATAATTCGTGTATTGTGTCCCCTACGTGAAAGACATTAAAAACATAGGAATACATAGTAGAGTGAATATTGGTTTTTATCTTATGTTCTGAATAGGTTCAACTATTACTGTGAGTACACTGTGCTTCCACGGTATTTAAAATAAAAGTTACAAATATAAAATTCTTTTAATTATTAACATTTTGAAACGGTGAACAAAGTTGTTCTGTGTATTTTTTAAAATTGCTACTTTTTCCTCGTATTAACTTAAGAATATATGACATGCACCATCTTAAAATATTTGATACATAGTTGAATAATGTGATTCACTGTGTAGGCAAGAATTAGATTGTTATTCAAGGAAAAAATTTTATAGTTCTAATGTTGGATGAGATTTAAGTGTGCATAGATGTTTATGGGCAACCGACAGTAATAGTTGAATGCCATTTTCTTCTCAATGGTAACATGTCAAAATATTCCTGCTCCATAATCTTATTCAGCCAGTGTTATTTTCATCTTCTTCAGTATTCTTTACTTTCTTTGGTATTCTGGCTTCCTTTCTCGTGCTTTCAGCAGCTTTTTCAGCGCCAGCGACACGTTGCATGTCCACTCGTAGCAGCCCACTTCTCGTGTTGCCAGAAGTTTTATGACTAGTATGCTGATAGTTCTTTATCTGCTTGTTACCCCATCATTAAGGCATATTTAGCGTCTATCACACCAGTACGAAAAGCTGACATGCCAACATAAACAGTACTTGGCAAGCATTCCGAAATGCATCTATTGAAGATTTCATTCGGGATTTGTCTTTTGGCAAGTAACCATTTTTCCAGGAGTTTAAAATCTGAAAATCTCTGCATTTTGGCTTGAGTTCCTACATAGCAGTTTCAGGCATGTGTTTGTTTTTGTCCATTCGCCTGATACTAATTATACTTGCACCATAATGTGTTACCTTTTGGACAGAGGGCATGATGTGGATGCTCATCAGTGGATTTTATGTGGAGCAGAGTTACCGAAATTGCTATTCTCATCTCACTAACGTTTTTGATGTTTTCACGAATGACTAGATCATAATAATCTATGAGTTGTACTATTCCTGATTTGGCGAGTCTGTTTTGTCCACCAACTGCTTTGCATCAAAGAGGTTTTTCCTGTCGTATCCTTGCAAAGTATCGTAGGTCTTGCCCCGTTCTCTTCTCCACACGTTCTATAAATTTCAATTTTTGGTTTCACTTTCACCATATGATTTAGTGGCCTCAACATTACTGAAGTTATTAGTCATCATCACCAAGGTAGTGAGTGTATTGCGCACCACATCTAGCAACTGACCAGCTAACATCCGTACTGTTCCCGATTTCCATACCACCACTGAAACCTTCAAAATTTATAACACATTTGTGTCGATGTACCTCACTCACATAACCCTGGCAGTGTTTTGTCAGACACCCCTAGTCCATCACCTTGCCTGTACATAGAGTAGTAACTGTGACAACTCCGTTCAGACATGTATGGACTCTCTTCTGACAGAAATCGCCCAATCCAGCAACAGTATCGGTAGATTCACAAACATTTACAGTTTCATTCTCTACTCTCTGCATAAATGATTCACTGACTTCCGTTAGGGCATTATGGAAACGTTTATAACACCTCTCCAATTCGACAGGTGGTGGTGGGAGGTTTCTAATACACCTTATTGTATAAGAATGACGTAAATTCACTTCATTGTATGTTTTGCATGTTAGAGGAGATGTTATCGTACATTTCTTCACTTTACGCGTTTGCCACTCCAAAACAATTTTGCTGTATATGTCTCTTCTCCTACTTATGTCCTCTCTAGACTTAAGGTATTTTTCATTATTGCGGTATTTACATTTAGCAAGAGATAAAATCAATTCCGAAAGCTTTCACTTAATAATTAACACGTAACCTTTATTTTCGCAATTTACAACATTAACATCTTGTTCATTTTCGATAAAAATGTTTAAACTAGCGTTTGTAGCAACGCCTATAGAACTTCTTGGACTAACTTCATCTCGCTGCAGCGTAATATTTCCTTCATTTTTATCGTTTCTAAAACATTTTTTTGTTGATTATCGGAAAATTTACGACTGCAATTAAAGTTCTTCCTTTTTGGCATTTTATGATGCAAAATTGTTGAAATACACAGACTTAACAACAATATGACTACACGAACGCACACGAAAACCGCAAGTAAGCTCAAGGAATCTACTTGTAACTGTAGAAATATCGATTTCAATAAATCCTTGCTCATATTAAAGTCGGTATGTTCTTCAAGAATATTACACAAACGAGTTTCTATGGGAATAGCGTGGCCAAATAAAATAACGAGGCACTGCAGGCAATGTTTTCTGTTCCACAGTAGTGTGACAGCTAGATGCATGTTTCAGAAAGGCATTTCAACAAGAAAATGATGAGGTACGATACATAAAGCTTATATTTTTAGGATCGAGAAGACTCACACAATTTTATTCAGTAAAAAATTCCAATCTTTTGGCCCTCATAACGTCGAAATCCCCTTAAAACCAATTACTTTCGACTCTACAGTACGGCTGCTACACAGATTGGAACCAGTCATGGAGACTACGATTGAGGTAGGCACTGATAAAAGAGTGGTCTACTCTGATTATAAATGGGACTCTCCAATCATCTTAGTGCTTTGTTTAAAAGATGAAATCGTTTTTGATTGCCTTAATTAAATGTCAAATCCTTTATGACACACCAGTTAAAAGTTATTTCGAAATCTAATTAAAAATTGTTGAAAGTTAATTTCTTTAATTGAAAATGTTAAGTTTGTACAGTGGAGCATATTACACCAATACCCCTCAGAGCGAAATGAGAATCTGAAGCGAACAGAGATATTATGCGTGGCTAACGGCCGTTTTTTGTGGTAAGGCGATGAGCCGCCTGCCATTACTACCATAAACGGAGGAAGTAGTTGCCTGTGAGTTCCAGACACCACATTTCAATTCTGATCTGTGTACAAATAATAGTAATAAACGCGAAGACGTTTACTCTTAATACGTCGTGGATAAATTTAGATTGCGAAGTACAAAATAATTAGTGTTTTTTTCAGATCGGATATATGGTCAAAAGGAATGATGGGTTCGGTTACAATCCCCTGTATCACAGACACATATCAATATATCTCTGTAAATCACAAAGAACTTCCTAAAACTAATTCATAATTTATTGTTTCTATTATTATTATTATTATTCCTAGTTGGCTAGACGTTCTTGAAGATTATAATTGGTCTACAGGGTCATTCATATTACCGCAACAACTGGATGTGACTTGCACTACAGGAATTTTTTAACGAAGACTACTCATACGGAAACGCAGGAGAAAGCAAATAGACCGAAGGTACAATAATTCTATAACCATCAAAGTAATAGTTGATTACGCCATGGACGCAACAATGTTTTGTAGACATCTAGTTCGTCTCTGCTATGTAATGTAAAGATCCGACTACGGATATGGTGACGGCGTATTAAATCTACCTTTGAAAATTCTGCGACATAGATATACATCAAAACTGCTACTCGTGTCATAATTAAACTCAAGTTTTCTTAATAACCCGGTTTAACTACCGTAGTGGTGTGACAATGGAAGGAGAACGCCGAATATAAAATGTGACGTTGAACAGGTATACAACCTGTGGCAATGTTGCTTCCCGCCACAGCTTGTTCCTTCCGTAACTATTCCACTCGAGAGTGACACAAATTAAAACTGCTTCACTGCATCAATTATACGCCTGTTAATTGGTCTGAAATGTTACTTCCTGGCAAATAAAAACTGTGTGCCCGACCGAGACTCGAACTCGAGACATTTGCCTTTCACGAGCAAGTGCTCTACCATCTGAGTTACCGAAGCACGACTCACGCCCGCTCCTCACAGCTTTACTTCTGCGAGTATCTCGTCTCCTACCTTTCAAACTTTACAGAAGCTCTTCTGCGAACCTTGCAGAACTAGCACTCCTGAAAGAAAGCATATTGCGGAGACATGGCGAGAAAATATCTCGTTCCAACAGAAAAATAGAATAACGCGAGAGAAGCTGCGGGTTGGAAACCTAGTAACACCTACATGCTATTATGATATAATGTTAATTCTCTAACCTATTTTTACTTATCAAATTATTTTCACAATTAGTTGTTTTCTAAATCTTTGCTTCACTTTTAATAACATGTTTCCATCATAAACCTGCCTATTTTTATTACCTACTAACTACAATATTTAAAAATTTCGTGTAGTTACTTTTTTAAATTACTTTGGTAATATATCTGATGATTTCAACTCGAAAACAAACAGTGAAAACATCATTTAGCTTGGCCTATATTTCCATTAATTACACCTAATTGATTTTTTTTAGCACAGCAGAGTAAGAAGAAGAAACAACCAGGTACAAATTGTAGTGGCGAAAGGGATGGCGGTGGAGAAGTGACGAAGCAGAAGATAGTAGCAGCTATTAGCGATGGCTTTAGTAATAGCACCACCGTAGCGGTTCCTGTTTCCTCTGTGTCTGTGTCACGTGAACTTATTCTCCTATCTCGATGTCACACACAGAATCAGATCAACTGTCACAATGACGTGGGTCAATGGCTAGGTCGTTGGCAAAACATGGCGTCATTTCTAAAACCTGAAATTTAAAACAAAATTGCATTCCACCTTCGAATTAATGACTTTGCTAAGGAAGCTATACAATCAAAAAGGAACTTTAAGTGCAGTTGGTTCGCAGAATATGTTCCTTGCCTGGTGTGTTATCAGAAACTGAAGACTGCAATATGCATTCATTGAATGTTGTGTCCACCAAAAATTACAAATTTGCAATGTTCTCTCACGGTTAGGCATTTCACTCACGGTAAAGATATGTATGATTTGCAAAAATTCACGCGGCATCTTAAAAAGCACAAATTATTAGCTATAGCTGCGAAATGATTCGCTGAAAATGTTCCAGTTGTACAGTTGATTTCTGCCGACTTAGAGGAAATATAAATCAACAAGAACATTGTACGATCAATAATTTTGACTGTGGTATTCTGCAATAAAAATGACTTATCCTTAAGGTGCAAAAAGCAGCTTCAGGGTGTATTTGAAGACTTTTCCGAACTTAAAATTAGATTTAATGACCATGTTATTAAAGGACACACAGAAAGCTCTGAAAACCATGCCACATACACTTCACCAAAACGTCAGAATGAAATAATTAATTCATATGAAAATATTATTAGAGACTGTATCATTGCTGACATAAAGAACGCACTTGCCTGAAGTATCTTGGTAGTCAAGAGCTGTAATATATCAGGAGAAGAGAACTTCCCATTGTTGTTAGGTTTTTTGATGAAGAGAAGATTGTGGTTGGTGAAGAATTTCTTGGCTTTCTCGAACTTACTACCAATGATGCGAAATCTATAGGCTCTGCCATCGACATCCCGAATATTAAGCAGGATAAGAGTATGATAGACGTTCACCTATGTCAGGAAAGGATAGTGGTGTCCAGAAAATTACACGAGAGAAATATAACGAAGCGCTTTTTTTCTCTTCGCTAACAGCAAACTGAACTTGTTTGTGGATGACTTATACCAAATACTGGTAATATGAAATGCTGTCACCACAATAAAAGAAATACCAAACTTCTTTCGGGAGTCGGCACTTTGTCGAGAAAGCGTACCAAATATATCATTGTTCTGTAGAAGCCGATGGCCCCAAAAACACAGATCTATCAGTAATTTTAAACAGAATTATGTCCAGGTGGTCATGACGCTTTTCTCACTGTCAAAAGAAAGTACCAGTCCAACCAGAAAATCTGCTTGTCAATTGCATTGCACCGCTACAAATTCTGAATTTATTGTCAGCGTTTGCCTTATAGCAAAATACTCTCCACCGCTGCAACTAAAAGTAAATGCTCTTCAGTCCATAGGTATGGATATGCTTCAAAGTGCAAACCATATCGGAAGATAATAATTGGCAACCAAGGCTGTACAATCGCAATAAAATCATGGGATGTTCAATTGACTCTTTTGTTACAACTTGTTGTGCGTTTCGGGATTACACCCATCTTGAGACATCACAAACTTCAACTCCTTCCTAACCAACCACGCGTACAGCCATGACAACTCAAAGAAAGTGTCGAATAACATATGGCTGCGAAACAAGCAGTCTTGAAGCAGAGCGTATGCGCTCGCCATGTATGTTATTCGACACTTTCTTTGAGTTTCCAAGGCCGTACGCCTGGTTGGTTAGGAAGAAGTTGAAGTTTGTGATGTCTGAAGATGGGTGTAATCCCGAAACGCGTAACATAATCTAATAAAAGAGTCAATTGAACATCTCATGAACTTATTTCGATTGTACAGCATTGGTGGCCAATTATTAACGTAAAAATGATCGCAGGCCTCAGACAGGATTTTAAGTCCTGTATATCATATCGGAAGAATAGCTGATACTTTGAGGAAACATCGTGATAAAGTCGATGTTCAAACCGACAATTTGATAAACGAAGCAGAGTCAATCGCCTACGATCTTGTGACTGATTTTGGAATGCCGCAAATAACAAATCACCAGACATATCGTGCAAATCCTCCGGCATAGAGTGTCAGCGAGTCTTGGAAAAGATCTTTAATGATTCTCAATCCAGGTTCTTTCATAACGTCTCCAGTTTTTTCGAGGATAATTTACATGCATATTTATTGATTACATTGCACCTTCACGTAATGATTCACATGTCGTAGCAAGACTTTTTGAGAAAAATGGAGCCTTCTTGTTGTTATTACAGTTCAAGTGGTCTTCTGGTGAGACTGAACGGTGGTTCAAAATGTGGGAAAAAAAATATGTGGCACAGAGCGAAATGAAGTAAAGGAGCTTGTTACGCTGGTTAAAGAAAAACTACTGTTTTACCCAGCCATTAAACAGGCGCTTACTTTTCATTTGCGCAGTGATGCATAACATGTACCTTCGAAAGATCGTTCTGTACGTTACGAAGAATCAAGACTTGGTTAATTCTACAACCACGGAAAAATATCTTATCGGGCTCTGTATGTGGAATGTACATAGAAAGAGGGTTATGGAAGCACAAAATAAATTTAAATTGAAATCTTAACCAGATTTTGCCACAACCCTCGCAGGTTTTTGTTGAATAAAATTAGTTACCAACTGAAATGAGGATATGGTTTTCTTACTTTTACCCTCCCCCCCTAAGCAAATCTTCGGCACACCCATTCTTCTACTAGTTTCTTCTTAATTCTGTTGACGATACTCCCGATTATTTTACAAATTATGTGTTCAGTTACAAATTCTGCCTAAATCCTTCTTCCAACCAATAAATGGTGTTGTCTAGTACCAGTGGAAATTGTGTAAACAACAGTGTTCTGTGCAGTAGTGCTATTTTCTCTGTGCTCCACCAATATCTACGCTGAAGAAAATGGTAAACAGGAGAGTCCACAGGAGCGCGTCCAGCAGCGGGGAAGCAGCAGGTGCGGCGGGCCTGCTCTTGGCGGATGGTGTGGCCGCGGCTCCAGGTACAGCGGAGCTCTTCCGCTCTGAGGTAAACGCTGCCCTTCGCGATAAAGACAGTCTCGATCTCATAGCAGGCACTATATCAGATACATTAACGGCAGCAGTATTGGCCAAAATGCATGAGACTGTTGAGGCCAATACTGCCGAAATTACAGCACTTAAAAAAGTCTGTGTCTGAATACGAGAAAAAGGCACGAGAGTTGAAAGTAAAACTATCTGCCGCAACAGGCGAACTAGAACAGTACCAAAGGCGAAATAGTCTACGACTGTTTGGAGTAGCAGAAAATAAGGAAGAAGACACAGACAAACTGCTTATACAGGTTGTACCTGAAAAATTTGGCGTTGAAGTGACTAAGGCAGACATTGACAGGAGCCATCGGGTGGGACGAAAACTACCAGGTGCTACCAAACCTCGTCCAATTAGTTAAATTTGTGTCATACCGACAAAGGGCAGAGATATTTACCCAGAAGAAGAGGTTAGCAAGGACAGGGCTTACAATAAGGGAAGATCTGACACACGAACGGCTAAAGATTTTTAACAGTGCTATATCCCATTTCCGTCTTCTGAATGTGGGGACTCAGGATGGCAGAGTAATCATTAAGACAGCAACTGGAAAAAAGACAGTCACAAACATAACAGAACTGAATAGTATTAAGGGAAGCTACTCGAACCAAAAGTGCAAACTTAACACCATTTGCAAATTGTAACATCCCTATACACAAATTTACTGTCCTGTAGTTGTATTAACTTTTTAATTATTCCATATATGTACCTTCAACTAGTGGTTTTTGTAATTGTATTAACTTTGTATTATTTTTTGTACCTGTGGCTCTAACGTTTACTTAATTTTAGTTACTGCTAAAATTATTTTTATTTGCTCAGTTTATTTTCTTCCATTCTGTAATAGTACCATTGCAATTATTTGTCTCTCCTTTAGTTAATTAATCACCCATCTCTTAGGTTTAAATTTTTCGTAACAAAAATCACCATCAGTATCACTTTAGTAAATTAAAATCTAATTGTAGCTTCCTACGATAATCACTATCAGTATCACTTTAGTAAATTTCAATTTAATTCTAGCTTCCAACGATAAACTATTAGTTATTAAGCTTCCTTCTCTCTGCTGACAGCATCGGCCTTTTAAATCACTCCCCTTATCCTTATTTCCACCCTAAGCTGTTTCAAATTACACTAATTACATTTCACCTCTTACGACAGAGGATACGCACTGACACACAGCCGTCACTGTTTTGGTCATATTGTTCTTGCACCGAATACCACTTCTCCATTTTCTATACACCTGCAACCTCAGGGCCGGAAGGGGTGGCCGATCGGTTCTAGGCGCTACAGTCTGGAACCGCGCGACCGCTACGGTCGCAGGTTCGAATCCTACCTCGGGCATGGATGTGTGTGATGTCCTTAGGTTAGTTAGGTTTAAGTAATTTTAAGTTCTAGGGGACTGATAAGTTATGTCCCATAGTTCTCAGAGCCATTTGAACCATTTTGCTACCTCAGGAAATCTCTTGCGGTCGTCTTTCTTTCGGCACTCGGGGAGTCACAAACAGGGCGCGCAAAATCTCGGACACCCCTCTGTTATGTCACCTCGCGGAAGCAGCGGCCAGTGCCCCTCGCGGCAGGTAGCGCCTCACAAAAGGACAAACCAGTCTGCCACCCTACTCCAGGCTGCCCGGCGGAACGCGTCAGAGCTTTTAGTACCGCACTGCAACATCCAGTCCTTACCTGCACACTAGGAAGTACTTAGCGTCCTCTTCAACCAACTAAACTACCACATAATCCTCTTATCCGAAACGTGGTTAAAACCACACATATCCCCTACATCTATTCATCTCCCAGGGTACACACTTCTTAGGGCAGACAGATAAAAAAAAAGCGAGGTGGCAGGGTCGGCGCGTATGTACGAACAGATCTCAAAGCGAAAGTCTTATGTACGTCAAACCCTGCCGAATAGAAAGAGGCTGAATTCAAGTTCACTGAAATAAATACACAAAGTCGAAAGCTCTTCACTGGTGTCGTGTACAAGCCGCCAAAAATAAGCTCAATGAATTCCTTTCAGTCGGAATTACATACACTTCAGTGATAGTACGAACATGTCATCGTAATGGGTGACCTGAACATAGACCTGCTAAGAGACACTCCCTCCGCAATCAACCTAAGAAGATTGTTTAGTTGCAATAGCATGAACATGCTTCCATTACAATCTACACACCATATGGTGCACAGTCACACTCTTATAGACGTGATCGCAACGAAACAGACTGACAAAGTAAGAAATGTTGGTCAAACTTCGGCCCCAGGCCTCTCAGCACATGATGTAATTAATATTCCTGGCCTACGCTGCACAGCCCCCAAGGATCAAATTGCGTTACATAACTTGTAGGAACATGAAACGTATTGACGTTGACGCTCTAACAGCCGATTGCTCAGAAATCTCATGGCATCAAATAATCAGAGAACCTACAATCGATGGCAAAATTAATGAACGTGGTGATAAACTCACTGCCCTCTATGACAAACACGCACCTGTACGCACAATCAGTGTAAAAAACCTCCTGCTCCATGGCTGACAGCTGAATTTCGTCAAATGATGAATAATAGGGATGCTGCCCACAGGCGTTTCAAGCCAGATCCGAAACCCGAGCGTTTCGAAGATTATAAAAAGCTATGGAACACAGTGAAACAATACATTCGAAATGCGAAAATCAGGCACGCTCGCTCCCTTGAATGCAGCGATTTGACGCCCATGAGTCTATGGAAGAACCCACGTAGCTTGGGGATCGGAAAGGCAAAATCGGAAACTGCTTTTCATGTCCCAGCTAACGAATTAATTGAATTCTTCTCTGCACCTCTGAATACCCACAAGGCCAATAATTACCGTCCACAAGAATCCCCTAACTGGATAACTAACAACGATACCTTCCATCTAAAACATGTAACAATAAATACGGCAAGAAAAGCAATAATGAGAATATCTTCTGATGTGATAGGCAATGACGGTATCAGTATAAACATGATTAAGAATGTTGCGGATATCTTAGTACCTGTCTTAACTGACATATTTAATTCTTCCCTCGTGAACATAATATACCCCACTCCATGGAAAAGAAGCATAATTCGACCCATCGCTAAGATCGAAAAACCACAACTACCCAATGATTACCGACCAATTATCATACTGCCTGCTGTTTCCAAAGCACTTGAATATAGTGTTCATGATCAAATCACTGAACACCTGCATGAATTCAGCCTACATGACAAATTCCAATCCGGTTTCCGTAAACATCACAGCACAAGCACTACTCTAATTAAAGTAACTGATGACCTGAAATATGCCACCGACAGCCGAAAGGCCACAATATTGACGCTACTAGACTTCAGCAAAGCTTTTGACACTGTTAACTTTGACGTATTGCTCAGAAAAATGCAACAGCTTAATCTCTCAGATAGGGCAATGAGATGGTTTGAAAGCTTTTTAAAAGACAGACAGCAATGTGTTGTCTGCATAAATGAAAACTCTTCCTGGAAACATGTCTCCTCGGGCGTGCCACAAGGATCAGTCTTAGGACCACTTTTGTTTTCTTTGTATGTCAACGATATTTCGTCGGTTCTGTCCTCCTGTAAATATCATTTCTATGTCGACGACCTCCAGCTCTACCTAAGCGTCAGACCTGAAGATATATGCACTGCAATCGCTCAGATGAATAATGATCTGTGTTCAGTAGTGACATGGGCGAAAAACCTGGGGCTTAAACTAAATGCAAAAAATTACAAGTAATCTTAAAAGCCCATCAGGTATTAATAAGTTCAGATTTCCGCGAAGGGCTGCCTCCTATTCTGCTCGACGGTATTCCAATACCATATCAGAAAACAGTTAATAACCTGGGTGTAACTTTGGATGAGTATCTTACCTGGGCGGAGAATACAGTCGCAGTGTGCCGGAAGGCGTCCGCTTGCCTCTATGCTCTCAAAAAGTTTCGTAACATATGACCACAGGACTTGAAACGCCAGCTCGTGCAAATACTCGTTCTACCGAACCTCCACTATCGTGATGTAATTCAACAAGGCATGAGTAGGGAAAACAAAAGACGGCTAGAACTAACCGTGAATGCCTGTGTGCGTTACACCTGCAACATTCGCCGATATGAACATGTTGGTGCCTCATACTCCCAGCTAGGGTGGCTGCGGCCGGACAAATTGCCTGACTACCACACTCTATGTCTACTTCACCGATTCATCGTCGCGCAAGCACCCCAGCACCTTGCTTCAGAGATTAAATACCTTTCATGCCATCATAATCGTAACACGAGGTCAGTCTTATTTTGTATTCTAACTGTGCCCACTCACAAAACAAAAAGTTTTGCAAACTCCTTTTCAGTTGCCGCTGTCCGCCTCCGGGACAAACTCCCCCTTACCTTGCGCAAAATTCACTCCACTGCTGCTTTTAAGAAGAAGTTGAAGCATGTCTTGCTATCATCCTCATAATGTTTTCCACAAAACTAATGTAAAAGGCCAATCCCCTCCTCTGTCAAATAGCAAAGCTGGTGTCTCCCATCTTGCTTCTTTCTCTTTTCGTCTTCGTCTATCTCTGTTAGCAACGCAATCTTCTTTTCCTTTATATTTCCTTAATTATGTTTCGTCATGTCTCTATTCTTCTCCTCCCTTTACCATCAGTATCCCTCACACTCCCTGCTGCTAGCACTCCTATCTAAAATCTGTCTCTTATCTTAATGTCTACTTATAACAGTACTTATCATCTACGAATATAAACTCTATATGTATGCATTTTTCCCAGTGTGCCTTTGTAATTGTTTATTTCACTTTTACTTGTACTAGATGTAGTTCAACATGCCTGCTAAAACATATGAATGTAAAATAAGTAGAATTTAGATGTAAGAGAGGGCCTGATGGCCCTAATCTTGCCAGGTTAAATAAATCAATAAATAAAAAGATATAAATAAATAAAGTCAAACTCCCGAAAATATCACGATGCTTACTTGCACTGCGTTCGCTGTATGAAGAGCTCTCAGGAGTTACACATGTGCGTGTGCATACGTAACGTATTTTATGGGAAGTAGTCTCATCAAACTTATGTATATTTATGTATGTTTCAGTATAATTTCACTCCTACTTTTGGCAAAGCTATACTCTATACTAAACGTACGTACTGTCAATAATACTTTTACTTGTAATATATGTTTATTTTAATACATATTTATTACAAGCAGACGTATCATCAACAATACTACATACGTAAATTACAAAGTATGGCTTTGGTGAAAGTAGGGGTGAGATTAGGCTTAAATATATTGTAACGTGCAGAAGTTCGATGAGACAATGTCCCATAAGACTTACTTCGTGCCGATGACGAAAGAACAGCAGGAGATCGTGGTGCCAGAGTTCTTCCGAGTGCACATGAAGATGGCCGACGGACGTGTGCTAATAACGCAGTCGCCAGTGGAAGTTCGTGCTGTTATACCGTATGACTGGACGCGTGGGAATAGTTTGTCCGACATCCATTAACGCCTACAGACTGTGTATGCTTCTTAAGAGGGCGTGCCTCGTCTAATGGTTGATCACTGGTGTTGCATGTTCTGAGAAAGAAGACGAATTGCGGAGGAAGATGGTAGAAGTGGACGTCCCCTCACATTCAGGAATGTTAACAACGTTTCTAGAGCACCGGACATGGTGTCAACGAACAGGCACACAACAGTGTCACACGTGGCTTCCACACTGTAAACCCCAAATCCTCCAAAAATAAATGAAAAATATACCTTTTCAACGAATCAGATAAAAATTCATTTGACGCCTTCCTGAGAGACAATATCTACTCCTTCCACATTAACAATGTAAGCGTAGACCAGATGTTGCTTGAATTCAAAGTAATAGTTTCGACAGCAAGTGAGAGATTTATAGCAAATAAATTAACAAAGCCGGTCAGAACACTGTTGCACAAACAACGAAAGAAACATGCCAAATTTGAAAGAATATCAGGTCTCCATGACTGGCGATCTCTTACAGAAGCTCGAAATTTAACGCGGACTTCTATGCCAGATGCATATAATAGTTTCCACATCGAAACTTTGTCTCAAACATGGCAGAAAATCCAAAGAGATTAAGGTCGTATGTAAAATATGAAAGCGACAAACCACAATCAATGCCTTCTCTGCACAACGGCAATGGATATACTGGAAATACTTTCGACGACAGTGATGCTAAAGCAGAGTTACTAAACACAGCCTTCCGAAAAGAAGACGAAGACTAAGAAGAAGACTTCACCAAAGAAGACGAAGTCACCAAAGAAGGCGAAGTAAATATTCCAGAATTCGAGTCAAGAACAGCTGCTGACATGAGTAACTTAGAAGCAGATATCCTCGGAGTAGTGAAAAAAACTTAACTCACGTAATAAAAGCAAGTCTTCCGGTCCAGACTGTATACCAATTATGTCCTTTTCAGAGTATGCTGATGCAATAACTGCTTACTCTACTCTCATACGCAACCTCTCGCTTGACGAAAGATCGGTACCCAAAGACTAGAAAGTTGCACATGTCACACGAATACTCAAGAAAAGTAGTAGGAGTAATCCAATAAATTTCAGGCCCATATCGATAACGGCGATATGCAGCATGGTTTTGGACATATGAATTATCTCGAAGAGAACAGTATATTGAAACACAGTCAACACTGATTTAGAAAACATAGTTCTTGAGAAACACAACTAGCTCTTTACATACACTAAGTGCTCTTGACAAAAGATTTCAAATTGATTCTATATTTCTAGATATTCAGAACGCTTCTCTCATAACACCGCACAAGCGGCTTGTACTGAAATTGCATGTTTATGGAATATCGTCTCAGTTATGTGACTGGATTCGTGATTTCCTGTCAGAGAGGACGGAAAGTTATCGCGTAAAACAGAAGTGATTTGTTGCATTCCCAAAGGTGGTGTTATAGGCCCTCTGCTGTTCCTTATCTATATAAAGTATTTAGCAGACAATCTGAGAAGCTGTTTGAGATTGTTTAGAGATGATACTGCCGTTTATCGTCTAGTAAAATCATCAGAAGATGAAAACAAGTCGCCGAACGATTTAGAAACATCAGTATGGTACAAAAATTGGAAATTGACCCTAAATAAGGAAACGTGTGAGGTTATCACATGAGTACACAATAAATCAGGCAAATCTAAAGGCCGTAAATTATATTAAATATCTAGGAATTACGATTATTATAACTTAAATTGGAAAGAACACATAGAAAATGTCGTGAGGAAGGCTATCCAAAGACTTCGTTTTATTGGCAGGACACTTAGAATGTGTTACGGATCTCCAAAGGCGACTGCCCACTCTACACTTGTCCGTCCTCTTTTAGAATATAGCAGTGTGGTGTGGGATCCTTACCAGATAGGATTAACGAAGTACATCGAGAATATTCAAAGAAGGGCAGCACGTTTCGGATTATCCCGTAATATGGGACAGGGTGCACTGACATGACACAGGATTTTGGGTGGACATCATTAAAACAAAGTTGTTTTTAGTTGCGGCGGGATCTTCTCACGAAATTTCAATCAGCAACTTTGTCTTAGGAATGCGAAAATTTGCTGTCGGCGCCGACCTACATAGGGAGAAACGACCATCATAATAACATAAGGGAAATAAGAGCTCGCGGAGAAAGTTGTAGAGCTTCGTTTTTCCCGCTGGCTGTTGGAGATTGGAATAACAGAGAATTATTGTGAAGTTGGTTTGATGAAACCTCTGCCAGGCACTAAAGTGTGACTTGCAGAGTATCCATTCAGATGTGGATGTACATACACATTGACCATGCTAAGACCCATCACACGTTCGATGGTGTGTTATGTTACCGAAAAGTACGACGTACCTAACCTCGTATCATAAGAGCGCAATCAGCCTCGGCCATTTAAAGCGGTATGGGGAAGAGGGAAATGAGATTCTGTTCAGAATCATCAAAGGCGAAGTGACATGGGTACAGCACTTACCCCAGCACCCAAGGTAGACTGAATGACGTGTAATCGATTAATTTGAAGTACGAAGATGTTATCTCTTCTTTCGGACATGTCCAAACAACAGATATCATTTGAGATCTTGCAGCTCTCGAAAAATGAAATTACAATGAAAGCAGACCATTAGCTGTTTACAGCGTTGATAAATATCACCGGGGACAGTTGAAACTGTGTGCCCTGACCGGGACTCGAACCCCGGATTTCCCGCTTGCACGGCAGGCGCTCTATCCAACTTTTTTTAAACATTTATTTAAGGAACAATGTTACACATTCCTAATACATATTAAGCACATGTACTAATCATGCACGAATGTTATACATGAAATTATGTAAACAAAAATAGTTTGATAATTGCAATTATGCTGATGTTAAAAAATACAACAGAAGATTGTGTTACAGACTAAATTATCAGAAAGAATTAATTTGAACATCAAGAAAAGTTTTTTCAGGGCGTTCAAACTTCTTCAAACATGAATAAATAAAAAACTGTACTTTGACTTACAAGTGATCCAATCTTTACATAAGAATAAATAGCGTTTTATCAAGGATACTAGCAAGTTTTGGGGATTATTTGTAATACATTAGTGTACACAAGGAAACTGTCTCCGTGAGAGACAGGTCAAGGGAAGAAACTGATCTTTAACCTTCTCAGCTCAGTCAGACTAGCTATGAGCATTTCACAAAATTGTATGGTCGTCCCCAAAAATTATACAGTATATGTAAGATTTATGCACATCGCATATAAAAACACTCTAATAATCATATTAGACAACCTCTTAAATACTTGAGAATGGCAGAAAAGAGATGTCATAAAGTTGACCACCCTTCCAACTACAGTTTCTGGACATTAATGGAATGTTAATTATGTGACGTGATCAGAACTATATTACCGATCTTTCATTTGAAAACGGACTTCACATCACGGAGAAAAAACGAACAGGGCGATTTGCCAACCATTGAATATTCCGTTATATAAGATACAATTTTATGGTTTTAACCAACCGATAAAGTCATTTCCATAAAAACTGCCAATTTTCATATTTATTCTATAAACCAAAAATGGAGCTTTAATGTTTTTTGTTTTGACACTATTAGACACACAATCTGACCGTCACATAAGTTCTAAAGTAGAAAAAGCACACACCAAAAATGTACAGTAAAAATTTAAATAATATCCTTAATGTAAATATAATGCACCACTGTCAACACAGTCTTCTTTTTTATATTAACCAAAGCCCAATCTTTCAAATATAATTTTTAACGTATTACTGAACTTTTTCTTATGATTCGAATACCTTCTAATTTTGTGGTATTCACACAGCATGTGCACCATGATCTGTGTGGTGCTGTCGCATCCCAGTCTGTTAATGATGTAATTAATAAAATTAACCAGCAACTAGTACACAATGTTATCTTTTGCCTCCTGGAAATAGCGTGCTTCAGGCCTGTGTATCAATGATAGCGATATACTTTCAGTTGATGTATTTCTAATGAGAGCTATTTGCTCTCAGATCCACTTCCAACTTTTCTTGTGACCGCTGCAAGTATATCCATGAATTATTGTGTCAGTTAGATGGCATTGTTGACATAAATTTGTTTCACAGAGTCCGATTGCGTACAGTCTTTCATTGTTGCTTACTAAGTTGTTACC
This sequence comes from Schistocerca piceifrons, assembly GCF_021461385.2. Classification (NCBI taxonomy): domain Eukaryota; kingdom Metazoa; phylum Arthropoda; class Insecta; order Orthoptera; family Acrididae; genus Schistocerca; species Schistocerca piceifrons. The sequence goes on from NC_060140.1 coordinate 632,303,620, forward strand.
TGTCTTGTACCGTGACGTTTTTATATTGAAGTGAGCACATTATAACTGATGTTTTCTCCAAATCTCATTCCAATCAATGTTTGCAAACTGTCGTTCTATTTTTTTCCTTGCTTCGCTTTCCTTTCGTTCCCGCATTATGGCTCTTGATGTTAAGTGTCGTCACTGTCTGATTTCGGCACTTACAAAACTGAACTCAGGATAGAAAACCCTCACATGCTGTAAAAGACTCTTGATATTCTACACGCCAATCGGGAAAAGCAGGCTTCGAGTTTTAATGATCTCGAAAAGATGGCTGGTTATGCTTTCTCGCGAGTCTCTTATTAAATTGACTTGCTTTTTGATAAAAAGAGCAGAGTCTTTATCCATTATATCAGTTATTCCTAGCTCACAATTTTTAGGATCTAATGTGGCTACTTTAGCAGGTACTCTGAACACTTCCCATTTCCACAAAAAGTTTGTGATTTTGGACATTATTCTTCTCGGTAACATTCTCATTATTGGAAACAGCTGGGCAGTACAATAAGCTTTAGCAAAGATGCATGAGTTGATATACTTCGTTCTTTGAACTTGGTTCATACATCGAGTTAAATTCTCTATAATGGCTCCTTGCACCTTATCCGCTGCAACTTTCCAATTTAAAATCGTCATTTTCATGGGGCATGCTGTCAGGGTGATCCCAAGTGTTTTATGTTTTCGGACTAATTTTGTCTACTCGACGTTCATATTACCAAAACCTCTGACATTTAACATCTTACTTTTTTCCGTTTGCATTCGCTTCAGATGCTCTGCAGTACGTATCAATCACTGTTGCCAGCGTGATTATTCCCTTCATTATTCCATTTAATGACCCCTATATCGTCAGCATAGGCTCTTATAACTGATTTATTTCCTGATAATGTTAAGCCTTTTAATCTAGCATAAACATGTCGGAGGAAAGATTCCAGTGAAATGGCGAAGAGCGACATGGGTAGAGGACTTCCTTGAGGAACACCTTGTTTCACTTGTATCGCCCTGGATTATTGACTATTCACCGCTATTTTTGCATTTATTCCAGTTGCTATGTTCTTTATCAACTGTATGCCCTTATCGCTAAACCTATTTTCTTCAATGTCTGCAGAAAATGGTCATGATATACTACATCGAAGGCTTTATAAAAATCTAAAAAAAAATAAAGCATACTTTATGTTTGTTACAGAAGTCATTGCAATGATATCCCTGAATTCTTCTAGATTTTGATAAATGGTTCTGCCTTGCGTGCAGTTCTGATGTTTACAAATAACTTTATGCGTAAGGTATGAAATTCTCTTGTTCACTATACTAGCTATTAATTTATAATTAGAATTCAGGAGTCAAATTGGACGAGAATTATTTAAATCTTTGTTACTATTACTTTTTGGCACAAGAACAGTTTTACTCTCCTGAAACTCAGCCGGAATCATTTTACCCTGAACAATCTCATTTACGATGTCCGTGATTTTCACACCCACTATTTGCCAGTAAAGGATGTAGAACTCTGTTGGCAGACCATACGGTCCTGGGGAGTTTTTTGGTGGTGAGGCGCACTGAGTCTCATACACGTCCTCTTTACTGACTACCTCGAGAAAATTTTCGTTGTCTTCTTCTGCCAACTGTAGAGCTAGGATGTCAAGGAAATCTTCCAAGGACGCATCATTACTTTGATTTACAGATTATAGCTCTCAATAGTAACCATAAGTCTCGTCCATGATATCCTGCTGGGTTCTGAGAATTGTACCGCTTTTTGTTCGAATATCATTAATAAAAGTCTTTCTTCCGTTTTTCGTATACTTCACTAATTGATAATGGAAAGTAGTTTCGTTTTCTGACACCGAATTTGCCTTCGATTTTATTTTCAACCGTTCCATTTGATTTCTCTTGGTATTAAGTAACTTGGCTTTGACTTTTTTTATGTCTGCTATTCGAAGTGAGGAACTTTCTGAGACCTCCAGAATGAGATTTTCACTCTGCAGCGGAGTGTGCGCTAATATGAAACTTCCTGGCAGATTAAAACTGTGTGCCCGACCGAGACTCGAACTCGGGACCTTTGCCTTTCGCGGGCAAGTGCTCTACCATCTGAGCTACCGAAGCACGACTCATGTCCGGTACTCACAGCTTTACTTCTGCCAGTACCTCGTCTCCTACCTTCCAAACTTTACAGAAGCTCTCCTGCGAACCTGCAGAACTAGCACTCCTGAAAGAAAGGATATTGCGGAGACATGGCTTAGCCACAGCCTGGGGGATGTTTCCAGAATGAGATTTTCACTCTGCAGCGGAGTGTGCGCTGATATGAAACTTCCTGGCAGATTAAAACTGTGTGCCCGACCGAGACTCGAACTCGGGACCTTTGCCTTTCGCGGGCAAGTGCTCTACCATCAGAGCTACCGAAGCACGACTCACGTCCGGTACTCACAGCTTTACTTCTGCCAGTACCTCGTCTCCTACCTTCCAAACTTTACAGAAGCTCTCCTGCGAACCTGCAGAACTAGCACTCCTGAAAGAAAGGATATTGCGGAGACATGGCTTAGCCACAGCCTGGGGGATGTTTCCAGAATGAGATTTTCACTCTGCGCCGGAGTGTGCGCTGATATGAAACTTCCTGGCAGATTAAAACTGTGTGCCCGACCGAGACTCGAACTCGGGACCTTTGCCTTTCGCGGGCAAGTGCTCTACCATCTGAGCTACCGAAGCACGACTCACGTCCCGTACTCACAGCTTTACTTCTGCCAGTACCTCGTCTCCTACCTTCCAAACTTTACAGAAGCTCTCCTGCGAACCTGCAGAACTAGCACTCCTGAAAGAAAGGATATTGCGGAGACATGGCTTAGCCACAGACTGGGCACACAGTTTCAATCTGCCAGGAAGTTTCTGAGACCTGATTATATAGATATCTCAAAACGCATTCTATAGTGCATTTCATTTCTCTTGCGCTCTGGGCGCTGTATTGAATAAGAACCTTCCACCACTTTCGCATCTCTATTTTAACCACCAGTCGATAGCAAAAAATGGTTCAAATGGCTCTGAGCACTATGGGACTTAACATCTATGGTCATCAATCCCCTAGAACTTAGAACTACTAAAACCTAACTAACCTAAGGACATCACACACATCCATGCTCGAGGCAGGATTCGAACCTGCGATCGTAGCGGTCACGCGGTGGAAGTTTCAAGATTTCTAGAAATATATAATCTATCAATGCTGCTAAGAGATGTTGCCGTGACGTAAGTGAACTCAACAGTGGAGCGGTATTTGGTTTCCCATATATCATTTAATTCTAAACCACTAACTAGTTGTTTTAGTTCACTTGAGAAATAAAAATTAGGTAACTGATCTTTTCGATTTAAAACACAATTAAAATCACCTCCTAGTAATAACTGTCTTGGATTTTTCCTTAACAAATACATCAGTTCATCATTGAAGAAACGTGCCCTGTCGCCTGGATGAGAACTTCCTTAAGGGGCATGCAAGTTGATGATAGTCACATCACAGATATTTAGTCCTATTCCCCTTCCGGATTCCAGTCGTTCAACCTCACTTTCTGGAATCCCTTCCCTCACCAAAACAGATGTTCCATCACTTGTTTCGTGAGATATATTTACGTAACTGACATAACCGGGAATTACTAAATCCGACATTATAACTTCTTGTAACAGGGCAATATCATCGTACGAAACTTCCTTAAGTGCTGATAATTTCAAACCAGACGTAATTTTATTTATGGTCATAGTGGTGAAAGAATAAGAGTGCGTCATTGCGCTGTCACTATGTAGTTGTTTTGATGAACAAATTTAGTTTCCTGTGGTTCAGGGTTCAGTTAAACTATTAACAGTTTTCTCGGAAGGCTGAACATAGAATAACACTTCAATCAGTTTATTAGTTACGTAATTAGTTACGTTTTTTTCTACTTCTGGGGTTTTCTCTTGTACCGCTAGCAGACTGATTTCCTTGTAAACTTTCTGATTTTTCCTCCAGTGGTTCTTGTAGGACAGTTTCGTACTGAACATTCTTTGGGCTTGGGTCGCCATTTCGGGATTTTCCCTTCCCTTGGTTACGAGCTACAATCACATTTGGTTGCGTTTTTATTTGACTTCGCGGCTCATATGGAGCAGCAGCAGACGCTTTCGCAATTTCTGTTGTTGGTTCCTGCCCTGCGGTGTTGACTGTGATTGCAATGTTGGCCACCACTTCCTTGTTCTTTAAAAATAAAACTTACTTTCTAATCGAGGGAAAGAAATGGAGACGGCAGTTACGCAACCTCTATCTGACTTTATTTACTAACAGACAGCTGCTGATCTTTGCAGTCAGCCACTTCATCTTGCAGATTAATATACTGACTTCATTTTCTGGTACCATACGTCTATTATCTTCCTGTCCATCAGTTTCCATTTTCATTCTGCCTTCCGGTTCCTCTGCCTCTTCATCGCACTGTTTTTGCTTGGGAACTGAGGGAGTTGTACAGGATAGCTCGTCCTCTGAACAAATATCAGTTGTTTCCAGAGGTCGTTTTCTCGGTTGCATTTCAGTTTCACAGAATAGTGGTAACAGTGTTTCCCTTTGTTGTTAAATGGGAAATTGACTATTATCGTGAAGGTGGACATCAACTTGGCCCATAAACCAGTTGCTACAGACTATTCTTTGGTAATAGATCATTTAAGGTAAGTTTCTGACGCTGTATAAAATTACTTTTAAGAACAAAATTTGTCTTAACGTCCATCTATACACAGCGGTTCCCGTTGAAACATTGCAGTTTGAGGTGAGGCGATCATCTTTCATTTGCAATTGATTTAACGTCCCCTAAGTTTGAAGAGCTTCCTTAATCTTATCATTATCAATTTCAATGGGAAGCTTCAAGACACGAACGGTTTTGTAATCAGTGTCAACTCTACAAATGGAAACTTTACTTTTATAACCACTTCTATGCACAAAATGTACTTCACAGCTCCACTTTCGTAACACTTTACCAACAGTCGCAGTACTGACTAACTTGACAAAAACACAGTATTTTGGCTGATCCAGTTGCCACGTATGGACGGTTTCGGAATTGAGACCAGTTAGCTGCGTAATCCAGTCATTTACTTCCAGGGATGTCGGCTGAAGAGGACGGGATTCCTTGTCAAAAGCAAATACCAGAGTATTCTTTCTGATGGTTGTAGCCAACAACCCAAAATTCCAATTAGCAGCAGCATGACCAGAAGGAGCGATCCGATCACAAGGAACATGAACGACGACGGAGATTAACGGACGCACAGAACTCGGCGAAGCACAAGCACAGCGATGTAAACACGGTAGTGCAGCGCAGCAGTAGACAACGTCCACTCGTTAGCGCGGCTGAAACAGACTGCGAGCCATCGATGACACAGAGGATGTCCGAAAGAAAAGATACCATCTTCATATAGATAAGGCTTCCCTGTCAACGGTCTTCTTCAGTGCGGATCTAATCACATTGCTCAAACTCTTATGGGAATCGGCGTATTGACTGCCGTGAGCAATGATTGTAGTGGGCAGAGGCACAACATGTAGTGTGAGGACAGTAAGTAGGAAATGCAGGTCTCACGGGGAGCGTGATAGAGACAAGTCGCTGCAGTCGCACTGTCCTCTTTGTTCTCGATGGCTCAGACGGAGAGAGCATCTGCCATGTTAGCAGGAGATCGCGGGAACATATGTTCAACTGCCCCCGTTGATATTTATCAACTACTGTAAGCAGCTAATTTCATTGCAGTTTCAAAATTTGAAGTCACACACCGCAGGAAAGTATATGAGCACTGTATTCTGGAGGCGAAAACTGGGGTTCTCCTTGATTTTCTCCAGAAAATACCGCACACTACTGCGACAACTTCACCAAACACAGGTTCCTTATTCGATGCAAAAAAAAAAAAAAAAAAGGTTCAAATGGCTCTGAGCACTATGCGACTTAACATCTGGGGTCTCATCAGTCGCCTAGAACTTAGAACTAATTAAACCTAACTAACCTAAGGACATCACACACATCCATGCCCGAGGCAGGATTCGAACCAGCGACCGTAGCGGTCACGCGGTTCCCGACTGAAGCGCCTTTAACCGCACGGCCACACCGGCTGGCTCGATGCAAAAGACCAGATATCTGGAGTGGTGGTGTTGTGCTCTTGGCCGACAAAGCAAAACCAGACACAGAACGGTTCAAACAGGATCACATTTGTGATTTAGGAATGGGAAATATTGGATGACCCGATCAGCATTCCAGATCGTGACCCATCGGAGTTTCACCTGTTCCCTGCATTGAAAACCGCACTCACTGGAGGTCAGTTCCAAACTAATACGGAGACGGAGCAGGCTTTGTGACAATTCTTTGAATCGCAGGGAACCGTGTTTCACAAGAGTAGTTTCTTTGAACTGATTGCACACTACGAGAAATGTTCAATTTTGGTGGCAACTATGTCCGAAAATATGATGATATTCATTGCCCAAGGCCTCGCAGAGGCGAGACAGTTGCTACTTTGCGTGATCATACATTTAAGTGTAAGGTAAGAATAGTGAGAGATAATACAATGACAGAATTGACTCTTTGTCAAAAGGCTTTTATGTGACTGCAAGGGATTTCAAAGGAACAATTGGAAGATGTTAGGAATTCCTAAAAATGAAGGCACTTCCCCAGCTGGCAAGTGGGAGGAACACAAACCATTCTCATAAGCTTTCAGCAGAAGCATCGGCACTCATATCATGTCATTCATTACAGCAAAATAAAAAAAAGGACTTTATTTACCGAAAGGTCTAAGTATCAAGAAGGTGTTTCACATTTTTCAAGAGACAGATACTACCTGTTCACTATCACACAAACTTTATTGAAAAATATTTAATACAAACTGTAATATCTAGTTCAGTATCTCTCGAACCGAAACTTACATTACTTGCAACAAATAAACCGCTTATTTCAAAGGTCTGTAGACACACCTCATACAAACAACGGATGGTAAAGAAAGACAAGTCGTTCCATCATGATATTAAGGGGAAGAAGTGAATGTGAACTACACCACCAAAAAGCAGATAGAGTCTACCAACGCAAAAGGACGACGACACAGAAGCGGGAAGTTTACAGACGGTGAATCGATATTAATGGATTTCCAACGGAATCTTCCGTGTCCAAACATCAGTACCAATATTGTCTATTACAAGCGCCTGCTTTCTCTATGTCTATTAAACACACGTCACCCCTCAGACAGCAATTCAGTATTTTATGTTTATCCTGAAACAAAAGGGAAGAAAGCTTCAAATAAAGTCCATTCTTTTCCTGCAAGGTTATGTCACTATGATATTGGATCCAGAGGTTAAAAATTTTTAAGTCTCTCTGAATTATGTATGGGTAAAAAAGTTTCATTATTTTCATGTTGAAGTACTATCCTTTTTATCTTATAAAAAGTTTTGTATCAATTCGCGTGACATTCCTAGTTAGAGGATGTTTGCATCTGGAAAGCAGCAAAACCAATGGCGTCATCAGACGTAGAAAGAGCTGACCTTACGAAAGGCCAGGGTGGACATGATTAAAGCAACACACTATCTTTAGCATTGTTGAAGTTGACCGCTCAATGATACGTAAGTGGAATTATTTCTTGCAATGACGATACCGACAAAATGCCCAACTTCATATGGACTTATTAAGTAGATGAAGATGGAATGGCATCATGTATGGGTTATCTCTCACTTTGACGTTTAAATTGCACTTCGGGTCACTTCAGTTATCACTACTTCTGTTAGGGGTGAGGAGAGTTACCTTTTTTTTCTTGTAATTCTTTAACGAAGGTAAGTTATTAAAGAATTTACTCACAGTTAATTAAACTGGATCATAACGTTGACTGAAACAGCATTTCCAGTTTTGTAATAACAAACCTGTTGAGACACCATGCGAATAGGAGATCACCTGCTCAATTATTCAGGACTGCTATCCACCGCCAAAGAGAAATGTAGTCATCTGCAGGAACTGAAAATGTTCTGTGACGCAGTGACCCTATAGTACACTACGAACATGCATTTTCGACGGTGAATAACAAGCTTATTTTTTATTACGAGTACTGTGTAAGTCAAACGTAAAACATGAACACTGCGGTGTATAATAACCGAGATTTACGTTTATTTACTCAACTTGTGTTCCACTAAATCTGTTTTGGTTATGAGTGTTGTAACCATTGACTGAAAGATTATTGGAATTCATATACAGGATTATTTCTGATACAAAATTTGAAACTCAAAAATAACGTATTAACTTATAGATAATAATAAGTCACTCAACTTCATTCAAAATAAAAAAAGGAAACTGATTATTTCTGAAACCCAGTTACCCATGAATAACCTCTACGATGGATGACCAGGATCGCACTTAAATAGGATTTTGTCGTGTGAGCAGCATGGAGGCTATGTAGTGAAATTTCGTCCCAAAATCACATTATATTCTGACAAGCACTATCTGATTTGAGAGATACACTAAGAAACAGGAAAATAGACATTCAGACAAATAGACACGTAGGTTTCAATTGTTAATAGTGTTAACTGTATACTACAGAATGGTGATTCGATGCACTGTATAAATCACGAAATCTTATTTCAATAAACACTGAAACAGTAAGCTCTCAAACTTTAAAATTATCTCCTGAGAAATCTATTAAATGTACTTGATCCTTCTTTCCTGCGTAGTCTTCAGTTATTATCAACGATAATTTTGCTATATTTTTCTCTTTCTTTAGTGTTTTGAGATTATCTCGTGAATATTCTGCATTGTTCTTGAGAAGACTGTTCCAACAGGATGTTATTAATGCAGAAAAATCTCGTAATTAGAAGATCTTAAACGGTAGAATACTTTTTTCTGGTGTTACTACTAATTGAAAAATAACACGTCATCTGAAAAGATAAATTATGTGCTGACTCGTGCATGAATGAAATACCTTCTAGTAATCGGTCAAAGAAAGTCTGGAGAGTCATCTACATCTTACAGTGTACCCCAAATTCTAAATTCTGAGAATAGATCCCACGTTGATCCTAGTATTTATCCTTGACTTCTCTCCCCCTGTCAATATTTCGTAAAAATGAAAATGACAAGCTGTACCATAGTTCAAAGTACCCATGAAACTCTAGATCTCGCTCTAAAAGGTCAGGGAAATACAAGGAAATACCACCTTAACGTCTAATAGCGGCTATGGAAATCATAATTTACGTATAATATTAACTGGATAAGTAAATTTTGGGAAACTTTATATCATATAATTATACGAAATGTTGTACAAGGACGTACGCTTCACTGTAGTGTGCATCCATCATCTTTGATTACGGAGTTAATCATCTCTGATACAAAATTCCGTTCTAATTAATTTGTTTTTCTTTCATCAAGGAGGTCTGTACATAGAAGCTAAGGTGAGGGTTTAACGCACCCGCGGCTACGACCACATTAGAGATAGAGAACAATATCAGACTGTGGACGGAAATCGATCGAAGCCTTTTAAAGGAACCACCCCACCTTTGCCACAAGAGATTTACCTAAGTCCCAGAAAACCAAAATCAGGATGGCTGGATGGAGATCTTACGCAGTACTCCAGGATACGAGTGCAGTGTTTCATCATCGGACGACCTCGCTCTGTAACTGCGCGGCAACTTTCAGAAACATCAGCGAGACTCTGCAAGACGTGTGTTATGGAATACACGGAAAGCGTCTTATCAAAATTCAGGACGATCCCGCTTCACAGATTGTTGCTGAAGCACATTACGTGCCTAAATTTCTTACCTCTCCATCCTTACAGGTGGCATCCTAAGGACTACAATCAATTTAGATATATCTGCCGCGTGGTCTTTTACAACGCTTTACTGTCGGCATCCCGGTAGCTTTCGTGTCAGGTACCTTACGTGCAGGGTACGAAAAGAAGCTAGAGGCGGGTGGAGATACTTGATGTTTTCCTCACAATTAGCAGTCTCATACAGAATGTATCCGGGAAAAGTTGGTATTTAAGATAGGTATTTCAAACACAGTCTAATGCCAATAACTGTACTCAATCAACTCTTTTTCTCGTTGCCGGTTCATTGCGACAAGCTGTAGGTCACCAAACCCAAAGATCCGAATCGTATGTCTGAGAGTCTGTCGCAATCCCGTGAGTGAGCATTCCCGTTTCTGCCTACGAATGTGAATAAGGACAAGGAAGCAACGAAAATATTAAAGAATAATGTTAATGTGTTTCTTCCAATTACGTGAAATGAATAGCAATGCTTTCAAAGAATTCAAAGAGTGCACATCGATTAAACCTACATGACTGTAAGAATTGTACAGGGAGGAGCAAATGAAAGTGGTCCGGAGAACAGGCCCACGTGGAGGGTTCGTCCGGATGATCGACGTGATACGCCGGTCACGTGCGACAGGCGTCAGTTTGATTTGGTAGGACTCCGAAGCGTTTTCTGGTGAACTGCAGACACACATTCGAGTGTGCGGTCACATATCGGATTTTTTATTTCACTTGTTCAAAACAGATCCTGTCTGATGCCATTTTCGAACTAAGCGTTGCATGTCACTCTTTGGTAGTACTTTGACACTACCTGTCAGCAAACAACTGACCACACTGTTGTCACGAGTTTGTTGTTACGTAACGTACCACAACGAACACCCGTTGCTCCACTGTCAGTACCATAGTCCTTTCAAAACTCTTCCACTCACACTGATACAGCCCGCACTACACTCTGAAACGATGTGGATCACGTGGTGGCCGTACAATTGGTATGCGCGTCACTGGGTGTTGTTATATCCACACATGCAGGTACAATCGTATCCAGTCATCCGGGGCGGTTTTATTTAACCCATGCTGTACAAGTACAGATTTAAAGGAACTATAGCGTGACGTCTGGTACAGGCAAATTCTGATGAACGTATTTAAGTGGTATGAGGAAATGGCATGATAATTCTACATAAATACGTATTATGACTGCAACTGATGGTCACAGATGCCTGTCCTCTATGAGTATTAGTGGAGCGAAGTTTCAAAGAGAATTGCGCATAAGTTATAAGATAATGCCTGCCATGAGACGGAGCTTTCAGTATGCCACCTATAGACTGGATGACTGATGCGATTAAAACAGTCCAAGGGACAGGGATTCGTGAAAGTGCCATCAGCAATTACTTAAAGAACCGACTAGTAAATGTAATTTATAGCTTCTTCTAGTACCGAACGGAATCGAATACGTCACTTTACCCAGGAGAGGGAAGGTTATCAAAAATATATAATGGAACCAATTAAAGTTCAAATGAGTCGTAGTGAGTATGAAAAAGTAATTTTCAAGACGAGCGAAAAATGCAACAGGTGGCTACTTACCGGAGTTGTCAACATCAAACAATAATCCTACTAGCAGAAGTTGGCAGCAGCATGGACAGGATAAGTTCTGGAATGTTGTACAGTTCGTTTGACATGTACGTTACTAACAGAGACGAGAGTCATGGATTCAACAACCGTGGCAGTAATTTGCTAGGAAGTCGAAGACAGTTTCATCAAGAAGGTAAAAGACAAAAGCCCTTTGAAAATAAAGGCTTCATAAAGCTGAATTTGTCATATGGTGAGCAAAGTGAGAAGCTTTCAGTGACTTCGAAATTAAGATTGCACATACAAATCTGACGAAAATCATGAGTAGTTTTGGTCGTACCTGAAGTCATCTGGAAAATTCTGCTGTACAGCACCGATCGCATTAGTAACGAAACGATAGATGCCCCAGACAAGATCGAAATACTTAATTCGCTCTACCGGGATTGTGTCACTGAGAAAGGTTGACCTACATTATTTCATCTTTTCAATGATCGCAGAGTAGTACTGGGAATAGAAACCATATCATTAATAATGTAGAAGGCTACATGAGGAAGCTCAGTTGCACAAAGGAAATGCAGATATTCCATCACAAGAGATCAGTAACTAACTGCAGGAAAATCAGTGCACACAGCTGGTCCAGAGAGTGGAATTCTATCTATCGTCAGCATGAAATAATTCATTGATAACGTGACCGGCGAACAGTCGCCGGAAATATCAGTTCCGTTATGCCTCTAGTCGACTGATTCCGGAGTCGTTTAAAGTGGAACTATCGATTAATTTGCATTGTTCATCAGTCTAGAATTCTCTTTCTTTGAAGAGAAGAGCTGTGTTACTTCCTCCCACATACATTTTGCGAAATGGCAATAATGGTAAAATCAGATAAATTTGAGATCGTTCCGTGGCTGATCGATCCAAATCATACCTCCCCTCCCCTCATCAAATTATTCAGTAACTGAAGTAGAAAAAGAGAAATGACAATGGTAACCTAAATATTTTGCAGAGCTTAGTTATAGCTGTAAATATAGATGAAGAATTAGAAGCTCGGTGGCGTGCGTAGAACTAAGTTTTCAAATGTTTATGGACATTTTGAGCAGAAGTTACGCACGACGACCAATATAGTGTACGTCTCCATGAACGATTTCGATGAAAATGGATTCCTCCCATAATCAACAGCATATGTAACAAGGTTATTTGCCTGATGTAGTACACGAGCGTATTCCCGAGAAGCGTTCGTGGCCCCGATGTGGTCGGGATTGGCTGCATGTTTAGAAGGCTGCCTCATTCTCCATAAAGTATCCGTAGCCATAAACACAGCTGTTGTGATACATAAACCAACCTCTGTTCTATGTGTCTTTGACTGTTGTCCCTGTTCAAATCCCTCTGCAGCGCCCAGTTTTCCACCTAAGCTCCATTCATTCCAGCTGAACAACGACCCGACACACGTTTCTGACAATAGCCCGTTAAACAAAAAGTAGGTAACATGCTGTCAACATATGACAGCAAAGGTGCACGCAGTTTTGTACCTGCTGTGAAGAAAATAGCAGCACATACTGAAAAACCGTAATTTTTACCCTAACCTCTTTAGAATTCTGCCGTACTCTAATTGTACCTGAGACAATAAATACTTACTACTATAGAACAACATAATACTATTCCGTATAGGGAACGCTGACCGCTTATGATCGCAAATATTTGCAGCGATTGCTACAAATCAGGTGAAAAGACTCAATGACGAGATTCAGGGTTGAACTAACAACGTGATGTTAGACAAGTAATTTTACACTGTTCACTCTAACTTTAAGATCTGTTGTGGACTTTCAGTCCCAAAATCCGTTGTCACATAGTCATCATTCAGACCTAACTGAAATGTCATTTGTGATTGTAACAATTTAGTTATCAAAGATATGTGACGTATAGTGGAATCTCGCTAAAAGTTATCTAGGACAGGAAAGGTACTGCAATTACGAAATTTATCAAACGTAGTGTTTAATTTTCGGAAACACGGATAGCAAACAAACAAATATGGAGATGAAAATGCAATGAATAACTGGTGACACAGGAAGGAAATGCAATGCATTGAGTTCTAATGTTGCTCAAGAAATTCTGTCTACTTTAAAAAGTCTTTGTTCATCACGGAAGTCTGTTTACGTTCAAAAGTCTTGATTTGGGCACGTGGAGCCTGTGGCTTACTCCTGTTAAAATCATGGCGATCTGAATGCTTACTGCAGTAATAGGCACAGCACCACACATAATTAATTTCGTAAGCGAGTAAGTTTCACCTATCATTTCGTACAGTATGGCCAAAGTTACGATGAAACAGACTACAAAATAAAATTGATGCGCCTTAACACTTGTCTTTGAATCATTCAGAAAAGCATGGTTTTTTAACTGACACAAATTTCATATTAAATGACATGGGTTAGAACTTATGTAAGACTTCCAATAAAAATGAAAACAGCGTTGAGGAAAACTCGTTGTTTTCTTTTTTTTATTTTGGGACGCTTATTAACGTCCTCTGAAGAATTACCACCAATAGTTTCGTCACAAAATTAAACATCATATTATTGCTGTTGTATTGTGAACCTGTCTCACGACTGAATTACTAAACGACTCACTCAGCTGCTACTAACATAAATGTCACTTCTTCAATAAATGTGTGGCAATGTGTGATACACTGAAATATTTTGCAATTTTATTTCCCTGCAGTTGCACAAATTAAACAAGATATAGCTTTTACGAGTTAAAAATTACGGAGTTCAGTACAACGTTTTCTATCGGAATTTAAAACTTAATAATTAACATTTAGCACAAACTTCACTAAATATGTTTTTCAATGGTCATCACCTTTAGACATTATAACAACATTTTTACCGTATTTTGTGTAGCATGAACATAATACGAACGATTACAGTTTGGTGCTATAAATCATACCAAAGAACATTACACATTCACAAGTACACAAAATACTTCCCAACGTCTAGTGGTTCCAGTTTTCACATATGTATCCATATTATACCACGGCTCTCTAGTCCCATATAGCTCCAAATTTTAACAAGCAGATCAACTAATTACCTATTTGGCCCCACAGAAGCTATAAACATGTCACAAAAATTTGCTTTATAACACACAGTACAAAGTTGGAATAAATTTATTTCTCACTTGTAAATACTTAATACGTCATTTCTATCTTCCTAAATAACGTACTTTTCAAAATAAAGGGTAGAATATTGTAATATATGGGTTTGGAGCTATTTTTACAGAGAACACAGCTGTACGTGCTGTATATATTAATACTGACTGTTACCTGCTGTTGCACAATTTTTTTATTAAAACTCTTAGTTGCAAAGTAGATACGGTTCCGACAGTACTGCCGTTTATTTATTGTTTTTCATCGGACAACGCGAGAGAAGGAATAAAAACTGGTAAAACGTACATAATTAACTAGCAGATAATGTTTACTACATCACATATTATTATAAATCTTTGTTACATAATGCTATATCACTCAGTATTATTTAATAGCAATCATCTCCTCCATATACAGGTTTATGAAGACATAAATTTAATACTTAAATATACATTGCATCCATATTTCTCCAGTTATAATAAACTACTCGTACTTTTCTGCTTCCTGTGCCATGTTATTTCCATATCAGTTTACCCTTTACTCACGACGTTGAATCACAAGGTAGTCAAGAACCTAAAAACGTATGTGACAATACCAGCACACATGTAATCCATATGATGTTTTAGTTATATGGGTTATATTATGGAACTAAATAACTGTTCGTAGGAGAGTCATAACCAGTTTGTGTTCTTATTACTATGACTTACCAATAACGTTGTAGGTGGTTATCATTAATATTGTCTCAATAACAGGGTTAAAATAAATAGCATCGTTTTCTAAGCTCTGTTGTCAAGCACGTCTGTTTGTTTCCCCGTTTTAAATATAAATTATTAAACCAAAGTTGTTTGATTGTAGAAGGTGTCAGTGTATTAAATATACAGCTCACAGAATTCTAATGTAAACAAAACTATCCATTTTGTAGCTTTAACTGTGATAAAATACAGCTTAATTTTGCTACACGCACTCCTGTATGGGATTAACGTCAGGAACAGAAAACGAAATATAACCTCAATTACAAGGGTACACGGAAATTTAGTTACGTGAGTAAACATTGTTGTAACTTAAGATGAATTTTCAATATTGGTTCAAATGTTTCAAATGACTCTGAGCACTATGGGACTTAACTGCTGAGTTTATCCGTCCCCTAGAACTTAGAACTACTTAAACCAGACTAACCTAAGGACATCACACACATCCATGCCCGAGGCAGGATTCGAACCTGCGATCGTAGCAGTCGTGTGGTTCCAGACTGTAGCGCCTAGAACCGCTCGGCCACACCGGCCTGCTTTCAATATTGGTAGTAATTTTTGAAGGTAGTTTACGTTCGTGAATACATTATACATAGTTGTTTCTGAGGTGTTATATGAATGTGAATAATGAAGGACACTTATAAAAAAAATTTTGGTTAATCTTACGACCATCTGAGGCTGGTACGTTGGACGGGCGGTACATTTGGGCCTTCAGAGGCCTGTTCGGATGCAGTTTAGTATATCCAAATATTACCTGCAACTTCAGATTCTTTCCGGATGGACCACGGACTTTGCCATTAGTGGGGTGGCTTTCGTGTCTCAGCGATACAGATACAAGTACTGCAGGTGCAGTCACAACGGAGGGGTATCTGATAAGAGGCCAGACATATGTGCGGTTTCTGAAAAGGGGCAGCACCCTTTATTGTAGTGCAGGGACAACATCCAGGACTACTGACTTATCTGGCCTTGTAAAATTAACCAAAATTGCCTTGCTGCGCTGATACTGCGAATTGCTTGAAGCAAGGAAAAACTACAGGCCTAATTTTTTACGGCCGGAGTGGCCGAGCGGTTCTAGGCGCTTCAGTCTGGAACCGCGCGATCGATACGGTGGCAGGTTCGCATCCTGCCTCGGGCATGGATATGTGTGATTTCCTTCGGTTAGTTAGGTTTAACTAATTCTAGGTTCTAGGGGACTGATGACCTCATAAGTTAGGTCCCATAGTGCTCAAAGCCATTTGAACCATTTTGAACCTAATTTTTTCCGAGGACATGCAACTCTACTGTATGGTTAAATAATGATGAAATCTCCTTGGGTAAAATATTCTGGGGGTAAAATAGTGCTTGATTCGGATCTCCAGTCGGGGACTACTCAGGAAGATGTAGTCATCAGCAGAAAGGAAACTGGCGTTCTGCTCATGGGATCTTGGAGTGCCAGACACATTAATTGTGCCGGTACATTAGAAAATTAAAAAATGGAAATGTACAGGCTGGAGTTAAATTAGTGAGAATTAGTGATGTTCGGTAGCTGGAGGAAGACGACTTTTCGTTTGGTGAATACTGGGTTATAAATACAAAATCAAATTTGGGTAATTCCGGAGTGGGTGTCATAATGAATAAGAAAGTAGGAATGTGCTGAAGCTACTATGAACAGCGTAGAGAACTCATTGTCGTAGCCAAGACCGTCACAAAGCCTACACCCGGCAAAGTAGTACAAGTTTACATGCCAACTACTTCCGCAGATAATGAAGAGATTGAAGAAATGTTTGATGTGGTAAATAAGAACAGGAAGACGAAAGTTTAATTTTTATCGGACAATGGAATTCGATGGTTGTAAAAGGATGAGAACAAAAAGCTCCAGGTCAATATGGACTTGGGGAAAGTAATGAAAGAGGCAGCCGACTGCTAGAATTGTGTACAGAACATAATTTATTCATAATTAACATTTGGTTTAAGAATCGTGAAATAAGTTGTTATACATGGAGGGGACCTGCAGATACCTAGAGTTTCGGATTGGTTATATAATCGTAAGACAGAGATTTCGGAATTAGATTTTAAACTTTAAGACATTCCTAGGGGAAAAAGTGGTTCAAATGGCTCTAAGCACTATGGGACTTAACTTCTGAGGTCATCAGTCCCCTAGATCTTATAACTACTTAAACCTAACTAACCTAAGGACATCACACACACCCATGCCCGAAGCAGGATTCGAACCTGTGACCGTACCGGTCGTGCGGTTCCAGTCTGTAGCGCCTAGAACCGCTCGGCCACCCCGGTCGGCTCCTAGGGGAAGATGTGGACTCTGACAAACAGTTTATTGGTTTCTCACTGTGGATTAAAAGTAAGGAAATTGCTAGAAGGTAGCAAACTAAGGGGATGGGACCAGGACAACCTGAAAGAACCAGAGGTTGTTGATAGTTTCAGAGGAAGCATTAGGCAACGATTGACTAGAATTGGTAGGAAGACAGCAGTAGACGAATGGATAGTTTTTAGGGGTGAAATAGTGGAAACAGAAGAGAATCAAATAAGTAAAAAAACGATGCCTAGCAGAAATCCTTCAATAACGTAGAAGATAATTAATTTAACAGCTGAAAGGATGGAGCAGATGAAACAGGCGAAGATACATTACTCTCCCTTACGCTTGATAGAATTCGGTTATGCACAGCGAACTTGAAATCCATATAATATTAGTTACAATGTTGTTTTAGAATTGGTTACTGCACTCGTTCAGTATGGAAACTAATGATTTTGTATGAACTAAAACACAAGACTTCTGTTGACCCTCTTGATTCAGTCGTGATAGATCTTGAAATGACGGTCTAAATTAACAAAAATTTTTTTATAAGCGTCCTTCATTACTCACATTCATATAACACCTCAGAAACTACTACGTATTATGTATTCACGAACGTAAACTACCTTCAAAAATTGTTCTGTTATCTGGATGAGGAAATGTAGGGCATGTGGATCTGCACACCGATCTGCAGACCATTGTCAGTTTTCGTGACCAGAACCGCTACTTCTCGGTCACTTGGCTCCACAGTTGGCCTCACAAGGGCTGAGTGCACTGGCTCACCAACATTGTTCTGCACAACCAGTCGGTCACCCACCTAAATTCTATCCAAGGTCGATAGCACTTAGCTCTGGTGACATGACGCGAACCTGTGTTACCACTGCAGAAAGGCGTTGACAGTCTTTGGATACAAGGGTACTAAATTAAATACAGAAAAGTTGGTAACTCTGACAGCATTAATAGCTCTATCTTGCTTGAGCATCGAGTCAAATTGTGCTTATATGACTGGTATGATACCTCATTCCATGTTTCTTCTCCTCTACGCCCAAGTTCATCAGTTACATTGGCTGTCCATTACTACGGTAACAGTCTCTCGGCAAGTAATGACGTCATGCTTTATGTGGGTGAGAGACTTTTATAGTACACTCACAACAGTCAAACACGCACTGTGTGAGGATGGTCTGGCAGCAGAAGCAACATCCGATATACAACGTCCTGTTGAAAGATAGAGTCCTGAAAGAAGTGCTGTTCGAGTTACTGCAAACTATAGGTAACCATTTTTTGGACCCAACATATCTCAACAAATCCGTCCACGTGATGGACATGTACGACAATGATGAAAGCAAGCTTGCAACATTCGTTTTCCTTGAAGGCTCCACAAGCTGATCCGTTGTAACGTATGCAATTTAGATGTCACGTCGTCAAGCCACTAGAGCGTCTTGTGATTTCATGCGCTTTGATATACTGCTCCATTTCTGTCAGCTCAGCATTGAATACAAGCATCGTGTGGTTCTTGTTCTAGTATTACGTAGTTGGATATTACGCTGAATGTATTGTTTAGGTCGACAGCACCAATAGTGGAATCGACCAGTGAATTTAGTTGATATTTCGAAGTCAGTAGTAAACGAAGTAGAGTTCAGCAAGGCAAGGGTTGAATAAGGCTATAAGATGAAAGTTCAAGATGAAAATACGACAATGACTGAGGAAAAGCTTAGTGAAAGTAGCAGAGTTTGGATACAAATAGGTGTGAATATACGTCAGGTACAAAGCCAGACTTAGAGAATGTTAATAAGGCACTGAAGTGTCTCCTGGCCTAATCACTAACTAACGAAATTTATTAATGATCAAACGGAAAACGGAATCGGATTTAGGTGGGGATAATGAGCGTTCGTATTCGAGTTTTACTAACTGAAAGTATTGAGAAGAAATGCTATATAAATAGCATACAATTATGAAAGAAAGCCGGTATACCTTTAAGAACAGATATTTATTCAGACAGATCAGTGGCACATTAATGTGGGTTGAGCTCTATTTGTGGCAGTTATTTTTGAGTTTCATATTATCACTGACAGTTAAAATATTTTTATCAGTAAAGGCAGTTATATTACATGATAATACCTACAGTTCTTTCCAAACGTGAGTCATTTTGTAAAGGTCTTAGGGTAGCATTAGAATACATGCGATAAATTCAGGAATGAAACACGAGAATATGGTACGAGGTTTTCACAGTATCAACCCATTCCGACCATTGGATCGGCGTCTTATTATAATCTATTACTTTGTTGAAGTTTTTGAGGTGCTGAAATAACTGATTGAGGGGGAACATAGGTTTGGAAGAGAAGCATTGTCTTCAATATTGCATGTCATGCAGGTACATGATACACTGAAGTGTGGTCGGATGGAGTAAAATGTCACTTAAATGATGTGATAGTTTGTTGCTAAAAGGAATTAAAATAATGGCAGACCTTCTTATTATGCACCAGAAAATAAGTTGACTGGGAGAATGCAATAGGGTAACTTAGCTCTTGAAGATACGTCAAGGAAAATTTGAGAGTGGAGTCGCGTAAATCTGTGTGTGTGATGAAAAAGAATATGCAGTTACTGAAAAGAATATTTAATGTTCGACAGATGGAAGTTTATTGGCGGAAAAGAGAATAAGCATAAGTTTCAAAGTGTGGATATAATACTGCCAACCATAAGTTATGGACACCCGACGTAGTGAACTGCTCGTGAGCAGACTTTTGGAAATGATAATAAAGAGGAATGTAGATATGGAGCCTGACGTGAGTGTTGAGAGAAAGAGATTATCAAAAAAATCACAAAGCAGCCGATCTGCAGAGAATTTTCAAACTTATTCCATTTGTCAATAGTAGCATATTTCGTTAAAAGTTTTGTATGTATGAATAGAGGAACGAGATAAGTTGAAATGTGCAGTGCAAGACACATGAGGAAATATGTCGTAGACTAAGGATTAATTGTTGAATGGGATATTAATCTCTAGAAGGAATGGGGTAGCATTGTAGTTCATCATCATTTGTTAGTTCATGGTATTACTGTTGTACGAAAGTGGTGGACTACGTCGAAGATTGTAAAGTAGGAAGAGAGCAGAAGACTACCACAAATTGTGTAAACTGCAAGTCCATGTAACAGACAATATGGTCAAATAAATTATTAAAGAAAAAATTTAAAAAATTAATAAGTAAAAGAAAAAGAATGGCAGAGGTCATTCTACGTAGGAGAGATAGATCTGTATACTGTAAAGAGCTAGATGGCAGTTACTTGCGCTTAGCAAAATAGTGTTCGTAATTATTACGTTTCTTCATTAAATTTCCAAGCATGACTTTGTTATGTCTATGTACCTGAATTTTAAATAACACTAGAGACAAACACGCAATCTATAAGCAAATCCTATTTCGTTGTGGGCGGAATACAGGAAGAATTCCTATAACAACATCGAAAATGTCCAAGTCCATAACACGGTCAGCATGTGTGAAGCAGCTACGCATGGAAAATATTTACTCAAGTGTCGTACTATACAAAAATGAGCCCTGATGAATTGTTTAGCCCAAGATTGTCAGTGGCTTATCCCATGTGACCCTCATCCGCTTTGCAGGTGACGTTTCTCCTCCACGACCTGCAAAGCCTGCGACCCACAGTCGATATCCTTTGTTTCCGGCGATATTAAATCCCCTCCAGCCCCCCCTCCGGAAATCTGCATGCAAGGCCGAAAATAACCTGACCGATACCATTGTCGGTGGTAGGGGGCTGGTTGTGAGGCAGAACTCTCCACCAGTGGATGCTTGAAGCCGAAACCCTTGGGCATCCCAGCGCAGGGAAGCGGATGTGGTGGAGGTAGTGGCACGTTCGCGGCACTAGACTGCTCTGGTAACAATGGAGTGAGAGTTACTTGCGACACAGGGAATGGTTAGGTTTCCATAGACTTCCAAACCATGATCCCATTACCCACATGCAGATGAGTGGAGGCGTGGAGGCAGAAGTTGTTCTTTAGTTGAGGAGACATAGGCAGAGTGCGAGAGACCTGGTGTTCAGTCCACGATTCGGAGGTAAGAACAGCGGTGCCGATTGTTGCTGCGATCACGGAAAGAACTGGCTGCTCTGGCTGGACAAGTGGAGTGCCTGGGTATGTTATCAGTCAGACTTCGACTTCTGTGCCTGATAATGACCCTACGTGTCAACCCTGGACGTCTACCAAACGTGCATGTCGAGCGACAGGTGTCCCAGATTTAGGTAGACCTCTACACAAAATGGTCATGCTGTACAGAATGCAAGAGGCCGAATAGGATGTGATGCCAGTGTCCATGCAGGATTTAGGCCAGATTGACCTCGTTGATCGGTGTGGACCTATTTCTTACAAAAACTCGTGCAAAGTCTCTTCAGTTGATTCAGTCAGTAAGGCTATCCACAAATAGGTCTTGAACGTGCGGACCATCCTTCAAGGCTCCATCCTCGGGGCCGGGTTGTCAGAATTTCGATACCATTACAGCCAAGGTTTTCGAGTAAATTCGAGAAGTGATAAACACCTACCGTTTATTACCTTTTGGGTATCCACTCTGTTCCATTATCAGGTCATCTGGTGGTACTCGCTGAAACGAACTGTGCCTTTGTAACAATCCCGATCGAAAATAGTCCATTCTACTCCTTGGAATGGGAATATAGCACTACTTAATAGGTAACAATACATGGTCTAAGAAATTGCTTGTATCATTGTTGCTGGTGATGTTAATGATAAAATATTTGTAGCCAGCAATAACTCATTCACGAACATGTTTCATATATATTCTACTGGTTAAAAGTACAGGAAATCATGAAAATCCTGTAAGTGTCGATTTTTTTAATCAGAATGTTTAGTTATGTGTTTTGCATTCAATTTCACACTGAAGTAAGGATTAACAGTGAAAAGACAATGTAATAGGGTGTAAGGAAGGAAGTTAGTTACATTACCACAAACTGGCTGTTGAAGCATGCCCTGAAGTTACTGGGGAATTACTCCATTTATGTATCCAGCTCGGGTGATGTGAACTCAAGTGCAGAAGATTAGGCTCCCTGAGATGACATATATGGGGAAAGTGTAACTAAAGTTACGAACTTGATGACCACAACCCTTGCTTTAGAGGGAATACAATCAACGTTTTAGGAAATGGCAAATAGTGTTAATTGCCATCTAAGTGTCGAAATTGAACTGTGTTTTCATTATCCGCCAAACTTAGTCCTAGTTACAAATTTCAGTGACACTGAGTTCAACAAAACCTCCGTATAAATTTCTACAAAGTTTCTTTCTTTCTTTCTTTTTTTTAAAAAAATGACATGAACATTCCGTCCGAAGACTTCAAAAAATGACATGAACATTCCGTCCGAAGACTTCAAAAAATGACATGAACCCTCCACCCGAAGACTTCATTAAGTTTGACACTTCTACTAAGTCAGCTCTAAAAAGGCAATGGAGAGGGATGTGTACTTCATAGACGACCACCTGATGCTATTACAAAGCTGTGGACTTTGAGGGAGAGTCTCACAGTTATTATGTCTTCGTAATGTCGATGTTGGACGTAACCTTGACATATGAAATAGTGAGGCAGTACATGATTAAAGAAGGAAACAAGTTAAGTCCTGTAGAAATTCTAGGACAGCCCATGAGTCACTGGATCGAAATGACGAAAGGAGAACATATAAAAATGTACCAGTTTCAGCAGGCAAAAGTGAATACAGAAATAACATTGATAAGAAGAACAAAACGGCAATACATGAATGACTAGAAGAGAAATACAAGGATGCAGAAGCATGTAGAACTAGACGAATAACGGATTCCACCTGAAGGGAGATTAAAGTGAACTCTGGAGAAAAGAGAATCTTCTGTATGAATATCAAGACCTCACATGACAAGCACAACTAAGCGACAGAGAAAGCTGACAGATGGAAGCAAGACAGCGTGGGGCTATAAAGATGAAATGAACATACGGGCAATAACATAGAATAGGAAGCGGACACCGACGAAGATGAGACAAAGCTATGTTACTGAGAGAAGAATATGACAGAGCAGTGAAAGGCAGCAAAACAAGGGCCCTGGAGTGGACGTCATTCCATCAAAGCTATTGAGAGCCTTAGAACAGCACCTGGTGTGCAAGATATGAGACAAACGGAATACCCATAGATTTGAACAGAAATGTAATTCCAAAAAGAGCGGGTGCTGACATGTGTGAATACTACCGAACCGTCAGTTTAATTAATCACGACTGCAAAATATAGGCACGAATTATTTGCAGAAGAATGCAATAACTGATATGTGAACCTCGAGGAAGATCAGTTTGGGATGCGGAGAAATATGGGACCAGGAAAGACGATAATTTCCATGCCACGTACCTTTGAAAACATCTAGAAGAAAGACAAACCTGCGGTTATACAGTAGGATTTCTACATTTATGTACAATGAAAAAACTGTAATGGGAACAAAAGGGAAAGTTGGGAAAGAAATTAAAGTCAGTGGGGACAAGTAAAAACGTTGAACTTTGGTGATTAAGCTGTAATACCAACAGTCACAGCACAGGTCTCGGGAGATGAGTTGAATAAAATGGACAGTGTTTTGAAAAGCGGTTATAAGAGAACATCAACAAAGCGAATAAAAACAGGGTGTGTTGAAGAACTAGATTATGAAACGAAACCCTAAAAGTAGTAGATGTGTTTGGAAGGAAAGTACGTCGTGATGGCCGATGTATACTGAAGCGTCAAGCGTATTCATGTACAGAGATACGTAAACAGGCAGAATACGGCATGCCGTCGGCATCGCCTATATAGGACACAAGTGTCTGGCACAGTTGTTAGATCGGTTACTGCTACTACAATGGCAGGTTATCAAGGTTAAAGCGAATGTGATGTGTTGTTATAGTCGGCGCACGAGCGATGGAACATAGCACCTCGAAGGTAGCGATGAAGTGGAGATTTTCCCGTACGACCTTTTCACGAGTGTATCGCGAATATCAGGAATCCGGTAGAGCATCAAATTTACGACATCACTGCTGCCGAATAAAGATCCTGTAAGAAAAGAACCAACGACGGCTGAAGAGACTCGTTCTACGTAACAGAAGCGGAACCCTTCTGCAAACTGCTGCAGATTTCAATGCTGGGCCTTCAACAAGTGTCAGCGAGCGAACCATTCAACGAAATATAATCGATATGGGCTTTCGGAGCCGAAGACCCATTCGTGTACCCTTGATGACTGTACCACACAAAGCTTTACGCGTGGCCTCCCGTCAACACTAACAGTGGATTGTTGATGACTGGAATAATGTTGTCTCGTTGGACGAATCTCGTTTCAAATTGTATCGAGGGGCTGTTCAAGCTGGTGCAGGCTTCTGATGGGTGGGGCGTGCGCATCTGGAGTTATATAGGACCCCTGATACGTCTAGATACGATTCTGAAGTAAGCATCCTGTCTGATCACCTGCGTCCATTCGTGTGCATTGTGCATTCCAACGGAGTTGGGCAATTCCAGCAAGACAATGCGACACCCCACACGTCCAGAATAGCTACATAGTGACTCCAGGAACACTCCCCTGAGTTTAAACATTTTCGCTGGCCACCATACTCCCCACGCATGAACAGTATGAAGCACATCTGGGATGCCTTGCAACGTGCTGTTCAGAAGAGATCCCAACCGCTTCTATTCTTACGGATTTATGGACAGCCCTGCAAGATTCATGGTGTCAGTTTCCTCCAGCACGTCGCGTCGTGGCAGTTCTGCGTACTCGCGTGGACCCTACACGATATTAGGCAGATGTACCAGTTTTTTGGCTCTTCGGTGTAGAGAGTATCTAAGACGCAGACTGCAGAAATCAGATGAAGCTTTCCTGAAAGAGTGATGTTTATTAATACGTAATATAAATCTTACTTAACATATAATAAAAACAGTGTAAACCGTATAAAATCGTTTTATTTCAAGAAATGGTTAACGGTTTCGATCAATATATGATCATCTTCAAATCGTTACTCCTCGCTGTCAGCTTGAAATGTAGCATGGAGGACGCACTGATGCAGGACATCGTGAAGAGCAACTGCAAACGCGGGCCCGTTTCTTTGAAATAATACAATTTTATGTGGCCTGCACCGTTTTTGTTGCATTTTAATAGTATTTCACGACAGATAGCATTCTTAACAGCTATGTTAAAAAATTATAGATTAAAGTGTTAGGTTGTCTTTTCTAAAAATAGTTGCGCGGTGTAGTCTTGTACGGCAGGGAATCTTGGACGATAGGCAGTTCAGACAAAAAAAAATTAAAAGCTTTCGAAATTCCGTTCAGCAGAAGATTGCTTCAGATTAGATGGGTGATGTAGTAACTTCTCTGAAGGTACTGAACCCAGTCCTGGGGAAAAAGAAGTTGGTCGCACAAGTCGATTAATAGGACACATCATGGGGCGTAATATGGAGTACAAATTGCAGTGGGAGACCAAGAGAAGAATAGAGTACGCAGATTCAAATGAATGTAAGTAGGAGTAGTTAGTTGAGTTATTTGGAGGCGAACAGGCTTACACAGGATAAGGCATCACGAATAGCTGCTTCAAACCAATTTTCGGACTGAAATCACGACAGCAATGTTAATGGTAATTAGCTCATAATGTAACTGTGTTACGTTTATAGTCAAATTTCCTACATTTTATGTTGTTTATCAATAGTATTGTCAGAGTAACAGCACTATTTTGTGTATTGAGACCTGCAAACGCGTAGGGTAGAGCATTCTCCTCCTAATCTATTGTTATTTTGTTTTTAGACATGGATACCTTATGAAATCAGTACTGCCTTAAATGTGAGGAGTTTTTGGAACATTATTATCCTAACCTGAAGGAGCTGCACCTTATTTCTAGAGTGAATATTTTTCGTACCACAATATATGATAATCACTGGGAGGGACTTGCATAAACCTGCAAAGTTCTTCAGTAAATTGCTTGTTTGAGTATTTATAAAAAATTTCATTGACAGTTTTCCTAGTTAAGTTTTTATGTTTGGAGAAATGAATACTGCGTAAAATTTATCTGAGGTTGACGCCACCATAGACTGGTAGTTACGATAAGAGGAAATTTCTGCCTGAACAGCAGCCGTCGAACGTGATGCAAACATTAATATTTTTCGTGGAGCATCAAGCAATAATAAAGTCTCAACTCATCAACCAAAGGGAAAGTTCTTAGGGATATGTCTTGAGACTGAAGTACAAATGAAATTCACGTTATAGTAGAAAGCTATGAGAATAATGTCTTTGACAAATGAACTGAATATTTGAGGTTGACTGCACAACGATTCTGTTGCCGCCAAAGTACACTTTGTGTAAGGACCACGAAGTTAAGAGAAATTAGGGCTCGTATTTAGTCATTTAGACAGTCTTTTCTCCCTTCCTCTATCTGCGAGTGGAACAGGAAGGAAAAGACTAGCGGCGGTCCAAGATATCCACAACCATGCGCGATAGTACGGCTTCCAGAGTTTGTGTGTAGATACGAGTGTGCCTCAATCTCAATATGTTGTTACAGGGAGTAATTTCCAGAGGAGCTTTGTTGTCCGCGTACAACCATCCAGTCCACTAGTGTCAGCATTCAAAACTTATAAGCATTCTACGAATTAGTTCGTTCTACGACATCTTTCTCTGTCCTCGCATTACCAGAAGGTTTCTGATTATACATAGGATCAAGTATGCGTCGTACGCGAGGCAGTTACATTGACCGCTCTGATGAGATCCAGTTCATGTATGAGGTTAAATAATAACGGTCCACTGACACGGAATGCTTGGTCACGTTTTGCGTGATACCAGACACTGGCATGTCATAAACGTAGCGTGCTGGCAATGAAGAGAACGACTGTCACGAAGTGTATTGATCAGACAAACAATACTTTGTGGCACGCAGTGGTCATTAAATGAACAGGAACCCAACGTAGTCATGGTTTATGCTTTGGATTTCATTCGTCTGGCCTTACATGTAGATATACACCTCGTGATTACCTGCGAACCACTGCATACCGTCCTGTGAACAAATAAATATATTATTAATAAAATAATGATTCATCAGTTGATCTCCCCCCATGAACCATGGACGTCGCCGTAGGTGAGGAGGCTTGTGTGCCTCAGCGATACAGATAGGCGCACCGTAGGTGCAACCACAATGGAGGGGTATCTTTTGAGAGGACAGACAAACGTATGGTTCCTGAAGAGCGGCAGCAGCCTTTTCAATAGTTACAGGGACAACAGTCTAGTTGATTGACTGAGGTGGCCTTGTAACATTAACCAAAACGGCCTTGCTGTGCTGGTCCTACGAACGGCTGAAAGCAATAGGAAATTACAGCCGTAATATTTTCCGAGGGCTTGTAGCTTCACTGTGTGGTTAAATGATGATGGCGTCCTCTTGGAGGACGTCACTATCAAGAGAAACGAAGCTGGCGTTCTACGGATCGGAGCGTGGAATGTCAGAACCCTAAATAGGGCCGGTAGGTTAGAAAATATAAGAAAGGAAATGAATAGGTTAAAGCTAGATACAGTGTAAATTGGTGAAGTTCGGTTGCAGGAGGAACAAGACTTTTGGTCAGGTGAATCCAGAGTTATTAATACAAAATTCGATAGGTGTGATGTCGGAGTGGGTTTAAGAAGGAATAAAAAAAAGGGGCGCAGGTAAGCTACTACGAACAGCATAGTGAAAGCATTATTGTAGCCAAAATGGACATGAAGCCCACGCCTACCACAGTTGTGCAAGTTTACATGCCAACTAGCTCCTCAAACGATGAAGAGATTGAAGAAATGTATGATGAGATAAAAGAAATCATTCAGATAGTGAGGGGTGACGAAAATTTAATAGTCAGGTGGGACTGCAATTCGATAGTAGGAAAAGGAAGATAAGAAAAAACAGTAGGTGAATATGTAATGGGGTTAAAGACTGAAAGAGGAAACAACATGGTAGAATTTAGAATAGAGCACAACTTCATCTTAGCTAGCACTTAATTTAGAAATTAAAAAGAGAATTGTATACGTGAAAGAGGCCTGGAGATACTGAAAGCTGTCAGATAGATTATATAATGGTAAAACAGAGATTTAGGAACCAGGTCTTAAATTGTAGAACATTTCCAGGGGCAAATGGTGAATTCTGACCACAATTTATTGGTTGTGAACTGTAGACTAAAACTGAAGAAACTGCAAAAAGGTAGGAACTTAAAGAGATGAGACCTGGGTAAACTGAAAGAACTAAAGGTTGTAGAGAGTTTCAGAGAGAGCATTAGGGAATGATTGACAAGAACGGGGGTAGGAAATACAGTAGAAGTCGAATCGGTAGCTTTGATGGATAAAATTGTCAAGGCAGCAGAGGACCAAGTAGGCAAAAAGACGAGGGCTATTAAAAATCCTTGAGTAAAAGAAGAGATATTGAATTTAACTGATGAAAGCAGAAAATATAAAAATGCGCTCCATGAAGCATGCAAAAAGGAATACAAAATTCTCAAAAATGAAATCGACAGGAAGTGCAAAATGGCTAAGCAACGATAGCTAGAGGATAAATGTAAGGCTGTAGAGGCATATATCACTATAGGTAAAGTAGATACTGATTACAGGAAATATAAAGGGACCTTTGGAGAAAAGAGGACCGCTTGTATGAATATCAAGAGCTCAGATGGAAAACCAGTTCCAAACAAGATGGGAAAGCAGAAAGGTGGAAGGAGTATATAAAGCGTCTATTCAAAGGCGATACACTTGAGGGCAGTATTATGGAAATGGCAGAGGACGTATATGAATATGAAATGGGAGATATGATACTGCTTGAGGAATTTGACAGACAACTGAAAGACCTAAGTCGAAACAAGGCCCCGGAAGTAGACAACATTCCATTAGAACTACTGATAGCCTTGGGAGAACCAGCCCTGACAGAACTCTATCATCTAGTGGGCAAGATGTATGAGGCAGGTGAAATACCCTCAGACTTCAAGACGTATATAATAATTCCAATCCCAAAGAAAGCAGGTGTTGACAGGTGTGAAAATTACCGAACTATCAGTTTGATAAGTCACGGCTGCTAAATATTAACACGAATTCCTTACAGACGAATGAAAAACTGGTAGATGCCGACCTCTGGGAAGATCAGTTTGGATTCCATGGAGATGTTGGAAAACGTAAGGCAATACTGGCGTTTCGACTTACCTTAGAAGATAGATCAAGGAAAGGCAAACCTATGTTCCTAGCGTTTATAGACTTAGAGAATACTTTTGACAACGTTGACTATAATACTCTCTTTCAAATTCTAAAGGTGGCAGGGTAAAATACAGGGATTGAAAATCTTCTTACAATTTGTACAGAAATCAGATGACAGTTGAAAGAGTTGAGGGACATGAAAGGGAAGCCGTGGTTTGGAGGGTAGTGAGACAGGTTTGTAGCTTATCCCCGATGTTATTCAATCTGTACACTGAGCAAACAGTAAAGGAAACAATTGAAAAATTTAGAGTAGGAATTAAGATCTTCCGTTCATTGCTCTTTCATGTCCTTTGCTGCCTTTAACGGAATTACAATGTCACTGGAAAACTTCAAAATTTTTTATTTTTCTCCATGGACCATACCACATGACTACAAATAAATAACTAATACGTAACACACGTGTTGCCATATTTGTTATTAGAAGAGTCGGTCTTAAACCTCGGCTGGAGATAAAGTGCTCCCAAATAGACATCGATAGCGTACAGCCTTTTAACACAGCATAATTTACGCTGTATTAAAATTAGATGTTTCTATTTTCAGGCTCTTGCTCAGGGCAGAACAAAAGTAACACAAACTTCAACATACGTTATCCACTTCTATTGTTCTGTATCTATTACGTGCAGCATTTCGTCCTCGTACCGGAGTATACCTACTTACCTATCTATATACGATAATATCAGTTTCGCAGCAGGCTGGGTTCCCAGTCATATTGATTTACTGCGAAGTTATGGGCAAAGTAGGGATAGCTAAGGCATGTTATGAATTTGGGTGAGTGTGGTATTTTATGAGCTCCTGCAGAAAACAAGTGTGACGAGGCAGTCTGAAGTGGAAAATGAGTGGAAGTACAGGGTGAATTTAATTATAGTTAAACTTCCAACGCGCTATATAAATAACACCAATGGTCAGAATGACGTTAGATTGCAACGCAATTTTATCGGAGAGGGGCAGAAGAAAAAAAATAAACTGATGAATAGATGGCACTGTATGTGTTAGAACACGCAAATGAAATCACCTAGCACGCGCACGACCCATTGAAGTTGGTATAAACGCGCCCAGTACTCGGCATTTCCTCCTTTCGCGTCAGCGACGTTCGCCACACCTGTCTCAATGCAGGATCGCGCTCTACTTGTAAAGCTGTATTACAAGAATGATGACTGTGCACACTTCGCTCTGCAGAAGTTTCGGACACTGAAGGGTATGAAAAATTGCGTTGGTCCGATGACTGCCGTGGGTCTGGAGAAAAAGATTCGCAAACTCGAAAAGACGGTTTCTTTTGGCGTGCAACCTGGTAGAGGGGTGAAACCAATTGATTCGGCAGCGCGGAGTGGCCGTGCGGTTTATGGCGTCATGTCACGAACTGCGCGGCCCCTCCAGCCGGAGGTTCGAGTCCTCCCTCAGGCATTGGTGTCTGTGTTGTTCTTAGCGTAAGTTAGTTTAAGAAGTGTGCAAGTTTAGGGACCGATGACCTAAGCCGTTTGATCCCTTAGGAATTCACACACATTTGAATTTGACTTGATTCGACGCCAGTGGAAGCAGTGGCCACAGCAGTGAAGGTGGAGACGAGTGGTGGTGTGAAAAGTGTAGTGCATGGTGAATTGTCGGAACATTAGTCATACCCGTGAGCACGGTGCGTAAAATCAAACGAAACATCCTTCTTTGCTATCCATTCAAAATTACCCATGTGCACGAGTTCCTTCCTGTTGACCTACCAGCAAGAGAGACCTTTGCGCACATGGAAGTGGACCATGACCGGCCGTGGAAGATTTTGTGGACAGAGGAAGCCCACTTCCATCGGATAGGATATGTCGATACACAGAATTGTGAAATATGGACAACTGAAAATCCACACGCAAATCATCAGTACCACTTCATCCAGAAAAGATCACTGTGTGGTACGAGTTTACGGCATCATTTATCATAGGGCCATATGTTTTCGAAGAGACAGGTGCTTCCGGTTCTGTTACTTGTACCATCACTGGTAAGCGCTACGAGTGTCTTTTGCGCAACCACGTCATTCCAGCTCTCCAACAGCGTGGATGTGTCGATGGGATCATTTTTATGCAAGCTGGCGCACCCCCGCACATTGCAAATCCCGTTAGGCAGCTGCTGAAGCGCCATTTCGGAAATGCTAGAATAATTAGCCGCCATTTCCCTGCGGCCTGGCCGTCCGGATCATCTGATATTAATCCGTGAGGCTTCTGACTGTGGCACTGTCTGAAAGATGTGTTCAGCGTTCCGATAGCAAACTTAGCTGCATTGAAGGCACGCAACGCGCAACACATTCTGAACATGACCACGGAAGCACTTCGATCAGTTGTGCAACATGCTGTATCTCGATTTCAACTTGTTGCAGAAAACGGTGGACAGCATATTGAACATATTTTGAACCAGTCACACGGAAATTAATTATCCGATTTCATTTTGTTTGATGCTTGTTATGCTGTTTTTGGCCTCAGGACAACTACAAACTCATGTGAGTGATGCTTGTTTATGCGGTATTTGATCTCAGGACAATGAAAAACTGATTTTTCATATCCGATGTGATATGACCTTGCCGTGGTGGATGTGCATACGTAACTAACAGTGTCACATCTTTACACCCTTGGACACTGAGTAGTATAGTTTGTTTAACGCCAAACTTGCACCTTAGGCATTGTTGTATGATTCATTTGCCATTTGTAGTCGACCACCATTAAAATATGATGCTTATAGGGCCATCTATTGTTACGCTTTGAACTATTTATTTTTCGTCTGCCATACGTTTTACCCCTTCTCCGATAATATTCCGTTGCAATTTGACGTCATTCTGACCAGTGGTGTGATTTCTAGAGCGGTTTGAAAGTTTAAGTTTAATTATATCACCCTGTATATACCAAACATGTATGCGGGGAAAATCTCGATGCCTGCACCAATTGATTGACTCAGATGGAGGCAAATGAGAAATATTTATGGATGACGGTTATGTTTGTTAGTCCCTATTGTGACCAGTAGGTAATTTTCATCTATTGTGGAGTTTCTTTTGAGAATTGGTTCCTGAGGAATTCAAGCTGCTTTTATTTGAATGTTCGTCCAAGGTGTTTTAGTGAAATGTACAGACAAATAATGTAGTCTTAGGTACACGTAAAGGAAACTGAATGTACGAATGGGTTTACCTATATTAAAAAGTCAGGCTGACAAAATTTCTCTTGTGTCGTAGCAGCACGTCCTAGACTTAGGTTGAAATAATTTATTCGTGACCATGGGAAGCGTGTTACAACGCGATGGAAAAACTTTTATTTATACGTTCAGTTGTATTCATATCCACTAACCTCAGCGTGGGGATTTCGCATAAATTGGTGTCTCGGCGGTGGTTTGGTTCTTCTGTGTATATACAGTGATACACTGTTCATACATATTTATGAAACGATTTGCATCTCATCAAAGTGCCAGACATCTTCCTAATGCTACGATTCACTGTTTATTGACCCTGCTTATGCTACGTTCTTATGACTGGACTACTCTGAGGGGACCCTTGGAATTCAGATAGCAGTGCTCGTTGTGTTTTGTTTAGCACGGGCCTGTGACGTAGAGAGAGTGTATTCATTGGCGAAGCGTATTAGATATATCGGTATAGGATGTCTTAAACTGTATGCAAGACAGTGTCATGTCCATCACTGATAAACAATTGTTGGCACAACTCTTCAGCAAACTATCTCACTACAGAGTCATATATCTGAAGATAGCTTCTCTGATTTAAGCAAAAGCAGATCAAATTGATGTTTCGATGTATCTGCATTTAGTCAAATCATCATCAAACACAGCAACATGCTGCCATTTACCTAAATTCCTCGTAGTTCCATCAAATAAAAGAACTCATTTTCATTGATGTTGACACTCAGTTGGTGTCGCACGACCATAAAAGAGATATTATCTAGGTCTTTCATAGCGCTGCTCAGTGACCGTCCCAGTTCTTATTTGAGTAACGTTCCACTGATCTGAGCAGCTATTGGCGATGATATGCACGATCTTTCTTTCTCATGTGACTCTACCGGCAATGACACAGTACTGATTATCAGCCTGGGACCCTTACCATGTGGAACTGATAGAAGAGTGTGGGCAATCGAACAAATAACTACGCACCCTCCGACTCAGAGTTGCGATATTACAAGGTTTGTCTGGTTTTGTTGTCTAGGGGCTGGGATAAGTAGTTTCCGCATTACAGGCCAAATGCTGCTGAGTCTATAGTATACAATATGAATACGCACATGAATCGAATGGTCGAAAGTTCCTATCACTCGGCAATTGCGAATTAGTATAGAAATTTATAAATGAAAGATTGCAATAAAATAAAATCTGCAGGTACTATCATAATGACTTTAAATGATGAGTACGATAGTATAAGTACTCCTGAGAATGTGGCATATTTCTGCAAAACACTTATTGGTGTCGATGGTCCAGCAATTAAATAAAACATAAGTTGAATAAAAGGGAAACAATAGATTCCTAGAGCACGTAATTAGTTGTTAACAACACAGCTCGCGGGATATTCGCTTCTAAACGCACACTACGCCTTCACGGTAGAAGCCACGGAAATCTCACAAGTGCACAAGTCGACACTCCCAAGTATTTCTATCTGACGCGACCACGCGCAAACTGCTCCACAGTCCAAGTCCTTCCCGTGTCCCGTGCCATACAGTCCAGAACTTCCGCACTGCCAGAACTACCTCCTGTCCTCTCCGGAAACGATGCTACCATTGGCTAGAGCGCTCACGCATTGTCTACAAGCGAACCCACCCACACACACATTTAACCACATACGAAATAATGGATTTGCATTTAAATACTTGAAATTAAATAAATATTCCTACGGCTGCACCATAAACACGCTCCAACGCACATTATTAAATATATAAACAATTAAATATAAATGAAAAGAAATGATGCAAAAGGTAGGCCAGGGGCCAAATGTCTCTGTGCTTTCCAACACACAGTAAATATTTAACCAATTTCTTCATGAATAGTATATATCGGATATAAACAAAGACATAGATGAATCAATATATTTATAAGCATGCTGCTACCGTTTTTTAATGTAACTGTGGAGTAGTTATGGCGTGACGTGATCGATAGTAATCGTCCACTTTGATCTCCAATAAATCATATACTATTTAAGCTACATGCCTGTAATTTATACCAGTTTAGGTTTATACCAATAGCTTTCTAGAGACTCGGCGATCGACAAGATCGGATGAAGCATATATATTCTGGAAATTTGTTGCTGGGTATTACTTGTATAATTTACCTTTAGATACTAAATTTTAAACTAATAAATATATTGAAAATCTGATTACACCATCAGGATCGTCGTGCAACTAATAGTAATATAATACAGACTGTGAAATGTCTGCCATTATGGTTGACAATGTCCGCTATCTTTGGCACTCCGGGCATAGACATCTCCTTCGACACAAAGCGCCGTTCTCGTCACAGTGTCAACATGGAATTCCCAGCCATGCGGCCGATGGACCATGTGCTCCGGCCACCCCACTTGCTCAGCTAACGTTCGGCACCATGTGTTTGCTGCTGGGCCGCGGCTTTGACGAACGTCCTGTACGGCCACGCCAACTTAGAGTATTTTCTGGGCGCCACAATTCGCCCGTTACCACACAAGAGATAGAGAATGTCCAACAAAGAGCGGCACTTTTCGTCACCGCCCGGAACAGACAGCACCAGAGCGTTACAGAGATGCTCAGCAAACTCCAGTGTCAGATGATACGTGAGAAGCGAAATGCATCGTGGAGAAGTTTACATCTGAAATGTCGAAACAGCACTTTCCTTGAAGAGTCGGAATACATATTACGTCGTTCGTCATAAATCTCACTCAGTGACCACCACGGGAAAATTGGAGAAATTTGAGCTAATAGACAGGCGTACAGACAATCATTCTTCTCCTGCGCAATCCATGAGTGGAACAGTGTAGGCGGGATCAGGTGGTGATACACGCCGTTAGGTGTCCTGCGGAGTATGATTGAGGTGCAGACTGAGGTGGCAAAATGTCATGGCACAGCGATGTGCACATATACAGACGGCTGAAGTATGGCGTACATAAGGTATAAAAGTGTACTGCAACTACGGAACTGACATTTGTGCTCGTGTGATGCATATGAAAAGGTTCCGGTGTGAAAATGGCTGTAGGAGGGGAACTAACATACGTTGAAGGCAGAACGGTATTTGCAACTAGAAGCATTGGACATTCCATACCCAAAATCTTACGGAATTCAATATTCCGCGATCCACAGTGTCAAGACTGACCCGAGATTACCATATTTCAGACATTCACTCTCACCACAGACAACGCAGAGGACGATGACCTTTATTTAACGACCGAGACAGGTTAAATTTGGGTAGACAGTCAGTGCTAACAGGCAACCAACACTGCCTGAACAACCGTAGAAATCAATGTGGGACGAATGACGAATGTATCCGGTAGGAATGTACTGCGAAATCTGGCGTTAATGGGTTATGGGAACAGGCGGTCCACTCGTGTGCCTTTGTTAACAGCGTGATATCGCCTGCTGCGCCTCTCAAGGGCTCGTGTTCATATCAGCTGAACCCTAGAAGACTGGATAATCGTGGCCTGGTCAATTGAGTCCCAATTCCAGTTGGTCGAGCTGACGATAGTGGTGCAGACCCACGAATGTGTGGACCCAAACTGTCATGAAGGCACCGTGCAAACTTGTGGTGGCTCCATAGTGGTGTAGGCTTTGTTTACATGTACTGACCTGGGTCCTTGGAATATTCAGCTATTATTAGACCATTTTTAACCATTCATGGACGTCATGTTCCTAAACAACTATGTAATTTTTATGGACGATAATGTGCCATGTCAGTGGGCCATAATTGTTCGCGATTGTTTAGAAAAACGTTCTGGAGACTTCGGGCGAGTAATCTGGCCACCCAGATCGCCTGCCATGAATCCCTCGAACATTTGTAGGACGTAATCGAGAGGTCAGTTAGTGCACAAAATGCGGCACCGGCAACACATCCGCAATTATGGATGGCCATAGAGACAGCATGAATCTATATTTCTGCAGGCGACTTCGAAAGGCTTGTTGTGTCTATGCCACGTCAGTTGCTGGACTACGCTGGGCAAATCACGTCAGACACGACACTGGGAAGTATCCCATGAGTTGTATCACCTCAGCGTGATGGATTTAGAACTTTGTACACATTATATCAAAGTATATACAATACTCGCCCATTGTGGTTAACAATCCCTGGATTTAAGTCTAAACTGTGTCTGTATGATGAAACAAAAA
Source organism: Schistocerca piceifrons (assembly GCF_021461385.2). Lineage (NCBI taxonomy): Eukaryota > Metazoa > Arthropoda > Insecta > Orthoptera > Acrididae > Schistocerca > Schistocerca piceifrons. Next base: position 632,340,619 of record NC_060140.1, read on the forward strand.
TTTAAATATTACCTAAACATAGGATGAACCTTAATATGTAGCTGGCAGCTGTGTATTATAATGTGGAAAACTGGACATTAATTTATTTCGTTTGCTACTGCGATGATGGATGCACTCTAAGCAGTGTTTTTACATATTCATATTCAAACGCACGTGCACTAATTTTCGTGAAGACCGATACAGTCAAATTAAATCCTATTCAGAAGTTACACGAGACAGTAACAAATAACCGAAACGGAAGAGTGAAAACGGAAATACATTCTTTTGGCACACCTGCTAGTGAGTGCAAACTGTTGCATTGGATGCAATTATTCATCATTAAAACTTGTTGGTACTCAAGACGGACCCACTTGGACGAACAGTCCCTAATAGGGACGTCTGTGTTAAGCCGAACAGGAAATAAGAGTCATCAACAAAATGACAATGTCTAGCGGTCCAGTAGAATCATTTGTGTGCGATCGAAATGGGCGGAGCGACTAGTTTATTCTAAGCAGGTTTGCAAGCGAAGATAGCATTCTGCTGCGACAGTATTGCAAGATTTCCTAAGCAAAATATATGCCGAACGGCGTAAGTATCACATAGACCTATGGGGCGTAAGGGCCGCAGACCTTCGAACTCAGTGTCAGCTGGACATTGTTTTTTTTTTAAATCAGGATGTACCTGTGAGCTCCGATGTTTGGATGCAGGTTTCTCTATACTGAGCCAGAGGCTCGCACACTATTACGTCACTTCAGACATCAATAAACTGAGGTGAAATATTCATATGCATATCTGCGAATGAAAGGCAGTTATTCAACCTGTGTACAATGATATTCGCAAATTTTTGCACCATATCCCCATGATAACAAACTGCCAGTTAATATTCTAGATTGGCATTACCAACATATACAATAGCTGTGTATACCCCCATGTAAACTGGGAAATCTAAAAGGGAGCTAGTTCTTCGGTAACGTCTTGGAGACCAAGTTATGGTTATTCCTCCTACCAATTAATTACGTCCTGTTTCTCAAAAACTAGGAACACTTTCTCACATGTGTACAAACATCTTCCAGTGGTTAGTACTGCTTCCAGGATACACACTTTGACGTGAACGGTGGCCTGTCAAACGAGACTGATATGTAACTGGTGGGAACATATTTATCACAGTTCGGTAGGGTAGGAAAACAATGCTGATGCGGGATGCAGTTTGACTCTGAATGCAGTCCTTGACCTTGACACATTACATAATCAGTGACTCTGAACTTGATCACTGACCTTGAATGAGTGATGTAATGACTGATTCTCAACCGCCTGTGATTGATCTTGAATGCATAACGTCATCATACCGCATCCCTCTCCTAAATCATGCCCCTTCCTCCTGTCCTTCCCCACTCTTCTCTCAACCAGCCACAAATATTAATTGCCAAACCGCAAGAAACAGTTACTCTTAGGTCTAAATGCGGCTATGTTACTGGAGATACAAAAACGGAATGTCATCACCTCACAAAGCACCATTTCAAAGAAGAAGAGGACAGTGCATCATTTTCTCCACAAGAAACATGTAGATGACATTATTGAGTACCAAATATAGCTTTCACTGTTCATCACCTAAGGATATGTACCACTAATCTACGAAAACTAACGTTAAAGGAAGGCAGTGACATTTATTTACCAATAGACAGTATGGCGTCAAATCTATCAAAAAGTAATGGATTGAAGTTCCTTTCTCTTTCCATAGTGAACTGCTACATAATAACAGCATCTGTGCCGGCAGCGGCGGCCGTGCGGTTCTGGCGCTGCAGTCCAGAACCACGGGGCTGCTACGCTCGCAGGTTCGAATCCTGCCTCGGGCATGGGTGTGTGTGATGTCCTTAGGTTAGTTAGGTTTAAGTAGTTCTAAGTTCTAGGGGACTTTTGACCTAAGATGTTGAGTCCCATAGTGCTCAGAGCCATTTGAACCATTTGAACAGCATCTGTAGCATTTCTTTCAGCCGACGTAACATATTTCTACTTTATCACGACTAAGTACACTATAACTGGTGCGTTTTGGAGAAGCCTAATGGAACGTGGCGCTTGAACTGCATATTTTCATAATAAGCATTTAAAACATCGAAATGATCCAAATACGATTTGTCAGCTTCGCTAACACTTCACTCAGCATGACAGCTGCTTTGTTTTCTTCCTGCAATAATAATGATGCACATGGCTCCAATTAATTACCATGTTTATAAACAATAAAAACATAAACTGCTCAAACCCGTCTCTCTGCCGTGTTGAGGTTTAAAACCAAAATCTAAGTCACATGATTTGGGATAGAAGCCGGGTTTCGATCATAAAGAACTATGTGAGGTGGAGTTAACAGTTACAGTTTTTCTTATTTAAAACTGAAGTCAAACTTTGCTTTTAACAATAAATCAAAGAGCCTTATTGCCATTATACATGGAGTAGTACAGCAAACCTAATTCCTCCAGAATTCCTAATATGAATGCGATAGTTGTCGTTTTTGCATGTGGCCAGGCGAGACGTTGTGACAGTTCTGTTTACAAGCAACACAGTTACGGTTCTTCTGAGAATACCTGTTTTTGTATCACTGTGAGATTTTTAGTTCACCACTTCCACTGAAGGAAGAGACAAAACTATGATTTCTCACCAATAAACGTGAAATGTTTTGTTACGTTTCTACAATAAATGAAATCCGCTTAAATCCATAATTTCAGGTTCTTATGCAAAGTCAGGAGCTCTATTTTACGACTCCTGATGAAACCAGTATAGATACCGAAACATCATATAAATTAGTAGAGAAAACTGCTCTAGTTAGTTAGATATTAACATTGAGACGTATTAAAATCTGTAAATTTTGATCGAGTTTCATTGCGAAAGTCCTACATAGACCTTAACATTTAACTCATGGGAATATCTCTGCAAGGATTATGAAATAAAACACTCATATAGTTGGAGTTTCGCAGTTTTGTGTAATATGAAGGCTGCGAAACATTGCTTCTCTGAGTATATATGCGGCTCATTACTTCTGTTTTTAGTACGAAGCACAAAATGTAAGCGAGACAAAATCCTACGAAGAAGGACTACATCCAGGATTTAAAATTAGTCAAGATGTACATTAACAAAAGACGTGCATATTTTAGACTATATCTGTACCGATATTAACTTTAATCTACCAGCCTTTTATTGGTTTGGAGCATTCATGACTACACTAGCTAAATTTAACTAAGAAAATTAAAAAGTGAGGTTCTACTTCGAAAGAAGATGCCGCTCCACAGTTACACTAAACACTTCTTGATTATCTCCTACTGGTAGCTTGATATTTACTTAATTACCCCTGTTTTTATTTAACAAAATAGTTTCTTCCGTCTGTAAATTACTATTTAACACATAGGTTTATAAAGAACTCTCTTATCTACCATGTAAGTGACAGGACTTTGTAATCCTTTTATCAAGATCTTCAGACAATTTCTAGAAAGGGTGATTTTTCATTTAAACTCTTGGAAATTCCCATGTGAACTCCATCCCGAACACAGTGCAAAAGGCCAAAATGTACTTGCAGATTACTTTGGATGCATTGTCTCGTGACCGTGTACATCAGAGTTCACCTACTTTTTGTTGGCTGCAAGAACAACCATGTAGGAGTACATGTATTGGCGAGTGTGAAGAGTTCCAAGGGTCTTAAGAAGGATGCTGCATAGGTTATGGTTATCTGCTTTACACGATTATCTTCCTGTTGAATTTTAGTGAGAAACACTTGATTCACTTTGAGTATCCCGCCTCAGAGAATAATTCATTATTAGGTAAACAGCCTCTCTTTAACAGGATCATTATCAGTTCCATAGAAATACACTAACTTTATTAGGCTGTGCAATAGGCTATATGGCATGATAGAAAGTGAAGATTCCTGCCTTTTCTGGTAATTTGTCAGGGACGAATGGTTTCTGGTGACTTAAATTTCACTCCTCCTGGGCTGATGCTAAAAGTCCAACAGATTCAATGGACAGCGATGAGCACAACAGAGAGACGAAAAAATGCTGTTGGTAAAAAAAGAAACACTTAATTTAGGAATATTCGCGTCATATAAAAACAGCGTTTATGCAATACTTATATCCCTTCACTGTGGAACTCAATTACTGTACCACATAACACAAATCTTTTAGAATCAACTTCATTTAATCCATCTTCTACTGCAGAGGAAATGCTGTATGAGGTCAAGAAGAAAAAATATTTCAGTCGTCTTAAAAATTAAGATGGTAACAGAGTTGTAATGCATCGAAATTTCGAAACTGATATTTTAAATTTCACACGGAAACAAATATAACGCATTAACTTCTCACTTGTCAGCAACAGGGGTTAAGGAAAAAAAAAAAACAGATAAAGTTTACAGAATGGCATCCAAATTCATTAATTTATTTCACAGAATCAAACAAAAAACTACAACTCAGCTGAAGGTGACTTGATTTCTGCAGTTGTAGGGGCCTTCACATTTGTATGTAATTCTATTTTCAAAACAATCACAAAATCACTGGCTATTAAACAAAACTATTTTTGTGTGGAAACTTCAATCGGTACATGGTGTATCTTCTCGCTGTGGAGTCTCAGTTCACGATGTAGCCTTTTTTACAATACTCGATGAGTAGAGGGCTGCTTGCGTCCTGCAAAGTTGAGACAACTAATTTTTCAGAGTGTTTCTCACATTAAAGACGGACATTTGTCTAAACCTGTGACGTCCATTTGGATAGATGAACTTTATCATTGGATATAATAGTCAATACACTTCTTATTCTCTATTCAAGCTACCGTACAAGAAACCTTAGAACGTTGTGAAATTTGCCGGAAGTGGCATTCCTGTTTTTTGTTGAGTTTCATAGGCAAATACGAAGTGTAAGCAACTGGATGAGGTATATGATCATAGTCGTTGTTTATTGCAACGACTGAGAGTTTAGAAGTAGTAGGTGTACCAGTCTGAATGAATATCAAAAATCTCTTGGTAGAAGCTTCAGACTGCTGGATTGATATTCAGCTACCCAACTACTTGGCACTGAAAAACACTTCGAGCAGGTCTTGACTATGTTTATATGCTAGTACGAAAGTATTTGGCCGGCCGAGGTGGCCGAGCGGTTCTAGGCGCTACAGTCTGGAACCGCGCTACAGCTATGGTCGCAGGTTCGAATCCTGCCTCGGGCATGGATATGTGTGATGTCCTTAGGTTAGTTAGGTTTAAGTAATTCTAAGTTGTAGGGGACTTATTACCTCAGAAGTTAAGTCCCATGGTGCTCAGAGCCATTTGAACCATTTTGAACAAAAGTCCTTCGTGGTGACAATCTGCTATTGACAGCGCCGTAGACAACTAAAGGTGAATATAAACTTTTAATTATACCTATAAAACCGATTCCTGTCGAATAAACATGTCAGGTACACTCAGACGATTCCTTTGATATAAACTCTTTCCCATACATACCGCTATCGTTATAAGTGGCAAGAGCCATAATATACAAAATCTTATGGCACATAAAACCAAGAAATAATGGATATAGATAGTTTCATTTCTTATAAAAGCACAACAAACATTCCACGCGTTTTGTTGGTCTATCTTTAGAAAAGTAATGCCGCCTGCTAAACTGATATTTTTTCTTCTACTCCTGTGGAAGTGATGGACTAAAAGAATCAAGTATTCAATGCTGAACTGTAATTATGTTGCTTGTAAACAGAATTGTAAGTACGTTCCCCCTAGCCACACGTAAAACAACAACCATCCCATTAAAATTTTTCTTTTATTGTTAAAATCAATACTTCCTTTCAGCTACAAAAGAGAAAGACTGTAACTGTCAACTCCACTTCCAACAGTGCGTAATAACAGGAATTGGGCTTAATGCCCCGAATCACGTGACGTAGATGTCGGTTTAAATGTAAATACGACACGTGCAGTCTATGTTATCTAAGGTCTATGAGCCTGTAGGCTGCTTTGTTTGCTTCTGTCAAAGATAATGGTGCATAAAGTTCCACCAAGGAGGTAAAAAAGCAGGGCAGTGGTCATTATGCCTCAAACCTGAAGCCGACCTCCACCATTTTATGTAACCCAAAAACATAACTTTCTCCTCATTTACACCTCCATGGTTCACCGTGGTAATCCCCTCTTTGACACTTCCATATCCGTTTTCGACCATTGGGAGCAACTACAGACTTTCGTAGTCGTATCCCACATAACATCTTGTAGTATTGATTACATGAAGATGTAATAGTTTCACAAAGCAATAACACTTCAATAAACGTTCACTTTGTTGACAAACACAAGGTAAGAGAACACGCCTTGCTTTTTTAATCATTATGAACCAACAAAGAACTCGTAGCAACATTTATTGCACACGTTAACATCGAAAATGTTGTGCCGACGAGCTAAGAACTGAATATGTAACGAATATGAAGCAGTACCAGTAGGCAAACAAGCACTGGTTTCGGAGTTCCAGCTGTATTTCCTATAGATAAACATACAGTAAAATTGTAATTACATGAATTACGAAAGCACCCTTTTCACATCGTAACTTTGTCTTTCTGATTATTCGAAAGATATTAAGAATAAAAACATGTTACATGGACGAGGCCAAATATGTCATAGTACTAGAGCAAATACGCAATCAAGAACTGAAAAACGTTCGAAATGGCCTTTGTGATACTATATTATTAATGTAAACACTGCAACGTTTATTATTTAGAAGAGCTGTTGCGTGCCCATGACAGAAAAAGTGAACAAGAAGCAATTGTAAACAGCAGTCTGCTAATGTTCTGAGCAGTTTAAGTCGGCGGCAGACCCCTCACACTTTGACTTCAAAACACCGTGCAGCGTTAAGTCCATACCGCGATCTTCCTTCTTTTTCATCTCGACAGATTCAACACACAGAAAAATTTGATATCTGATTACTAACAAAAATTTGATCTTTCCTCTATTATCAAGCAACATTTTAAATTAACCAAAATATATAAAAATTTCATCAAGAACCGTTCACAACACACATGACACAACTGTTGTAATTAGCAGATTAACGTGTAAATGGCGTCGACAACGTCTGTGCTCCTTTTAAAAGTAAGTTACTTCCTTTTTGGCACTACTGATTTAATTTAAACGTTAAGGAACACTTGCTGATAGCAATTGTTTGACTTTTGTGCCGCTTTTCAAAGAAAACAAAAATTGTCTACATTGTTCATCAATACACAATTATATACCTTCTATAACAGTACTAATCGCACTCGGTTTTTTCTGAGTCATCAGTCTTCTAACTGGTTTCATGTGGCGACCACGAATCGCTCCTCTGTCCTAAGCTTTTCATCTCAGGGTAGCACTTACAACCTACATCCCCCGTCTTCCTCAGCAGCGTTTACCCACTACACATCTCTTTAGTGTCAAGGGAGCTAATCCATGATCTCTTAACAGATGTCCTATCACCCTGCCCCTTCTTCTTTTCAGTGTTTTCCACATATTCCTTTCCTTGCCGATTCTTCAGAGAACCTCCTCATTTTTTCTCTTGCCAGTCCACCTGATTTTCAACATTCTTCTGTATCATCACGTACAAAATGCTTCGATTCTGTTCCGAACCTGTTCTCCCACAGTCCAAGTCTCATTACCATACCATTTGCCCCGAAAGTAGATTCTCAGACATTTCATCTTCAAATTAAGGCTTGTGTTTAATATTAGTAGACTTCCTTTGGTCAAGAATGCCCTCTTTGCCAGTGCTATTCTGCTTTTTATGTCTTCCTTGCTCTGTCCATCACGAGTTACTGTGCTAGTTAGGTACCAGACTTCCTAACTTCACGAGTAGATTACATTAGATTAGGTTAGATTAGTACTTGATCCATAGATCATGAATACGACACTTCGTAATGATGTGGAACGTGTCAGGTTAATAAAAGGTGTCTATACAAGATATTACATTACACAAAATATTGTATGACACTTAATATTTTTTTGTGGAGGGTGGGGAAATTACCCACATACTATATGCAAAAATTCGTCTAACGAGCAGAAGATGTTGCCGTTAATACATTCTTTTCATTTCCTTTTAAATGCTGTATGGCTATCTGTCAGACTTTTGACCCTATTAGGTAAGTGACCACATACTTTTGTGGCAGCATAATTTATCCCCTTCTGAGCCAAAGTTAGATTTAACCTTGAGTAGTGAAGATCATCCTTTCTCCTAGTGCTGTAGCCATGTACACTGTTTTTACTTTTGAATTCGTTCGGACTGTTAATAACAAATTTCATAAGTAGATATACATATATTGTTTGGCTACAGTGAAGATCCCTAGATCTTTAAATATGTGTCTGCAGGGTGAGCTCCAGCAATTATTCTGATTAGACGCTTTTGTGCAATGAACACTCGTTTACTCAATGATGAGTTACTCCAGAATATGATGCCATACGAAAGCAGAGAATTAAAACAGGCTTGGTAAACTAATTTACTGAGATGTATGTCACCAAAATTTGCGAAGACCCTAATAGCATAAGTAGCTGAACTCAAATGTTTCAGCAGATCTTCAGTGTGTTTTACAAGTTCAACCCCTCATCAATGCATATACCTAGAAATTTCGAATATTCTACCTCAGCTACCGATATATGATCGAAGTCTATATTTATTAATGGTGTCATTCCATTTACCGTGTGGAACTGTATATACTGTGTTTTGTGAAAGTTTATGAGAGCCCATTTGTAGAGAACCACTTAATGATTTTCAGAAAAACATCGTTTCTAATTTCATCAGTTAATTCTTGTCTGTTGCGTGAGATAGCTATGCTTGTATCAAGGGCAAAAAGTACCAGCTTTGCATCTTCGTGACTATAGAATGGCAACTCATTAATATATATTAAGAACATCAGAGGACCCAAGACCGAACCTTGTGGGAGCCCAGTCTTGATTGTTCCCCAGTTTTAGAAATCACCATTTTCTTTGCATATTATGTGAACTGCCTATTTCAACTTTCTGCACCCTTCCAGTTATAGTGAAAGAATATGTAGCATTTTCCGTTGAAAACCCTTTCTGGAATACAAACTGACATTTTGTTAAAACTTTATTATTACAAAGGTGTGAAGCTACTGTACAATACATTACTATTTCAAGAATTTTGGATAAGTCAGTCAGAAGAGAGACTGGGCGGTAGCTGTTGACATCAGACGTATCTTCTTTTTTATGCAGTGGTTTAACAATGGCATACTTCATTCTATCTGGGAAAATACCCTGCTTCAAGAGCTATTACATATGTGGCTAAGAATCCCACTTATCTGTTGGGGCCGGCCGGTGTGGCCGTGAGGTCTAGGCGCTTCAGTCTGGAACCGCGTGACCGCTACGGTCGCAGGTTCGGATCCTGCCTCGGACATGGATGTGTGTTATGTCCTTAGGTTACTTAGGTTTAAGTAGTTCTAAGTTCTAGGGGACTGATGACCACAGATGTTAAGTCCCATACTGCTCAGAGCCATTTCAACCATTTTATCTCTTGGGAACAAGCTTTTATTATCCTGCTGGAAATGCCATCAGTTTCATGTGAGCTTTTATTCTTGAGAGAATTTATTATCTTCCTAATTTAAGAAGGAGAGGTAGGGGGAATTTTAATTGTATCAAATTGTGTGGGTAAGGCCTCTTCCATTAAGTGCCTTGCTTCTTCTAATGAACATATAGATCCCATTTTCTCTACAACATTTAGAAAATGATTATACAAAATGTTTTCAACTTCCAGCTTGTTGCTTGTCAAGTTTCCATTCGCTTTGATGGTAATGCCGTCATCCTGTACTCTTGGTTGCCCTGTCTCCCTTGTAATAATATTGAGCGCTTATTTCGATGTAAAATATCTTGCTGCTCTCATTTCTGCTACTTCTCATTACTTCTCTCTTTTCTCGGTTTACTCTCGATCCATATTCTATACACTTTAGACTGTTTATTCCATTCAACAGGCCCTGTAGTTATTCTTCATTTTCACTGAGGACAGCAATGTCTTCAGCGGATCTTATCATTGATGTCTTTCCACCTAGAGTTTTAATCCCATTCTGGAAACTTACCTTTATTCCCGTCATTTATATTCCATACATGGATTGGATAATAGGGGCGAAAGTTTAAATCCTTGTCTTACGTCCTTTTAGTCATAGGACTTTGGCTTTAGTTTTCAAGTTTTATAGCCCCTCCAGGATATTGTGTATTTTGTTTATTATCCATCTTTGCCTGTATTTTATCCCTCTTTTTATCAGAGTTTCGAATATGTCGCACCATTTTAAATTGTGGAACACTTTTTTCAAGATCAATAAATCCTATGTATGTGTCTCGATGTACCTTCAGTCCTTCCCCTATTATCAACCGCAACGTCAGAACTCCCTCAACTCCCTCTATGGTGCCTTTACCTTTCCTAAAGCCAAGAACGTCATCATCTAACAGTTCCTCGATTTTGTTTTCCTTTCTTTTGTATATCACTCTTGCCAGCTGATTGAATGCGTGAACTGTTAAGCTGATTGTGTTATAATCCTTCAATGTCGACTCTTGAATTTTTCCGGATTGTGTGGATGATGCTATTCCGAAAGTCTGATGGTATTTTGCCAGTTTCATTCATTATTTGCTCTAAAATCTACCAATGATTTTGAAATTAAGATGGAATATTATCTACCACTTCTTCCTCACCTGATCTGAATTCGTCCAAAGTTCTTTAAAATTCTGATTCGTATGTTAGATTCCCTATCTCTTCCCAATGGACTAATGTCTTTTGTTCCATCACATCATTAGGGAGGTCCTCTTACTCACAGTGGCACACGACTCACTCTTACCACATATCCTCTCTCTCCTCTGCATTGCTCTCTTAATGTTACCGTCCTTTCTCCACCTATACGCTCTCTCCTTTGAATTTAACAGCGGATTTCCCATTGCTCCCTTAATGTTATCTCCCTTGCCTTTAATGTCACTGGAGATTGACTTCACTTTCGACAGATGCTGTGTCGGTCTTTTCGACAATTATTTCTTTATCGATTTCATCACTTTTTCATTTAGCAGTTTCCCTATAGGTTCCCCTTATTTCATATTTATTTCTTTCCTCAATGACTTATATTTCTCTATTGTCGAATTTCCGTGAACATTGTTGTACTCCTTTCTTTTTTCGAAAAACTGAAATATTTCTCCTGTTACTCATGATTTCTTCGCAGTTACCTTCCTTATACCGGTGTTTTCCTCCAGCTTCTACATCTGGTCATTTTAGACATGTCTCTTCCTCTTCAACTGAGCTATTCATTATCGCATTGTCTATGGGCTCAGATAGCCGAAAGCATATAGCACTTCTCTGCTCAAAGATATTCCTTGACTAGTCTCTAAACCTTCAGCCTACTCTTAATAATTACTAAATTGTGATCTGAGTCTGTATCTGTTCCTGTGTACGCTTTACCGTTTCATGTCTGATTTCTAAATCTCTTTCTGACCATGATGTAGTTCTGATGAGAACAACTGTATCACTGAACTGGTCACAGTAACTCAAACCCTGCCCTATCTTCCTATTCATAATGAAACCCACTCCGTTTACAGAATATTCCACTGCTGTTGATATTACCTTTTATTCGTCTGACCAGAAATCCTTGTCATTTTTTCATTTCACTTCACTGACTTCCACTATGTGTAGACCGAGCCTTAGCATTTCCCTTTTCAGATTTTATAGCTTCCATGTCACGTTCACACTTTTGCATTCCTTGACCTGACTCGTAGAAGGATATCCTTATTCAGTCTTTCTCCAACAGACCCCCCCCCCCCCCTTAGTCCTTTTCCGGAAAACCGAATATGTGGGACTATTCTGGAATCTTTTGCCAATGGGTGACACTTTTTACTTAAAGGCTACACGTCCTGTACATACACATTACCTGTCTTTAACGCAGTGGTCCCCATTGCTTTCTGCAGCCACAAACTGTTGATCATTGCTTACTCTTCCTCCTTTAAGGGGCAGTTTTCTAGCCCCAGTTGGTACTATTGTTTTAATTCACAGGTTAATGTAAACTTGGCGACTACTGGCCGGCTTATTCTGTCATACCGTCGAAACGAAATGACACTTCGATGAAACAAAAAAAGGTTTTCTATTTTAAAATATGAATTTAGTGCGAGAAAGGAACGCGGAATTCTAGACGGTGAACTACCCACTCCACGTACTTTACAAACACGGCCAAACATTATAGTGACCTCGTGGTAGTAAACTTACTTTATTTGCAGTACTAAACACTTGACATCATCTACGCCCACAAGTTTCAACTTGTTGAGTCATTGCTTACTAAACAAGGATGCATGCGATGAGGAGGGAGGGAGAGGCTGTGGACAGAGGCTGCACGTAAGTGATGTGAGGGGGGTTGTTCTGAAATGTGTACTTCATCTCAGTCAACAAGCTCTTGGACGAGTCCCGACATGTAGATCTTCAGGCGTTCCCAGTGATCTGTGTATCTAATAATAATATCACCGGGTGTTGATGTCGGTCGTTATGTCAGTGTCGTCCACGCACAATATTTCAACGACGTGACTCGCTGCCTTCATCTGGTGTTATCTGAGACGGCTAGTCGTCGGGAGGTGGTGCAATACTTACGTGTCACTGGGTTCATGAGGTGTAATTTGAGATGGCTAGTCGATTGGAACATGTCCAATACTTATATCCATGGTCTTCCCCCTCCATAGCCTGTTTTAGGCGTTCCACGTACGCCCCGTTACCACTAGTCATCCTCATACGTTCTGTCTTAATTCCGGTGTGTCTGGCCGCGAGCTGTCATTCCGCGTTCGGATCGAAGCGCCTCACAACAGTCTGGTGTTCTGCTCTCGGTATGGTGCTCCTGGTTTTCTTCCTGGGTCTCATTATCCATATCAGCTTTCTCAAGTGTTTTGTAGAGTGATGCTGGTATAACTTTGCGTTTTTAGCAACTCCAGTGATGGATCCCAGGCTTTACCGAGTTGGTACACAGTGTCACAATTCATGAAGTTCTACATCAAATTTATCTCTGCTGATTATCTTGCACTGAACTGAAGGCAGAACATCTCAGAAATATTCTATTGAGAGCAGACGAGACTGAGCGCCTAGAACCCACTGTGGAGGGGAAAGGTATAAGTACTACTTCACTCTACCAGGAGTCACAAGTAGCACCTGATAAAGACAAGAAGTTACGATTTTACAATATTTTGCGCTGATGAACACCCAGAGGAACCCCATGCAACTCAAGATGAGTTCAGACTTCTCCTGAATTAGGTAGACGCAACTAGAAGACATCTTTACATTCATATTTTTAAAAAAACTGACACCATCTCCAAGCATGACATATTTCACCCAGACGATACAAAAGCATGTGGGCTTTTCCAGAAAAATAGAGTGTTGAAGAAAATATAGGAGGCATAAACAGAATTAACGCCATGATTATGTAAGGAGGACTATGCTAAGATGTGAATGTTCACTTAGTCAGCAAGTGATCAGACAATTCGAGAGTTATTAATTTAGAAAATGGCAAGCGTTTTGTACTGTGAGATAATGTTAGTGCCGTGACAGGCCCACTCCCTAATATTTCGCTGACTTCGAAAAGTAGGTGAAAGTGGGTAGCTGAAAGCATACCAACCCTCATTTCTTACCTACAAGAATATTTATTTGAGGCATATATTAAAACTACTTTTCAGCGTGATATTTCATCAGTGTTATGTACATTCCACTGCAGCTGCATAAGTCAGCATTGCCAGCTACATCGAAAAACATTTTGTACTGCAAGCTAAATTTATTTCCCTAATACGGGTCAGCATAATATTTGACTGACTTTGGATAGTAGTTTGAAGTGGATAGATGAAAGTACAACAACTACATATATGTACTAAGTTCAGTTATTAAAACTGCTGCCCAGTATGGTATTTACTGAAGTGTCATGTAGTTTACATTGTGCGACAGAAAAAGATAATCAGTTATCACCAAGTGTATCTAAGCTTGTAAATTAGAGCGGTAGTGCCAATAAGCAACCTGAGTGTTATTAGCACTGCTATACAAGAAATCTTAACTTATTTTGTTAAGTAGTACAGACAAATTTTTAATTTGTTAATAAGTGGTACAAATATCGGCAAGTGCATCTCAGCCTCTAATTTGGATCGATTGTGTTTTTTACTATTACAGAAAAATAATACAGACTATCTATTTTCTTTCAAGCGGGGTATCAAGATCTAATTATCGTCGATGCCAACGGCACTTAACCTGATGGTGACATCTCCAGTACTATGTGTGCTTTGTTGTGTTGTAGAAGAATTCTTAACTTAGTTTGGTACAAATGTGCTATATTACTCCGATGCAAAGACGGGATTTTCGTTTGTGATCAGGGATCTACCTTTTCTCTCTGGAGAACCTTGTCTATCGCTGTCTTTGACAGAAGCAAACTAGGCAGCCACCGCGTCGGTTTAAATGTAATTGGCGCTTTTTTAAGTTTTACTTGCGTATTACGAAAACATGCAGTTTAAGTGACACACCTCACTATGTCTCGCCAAAATGAGGCAGTTTTATTATGCTTAGGTGTTCTAAAGTCGAAAAATGTAATGTTGGCGGCTAAACATGTAACCAATATTGGTATTATTTAATATTTGATCATGGAAATGAAAAAGACGGACCGTCAATAAACTTTTGATGAGAGATTTGGCACTACAGTTGCTACTGGTAAGTGTTGTAGCCTTCTCCAAATTTATATTTTGTAGATCTAGGGAAATACCCTAAAGCTATAAACAATTGGAGCTGTATTAGATACCCAAAAAAGTCAGTTACAATTTTCTTGTGTAGAACGTTTACAGGTATGTACATGCAGAGTTTAGGCCTAAAGAAACGGACAACTTTTTATGATTTGCCTGATAAGCATGTTATCTGAGCCACATATGTAATAAATTGTTACGGAGCAATAAAACAGAAAAATTTTCGTACGGAAATAATAAATTTGTTCCATTGTAGCTAAAACCATGTGGTGTATAAAGATATAAGTATTGTCGACAGTTGCTATTTAACCGTTAAGAACGATTATTGCTGCCAATAAGAGGCCCACATGTATTTTCATAAGTAATACAGACAATTTATGTGTGGAAATACTTAACTTGAGTCCGCCCCTGGTAGCTGAGTGGTCACCGCGACGGACTGTCATAACTAACGGCCCTGGTTCGATTCCCGGATAGGTCGGAGATTTTTCCGCTCATGGACTGGGTGTTGTGTTGTCCTTACCATCATAATTTCATACCCATCGCAGGCCGGAGTGGCCGTGCGGTTCTAGGCGCAACAGTCTGGAACCGAGCGACCGCTACGGTCGCAGGTTCGAATCCTGCCTCGGGCATGGATGTGTGTGATGTCCTTAGGTTAGTTAGGTTTAATTAGTTCTAAGTTCTAGGCGACTGATGACCTCAGAAGTTAAGTTGCATATTGCTCAGAGCCATTTGAACCATTTTTTTCATCCCCATCGACACTTAAGTCGGCGAAGTGGCGTCAACTCGAAGGGCTTGCACCAGGTAAACGGTCTATCCGACGGGAGGCCCTAGCCACACGGCATTTCCATTGATATAACATGAAATATTTAACTTGCCTTACATCAGTTGCTGACTGAGTTTTTCATATTAATTTCCAGGAAAATGATGGGATGTAATTTATGAATGTTTCCTTTTTAATGGCTTGTAAAATGCTGAGTGTGATAAGGAGTTCTAAATACGTATGTGTGTAGTGGCCTATTTCCAAGAAAGAGTTGTGGCTTAAAAAGGAGTTAAGAGTGGTGCCAAGTGGCACGTATAGAACACGATGACGACTCTGTGGTATGTTTGGTTTTATTGGCTGATAAAAATAATGGACTTTGACTGAACGAGAGAAGGGGAGATCATGAGAGGGGATGTGGACGGGTATGGCTTAGGATACAGGAGGGGTGTGATGTCACAATCTGTTCCAAATCATGTTCATGGTGTAACTTGAATGTGTATGTAAGGTGTTCAGGCTGAGTGACCAGGTTTAGTGCCACATATTATTTACTGTTTTCAAGGCCTTTTACTCCATTCGAGGTGAGATTGTATCCTGAATCACAACTGCCCTTCCACTCAGCAATTATCTTTCGAAGTGTTCTCAACAGTCAATAACAACGCATGATGGACTTTCTGTATGAATTTATTCAAGTCTTCTTAGGACTGTGATTGGTGTTCGTTGTGAGTTCACATCGTGCATACTTATCAACTAAAACCAAGTCCGTGTATGTTGTCCCAGTCATTAGGATATCGCTATTTGTATAATCTGTGGCAGGAGTAACGTTTCAGTCTCGCGAATCTGTTAGAAAAATTGGTGTAGTTAAAATATTTAATGATTAGTGGGTAGTCTTTCTGACTAGTAATGAGTAGAGATTTTAGAAACGTGGACATTTTATGTAGTGTAATGTACATCAACGGTTTCCTGTATAGTAGATTTTTCGACGTAAACAACTTCGAAAATTTTTCTGTTAATCGAAAGAAAAAGAAATCATTAACAGAGCGCTAAGGTTGATTAATCAATGCACGTGAACAATCAGCTACAGAAAGAAAGAAGTATTATCCATTAATACTACAGTTTTCATATGTACCAAAATGTTACAGATTCATTGGTGTGGGCACTGTACTTCGATACTATGATTCACTTTTAAAGATGGATGTGTCTCTAGACTGTCAATACATTTTGAACGACTGGTATCATCTCACTGACACTGAAGTTTCCAATATGGAATTTAGAATGCTGTAGTCGTGTAAGTGATACCAATAAAATAAGCTACTATGTGCTGTTATGTTCCAATAAACCAGGAAGGAACCATCATTAGTTTCAGTGGCTGATTATGCATCACATGTGGAGATATTATTTTCCTCCTTTTGCAGACCAGGATAAATTACACACCAAAATACAGAGAAAATATCTGTTTTTGTATAGTGCAAGTAAATAAGGCGACTGGACCAAAACTTTGTCATTCCGAGGATGTATCACACAAGGTCCACCTTTAGCATTCAAAATGGCATCACTTCAACGATAAAGAAGATCCACATGATCCCTCAGGTATTTAATATCCAGCTACAGTCACTCACTGACAATAGCATCTCGGACAGACAACAGATTGTGAGTATGTATATGGACGCTCTGGTCCACATACACCCAGACGATGATCTGTGGGAATATGATGGTACAGTTCGAAGTGCGATGAGCCTCCTGAGTGTTTCAAACCAGAGACATTCGTATACAGCCCTGGAAATATGGCTGTTGCTATCTTGGAAGACGGAAGAGACCACAACATAATCGTCATAAAAATGGAGTAACACTTTTACGAAGAATAATGAGATAAGCTACCTGGTTAAAGCACACGATAGCCATAATGAGTCTTCGTACTGGATACACCTCAAAAACTGAGAGAAGAACCTAGAGCAGGAAGTATGCCCTGCCACCTAAATTAGGCCGTCGAAGTGCTAGACGCCTTGCAACATTTGAAAAAAGACAATAATAGCGAGTAGTTGTCCCACACTACCCTCCTCCCATTTTTGCCCTGGGTCTGTTGTTTAGATCTTTGAATGTCCTTTTTAACGATGTCTGTTCTTATATCGTGCTACTAAGCAAACAGTTTAACGCCATTTCTTGCAGAGGAAATGGACAATCTGCGTTGATAATCAACAAATCAGGCATGGGTAATACCAAACAAATCGCTTGTTTCTGCAGTTCTATCATGGCTCTTCGTCGACCTGTTTTACTGCGCAACCGGCTGGCACAAACATACCACCGCCGGCCGCTGTGACAGAGTGGTTCAACGCGCTTCAGTCCGGAACCGCGCTGCTGCTACGGTCGTAGGTTCGAATCCTGCCTCGAGCATGGATGTGTGTTAGTTAGGTTTAAGTAGTTCTAAGTCTAGGGGACTGATGACCTCCGATGTTAAGTCCCATAGTGCTTAGAGCCATGTGAAACATACCACCTTACTGCCCTAAAGTACCTCAGCAGTGGAGCTCTATGTGACACCCAGGAATCAGTTTCATACCATCTAACCACTCCAAATACACCAGTGTGCTCTTTTATGGGGTGACTAGTAATGTCTCTGATAAGCTTATTAATACAAGTTATTGCAGTGTAATATGTTAAGTAAAAGTTTATTGTTGTTTAAGCAACTGATACGCAAGATCCTAATTGATATACAGAGGGTTGGTCTTTGAGATGTGATTCCTCAAACCGATTCAAGACAAAACTGTATCTACGTACAAAATTTTGGTCCCGCCAATAGATTTATTTTAAATGTGATTTTTGTTTTAAAAAAAGAGACTTTGGCAACACAGGGACTGAAACTGCGAGCAACGTCGCGAAGAATAGGAGACATGAAATCGGCACTGTGCTTACATGAACTCGGCACTGTGCTTTAGCTTAGTGAGATGATGGAATACCTTAGCAAACGGATATGCAGACTCACCGATGTTCCGATGTTCAAGCGTTGTTTTTTTTTTTTTATAATTATCTTGTAGACATAAACAGGCAGTTGGTTTCGTCCATGATAGTAATAAAGACAACAGAAACATCGCCTGTATCCACTGAGTCACAAGAAACAGAATAGGTAGGCTACAGTAGATCGCACATTTTGCTAAGCACAATAATTCCGTTCAATACGTTTGATATCCTGGCTTATCTTCACACAGCCGGTACATACATGTACGAGCAACGTTCACTTTAGAGAAGAAGTTCTAGGTCACCATCTTAAATCTGCAAACATTTCAGCACTCGACGGGTCACACTTTACTCGACCCTACGCAGCACCTTTCAATTCACCATTGGCGAAGCGACATGCACGCGAGCTATTACGTCAAGTACATCCATAGATGGGGTACTACAAACCCGTTACTTCAAGTGTTCCCACAAATAAAAATCTAGTTTCCGAAGACAGTGGAGACCAGAATATAGGACCTTCACGACCAATCCATTTCCTTGTAAACGCTTCATTTTAATAGTTATGTACGCCCGCATCTCGTGGTCGTGCGGTAGCGTTCTCGCTTCCCACGCCCGGGTTCCCGGGTTCGATTCCCGGCGGGGTCAGGGATTTTCTCTGCCTCGTGATGGCTGGGGGTTGTGTGCTGTCCTTAGGTTAGTTAGGTTTAAGTAGTTCTAAGTTCTAGGGGACTGATGACCATAGATGCTAAGTCCCATAGTGGTCAGAGCCCAATAGTTATGTACATTTATTACAAAGTGTGAAGGTGCATCATCGTTCTCGAACCACAGCTGTTCCCGAACACAAAATGGGAGGTTTCCTAATGTGTCATGCTGAACATTGCAAAGGAACGTAATATACAGGGGCTCATTCAACTTGTACAGCAACAAGTGATGACCCAAGAGCACTCATCTCATGGTTCCTGCCCTCAAGTTTATGTCAAAGCGTGCTTCAAAACCACAGTCACGATGGACATGTGGGTTTTGTTCCGACCAATTATGGTAGTTATGGAGGTTGTAAATACCTTCACAACTGAAGCTAGATTCGTCAGTCAATATCACGTTATTTAAGAATGTTCGTTACCTCCCACTTGGTGCAAAAGCCATTCACAAAACTGATCCCGCCCAGTGGGGTCTTCTGGCCGCTGGTGTTGCGTTAACGTACAATGATATGGATGCAGTTCTTTATCGTGCAACGCTTCAACGATTAGTCAGTAGATATATGGAATTGCCTTGCGATATCACTGGTACTTAACAGAGGCGATTAGAAAACGGTTCAAGAAGCACGTCCTCTTTTTGTGGAGTACGTCTTGCACTTGACGACCTCTGTCCATTACTTGTGGACGAAGATGGCCAGTTCCCTGAAGGCATTGCTCCAGGCGAAAAGAAACATCCATATCGGGATGGCGCTTTTGAGGGTACCTTGCAGCATACGCACCAGCAGCAGCAGCAGCTTAGTTATCAGATGCACCCACCACCTAAGGCGTATTGAGTTATTCATCGTTCCTGTACTCCTTCGCGGAGGCGCCATACACCCATTCAGGTTAGTCGTTGATCCATTCGCTCATTTTTTTTCATAGTAAGGGCAGCTAACCCTCTGATCGAATACGCTGAGCTACCGTGCTCGCTGTCTACTCAATGAGCTACGACGGTTGGTAAGGTGGTTGATGTGGTGTACGTTCATCCGTACATCGCGATGTACTGCACGATATCAGAGTTGCCAGCTCCTGGTTTCCATGCATGTGTTTTCAAAATGCATTTGATCTGATGATGCCGACCTCCAAGTGCGAGAATTTCTCTTCACACTGTATACTGATTACATTTTTGTTTTCAGTATGGTTAATTTTTGCCTGTTTAGTAAATGGTAATGCCACCAGCAGTACTGTTACTGTGACTGCTGCTTGAAACCGAGACCGGATGACAAGACGTAACTGGTGATTTTGGCATCTATATTCGAAATCGGTTATGAGCGGATGTGTTTGCCGGCAAGATGTTAGTGTTCATTGAACTGATAGTATCACACGTACCCAGAAACATTATTCGTCATTATGTTAGGATCAGGAACGAATAAAACCTCCACACTGATGTGCAATGTGGGAGTTAACTTTCAGTAGCGAATGTTTCATGTGCGATGAGTGTATGCAAAAGCTATGGGCTCAAAATATTTGCGTTGCGACTACGATCACACCTTCGCCTGCATCGACAACTCACCATTGTGATCTATATTTGAGCTGCAGAATGAACTGTCCAGTTACTTTTCCTCAACAAAACGGTACTTCTACAGATGTCCACAGCAACGGTGAGAGGAGACAGAGGAAACCACTACGAAATTTTGTACTCCCCCAATCTACGTCTGTAACCGAACTTTTCGAATAACTACGTCCCTCGTACAGTGCAGCAGGTATAACTGATGGTACTTTGGTGAGCATATGAGACGAAATGAATTACCATCTATAAATGTGACCTGTCATTCAGTAGTTATTGACGGCGAGTATGTGAATCACATGATGAGTCCAAGAAAACTATGGCGAAAATACGCTGCTGGCCATTAAAATTGCTACACCACGAAGATGACGCGCTACAGACGCGAAATTTAACCGACAGGAAGTAGATGCTGCGTTGTGCAAATGAATAGCTTTTTAGAGCATTCACACAAGGTTGGCGCCGGTGGCGATACCTACAACGTGCTGACATGAGGAAAGTTTCCAACCGATTTCTCATACACAAACAGCAGTTGACCGGCGTTACCTGGTGAAACGTTGTTGTGCTGCCTCGTGTAAGGAGGAGAAAAGCGTACCGTCACGTTTCCGACTTTGATAAAGGTCAGATTATAGCCTATCGCGATTGCGGTTTATCGTATGGCGACATTGCTGCTCGCGTTGGCCGAGATCCAATGACTGTTACCAGAATATGGAATCGGTGGGTTCAGGAGGGTAACTCGGAACGCCGTGCTGGATCCCAACGGCCTCGTATCACTAGCAGTCGAGATGACAGGCATCTTATCCGCATGGCTGTAACGGATCGTGCAGCCACGTCTCGATTCCTGAGTCAACAGTTGGGGACGTTTGCAAGACAACAACCATCTGCACGAACAGTTCGATGACGTTTGCAGCAGCATGGACTATCAGCTCGGAGACCATAGCTGCGGTTATCCTTGACGCTGCATCACAAACAGGAGCGCCTGCGATGGCTTACTCAATGACGAACCTGGGTGCACGAATGGCAAAACGTCATTTTTTCGGATGAATCCAGGCTCTGTTTACAGCATCATGATGGTCGCATCCGTGTTTGGCGACATCGCGGTGAACACACAGTGGAAGCGTGTATTCAATATCCTCACATTAACGTATCACCCGGCGTGATGGTATGGGGTGCCACTGGTTACACGTCTCGGTCACCTCTTGTTCGCATTGACGGCACTTTGAACAGTGGACGTTACGTTTCAGATGTGTTACGACCCGCGGCTCTACCCTTCATTCGATCTCTGCGAAACTGTACATTTCATCAGGATAATGCACGACCGCATGTTGCAGGTCCTGTACGGGCCTTTCTGGATGCAGAAAACGTTCGACTGCTGCCCTGGCCAGCACATTCTCCAGATCTCTCACCAACTGAAAACGTCTGGTCAATGGTTTCCGAGCAACTGGTTCGTCACAATACGCCAGTCACTTCTCTTGATAAACTGTGGTATCGTGTTGAAGCTGCATGGGCAGCTGTACCTGTACACCCCAACCAAGCTCTGTTTGACTCAATGCCCAGGCGTATCAAGGCCGTTATTACGGCCAGAGGTGGTTGTTCTGGGTACTGATTTCTCAGGATCTATGCACTCAATTTGCGTGAAAATGTAATTACATGTCAGTTCTAGTATAATATATTTGTCCAATGAATACCCGTTTATCATCTGCATTTCTTCTTGGTATAGCAATTTTAATGGCCAGTAGTGCATAAAGCGAGTCGGGTGGACGGGAGAAGCGCTGCAGTCATTATCCTACTAAGGAAATGCAGCGATTTACCTGATGTCCAGAAGGATATGATTACTTACTTTGTCGATTGTGTGTTACATTATCACGTAATATTTCTCAAGAGTCAATAGTCAAAATAAACCAAGCTACAAGCGACGAACATAGTTATCTTGCTTCAACTATCTCGCCACTTCCTACGTATTGAACCAGGTGATTCCGCAAGATCAGCACTAAATGCGGTGGCGCACTGCTGTTCGCGAGGACCGTGCTGGTCTTCGTATTTGTTTCCACAGTTTGAAGGGCAGTCGCCAGTAACTATTCCTTTCGGATCAGAGATAGTGGGGGTTGTAATCTTTCCTCATCGGAAATCAACCTCTCTACTTTCAGGTCTATGAACAATCGGCCTCTACACACTGGTGTATTCAGACTTTTGTCTTGTGGGAAGTAGCTTGCCTGGATATTAACCATACTCAAAAATCGGTGATAAAAATGGGTTGTACTCATTTTAAATAAGATATAGCATCGGTGAGAAATTCGGTATCTCCTTTCCTTTGCTGCCTGTTTCCTAAATTCGGCATACCTCTACCAAGGTTTTGCCACACTTCACAAAAAGAATACGATATACTGTCCTAATATGCTTTCTGGGGTAGGTTTATAAGTGAGAACTGTTGCGCCGCAAAACGAAATGTGAAAGACTTTGAATGTTTTCCCTGACCGACGACAGTGGCAGGGCTGAAGCAAAGGCAGGCTGGTACGCAATATCTAATTTGGAGTAGGAACAAGGAGCAACGTGTAGCATGGGCACACAGCCGAGATAACTGTCACACGCCACCAGAGTGGAATGACCAAATTGTCGACCTAGCAGAGTGGCCTTATGGGGAGGGGAGCAGGTTGTCAGTCAGTTGACCATCCCCAGTAAAGTAACAACTCGTAACTCGTATGCAAGAGTGGCTTTACAGCTCACAGTCAAGGCAGAAGTAGACAACTTGAAAGCCTGAAGTGAATAGTTGTCACACTGTGGGACAGTTTAGACTCTCGACCAGTCCAGAGAACAGAAGGCCACGTTCTATCACGTTTGCCACATGGGAAGATCGTTGGCATAGTCTGACTGGTACAAATACTCTGGCTTACAAAGCCCAGTTCTCAGTTGGCAGGTAATCAGTTCTGAGGTGGGACCAGTGACCACAGCATCCGCTGTCTGCAGAGACGAGTTTTATCTGTGACGGAATATCCAGCCCAGCATCGGCTCCAGTGGGCAGCTGCAGCCTCGTCTTCCCCTTGGCTGATAAAAAGACGCCTCCTACCACCAGGCCCTTTTGTGGCCTAGATGATGGTACCTGATGAGCCGCCACACTACCACCATTCCAGGAGAGTGCAGTAGTCTACAACCCCAACCACTATCTCGTCCTGAGAGGCCGTGATGTAACTCTTGACACCCATGAGTACCTTGTGCGGAGCTGCTGGCTGCCCTTCCGGGGCACAATCTACGACGTCAATGAGAGCCCCCTGGTAGCCCGCTAGTCTTGCTGCTGGCTACCAGGACTACACAGGCAACATCCGCAATGCATCTTGCCAGCAGTCTTCAGTGACGTAGCGGTCTCCGCAGGCATCAGTGGATAATGGCCTTCTGAAAGCTTTCTCTCTTCGCTACTGGCCACCTCAAAGAAGTCAACAGTGTACCCATGAACAATTAATGTGCATTCTGTTAACAACGTCTAACTAGCGCCGTGAGGCGTCCGACAGATCATCGCCCTCTCAATCCACATTATGCCATATTGACAATCACAGAGCCCATGGTTCTGGCCCAGTAGAAAATACTGAATTCAGCAGCCACCTCTTTAATGTTCAAAGTGAAGGAACAGAATCATTGTAAACATTCATTAAATTATGATCTATTCCGTTCGCGATAAAATGTCGAAGCAACGAATATAAAAACAGCCCTGTATTTCTGTTTATCCATTTGCAGTAACCAACAGAATACTCTTAATTTCAAGGAAGTATGTTGGTGGGAAAGTAAGTGGCTGTAAACGCAGGCAGTAACTTATGACTGGTGGAGCTAAATACTGGGTCACTGCGTACCTACTTCCAGGCATGGAGGCACGACGATGTCCTTGTAAACATCTTCAAATAAGGCACAGTCCAAACGAACATGGTTTTCCATTCTGGCAGCATGAGTCTCATATAAATTTTGATTGAGGCATAAGGATTTCCAGCAAACCACATTTTAAATCATTATTTCTACAGAAGGGAAGAGCCTATTTAGCCCGCTGATGTGTCCACTGTTTTATGAGACGTTGATGCGAGTGTGATGAACATTTTACTATTATGTGAAGTTGCTAATTTGCATGATGATATATTTCTGGGTAGGTGGATTTGAGTGAAACTGGGGATAAGTGACTATGAATTAAAGTGAATTTGTTTCTGATGTAGTTTTAGTATTACTGGTTTTAGTCACATTAGTGTCACTATGGCCCTAATAACACCGGCTGTGTGATGAACACACAGCCGCGCGGGATTAGCCGAGCGGCCTCAGGCGCTGCAGCCAGGGACTGTGCGGCTGGTCCCGGTGGAGGTTCGAGTCCTCCCTCGGGCATGCGTGTGTGTATTTGTCCTTAGGATAATTTAGGTTAAGTGGTGTGTCAGCTTAGGGACTGATGACCTTAGCAGTTAGGTCCAATAAGATTTCACACACATTTGATGAACACACACAAACAAAATTATTCCACTCATTGTAAGAGATAACTTGTACCCATATACCGAATGCAAAATTTTGTTGTTATTATTCGTTTGAAATTTTTGTTACTCTTAAGAAGCAATTTATGTCAAACATTCAGGTTCAGGCTCCTCCATTATAGATGGCTTTACTACACACCTCTTTATACTTACAGTAATTATTTCACATGTGAAATCCAAGTCTATTTTTTTCCGTATGATGAACAGAAATGTCAACTGGGGATGCTGAGGCAATTACGTTTGCGTCCATTTTCTCAGCTGCTGGTGCATTCGTCGAGAATTGCCGGGAGAGCGAAGCGGATTTGAGAGCGCCGATCTCTGTACTCTGGGGCACGCATCGGCCCGCCATCTGGTGGGAGGGAGTCGTCTGGCCATTATCTCCGGGCCTCCCCTTACCCCAGGCCCTTCGCCCAACACCCACACCCCCTCGCGGCGCTGGATGGGAAGCAGCTCAGACCGCCGTAGCCGCTAATCAGGGCTAGCCCTGTGTTGGTGCCTGCTCGCCAACTTACGCCCGCTACGTCGAGATTCCCGAAACTCCCAGGCTCCAATTTTCCAGTCAACTAAGTGTCCCATTTGTGCTATGACGGATAGATGTCGGGGTTTGAAATAATTTCGACAGCGGTGAACAATAAAAGTTTAGGTTTCGGCAAGTATTCTGCGAGGCAGGTAACTGTTGGTCTCAGTTAATGAATAAAACAGTTATTAGATTTTCAGTGGGATAATATTCTAACAAATTGGAAACTTAATTACTATTTTTCTTAGCTATGAGGTAAGTGTATGTCGAGTTCCATGGCTTGTCGGCTGTGATTTATATTTTGTATGTCATCTTTAGATTCAATCTGGAGTAACTGAAGACTGTGATACCGTGAAGATTTAATGGGAGATTGCATTGTCACACAGGAAAGGGTAACGTGGAATTCTGACAAAACAAGCTAGGAAGAACGTAAGACTAGGATTTCACTATCTTTAGCGTTGGTTGCACAAGACAGGATCAGGTAAGTTTCAGGAAAGATATCGGCCATAGAATCTTTGATAAAGTTATGGGGTCAAATGTAATGAGATATCTCTAGTAGGACAATCTCGGCGCCAGCCAGCATAGCTTCCGAAAATAGGTGATCACGTGAAATCCCACGAGCGCTTTTCCTTTATGACTTCCTGAAAGCTTTGGACACGGCAGTCCACATTGATGCTGTATTTATAAATTTCCGAAAAGAATTTGACTCAGTATCATCGCAAAGTTTCCTAATGAAGGTATAATCATACGGGTTATCAAAGAGATATTGTGACTATATTCAAAATGTCGACAGATACAGAAGTAATTTAAGGCGTCTCAAATGGGAGTGTGTGCACCCTTTCAGATCATTTCTTCTATTAATGAGCTGGCAGGCAATGTTAACAGTTCCCTCAAGGTACGCAGGAAGGGGGGGAGGGGCGACATCAGAGCCGAAGTCTTGCTGCATCAATAACCTCCCCATCATCATCATCCACGAACTGATTCCCGCGAAATGCATCGTTCATTACGCCAAACACATGAAAGTCGAAAGGTGCGAGATCCGGGTTGTAGGGTTGGATAAGAAAGAACATCCCAGTGAATTTTCTCATCTTCTCTCGGCTGTCCATATGACCGTGGCCTTGCATTGTCGTAGAGAAGAAGAAAGTTCGTTTGCACATTTGTGGCGACGAACACGGTGAAACGGTTTTTTAAATTTCCAAAGAGTAGCACAACACACTTCATAAAGGATTGTTGCACCATGAGCTTGGTCACCGTCGCCAAGTCTTTCTGGCTGAGGATGCGATTTTGTAATTTTTCCATCGGAGGAAAGGTGGTGCGGCGCCATTTCATAGATTGACGTTTCTTTCCGGTTCGAAGTGATGAACCAATATTTCCCTGCCTGTAACGATGTTCAACAAAAATTTGTCACGATCATCCTAGCAAAGGGCAAGAAATTACTCTTATATGGTCCTATGTTGCTCTTTACGGTTTTCGGTTAGGCGCACACCTTCCAACTAGTGGACGAGTATGTGTGATCTTTACCAACAGAGACGTCCAGTTGTGCACTGAAGTGTTTGTGTTCCGTCGGTCATCTCGAATTAGAGTGTTCACATGTTCCAACATTGCAGGAATCGCAGCTGTGTTTGGCCGTGCGGCACGTGGGGGATCGGACAGATTCGTGAATCCTTGTTCTATGGTGTCAGACACCTCACCAAACGATTTACCTCGGTTTTGTTCTCTGCCATGTCTCCGAAAACACTCTGCAAGCGCCTGTTTACATCTACGATGCTCTAGTTTTCTCAGTGACAGCTCTCTGCTGACAGTCTTCCTTTCAAAGAACAGGTACAGCTCCGCGTGCTATTAGAACTTTATGAATCTATAGGTTCTTAAAGCGAATATTCCACGGTGTCCCACAACAAATTCTCCATTTTTCTCACCGAAATTGGCTTAGATAAAAATGTATTGCATTATTTATTTAACGCTCGTCGTATTTTATGCACTTGTCTATAATGAAGTATACTCAGAAGAACGTTGCACAAATGTCAAGTCTTCGTAAGACTTCCAAAAAGTACAAAGAAATCCGACATGCTTAAAATGTTCGTTAACGTAATAGCATACACTTCACCAGAAAGATACATACAGTAGCATCCTGCGACTACAATGCCAGAGAGTCCCAAATGGAATCCGTAAATTCATACAAATATCTAAGTGCAACATCTGGTAGGGATATAAAGTAGAATGGTGACATAGGTTCGCTAATTGTAAAACGGATGGGAGACATTGGATAATTTCAAGACTATGGGGAAATGCATTCAAATTGAGACTGCTTACAAAACATCCATGTGACCCACCATACACTATTGATCATGTATGTGGGAACCATAACAAGTATGACTTCAGTGGGATATTGACCGCGTACAAAGAATATCGGTCACAGGTGTACCACGAATTTGTAGAAAAATCCGAACTTTAACGGAAACTTAGTTACAATGTTTTAAGAACTAGCATTATTCAGGATTAAACTAAAAATCCTTGAATTTGCCTCCAACAGAAATCATGAATTTTAGACCAATTATAACTTGCTCGTAGGCATTTAAGCAAACACTCGCGCAGCGTGTGGGAAGAGGCACCAAGTCCTGTAGTTGGAAGTACTCTCTGTCATGCATTTCACAATGGTTGGCAGACCATATGTTTAAATGGGACTGGCATGTTGATAACATGCTTGATGATCAGGTAGCGGTTACCACTATTACGAGTTTTGCGAATACAATGTGCTTTTCATATCTTGGCTTTCATTAACCTGTAGGTCACAATCCGAATTCCAACACAGATCATTTACCAACTCTAAGGCCATCTAGGCAAAATAATATTTCAGATATACTGTGCTACCGAATGTTCTCTATCACCCAAACAGCTGGTATAGGAATAATGTTACATTGTACAGCGCTCCTGAGTAAGATATATTCTTCTAATACTGTTTCCAGGTCATAGCGTACATCTGTTAAGACAGATGTAGCTATAAAAGTGCAGACTGTCTTAATAGAACGCAGTGGCACACGCACTATGATGGAGGAGCCAAAGTAGACATTTTACCTAGAAGGTGACCCCTGACTCTCCTGGGAACAAAATACCCTTTCTGATCAAAAGTGCCCGGACACCCTTACGTAATGCGGAACACCTGGGTAACAAACCCATCACAGAAATTTGAATCCTTCTTAGGATGCCTAAGTCGCTGCTTGGTAATCTGATTGTGACGTGAACACCTGCAAGAACAACTACACCTTAACAAAGACCAGGCAGACCTCTTATACTGACGTACAGGCACCACCGAGCAGTACGGTGGTTGTAAAACACCGCATGAAGGTAGAGGAAGGACAACCTGCAAGTTCCAAATTGACACTAGGAGTCCAGCAAACACAACGACTGTGTGTATGGAATTAAAAAGAATGGAGTACGGTGGTCGAGCAGCTCCTCATAAGCCACACATTTCTGTACTCAGTGCTAAGCGATGCTAAGAGATGGTGTAAAGAGCGACGCCACTGGTCAGTGGATGAGGAACCAATGATTTTGAAACATGCAACATGCTGTATCTTGTGACAACCCAGTGGTGTGTTTGTGTCTGGTAAACGCCTAGAGAACGCTCTCTCGTCTTGTGTTCTGCCAGCGGAGAAGTATGGATGCACTGATGTTATGGTGTGAGTTTTTTTTCATTATGAGAGTGTGGTTCCCTTATTGTGCCTAAGAAAACGTTAGATGTAGAAGAATATGAACGTATTTTACAGCATTGCTTAGTAGACACCGTGGAGGGGTGATTCGGATACGATGATAGTTTCTATCAGCATGACAATGGACCTGGTTATGAAACAGCATGTGTGAGGTAATGGTTTACGGATAACGATGTTTCTGGAATGGACTTGCCTAACCAGAGTCCAGATATGAGTTCAATGGAAGAGTTTTGGGATGAACGTCGATTTCGCTGCAGACGCCAACGTCCATCATCACTACTTTCTCTGGAAACGGCCTTTGAGGAAGAATTGGCTGCTACCCTCCCACATCCATTCAGTCACATCACTGAAACTCTCCCCAGCAAAGTTCAAGCCCTCATAAAGGCAATGGGTGGACACGTCCTTATAATATCCACTAGCAGGTGTTTCGATACATTTGATAAAATGCTGAATGATTCAAAAACCTCGATTACTCAAGAGACTGAAGAGTGAGGAAGAGTAAGACACTGTTTTCTTTGTGTTTCTTGTTTGTAGATCCATTCTATTGTGACTAAGAAAATCTATCATTCAAACCCCACACTTAATATATATTTTGGAACTGATCTAATAATCTCTGAAACCTCACATACATTTTCCCCCGTATTTCATTAACAAAAACACAGAAGGTTGTTTTAGATGTTACACTTGCATACCGTATCTCCTTCCTTATTCTTTCCCAATATTATTTCGAAATTAATCTTAATGTACCATGTGCAATTTACTCCAAATGTGTCTCCTTGTTTCACGGCATGTATATCTCAGATAGTTTTGCAGCTTGTTCCAAAAGGCTTCAGGAAACTTAAATTGCAATGATTTACAACAATATACTGAGTCATTGAAATAAATATTAAGTTTATAAACATAATTTTCTAGAGATTATTCCGTATAGCCGCCCGGTGTGGCGGAGCGGTTCTAGGCGCTTGAGCCTGGAACCGCGCGACATAGACGGCCGGTGTGGCGGAGCGGTTCTAGGCGCTTCAGCCTGGAACCGCGCGACCACTACGGTCGCAGGTTCGAATCCTGCCTCGGGCATAGATGTGTGTGATGTCCTTAGGATGGTTAGGTTCAATTAGTATTAAGTTCTAGGGGACTGATGACCTCAAATGTTAAGTCCCATATTGCCCAGAGCCATTTGAACCATTTTTATTCTGTATAGCCCCGAATAAGTACTTAATATGAGCCGCTTGCTTTCTCATCGAGAAGAACATTTATTTATACCAAAGAGGAAAGGAACACACTTCGTCATACAAAAACATTATGAAACGTAATTGTACTGCACCGCGACGTCCTCCACACACTGGACAACCTCCAGCCGCGTAATCAGCTGAAGTGCTCTAGTAACCTCCGTCGTTCCGGAGTAATCAGGACAACAGTAGGATATATTTCGTCTCGGCCAGTTCGTAAGTCATTTGGCGTCTCATACGTTGGGGCAAAACGTCTTCTTGGAGAAGGACGATGACGCTGTTATTCTGGCTTCTGTTAACGTTCTGAACTGGATTAAAGCTCCTCAGTGACACTAAAATACTTTCGCTCCACCGATTTCAGATGTTTTCTTTTAGGGTCAGCGGGAGTTTGTAATTTCTTACTACAACAGTTGGCTTTGAGACCTCGATGGCACAAGGAAAATTATTAAGTCACTTTCCTGCCAGAAAACGTGATGGCCTGAGCACTTGGTCATCAGCTAGAAAGATAGGTCTTGAGGTAAGTGCTGCTTCGGTGCTTTCAAGAACTGTTAGGAACCTCTACTCGTCCCGAGAGCTTTGTCCGAGAACTTACCATTCTTCCCCGGCAGTCTTCCCCTAAGCCGAACGTAGTTGAATCATATTGTAGCTATTGGGGTCTGGTCGTACCTATGTTAGTCTATGGAATGGAAGAGTCAGTCCAATCTCACAGATGGAAGCTTTAGAGAAATAATGCAACAGTCTCATTATCAATAATATAGCTACCATTTCGGGGCACGAGACTTTTACTGTCTTGATTGGCGCTACACGACTTTTACTGTAGATGAGGTTGCGGAAATCTGCAGTAACTTTCAACGAATTTCGTTTCCCTGCTAATACCTCCAATGTTTTGTCAGTGATATCTATTTGAGGTGAAACAGCATATCGCATGTTGTGTCCCACAATACACCCAGTTCTGTAGCTTTCGTTTTTATGTCTTATCCTCTGGACTTCCGTATTTGGTTAAGGTTGGTGAATTTGTTGCCCACTTCAACGACAATAAAAATATATGTTGCATTAAAGAGTTCAGCTAATAATAGACACCAATCCGACCTGTACTTCGGGTCCTGTCGCAAAGTCATCCTTGTACATATTCTTCACATTAAGGCTGCTGTCTTGGGAAAGAGTGACTTTTATGTGGTTTGCAAGGTGCGTGTGAGGTAAAGGACAGAGCCTACATGAAAGACTGAAAGGAAGCCTTTTAAAGCAATGTGTGGTCGTGTCTGAATTGATTCCAGAGTTTCATTTACGGGGAACTTATATCACAGGAACCTCGTGAGATCTTAGTTATTCGAGTAAGTAAAGATCAAGATGAAGGTGCGCTTGACCAATATCAGCCATAATGGCGAAACGTCGTAGGCAGAATCGTTACTTCTGGTACAAGGTAAGGATCGTATTCTCAAACGTGATTAAGCGATGGGGCGCCTTCTTCATGACCGAATACATCAAAAATAAGTAACCATTTTGTAGCTGATTCTCAATTTTTTCTTGAGTATCCGATGTAGCAGATAAAAGGTTCCTGTATGTGCTTATGAAGCTAACTCAACATCTGAGTGTTGTAAGCTTGTCTTAGCTCGTCGTGTTGTAATAACTGCCTTTGAAGTGCAGAAAAAGGAAGTGCAGTGTTTCAGCCGTTATTACGAAGAAAGAATGTTGAGTCACGTACAAGACGAACTACCCATTTTCGGTGGTGGATGAGATACACCAAACTCTTCCAAAATTGCGGAGTGTCTCGCACTCACTGGAGGTCTCTGTTCAGAGGTAATAGCTATCTATTCTAAAAACCAGGATCTCCTGATATTGTCATACATTGGCTGTTGTGACGTAGGGTTAATAAGGTTAACTCTTCTCTGTATTGTTGAAACACCTGGTCAACTTCCGCTACGTATCTAACAAAATTTCGAGGACATTACTGCTGGAGGCTGAAGTATTCGTATAGGCCGTATGTCACGAACAAGTTACCATTATTGATCAGCTCCCGTAAGCAGATCAATGTGATCTTTCATATGTTTGTCCATATGACTGGGCAGCAATAGGGTACAGCCGTGCTGAATAACTGGTGCGTCTCGTGGTACAGACTGGTGTCTACTAAAGGGATATGAACTCCCTAAAGGCGTTGATACTAACGTGCTCGATATTCCATTTACTTCCTAAAATGAAACTGATGAGTCTGCGTGATTTAGATCTGGCAGCCGGGGACTCAGATGCGTCGATTATAATGGCCGGAATGTCAGCCTGTTAACAAAGATCTGTTAACAAAAGTTAATTGGCTGCCAGCGTCCATAATGAAACAAATTAGTTTCTCCTTGTCTGTAAATCTCGCTACTTAAACACGTGCTCTTTGCAGGTGCGTGAAGTTTGGGCGTCCGGCGTTCACATTGTCCTCTGAACTAGAATTCTATCGCGCTCTAGGAGATGTTGCGATGACAAATAGATTTGTGATGATTCCCTTTACAGAGGGGCAGAAACCCTTGATTTATGCAGTTTTTAAAAATATGGCCTTGCTTGAGGCTAAGGAAACAGTGGTCACACGACCTCAGTGTCTTCCGACGCTTATGTGCCTTTTGTGCCGTTTGGCCGTCATCAATCAAATGAGCCAGTTGTCCGCAGAACACGCAGTACAGATCCGAGGTCCCCTTATTATTGCAGGTAAGCAAATTTATTTAGATTGTGTATTACGAGCCGAAGCAGAGGATAGCGTGTATGATTACAGCTGTACTTCTCCATGGATCGCCTGAGAAATGGGAGTTCCGTCTGCTTCGTTGGAACCTCCATTAATTGTAAAAATTCCTCTTTGGAAAAGTCTGTCTTTTAAGCGGATTATCCAGCGACAAGAGATTTCTTATGGGAAGGCGAGCAATTCGTTGGAACCAAGACTCTTCCATAGACACTCACGTCTTCCTCCAGTGACTTTAATTGCTTTGTTCTTCGGTTATGTTCTAGGAATGTTAAATTTGGACTTTTCCGGAGATACGAATAGGCTCCATCCCTTCCAAGCAATTTTGTTTCTTCTGAATGACTTTGTTAGTATCGCCGTACCGTGCCATAGAATTTTCTTCGTATTCTCGTACGTCGACACAGTTATAGCGACACCATCGGCAAGTATGTTGGGTTCCACCTTCGAGAAAGGAAGACATACTCATTAAGAGTGGATAAAGACAGGTTGCTATACACTGAGCTTTCAGATTGTTCCCAAGATCTTGGTAAACTCTTCATGGCCCGCATCTCGTGTTCGTGCGGTAGCGTTCTCGCTTCCCACGCCCGGGTTCCCGGGTTCGATTCCCGGCGGGGTCAGGGATTTTCTCTGCCTCGTGATGGCTGGGTGTTGTGTGCTGTCCTTAGGTTAGTTAGGTTTAAGTAGTTCTAAGTTCTAGGGGACTTATGACCACAGCAGTTGAGTCCCATAGTGCTCAGAGCCAGCCAAACTCTTCATGTTTCCTGAAATGGCATCTACGTTAAGGGACGGTAATTCCGGTAATTCGACTGATGTAGTAAGTACGTTGGATGGAGCGACCACATCATTCGTTTTTAAACTTGACATCGATTCACAGAGTATCCTTTGATACCGTCGGACGTGATGAGAAGGGCGCGGGATCCGCTCTATAAGTGTAATCCTCGCACACAATTTTATCAGAACTGAAATCCTCCTCAGACAAAAGAAGTGTAATTGCTCGTCCTTCAGCACATCAGTTGACAGCCTAGCAGTGTCTAAATTGGGAGATAGGTGTCTCAGCTGATAATTCTCCGATCGCCGTGACGAACCGAGTAATCTCTGTTGACTACTCTTCATTTGCAGAATAGGTAGTTTTTCTGCTGACATGTGTAGAGTGCTGTCAGAACTTACTACTCTCGCAAGATTTTTAGTATGTGTCATGCTGGTGACGAAATCAGTTCGGAAACCTATCAGATATAATGACAAATGCGAGCTGTGCCGATGATCAGTACCCAAGATCTGCAGTCAATGTCGCACAGCAGTACTAAAAGCAGTAACTGAAGGGTTTGTAATTTCATTCGAAAACAGCTCGAGGTGAATCATGCAAAAGGCGTGAAACAGTCGCTTATCGCGGGCGTGAGACCTACAGTCTAGTGTTGCTTATCAAATCTTCGAAACTCTAAGGGAAAAAACTACGCACCAGGAAGGAATTATCCGGATGGGAGAGAGATTGGTGTCCTGATGTACATATACGGTTACATTTTAAGAAAAATTGAGTAATTCATTCAAGAGAATAAGATTCACAAACTATGCGAATCAAAAACGCGTTGGTCGGCCTCTGGCTCTTATGTATGCTGTTATTCTGCTTGACAGTGACTAATTTGTTGGAACTCCTTCTGAAGGCTGTCCAACAGCCGCTAGATCATCAGAATCCCGAGCTGGTTAGAGAGCTCGTGTCCATATTGCTGAAAATGACTTCCTCTAGGGGGAGAGATCCAGCGACCTTCGTGGCAAACGTAGAATTTGACAAGCACAAACATAAGCAGTAGAAACCTTCGCCGTGTGCGGGAAAGCATTATCTTGCTGAATTGTAAGCCCAGACTGGCTTGCCATGAAGGGCAACAAAACGGGACGCGGAATACCGTCGATGTACCGCTGTTCTGTAACGATTCCCCAAGATGGCAGCCAAAGAGTCCCGCTATGAACTGGAAAGGCATCCCAGACCACTCCT
Source organism: Schistocerca piceifrons (assembly GCF_021461385.2). Taxonomy (NCBI): domain Eukaryota; kingdom Metazoa; phylum Arthropoda; class Insecta; order Orthoptera; family Acrididae; genus Schistocerca; species Schistocerca piceifrons. The sequence continues at coordinate 632,375,868 of NC_060140.1, forward strand.
TGTTGTCCGCTCTTGTGGTGGGCGACTGCCAGGTTGGTATCCCATCACTTTCCACGGCATCTCCAGATATGTCACTGACCTGGAATCTCATCGAATTGAGTAGAATAATTGTCTTCAGCGAAGAGTCCTGCTTCGAATTGAGCATCAATGACCAGCGAAGACGTGTGTTAAGACACTCCTGATAGCGACAGAATATTGAGTGTACCTCCAGGTACTAAGACAGGACACTTACTTTTACATCAAGGAGAACTACTAGAACATGGTGGACTATGCTGATGACAAGAATGTTCCGGCTGGTCGAAGTTCTGTGCTCGGAGATAGGATATCTACATGCAGATGGTATAGAGATCCATGATTCTACTGCACCACGACAGCGATGTTTGAGATATATGGAAAAAATCCAGTAGCGGCATTCAACAAACGTAGGGAAATTGTTCATTCATCTGTCTATTTTCCTAAGAGGATCTCATTCATAGACACAAGCTGTTTGCGGGAATATAATGAATACGGCACAAAAAACGACACGTGATTTCTTACTAATCTTATTCGTTTTGGTTGAACAAAAACTCGAATCTTCCCATGAACAACGCCTAGGCAAAATTTCTGACGGATGTACTGTTCACTTCACACAACTGAGCATTTGCATTTAAATATGCAGAACACTTCAGTAATAGGTGGATCGACGTATTCTCACACGGAAAATATCAAAATGCTCATGCATGCGAAAAAAACACAGAAAAATGTTACGTAATCTTATTTCCATTAGCTCTTCCACACTACATACACTGAGCCTCTACATTGACAATTATTTCTGCATTAGTGGTGGCAACTGATTAAATATGTAAAGAATGGCGGTATAACTAAAAGAACATGAAGATAAATGTAACTTCCGAGTTGTTAGCAATTTCTGAAGATATTATGTTTGCTCATATGCTAGTTACAAATTACTGTGGAATACAATACAACAGATTCATGATATGCAGATAGCGTCACGCAAATGAGGAACGCTGTTCAAATGGCTCTGAGCACTATGGGACTCAACATCTTAGGTCATAAGTCCCCTAGAACTTAGAACTACTTAAACGTAACTAACATAAGGACATCACACACACCCATGCCCGAGGCAGGATTCGAACCTGCGACCGTAGCAGTCCCGCGGTTCCGGACTGCAGCGCCAGAACCGCACGGCCACCACGGCCGGCGGAACGCTGTTCTTCTTTACTTCCAGAGGATAAATTAAGAAAAGGAGAATGGGGGACATCACTCTTCTTAGAGCCGAAAGAAGAAACTTAAGAGGATTCTTTCCTGGTGATTGGTCATAAGTAGAGGAAAATGTTTTTATTCTGTAATACCAAAAGGAGAAATGCGCAGTTGCAGACAGATTTTCATTATCCGCAAGTAAACAAAACTGTAAATAGTCATTGCCGCTGTGGATTCATTTTCAGGTTTTCATGGTTCTAACGTAAGTGTTATGACAAATTATTCGTTTTCTTGTTCTAAAGTGATGAAATCAATTTTCCAGCGAATCTCATGCAAATACGTGCTTTGTTACACAAAGCCTCTGGCCGCACACCACAGCTAATCGATTTGATGCAAGTGCCCCTTGTTTTCTCCACGCCTGAAAAACGGCTATGTATTTTATTTTCTGTGGCCAGTCATGGTGTCATGTTCATTTCGTTACTTGTTACATTCAGGCATGATACGCACAGAGAAATGAATCCTTTAGCTACCTCACGACATTTTATTGCTTATAACTAAGCATTTATAGATACCAAATTCATCTTCTGGCAAAATGTGCAAACTGAAGTATCACAATTCTTAAAAATATTCAGCTCGTTTCTCTTTCAAATGTACGACTTTAGTGTCAATTTTGAAAATGCAGCCTCGAAACATAATCTTGTTAAGCTGTATCCTCTGTAACAGGACCCTGAAAACTGAGTTACTTAACCATAATGCAAATATAATTAGTTAGTATGTTGAAAATGTCCTGAAACGAGAGGCTGACTCAATAACTACGTAAGGTTAGCTCTTATGAAGAGTATTAGTATTCATACCCGTGGGGTGAGGTATTTGCGGTTCTCGCAAAGAGTTTTATGTTTCGCTCTTATATTTTGGTTAAATATGTGACGTTAACGGTGGGTTAGTAAGGCAAGTGACAGTCTAAGTGAGCAAGATCTGTGACCACAGAGAGGTGGTTTATCTTGGCCTGCTCAGGCACAGAGAAATGGTTAATCTGGGCCTGCTCAGGTGCAGGACTTCACGTATATGGCGAACACAGGCACACCTCGCTGCTAACACTTTTATGTGGAATACAGGCCACTCCGTTGCGGCTCTGCAATACTTGGGTGATATTTGATATTCCATACTGAGCTTGTTTAGGAGAAAGAGAATCACTTTTGCTTTGCTTCCGTAAGTACATATCTTCTCTAACATTAACTGTTTTGTCATTTTTTGTGTATCGATCCGTGGACTGTAATGTGGAATATTTTCTTGAGTGGCACCTTCTTACTTATTCATCATGCAATGCATTATTTAAATACAGTTTATTTCTGTACCTGTAACGCTTTGTGAGTCACGTACCCAGAGGTTGTTTACAGTCCCCTTCCATGTTGCCTTGTGAGAACTAATATGCCGCTACTGCGGCCGAATTCCGGCAACGTGTTACGTAAATAATTAGGAAATTTCTGTTGAAACACGTTTTACGTTCATAAGATGTTTGAGAGTACTATATTTTTGGAAATGTGAGATTTAACGTATCACATGATGTCTAGGAATCTCAAAGTTCTTTCTCTTACCAACTGTAACGAATGAGATGGGATTCCATGCGGTTTTTACGAGAGGTGAATGTTCTCTCATATATTGTAGGATATTTTTGTTTGACTGAGTTCATAAGATGTTTGAGAGTACTATATTTTTGGAAATGTGAGATTTAACGTATCACATGATGTCTAGGAATCACAAAGTTCTTTCTCTTACCAACTGTAACGAATGAGATGGGATTCCATGCGGTTTTTACGAGAGGTGAATGTTCTCTCATATATTGTAGGATATTTTTGTTTGACTGACTGTTGGAAAGTGGAACTTTTGTATCCCTCATGTGGATACAATGCGAAGGAGCGTAAGGCATCTCGTTTTATAGAATTGTCTGTGCTTCATGTAATTTGCTCTGTTTTTCATTATATATAATGTAAACCGCGAGAAATGTTTCAAGAACGAAATTTCTCTTGTTCTCTAATGCTGTTGTCCTGGAGTGTACAGTATGTGAGGTGTGAGGAACGTCTAACCGTTTAGTTAAACGTAATTTGAGTCCAGACGTGGAGCGTGAAATTAATGCATTCATGTTTTCCCTTTATTTGGTCTTGTTAATCTATGTCTACTTTGTCCATCACATGGCATCTGTGTCCACATGTTTGTTCCCTTTTGTTCTCTCTTAAGTGCAAACCCTTTTTAGCAAGACACTCACAATGAGGAACATCGACTGAGAGATATTAAAGCAACTTCATTTGACAATGATTCTTTAGAAGACGTAACACTAAATCACTCTTCTTTCGACGTTCTCTTGCAGAGCAAAGGAGACTACAAACAGAATTACAAATAGTTGGCAAATTATCCTGTAATTTCTCAAGGTTGCCAGGATGTCTCACAATTGGATACGTATAGAACAGTGGAGCAGATTTAATGGATTATCTTTGTGAGGGCGAAACCATTATCGAGTATGTACATTTGGTTAAGTAATAGTAATGCAATTTAACGAAATGTACATACTGCAAGTCATGATAAGGGATTTTTCTTGCAAATTTAGTCGGCCATACTGGTTAATCTTTTAGTGGGTAAAATTGTTTGCCGTTGACCTTAAGCAGTCAGTCTTAGCCAGATGCGATATTCAGTTTTATTCACAGTGAATAAAAATCGTCTGTTTATTCCATGTAAGTCAAGTGTGCTTCTATGTTATATAAAAGTCACTGCAACATTCTGTACAACTAGTACAAACTTTTGAATTGTCATATGATTTGCTACATCCCTTAATATTCTACACCACTGTTTTTCTATAATGCAAAATTTTATGTTTTTATTCTTAATGATACTTTTTGTAAAGTATACATATATTGTGGTGAATTTTGTGCAGCAACTAGGTAGTGAGGCAAATCTAATATTAGGGTCGGCAAGTAAATGTTTTTATTACTATAGCCCATTCTTGTGTTCTCTCACTTATGTGTCTTCATCCTGTGGGATAAGGGAATTTACTAATGAGAGACATGACAGATAATGACTGGGACAAACTTTTAAGTTAGCAATACCACAAAACAATGACCCTCCCCCCCCCCTCCACGCCACTGCTTTCTCTCTCTCTCTCGGAGATTGTTTTGTATATATTTATTGTCTCATTTGTGATCATGTGGTCCTACGATCTGAGATATTCCTGCAATGGTCTGACGTTGTGTGAATAAGATAAGATATTAGTATGCGCTATAGCGAAGCAAATGTGACAGAATAATACTGTAGGCATTTAGATGTGTTAATTTTTTATTTTCGAAGTGTGATTCTGGTGGTAAAGAAATTAAAGGTACAATTAGTGTGTGATTCTGAGTTACCTGAGTTGTGGAATTTGAATTTTTCTCAATGGTTACAATTTTATCTTTGTCTTGTAATTTGTTGAGTGTGCTGTAGCGATTGATTTCACATTCTTTTTACCGAATATTACTGGGAATTTAGTACTTTATTGCGTCTCCGATTTATTTATTGTGAAAAAGTCATGATGGTGCCATACTGATATCCTACTCTAATTATCATTAATTACACACAGGCCAATCTGGCAGTTTATGTCCCTTCTTTTCCTCGATTAATTCTAAATTGTATGTCAAAAAGAAGTAGGAGTGGCAGTAAGCTACTACGAACAGCATTGTGAACGCACTATTGTAGCCAAAATAGACACGAAGCCCACGCCTGCCAGTGTAGTAAATGTTGATATACCAACTAGCACCACACATGACGACGAGATTGAAGAAATGTATGCTGAGATAAAATAAATTATTCAGATACTGAAGGGAGACGAAAATTTAATAGTCATGGGTGACTGGAATTTGATACTAGGGAAACGAATGGAAGGAAAAGTAGGAGGTGAATATGGAATGGGGGTAAGGAATGAAAGAGGAAGTCTCCTTGTAGAATTTTGCACGGAGAGTAACTCAATCATAGCTAACACTTGGTTTAAGAACAATGACAGAGGGCTGTATACATGGAAGTGGCCTGGAGATACTGGAATATTTCAGATGGATCATATAATGGTAAGACAGAGATTCAAGAACCACGTTTGAAATTGTAAGACTTTCCAGGGGCAGATGCGGACTCTGACCACAATCAATTGGTTATGAACTATAAATTAAAACTGAAGAAACTGCAAAAAGGTGGGAATTTAAGGAGATGGGACCTGGATAAACTGCAAGAACAAGAGGTTTTAGCAAGTTCCAGAGAGAGCATTAGGGAACGATTGACAAGAACTGGGGAAATAAATACAGTAGAAGAAGAATGGGTAAGTTTGAGAGATGAAATAGCGAAGGCAGCAGAGGATCAAGTAGGTAGAAAGACGAGAGCTGGTAGAAATCCTTGGGTAACAGAAGAGATATAGAATTTAATTGATAAAAGTAGAAAATATAAAAATGCAAAATGGAACACAGACGTTTAGAAAATAAGATCGTCAGGGAGTGCAAAATGGCTAAGCAGGGATGGCTACAGGACAAATGTAAGGATGTAGAGGCATACATCACTAGCCGTAAGATAGATGCTGGCTACAGGAAAGTTAAAGAGAGCTTCGGAGATAAGAGAACCACTTGTATGAATATCAAGAGCTCACATGGAAAACCAGTTCTAAGCAAAGTGAAAGCAGAAAAGTGGAAGGAGTATACAGGGTGTTACAAAAAGGTACAGTCAAACTTTCTGGAAACATTCCTCACACATGTTAGATCTCATTTAATTACTTCTCTTCAAATCACATTAATCATGGAATGGAAACACACAGCAACAGAACGTACCAGAGTGATTTAAAACACTTTTTTACAGGAAATGTTCAAAATGTCCTCCGTTAGCGAGGATACATGCATCCACCCTCCGTCGCATGGAATGCCTGATGCGCTGATGCAGCCCTGCAGAATGGCGTATTGTATCACAGACGTCCACAATACGAGCACGAAGAGTCTCTACATTTGGTACCAGAGTTGCGCAGACAAGAGCTTTCATATGCCCCCATAAATGAAAGTCAAGAGCGTCGAGGCCATGGAATCAGTCCGCCTCTACCAATCCATCGGTCACCGAATCTGTTGTTGAGAAGCGTACGAACACTTCGACTGAAATGTGCAGAAGCTTCATCGTGCATGAACCACATGTTGTGTCGTACTTGTAAAGTAACATGTTCTAGCAGCACAGGTAGAGTACCCCGTATGAAATCGTGATAACGTGCTCCATTGAGCGTAGATGGAAGAACATGGGGCCCAATCAAGACATCACCAACAATGCCTGCCCAAACGTTCACAGAAAATCTGTGTTCATGACGTGATTGCACAATTGCGTGCGGATTCTCATCAGCCCACACATTTTGAAAATTAACAATTTGATCATTTTGGAATGAAGCCTCATCCGTAAAGAGAACATTTGCACTGAAATGAGGATTGACGCATTGTTGGATGAACCAGTCGCAGAAGTGTACCCGTGGAGGCCACTCAGCTGCTGATAGTGCCTGCACACGCTGTACATGGTACGGGAACAACTGGTTCTCCAGTAGCACTCGCCGTACAGTAACGTGGTCAACGTTACCTTGTACAGCAGCAACTTCACTGACGCTGACATTAGGGTTATCGTCAACTGCACGAAAAATTGCCTCGTCCATTGTAGGTGTGCTCGTCGTTCTAGGTCTTCCCCAGGCGCGAGTCATAGGCTGGAATGTTCCGTGCTCCCTAAGACGCCGATCAATTGCTTCGAACGTCTTCCTGTCGGGACACCTTCGTTCTGGAAATCTGTCTCGATACAAACGTACTGCGCCACGGCTATTGCCCCGTGCTAATCCATACATCAAATGGGCATCTGCCAACTCCGCATTTGTAAACATTGCACTAATTGCACAACCACGTTCGTGATGAAAACTAACCTGTTGATGCTGCGTACTGATGTGCTTGATGCTAGTACTGTAGAGCAATGTGTCGCATGTCAACACAAGCACCGAAGTCAACATTACCTTCCTTCAATTGCGCCAACTGGTGGTGAATCGAGGAAGTACAGCACATACTGACGAAACTAAAATGAGCTCTAACATGGAAATTAAGAGTTTCCGGACACATGTCCACATAACATCTTATCTTTATTTGTGTGTGAGGAATGTTTCCTGAAAGTTTGGCAGTACTTTTTTGTAACACCCTGTGTAGATGGTCTATACAAGGGCGAGGTACTTTAGGACAATATTTTGGAAATGGGAGAGAAAGTAGATGAAGATGAAATGGGATATTTGATGGTGCGTGAGGAATTTGACAGAGCATTGAAATACCTAAGACGAAACAAGTCCCCGGGAGTACACGACATTCCATTAGAACTACTGATAGCCTTGGGAGAGCCAGCCCTGACAAAACTCTACCATCTAATGAGCAAGATGTATGAGACAGGTGAAATACCCGCAGACTTCAAGAAGTACAGAATAATTCCAATCCAAAGAAAGCAGGTGTTGACAGGTGTGAAAATTACCGAACTATCAGTACAATAAGTCACGGCTGCAAAATACTAACACGAATTCTTTACAGACGAATGAAAAACTGGTAGAAGCTTACCTCTGGGAAGATCAGTTTAGATTCCGTGAAGATATTGGAACACGTGAAGTAACACTGACCCTACGACTTATCTTATAAGATAGATTAAGGAAATGCAAACCTACGTTTCTAGCATTTGTAGACTTAGGGAAAGCCCTCGACAATGTTGACCGGAATACTCTCTTATAAAATCTGAAGGTGGCAGGGGTAAAATACAGAGGACGAAAGGCTATTTACAATTTGTACAGATGGCGGTTAGAAGCGTCGAGGGGCATGAAAGGGAAGCAGGGGTTGGGAAGGGAGTGATGTAGTGTTGTAGCCTATCCCCAGTGTTATTCTATCTGTATATTGAGCAAGCAATAAAGGAAACAAAAGAAAGATTTGGAGTATAAATTAAAATCCATGGAGAAGAATTAAAAATTTTGAGGTATGTCGATGAAATTGTAATTCTGTCGGAGGCAGCTAAGGACCTGGAAGAGCAATTGAAAGGAATGGACAGTGTCTTGAAAGGAAGATATAACAAGAACGTCAACAAAAGCTAAGCTATGATAATGGAATGTAGTTAAATTAAATCAAGTGATGCTGAGAGAATTAGATTAGGAAATGAGATACTTAAAATAGTAAATAAGTTTTGCTACGGGGAATCAAAATAACTGATGTTGGTCGAAGAAGAGAGGATATAAAATGTAGACTTGCTACGGCAAGGAAAGCATTTCTGAAGAAGAGAAATTTGTAAACATCGAGTATAGATTTAAGTGTCTGAAAGTCTTTTCTAAAAATATTTGTATGGAGTGTATCCATGTATGGAAGTGAAACATGATCGATAAATAGTTTAGATGAGAAGCTTTCGAAATGTGGCGCTAAAGAAGAATGCTGAATATTAGAGGCGTAATTCACGTTACTAATGAGGAGGCACTGAAGAGAATGTGGAGGAGAGGAATTCGGGGCACATCTTGACTAGAAGGTAGGACATGTTCTGAGGCAACAAGGGATCGCCAATTTTGTGTTGGAGGGCATCGTGGAAGGGAAAAATCGTAGAGGACGACCAAGAGATGGGTATACTAAGCACTCAGAAAAATGTGGGTGGCAGTAGGTACTGGGAGATGAAGACTGGACTGAAGACCACAACAACAACAACATGTCAAAATAAGCGGTACAGATAATCACTCTATACAATAAACCTGAATGACTGAATATTTAGTGTGGATGTAGTACTTGCCTGGAGAATTTTACCTAGTCTTGGTCGAACCATCCAGCTAGGGTACACCTGCCATCCATTGGCCAGGTATGTATTCGCAAAGGACAACTTAACCTGAGATTTCCGACCTCAACCGCGGTAAAAAGCAATATTCTGAAGTAACCTATCACGACGGCAGGAGGTCGCCGAACCACTGCTGTTGTGTCTCAGCGCCAATGTGACGTGACGCGCTGGGTTTCCGGAGGATCTGCGGAGAGAGAGGCGGGCAGGCGACGCCAAAGAGCCCTTACCAATGCATAATACCGAGAAACCTGCGACTGTGCGGGACCTTTCCGCTTCTTAATTTTTTTGCTCTTTTTAGCTGACACCATAACCCATGGTGCTTGCTGGCCTCAGGCCGAACACTGGTCGTGAAATAATGATGTGAGACTTGTCGAAAAAAGAGGTCTTATTTGATTCGTGAAAGTGCTGACGTTTTAAATGTCAACCACACTCTTGGTTTGTCGCCAGACCAAGGGGTTCGTTTACCCGAGACCTGCAGAAGATAGTGTTTTTCCTCCATCTTAACTTAGTGCTAAAAAGAGGAGCTTAAGTGAGTGATCAGGCACCTCTTTATGAGAAAAGACAGAGTCACTGTGACGTTCTTGATAGGAAGATCGGGTATGATTTGATGGCTTTTCCTTGCAGATGGGGGAGCAAAGAGAATTTTCGGACTCTTGGCTTTTATCTTAGCACCCGCTTGGTTGAAGGTGCCGCCCTTACTTAGGCAATAGACTGGGGTGTGGATACTAGACTTTGATGTACTGAAATAGCTGAGGGAGGCACATTTGGAGTATGCAAGATTCAGATGGGTATCGTGTCCACCAACTTCCGTGCTCCCGTGAGAAGCCAGTGGGAAAATCCATTTCACACTGCAACGGAGAGGATAAAATCTAAATGCAGTGCCACAGGGGAGATGAGGGAAGTTAGGAATGTGTAGGCATGTTCCTAATATTTAATGGGATTTTATTTCACAATTACACTAAGTGATCGGTGGTTTGCTGATAGTCCAAGCACTTTGAATTTTTACAAGAAATATAATTTAACTCGAAGGCAGATCTTCATGGCCTCAACGGAATCGTGGATTTCGTCTTTTTGATGAAATACGAAGCGCAGTACCCGAGCCTCTTCTTTACCAAATCTTATGCCCTCTGTCGCAGTGCAGTCACATCTAATTGAGTCTTTTTACCGATTTTTATTGAGATTGTCTTATACCTCTGACTGTTTCGAATTGTGGATTTGCTTTCATTTAATCACGTTTGTTCTTGCTTGCATCATGGTTATAATAAAACCGGTAAATTGGATCACTCCTTAATTTCAGTAACTACATGAAGTCAAAAAGCCCGTATTAACACTATTAATGCATCTTCTGATTATATACAACATAGTCCAGACTATGGGATACAGCGCCTATGCGAGATGAGTCATTGGTCATGATGCCATCGCTATACCACTCCTGGCTCCTCGAAGTTCAGTGGGCATGACAGTAAAGAGTCTTAGTAAGATAACTATTGGAAAAAAAACGTGGGACATCATGGGTAAAAGATCAAGGCTGTTAAAATGGCAGAACTTAGAAAGGAAAAGTGCGATGAGAAAGTGTTAGGTGCTTAACAGGAATTGAAAGATGCTAACATAGGTTGAAGATGAAAGAGTGCGTGTCGCTAATTGTGTAAAATGATTCGAAATAAGCCATCACAGGTTGAAGCTGGTTGAGAGCTAGCCGGCCGGTGTGGCCGAGCGGTTCTAAGCGCTTCAGTCTGGAACCACGCGACCGCTACGGTCGCAGTTTCGAATACTGCCTCGGGCACGGATGTGTGTGATGTCCTTAGGTTAGTTACGTTTAAGTAGTTCTAAGTTCTACGGGACTGATGACCTCAGTCCCATAGTGCTCAGATCCATTTGAACCATTTGGTAGAGAACTAGTGGCTAATCAAGCATGTCAGTAGTGACGATTGTCCAAGTATTGCGATTGGTAAGGTGACTCTAGCAACTATTTCTTGTTATAAACATTTTAGGCTAAGTACTTGTGGACGAATTCCTGTCTCTGTACCTTAAGAATCAGATATTAAGGCACAACAGTGAGTACAATCAGTGAATTAGGACTTGAATAACATGGGAAACGGTGAATACATTATTGATGAGTAGCATGTTGATGAAGAAAGATACGAATTTTTTGAGAATATGTAGAAGATACGAGCGACCATACAATTCTGTAATTTTCGGATAGGAAAAACAGGTATGTTGTAGAGATTACGTAATTATACAAAACCTCCAGAAGTCCCAAAACACTAACCCTAGGAGCTGGTTAGTAAAGCTGCAGAAAGTCGTGTGGACTGTCAGAGAGTTTTATGGACTAGCTTTGCCTACAGACTCGATGGAACAGCTTATAAAGTTAGTGCCTTATGAAAGAAGTGGTCCTAAGCGTAAACAAATGGACAACAATAGTCACAGATTTCAAGTATAAATGTATGTGCTATCTTAGTGAGTTTCGATAGCACACCTACATAGTTTTTGGAACAAACCACTGACAAAACTATATACAGAGAGATTTGTAGTTCCTAAATGTGTCTCAGAACCTGCCTTCATTGTGGTAGCACCAGGCTAGGTTCCGGGCCAAATTTCTCCAATGGGGGAATCCTTCCCCAAAATTGTTGGCGGCTGTACGGAGAACAGTTGCTTTCGACTGCACGGATGCTGCACCACATTCACCTGTTGTGCCTACCAACGTTGTGAGCGGCCTTCAGAGATGCCTGTCTCCACTGCGCCGATACAAAGACAGAGTGGATCGTCTTCAGGCTGCTTCCACGAGGCGTGGGCACTGTATCGGTTCTAGCTTCATTAATAATAAGAAGTTTTCATGAATTCCATCTACCCAGCTGTGGCCAACCTCTCCTCCGGAAGATTCCTGTAGAACCGCCGGCCCATAGAATCCACAACGTTCTGATGATCCGAAGCTTACTTTAACACCGCTCTACAGTGGTAGTACCAAAACGGGTCACAACACCTGTACGGCAAGAAAAAAAAAGTAGTTACGGGGGATTCTGATTCACCTCTGTTTCAGAGGTCTGGATCAGCAGCTTCAAATAGAAATCGAACAATAAAGATAGAAAAGAAGAAAATAAGGGAGTGACTAGTGTGCTAAGACGAAGTTTACAAAGGGATGTAAAAGAATTAAATAAAAAATTATAGGGGAAAGATTAAAGAACTATTAATAGAACGGCTCTAGTTAGAAGCAGTTATGTTTAAAGTTCTAAAATTTAGGCACACGAACTTCGGAGAAACTGGTGTCTATGTGTGATGCAAAATTTGAAGAAACAGAAAGAGAAGAAAAGATAGATGATACTATGGGAGATGAATAGGTTAAAAACAGGGAGGAGGCACGGGCACTAGAGAATAAGGATCCACGAGATTTTCGGGCCGCTAAAGGAGCAGCGGGAAAATAGGTATTAAACACTATAAGCAGTGTGGTTACAGTTGATCAGGATGCATGTTATGGAGGCGACGGAAAATGGCATAGCGATCCAGGGATTGGAATTTAAAAAAATATTCAAATGTATGTGAGGTCTTATGGGACTTAACTGCTAAGGTCATCAGTCCCTAAGCTTAAACAATACTTAGCCTAAATTGTCCTAAGTACAAACACACACACCCATGCCCGAGGGAGGTCTCCAACCTCCTCCGTGACCTGCCGCTAAGTCCATGACTGCAGCGCCCTCTACCGCTCGGCTAATCCAGCGCGGCGATTGGAACACAGGCTGTAATCAATTAAATTGAACAGAAGAAAATATATGCTGGAAAGTCGAGGCCAGAAAACATTCCGAATGTGTGGAAAAACTGGGAACTCTAGAGAACAACACAGCCCATTCTGTGGTAGATACCTAAGAAGCAAGATCATTGCTGAAATTTAAACTGGGTCAATCAGAAATTAGCCGACGCCAGAAGGAAATGGTGCATTCAGTGCACGATCGTCTCTCGTTTGTAATGCCGAACCTTGGTCGAGATCTCATGTGTAGATGATCTTCTCAAGAGCAGAGACAGCCAGACGATGATCAGTACCATTCTTGTCGTGAAGGTGACACTGAGTATAATTTAGATCATTACTGCGCTGCAGGAGTTCGTCAGTAAAACCGGAAAATGTCGACTAATTTTGCTAATGTATTAAACACATTAACTGTTTCTCATACTAAAGCAAGTGATATGTTATCTTCCTGCGGATCATCAGTTCCTTTTCCGGGATATATGTGTCGTTTCAGAAACAAATAACATGTAACAGAATATTCCAATCTCCAGCAGAGTCTTTACACGTCGCTTATCATAGTATCAAACAGCACTATAAGAAATTTCCCAGTTACATGTTTCTAACACTTGCAGATAAAACTACTGAGTTTTTTCGTGGAATGTTGCTGACAAATACTTAATGCGCTGTCAGCCTTGTAACAGCGTAATCACGAGGAAATGTTTTAAAAAGGTCCTTCACTCACCTAAGTCAGGGGAAGGCAGTGTTGATCGATTGATAATATGAGAACATGTAATTTGCGAATATTCCTGGTGGAATAATATTGTTTATATTCAGAGTCAATCTTCTTCTGTCAAATTTTATATCACGATTGCTACGGTTAAGACTTGAAACTTTCGAAATAAAGAAGTGTTACACATGATGTCCATCTTTCTAGCCAGTATTCTGCGCACAGTATTTTTATGAAGATGAGTGTAGCAAACATTGTCCAAATAGTTTTGATTTGTGTTGTTGATTGAACAGAAGTTGAACCTAAAGAACCTAAATCAGACACCTCATACATTTTCTAAAAGAAACAAAATGTGAAAAATTGTCAGGGATGCACCTAAATCAGGCGCTCACAAATGAGCAGCAATGCTTATTCCTTGAAGGTCAACGAACATCACTGTCAACAAAACGTTTTTTTTTTTTTTAAGTGCCGCATGTGTGATTTTACTACAGAAATGGGAACTAGAGGTACAGATAGTGATATTATATTTCGTGTCACTGTTCTGAACCACATTCATTCTGAAATATTAGACTTTAATGGGATGGCAATACTGTCGCCGTCTTTCCCGCAACGCGCAGAGCAAGTGCTTCCTCCACTGTCCTGCAGCCTGGAGTGAACTGACCACAGGACGTTCTACATGTACTGTTCAGTCTACCAAAGTGCACGTCATTTACAACGGTGGCCGAATTTGGGTTCGTTCTGCGCATCTGACGTCACAAAACACAGTCAGCCAATGCACAGAGAACAACGTTGCCGGAGCTCGACTGCAGTGTAGAGCATGGACGAGTGTCTTCAGTTTTAGAAACGTTCAGTTATAAATAAAGTAATTGAACAAAAGCAGTGTCTTGCTAGCACACTATCTTTTATAGAAAGTTTGGAAAAGGCATTCATTATACCAATTTCTTCATATTCTATTAATTAATTAAACCAAACAAGCAATAAGCCTCCTAATTCAGTTGATAGCAAGGAAAGGTGTCTGTGTCATTCTCACTAACCGCTTTTTCGCAATAAAGAACAGCGGTAATTGTTTATTTCCTCTTGTACTTCGACGAAACGTGAGTAATTCATAGTCGTACCAACAGTGTTTGTCGATATTTTGCGTTACAGTATAAAGTCCTCTGGGAAAATAATGGAATGATGAGCTGCGTCAGTGTAATGGTTAACGCGTTTGGCTGCCAAGAGGAAGGTTACCACTTCAAACCTAGTTCGAAACTTAAAATTTCTAGTGGCAACTGAAATCGACCATACGGAGAGATTACGCTATGGACTTTTACCTCTGCAAAATCTTCAAAATTTCGTGCAATGGTTTACTACATCTAATGCTGCACAATAACTGCGTTGAACATCGAAACAAAATTATATCATTTATTGGGGGAAGGTATCAGTGAAGAAGATGTGTAAAAATTAAATTTTTGGGGCAAATAGTTTTTGTGAAATCCAATGATAAAGTGTGTCAAAGCAGTCGAAACACCATGTGTCTGCACAGGTGAGCATTGCAGTGATGACAAAATCGCGCACAGCGCGGAACGCAGGGAGCACGTCTCTGTAGCAGCGAAAGGGTTCATGCGGCCGTGGTGGCTTTACTTCATAAACTGCGCGCTCCCCCCCTAAACGTAAGTTTGCGGACTATACTATGGCGCCGTTTCTCTTGGCGCGTGCAACAGGCAACGCAGCATTCTCCCGCGTCTGGGAAGGCATGCGCGACCGCCAAGATAAAAGAATTGAACTATAGCGCACTCTGCTCTGGCCTGCTGTACTGCTGTCAGTGGCAAGCAGAAAAACACACTGTGACGCATTTCACTTACGTTTCGGAGCGTGCTTTCGATGTTTTGGTGTGAAATATGTCGTGTGCGGTCGTCTCCTCGATACACCGGTCTTCGGTGATGATTAAAACCTATACATGATGTTAATCTACAGCTGATGTCACAGAAATGCAACCACTGCTATGACAGTATACACTGAACGCTGCTCAGATCGACACCGTGATTCACGTCGCGTCATTTCCAACATATGCGCAACTCTCATGCAAACAGGCAACAGGATACGCAGAAGCGTCAGCGCACAACACAGAATTTAACAATGACAGCGAAATTGCTGTTCTGGCTGCTGTAGTGCGCAATCCTGAGGTGAGTGTATGACAGATTGCATGCGATTCCGCAACAAGCCGTAATTCTGTGTGAGTGTGTGGAGAATTCTGCATTGACAAAAGTTTCATGCATATCTTATCTCACTCGACTATCAGCTGTGCGGGAATGACTTTTAATCCTGCATTGAACTCTGTCGTTTACACCTCAGTAGTTACAAGGTTATGCTGATTTCCAAGGTAACACTTTTTTCCGGATGGTGCTTCGTTCACATATCACTGTCATGTGAATCTGCGCAACATATACTACAAGTCCGTGAAAAATCCACAAAGGCTTCGTGTCGTTTCTCATCAACGACAGTGGCGGTCAGTGTTGCGTGTGACGTCATTGGTACCCGTATTATATGCCCGAATTTTTATCAGGGAACATTAACTGGACGGTGACATGCGTCGTTTCTGCAAGCAAGCACTCTACCCCTTGCCATGGTGGACATGTGTTTCGAAACGCGTCTATCAATGTAGTTCCAGCATGATCGATGCCCCGCGCACTCCGCATGTATTTCCAGGGCAGTTGTGGACGCAGTGTCCCCAAATAGACGGATAGGGCGGGAAGGTCCTTTGACCTTACCAGTCCAGCTCCCCGACTTGACGCCGTTAGACGCCTTTCTCTGGGAAGGGGGAGGTGGGGGGGAGCAGTGAAAGAGTTATGTACCACGGACCTCCAAAGACACCAGGGGATATGCAGGGACACGCTTTATACAGTTAACATATATTTAGCAGTTTCCTTACAGTTCTCATTACAGTGTACGTGTACGCCATTATCTCATTGGTGAAGCTGAGTTTTGTGCTTTTGGACAAGTAATCCTAAGATAGAACAATTCTATAAGGAACGCGGAGTGCAGATGTACATGGCATAATAGTCTGCACTGACGGAAGCAATCACAACTCCAAATAGTAAGTAATGCAGAGGTAACACATTTAAGTGATTAACAACTGAAGATCAAAAGTTTAATGTAAGCTGGAGATAAGGCATTGCAAAAGTGAAATGCTGGTACGTTAATAATATGTGTAATCGCCAGAGCGTTGAACGCAAGCATGCAAAGGCGAATACATTTTGTTGTACGGTTGCCAGGAGTCAGTTTGTAGGATGAAGTACCAAGCCTGTTGCAGTTTGTCGGTCAATACGGGGACGGTTAATGACGATCGTAGATGACGTTGAAGTTGTCGTCCAATTATGTCCTGTATGTGGTCGATAGGTGACGAATCTGGTTATCGAGTAGGCCAAGGCAACATATCGACACTGTGTAGAGGTTATTGGGTTAAAATCAGTATATGGACGAGTGATATCCTATTGGAAAACCCCTGAAATGCTATTCATGAATGGCAGCACAATACGTCAAATCACCAGTTCGAGGTACAAATTTACAGTCATGGTTCGTGGGATAACCACAAGAGTGCTCCTGCTGTCACACGAAATAGCACCTTGACCATAAATCCGGGTGAAGGTCCAGCGTGTCTGGCTCACAGACGTTGGTTGCAGGCCCTCAACTGACTCCCTTCTAACCAACACACAGCTATCACAGGCACCGAGGCAGAACCAATTTTCATCAGAAAACAGAACAGACCTCTAACCTTTCGTCGAATGAACTTAACACGACTGATGTCGCCAATGGCAGTGGTTTGAGATCATTGGAATGAGCGCTACAGGGAGACTGGATGGAAACTGTGCTTAAAGTGACGTAATTGTAACAGTTCGTTATCCCATTGTGGTACCAGCTGCTGCTCAGATTGCTGCTTGATATGCGCTACTATGCGCTAGAGCCATATGCGGAACACGTCAGTCTTCCAGTACCAGTAGTACCACGTAACCGTCTGGAGCTTAGTCTTCTTATGCCCGTACATTCCCGTGACCATCGCTGCCAGCAATCGTGCACAGTGGCTACATTGCTGCAAAGCCTGTCTGCAATATCGCAAAAGGAGCACTCTGCTTCCCTTAGCCCTATTAGATTACATCGTTCAAACCCAGCAAGGTGTCAATAATGGCGTATTTATAACATTAAAAGCATTCTTGACTAACTTCAAGTCACCACGTTCAATCTCAAAGGTAACTAATGCTCACGACCATCACAGCGTGTACTGAAAGGAAACGTGATTTACATCCTCGTAGTGGCGCTACTAGCGCCACTCGTATGAGACTGCCGCCCAATCTGAATAGGCACTGTCTTCCAAATTTAGAAACACGCATACGAAATTTCGTTCATATCGCACAACCTCTTGTTTGATGTTGCGATTATTTACCTGTCATTGTATATTACTCCTTGGTTTTACGTCAGCAATTACGGATTCTTGTTCTTCTGCAGTATTTAGATTTCTGTAAACTGGCCACTTTACTTCCAAAGCTCAATGGTTAGCATGTGTAGTTGCTACGTGGAGGATTCGGATTAGATTCCCTGTACTGCCAGGAATTTTTCCCTGCTAGGAGAAGTGGAACGATGTGCACTTAACCTCTTGATGCCAAATGAAGACATTCTTGAGTGACAAGTAGCGGCTCCACTGACAAGAATGCCGATAACAGCCGCGTGAGCGGTGTGTTCACCATATGCACCCACTCTTCAGGCCAGAAAACTGTCTCATACATCTCTTGACTATAACTGCAATTCTCGTTATAACACCATTTCCAATTGCCTTCGGTGCCTCTGATGGCGTCTGATCTCAGGCAATCAGCTTTTTTTCTGGATCGATTACTCCAGCCCCCATTTTCCTATTATTAGTCCCTGGTAATTTTCCCCGAATTCTTGTTCATGATCAGCATTAGAATCATAGAGATCATCCATATATGCCATCCACACACCTTTGTATTCTTCAGTATTCATTGTTACCTTAGCCTACTTCTTTAGCACTGTTTTCGTGAGATATTTAGCGGTTCTTTTATTATTATACACATTGCAGCTCTGAATATTTCATCTATTTTTTCCTTGCCTTTCTAACTGTTCTATTTCTTCACATTGCTGTTTCATCCAATCTTCTCTTCTCCTCCGTTCGTTGTTCATTTCTCCCTGTTGTCGTCTTCCTTCTTCTGAAGAGTAATTTGTCCATTTTCTCCGGCCATCCGTTTTATCTAATATGTTCTGTGTGATCGATTTCTTTTTATTCTTCCTTTATTCAACACTTCCAACTTCTTTCTCTCAAGTTTCCAGTACTGCGTGTTTCATGATAACTGATGCCTACGATAGATCCAGACACAGACTGGTCCTTCCAGAACCTTTTGCCATAATATTCGTAAAGGGCTCGTTATCTTCGTTTTTCAGTTTCGTCAGGTTCCATTTGTTTACATGCTGTTTCCTCTTACTATCTTTCAGAGTTCTTATGTCTGCTACAAGATAGTTGAGATCTGTTTTGGGTAACCAGATCCACGAGAGATCATAATTTATAATACTCGTAGGAAGTTCTTAAGCACCTTTTACACAATGCGCTGCCTTGGAAGCCTTAGATATTCCCATTTATTTTTTATCATGCAGTGCAGTACTTGGGGCATGTGATAAGTATGAACAGCATAGTTCCAATGTCAATGTCAATACTGCATCAATCGGCAAATTAACAGTTGCTAATAATGTCAGGGAGTAGCTGTCGTATTTAGGGAAGATCAGTTACTGTACAGAATTCATTCTATGGGCTGCTCAGTTTTGTCATCCGTTGAATTTGCTTAGTAAAAGAAACGAAGTTTGAGCAGTCAGTCGGCGTACTAGAAATCGAAGCAACGCCTCCAATCCACCCCACCAGTAAGGCTTTGATCCTGGCCGCTGGTAGATCCCAATACAGCATCAGTACAGTCCTCTTTCACAAGAGAGAGAGGCCAGGCAGAACGTTGTCCGATGGGGTCAGAGACAGTGCTCTGAACATACTTTCAACCACACAGTAAGCTCCACGTTGTTACCGTTGATCTTCTACTTGCTACGTAAGATCAGTATTGCTTTGTAGTTTGTTTGTTTTTTCACCATAGTTTTGATAGCGAACTTTTGTAGACGTTACATTCGGTGTCGTCATGAATGAAAGCATTGGCCCAACTACTACTGACCAGCAAGTGATTCTTCCATCGAACATACGGTACAGAACTGTTCAGCATGCACTCCCAATCAGGCATCTCCATCAAAATTATTTTCTTCGTGAGCAGTACTGGAGCACCTGCGAGATGGTGTGCACATGGGTTTCGCGGGTTCTTTCTTGGGGGCCATGTTACTGTCAATGGTATACGCCCGGTCTGACTTCCCATAAGTTGCTAGGCTGTCTTCTTTGTCATCATACGCTGCAATTCACGCATTAGTTCCATTTTAGAAATCATGGTTGTGCTGCGACTTTTGTTTCTGACGTTGGTCGCCAGTTTGTTTCGGAGGAACTTCGAGCAATCTGCCATTAAAATGGTATTCAGCACCTGACTGCTATGCCATTCCATCCGGCATGAATTGTAGGTGTTGAGTGACTGGTCAGGATGTTCGAAGTGTAACTTAAGAAAACTGTCTCAGTAGCACCTATAGACGATGCTCTGTCCAGATTTTTGTGGTTTATCAAGAACACCCTGTCAACAAGTGCAGACCAGCTAAGGTGCTGCATGACCAAGGTCTCGTTGACCTATACTACCTAGTATCGCACGCTCCTGGCCTGGTGGCCAAGTCACAGTATGGCCATGTCACAGTACCAGCAAGGTTCCACCATCTGGGCATGGCACGTTTGGGTGGACATTGGGTGGACGCAAGGGATTGTGACGGGACATACGGGGCGACGGCTTAATATATTTGCAGTGGGTCAACAACGCCTGACTCGCTATACTAACCACTCCACCAGCGACGAGTGCCACTACTACGACTGGGGAATCAGACGACGTCTGTTTCAAGTACCTAACTGTCCCTGCAGCCATTCCCGTTGCCTGTGCCCCTCTTACCGTATAACGAGCGTCCTCTCCCGGAGCAATCCACCACATAAGACACATGTTTGGCAGGGACGGATGTGATGAAGTAGAGTAGTCTCCTTCGTCATCATAGCAGCCGGCCGGCAAAGATTTCCCCACGTTCCTCTTCGGTTGTCGGCTATGAGCCTCCAGCGGAGCATCGGCCTGTCACTGCCTTCAGCATCGCCAACGACTTCATTAAGGAAGCAGAAACCCTGATGGACTTCCCTATCGTCTCTTGGCTGTCCCTCGCCGTCTCCAGCACAAACCGAAGCTGTTTTGCGTGCGGTTTCGGCTCTGCATTCCTCTTAATGTGAATGTGGTGACGGTGGGGCGGGGGGGGGGGGGGGGGGGAGGATTTCTTATCATTGCCGCCAGACTCTGGCTTCGCGGTTGAGAAGTGAAGTGGTGCAACCTCACCGAATCCGAGGCGATTCTTATGCTAGTAATAGCGCAGATCCCTTGTTTATCTAAGTTTACTTAAGCTTGTTTACGTATTGCTCATCCTTCATGCTCTCCTACATCTCAGGTTTTGTCCTAGAGTTTGCTTTCGTGCCCCTGTTCTCCTGTTAGGGTAAACCAGTATTTTTAGCGGGCGCTAAGTGTCGTATTCTTCCGCGCTCGTCTTCAGAATGTCGTGAGTATAAAAATGTCTGTCTGATATTTTCGATGTCTGTATTCCCTATTGCCTGCTTCATTTCATGCGCTCCTCTATTCACTCTTTTCGTCAATTTCAATAACTGAGTTTCCTGCGTTATCCAAGGATTTCTTAAAGACATTCCCCTTTAACTATGTGATCCTCTGCTCTCGGCACTATTTCATGTCTCAATGCTAACCCATCGGTTTTCCACAATAATCCTCTCTCTCTAACAGTCATTTACTAATGCTTCCTCTGAAATTCAAAAAGCTATGTGCTGTATGTAAAATTCTACCAGGTGGCTTTCTGTTTATTCCCAACCACAAAGTGATGTTCCCTGCTATTTCTCCTTCCCTTCCTTCCCCTGCTGTCGAGTTACATTCACCGTTTGCAGTTAAATTATGAGCCTCCTAAACTTTCTGCATAGTTTATTTAATTCGTCCTTTCCATTACTTCATCATCTGCGGAACTATTTGGAAAATTGTGGTAAGGACTATGGGACCAAATTGCTGAGATCATCGGTCCCTAGATTTACGCACTACTTAATCTAACTTAAACTAACTTATGATAAGGAAAACACACACATCGATGCTCGAGGGAGGTCTGGAACCTCCGACGGGGAGACCCCCGCGAACATGACGAGATGCCGTAGGTCCCACGGCTACTCCATGCGGCGCGGAACTAGTTGGCATATAAACTTGTATGAGGGTCGTTCAATAAGTAGAGCTCCACATTTTTTTCTCAGAAAATTTTTATTGTTAAGAGCCAGAATTTGGTGACAATATACATAAACATGTCTTGTCCATGTCCTATGTTTCTACGTAGTCTCCATCACGTTTTATGGCCATACACCTGCTGGTGAAAGCTCTTCTCTTGTAGACGTAGCCATATTTTCACTGCATGGCTGACACTCTCGTCATCTTTAAAGTGTGTTCCCTGTAGAGAGTCTTAAAGCGGCTTAAAGAGTCGGAAGTCCAAGGATGCCAGGTCTGGTCTGTATGGTGGACGACGCAGTGATGTCCAACCCAATTTGGCGATGTGATCCCGGGTTTCTGTAGTCCCTGAGGCTGTAACTTTCTTTACCCATCAACCAACTGGGCTCCTGTCAACTGTAGGATCACCATCCACTGCACACAGACGTCCATGGATGTTCACAAGGGAGTCTTTCTCTGTACACAAGAATTCAATAACAGCACGCTACTTGTATCAACAGTCGTATGTAGACACCATTTTGACGCTGTTGTATAGCTTTGCCACCTGCAACAACGGTTCGAATCTTCAAAGGCGCACAGAACAAACATCAAATGTGAAGCATCAACAAGGAGGACGTTTGTCTATGTATACTGATGAATTTTTAAAAATATTTGGGGCATTACGTATTGAACGACCCTCGTACTTCTGTTTCTTTGTGTATATCTAGGTTACTTCAAAGCTTACACTATGCTGTTTATATAGATTATCCGAATTCTTCTTTTCATATTCATTATTAGATCTACCTCTGGACTATCTCGGTTTGATTTTGTACTCTCATGACCAGGTGTTATTCACTTTCTGCCACATCTTTTCACTAGCTCTCTCTATATCTTACTTCAACCTATCCATTTTCCTCTTTAATTCTCTAAGTTATCTGCCGAACTGAGGAGTCTAGCATTGCACTCTCCGCTCCATAGACTGTCACTTTCGTTGTTCCTGATGAAGATATCCATCTGAGAAGTCCTTTCCTGGAGATTGGAATGTGGAGTTACTTTACTTCCGGAATATTTTTTCCAAGAGGATGCCATCCAGTAGAGCTGCAAACACAGGGATAAATAACGGGTCAAACCAATCTTTTCTTGCAGACGTTGACCGTACGTAATAAGGCCACATCAGTAAATCTTCAAGACTATTACCCTTGTGACTGCTGAAAAGGCTCCTATGGTTGAAGCACAGAGTATACTGAAAGGAAAGGACGGGGCGGCCCCTTTAATTTGCATGAACTGAAAAGTTGTGCTCAGGCCATATTGAACCGAGTTAACGCGAAACGTTTCGGTTCTAAATGGACATTGCTACATAACGAAGTAATCTAACCAAATAAACGAAAACTTTTACGAAGGGGAAAGTTAATGACAAAAGTTGTGATAAACATTTAGATAAAAACTTGTCACATAAGCCTTTAAACTCATCACGGTTCACATGTGCAAGCCTTTAAACTCATTACGGTTCACATGTGCAAATTGTGAACTACCAGCTTTTATCTTCGGGTGACAATGAAGCTATTATGTTTTGTAAATATCAGTTTTTTACTTGCATCATTTTCACTTTACTTCTTAATGCTTCTTTTCTGGAGCTCGGAATTAATAAATCAACTTCCATTAGAAGCAGCTATTGTGCTACGCACTGCAGGAATTTACCTTTTTGTGTCAGTGCTGGAAATTTCATCCATATTTTCAACCTGGAAATGTCACTTAGGTATTACTTTAAATAAATAGGTCGGTGACTCTAAAATTTAATTGATACAAATGTTTTGAATGAGGTCGAGACCTATAGGTTAAATTTCACACATAATGCAATATTAATGAATTCGTTTCGTAAATAAAGGGCTACAAATTTTGTAAAGAAACTTTTGTCAAACTTTTTCTAAATATGAGATGTGTCTCAGCATTTCCATTAAGTAATGGTTGGTGTAGAATGTCTTCTTCTTCATCATTTTCTTCCAGCAGTAAGTTCAAAAATAAAACTCGACCACCAATTTGCGATACGTACTGTTACTTGCACACACTGTTCACAACTGAGCTGCAGGGTACAGTACTTGCACGGAGCGTGTTTAGGCGTAAGCTCGGCGCCTGTGCGCTAAAATAAAATATTTGAACTCCTAATTTCTTTAAACTGTAGTGAGATGTGGCTTTCCACCCAATTTTAGAAACATTTTCGGTGTGTCAACCACATTTATTGCATAGAAGTCTATGACGTAAGGTGAGACAAACGTAAAGCAGCCAGTGAGAACATTTTCACAGAAAACCCCTTAAATTTAATGCTGCAGAGTACTTGAAAAATTAAGTACCACAATAACTATGACCATTATCACAGAAAGAGACACTACATCACTGAGCTGTGCTATGAAACCATCAAATCCAAACAAATTAATTCTCTGTGCCATTTACATTCCTGAGAATCCATTGAGAGGTGTTATATGCGGTAGTGAAGAAAACGCTCAAATGCAGCACAACCCATTCTTACATTCTTAAGCAAAAAGGAGAACTTCTACCTAAAAACTGAGTCTAGATGGTGAGGTATTTCTCACTTACTTATAGTGTTATTTGCATTTTAATCAGATTTTACTATTTACAACAAGAAAACTTGGAAAATTCATTTTTCTGGAGTACTGCTATAAGCTGCTTCGTGGGAGTCACTCGTTTTCCTGTGTGCTGTTGGACATTACATCAAACAACTCCTAACTTCTAGGTAGCCAATCATCAAAATTTCACAATTAAAAAAAGTATGGAGAAATCTCATCTTTTCGCCTTTGGCTTCAAACATAACTGTTTACTCGATTCACTTGTGGTAGATTTCGTGCATGTGCACACAAATTTGACGCCAGCATTGCAGCCGATTTTCCTATCTGTATACTCTCTATTTTCCAGCTGAGGCATGCAAAGCTGCCCCATTCACCTTCCATATTCCCCAGTCCATGCTCCAGGTAGGTCCATGCTGTTCACTCTTGTCGTGGGACGAGTACATTTAATGGTCTGTGGGCCATATTACAAGATGAAACGTCAAACAACATGGAGGTTATAGATGCTACAGTAGCTTGTCTGGGGAACACATGGTTCGAAGGAACTGAAACGGAGTAGAAACTAGAGCAGAAGATAATGGAATCATGTAATGCAGCAGGATGAGTTTGGAACAAAACTGGATTGTGGAATTTGAGATTTTGAAGTTTTTCGAGATAATCTGACAGGAAAATATAAAAATTCCTCCAAAGATAACGAACATTTCCCAATCACACAAAAATAATAATTTTTTGGTGAAGGGAGCTGGAAAGAGATAGTGTGTGATAATAAAAAAAGATGACAACATGATACAATATTCAAGACGGTGAATCTGAAGTGTATGCAGAGACGAAGTGATTTGATGATAAACGAAAACGAAGGCACTACCGAACGAGTAGAGTGACCGAACCAGAAGTGGTGTCATACGACGTCGTTTTCTGACGATCCAATAGCAATTACAGGAGGCTGAAAGGGCATATAAGCTCTAAAAATTTCTTGTATATCATAAAAATTAAATCTTCCTATTGGTAAACCTCGTCATGTGTTTTCCTTCAGTTTTGTTCCATCCAAAGGAGGACATCCTCATTTCCCAAAGATTTTCAAAAGTATTGATAGTATGAATACCTATTTCCTTTTTGACCTGGATCTACACACCACTGTTTTGGTTGTTTTCTAATAGATGTGTTGTGTAACATCGTTCTGCACTCGAGCTGACGCGTTGGTTGACTGAGTCAACCAGATATCATTTTTTTGTTTTGAATCCTATTACTCATTTTCGGACTGCTGACGGTTTCACCTATCTTCCAGATGGGCCTCAGTTGGTCATCTGTTCTGCAGTTGGAGTTGTAGAAGTAGCTGACAATAATTTCAACTTATTTTTGTCCACGTTCTGTATGGTGTAAGGAAATTTCCTTATATCAATTATTTACACCATCGGTTTCTCTGGGCTAAAATCTTTCCTTAGCAGATAAGTTTTATTATTGTTTGTACTTTTAGGGCTCGTTTCAAAACAGGGTTAAAACAACTGTTGAAGAACTTTGGAGTAATGACAGCACCGGTGGCAAGTCACGCAGCGGCTAAGACGTTGGACGTCAAGGAGTGCAGTTGAAAATCCTGTCTGCCCATCTAGCTGTGTATTCTCCATGGTTTCTCTAAGTCACTTACGAATATTTACGGCACGCTCTTTGACAAGAGGCAACGACTAGTTTCTTCCGACTCCATGGTCTCTTTGTTGGAGAGACGTTTAACCTTAAATATCTGCATAATACAAGCGTCCATCAACGATACTTCACTCATCTAAACCACCAATTAAATAATGGTTAACTTTCAAAGGGCCAAACTGGCAGACGTTGGTAGATTATTTATTACAGGTTTCGCAATCAAATTCAACCGAGTGAATGAGACAAAAACATAACAGTTGCCAAATTACTCCATTTTCAACATTTGACTGGATAATACTATCACACTGAATGTCATTATGTTGAATTTAGACGACTGGGGTATCTTTAGCCTTAACCTAACTAATTAAAGTTTTGAGCAACTATACCAAATGAAACCTGATCTGGCGAAATCTGACATCGTTTTTTGCTTGTAAACTGTTACAGCTGAATAGTGCAACGCCATTTCTTGTACTTTATGGCAGACATAGCACTATCAGCAACAGTGCATCACATCTGATGGCAATGACTCAAATGCAGTACCATTTTCCTACTTGATTCAGTGAATGGTTTTCATCAAACGATTTATCTCTGTTCTCGGAGTTTTATACCAAATAAGAGAGATATGGGTGAGATAAATATAGAATACATTGGGGAAGCCGTGTAAAACACTAATGTTATATCGTCACATGTTTGGTTAAATACAGCGACAAACGTAACAAATAGCAACCATTTACAACATGAACCCAATAATTGACGGGACCACGAAATAATTATCAAACATACAGGAAATTTGTTGTGTAGCTCTTCTTTGTGACGTATACATGTCTATAGTGTTTGATCCGAGGGTAAACTAACGATCTATAGACAGCACAACATACGACGATTCGAAGAAGTCTCTTTCAATATTAAACTGGAACAGAGAAAACCAACGTCAGAACATGTTAATGCTTAGTGGTTGGAACACAGTTCTGTCAAGAACTGCGAGCTTTCATTCGTTACACTATCCCTCATGGAGATAATCAGGAATGTCCTTTACCCCAGGACTAAAACAATGGTCATTTTAATAAGTGCTTCAATGATCATTATCCTATAATGTGGCCAGTAAAAGACAGATGCGTGTTTGTAGAAATTCGAGAAATAAGTAAGCTGATGTATTTCTTGAAATAGTGTGTACGGTAAATGTTCACAGACATAACTACGCTTATTCGGCGTTACGTAGCGTAAAACAGGCAACATGTAGGTAAAGGACTTTAAACTGATATTAGCTATAAGACCACCGCTTTTAATATACGATTCCATAGTATACTAAACATTTCAGCTAGAAAGAAATGAAAAGGGTTGTCTAAAGTAACAAGTACACGTAGTTATGCAAAGACAGTTATTAAATTCAGAGAAATTTTTCTGTAGTCGAAATTGAGTAAAGGATGCTGCATGTCATAACTATGTGGAAGCGCCGAAATTATCAATATGATACTTTAGAACTATGTACTGCCTGAACTCTAACTGTGGATTCCAAACTGAGATGGAAATTTACGTACGAATATTGTAAATATACTGGTTAGTTACTGTTTCTGAGAATGTAAACACTTTGACGTGTGAGATGCGAGTGGCGGGGGCTTCGTGGACAAGGCGAAGCGAAACTCAATAACATGGTGAGGTGTCTCCCGCGATCGCGTTTTTTCTACTTGACTGAACTCAAATTGCTTTCTCAATTCCTTGTCGCCGTTATCGGAATTCCTTGCAAAATGTTTGAGGGTTGGAACCCAAGTTCAAGACGTAGGATTTATTCTAGTGAGTACGTCAGCTGAGTGAGAGGATAATTGAAGTATTGATCAAAGATTCGTCTCACATCCCTGATTTCATGTCATCAGAACTTCGGTATGTTTTTACTTGAAATATAAATATATTCATTTATCCGATTGTGTACAACTCTGTTTTACGAGACGACTGATACCGTACTTAGGGAGAAACTGAATTCCACTGAGAATATTTCGGAGACTGTACAGGGCTGTCCTCTGCGCATTTTGGTGTTAAATACCAATGGTCTTCATTAGCTTCTTACAGAGCAATAGTTTAATTAAGATTTATTCTGGATGTTACCTCATTTTATAGTGTTTATTCGAAAATATCTTAACAACAGTGAAAATACCTGAAACGTACACTTACTCATTAAATTTTGCTTGTGAAGGCTAGTGAAGAGCTTAGTTTGCGAGTACCATTGTTACTCACACGGATCTGGTTACTGGGACTGTCGCGGACGTGTAAGACCTACGCCAAACTCAAGGATTCGTGAGCGTGTAAAACAATCGATAGTGAGTCGTTGTAACTATACCGTTTTCATGATGATCGACATTTTGAACAGTAAAGGTAAGGAAAGAAATGTATTTGTTGCGTGCTACGCTGTACAGTGACAGAACTGATTGAAAACACAGTGATGACTTGTGTACTTCTGGTGTCTGGGGATGTCGTATTACTCTTTTCTTTTTTCTTTCTTGGCGGTTTCGTTTGGATTATTACGTCCCGCACGCTTCTTCACTGTTGCGGTGGTATTTTCAGTGACAGAAATTCATATACCTTAACAAACCGAATAATTCGTAATTAATTGATTACTCTATAAGCAGCAACCGAGGACAACACCGCCTTCATATGTTAATGCTTAGACAATATCTCAGAAGTGTCACTGAAATTTTGTGGGTGGAGTTCCGGTTCACCCTACTATGTTTATAATTTACAGACAACTACGACATATCCATGTAACTGCATCAAATTGTTGATGCTGGCAGGTAACAAATTTTTCCAATTACGTGCCAGGAGACATTAGAATCTCTTTAATGACAACGGCGTTATTGCCATTATACTGCGACAGTGTTTGTTTTTTAACCGCGGAACTCCTTCAGAAGGTACCAATCAAAATAGGCCTAGACTTCAGAAATGAATATTGAAAGTATCTAATGACGAAAAGTGGCATGGTCAGATAACTCTTTCACATGAGAACATCAATCATACTTTCTCTAAAACTGTATTTGTCAGGGAGACTGTGAACTCTCAGGCCTACATTCGAGATTTGCTAAGATTATTGTATCATTCTTCTACCCTATGGTCTATTACTTACTACTATCAATTCGTATTAAGAAAAAACAACGAACTGCCAATGGAATTTGGGTGTGCACAAAGCGATCACAAGAGATTCATGTGGCACCTAACGGCGCATGGCCGCAGGCTTCATGCGGAACAACCGAACATACATTATTGTTTAATAATGAATAAAAACCAAAAGAAAGCAAACCTGGAACTGACTATTACATACGAATGTACTGTGAGGTGCGCGTGGGGGACACAATACTCATTAAAGCCTGCACTATGGTAAGTGAGCGGGTTTCACCTGATGAGAAAGGATTTTCGAATAGATATAGATCGCGTGTACCTGAATGGTGGCAAATCAGACTTACACCCACTGTGTAATAACAATGATCCGTCAAGCAAGACCGAAATGCAATTACACGTCAGGATGGACCAAAAACAACACTGAAGATGCTACCAATTTGACAATAATACGGTCGCCAGCCGTTTATTATCAAATTGGTAGCTTCTTCAGTGTTGTTTTTGGTCCATCCATAATACGGGCGCCAGGAAACATGGACAATATATAGTTTGGACAAGAAGAGAATAAAAGCTTTCGAAATGTGGTGCTACAGATGAATGTTCAAGGTTACGTGGGTAGATCACGTAACTAATGAGGAGGTATTGAATAGGATTGGGGAGAAGAGAAGTTTGTCGCACAACTTGACTAGAAGAAGGGATCAGTTGGTAGGACATGTCCTGAGGCATCAAGGAATCACAAATTTAGCATTGGAGGGCATCGTGGCGGGTAAAAATCGTAGAGGGAGACCAAGAGATGAATACACTAAGCAGATTCAGAAGGATGTGGGATGCAGTAAGTACTGGAAGATGAAGGAGCTTGCACAGGATAGATTAGCATGGAGAGCTGCATCAAACCAGTTTCAGGACTCAACAACAACACGGTCGCCAGCCTAATTAGGCATTAACTGAGTTTCTTCCCTGTACAAGTTGGTATATATTCACGCAAAACAACACGTAGTAACACTGGATAATATAGTAGAATTTTAGAACCAGAAAATCTATTGAACTGATAGTTTCACGTTCTGTACCGATATGGAAAAACCATGAATACATAACGCTACACTATAATGTATACTACAAAACTTTATACTCTCTATTAATCTGATTAAAATCGAGCATAGGTTACGCTAGCAATAGCACTTTCGTGACACACACAAAATGTTAATTTTAATAAAGATAAAATACTGATAAATTTTGACTTTTATATTGACTTTAACTTTTGCTGGTCAAACCAATTCAGAACACTACAGAATTCAAATTAATAAAAAGGGGGGGGGGGGAGGGCTGAAACTGTTATGATCACTGTATTAAATAAATTGATTACTGAAATTATTATGCATTCAACATTTCCAGTATATCAGTTATTACTCTTTTTACCTTATTTACTGCTCATTTAAGTACCTTTATATCTGTCTCGAAATAAATAAACTTCATTACTATATCAATATGAAACTTATCGTTCAACTTCGTTGGACCTTCATTATTCATTTACTGTTTCATTAACAAAACACTTCTTTAAACACCGCTCTAACATAGCTAGGACTGCAAATAATTACTATTAACACAAAATTTAATTTTTCATTTCGGGACACTCGAATTGCACAATGTTTGGAAAGGAACCTGTCTAGGTTAGTGGAGGGGATAATTAAATGATGGGAAAGTTCTGGTAAAATTTAGGTTATTATTTCACAGTTCACTCCCTGATCCATACGAATACAGTACTAAAAGTTTCAACCTGCCTGTATAGATGCGGCGGTTGGCGGGCGGCGGGATGGCGAGGCACAGAGCACACATACAACCACAGCTATGGCTCTTGATATATCGGCACTTTAATTCTTCTTAGCGTCGCAATACTTTTCCATTTAGTGCCTGTGGAATTTTGCCATGCTGTGTGGGCGTTGGAACGGCATACCCGAGGCTCAGTGAAGCTATGTCTTCCAGGAGAGCCTCCTCGCTCCAGAAGGTGTTGCTCAAACCAATGCCAAAGTCCAACTACTACTGAGCCCGTTATGCCGTGCAGTGCGCGCATGCATTTTCCCGCGCTCGCCTGCCATCCACCTTTTACCGCTCCCTAACAGGCCGGGTATTCACCTTAGGTTTTGCATTCTACATATCCTAACACATTGCCTACGTATTGACCAGACGCACACTTACAGTTTTAAACATCTTCCAACAGTCTCAACATTTGTTACATTTCAATTCTATCACAATATTACTTGACATTTGACATAAACATTAATATTCACATTGAAACTTGTTTACAGTTTTCTTAACACAATGGCATGAAACAAAAAGAAATGAAATCAGAACATCAATTACACAAGTGTATCGAAGAATCAGAAGAAAAAAGTTACTTACACGTACAATAGTACAGCGTCGTTGTTGTTACACATGCCCCTGTTTCCAGTAAATTTCACTAAGTGCAAATTTGATGGGAACACTAAACTTTATATTTATACAGGGGTTCTGAAGCTTTGTGTGAATGTGCCATCATAAAATTTTATATCACGAAACCTTCTTCACTCACATTTTATAGGTCTGTACTATTTAATATATCGAGAACATTTACCTATCATTTACTTAAGTGCCTTTGGCTCAGTCCTACCTCCTATCACAACATGATTTAAATAGCAAATTACTTATCATTATTAAATTTCTCAGAGAAATAAAAATCAAAATCTGGAACACAAACACTTAACTACGAGGCATAAGAAATACCTATATACACTATAAAACAATTTGTTGCTGTTTGCATTGAATGGCAGTCAATTTCCTTATTTACTAATAAAAACACAATACTATTTAGAAAAATCACTACACATATTTGCTGCCTATTATTTAGATTTGAGCAGTCCATTTCGCATCATTTTATCACATCACGTGTACCACACTTACAATTCTCCTTTGATTGTTTATCTGCCCTCTTTTGTGTTTAGCATTAATTTATATCATGACTGACGTACTGCCCACTTTGATTCTTGGCAGTCTCATCTTTTATTTGGCTTGCAGCATTTGCTTTTTCTTTTCAGCCCTTTTTTCCATACACCTTTACATTTATAGTACATTTGGTAATCTGAAACTTACATAAGTACATTAGCACACTGATACTGGTATACATACATTTATAAAGATCTGTTACATTTAGAATAAAATAGTTTAATCATAAAATACAGCACATTTACTGCAGATTGCTTTCTGAGTGTACTTAGGTCCCTCACTCCTAGGAACATACGGTTTCAGGTCCACAACGTTTCTTACACCTCAAGGTCTCTTGGATTTTGGGTAGATCAGGTAGTAAGCATTATCGTGTGGAATGTTCTGTATTATATATGGTCCATTATAAATATATTTAAATTTGGAAATTTCATGGTTCAGTTCACTAGATTTTTCGTGGTTTTTAAAAGAACATAATCCCCAATTTTAAATTTTGGAACTTTCAGGTTTTTGTCATGTCTTTTAGATCTAGTTTCAGCTTTTTGCTTTGCCTTTTTTCTGACTGATTCTTTCTTTTGACTCAACCCCAAGCTTGTACAAGGTGGAAACTCTAATTTTTCCTCAATTAAACTTTTACTTCTGCTGCATAACAAAATTTCTTCCGATGGGAACCCAGTAGACTCATGCTGTAAGGTGTTCATAACATTCTCAAAGTCTGATATAAACCTACCCCAGGCTCTAAATCATGCCCATTCCTGTTTTTTCCACGACACACCTTGGTAGACTGTGACATTGTCCCAAGATACGTTCCTGACCTGTGAACCATTTATATCTGGTGACTCTCTCGGTTTCTGGAGTTCAAAGTCTTTGCTTATTGAACTCTTTGCAAAATAGACACTGAGTTGTCAGGTGTCTCTTTCTCTCTGTGTTCAGTCTCAATATCTGGGTTTTGTTTTGAAACTTCAGTAGGTACAATATCGCAATTAGCTGTATTCCCATTATTTTCACTAGTACCGAAATACTCGTCATCTGAACTATCGTCCGAATCCGACCATTCTGGATCGCTTTCAGGTTCTAACATAAAAGCTTTTTTGAGACAGGCACTAAGTTCTTCCTGTGCATTTTCGTCAGGCTTTAATTTTAACTCAATATCCTCTTTAGGCAAAACGACCTCATTATCAGCTTTACTCACATCCACTGTTACTTCATATCTAGTGTAATCCTCGTGAACTTCAGCTACTCGTAGGTAATTACCTGCCCCTTCCCTACGGTTCCGTTCGGTAACAGCTTGTACTGTTGGCGGATCATTAACAGAAGTTACTTCCTCGTCAATGCTTAGGATTTCATCCTCCAATTCCTTCCTATCTTTAACCATCGTCCTATCGGCAGCACGCGTACATTGCACGGCGCTATTTACTCTCTCCTCTTTAATTTCGGGCCACGTCACCTTATCGACATCCCTAGTATTTCCTTTTACACTAAACCTCCTTGCCTCATATTCCTTCTTAAAATACTTCCACTCACATTGCTTCAGGCCCTTGTACAGATCGTTGATCTGCCCACGCCAATCAGTTACTTCTGCTAATTCATTCTCGCCATTTACTTCATTGTTAACATAGCTACTGCACCTCTCGGTGTGTCCACTGTTCTGTCCACTATTTTCTTCGCCACTGAATTATCACTCGTAATGTATTCGCCAGCTCATACGGCAATGTTCGTACCTAATGCTGCCGCCTTCCTAGCGGCTTTTCTCTGAACAGCTGATCTGCTAGGCTGGGGCATTGCACTCTGATGCTCCACTCGCCTGTTAACATGTATCGTAGTGCGCGGCGAAGATGAATCATCTGCGCTCGCACCTGACGCTTGTTTCGCAACAACACGCTGCGTCGTTCCAGGCCTGTCTCTAAGCTGTCTCATAACTTCACTGTCAGTCCGGTAATGTTTTTTAAATCGGGGCCGGTATGTTCTGTCTGCTTCCATTTGGCCCGCAACTTTCGCGGAAATCAATTTGCCACGTCGTTGTTATTTTGCGCGGTGTACCATCTACCGCGACCTGGATAACCCCCTCTTCCTCTTCCTCTGCCTTTACCTCTCTGTATCATGTTGACGCGAAAACCATCGCCGTCATTCCTCTCGTCATTATTGCAGTTATTCCTGTTACTATAATTCTGATATTTGGCACGACTTTCGCCCCAGTGGTTTTCGTCTTCGACCATTTCGAGAAACGCTTGGAAGCTGCGATGATTGCTTCCCACATATCTCTTCGAATCTTCTGGAAGCTTTTTATATAGCTCCCACACGATTTCAGAATCGGATCTTCTCCCTCTTAAGTGCGTCAACTTTCGTTACCAATATTCGCAGAAATCTTTCAAAGAATTCCTGCCCCTGTTATCATGAAGTTTGGCCATGATAAACTCGCGCCACAAATGATCCTGTTTTTGTTCGGACCAGGATTCTTCCGTAAATTTTTGTTTAAACACTTCAAACGTCATTACTTGGGTATTCAAGTTAATTCCCCAGCGCTTAGCGTCACTTGCTAAGGCGCTAATTACTACGTTTATTTTCTCCTGACCGGATAAGTGTTTAGGAAACATTCTCTCGCAATTTTTGATGAAATCCAACTGATGCCATCCGTTATGTTTTTAGGCGGGATCCAAACGCTCCTCACCTTCTAATAGCTTCGTAAGTGGAGTGCCATTACAGATTTTACTCTCGAGATCGAAAATTTTGCCTTGAATTTTCGATGTATTTTGTTCACACTTTTGTACACATCTGGTAACTTTTTCGCCTAAATCTCTTTCGGTATCTGAAACTGCCGTTTTCAACTGTGGTATTCCATGTTGGCATTCGTTTACGATCTCAGTTTTAAGACCGAAAACTTTATCGTATACTTTTGTTTCAACTAGAGGCTCTACTTCCTCTTAGATGTTGAGAATTTCATTATCAAACCTACTGTTAAAGTCGTCAATTTCCCCCTGCATAGTATTCATATTTTTAGTAATTGTGTCAATTTCAGACTTCATAGTATTTATGGCAGAACTTAAATAACCCACTTTTTGTTCTACCTGTTCTATTTGTTTACTAATTTTAATTCCTTGTCTTCGACCCGTGCTTTAAGCTGACCAACTTCTGTTTTAAGCTGCTCGTCAACGTGTGTTTTAGCTGACTAACCTGATTACTGACATGTGTTTGGAGCTGATCATTCTGTCCTGCAGTTTGTTTGGTTAATCGTTCAAATAAGTCGTTCATACTTAAAATTTTCACACGGTCTTGTTCTACGGAATCGGTGCGTTCCGATCTTACATCAAAATTTCCTTTCGGTTCTTTCTTTATCTGTGGTGAATCAAACATGTCAGTGGATTCGTTGACATAGCCACTATCATCTACAAAGTCATCTTCTACTTCCTGTTTTATTCCTTGATGTGTTCGAGGCGATCTCGACATTTCAATCTATTCGTTAACATGTTCGTGGTATTGTATGTACGCCAATTGTCTTCCGCTGACGCCATCTGTTATCTGGCCGCGTAAACTCCTGTCATTGCCAGCAGCTTCTTCCATTACGCTCGGCACATCTACTGTGGCCTACGTTCTTGTCCATACTGAACGCAAATTACACCTCACTACCGTACTTGACGTTCACTGCTATTTACTTTACTGAATATTATTGCAATTTGTGCCACTGAACATCCACTGTTCGGTATTCACGTTAATTTGTGACCGAAAACAACAGGATGTCCTGTCACCGGGAGCCACTTGTAATGTGCGCGTGGGGCACACAATACTCATTAAAGCCTGTACTAAGGTAAGTGAGCGGGGTTCACCTTATGAGAAAGGATTTTCGTATAGATATCGACCGCATGTACCTGAATGGTGGCAAATCAGACTTACATCCACTCTGTAATAACAATGATCCATCAAGCAAGTCCGAAATGCAATTACACGTCAGGATGGACCAAAAACATTGCAGTTGCAACCAATTTGATAATAATACGGTCACCAGCCTAATTAGGCGTTAACTGAGTTTATTCCCTGTACAAGTTGGTATATATTCATGCAAAACAACACGTAGTAACACTGCATAATATAGTAGAATTTTAGAACCAGAAAATCTATTGAACTGATAGTTTCGCGTTCTGTACTGATATGGAAAAACCATGAATACATAACGCTACACTATAATGCATACTACAAAACTTTATACTCTCTATTAATCTTATTAAAATCGGGCATAGGTTACCCTGGCAATAGCACTTTCGTATCACACACAAAATGTTAATTTCCATAAAGATAAAATACTGATAAATTTTGACTTTTATATTGACTTTAACTTTTGCTGTTCAAAGCAATTTAGAACATTTCAGAATTCAAATGAAGATAAACAAGAGGGGAAGGCTGAAACTGTTATGATCACTGTATTAAAAAATTGATTACAGAAATTATTATGCGTTCAACTTTTCCAGTATATGAGTTACTACTCATTTTACCTTATTTACTGCTCATTTAAGTACCTTTATATCTGTCTCGAAATAATGAAACTTCATTACTATATCAATATGAAACTTATCGTTCAACTTCGTTAGACCTTCGTTATTCATTTACTGCTTCATTAACAAAACACTTCTTTAAACACCATTCTAACATAGCTAGGACTGCAAATAATTATTGTTAACACAAAATTTAATTTTTCATTTCGGGACACTCGAATTGCACAATATTTGGAAAGGACCCTGTCGAGGTTAGTGGAGGGGATAATTAAATGATGGGAAAATTCTGGTAAAATTTAGGTTATTATTGCACAGTTCACTCCCTGATCCATACGATTACAGTAGTAAATGTTTTAACCTGCTTGTATCAATGCGGCGGTTGGCGGGCGGCAAGATGGCGAGGCACAGAGCACACATACAACCACAGCTATGGCTCTTGATGTATCGGCACCTTAATTCTTCTCAGCGTCGCAATACTTTTCCATTTAGTGCCTGTGGAATTTTGCCATGCTGTGTGGGCGTTGGAACGGCATACCCAAGGCTCAGTGAAGCTATGTCTTCCAGGAGAGCCTCCTCGCTCCAGAAGGTGTTGCTCAAACCAATGCCAAAGTCCAACTACAACTGAGCCCGTTGTGCCGTGCAGTGCGCGTGCATTTTCCCGCGCTCGCCTGCCATCCACCTTATACCACTCCCTGACAGGCCGGGTATTCACCTTAGGTTTTGCATTCTACATATCCTAACACATTGCCTACGTATTGACCAGACGCACACTTACAGTTTTAAACATCTTCCAACAGTCTCAACATTTGTTACATTTCAATTCTATCACAATATTACTTGACATTTGACATAAACATTAATATTCACATTGAAAATTGTT
The DNA here is from genome assembly GCF_021461385.2 of Schistocerca piceifrons. Lineage (NCBI taxonomy): Eukaryota > Metazoa > Arthropoda > Insecta > Orthoptera > Acrididae > Schistocerca > Schistocerca piceifrons. Next base: position 632,413,407 of record NC_060140.1, read on the forward strand.
TACAGTTTTCTTAACACAATGGCATGAAACAAAAAGAAATGAAATCAGAACATCAATTACACAAGTGTATCGAAAAATCAGAAGAAAAAAATTACTTATATGTACAATAGTACATCGTCGTTGTTGTTACAGTGTAGTATGTAGTTTTCCAGGCAGAAGTAATAATGGCAGTGATGTTAAAACATACGTATTCCCAACTTCTAAGTGAAACAGGAGGCAGTGTACAGAGCGGCCGAAGATGGGAAGTAAGTTTTATGGTCAGTCAGCGTAACAATCAAATACACTATTCGTAAAATGGTTGTGCTATTTGTTGCTAATTAATGTAATCAAATTTATCATGAGTGAATAGGTATTGAAATCTCTGTTCGTTTTTTCATACCCTGGGAAAGTACATACTTGATCACTTCACCTCTTTATGAATTAGTGACAATGTATGGCCCGCAACATACCAGACTACAAACGTAAATGGAAGTTTCTGTTCCTTCTTTCCTTCAGTCTATATGTCAAATGAATTTACAAGTTAATAACTAGATGGATGCCTTGATTCTGACCATAGGAACTAATATTACATCTTGCCTTCTGGTCTACCATCAACATAACCGCATATTCCGAATGTATTTATGCTTCACTCATACCTACAGTGTGTATATTTCCATCATCAGAGTGGCTTATGGACATAGGTCAATATAAACTAATTGAGTGGTATGAGATCGATAGAAGTGGCTGCTGACGTAAAAAGCTGTGTCACAAGCATACACTAATGAGAGACTGTTCTTCAACTTTGTGTTTAAATCTGGTACACACATTTCATCGGTGAGATAATTACTCCGCAATGAATAATGCGCTTCGTACTTTCGACCCATCCGTAGCACTTTAGAAAACTTGTATAAACTCCACAATAAAGCATGCAACATAAATATTCACATTATGCCCAGTACGTTTGCTGTAGCGTATGGAACTGTAAGCGGCCTTCCGCATCCAAATGAAAAAAAAAAAATCCCTAGAACAATACAGAGGACAGTTTGTATGTGGTATATGTAGAACTAGCGAAAAACGTAATTAAGGAATCTGTAACAAATAGAACTAAACCAAAAAACTAAACTCTGTCCGAACATGTTCTTGGAAAGCCCAACGGTACTGACCGGCTGCCGTGTCATCCTCAGCCCACAGGAGTCACTGGATCCGGATATGGAGGGGCATGAGATCAGCGCACCACTATCCCAGACATATTTCACTTTACGAGACCGGAGCCGCTACTTCTCAGTCAAGTTGCTCCTCAGTTTGCCTCACAAGGGCTGAGTGCACCCCGTTTGCCAACAGCGCTCGGCAGACCGGATGATCACCCATCCAAGTGCTGACCCAGCCCGACACCACTTAACTTGGATGATCTGACCGGAACGGCCGTTACCACTGCGGCAAGGCCGTTGGTCAGAACGAATAGAATGCTGCTAAATTTTAGTCAGCAACAGAAAAGAGAAGAAACCATTAGCTAGAAAGCGAAATGACGCAAGAAAGATGAACAAACATAGCGATATAGAGTGGTCGCGCATATTAATAATCTAAAATTAGTGCACTTGATCTTTCGACTACTCCAACGCAATCACTAAGGTATAAAACCAAACGGAAGTGCGGAATAGAACACGGAAAAACCGACAACACAACCTTCGACTAATAAATTGATGCTAAAGAGCCTTTCGATACTGCGTTTAGTGTAATAAAGTTACCAGCATGTAAGCAAACTTCTCTGACGTTGACGTAAAAGTGTATTAATTGACCACAGTATTATTAGATCAGGGAGTCCGGCGGCTTCAGTTGGCACATAGAGGGTTTGTATTATGATATTTCATGGAGAAAAGCTGAACCATTTTGAAGTATATGAATAATGGTTTTAAAATCATTCATAGTGCGATGCGCTTTTCTTAGTCACGGCAGTACTTGTTTACTGTAACGTCATCTCGTGTTTCCATCAACAGCGACGCGTAGCCAAGTGCAATAATATCGCACACTACCCCACCACCATATTACTGCACTTGTCCTACTGAGGCCGTTATCGGAAACAAACTGTGACGTTACAATAAACAAGTACAGTGATGAATAAAGGAAACGCATTGCACTGTGAATACTTACAGGTATAATACAAAGTAGCTCAGTGTCACAATGTCAACTTTTTGAACAACCCTTTCTTCCTCTTCGGTTATGTCTGAAAGTTCTTTTTATTGTGGCACGCGCGTTTCCCTTCTTTTCATTGATGAAGTTTCTTCAGTGGCCTACGATACATTTTGTTTTTGTATTCCACATTTGCGCTATGTAATAATTACAGATTTGCTACTACATTACAGTTTTTTTCTTATTCTTTCGTTGTTAGGTAGGAACCTAGTTTTAAGTAGCAAAGATTCGTGATGTACTGTATAACTAATACTTGTTTGTAATTACATTATGTGATCTTATTAGTGCAGTCCTTGAGTTATACTTTGATGGTTTACGTATCCAACATGTACAATTCTCTGTGTTTTCGTGTGAATTTCGACTTAAGACCTCACATCCGTTGATAATTGTAGTTTTTCCTGATTTATTTACTTTATGTAGGATTGCCAACTATCGCTCTGAGTTTTTCGTCCGTGTTTTGATTTGGTTTAAAATGGTTTAAACGGCTCTGAGCACTATGGGACTAAACTTCTGAGGTCATCGGTCCCCTAGAACTTAGAACTACTTAAACGTAACTAACCTAAGGACACCACACACATACATGCCCGAGGCAGGATTCGAACCTGCGACCGTAGCGGTCGCGGATGGCTTAATACTGTTTGCATGTGTGTGTGTGTGTGTGTGTGTGTGTGTGTGTGTGTGTGTGTGTGTGTATGGTGTAAGTTTTGTTCTAGGTTCGTTACACATCTGTGTTTTCTGTTAAGATTGTTCATAATAACAATTGTCGTGTGGTGTTCCATGTTAAATGGTTCATGTCCATAATACATCTGCTATTTGGATTTTCATGTTTCCAGCATTTTACGTGTTCCTTATATGTATTTTTTAATTTTTTTCCAGAACCTTCTTCCACACATTTCGAATTGCAAGCATGTCACCATTATGTTCTGAAACAAGTGATCGTTTACTGGAGGTACCACAGTCTTTGAATATTTGAGAAGGCATGACTGACGAGAGTTACGTTGATGAGTAGTATTGGGAGCTCTGAAGTTCCTTTCCGACGATCATTCTCATACATTGAGTTGTAGAAGTATGATGAGAACGAGGCTCTCATCGTGCAGCTCGGTGTCATATTGTTTCCAGCATTTACAGATCACGAACATACCTATACTTGTGTTCAAATTTAACGATCGTTTTACAATCAGGCGGTTAGCTTTCACTACACAGGATAGAGAATCTGGTTTCAATTAATCCACCCTAAGACCGGCCGGAGTGGCCGAGTGATTCTAGGCGCTATAGTCAGGAACCGCATGACCGCTACGGTCGCAAGTTCGAATTCTGACTCGGGCGTTCATGTGTGTGATATCCTTAGGTTAGTTAGGATTAAGTAGTTATAAGTTCTAGGGGACTGATGACCTCAGCAGTTAAGTCCCATAGTGCTCAGAGCCAATCCACCCAAACGGCAGACTTGTTGAGTACTTCGCACTGTCACTTACTTAAAAGCAGATACAGATTTTTTATAATAAGTTCTGTCTTCTGTGGTGGCCGGGTGTGCCATATGTTTCACATGCATATTGTTCTAATCTTTCTTGTATCAATGACTTTGGTCTGAGTCAAAATAATTACCAATTGATCCGAACTTCTAAGATTTATTCACATTTCCGTCCCACTGCTGAATCAGTGACTGAAGATCAAGTTACTGATGGGGTATTGCGTGCTTTTCACAAATTGCATTTAACTTGGAAAGTGTGAACTCTGATACGTTCTCTGCCTTCAGCAGGAATACTAGTAAAATCGAGGCACAATTCCAATCAATATAAACTCTTATCAGAACTGCAAGCACCACTGCATACTTTACCCGTTAGTGGATAAGAGACGGCGTGAAGTTTCGGCGACATCTTCTTCTTTCTCTTGTGCCTCCATCTCGCATCGGCGTGGGTTCGTCATCGTTACTAACGGATTTGGCACGGTCAGTCTAATGGGTGGCCGGATGCCCTTCCTGTGGGCACCCCGTTACTTCTCAGAACTGAATATGTGATCACCAACAGACTGTGTATAGCGTAATTCATGGGAAAGTGAGCGAAAGTTTTCTAAATATTTGTGAATTGCGTAATTAACTGTATACACACGTCAAAAAACCTTTTGCATCACCCAGTTCCCAGAAGTCCTGAAGATAGACGTTGACTGTGGAAATTGTATCACAGAAACAGTCCCTTTGACTGTTTAGAGATGTCACTAAACCTGCCCAAAGCTGTAAACAACCATGCATGAGCAGCGTCTATTAGACGTAGGGGGTACGACAGCCGATCAGTTCCAGGAAGGAGGTACACAGCTCGTGTTGTCTGTAGTTCAACCATGCCTAGACGATCAGTACCACGGTTCGATCGCGTCCGCATTGTTACTTTGTGCCAGTAAGGGCTCTCGACAAGGGAAGTGTCCAGGCGACTCGGAATGAACCAAAGTGATGTTGCATCGACATGGAGGAGATACAGAGAGACAGGAACTGTCGATGGCATGCCTCACTCAGGCCATTCAAGGGCTACTACTGCAGCGGATAACCACTACCTACCGATTATGGTTCGGAGGAACCCTGGTAGTAATGCCACCATGTTGAATAAAGCTTTCCGTGCTGCCCCAGGACGTCATGGTTCGACTCAAACTGTGTACGGTAGTGAGAATGGTGGGCAACTTCCCTCCCGACATCCATGGCGAGGTCCATCTTTGCAACCACGGCACAATGCAGCGCGGAAGATATTGGCCCAACAACATGCCGACTGGACTGCTCAGGATTGGCATCACGCTCTCTTCACCAATGAGTGTCGCATATGCCTTCAACCAGAAAATCATCGGAGACGTATTTTCAAGCAACCCGGTTAGGCTGAACGCCTTAGACACACTATCCAGCGACTGCAGCAAGGTGGAGATTCCTTGCTGTTTTCGGGTGGCATTCTGTGGAGCCGACGTACGCCGCTGGTGTTCATGGAAGCCCCGTAACGGCTGTACGATACGTGAATGCCGTCCTCCGACCGATAGTGCTACCATATAGGCGGCATACTGGCGAGGCATTCGTCTTCATGGACAACGATTCGCGCCCCCATCGTGCACATCTTGTGAATGACTTCCTTCAGGGTAACGACATCGCTCGTCTAGAGTGGGCAGCGTGTTCTCCAGACATGAACTCTATCGAACATGCCTTGGATAGATTGAAAAGAGCTGTTTATGGACGATGTAGCCTTCAACTACATTGAGGGATCTGTGCCGAATCGCCGTTGAGGAGCGGGATAATCGGGGCCAACATTGCCTTGATGAACTTCTGGACAGTATACCACGACAAATACAGGCATGCATCACAGCAAGAGGATGTTCTACTGGGTGTTACAGGTAGCAGTGTCTGTAGCAATCTGGACCACCACATCTGAAGGCCTGTCTGTATGGTGGTACAACATGCAATGTGTGGTTTTCGTGAGCAATAAAAAGGGCGGAACTGATGTTTATGTAGATCTCTATTCCAATTTTCTGTTTAAGTTCCGGAGCTCTCGGAACCGAGGTGATGCAAACCTTTTTTTGGTATGTGTATATATTTTATTTATTCTTTAGCTATTTACATTTTTAAGAGGTGTTTCCATGTATCTGTGTCTGCTGCTGTCTTCTGCCAGTTGAATCCCGCAGTTTTCCTGAGTTCCTTATCCCAGCGATCATTTAGTCTTTCTCGTGGTCTTCGTTTCCCTCTGTGACTCCACACTAAAATAGATTTTGCCCATCTACCATCCTTCGTTCCTGCAATATGTCCTGCCTACTGCCATTTTAGAGTCTTAACCCACTCCATTATCTCTTTTACTCCTGTTATTGCTCGTATGTCTTCACTTTTCTGTCGTTCTTTCTTAGTGAGACCTAACATTGACCTTTCCATGGCTCTCTGAAGAGTTCGAAGTTTCTTTTTGAGAAATTCATTTGAAGTCCAACTTTCGCACCTTATGTTAAGACCGGTAGGACACACTGATCAAAAACTGTCTTCGTTAAGTAGACTGGCATGTTAGATTTGAAAACTGTTGCATTCCTTCCGTAAGCCCTCCAACCCAGTTTAATTCGACGAAAAAAATTCAGGATTCAAATCCCCTTGTGTGTCAATTAATTGCTCCAGATATACGTATTCTGTAACATTGTTTAGGATATTGCCATTCAGTGTTACTTCTTCTGTAGCTTCCCACTTATTATGGATAACCTTAGTTTTAGAGTGATTTATTATAAGTCCAACAACGATGTGTTAAGTCTTTTATAGAGTACTGCATTTCAATCTTACTGTGAGCTAGGACCACTATATCGTCAGCAAATCTCATATATTGTGTGTGTGTGTGTGTGTTTGTGTGTGTTAGGATTATAGATTCAGATATGAACATTAGTACCTTAAGTTGCGTTTTCTCTTTTGTCTAACTGTCTTCCCATAACAAAGTCACTTAATTTACTACCTCCTGTTTTCTGCACGGTTATAACTGCACCACTAAATCAGTATAGATTAACAGCTTTGCTTCCTTGCATTCAGACTTCGACACCAGAGCTGATCCCAGGGGAAAACAACCATTAATGTCTTCCTCCTACCTCATGTGTATGGAGGAACTAACCAAATTAAAAACATGCAACCCCCTATAGGTTCAGTTTTTCGTCCGCAAATGAAGTAAATAGTGACGTTTTGTTGATCTGTATAGTGTATTCAGTCACCAATAATGATATCATCAGCACGCTATATACACCGTACAGTACTCATGAGCCAATAGAAACACCTGTATATATATATATATATATATATATATATATATATATATATATATATCAGATGTTTTTGTATGTGGTACCTTCGTACGTACACATCAGTGTGCTGGTTGTTTTTTCTCTGCGTTGAACAGTTTTCCCGCAAACACGTTACATGATATACTATCTAAAGCTTTTTTCAGCATCGTAACTGCACCACTAAGTGGACACGCCGTTTAGCGTTCACTCATTCACACTTAAAAGCCCGAGTTGTCCAGGCCAAAATATCAATAATGGCTTGCTCTTGCCACAAGTACTTTCTTGTTGGAGTTACTGTCGAACACAAAAACATACAGCTTGAAACAGCTACAATTGTTAATTTGCAAACGACATGAATACTGATGTAATGTTGTTCAGTACACCATACTCATGCGCCAATAGAAACACCTGTGTTTTTTTCCAGTTACTTCTCGTATATATATACAGGGTGTTACAAAACGATACCGACAGACTTCGAGGAGTTTTAGACGGCGTCTTGAGGAACCGGTCGATGATAGGAACCCATAACTAGAAACGTCATCTAACCACCTACGTCATCTAAACGGCTACCTACTCCTTAGACAAGCCTTGCCTCCTATTGATGCGAAGCAGTGTTGCATTTGTTGATAACGGTTTCGGCAGCCAATCTCCGCTCGAACTTTTTTTTTCCTCCTGGAGCCCTTTAAAATCTCATTTTTCTTCGTCATACAGGAGAAAAATAAACTGTCGTCCATCAAGGCACCAGAGCATCGCACTCATAGATGACAAGGATTGTCTATGCAACTTTCTGTAGCGTCATTGGATGCCTTTTCCCGACAAGGATTCCTATCCTGAATTTGTTCATCAAGACACCCTTTACAACCCCTGGAATTCCGTCAGTGTCGTTTCGTAGCATCCTGTCTATACAGGGTGTAGCAAAAATGTACAGCAAAAACTGCAGGACACACACCTCTCACATAGACGAATAAATAATTTTATATGAACATGGATCTGTAAACGCTTTGTTTCCATGTTACAACTCATTTTCTCGAACTCATGAATCACGGGAAACAACACGGACGGAACGCCCCAGCACGCCACACTCAACTTTGTTGACGTTGATATATGCTTCAAACCCGTCGTTGTAGTGAATCCCTAATGCGCTAAGGTATCCCTGGAGTATTGCGTATGATTTCGCAGGCTTCCATAATACGGGCACGGAGTCTCTGAACATCTTGTACTGGGGTTACATACACAACAGTTTTCAAATGCCCCTACAAATAAAAAATTAGTGAGTTTGGGTCCGTAAAGCGTGGAGGCCTGGATATCAGTCCCTCCTTACCTATCCGTCTGTCACCAAATCTGTTATTTAGAAGCCGACAGATATTTACACTAAAATGAGGAGATGCTCAATCGTGCATGAAGTACAAGTTTTGTCCCAAAGCTAAAGGCGCATCTGCTAGCAAATCAGATAGAGCATTCTCTACGAAATTATACAACTTCGTCCGTTGAGCCTGGGTCGAAGAAAGTGGGGCACTACCAAACAGTCACCAACAATCCAACAATGCCGCCCCAAATAATGTGACACCCCAAAAGTCCAGAATTGCTACAGAATGGCTCAGAAACATTATTCTGATTTTAAGCACTTCCACTGGCCACCAAACTCCCCAGACATGAACATTAATGAGCATATTTGTGTGCTTTGCATCGTGCTGTTCAGAAGAGAACTCCACCCCGTCGTACTCTTAAAGATTTAAGGACAGATCTGCATGATTCACGGTGTCAGTTGCCTCTAGCACTACTTCAGACGTTAGTCGAGTTCATAGCACGTCGTGCTGCGGCAATTGTGCGTGTTCACGGAAGCCCTACACTATATTAGGCAGGTGTACCAGATTCTTTCCATCTTCAATGTGTAATGCAAACAATGCGAATCCGTACAATGTATACCACGGTAGTTGTTGCAATGAAAACCATCGCAACTAAAATCGCAGTATAGTAACAGTAACAGGAGTAATCGAAATTACCATAATAATAATAAGTGTAATAGCGAACATTTGGGAAACAGAGTGTCTAGTTCACATGATCATCATCCGGGTAACGGCAATAATAATAACGGTGCTATGCACAATAATAATAATGAGTATTAAGGGCAGAGACCGAACGAGAGCAATAGCGGTTCATTCAGTCCCACACAGAAGCGAAAACGTAACGATCATAATATGCCACCCGAGAATGATAACGTGGGAAACGTTCAATGGGGTGACCAATAGGCCATTTGATGGACAACGTCTCCAAACGTAATAGAGAAGTTAGGGCACTACATGCTACCTCAGATGATAAAAAAACTGAAAACAGGTCGTGTAATCAAGACCATGAATGGGCTGCTTAGAACCATGAAGTACGATTGGTAGTTATAGAGGAAGGGAATAATGACAGGACAGCTGAATAAACAAATCAGAGCCAGCCTCCTCACGCCTTCCGGAAGTGTCTGATCCTAAAGAGGAGCTCGAAACATCATTATAAGGAAGATTGCTAAGACACAACGATAGGATGGATATTCGAGAAGAATTACTAGAAAATCCGAGTGGCCGTAAATAAAATCTACTGAAATAATACAGGAAATGGTCGAAGTTTAATTAAATAACGAACCTGTGGATATCCTGCTCGATACTGGAGCGACTTGCAGTGTGATGAGCGTTTGTCTGTTTAAACTATTGAATGGTAAGCAAAGATTTCCTGTGTGGCCAGTTCCTAACTATATGCTGTCTGTCAGGTGCGTTAAGTGGTCATTGCGTTCCTGTGAAGCCTCAGGAGCAGGTAGGAGTGTTGCACATGGGGAAATACAATTAAACACCATCTTATTAGCTTCTACTCTATCTTATCCGTGTATCTGGAGTTGGAAATTTTCTGAGGGACAGAAATGCAGTAATTGACCTCTTAAAATGGATATTAACCCTAACCAATGATGGGCGAATTGTTGTTTCGAACTTGGTGAGGAAGATGGAATTGCATGAGAGATTCTGCCAGAGAACAATGATTACTTATTTAGGTACTAATATGTTATATGTAATTGAAGATTGTGGACTAAGTGGTTTACCAATAGACAACTCATCGGACGTCGAATACGTCATTCAGAATAAAGTAGTCGAATATGAAGACTTAAATGCAGTACATCAGAATGAATTAGCTAGCTTGTTAAAGGAATATTTGGAAGTGTTCGATCAGAAGCCTGGTGTGATCAAAGATTATGTTTATCAAGTGGATGTCTACCTTCATTAAACTTACTGTAAAGACTCTTACTCTATTCCGCTGGCAAGCAAGGCTTGGAAGGAGCATATGTCAAAATAAATCATAAGAGATATCTTGATGTCACAATATCATGGAGAAGCGTCGCCAGTTGAATATATAATTAGAACAGATTAATTCGGACTTACGCTGCAATGCAACAATATAAGTGGGTAGAGCAAGTCTCGATCCTTGAAGAGATTCACACTAACATGCTGCACTCATCCACCAGGCATACTCCAGCGGAGACGATACACAACACGCCCGAATCTAACAAGTGTATTAAACCTTTACCGATCTTGGATGAGCCAAACAAAGATAGGAAGTCGCTGTTGGACGACGTGCGTGAATTAGTGGAGCATGATGCGTGACTGAAGAAGGGCAAACTCGATCGTAAATTGAGTTCAACTGCGACATATACCATAAGCGATAAGGTCTTACTAAGAAAACACCGTAAATCATCTACACTCAAGAGGTTAAACAAGGAATGGCAACATGTTTACGGCGAACCTCACCGTATCATTCGCATTCCACATGAGGGAAGCTACTTGTTAGCTAATTAAGATAACTGGGGCGACAATAGGTTTTCTTTCCTCACAAAGTAGAGAACAAAAATAATCATTGCTGTAGCCAAAATTTCATGAGTAACATTAATGGACGTTATTTTTATATGTCATGTCTGTATGCCATATCTATATGTGCTCTGTATGTTCTATATTCGTCGTTCTGGAGAATGTGTGGAGACAAATTACTCATCGCTGAGGTGGAAGCCCAAACAACCTGAAGGACTGCAGCTGTTATCTGATGCAGCGAGTCGTAATTTGGCAGCACCTTTCCAGAAAAGGTAACTAAGAGCTACGAGACGTCGGAAGACCTACATGGTGGGCGTCGACAGTGGGAGTTCACTCGCTTTGCAACCTATGGGTTGCGAGAACGATCAAACTACAACCATTCACTCGAATAATTTATACAAGAAGCGATCTGTTCGTTGATGTCAACCAGAAATTTGATTGTCAGTTCAGTGAAGAACGACAAGGAGGTCTGCTGGCAGCATCGGTATAGATGAGATGAAGACTTTGAAGGGGAAGGAGACCCTACCGCAAAAGGTCGCCAGCTGTAGGCAATCCCAAGAACGCATTTGGAAGCTTAACAGTAGAGACGAAGAATCGGCGAATGGGAATTGAAGAGAAAGAAAACTCTAAAATCACACGTCGTATGGCGCAATCATACCAGAAGCTATGCTATGTGAGGGTAAGATGATCCATTGTTACGATGGGCATGTTGAAAACTATAAGAAGAGGCAATATGGCTAAAAGCATGAAAACATTGTGCTGCTTAACCGCTCAATAGAAGGCACAACACATACAATCATGTTTCAAGCTATAAAGAAGAGACGACATGAGCTACAAAATGAAAAAGTCGTGTTGCTTAGCCATTAAAGAGGTGGCACGAGAAAAGATGACGTAAATTACCCATTTTCCCTATCGCCCACTCTGACAACCGCACGAATGACCTGCAGAACCAAAAATATCACACTTTGCAGCCGCATAAGGACGGCGAGATGAATGCACATCGCAGACCTCGCCAGGTAAAACAACAGACAAGACTACAATCCTGTCGCAAAAGATAATTAATGAAATATTTAAGATAATAGATAAATTGGAATGTGTACATAGTATAAACTGACCTATTCCGTAACAGATATAGAGTGAATTTTTGTGACTAGTATCTAAAATGAAATTTGTAGTTAACTTTGAACTGACTTACCCAGTATAGATACTAAATGAATGAAATATTTAATTGATGCTAGGAAAAATGGAAATATGAAAGATTTGGATAATACTTTGAAATATTGAAGTTAACCTATAATAATGAATGTACTGTAGAAGGAACATTTAGAGAAAATATATACTTCCCCTCGATGATAAGAAGGAAGGAAGAAAAGAAAAAAAATAAAGTCTCAACCAAAGATCCAAAACACCCATCGATAAAATAGTAACTAGAATCCTAAGTCAGTCAAACATAGTTAACGAAGAACACCATCCTCTAAGAGAAGACTGGAACATACAATATAGAAGAAGGAAACTTGTCGGATGGGCCCCACATTACGTAGGAATTTTTTACCACAGCGAATCTAGGAGGGAAAACTGAAAGAAAAATGGATCAAAGGAAGAGGACGTTCTGCAGACAGGAATAAGTTACAAGAAAATGAAGGAGGGTGCTCAGGAGAAAAATATATGGGGGACACCAATTGATACCTGTCTAAGGGCAGGTTCAGTGAAAGAAGGGGCTTTGAGACGAAATAGTGAATGAAACAAAAATTCAAATAATAAAAATGGATTAGCTCCCGTATAGATCATTGGATAGCACATTAGTTATTCAGTGTTATATACAAACCGGAAAAATAACAAATATCAGCAACTGAAGGATAAGAGATATGCGATGAGATTCACAACAACTGAAAAATGAGAAGCTGGAAGTAAATACTCAGCATCTGACGCGCAGTAGAAATCTGCGTCTGAAGAAAGACGATACTAAACTCTGAAACTTCCAGGAGAGGTGAGCAAACGCGACAACCAAAACCGTACGTGTGATGTCATTGCTACCTCCACCAGAGAAGAGTTCACGAGAAGCGCCATTGTAAATACTACGCCGTCCTAATCAATTATTTCAGTTGCAGCTGTCATCTAGAAGGGACAGGCTATGTCAGTCGACTCTCATCACGCCTAATCGTCTACAGTCATCTATGAGGCCTCAAGTCTTACAGGAGAGACTCTGTAAATGAACACTGCCACCAACAACTGGGTCATTACTGATGGGATGAAGAGACCGCTATCAATCTGCTTCCCTATTGGACGTTTGGCCAATGGTGTGAAGAAGCTTTCGCCATCTGCCAACACGAGGAGTCACAGATGCTGCTCGCACTGTTCCTGCAGCCAGCACTGATAGTGTCAGTCTCTATATCCTAACTGTTGGCTGCCGTTTGAACTCTACATCGAAATGACCTGTGAAGACAATACCCAGTGTCAGTAAGTGCTCATAATCAGTAGAGACGTACACACCTGGTGCCACACCCACATGTCTACAGCAACACCGGACATCATCTCTGCACTCAGCTCTAAGGCCACCAGCTACGGATTGCAGGTCGCTACAATGTGGTGCAGTGCGCCAGTGATACTTGTCAGTCTTTCCCTTGCGTCTTTTGTAATGGCCATGTTCAACTGTAGGGACCTCCACAGCACGTTAACTCTTGCGTCCACACACACCAAACTGCACTCTGCTCTCTAACCAGGTAGCTGGTGTTGCCCAAAGAATTTATTGCCATACAGTCACAGTTGGCAAAAGTTAGCTTTGGTTATACACCAAATCATTACAACATATTGCTTGCTGCTGTTGCACAACATTATGAACTACTCATTATTGTATAAGCTTTGCTACAGTGGGCCTCAGCTCAGTATTCTCATGAGTGATACATGAGAACTCTCTAGATCAAAATACGGCAGGTAAAACTATGAAGAATATTTATTAAAAGGTTATTGTCTGCTGTTGAGTCAGAAGTAGATGAAGTCACACATCTCAGTTAAGAAGATTCTATAGATGAATCGATTCACAGTAAGGACGATGCTTCTGCTTCAGATATTCGATGCTTAAAGTTGAAAGTGAAACGAGTGATAACAGTAGTGATGAAAATGACAGAGTTAATGAAAACTATGAACGGATTGTATGTTCTGCAGACATTCTACATGGTAACGATCGAACTGAATAACATGAGGAACCTTTTGGGACAAGAAAAGTGTTCAAATGTAATATTTTGTGGGGCTGGCCTGGTCCAACATATGCAACAAAAATTCTTTCTATACAAGAGACTTTCAAGAGTATATTTACAGATGAATTGTGTGACATAATAATTCGTAAAATCAACAGGAAGAAAAATCAGGCATTCAGAAATTATAATATCTACTGAGAAGCAGCATAAAAAGTTTGGAAGCGACTTACAAGTGACATATTACATGCTTACCTTGTCATATTGATTACAACTGGCGTAAGAAACTCCAAGGCGAACACACAAATGAAATGTAGAAAACAATCGCATTTGCACTGTATCGTGCAAGCTTGTCCAACTGGTTTTGGCAAATAAGCAGAGATACGAGATCATACAAAGTAAACACTAGGTCTGAGCGCCCGCATCTCGTGGTCGTGCGGTAGCGTTCTCGCTTCCCACGCCCGGGTTCCCGGGTTCGATTCCCGGCGGGGTCAGGGATTTTCTCTGCCTCGTGATGGCTGGGTGTTAGGTTTAAGTAGTTCTAAGTTCTAGGGGACTGATGACCTAAGATGTTAAGTCCCATAGTGCTCAGAACCATTTGAGCTAGGTCTGAGCGTTTGAAAAGTGTCAAAGCGGCTGCAATAGCTTGCATACTTGCAATGCTTATCTCAAATCTTCGAACAAAGCTATGTGCCTACTGATTGTGTCACTGTTGACGACCTGCTTTTTCTATTCAAAGAAGAGACAAGATTTACGTAATACATGTCCCCAAAGCCAGACTTGAATGTTTCATGGAATTGTGACTCGCAAAATTCTTATAAAATAACTGGCCACATTTACACATGTAAATCTCGTTCTCTAAGAGAAACTAATTAAGGTGACATGATAATAAAAGATTGTTTCTACCATTCAAATGGTACTGGTAGAGATGAAATCACTGACAAGTTTTTCACAACTCTGCCATTGGTAAGGCTGTTGATGGCTTGAGATTTGTCCATAGTTGGTACCGTTCCTTTGTTCCTTGCAAATACTAGGGAGGTTTATCTGCTTCCAGTCAGACGTCCATATTGCAATTTTTCCAGAAATGAATTGCCATGTGTTCAGGCTGTTACCTACATGTGGAATGTGTAGGTGATTAGGTGTTACGGCACAAAGATTTAGTGCAGTTTTGTTCTCATTTGTGTACTGTTACCTTTTTTTTTTTGTATAACCGCAGATGAAGATTAGAAAAATGCCACACACATGGGCAGCAACTGATAAATACGGTGGAAACTCTGAAGGGGTATACAGCTACATAGTTGGAGATTGCAGCCCACCATATAGTACAACTAGGCGTTGCGTACAGGGGTGGAGGAATAGGAAGCCGGTGGTGAGCGAGTATCATTCAAGCGACACCAAAATGTTGAGTGTGCTGGACCCTTTCGTTGACTCCATAGCAGCTAACATTACATAAACATTTTCAGGAAAGCCCGCCGATGAGGTATCTCGTAAAAAAGGGATACCAACAACGGCAACTCACACTAAAATTGGGATCCTTAGTTAAGCAACCAGTTTCCACGCTTCTTCTTCTGGACATTAATTTCTTGTTGAGATGTCCATACGCTCGCTCCATTATTTAGTAAGATGTACTTGGTTTTTGTAGACTCATCCTAGATGCGGATGTGGGACTGTGACCAGTAGCTCGCGGTAGAAGGATACCAACGGACGTAAATCTTCCTAAAACTTCCTAAAACTCAGCAACTAGTTTGGACACTTCATAGCGTCGTCTTCAGGCAACTAATTTTCTTGTTAGGAAATCGATAGATTTGTATCTGCTTTTATCGTTGACGAGAAGTCTGCCGCAGAGTTGGATGAAGAAACCTCTTAGCCACTAAAGCAGGAGGAAAGACGAGGTTGGAAGATGAAGTTTCGAAAGTTTAAAGCCAATAGGAGAGCTGACTCAACGGGAAAGCCAGAGGACATGATCTCATTGCTACCTCCACCGCATCAGAGCGCACAGATAGGGTAAAGTTAAAGCTACTCCTTATTTACCCAGTGATTACAGTTGCAGCTGTCCTGTGAAGAGGGAGGCTACGTCACTCACCTCTCAGCATGCCTAATTGTCTGCAGTCATGTTTGGACCTGCAAGTCTTGCAGAAGAGACTCTGCCACTGCTCATCAGGTTATCATTGATGGGGTGGAGAGACCGCCATCAACCTGCCGGTCTGCTGGAAGCTTGACCAGCAGGGCGAAGAAACTATTCGCCATCCGCGAACATGAAGGGAGCCAAGGCTGCTGCTCGTCCTGTTACTGTAACCAACACTGATGCTGTAGGCTGTGTTTCATAACTGGATGCCACAGGTGGATCTCTGCATGGTAACGACTACTTAGGGCTGGGCTGGAGGGCGACTCTGAGGGGGGCACGTCTTTGATGTCAAAGGGAGCTCTTATAAGATCAGCTCGCAGAGTTGTTTCCCATCGTCCTTCAGTAGTGACCGCGGCGCCTACGACACCCGGACGGTTAGCGACCGACCGTGATGTAACGGCTGTCACTCGAGCCATCCACTACGCAGCAATACTGCCAGGCGCTGCAGTCTGGAACCGCGAGACCGCTACGGTCGCAGGTTCGAATCCTGCTTCGGGCATGGATGTGTGTGATGTCCTTAGGTTAGTTAGGTTTAACTAGTTCTAAGTTCTAGGGAACTAAGGGAACTAATGACCTCAGAAGTTGAGTCCCATAGTGCTCAGAGCCATTTGAACCAACCAATACTGCCAGGCGACGTGTGCATGTGCTGCTGATGGCACAACACTGGCCGACTGAGATGCCAACACCCTGGGAAGAAAAATCTGTGTTCCCGAACAATAAGTATGTCATTATGGATAATATTTCTTGGCACTCCCGAGCATAAACAGATCCTAATCATCACACCCGCCTGAGAAAATCCAGACGACAGTAGGCTTCTAGCGTAGGACCCTTATAAGAAAGTAAATAATCCTTAGGTTAACGAGAAGAAACTGTATGAACATATGTATCCCAAGTTTCAAGCTAGTACTGAGAAAAGATAGTTAGACTTAAAGGCAGAAGAAATATGTTCAAATGTGTGTAAATTCTTAGGGGACCATATTGCTGAGGTCATCAGTCCCTAGACTTACACACACCTAAACTAGCTAATGCTGAGAACAACATACACACCTATGCTCGAGGGAAGACTCGAACCTCTGGTGAGAGAGGCCGCTCAATACGTGCATGCTGCCTCAAACCGCGCGGCCACTCCGTGTGGCAAGAAGTATCTATGTACAAGTAAGCCTACTGTAAGGTAAACTAATGGAAGCGGAAGAGGATACAGATGAAGGTCAGATGGGAGGCGTGATACTGAGAGACTAACTTCACACAGAACTGAAGGCGTAAAGCGCAAGCAAGGAACCACAAGTAGGCAACATTTCCTTAGAATTATTAAGATCCTGAGGAGAATCAACCACGGCAAAACAATTCTATTCATTTTGCGAGGAATATGGGACACATGAAAAGTATTCATTTTGCGAAAATGGAAAACAATCGACACGACCCTGAATTTTCCGCTTTACGCGAGTGGTTGCCTTAACCGCTTTGGCTATTCGTGCGCAACTCGCGGCAAAACCCATACTTCCATAGGTCGTCGACCAACACCACAGCCTATACCTGTACACACTTAAGTAGTTCCCGTAGGAGCACTGCACCGTTCGTCTTAACAACAAAGGTTCTGCAGTATCGTAAATTATGTGAATGTCCCTCTCACATTACAAAGTTTGGAACAACTCCAATTTCAGAAAGTTACTTACTGACAGGTACAAATATTAATAAACCGTAAGTTGTTTTAGCAAAATACTAATGAAGATTATTTGTGGATGAATAGGAAGATTTGTAGAAGCAAACTTAGAAGACATCAATGTTGCATTCGCAGAAACTCATGAATGCATCACACAATATTGATCCTGTCACTTGCATTGTGAGATTGGTTGAAAGAAAGCCACTTCCATATCTACATCATCTGTTCATGTAAGGAAATCTTTTCACAATGTCATCTCGAATACGAGTATTTAGCGACGATTTAGCGACGATTTCGCCGAGTGCCGTCTGCTGTGACTGACGTCAGTTGCTGTCCTCACGTGAGCTGTCAAGACTTCACACGCCACCCACCACGGGCAGTCGGTTTTTTGTGTTGTGTACAGTGATGGTACAGCGTCTCTTTACCGTTTGTTGTTACAGAGATACAGAGAATTTTTCTAGATGTTATAGAAAGTATGTTTTTACTTCAGGTTACTCTGTTGCTACGGTTTTTGGCTTTGTTATTCAAGTATCTGCTATGTCTCGTCGGCTTATAAAGTTACTCAGTTAAGTGTCATTTCTAATTGCGTACGATCTGGCTGAAGCGGAACGCGCATTTATATGTTCAAAGAGCTACCAACTATAGGCACCGACAGTTGTAACACGTGATTTAGTCTGCACTACGACAAAGGAGTATTTCATTACATGTGTGCATCAAGGTTTGTGAACTGTGACAATACTCCCAGACGCGACAGTAAAGTCTGTCTCTGGACTTGCCGTACGTTTACCGCCCTTCTGGCAACATAACACGACTTTGTTGTCTGCCTAAGTGGAAGCCAGATTTTATTATGACGGAATTACTACAGCTTTTACTGATTCTGTAATAGTTGTGCGCCATTTACACCATCCATACACAGCCGAGACTGAAGACTGAAGACGCGGACCACCTACCACGAACTCCTACAATGAGTTCAAATCAAAACTGATACGTAGAATCTCTGCATGAGGGGAAAATCGCCCATCGGAAGTCATCTCTGTATCTCAGGAACTTTAGAAGCAAAGTCGACACTGGCACAGTATCTGACAACTTGCTGCGTGCGTTATGGAGCAGATGCCTGCTACCGCATGTAAAGACAATGGCAGCATCACAAACAGAGATGCACTTGGACGCAGTGGCCCACTTTGTTGACAAGATCATGGAAACAATGATGCTCGATCGAATAGTACAGTGACAGTGTCGTGCAGCAACATAACACTAACAATGGTAACACGCGCAGACTACTATAATCCTGTGGCTAAGGTTGATTTGCTCATCAGAGTAGCGGGTCGTTATCTCGGTGAGATCGAATTTGCAACGGGAGCCAATACCGCAAATGGTCAGGGAGCCGTTCTTCCGCAATCTCTACGACTTCTGTGACAGATAAACACTCCCTCTGTTGGTATCAATGCTGATTTTGAGATACGGCGAGCAAATGCACCACGTTTTGAGCCTTCCCAAGTGCCAGGAGAATTATTCGATTGACGAGCACAGTTGCAGCGCTTGTTTATAAGCGACATAAAGTCAAGCTGTAAGTATTTAGTAGACACGGGATAAGATTTGTGTATATTTGCTGCCGCGCGGGATTAGCCGAGCGGTCTCAGGCGCTGCAGTCATGGACTGTGCGGCTGGTCCCGGCGGAGGTTCAAGTCCTCCCTCGGGCATGGGTGTGTGTTTGTCCTTAGGATAATTTAGGTTAAGTAGTGTGTAAGCTTAGGTACTGATGACCATAGCAGTTAAGTCCCATAAGATTTCACACACATCTGAACATTTTTTTTGTGTGTATTTCCACGTACATTGTTACACGGCAGTCGGCTAGCAACTTCGTTCTCTGTCTGCTGTGAACAGTTCCTCTCTGAAAACTTAAGGCACACAACATATGGAACAGGACCTTGGATGCGTCGTCGTGTTCGTATGGGACTTCAAAATTGCGGATATCAGAAAGAGCATCATTGGAGCTGATATTTTGGAGATCTACCACCTGTTACCAAGCAGGGTGGAAGCCCGAAATGTCAACAGAATGACAGGCGTGACAGCTCTGGGTTTCTGACGTAGCACAGCTGTGCACAAGACCAAGAGTGAGCTAGCGGCTAGCGGAGACGGGAAGTATGCGGGCCTACGGAAAAGTTTCCAACCTCGACGCGCGCGAATGGGGCACCTCAGGAGGTACGTGCTTAAGAAGGGTGGTACATGGCGCCCATGTGAAGACTGTCGAGCACTTAATGCCCGAACAGTGTCAGAGCGGTACCCAGTGCTCTGTAATGCTACTATAATCACTCTTTATCCACAGCAAAGTCGTTCATTGTGCATGACGGTGCTAAGACTTGAACACAAATTCCAGTGGTAGAGGATAATATTTCAAAGACAGCTGTTATCACTCCAGTTGAATTCTTTGAGAACATGTTTATGACATTCAGCCTAAGGAATACTGCGCAGTCATGGCAAAGATGTGTGGACTCTGTACTGCCAGATCTACCCTACTACTTTGCCTACCTATTCTTGTTACTTCCTGGCAGATTAAAGCTGTGTGCCGGAACGAGGCTCGAACACGGAACCATTACCTTTCGTCGCCAAGTGCTGTACCAACTTTTTTTTTTTTTTTTTTTTTTGAAAAAGTTAAATACGTATACTTCTTCAACATCACGTTTTTTTTCCCAGATAGTGTATCATACCAAATACTTTCTTTGTTTTTTGTTGTTTTTTTTTACCTATTTAGATCACATAGGTCGCCCTCCAGGTGAAGAAGAATAATGATGTGTAATTAGCATCAATAACCAACAAAAAAAAAAAAGAAATTAAAGGAAACGCCCTCCTAGCAGAACAAACAAAATGGCATCCGCGTTTCGCCAGCTAGTGGGTGGACGCAATCTGAATCCAAAGGCAGTCAGGCATGTTCCACGCACGTCTTCTCGAAGAACATTCCATTTTGCCGGTATTTTGGACCGAGTCCTAGTATTATACAACCATACTGAAATCACCTTCTCATACCTGGGACAAAGCAGCTGCAGGAGGGATCGAAAAATGCACTACCCAAAAAGTTGGCATAGTACAGACGGTGTCACGAATTGCGCACGAGAAAAGTAAAGCGATCTTGCAGGAATGTCCAAAAATCAAGAACACTCTTATCGCCTTCATGGAACAAATAAGAGATCGAGAGGCCTTTCATCCTGATCACAGCGTTGGTCTTCGTACGTTGGAAATAAGTCTCATCTGGGATCATGAGTGATTTCGGTGTAATGGCACGGGGAGCCGTGCGTACAGGAAAGACAAGCATCTTCATAATCAGCTGCCACACCTCTGTAGCAGAACCACCCATCAGTCGACGTCCGTCAGTATCAAGCGTGTGACAACGAGGACACAGCGGCGAATCTGTCATTTTTATGGCATTTAGACGAAGGTGTGTCATGTAGTATCCATTAACGACCAGGTATCAGGTCGCACGAGCACTCGTGTCAAATTGGACATGTTGTACAGAACGCCAAACCTAGGGTCCCGCGATGGTAGGATATCGCCTTTCCACAACATTCCGAGTATGATTTCTCATCATTAGGTGGTAAACATCACGTGACGTAGGGTTCCTGGTACTAGGGAAGTCGGCATGGACATAACTGAATTCGATGAAAAAGGTCCTGACATGTGAGAGTGAGGGAGATGTTTGAAATGGCTCTGAGCACTATGGGACTTAACTGCTGTGGTCATCAGTCCCCTAGAACTTAGAACTACTTAAACCTAAGGACATCACACACATCCATGCCCGAGGAAGGATTCGAACCTGCGACCGTAGCGGTCACGCGGTTCCAGACCGTAGCGCCTAGAACCGCACGGCCACTCCGGCTGGCAGAGTGAGGGAGAGATATGGGCTACTGTAACGGGTGCCACTCGAGAGGGAGGGGCCAGTTCGTCTATCAGGCTTCCCAATAATCCGGTTCGGCGGTGGGTCCACGATTTAACCATCGTACTTACGTAAAGGGCAGCTGCTTTCGCTTGGACGTTGACAAGGCCGAGGCCGCTATCTCGAGCAGGAAGTGTCAGCGTGTCGTAGCGGACTTAGAAGAGAAGACCCGCGCTTACAAAGAAGCCGAATGCCGCCAGCAGTCTGTGTGCCATTGCCTTAGGCATCGGTAAAATCTGTGCTAAATGGGGTAGTCGCGAGATGAGATGGGTGTTAACAAAATCCACTTTCGTAACATGTCCAGTGCTCTCACTGGTTTGCCAGGAACGTTGTTGCAGATAGCTTAAAGCAGGCGTTTATATTTAAATGAGATCGTGCACTGTATATTACGCGTGAAGATGATCCCCAAACATTTGAGGCTGTCCAATAATTTCAATGAAGCCACACTCTCTGTTGGAAGACGTCTACCGAAGAACATAGCACTAGAATTCGTCAGGTTCAGACGGCTGCCCGCAGCAGTCCCGTACTCACTGATCCATGCCGGTGCCTCACGCACTTAATTCTCAGAAACTACCAAGAACACTACGGCAGATGAAAGCATGACCCCTCACTGTTATCCATGTCAACCGGCTCCTCAAACCGTGTTACAGTGACTCAAGGGCGATGGCGGAAAGGAGCATCGACAGCTGACGTCCTTGACGGACCGACCGCATGACATTAATAGGGCCCGCCACACGGCCACTGACCGGCACTTGCGATGTGGCACCTCGGAGAAGCCGCAAGATGTATATAAATCTGTGGGGGAAGGCCATCCGTCGGAGTACGTTCTCTAGAAAGTTATGACTCATCTATCGAAGGCGTGGTCGAAGCCCACTGTCACTAGGACACCGTCACTGCTGCAGGTCGTGGCCAGGGCTATGACGTCATGGTAATCGCCGAGTGCCATCTGAATGTTACTGTCACCACCAAAGCACGTTTGATCCACAGAAATGACTTGAGGGATGACGCACCGAAGGCGAACGGCTGGAATTGGGGTAAAAATCTTGAAGTCACAACTTAACATGGTCAACCGCCGATAATGTCCAACTCCCCGACCTCCCGATCGCTTGAGGAACGGGATAAGAAGCCTTCTACGAATTCGGGTGGGAGGAGAAGGATAGGATTCATCAGTTCTTCATTGATCGCATCCAGCGTGAGCCCATTATGCCATGCAATGTGCGGTAGAACTCCAGCGGAAACCCTTCGGGACCTGGGGCTTTGTTCGCCGCACCCTTATGAAGAGCATCAGCGACGCCATCAGCCGTAATTGTCGCTGTGAGAATCTCCGCAGCAGCCCTGTCATGGAAAGGAGGACACTTACCATAACATCATGTTACGGTGGTCTGCCGCATAGAACTATTTGTAGTAATCCACAAAGGCGTTTAGGATATCGTTCTGAGACGTCAATCGGCGACCAACAGGCATGTAGAGGACGCTGACCAGCTGTCTCCGACACCGCTGCCTCTCTCGTATAATATGATACATGGGCGGGGGTTCTCCTAGTACACAATCGTGACATCCTGCGCGTACTATTGTGCCTTCATGGTTTCGACGCATAAAAGAAATTATCATCGCCTTAATCCGTTGAATTTCACCCTGTCGTTGAACAGAGGAGGCATGATTTGAGAGTTCGAAGAGAATTGTGAAATAGTATTCCATGGTATGTCGTGGCTACAGCATTTAGTCGCTACCGTAATTCACCATCGAACGACGTTAAGCATGCTTGGTGCAGTCGAGTCACCACAGAAGTGTTGAAGGATACGCTGGAAGGGGTCTCACACAGTTGTTTCATGTTGCGACATGCCTCCAGTCCGGATCCTTGAGATGGGTGACACTCTGCCTCTGGATCGAAATAGTGCAAATGTGGCCGATATGGTCGGAGAAGGCAGTAGGCCGTAACTCAGCGTCAAGCGTGGCAGTTACGATTCCTTGGGAAACGTAGACACGGTCAAGATGACTTTCTGAATGTCTGCTGACGTACGTATAGCCAGGTAGATCACCATGCATGCGATCCCAGGTATCGGTGTGGTTCAGTACATTCACGAGCAACTCGAGTTCCTGGAACGTGGTGAAATGGGAATGTTCGTTCTTCTGGGATAACACACAAATGAATTCGCTGCCAAGAATAATATGGTCGTGTCCACAAACAGATGAGCGACCTGTTCTGAATAGAATCGCGATCGTTCCCGTAGGTTGGCCGTGCCCGAGGGAGCGTAAACATTGATGATTCGAACACCGTGGAATGTCACAGCAACATCCCTATCCGATGGTAGGTCCATCGCGTCATCTACGTCAAAGCCTTCTTTTAAAAGAGTAACCGTCCCACCGCCACCGTCAGCACTCGGCACGAGGTAAGAAACGTAGCCACAGATATTAGAAAACGTCGCTAGGCGAACTTCCTGCAGAAGGGCAACATCGAGGTCCGACGCCCTCAACATTTCACGGAGAAATTGTAGTTTGAAAGTGGTGCCAATGGTGTTGACATTGATGGAGCCAATTCTGTAAGTTTGTTGCGCAATTGAGACTACTGGGACCCTCACTGCGGCACGAAGAGCAGCAGCGAACAGGAACGTTGTCCCAGCAGGCTGTACCTCCCCATCCTGTAATCCCGTCGATTAGCAGTCGTGGATAGGAGCAGCACCATCGCTGCTGTCACAGCTGTGGGTGTTTCGCCTTCTACATCGTCAGTCTATGCAAAGGTGTATAGATGGTGTGCGTCCAGTGGAGTACCTGTGGAGTCCGAAGGCGGGGCCACGTTGGCGGTGGAAGAGTGGTGCTGGCTCAGCTTCTCTCCAACATCAATAGGTACAGCGCCTGGTGCGTGTGAGGATGGTTGTACCTCCGACGGGGGACAGGCCGGTGTTTCCACCACGGAATCGTCCATCGGGGGGAGCATCTTGAGAGTTGTGATCCTCATCCTCTTGAGACTGTATCCTGCAGTCAGACGGATCGATGCGCCTTTTCCGACCTCTCTTCGGTAACCGTTGTTTGCGCACGTGATTTTAAGCGTCCGAAGACGCCTGGGGATCCGGATGGTCAGGCACAAAAGCCTTTGTAGGCTCGAACATAGAGTCAAGAACCATCCTCTACACTAGGAATTGCCCACCATTAGTAGGAACCAGTGGTGATAGTGGTTGGGGGTCGTTGTGGACAATTTCGACAAACGTCAGCAGTAGCGTCGTCGGAGCGGTCGTGGCGTGCAGGTCCCGAGGCGGTAGCTGTGTGATTCTGTGTTGCAACAGCTGGAACGGAATTGTCCTTCTTTGCTACATCCCGAGCATATCTTCGGCTGGCCGCCATAAATTATAATTGCATGTCAGCCATCAATATATAAATAGGAAAGCACATGTTTGGTTGGCACTATGCGGATCTGTTGTATACCACTGAGAACCGGGTATGTAGTGAATTGAACCCATTTTCAGCTGTACAACTAATCAGGTTTCCATATGGGCGGAATTCAGATACCACTACCTCTGAAGGGACGTACAAAGGGAGTTCTAAAACAAGGATCATCCGCAGTCCAAGTCCCCACCGATGTGTCCATCAGAGAACCAGAACGTAAGACCATTTACAGTTCCACTTAGAATTTTGTCACATGCGTCTTCGTTAACCAATTTCACGTGTACCACAGTGCTCACTATAGACAGGTGGATGCCAACAAGATCGTTGCCAACAATCTTGACTTCATCTCTGATAAAGTGTTAATTTCAAGTGCATTTGGTCGGTTATATTCATATGAGAAGCTCGTCTTCCGTGTCGAGTTTCTGTGGGAATAAGCCATTCTCTTTAGAAGGAAATGTAGCGAGCTACGGCGGAAAAGTCACGTAAACAACTCCGCGAGCGAGCTGCGCGGCGAGGACGAAAACAAGACGTCAGTGCCGGCAGCGTGTCGACAGGAGACTGCTAACTGAGGAACCAAAGCACGACTCACTACCCGTCCTCACAGCTTTGCTTCGTCCAATACCTCGTCTCCTACCTTTCAAACTTTACATATGCTCTTCTGTGTAACTTTCCGAACTATCACTCCTGGGAGGAAGGATATTGCGGAGACATGGCTTTTCCACAGCGTGGGGGATGTTTCCAGAATGAAATTTTCAGTCTGCAGCGGAGTGTGTGCTGATATGAAACTTGATGGCAGATTAAAACTGTGTGCCGGACCGAGAGTAGAACTCGAGACCTTTGCTTTTTTCAGGCAAGTGCTCTACCAACTGAGCCAGTTTTAATCTGCCACGGGGTTTCACATCAGCTCACACTCCGCTGCAGAGGGAAAATTTCATTCTGAAAACATCTCCCAGGCTGTGGCAAAACCACGTCTCCGCAATGTCCGCATCTGTGAAGTATGTAAGGTAGGAGGCGAGGTACTGGCGGAATTAAAGCTGTGAGGACGGGTCGTGAGTCGTGCTTTGGTGGCTCAGTTGGCAGCCGGTACGGTGGCTCAGCGTGTTCGGTGAGAGGGTTAGCTGCCCTCTGTAGTAAGTTACTGAGTTAATGATCAACGATGAACTTCAAAATGGTTCAAATGGCTCTGAGCACTATGGGACTTAACTTATGAGGTCATCAGTCACCTACAACTTAGAACTACTGAAACCTAACTAACCTAAGGACAGCACGCACATCCATGCCCGAGGCAGGATTCGAACCTGCGACCATAGCAGTCGCGCGGTTCCGGACTGAAGCACCTAGAGCCGCTCGGCCACTGCGGCCGGCGATGAACTTCAACAAGCGTCAAGAGACGTCCTCCCCGAACAAATACAACGTCTATTAACGAACAAAATGAGAAAAAAAGAAAAAAAAAGAAAAGTTGGTAGAGCACTTTCCAGCGAAAGGCAAAGGTCCCGAGTTCGAGTCTCGGTCCGGCACACAGTTTTAATCTGTCACGAAGTCTTACATCAGCGCACACTCCGCTGCAGAATGAAAATTTAATATCGATATTCTGGCTTTTATTCCACCACTGAGCAACAGAAACAACATTTAATAGAATTTTTTAAGCGGTTAGTATAGTATGGTGTGGTTCTGAACACTGGTTAAGTGCGTATTTCGTCAATCACAGGACAGCTTTCCAGGACACTACATTTTATCTGCTGGCTCGCTAACATTACCAGAAAAAGTCGAAGCCATCCTGCAGACGCGCGGCTCCCCCCGTCGGAGGTTCGAGTCCTCCCTCGGGCATTGGTGTGTATGTTGCCCTTAGCGTAAGTTAGTTTAAGTTAGATTAAGTAGTGTGTAAATTTATGGACCGATGACCTCAGCAGTTTGGTCCAATAAGGTCTTACCACAAATTTCCAAATTTTCCATTCTGTAGATTGCTCGACCAAATGCTTCTAAGCAACTACACCGCTTCCTAGGCATGCAAACTTATATCCTCGACATCTGACCGTTGACCGCAGCATTCACTGATCCAAAAACCAAGAGCAGCTTAACTGATTCCGTGGACGGATATCATGAGTTATGTCTTCGAAGCGGCAAATAGAGCATGGTGAACGTAACATTCCTCATACATCTTGACTTGAATGCATCTCTCGAACTAGTTGCAGAAATGAGCCAGACAGCTATAGGTGCAGCGTTACGGCAGTTCCACGCTGGTGCATGGTACCCCCCGGCTTTTTTCTCGCGTAAGCTGTCTCCATCACAGCGAAAGTGGAGTGTGTGTGGCAGGCAACAACTCGTGATTTATGACGCCATCAAGTCCTTTCGCTTACAACTAGAAGCTAGAAACTTTGCAGTTTATATAGGCCGTAAGCCATTCTCTTATGCGTGCTTGCAAAATAACAACAATTGTTCGCCTCGCGAAGTAATCAACAGGTATTTATCGTTCAGTGTATCACAGACATCAGACACGTCTCTGTAACTGGCAATGTCGTAGCAGATGGTATTTCCCATGTCATTATCATTTCAGACACTATCAATTACACGCGAATCGCCAAATCATAGGAGACAGACCAGGGTCTCAAGAATCTCCAGAAGGATAAATAATCAGACTTAGATTTACAACTTGTTGATGTTGCTCCTGCAGATGTCAATTTATATTGTGACTTATCGACAGGAAAACCTCGACCATTTTTGGCATCTACTTTGTGCAGATGTGCCTTTGACAGCGTGCAAAACTTGCCTCATCCTGGGGTCAGACTAACAATCTGTATAATTCCACAACGATCTGTTTGGCCGGAATTTGAAAAAACTTTCGAGAGAGGACTCAAGTGCCAGCTAAGCAAAGTATCCCGCCATACGGGCGCCTCTCTGAGGGACTTGTCAGACTCAGCTAAATGATTTGCGCATGTACGAATTGTCGTTGTAGGCCCATTGCCTCCATCTAATAGCCAACGTTACATTCTCAGCATAGTTGATCGATTTACTTGCTGGCCAGTAGTGGAGCCAATAGACAACATCTCCAAAGAAACCTTAGTCTCTGCGCTTGTGCCGGCCGGCCGAGCGGTTCTAGGGGCTACAGTCTGGAACCACGCGACCGTTACGGTCGCAGGTTCGAATCCTGCCTCGGGCATGGATGTGTGTGGTGTCCTTAGGTTAGTTAGGTTTCAGTAGTTCTAAGTTCTAGGGGACTGATGATCTCTGAAGTTAAGTCCCATAGTGCTTAGATCCATTTGAACCGTTTTCTCTGCACTTGTCTCTAGCTGGGTAGCTTGACTTTATTGCACGCTACACATCATAACGTGCTGTAGCCGTCAGTTCGAATCTCACCTCTCTGCTCACCTAAATAAACTCTGCGGTAGTGTTCACCACAGAACAAACTACTACCCTGCCAGTAAGGGTATTGCAGAACGCTGGCACCGTTCACTAAAAGCAGCACTCATGTATAATAATGACACTACTACGTCAACGAAGTATCTACAAGTCCGAGTTAGATTCATCGTCAGCGGAGCTAACTTATGGTGAAGCGCTCTGCTTGCCGGCAGAATTTGTAGACGCTGTCCTTCGAACGCTCTGACCACAAACACAGTGATTTATTTCGTCAGCCCAAGGAACACATTTCCCGTTCTGGCCCACACCAAGCTTCTCGACGCGGCACATTTCACCTTTGTACATCAGGACGCGGAAACATGTAGGCATGTCTTCCTCCGTACAGATGACGTCAAACCGTCGCTTCAACGACCGTACAAAGGTCAAAACAGAGTCGTACAACGAGGAGCGCGCTCTGTGGACGTATCAGTATGGCACGCCCCCCTACCGTCTCTACTGAATCATCCAAGCCCGCGTATGTTTCTAGGAGTTGCGACCGAATGTGGTACCACGCCTCAGCTAGCAGCACCAGCACCAGCACCTGCGACGCTGACTTCGCCTTCCAGATGAGTGGTGCATTTCCCGGCACGCATTCTGTAGAACGCTCCACTTTCACCGACAGGGCTGCTGAAGCGACGATTTATCGACGATATCGCCGAG
This sequence comes from Schistocerca piceifrons, assembly GCF_021461385.2. NCBI lineage: Eukaryota > Metazoa > Arthropoda > Insecta > Orthoptera > Acrididae > Schistocerca > Schistocerca piceifrons. The sequence goes on from NC_060140.1 coordinate 632,442,508, forward strand.
CGCCGTCAGTTAAGATTGACTCAGCTGCTGTGTACGCGCGAACTGGCAAAGATTTCACGCACCGCCTACCAGTGGGGCTGCGTTTCTTGTGGTGTGATCTGTGATGTTACAGCATTCCTTGAATGTTTACAGTTACAGCGATTAGAGAAAGCTCGCTTTTACTTCAAGTTTTTCTATTCCTACTGTTTTTGCTACCTGTCGTCAATTAATAAAGTTACTCAATTAAGTGTTACATTGAAATTTTCTTGGCGTATTTCTTCTTCTAGTAATTTTCAAGTTTGCAGCCGGATCCCATCAACATTCTGCCACGGTATTTCAGCCCAGAGACGTCCGACCATCCTCAGATGAGCAGACGAAGTACTGAAGAGGCCTTGATGCTGTCATGGTAATTATAGCGAATTCCACTATGATGCCGTCACAGCTGAATCAACATGCCTAGTCGACGCTCAGCGCTTAGACTGTTCTTACTTCCCCACTGAGCGCAGCACACACAACTTGGCTGCCTGGCGCATGTCACATCTGTAAGTAGGCTGTTTAGGTTTTCTTATTGGTAACGCCACGTAGCGCTCTGTGTGAGAATCACTGGCTGTGCTGTGTGCAGTCTGTGGCTGGGTGGCATTGTTGTCTGCCGTTGTAGTGTTATGCAGCTGGATGTGAACAGCGCGTAGCGTTGCGCAGTTGGAAGTGAGCCGCCAGCAGTAATGGATATGGGGAGAGAGATGGCAGAGTTTTGAAATTTGTAAGACTGTCATGAACTGCTATATATGACTATTAAGGTAAATACAGTGTTTGTTCTAGCGTCGTGTCTAACTTTTGAAGATTTTGTTCCATTGTGTCTAACGTTTGAAGATTTTGTTCCATTGTGTCTAGCACTTTAAGATTTTGTTCCACTGTGTCTAACTTTTGAAGATTTTGCTCCATTGTGTCTAACTTTTTAAGATTTTGCTCCACTGTGTCTAACTTTTTAAGATTTTGTCACATTTGTCTCTGATTTTGTTCCATTTGTTACATTAATTGCAATAATAATAGTGTCTCGAATCTGTTTCTCTACGCTTTTTTGCAGTGCATTTTCACCGGCAACATTCACATTTTGACAAACAGAAAATGTGTCTTGACTTATTTGAGAAAACGGTGAGGACGCAAAACCTGAATCTACAGTATTTGAAAAATTGTGTCCTGTCATTTCGGATTCCTGAGGTGAGCTGTTGCCGAGCGATCGATCGATAATGCTTCCCTGTTCACTAACTGTTTCACTGCCTACGCGATTGTTTGCCGCCCGCTCCATTTCTCTATGCACAATTACCAAATTACTACTTCGAACATTAGTTAATTCATTACTCGGTGGCGCTAACACACTGCTTTCGTCTTCACTGTCATTTCTCAGTTTACTTTGGAGCCTAGTGTCACGTTTTTCACACGCCATTATTGTCACAATATTTCACACGATAACACAGAAAAACACAATTTGAAGAGCAACAATAAGAGAACACATAAACATAGCACTGAACATAATATGTCGTTAATTGCAAGCGCAGCAGCGAAATATTTGGTGCAAATATACACGCATGCCACAACAGAACAATTATTATCACGGGAGACAGAATAACTTCAGATGCAACGGTCCACCGTGCAGTGATAATTCAGGGAGAAATTCTCCACCACTTAACCGACAAGAAAGAAACTACACGAACTACCGACATGACGACAGACGATATAATCATAACGACAGACCTGAATTTCATCAGAACTGGCGGGATTTAAACAGGGCTGGGCCCTCTGGGCAAGGTGAATTTGCAGAAGTTAGACCTCCAAATCCCAATAACGACGCGCGCCAACAAAGGAACAGACAATGACTCGCACCGCAGGCAGCCGCGTGCGCCGGCTGGCTCAGAGAAAAATAACATAGACGCTAACCTTGAGAAAAATTTTAGCACTCCTCACCGACGTATACCGAATGATAATTCCGTTCAAGTTGAAACTCTGAGTACTAGGAAGAGTAAAGGATTGCACTACGTTTCTCATGTAAAACCGTTTATTGAAAGATAATCTGCTATTTAACTTAGTCTTTGCTATAAAATTTTTCACTTTACATTACTAGTATGCTTAGTCAGACTTAGAATCTGTCAACATGCAACAATGTTTGAAGTTAAACATCCAGTTTAGAACCTAGGGAACATTTTTAAACAGAAATTACGAATGTATTGTTATAGTGAACAGACGACACAGTGTTGTATTTGTACATTCTTGCTTGTTAGTTGCACGATTACGTAACGACTATCAGGCTTACATACTTAGGACACATACTGGTACTGCGAATGAAATTTTAATGCAACATTTTGGTTTACTTGAAAATACATTCTGGATTTAAAGTACTTTCAGTGAGATACCAGATGACACAGTGGTTAGTTTATGTGACAGACACACGATTTTATCACGACGCTACTAATGAGTGACAATTTACAATGTTGCTTTTTCAGTGTTTCTGTTTTATATCTGCACAGTTTATCTGTATTATTCTGGAAATTAAAACATGTTTTAGTAGTAACTTTTGTGGTATAGCTACAACGAGACTGCCTTTTCTGTAGCACAACAATACGTTACAGCACAGTACTTTCTTCATCACGGCAATATGCGTAATAACTAAGATATCTATACGCAAAGCATTCCACTTTTGTTTATCATGAGGTAAGTACATTGTCTTTTGCAGAACTTAGCTTTCGGAGGACGATAAATACGACACTTCTACAGAGATTATCTTACAACAAGACGCACAGTTTAGCGCTACAGTACACGTATTTGAGTGATTAATTTTGTACTTAAAACATTTATTTTTAAAGATATTTGAAGTACAATGATACAAAGGATTTCCGTGATACATTTCGTTCCATTGCTGTAATCTGTAACACCTGAGGGTATAATTATATTAATCCTCAGGGGGGTACATGCATACTTTGTGTACCATGTGTTTGGCAACCACAAGGAGCCCTAGCTAATATGGTATTTGCTTATACAACTTTACACATCCGTACCATATTCCTCTAACGCATAAATTACGTAGCTATCTGATCATTTAACTGAGAGAGACAAACTTTTTTACTACATCAGTGACAGAAGTTTACGTAATTACGCAGTTGGATAACTTCACACTTATGAAACTGTATTTTGTCTGTACTTTGTGAACTGTTCATATTTTTTCAGAACCATTGTGATACTATGAGAGCTTTGACTGATATATTTGGTATGGGATCACGATTTTTAAAGTGCGTTTGAGGCAGATGACACTTTTGACATGAGCAGAGAATTTTTTTTTAAGTTTTGACATTATTGCAGAAAGCTACGACGTTTTCGAGATTTGACTGAGGTGTTATGATGTTATTTTTACGACGATGATGTGTATTACGCTGTTGAGGTATGTTTATGATCAATAAGCTGATGCTATATAAGGAATGTGATTATGTGTTTATATGTATATGAATAATGAATAGAAGTTAGGGACTCTGGTTTGTGAAAAAGGATGTTGAAACCGAGAATCGTACTTTAAGAGTTATGAAATGTATGTAAATGCGTGAATGTACTACAATGCCAACGAAAATTTTTTGGACACTGTTATATCAATAGGATTTTGTTTCTACAGATTTGTAACGCAAATTCTTGCCCTGTGAAATACTTTTATATGAGACTGCCATTGTAGTGGAAACTCCTGTCGTAAATACTTCAGTAAGAAAGGTAAGCGACCTTGACGTAATGCGTTTTGGACGCCCAGCTGAGAGGTAGTCGTCTGACAAAAGAAAGCCATTAGGTGCAAAAAAAAAAAAAAAAAAAAAAGAGGACATTATCCTATCTATTGACATTTCTTTGTCGAAAGCATCGCAAATACGGCACGCTCAAACTTGAAAACATATGATAACACTGTGGTGCTCTTAATTTATTATATTTACTGAAATGTCTAATGAAATTACGAGAAATATTTTATGTCTATACACCTGATTATGACTACTGTCTTTCTAGTTGAGAGATTTTCTGTACTACCTTATGAAATGCCATATGGCTAATGAATGATGTTTCATGCCTTCCTTTGTACATATTTACTCATTTTCTTTAATATCTAGTTTCTAACTGCACTGCTGCATTGATTATAAAAAATTTTTATAGATTACTAATATAAATATTTTCTGTTTACAGATCGAGTAACTAATAATTTTTTTCAAAAAAATGAGGGAGCACAAAAGACATTTACCTTCACAGGAACTGCATTCATAATTTTCTTTTCAAGTACTTGGTAATTTATTTTGTAGAATAAGTTGTGGTGCACCACTTTAATTACATAGTCATTAAGATGTGAATAGACATTTCCCTTATATGCATTGTTGTCTTTAGTGTACTATTTTTTCTGCTTGAGCTTTGTCATGTTTAGGTATAGGTTATTTCATTTTCTGCTGCTGTTTGCCAGGCATAGTGTTGCTGAATTTGACTTTGTGTTACTCTTCTAAGCCAGTTTACTACTGATTTATTTTTCTTGTTTGCTGCTCATTGCATTATATTAGTTTTAATTTATGGTGCTTGCTTCGCCATTTGTATTTTTGATCATTGCTGTTTGTGTTAATTGTTTTGTACTGCTGCATTGCCTCGTCCCTTAGTTTAGCATCTGAGCTCAGTAGATTTAAGTTAGCTTAAGAGGGGGTAGACTATATTAGAGAATGAGGTGTGATGAATTGGAAGAAATGCATTGAGAAGCTATAAGAAAATAGTTTGGCCAAAAAAAAACGTATTTTGAAAGAGGATATGAGCAAAAATGTAGGGTTTAGGGACAACAGGTTTACGTAGGATTTTCTTGGAAATAAATGATGAGGTAAGATAATGTAAAATAAATAATGAGGTAAGAAATATGTGAACATATAAATACAGAAAGCATGCTTGGATAGGAATTTTTTGGTAGAAACAAATGTTGAAATAAGACGAAAGATCTATGGAATGAAGTTTTGGGTAGGACTGCAGTACCAAATGTCACACTGAAAACGAACCCTGTCTTTCCCTCTTGTATTATTCCGCTATGTGTTTATGTACCCTTGTGTATTTATCTTTTTCCTGTCTTTATGTGTTTAGTTAATAAGATTTCTGTTGTAGATTGTTTCAAATACTATGTTATTTTCTTTGTAAAGATTATTATTATTATTATTTCGAGTCAAAAACATTACAACAATATTTACAATATATACAATATAACAAATCAGGTCAAATCATAAAAGAACAAACTAAACGGTATTAGCCCAAAATTGTGCAACGGCAGCAGCATTGTCTGAAACATCAACAAGCTCTTGTGTGGAACATGATACAGGACATCTAGGACAGTTAATTAAATGTTTGGTTGTCTGTTCTTCTCCGCAGTCACACAAGGTGGAAGATTCCTTCATGAAGCCCCATTTAAACAGATTGTCCTTAGTTCGTCCGACGCCACTCCTGAGCCGATTTAGAGACTTCCACACTGTCCAGACTTGATTTCCACCAGGAGGAAGGGTCTCAGAAGGAGTCATCCAATCGTTACTGTCAGATTTTGCTGTCCACTGAGATAGTCTGGCTGCTCCAGTCCGACCGGTGAGGGGTGTAGTAGTTCTCATGAAGCTCCTCCTAGATTTGAGTCTACTAATTGGTAGCTGGTATCCATGTAGCAGGTGATCGGTGTTATGATCTGCTTTATGTCTCTCAAGTTTGGCTGCGACTTCACGCCTTATGTCTGGAGGAGCAATACCTGCTAGTTTATGGAGTTTATCAATAGGTGTAGCTTTGAGGCATCCCGTTACTGTCCTGCAGGTTTCGTTCAGGGCCACATCAACCTGCTTTGCATGAGATGACTTGTACCATACAGGACATGCGTATTCAGCTGCGGAATAACACAAGGCCAAGGCTGATGTTCTTAGTAGTTTGGGATCTGCACCCCAAACGCTGCCAGTGAGCTTCCGCAGGATGTTGTTACGAGCAGCAACTTTCTGCTTGGTGTTAGTGCAGTGTTTTCTGTAGGTCAACGTTCGATCTAAGGTGACACCCAGATATTTGGGGTAGAAACAATGTTCAAGCTCTTGATCTTCCCAAAACACTGTAAGTTTTCTATAGGCCTCTCGATTGCGTAGGTGGAAAGCACAAACTTGAGTTTTAGCAGGGTTCGGTCTTAAGTTATTGACTCTGTAGTACTCAGATAGGTCCTTGAGAGCAACAGTAAGCTGGTTTTCTACTGTGTCAAAATCTCTGGCTTGTGTGACTAAGGCAAGATCATCTGCATAGATGAAACTCTTTGTAAGAGAAGGTTGAGGCTGGTCATTTGTAAATATGTTGAACAATATGGGGGAAAGGACACTACCCTGAGGCAAGCCATTCCTTTGACTTCTCCATCTACTCTTTCTTCCTTGGAACTCCACATAGAATCGCCGGTTTTCCAAAAGTGTCTGCACAGTTCTGGTGACATTAATGTCTCTAGTGATGTAGTAGACTTTGTGCAATAATTGTCGATGTTGAATGGTGTCATATGCTGCTGTGAGATCCACGAAGACAGCCCCGGAAATGTATCCTTTTTCATATACCTCTTCAATATGTTCAGTCAGATTAAGGACTTGTGCTGTACAATTCTTTCCAGGTCGGAAACCTGCTTGTTGAGGTATGAGTTGTTTTTCAACAATGGGAGTGAGTCTATTTAGCAACATTCTTTCATAGATTTTATACAAATGGCAAAGGAGCGAAATCGGTCGGTAGTTCTTGGGATCAGCTGCACCCTTTCCAGGTTTTAGTAAGGGAATAACTTTAGTTTTCCTCCAGATGGCAGGGATCTGTTTCCGCTTCAGACAACCATTATAGAATTGCAGAAGCCATCTTTCCGTGATGGGACCAAAATGTTTAATTTGCTCAATCATTAGGTCGTCTAGACCAGGCGCTTTACCATTTTTGCATTTCTGAATTGCGGTTCTGAGTTCTTGTAAGATGAAGTCATTTGATATATGGTTGTTTTCACGTTCAGGTTCTCTTTTGAGTTTTGTTCTATCTTTAGAACAATTGACCCTTCCATTCTGAACTAGATGATGAGCAATTTGATCTGGTGCAATGTTTGCATGGCCATGATTGTGGACAGGGTCGTTGTTCAGGCGTCGCAGCAACTGCCAGGCTTTCTGACTGCTTTTAGACATATCAAGGTTCTCGAGTAGCTCTATCCATCGTTCTTTTTTGGATTTGGCTAAGGCTGAGGATAAATTTTGGCCAGCAGTTAAGGTTTCAATGCTGTAAGGATTATCATTGAAAAGTTGGATATAGTTATGTAGATGCTTCACGGATTCTTCTGTCAAGCCAGGTATGTAGTTAACTCGACAGCCTCTGGGAGTTGAGAGTCTTGAGCATCTTTTCACGGCTTCTACAAACTCATCATAGTTGGAAACTGAGGGTTCTATGCGTGAAAGATGTTTAGACATTATTTATTCTGTTCTGTTTTAATGCTTAGGTGTGAAGTTGATGTTTCAAAAGTTATTCTGATCTTTATGTATGTACTTACGTCATAATTCTTGTAACACTGATGTGCATGTTTATTTCTATTCTTTTGTAAAGCCTGTACCACAAATGTTATCTGTATTGTTATGTTCTTTAATAATGTATTTTGTACCTTTGTAATTGTATTCTCATGATATAAAATTGTAATTGACACCAGTTCATCAAATTAAGTAACTTGTAAGTTACATTTCACTGCACACATTTCTGTTGGTCATAGTATATGGACAATATGTGAGAAGTAGGGACTGTTAGTGTTTACACGTGTGTTAACAATTCAGCAAGGGACTGGATAACAGCATTGCTGGTTCTAAGTACATTCCAAAAAGTTTTGTGAGTACACAAGTGGTGGTTATGGACTTGCTATATTATCTGCAAGACTCTTCAATGGTGATTGTGCACCAGCACAGTCACAACAGATGGCTGCTGGCCATCTCTACAAGGACTACAGTGGGTCTGCATCTTTGATGACCCACCAATACCATTATTTACAGAAGGACTACAGTGGGTCTACACCTTTGCTGAATCACCAGTACCATTATTTCTACAAGGACTGCAGTGGGTCTGCGCCTCTGGTGGCTCACCAATACCGTAATCTCTACCAGGACTACAGTGGGTCTGCTCTGTGATGACCTACCTACCAATATTCTTCAAAACTTCGACTGACTCTGCTGCGGATTTGCTCTGTTGTGACCCATTACCTGTCTGCATGTCAAGAGTCAGCACTGTCTTTCCGTTGGAAGGACAACACTACTTCTTGAAGACTATATGGAAATACACTACTTCCATGTGCATTTTCTTTTACTGCTCAGACTTTTAGGAAAACACTGATATTTTACTGTGATGAACGATCAGGACTGTCTTTATGGATTGTGAGAAAATTTTAGCTTTTGACCAACATTGTATCAATAAGTGTGTGCATTTACTATCTTTGTTATTGTAATTATGAAAAATTTTATCAAATCATCATTTGCCACTGCCCAAAACAATTCGTAAAATTTTTTGTCAGGAGCATGGGAGGTATGTAAGTAGGCTGTTTAGGCTTTCTTATTGGTAACGCCACGTAGCGCTCTGTGTGAGAATCACTGGTTGTGCTGTGTGCAGTCTGTGGCTGGTTTGCATTGTTGTCTGCCATTGTAGTGTTGGGCAGCTGGATGTGAACAGCGCGTAGCGTTGCGCAGTTGGAAGTGAGCCGCCAGCAGTAATGCATGTGGGGAGAGAGATGGCGGAGTTTTGAAATTTGTAAGACTGTCATGAACTGCTATATATATTATGACTATTAAGGCAAATACAGTGTTTGTTCTCTTTTAAAATTTTTCATTAGCTAACTATGCCTATCAGTAGTTAGTGCCTTCCGTAGTTTGAATCTTTTATTTAGCTGGCAGTAGTGGCGCTCGCTGTATTGCAGTAGTTCGAGTAACGAAGATTTTTGTGAGGTAAGTGATTTGTGAAACGTACAGGTTAATGTTAGTAAGGGCCATTCTTTTGTAGGGATTTCTGAAAGTCAGATTGAGTTTCGCTAAAAAAAAAAAAAAAATATTGCGTGTCAGTTTAAGGACAGTCGTGTATAATTGTTGAAAGGGGACGTTTCACATCTGAACGCATGCGCCGTAAACCGCCAGTGCGATTCGCATGCGTGGAGTCTGCTACAAATACCATGACTGCATTAGGGCCCTTCAGTACTTCGTCTACTTACCTGAGGATGGCCTGACGTCTCTGGGCCGAAATATCGTGGCAGAAAGTTGATGGAACCCGGCTGCAATCCTCGAAAATTAATGGAAGAAGTGTGTCACATCGTCATTTCTACTTACACACTGAGCCGTGGTAAAAACTACTGTTTTGAAGAGCGTGCCGCAACGCGTAGTGTGAAGCAGTCGCCGTCCGTTTCTGGACTTGGCGCCGCTGTGGCAATCGCAGCTTTGGTGTCTCCCTCCGGTGCGAAAGGGGAAAGGTTGCCAGTTCACGTGCATTTAAGGGGTGCTATGAGCTCGCCAGGGGTCAGTCTGGGGTCAGCCTGGGTCAGTCTCTAGTCCCCAGCTTGCTAGTCTGTCTCAAGTCCACAGTTGTGAGGCAGCTAGTGTGTGTCTGTCGTCCGGAATGCTAGTATGTCCATCGTTCGGATCAACCTTCAAAGCCGGCAAAATTAGAGTCTTTCCACTCCGCCAGTAAGAGAACTCAGCGAGTGGTCGCTCGATCGGAGCTTAGTTCCTGCATCTGACTCTGCGCGTTAGGCCGACAGTCTGCTCGAGTTGGCTCAGGCAATGGTCAAGGCGGTTGGATCAATCGGTCGGTCGGTCGCGCACTGAGACACAAGATGACTTGTCCAGCTGGAGCATCGGTGCATGTGAGGCCGCGCCGTATAGCGAGGGGTAGTGGCTTCGCGGTCGGTACGAGAGCAGCAGGAGTCAACCCACGACATCGGTCTGGCCGGTGCGAGCTGCGACGCCGTGAGACGGGAGATCGGCGCGCCTTACTGCGTCCGTTGAAGCAGCTGGCAGCGGACGGTTCGGGAGAGCGATTTGGGGGTGCTGCGCCAAGTCTTCTCCAGAAGTCGCAGTTTATTAGAAGTTAAGTGATTGATTATATGTTCTTTCATCTACTTGTTAAATTCTACTTGTTTTCTTGGTGAGGTCGCCAGCCGTTTTGTTTTGGGGTCGTCCCACCATTCTTCTCTGTTTACTCACCCGCGCAAGGTGGTTGTTTATGAATTTGATGGTCCGTTTTTTCTTTGTGGAGTAGGGGCGCGTTAGAGCAACCTGCGATTCTGGTTGTTCGGTAATCTCTCTGTCAATATACCGTACGTTAGTAGCTGCCTCTGTTATGTTTGTCGGATTAGGTGCTAACGAATTTATTGCTTGGGGTGTAACGGACTAATTCCTGAAATATGTTTTGATCTTGCCTATCGTCTTGAGAGGCGGTATCTGTGTATTGTAGAGCATGTTGACTTGTTTGGCCAGCCTTGTATAATTTTACATAAGATTGCATTTCATGGGTATTTATTTAAATGGTCATAAAGTTGGCACCCTTTCACCGTAAGACTTTTCTTAGAAGTTAAAATCAAGTTGTACCTTCGGTGGCAAAGTTAATATTTTAATTTTAGTGTTTTGTACCATTTCCATCTCTCCTACGGGGTGCATAGTTTGTGTGCTTGTGTGAATTGTTAAAACTTCTAGTTTAAAGTAATCTGGTGTGTTACAGATTTGCACCAGTGTAGTCTTTCAGAGGTTGTTGTGAGCGGTCGTAACTACGGCCGTGTCAAAGGGGAGCGGCAAGGTTCTCAGCCCGAAAGCTCATCCAGTCAAAAATTTGTTTCTTTCTGCCTCTGAATAAATTGTAACTTGATATTTAGAGGGTGCTTTCTCATTATAATTTTTATTCTGTTCCTTTTAAAAAGGCTTTAGGCACCGTTAAAGTGAATAAATTACCATTTGTTAACAAGGAATTTGCTTGTGATTTCATTAGTTACTCCCTGGCAATTACTTCCATTCTTACATAGTGTGATTAAATGTGTTAATGTTCTTGATGAATCGCTAGTAAATAAAATAAATTCTTACCAATATTTTTTGCAAATGGGTCACGGCTAACACACGATCTGGCTAAAGTAAGTACATGCAATTGTATGTTCGGACAGCGAACTACTGGAGACTCCGACTAGTGCTCTATAGGTAGAGCGGATAAAATACAGGGAGCCGAATATTACCTTCGGTTTCTACGGTAACCATATTACGGTTACAGAAGTCAACAGGCTTGAAAGAAAAATCGTAATTCACAACTGTTTACGTCAGTGTTGCAGTTAATCCCCTTGTTATTTACTCTATAAGTATATCAATAAATAAACTAAACCTACTAAACATTCTATTAGGGAGTTAGTATTCAGGGAGTAGAATTGGAACTTTCTGTTTTCCGATAGTATGCAGGATGTTTTTTTCTTTGAGACGGCAAAAGAGTCGGAGAATCAGTTGAACCTGATTGAAATTATCTTTAAATTGGTTAAACGATGAGCACAACCAAAACTTAAGGAATGAAGATGAATAAATCCAGGTTACTGCAAGAACTAGATTAGGAATTGAGACACTGAAAGTAGAAGGGAATTTTTTTCGATCTGGTTGCGAATTAAATGAAGACAGCACTCTTGTATTAGTAAGGACAGCTATTCTGAGAAAGAAAAATAGGTAAACTAAAGTAATGTGTAAGGAAAACTCTTCTGAAAATATTTATCTGTAGAGTATCCCGATAAGGACGTGAAGTATGGGCGACAAAGAGCAAGAGACAAGAGTAGAATACATCCTCTTGAAGTTTGGTCCTACAGGAGAATTTTGATGTTTAGATGTGTTGTTAAAATAACTAATGAAGAATATCTGAATAGCATCATAGAGAAGAGAAATATTCCGCTTGTATTTGACTGAAGGAAAGGATTAGATGAAAGCCATGTTCAAAGTCTTCATAGTATAATAAATTTCGTAATATGTGGAAGAGAGAGAGAGAGAGAGAGAGAGAGAGAGAGAGAGAGAGAGAGAGATTGTATGTGCGTGTGTGTGTGTTGGGGTGGAGGGCGATACAAATTGTTGAGGGAGACCAGGCTTGACTTCACTAAGCAAGTACTAATGAATGCAGATTTAGTATGTATGGAGGCATGATATATTAGCTAGATGCCATAGAGTCGAGAGCTGCATGAAATAGGCCTCTAGCAAGGGGACCGCACCAATAAGTCACCGCCGATTTCGTACAAATTTTGATATACGAGGTGTGGCTAGGAAATAACGGGACTACAGCTGTAAAACATCGTGTTTCAGAGACATATGTGTTTAGTTATTGTCACCGTCAGTATATTCCCCTCCTTTATTCCTACAACGCACCATGCAAATTTTACTTCCATGGGAAGTTCCTCTGTGAGCACCTTGATGACGAGTGCCGCTTTTCCTTTCACTGCTTCAAAGGACTGAAACGTTGCTGCTTGTAATTCATGCATGACCTTGGGGAATAGATTAACCACATGGTGCTTGGTCAGGCGAATAAGGCGACTTGACTAACACTGAGATTGCCGTGTCAGCCGGTGCATTTTCTTTATGCAGAACCCGTGACTTGTACTTCCACAATTCGGATCGTTTGCTCTCTTATTTTCCCTTGGAGCTGAGGAAGGACCTAAAGGTAGTAATGCTGATTAACAATTTAGTTTTCAGGAACCCAGTGAGGATACACAGCTCCATGAATATAAAAAAAAACAGTCGTCATGTTTTACAACTTAATTTTCTTCTCCAAGCCTTTTTCCACTCGTGGTGGAGTTCGGACCATCCAGTGCATAGATTGGCACTTAGTTGCTGGATCATAATTGAAAAACCAAGATTCATCACACGTTATTACTATTTCCAAGGAATTAGGGTCACATTCACTGGTATTTGAAGTGTTAGTTCAAACATTTTTTCGAGTTCCTTTTTTTCGATAATAAGAATTTCCAGCACCTGTTCCACAGACACTTTTCCGATATTAAATTGGTTATGTAAAATACCTTATGCATTCTTAGTCAATTCATATAGTTTCATCAATCAATCGAATACTCAACGTACTGTCAGCTCGCATTAGATTACCTACTTCTTCGATATTTTCATGTGTTTTTTATGTTGAAGGCAGTCCCGAGCGTGAGTCACCTTCAAAATTTTTCGGCCATCTTATAACGCTTGAACCACTCAGAAAAAATGTTTCAAATGGCTCTGAGCACTATGGGGCTCAATTGTTGAGGTCATTAGTCCCCTAGAACTTAGAACTAATTAAACCTTACTAACCTAAGGACATCACACACAGCCATGCCCGAGGCAGGATTCGAACCTGCGACCGTAGCGGTCTCGCGGTTCCAGACTGCAGTGCCTAGTACCGCACGGCCACTTCGGTCGGCGAACCACTCAGAAACTCGGGTACACGATAAACAGTCTTCGCCATATACAACTTTCAGTAAAAGATAGGATTTATTGGCAGTTTTTCCAATTATCATGTGGAATTTGAAGACAATTCGTTTCTCTATAATTACATATAATTTTCTGACAATATAAAATAACAGCTCTTACACAAACTAACGCCACGGCCACACTGATTTGTCTACAGGCACCAGAGATTACGCATTCGGCTGAGAAGGCTTCACGTCTTTACAGCTATTGGTAATTCCCCTTTCGATCATGCTTACTTACTTTAAGACAGAATCAAGTCCCGTTATTTTACAGCTCCATCAAGTATGCAGGACTTTGCCAGAGATGAAAGTGACGGAAGTAGGAGTTGCACATGACCAAGCGTTTAGAAAAAGTAGCATTATTGGGGTGGATCGGGCGAAGTGAGAGTCCTTTAAGTCAGGTTCGTTACAACGTGCAATGGAAAGCGCGCAGAACGATAATTCGAGGTTCATGCGTTCCAGTCGCTATGTACAAGCTTATTTTATTATTTGTTTCGAATTGCTACGTTACTTACATTGAAAATAAACTGTAATAATGCTCAGTATATTGTGTTTACCGATATTTTTATAAGATGCTTGAAACGAAAAGCCAAAGGAGTATATTGGATTGGAAATAAACTTCCAAGGTAACATTCCCTTAAATCCACTCCGCTAATGGAACGCTGCGAGGTCAGTTTTTATCGTCAGGTAAAGAAACAGCTAAAAACTGCTATTATCTCATCTAGAGAGAGAAACAAATCACATTCTGAGAAGACTGCGTCGAAATTCATTACTTCGAAACTGATTCGCAGACAGAGAATTAATTTCGAAGTATATGACACATCTGTGTGTCTTCAAGAGTGACTGCTCCTTCAGACGTCCATATAAGTAAAATACATTATACTGTTCACCAGCCAATATCCCCGCAAATATTTAGCGAATGTGGTGCATGTGGTTATCCGCCAACAAACAACACCATTAGAGATAAACTTTTATGTAAGTAAACTATTTTGTTTTTCTATAAAAATTTTAAACATCCCTCTAACTTAAAAAAATCCTTTTATAACGAGTGCAGCATGCCGAGAAAATTACTTCGTCTCCTGCTTTTACGATAAATATCGCCCCAGCACCAGTAGAGCTACAACGCAAGTATCTAATTTGGTACACAAGGTTTGCGCGTACCCTTCAAAATCTCCCCCCCCCCCCCCCCCCCAACCCTGAGGTTGTATTTGTCAATCCAGAGTTTGCTCGTTCTTTCCTTTTCACAACTATTATGAAAAATCTTGATAAATGCAATATACTGAGCATTGTTTAGGTTAATGTGCAATGTGAGTAACGGAAGAAACTTAAATTAGAAGACGTTTCAGTATATGGAGTCGAACCGACTCCCCTTGGACTACCATTTCGTACTCTTTCCACGGTGCCAAAAGTTGCATAGAAATAAAGATAACATAATTGGATGATGACTCAACTGACCCGCGCCAAAACCGCTATTTTTTCCTAAGCGACCTGCCATCTGGATCTTCACTTCTTCCTCTTTCATTTCTGGCCAAGTCCTCCATACGCCATAAATTTTGACGAAATCGGCGATGAAGATCAGGCGCGGTCTCCTTGAAAGTGAAGATCGCAACAACAATGTTCACTTGCACAGGGACAATTTGGTCTAGCACACTACGTCCTCTCCTTAAGTAAGATGGCGTGTTTCTCATATGGAAAAGCACAAATTACGCCAGAACAAACAATAGCTATGGCGACGCCCTATTCAAGATGGTACCACCATCACCCCCAATCTGTTAGCGTATAACACAGCACCAAAGCACTACATTGGCTAGTGATTAAAAGCGTATACTGTCTTGCCAGCATTTAAAGCAGAGAAAATTTTGTTACTTATCTTCAAAACAGGAAGATCCAAGCTGGCCAGACAGAGCAGTTGCATTACTAAGTGCAGAACTTCTTCGCTGGGAACAAGCAATAGACCAAAAGCGACATAAATTCGTTATCCATGTGCTCACACCTCTACTGTCTCCCGTCTTGCAGCTAGTGGTGAATAACGAGCTCAGTATCTAAGGTCGCTGTTTCAAGAGGTCTGTTCGCTGTACAGGCTGGTTCCACACCGACGTATAGTACAAAGATAATGAACTCTCACGCAAAGTTGGGAAGTTGGAGCGAGCGCCTTTAATTAATAACCAAATGTCTTGTCACCTAATTAGGAACCTACATCAATGAGTTAACGAGAACCCTACAGTCTCTATATAGTCGGCCAGTTCAATTACGTGTTTCTGCATGTTTTCGAGTTTGCCATCTCTTACTGTAGATTCTTGAAAGAATTTACTACCATGATATAGTCTACTTGCAGTTGTTTCAGCTGATAAACAATGAGTGATGTTTCCAAAACGAAGGTATTTCATAGACTCTGTCGTTTTTGATCATTTCTGGAAGTTTTGGCGATCATCTTCGAAACAGCTCTACCCAAGGGTAATTCTTTATCCCCCAAACGCAAAAGTTTACATGTCCGGCGATACAAACTTCTCTTAAATCTCATAAGAATTTCTTTTCGTTTTCATCGTTATGAAACTATTAGAAAACCATCGCGTGCGTGACTAAATCAAGAAACTTCAGTGTCTGGCGAATACGCATTCAGAATTGTCAAAATTTAAAAACAAGAATTGAGATTCTACGTGATTTTGATTTTGGGAAAGTTACATTATGGCTGACTAAAGATACTGAAAGCAATAAATCTATCATAATATGACCTAAGACACAGTGGAGAAATGCAGTAATAAAATTCAGAAATGTGATTCATCCTTAAAAGAATTAATAAGGAAAGCTACAGATAGGAAATAAGATTAGTGCATGTAAGTGGCGCTATTGTTATTGAACGTAGAGACATACGACCAGACACATCAGAATCTAATGGATCATGTGACAGTATAAGCTCAGAATGGCCAATGGATTAGTAATCGCAGTTTCTTTCTTTCCCAGCAACTGTTGGCACTTATCTTTCGCGATATTCGTATGTCGTGCCTGTTACACAACAGTGCAGAATAAGTTGCCTTTATACTACGTGTGTAATAAACCGTACGATGTAGGGTGTGGTCTTGATTGCAGAGGTTTTAGAGGGATACACAACAAGTCGAAATTCATTGACCAGAATGGCGTGCTGCTCTCGAGAAACACCGAACATACCGCTGAGGCTAGCTGACAGCACTCCCTCAGGTGCCGTTTCGTAATACATGTGCAACTAAGGGGGCGTAGTCCGTAATACTACTGCAGAGCTTACAAATAAGGAGCTGCAACAAGTTTATACTACTCCTAGAGTTCGCCACATTCTGAAAAGCAAAATTAGTTCTTAAATTACCTTGAAAGTAGTATTAGTGGGATCGCTTCCTGTAACTGCTCGCTAAGCTGTAATTAAATTTAATGCCGTGCAAGGCAGACATTTTGCCATGACAAAGCTCACTGAGCTCTTCGATACTTGTCCAAGGATTTACAAATTAGTTTATGCTCAGTAAAATTTATGTGATACTTTATTAATGGTTTCTGAATTATAGGAATAAATCGGTTAGTGCGAACATTATGCAGAGGATTAAGCCCACAATAGTTAAAAAATGATTGTATTACAGTACAGCAGATGATTTCTAAGATCCTTATTCCGAAGCGTGTGACGTAGAATCAAAAGTAACTATATAATTTACCACACATATGCTTGGCCACATTCACTTCATGTGTATACTTGCGGGTCAACAATCAGCAGCCGTGCTTAATGGAGAATGTAACGGACTTTATACAGATCAATCATAATCCGCATATATAGAAAGGAAAACATGTGTTGCCGAAGGATGCAGTACTACTAAGGGGATATAGACGACGTTTTATTGGTAGATTAAGGCTTAGGTGTGTTTTGAAACATCTGAGATTGTAAGGGGGAATTATTTTGAAAGGTAAACTACACTCGCTGAACGCAGAGGTTTCCATCGCTGTTGTTTTTAAAATATACGCTCTCCAGTCACATTAATGTGAACAACTGTTCAAATAATGAATAACTAAAGCTTATAACGCGGCCGCTGCGAGACTCACAGGAAGAGATTCAGTGATGTTAGGTACCGACAGGGACGTAGGGCCATGCCGGCTCCTGTCCGGTGGGCAAGCTGCGCTAGGTTTCTCGAATGAGGCTCTATGGCCTGACCAGCCCGATCGAGGCGGTCCCACAGAGTCTCGATTTGTTTTGAGTATGGGGAGTTTGGTGGCCATGGGAGTACGGTAACATGTTTATTCATTTATTACATTGTAGCTTCTTAGCGGTAATTTAAGCACGTTGTTGTTGTTGTTGTGGTCTTCAGTCCTGTGACTGGTTTGATGCAGCTCTCCGTGCTACTCTATCCTGTGCAAGCTCCTTCATCTCCCAGTACCTACTGCAGCCTACATCCTTCTGAATCTGCTTAGTGTATTCATCTCTTGGTCTCCGTCTACCCTCCACGTTGCCCTCCAATACTAAATTGGTGATCCCTCGATGTCTCAGAACATCCCACCAAACGATCCCTTCTTCTAGTCAAGTTGTGCCACAAACTTCTCTTCTCCCCAAACCTATTCAATACCTCCTCATTAGTTAAGTGATCTACCCATCTAATCTTCAACATTCTTCTGTAGCACCACATTTCGAAAGCTTCTATTCTCTTCTTGTCTAAACTATTTATCGTCCACGTTTCACTTCCATACATGGCTACACTCCATACAAATACTTTTAGAAACGACTTCCTGACATTTAAATCTATACTCGATGTTAACAAATTTTTGTTTTTCTTCAGAAACGCTTTCCTTGCCATTGCCAGTCTACATTTTATATCGACTGTACGTCGACTCATTTACTGCTTTAAGTGTCTCATTTCCTAATCTAATTCCCTCAGCATCACCCGAGTTAATTCGAATACATTCCATTATCCTCGTTTTGCTTTTCTTGATGTTCATCTCATACCCTCCTTTCAAGACACTGTCCATTCCATTCAACTGCTCTTCCAAGTCCTTAGCTGTCTCTGACAGAATTACAATGTCATCGGCGAACCTTAAAGTTTTTATTTCTTCCCCATGGATTTTAATACCTACTCCAAACTTTTCTTTTGTTTCCTTTATTGCTTGCTCAATACACAGATTGAATAACATAGGGGATAGGCTACAACCCTGTCTCACTCCCTTCCCAACCACTGCTTCACTTTCATACCCCTCGACTCTTATGACTGCCATCTGCTTTCTGTACAAATTGTAAATAACCTTTCGCTCCCTGTATTTTACCCCTGCCACCTTCAGATTTTGAAAGAGAGTATTCCAATCAACATTGTTTAAAGCCTTCTATAAGTCTATAAATGCTAGAAACGTATTTTTGCCTTTCCTTAATCTTCCTTCTAAGATAAGTCGTAGGGTCAGTGTTGCCTCACGTGTTCCAACAGTTCTATGGAATCCAAACTGATCTCATCCGAGGTCGGCTTCTATCAGTTTTTCCATTCGTCTGTAAAGAATTCGCGTTAGTATTTTGCAGCTGTGACTTATTAAACTGATAGTTCGTTAATTTTCACATATCTCAACACCTGCTTTCTTTGGGATTGGAATTATTATGTTCTTCTTGAAGTCTGAGGGTATTTCGCCTGTCTCATACATCTTACTCACCAGAATGTTGTCTACTCCCGGGGCCTTGTTTCGACTCAGGTCTTTCAGTGCTCTGTCAAACTCTTCAAGCAGTATCATATCTCCCATTTCATCTTCATCTACATCCTCTTCCATTTCCATGATACTGTCCTCAAGTACAGCGCCCATGTATAGACCCTCTATATACTCCTTCCACATTTCTGCTTTCCCTTCTTTGCTTAGAACTGGGCTTCCATCAAAGCTCTTGATATTCATGCAAG
Source organism: Schistocerca piceifrons (assembly GCF_021461385.2). Lineage (NCBI taxonomy): Eukaryota > Metazoa > Arthropoda > Insecta > Orthoptera > Acrididae > Schistocerca > Schistocerca piceifrons. The sequence continues at coordinate 632,461,843 of NC_060140.1, forward strand.
TGGTTCTCCTTTCTCCAAAGCACAGGGTGTACTAATTCTTAATAAATTATGGAATATACATTACCACTTAATTTTATCCTAAACAACCATTTCTACTACTACTACTACTAATAGTAATACTACTACTACTATGAATAAAAGCACTACTTCTAGTTCCAAATCCAGATCTACTACTGTTATGATAACTTCGGTTATTGTCTCTGACATTCCACAATGCATTTCATAGTTCCCGCGACCATAGGCATGCCCTGCCGGTTCGTTGTGTGCTTGGCGGGCATTGTGGTTGTATGTGCCTCTTCCAGGGATTCCCCACTTCCGATGGAGCACCGTTGATTCCGGTGCTGTGCGCAGCCACACGCTGGTCAACGTCGCCCCCGCTTTGGTTCCTCAAGTGGCGAGCACGTCACACGTCTGAGTTTCTTTCTGCTGTTTTTATGATGGCTACGGATACGGCGTTGTCAGCTCTGCTGCAGCAGCTATAGACCTCAGCTGCCTTCTATGCGTCGCTTCACGATCTTCTGTCGCAGCCTCTCGTACTGCAGTAGCCGGGAGTAGTTGATGAGATAATGCACTGCCCAGGTCTAACTTGAGATTTTTGAGAGTTTTGTACAGTATCTGCCATCCTGTTTTGTAATGCAGTTTCTGCTTGGCACTGAGCTTCCGTTCCAATACAGTCGCCGATGAGTATCAGCTACGTCATCAGACAGAGGACATCCCCAGAAACTAAGTTGTGAGGTACGTTCTTCATCACAGGCAACACTCGTAGATGTATCTTCTACCAATCCGATACCAGTAGACGGCGTAGAGTCCGTGGCTAATCAAGGAGAATGTCAGGCCTCTTGTGGTAGTCAGATGCTTCATTCTGTCTCTCTTTTATATTTATCAAAAAACCATGGGTGGCCTCCCTGTAGCTTGTAGCTCGTGCTCCTATTAAATTCAGTACTACATCTACATCACACTCCGCAAGCCACCTAATGGAGTGTGGCAGAGGGTACTTTCGGTGCCACCATTTGATCCCTTCAACCCTGTTCCAGTCGCGAATAGTGCGTGGGAAGAATGATTGTCGGTAAGCCTTTGTATTGGCTCTAATTTCTCGAATTTTCTCCTCGTGGTCACTACGCGAGATGTATGTGGGAGGAAGTAATATGTTGTCTGACCCCTATTGAAAAGTGCTGTCCCGAAATTTCAATAGTAAATCTTTCCGTGATGCACAACGCCTCTCTTGTATCGTCTGCCAGTAGAGTTTGTTTAGCATCTCCGTAACGCTCTCTCGCCATCTATACGATCCCGTGACGAAACGCGTCGCTCTTCGTTGGATCTTCTCTATCTCCTCTATCAGTCCTACCTGATAGGGATCCCAGATAGAAGAACAGTGTTCAAGAATCGGGCGAACAAGCACGTTATAAGCCACTTCTTTCGTGGATAAGTTACATTTCCTTACGATTCCACCGATGAATGTGAGTCTGGTGTTTGCTTTTCCCACTATCTGTTTTATATGGTTATTCCAACGGTCACTTTAGATAGTTACGCCTAGATAATTTACGGCAGACGAAGTATCCAGCTGTCATCAATAGTGTAGCTGTACAGTAGTGGATTTCTTTTCCTCTACATACGCAATATGTTGCTTTTTCTTACGTTCATGATCCACTGCCACAGTCTGCACCATTCATCAATTCTCTGCAGGTCGTTCTGCAAATTCTTACTATCTTCTGGCTTTGTTACTTCGGTATAGACAACTGCATTATCTGCAAATATCCTTGAAGAGCATCCGACGCTTTCTACTAGATCATTTATGTATATTGTAAACAGCAACGGTTCTATCACACTTCCCTGTGATACTCCAGATATTATCTTTACATCTGTCGATTTAGTTCCCTTAAGAGCGACGTGTTGAGTTCTATTTGCAAGAACGTCTTCAATCCAATCGCAGGTCTGCTCCGATACACCGCAAGCTCGTATTTTTTTCTTTAAACGGCAGTGTGGGACGGTGTCAAATGCCTTAGTGAAATCAAGGAACACGGCATCAACCTGAGCGCCGTTGTCCACTGCGCTGTGGATCTCATGGAGGAACAGAGCGAGCTGAGTTTCGCAGGATCTCAGTTGCGGAACCCATGTTGATTTTTATAGAGGAGATGTTCATTTTTCGATAACGTCATAATACATGATGGTAAAACATGTTCTATAATTATACAACAGATTCATCTCAACGATATAGGTCTACTATTGTGGGGATTTGTCTCACGGCCTTTCTTAGAAAAGGGAATGACCTGCACTTTTTTCCAGTCGTTAGGTACCTTTCGTTACTCAAGCGATCTACGATAAATTACTGCTAGATGGGGAGGAAGTTCTTTCGCATCATTTCTACAGAATCCGATACGTATCTCATCTGGTCCTGAAGCCCTTCCAGTAATAAGCGATTGTAGCTGCTTTTCAATTCCGTGATCGATTATCTCACTTTCTGCCATTTCGACTTTCGCACGGCGATTGAAAGGAGGGACAGTCTTATGATCTTCCGCAGTGAAACAACTTCGGAAGACCTAATTCAGTATTTAATCCTTCTCTCTGTGATCTTCCGTTTCGGTGCCGGTTTGGTCGCTGAGAGAATGAATAGATGATTTTGACCCACTTACTGATTTTACATACGACTAAAATCTCTTAGGGTTGTTACTCAGGTCGGCTGACAACATATTACTTTCAAAATCATTGAACGCTTCTCTCATTGCTCGCCTTACGCTCATGATATTGTTGTTTCTTCAGCAGATAAATTAATGCTTTTTTCCGTATGAGATCGACTGGACACATTCCAAGCACTACTTGCAACGCCTCAACTGACAAAGTGCCAAAAACTCCCGTCAACCGAAGAAGTATTCCACTTTGCATCCTGTTAACTGTTTGTGCTGGTGTTAACAGCAAAAAGTCAGAGGAGTCCGGTAAACTCAATTTTTGCTGTTTGAGACACGTACGTACATTGTGACACGTTGCATTGTGCTGCTGACGGATGCCACAGTGCTGAAGAGAAACAAACTGCGTGCAGCGGCAGACATGGTCCCAAAGGTTATATTCATATCATACTTACGTTGTTTAGTGTGCCTTACAGAATGACGAGATCACTCAGGGAATGATCTTCAACGTGGACCCTTCCGACGATTGTTGCAACGACAGCACTGTTTTCCGCGTCCCCTCTACAGTCTTTACATACCCTCCACTGCTATTGCTTCCAACTGCCATATGTGCGTGGTTATTCCACGTTGACGTCGAACATATGCGATGCTCAGGTTAACGTGACGAGACCGTATAGTAGTGTAGACCGCATAATGTATCCAATGATGTCTCCAACTATTACATCTAATCTTTACTTACTATTTCTCTCAGCGTGACAGTCATTCAGATTCCACAAATCTCATTAGTATCTGACCTGCGTGCGGTCACCACTGCACGACGGAACTCGTACTGTGTTAATAAATTTTGACGCTAAGCACGACATCGACTGCGTCGTTCTTCTGACTGGATTCTGAGCCTTCTATGGTTTCTATGCAATTTCAGCCACTTTCTCTCTGCAGAATTGGTCTATTACTATTTCTATGCAGCTGACACTAGCCGAATGCGTCCTTGTCGCTGTCACTTGTCCAGTCCATCTAGAATTAGACGACGGGGCTAAATAATGCCCATTTCAGATCTCCTGCGTGTAGCCAACGCCAACTGACTGAATAGTCTGTTATTATAACGCTGACGAATGACGGTCACTTTTCGTGGTCGAGTGCCACGTCATCGTTGATCACGAATACGTAATACTTACGCGTTGTAAAAAAACATCACTCTCGTAGCAGCAGACAAGGTATGAGCCGAAGTGCTACGGTACAGTGAACGTGTTACCGTAAACTGGTTAGTCACCAGAGTTAGAACTCAGCGACATGCATATATTGCACAATTACCTGATAAAGGGGTGTACTAGCTACTCATTTCTTCGCTAGGCGACCGTTTACTGTTTGAGTATGGTATAAGATTGAAATTCCTGTGCACATAAGCTAGGCTGATGTCGGTTTTACAACTAATACTTGCAGATTGTTTAGCAATGTTTCCCAGCGTAGAAGGCATTGGTATATCTGTATGGATGCGACATTATTCACAAATGTTATTGCAGAACTCCTAATTTATTTATGTGCATCCAGAGTTAAACTGATGGCATTATTTTTATAAAGTAAGTAAAACACGTTACTTCTGTATGGCCACTTGTAGTGTGCCGCATCGTGTAATAAACTAATTTGAGGTGACAGTTACATTCCAACAAGTCAATTCCAGTTCTGCTTTTCATTTGATATTAAGCTCTATCATTTACCGGCATCCATGGAACAAATATTTTATTGCGTGCATTAATTTTAATTCTACGACTTCTGTGCTACTGTGCGTTTGATTGACCATCGTTTTAGCATACATTTCACACCATACGAGAAACACTGAACACAGTATATTTAGTAAACCGAATTCCGATATGACGGTGTTATTACATATGCGAACAAGCCAGCTCGCTGGCAACGCCAGATGCTATTAACATTGACGACAAGAGCCCGGTCCGTGACGCCGACAAGCGCCAGGCCTCAGTGCGCATCATGTGACGCCATGTTACATTTCTGCTGGCGCAAATGAGGATATATGTTACGTGTCCTTACGCAGTTGTGCGCAGCTCATGGTCGTGCGGTAGCGTTCTCGCTTCCCACCCCCGGGTTCCCGGGTTCCCGGGTTCGATTCCCAACGAGGTCAGGGATTTTATCTGCCTCGTGATGACTGGGTGTTGTGTGCTGTCCTTAGGTTAGTTAGGTTTAAGTAGTTGTAAGTTCTAAGGGACTGATGACCATAGATGTTAAGTCCCATAGTGCTCAGAGCCATTTGAACCATTTTTGAACCTTACTCAGTTGATCTTTAATTGTGTCTTGAAATATTTCATCCACTTTCCCACCATTTCCCAGCAATTCGTACTTGGTCCTCAACTTGTCCACAAACTAGTGACCTATAGTGTTTCATGTCTCCAATATGTTTACCGATCTCGTATTTTAGACTTTTCTTGTTATGAATACTACTTTCTGTATGTATGATAATGATGCTATATTAGTCAGTTTTTAAATAAAGAACTGTCTTCATCAAAATAAGTACTATAACTCGTATGAAATTGATTACCAACTTCTCCATTTGCGAAGCCAAAGATGATAAAAATTTGGCGCACTCATAGCCCCTGAACGTTACATATGCATGCAATACTGAACCTAAACGGAATGTGATTATGAATGTCACTGTAAACTGCAAATTTAACATTTGGTTTATGGGAACGACGTGCACAAAAGCAGCAGTGAAATGTAATATCAGGCCGCTTTTTATTTGGAGCTATTTTTTTCTAATCTTCAAGTTGTAGACGCCTATAGACCTCTGGACAAGCAATGTGCCTCCGTCAGTCGCAACCACACGACTCTGCAGCAATTGTTTTCGAACTTTCTGGATCCCGACTCCCTTCATCTACATCTACGTGATTACTCTGTTTTTCACAATAAAGTGCCTAGCAGAGGGTGACGTGTACATAAACAACTGTGGCTCCTATCACACAGACATCCGACTCGAAGCGTCGCATAAACGAACTTAAGTTTCTAAAAGAGAAATACGAGTTGTTATTTGTTTAGTAACTGTTGACGTAACACATTTTAATCAGATTTAATGTTAGTATCTCTTACGCTTGCAACGGAAGGAATGAGAAGGACGAGCTTGCTTCTTCCTCATCAGTTCTTCAATTCGCGGCACAAGGATGGAAACTGCGAGTCGCATCTCTTTTTCCAGAATAATTCGCGATCAATACTTCGTTTTGATTACTGCCAGTGCTGAAAACCCTACATCAAGAAAGCACTATGAGACAAAAGGTCTCATAACCCGGAGGATCTTCGTACCTATTTGTCAATTCTCCTGCTTCAATAAGCTCAGAAACTGAAGCAGTGCTGAGGAGTCGTACTTATATTTCAATGTGGAGTCTGAAGAAGTATTAATAAACTGCTCTTGTTCTTCAACGTGTTGACAGGAGTTCTGATATGTTGATTACCTTCTTCTAAAAAGTAATTCAGAAAGTAACTGTTGAGTTCAGATAAATGATTCTCAAATACAGATTTCATTCCTTCATTCAACTGAAATTAATTGTCTTTAACGTCGGGTTAAGAGCAGGGGAAAACAAAAATCTATCTTCATCATCCATTTTTTCGTTAATAACGGTAGACTCTTTCTGGAGGCTGATATTTTGTCCAACAGTTGAAGAATTACCTCGAAAGGATACATTCAGTTAACAAAGTTTCAAGTAGACGTCAAAAAGGTACTCTAGCTTCCAAACAACGTCGGAGTCTACAAACTTCTCAGAATTCAAATGTTTTTCTGGAACAAAGTACTAATAAAATTGTTTACTGAGTACATAAACAATTTTCATAACATTCCAGAGTGGAAGCCAAATCCCATACCAACGCACATTTGTTGAAAACATTTCAACTTAAATGAGCGAATGAAGTTTACCATTCATATCACTCACTGAGGAACCTCTTGAAGGAAGGGGCCCATGCTTTTTGATGCCAGTGCTTTTCGGTGAATATAGTAGTTTATACAAATAACAGGGGGAACTGTACGGATCAGAGCTTATCTTCCATAAAAGAGCCTTGCATTTCAAAGAGGTCTTTTGCTTCTGCTCCAAGAGTTGTTTTCACTCTGTTGTGTAGAAACTGCACGTAACAAATTAGATGTACGCATAGAGGTTATTTCTACCTTCATCGAACTGAACAGTGAAATCAACATATATTTGAATTTTTAACTCACTTTTCGTTAATATCGAGTATTCGTGAAGTTATAGTGTTGTCTGAGAAAGGCACACATGCAGCTGCTTGGCAACTGACTCACCAGTCACAGTAGATATCTTGTGAAGAGCAGCTGGTAAAATGAGGTCTTGGGCTACGGTGTGAGGTTTCTTGGTCTTTGTTACACGGTAGACAACTTTGTAAGATAAAGAAGAGCCTTTGCAGGAATCTTAGCCTGAATAGTAAAATTTCTTTTTGTTCTGGTAATTTCGTTTCAGTTTGGGAAAATATTCTCATGATTTGACTCCAAATGCCGTTTCATTTTGTTGGGCGCAAGCTTTTATACGTGGAGCTTTGAAATAAATTGCACATTTTGGTCGTTCTACAATTCTAATATAGAACCGAAATTCGAGTACCTGTCGTCATATTTCTTGCGTATTTTTTTCTATTTAAGTCTTTAGAGCTGCATGATACTTTTGAAGTATCACAATTAGTTCTTAGTACTTATATTTGAACATTTCTCAGTGCTGACACAGATATGAAAACCACCAAAGAAAAGCAACAGTTAAAATCAGTCTTCAATAGATAAAAATAACCTTCAAACTAATCGCTACTGAATAAACGAACATGTATTACGTAGTACGATCTGGCAGCCATAGCAACAACACATGCATGTCGGCCCAGTAGACATCATTTCTTTACTCAGAAATCTAAGAAACCAATTTTTATTTTATGACCCCACCGTGATGCCAGTACTGTAAATCTGCGACGTACATGAGAGGTGCGATGTGTAGGTTGAAAATTCCTGCTCTGTAGCCTAACAACAGTTCACTTTTCGTAACTTCACTTTATAAATTTTTTTCACATTAGGACGTACAATAACTAAATGCACAAACAATTTGCCTCACACTTATGTAGTATGTGAACGTTATGTTTACTGCCATATGTGGTCTCTCATACACGAGTGCCATCAGAGTATCAAGTAGAACACCTTTCTCACTATCCCGTGGAAAAAGTCTACCTAGATTTTATTTTTTCAGTGTGTGTTTCGTAGACTCATTGTAATACTCCTTATACTGAAGTCACTTGTTTGCAATAAAACTTCTAAAACAACGTATAAGTTTTCAAAATCGTATGCGTTATGTACTGTTACTTTCACTGTAATGTTTGTTCAGATCTCTTAATTATACACCATGTTCAAGCATCGGACGCCACCTCACGTTGAAAGTTCAAGTTTTGCATTTCAGAAATTCGTTTCCAGTGGTGAAAGAACTAACGTAGTGCAAACTGTAAGATCGATCGACTACCGAGCTATAATCGATCATTTTACCTTGTAGGATGTCACTCACTCATCCGCCAAGCCAATGTAGTGTGTAAAACTGATCTCTGACAAATACCAAAAGGCTTGAAAGGTTGCTTTGGATTTCTTATGACAAATATGTGAGAGAATATGTTTACTGTCAAAGTAATCTACGAGTAATATAGTAGCGGTCAGTTGTACTGACGAACGAGCAGCCCCACAGTTCGTTGAGACATAATAATAATCATAAAGACTGATGCAAAGAATGAGAAGAAATCGATAGAAAGAATTAAATTAAACAGTGGTTATCGGTCTCTGAGCGCTTCTGTGTATTGTTTCGACAACCATCTCTGAAATACTGAGGAGATGCTACGGATATAAGGATGCCACAGTTTCTCGTCTACTAAGTGAGAATGTGAATCAACAGTAGAAGCTCGACGGAATGGCTGATTAGAATTTTGGTATTAGTTCTGTTCGATAAAACGGAAACGGGGACTGCCAATTCCTCTCAGAGAAAGGAAAGAGATGAGTGCGCCTCGGTGACACACCTGCTCTTGTCGGAGCCTCCCACGAAACGGGTGAAAGGAAAGAGACCAGTCGCAAAGTTAAGACGGCCACCGCTCAGTGGTAGTTAAACAGTACGTCGATGACGAACTGGGAGGAAGAGAGCCTCTCATCCTTCAAACTGGCCTATAATATGCAAGTGCGTTGAAGCGCTGGTAGCAACGGCTCATTGCCGTTCTGGCGGTATGTTCTTTTCTGCCCCACAAATCTTAGATAGAAAACAGTTCATGATCACTCACACGGTGGCAGCTGGCAGAACAAAGACGCAGTTCCTGTGGTCGATGACGGTGGAGCACGGCTACCCAGAAGCAATGTCCAAAGTGTAGCAGTGGTTCTCTCAAGCGGTCCGAATCGAAAAACGTAAACAGACTAGTTTAATCACAGTAATACCAATGACACGCGTACAGCAGGCTTCACAGAATAGCAACAGGTAACTGACAAGTGTTAAGCCGCGTCTTTACAGGAGCTCACGCGTAGCGGGCGACTCCATGTGATGTATCTGTGGCTGCGGCTAGACCTTGGTATGAAGCAAAAGTATCTTAGAAATTTCCTCCATATCACTTCCCGCGATGGCCGGAAATATGAATCACCGACGGAAAGTACATGTTCAGTATCCTAAGGGCCTAATTTCGGTAGTTCATTTATGTCGCTATCCCTAACCGATACTCTTTATCATGAGTAATAAACCAAAATATACAAAATTACAGTCGAACTGATTAATTAAACATATTTTGTCCAGAATTTGTGATATATAATAATGAAGGTTATTCGTGTACCAGCTGCCAAAATTTTTATAACTGAGAACGCCAGTGGCCCTTTTTTTTCAAAACAATTCTGTACTTTTGAGCAAAACATAATACAATGTTTATATTATTCATATATTACTTTGAATTCTGAAAGCAATGAACTAACGTCTTCTGATTATAAATCTTGATTTTAAAGCAATCATGTGTCCATTATTTTCTTTCATTCAATATTAGATATTTCTAACTATTAGGCAAATGGGGAACTGGCATGTTTACTTCTCCTTGGAATTAAAACAGCAACTAATCAAAACGCTATCAGTGGATTCACTACATGGAGTGATGCATTAGTTTCACATATAGTCTAGGTGACAGCAATTTATTTATTTATTTATTTATTTTTTTGCGTGTAACTATTGCTGCCACAAAGGACTGAATCAGAATTCGATCACCAGTGACAATCACAATCAATGGCAGTCACTATTTACTCTCATTTCCGAAGTCTTAAGCTGTCTCCAGCACAATAAAGTTTAAGTATCTCTAGTGCCTCCCTATGCACTCAGAAACAATAACAACGATTTTATCATAGGCAAGCCCCTCTGTTCGTAATTTTGGCTCGTCCACTAGAAGAAAATGTTACCTCTAGGGAAATTCTTGATTATGGCTTCATTTCTCTGACACTTCTTTCCGGATTCTATCACAACAGAAAATTTGTGTCACATGTTGGTTGTACTGAATTATAACCTATGGAAGAACATACCATATGTTATACACACTCAATGGCATGCTGTCCAATGACAAACATCCAGTCTCTCCTACAGCCCACATTACTGTGCCTAAGGCATCATTGTCATTGCCTGCATTCCTCATGTATGGAAACAGCATAAAGCTAATTCTGAAACACTGTACAACCATGTAGTAATTCTGACTAAACATTGTTATAGATACTGATCAATTTACAGTTCAGCAGATTCTAAGTTTTTTCCGTATTTGAGCTCTAGCTTCGCTAAGCCTCAAATATATATATATATATATATATATATATATATATATATATATATATATATATATATATATATATATATAACTCTGAATCTTGACCGAAATTTTACTGTACAAGTGATAAACACTTTCGGGCGTTTCTTTTTCTTCCTTGAGTATTTCCAGACATTATAAGACTTACGTACTACAGTGAATACCACTGCTTTATTTCCTTTACATTTTCCGTCAGTTTTTCGTAGAACAGTGTACTATGTGATTTAGACAATTGAAAATATTCAACCATCTTACCTCAATTTTGATTATACTGATTCCATATTGATCAAGTTCGGAAAACGTCTCATCATATCAGTTACTCAGTACTTTCTTTAAGCTAACGGTCTCTTTGTCTCCTTATGTTGTGAGGTATGTTGAAACTTTCATATCGACTCTTTACTGGTTTTGCTTTCCCTGCGAGCCCCCAGGTGTTTTGGGAAAACTACTAACATAACATCTGCACTGCAATCTGCCATCACCTAGAAAGAGGATGCTTGTGTTTTAGTTTACACTATAGCCAACCAGAAGAGATATTACATTTGTAAAAGTTCTTCAAGACTCAAAAAAGTTTGGGTAAAAGGGTGTTGTATCCTTGCTTTCAACGTGTCAACTCATTTTTTCAAATATCCTGTATTTAAACCACTCGTCAGTCGAATTTTGATTAGGAGACCAAACAAACAGCACCTGGTATCCTGATTTCAGGGGACCCTAACAAAAGAGCAAGTTCATGGGAGTGTTGACAAAAATTAAAAATGAGTTTTAGACATTATAATTTGATAATATCACTAGGTTCAATGAAATAAAAGTTCTTGTTACGAATGAGGAACAATTTATGGAGGCAAAATTATAAACCACTAGCTTTCCAAACACGTCAAGTTACTATAACAACGTCTCAACTACTAAAACAGAATAAAAATAATGATGAGTCCGTTAAAACATGAAGTGAATAAAAATATTACTCTTTACCCTTACTGTTCATTTAAGACCGAAACTGACATGATTTCACTACAATTGTAGAAAAGATAATTCAGTCGCAAGTAAATACCTCTGGTGACCATTGAGACATTTAATAAATTGTTACTTGCTAGATACACACTATACATCTTCTTATATCAAGAGTTCAGGAAAGAAGAAATTTGTGTCACAACTTGACCAACAGAAGGAAACGGTTGATAGGACACATTCTGAGACATCAAGGGATCACCAAGTTAGTACAGGAGAGAATTGGGAGGGAAGGGGGGGGGGGGTGGAATTGTAGTGGGAGATCAAGAGATGAATACACTAAACAGACTCAGAGGCAAGTAGATTTCAGTAGTTATTCGGAGATGAAGAGACTCGTACAGGATAGAGTAGCATTGAGAGCTGCATCAAACCAGTCTTCGCACTGAAGGATACCACAACAACAACAACAAATTAAAAGGTGTACATATTTTGAAGATTATTTTGAAAGAGAAAATGTTGTGTCAGCATACAGAAGAATATGTTCTATGTGTCCAAGAAGAGCGCAGCTCGAATATACACTGCTTAGTTATCCGACACGACAAAATAATTCATAAAAATATTTATTTCAGTTACTGAAATATTGGGGTACTTTGAATGCCTTGTTGTACGATAATACGTAATGTAATAAGAAATGAGATATCGAACCGAAATAGGTTAATTTGCTTACAACCACACAACAGCTGCATCCTTTATGGATAAAATGAGTAACATTTCCCATTTCGCAATAACAATACTGAAATATTTGTTAATGGTCTCTCAGATTTTAGTGGACATTTTGCTTCGTTTCATTTGTGGATAACAAAAATAAAACCGCAAGGACACTACAATCATTGAGAGGAAATATAAGCCGGCCGGTGTGGCCGACTGGTTCTAGGCGCTACGCTCTAGAACCGTGCAACCGCTACGGCCACAGGTTCGAAACCTGCCTCGGGCATGGCTGTGTGTGATGTCCTTAGGTTAGCTAGGTTTAAGTAGTTCTAAGTTCTAGGCGACTGATGACCTCAGAAGTCAAGTCCCATAGTGCTCAGAGCCATTTGAATCATTTTTGAAGGAGATATAAAATTTGAGTGAACTATCGACTAATTATACTGGTAATATGCTGTTACTGTAGTACTGATTTTTAATTTGTTTCTTGTATAAAAGAATAACTCAGCAATGAATTTTTCATGTTTCACGTGATAAATGGTCTAACTTTGTATCCTACATTGTGTTCAAAAATGGCTCTAAGCACTATGGGACTTAACATCTGAGGTCATCAGTCCCCTAGACTAAGACCTACTTATACCTAACTAACCTAAGGACATCACACACATCCATGCCCGATGCAGGACTGGAACCTGTTACCGTAGCAGCAGCGCGGTTCCGGATTGAAGCGCCTAGAACCGCTCGGCCACAGCGGCTGGCCCTATACTGTGTAATTGGCGTCTGTCTGTCGGGCATGTCGTAAATCAATTTCTATCTAGATATAGAATTTGAATGTATTTATGTATGAGTTGGTATTTTAAACTGTTATGAACAGCCAGCTCTTGGTATGTATATTTGATTATGTATCAATATAAGCTATACGTTTAGTAATTGCACGTTTTGTCACATTCAGGAAATCGTTTTATCGTTATATTTGTCTCCATAGAACATAATTTTAATAATGACTGGTAAATTGTTTGCTGAGTTGTAGAAAAGGCAAGCCGGCCTACTATGTTTAGATAGCAATGCTTCCCATAATTTGTTTTTGGTGTGCTGTGGAATACATAAGTTATCTATAAAAAAACTGAACTTATCCTAGATGCGTAGTTTAATAAATGGATAAAGTTGTTTTATCCAGAATCAAGGAAACAAATGGATTTCAGTGACACGAAGGACAGATCTAAGTTATCGATGCATTAATAATTTAAAAACGTTAGCACAGAAAAAGGGCATCCATGATACACTCAAGGTTTTCAAAAAAGGATACAAAATTTATTTGGTGCGTTTCTGCTAACAAGAAGATTATAACGGAGATCGTCACGATGTTTGTAGACAGCATTGCCTTGTTAGTAGGAACTGTAGTGTTCGGCGTGATATGAATGCTGTGGAGGGGTGGTAGACGTTCTTCCGGTCGTCAGAACGGCGTAGGTGTACAACCAGATGGGTGTAGTGGGTTCGATGGTCTGGCGGGGACTAGAGAAATATGTCAGAGGTGGAGGCAGTCTCCGCAATATTGTCTGACTACATAATTATTTATAAGATGTGGGAGTTACAGAAGCATTCCGTTGTCCTGGGGGCAGCCTGAAATAAAGTGACAGTATCTCCATATCCGTACATACTGCGAACTTCGCTGAATGTCACGCACGCTGCTGGTACGCAACGATTTGTAGGACCGTCGCCCCAAGATACGAGTAATTCACTGTCTGACGGGTGTGGCAAGCACAGCGGATTCTCGCAATGCGGTGCTACCAGGGTCTTTCTACACATTGACGTAATACACCGAGGTAAATAAAGTCATGGGATAACGAGAGGCACATTAGCAGATGGTGGTAGTATCGCGTAAACAAAGTACAAAAGGGCAGTGCATTGGCAGACCCGTCATTTTGCTCAGGTGACTCACGTGAAAGGTTACCACCTTGATTACACACGCACGACGATATTTTGAACGAAATAGTATCTGGAAGGAGAGGCATGGGACATTCCATTTTGGAAATCGTTAGGAAATTCAATATTCCAAGATCCACACTGTCAGGAGTGTGCCACGAATATCATATTTCTAGCATTGACTGCGCCTAAGGAGAGAGCAATGGCTGATTGTCTTTACTTCACGAACTAGAGTAGCTGCGTTTGCGCAGCATACGATATCTACAGAAATCAATGTGGAACGTACGACGAACGTATCCCTTAGTACAATGCGGTGAAATGTGGCGCTAAGGGGCTATGGCAACAGACGACTGACGCGAGTGCCTCTGCTAACAGCACCACATCGCCTACAGCGCCTCTCCTAGACACCTCGAAAAGCGTGGTCTGGTGAGATGAGTCACGATATCAGTTACTAAGAGCTGATGGTAGGGTCGAATGTGACGCAAACGCCACGCAACCATGAACTTAACTTGTCCACAAGTAATGTGCAAGCTGGTGTGGCTCCAAAATGGTGTGGGGTTCGCTTACATGGAACTGACTTGGTCACTGACGGGAAATAGTTATGTTAAGCTACATAGAGAACATTTTGTGCCATTCTCTGACTTAATGTTCACAAACAACAAAGGAATTTATATGGATGACAGTGCCCCATGTCACTGGGCCACAACTGTTCGTGATTTGTTTGAAGAACATCCTGGACAGTCCGAGCGAGTGATTTGGCCACTTAGACCTCGGGACGCGAATCTCATCGAATACCTATGGGACATAATTGAGTGGACAGGTCGTGCTCAAAATCCTGCACCGGTAAAACTTCCGCAAATACGGACTACTATAGAGGCAGCATGGCTCAATAGTTCTGTCTGGGACTTCCAAGGATTTGTTGTGTACATGCCACGTCGGGTTGCTGCAATACGCCGGGCAAAAAGACGTCGGACACGATATTAGGAGGAGTCCCATGACTTTTGTCAGGTAATTCTATGTAGGGCGGTTTGTAGGTAGACTGTGTCGTCAGCCCTGTGCCTTCGGGACAGTAAATGGATCACTGTTTGCCGAGAAACCTTGGTGTTGCCGTTTTCATCCGCACCGCAAACAAAATAAATATTCTGTTTGTGATATCAGGGTTGATCTTGAACTGGGAAAGTTTACTGAGACCTGTTACTTGTGGGTGCTACATTTCGGTGACAACGTGGTGGATTCAGAAGACAAATAGTTGTATCCATGTTGTAAAGGCATTACGTTATCACCACACTTCCTAAATGTAAACTTTTCTTCTTTTCGTGAGTATATTGAAAAAATAATAACTCTTTTGCTTCATTACTTATCTCTTCCAGGTGCCAAAAACCCTCTAAAAAGTATGCCCCCGGAAGTCCCGAGTGGTCAGGTATACTAAAAATGAAATTATTACGAAATCCAAGTTCACTTTCTAGTAGGCTTCCGGTAAGATAGGTAGCTTAAGGGATGATGACGTAAACTTGCAAAACGTAACTTGGATATTAATCGGTAGTAGGCAATGCACATTCATCACAGCGAATCTCCCAAATATTGGAGACTGTTTGATCACAGATCTCACAGATGTGCAAACAGCAACGCGCGCGAGGATGCGTAGCGTTTGTGACCAGCTGCTGTTTCTAATTCTAGGGAAATCACAACACTTGACTAAAAGAGTATCAACAGAAAGGACAAATATAGCATGACAACATTCTATGCTGCGATTTGCACCAGTAAGTTGGAAGGAGAGTGGAAAATAAAGCTGGTAGTTGCTAGAGATACTTGGTTTCGTTAGTAATACTTACACAACAGGGCCGAAAACAGTGGTGGTTGCCGCCAGCAATAGCAGTGGTAAGTACGGACGCTTCATAGTCGGTGAAGGGTCCGCGAGAAACCTGAAACACAACGTTAAGGCCGCTAGTTACACAACAATCTCTCACTACAGTGCAAGAGACTGTTATTTCCATTGCATCCTTCCTGGTATTTCCTTGGCTCTTTTTCTGATTGCTTCCTCTGCATTCTAAATGCAGTTGACCTCAGTTATATACAAATCACAGCAAGTGGTAATAATATTCTAAGGGTTTATATTTATATTAAATATGTTGTGCCACCGTTTGGCAAGACTAATGTTTCTTACAGTGTTGCTAAGCGAAACGGATATTTGTACTGCAATACATTCCATAGAATGGAGAAAAGGAAACACTATACGTCTCGACATTTCAGGTTGCGAATTCTTGGCTGCGTAGTGTACCCTATCTTCCTAACTACGTCATAGTGAGTGAATTTAATTACTGATATGATTAACTATATTTGAAAATGGCAGACAACATATAAGGATACGGTGACATCGTTGCAGTAGATGGAAGAATGTTCTGTTCTTAATAACTTTCATGTGCTCTTGCATGAAAGCTGTGCAATGTTACAGTAAGTATCGTAGCAGGCAGTAAAATATCCCCATAAGTAGCTGCCAGATCGGTCAAAAGTGGCGCCCAAGCCCCGTAAGCTCCGTTGTGCGATGTGATGGAAAATGAAAGTGAAGAAAATGTGTCCCATGTGCCACTGAGTGAACAATGAGACTAAACGTCGCATTTTAGAGATGTGGTCCACCTGTACAGGTAAATAAAAAGGCTGTTCCCGTCTGTGCATACACGTTCCACGTCCCTTTATTTACGAAGCGTTCTCAGTTGTCTGTAGAACAAGTTTGTTGTCTGTATAACGTGTGTCTGTTCTAAGAGTCGTCAGGTGAAGTGTCTCTCGTGTTTCGGCAGACATGCTTCATTTCATTTTTGCAGTGAGTACAGACCGTTCGATCCAAACAAATACTGCTCGTCACGCCTGCTCAGTGTCGGCGGAAGGGGTCGGTTTGTTTCATACAAACATAATGGCTTTTATAGCGGAATATTACGTTCCTATTCGATAAGTGGTCCAAAATTAGTGTACTGTTACATTAGGTTCAGACATTTCCGCCTCCGGTAGCTGAGTGGTCCGGGTTCGAATCCCGGCCGGGGCACATATTTTCAAAAATGGTTCAAATGGCTCTGAGCACTATGCGACTTAACTTCTGAGGTCATCAGTCGCCTAGAACTTAGAACTAATTAAACCTAACTAACCTAAGGACATCACACACATCCATGCCCGAGGCAGGATTCGAACCTGCAACCGTAGCGGTCGCTCGGCTCCAGACTGTAGTGCCTAGAACCGCACGGCCACTCCGGCCGGCACGTATTTTCAAGCCGGTATGGTAGCTCAGCGTGCTCGGTCAGAGGATTAGCTACCCTCTATAATGAGAAACTGAGTGAACGGATCGACAAAGAACCTCAACGGACGTCATCGGACGTCCGCCACAAACAATATAGAACAAAATTTGATTTTAACAAAATGTGGTCAACGCGATAGAACGTGAATCATAAGGGCCTGGGTTCGATTCCCGGCTGGGTCCGAGATTTTCTCCACTGAGGGGCTGGATGTTGTGTTGTCCTAATCATCATCATTTCATCCCCACCGATGCGCAAGTCGCCGAAGTGGCTTCAAATCGAAAAACTTGCACGCAGCGAACAGTCTATCGGACGGGAGGCCCTACAAATACAACATTTTATTTATTTCCTGAGATGTGCATTAACATGGACGGTAAAACACACATTAAAGTCTCGATCGTCACCTCTTCCTTGATTGACTTAACGTTCTAGTGTGTCACCCTTCAGCTCTACTCAGTCGCTGCTGGAGTACAGATTATCCTTCGTGTTATGTGGTTCTTGCTAAAACATATCGATAAACCGAATGTCGTTCTAGAGTAATCCTAGCAGTAACACAGTACTTTCAATAAAGCGTACTACCACGTGGGTGGTCCACGTCTCCGTTGTGGTCGAATCAGCTGGCAGCACTGGAGCGATAACAAAGTTCCAGTATGTGCGATGTCGTTACGCGCGCAACGTTTTATTATTAAAAGTTTATTAATCACGCGGTGAGGGTAGGTCGGAATTATGAAATGTCTTTAGTATTTACGACGTATAGCCGGTTAATGCCAATACTTCGCACAGTTCTTTCACCATGGTCACACAGGAAAACAGTCACATATGTTTATCATTATAACAGTCCGTTAAACATGAGTTCACTTTACGTCGTCGTCTTTAAGACAGTTTGGATGATATAATAAATGTTTCTTGATCAAATCACAGCACTGTTCCTTTACTTAACATTTCGTTTTGTTCCTCATTAACACAATTCTAACAGTTAGTGTCTCCACACGCAATGGTGTCTGGTTGGCGGCTAATTGTCACAAGTTCACACAGTATGTAAAATCGTCACCGCAAACACTCGATATACTTTTCAGGTTTTACTGTTCACTTAATAATGCACGATCTCCTATTAACACAGCGGACGCACTGTAATTAATGGTTCCTCCGCGTATCACCGTCTTTCACGCCGAGCTTTGCAAAGTTTCTCCACCCGCGAAACGGCCACGATGCCACAACAACTCGCACGCTATCGATAGTCGTTCGCTCTCTCTCTCTGACACAGTACTTCTCCTAGCCTATCCAAAGATTTACAAAGCATATAAAACCAGATCATTCATATTCGTACAATATAATATATAAAACAGTAGCAAAATGAATGAAGAAACAATGTGACGTATTAACAAATAAAGAATAGTTGAAATAAATGATACATACGTACTATGACAAGGTAATGCACAAAAGAAAAAAAATTTTATCGACTTTCGGGGAAAAGCAATGTCTTTACAACTGCTTTAGGAATACCGAACTACTTTGCTAAAGTTTATCTACCAACCTATACAAACGAGTTGTTAGATGAGATATTCTTCCTAATCATTTTACTATTCATAGACGAAAATTAATTCCTCTGAACAACGGAACGAGCTACGAGAGTTTCAGTAATTTAGACAAGCTAAAAGCAGAAGGTACGGTAGCTGAATGCATCCATTTACACACAGCTATTAATGATGAAAAGTTATTTTTGCCGCATGTCCTCTATTTGATGTGATGATTGCCCGAGACGTCAGGTGAACCATTCTAACATTCACAACAAGGGAACTACGTAAAATTTGTAGAGAAGTGCTTTTTGGTGTAAATGTCCATGGGTGAGACAAGATGCAAATAAAACTTTACCGCAGACCTGAGTGGCGAAAATGCATAAATCGCAAAGAAATTCAAGGGACGTGTTCAACACGCAGAATTACGGAGTTGGTTGTCATACCTCGTCGAGTGTAGAAGAATGTCTCTAGGTCTCCTCCGTCCGGGGACTGGGTGTTTGTGTTGTCATCATTTCATCATCATTCATGGAAAGTGGCGAGACTGGATTGAGTAAAGAATGGGAATTTGTACGGGCGCTGAAAATCGCACAGTTGAGCGCCCCACAAACCAAACATCACCATCATCATCATCATCATCATCTAGGTCCCAAAGGTGCGCAGGATATGGCAGTTGTCTTCGGTAGTACACCAGATTCACAAGACAAACGTTTGAGATCCATAGGGAACTGCCAAGCCAATTTCGAGTGCGGTAAGACCACAAAACTTTCAGTTGCGTTTCTGTGTGTGGGATCATAATTCATGAGAAATCCGCTATGGAATTTATTTGGGGACGTAGGGTTGGGGGGGGGGGGGGCTGAGTAGTGGTGCTGCAAGAGCTGTGGCAATATGTTAGGCAGGTTTAGCGCCTCGTAAATGAGGGACATGTGACCTGCGAATAAAATAAATCGTGTTAATGAAGGCGTAAGCTTAGGGCGTATTGCTGTCATTAGCTACAGGTGATGAGATTGTGTTGTGTGTGGGGTACAAAAAAGTTGATCCTGTTCACGCATTGCTGACCATTCCTTTCAACGACAGAGATTAGGTTTTAGCCATAATCTGGCTGCCAACGAGCGCTCTTAAAGGATCTTGGTACTTTGGTTTAATGAATCATCACCTTTCTTGATAATCCCCACACATTGCAGGTCTGTCTGCAGTGTATATCATCCTAATCGTATCCATAGACGTTGCATGGGTAGCTGTGGCAAACGTCACTCGAGGCTGCTTCTCCTGTTTTCTTTTCGTTTAAGGACTAGGTGTATTTGAACTCAGTATTAAAATGAGCATTAAGCTATTTTGTTGTTTACTTTCAAAGTGGCGGTGCATTCTAATACTTACTCCAGGATAATTGTTATGTCAATATTCTGTTAATATATAAACTAAAACAAAAATAAAATAATGACAGCTATGAAGAGACGGGTCTGCCACATAATTTACCCTTTTCTTATTTCGTGGTATTTCGGTTGTCATTTGCTTACACCTGTCATGTTTCAGGCATCTTTCAATTTGGTGGTCGTTTTCTACGTGTCTCTTAAACAAATGCTTTATTTCTGCATTTTTACCTGACTGAAGAAGCACGTCGGCAATGCAAAGGTATTCCTTCTTTCCGCGATTGGGACTATAGAACTTTGTAGGGTATGTCTTTCAACCATGTGACAGGCGAGTTACACCTACAGTAATACAGAAACATCCTGCTAAATTATTATCCTGCTAGATTCTCTTGATATTTTCACCTTATTTCAGTTAAATACTCTGAATGAATTTAAGTTATGGTGTGACAGCTAACAGTCATATGCGTGTTTTTAGTCCCGGGGGGTATTCCAGGCAGAAATTGCAACTACTTTCGTCTTTACATAGTCAATTACCTGTCTGGTAAAAAGATATCAAAACAGTCTAGTCCTAAAACTATGTTCCAAAACTTTTACCTGTGTTACGCATCACTAAGAAATTGGGAGTGGACTGAGTACCACAGTTGCTCGTTAGATCTGAGGAAACGTCATTGAATTGTGAAACCAAGACCGTGTTGTCTCTATGTTCCATTCTCGGAGAAGCCCAGCGCTTTATCCTTTATATGACAGCGCTACGGCCGTTGAGCTTCTTGAATGAGACTAATAATTCATGTCAAAATAATACTATATGAAGCGATATACCTATTTCCTGACGTAATTTCTTCGATTGAACTTATTACATACAGAGAACAATTTCCTCCACTTCCTTCACCAGAAATGGTTCAAATGGCTCTGAGCACTATGGGACTTAACATCCGAGGTCATCAGTTCCAAGAACTTAGAACTACTTAATCTTAACTGACCTAAGGATATCAGACACATTCATGCCCGAGGCAGGATTCGAATCAGCGACCGGAGCGGTCGCGCGGTTCCAGACTAAAGCGCCTAGAACCGCTCGGCCACAACGGCGGCCTTCCTTCACCCCTCTATTAAATCCAAAGTGAATTATATGTTACAAATGTTAAACCTTGTCCTAGTTAAAGCTCCGTTTTCTAACCTATAAGCAATGCTACTGATAACCAACTTTGATTCCATAAGGAACAGTTGTGTTCAGTGACCGTTGATAAATGAAGGAAGAATACGAACGCTTGAATCAGCCGTAACACCACTGGTTTTCTGTTATTCCTGCACATTCAGATATCAGCTACAAATAGCTATCTTCAGTTCTAAAATGCAAGAAAATTACCGAATTAGAACTGATTTACTTAAAACAATACGTAAAACACCTTGTCAACGTACTCTAGTCAACATACCATTTGAGTGAGTTACCATACAACCAACTCGCAGGAGTACATGTCACCGTATGACATCACTAGTGTACAGACGGACGGAAACACGTTGTCGTTTACAACAAGTACAGCAGCCTCAGCTTCTGTCATGAAGTATAAGCACAAAAATAACTGATCCAGTTTGATTCCAACATACAAAAAGTACTAATTTGATAAATAAAATCAGGAGGTAAACCTGCATATCAGCGTCGAAATGCATCCAGAAATGCCAGTTTGTAATGTGTTTGTTCTTATAATAGCGATGATGCGATACACCAATTCTTATGCAAAAGATCAATAACAGGTTCCTACGTCAGTCTTATACGTAATTGCTGTATTATATCAAAAAATATTTAAAAAATTTTAAGATTGTCTTCAGAAAATATAACTCCACACCAATTTGAAAGTCGACAAAAGCTAAGCTCTAGAGTATTCGCTCGTATCACAGTGATAAAGTGATCCACTAAGTAAGTAATACAAGAAAATCATAAAAGAGTTCATACAGATGGTTTTTATGATCTGTTAACATTATAGTAAAGTACTGAAGACCTATATGACAAGCGTAATTTAACAA
This sequence comes from Schistocerca piceifrons, assembly GCF_021461385.2. Taxonomy (NCBI): domain Eukaryota; kingdom Metazoa; phylum Arthropoda; class Insecta; order Orthoptera; family Acrididae; genus Schistocerca; species Schistocerca piceifrons. The sequence goes on from NC_060140.1 coordinate 632,484,048, forward strand.
AGCTCATTTGGTGAAGCACAGAAACGTCCTCTACCGACGTAAATGACTTACGTAACGTATGGTGACAGTATCCGAAATACATCACGTCATGTGAGCTGCATCCAGTTCAGGCGGAACGCAATTCAGATCCATCGGATACGTTTGATCATGATAATACATTACTAACAAGTGCTTAAGCAAAGTCTGTTATCAGAAGAAGATATACGTTTAGTGACGTTCTGACTGTTAGATTGAGACCTTTTGAGCTTATCACCAATCAGCGTATGAAGTAATCAGTTTTATGGGGTACGCAAATTTACTATTTAACCTTAACTGCATGTTAACGAAATTGGTGTCTTCACTGGATACGTTGGACACAAAAGATAACGTGCTGGACAGCAGCTGACGAAGTCAAGAAATAAATTACACAAGACGGCACTTCGCAGAAAATTAAGTTGCGCCTCTCTTCAGTGTTTATTAAGGAATGTAATTTACAAATTCTTTTCATGAAAATTTGAGTAAATTAACGCAGCCGTTAATTACCTCTCGAATACATGAGTCGAATTCAAATCATGCTTTTGTTTAATAATAATAAAGAATTGTAAGATTGTATCATTCTACGTGATGAACCGTGATGACAGGTAAACAATATAACGTTTTAATGGCATTAGTAAATTAGTTAAGGAATAATGAGATAGAAGGTTGCGGAGTTTCATTACGTAGGGGCTGCAAATGTCATCGCCTAGTATTCTATATACTTTATCCATACACTTTTTATTATTCATTTACATTTTCCAAATGCTACAGATTTTTAATTATGTAAGGAATAAATTGCTGACAACAAGCCACATTCCTCTTACACAGGAAATGTGGGAATAGCTAGTATAAGCTGCTGTGAAGTGTATTTGGCAACCTATATGTTTCGTGAATAGTTTAGTGATTATATTCTCTTACTGAAGTCATCACAAAAATTAAATATGATTTCTGAACGACACTTTCGCAGGTTCACGGTGTATAAAGAGTGTATTATATCCTCCATGGTATCCTCCATCGGTGAAACGTATTTTCCACGTTGATGCACAATGCATATAAATCACAAGTTTTCAGCTGCAACTGTTATGAGTAATATTAAGAGGTATTTGTGTGTCACAGCCGATAGTGTAGTCTGTTCATGGTGTTTACATTTGAATATTTCATCCTCACTAAAATTCAGTAGGTCCAAAGAGGGACAAAACATGTTCACTAGAAAAGAACAGTTTCATGGCGGACGGTAACTTATCCGTTACGGATATTTCAGAACCCATCACTGTTAATTGAATTAAAATACATAAAACTGCAACCAGTAATTTTTTTGAATAGTTATTTATTATGCCATGAACCCGATTTCTAACTTTTCAGAGTCATCTTCAAATGGTTTTATGGAAGTTACATCACTGTTTCCAGCATAATGCTGGGTGCTGGCTCTGTGACAAGAGTGTGTTCCGTCTTATTGTCACAGAGCTCGCACTTAGCATTATGTTACAAACAGTGATGTAACTCCCAGAAAGTTACCTGAAGATCAACCTGAAAAGGTTCGAAAACAGGTTCATGGAATAATAAATAACTATTCAAAAAAGCGAATGGTTGCCGTTTTACGTATTTACAGACGACATATTGCTGACGATGCTGATACAGTACTAAAATATTTGTGTAGCCACCTGAAGCAAGATTTAATGGCCAGATGCTGCTTACGGTTACTAAAACTATATCTTATTGAAGTATAAATGGTTTGTTAAGGGACATCTCAGTAATCATTAATTTCATAGTCTTCACTCAGTTGAACATGATTTTGCAGGGATAAAAATAGAGAAACCACTACTACTTGCTCAAAGACCCCCACGACCGCCTTAGCTGCTGCAGGAGAAATGCGGAGCCAATTGCCACGTCGTATGCCCTCCCCGAAAAGATGTCCCATACCTTGAGTCACAATATCGGCTTTTCAACAGTAATATACGTGTACACACCAACCTTTCAAATACATATGGACCATAGTGAACACTCAGATTACGAGTATTGCCGCAGTTTCCATTGATGCGACAGCGGAGAGAGGTTCAAATGGCTCTGAGCACTATGCGAGGTCATCAGTCGCCTAGAACTTAGAACTAATTAAAACTAACTAACCTAAGGACATCACACACATCCATGCCCGAGGCAGGATTCGAACCTGCGACCGTAGCGAACACACGGTTCCAGACTGAAGCGCCTAGAACCGCACGGCCAAACCGGCCGGCGCAGTGAGAGGAACCTGGACTCTGGTTCGCTAGCCAACAGGACTGGACTCGTCAGTGGCTGCAGGTCGTCTCTTCAGGCGGCTCGCTGTTTGACGGCAGCCATTATGATGGACATATCCGTGTGTGGAGGCTCCTGGAGAACGGACGTTGCCAGATTGCTTTCGTCATCATTGTTGCGCAGTGACTACATTTTTGTTGCTACTATGGAAATAAAAACTTAAGAAACTGCAAGCAGTCTGTTGCCACACTGGGGTAGAGCCGGGTCGTACCCAGCAGTACTGATGATTGCAAATGGGCGGGACTGATGCAGCAGCAGCTGGGCGGTTTCCACACCTTCAAAAGACGGGCTCGTACCATACTTGGTCAGAAGTGGTACATCACACCAAAAACTAAGTATATAACAACCAGACACCCACCATTTCTTCCCATAGGTATTCTAGTCTGGCAGCGCCATCCACTTGAAGAGGACGATATGTTCCTGCAAGCACCCACGACGAATTTGGGTCTTCATCGTATCCATTCAAATTAAGGAAACTGAGTCCACCTCCTTGTACTTGGCACTTCCCACTGGCGAGCGCCTTTCAGTACATAGCGGACTTCTGCCCTGAAGGGCAGCCATTCGAATCCCTAGCATTCCAGCCCGTGCCCCTCGATGCTTGTGCTGCCATCCTGTTGCCACGTGCCCTCGCTCACAGGGGCGAGTTCCACTTCTGAGGGCTGGCGTCCACTGCATGAATTAGGCAGGACTTCCGCGTCACTGTAACACAATGACATAAGCAGCCGCTTCGTGTACTGACAGCGCAGATGCCACCTCACGCATCCCGGGAACTGCATAGCCATTTGCGTCTCAGCTAGTCTCTGGCTGACTGCTAGCCTCAGTGGTCCACCACCTGCCACCCACAGAACGTGCCAGAGGGGGCGTGGTCGACACACGCCATAAATACTACGATGGTAGCTTGAGTCCGAATACAATCGCCTCACAATCGTAAACGGTTTTAATGATTAGATTAATGATTTGAGTTAGTATGCTATGGTTATGAGTGTGTAAACTATTGTTTCGCAGTGCTGTCAATGTGTATGCTTTATTGTGTATTGTGGTAAATGGCATAGTCAGAGGCACAGAGTGTTTCCAAATGGGAAATAGTTCAGTTGTTAATCAGATAGCGTAGTTGTCGGCAGATAAAGCAGAGACGAATAGGCATTAGGGAACTAAGAGGAAAGGGAGGTGTTTTTCAGACCTGCTAATCCTCTAACACATTGAGCTAACCCTAATTGAATGGCCAGCAAGCAGCAGCAAAGTTTGGGAGTTGGATGGACCGTTAGTTAATGCAAATGGCAAATAAAAGATTTCTAGGGGAACTGCAAGATTTTATCAAATGTACAGAAGGTTTACAAACCGGGCAGGAGTTTTGAAGCAGGAGCTCCAGCATTGCTATAAATGTCGAACAGCACAAGAATTTTCCTCGAGCAGTTAAGTGAACTAACGAAGAAACACAAGGAGACAGTAGAAACTTTTGATGACAGAGGAGGAAAAGTTAATGTGCAGACTTACGGGCTGGGAGGAGAGTAATAAGACAAATAGGATAGTACTCCAACAAGGTGGACGTACGGCACTGCACATCATCCTGAGGAGCCTGCCACCCGTTATGTCTAGGAGTGTTCGGACAAGTACACCAGAAGTTGTACACGCTGCCGTCAGATTGACTAAGGGGTTAGAGGAAATTTATGTAGAGACAGGAGTGTGCGAGAAGCGATGTGCATTTTTCGTTGGCGTAAGGTATTACAGGTATGGACGATTAGGGCACGTCCAGCAGCAGTGTCGTCAGCCTCAGTGTGAAAAGTTGATGGCGTTGGACACAAGCGACATTACTGTAGAGGCGGAGAACAGTGCAGGCAAATGGGCAATAGGCGTGCGTAAAATGTGAATGGAAACCCCAAGTTCACTAAGCGGCGTTAACATTAAATTTTGATGCTACAGATAGGTATGCATAGGCTGATAGTAGTGTAGTAGGAATTGTATGGGAGAAGACAGTTAAATATCTGTGGGAGACAGAGGTGATTAAGACAAGTTACGTGTTTCCGATATTCATATGCAACTGATTTATGTCTGGAGGTTGAGCACATGAAGGGAGCAGGGGAGAGGGGAGAGACTCCTGCCCGGTTTGTAAACCTTCTGTACATTTGATAAAATTTTGCAGTTCCCCTATGAATCTTTTATTGCCATTTGCATTAACTAAAGGTCCACACCTGTCCAGACGTGTTAGCGGGAACTGTGAACTTCATAGAGAGGATGGAGTTAAGCTCACCTTCCTATAGGTTTCAGGTTGAGGCAGAGAAATTATTAGTAATATGTAGAAGTAACGCCTCATGTGAAGTAAGATTAACGCACAGTCTGGGGCTGACTTTTTGTTCAAACATCACGCCATCACCTTCGCCGACACACAGTGGAAACTAGAGGATGAGTTTTCCGGCGAGGGGAATCTGTCACCAGTGGAGGGCTGCCACAAAATTAATCTATCTTAATGGACAATAAAACTAAGGCTTATTCCCATTATATGATACCTGGAGGCACCAAGAAGTTCCTTTGGGTGATTTTGTTGCTGGAGATGCTTGTTGACATGTTGTGTGTCGTAGAGCCGCCAGAAGAAAATGATGTATTGACATTTCACATTGTTTTGTAAGAAGAGGATCTGTATGTGTACAGGAGAGAGACTGAAGGAGAGTGGTACATCTCTGTTTAGATTAGGTTGACGCTGATTAGGTGAAGCTGACCGAGGAGTTGTTGGTATCAAATTTATATATCGTAGACAGAGGTGATTAAGACAAGTTATGTGTTTGCCATATTCATATGCAACTGATTTATGTCTGGAGATAGAGCACACGAAGGGAGCAGAGAGTAATGATTTTAAATGGTTCTTGCTGGAATACTCAACTCACAGACACCATTGACAACTTTAGATAGTTCCAGTAATTCTCCATCACTGTTAGATCTGTGGAGTGGATACTATGAGAAAATCTTAAGAAATTTTGGTCTTATGTCAAAGCAGTAGGTGGATCGAACCAAAATGTCCCGACACTGTGTGACCAAAATGGTACTGAAACAGAGAATGACAGATTAAAGGCCGAAATACTAAATGTCTTTTTCCAAAGATGTTTCACACGGGAAGACTGCACTGTAGTTCCTTCTCTAGATTGTCGCACAGATGACAAAATGGTAGATATCGAAATAGACGACAGAGGGATAGAGAAACAATTAAAATCGCTCAAAAGACAGAAGACCGCTGGACCTGATGGGATACCAGTTCGATTTTACACAGAGTACGCGAAGGAACTTGCCCCCCTTCTTGCAGCGGTGTACCGTACATCTCTAGAAGAGCGTAGCGTTCCAAAGGATTGGAAAAGGGCGCAGGTCATCCCCGTTTTCAAGAAGGGACGTCGAACAGATGTGCAGAACTATAGACCTATATCACTAACGTCGATCAGTTGTAGAATTTTAGAACACGTATTATGTTCGAGTATAATGACTTTTCTGGAGACTAGAAATCTACTCTGTAGGAATCAGCATGGGTTTCGAAAAAGACGGTCGTGTGAAACCTAGCTCGCGCTATTCGTCCACGAGGCTCAGAGTGCCATAGACACGGGTTCACAGGTAAATGCCGTGTTTCTTGACTTCCGCAATGCGTTCGATACAGTTCCCCACAGTCGTTTAGTGAACAGAGTATGAGCATATGGACTATCAGACCAATTGTTTGATTGGATTGAAGAGTGCCTAGATAACAGATCGCAGCATGTCATTCTCAATGGAGAGAGGTCTTCCGAAGTAAGAGTGATTTAAGGTGTGCCGCAGGGGAGTGTCGTAGGACCGTTGCTATTCACAATATACATAAATGGCCTTGTGGATGACAACTTAAGTTCACTGAGCCTTTTTGCGGATGATGCTGTGGTATTACGAGAGATTGAAACAATGGAAAATTGTACTGATATGCAGGAGGATCTGCAGCGAATTGACGCATGGTGCAGGGAATGGCAATTGAATCTCAATGTAGACAAGTGTAATGTGCTGCGAATACATAGAAAGATAGATCCCTTATCATTTAGCTACAAAATAGCTGGTCAGCAACTGGATGCAGTTAATTCCATAAATCATCTGGGAGTACGCATTAGGAGTGATTTAAAATGGAATGATCATATAAAGTTGATCGTGAGTAAAGCAGATGCCAGACTGAGATTCATTGGAAGAATCCTAAGGAAATGCAATCCGGAAACAAAGGAAGTAGGTTACAGTACGCTTGTTCGTCCACTGCTTGAATACTGCTCAGCACTGTGGGATCCGTACCAGATAGGGTTGATAGAAGAGATAGAGACGTTCCAACGGAGAGCAGCGCTCTTCGTTACAGGATCATTTAGTAATCGCGAAAGCGTTACGGAGATCATAGATAAACTCCAGTGGAAGACTCTGCAGGAGAGACGCTCAGTAGCTCGGTACGGGATTTTGTAGAAGTTTCGAGAACATACCTTCACCGAAGAGTCAAGCAGTATATTGCTCCTTCCTACGTATATCTCGCGAAGAGACCATGAGGATAAAATCAGAGAGATTAGAGCTTACACAGAAGCATACCGACAATCCTTCTTTCCACGAACAATCCAAGACTGGAATAGAAGGGAGAACCGATAGAGGTACTCAAGGTACCCGCCGCCACACACCGTCAGGTGGCTTGCGGAGTATGGATGTAGATGTATATGTAGTTGGAGGTGGTTTCCGAAAACTGGTCAATGATGATATTCTCAGTTGCTTGGGTCATTGCCAGTACAGAGGGATGCCATTCGGATTAAAATATGCTCTAGCAACATTTAAAAAGTTGTTGGCCGGGGTTCTAAGGTGTCTCAAACCTCGATAAGTGTGCTGATATGAAGGGGCATGTGCAATGGCTACAAAAAGTTTTTGGAAGGTTACATTCCACATGTCTGATTGAAACACAGAGATGTGTCATATTGCTGTGGTGGATGTTAGTTATTTGGGGCACAGAGGTCGTTGTGATGGGGTACAGACGGACCTGAGGATAGTACAAGCAGTACAAAAGTTTCTGACTCCTACAACAAGCAAGGACTGAAAATCATTTTAGATGTTGCCCAATTATTATAGAGAATCCGTGAAGATGTACACAGAAGCGACTCAGCCACTTATGCAGTTGCTAGAGTGAGGAATAAAATTGTGAAATTGGAGTGGACCGAACAGTGTCGAGCTGCGCTACAGGGGTAGAAAGAAGCTTTGATTCAAGTCTATGTTGATTTTGCTATACTATGGAAAGAGTTTGTACCATCACGTAACGCTCTCAGTCCCACGCTGGGGTGTGTTTTGAGTCCAGTCATAGACAGTGAAGAGCATTTTGTGGCTTACACTATCCAGTAGCTGAACAACTAGGAAAGGAATTACTTCACATGGAGAAGGAGATGATAAGCTTAATGCACATGATCATATACTTTTGACGCTATTTGTAAAGGAAGAAGTTAAAGGTAGTAAATGGCCGTACAGCAATGAAGAGATAGTTGGGGTTGAAGAAACCATCCAGCAGAGTCACTAGATGGGCATTGAGATATGTGACTTTGACAAAGAAGCTATTCGAAGGTCAGAGAAGAAGCATGTTAAGTGGTCTAGGCAGGAAACTTACGGTAGTACAAGCACTGACTTTGTCGAGTGGCAGAGAGTGCAAGTTGCTGATGTTAAATACAAGCTGTATGCAACACAGCCACATTTCATTGCATACTGCAGCTTGTTATGTAGGTGAACTAAGTTGATACAGTGCACTGTAGTACCTGGTAAGCTGAGAGAAGAGATGGTGAAGAAAGTACTGTATTGTGGAGTAAGGTGTTTGAAGGGTGAAGAATTGAAGGACGGTGGAGTAATACAGATGTAAAACTAGGACAGAGGGTGTAGACCAATATGTAAAAACAGGAATGTGTAAGAATGTGTACTATGTCCAAAACAAGCAGGAATGTATCATCAGCAAATGCCATCACAAAAGCTACAACAAGCAGCTGAATATTTTGAAATGATAGGGATGGCTATTATAGGTCCTATTAACTATGCTCCTGTCAGAAACCCTTACGTTTTGACCATTATGGACCGTTTCTCGAGGTACATGGAAATTATCACCACTCCTAATCAACAAGCAAGTACAGAGGTACAGGCCGTGGTGAACAGCTGGTTGCAGAAATTGGGTGTCCCTGAAAGAGTGATCATAGAGCAAGGTAGTAATATCATGTCAGACCCGATGAAGCAGCTACACCGAGGTGATACAAGTCATTGAAAATAATTATGCACATATCCAGGTGGTGATAGAAGCACGTACACAGGGAATAAGAGGGCAGTGAATTGGCAGAGATGTTATTTATGCTCAGGTGATTCATGTAACTAGGCTTCCGACGTGATTATGGACATATGCTGGGAATTAAAAGACTTTGAGCATGGAATGGTAGATGAAACTTGAAGCATGGAACATCCTGTTTCGTAAATCGTTAGGAAAATCAATATTCTGAAGTCCACAGTGTCAAGTGCATGATGAGAACACCAAATCGCTGGCATTACCACTCACCTCAGACATTGAATTGGCTGATGATTTTCATTTAGCAAATGATGATGATGATGATATTTGGTTTGTGGGGCGCTCAACTGCGCAGTTATCAGGGTCCATACAAATCCCCAACCTTTGCTCAGTCCAAACTTGCCACATTCATGAGTGATGATGAAATGATGCGGACAACACAAACACCAAGTCATCTCGAGGCATGTGAAAATCTCCCACCCTGCCGGGAATCGAACCCGGGACCCCGTGCTCGGGAAGCGATAACGCGACCGCGAGACCACTAGCTGCGGACTTTAGCGAATGAGAGAAGTAGCATTTCCATAGATCTTTCAGTACTAATGACAAGCAACGTTGTGTGAAATAACCACAGAAATCAATGTGGAACGTATGACAAATGTAGCCGTTTGTACCGTGCAGCGAAATTTGGCGTTACTGAGCTATAGCAGTATGACATTACCTGCAGCATTTCTCCTGGGCTCAAGACCACATCACTAGGAAATTAGACGTCTGAAAAACCGTGACATGGTCCAGTGAGTCCGAATTTCAATTGGTGGAACCGACTGTAGAGTTCGAGTGTGGCACAGACCCCATGAAGCTATGGATCCAAGTTGCCAACAAGGCACTGTGCTAGCTGATGGTGGCTCCATAATGGTGTGGTCTGTGTTTACATGAAATTAACATGGACTGTAAATTGTTAGTTTGGCTACTTGGAGATCATTTGCGGCCATTAATGGATTCCATTTTCCCAAACACCCATGTAATTTTTTTGGATAACCATGTGCTGTCACCCCGCGCCAATTGTTCATGAAAGGTTTCAGGTACGTTTTCGACAGCTCGAGTGAATGATTTGTCCACCCCCTGAACATTTATGGAACATAATCAAAACGTCAGTTTGAACACTAAATCCTGTGCCAGCACTACTTTTGCAGCTATGGACCCCTTTGGAGGTACCATGGCTCAGTCATCCTGCAATGAACTTCCAGCAAGTTGTTGAGTCCGTGCTGCATCGAGCTACGCCAGGAAAAAGGAGATCCGACACGATATTAGGAGGTACCCCATGACTTCTGTAACCTCAGTGTAAGTCAATTGCTATGGGTTTTGAAGCTAATGGCAGAATTTATCATATATATCGAACGATTGGTAGAACGTTGAGTTGCTACAACAAATCCCACCTGAATGACTGGCATACTTGCTTGCCGTTTGTAATAGCAGAATACAATTCCAAAGTTCGCTCAATCACTGGGCATCCCCTTATGAGGTACTGTACAGAAGGATACAACTCCGGTGATCAAACTAGCCCTCGTATCCCCTTATGAGGTAGAGTATGCAAGGAAGCTCTCTTCAATGTTTAGCAAAATCCGACTGATAATTGGGCAGGGTGGAAATTCAAATGGCAATTCTGCAAAGACGCTAAAGGAATTATAGAAATGCACATAGGGGGAAACACAAAGGACCTGGAACTTCAGGAAGAGGCAGTAAAACTTATGGGAAATTTGAAGCAATATCAGGTAGGACAATGGGTGATGTTATCATTCACAGATATTTCCAAGGTTAAACAAAAAAAAAAATATTAGAAGGTACCATGGGCTGTACCAAGTGACAGAAACTAGGTCTCAAGTAACTGTCCACCTTCTGTTACCACCTAGTGCGAAGACGGTTCACATGTGACGCCTACGAGCGTTTTGGGGCTCTCTGGATGCATTGTGACACATATCAGCATCGAGTGCTAAGAGAAGGAAGAAAGGAAGTACGAAAAAGGGTGAGAACTGGGATTGTGTATCGCCAATACCATATGGGTTGAGACCGAGGAAGTAAGGCGTACATGTGCACTATACTGTTTGGATAAGTGAGGGCGGAGTGTAGGTTAGATTAAATTGTACAGTTACTTATTGTTTTAGAGACGTCAGGTCTTTCGAAGTGGCAGATTGCTGAATATCCAGGATAGTGCTAAAGGAAATCGCAATGTGGCAGCGCTTCATGTCATAATTGAGAACGGAGTAGGAGAGCTGTGGGATCAACAGTTGGAGAGTTGAGTGCTGTTTGTCAGATATGTTCTTGGCAGTTGTCAACGGATGAAGATGTTTTTCAATACATGCGAAATGATGAATGAGGTGAGAAGTTTGAAGGATATAATTTCAAAGATATAGCAAGAAGCAGAGAAGGAAAGTGTAGCAGAGACGTACAGAAACCCTTTGAACGGCTGTTACACGGCACATGCAGCAAGCACTGTGTACCTTACAATGTCACAAGGGTTGTTGTTTGGATGCTGGCGAGAGGTTTTGTTCAGGAATGCATATGATAACTATATCTGCTTGTTAACCACATATCAAAATACAGCTACACACAAAAGAGCGTAACAAGTAAACGTTGCTCGTATTAATTATGTTGCAGTCTAAATTTTAGCGGTCGTGCGGTAGCGTTCTCGCTTCCCACGCCCGGGTTCCCGGGTTCGATTCCCGGCGGGGTCAGGGATTTTCTCTGCCTCGTGATGGCCGGGTGTTGTGTGATATCCTTAGGTTAGTTAGGTTTAAGTAGTTCTAAGTTCTAGGGGACTGATGACCATAGATGTTAAGTCCCATAGTGCTCAGAGCCATTTGAACCATCTAAATTTTAGCAGTGCCTGACAACGACCTTGTTTGCTACAACACTGGTGTGCAAACCATAAGGGTGAAAGTAGCTCCTGCATTGTGTATGACTGACATGTAACATAGCTTGATGAACCATGGACCATACGTAGAAATATCTGCTGCACTGTATTCAAGAACTTAAAAAAGAAATACACAATGAGACAAACAGAAATAACACTTTAATTCAGACAAGAGAATACTCTGATGTCACTGCGATTCATGACCATTCCACCGACACTGGAGAGGACTGGATTTGGCTCATAACAGGGTGTGTGGTCACCACGGACAGTTTTGCATGACCTGAAACTTGCTCCCACGCTGGGCACAAGGTTCGTTCCAAGAGCTCCTCCACCCACGCCGATCGGTGAGGTCGAGCGTTGTCATCCGTAAAAATGAAGTCAGTATCGAATGCAACGCTGAGAAGACGGACTAGGGGAAGGCGTACCCTGTCACATGACCTGGATCACCAAAATGGTCTTGTTGGACAAAGTAGGAAGTACCCTCACGTTACTAGAGATGGGAAGGTGTAATGAACCCAGACACGTTGTTGAACACGATCCTTTTAATGGTCCAGGCATTATGTGTGGGCAGGCATAATATTGCACGAGCCTACATACTTCTAAGTCTTCGAACACGGTAAACTTACTGGTCAATGTTACTGCGATGTCGTGCTATTTCTCCATGTGTTTATCTTGAGTGGTGGATTAGGCCATGACTTCTTTTTTCTGGATGACAAAACAATGCGCAACCGTATCGAACAGCACAGGTGGAGAAGCTCTTGTAATGAGAAGATATTCGACAAATGAATTAGCCTGTCTGTTCCCCCAATTTAAATGCCATCAGACAAATGGGGGACTGCAGCACGTTGACATGCACCAACCGGACCGTCAACAGCGCTGGTGGAGAAATGAAAAGCCTGACAGCTAAATTTCCGTACCAACCTTGCCGCCAGGAAGGGAGCACGTTGCAGAACAAGCATTGCCGTCTGCAGTGGTAACACATCCCATTGAGAATCACGTCCCGCCTTTTGTGTTTTCCTAGAGACCTGCATGAATTATGTTGACGTTAGTGTAATAGAAGGGTTATTTCCGTCGTCTCAGGGCGTATTTCCTGCAGTTACCTTCTGCAACTCATATATGTATGGTCCAAGTTTCATCGACTCATGTTCCTAGGCAGGAAGATATACGAAACTTGTTCCGTCGTTGGGTTTTGCACGAGAGGTTCAAACCATTTCCTAGTCGAGCATACCTAAAATTTAGAATGAGAAATAGGAATAAAGTTTACGTGTAACTGTAATTTGGTAGTAGATTAGCTTCTGACGTTCTGAACGAAGAGAGAACATTTGCAAGTTATATCATCCGATGAGCCGAAGCTACTGGGAAGAAGACAGTATTTAAAGCAGCTATCAACTGTATGATGTAAATGTCAAGATAATGACAAATGGGTTGTTGGGACAAGAATCTGACCAGAAGAAGCTCGTGAAGTGGGCTGAAAAGTCCGTGCTAATACAGAAACACTGTGAGCCACGAGAGAAAAAGATTGCACCATGCCATGCAAAATAATAAAAAAAAGAACATACGTCCTAGTGACAGTCGATATTTGCGACGTTGTCCCATCAGGAGGTAGTTAAGGCCGGTAACAGATTAATTTGTTTGGCCGCCACGGCGTTGTAGGCTTTTCGATCGTGGGCTTTGCGAACCGTGTGGTCAACTTGATGTTTCCGACCACAGCCTTTAGGCTTCCGATCGATGGAAGAAGTCACAACAGTAGAAGGCCCTGCCGAACGTTGTGTGATAGAAACATCCGTCTTCAATACGTACAGTCATAGGACTGTCTATGCATGAGGTACTTCTAATAATTTTTTGTTGTAAATTTTTATCTTCCTTTCTTTCAATTACATTACTGCAGCAAATGATTAAACTTCTTGTCTTATTTTGTGAATTTTAATATCTCACTCAGTTTTTTGTAGAAAATCCAGACATATCAAACAAATTCTTAAAATCACCCTAGTACTTACGTATTTGTGTGATGTCTTTTAACATTTTGTCAAGATCTATGTATCGCTATACCTGTTTTGTGAGGACAGGCCAATGGAGCATTTTTTTTCTCCAGATATTGGATTCCTGATTCTTCCTTCAGCTTATTTAATAGGAAATACACATTCGGATGTGTTTCCTATGCGAACGGCATTTCCGCAGTTGTAACACCGTTTTCCCATCAGATCACTGAAGTTAAGTGCTCTCGGAGTAGGCTAGAATTCGGATGCGTCACGGTCCATGTATGCCGAGCGTTCATGGCAAGCGTGGGTCTCTGAGCCATTGTGTGGGCCGATTGAAGAGCTATTTTATTGAGAGCGGGAGAGCGGTGTGCTGACCACATGCGTCTCCATATCCGCATCCAGTAACGCCTTTGGGTTGAGGATGACACCGTGGTCGTTCGGTACCGTTGGACCTAGCGATGATTTTTCTGGAGGAAGGAGAGTTTAGTTTCCTATGTTCTATTTCGACAGCATTCGTGGTCCTTTTCCCATGCTTCAAAACGTTCCCCATTTCAATTGGTACACTTGCATTTTCCATCTGTATATTGACCGTATAGTTTATTACCATCAATGCTTCATCAACATCGTTTGGTGGAAGAAATACTACGGCAGCATACATATGGTAAGACAATTGGACTTCTCAGCAATCTCTGTATTCCTCCACTGGTCGCAGTTCTTTTATTTCTCTGCGTTAACACTGGTTGAAGTGAAAATAGCAACCAGAAAGGGATACTTCGGGGACAACTGTTTTGCTAGCTTAAATTGTAGCGTTTTCAAAGTCTAGCACTGCAATTCTTCTTTTGACTTTCATCCGGAAGCAAAGTAAATAAAACAGGAAATACCAACGTCAATTGTTTTACGGTTCCGATGTCATCGTGTATGGTGTACTGTTGTTTGAGCTGTTTCTTACAACTGTCAGATGTCTCGTCCATAAGAAATGTTTCATTTACACACCGGGTTTCCATCGTTCTTCAAAGCCGATCATCAGAATCCTTTTCTCAGGAACAGATCAATCATCAGTTTTCAAAAAACAATTGCCGCCAGCCAGTTTCAAAATATCTTCGCCCACCTGATTCACCAAAGTAGTGCTAGCATTCTGGGTCGTGCCAGTAGTTTCCCTTCCTGATCTGCACAACTCAGTTTTGGAGGTCTCATTATTTGCCATATTTACGACGAAATCTGAAATTTTCTCACTGAAATCTCGAAATACCGCTTTAAAAAACTGGGAAATAGTTGCTGTCTTTTCTTCGTGCACTTTTTCATGCAATTACGCATTTGTTTTACAACCCGCACATGTGCTTCGTCAGTTGGGAAGAATATTGCTCTTCAGCCATAATTTTACTTTTTAGCAATTTTTAACGGTTCTGGAGTTCACTCTGTTTGAAATTCACGCAAAACCAATTCACATATTGATCATGTTTCTTGGACATCCAATTGAAATGACCATCTTTGAGAACACAGCCTTTCCTATTCGTTGCTGCATGTATTTCTATTACTCAGGGCACAGAACTCAAGTAACTTAGGACTACAAAACGAGGTTGTCGACGAGCGCATAATGTGAATGACGGTGTAAACACATCCGCTGCAAGTGAACAACTGGAGTAGATCAACTGCGAGGAGGGCCTGGTCGGAAAATCCAAGATGCGGATCTGCTAGGTCGAAGGCCACACGGTACCTGCGGCACCTACAATCGTCGGCTTCCTCACGGTCAGAAAGCCTACATAGCCACCGCCACCGAGACCGACGTAGCTAAATACTAAGTCGCTCTATTGATTAGTCCCTGATTTGCTGATACCGACCAGCAGGGATTTACATAGGTGGACGAAGTTCATGTGACGATAGATATTTGCGGTGAATTCAGTGTATGGATGACATTTTAGCATTTAATACAAGATCGATTTCGGCTGTGGATATACAATAGTTGGTGACACTACAGAATACACAAAATATCTCCACCAATGCACTGAACTTCACTCAGCTAAATATGAAGCTGTTCAGAAGCTTCCAGTATTGTACATAAAATGCAACTAAAAGCTTTCTAATGACTCTTCAGTTTATATTGTAGTGAATTCCAGAACATGTGTGACTTTGCAGGAGGAATCATGTGTTGCTTGGTACTGATACAACGTCAGCCAGTGATAAGACGTAACAACAAGTTTCATAACTGTGGAAGTGCTGTGGAGGGAAGACGTGTATCAGAAACCTGAGAACCGAAGAGTAATGAACCTTGCTTTTGGGTTATGAGATTCGGTGATCGCATTCGATGAACTTCCTCAGTGGAGAGAGTCAGTGATCAGTGAAACTTTGTTGTTATTATTCTGAGCTAGTTAACGTTGGGGAGTCACATTAAGACTTGGAGATGAAGGGCATTGCCTGCAGTGCCCTCAGTTCTGATCCGATTGTGCAATGACTTCCGTCTACCCCATGTTGTACTGATACCAGTTCTAGTCTGTGATGGAGTTCAGTCCAGTCCGGTGCTTATTCTCGCGAGCATTCGACTTCGTTAACTTCTTTGAAGCAAGATTTACGTCCCTATCTAGTGCTGCTTTCGCAGTCAGATTCCAATTCTGATGCCAGTATTTACCCTGTTTTGAACGACGGACGTTGCTGGCAACGGGTCATACTCACGACCACAGTCATTCGGTTAAAATCCGATACCTTTGGAGCCGCCTTTGTAATTCGGCAACAGCAAGATGGCTAATCATACTGAACGGAGAAACATCTGCATATGCAGACTCCACCAGTGAATCGTGGAATTAGTCCTCTCTGTTTGCACAGTGGGAACAGGAATTTCAATCACCGACGGCTCTCAGTCATGCTCCATGTACTGCCCACTCGCAAGCGGTGATGGACAAGGCGGCAGCCCAAGAGGTACACTACACGGCCGACAGCCAATTGAAGACTTCGGTGAGATCTAATAGGTAATACAGGTCGTCATAAAATTGTTATAATGCCGTGTTTACCCAGTCCAAGAAACCTGAGTCGCTGTATTTAGTGATTTTTTCCATTTTTTATTCTAGATATAGTAAATTGTTTTGATATAGCTGTTTTCATCTCTCACTCACTCCGATGTTTCACGTACATCCAGTGGACAGATAATTTTTGCTCTGATTAATGTTGATCTAACTTGGCGCACAGAAATCAAGAAATTCATTAATTTTTCCGTATATCTTCCCTAAAATTTCCGATTCAACACATTTTAGCGTTTCGTGTAGGATATGTCTTATAGTTAACTTAGTACATAATTGGATTATAGTAGGACACGATGACTATTTTATGCTTGGCCTTAGGCAAACAGATGGAGTTCATATGTCTGTGTGAGACTGTCAAATTCATTTGTGTTGAATGCGTTGCATGTGATAGGCAATGACATAGTTACTGTGAATCTGCTTGCTTGATGTGTCTGGTCAGGCACAGTACGTATTTTGTCCCTCCAGTATATTCCTATATTTCTGCCCCTACATTACTGTGTTGCCCGGTTGCAAGCCTGTTCCATTCAAACTAGTGTCATGATGGGCATTTCGTCATTGCTCTACCTGTGGCGTGTCTTCTACGAATCTAATGACATTTAGGAAAATTAGTCGATTTGAAGTCGGGCAACCAACTAGGGACCAGTGAAGGCGTTGGGGTGGCTCGACAGGGCGTCGTGTAGGAGACATAAGTAACCAAGCGTGTTGGATCGGATACTTGCAGTGTTGACGATCACCGCGGAACAATTAGCAGAACTGATATAGAGTAGCGACAGGCAAACAAAGCAACTAGTGGAGATGAGGAAAGGAAACCAGACAACTTGTTCGGAAGCAGAGAGGCCGTTAAGGCGTGCAATCGCGACAGGGAAGGCCATTTCACAGTGCTGGGGCATCATTTTATGTGACAACCTAATGAAATCCGGGCAGAAACAGTCTAACACAGTGTGATGTGCAAGGTGATGTGCAAGGTGATGCTTTACTAAGCTCAATGGCGTGCAGGTGGATCTCAGTTTTAAATGACGGAAATATCCACCTCCACTGACACAGGAAAAAACAGTCATCCACTCAGCCACAACATACAATCTGGGATATCGACCCTCGAAAATCTTCAGTTTCCAGTCGGACTGGAAAACAGCTGTGAGACACAGGTCTCGTCGACATGTTTACCTACAACATTACCAGAAGACGATATAGTACTGGACAGGTTCGGCGTTAATCGGCGCATTCATACTAAGGCGTGCCACAGAAATCTAGGTATACGTGGGAAAGCCTTGGTCTGATGGAACCACAAATACTAAATAAGGAGGAGTCTGCCGGTACAATCCTTCCATCAGCGAAAGAAGCTCAAATAAATAGTTTACGAATTTCCTGACTGCTTTGTGGCCGCATAGACGACTGCAAGAATGAATATTTGTTACGTCAGAATGTTTGAAAACCATGACAGTCGATGGAAACAGACGCCGGACATTTGGTGGTTCTGGAGGGCTAGTGGGAAGATAGTTAACGGGTGGGGATTATCGAAGGTTTTTGCTGTCACACATCCCCACACTCGTGCATTATAATCAAAAGACAATTTGTGGGAAATTTGAGGTGTCACGATGTAATATAAAAGCAAGTCAGCCTGGCTGCAACCGTCCAAAAATTTTCGCAAGGGCAGAATACGGGAGACGGGAGAAATGTCGTGCTTAGGCTAGGTTGGGATTCACCTTGGGACCAACGAGCATGAGATGAGAGCTGGAATGAAGCGCCAGGTCAATGACGCCGCGATAATCAAGTCAGTGAGTCATGAAACCAGAGGTGAAGAAGTGATCAACCATTCCCATCGCTTCAGACCCTGCCTAAGGTGGAGCTACAACAGTCAAATGCAAATATAGGCGTAGTGGAATAATGCTTCCCAGGAGAAGCCTGATGCAGAGGGATAGTAAAATACTTGCTGTGTGGTACTGGTGATCACAAGCACATGATGATTTCGAGCAATAATTTGTTGACCACAGAACCTGTGTCATTCATCGAAATGCACCTAGAAGAACTACATTCTCGTCTGAATTCTGCTTCGGAGGTAACGGCCGGGTCGAGAGTGTTTTTCACGGCAACTGGTAGACAAAAGGAAGAAAGGTTAGGGTTCAACGTCCCGTCGACATCGAGGTCATTAGAGACAGTGCATAAGTTCGTGTTATTTCAAGAACGCGGAATTAAATCAGCTGTGCCCTTTGAAAAGAACAGATCCGTACTTTTCTTAGAGCAGTTTCGGAAAAATGGCAAATGTAAATCTTGATGGCTGGACGTAGATTTGAACTGCCGTCCTCAAAAACACGAGTGCAATGTTCTAACCTTTGTGCCACATTGTGTGGTAAAATTGGTAGAGAGGGCCAGGAAGTTAGGGGAGATTCTCATTAAAGGGGTCTCGCTTATTCCCGCGTTCGAGGAAAGAAGGAAACACGTGGAGAAACAAGTCTTATTGTCGTCAAGTGACGGGCAAAGCGAATTTTAAGTGATCTCCATTATTAGTCATGACTTGTCACTCAATGTTACACATCATCGGCAACGACGGGCTATCGGCAATATACGTAGTCATTAAATGGAGCACGATGACGGCGGATAATTTACTTAAGGATCTGACTTCATAGGATTTAAACAATACAAGATCTCCAGTTAGTATTGTCATAAGGGAAAAGGGAAATAATGCTTCTACAGGCGGACCACGGGAGATAAATAAAACTTAGGAGAAAGAAGGTCCATACGACACCAGTATTCCGTTTGCATGGCGTGATGTTAGTACCACGCATGTGACAGCGGAAAGCCTCGTACAGTAGGATATCAAGGACCAAAGACAGTTAAAGTACACGCATCCAAAATGTTTTGCGTCACCCCGGTTCTGAGAACTCCTGAAGATAGACGTTGACTGTTGATGTTGTATCACAGACACAGCCCCTTTAGCTGTTCAGAGATGTCACAAAACCCGCTCAAAGATGTAAACAACCATGCATGAGCAGCGCCTGTTAGACGGAGGGCAGCCGATCAGTTCCAGTCATTCCACCAGGAAGGAGGTACACGGGTCCTTTTGTTGGTAGTTCAACCGTGCCTAAACCATCAATACCGCGGTTCGTCGCGTCTACATCGTTAATTTGTGCCAGAAAGGGCCCTGAACAAGGGAAGAGTCCAGGCGACTTGGAGTGAACCAAAGCGATGTTGTTCGGACATGGAGGAGAAACAGAGAGTCAGGAACTGTCGATGACATGCCTCGCTCATGCCGTCCAAGGGCTACTACTGCAGTGCATGATCGCTACCTACGGATTATGGCTTGGAGGACCTTGGCAGCAACACCATCATGTTGAATAATGCTTTTCGTGCAGCCACAGCGGGTAATGCTACGACTCAAACTGTGCGCAACTTTACTCCAGACGTCCATGGCGAGGTCCATCTTTGCAAACACTACACCATGCAGAACGGCACAGATGTACCCAACAACATGCCGAAGGGACCGTTCACTATTGGTATCACGTTCTCTATACCGATGAGTGTCGCTTATGCCTTCAACCAGACAATCGTCGGAGACGTATTTGGAGGAAGCCTGGTCAGGCTGAACTCCTTTGACACACTGTCCAGTGGGTGGAGCAAGGTAGAGGTTCCCTGATGTTTTTTTTTTCCGTGGCATTATGTGGGGTCGAAGTACGCCGCTGGTGGTCATGGAAGGCGCCCTAATGGCTGTAGGATAAGTTAATGCCATTCTCCGAACAACAGTGCAACCAAATCGGTAGAATAATGGTGAGGTATTCGTCTTCATAGACGACAATTCGCGCCCGATGCATATCTTGTGAAAGGCTTCCTTCATCATAACGACATCGCTCGACTATTGTGGCCAGCACGTTTTCCAGACATGAACCGTATCGAACATGCCTGAGATAGGTTTAAAAGGACTATTCATGGACGATGTGACCCACCAACCACTGTGAGTAATCTGCGCGGTATCGCCATCGATGAGTGGGACAGTCTGGGCCAACAGTGCCTTGATGAACTTGTGGATAGTATGCCACGACGAATACAGCCATGCATCAACGCAAGAGGAGTTGTTGCTGGGTATTAGAGGTACTGGTGTGTACAACATGCAATATGTGGTTTTCAAGAGCAAAACAAATGGCGGAAATGATGTTTATGTTGATCTCTATTCCAATTTTCTGTACAGGTTCAAATATGTGTGTGAAATCTTATGGGACTTGACTGCTAAGGTCATCAGACCCTTAGCTTACACACTACTGAACCTAAATTATCCTAAGGACAGACACACACACCCATGCCCAAGGGAGGACTCGAGCCTCCACTGGTATGAGCCGCACAGTCCATGACTGCAGCGCCCTAGACCGCTCGGCTAATCCCACGCGGCTTTCTGTACAGGTTCCGGAACTCTGGGAACTGAGGTGATGCAAAAAATTTTTGATGTGTGTATATGATCCCGTGATATTAGGGGTCCCGCGTTGGTGTCGCCACGTAAGGCAGCAATCCATCCGCGAGTCGAAGAATCCATTGCTAAACACACCAAGACGACTCACAATGTCGAAGATGAAGTTGTCTCGATGTCTGTACCCTCGTGTGGAGTGAACTGAGCGCGATGAGGCATCAAGACCCGCTGAGGTTCCGTGTTAGCAAATAGAGTATGATCAAGACTCAATACGCCGGAAGCGCCAACAGTAGCCAAAACGGTGTTCTGTGTAGTTGTGAGTGCAGTGAGCTAG
The DNA here is from genome assembly GCF_021461385.2 of Schistocerca piceifrons. NCBI lineage: Eukaryota > Metazoa > Arthropoda > Insecta > Orthoptera > Acrididae > Schistocerca > Schistocerca piceifrons. The sequence continues at coordinate 632,505,245 of NC_060140.1, forward strand.
ATTTATGTATATTCAGACGTGGGTCAATAGTTGACGCTTGTGTGGTGGGTGCTTCTGTAACCGAGGTAGTCAATTTGCTTGGTATTTCAAGAGGCACGGTATCCAACACTTACACCGCATACAGGTATAGCGGAAAAACATCATCCGCTAAGTTACTGCGAGGACGGAAGTGTTTCTTGATTTATCGTGACAGACAGTCAGTGAACGGGATTGTGCCGAATAACGAATGGACGACAGCTGCAAAATCACAGCAGAATTGAATGTCGCACCCTCGAACCTTACCAGCACCAAAACGCCGTAAGAGAGTTCCATAATCAGAGGACTGCATGGCGAGCTCGAATTCCAGAATCAGTCATCAGTAATACAAATGCCTGTAACAAGACAATGTGGTGCCGAAGCCATAAGACCTGGAACGTGGAGCAATGGAAGAAAGTGATTTGGTCGGGTGAGATTTATTTTGCACTGTACCCAACTTCTGGTGGCATTTCAGTCCCATGAATGAAACACTGCGTATATTCGACGATGATTTGGGCAGCCTTATCGTGTAATTCCATGGCCTCATGTTATTAAAGTGATAATACAAAAGCGTCCAGGTTTAATGACCAGTATGATAAATAACTAGAAAAACAGGTTGCAGCTGTGCCATGACTTTGTGGCAGATCACACCTCTAAGGTTCTTCCCCACTCGGCACTTGGAGGCATGGCTGGAGATATTTTGCGGCTAAGGCAGAAGGCGCCAACGCGAGGTGACGAGCGTCTGTAAGTGACTCTTGAAAGGGCCAGGTGTCGGATGATGAAGTGACCACGACTTGGAGCTGATGTAGTGGTACAACACTTTAAGAGTGGCTTTGGTCCACGGAGGGGCTGCCATCTGGTACGCTCTTGGTCTAACAGGTTCTGTTTCTTGGATTTGGATGACAAGCAAAAGCACTACTTGGTCTCAGAGGATACGCCTGCGGACACGAGCCGTAATTAGCAAGCTGACAACATAATGGAGGTATCCATGGCCAGCAAATGTTGCCTCACGGTTAGCAGATGACTGATCTGCAACGAAGCTACTGAGTCCAGTAGGTTGTACCTAAGAAGACAGGTGATGGTTGGCTGCCGGCAAAGCGTGATAGTGGCCCTGCATGTATCTAGGGCGGGGGTAGGGATGGTTGTTTTAGGGACTGCGAGAAGCAGTCTCTGGAGAGCCAGTAGGGAGAAATCTACCAGGGAACAACCGAGACTACAATTTTTACGGTGAATCTGTAGGTTCGCATGGCCAGCAGCGGAGCAGTTAGTCATGGCCTAGCGCTGAGTGGTTATTTGTTACCAACACGCAGGCGTCAGTTCCAGAACTGGAGAGGGCAGTAGTACCTGGCATCTTGGCTGCAGAGAAGACTTTGCTGGCTCAACACAAGTGACTTCTGCCTGGGGTACGTTCTCATTAACGGCTCTGCCGAAGAAGAATGTCTTGTTTCGGATCTTGATGGGAGATTGGTTGAGCAGTAGGTGGTTTGGCGGTGATTCACGTTTGAGCTGTGCTAGTAATTCTAAGGTTCAATGTTATCCTGTTAACTAGGTTCTTAATCGTGATTTCACTGCAAGGTCAGGTTGTGCTTGCTTGAAATACGTTTCAGTTGTGGAAGGTTCTATTTAAATGTAACCCCGGGTCTTACTGGTTAGTTGTTGTTAAGCTACGTTTCACTGGCTAAGTTTCCTTATAATTACTCTTTTGGCGTAGTTTTTTGCATTTGCTGAACGGGTCTATGTTTCCATATAGTCCTGCAATGTCTATACCTTTTGTCTGTGCTGTTTGAATTGATTATTCTAAGTACTTTTAGCTTTTATTTGGAAAATTAGATTTAGGTTTTGGATGAATTCGGTGGTCTCTCATTTTATGTTTTATTTAGGAAACAGTCTCTTGAGCTGGTGCCAACAAAACTTGTTTTGCCATTTTTCTGGTCCTGTCTGTGTATTTAATTAGTTGAAGTGTTCTTGTATTACTTTGTTCTCTCCTTTTGTTGTTAAACCAACATCTGTTTACACCATCAAAATTTCTTTGATTTGACTGTCAAGCTTACCGTTAAGGCTGTCAAGTTGTACTGTTCATACTCGTATTTAATTTGCTGGAGATGAGCTTATTGACCATTTTCGTTTTGTTATTTAAGCAGGAGTGCTATGATCATCGGAGTTGTTTTATAAATGAACAATACGGAAATTTCAAATATTTACCCCCACAGAACCCCAGGAAATTACCACTCTCAACTCTTCTCGCCCACTACCCAGATCGAGAGTATACATTACTCAAGTCTAGAGACACATTCAGAGATCGTCCGCTTTTACTTTTACTCTTCATACTGCTATCAAAAGCATGAAAATATTGGTCAGAGTGTGTGAAGCGAGACACCTAGCTACGGACATAAAGGGTAAGGGCAGTATGCAGGAGAAATATGACAGCAATATAATAAAGTCGATTTGGAACCTACTTTAAACAACCAGGATCATCCGCAAGGTACACGTTGTAACCTTAATTCTAGACATCATATATAGATCTGGATTATGTGCTTGCTTTAGGGTACGCGTTCAACGCTTGTTATAATTTCATTCAGCGTAATTTGTATTTGCTAGACATGTCAGTCGAGGTACCGCTTAACTATTATTCCGAAATGTAATAGAATAGTTATCAAAATTCATCCACTTGTATCTGTTAAGAAGATTCTAAGCAACCGCATGAAAAACAAGTTGCTTAAGTCTACTTCCAAATTCTTACTCAGCACAAAAGATTTCTGATACGCAGTCTGCCTCAACTCAAATAAAATATTTATACACATATACTTACAAAAAGTATGAGATACACTGTCGAATGAAACTGCACTTTTTCATCCAACTATACAACAGAGCTAGGTTAGATGTTCAAGCCTGCTATAGTAAACAGCAGAAATTATGTGCTGTAGAATTGTTATTTGTAAGTGGCAATCAAAAATTGAAATCACAACAGGTTAAGACTTCAAAACGCATCGAGTAGGTGAAAGTTTTACGTTGGACAGAAATTACACACAAGATTGAGCAAATACATTGAAAGAACGTATTTTGAAAATAGCAGACAGAAGAAAAGTACCCCACAATAAACTTGTAAAGCCAGTTAACTACTGGATGCACAAATGGATCATGCCATGTGGAACGTCAAATCGGCACTGATATCCGTATGTGTGTTTAGCTCCTTCAGCAGGACTGAAATTGCTGTGAATTACACGTTCACATAGGGTGCTGTGTTGGTATAAATGTCAACTGGGTAGTTTTATAGAATGCTGCATGTAAATAACATGAAAACATATCGTAGCCTCAATGACCAACCAAGGAACAATAGTTAAAACAGTCCAGAAGGTGACGAATGATTAGTGTCTAAGTGAATGTGTACTATTAATGTCTTATTCCTGCATTCATTTGGAGGTACTCATACTAGTTTGGATTTAGTGGAGACTTGCTGATTACAGTACTGTCAGGGAGTTTTATATGTATTTTTCCGGCAGCAGCGATGTCGGAGATCTAATGTTTTACCAGACTCCTGATGTTCACGGTACACTCGTGAAACAGTCGTACGGGATAAATCCTCACTTCATCGCTGCCTCGGAGATACTGTGTACCATGGTTCGTGCGCCGACTGTAACACCACATTCAAACTTACTGAAATCGTGATACCGTGCCACTGTAGCAGCAGTAAGCGATCTAACAACTACAGCAGACACTTGTTGCTTTATATAGACGTTGCCAACCGCAACGCCGTATTCTGCCTTTTTACATATCCCTGTATTTGAATACGCATGCTTATACCAGTTTCAGTGGTGCTTCTGTGTATAATGGTAAGAGAGAGACTTAGGAATCAGGTTTTAAATTGTAATACATTTCCAGAGGCAGATGGGGACTGTGACCACTACGTATTGGTTATGAACTCTGTATTAAAACTGAACAAACTGCAAAGAAGTAGGAATTTAAGGAGCTGGGACCTGGATAGACTGAAAGAACCAAACGTTGCAGAGAGTTCCAGAAACAGCATTAGGGAATCTTTGACGAGTACAGGGGAAATAAATTCAGTAGAAGAAGAATGGGTAACTTCAAGGGATGGAATAGTGAAGGCAACAGAGAGTCAAGTAGGTAAAAAGACAAGGGCTAGTAGAATTCCTTGGGTAACCGAAGAGATACTGAAATTAATTGATGAAAGGAGAAAATCTGAAAATGCTGTAAATGAAGCATGAGAAAAATGTAAGGATGTGAAAGTATATATCACAAGCGGTCAGAAACATACTGCCTACAGGAAAATTAAAGAGACCTTTGGAGAAAAGAGAACCCCCTTTATGAATATCAAGAGCTCAGATGGGAAATCAGTCCTAAGCAAAGAAGGGAAAGCAGAGAGGTGGCAGGAGTATATAGTGGGTCTATACAAGAGCAACATACTTGGGAGCAATATTATGGAAACAGAAGACGACGTAGATGGAGATGGAGAGAGAGATATGATACTGCGTGAAGTATATGACAGAGCGCTGAAAGACGTAAGTCGAAACAACGCCCTGGGAGTAGACAACATTCCATTAGAACTACTGATAGCTTTGGGAGAGCCTGCCATGACAAAACTCTTACATCTGGTGAGCAAGCAGTAAAAGCAGCTGTTGATTGGTGTGAAAATTACGGAACTGTCGGTTTAATAAGTCACGGTTACAAAATATTAACATGAATGGAAAGACTGGTTGAAGTCGGCCTGGAGGATGATCATTTTGGATTCACACCTGCCTCTGGACTGAAGACCACAACAGTAACAACAACAACAAGAACAGATGTCATTGTAGAATAACCACAGTCAAAATAAAGTATAAATCTACATAAACAGTAATTTGATTTTTATTTTAATGCGACTTTTATATGTATCATTCATAAATAATGTGACAAGGATATGGCTTTTTCCAAATTTAAATTACATAATAACATAATAATATTTTGAAACACACTTTTCCACAAACAACTTATTTTGATATAAAATGTAAATAAATAGAAATCTTGTGATATTGTGTTTTGAAATACTTAAATTTATTTTCGTAACTTCATATATAAAATAATTTACGATATTACTTCATATCTCAGATTTTCATCAGCACAAAATAATGTTATTTTATTCAAAACTTGCAGTTACAGAAGATTTGGGTAACCTGATAATCTTCAATTTCTAGAACATTGTGGAAAAACGTAAATTAATAAGTAGAAAGGAATGCACACCAAACCAGTTTGTCTCACTTAGTTTCCTTTTTTTTTTTTTTTAGTCTGTCATCATGCTGCGTTTTGTTGTCAGACTGTGTTCTGCAAGTCTTTTGTTTTAAAACTCTATCTGTCGAATTGCTCCCTTGTGTGTAAAAAAGTCAAATACAATGAGAGTGCAGAGTGTGAAATAATGTTTTCATTGAATATTCGGTAACTTGCATCCAAATCATGAGTAGTGGGACAAGGCTCGAGTCACCCCACTCTCTATTATTGCCAAATTTATTCAAGATGGCGGCTATGACGTCATCCAAGATGGCGGCATGTACACTTGGTAACAGCACATGACGCCATCCAAGATGGCGGTTTTGGAGGGAAAGTAGGCATATTGTGCTATGTTCACTAACCTAACCTCAAGGAAAAAAAGGTGGAAAAATTGAATTTTGGCGAGAAAATAGCCCAATTGTGCTATGTCCACTAACGTAAGCGTTCAGAAGAAAAAATGGCGGGAAGTTTGAAAGCCAACAGGATAATGCATGCAAACACTGTACTTATCTTAATTGTTATTAATTATCATTTATTAACAGTCAGTATCATTTATTAATATTTATTATCATTTATTATTTATTATTATTGACCTGCCTCCACTAGAAAATTCTCTCCAAATTTAAATTCCAACACGATAATGGCTGCAAAACCTTACTTTTGTTTATTATTAATTATTATTTTCAATATCATTTATTAACATTCATTATCATTCATTATCATTTATTATCATTCATTATCCTTTATAATCTTTCATTATCATTTATTATTATTGTTATTGTTATTATAGGCCTACCGAAACTAGAAAATTGCGCCAAATTCAAATTCCAACACGACAATGCCTCGAAAACTGTACTTCTATTAATTATTATCATTTATTATTTATTAAAGATGTCCGATTTTCTCGGCGAGAAAGCCATTTTCCTTACATCCATAAGAAAACCTATCACAAGTTCAAATCCCAAAACCATAATTGATCACACCTACGAACTTTCTCCATCACTTATCTTTCTTCACTGGTAGCCTATCATAATCGCGTCAAATAATAAACTGCACTTATAGTAACGTAAGTCACGTCCTTTGATGTTGCAGGGGGGAAGGGACTGAAGTCTTTATTTCAACCAGTATGGTCATCACTTGTTCTCCAACACAGCACACACATCTTTGATGTCGCAGTGCGGTCGCCACGACGTCCACGCTCCAACTGAATTACTTCAAATCCTCGCCACCCCTGGCCAGCGCACGGAGACACTGCCGAAGCCTGTCACGTGAGGTGGCTGGACAGAAGCGCAGGACTGCCGGTACACTGGGGGCGAGCCCAGCGATCGCTCCCACGTCGTAAACATGTTTTCGCTGAACACGCTGGAACTTGCCTAGTTTGATGTCACAGTGCCCCCTTGTCCGCAACCGCATGTATTCGCGCCTCCGCACGTTTCCCGCCAAATTTGTTTGCCTCGGAGCTGAATCACACAACGATCAGAAATCCCTGCCACACTTTTGGCGCCAAAGTTGTTTTCCTGGGCATATTCAAACCTGTCGATGCCGACCACTCACCGTCCACCACGTGGCCTTGTGCGAGCGAGGCCGCAGTGCTGCACATTTGGCGGCAAAGTTTCCTCGACAGTGGATTCTACCATGACTATATAACAGCACGTTTGGCCCGCACTAGAACGCTCGCTAATTGACTCCCTCTCGCGCGTGCCTAATAACTGTACAATCATTGCGCCGCCACCCCGCTTACGTCACACACACTCCATACACGCAATGGACATAGTCTTCTTTACTCGTTCAGTCTCTCTGCGTATGGCGGTAACAGAGCTATCTAGTCCTCTAACGTTAAAAGACCATCCTCATTTCGGCAATGACCAACCAACCCCGCAACATTGCTACCCAATAATTTCTCAATCGAGCAGACGAATACAGCTACACTCCACCTCTCTTGACTGAATAGAGCTTTCCTAGTCTTAACCAATCCAAGTGCACCACATTTCTCGAAATCTAACCAAGTCTTGGAGCTTAGCACACCATATCGATCTACAGTAAAAGATCTCAGAGTGCATTAATTTAGTAGCATACACTTAAGAAGAACGGAGCGATATTTATACACAACGTAGTAGGATAGATTTTTAATTAAATCATCCAATCCATCATGTGTAATGTATTGTTCTAGAGTCCATGATCGGTGCATCGAAGGTTCTGGTAGGAGATAGAGAGTGAGAGAGAGAGAGAGAACTTAACACACACACACTCCTAAGACTAGAACGTTCAGCACTTAAAAACGGGCAATTACCTTAGATTGCTTACTTTTCTGTCCTGTCAGACATACATCCTTCCCTTCGGTCCCCCTACTCTAAGCTTTCTCTACCCCAACCGTATAACTTTTCCTTTCCATGATACAAGCCCAATATAGCCCTGCGGACACGTCTAGTGCCCAATGATCACATCATATCACGAGTCAGAAATAATACTATTACTCCATCAGGTCTATATAGAAATGATAGTTATTAGCAGCCAGTACATCCTACAAGTAAACAGATATGCATAACAGCAGCGTCCAACATTTGAAAATTACAAGTCAGCCCGTCACCAATTCTGTAAATACCCATCTGTCGGGTAAGTGTGTACACAATGATTAGAGCCCCTCACAAATACACACAGCTAACTTAGTTATGACACTGAAGTCTCGATTTTATACCAAGCATGCGACAGGGTGGGGATCGCGTAAAGTAAAGTGCGTTTTGTGAATGTGTCAACTTTCATCACACATGAGATGGAAGTCCTCTGATGACCGACGGGTTCACCGTTAACGATCGCAAGTAGAACGCTGTCAATATCACGTGACTAAAGCATCCAAATGGAATATTAGGGAAAAAATCTACCTTCAGCAACTTGTCCTTCTCTGGAATAAATGAGTCAACGTTTAAATCGTACCTAGTTGCACCTCTGTCTCAATCGATCATCACGTACACTCTCTGTTATCATTTAACACAAATGTAAGTTTAGACGGGAATGATTCTCTGTCCTCCTGAAAAGCATCAAATACAGTATTCAGCTCGCGTGTATCACTGCTACCTCAGTAGACATACACTATAATACAAACTCAACGAAAAAAAAATTGACTGCCTTCCTTATTCCGGTCGCTTCGATGTCATCGTTTTCCTGCATTCCTCTTGCTGCCTCATACTTGACTCCATGTGCAAATGCCGCTCTGCGAACCAGAACATAAGCAAGTACGTTCTCATTTTCACCACATTTCGGTGTATACTAGGTTAGTTTATATCTATGTGCTTATCAGTTTTCGCATTTCTTTCGATTTTATGTCAGATCCATCCATGCGGCCGTGACATAAGTTATCGTTCTGTGTTCTAAAATTGCCTCTAAATTTAACGAAAGCGTATCCAGTCACCTCCACATTCAGAGAGGGCTTATTCTGTTTTCTGTATCTCTATGGACCTGCATGCCTCGTGGAAGGCTCCTAGGACCGGCGGTGGATTAGGGTTAGCGTTCGAATGTGTATCAGCCACGAGTTATATCGAGAGCAGTGTCCAGATGCGGATACACAATACGCCGTGCACGGGGTAGTGTTGAAGGTGGATCCGCCTCGCGCAAGGTAGGAAGCTTTATTTGAATGCAGATCCACAGTATTGAATACCTGAGTTAGCATTCGAGTGTGGATCTGATGCGCACTATACATCCAGAGCTGTGACCGAGAGGCGGATCCACCATACGCAGCATCCGTGATAGGGTTCGCGGGTGGACCAAGCATGCGTTACGTCCGGAGAAGTATTCTATGCACGAAGTTTGGTCCACCAGCCGATGGGACGGGCTCCTAAGAGCCGTCCGCGAGGAGTGCATGTACATAGAGATATAGAAAACAGAGCAAGCGCTCTCCGAATGTGGAGGTGACTGGATACGCCTTGGTTACATTTAGAGGCAATTTTAGAACACAGAACGATAACTTATGTCGTGGTCGCATGGATGGATCTGACATAAAATCGAAAGAAATGCGAAAACTGATTAGCACATAGAAATAAACTAACCTAATATACACCGAAATGTGGTGAAAATGAGAACGTACTTGCTTATGTTCTGGTTCGCAGGGGGGCATTTGTACATGGAGTCAAGTATGCAGCAACAAGGGGAATGCAGGAAAACGATGACATCGAAGCGACCGGAATAAGGAAGGCAGTCAATTTTTTCTCGTTGAGTTCGTATTATAGTGTATGTCTACTGAGGTAGCAGTGATACACACGAGTTGAATATTGTATTTGATGCTTTTTAGGAGGACAGAGGATCATTCACGTCATAACTAAGTTAGCTATGGGTATTTGTGAGGGGCTCTAATCATTGTGTACACACTTACCTGACAGACGTGTGTTTACAAAGTTGGTGACAGGATGACTTGTAATTTTCACATGCTGGACGCTGCTGTTATGCGTATCTGTTTACTTGTAGGATGTACTGGCTGCTAATAACTATAATTTCTATATAGACCTGATGGAGTAATAGTATTATTTCTGACTCGTGATCTGGTGTGATCATTGGGCACTAGACGTGTCCGCAGGGCTATATTGGGCTTGTATCATGGAAAGGAAAAGTTATACGGTTGGGGTAGAGAAAGCTCAGAGTAGGGTGACCGAAGGGAAGGATGTATGTCTGACAGGACAGAAAAGTAAGCAATCTAAGGTAATTGCCCGTTTTTAAGTGCTGAACGTTCTAGTCTTAGGAGTGTGTGTGTGTTAAGTTCTCTCTCTCTCTCTCTCTCTCTCTCTCTCTCTCTATCTCCTACCAGAACCTTCGATGCACCGATCAAGGACTCTAGAACAATACCTTACACATGATAGATTGGATGATTTAATTAAAAAACTATCCTACTACGTTGTGTATAAATATCGCTCCGTTCTAGTTCTTCTTAAGTGTATGCTACTAAATTAAAGAACTTTGAGATCTGTTACTGTAGATCGATATGCTGTGCTAAGCTCCAAGACTTGGTTAGAATCCAAGAAAAGTGGTGCACTTCGAGGTGTTACGACTAGGAAAGCTCTATTCAGTCAAGAGAGTTGGAGTGTAGCTGTATTCATCTGCTTGGTTCTGGAATAATTGGGTAGCGATGTTGCGGGGTAGGTTGGTCAATGCGGAGGTGAGCATCGTCTTTTAACATAAGAGGACTAGATAACTCTGTGACCGCCATACGCAGAGAGATTGATCGAATACTTTGCCGGTAGTCTTAGAATAATGTATAGAGTTGTCTGGTATAATTTGATCGTCTTTATGTTTTCGAGATATAAGTGTGAATGGACATGATGAGCAGTCATCTATGAATGTTCGCAATGATACTTGCAAAGTAGAGGATGTATGGTTTCGCTATGATACTGAAATTAAGGAAACAAGCTGTCACATGATTGGCCAATGTTGGAATTACTGTAAAATTTTTTACGATATCAGCTGTGATGGAATATATTACAGTAGATTGGTGGTGTCTTATTAATCGTATCTGTGCATTGGATACGACATAATGATTGACTGACAATGCTTTCTTGGGTTGGGTGACAAATTTTTGTTGATGGCCCGCAACTTCCAGCGTTGCTAGCACCGAAACCGGTGATCCCGTACATGTGTGGAAAAATTGACCAATCACTAGAAATGGAATGCAGAGTTATAAACAATTCGGTCACTGCGACATATGAGTTTAAATTTAAAGGTGGTCAATCACTTTCGAGGAAAGTCGTTACAACGCCAGCAGGCTCTCCTAGATTCCTTGTGTTGAGGCTGTCCTTTATTTAAAATCATTCAATGTTATGCTATTGACTGTAAGAGTATGATTTAGAAGGTGCAAGGTATAGTTTGCTGTGAGAGTCCGTGCATCAGTCCTTGTTAATGTCTATTTAAAATCAGACAATGTCTTCGATGTCGCGGCAGAAAGAGGAAATGCTTGGCAGTGTGCAAAAGCGTGTTAGAAAACACTGTTTGAACAAGGGCCAGAGGGAGCTTCTCATTCGCTTAGAGTATGGGTGACCAAACCTTAAAGGGGTTTCTGCAGCGTGTGTTTATTTAATATGAGCTTGTTCGTATAGACATCTGTAGTTTGAGGTGTGTGACTTGGCGAGCTGTTAGGAATTCTTGGATGGTCGCATTCTGATTGATTTCGCGGGAGTATTATGAACTCTGTTTGTCCGCGCTGGAGGTGTATCGCATTGGTGCCTTCATGACTTTTTCACTGTTTGATGGTAGAGGATAAAGATGATAGGGTGTTGAGGATCTGTTGCACTTGTACCTGGTTTGAGTCGTACAACATTGCGCACATTTCTGGCGAATGGTCAAAACAAGGTCCTGTTGTAGTAACTGAGATCATTCTGTTTATAGGCAGGTTGCAGTAGGTAATAGATATGTCTTTCTCCGACTTAAATTGCAGAGATCAGATGGGTGAAGATAAATGCATACTCATCTATGCTTAGAAAGGGAGAATGATTTTTTATTATTAAGTGAGTTTTGGCAGGAGTGAATATGGTTTTATATATACGAGTTGAAATTGTCAGCAAAGGGTGAATGACGTCGGGTTTGCTGGCTGGTGGGGACACTGTTTACATGTCCTGTTGGAGATGCAAGCGGGAGATAGAGATCTGTGCTATTCAGGAATGCATTTGTGCACTGCATGTCGTTAGACAATAGCTAGAGAGAAGGTATAGGGGGAGCCCACTTCAGCATTCTGGTCCTGGGGATGAGTGGACGGCTGTTTAGATGGACAGCTATGTGGCTTTGACATGCTGGCGGCGGCGCTCGGACACTCTCTTTGTAAGGCGCTACGGGATTAGTTTGAGCATTTAGTACTTGTTTCGGTGGTTATTGGATTAAGAACTGTAATATCTAGGGTCATGTCCTCAGCGGCACCGCTATGTAATTGAGTAAGTGTGTTTAGGTATTTGAAGATATGTTTCGTGAATGGTGATGTTAAGTTGATGGCGCAGTTTAGCTACCACTGTAAAAATATACCTGTCTGCTGCTGAAAGAAAGAAAGAAATAAAGAATGGCGTCACCTTGCCCCCAGACCTGAAGGATGAGTTATTAGATAAGAGCAAGTGGTAGTTAAATGATGCTATGTGTTCGGATATAGGAGTCTCTAAATGGCGTGGAGAGATTTTTTTATGTGGAAATTTATGCAATCTATAGATAGTGTTATTCGACCGCTAGTGACAACAGATAAGAGCGGAAAAATAGGTACGAATCGAGCGCTTTCAGAATGTTACAGGAATGGTAATAATATTTAATTCAAGGTGGAGGTGGTAAATATGGACCCGGCTTTAAATATTGGTGTGAGTGTCGTGTGTGCTTGATGCTCTGTATAAAAGTTAGACTCTTTAATTGCATTTGGTATTTCTGGGTGGGTGTTAATTTAATTTTACTGTAGAAAGTGCGAGAAAGATGAGTTGATTGGAGTTTAGATAGAAGCTACGTTTGTAATTCGAAAAGAAGGAATGAGAATGGTAAATTGATTGATGGGCATGGTTTGTGGGGTGTTATATGAGTGTCAAGATAGGGTTGAGGACGTTTTGCGTATGTTGATGGTGGGACGTGTGTGAGGTTAGGTGCGGTGGGAGCTGTAAATTAGATCTTATTTTCTAAAAAAAATGTTGTAAAGTAAGATTAATATTGAGAAGGTTTTAGATGGCTAGTCACGCGACGAGACGAGAGCAGGGATGTGTAGTTGTGTTTAGTTAAAGGACCGTGTAATGTCGTGTGAGGAGCAATGCGCAGTGTGCTACAGTGTCATAGGAGGTAAAGACATGTGCTGCTAAGATGGGTCTAGCGTATGGAGGCTGCGCTTTGGAATTGTGCTACTTTGGTATAAAGTTGACTTTCACCCGCGTTGGATATTCGCGACTCGCGATTGTGACGGATCGCGGTCTTGGACGGACGTATTTGTGTGGTTTGACCGCTGAGGAGCGCGTTGACCGCGCCAACTCTCGCTTGGGGAAGCCGAGCAGGGGCTGTGAGAGGTCTGAAATCCGACGGATCGGTGACTTCACGATCCTGTGGACAGGATGCGGATGGAGGGCGCGTGCCAGCGCACGTCTGCTGATCTATTTTGCGAGCGGATCGCAGTCTCTGCTATGCGCTATTAGGATAGTTTACGAGTACTGAGCGTATCTAAACATCGTTGTGAGGTTTATTTAGTTGCAGTTTGCTATAGTGTGTACTGAAATTATGATTTGGTGCGTGTCTGTGGGCTGTGCAACAAGGCCCAGGGCACATCTAGGATTGGTGTTTTGTGATAGCGTGATAGGTATACTGCATGGTTCAATAAGTTGTTCGAAAAAATAAATAGAGTGTTCTGAATGATTACACGCGCCTGCAGCGCAGATCAGAGTGACTGGTTTTCCGTCACCATCTCGGTTGCATGCGAGTACTAAATGTTTTCCCGGCCACGTTAATCATGTGTGTCAATGAGCTATGAGCTATTCTGACAATAGACGTGAAGGCAGCTCCAAACCTGCGACGCGGGCGGTATACATGAGTAGAACATTGCAGCTTTCACATGTGTCGGCTGTAACGAGTGCTCGGAAGCTGAACTTGGCTGGAGACTCTGTAATCCACTTCCCCGCCGACTACACGCGCGCGCGACCTGCCTTGGAGCGTAATCTAAGGCGCATAGGCGATATCAATTTCTCCAGTGTTAGGTGCGAATGCGACTGTGTTGAGGTCATGTTTCGGGGAGGCCGAGGAGAGACTTTTGGTCGGTTTGGCAGCTGGGGGTGTTTGGGCGCGTCTGTTGCATTATTTTGCGACCATGTCTGTGCACTGTGCGGTGCTTTATTTGGAGAGTATAAGAGTACAGAGCTCGTCTGCTGATATTGTGTACTGCGTTATTTAAGAGCTGTTTGCTACGGTGTGGTGAAATTGGGAGTTGTTTACTTGTTTGTGGCCTGTGTCAGATGACCACAGTCGGATAAGTGCGGGTATTTTGTGACAAATATACTCAACGACTAAATAAAAGGGCTCCAAATAAATGGAGTGTAGCCCTTCCTTACTTCCCCGACCAGCACAGTGCAGTCTGAGTGGTTTTTGCGCAAAAACTGCAATCTTGTCAGACTGTGTGTGAGTCAACTAATAACTCGACAAATTTATCTGTAGAGGAGTTAGAGGTCTGGATTGGAATGAAGATCTTGGTGTGTGTGGTTGTGTTGCCACGTGTAGAGCACTACTGGAGTTCAGAAACTGCCTTCTGTCAGCCTTACATACCGAAACCTATGAGACGCAAAAGTTTCAAAAAAATATGTCCCAAATAAATAAAGTACACTCTTTCCAGCTTCGATCAGCCTATGAACTGAAACTATCTCCGAAAATTAGGAGTTTTTAGGCTATTTGGACGTAAATGTTTCGCATTATTTACGAGCGGTTCGCATGTATGTAGGCTGTGCTATGGGCTATTTTTAACTGTTTACAATTAGCAAGCGTGTGACTAGAGCATTATAAATGAGTTATGTAGGAGTGTTTTGCAGGTCTGTATGGTGTGGAACATGTCGGTGTGATACATACACTCCATTCCTAAATAAAGTAAATTGGTTTCTCCATCCATGGGCCTAGTGCAGGGTGAGTCCTTTTTCCCAAAACGTGTAGGAAGAAGTTAAGTGCTGGTGACTTAGTTTAGTGGTGATGAGCTTCGTTTGCAACAATTTTCATAGGCTGGTGGAGGGAGCGCAAGTGAGCTTTGTTTACTGGCAGATTTCAAACTTGGCGCTGGTTCCTAGGGAGAAGTGGCTGTCTGGTCCTCGAAAAGTAGACGAAATTAGGTAGTAGAACACCTATGCATACGTATATGAAATTGTAAATTGAATTATATAATATCATTAAAAACGAATTGGAATTACGTACTTAGGTATTTACAGAAGACTACATCTGTTGCGTGTATGGAGAGTGTCTGACGTAAGCGAGGCGGTGGTGCAACAATTGTACAGTTATTATGCACGCATGAGAGAGAGTCAATTAGCGAGCGTTCTAGTGTGGACCAAACGTGCTGTTGTATAGTCATAGTGGATTCCACTGTCGAGCAAACTTTGACGCCAAAATTGCAGCACCGTTATTGCTCGCACAAGGGCTCATGGTGGAAGGTGAGTGGTCGGCATCGACAGGTTTGAACGTGCCCAGGAAAACAACTTAGGCGCCAAAAGTGTGGCAGGAATGGCCGACCGTTGTGTGATTCAGCTCCGAGGCAAACAATTTAGGCGGGAAACGTGGGGAGGCGACGAATACACATGGTGAGCGGACAAGGGAGCGCTGTGACGTCAAACTCGGCAAGTTCCAGCGTGTCCAGCAAAAACATGTTTACGACGTGGGAGCGGTTGCTGGGCTCGCCCCCAACGTACCGGCAGCGCGAGTGGCCGGCCGCCTCACGTGACAGGCATCGGCAGTGTCTCCACGTGCTGGCCAGGGGGTGGTGAGGATTTGAAGTAATTCAGTTGGAGCGCGGACGCCGTGGCGACTGCACTGCGATATCAAAGATGTGTGTGCTGACTGTGTTGGAGAACAAGTGATGACCATACTGCTTGAAATAAAGTCTTCAGTCCCTCACCCCCTGCAACATCAAAGGACGTGGCTTACGTTACTATAGGTGCAGTTTATTATTTGACGCGATTATGATAGGCTACCAGTGAAGAAAGATAAGTGATGGAGTAAGTTCGTAGGTGTGATCAATTATGGTGTTGGGATTTGAACTTGTGATAGATTTTTGTTATGAATGTAAGGAAATGGCTTTCTCGCCGAGAAAATTGGACATCTTTAATAAATAATAAATGATAATAATAAATAGAAGTACAGTTTTCGAGACATTGTCATGTTGGAATTTGAATTTGGCGCAGTTTTCTAGTGGAGATAGGCCTATAATAACAAATAATAATAATAATAATAATAAATGATAATGAATGATAATAAATGACAATGAAGGATAATGAATGTTAATAACTGATAATGAATAATAATGATTAATAATAAACAAAAGTAAGGTTTTGCAGCCATTATCGTGTGAGAATTTAAATTTGGAGGGTATTTTCTAGTGGTGGCAGGTCAGTAATAATAAATAATAATAAATGAAGATAAATAATAATAGATGGTACTCACTGTTAATAAATGATAATAAATAATAATAAAGGTAAGTACGGTTATTGCATGCATTATCCTGTTGGAATTCAAACTTCCCTTCATTTTTTCTTCTGGAGGCTTAGGTTAGTGGACATAGCACAATTGGGCTGGTTTCCCGCCAAAATTTTAACTTCCTCCCATTTTTTCTTGAGGTTAGGTTAGTGGACATAGCACAATTGGCCTATATTCCCGCCAAAACCGCCATCTTGGATGACGACATGCGCTATTGCCAAGTCTACATGCCGCTATCTTCGATGAGGTCATCGCCGCCCTCTTGAATAAATTTGGCAACAGTGGAGAGTGGGGTGACATGAACCTTGTCCCACTACTATCATGTTCTAGTAAAATAAAGAGTACTGCATTTTTACAACTAAAGGATAATAAAAAATTAAAAGCAACATGTATCGAAGGTTATTATTGAATATGTTTAATTTCTATTTTGTCATTGTGTACTACATTAGCAATAAGAAGTGCTATAGAAGTACTTGATTAGTGTGAAAACTCATGAAATCGTTAGTAATGAGGGAAAGTACTATTTCATGAGGATCTTACAAGTTACGAAGCTGCAGGGTGCATGTGTGTTCGTTTCTTCGTGGTGTAGAATTGTAAATCAATTGCCTGTGGCATTTTGGATCTAAAGCATTAAAGTCACTCAGAGAATGGAAGTAGGTGCTAAATTTCCTAAAATGGTAAAACGAAAATTGGGTTTTCTTCTAAAACAGCCCTATGCAGACACAATTAATTTTTAATTTTTATGTTTACCCAGATATATTTCAAAGTCTATGTGTCGTCTTCTGCGAGTCAAATTTTTATTTTTGTAAAGTACAGTACCAAATTTATAAAATTAGATCTATTGTAGACCTAGGAAACACAATTTGTGCATTTGACTTTGTTTTGTTGAGACGCTCACCATAAAATTACAACGTTAAATGCACTACATTATTACACATCGCCTCTTGTGCCCTTCTGCGTTGTTTCTTTTTTTTTTTTTTTTTTTGTTTACAGCATGTCGTCTGCAAACTAGACATGAAGAAAATTACTGTGTTAGTAAAGGACTGCTTCGTGGGTAGAGGTTATGTGCGTTTCTATACTTACCTTTTTTCGTCTTGTTGCCTGTCTCTGCTTCAATTACTATTCAGCGCACTGTTTCCACACTGTTTCCCCCGAAAATTTCCGCTCACGGGCTCATCTCACACGTACTTTACCAAAATGTGGCGAAGCGTTATGTGAGCAGGCACTCCTGACACCAAACTCAGTGAGAGGTGTTACGTTGTTGTCGCAGCTCACGTGTTCATCGTTCGTCTTCTATTTGTTGTGACGCATATTTTGAATGTTTAGTCATAGCTAATGTTGTGTGGCTGCTGAGAGAGGGCAGAATGTATGCACTGTGTGTGTGTGTGTGTGTGTATGTGTGTATGTGTGTGTGTGTGTGTGTGTGTGTGTGCTGAATAAGAGAGAGAGGGAGAGGGAGAGATAGAAAGAGATAGAAAGACAGAGAGAGAGAATGAGGAAGAGAGAGCTGGAAAGATGGGGAGGGGGGGGGGGGGAACTAATGAACAAAAAGAAATAAATATAAAACAAAAAACTGAATCACGTCATGGGAGATGTCTCAGCACTAGATAGAAAAGACAGGTTAGGGAACCAACACAAGTTCCATGACAGACTTGTCTATTTAATTGACAGAGACGTAACAAAACAAGAAAGACAATTACTCGTAAAGGGGCCAAAACACCACTTAAACACAAACTTGTCACACTAATCGTAGGAAACCTGATCACAGAAATAGAATACATAAGAAAGCAATAAGAAAACTTGGACAACACAGATTTCAATCCAACTTGACAAGGGAGCTTGTGGCAGAAGAGATAAAACACACTATCAAGGAGAACAAGACTCACGCCATTTCAAAAACAAAAACAACACAGCAAAATATATACATAAAATTAAACGAAAAACTTGAAGATCACAATGCTGTGGTCATCAGAGCAGACAAAGAGAATGCACTTGAACTTATAAATGAGGCAGAGTACATCAAGAAAACAGAAGAATTTATACAACAGAACTACATCATAAAACTGATGAATGATCCAACAATTAGGTACCAAAGTAACATACAAATACTCTTAAAAACCTTCATAGTCACCATCACTGAGCCGCGCGGGATTAGCCGAGCGCTCTCAGGCGCTGCAGTCATGGACTGTGCGGCTGGTCCCGGCGGAGGTTCGACTCCTCTCTCGGGCATGGGTATGTGTTTTTGTCCATGGGATCATGTCGGTTAAGTAGTGTGTAAGCTTAGGGACTGATGACCTTAGCAGTTAAGTGCCATATGATGTCACACACATTTCAACATTTTTTGAACCATCACTGAAACTCGAGCCAAATACATGACACAAAAGAATCTCAAAGCACCCAGCCTCAATAGTTTACCAAAGATATATAAAAATAACTGTCCAATCAGACTCGAAATCAGTTTGGAGAATGGACCATCCTACAACCTAGCTCGACATTTACAAACAATATTACAGAAATTTTACAGTTTGAAAAACAACAGAAACCTGAAGAATACCAGTGAACAGATAGAAAAGATAAAAGATATAAACATAACATCAACAGAGACCCTGGCATCTTTTGACATCACATCCTCATACACAAATGTGCCAGTTGAAGAAACAATCAGCATTGCTAAAATGTAGCTGTAGCATTGAGGTGAGATAGCAATTGCACACATAGATGAAACACAAGCCACTCTAAAGATTGTAACACAACAAAATGGTTCAAATGGCTCTGAGCGCTATGGGACTTAACATCTGAGGTCATCAGTCCCCTAGAACTTAGAACTACTTAAGCCTAGCCAACCTAAGGACATCACACACATCCATGCCCGAGGCAGGATTCGAACCTGCGACCGTAGAGGCCGCGCGGTTCCAGACTGAAGCGCCTAGAACCGCTCGGCCACACCGGCCGGCTGTAATACAACAGAACCTCTTCACTTTCAAGAAGGAGTTCTAACTACAAAAGGACTGCCTACCAGCGGGCTCACCAATCAGCAGTCTACTTGCAAGCGTATATTTAAACCACATTGTAAACAAAACATTCAGTGAAATCATACATCTAAAACAGATGAAAATTATATACAGGTACTCATATATGGACGACATCATTTGCTTGATTGATGAAATAGACACCCAAATAAAACAACTACACAGGAACATAAATACAGTACACCCGAAAATAAAATTCATCATTGAGACAGAACTTTATTTGTAACACATCACTATACACAGAATCAACAACGAACATAATTTTGGGATTTTCGGGAAACCTACAGCCACAAGTACAACAATGCACATCAACTCCAACCACCCCCAAGTACACAAACTCTCAAGTTCGAGACACATGCTACGCAGGCGCAACAGAACTACACTCGAAAATGTCAACTACACACAGGAACTAAACACAATACACCAGATAGCCAAAGAGAATCGGTACAACACACAAATTATAAACAAACTGAACAACAAAAGTAAAATCAAGTAAAAATAGAACAAACCATGAACAAATCACTAGCCGCAATTGAGAACCAAGAACATAAACTCCAGTGAAACACAGGGAACCAGGAACACCCTACAGAGAGTACAGCATACCACATACTAAAATACGGTAACAGGAACGTCCACTGTGTGGGAAACATACTGAAGAAAGAAGGTCTACAAACATGTTTCCGCACAAATAACACAGTGTAGAAAATTCTAAGCACTAAGAATACCTCTGCAGACAAATTCTCCGAAGATTTAATGTATCAGTTAACCTTTAATTCATGCCAGTTGGTCTACATAGTCCAAATATGCTGAAATCTCAAATCGAAATACTCCGAACATCTCAGAGACCTAAGAATTGAGAGTAAGCACTCCATCTTTGCCGATCATCTAATACAAGAAAACCACCACCAAAAAAACATGGAGAGAGGTCTTATGATCTTCATAGATAGCAACTGTTTCCATCAGAAACTCACAATAGAGCAGAACTAGCACATACAAAAGTAGTAATGCAAGGGAAGAGGGTCCTGAATGAAAACACAACACTGTACGACATAATACAATCAGATATTCTCAAATATCGAGCTTTCTGTTTTCTTGGTTTCCTCCTTAACCCTCCCTCGGGCTCTCTATCTATCTCTCTCTCTCTCTCTCTCTCTCTCTTTGTCTCTTATTCCGCACACTCACATATACACTGTACATGCATTCTGCCCTCTCCCAGCAGCCACACCACACTAGTTCTGACGAAACATTCAAAATTAACTCCGGGAGAAACAAGAGACCAGAGCATAATATCACACTAAGTATGGAGTCTGAGGTGTCCGTTCAGATCACGTATCGCCACATTTTGTGAAAGCGCATGTGAGGTGAGCTAGTGAGCAAAAATTTTGCTAAAAACTGAATGTAAACAGTGAGCTGAATAGCGGTTGATCGAGACATCAACCAGAGGCAAGCAGCAGGACGAGAAATGTAAGTACATAAACGCACATAGCCTCTACCCACGAATCAGTTATTCACTAATACACAATAATTTTCTTAGTGGCTGGATTGCAGATGACTTGCTGTCAAAGAATTCAACGAAAGTGTGAGCGGAAACTGATGTATAGTAATGCAGTGCTTTTAGCGATGTAATTTTAATGTGAACGTCCAAACAAAGCAAAGTAAAATGCACATATTGCAATTCGTGGGCCTACAGCAGATAAAATATTATAAAGTTGATATTGTACTTTACAAAAATAAAAATTTGACTCACCGAAGATTACACATAGGCGTCGGAACAAGTCCGGGTAAATATAAAAATAGAAAATAAATTAATTATTTTTGCATAAGGCTGAATGTCAGAACGATCTTACTTTTAAATGGCAAACACTAAAAAACACAAGAGGAGCTTCAAACCTTAGTAAACTGGTAACACGACTCTGAAATTTAGGAAACATGCATGGCCGTTTACAACGTTTATTAATAGCACTTCCTTTCTCTTATTTTTTTTTAGTAATGCTGACCTTTATACACACAGAAAATACAGTTTTAGTTACTGTCGTTAAATTCTTTAGTATTACTACATGTCAATAGTTGACAACTTCATATTATCGGTAAATAAGACCTCACTTGTTACGTTTTACGTAATGAACTTCAACGGATGTATTTTCTCTGATGAATACATGAAAAAAAGATACGTTTCCTTATGACCTTTTATGGCGAATTGAATTCTATGTCCTTAATCGGTGTCTGCGTACTTCACTTAATAATTGAGACAACACAGGTAAGGGTGTTGAGCTACATGTACCTCAATAGGGTTTGGAATTGTGCTTAAGAGTCATTTTGTTACTAGCAGTATTATGTTAAACTCATGAGAAATTTAAAAATCTGCTAAGATAAGTACCTTCGTTGTCTAAATCTTAAGGGACGGTACAGACGTACCGAAATAGCATAAAGACATATCTGTGTTTCAGTATTATCGAGGGTTGTTTAAAAAGTAAGGTGACTTTTCATATCGCGCAGGCAACGTACAGTCGGCTATCGATCTTTCTTTTCGTTATGTTGGTACACAAGCCCCGAACACATGTTCACAGATTCAAGTGTACAGCATACTTCGTTTGTTTTTGACAGATAGACCGGTTAAACGAGTTTTAATGTGCTCGGCGATTTTCGGTTATTATAAAAAAATGGAGAAGAAAATTTGTATCAAAATTTTTGTGTGAAAAGTGGAATCAAGTGCTCTAATACACTTGAAATGTTGGTAGTGGCATACGGTGAGTATACTCTAAGCAAAAAAAAAGTTTACTAGTGGTAGAAGCTCTTTCAAGATGGCCGAAAAGATGCCAATGACGGATCTCGCTCTGGACGCCCCAGCACAACAGCAGATGATAACGTCGAAGCTGTGAATAATATTGTTTTGGAAAACCACCGGATTACCGTAAGAGTGGTTGGTGAGGATGTTGGCATATCGGTCGGCTCGTGTCAAGCAATTTTTTCGGATGTTTTGGGCATGAAACGTGTGTTAGCAAAGTTTTTTCCAAAACTTCTCAATTCTGATCAGAAGAACCGTCACGTGAGCATCGCTCAGGAGCTCTTGAATAATTTCAATGATGATCTTGTTTTGCTGAAAATGGTCATAACTGGTGGCAAAACACGGGTTTGCTGTTACGATGTCGAGATGTCGAAACGAAAGCCCAATCGTCCCAATGGAAGCATCCCGGAGAGCCAAGACAGAAAAAAGCACGCCAAGTTTGATCAAATGTCAAAGTTTTGCTCACTGTTTTTTCAATTACCGTGGCGTAGTGCATCATGAACTTTACCTCAATGTCGTACGGTCAACAAGAAGTGTTACCTTGACCTTATGCGACGTTCGCGAGAAGGAATATGCAAAAAGCTTCAGGAATTGTCGAAAAACGATTCCTCGCTTTTGCATTACGACAGTGCACATGCCCATTTATCGTTGCTTGTGAGAGATTTTTTGGCCAAATACAACAAGACAATCGTGTCTCAGCCACCATATTCACCGTATTTGCCCCGTGCGACTTTTTCCTGTTCCCATAACTGAAGAAGCCTATGAAAGGACGAAAATTTTCAACGAATGAGGAAATAAAAGCTGCATCGCTGGAAGTACTCAAGGCTGTACCAGAAAGTGCTTATGAGAAGTGCTTAGAGAATTCGAAAAAGCATTGGCACAAGTGTATTGCGTATGAGGGTGATTATTGTGAAGGGGACAACATGAATATTGATGAAGAAATAAATATTTTCTCATAAAAGTATAAAGACACTTACTTTTTGAGCACACCTAGCATATGCGTACACGTGCCATTAGCAAACACATTATCCTTTCCACAGTTCCTGAATTTCATCTTTTACTTGAATGTTTAATGTAGTTGCTATTACTTATCTATTTTATTGACGATGTTCATTTTAAGTTTCAATTTCAATTTAGCAGCGAAGTGTTGAATGTTGAAATACCGTAACAGCTTACATTCCAAACACATCTGGTGCCTTTATCATAGTAATTGCACAAACTGGACACAGCATGATGCCAAACGTATGCTGGATAGGTATTGTCCTCATTTGTTACAGTATCCATCAAAATTTGACATTATACCATTTTCTTTTATTACAAGCGTGCTACGCAGCTTAACCCAAGCAGGGTGTGTTTATCGTTACATTTAGGTGGTATTTTCCTCTTTCTTGAATATATTTGTGTCTGGTCTAGTTCGCTGCGTCTAATGCCAGAATAATAGGCTAATTATTTAAATAGATTCGTGTAAACCATTTGTGAAAGCGTGCTATGCAAAATGAATATATATTCCACGAATACAAGAAAATTTTACTGTGAGAGCCCAACACATCTCCTTTAAAAAGCGACGAGGATATACGTCGGCGATGTCGCCGCTGGTGGACAGTAGACTTGACCTACATGCGGCTGGCAGATGCGAGCCGGCGGAGTGAGGCAATTCTGCTATAACCGCAGAAGCAGCGTGGCGCTGCGCGGGCCGAATAGTTGGCGTGCCTGACTACCGTGCGAGCCAAAACAGGACTTGGAGCGCAGCTCTCCGCACGGACCCGTGATTCGGTCGCTGGCACCTGCTCTTCCGAGAATGCCTTGTTCTGGATCCTGACGCAGGGAGCGGGCGGTAGTCGGCGTGCACGTGCAGTAGGCACCTGTCATTCGATACCGACCGTACTACTAAACCTCTATTAACAGTATTCGGGCAGGTGGCTGTTGGATACTTTCCGCATATATTATAAATATTTAATCACATTGTGAAATCATAAAATAAGTGATATTTTTGTGGCACACTTAGCAACCGATGAAATTCCACGGATATTAAAGTCTTTCCTCGCCGCTCATTAGGTGTCTGCAAGACCACAGTAGTTTGAATAATATATTGACATTTTCAAGCAAATAACTTGTATCAGCATGCAATCTTATATAATTTCGTTAAGAGATTAATATAATCGTTCTTGTTATCTTATCAAGTTCCACGTTTATCCACTCATTTACTAACTGAAGATCATTATGGCATACCAGCAGAATCTCTTCTCTGTCTTCACTACTTGTTTCAGCATATATTCACTTTCTAATTTTGAGCCGTAGATCTCGAATACCTTTTATGCGAAACGTGCCCGTACTTACACTGTAGGAAATGTTGGTAGTAGAGCGTGCAACATTTTTACTCTTACAGTTTGTGACGGAGATTACAATAGCAATTTTAGTATGCAAAATGTCAAATTTTTGTATTCAGCCTTTCTACGTATTTCATTTTCACAAGGACTGAATTATATATGTAAGTCTTCGCAAGATGTTCTTGTGGACTAAGGGTAAATTTTCGCTAACATCTTCTGTCAGAAATATCTACGATCGAAATTGGTTAAAAAGAACATGGTTTGCAAGAGTCCATGGCTGAGCTCAATAAGGAAGAACGTGGATTTTTCACAGCCACTGTCGTGAAATTTAAGTTTCATTCATATGACACGTATAGCTAGTCAAACGTTACGTGTATCATCGGACTGAATGACGAAAACGTAGACAAAATGATACTATATAACTGAACATGTTTCCGTTGCATGATGCCGTAACAAAAATTCGTATATCAAGGACAACTGTCACCCATTGTGTACATGTACGTACAACGCTCACGTTTTACAGAGAATTTAATTATGCATTCAAGCGTGATAGAGCTCCTTCTGAATACATTTACGAGTAATATCTGACTCACCGTGTCATTATTTCAACACCATCAATTTATTTCAAGGACACTGCATATTAATGAAACTGGTAATACATTTTGTCATAAAATGTTATACTCCGATAAAGCCAAATTCTTCCGCAAAACGTACATAAATAAATAAAACTATCATGTAGGCACTAAAACCCTCGTATCAATCATAAGCCGTGTTCGCATATTCAGAGTTCTTATGTATGAAGCCGCATATTTACTGGCGGCGTAATTGGTATTTATTTCAACGAAAATGAGAATGGCTGTGCAGTAACAATTACTAAAGACCAGTTTTTGCTATCTCAAATTGCAAACAGATGGTAAAAAGAAACCAAACCTCGCACAAGCTCACTATATGTTGAAAAATTACCTTTTATGTCTGAAAAGTGGACTGCTCGCCATAACTCATGTTATGCTAATTAAACCTGTCTCGAAAATGAACTGTTCGCTATAATTCATGTTAAGCTAATTTAACCTGTATCATGTATTTTATATAGATCGCGTATTTCGCGACATCTCTGTTTCTGATCGTTCTCGTTAGGATCCGGAGGCGCAGTATGAGTGGGTCTTTTAAAACTCTCAGATGCTGGTCTACAATCTACTGGGGGAAATTGTCAAATATAAAAAGAACTGTCAGCCAATATATTATCCCATTTTGTTCGATATTGTTGACGTGACTCATTAGGAAAGCATACATACTGCTGTTAGGATACTGTATGTTCAAGCAATAACAATAATTCAGTGAAATAATTTGACTTGACTATGCAATTTTAACCAACCTCAGCCATTGATGAAAAAGAGAATTATTTACATAAATGATCTTTAGAATTCACAACACCAAAGAAGCGAGAGTAGTGTAATGTAGTAATATGTGATGCATTTGGTTTATGTCTCTGTGGTCTCATGGTTGGATCGTTGTACGATCTTCTTTATGACGGCTAAGATTTATTTTTTTTCATTTTCAGACCGCAGAAGTCAATTTCGTTAATTTTACTCTACGTATTATCAGACAGAATAGGCAATATATTATCGTACATTTTGCTTAAGAATAAATGACATATTGCACCTGGCCATACCAGTCTAGTGATTGAACAACTTGTAACTTCTACCTTTGGAGAAATGTTTTACCTCGTACTTCGTCAATAACTCATCAAAATAATTAAGTCAGATATAAGATCCGACAAGTTATATATGAGACTAAACGAGATCTGTGCAGCCAGATGACGGGAATTTGCAGGAAAGGGATGACAACCTGCAGTATCTGTGACATCTTGGCAGACCGCACCCGGTGCGCCGCTTACAGCTGCATTAAAGATACCACATTTAAACCTTGCACCTGCATGCTGTCTGACAAACTCACTCTTCAACACTCGCTGTTCTCTGTTGGGTGGCACCTCACATACACAACGCTAAATTGACATGATCTTAATGACCATGACACTGACTGGTGGGCACAACGTTTTAAGCATGCTCTGTCAGAGCTTTAAGAGCAGATTAATTATATCTACAGACTTATCTTCTATCTCCTTTATTACGAAGGCTGCTCTGAGGACAACGCTTTGGTATACAATGTCACTACTAAACAATACATAAGCAGTGGGACAAAGCCGCCACAAGTGCGTTTTGTTAGTGCTGGTTACATCAGGGGCACATATGCACTCAGGGGTAAGCCTATTGTTCTCCTTTGACTGACTGGTCATTAACCTATTGTTCTCCTTTGATTGACAGGTCTATAACCTGTTGTTCTGCTAACTGGATCTTTCCTTTTCATCGACAGTTCCATAACCTATCGTTGCACCACATCGTCGCACTCCCCTCCCACCTCGGGAAACCACCAACCAGCCCCCTCCCCGCCGCTGTTACAGGTACACTTTCAGGTCAGAGTTACTGGAATAGCCCCTCCCACTTTTATCAGTTCGACTGACTACTTAATTACACTGATCAATTAATTAACCTCTCCCACTCTGGTAAACACCCTCCCATCTCACGCTCAATCCTGGAAATTGGTGGTAAAAAGATTCAGTTGATCAGTCATTTGGAGGGAATTCGATTGCATTGTATGGAATATTGTTTAAAAATTTAGACCATGTATGGAATATCGTTTAGTAATTTATGGCAGTGTATGGAACATAGTATTTCGTTTAGTTAAAGGATTTGTCCAGAAATCGATTTCTGTGTATGGAAGATTGTTTAAACAATTAAGACAATGTTTGGAATATTGTTCATTTAAACACATCCCCTCCTTCCTCGCCCCCCCCCCTCTCTCACCCACCAGTCCTCTACCTGGAAACTGGCGGCGTGCAGTGGAAAGGAAGATCTCACAAAGGGAAATTAAAGAGTACATTGTTTTTTTTATTCAAAAAAATCAGTTTGCAGTGCTTGGATTTCTCTTGCTCATCATCCTCAGCTGTTCGGAAAGATGCAGGTCTTGTGAGAACTAATTATATCGATCCTTTTTCTTTTTTTATTCCGATTGTGCAAGGAATACCATCATGAAACACACATCACACGTAACTACACAGTTAAAAATCTTTCGATCACGAAGCACGCACCGCCCTCCAACCCTGTCCACTGGACCGCACAGGTCGCCACCGCACACGTTCCCCGGAGTCCAGATACACCGGCAGCCCCCACGAAGTGACGACACAACCTTCAGCTGCCTAACCACGTGCAGGTGTCAGTTCAGGTCCCGCAAGGATAAGGTGGCAGCATGTCTTTCATACATTACACCTGAGAAATACCTGTCGAAATACTTGTTCGGCTGGGCACCGTTATTGGCGCCATGACATATAGCTGCGGTTCCTACACTGAGAGAGCTGTTTGCACAGTGGATCACCCTCAGTGAGATGTTTGAATAGCGGCTCACCCTCGCAGGTGCAACTAAAGGGTATTCAGTGTTACACAGATGTCACATGTCTATGTAAATAAGAGCCAAATCTTTCTCTCGGAAATCTTTTAATGTCACAGAAATAGTTAACTGTCGCTTTTCAATTTCCTGTTGGAGCTTTCGTGATGTCTCAGCTTGTCTGCATGGAAATTCATGTCATAACAGGACCTGTTTACGAAAACAGCCCAGAATAACACCGATTGCAATCTTCCTAACGAGACCTCACCTGTTCCCTTCCTGAAAATCGTGACATCCTGCTTTCAACATACATCTCAGAAATGGTAAGCGTTCTCACCGCTAAAAGCCTTCACCATGTCTGTGCTGACTCGCTACAACACGTTATCATAAAAGCATTCTCGTTGTTAGGACAAAGTGCACTGTCTAAGCAAATACGAGGGAAATCAGAACAATTATTGAAATAAAATTCGAATCACTGTCCAACAGAACAGAAAAATAATGGAATTTATCGGTGTCCCTTAGTTACTGCTCTGGAGATGTCCTAATGTCACAGTAACAGATGAATGAATGCATCCCCACCAAAGATGGATGGTCAGCTTCAACTTGTCTTTGAACACTTGCTTTCTCAGAACTTTATGTACCTACTTTGCTTCCATCTTTTTCAACATGTTTGTAGAGGCTCCTATGCCCCAGCGTGAAGGAAGTCTTGTGAATGGATGGAGCATTCCGATTTGCTCTACTGAATTTATCCCCCAAATTACTGACGCTGCTGGTGTGGGAACACAATCCGCCAGTTTTTTTCTGCAGACGAGACTTTCAGCCACAAAACTATTTTGTGCAGACCGCCATACTGCACCTATAGTTAAAAGACCGTCTGGTCTATAGATCGTGAAATACATCCCACGTACACACCGTGCCGCTGTGCAGCGCCGACTGAGCAAACTGCCGCCGTAAACGCGGCCCATGACCACAGCTACAAAAGAGCGTGTCAGCCTGAGAGAGGTCAGCTTGCTGCGGATGACCCCACATACGATGAGGAGCTGAGTGGTAGGAGTTCGAACGCTGTTAGTACTTCCAGCGGAAACACTCGTCATATTAAATCTTCTCAAATTTCGGCAGAGTATACACGCGACACACAATATCCAAATGTCGAATCTATGCAAACTGGTATCAGTTCACTATTCAGCCGTCCAGGGATAGCCGCGAGCCTATATATCATAAGACAGAAGCTTTCTTCGACTCTCTGAATCAGTGTACAAAGTCATTGCTGAGGTGCTGTTTACGTCTATAACCTTATTGCTTGCTGCTGTGCTTTCAACGGCCATCTCCAGACTCACGAGAATATTGGGAACCAGGCACATACATTCCTGGAAATGGAAAAAAGAACACATTGACACCGGTGTGTCAGACCCACCATACTTGCTCCGGACACTGCGAGAGGGCTGTACAAGCAATGATCACACGCACGGCACAGCGGACACACCAGGAACCGCGGTGTTGGCCGTCGAATGGCGCTAGCTGCGCAGCATTTGTGCACCGCCGCCGTCAGTGTCAGCCAGTTTGCCGTGGCATACGGAGCTCCATCGCAGTCTTTAACACTGGTAGCATGCCGCGACAGCGTGGACGTGAACCGTATGTGCAGTTGACGGACTTTGAGCGAGGGCGTATAGTGGGCATGCGGGAGGCCGGGTGGACGTACCGCCGAATTGCTCATCACGTGTGGCGTGAGGTCTCCACAGTACATCGATGTTGTCGCCAGTGGTCGGCGGAAGGTGCACGTGCCCGCCGACCTGGGACCGGACCGCAGCGACGCACGGATGCACGCCAAGACCGTAGGATCCTACGCAGTGCCGTAGGGGACCGCACCGCCACTTTCCAGCAAATTAGGGACACTGTTGCTTCTGGGGTATCGGCGAGACCATTCGCAACCGTCTCCATGAAGCTGGGCTACGGTCCCGCACACCGTTAGGCCGTCTTCCACTCACGCCCCAACATCGTGCAGCCCGCCTCCAGTGGTGTCGCGACAGGCGTGAATGGAGGGACGAATGGAGACGTGTCGTCTTCAGCGATGAGAGTCGCTTCTGCCTTGGTGCCAATGATGGTCGTATGCGTGTTTGGCGCCGTGCAGGTGAGCGCCACAATCAGGACTGCATACGACCGAGGCACACAGGGCCAACACCCGGCATCATGGTGTGGGGAGCGATCTCCTACACTGGCTGTACACCACTGGTGATCGTCGAGGGGACACTGAATAGTGCACGGTACATCCAAACCGTCATCGAAGCCATCGTTCTACCATTCCTAGACCGGCAAGGGAACGTGCTGTTCCAACAGGACAATGCACGTCCGCATGTATCCCGTGCCACCCAACGTGCTCTAGAAGGTGTAAGTCAACTACCCTGGCCAGCAAGATCTCCGGATCTGTCCCCCATTGAGCATGTTTGGGACTGGATGAAGCGTCGACTCACGCGGTCTGCACGTCCAGCACGAACGCTGGTCCAACTGAGGCGCCAGGTGGAAATGGCATGGCAAGCCGTTCCACAGGACTTCATCCAGCATCTCTACGATCGTCTCCATGGGAGAATAGCAGCCTGCATTGCTGCAAAAGGTGGATATACACTGTACTAGTGCCGACATTGTGCATGCTCTGTTGCCTGTGTCTATGTGCCTGTGGTTCTGTCAGTGTGATCATGTGATGTATCTGACCCCAGGAATGTGTCAATAAAGTTTCCCCTTCCTGGGACAATGAATTCACGGTGTTCTTATTTCAATTTCCAGGAGTGTATTTATCAGTGTAACTAAAATTAAAAATTAGGAATGCTGCCAGAGTCTGTTTTGCCGCTGCCGCCCAACTTTTCCTGTAAATGTTTGGAAATGAAAATAAAGGGAAAAAATGCCGAAGTCTGACACCGAGCAATGTACTGGAAACGTCTCCTCCTGACGGCCGTGGTTCTGGAACGAATCTCAATATCTGTAGCACACATAATTACATAGGAAAAATGTTTAATTCCCCTTACGGCTATCAATGTGCCGAATCCGTACGTCCCTCATGACAGGACACACACTAGCGACCACGAGACACTCGTACGTATACAATGAAGACTGTTGTGCAAAGGCTTGCTCAGTTCCCCTCAGCACAAAGGCGTCACTGTTCCTGGGCCCCATCTGCTTGCTTGCTGGCTTTCTACACCCATCTTCAGACTGTGAGATTATAAGAACAGATGTATTTTCACACGGTTTGCCAGAGTATTATATCATTTACACGATACTTCTCGATATCAAGCACATAGTAATATCAGTTGCATAGCAGTATCGCTTGCACCGTACAATTCGAAAGGTGTAGACTGGAAATTATTTCTCTAGAAAGCCGAAACATAAGCAAGTTGCAGGATACTGTGAACTACTGAGTAACTAGAAACTTATCCCATCTGTGAAGATCTTTCTGTGAAAACTCGGAAAATAATAGAGGACTCTGATATTTACGCTCACAAATACCGATGTCGGCGCTGTAGTCGATTCCAAATTATCCTTATAATTTACAAAGTCAACTAAAGTGTTTCTAATATGTAGAGAACCTGCTACACGCACACACCACAGTTAATGTTCTCTCAACCAAATTAAGTCAGGAAATGTGCAGAAGCAGTCAGCCGTACAATGTACATGGGAAGGAATAATGTTCGAGTGCAAAGACCCATCCATATTGAATTTTCTAAAATGTCACGAAAACTGTCAACACATACTAAGTATTAATTCGCTATTCGACAGTTTAGAGGACGACACTGTTAAACCAGCTTCATTCCTACATCCCAACAGGCCTTTTCATTAGGAGAGCTCCTGCTGTTTTTGGGAATCGTGAATCATTCCCGCCACAGGCCACCACCCCTAGACACAATCGTCCTGGGAAACAGGCCACAGACATTTTTGGTCACTGTACTTACAATTAAATATTACGATTGGACGACATTCAACAATGAGGCAAGTATCGGAAAAAGCCCCTGCTGATGGCAGTGACTCTGGAAATAGTGATATCTGTACCATTCTTATGACTTGACATACTTTTTCCTTTGCTGTCACAGTATTCCACGTCAAACTGACACCTTCCTTACGACTGGACATCGTCATTTCCTTTTCACATGTCGGGCAAAACACACACACACACACACACACACACACACACACAACACACACACACACACACACATACTTTATAAGCCTGATGCTCAAGGCGAACCTATCATACATACCCTACTACTAAGTATAGTACTTCGCCAATAACTGATTGCTGGCGATACGAATACTGACCGACAATCAGCGAGTGATGGACATGTCTCATAAGTTTTCTCTACGAGTGGTACCACTGTGTCTTAGTAGGTGTGATATTATTGGATTTCAGACACTTTGCATATGAGGAAAGGACAGCCATCGAGCTGTAGTTTGTAGTGATACTAAGCATGACAACGCGAGAGTAAAGAAACGAAATCTGTTTATAACGTGCGCCTGTACCAAAACGCGCGGCCAGCGTTAAAAGGTACTTTTAAACACTATGACTCGCTGGGCGCATATATTTAAAATCATTGCTGCAGCGCTTGATAGCAAGAAGCTGCGAAACAGAAGAAAGAACAATTTATCATTTGTTAGGAAAATTCTAGAATCTTTATAGTTAGTTGTACTTCTGGTCGCCGATATGTTAACATGTACTTCATTACCTTTGATGTTTGGTCGCTGACTTGTTAAGACGTGTTGTGTAGCACCGCTACAAGTTATATTTCATTTAGTGTGAAAAACCACGTTATAATCAAGAAAGAAAACGCTTTGTAAACCTTGTGACGATAAAATATACTTACGCGCACTCCAAGACATTTAATTTTTACAAAATATCACATATACAAAAGCAGCGATTGTTGGACTGCTCCATGTACGAGATAAACATAAAAAATGTAAGTTTTGTATCCACTGTAAATTTTTTTAATGTTTATAGTTTAACGCCTTTGTTCTTTGAGAATATATTGATGCTTCACTGTACAGAAACTCTATGCTTATTCTTTTCTTTAAATTAACCACAAATAATGTATTTGTTTAAATGAACTTTGTTACAGGTTCGCTCTTTATCGCGGTGTCTCGATTGTATTTTGGAGACCATTAATGTGTTCAATCTCCGATCTGACAACTTGTTTTACAAAATTTCACTGTTTTCCATTCATTTCCCATTTTCTTTATTGCACAGGACTAACACCCTGTTGACCTGCCACAGCAAGATAAGTAATTTATATGAGCACCTTAAGTAAAACACATTTATTGTAGGAGAGCAAGATTTGCCTTAGATGTAAGTTAGTTTTAAGTTAATTGAGCCATGAACGGCCACAGCCGAAAGAGCTGGTAAATATTATAGTAGGGACGTGCTAAGTGCCACCTGCTATCACTAGTTTTAAGTATAGCAAAGCTCTCTCCTCTTGAATCAAATAAATTAAAATGATCATTCAGACCAGAATGATTGCTCGTAGGTTAAAAAAAAAATTATTAAGGTCGCTTACTCTAATGAGGTAAATGTTATGTTTTGCATAAGAAGTGTGTGACAACTAATTTTATGAGACTACCTATGAAACGCAGCAGGCAAAAAGCAGCAGCTTAGCATATAAGAATCAAGTAAGTCAATAACGATCCAGGTAGTAGGAAAGAAGTGGGCAACTCAATTATTTTATTATAATAGGGAGAAAACCGTATCCGCACATAAGAATTTTACGCCACAGTGCAGCTGAAATACTTACAAAGATCATTTATAAATAAACTAATTTAGTACTAGAAATATCTATTTCAGGTCCTCAAGGTATGACGTTTTTTTAGAAAACCAATTTTGCGATACATGGAACAGAAGATAGTTAACAGACACAGTTCACTGCTAATGCATGGTTTAAGTAATTTTAGATATGTATAGAAAATTGTTTAGAGAGCTGGATCAGACGACTAGGAAACTACTGTATCAATTTAATTATACTATTTGTCATGAATAACTAAGGTGATAATAATTCATGTTAAGCTCATCATATCATACGTCATTAACACTGTGTCTTCAAATCTCTTCACTCCATAAAAGTCTTTTGTGTTTTCCTCTAACCAGTATCCTTACCATCCTACCTTATCCAGTAGAGAAGTGAATTTTACGGGCTGGTTGCATGATTGATACATACAGGCTATACGAATGGATAGTCGTGACACATTGGTTGTCGACGGGCTATGCTTATTCTCCGCAAATTGCGAGTTCAGTTAAGATTTGTTATGTGCAATTGCACGACAGGAAACACCAAGCTTCCCAATTTTCCTAATGGTAGTTTGAACACGAACTGTTCATTACGTAAACAAAGCCACATTGACTATGTCTTCAAACTAACGACGTAATAGAGAGAAAATAAAAGAGGTGAACTTGAGAAAAGAGTAACTATTCTAAAAAGAAAAGAATAACAAGATTTCGAACAAAGTGTAAACCTAAAGTGCCTAGGAAGCACAAACTACGAACAAGAGACACGCTTTTCGTCAGGCCTTGTAGTCACAGAGACTAAATATTCCTTTGTAAATAATTTTTAGACATGATATGTATACTAAATGTTAACTGTACTTTGTAGTAATAATTCAGTCAGTAATAAATGGACACGTATATGCTGCTGCTTGTGAACCGACTATAGACAAGTAATTAATGGACACGTATAAAAGTGGTGCGTGTGAACCTTAACATGACGACCAAATAAAGGTGAACACGAATTAATAATAACGTGTGAACTGGAAGGGTGATAACTCCAAGAACACGTGTGAAATACCGCGTGTGAAGTAATGTTACAAGTACTTGTACCACGAAACCACTATGTAGAAAGCCAAAGAGTGAAAGTGAATAAGTGTTGTACTTACTACAAACGGTACTGTACGCCTTTCCACGGGCACATTCTTCAAAACAGCTGCGGGAGTTGCCGCATCTGGCTGCTTCCGTAAATCAGAGTAGATGAAAAACTGTAAAAACTCACACCACGGCTAGTTGACACCAAACGCTCTGCTTCTCGCAGAGTACTGCTGCTAACGTTGTGGAACTGTCAAGTTATTATCACGTGATTGTGACCAACGGACGTAACACTGTGTACGCTGAGCGCTTAACAATCAATTTTGTTTTTGCACAACGAGCGCGGATGCCAAATGTTTTGAAATGTATTCAAAATAAAATATGATAAAGCAATGAATTAAGCACTCATGTACCTTGTGAAATTATAATGACACTAATCGGGAAAGTCTTAAGCTCGATTTTGACAATTGCTATCGAATTTACTGACCAGGCCGAGTAATGACGAAAACGTGTCGAACCAAATAAAACCAGAAAAATAGATAAATATGAGAACCAAGCATTCCTAAGAGAATGAAACCTTATGTATATAAACAATTGTTATCCTTACCTAATCCTATTTTCTTTTAGACTAAGTTATTAGTAAGTAAGCACATTCTAATACAGATTTTTTTCTGTATTTTTCATGTACGAAAACATAAACGGAAGCTCGGACATGTGTCAAGTGAAATAAAGAGACCGCCATCATACGGCTCAACATGTTGCAGAACCAATCTTCCAGTTCCTGACCCACGACGTATTTCCAACGCAACATCACACCCCGACAACTACTCCAACTTCCACAGTGAAAGTGATGCCCTATTTTTCCTCCACTGTGAAAGTCTAATCAATTTCTCCACTCAAGTGCAGTGCTATCATTTATACCCGAAGTTCTACCACTCCCAGTGCAACTCATACCTACCCAAGTGTAGTGAAACAATTTTTTTGCGCATCATGAAAGCCTCAAATAAGTAAAGTGCTACGTATTTACTGCAAGAAATCTTCGACGAAACCACGACAAAAATATTCCTGTAATATGTCATTGTAGAACAAGAATGTCAATTTTTTGTAACATTTTTTCCACGAGTGCACACAGCACCCAGACTTCCTGCGAAGTCGAGTAATTTATTTCTTTGTTATTTTTTAATATTTATTATGCCATGTATAATGTATCTATGTATGTGTATCTTTATCTTAATTTCATTATCTTTTACCGAGAAATGAATATTTGTTATCCTTGTACAATACATTAGAAAGAGCACAGTTCAATTGTCATGTAGTTACCCTGTGGACAAATTACTATCAATTTCAGTCGTACGAATATACTTACCTGATACTCTGTATGTTAACCACGTTGACTGATGTAGTGTGTAAAACCTATTGTAAAGAATTTTTGCAAGTAATACTAACTTGTTTCACGAAAGCAATAATATCACGACTACGCGTGAGTCGCGATGATCCTGACGGAGTCATCGCTCCTCACGCGGGAAGCAATGTGATATTATTGGATTTCAGACATTTTGCATATGAGGAAAGGACAGCCATCGAGCTGTAGTTTGTAATGATACTAAGCATGACAACGCGAGAGTAAAGAAACGAAATCTGTTTATAACGTGCGCCTATACCAAGACGCGCGGCCAGCGTTTAAAAGGTACTTTTAAATACTATAACTCGCTGGGCGCATATATTTAAAATCATTGCCGCAGCGCTTGATAGCAAGAAGCTGCGAAACAGAAGAAAGAACAATTTATCATTTGTTAGGAAAATTCTAGAATCTTTATAGTTAGTTGTACTTCTGGTCGCCGATATGTTAACATGTACTTCATTACCTTTGATGTTTGGTCGCTGACTTGTTAAGACGTGTTGTGTAGCACCGCTACAAGTTATATTTCATTTAGTGTGAAAAACCACGTTATAATCAAGAAAGAAAACGCTTTGTAAACCTTGTGACGATAAAAAATACTTACACGCACGCCAAGACATTTAATTTTTACAAAATATCACATATACAAAAGCAGCGATTGTTGGACTGCTCCATGTATGAGATAAACATAAGAAATGTAAGTTTTGTATTCACTGTAAATTTTTTTAATGTTTATAGTTTAACGCCTTTGTTCTTTGAGAATATATTGATGCTTCACTGTACAGAAACTCTATGATTATTCTTTTCTTTAAATTAACCACAAATAACGTATTTGTTTAAATGAACTTTGTTACAGGTTCGCTCTTTATCGCAGTGTTTCGATTGTATTTGGGAGACCATTAATGTGTTCAATCTCCGATCTGACATCTTGTTTTACAAAATTTCACTGTTTTCCATTCATTTCCCATTTTCTTTATTATTCAAATAGGTCCCTTACGTAATTTCAATGAAGAGTCTGATTGCGTGAAAGCAATCCGGGTTAAGAGGTTATTTGAGAAACTATTTTCGCGCAATCAATCTGTACGTATCCTGAACACAATCGAGAACCGACGCATCAGCGATCACTCATTAATTTTTCTCTCTTTCCAAGTCGTATCAAAAAACGGGCAAGGAGAACTGCCGTGAGTATCCAATCTAGTGTTAAAGGTTGCATTCTTTATCTTGTCGGCAAACATTGCCATAAAATATCATCATCAATGTTATATTTGGTTAAATACGAAAAGCAAAAACCTTTTAACGCTAGAAAAGAGAGGCGTTATTGTCTTATAAACCACAAGATGCGAAGAAACACCGTCGCTATGACCAAATTACTATCAAAATTGGTCTTGATCCTACAGGTGCATACAAGTATCCATATTAAAGGCTATACCAGCTATATAAATCGAGGTATTGCATTACCTCCAAATGACATAGTTCACTCAGTCAAATATCACGACGCTGAATATAGACAGTGATCGCCGTAGTGTATATTAACATACCAACAGTGCGGTTACATGTCGCCGAAGGTGATAACTCGTAATAAAATCACTGAATTTAGAGTGTGAATTGGCTAAGGAACGTGGAATGAAGCTTGTATTAGCTACTTTCTCATGGTGCCGCTAGATATTTCTCCATTATTTTTAATGAAATCTTCCTCAGTGCCACATCAGAGGTTTGGTGATACGAGTATATCCACTGGGTTGTAGGCAATTGAAGATTGAGAAGGATCACAAACAGTAGATGGTGTGCTAATTGAGGCCATAAGAAATGTACACTAGATTTTTCAGATCTCTGGGTCTACGCTTTCCAGTAGAAATGATGTGGTTTGGAATCAAGTCTTTCCAGTCAAGCACATACCTGTTACGCATCCGATGGAGAAGTATTTCAATGATTACAGCCACAAGTGAATCATATTTCGGGCACTCTCACATCTCAAAACAAGTCACCTTTTTGGAACCTACCTGCTACAGTAAAATTTTAGATAGTCCCTAATACCTTTTACTAATGCTGCCAATTCTGCAGCTTTGTGCATGTGATCGTTTTAATTTAAGTAGGAACTGAGCAGAAGTTGGAGAGAGCTATATCTACCAACTTCAGCAAACTGTGTAGAAATAGACCTGAGTTATTGCAACAAGAGCGTGTTTTGACCGTTCAGTGGAAATGGGAACACATTGTGAAAGCTCCACTAAAAATGTACAATGTGTAAGTTCAGCGCCAAATGAAGCATGCTCCTGCAACTTTACACTGGACTGTGCATTGGATCGGTACCTGTGTATTTAATGGGATCATCACATGTGCTCGATGCCAGCATGCAGACCGTATTTATTTCCAACGTATGGGAGGAGAGAGCTGGGGCAAAAATCTTATCAAGTTCTCTATCGGATGAAGTTAGAGGAGCTTTTATAGTTCATAATTTTTATGTGTTGCATGGTACAGAATAACTATGATAGCATGTTGGGGTGATAGATGTGAATGGGCCCTGAGGGACTCGGATCTGCTTCAGAGAGCAGTACCTGCGTGTAGTTTGGTGATGCACCACAATGCAGTAGCAAAATCCTCGTCCTTGTCCCAGTTCCCGTACTGTCTTTTGTGTTACAGAAGCAGGCTTAATTTTGCGCTGAACTTACACATCGTAAGTGGTTAGTGGTGCTATGACAACATGTTCCCATTTCCACTGAATAGTCAAAACACGCTCCTGCTGCAATAACTCAGGTCTATTTATATACAGGTTGCTGAAGGTGGTAGATATAGCTCTCTCGAACTTCTGCTCAGGCCCGACTTGAATTGGAACAATCACATGTGCAAAGCAGCAGAAAAGGCAGCATTTGCCAGAGGTATTATGGACTTTCTAAAACTGTACTGTAACTGATAGGTGACTCGTTTCGACATATGAGAGTGCCAGAAATATGATTCACTAGAGGATGTAATACTTGTTTATCGGATATAACACAGATATGTGTTTGACTGGAAAGACTTGACTACAAATCACAGACATCATGTTTACCGGAAAGCATAGCACTAGAGTTCTGAAAATCTAGAGTACATTTCTTAAGGGCTCAATCAGCACACCATCTACTATTTCTGATCCTTCTCAATCAATTTATTGTCAGCTACGTTCCTGCATCCCAGTACCCAGCGGCGACGTGAGAGAGTTGCAAATCCTGGCTTCATACCACGTTCCTAAGGCGAATCATTTTCTAAATTCGGTAATTTTATTACGAGTTAGCACAGTTAGCGACGTGTGACCGTACCGTTGGTGTGGTAATATACACTCCGGCGATCAACATCTACATTAAGTGTTATGGTATTTGTCTGGATAAACCACATAATTGGGAGGTAATGCAATACCTGGATTTATAAAGCAAGTATAGATTTAAATATGGATACATTTATGCGCCTGTAGAACCAAGACCTATTCTGATAGTAATAAGGTTGTTGTCATCGTGTTTTTCTAAAATCTGCCTGTTTGTAAGACGGTTACGCCTCTCTTTCTGATACAGTGGTACCACTCGTAGGAAAAACTCATGAGACATGTCCAGCGATCGCTGATTTTTCGTCAGTGTTATTTCGTATCGGCACCAATCAGATATTAGCGAAGTATTATACCTAGTAATAGGGGATGTGTGTTAGGTTCGCCTTGAGCATGAGGCTTATGAACTGTGTGTGTGTGTGTGTGTGTGTGTGTGTGTGTGTGTGTGTGTGTGTGTGTATGTGTTTGTGTGTGTGTATTCCGATAAATGCAAAGGAAAGGAATATGTCCAGTCATAAGGAAGGGGTTGATTTAACGTGGTATACTGTCTTTGCAAAGGGAAAAGAATGTCAAGTCATAAGAATGGTACAGATATCTCAATTTCCAGAGTCACGTCCATCAGCAGGAGCTTTTCCGATACTTGGCGCATTGTTGAATGTCGTCCAATTGAGATCGCGGTTGTAATATTTAATTGTAAGAAAAGTGATCAAAAATGTACGTCGTCAGGTTCCAAGGACGATTGCGTCTAGGGGTGGGCGGCGCGCGGCGCGCGGTCGGGGTGACCTCTGGCGGGAATGATTCATGATTGCCGCTAACGGCAGGAGCCATTATAATTGAAAGGCCTGTTGGGATGCAGAAATGTAGCTGACTTAACCGTGTGGTCTTCCATACGGAAAAATAGCCAACTAATATTTAATATGTGTTGACAGCTGTTGTGAAATTTGAGAAGATTCAATATGGATGGGTGTTTGCGCTGGACCATTATTCGTCCCCATGTAAATTATACAGTTTAACGCTTCTCCACATTTCCCGCCCTTATTTGGTTGAGAGAACATCGACTGTGGTGTGTGCATCTAGCATATCAATGACTGGTGGAAAAAATGTGGTGGTGATAGATTTCCTGAAGAATTCTTTAAACAAATAACTAAACTATTGGCTAAATTGTCTAAACAATATTCCATATACAGCAATAGATATTTGGAGAAGTTCTTTAACTAAATAAATAACTATATTACATACACTGCCATAAATAATTAGAAAATACTCTATACATTGTCTAAATTGTTAAACAATATTCCCTACACTGCAATCGAATTACCTCCCACTGACAGATCAACTGAGTCTTTATCTCACCAGTTTCCAGGTGGGAGGGTTGAGGGGAGGGGGTTTACCAGTGGGGGATAGATTAATAAATGGATAAATTAATTAATCAAATTGATGAGAGCGAAATGGTCTCTACCAATAATCCTGACCTTAAGGTATACCTGTAGTAGGGAGTGGGAGGGGGTCAGTTGGAGGTTCCCTGAGGGAGGAGGGGCTGGTGGAACAATAGGTTAAGGAAATGTCAATCTAAAAGAAGGATTATTTTAGCAGAACGTTAGGTTAAGGGCCTGGCAATCAAAGGAGAACAATAAGTTAATAACCCATCTATCAAAGGAGAATAATAAGGTTACCCCTAAGTGCATACCTAACCCTGATGTAGGCCACCAGCACTAACGAAACTCGTTGGTGGCGGCTTTGACCCACTACTTACGTATATTCAGAGGCTATCGCTGTGTACCAATATTCTACACTATTTGCATGTATCAAGAACATAACTCTCAGTGTGCATAAGTCGGCATCGCAGAACAACCAACTGCTATGTAAAATTATGCATATCTCAGTTATTAAGTGTACATAGTGTTAACAAACTTATGACCATGTTATTGTTTTTTAGATATCTGACTGCCATTATTAGCCAACCCCACTACCAACACATCACAACCTACACACAAAGCAATATTGAGGATATCAGCCCAGTTATCAATCATGTGATTTTGCCACAATATGTGTCAGGGCAACATTACCCCTTTTTCATGTGTTTGAATCAATTTTTATGCCATTAGGCCTTATCACAGCCTAAACATATTCCGTGAATAAGGGTTCTATAGTATCGTCACATCAGTTATCCTACATGCAAAGGTTACTGTGAGTGTATAAATATAGCATTCTCAGAAACAGTCTGAAAACCTTATAAGGGTGTTGCATTGTACATTGTACTGAGAAATAATACGGTGGCCAATCAGGCCACTGTGTGTGCAAATTCAAGAGGCCCAACAGATACAAATGGTGTTGGTTGTTCTCATAGCCTAGTTCATAGTGCACAAGACTGATGAGCCTCTGTTTCGGTTTCGATCCATACTACAGTCGCATGCCCAGTATTTGTATCGATTTCTTGTTCTGTTTCGGAAACCAAACGAAGAACAATACCGTCTCTGGTGGGCCTTTTGAATTAGCACGTGCAAAGGCCTGACTTGATAATTTCCGTGCTAATTAACTCGGAAACAGCGTAACCTTTCTTTAAATTTATTTCTTAGCATAACCTGAAAGACTTTCAGACCGTTTTTGACCCATTATACGTACATAATTAGTACTAAAAAGATGCGGGAACACTACCACTACTTTCTACCATTAGAAAACTACAGTACAATCCCAATCCAGTTATGTAACTACTGTTAGTACTACAGAATATGTTCTGCTTTGGTTCATATATTTTGGTGCAGTTACCAATGGGTGGTTGGTGGTTGTCAGCGATAGTGGAGCCACCCTCATATTACCACAATCAAAAACAATTATCTGATTGATTCCTTGGGCACAGGGCAGCACGTCAGCATCCTTTCCATTACAACAAGCGATTCCGCAGTTCACTGTTAATGCTACTATCCATATTTCCGTGATTCCTTGCACCGATACAGTGCAAATTTTTGAGAAGTCAATTCAATCAGTGTCGGCGACCTCAGTTGTCTTCTCTCCATCTGTAGATTAAGATGTCTAAATGAATGGCAGCATGTTGACGTGTTGCTAAATGCCTCATGAGGTCTTCTTTGTCCTTCCTCCACATTGCGGCTGGAACATCATCCATTAAGCGCTTGGTTGAGGAGATCCTCTGAGATGTTCTTGGATCCAACATTCCTAATGTCTGACGGCCATTATCCACGCGTGTTTGGAAAACGTACAGTCCCACAATGTGTGTTTGAAGGGCCCATATTGCCACAGGTGCAACTGTCTTTCATCTGTTTTTTGCTTTTATTTAGATACGTAGAATACGGTCCATGACTGGGTTAGTAATGTATCAGTCCACTCGACGAATTAAGGAATATAATTTTTAGTCTCTTTCTAGTAACCAATTGGTACGTTCACCCATCTGTACCTGAAATCTTCCATTCCTTTTGTCACAGTTATAAAACATTTTGTGTTGGTCTCAGTTCCAAGTATCCTTCGTACTTTCATTTGACAGCCTTTCTTCAACGAATAAAGAGCTCTCCTTTTTCTGATTTTCAAGTCCCATGGCCACGTTCCTCGAAGTACGAACAATGTATTTTTAGGGGCAGTGCATTAAGTGCCTGTTAATCTTAGTATCACACCTCGTTGAATTCTTCTGTTTAATGACTTCTCAAGCTGCTAATCACGTGCCCAGACGCTCACACCTTATCCTACTGCTGATGCTGATATTGACTAGTGGTACGCTCTAAGCGTTGTCGAGATAATTCGAAAATGAATACCAGCGAAGGTTACAATTTTGTTCATCACATTTGTATATATTTTTCCTTCCTCCTCCATACGATGTGCAAATTTATCACGTTCGTCCAGGAGTATTCTCAGATATATCATTACTGCGCTTCTTATAATTCTTAGACCATTTCACGCGAGGTTCCATTTCAGCAGGAGTTTCGTAGATTTCTGAGCCGCTAATAACGACACGACTCTTCGACATTACAATTCAAATTCTTGAAGCTCAGCTTTACATTTATCTTTAATCATTCTTCCAGAATTAGCACTTATAATGAACATGTCATGTCCTAATGCTACAATTCCAGTTACGATTAATCCGTCAAAAAATATCTTTAGTAGAGGCACCAGTGCAACATCCCAAAACGCTAAATCATATGGTAATTGTTGAGGACAATCTTTTGTTATTGTCTTTGCTATTTCATATTTTGAGCATATTGAAGATGCATGTCTACAGTAGCAGTAGTCTCTAAGGTAGCTGAACAGCGACTCTGATCACTCCAACCGCCGAAGTCGGCCAAAGAAACAAGGTCACTATAGGTTACCGAAAGTGCCAACAATACATATCATCGCTAGAGCGTACGTAGAAATAAATATCAGTCGCTAACAAGATCGCCTTACTAGTTTCCTCTTCAGTTAACTTGCCTCTTGTTAGTTAGTTTCATGTTCTTCGAATCATTTTTCTCTTTAAGTCATATTGATCACAAACCTTAAGGTGTAGTGGAGAGGCTCATCCCATGCGCCAGTTTTTAATCCTGTAATCTCTACCGTAGTAGTTTTTCAAATACAAAGAGATTACAAAAGGCATGGGCTACCTC
Source organism: Schistocerca piceifrons (assembly GCF_021461385.2). Taxonomy (NCBI): domain Eukaryota; kingdom Metazoa; phylum Arthropoda; class Insecta; order Orthoptera; family Acrididae; genus Schistocerca; species Schistocerca piceifrons. The sequence continues at coordinate 632,549,340 of NC_060140.1, forward strand.
CTAATATCGTGTCGTACCTCTTTTTCCAGTTGTAGTGCAGCACCTCTACGTGGCATGGGCTCAACAATTCGTTGAAAGTCCGCTACACAATTACAGAGCCACGCTTTTTCTACAGCTCTCCATATTTATGAAAGTGTTGCCGGTTCAGGACTTTATGTCCCATAAAAGTTCAATGGGATTCATGTCAGATGATCTGGGTGGCGAAATAGTTCCCTCGAATTGTCTAGAATGTACGTAAAACCAATCGCCAATATCTGTGTCCCAGTGAAATGGCGCGTTGTTTTCTCTGAAAATTACATGGTTGTTTGGGAACATGAAGTCAATAATTGGCTGCAGACGAACTCCAACAGGTTCAGATGAACCACAGTAACCAAGCGAGTCCATGGACACACAGCTCACATCATTATGGAGCCACTACCAACCCGCACAGTCCTTTGTTGACAACGTGGGTACGTGGTTTCGTGAGGTCTGCGCCGTACTCTTACCTTACCACCAGCTCTGATGAACTGAAATCGGGGCTCATCTTACCAGGATACGATTTTCCAGTCGTCTATGGTCCAATCTATGTGGCCGGGACTCCGGGAGAGGCGCTGTGGGCGATATCCTTTCGTTAGCAAAGGGAATCGCGTCGGTCGTCGCCTGCCACAGCCCATTAACGTCAAATTTCGACACACCATCCTAATGGATACGTTCGTCGATTTTTGCGGGTATTACATACACTGGCAGCTCTACTCGACGCCGCTTCTCTTGATCGTCAAGGGAAGGCCATTGTCCACTGCACTTTCCGTGGTGAGAAGTAATACCTGAAACGTCGTATTCTCGACACACTGTTGACACTGTGGTCTCAGAATACTGAATTCCTTAACGATTTCGGAAATAGTATATCCCTTGCATCTAGATTCAACGACTATTCCGCATTCAAAGTCTGTTAATTCTTGTCGTACGACCACAGTCACATCAAAATCCATTTCACGTGAGATGACAGCTCCGCCAATGCACTGACCTCTTGTACATTGTGTACCTGATACTACCGCCATATGTATATGGGCGTATCGCTCTCCCATGATGTCAGTCTGTCATGCCAACGTGTAGCAAAACTGTGGTATTACCGCACTGCGTGAATCTGCTGTGCACGCCACTATCGCCAGGCAGCGAAGTATCTCGGTGCGACGGTCCTACAACCGCATTGCATCTTTCAGAGGATGTTCAGAAAAGAAACTGGTCTGTATAATTGTGTGTGTGGGATTCTTGTCTTGGCGTCTATTAATATTCACTTCTCCAGCGCATGTATCCGTGGTTCAGGGAACCTTCCTTGAAAGAGACACCCGTTGTTGAGTTCACTCAAGGTTATATTTTATCGGGCACGTAAGGCTTGTATTGCATTTACAGGAATCCCATCTCGTGCTGCAGATCTTTTCTCTTCCAGTTTTAAAATTGTTTTCCTACTTTCGTAATTTGATGTGACTGTGGTCGTACGACAAGAATTAACAGACTTTCAATGCGAAATAGTCGTTGAATCGAGATGCATTTGTAGACTTAGAGAAAGCTTTTGGCAGTGTTGACTGGAATACTCTCTTTCAAATTCTGAAGGTGGCAGGAGTAAAATACAGGGAGCGAAAGGCTATTTACAATTTGTACAGAAACCAGAGGGCAGTTATAAGAGTCGAGGGGCATGAAAGGGAAGCAGTGGTTGGGAAAGGAATGAGACAGGGTTGTAGCCCAATGTTGACTGGAATACTCTCTTTCAAATTCTGAAGGTGGCAGGGGTAAAATACAGGGAGCGAAAGGCTATTTACAATTTGTACAGAAACCAGAGGGCAGTTATAAGAGTCGAGGGGCATGAAAGGGAAGCAGTGCTTGGGAAAGGAATGAGACAGGGTTGTAGCCTCTCCCCGATGTTATTCGATCTGTATATTGAGCAAGCAGTAAAGGAAACAAAAGAAAAATTCGGAGTAGGTATTAAAATTCATGAAGAAGAAGTAAAAACTTTGAGGTTCGCCGATGACATTGTAATTCTGTCAGAGACAGCAAAGGACTTGGAAGAGCAGTTGAACGGAATGAACAGTGTCTTGAAAGGAGGATAAAAGATGAACATCAACAAAAGCAAAACAAGGATAATGGAATGTAGTCAAATCAAATCGGGTGATGCTGAGGGAATTAGATTAGGAAATGAGACACTTTAAGTAGTAAAGGAGTTTTGCTATTTAGGGAGCAAAATAACTGATGATGGTCGAAGTAGAGAGGATATAAAATGTAGACTGGCAATGGCAAGGAAATCGTTTCTGAAGAAGAGAAATTTGTTAACATCGAGTATAGATTTAAGTGTCAGGAAGTCGTTTCTGAAAGTATTTGTACGGAGTGTAGCCATGTATGGAAGTGAAAAGTGGACGATAACTAGTTTGGACAAGGAAAGAATAGAAGCTTTCGAAATGTGGTGCTACAGAAGAATGCTGAAGATAAGGTGGGTAGATCATGTAACTAATGAGGAGGTATTGAATAGGATTGGTGAGAAGAGAAGTTTGTGGCACAACTTGACTAGAAGAAGGGATCGGTGGTTAGGACATGTTTTGAGGCATCAAGGGATCACAAATTTAGCATTGGAGGGCAGCGTGGAGGCTAAAAATCGTAGAGGGAGACCAAGAGACGAATACACTAAGCAGATTCAGAAGGATGTAGGTTGTAGTAGGTACTGGGAGATGACGAAGCTTGCACAGGATAGAGTAGCATGGAGATCTGTATCAAACCAGTCTCAGGACTGAAGACCACAACAACAACAACTTTCGTATTGAGTGAAGAGATGCAAGAGTTTGAAGAATATCATATTATCGGCTTGAGCTGCTGGTAAATAACAGCTCAGGTCGGTAATATTAGAAGTTTCATATACATAGGAGCTATGGGGCATCGACTCCTGAAAATGTATTGGGTACACTAGTTTATTGTTTCTGCATACTTCCCGTAACAGTTTTTGTAACGTACGCTTCCTCTTCGTCGTCGGGGAGTAGTTCACTGTTTCCATATTTCTGTTACCATCCCATCATTCCTTTTGACAATGGATAACACTGTTGGAGATAGTATTTTCTAGGAGACCGTACTTTATGGTAATCTCCAAGGAACGTGTTCTAAATTAGTATCCACGAATTTTTTCCATCGTTTCCTTTTTTTCCATAGTTCTTCCTTAAAACGCTATTTAACATAATTGTATCTACGCTGCCTTCTAGTTCTTCTGCTTGGGTCATGCTGCGCTGCTGTAGCTTCCTGTCTTGTTTCGCATCTTCATTTCTGTAGAGCCTTGGTGCAGGTGCAAGTTACTACTCTAGAAGGACCTCCCTCAATAGGTCTCGTCCCCTCCATTGCCCTATGTACAGTCACTTTCAGTTCTAACTCTTCAACATCTGCATCATCACGCAGCGCTGGACATCTCAGACATCAAAAAACCTTTTTCAGTTAATCCCACTTAGCATCCTTAATGATGTATTTGAGCTTTATGGGTACGTTTTCTGTGGTTTCTTGGATTTCCCTTCCAGAGATGATATGGTGTGATCACACTATGCCATTCCACTCTCAAACTTCCAGCCTTTCACACAGCGAGCCACTGTCGTATTTGCTACAGTGGCGTCCATATCTGTCGTTACTTTGACGCCACCCTCCTAGCACTGCGACGTGTATTCTGCACGTGTACGTTAAGTTCCATAATGACTTCTTCTACTTGCCTTCCAAGACCATCAATCAGGCGGCTATGCCACAATATTGATTTTACACGGCGTACACATGAGGCTTAATTCATTCTACGTAAGAAATATACTTTAGCATTAGTATATACTCCTCGATCTGATCATTACATTAAAAATACATGCAAACGAGCCTCCTACTCTATTTTCCAGTTAACGTTTCCACATAGATTATGTGCTTTGGATAATATTGTATATTTTTCTAACTGTATTATTGCTGCCGCAAGACGTTGCCCCTGGGTGGCTTTCTGGGCAGTTACTGGCATACTGATGTCTTTCCTGTCTTTCCTGTACAAGGTTGTTGGGTACAAAACATCGTGATTGTAATTAAACTATCGATACTTGACAGTCCAAATTAAAAACGAGTAAACGTAAGGCAATGAAACTTTCTGAAAACATTTTTAAGAATACGCGATAAAGAAATAACGAATAAACCACTGAATGAAACACATTCCCACGTGGTACGCTACGTTCCACGTTACAAAAGGTTGCTCAGTGTGACGACCATTTGCATTCACGACAGCCTGGAGCCGCACTAGAGCTTACTCTACTACTACCACGAAACATCTCAGGTGGGATATTGTCTACCTTCTTCGCTATGTTCCTCTTCAAGTTCCAAGGTGTGGTAGTATTCCGTGCCCCTTATCACAGCCATAGCAACTAACATCAGCAACTTGCGACGCAACTGATCGTCGGCATCTTCGTGAAGCAATTCCCAAATAGTCAATTAATTCGAACTTCCGGATCATGTTCTTCAATTCCGGTGTGGAAAGAAGACCTGTTCGTAGTCCTTTAATGTGTCTCTACTCGTGAAGATAGGAGCACTACTGCTGTTGTTTTGATAAGGTAGCTTCACGAGTAAAGCCCTGGTCACCTTGTCCTGACCTATGTCAACAGTCTGCTACTGTAATTGCACGCTGATGCTTGTGTTCGAACCCTTCGATGCAATACCATTATCAGAGCCTGATGTCAAATCGTGACACTAACCGTACTGACCATGCAAATATTGCAGCGTACAGTCTGAACACCATTCCCACAAAGATGGATAAAAATACTGTAAATTGTTCTCCGTTTACACTGGCTCAAAGTTTAATTATAACCACCCTCACATTCAACTTCAACTCTTCTTCCAGTTTTCTCCGTCCGTACAGGCCGTAATGGCCAAGCAGTACCGCCCGGCCGCCGTGTCATCCTCAGCCCCCAGGCGTCTCTGGATACTGATATGGAGGGCCATGTGGTCAGCACACCGCTCTCCCGGCCGTGTGACAGTTTACGAGACCGGAGCCGTTACTTCTGAATCAAGTACCTCCTCAATTGGCCTCACAAGGGCTGAGTGCACCCCGCTTGTCAACAGCGCTCGACAGACCGGATGGCCACCCATCTAAGTGCTAGCACAGCCCGACAGCGCTTAACTTCGGTGAACTGACGGGAACCGGTGTTACCACTGCAGCAAGGCCGTTGGCAGTTTCCTGTTTTCTAGCCTTATATATGTTGCCTCTTGTCATGGCATTAAGTTACCCTGCTTGCATTTCCATTAGCTATAGAGGGTATGTGCTAGATATCTGGCTGTAATGCCACGCTGTACTACTATGCGCTATCATAACGTGCGTGTACAAGCTATCCAAGGAAAATAATTCATTTCTTGTGGCGGAGATCTGTTTAAATAACTTACCAATTTCTCCAACTCTGATATTAGATTGCTTACTCTGAGATAGATTATCTCTACGAAATAAATTGCAGCAAAAATAGCATACTCTTCCTTCGGCTGCATACTCGTTACCTATGTCTTAACGCTGTCTTAAACGGCATCGGCTCTTCTAGCCTAGACAGTTACGGCGTTATGTTCTATGTGCTTTCATAAATCCACAGCGGAACTGTTCCGGTCTTTCTTCTAGTGCATACTTCTCAGTAGTAGGTGTTTGTTGCCTGTACGAACTGTCTGTTAAGTACCGTGCTAATTTTGTTGCAGATCATATGCTGCATTGTCAAATTTTCTTTTACTTCTTAGGTTGTCTGATGTCACATTCCACATACAACTGCCCAGTTTCTGTCACCTGTATTATATGTCACTTCTGCTTCCACCCGCGATCTTGCATATCTGTCGTACCGCATAGTTATGAATTTCGCGCAAAATTTCTTTCCTATTTTTTGGTAGATACATGAAACTCCACTTCGGTCTGTATAGCATGGTCGCTATTTCTGAATACCTTCTCCTCTTTGAAGGAGATTTATGTCTTTTACATAGATGGCACGTTATAGTGTCATTAGATTACCATAGATTTCCTGTGTTACGAGACGCTTAACCGTAGTCCGTTATTAATATCTTCATTGTTAGGAGCGTTTGATACATGTGAATTAATACCTGTTCCCAGTCCACTTTTTATCCCTACTTTTTACGGCACTCACAGACTGCCGCTTGTTTTGCTTTATTGCAGTCTCTTCTTGTATATCTTCTTCTCTAGACTGTCCACAGTTTATTATACGTTTATGACAATGTTTCTCCAGATTTCAAGATCTTGGCACTGAGCGCACCGCCTACCTACATGTGGTCTTTCACTGAAACCGAACGAAATCGTAGATGTTCTTGTTGTCACAGTAAATATACTACTGTACCAATAAAGAAAGTTTTGCTCCACTTTATAAGTATGAATTATTAACCAATTACAAAAGTCTGCGTATCTCAAGGGGCCAGAGGTATCTGTCAGAATATTTCCGTTCGAAGGAGGACTAAATCGCGCCACTTATAAATGGCTCTAGCCTGGGGTTAGTTGATTCTTTTGCGGAATATACGACTCGCAAAACTGTCACAGAATGAATGATTGACAATATTTTTTATGAGGATACCATACACCGTCCGTTCAGAAAGTTCCGAAAATTAATTTATTCCTGGCGTATAAACGACGTCAACACCGTAACTATGGTGGAATCTTGAAAACTGATGTGCATTCGACCGGTCAGTTTTGAGCAGCCCGCCTTATGGAGTGGATTTCCAGTGGTGATAGTTTGTTCCTATGGAACCCAACTGCTGAGGTCATCGGTCGCTAGGCCTACACACTACTGAATGTAACTTAAGCTAACTTACCCTAAGGACTACACACACAACCACGTCCGAAGGAGAACCCGAACCTCCGACGGTGGGAGTTGCACGAACCGTGGCAAAGCGCCCAAGACAGCGCCGCTACCCAGTGCGGCTAGACACCGGCCGTAGTGCGTCGACGTTGTAGCGTCAAAAATGACAGTGGATCAACGAAATGAACATTTCTAAATGAAGGATTCAAGACATTCTGTAGAATGGTCTGAAGAAGAGAAAAGTGTGTGCTAAATTCGTCCCGCACACATTAACTCCGGAAAAAACATCGATACATCGACGACTGGTGCGACTTGATTGAAATGAAAATGTGCCAACAGTTATTTTTTGACAAAAAAATAATATGCTTGATGAGACTTGGTGTTATCAGTACGAACCTACCAAGAAATGGCAGAATGCTGAATGAGCCTCTGATGGCTCACCTTTGCAGAAGAATGTGAGAATGTGACGCATGAGCTGAGCAACGCCTCAAAGAATGGTTTTGCTCGCAGTTTCACTTGGTTGTATGAATGTTCTCGCGTTATACTCAAGTGAAACGGACTAAGTAGAAAACTTGTACTATGAAATTCACCATTTTTCTACATTTTATTAATTTAGCCCTGTAACTTACTGGACTGACCGGAAGACTGACAGCTGCGTTAGACCTGGGAAGAGATGTGCAACGTACAGTATGCTGAAAGGGAACAAGTAGTACACTCCATAGCCATTCATATCATGTACGAAGCATGTCACGCCGAGCAATGGAGGGAAAACTTCATTATGTATCGAATATCAATACTTTTTTTTTTTAATCTTTATTCAGTTCATTGCATTATACATAATAACCCACTACCTGACTACATTAGTGGCTCCTAATGATGATACAGAGAAAATGCAGCTTACTATTCTACACTACAGGTAATTTTATTTTTATTATTATTACTCTAATCTTACCGCTATGAGGTTCTAAGCTACTTAATCTACAAGGAAACTAGATGCCACCTGCAGCGTTACAGGTGTGCCAGTGCTACTATAAACCTACTGGGTGTTGGCCAGGCCCACTGAGCTAATCCCAGTGGGCATGCCCCTGGCACTGGGTTGGACCTTAGTATCGCTGCAGTCTATTCTAAGGTGTTATCCTATCTTCTACATCTAATCTAATTTCATACGTCATACTCGGTGTGCGTTCCATTCCGGTGTACCCCCTCCCTCCTAGTCCAGGGCAAGGCGAATTCCAGCCGTGAAGCGGCTGGCCAAGTCCCTACCCGGCGGTACAGGAAGGGTGCAGGAAGTCTAAGTCGGTGAAAAGTTTTTGCCTTTAATGATGATTGTCCCTTAAAAAGTTCTTAAGTACTTTTTTTGATATTTCATCAGTGAGTTTATTTAGGGTGTTAAAAGTGTTGTCGTGCCTTAATAAGTGGTACGTGTCATTGTTTGGTAGCTGTTGTCTTAGATCATGCGCTACATCATCGAAGAGGTGGCACTCATACACCACATGTTCTGGGGTACCTTGCACAGCACCACAGTCACACCCTGGTGTAGCCTGCTTCCCAAACCGACATAGATATGTTGGGTATGGTCTATGTCCAGTAAGAAAGTGCAGCATTCCTCTCGTAGGCGTGAAAAATGTAAGTTTTATCCTTTCCTCTATATCCGGTAGCAGGTCATAGGTTCTGCGTCCCGTATCCTCATTGTTCCATTGTTCCTGCCACAGTTCGATCCCTCTCTTTTTGATGGTGTACTTATCCCCAGCATAAACCCCAAGTATTTCCCGGATTTTGTCCCCGTTCTCCTTCTTCGCCCAGTACCAGGCGGCCTGCTCACGAATTTTTATGTCCAGTGGACAAATCCCTATTAGCAATAACAGCCCCCCCCCCAGGTGTTGTCCTGTAGGCCCCTGCTGAACGTAGAAGCATGTTCCACTGCACTCTTCTTACGGCCATGGCAGGAATGACCCTCATGAATCTGTGTGCCCAGACTCGTGATCCGTATCCTACCATTGAGGTCAAGATACTATTATGGTATAATTTGATTAAGTTGGGTGGAAGGTGAAACCGCTTATGACCAATTCCAATGAGATTGTTTAATAAAACCAAAGATTTTTGAGATACGGTATCAATGTGTGATGCAAAGTTCCACCTCTCATCGATGATTACACCCAGGTATCGGGCCTCGCGGCGCCGAAGAACTGGCGTGCCATTGATTCTTACAGTGGGGTTTCTGACCAGTTGGCCATTGAGAAGTAGGTATGTAGATTTGTTGGGCGCAATCGTCATTTTGCTTTTATGACACCACGATGTAAGTACAGTTAAGGCTCACTCCACTTTCGGCTCTAAGTCCTCGCGGCTTCGGCCGCCGACCAGCAGGAGGAGGTCGTCAGCGTATGCTATGACCTCTAGCACATCGTCATAGTTCTTTAGGTCTTCAAGTAGTGGCTCCATGTTGATGTCCCAAAAGAGAGGTCCTAGGACAGAGCCTTGAGGACACAGTCTCCCTGACTATGCCGCTAGGGGCCGATAGCCAGACTTCCCTGTCTGCACAATAGCTCCTCAGACAGCCGTATAGTAGCCCTGGGCAGTTCTTCTCCCGCAAGCAGGAAAAGAGTGAGGGCCACCACAGGTTGTCGAAGGCGCCACTGATGTCCACCATGATGCCGACGACATACTTGTGTGGGTTGGAGCCACAGACCTCGGCAGCCATGGAGATTGCGTCAGACGCAGAACGCCCAGACCGAAAACCAAATTGTCTGTCACTCATCCCGCACAGCATGCGGTGTGCTGTCAGTCTGTTTGCCAGTAGCCTCTCAAAAAGTTTGCCCAGTATGTCTAGCAAGCAGATGGGTCTGTGAGACTTAATTTCCGTGGGATCTTTGTCTGGACCCTTTTTGATGATGATTACATTTGCTTTTTTCCATATTGCTGGGAATTTCCCGAGTTTCAGGCGCTCGTTGTGTAACTTAGTGAGAGGAGCTATAAGCTGGGGGGTCAAGGAATTGTACCACTTCCGCAGGAATGCCGTCCGGGCCAGGAGCTTTTCCCCTTTTGAGGGCCTTGATCTGGGCAGCAACCTCCTCCTCAGAGAAGGGGTAAGTTCTAATGTTATTGTTGTAGTCCCTTCGGTCTTCTCTCCTTATTCTTTTCTGTTCTTCTGTCTCGTTTTCCTCCACATCGTCAGGTAACAGGACCCGAAGGAGGGCCTCAGCAGTTTCCTGCCACGTGCCCGTCATCCGATCCCCGTCCCTGACGGTGGATAGCACCATGGGTGATCTTATTTTTTCCCGTACCAGTTTGTACGGGACTCCCCAATGGTCTGTAGCCAATTGATTTTTCACGTAGTTTTCCCAGCTTCTAAGTCTGACTGCCCTAAGCTCCTGTTGAAATTGACCCTTGCTTTCTCTATAGATCTGCAACCATCTTTGTTTTTCTCCCCAGACGACACTCCGCTGGTAGTACCTCCTTGCCCTCCTCACAGAATGGCGCATCTGTCCTAATTCGACCGACCATGGTGTGGGGGTGGCCGCAACGGCTCTCCTCCTGGTTGGTACAGCAGCTCGCACCGCCCTGGTGATCGCCTGTACCAGTTCTTCGGCGCACTCTTCCACGTTTTCGTCACCCTCCAGCAATGTCGGGATGTTGCACTCTTCCACGAGACGGTCCCAGTTGGTCTTGTTGTATTTGAGCTGCAGCTCCCACCCTATGTCCCAGTGACACTCCCTATCCCCAATAGTGAATGTGATTAGGTTATGATCACTGGTGGTTGCTCTGTCCCACACTTTCCAGTTGTCGACTTTTGTGGTAAGGTTTGGTGTTACTAACGGAACATCAATGTTTGTGCCTTCTCCCCCGCCGCCAGTATAGGTGGGGGGGGGGGTTCCCTTGTTGGTTGGCAACCACCAGTTGTAATGCCATGATTGTCTCCTCAGCCTTTAGCCCTCGATCATCGTGCGTGCCACTGAACCATAGGGGGGACTTTGCATTTATATCTGCCGTCACGAGCATCCTGCGTCCCCGCAATGCCGTGGCAACTTGTGTAAGTGTCTCCAAGAACTCGTCTATTTCCCTTCCATATTGGAGGTATATGTTGGAGATGTATATCACTCCTGTAGGTGTTTGCAGTTCCACGACATTGCAGTGTTCGCCAGAAAACTGCGCAAGGACTGTGGCTCTAAATGATCTATTGATAATTACTACTGCAACTTTTGGCTCTATGTCACAGTGTATTACTTTCCAATTGGCAACTATGAATGGGATCCGCCCCGCTTGGGAGTACGGTTCCTGTAAACAGAGTACACCTAGACTCTTCTCTTCCACCTCCTACCGGAGTTCCTGCAAGAGTAGTTTACTGTTGTGGGTGTTTATGTGACCCACGTTTAGTTGGCTCACGTGGGAAATAGGTATGAATATGTTATTCTGGCCAGTTTTAGTACCAGTCGTGGGCTACTCTGCCATTAGTTATTACTGATTGATAGTATAATTCATCTATGTCGAATTTCTCATTTCTTCTTTCGAAAACCTTTTTGACTAGATCTCGCAGGGCTCCGAAGTCGGTGGGGAGATTCATTGTCTTGAGCTGGATTCAGTCCACAGCCTCCATTACTGGAAAGGTGACATCTCTACCATAGTCGTGGCCGACACGTACCACATGTCTCAGTGCAGTAGTGAGGATTGCCGGCTCCTCTAAACTTGATAGTTGCAATGCATGCTCCAGGTTGGGGTATATTCGTTGGGGATCAATTCCCATTCCTCCCTGGGATGGTGAGTCAGAGGATGGATTTGAGCTGCTCACTTCATTATACTAGACATGTTCGGTGGTTACTAATTCTTTGCTGTGAGATTGTGAACTCCCAAGTACAGGATGCCTGCGTGGTCGAGAATGCTCTTGGTTCGACCCAGGTCCCCAGTAGGGCGGAGAGGGAGCGTCTTCTTCACATGGATCAGTTTGTATGCAAACGTCTTTCATTGTTATCACCAGAGATCGTGGTTGCGTGATTTTTTGAATAAATTCTTTGAATTTGTTCGCCCTCAGAGCGTCCCTCAGCCTCTTGCTTGGGGATTTCCTTTTTGGCTTCCTGAGTTCAGGTATGGCCTCAGCCATAGTCAGTTCGAGAAATTAATCTTTGTTCTAGCATCCTATACGTTGGGCAGTTCCTACCATTGGTGTTGCAGGGTTTCTTCCCCTTTTTGTGCATGGAATGCAGGTTGCGTTCTTATTACAATTTTTTCTTGTGTGGTCCTCTGCCCCACGCCTGGAGCAGGCCGGCTTCCATTCACAGTGTTTATGGACATGGTCCAAATCGCCATAGTTGTGGCATCGGGGGACTACTAGGTAGTCTCTAACATTGATTTCATGGAATCCTATATAAATATTCCCCATAGCGGTAAGTTTGCGCCACATCTTGCCGGAGACCTCGGCGACGTGATGGACAACATCTCGTTCCCGAGGTCCCGTTTTGAAACGCGGCTTGAATTCGTTTTTAAACGTTTCCCATTGAGTATCATCAAACTTTTGATTGTACATGGTTTCATATATGTCACTTTCAGTTAGGGCCACAGGTACATCGTATAATATCAACAGAGGATTTCTTTCCTTAGGTGGTTCACATTTAATAGCCTTATTTAGTTCAGAATTATTTAATATTTTGTCTCTGTCTTCCTCGGTGGCAAGATCTACAACTACTACATTTTTTGTGGCTTTTACCTTATTGATTTTGATTTTGTCTCTTGCCGGGTCGATTGTTGTTGTGAAGATATCCTGCATCTTTTTGATAGTCTGACCAGGCAGGGGTCTTAAAAAGACTGCGATTGTTTCCTTAGTTGTCTGAGCCTTCGTGGCGGCTTGCGCCACCACTCCGGCCCATGTCTTGACTGGCTGTTGTCTTAGTCCGCCATTCTCTTTTTCCAGCTCTTCGAGACGCCCCTCAAGCTTCGCGTTTGCAATAGCCCAGGCAGCGAGCTCATTCTTTATTGCGAGGACCGCAGCCTGGCTTATTTTTCCATTCTTGATGCTGGAATCTAAAATTTGGCTGATATGAGAGTGTCTCTCATACACATTCTCATCGTCATGTCCCACATCCTCCTGCGAGGTAGGGACAGTAGACATACTCGCCCTCGAAATCGCACTCGAATCACTCGTCTCTTGTTCGGCCATGTTGATTGACGAGTGAAAAAAGGTTGGGAGCCCGTCTCGTACCCCGGACCGGCTCCAATACCAATACTTTACCTAAAGAGTGAGCTGAACGGCCCACGGAGCTGAACCGAGTTTGACGCCTCAGGGCGTTAGGCTAGAGGGTGCTAGCAGACTCGCGACAGTGCCTAGCACCGGGTGCGGCCCATAGAGGCCGCCGGCTGTAGTTGACCGGTGCCGAGGTTGGAGTCAGAACCAGGACAGAACTGATGCCCAGCGTGGAGCGAGCGGTAGTCACAGCACAAGCCCAGTCTGACGTCAAGACTGGACTTGTGTAACGTCGGATGGAAAGAGACAATGGTCAAGTGCAAGCGACTTTCGGCTGGATTGGTCTGGGCCCAGATGTACCTCCAGGGCGGCGTGGGTCTGTCCAAAAGGACCATTTGCTGTCACATTTGCCTGAGAAGTACCGATGCGAGGTTGGTGTGGAGCAACCCGGCCTGCCTTAAGGCAACCTGAGCAGTACAAGATGCTCAGGTAGAAGTATTACGGTGCCTACCACTGGAACAGCTTCAGTGGCAGACCTCCTGACCGGCTGCCACGGCCCGCTCCAGCCGATTAATTAACAATGGGTTGGATACTAGAAAATTAAAATTAGTCCACCAAGGAGGTGGTTTATAAAACATGAGTATCTTGGATGTTGACCGAAAATAGATAAATTACCTTTAATTCACGTCTATGGTGACAAATGGTCTGACGATAAAAAATTTGTGAACATAAACGTAAAGTAAAGGAAATTTACTTGAGTATATGGCTCACAAATAGAATATTACTCAAGCACGTGGGATTCCTATCACATACGACTGACAAAGGATACTTTAATAATGCAAAGAAAGGTTGATTGAGTGGTCAGAGATTTATTTGAACCACAGGAGAGTGTCATTGTGCAGGTGAGAAACATGAACTGTCAGTCGCCTACTACCCTTTCAAGGGCTACACACACATATTCAAGATGCAGTAATAAGTGAATAATATAGTAATATGCTATACACCCTAGGGGTTGCACCCACAGAGACCACGAAAACAACGCCAGACTAATTACAACTCCCACAGGGGCTTTAGAACAGTTATTATTCCAGCGCTCCCTCCGTGAATAGAGGTGAGAGAAACGATAATACATGGTACAATGAGAAATACTCTCTGCCACGCACTTCACAGTGATACATGGAAACAATATGTAGATTTGCACTTCACATTACTATGACTGAATCATTATATGTGTTAAAATTTTCCTCACCCTGTCTGGGAATGTAAAAGTAAAAAATTTTGAAAAATAATCTTACGCCTCAAACAGATTCTTACTTAGCTCCAAGTATTTTCCTTTGAAAATAGTAGCATATGTGAAACAGGGAAGGGCGTCGAGAGAGTGGTCTGAGAGCCTATGCACAGAACTACTAGGTATTACTGTTGGAATTTAGAAAGCCTTATAGTCATTAAAATACATGTACTGTCTCTTTCGTGGGTGAAACAAAGTGAGTACATTGAATAATGGATTGTGTGTTAAAAAGCTTATGCGACCAAGAAATTACCCCGAGTGATAAGTTGGTGGCACTCAAACGTCAGATACAGTCGACTGAACAGGAAATAGTACGAAGTGCCCTTTACATTTTGTTAATTTTCTGATGTTATGGTTCCAATATATTGTCAATACACAGTGTTCATACCGCTCTTTGTGCAGTAGTCCAAAAGTTTAGCATAATATATCCTTGTTCTTTAAGCAAATCCCTTATAGCTGCAATTTACAGTTTCAGAGTTCCTGTGTACTATCTTAAATTTATAGTCCACAACTTTAAAGTAAGTCTCACGGTGATAGATGGCACACTCCAAATATTATTGGATACGGCTTCATTAAGCCAAACGGACGAGGAATTCCCAGAGTATTACTTGGCCGTGCCTGCCTTCATCGAGATAAGGAAAGCTTTCCATTGAATACCCATGTGTCATGTTTGGACCGAATTATCTAATTTAGATAAACAAAAACTTACGACAGCAGCAAAGGATTATCTCGAAAATAACAGTTACATGCCTTTGATCGGCAGTTTTTAAGAAATGAGTTAGGTTGAGAGTGTTAAATCACTAGAGGATAGGTAGACGTGAAGAGTTCAATGTCGCAGCCAGTTAGTGTCATGTATTGTTACAAAATTAAAGTAGGAAGAATCACTCGTCAGAAACCTAATATTTTCCTAGCTCCCATACAATTCACATTCTCAACAATTTTCCCCCACGTCCGGTTTTCGGGGCATTGGTTAAAAGTAATCGAGTTCTATCATGAGTCAGATGGTAGGTTGGATGGCGGTAGTGGGTAGTCGATGGAATTTGTATGACGACTACTGCTTTAGTAAGCATTAGATTAATACAGTTACTCTTCAGTAGGGTTTCGGAAAGCCAGCTACTTCACATATACGCTCTCCCAGGGACCGATGCTGATTACCACCAGTCAATAAACTACTACATGTTATTATTGTTGTCAGTACTGTAGTAACCTTTTGTTATTATTAAGTACTGCAGTTATTAAAGGAAAACGTATTATGTTGATGTACCTCGATTACTCAACGTATGAGCATGTAATACGGGAAAAAGGTAGCAGTATTGTGGATGCTCTCTCAAAATATACAGACACGTCATTTTTAACCAGTAGTAAGAGGATGGCGTATCGGAAAACTCGCCGCGCTAAGTTGCAACTCGAAAAATTTCGGATGACCCCCGAAGTGCAAGGAAAAATGTCGCTGTTCTCTTTTGCTGTCCTCGAATTAAAACAATCCTCCAGTTATCAGAAGCCTCTTATGCTGCGTGTTGTCGTTATTCTAGGGAAAAAAATTATGAGTGAATGGTTTTAAACATGCATTTAATATTCTTCCTTCTCCCCCTATCTCCCTCCCTACCTCGCTGTCGGCTTCGCTTTTTCGCTATCAGTAAAGGGACTAGTTCGTAACACAGAGCTTGCTTATGTTTCCGCGTAACGTTGCATTGTTATTGTGATAATTAGGAATGTCGTATTTAGGAGATGTTGAAGATCCGTTTTCCTCTTTTCGATCAGGATTTCTTCATAGTACATTTAAGTGTTTCGTACTTTTGGCCAGTACCTTGATTTGGGCAACAGTAGATACTTTCCATTAGATGACCTAGAAGCCAGTGTAGTGCCACTGATAATCCTAGCACTATGGGACCTAACATCTCAGGTCATCAGTCCACTAGAACTTAGAACTACTTAAATTGAACTAACCTAAGGACATCACACACATCCATGCCCGAGGCAAGATTCGAACCTGCGACCGTAGCGGTAGCGCGGTTCCAGACTAAAGCGCCTAGAACCGCTCGGCCACCATGCGGCCGGCTCAATTGATTTCAGAGGACCCATACACAAGGTGCAGATCCTTGCTAAGTTATCCATAATGTGGTGTATCGTTGTTAACATACACACAAAATTTCCTAAAAGGCAAACCCAACCACTAATGAATGCAAGTCCAACGATGAAGAATAAAGTTGCCGTTACTGTTGTTAAACGCAAGCACCGTGAGTGAATGGAGGCACACAATGCATACCGTCGACGTTCGCACTGCCACATACATGTTTTCAGTGGAAAACTGATACAAAGATAAAATGAGATACGAAATCAAACGATATGCTAATACGAACAAGGATGAAAAGACAGTTTTCAGCTATACAAAACACTTTATTTGATCTATTTTACCGGTTTCAGCAATTTAAACTCTCTTCTTCAATAGTGAAATAGGCTCAAATCATTGGTAAACGAACGTCAAAAATAAAACCCGTAACGTAATGTCCTTTGTTACAGAATTAATAAACAGAGACACATCGGAAAAATATAAGTGATGTTTGCGATGAGTAGCAAAGAATCACTAGTCAAATCCTATTATACCATGTACGATTGCGATTTGACAGATTCTTATTTGCTACTCATCGGACATACCACGTATATTTTTCGACATGTCTCTGTTTACTCATTCTATAACAAAGGACACTACCGTCCGAAATTTATTTTTAACGTTGGCTTACCAATGGTTTCAGCCTATTCCCCTTCCGAAGATAACGCTTTAAACTGTTGAAACCAGTAAGGGAACCAAATAAAGGTTTTCTGTGCAGCTGACGATTGACTTTTCATCCTTATTCAAATACTCTGCACCTGCTCACTGCACCTAGGAACAAAATCAGAAATTCTAATAGTCTGTTAAGAGTCAACAGAGAGCACGGTGTCCCTTATAGCAATATGTCGCTAAGCAGCCTTCAATCTTTAGTCCCTGGTGTCCGCGTCACCCTCTCTACGAGCACACAAGCTTCGCAGATTGAATATTAGTCACCAACTAAAAAGGCTCCTTTGGAACGATGTAGTAGGTGTAGAACTAATAAAAGGCTGCCATCTGATTTGAATCTACATGATTATTCTGCAACTCACAAGTATCTGGCTGGCACAGAGTTCAAGAAAACACCATTAAGCTACTTTTCTACCGCTCCACTCTATAACCGTGTGAGAGCAAAATTAACACAACTCTTTTTGTGCTAGCTCTGATTTCTCTTATTTTATTATAATGATCATATATCCCAACGTAGGTAGTGCTATCTAAATATTTTGACACTCTGGTGAAAGATTTGGTGATTGAAATTTCAGAAGACACTACCGCAATGAATAATGCCTCTGTTATAATCATTGCCACTCCTATTCACATATGATGTCCGTGACACTCTATTCCCTATTTCTCAACAGTACAAACAGAGCTGCCGTTCTTTGAAGTTTTTCGATGACCTGTGTCAATCCTATCTGATGCAGATCCCTCAGCGCCCAGCTGTAGACCAAAAGAGGACGGAAAAGCGTGGTCTAAGCATCTCTTTAGTAGACCTGTTACATTTTCTAATGTTCCGCAAGTAAGCCGCGGTTTTTGGTTTGCTTTCCCTACAGCATTACCTATGTGATCGTTCCAGTTAAAGTTATTTGTAACTGTAATCCACAAGTATTTAGTTGACCTTACTGCCTATGAATTTGTTTGACTTATAGTGTAAGTGAAATTAGCGGATTCGCTTTCCTATTCATGTGGGCTACTTTACACATTTCATTATCTATTTGCAATTTCCATTTTTTACGTCATGCAGATACCATGTTGTTGTTGTGTGCTTCAGTCCAGAAACTTGTTTAATGCAGCTCTCCATCCTACTCTATCCTGTACAAGCTTCTTCATCTCGCAGTATCTACTGCAACCTACATCCTTCCGAATCTGTTTAGTGAATTCATCTCTTGGTCTCCCTCTACGATTTGTACCCTCCACACTGCCCTCCAATACCAAATTGTGGACCCTTGATGCCTCAGAATATGTCCTACCAACCGATCCCTTCTTGTAGTCAAGTTGTGCCACAATCACTCCAATTCTATTCAATACCTCCTCATTAGTTATGTGATCTATCCATCCAATCCTCATCATTCTTCTGTAGCATCACATTTCGAAAGTTTCTATTCTCTTCTTGTCTAAACTATTTGTCGTCCACGTTTCACTTCCATACATGGCTACACTCCACACTAATACTTTCAGAAACGATTTACTGACACTTAAATCTATACTTGATGTTAACAAATTTCTCTTCTTCAGAAACGCTTTCTTGGTCATTGCCAGTCTACATTTTATATCCTCTCTACTTCGAACAACATAAGTTATTTTGCTCCCCAAATAGCAAAACTACTACTTTAATCGTCTCATTTCCTAATCTAATTCCCTCAGCATCACCCGATTTAATTCCACTAGATTCCAGTATCCTCGTTTTGCTTTTGTTGATGTTCATCTTGTATCCTCCTTTCAAGACACTGTCCATTCCGTTCAGCTGCTCTTCCAGGTCCTTTACAGTCTCTGACAGAATTACAATGTCATCGGCGAACGTCAAAGTTTTTATTTCTTCTCCATGGATTTTAATTCCTACTCCAAAATTTTCTTTCGTTTCCTTTACTGCTCGCTCAGTGTACAGATTGAATAACATCGGGGATAGGCTACAACCCTGTCTCAGTCCCTTCCCAACCACATCTTCCCTTTCATGCCCTCGACTCTTAAAACTTCCATCTGGATTCTGTACAAATTGTAAATAGCTTTTCGCTCCCTGTATTTTACCCCTGCCACCTTCATAATTTGAAAGAGTGTATTCCAATCAACATTGTCAAAAGCTTTCTCTAAGTCTACGAATGCTAGAAACGTAGGCTTGCCTTTCCTTAATCTTTTCTCTAAGGTAAGTCGTAGACCATTTTAAAATTTATTTTGATCATCTGATGACTTTACAAGACGGTAAATGACAGCATTACTTGCAAACAATCTAAGAGTGCTAGTCACATTGTCTCCTAAATAGGTTATATATGTGTAGGTTGTGGGAGAGGAATAGTGCTTATGATTCAGCCGTTCGTATGGAAGCATAGCAGAGAGGTGAATCGAAGTAGAGACATGACAGTACGGGAGAATGGGGCTGTCGTGTTTTGTCGAAACTGGCGTTGTCCAATGTGTTGCTATATCATAGAGGTCCATGCAACATATCTCCAGGGAACTCTCTACCGCTTGCAGCCATATAACACGGAATAAGAACATTGGCTGTAAATGTAGATCCTAACCAACAGGGTTCAAAAATGGTTCAAATGGCTCTGAGCACTATGGGACTCAACGTCTTAGGTCATAAGTCCCCTAGAACTAAGAACTACTTAAACCTAACTAACCTAAGGACATCACACACACCCATGCCCGAGGCAGGATTCGAACCTGCGACCGTAGCAGTCCCGCGGTTCCGGACTGCAGCGCCAGAACCGCACGGCCACCGCGGCCGGCCTAACCAACAGGGACAAGATACTGATGCCACTCACTGTAAGTGACAATCGTTTTCCAACGCAACACAAACAGGTCATGGTCGTGTATGTAGATCCATTATTACCACTTGCCGAGTGATCATTGCAAAGGTAATTGCACGTAACGGACGTTTGGAGACTGGCTGTTGGTCACAGTGCCCCTTAGAGTTGCTCTTCAATGGGCTAAAATACGCATAAGCGTGATAGTGATGCGTAGCGTTGCCCTACTTGTGGCGAACTGACCTCTTTTCTATTAATGAAAGACGGTCAGTGCACCGAGATCTTACGTGGTCTCTATCCTCTGTGTGTCGAGAATGTAATTCAGACGGGCGAGGTTCCTGTGATGTTTCGGAAGCAGATTCCGCTGCATGAGTTGAGTCCACTCATTCAGGTTTCGGTCAACAGGAATCAGGACGTTTGTTTCAGCAGTCTTAGTGACTTTCTACGTGACTGTTTTCTCTATTCACGTCCGTCACATTCTTTACCTGGTGTAGACGCGTACCGTACCTTTTTCGACGAATCTATGGCAGTCCGGCTGTACAGACAAAACACTAGATATATTATAATCATTTAATGCTTGGAGATGGAAAATTTCACTTAATTGCGTTTGATGGAACTGTGATAGTCCCACCAGTTACAGCTCTCGATTTCTTATGTAACTTCACCAATGCATTACAACAAAGTCTACATGCTGCTTCAGCTTGGTATGGAGTACATTTCCAATCAGTTTTCGGGTGCTTTCGGTAACTGACAACTACCACCTAAAAAAAAGGTTTCAACCTATTGTGACGGATTGGTCCCTGTTGTCGGAGGCAAAACGGATTCTCAGTTCTCGACTGATATGGAAAGACAAATATCTTTAAGTACTTTTTAAGGACTGTGGGGAATGAAGCCCATATTAGTGGCCTGCTAAACAAATACTTGGAATCTGGAAACAACTAGTGCAGTAGGTGAATGCAAGTAAATAAAGGGAACTTTATATTAAAATCGCAGATCAACGGGACACAGGCATATACTAAACTAAGATTAAACAAGTATCGCGTTCCGATACGTATCACTCCATAAATTTTTACTAACTTCTGCAGTTTACCCTACATCTCCTTTGCACTATATTTTATTTCAACTTCAGACTATAGTTTCCACAGTATTCGCGTTCAGACAAAGTCGAGTTAGTCATTTACAACAATCCAAACACCGAGGTATTGAATAAACGTCACTTAGAACTGACTGCACCACGACCAGTAATCGCCCTCGAGAAAAGACGCCAATCGTCGTTCCGGTTTGGGGCCAAGCGAATCATGCACGGTGTATGTGGCCACGTCCACCTGCCAGGGCAGATGGAACACGCCCGAACTGCAAACCCCAAGTAGGCGATTGTTGTGCCCTCGTTTTCAACATGAATCTTACAGACGCGTTGAGTGAACACAATGGCTTTCAGTTATGTCACGATACAACACGAGTCTCCATAAAAACAACAAAATCGCAGCAGATCTCGTATCAGCCAGCACGTGCTATTAAAGCTTTTACCAAGCTGCCGAGGCACCACCGCTCGAGGCTCAAAGGAAACGTTAGTTTAGCAACCCTAGGCGATGAATTTCTGCAAGTACTGGACTCAATATAAGCCCATGCACGCGTCAGTAACTATATCTGTTCTCTTATAAAAGGGAGTCCCACTTGGTATCGCGGCTTGTACCTGACAGCCTGCGTGGATTATGATTTTTGGGAACCTGTTAATCAGTACTACAAAAATTATTGTTACAGGGAATAATTAGTTTCTTAAATTTTTCTGTTGTACATATTAGTGACAACCCATTCCCCTTGCCTACTTCGTATCTGTATATATATATTTACTGCTATTAAGTCTTTCACCTTCATGTTTTGGTATTTATTGATCCTACAGTATATTCTATCCGTCACAGACTTATACGGTATTTCCAGTGTCAAGTACCTGCTGAAGTGTATCACAGAAACTGTTGTTTGAGAACTGCAAATGCATTGTTCATGTTGCTGTTGTTGTGGTCTTCAGTCCTGAGACTGGTTTGATGCAACTCTCCATGCTACTCTATCCTGTGCAAGCTTCTTCATCTCCCAGTACCTACTGCAGCCTACATCCTTCTGAATCTGCTTAGTGTATTCATCTCTTGGTGTCCCTCTACGATTTGTACCCTCCACGCTGCTCTCCAATGCTACATTTGTGATCCCTTGATGCCTCAGAACATGTCCTACCAACCGACCCCTTCTTCTTGTCAAGTTGTGCCATAAACTCCTCCCCAATTCTATTCAATACCTCCCCATTAGTTATGTGATCTACCCATCTAACCTTCAGCATTCTTCTGTAGCACCACATTTCGAAAGCTTCTATTCTCTCCTTGTCCAAACTATATATCGTCCATGTTTCACTACCATACCAGGCTACACTCACTACAAATACCTTCAGAAACGACTTCCTGACACTTAAATCAATACTCGATGTTAACAAATTTCACTCCTTCAGAAACGCTTTCCTTTCCATTGCCAGTCTGTATTTTATGGGCTTTCTACTTGGACCATTATCAGTTATTTTGCTCCCCAAGTAGCAAAACTCCTTTACTACTTTAAGTGTCTCATTTCCTAATATAATTCCCGTAGTATCACCCGACTTAATTCAACTACATTCCATTATCCTTGGTTTTCTTTTGTTGATGTTCATCTTACATCCTCCTTTGAAGACACTGTTCTTCCAAGTCCTTTGCTGTCTCTGATAGGATTACAATGTCATCGGTGAACCTCAAAGTTTATATTTATTCTCCATGGAATTAATATCTACTCCAAATTTTTCTTTTGTTGGTTACTGCTTGCTCAATTTACAGATTGAATAACATCTGGGAGAGGCTACAATCCTGTCTCACTCCCTTCCCAACCACTGCTTCCCTTTCATGTCCCTCGACTCTTATAACTGCCCTCTGGTTTCTGTACAAATTGTAAATGGCCTTTCGCTCCCTGTATTTTACCCTTGACACCTTTAGAATTTGAAAGAGGGTATTCTAGTTAACATTGTCAAAAGCTCTCTCTAAGTCTACAAATGCTAGAAACGTAGGTTTGCCTTTCCTTAATCTTTCTTCTAAGATAAGTCGTAAGGTCAGTACTGCCTCACGTGCTCCAAAATTTCTACGGAAAACAAACCGATCTTCCCCAAGGTCGGCTTCTACTAGTTTTTCCATTCGTCTGTAAAGAATCCGCGTTAGTATTTTGCAGCTGTGGCTTATTAAACTGATTGTTCGGTAATTTTCACATCTGTCAACACCCACTTTCTTTGGGATTGGAATTATTATATTCTTCTTGATGTCTGAGATTATTTCGCCTTATTCACTCATCTTGCTTACCAGATGGTAGAGTTTTGTCAGGACTGGCTCTCCCAAAGCCGTCAGTGGTTCTAATGGAATATTGTCTACTCCAGGGGCCTTGTTTCGACTCAGGTCTTTCAGTGCTCTGTCAAACTCCTCACGCAGTATTGTATCTCCCATTTTGTCTTCATCTACATTTACTTCCATTTCCAGAATATTGTCCTGAAGTACGTCGCTCTTGTATAGACCCTCTATATACT
Organism: Schistocerca piceifrons; assembly: GCF_021461385.2. Taxonomy (NCBI): domain Eukaryota; kingdom Metazoa; phylum Arthropoda; class Insecta; order Orthoptera; family Acrididae; genus Schistocerca; species Schistocerca piceifrons. The sequence goes on from NC_060140.1 coordinate 632,572,724, forward strand.
CCTTCCACCTTTCTGCTTTCCCTTCTTTGCTTAGAACTGGGTTTCCATCTGAGCTCTTGATATTCATGCAAGTGGTTCTCTTTTCTCCAAAGGTCTCTTTAATTTTCCTGTACGCAGTATCTATCTTACCCCTAGTGAGATAAGCCTCTACATCCTTACATTTGTCCTCTAGCCATCCCTGCTTACCCATTTTGCACTTCCTGTCGATCTCATTTTTGAGACGTTTGTATTCCTTTTTGCCTGCTTCATTTACGGCATTTTTATATTTTCTCCTTTCATCAATTAAATTCAATATTTCTTCTGTTACCCAATGATCCTCTGCTGCCTTCACTACGTCATCCTTCAGACCTACCCATTCTTCTTCTACTGTATTTCTTTCCCCCATTCCTGTCAATTGTTCCCTTATGCTGTCCCTGAAACTCTGTACAACCTCTGGTTTAATTAGTTTGTCCAGATCCCATCTCCTTAAAATCCCACCTTTTTACAGTTTCTTCAGTTTTAATCTACAGTTCAGAACCGATTGATTGTGGTCAGAGTCCACATCTGCCCCAGGAAATGTCTTACAGTTTAAAACCTGGTTCCTAAATCTCTGTCTTACCATTATATAATCTATCTGATACCTTCTAGTATCTCCCGGATTCATCCATGTATACAACCTTCTTTCATGATTCTTGAACCAAGTGATAGCCATGATTAAGTTATGCTCTGTGCAAAATTCGACCAGACGGCTTCCTCTTTAATTTCTTACCCCCAACCCATATTCACCAACTATGTTTCCTTCTCTCCCTTTCCCTACTCTCGAATTCCAGTCACCCATGAATATTAAATTTTCGTCTCCCTTCACTACCTGAATAATTTCTTTTATCTCATCATACATTACATCAATTTCATCATCATCTGCAGAGCTAGTTGGCATATAAACTTGTACTACTGTAGTTGGTGTGGGCTTCGTGTCTATCTTGGCCACAATAATGCGTTCACTATGCTGTTTGTAGTAGCTTACCCGCACTCCTAATTTTTTATTCATTATTAAACTTACTCCTGCATTACCCCTATTTGTTTTTTTATTTACAACCCTGTATTCACCTGACCAAAAGTCTTGTTCCTCCTGCCATCGATGTTCACTAATTCCCACTATATCTAACTTTAACCTACCCATTTCCCGTTTTAAGTTTTCTAACCTACCTGCCCAATTAAGGGATCTGTCATTCCACGCTCCGATCCGCACAACGCCACTTTTCTTTCTCCTGATAACGACGTCCTCTTGAGTAGTCTCCGCACGGAGATCCGAATGGTGGACTATTTTACCTCCGTAATATTTTACCCAAGCGGACGTCATTATCATTTAACCATACAGTAAAGCTGCATGCCCTCGGGAAAAATAACGGCTGTAGTTTCCCATTGCTTTTAGCCGTTCGCAGTACCAGCACAGCAAGGCCGTTTTGGTGAGTGTTACAAGGCCAGATCAGTCAATCATCCAGACTGTTGCCCCTGCAACTACTGAAAAGGCTGCTGCCCCTCTTCAGGAACCACATGTTTGTCTGCCCTCTCAATAGATACCCTCCGTTGTGGTTGCACCTACGGTACGGCCATCTGTATCGCTGAGGAACGCAAGCCTTCCCACCAACGGCGAGGTCCATGGCTCATCGGGTTAGGGCATTGGTCATACACTATTTTATTTTCATTCAGCCCCTTACTACTTCCAAAAAGTAGATCCCTATCAGTTCAATAGCAGCAGAGTCTGGTTGTGATTGAATGGCACGGTTGTGGCCCATTGTATCGGTAGGTTATCTGTTGGCAAGGTTTACTGCTTAACTGGTTGACTGCAGGAGCCGGCCGTTGTGGCCGAGCGGTCTAGGCGCTTCAGTCTGGAACCGCGCGACCGCTACGGTCGCTGGTACGAATCCTGCCTCGGGCATGGATGTGTGTGATGTCCTTAGATTAGTTAGATTTAAGTTCTAGGGGACTGATGAACTCAGATGTTAAGTCCCATAGTGCTCAGACCCATTTGAATCATTTGACTGCAGGACCCTATAAATAGTTATTAATAGTGGGATCAGCCGTGGACTGGCGACCCTTGTTAGGGTTATCATACCTACCAAAAATCTATTACAGAATGACATGGACATGCAAGTTACCCATTCATGGAAATGCAATGGAGTTACCACTGGACAGCTGCATCAGCATCACTCCTCACGCCACAAGCGAGGTGGGTGGTGCATACACCGTGTACAGTGGTTTGCTTTCTGACGAATACCAAATATTTCAAAGCTCATGTGCATTATCGAGGAGTCGTAATTTTAAAATCTGTAAAAACGATCGCAATATAAGTATAGGTAACTTATTCCTAAAAATAAGTTTTTACTGAATATCTCAGTATTTTTCTCTAGAGCTGGTGATTAACGTGCCTCAGTCTGAACGTGAAGACTATGGAAGCCATAGTGTTAGTCTGAAACCAGCACTCTCTTATTAAATAGGTGCTGGGTAATTCATTCAGTTATAGGTTGATGCAAGTATCTTAATTTAGTAAGATACTTCTGGGTGGCATAAACAAGAGAGTTCTCTTCCTGACTCAATCGTTCACTGTGAGGGCCTTGAAACTTCGTGTAGTAGTGGGTATATGAAAATGGAAGCTATTTAAAAAATTACCTAACCCACTCTTTATAATTATACAAAGCATGAGCAGGTTAGCAATAGGCACAAGAGGTGATCTTACAAACATTTTATGGTTTATAGCTCGTTTGCAAATCCCAGTTGAAGTTCTGCGAATGGCCTATTCTGTTGTGTTTTAAATTATTTACCCGTTTCACCAAGGTAGATTGAGCAAAAAAGTAGTTGTGGTCATTATTAAGTGCATGTTGTTGGCTGATTTTCGTAGAAACTTAATAGGGTACAATTTGTAGAGTAGAATAATAAACGATTTGCCCAGCCAACATTCCTACCCCGTTCACAATGGCAGTGACCTACTCGCCCTCAATCTTGACAATATTAGGATGGCCATGTCGCCCCTTCGTTCTAGGTTTACCGAGCATGAAGCTGTAAACAAGATTCTAGAAGGTATGCTTCTAGAAGACCGGTCGCTTATTCTCAGCACTAGTAAAACTTAAACCTTTGCTGAATTAAATTAATTAGCACAGAGTATACAAAATGTTTCGTTTAGTGGTGAAAGCAGTGGATTCTCGGAATTGAGACCGGTTCGCTTTGCAGCAAAAAGCACACACACTCCAATACTAAGCCTAAACGAGTGACAGTCGATAAAACGCTTTTGCCATGCAATTAGTGAGGTCATTTAATGCGGCTCTCTCCAGCACCCCGTGAACAGGTGAAACCGAGTTGACGCCATCGAGCGACTGCTCGTAGTAGGAAGTCTCGGAGACCACTTAAGGCCTAAGATAAGAAAGAGGCCGTATCCGGCGCAAGTTTGCTTGTACCATATAACTTATGAGCTAGTATGCCTTCAGTTTCACTCGGATAATAACATCTCTTTCCTAGATGATCAGTATTATACAAACCATTTCCAGTATTCTAGGCTACCTTCCTTACAAAGCGTACCTAACCAATGTCGTATGGTTTACGGTGAGTTTTTGCCGTTGTTGGATGAAATCCATGTTAACCTGACGATTTACGGGATATCATGGCTGACAAATATGATTGTGGTCAAGGGTTGGTCGAGTGTCGTATTGGGATGCTGTCATTTTTTAAAGAAGACCGGATGTGTTCTAGTTTATGCAAGTTGAGAGTTCCTTTACAAGTTTCAGCCTCATGCATGCTATTTAGTTTATAACTATATTTGAGATGAGGGTTGCGTAGAAAAGGAAGTTCCTCTTTTAATGTCAATCATTTGACTGAGATTGAGGTTCGTTAAGTTCCGGAAGCATTTGGAAGATTTTCCGACTGACAGATAATCTGGGAGTCGCCAGTAAGACTCAGCACAAAGGTCAGTTTTCAGATGAAAACCGTGTCCCCAAACCCGTTGTTGGTTTTCTCTTTCTAAAATGAAGATGTTGCATTAAATCTTTTATCAATTGTTAGCGGCTGATGTGGTTAGGCCGACAGTGTTGCCTTACGTCTCCCCGTTCTTCTGGTTAGAAGGCCTAATGATGAGATTTATTGCCCCATAGTTGATTATTGCTCCCTTAATCAAAAATAATTATTAGAATCGGTGCCATTGGCTAGCTTCCATAACTTTTTTACCTAACTTTCGAGAGACGGATATTTCACCATACTTGATATTAATCAGGCCTATCATCAGGAGCCGTTAGCTGACGGATCAAAGATTCTCACTTCATTTTCTATGGACTGGAATTTGAATGTAATCGTCTTTCTTTTGGGTTAGGTACTGGTGTAGCAGTATTGTTGGGTATGTTATCCGGTTCCAATATTGGGGTGGCAAGGAGCAGTGCTAAAATTTAAATGTGTATACAATCATTTAGACGTTCTAATGGTCAGCCAGACCCTTATTAAATAACTTGATAATGTATGCCACGTCTTGCGTCGTTTACGGAAAGCAGCAGGGATGACTGTCCAAACTCCCAAAATAAGTGTAGCTCTCAGGGAGAGGGAGATTTCCGTTATGGGACAAATAGTGTCGGTCAGTGAAATCAAGAACGAGTAAATGTAAAATTTCGGTGAAGTGGACTGACACTCATCTGTGTTCGACACACTGATTTAGTGTTGGCTGCTATGCCTTTCTCAGGTGTTCCTGATTTCGAACACGAGTTTACCTTGTAAATCGATGCTTCCTGGTCACCTATGTTACGAGATCCCTGTCTCCCGACGAAATCAAGAAGGCGTACTCGGTGTATGACATGGCGCAGTTGGCTGTTCGTTCGAACACGAGGAATTTAAATTCTATCTTAAACACAAATGATTCCAGCTGCAAGTGGATAACAAGATATCGAGCTGGGTAATGGCTACAACAGCCTGCTGGAAAGTTAGAATTTCCATCTTCTGTTTTATGTAAAGCATTTCCGATTTTCGGACTACCAAGTGGGTGGTGCTTCAGCTACACTGAAGTAGTTCAAACGCTGCAAGTTTACCAGAAGCTCTTATATGTTTCTGCTCTGATGGGAGAGATTACCGCGCTGTTTGGCTACGCAGGAGAAAACAAGATTGTAGGTCATCAAACAACAGCTTAGTATTGGTAAAAGGTGTCGCGTTATTCCATTAATGACGGCGTCATAAGTTATCGTACCCACTACGACAGGAAGATTACGATTTCTCTCCAGAAAGAACTCATTTCAGCAGTTTTTAAATACCTACACCTGTCTGTAAGCAGGGAAAACTTCGGTGTTTACAAAACCATTAGACATTTTAAAGAACATTTAACTTGGCCAACTTTGAATGGTGAAGTAAAGAAATTCGTCTACAAATGCGAAGAATCTAAAATGGCTAGACCTACTTCTAATACCCCGAGGGTAAAGCTAAATTCCAATCAGGTTTACTGTTTACTGTTTACTGAATATTTGGCGCTGCTACCCCACACTTAAAGTGGTAGGTGGTATATGCGGTTGTTTGTCGTCGCATTTACTCGCTTTGCTTGGTTGATGCAGTGTAAATCCATCACAACCTGGGCTACCATTCAGTGTGGCCAAAATCATTTCGGTGTTTCCGGCACCCAAGGTGCTAGAAATGGTTAACGTGCTAGCAATTTGTTTCAGGCTTTTGGGAGATTTTCTGTTTGTAGTGGTACTTCTCACGTCACGGCCGCTCCCTATTACCCACAGTCATCTTTCACAAAACGAGTTAATCGTAACAAGAAGTAAGCCATGATTGTTTTCGCTCACAGCCTCTGGCCATGTGGGATAAGCCCATCAGGGAGATTATTTTCGCATTCAACACCGCTATGCAGGGAACCCGTAAGACTATGCCAGCGAGAGCAGGCCGGTGTGGCCGAGCGTTTCTAGGCACTTCGGTCTGGAACTGCGCGACCGCTACTGTCGCAGGTTCGATTCCTGCCACGGGCACGGATGTGTGTGATATCCTTAGGTAATTTAGGTTTAAGTAGTTCTGAGTCCTAGGGGACTGATGACCTCAGAAGTTAAGTCCCATAGCGCTCAGAGCCATTTTAGGGAGGGAGGCGGGACATATTGAGGTGTGTGAGGGGGTATATCGATTGAGATTGCGTGCGTAAATTCATTGCAAAGCGGTGCTTAGCTATTGCTTCCTTGACATCTCGAGCGGTTGCGCCTTGGTGATTCGGCAAAGGAATTAAGCATGCGTGATTTGCTGGGGTTTCACTGATTTCATGGAGTCTCGCGTTGTATCGTAGCTAGCACCTGATATTGTAGCTTGTACCAAAGAGCTATGGTGTTCACTCATTGAGCCTGTATGGTGTGTGCTCACATTTTGGACTGAGCCTTCCCTTATTAGAGAGTGCCAGCTCTGTCCTTCCTGTGTGATGATAGGTCATTTTCTGGAGTTGTACTTCGGACTGTTTTCCAGCTGCCTTGTTTGATGGGTGTAGTGTGATACTCCGTCCATAATTTGCTTTGGTCTGTTACAGGAATAGCGGTGAGCACGATTGTATGCTGGCGTTATGATCTGTGAGGAAATTTCACAATACCCTCCCCTTCCAGTTTTGTGCCTTAACATCTGAATGTCGTTTATTACTTGACGATAAAACGGTTCGGTTCGTTGTATTGCTTTTATGAGGATCAATATTCTAGAGATAATATACCGTCGCAATTAAATATTTATTTAATAGAAGGAGGGTATCAGTTTCAGAAGGCATATGTGTTTGCAAATTAATTGTTCAGTTTCTGCCATTACCTATATTTAAGAGCCTTTTGCTACATTTTGTTATTTTCGGTACTAGGGGGTCGAATAGACTAAGCTGTATGCCAACATGTTTCTGTTGTGGTCGGGTGTGTGCCTATTGTCTGCCACTCACTTGTGTAAATTTAATTTGAATCCTCTGCGTATGTTTCGAAACTAGCCGAGCAACTGTCTGAGAGGTCGGCCTAAATTGAGCCGTTGCTGTAATAACCTAACTCACGTATTGTAGGCACTCCGGTTGCCCGGTATTCTGTTACTCATATAAACGGCTGATAGTTCTCTCTCTCTGCTTCAGAGGCATGTATATTATTTCAAGTTTCGGGCACCTGTTAATGCATATTACAAATATTGCTGTTAAAAGGAATAATAATTTCTTACTCTGCTGTACGTTTTAGGGGGATAACATTCTCGTCCCCTGGATGATTTACTAACTTATACCAAATTACAACTCTTAATTCTGTCACGTATATATTTAATATTGCTGCAATATGTTATGTCTGTCGCAGACGTGCGTGCTATTTCTAGTGTCAGCAACCAACTGATTTGTATTACAGAGACTGTTGTTTGAGAAAACTTGGCCAAAATTTGGGTACCAGTAAGTTGTTATTTAAAAACCAGCTCTGTGGTAAATAAATAAGTTTTTTGGGCCATAACTCTGTTATCACTCAGCTTCTTAATAATCCCAGTTCATAGAACCCTACCAGTTCAGTTACGTCAAAGATTCATCCATTTCAAGTATAATATTTGAAAATCAATATACATACTGTAAAACAATTCGTTTTCACTGAGGAATATCTAAGTTACTTGCACTAATAAAGACATTATGAGACAACAGTCTCTTGTAACTAAACAAATAAGTAATTGAATCATCCACCTCTATATGAGAAAATAAAGTTCATTCAAGGTTTCAGTTCCTTACTCTAATAAGAAATAGGTTACCCTTCTTTGCTATACTAGTGTCGGAATAATTTAATGTAATATTTTATACTTTGCTAAAGCTCTTGCAGGTTTATTTTAGAGCTACAATAATAATTATATCCAACAAATTTTTCTTCTTTTGAACTCAGCATTCCGTCTACTCAATAACTTGGTAAAAGAAGCTGACACAGAAACTTTTTCAGCAGTAAGAAGATTACTATAATATACTGAGGAAAGGGATACAGTACTTAAACCACTTGGCTTACCGTATTTTGAAATCGGTCTTCCGTGTCAGTATGGCTCCCACTGCTATCATTAGATTGTATAATGTAACTAAAATGTGTTCCGTGCAGTAAGAGTGGAACATAGTTGCATCTTAATGTATTCCACGTGTGCTAATCGTATGACTGTAACACTATACATAGATTTTTAGTGCTCTATTGTTGTGACGTTAAACCCATAAATTTTGGTGCAGATTCATTGTACAATGTAAAGCTCCTTACCCTAATCTTTCATAAGCATATTTAGTGAACTTGAGAACGAATGGAAACAAGAAGCGTCTAGTGAAAGCAGTGTTCAATGATATGCTTCCTTAATGAACTCTCAGTGTAATACCTATAGATACGGATGTTCCTCAGATATGTTCCACTTCATCTTGAAACTATTTAACACCTAACTGAGACTACAGTCTCATAGTACATGTTCTCACGTCTGTCGTTAGTCATCTTTGTTACTTTTGTTTTGTTATTTGCCATATTATATCTTAACGTGCAACCAACATCACAATTTTTAAAATATCCAATACTTTACTGTCCTATAGAATAAAGAATATACCTAGTTACGAGGCACTATATTTTCGCTGTTGTAGAGCAGTATCTGGCTGAATTCTTGTTGTGCCACAGCGTTTTAATCCTATAACAACCCTCCCACATTAATAGTTAAAATCTACAGTTTCAAGAGATGTATTGGTATATGTGTTATAGAGTCCGAACTTTTCTGTTAATAACTACTGTAGAGGTTTCTAGAGAAATAAATACTTGCATCAAGTTTTTTGCAGGAACTGTTCGCAATTAGTGTTTATACAAATAGCTTCGTGACGTCGACGAATTAATAAGTTGTATACATTTTGAAGTGTATGGGTGTGGTGACAGGCGCTATCTGCTTGAAACAAAGTCCCCATCGAATATCAGCGATAAATATCAGACCACATACTAACACATTAAACAGCACCGTGCTCATCAGAGTTTTCCATTGTAAATTGTATCATTGTCATTCGTCCTTTGTTCACTGTTCTGAGAATCAGCAACATTTGCTCTTTTAGAAATAGTGTCTCACGTCGTATTCCCAAAGTAATTAAATCTGCTGAATTTAAATTTTCATTTTGTTGCTACCAATGACAACTAAAAATGTCTTATGAGAAACACCCGACAAAAATTAAGTCGGTTACGTTATGTCGTAGAACATTATTCTAAACACATCCCTACAGAAGGCCTTCAAATTCAAATTTAGATGTCTCCTGTATTTTACGTCGTTATATTGTTTTGTATAACTTTATGCAGAATTAAGCAAGTGCGTTGGTCAAGTGGAGCGACAGCGTTTAATTACTTTGCTCATTGTGTCATATGTTTTTTATTGTTTAACTGTTGTAGCCATAAACCGACTTCCCACTTGTTGTTGTGGAAATGATACTCAATCCGTACTTGACACTGTTCTAGGAGAGACGACTGCATTGCTCTACTTAAAGCTGCCTTAATTTGAGGGAATTTAAGAATAATGTGTATCAGCGAATAGCTGAAAGAGTATTTATTCATCACGACAGAACTACAGAATCAGAGGGGACAGTAAGGTACAGTCAATCGTTAAATTACTGTATATAGTGAAGCAGTTTTATTACAAAATAACGAAATGTATCAGCACACTGAGTTCCGATACAGGGAGCCGTTACAATGACAAGAAGAGATGAAAAAACGTTGAGTTAAATGGTTCAGAAATGAATTTCACCAAAGCACGAGGCATGAAACTGTTTGATAAATGTGTATCACTTGGTCCAATCAGCTACATTTACGTGAATCAAAGGAAATAAATAATTTGTTTGCTGTTTAACGAGATTTTATTCAGATTCGTCATTAATCTTTTGAGTTGTGTGACGAGGCCCGCCAAGAATTTGTCTCGTGTACCAGTATCGACATCTCAAAGTAGCTCTAGCACCGAACATCCTCACTTATTTGTTGGATGTAGTTCGATCTCTTTCTGCCTCAACAATTTCTTCCCTGTACCTCCATCTCCACTACCGTGGAAGATATTCTCTGATATGTTAAGAGATGACTTATTATCCTGTCCCTTCTTCTTAGTGTTTTCCAAATGTTCCCTTTCTCTCCGATTCTGGAGAGAACCCACTAATTCTTTAACTCTTTATTAATTTGGGGCAGAGACACCTCCAAAGCAAACAGTACCGATTTTTTTTAGGTGCTACACAAAGACATTGACCAAGTAGATTAATAGGTAAACATGGCTTTACTTCCATTATTCATTACGTAAGGACGTGCCTCCGCCTTCATATGACGTAAACTAACGAAACTGCCCTACTTATAAGACAACAGTTGAAGTTTATATCTACAGCCAAGAAACATTGCAATCTCCTTATGGAGTAGTTAGCAGCCGAATAAGTCAATCCACGATGAAGTATACTGATACAGATTATAGTGATTGTCCAAATGGCCTCTTTACTATTGAAGAACGGAGCATATCACTGTCAAGTGAGAGCACAGCTTCAGGAGTACATGCAACCCACGTTACCAAATGTTATTTAACGTTCCAGTTCTAGGATGTAATTCGTTAGGAGTCTTTGCAATAATATATGGAACACTCGAACTGATGTTATTGAATAAAAAAGGTAATCAGTCGATTCTGTGATGAATATGCCAATTCCGCCGTAGTTTTATCAATTATATGCCCACAACGCTACTACACTTTGTGATACGAATCCGGAAAATTTAAATAAAATGCAAATATAGGTAGTGTCATAAACACTGCAATATGGTTCTCAGGGCCACGTTCGACCGACCGTTATGAACGAATAACAAAGAGAATAATTTAGTACTGTCACCGCGACAGTTAATGTAAACTTTAACATCTACTGACGTCTCTTTGTGAAGAAAATGGGAATGCATAAAATTGCAGCCGACCTCATAGGCATTAGAAAGTCACTCAGGTTGACTAGAAGTGTAAAAGAGTCTGTGAGATCCTGTGATATCATAGGATCTGCATAGGGTTGAATCCTTTTACCACTAGATAAACGTGAACTCCGTCCATAGACCCTGGCCAGCCTATCGTTACCGACCGACCGCCATGTCTTCCTCTGCCAATGGCGTCATTAGATGCAGTGTCGAGGGCCGCACCGCTCTCTCAGCCGTTGGTAGCTATCGTAACTTGGAGCTAGTACGTCTTATTCAAGTAGCTATTTAATTGGGCTCACGAGACTGAGTGCACCCCCTTCCAGTCTCCCCCTCCGAAGAAAAACTCTGGCAGTATCGGTCATAGCAATTTATAACTATGCGTTTATTCGGCGCCTTCAACGTAAATACGAACAATCCTTGAAATACTGATGATATGTTTACACACTGTGTGAAAAACTGTCGAAAGGCGTATAGGAAATGAATCTGTTGTTGGTGAAATGTACTCATAATTGAATGAGTCATATGGATTGTTCATAACTGTAATGGTAATTCCTAGGCACAGGTTGCCTGGCATTCCCACTTCCAAACTAGTGCTGACACACCATTATACTAGTAACCTACGGTGGACGATACACCTGAAACACGTTAAAGAAGAAAGCAAAACGCGGTAAATGTAGTAAAATCGTTAATGGGAATTGCAGGGAAGCATTAGAGTGAGTTAAATTTGTGTCGTCGTTTAATATGCTTAGGTTTACATTATGCTTGGACACCCTTTTACTAACCTTGAAATAAAATAATATACATTCAAAGAATGTTTCAAAATAAAGCAAAAATAGGATCACCTACCCCATTACCGAACGCAGTACTGATGAGGATGGGTGAATTTCCGCCTTTTAGAGTACATCAATAGCTGACGGGGAACCTATTTATGACATATAAGCTTTAATCGAATGTGAAAGAGTGTTTTACCCTCAAATAACGGCTGCTCAGTCGCAACCATTTTTATATCAGCAGTTACAGGTAGATCCAAAAAGATATATTAGTTAAACATTCACCGTCTGTAAGACGGAAGTTTCGTTAAAACCAATTTTAAGCAACAACGATCTTACCTAGGGTGACTTACGATGAACATATTAGCTGTATTGAAATTATAGATCTGATGACACCAACAGCTTTACTAGTCGAGCTTCAGACTGGGAATTTGCAGAATAATGCGTAGTACGGATCCCCAATAAATAAGAGAGTGGTCTAGGCACTAAACATACTCTTCCCCACTAGTGGGTCCCAAGTGTAACAACTTCCGATGTTCTAGTAATTTCACTGTCAGTAGTGGTTCCCTTAAGAAACATCGTCATCCTATCGGTGTCCACTTTGTACCCATGATGAAGAGCAGGGCCCCAAACTTATATTCATTAGCTTCACGGATTTGCGCAGTTCCTCAAACGTTCCATTTCTATATCTCTTTTAACTGAAGCGTCGCCTACTGGCATCAGTAACGTCGTCATTGTCCGAGAAGTATGCAGGCTACAACATCAGGCGGATATGTTTTAAGTAGCTAAGAGATCCGTCATTAACATGAGGTTAAAGACGAAATGTATAGAAATGGGTATGTAGCTGGTGAGAAGTAATAATAACTGTCTGGTTGATTACACTGCAGATATCAATAAATTAGCACAGGCAGTGGGAGGCGCTCTCAGGTACCACTGAAAACTTTAAAGCTGTTTACGTATTTGAAATAATTCGTCTTGATTGGCTTGTTCGTCGTGCAGCGGAAAACCGATTTTTCTTTGATCTGTAACGTTCAAGAAAACTGAACTGCTGAATTAGAATACAGAGCTGAACTACGCGAACCGTAATTTTTTTAAAGTTCATGTGACTGAACGACTAACGCAGGCGTACAACAAAATCTGTATATCTGTTCACTAACTCTCTATGCAATTCCTTAAAACATTTGAATTCAGGGAAATAAGTAACCATTAATTGTTTCCACTATTCCATGTAAATAGACAGCGGGTAAAATTCTCTGAAAACAGTGAAGTTACTTAGAGAGTTTATACGAAACAGTAGATAAAATAGTGTCTGACAAGAAAAATCCCCAACTTGACATCATGTTTAAAGGATGAAAGAGAATACTTGCAAGACGTCACCCTCAGCAACTACCTCTGCGCTAAAATCAAGATTATAATGTCATAGTACGCAGTTATGACCTATTGAAAGTGCAACATTTAAAGTTTCGCCTGATCCGACTGTCAGTAGCCCCACCCTAATGCCCGAGAGCGAAGTAGAGTACTGCGGAGTAACAACCAGAACTTCTTATTCTAGGGATGTAGAAGACGTGGAAAATGGGAACATCTGCACGATGTGTATTGAAATTTTGCTCGAGGGCATGTTATTCCAAATGCAAAACATAAAATATCAAGAACGCGTAATAAAGGAACCTCGCTCTCATAACGAGGAGCCGGCAAATGAAAACAAGACAGATGGAACAATGTATGTAAACTGTTTACTGTATGTATTGATCCCACAGTGGGCAAAGACTGTCAGTGCCTTCATGAAAATATTTCCGGTTGCCTGCGGAAACACGGTCGCACTTAGGCATGCACCTCTTCATCCGAAATAAATAGATGGCCACGAATATCGTTCTTCAGCGTTCCAAAAATAAGGAAATAGCAAGGAGAGAGATCTGGAATGTAAGGAGGATGGGTAAAGGCTTCCTAGCGAACTTCTCCAGCGTGCCCGATCCAGCACTGGTAACATGTGTGCCGCTTCCGATCTCTCTCCATGTGGAGGTTCGAGTCCTCCCTCGGGCATGGGTGCGTGTGTTTGTCCTTTGGATAATTTAGGTTAAGTAGTGTGTAAGTTAATGGACTGGTGACCTTAGCAGTTAAGTTCCATAAGATTTAACACACATTTGAACAATTTTTTTCTCTCCATGCGATTTCAATAAATTTGTTGCACTGAAGAGAGACGTAGGTGGCCGTTGATTTTCATCGGATGCAGAGGTGTACGCCGGGCATAATCACTGTACAGTAGGAAACCGCAAACATTTCTCCATGAGGGCTTTGGCCGTCTTGTCTCACAGTGAGATAAAAGTATTAACAGGTATCATGGTTACTTTTGAAACGATGAAAAGTTTACTGAATTTTTTTGTTCGAAAACTACAGCCTCTGGCAAAGACGTATCTCAGTACAAACATCAACCGCATAAAATTTCTTACAAAAAAGTAATCTTTATTTTTTTCTTTGGAACAAAGTTTGCGCATAGTCAGAAAAAAAATGAAAATCTTTCTTGTTCTATTTGAAGACGCTCTGCCTTGCACAAAACCCACCTGTAGGGGGAGCTGAATTACGTTGTACATCTCCCGAATATCAATCCGACAATACTGTTGAAACGATATCGAATGAATACGGGATAGTCAAATGAAAACAGAACGGACTGGGTAAACATGAGCAACTGAAGAATTATAAATGACGCTAACGATTTTCGAATCACAATTTAAAGGTGCAGATTATGTTGGAGAAAAAAGCAAATTAGCAAAATCTACGTCTATTTGACAATGGCACCTTCGAAATCCAGAGAAAAACACAGGAGCAGTCCGCAGCTCGTGGTCGTGCGGTAGCGTTCTCGCTTCCCACGCCCGGGTTCCCGGGTTCGATTGCCGGCGGGGTCAGGGATTTTCTCTGCCTCGTGATGACTGGGTGTTGTGTGCTGTCCTTAGGTTAGTTAGGTTGAAGTAGTCCTAAGTTGTAGGGGACTGATGACCATAGATGTTGAGTCCCATAGTGCTCAAATCCATTTGAACACAGGAACTACATTAATAATTAAATAGTGCAACGCTGCTTCTTTAGTGACAAACAGATTCGTTTCATACATCTGTACTGCATTTGTTTATCGTTTTTTTAAAAATGTTCAAACCATCTCTAGCAACAGATGCATGTTAAAAGCAGCGAAATGAGCAAAGCATGTTAGTGTTGTGAAAACAGAAATTCACAGATGTCTTACCCACTCCTCTGTATGGTACTCAGCGTTTTAGTTTTAGATGGCTGCAGTGGCGCGGAGTGAGCGACAAACAATCGGTGCACGCAGAAGTTCGAAAGCTCTACTTTCTGTAAGTAATAACTGCGTAATGTCCAAATTATGGAAGAGTTGTCGCGCAGGGTCGATTACAATGGCTGATATATTGTAATTGTGCTATTTTTCTCCTTAAATATGATTTAACCATGGTTTTGTATAATCGTGAGTAGTCTATGATGCGCAACAGTGGCTTTTCAAGCCAATCGAAACTCTAATAAAATACCAAATTTTGTAACTTTTAACGCGTTAAGAATGAGATGCAGAAATAAATCTCTTAACTAAATACGCAATTTTATCGTAGTGTTGGTCGCATAATTTACACAGGGATTTTGAGATTCCTTCTGCCAGTTAACGTACAACTCCCTCCATAGTCCTTCACGATGTGATTTATAGTTCACGACTTTTGCGTAACTGAATGGGAGACCATATTACTGAGAAACCAATGACAAAAAAAAAATGTGGACGGAGCATCATAGTAATTTGCCATTATAAATTAGGTACTTCTACATGTACATCTACATCTACATCTATAATCCGCAAGCCACCTTATGGTATGTGGCGAAGGGTACCTTGAGTACCTCCATCGGTCCTCCCTTCTGTTCCAGTCTCGTATTGTTCGTGGAAAGAAAGATTGTCGGTATGCCTCTGTGTGGGCTCTAATCTCTCTGATTTTATCCTCATGGTCTCTTCGCGAGATATACGTAGGAGGGAACAATATACTGCTTGACTCCTCGGTGATGGTATGTTCTCGAAACTTCAACAAAGACGGTACCGACCTACTGAGCTTCTCTCCTGCAGAGTCTTCCACTGGAGATTATCTATCATTCCCGTAACGGTTTCGCGATTACTAAATGATCCTCAAACGAAGCGCGCTGCTCTCCGTTGGATCTTCTCTACTTCTTCTATCAAACCTATCTGGTACGGATCGCACACTGCTGAGCAGTATTCAAGCAGTGGGCGAACAAGTGTACTGTAACCTACTTCCTTTGTTTTCGGATTGCATTTCCTTAGATTTCTTCCAATGAATCTCAGTCTGGCACCTGCTTTACTGACGATCAACTTTATATGATCATTCCATTTTAAATCACTCCTAATCCTACTCCCAGATAATTTATGGAATTAACTGCTTCCAGTTGCTGACCTGCTATTTTGTAGCTAAATGATAAGGGATCTTTCTTTCTATGTATTCGCAGCACATTACACTTGTCTTCATTGAGATTCAATGGCCATTCCCTGCACCATGCGTCAATTCTTTGGAGATCCTCCTGCATTTCAGTACAGTTTTCCATTGTTACAACCTCTCGATATACCACAGCGTCATCCGCAAAAAGCCTTAGTGAACTTCCGATGTTATCCGCAAGGTCATTTATGTATATTGTGAATAGCAACGGTCCTACGACACTTCCCTGCGGCACACCTAAAGTCCTCTTACTTCGGAAGACGTCTCTCCATTGAGAATGACATGCTGCGTTCTGTTATCTAGGAACTCTTCAATTCAATCACACAATTGGTCTGATAGTCCATATTATCTTACTTTGTACATTAAACGACCGTAGGGAATTGTACCGAACGCCTTGCGGAAGTCAAGAAACACTGCATCTACCTGGCAACCCGTGTCTATGGTTCTCTGAGTCTCGTGAACGGATAGCGCGTGCTGGGTTTCAAACGATCGTCTTTTTCGAATCCCATGCTGATTCCTACAGAGTAGATTTCTAGTCTCCAGAAAAGTCATTATACTCGAATATAATACGTGTTCCAAAATTCTACAACTGACCTACGTTAGATGGTTCATATGGCTCGGAGCACTATGGGACTTAACATCTGTGGTCATCAGTCCCCTAGAACTTAGAACTACTTAAACCTAACTAACCTAAGTACATCACACACATCCATACCCGAGGCAGGGTTCGAACTTGCGACCGTAGCAGTCGCGCGGCTCCGGACTGAGTGCCTAGAACCGCTAGACCACCGCGGCCGGCACCTACGTTAGAGATATAGGTCTATAGTTCTGCACATCTGTTCGACGTCCCTTCTTGAAAACGGGGATGACCTGTGCCCTTCGCGTACTCTGTGCAAAACCGAACTGGTATCCCATTAGGTCCAGTGGCCTATCCTCTTTCGAGCGATTTTAATTGTTTCTCTATCTCTCTGTCGTCTATTTCGATATCTACCATTTTGTTATCCGCGCGAAAATCTAGAGAAAGAACTACAGTGCAGTCTTCCTCTGGGAAACAGCTTTGGAAAAAGCCATTTAGTATTTCGGCCTTTAGTCTGTCATCTTCTGTTTCAGTACCATTTTGGTCACAGAGTGTCTGGACATTTTCTATTGATCCACCTACCGCTTTGACGTAAGACAAAGTTTCTTACAATTTTCTTCCAAGTCAGTATATAGAACTTTACTTTCGAATTCATTGAACGCCTCTCGCCTAGCCCTCCTCACACTACATTTCGTTCCGCGTAATTTTTGTTTGTCTGCAAGACTTTGGCTATATTTATGTTTGCTGTGAAGTTCCCTTTGCTTCCGCAGCAGTTTTCTAACTCGGTTGTTGTACCACGGTGGCTCTTTTCTATCTCTTATGATCTTGCTTGGCACATACTCATCTTATGCATATTGTACGATGGTTTTGAACTTTGTCCACTGATCCTCAACACTATCTATACTTGAGACAAAACTATTGTGTTGAGCCGTCAAGTACTCTCAAATCTGCTTTTTGTCACTTTTGCTAAACTGAAAAATCTTCCCACCTTTTTTAATATTTCTATTTATGGCTGAAATCATCGATGCAGTAACAGCTTTATGATCGCTGATTCCTTGTTCTGCGTTGACTGTTTCAAATAGTTCGGGTCTATTTGTCACCAGAGGGTCTAATATGTTATCACCACAGGTCGGTTCTCTGTTTAACTGTTGAAGGTAGTTTTCGGATAATGCACTTAAAAAAATTTCAGTGGTTTCTTTGTCCCCGCAACCTGTTAAAAATGTTTGAGTCTCCCAGTCCATATCCGCCAAATTAAAATGTCCACCCATAATTACAACATGGTGGGTAAATCTACTCGAAATATTTTCAAAATTTTCCTCTGCCACAACAGCTGCTGAGCCAGGGGCCTATAGAGACATCCAATGTTTGAGCCTGATTTAACTGTGACCTTCAACCAAATTATTTCGCATTTCGGATCTCCGTCAATTTCCTTCGATACTATTGCACATTTAATCGCTATAAACACGCCTCCCCCTTCACTGTCCAGCCTGTCTTTGCAGTATACATTTCAATCTGTGTTTAGAATTTCATTACTGTTTACATCTGGTTTCAGCCAACTTTCTGTCCCTAGTACTATGTGGGCATTGTGACCGTTCATTAATGAGAGTAGTTCTGGAACATTTCCATAGACGCTCCTGCAGTTTACTATCACCGCATTAATATTGTTATTCCCTATTGCGTTATGCCTACTACTACCTTGCCGCGTCTCAGGAGGCGTCTTGTTATGACAATCTGATGGATATCTTCACTTGGTGATGTTTCGAAGTGAAGATAAACTTTTAGTAATGGAATCAAATTTTCCTTTCCCTCCTTTACTGTGTTAAGGACAGTTTAAGTTGCAGCTAACGTGAAATGGGCTAACGATGGAAACTTTTTGTCACACACCATTTGCTGAGCTAAAGTACATATAGCCTCTGGGAAGTCTGTATATCATTTTCGAGGATGAAATTTCGGGACGCCTCTAACGTTTGGTGTATTAACGTTTAGTTTCCTCTATTGTGTTCGAAAAGAAATTCAAGCAGTCTCTTAGTTTGCCTTTGCCAAAACTGTCATAATAGGATATATAGTTCTTATCCGGAGTCGTCGACAGTCTTTAATTCTATGGGGGTAGGAGCTCTTTAAAAACTCTGTATTTAATTATGAGTGCGAAGTGGCTGTGTGCGTACAACTAACGAAGCAATTTAAAACGCCCTCCCTTTGTTGTGACGGTTGAATGCTCTCGGCCGCGCATCGTTGCCCGCCGTAACGCCGTTTTAATCCCAACGCTCATCTGGGTTTGGGACTCCCCGCTCTCGCGAACGGCAGTGCCGATCAGTGCGCAAAATCACTGAGGACGTAGCGACCAATGCTTGGCTAGAATAGTGGGTATACATATATTTACTGAAGGTTATATCAATTTCTTTGAAGTAGATAACAGATCAAACGCTTTATTAATGAGCCACAATAACTAATAAAATATGTCATTTGCTTAGAAGCAACTGTTATGATTTGACAACAAACCGACTTAAGATCAGGAGCATACTCATCTAGTATCGGAAGATAAAATATTCACTCTGGGAATTTAGCCTACAAATGCATTTTTAACAATTAACCATGATATATGTATCGGAAATTCATCAATCAGAACATGCGATCACCTATCTAATAGTTGGTACGTCCCCATTTGGCATGGATAATAGCAGCGACGTATCGTGGCATGAAAACAATGAGGTCTTGGTAGGTCGCAGGATGGAGTTGGCCCCACATCTGCCCACACAAGTCACCTAAGTCCTATAATTTCCGGGGAGGGAGACGATGAGCTCTGACACCAGGTTCAATCACATCCCAGATATGTTCGACTGGGGTTTGATATAGCGAGATCGGGGCCAGCACATCAATGGGAGCTCACCACTATGTTACTCGAACGACTGTATCACACTCCTGGCTTTGTGACTTGGGGCATTATCTTGCTGAAAAGTGCCACTGGGATCGGGAGACGATCGTCGTGAAGTGGCATTCATGCTCTGCAACCAGTTTTCGATACTCCTTGACCGTCATGGATACCCACATGAATGTTCCTCAGAGAATAATGGAGACACCACCAGTTTGTCTCCGTCCCGCAGTAGAGGTGTCAAGGAGCTGTTCCCTTAGCAGACGATTGATTCGCGTCCTCCCATCAGCATGATGAAGAAGGTATCGAGATTCATCAGACCATGCAACGCTGTGCCACTGTGCCAACGTCCTATACGGATGGACATGTGCCCATTGTAGTCGTAGCTGCCGATGTCATAGTTCTAATATTGTCAGATGCATGAGTCGTCGGCTGTGGAGGCCCACCGTTAAGAGCGTTCATTGCACTATGTGCCGCCACAGTTCATCATCTGTCCAGTTTTAACAGTCCACCCAGCCTACGACATCCGACATCTGTAATGAGCGGTGGCCGCCCAACCCAACGACGTCTGGACGTAGTTTCCCGTTTGTTTGGCTACATGTTGAAGACACCACGGCACTCCTCAAACACCCGATACGCCGTGCAGTTTCCGAGATCCTTGTGACAGGCCTGCTGGCCATCACAATCTGCCCTCAGTCATACTCAGGTAGATTGTGGGCCTCCTCATTCTACACATGGACAGCACGCTCACTGATACTGCATGCACTGTGCGTGTGTCGGACCAGCAGTCACTACTCGCCAGGTGATATTAGTATCGGCTAAATGGGTTTATATTGACTGTAGGTTGGTGGTCAGAATATTTTGGCTGATTAGTATAAACACACATTGTGTCATAATTTATAGTGAGAACTGAAACATGAAAGAGTATACGATAGGAGACTCATAAACATTCCAGTAAAGAAGGTTACAAAAATGAGTCGACAGCGAAGTTCCAGTAATTACGAATATGCCATTACGAGTACAAGTTTTGAAAATCGTATTTGTCGATTAATTAATAATCTACTCGGCCTCAAATATCCTTCCCGACCATAGGTTTACGAACATGGTAGACGTATGTTTGGGAAGCGGCACCTTCCTCTGCTAATGTAAGACTACAGCAAATACACACTTGTGGTCCAGGATGGATACGTTAGGCAGGACCTGTATCTCGGCCTCTAAGGTAACCTCGCCTCAGAGCTCAGGTCATCTTTTTATAGTGTCATTTCAAAGGTCAAGTGAATGACACTGTCCTCGATACGGTTGAAGAAATGGTGTAGCGAACTGTGTTTTCCTGTCAGGAATCACGAGATCATCATAGATATTTTAAAGAATTCGTAAGTAACTATAGAGACGAGTGTAGTATTGACTCCAGTTTCGAGGAAGACATGTAGAACATCTCCTTTGCCATCTACAAGTGTACAGTAAACTGTAACATGTATGGCGCTGACGCACTATTGTATTTCACGCTAAATTTACCAATATGAAATCTGACCCCGTAGGATTCTCACTCTGCATTTAAAATTCATTTTTTGCCAACAATGACATGATTTAGTAACTAAGTGAGTGTGGTTATAAATCGCACTTTCACAGATACTTTGAAAACTGCTCGTTTTTTTGGGTATACATGTTTTGGAACTTTTTATATTAAGTATCTACCCGTATTCCATATTCTCTACTAATTATCATACATCTTCTGTAGGTGAGACATTAGTTCTACGAATGAGAAAATAGCATAATAGCGGTTGTATTCGCATACTGCCTCTACATATAGTTCGGTAGGTCATCTGACAGTTCGCTGAGTTAAGATGCAAATCATTGTGTGAAGCAATGGGAAGTGTTTCGGAAATGTGTTGTGCTTCCACGGAATTAAATGGATGAATTCACAAAAAGCGTTAGAACCACAGACTTTAATAATAGTATTAGCTGTCCTCAGTGTATGTAAGAAATCTGATAAATTATTGCTAGCTCGTTCCTTATTATGATATTATATCTTCCTACCAATAACAAATATCACATTTTGGTAACTATTTGAAAATTATATGCGCATTTAATGGCAAGAAAGTTAAAGATATTCCATGATAACAAAGTTTCTGCTTTTGTTATTGGCCAAGAATATTCTCCATTTTATGTCATCTGTATTTATTTCCTCATTTAGGAGATCATTTCAAAGTGTTGCACCATGTACCTTTCAGTGTCCTTGGTATCATGATGTTTGTCTACATATACTGGTCTGATGTGTTGTAGATGCAGGCGCTTTTGGGATACAGACATCACCGGTTAAAAGTCTTCATATACACAGTAGTCTTATTCATAAGAGAATGTCCCTCTTACAGGAATCTGTATTGCATAACACAGTTACTAAACACTTCTTTCATTCACATTGACCGATTTTCTTCCGAATTGTAATCGGTTCTTCGCGATCGGTGGCCGATTTAGTAATTAATGACGGGATATTTATCCCTGTTTTGTTGATAACATTGATCATGTGGGCAGTAATACGGGCAGTAATATGTTATATTAATCAAGTAATGTAAATGAAATATGGATTGCTAAAGCTGTATCGTGAGAGTACTATTTGAGAAAACTTTAAAAACCATTCCTTTGTCATAACTGTGAGCACATTAAATGTGACGACTCAGTAACAGGTAAGATATGATTGCTTCAGCGGATAGAATTAATGATATGACCTTAAGTTCTCTAGTGGGGATTTGAAAATATAAATAAATATATACGTATTGGTTCTGAAAGTTTATCGCATCTACATGTGCTCAATTCCACTTCACCCACGACCAGCTTCTGCTGTAGCCTATATCAGATCTCTTAAAACCTGCAGTACACTACTGTTACACAAGTTTGTTGACACCTATATATCTAGAACATCTAATAAAATAACGCGCAATATATTGTCGTTCATCACCAGATACATAGCGTCTCGTCACCAGGTATGTAAAGGAAAGGTGTAGGCTACTGATAAAAATTGCAAATTTTTGAAATGTTGTCATCAAATGACGATTGTTGGAGGCGAGTATTGACCGGAACGTAGAAAGTATATTTTTAATATGGTAAGAATTACTGTTCTAATATGGGTGTTCATTATACCACAGTGTGAGGGCCTACCTATGTCAGTGTATGCGTGTTACAGTAAGCTGTTATTTGCCCTTTTGATACACAGTACCTTATTGACCTAACAATTGAGCGACTGAGTCTAGCAGCAAAATACTTTCATTTTATCTGATTGGGTATGACAACACTTGATATGTAGTTCATCCTCTCGTTCATTGTTTGGTAACTATATTGTTATTGATGTTTTCTAAAATTTTAAATTTTTAGTACATCGAATTTAGGCTAAAATTGTACTGTATAAAGTGTGTAATGAAATCGACCGATTAGCCGAAAGGCGTTGTATTACAAGATCAACGATCATTCACAAACTTCTCTATCATTGTGAGTCATTATTTCATGAAGTATTTGCTTTTTCAGTAATTGATGACGAAAACGAGAATACAAACTGGTAACCACATTTTTATTGTGACATTAATCGTTAACGTCCTTCCTGCGTTTCTAGTATTCACCAATATGTATGAATCTTAATTTGGACACAACCATCCTGAAAGAATCTGTATCAAAACAGTTTGTAAGTGTCATGAGGTTCGCTGAATCTTCCACTGCATTTTCAATGGTATTGTAGGCGGTTTAGCAAGATAATATTTACACTGACATTATAATTCCAAATTCTATATGATCTGAAAGTAACATATGCGAGTATCCAAGCTAGGAATAGCTGTACATTCATTCAACAACTTTCGTATTAGTGTTGTAAGAAAGATGTTGTACTTGTTACCTTCTCTTTAAACTATTCTATTTTATTGTCACATCTACATTTATTTCACAGTCATGTGTAATATAGGTCACACCACCTCTCAGTAATATAACAGTGAGTAAGAATTTGTTTCAGCAGGAGTACTAATAGAAGTTCAAAACTCTTAAATAAAAGTTATCTGCTCTATTCTTCACAGTGGATATTACCGAAAAATGACTCGAATCAGCTACTTAAAATAACAACTAAAGAATTACTATGATCATTAACTGATTATGATGTCAACTGGTGAGAGTTTCAGTACCTTATCTAGGAACCATACGCAAATACAAAAGTAAAATGAATTACAAGATATAAGTAATGAAGTAACATTACAGTTCCCTGCACACAGCCAGTATAATTTAGTGATAAAGGAAGTAATTAGAGCTGTTTAGATCTCCAGTTGTCATTTCCAGTAAGTTTTCTTTTCTCCATCGTAATATAGATGGATAAATACTGCAGTAATTGAGAACATTCTGCTTGTTTTCTTTTTTGTCTAGGAAAAGGCACTTTGAAAGTCCAAATTTTAAATTTTTCACTATGAACACTAAAGCAGATGTGAACTGTCCTAAAAATAAGCCACTACATAGTTAAAGGTAAAATTTCTTCATAGAACATGTGGCTACAAAAGCTGCTTGTAGGGCTTATATTATGTAGGGAATATTCAGATTTAATTTTCGTAAAGTAGGGGTTATGAAACAATGGCATCATTATCAAAACTTAACTATCGGATTTACATGCAATCCCTCAAATGCCGGCTTTAGTTCTGAACAGAGTGATTAAACAGTAGATAGTACAAACGATCACATAGATGGGTCTTGGAGAGTTTTGGTTTAGGTCCATTACTCTCAGAACCAGCGAATCGATATTGTATGTTAATAAAAGAAGTGCTACGATTATGGAACTGAGGTACATGTACCAGGTGAAAATCATCTATGAAACATGAATGGGACGAAATTCTATGCCTATAGTAGGTGCAAGGGAAGAGTAATCCACTAGCATGAAGTAATACGACATCCATTTCGTTGCAAGTACCATGATTTCATCATTCCCAAATATTATCACGCCTGACAAACTTTATCTTCATCATCAGCAGAACCTTGGTAGAACAATGTATCGTTAGACAAAGATATTGCTGTGGATTTTCAATGATTCATTTAATAAGTTTCCTAAACAATCTCAGATGAAAGTAAACATAGGGATTGTATTAGATGTACCAGATACAAGAGAAATTTATTCATGTCGAAAATGGCACAACATTATCTTTGTGATTATGTTAGAATATTACTGAGTACTTAAATTATACAAGTAACGATCATTGGACACTTAAGATCTTGTATGATGGTGGAGATAAATCACATAACTCACTTTGTGATTGGCTTTGTAAGCGGTTATTTTGTTCCAAAATTGAACATTAATTAAATATACATCATGAGTGGCAGATATAGTTAGTTAAATTCAACATTATTTAATAGTAAGATCACTGTCAACAATCTGAAATGAGCAGTTGTGTACAACAGGGTAACTGAATCTTTGAAATGCAACTGCATCGTTTCATTTTTCTACATGATACAAAGAGATACCTACACGAAACAGTGAATAAAATTTACATAATGTTCATTCCCAATCAAATTGATATACAGAAAGCTGTGTTTCTTTCTTTCTATTCCTCATGGGGGAATTTGGTTAATTCGGATAGTTCAACTTTGTGTCGATACTTCGGTTGGTTTTTCGATGTATTATGTTACCTGCAACCAGGCATCAAATTATTTTCTTCATATCCTCACATTTTATTTGCAATTGGAGATAAACAAATAATCATTAAAGTCACGGATTTGTGTGTGTGAGATAACGACTACCTCAACATGCAGAGAAACAGGCCTTGAACCTTTCAAAACAAAAATATAGTAATAATTGCTTTTTGCACAATTGATAACTACTGTCGAGACTAATCTCGCAAAGTAACTGCAGTGCAATACAGAGAGAAAAGAATGTTTAATTTACTTACAATATGATTACTACTTGACAGTCATAAATCTGTAATCCGAATTTACAAATACAATTGATTGACGTTTAGTGCCGTGAGTCTACAAATTTCTGATGTTACTCATATTAAATATGATTTATGGTAAAAAGTTCACAACAAATAAATTCAAATATGGTTAGTTTGGTTTACTGAATCACTGTAAGATGAAAGCCTTTTATGTTTGTTTAGCACTGCACCGAATTCAAATTGTTTTTACATTATCTAAGAGGCACCTACAGAACTTAACACGTATTTCATTTAACATAGGATGCTAAGGTCCATGATGCAGCTTATGACTTCTGGAATTGAAACCTGAGGATCATAAAATGTAAGAGACGTTCTTGATATGACAAATATTTAACACTATGTGTTTTACTAATGTCAAGATAGTTACACGGTTTTATAAACGAATTCTCTCTAATGTCGTGCTTGTTAATACCTAGTGTCAGATATCTTCAATATGATATTCATCTTTGAGCATTTTATGTAGTTAAATACGGAAGTGCCATTATGATGGGAGGCTTTGTGTAAACCTGAACCAACAAACAGCTTCGTTACGTTTGCTTTCACTAAAAAGTCTGTATATACTGCTAAACAATCAACTCAGGTTATGAAAATGTACTTCATGAACAGCTAAAACCTCAGTCCCAGTCCCACCCTCCCTCCCCTGTTAAATAACCACAAGAGAAACTACAAATTCACTCTATTTGACAAATTTTCAGACTTTACTATAACTTTTGTGTTTCTTCGATTTTGGTATAACACATTCAGTATGTTAGCATAAGTGGCGAATACCAATACAGCTTTCATATAAATTAGAGACAGCGTTCAATCATAATCAAGCCAAAAATTTTGCTTTCAGAATTACCACACGTAAAATATTAAGAAAATTTTCCTCTTGTGTCCTAATAGCTCTTGTACATTATGTACATTTGTAATGTAAGCCTTTTTACAGTACATCTAAGATAATTTTCTAATCATACCACATGGTGTATTTATATATAGCAGGCTGAAAGAAGCAACACATTGTGCTCTGTCTCATATCCGGTATGCTTTGTATGTAAATATTACATAGACTCCAATGTAAGACACAATATAATGCAACAGACATTGAAACAGAATGAAGTTCAACAACTAGTCCTAATGTTGTTCTCCTCGAGCACATACTTCTTACTCCCTTTATCTGGTCGTCATTAATGTTCCTTAATTTAGAAAATGGAAGACTGTAGTTTCTACGAAATGGAGAGCAATGTGCTTGCATGCAGTTGGCATCATTCCGTACAACCAGTCTTGTTTAAGGCACTCTGTACGAGTAACTAGTGGTAGCAATGACTAACAGCAACATCTTTAACTGCAAGATGTTGTGCAGTGCAAGGAATTGGAAGAAAGTAACAAGTACATTCCAGAAAGGCCTAGCTAAAAAGCAAATGGGTTCTAAACATGAACAATAAACTGATGAAAATTCTATATCTATCATTTGCGATATGAGTAAGAGCACTAAAAATCCTGTTTCAGACTAATGTGAGTCTGAACATACTAATGTGACATGTAAATATGACGTACTAGCTTCTTCAGCTTCTTATGATATTCGTCATCATCAGTATCATGCTTTCAAAGAATTTCTTGGTCGTCAGTAGAATCTCAACCGACAAGAGATCAGTCGTTTCCAACCACAGTAAATGGAATAGTGACATACATAGTTTTTTAACAGTACTGCAGGTTACTGAGTTTTCTCTTGTTCACTTACAGTAAGAAATGAAATCACCGCGAGGCTGCAGCTGTGCAACAGCTTGCCTGTGATGCGGCCGGCTGCGTGTGCCGGGTAGCGTCGCTGTGGCGCCCGCCTGTCGCCTGGGATGTAGGCAGCCCCGTACTCCACCGGCGGGCGTCGGAGCGCGACTGGTGGCTCGCGTAGCGCCGCTGCCGTGCTCTGCCTGCTGTCCAGACGCAGCCGCGCAGGTGGCAGCTGGCGGCCGCGCGGCGCCTGCGCCCCCCACGCCCCACCGCGTCTGTGGCCCTCCGTCTCCTCTGCCACCACCACGTGCACCGAGTTCAGCTACAATGCAATTACTAACTGCGGCGGCGCATGCGTTACCAGAAAGTGCGTCCTCCAAACTTTGTCCCCTGTATCGGTCATGTTATTCCTTCCAATTTGTGCAAAGTTTCTTATTTCTGAAAAGATTTGTTTCCTTCAGTTCCTATTTTCTAAAGCACATAACTATCATAAATCTATCAGAACACTTAATTCAAGTCACATTATGCATATCAGGAGATTGAAGTGGCTGGAATCAATTACAGGGACTTCGAACCTATCTTCATCTACATCGATTCTCCGTAAGCTACTATGCGGTGTGTGTTCGAGGGTTTGTTGACGCCACTACTCATTCCCGATTTCCCTATTCCATTCGCAAAAGACGGGTCGTCGGCAGAACTCCGAATTAGCTCCAATCCCACGTCCGGCCATCCTCATTTAGGTTTTCCGTGATTTCCCTAAATCGCTCCAGGCAAATGCAGGGATGGTTCCTTTGAAATGGCACGGCCGACTTCCTTCCCCATCCTTCCCTAATCCGGTGTGACCAATGACCTCGCTGTTTGGTCTCTTCCCCCCAAACAACCCAACGCCAACCCTTTCCGTGGAAGGCACTCTGTTGGAAATTTAAAAGTAAGCCTCTCCGTGATGCACAATGCCTCTTTTATTCCCTTTGTGACTGGAATTCGTTGACCATTGCTCTTTGTGCATTAATGATGTGACGAAACACCCTACTGTCTGTTAGATCTTTTCTATATCTTCTATTAATTCAACCTAATAACAATAACAGACTGGTAATACTCAAGATTTGGTAGAAAAAGTACTTTTACGTCATTTCCTTCGCCTATGTATTACATTTCCTTATGGTTTTTTCTATGAATAGAAGTGTGGGATCTTCTTTTCTTACAGGTAGCTATGGACATTTACTCGTTGGTATTCTGCGGTAGTTACTGTCTCCTGTGATTTTTCACCAATAATGTAGCCGTCGGTGGTGAAATTCTTCGCCTCTTTAGAAGAAATAAATTACATTTATTTTCGTTCAAGATCGATTGTCAGCCTATGCATCAATTCAAGAAAGATTTTTCACCTATCACTGTAGGAATAATTGTAATATTTTCCGGTATCTTTTAAACTCGAATCGATTTTCACTGTAGGGATTATGAAGTTACTACTTTTCTTATTAAATTGAGCTATATTAATTTTTAAGGTGTTTAAAAGTTCTTGAGAAGATATTGGCTTTTATTGTGAACAAAGATAGTTACAGATAACCAGTGCTGACTCTGACGAATTTCAGAGCGATGTGCGATTTCTCCATATGTGTATAGCGTAACTCAACCACGTCCATCGAAATAGTTTGGCAAACGTACATTCACTATGAGTTGTAGAAGTGACAATAGAAAGTGCACAGGATTTCACTGGTGACAATAATATTTTTAGTAGAAGATGTCTGCTAACATCTATTAACGTGATTAGGGTAAGAATAACAACTATTGATTCAGTGGAAAAATTGCCATTTAGGTGCTATTAGTTAACTGATGTTCTGGTTTGAAGTTTCTCAGGCGAGTAGGTACACAAACGCAAGTAAATGAAAAGAAACAGTGACTGACATTAATGAAGTTACAGAGTTGTTATAACTACACTGTGATCAAAAGTATCCGGACACCCCCAGAAACATACGTTTTTCCTATTAGGTGCATTGTGCTGCCTTCTACTGCCAGGTACTCCATAACAGCCACCTCAGGTGCATTGTGATGCCATCTACTGCGAGGTACTCCATAACAGCAACATAAGTATTCAGTAGACATCGTGAGAGAGCAGAATCGGGTGCTCCCAGGAAATCACGGACTTCGAACGTGGTCAGGTGATTGGGTGTTACTTGTGTCATACGTCTGTACGTGAGATTTCCACACTCCTAAACATCCGTAAGTCCAGTGTTTCCGATTTGATAGTGAAGTGGCCGATATCGTCTCTAGACTGACAGAACCCGGCGGCAGTTGAAGAGGGTCGTAATGTGTAATAGAGAGACATCTATCCCAACCATCACACAGGAATTCTAAACTGCATCAGGATCCATTGCAGATACTATGACAGGCTGGAGGCGAAAAAACTTGGATCTTATGGTCGAGCGGCTGTTCATAAGCTACACATCACGCCGGTAAATGCCAATCGACGCCTCGGTTGGTGTAAGGAGCGTGAACATTGGACGATTGAACCGTGGAAAAACATTGTGTCGAGTGACGAATCACGGTACACAATGTGGCGATCCGATGGAAGTCTAAGGGTATGGCGAATGCCAGGTGCACGTCATCTGCCTGGTTGTGTAGTGTCAACAGTAAAATTAGGAGGCGGTGGTGTTATGGTGTGCTCGTGTTTTTCATGTAGGGGTCTTGCACCCCTTGTTATTCTGCGTGGCACTATCACAGGGCAATTCGGGGATGGCGACTGCATATTTCAATACGATCGAGCACCTGTTCATTATGCACAGCCTGTGGCGGAGTGGTTACACCACAATAACATCCCTGCAATGGACTGGGCCTATACAGAGTCCTGACCTAAATCCCATAGAACACCCGTGGAATGTTTTGGAACACCTATTTCGTGCCAAGCCTCACCGACCGACATCGATACCTCTCCTGAGTGCAGCACTCCGTGAAGAATGGGCTGCCAATCCCCAAGAAACCTTCCAGCACCTGACTGAACGTAAGCCTGCGAGAGTGGAAGCTGTCATCAAGGCTAAGGGTGGGCCAACACCATGTTGAATTCCAGCATGACCGATGGAGGCCGCCGCGAACTTGTAAGTCATTCTCAGTCTGGTGTCCGGATACTTCTGATCACATAGTGTATGTACTTGATAGTCTGAATTGTCGAACATGACCTATATTCGTATTATTATCTATTTAATTATACACGTGAGTAGTGAACATTGTTTTTATTTAACTGGAAAAGAAATGGGTGCTAAACACAGCCAGACGTCTTAAAATTCGCTGTTTAATTGTATGTGGCTTCTAAATCCCCATTACCAACTGATCATATAATTATCAATAGTGTATCCGCCTGATGTTTTGTATTGTCAACTGTGTAGTGAGATCTTTATGTTTGTGAATTATGACTGAAATTTTGTACTCATTCACAACAGCATTAGCATGATTCGTCCAGTCAGTTTATTTGTGGGAAATTAGTTGTGCTAACCATTTGGGAGAAAGTCAGCCTCACTAAGAATGTTAAGCTACTGTAACTAACTGAATGCGGGTTTCATGATTAAGACCAGCTGTTCCACTGTGGTTTAGATTGGCTTCGTCAAAGGACGTGTGGTCTAAGAAAGCTATGCCCGAGCGAGCATTGGGTGTAGGGGGACTACGTTTTGTGAGCTTTTTTTTTATCTTGTTGACTGTATTTAGTGTTCGTATGTATACATTTCTAGCTTACGTTGTTGCGTTGCTTTGATCTGTGACTTGATTGAGTACTGTCGTTATATGTTTGGCATTACTTATCGATTTCTGTGAAGTATAGAAGATTCAAATGGCTCTAAGCACTATGGGACTTTACATCTGAGGTCATCAGTCCCCTAGACTTAGAACTACGTACATTACACGCATCCATGCCCGAGGCAGGATTCGAAAGTGCGACCGCTGCAGCGCGGTCTCGAACTGAAGCCTAGAACCGCTCCGCCACAGCGGCCGGCTATTAAAGATTGATTGTAAATAACAACGTATGTTTATTATCGCATGTGATCTACTTTGCTCGGTGGGTACTTTGAGCTGCTAAACGCAAAAGCCTATAGCTAGAACGGTTCTGATTATACCAGCGGTGAATAAGCTTTACTGTGCAGATTACTTGCAAGGCTCCTGCCGTATGCTTCTATTCTTTTGTCAGTATTGACTAGTCTAAAGTCTGTGTGTTTACCAAGACGTTTCCCTGCTGTATACCGAAAACGCTGATGAGCTATATTTAGAGCCACCTAAGGGTAAGAGGGTTATTGCCCGATGGAGTAAGTGATGTACAACGACAAGCGGCTGCTTTCTTAGTAGCAAGTGACTGTATCATCATTAGTATTGGTGAACATCAAATGAGCGATGTTGGTAGCGTAGTGAGCGGCCTCCCGTTTGTTTCGTAATTCATAGCACCCGTTACTGCCAACTGAGTACCTTTCAATAGCCGGCCGGAGTGGCCGAGCAGTTCTATGCGCTTCAGTCTGGAACCACGCGACCGCTACGGTCCCAGGTTCGAATCCTTCCCCGGGCATGGATGTGTGTCATGTCCTTAGGTTAGTTAGGTTTAAGTAGTTCTAAGTTCTAAGGGACTGATGACCTCGGATGTTAAGTCCCATAGGGCTCAGAGCCCTTTGAACCATTTTGAACCTCTCAATATCTCTATAACTTAATTACCAACTTGCTACTGATGCTGTTTGTTAATTTGTTCTATGGTTACCATTTAATATGTGTGTTACTTAGTATCACTAAGTGGTTCTGTTCGCGCAAAGTGGCGTAGCCAAATCACCAACTTTATGATAACGTACTCAGTACCACTAGGTGGTTCTGTTTGCGCAAATTGGCATACCCGGGTTATCAACTGTATGATAACAAATTTAACTACAGTATCAGCACTGATATGTAATAATCATTGAGAGCAGAATTTCATTTGCTTGCAGTCTTCAGTTAACTGTGATCACCGAATGCATTTCTTATCAAACAGTTAAATCGTGAGTCGATTGAATTTTTTGTTTGGTCTGTTTTAAATATGAATTTAGCTAGCCAGATGTGTTTTTAAGCTGAGTGAGAAGGAAATTAAAAAGTTAACAGCTCACACTAGTTATTCAGATCTTTGTTTCAGAACTAAATCGCTTGTGCATTTGTCATCCACCCTCAGTAATCCCATTCGCGACGTCGCTGGTATCGACGTAACGCTGGTCAAGAAGGGTCAAATTCTGATGTCTGGTGTAGGATTCACTCTGACGACGTCGGTCGGTAGAAATTTCATTCTGATTCCGAAGACCGAAAATTGCGTGCTGGTGAGATTTTAAACTGAAAGATTTAGGAAAAGATTGTTTTGCAGAAGCGAGTCTCAGTCACACAGCCCAACACTTCACTCCCTAGTCATACTGTTCGGTCCACAAGCGGAAGACGACCAGGGCTTCCTGGGTCAAAGCCAGGTATCAGAGCCACTGGGCCACTCGATCTGCGACCACTAGTGGGCCACATAATGTGATTAGGAAATGGTGCGTGACTAAATCACTACTTATCAGAATATGGATTTTTTAACCTCAGACATTGCCAGTGACGTTATTTTAGTTAAAATTGTGATGTAGTTTTAAAACTTTATTGTTTTCTCAGATAAGAAGAAAAATGTTTCTCTTTGTTGATCATTTTTAATAAACAGTATTATGAAGAACGTAATAAACATAAAATAAAATTAGCGTCAAACTGCATTATTTTCTTCTTTAGCTTAGAAAACGGCATAAAAATAAAATCCAAGAGTCCCCATATGTTCCTTTTTACAGCGCTTCCACTGTAGGGTTAAGCTGTGAATCGTGACTGCAAGATGTGTGGAAGTATAAGAAACGTAGGCTCGTCGGGTATGTTAGACTAAGTTATGGTAAGCGGAACTTGATAGAATCTGACGAAACTACTAGTGGAGGTCTTTCCACCAGGTGCAATTAATTACCTTTATTTGACTAGTGCAGTTTGGAACTTCACTATTAATAAATATATTAAATTAATTAGCTAAGATATTCAACGCTGCGTCGCCTTCGCCTATAAGATGTGGACCATTATTTGTTAAATAGTTCCCATGAACCAACTGACTCAACTAACAGACTACACGCTTCTACTGGCAAGAAGACAGATAAATATGTAACGTTGTACGACTCAGCTCTACAACACAAGTGACAAACCATCGCTAGTCAGCTGACGATCATATAGTCTAATCAATGGTTTGCAGAATGTTTGGGATATTCTGAACTTGGTATCACTACAAGCACAAGTCTGTTCAGCGTGTTATGTACATGTCGCAAACTACTGCAACAATCCAGTTTCATTCGATTTTAAATTCCTCCTAAACCGTTAGTTTAAAATGTAAAAGAGATGATAGTGGTCCTTAAACGTACACTGAGTGATTGGAGGGGAGCAACAAGTGGGAAAAGTTCCTTCTACTAATAAAATGGGCAGAATCTGTTGCGTATACACAGCAAAGAACGTCTGTACCGCCTCGCAGCAATGCTTTCTGGGCAGTGGTGGAACATTCGAGAAACTGACATGCACACGGTAGGGGAGCGGGAAAACAGCCATGGAACGAGAGGCGACACATGTCGTATCAGCAGATGGTTATTTTAAAATCAGTAATTGTTGGTTTATTTTACAAAATCAGCTGATGTGGAAGTGTTCCTTGTTAACTTCCAATAATTTAGCTTCCTTTGCAGCTTTTTAGTGGTGCACTGACTCATATATGTTTACTCCTTGACTGACGTTATAGGAAAAATTGTTTTGTTAGCGGAGCACGCAGCAGACAGCTGTCAAATTTAGGATTTCTATATTGATATCTTAATCGTTGCAGGGGATTCTATTAAGATTTTTTATGGTGGTTGTTTACTCGGGAAAATTAATGAAAACCAAACATATGCTTACGTGGAGCAATATCCCTTGGCATTAGAGGCTATCTTAAACAACATCCAAGTAAATTCAGTCATCACTCCATCAATGGTAGACGTGACACCACGAAGCAGCAAGTGTTAAGCTCCCCTTATTAAATTGTTGTGTGAACACATTACTACATCACATAACTCCAAATATGTTACTGATTAGGGCAACACCCCCCCCCCCCCCCCCATGAACCACGGACCTTGCCGTTGGTGGGAAGGCTTGCGTGCCTCAACGATACAGATAGCCGTACCGTAGGTGCAACCACAGCGGATGGGCATCTGTTGAGAGGCCAGAAAACGTGTGGTTCCTGAAGAGGGGCAGCAGCCTTTTCAGTAGTTGCAGGCGCAACAGTCTGGATGATTGACTGATCTGGCCTTGTAACACTAACCAAAATGGACTTGCTGTTCTGGTACTGGGATCGGCTGAAAGCAAGGGGAAACTACAGCCGTAATTTTTCCCGGGGGCATGCAGCTTTACTGTACGATTAAATGATGATGCCGTCCTCTTGAGTAAAATATTCTGGAGGTAAACTAGTCCCCCATTCGGATCTCTGGGTGGGGACTACTCAAGAGGACGTTCTTATCAGGAGAAAGAAAACTGGCGTTCTACAGATCAGGGCGTTGAATGTCAGATCCCTTATTCGGGTGGGTAGGTTAGAAAATTTCAAAAGGGAACTGGATAGGTTGAAGTTAGATATAGTGGGAATTAGTGAAGTTCGGTGGCAGGAGGAACAAAACTTTTGGTCAGGTGAATACAGGGTTATAAATACAAAATCAAATAAGGGTAATGCGGCAGTAGGTTTAATAATGAATAAAAAATAGGAGTGCGGGTAAGCTACTACAAACAGCATAGTGAACGCATTATTGTGGCCAAGATAGACACGAAGCCCACACCTACAACAGCAGTACAAGTTTATATGCCAACTAGCTCTGCAGATGACGAAGAAATTGATGAAATGTATGATGAGATAAAAGAAATTATTCAAGAAGTGAAGGGAGACGAAAATTTTATAGTCATGGGTGACTGGAATTCGAGAGTAGGAAAAAGGAGAGAAGAAAACATTGTTAGTGAATATGGATTGGGGGTAAGAAATGAAAGAGGAAGCCGTCTGATAGAATTTTGCACCGAGCATAACCTAATCATAGTTAACACTTGGTTCAAGAATCATAAAAGAAGGTTGTCTACATGAAAGAATCCTGGAGGTACTAGAAGGTATCAGATAGATTATATAATGGTAAGACAGAGGCTTAGGAACCAGGTTTTAAATTGTAAGACAATTCCAGGGGCAAATGTGGATTCTCATCACAATCCATTGGTTATGAACTGTAGATTGAAACTGAAGAAACTGCAAAAGGGTGGGAATTTAAGGAGACGGGACCTGGATAAACTGACTAAACCAGAGGTTGTACAGAGTTTCAGGGAAATAGAACAACTGACAGGAAGGGGGGAATGAAATACAGTAGAAGAAGAATGGGTAGCTTAGATGGATTAAATAGTGAAGGCAGCAGAGGATCAAATAAGTACAAAGACGAGGGCTAGTAGAAACCCTTGGGTAACAGTAGAAATATTTTATTTAATTGATGAGAGGAGAAAATACAAAAATGCAGTAAGTGAAGCAGGCAAAAAGGAACACACAGGTGTCAAAAATGAGATCTACAGGAAGTACAAATTGGCTACGCAGGGATGGGTAGAGGACAAATGTAAGGATGTAGAAGCTTAGCTCACTAGGGTAAGATAGATACTGCCTACAGGAAAATTAAAGAGACCTTTCGAGAAAGGAGAAGAACTTGCATGAATATCAATATTTTTGATGGAAACCCAGTTCTAAGCAAAGAAGGGAAAGCAGAAAGGTGGAAGGGGTATATAGAGGGTCTATACAAGGACGATCTACTTGAGGACATTATTATGGAAATGGGAGAATATGTAGATGAAGATGAAATGGGGGATATGATACTGCGTGAAGAGTTTGATTGAGCACTGAAAGACCTGAGTCGAAACAAGGTCCCCGGAGTAGACAACATTCCATTAGAACTACTGAAAGCCGTGGGAGAGCCAGTCCTGACAAAACTCTACCATCTGGTGAGCAAGATGTATGAGACAGTCGAAATACCCTCAGACTTCAATAAAAATATAATAATTCCAATCCCAAAGAAAGCAGGTGTTGACAGATGTGAAAATTACCTATCAGTTTAATAAGTAACAGCTGCAAAATAATAAAGCGTATTCTTTACAGACGAATGGAAAAACTGTTAGAAACTGATCTCGGGGAAGATCAGTTTGGATTTCGTAGAAATGTTGGAACACGTGAGGCAATACTGACCGTATGACTTACCTTAGAAGAACGATGAAGGAAAGGCAACCCTAAGTTTCTAGCATTTGTAGACTTAGAGAAAGCATTTGACAATGTTGATTAGAATACTCTCTTTCAAATTCTGAAGGTGGCAGGGGTAAAGTACAGGGAGCGAAAGGCTATTTACAATTTGTACAGAAACCAGATGGCAGTTATAAGAGTCGAGGGGTATGAAAGGGAAGCAATGGTTGGGAAGGGAGTGAGACAGGGTTGTAGCCTATCCCCAGATTATTCAATCTGTATATTGAGCAAGCAATAAAGGAAACAAAAGCAATGTTTGGAGTAGTTATTAAAATCCATGGAGAAGAAATAAAAAGTTTGAGGTTCGCCGATGACATTGTAATTCTGTCAGAGACAGCAAAGGACTTGGAAGAGCAGTTGAACGGAATGGACAGTGTCTTGAAAGGAGGGTATAAGATTAAAATCAAGAAAGGCAAAACGAGGATAGGGAATGTGGTCGAATTAAGTCGGGTAATGCTGAGGGAATGAGATTCGGACATGAGACACTTAAAGTAGTAAAGGAGTTTTGCTATTTGGGGAGCAAATTAATTGATGATGGTCGAAGTAGAGAGGATATAAAATGTAGACTGGCAATGGCAAGGATAGCGTTTCTGAAGGAGAGAAATTTGTTAACATCGATTATAGATTTAAATATCAGGAAGTCGTTTCTGAAAGTATTTGTATGGAGTGTAGCCATGTATGGAAGTGAAACGTGGACGATGAATAGTTTAGACAAGAAGAGAATAGAAGCTTTCGAAATGTGGTGCTACACAAGAATGCTGAAGATTAGATGGGTAGATCACATAACTAATGAGGAGGTATTGAATAGAACTGGGGAAAAGAGGAGCTTGTGGCACAACTTGACTAAAAGAAGGGATCGGTGGCTAGGACATGTTCTGAGACATCGAGGGATCACCAATTTAGTATTGGAGGGCAGCGTGTAAGTTAAAAATGGTAGAGGGAGACCAAGAGATGAATACACTAAGCAGTTTCAGAAGGATGTAGGCTGCAGTAGGTACTGGGAGATGAAGAAGCTTGCACAGGATAGAGTAGCATGGAGAAGTGCATCAAACCAGTCTCAGGACCGAAGACCACAACAACAACAAGGGCAACACTGATTGTACGTTAAGACTGAGTGTTATGCGGTATATAGGCACTGTTTTAGAGATTTGTGTAGGTGTTGTCGGTATGTTAGACTCGTTGGTATTTCGGGTACCATTGTCTCGGTCTGGAAGATTACATTGTTGGTCACCAATACGAGATCTCGGTTCTAGCACAAAGGGAAACACCATCCATTACCTTGCTAGGGGAATCGAAGTTAGTAACTTTTCTCAAAAGTCAAGTAGGTGCTAACGAATATATGTATCTAATTAGTAATGATTAAATCTGTCTACGACGGGTTTTGCCGATTTTAACTATTTACGCTCATAGTTTTAACTATTTACGCCCGTATTTTGCTTGTTTTCAAGTTTCTTGTCATCATTTTGAGCCGTACGTGAATTTCGAGAACATATCAAGGCGTTATGGCACCAGAGATTTCATTAGGCACGTAAACGGAAGAAATGTATGCACGTTACAGGAAAAAGTAAATGATTCGCATAGAAATGAATGAAATACTACGTTCTTATAGAGATGTGTGTAGATCGACATATCGTTACTCTAGTTTGGAGCCCTCATTCCTTAAATATCGATATTCCACAGACCAGTTCACTTTTTATGCTTCAGATTAGCACCTTTCTGCAAACTGAGGCCGTTTAACTGTTGCGAAATAGTAAAGAAAATTGGCAATCCTGTATCTGAGCCTTTAGCGAGTTTACTGGGACCACTCTTGCGAAAAATTGTTACTTGAAGGCTAGAAATGAATAATGTCGCCTAGAAGCCGTCTTAAGAGTCGCCCGTTGACGTAAGCAACGCGAAACGTAGGAACATAGTATATGCGGGTCGCCCGGAGCTGCTGCCGGAAGGGACAAAATGTACCAGTGTTGCCAGCCACTGCACACCGCAGGAGGCACCGCAGCTGGGCGCTTCCACCGGGACAACCATGCAGGGAATTTCCGCACAATCCCACTGGCGGTTCCATATTAAAGGGAAATGAATTGTCTCGATAAAACACTGTATGGTGCAACATAGCAAGCAATGAGACCCATCAAAGGTTAAGTATACTATGATACACTTGAAAGCGTTAGTGATGGTGTAAAGAAAAGTGTTCGTAAACTACATGTACAAAACCAGTACCAAAGCAGTAAGTTTAAGTTTAAGAAATTGAATTCAAAAACTGTACGTTTAATTTTGAAGAGATACCAGAAAACATTGCACGAATTACCACAAGGTTAATGACAATATAAATGAGAAAATTGTGAAGATACGAGGAACAGTAATAGTGCTGGAGGTGACCCAATCAATTATACTCCAATTGGATTAACTGAATTTTACTCAGGTTGAGTTAAATCATA
The DNA here is from genome assembly GCF_021461385.2 of Schistocerca piceifrons. Lineage (NCBI taxonomy): Eukaryota > Metazoa > Arthropoda > Insecta > Orthoptera > Acrididae > Schistocerca > Schistocerca piceifrons. The sequence goes on from NC_060140.1 coordinate 632,611,683, forward strand.
CAATGTTAGCTGAAAACATAGCTCACGAAAGTCAATGGAATGGTTTAAAAACTGTCAAACGGATTTAAAATTTTAATTCTATTATCCTGCCAGCATTCGGTAATTTTTCACTTCCATAATTCCGTGCTCGTTTTATTGAAACAGTCTACCTACTCTGAGATGCTGCCGTGCTACGTCTACACTCTCCGTCGACCGACTAGTTTTTTTTTTACATGTCTAAAACCGATAACCAGCAACCACAGACGAAATTAATGTAGCAAAATCGTAACCACGAAACACCTTCATAATACAGTGATGGTAAAAGTTGCAACATAGAAATAATTAATGTAGGGTAGTGAAACTTCGGGAATATATATGACTAGGCAACTTTTTAAGTGATTAACATTGTAAGATCACAGGTGAAAGTATGTACGAATTAGCCATTGCAAAATTTGGAACGCTGTTACATTAGAAACGGGAGTAATCACCAGAATGTTGAATGCATGCATACAGACGTGCTTGCATTGTGCTGTACAGGTGCTGCACTTGAGTTGTGGGATGAAGTTCCATGGCTGTTGCACTTGTTCGGTCAATACAGGGACTGTTAATGCTGTTTGTTGATGACACTGCAGTTGTCGTCCGATAATATCCTATATGTGCTCGATTGGACACATATCTGGTGATACAGCAGGCCAATGCACCATGTCGACACTGTAGAGCTTGTCGGGTTACAATAGTGGTTTGTAAGTGATGTTATCGTGTTGGGAAACGCCCCCTGGAACTGTTCCTGAATGGGTGCAAAGCAGGTCGAATCAACAGACCCATGTACAAATTTGCAGTCAGAGCGCATGGAACAACGACGAGAGCACTCCTGCTGTCATACGAAATGGCATCCCAGACCATAGCTCCAGGTGTAGGTCCAGTGTGTGTAGGCCACAGACAAGTTTGGTGCAGGTACTTAATTGACCTCCTTCTAACCAACACACAGGCATCACTGGCGCCGAGGCAGAATCACCTTTCATGAGAAAACACCACAAACGTCCGGTGAGCTTGATACCACTGAAGTCGAAAATGATGGTGATTTGGGTTCTGTGGAATGCACGCTGCAAGGCGACTGCCTCGAAGCTCTTCTTGACATAACCAAAGTCTAACAGTTTAACTGTTGCTCAAATAGCTGCGGCAGATGCAGTATGATGCACCAGAGCCATACGCCTAACGCGATGGTCTTCCTTCTCGGTAGTGCCACATGGCCGTCTGGGACCCAGTCTTCTTGCCACCGCAGATTCTCGTGACCATCGCTCCCAGAGATCACTTACAGTGGCAGCAATCCTACCAAGTCTTCGAGCTGTATCGCAGAAGGAACATCCAGCTTCTCATTCAAACTCAGTAAGGTGACGATAATGGCGTCTTTGTCACCTTAAGGGCATTCTTGGCGAACTTCAACTCACCACGCCGAATCTCAAACGTAACTAACGCTCACGACCGTTATAGCGTGTAGTTAAAGCAAACTGATAGGCATCCTCACAGTTGCGCTGCTAGCGCAGCTGTTATGCAAGTGGTGCGATATTTCAATTGAAATGATCTCTCAGATGAAGAAATCCGACTACCGACTTTCGTTTATGACACACAACTCTTTCTTCGGGTCGCAATTTTTTACCGCACGTCTACTTTTAAAAAAAAAAATGCTACGAGAATCTAAGCAGATCCAAGATGTTAGAAGTTCTTGGGAAATTACGTATATTTCGTAGCAAAAAATAGGAATATCCGACATGCACAAGAACCAAAAGAGAAAACAGCAAGAGAAACGTTCTCAAATTAGTCAAGATGTGCAGCTGGGATATAATTGATCTCTTTATAATTGATCTCCGCTACTGCTAAAACTGTACGCTGAAGAAACAATGAGGGAAAGAAACGGGAAGTCAAGAAACAATATAACAATTGCGAGCGAGCAGATGTCATTGATGGCATTGTCATCATCTGCGAAATCGGGTAGTAATTACATTTATCGTTACCGGAAGTAGAAATTGGGGCATTAACAGTTGCTGTCTGCAGAATACTAATTAAGAGTAAACCGTACAAGGATAAAAGTATTGAGGAGCAACAGAAATGAGCTTAGTGACAGAGCTTAACATCGAAACTGAAGACTGCATAGTAAATGAGGTGTTACGGTCGAAGAAAGACAATGTCAGGAATTTTAATCGGCTTGCGCTGCGATCACAAAGACAAGATACAAAATAGGCAAATGGTTACAAACAGTCATAAATGACAGCAGATCTCCAATAATTTTTTGTACAGTCACCTTAATACTCGTTGAACCCAAATACGGCACCAGTTCAGAGTAATTTATATACCGTTCTACAGGATTTGGCCAAATAACGCTGTCATCGGTGCTTCTGAAACACAAAAATGAAACACATTTGATGCACACAAATAGTAACTAGCTGACAAAAGCGTGTGAATCTTTCAAATTTTGTAAATTACACATTGCATTACCTGCATGTAGAAATGTATTTCAAATAACATGTCAAGACACTAGTAATTAATTAAATCTCCACAAATAAGAAGCAAAACACGTTAAAAGCGATAATGCCTTTATGTGACGGCAATAGCTGTTGACTCTTGAATAGATATCCAACAACTACCAATCTGATACAAGCCTAATGCAGCTAGGTCGAGTCAGATGGAATTAAGCCACATAAAGCGTCAACTGAGACGAATTACAATCAATCACATTATAGACTAGAAATCAGACGAACTAACTAAGCAAGATCAGACCCTAATCTCGGTAATTTCCAACAGTGATTGCGTATCGAACTCGCGGGTCCCTAACATATAGGGAGCGTGCCACCCGATGTCGACGATACGTATCTGGTGGCGCTGATTATGGTAAATGTTTAAAGCATCGCTAGGAAACACTGGACTCGCATTCGGGAGGACGACGGTTCAATCCCGTCTCCGACCATTCTGATTTAGGTTTTCCGTGATTTCCCTAAATCGCTTCAGGCAAATGCCGGGATGGTTCCTTTGAAATGGCACGGCCGATTTCCTTCCCCATCCTTCCCTCACCCGAGCTTGCGCTTCGTCTCTAATGACCTCGTTGTCGACGGGACGTTAAACACTAATCTCCTCCTCCTCCTCCTACATTGGAAGGAGAACATACCATGTCGTTTTCGGTTGTGATTAGCAGTGAGTTAAAGCGTTGCAATTTCGAGTGCCGATAGGCTCACAAAGCGAAATCTAATGCCTTGGTTATGGAGAGTGGAAAGTTGTTTGAAATTCTCTTGGAACTACGGATTGCTTACGAACGAAGATAGCGGGAAATTTGTTCAATGTCATGGACTCAGCGCCGTCATACTTCGCAAGAAAGATGCCGTTCCTGATTTTCCTATGCAATTGCACTGTGCCCTGTGTTGCAAGAGAAAATCTATAAGAAAATACACGTGGTTTGACAGTTCAAAATGGTTCAAATGCTCTGAGCACTATGCGACTTAACTTCTGAGGTCATCAGTCGCCTAGAACTTAGAACTAATTAAACCTAACTAACCTAAGGACATCACACACACCCATGCCCGAGGCAGGATTCGAACCTGCGACCGTAGCAGCAGCGCGGCTCCGGACTGGAGTGCCTAGAAACGCACGGCCACCGCGGCCGGCGTTTGACAGTTCCAGGTTACCCATGGAGAAGAGTATCAGTTCAGTTTCTTGTTGTATAAGAGGCTATACGCCAAAAGCGACAGCTTCTGAAACGCTGTTGTCCACGAGAAGCGTCTGCGACTACTACTGTTACTGCCGAGAAATCTGTTAAGTCGTAGTCACGAACGACAGTGTTCCAATCGGTGTACGAAACAAGGTTTCCGAAATAGACAAATAAACTTTAGCCATTAGGAAACACCAGAGAGGACTGCTGCTGAAATTTGAAGTTGAAAATATTTGGGTATTTGGCGGCACTGAAAAAGAATCCGCCCCCCCCCCCCCCGTGCTTTATAATTTGAGGTTGTTCGAGGGATTACAAACTACTTTAAGTCTTACAAGACTTTAAAGAAAGAAGGATTTCAACATGAATTTGTGAATCACTGAAATAGAACGTCGAATGTTTGTGGAAATCTGTTAGTCGTCGATAAAAACTAAGGCGTCCTGGAGATGTGAACTCCACCTCTTGCAGAACTTATTTTTACGCAGCCTGATGCTGCGTGGAAAAATTAGCTCTCCTGATACTCTCACGATATTTCTGACTGACGCAGTAAGAGTATACACGGGTTATGAGAAAAAAGGATTCCTGAAGGCGGCTTATCCAACACGAGGAACAGCGCATGAACAAGACGTGGCTGACGGGTAAAGTAAGTAAAGTTACCACTTTCGTTTGTAATTAATTATAACCTGGTAGAGGTCCGTTATTTGCCGTTGCTCTAGTAAACACTGCAAGCAAGGTCCGTAACTCGCACCACCAGAATCACACTTTCAGTATATATCGTTAGGGGTAGGCGCGTTCGAATTGCAATCATTCTAGGAAATTACACTATTCTTCCGATCCATCCTGTTACACACACTAATAAATGAATAATTTAAGCCTTCGGACCAAAACATTTAATTCCATCCTGTGTGCGCAAGGCAATTAACGGGCGGAAGCCATTGCGAGCTAACATCCCAAAGATTTTCGACCTCACATGCGGTTCCCCTTCATTGAAAAGTCTTGTCTCACACTCGTCTAGGGTTGAACCGCGCGTGTTGCATTAGACGCCCTAAATTAGACACTTGTGACCCTTTGGTTAAATAGTCTGGCTGATGACAAGTTTGCGAAATACAGAGTTAATGTAACATATAATAACGATAATAATAATATCGGGAACAAAATTAACGACCCATAGTTGATGTAGGCAACACAGTTACGATTTGGGTAGAATAATGTTTATTCAGAAACCAAACTATTACCGCAAGTGGTCGTATTGAGAGTTACTGTTACACTAGGGCGCATATCCAGCTGACACGGTTCGACCATTCACAATCTCAGCGCGAAATACAAGACCGATACTCCACCTCGTTAACTACGAGGCGAAAAGTTAGTGTTTACACCAGGCGCAAAGCTGCTCACCGCTCAGAGGCTAACTCCCGCGATACCAAAAAAATGGTTCAAATGGCTCTGAGCAATATGGGACTTAACTTCTGAGGTCATCAGTCCCATAGAGCTTAGAACTACTTAAACCTAACCAAACTAAGGACATCACACACATCCATGCCCGAGGCAGGATTCGAACCTGCCGTCAGGAAGTCGTTTCTGAAAGTATTTGTATGGAGTGTATTCATGTATGGAAGTGAAATATGGTCAATAAATAGTTTGGACAAGAAGACAATAGTAGCTTTCGAAATGTGGTGCTACAGAAGAAGATTAGATGGGTAGATCGCACAACTAATGAGGAGGTATTGAATAGAATTGGGGAGGAGTTTGTGGCACAATTTGACAAAAAAAGGGACGGTTGGTAGGACATGTTCTGAGGCATCAAGGGGTCTCAAATTTAGCATTTGGAGGGCAGCGTGGAGGGTAAAAATCGTTGAGGGAGACCAAGAGATGAATACACTAAGCAGATTCAGAAGGATGTAGGTTGCAGTAGGTACTGGGAGATGGAGAAGTTTGCACAGGACAGAGTAGCATGGAGAGCTGCATCAAACCAGTCTCAGGACTGAAGACCACAACAACAACAACTTTTTTTTTGTTTTGGTTCATATTATCGCTTCTGAAAGTTGCCTTCCCTTCAGTTTTAGAAACATCAGTGCTGATAAATGTTTTCCAGTGCAAAGGTTCAGAAAGGTTCTTGCTTGTAACTTTCGACTCGCTCGTTCCCGGAGGAGGCTCCCTGACCTGAAACTCATTCATTTGTCCTTCTCCATCAACCTTGAAAGTTCATAACACCATCTGGGAATTATCCAGTATAGATACACGTTCAAATCAATGATACCGTCAGCTGTGCCTATGGAGCTGTTCCATGTATAAAGAGTGGATTATTTCACTTACCGAAATAGGCATCAACTTACAAGAACGGTTTCCTAGCCAAGAAAGGATAATTACATGCAGTATAACCATCGGAGTTATCCACACGGTAAAAATAACTGACTCGCTCTCCACAGTGCCAACACTGACATCGTATGATAAATGCAGAAGATTTTCCTATTAAACATGCTCAACAACTGCAGCTGTATGAGACTTACGAAGAAACGGCACGGTTTTGTGATTTGTGCAAACTAAGGGCATCCTGGCATTCGGAGGAATACGAAAGCTGAATGCCGCAACCAAGAATTTTTGGGCCAGCGTGTTTTAACTGTACATTTCATTAAATGGAGGTTCAACTACTCCACAGTTGCCCATGAATTACTTAAGTGAGCAACCGGAAAATATTACTGTATGCGTTACTCGCAGTCCGTGGTCCCCTTGTCCACATTTCAGTTTGACGTGGCCGGAATGGAGGGAGTGAGGAAGTAACGACATAAAATTAATAGTTCACTGTTTGGATTAACAGTATATATTCACTATACTGCTCTAAAATCAGTATGTGGGACAGTTCTCAATCTAAATCTCCTCAAAGCTTCATTATCTTTAAATCCCTTTTCGAAGACAAATTGCTCGAAAAATCTAAAGCAAACTTTAGCTCCCCTAAATGTGTTAAATTATAATATTGCATTCGGTAGACGGATTTAGAATATGGGCGGCACATAAAAATAAGGTAGACTGAAACGAAGGGGAATTTAATTATGACAATGATGTTAAAGTTAGTCGCTGTCATTCAACAGATGCCCAAGTAACAACTATCAGAGGCTCGGGTTACCAATTGCCGCTAACAGCACCACCTAGTTCATCGCAAAGTCGGGCGCTGACTTGCTGTCCGACGACGACACACTGTTGACGAAAGCCTCGGTGCGATCGGAAACTGACTGCAAAACAGACCTTTCGCATCTGAAATGCCTGCGAAACTGGCTCAGTGCTGTAAAAGCGCCCTATCGGCATATAAAATAACTGTTTCCCAAGTGTTATTGTATCGATCCTCTGATTTTTGGTATCGTACATTTATGTTTAGGGAACAAGTCATTTCAGTTTCACTTTTTTTATCTTATTGAACATAGTTGGTGATCCATGCTCAGTTTTCCATTATAACCACTTCGTTTTATGCCACTTAATCGAGAAATTCCCTGTTTTCTTCGTACTCCAGTTTCGTCACCTATCGTGTTAATGTGCAACTGCAATGCCTTCTGAAACCTGATGAGGGACATAGAGGACATTCACCGCCATCACACACAGTATATTTTTAACGGAATGTGCGGTTTATCATGTGAACATCATATTTAATTGTATTGAGTAAAGTGTTACTAACAAATGAGAACTAGTAGTACGGACAGCATGATATCTGTGCTCTGCGTAGAGTCGAGAGGGCACTAAGGGGATACAATTGTGGCTACAAAGTAGAAGCACATCTCTGCAGTACAGTAGGCTATAGATAAAGTTCTTCAATTAACAAACGTTGTTGCGGTGCAGGAAACAACTCTCGTGGGGGGGGGGAGGGGGGGGCATTGGTGAGATAAGGGGAGGACTTGCAAATTCTAGAAACTTCGCCGGAGCAGTTGGCTGAATGAGACGCAAATAAAACTATGCATTCGTCGCGAAGAGAGAATACGGCACAGCAACGACAAACAAAGTTCGTAATAAAAGGAAGGTGATAAGATGCAATCGACAAGACAGAGTAATTTCCATGAAATGAACAATTATATAGTACATTGAGAGTTATCGACGCTGTAATTCTCTTGTGAAACGGGCTGTGAGTGCCTTGGCAAATGCATCGAACATTTCCGCCACGACGAATATATATACACATTTTCTACTTTAAAATTCACGTCTGTTTCAAACTTGGAATTCTACTTGCACTTTTATTGTGTCCAAGCTTATTTTAAGCTGTGTTTCTAAAAACCAATTGTTAAGTTACTTCTGTCTCAGTTGACTGTACTGCTCTTCGATCTATCCATGGTTAAATCACGCTAGACTGAGTGTGCAATATAATATTGTAAGATACAAGTCACATCTCATCCTAACCTATAAAAGTCACAACAGGGACTGGATTCCGTACCGTTAAATTTTATGCTCCAAATTCTGTCTGATGAAAAATGGCAACCGAAAGAGAAACACAGAGCTATCATTAGGATTCATCAGCTACCAAATATTTGGCTCTGCAAGATACAGTTTGTTAGTAAAACTATAATTTCACTTTGTACGTTATGTGTTCAACGTTAGAGTTTTTAACTTCAGCGCCTGAGGACGAACGACGTATCGTCGTTTCCATGGGGTTCTGAAATGACTCTCTTAAATGATAACAGCTATAAATTATGTCGCTTTCAATACTATCTTTTAGAATATGTAACATACTAAGAGTTAATCAATCAATAATATTGGTCCCAAAAAAGTCTTTCATTAACCAACCTTCATATTAGATGAGTGCAAGAGACCGGTATTCGCATTAACCACATAAAAAAATAATGTGGTTTGGCATAGCAATAGAGCTGACAGAGGCTGCTGTACGATGAGCTTCCGTACGTTTCTGGAAAACAGAAATACTCGTATACCGATGCGTCAATGAATAGTACCCACATGGTCTTACCGGAGCTGTGTTTGAATAAACATCGAACGCAAGCGCTCGGCGAAAGCAAATGCCTTACTTCCGCATGCTGTATACCGGGAAACGAAAATTGAGTGGCGAATACACAGTTAAACAATTAGACAATTTCAGGATACCTCACCAATTTATTGTGTGGTACTGGAGGAAAAATATAAAATATTCTACCAGAAGAGATGCATTTTCTCTTGTTTGTAACTCCCCTCTGTTGTGCTATCCATTATGTTAACTGCCGGCCGGTGTGGCCGAAGCGATTCTACGCGCATCAACCTGCAACCGCGCGACCGTTGCGGTCGCAGGTTCGAATCCTGCGTCGGGCATGGATGTGTGTGCTGTCCTCAGGTTAGTTAGGTTTAAGTAGTTCTAAGTTCTAGAGGACTGATGACCTCAGATGTTGAGTCCCATAGTGCTCAGAGCCATTTGAGCCATTATGTTATCCAACCGTCAACTGAACCCCTGCAATATGAGCAATGGTTCGGTGCCAGCCACTATCAGGGTAACTGCCTACAGGTAGGTGAATGACAAAAATCACCATTTCCAGTGAAACAGACAAATCCTCTGCTCGATGATTATTTGGCAACATCTCTTCAAATTAACACTCGTTATTATTCACGCCATTCTCTATAGAGGCCAAAACCAGTACACTCCGTCGCAGTAACAACTGCAGTCCAGTCGTCACATCACATTCGGGCGCGTGCTGTCTATGAAATCGTGCTGTTGAGTGCCAAAATACTGCGAGTCTGCTGTGGGGGCGGACTGGAATTCCGCATGTCTTGGAACAATACTGCATTTGCGTTGTCACCTTTGTAACCGGATGCAGGCTCCTCTCACTATGTATCTGGGCAGAGAAACTGTAAATAGTCACCACTGAGCTCTTAGCAGCACACGTACTAGGACTGGTTCCCGGACGACTCATTACAGCCGACGCCGTAACACTAAAGTGAAGTAAAGCCGTATGGCTTGAATGGCTGCGAGAGCCCGAAGGGCAGGTTCAAAATGGTTCAAATGGCTCTGAGCACTATGGGACTTAACTTCTGAGGTCATCAGTCCCCTAGAACGTAGAACTACTTAAACCTAAATAACCTAAGGACATCACACACATCCATTCCCGAGGCAGGATTCGAACCAGCGACAGTAGTGGTCGCGCGGTTCCAGACTGTAGCGCCTAGAACCGCTCGGCCACTCCGGTCGGCCCGAAGGGCTGGATCAGCCGCATAATTGGAAAGGTTTTCCCTATCTTTCGCACCTGTAGGCATGTTTCCTTATCGAAGTATGAGACTTCCGTATGTAAGTGTAATTATTAAATGTCGCTAACAGTCACGCTTGTGTGTGTGTTTGTGTGTGTGTGTGTGTGTGTGTGTGTGTGTGTGTGTGTAGTGTCATGTTCGTGTTGCAAATGATGACAGAAGGGAGAGGGTGGAACGTGGTGTCAGCACATTGCCTATTGCTCTCTAACAGCACCAACGGGCCGCCGACCTTAACATCCCAATCCGACTGAGAGATCACCAAAACAGTGCCCCTCACTTCATGACGTATAATGAAAACGATTTGAATTGAATTCGGGACATTTGGCTCAAAGACTGGTGATATGAGACTCACGCCACCACCCCTCCTGTCTCCTCTAGTGTAAGGACAACGCGGAACATTTAAACAGCGCGCGGCGAGCCTAGATGTTCATCCATCCGGGTACTGACCACCCCCCGAAGGGTGCTTAAATTCGGTAATCTGACGGAACCGGTGTATCCACCTCCGCACGGCAATTGGCGTCGTAACACTCAACACTACAGCCGACAGTCCAATCTGGGGCCAACCAAATTTAACTTCACGAAGCAGTGTCATGAACCAGCTGCTGGTCTACCAGCATCCGCTGTACCTGACGGTACCTTGTCTCGAGCTGGTGCCACGACGGCAAGTCCTCGTCTAGAGTGTCCTCGCCCGGCACAAGGCGACACTATGGGTCCTGGGTCCGGTAAAGGTCATCTGCGACGACGACTTGCTTCACTCGGCCACTGTGGCGTACGATTACTCCTTGCCAGAGGTTCTTACCTTATCTCATGACAGTCGTCGCTCCTCCCATGGCCTTTATCTGCAGCAGCCCCTTTGCCTTGCCTAAACAGGCACTGCCAGGACACGACCACGGCACTGGGAGTCACATTGATGTAGCAGCCGCTACCTCGATGACCGAACACACAGCCAAGACGCTACGCTCAACCCATATATGTAAACCTTGCGCCGGCCGAAGTGGCCGTGCGGTTAAAGGCGCTGCAGTCTGGAACCGCAAGACCGCTACGGTCGCAGGTTCGAATCCTGCCTCGGGCATGGATGTTTGTGACGTCCTTAGGTTACTTAGGTTTAACTAGTTCTAAGTTCTAGGGGACTAATGACCTGAGCAGTTGAGTCCCATAGTGCTCAGAGCCATTTGAACCATTTTGTAAACCTTGCTGAATAAACAACCTTATTACTAACTGAGCTTTCCTGATTCCGAGCTCACCGTATTTGTAGAACACTACTCACTCTTCATGCACGTGCCATTCTGAGGTAGAAGCTATCTTGCTGGCTGATAAAGGTGACCGCGTAGCCGATACCATTATACCTCAAAACGCTACTTGAAAGAAAAATTTCAGAGAGAAATTTCGCAAATACAACAACGATTTCAATCGGGTTAAAGCAAGATACGGAACTTGCAGCTGACAATTTAAAGCGAAATAGGCACGTTTAGATGGCACCGAAACCGACTTTGACCACCTGAATATATTGATCCGCCGTGGGATTTCGTTATTCAGCGCCACTGCTAGAAAGCCAGCCAGCTACCAGTAGCGTGCCATTGCCGATGCGAGAGATACAGTCGCAAGGCTCCGCTGACGACAGGTCCACGGAAGCCAATCCCTGCCAGCCTATGCAGCAGCCTTCGCAACCGCCGATGCAACATCTGTTGCCACCATCAGTGACATCCTTCATCAACCTCGAGCTCATCTCCACCAGTGTCATCATCATCATCATGTGTCAGCTGCAAGTCTACTGTTATTGTAGATGTTCGTCCTATTTCTATTTCTAATTATTGGGACATGTTCTCGCAAATTCGGAAAACGAAAATCAGGAAGTGAGCGGGACAGCATTATCTGCGACAGCCACCTGTTCACCTCCATCATCTCGACCACAGCACAGCGCAGGCCTCCCCACGTTATCGCCCACGCCCACACTACACGGCAATGGTACGTGAGGTTGGTGGGTGCAGGGCAGGGGGCGGGAATGCGGAATTGGCAGAGATTATGCCGACCAGAAACGACGCTGAAAATCACGCAGCTCCAAAATCAGCCAAGTGTAGTGGCTCAAGGCTGGCCACCAGCGAGTGCTATGCTCACTTCGGAGTCTCTGTCATTCTCCGTTAAGATCAACAGGAGGCACTACATACGCAAACGCTACATATGCTAAGCCTTCAACGGAGCAAAACGTATTTTTCCGCGCCTCCTTGTAGGTCGGCGTACGAAGACACAGCGAACCTGGGAAACAGCCATCGACGCCTCCACCACAATTAACACTGTCAACAGATACAGCAAGCGACTAGTATGTTGACCAAGGACGATGCTTAGAGGAATAATTTCGAACTGAATACGAGAAGAAAAAATAGTAAATAAAATCGACTTTTGCTCAAGCAATTGTATGTTTTCGTATACGTAGTATAAAGGTGTGCGTCGTATTCACCACAAGACACCTCTGCCAATGCAGTCTGTTCATAATATTAAACGACAGACGAAGCGTTGCCTGTTGCTATTTATTTCACTGTTGATGAGTTTTATTCACAATGTTCTTAACATTTTAACAAAAATGTTGCTGAACCATAAAACGCTTATAGAAACTATCCCTGGGTGTTCTAAAGAAAACGCCCAGCTCGTGATCAACCAAATTCTTTTCAACTAAAGAGTTTAACCACGTCAACAGATGGTAAATCGTTGGTTGCTGTCCTAACACCATCAACATTTCTCTTCAAACAACAGCCACGGTCTCCATCATGTCATCATGTGACAAAATTTCATATCTGATATCAGCCTTATCCAGTTTGACATGTGGTCTAGGGCGTCTTGTCACGGTAGGCGTGGCTCCCCCCCCCCCCCCCCCCCCCATCGGAGGTTCGAATCCTCCCTTGGCCATGGGTGTGTGTGTCGTCCTTAACATAAGTAAGTTTAAGTTCGATTAAGTAGTGTGTAAGCCTAGGGACCGATGACCTCAGCAATTTGGTCCCATTAGACCTTTACACAAATTTCCAAAATTTTTATCCAGTTTGGAAGTCTACTATTATTGTATTCTGAAATATTAAACTTTAATAAGAAACAAAACACCCTTAAAAGATTTGGTATAAATGAGGAAAATTACATATACGACAAAAAGTACTCTCCATTAACATAACCTCACGCACTCAAGAAGTTTTCTGCCACTCTTCTCCAGATTGCTATTTAAAGTCTCCATAAAACACTGACCTGCATAGAAATTACTTCAAATGTAATAGACTCTCGAGTCCTTCACTCGATGATGTTTGCAAGATTCGGAAAAGCTACTCGTCTTCTGATAAATATTACACCATTCTCGGTAAGGTTTTTCGTACGCTCTTGAATTTAAGAGTAATAATTTTGGCTTTGGATTACATAAAAAGAAGAATTATGTAAATTTTCAATACGATTTATTTAAAAGTAATTCATTCACGACCACCAGGAGGTATTTTGTTAATGACACTTTCGTATGGAGTCGGGGCCTTTGTGCGTAAAGAAACAGTCTGATCCTTTTGTAACAATGACTAAAGCAATGCAAGGAAAATAAATAAATGGAAACGATCTGATGGGATGACAAAAATTTGTGAGTGCAAAGTACGACGACAGCAACGCATCTATGGGAAGGAGCAGTAGACGTGAATACTATTGCATAAGCAGATGCAGAGTAACCATAACTTTGATGGTTACTTTTTAAGGTGCTTTCATTAGCAGGAAGTGAAATGGTGAAACATCTGATCAATGCTCTTACGGTTTAAATATTAACACAGTAATCTTTCACGTAATGTATGTTTCCTAATAGATAAACAACGTATCACTACCATCCTGTCCCATAATAGACACATGTTTTATCTTTTGTCTCCACAATCATCTACTACGGTCGTGGGATTTCTAACGCAGCTCCGATTTCACAGTGGTACTATTGTTTTTAACCTGTTGGAAACATATTCCATTACTTACTAATGTCTGTCGATTAATAGAACAGTAAATTAATAACGTCTTATGGTATGATTATTTGGCTTCGCCGAACGTTAACTATTGATACCACGGTTACGGCACGTGTACAGGAAGTTAGTGAACCAATTAGTTTATTTACCAAAGTTATGATGAAGCACATATGAAAGAAATACTTCAAATCTCTACTGCTGTGTTAGTGGCAACACAGCTTATGAGATGTTACAACAGTTTTTCCGATTATAAATCGTTCATGTCGAGGCATGTCCTGCAGATCTGACGTAATACCGGCTACATGATTTTCATCCATAGGATGTAACACTCGGTAATCGAAATCTAAGTATCTGAGTCGATATACTCCTATAGAAAACGGCGATAACGAAACAAATGTCAACAAGCAGGTAGTATTAGCTTACAACTTCATGAAGGGGGATATTCCAGGTTTCGACCGTATAAATTATGAGTAGGACTGGTGCAAACATTCTCTATGCTTATTCTTCATAACGAAGTTGTGTCTAACGAAAATATCTCTGTAATGTAAGCTTTAAAAGCCAAAAATAAATAACTAAATGTATAATTCCGGACAGACAGCAAGATAACACACGGGACGTTTGCTGTCTTGTTGGTATACTACATACGGATTTAGAATTTTTGTGCTGTTAGACACTCGAAACGAACCATAAACTTTAGAACTACGTTATTGGTTTTCGCTCTCTGTCATTACACGACAATGGCAACTATTTCGGATAACCTTACATGCAAATAAAACAAACTAACCGGTATTTCCTGCATTATTACAAAATCCATATTGAATGCTTACACGAGGGAACACTCCCTCTCCCTAAATTTCGCAATTTGTTATTTTAAATTACTTAGGATGGAGATTCAAGGACGTTTTCTAGTGTTATCGTAAAAGAATTTATTCACGTTTATTTCGTGCAATGAAACAAAGAATTTTCATCACCAAAGAAACTACGTTAGAAACAGAAAAAACATAGATAAATTACCTGACACACCAATAAAATGAAAAATTATATAACGCGCTTTTGATATAATTTCTAATAAATTACAGGCTATGTATGGAATTTTTCAGTGTATGTTTCCACAGTAGGGTACTACTACCTGTACAAAAATGTATTTATGATTTTTCACTTAATAGATAATATGCTAAATATAGAGTTTCATGTTAAAGACTATTGTCAATGGGATCCTATTTAACAAAAATCTGAAAGTCAATGCTTTTCCAGTCATCTTCACAGTGTTTCAGTATGGTATTATGGGGTAAAGCATGTAACAGATCAGCGTAGTGAGGGTAGCGAATGGGTAGAGACAAATGGGCTTTCCTGCAGCATCTAAGAATGACAAGAAAACAAACTGGTTTCCAGCACATTTTATAAAAGTAGGGAGACGGAAACGCACTGCTTGTCCAAGATCGATACGCGTTTCTGTGCGGTAACGAACGATTAGGAGGTAAGCCGATTCGAATTATGTTGGCAGATGATATCGCTGTATTTCGACAGTAAGACGTGGAGAAGTGTTTGTGTGAGACTCCCGATCATCAGCCTTTACAAAGTGTCCAGGATCAAACTCCAAATCTCACGGCATTGTCTCACGAAGGGAAGGCGTTATGGAGCCTGACTATAATTTCCAGATTGCAGGTACACCTTACTCGTAGTGCTGACTGAAAGACAATGTTCCTACTTGCTAATTTACTCAACATGATGAAGATGCTATCACTATCGTTGTTACTGATTGATATATTCATTAAAAGTTCACATGCAAAATATATAACAATATCTCTAGTGATAATAATAATAATAATATCCCTATCGGAAGTAGGCTTATGAACAGTTCAGAGGCGACCTCTGCGGGAAGTTCCAAGTAAAATAGTCTATCGCCCTGACTTGTAATGACCAAAAGTTAATTGCTCACCTTAAATGTGGAAAATAATTTCACCACTTTCCACAGGGTTTTGTCATCATTACAGGTGGCACACAAACAGTTAGTTCCATCAAATTATGTTACCCAGAACGGTGTACAGTCCCGACGAGTTCTCTTCCTACTTTTACCAAAACACTTTTGTAGCAACCTGTCTCTAACGTCATCCTAGGCACAGCGTATGCTGGCATTTGACTGACGCGGACAGATTGATATCTCGGTGCAAAGTGTCTCTCCCCACTCACTCACTGGCTGTATTTACATACAATGGCAGTAGACCACCGAACAGAACATCTGCTACCAACTTCTCTAGGTACAGGTGGCAGCATCTACATGGACTCTCTCTTGGACACGTAATAATTTACTCTTTGTCGTTTAAAATCGTCTTAATTTTTATTTAAATGGGATAATGTTGGCTTTAGTTATTGGAAAAAGTTTAGCTCGACTGTATTTAAATTTTGCTGGCTAGATTTTTTGAATAAAACCGACAGTAGATCATGACTTCTGAGCTGCTTCTGTTAAATTCCTTATAATGATTGTTACTTACACTAAAGTCTTGAAACTTGGTATAGCTCTATTATTTGATCAGTGAAATCGCGTGCTGTAGTTAAACTTTCTATAACACGTTCATATCATACTTAATTTATTGTATGTAGGGAAGTTTTCGTCCCAATTTTAGTTTTTGTAAGTGACTTGAAAACGAATGGAGGTCACATAGTAAATGTTTTTATATCAAACTGATGCTACATACAAAAAATGTGGAAAATAATTTCACCACTTTCCATACGGTTTTGTCATCATTACAGGCGGCATACAAATAGTTACTTTCATCAAATTATGTTTCCGAGGTTTTATCTTTCTTAGTCTAATACTTAGCGCCTTCAAATTTACTTAAAAACGCCGATTTTCATCAAAATATTGCTCTGGTCAGCCTGCGACTTTTCACTTTTGCGTTTGATACATATCTGCACATTCTGAACCATTTTTATCTTTGTAGCTTTATTATTTAGCGCCACTTATTTTTTTTTTAGAACAATATATTTACCTAAATATATTCCTCAGATCATTCTGAGACTTCACTATTTTAACCTTAATATATTGAAGCATACATGAAAACAGTTTGGAAAAGCTATTTCAATTTTTAATTTCGCTCTTAGATTGTGGCGCAATATCTTGTATACTACACACGGGCATGTCATGGTGACGTGACGCTAGTAGTAGTGACCTGGGGTAAGTCTGGGCACACTCACTAGCCTCTGTATCTCTCACAATGACGCAGTGCTTGTTTCATGAGAGCGTGTGACACTGTTGATGGCACTTCATCGGTCGGAAGATGACGTTAAGGCCGTGGTGCTACCCAGATTCCACTCTCTTCCTTCTCTGATAATGTTATTTCTCGTTATGAAGCACTAACATAGCACGTCACCATAAGTCATCCATTACACTCTAGAAGTGTACATACGACATAAGTCTCATATTTCAAGTATGACAGGATCCACTGTGCGAGGAGGGACGGTACCCTTTCCGATAGGTGTCTGGAACCACTGTTTGGGAAATACAAACCAACAATAACAACAACGATATTTACATTTTCAATAGGTGCAAATTTGAATCAGAAATCCTTATTGATAATGGACGATATTTTGTTGTGTGCAATACCGCGACTGTATCTGTTAGGCAAAAATTGACGGACTCTCGATTCCTCGAGATGAATGAATTATTATAAATTTAGATTATGTAGAATAATCATTGTCAGATCTGAGTGTTCAAAGCAGCTGTCATTAGTGAAAATCTTCTGGGTGATGAAAAATGACCTATACATACATTGAAGAAGTTCTGCGTCATCAGCGTCACGCATTTGATAACCAATTCCGTCGCCAGATACTGGTCCCCTTATCGAACAGGGTTTCGTTACAACGGTGTTGTCTTTCTTCCAGGGATTCTCACTTAACATTCTTGAACATGACTGTTATGCAGTCGTGTGCACTACACTGTCTTTTACGATCCTGACAGGACGTACATGAATCTCTTCAGTGTCTGTTGTCATGATAATGTTATAGACTCCGATAATGAACTTACAGAGCCGGGTACTATCGTGTTGAATGCAGTTCTCTTTCTATATTGATTCCACCTTTACATGATGCTACAGACAAATATAAAGCTCTGGTCTTCTGTCCTAATGATATTTTTTATATTCCAAGTCCCTTTTAGTATAATGTATTACAGCGACATAGGCGGACTCCAACTCTTCCTATTGGCTACGTACTTTATGGCACTTTTATTCACTTGTATTCATTACAGGCAGTCGAGATGCACTTTCTCATCAACATTTGACGAATGCCTTCCCCTGATTTACTAGATTATGTCCTAAAGAAGTTGTACTGCTTCTCACTCTATTTGATACACCATTCGTTGAGAACATCTGTGGTCCAGCGCTTCCGTTTGGATCGAACATTCGCCGGATAGCGCCTCTGCCTAACTTGCACCACTTTAACACACTTGCACTGAGTTACATACAAGATAATTTTTTTCCACCGTGTACAAACTCTACGGATTGATCACTAAGAAGACACGGAACAAAAAAGGTCTAATAAACCTATGTCCGGAAACGCATTTTATCCTTGTTAGAGATCATCTATTCAGTCATATTTTGTTACAGTAACTGCGGTCTAACATGCATTGTACCATGCATCCACAGTTACAGTATGCACGGCTTCCTCCTAGAGGGTGGTACTGTTCCTGATACGTCATGCACTAGCGCCCTCTCAAGCCCTAGTAGCTGGTAAAGTTTTGTTCGATTCTCTTCTCCTGACTCACCTTGTAGTTGATTTGATACAGCGTTGTGCACAACGGTTCGCTATTCGAATCGAAAGCTTGCTGACATGGCGGTTACTTACGGGAAGGCAAATGGAAATGGGCGGCGGGCAGCAAGGAGATATCGCGAAGTCTATCCCCGCTGGCAACAACTACAGCATTCAGTTTTAGCATAAAGGTTTCGCTGTTCGTCTGGGCAGCGTCGTTTCAGCAAACAGCAAATTATAAAGGACGTAACCGAAATGTTCGAACACCAGACTTGTAGGAAAATGTGAGTACCACTGTGGAAGGCAACCACCGTGAACTTGGTCGGCCGGTACAGAAAAGGCCACCTTCACGCAGAATAGTATCTTCAACTTTCGTAGCCGTCATCTGTGGGGTAGTGTGCAAAACCCCATAGAGTGGTGACAGCGAATCATCAGCATCGGTGCAGCCGGAATGTGTGGGCCGGGGTAATTGGCAGCCGCATTTATGGAGCATACTTCCTTTTACGTCGCCTAAGAGGTCAGAACTATCGGCGTTTCCTGCGGGTGACTTTGCCTCCCCTGCTGGAAGACGTGGCACTGATGTTTCGAAGGGTTATGGGGCTGCTACATGATGGCGCTAGAGTCCACTTCACCATTACAGTGCGGACGCATCTCAATCGTGACTTCTTTGGTCGATGGATCGGACGAGGGGCCCAGTTGCATGGCCTGCTCGTTCACCGGCTCTCAACTCGTGCAATTTCTGGTTATGGCGCCATCTCAAATGAGTCATGTATGCAGAGCCCATTCCAGATGTGGAGACATTGGAGCAGCGTGTTCATGCTGTACTTGACGCTGTTCGGACGCAGCCTGGGCAATGTGAACCTGTGAAACAGAAAATGCTACAGCACATACACGGCTGCAAGAGGCACACTGAAATCATTTTCATCATATACGGTAACTATGACTGCATGGTACAGCGTGTGTTAGACAGCAGTTTCTGTAACAATGTATGACTAAATCAATGGACTCCAGCATGGGAACCGTGCCTTTCCGGACATAAGTTCATTCGAGCTTTTTTGTCCCATATTCTCTCGTCGATCAGTCATAGAGTTCGTACACGGTTGAAAAAAATCACCCTGTATTAGATAGGGTATTCCACACGTCATGCCGGCCGCGGTGGTCTAGCGGTTCTAGGCGCTCAGTCCGGAACCGCGCGACTGCTACGGTCGCAGGTTCGAATCCTGCCTCGTGCATGGATGTGTGTGATGTCCTTAGGTTAGTTAGGTTTAAGTAGTTCTAAGTTCTATGGGACTGATGACCACAGATGTTAAGTCCCATAGTGCTCAGAGCCATTTGAACCATTTGAACCACACGTCATGGCTTTTATGTAGAGGGTTCGAGACTGTCATTAGTCTTGTGAAAAGTTGATGCAGTGAAGCAAGATTTCCTCTCTAGTTTGAACCTCTTCATCTCAATATAAATCTTCATCTATTAAAGTGAAAGTTTTTCAATGATGTCTTAACATATGTCCTACCATAAGGTCCCGTCTTCTTGTCAATCCTCTTCATAGGTTCCCTTCCTCGCCGACTCTGTTTATATACTCTCCATTTCTAATCTTAATAGAGTATCAATTTTGCACATCCTTCTAAAACATCGCATTTTAAATGCTTCGTGTCTTTTCTTACCCTGTTTTCCCACTGTCTATGCCACATTTACATGTAACCCCGTGCTCCATTATGCTGTTCATTCCTGTACCGGTTCTGTAGTTCACCTTAAATCTCAGTGAGATAGAAATGTCACCTGCGAAACTTATCATCGATTTACTTTTGCTCTGAATATTAATTCCACTTCTCAGCTTGACTTTTATCTCCGTCATAACTTCTTCTATGTACTGGGAAAACACCGAAACCTTGTCTTACAAATTTATCTTTCCCTCTCTGTTTTTGTACATATTATGTACTACAATTCTTTATCTGAAGCCTACCTCTTATTCTTATGAGATTTTCAAATGTTTTGCGCCACCTTACCATTATCGAAACTATTTTTAAGTCAATAAATTCTATGAAAACCCTTTCATATTTTAAGCTCTTGCTTCCATTATCAAGTACTGATTCTGTAATGCCTTTACCTTTCCTGAACACAAAACAATGATCATCTAAGAGTCCTTAAATTTTCTTTTACCTTTTCCCCGTGTATTATTTTTGTCACTTACTTTGATGCATGCGCCTTTAAGCCGATTATTCGGTACTTTTCACACTTATCTGCCTCTGCTATTTAGGTTAGAATGTATGCAGATGCAGAGAGAGCACTGGTAAGGATAGTGAGCGATGTGGGTGACTCAAAGAGTCTTCATTAAATAAAAGAGTTAATTTAAAAAATCGTTGAAATGGCTCTGAGCACTATGGGACATAACATCTGAGGTCATCAGTCCCCTAGAACTTAGAGCTACTTAAACCTAACTAACCTAAGGGCATCACTCACATCCACGCCCAGGCAGGATTCGAACCTGGGACCGTAACGGTCGCACGATTCCAGACTGAAGCGCCTAGAACCGTTCGGCCTCACCGGCCGGCAGAGTTAATTAAAATATAACATATTATCGTCTTTAGGCGTAATACATATGGGAGCGCGCCAGTCGGCCTGTGAGACCGTTACCCAGTGAAGGTGGTCAGGGAAAGATGTCACATTCTGTGTTGGAACTAAGTCCGAGAAATGAGGAGAGTAGCTGAGATTTGACGTAATTGCCGTCTGAGAGCCAGTAGGTAAGAGCTTGTGACTGGAGGTGACGCGCTTCGACGAAAATCAACACGTGATTTCTCTCATACGCTACCTGTTGGCTACTGAGAACGGGTCAACACTCAGAATTTTGCTAGCAGACCACGTTCTGCAGGAAGAAACAACCTTAGCTGAAGCGACGATCCTGTTCGCCACATAAGCAACAACAAATTGTTCTCACACATTAAATGGCAGTGTTAAAGGGAATACTTAGAAACAAAATAAAAATTTGAAATAGCAATTAAACCAGCTAGGTGACATTCCGACGTTGCTGACATTTCTCTAAAAATTTTGTGGTACATCTCCTGACTCAGATATTATAAAAAAAAATTGCTAATCATTTGGTGGCCATTTCCTCCAGTGGCTTTAGATATTCTGCCGTGTTTGTTCTTTGGTCTTTCTAAGCTCTTTGAAAACCTGACTGCTGTACTTGGTCCAACTATCTTCCACGTTAACCCCCATTTCTTCATCTATCATGCCATGAAACAGCTCCTCTCTCTCTCTGTCGCTTTCCTTCAGTTAACTCCATTATGTATGCGCCATTGCCTCTGCTTTTAATGGTGAATTCCTATTGCACTATGCTTATTGACGCCTTTATTTCTATTTTCCGACAATATTATTGTGACTTTTCTCTAATTATAGCGAAGCGTTTATTCCGACGACTGTTTCTTTTTCAGATTTTTCTCAGATACGTTACTTCGTCTTATATTTGTCTGTCCTACATCAGTTATTGTCCTATTCAGAGATAACTGGTAGGTACGAAAAGCGAGAAACAGAGGCTGCTGGAGAAGAAATACTGAGAATACACGATTCAATTTTTAATTAAAAAACAAGCTCCACAGCTGTCAGCATAAACACTGACTACTATCCAATTTGATGAGCTTGCAACAGTTAAATCAGAATTAACTAAAGCGGCAAGGCAACAACCTTACAAGAGGATGCACTCTTTAATCTTTCCCCTCCTTTCTTTAAAAGGAAAAGAAGCAACCTTAAAAGTAATTAAAAAACAACATTATTGTTTCTTCTCTTCTTCGCTCAACTAGCTGTTAGCTAGATGCAATTGTTGCTCAATGTTATAAAAATAGTTTCAGACAACTATTACCACCAAATTATCAGTTAACAGCGACAAGTATTACTCTTGGTCACTCAATTTATCGACCAATTCATTCTGAAAGAAGTGTACCTGACAAGTAATAATAAAGGAAAATCCTCACACTAACATTCCCTTGCTCTGATCTCCAAGTCACTGAGGCCAAATTAAGAAGCAGGGAAATAATCATTTTACAACTAGGCTCCACCTTACTTCTAAAAACCCTTCTGATACTATACATTAAACAAATTTGCATAGAAGAAGTTACAGTTGAACACCAAGTCCCGACTTGCATCGATTGGTGTCAATTAAAAACAATAAACCCCTTTCGCCCACTAATAATGTTCATATGATGGGCTAACTACGATTTCTAATATATTGGCAAGCGCAAAAACCTTCCCTTAGTGTAAAATCAGTCAAGATATCACTCGGTCATTGTGCATGGCCGGTTACGACAGCGCAATCCGCTAAAAAAGCTTGGCCACACAACCGCACACTGTGCCCTAAGAAGGACACTTCGACTGCGAACAGCTTAATCGTTCAATATCAATGCGAACAGCGCAGCAAGGCAACTCCTCCTCTTTACCGGATTCGCGACAGCGGGAGCAGACACAGACGTCTCCTCCGCGGCCCCATCCAAAAAGCAGTTTCGCTATCAGAGAGATGCTAGGCCACGCCATGCTGTTCCACAGAACATTGCTGCCAAACTAACCGCCGCGCCACTCACAGCCCAGAGCTCGATACCGACTGCCTCCTCCACGAGCCGCCGCGCCCTGTCTTTCAGCCGCCGCCGGTCAGCCTCTGCGGTTGCAAGCAAACTCCTACACCATAATATAATATAATATTAAAAAAAAGGTCGTTTCCCTGCTACAGCGTTTCAGTTTCCGTTGATTATTACTTTCTCGTCTCCGTCTGCATATCATATCACACGTTCAGAGGCTATATAGGCTGTCTCCAGCTCTTTGTCTTCCGGTTATGGCGTCGTATGTATGTCTACACTGTTGTTCCCTTTGCATGGTTTTTGATGGGAATAAT
Organism: Schistocerca piceifrons; assembly: GCF_021461385.2. NCBI lineage: Eukaryota > Metazoa > Arthropoda > Insecta > Orthoptera > Acrididae > Schistocerca > Schistocerca piceifrons. The sequence continues at coordinate 632,635,144 of NC_060140.1, forward strand.
TCACTAGCTGTCCCAACTTCCTAATCATGATGAAGTCGTTACCGTATTTTCGTGTTACTTTGCATTCTCCTTTTTCTGATTCATCTAGTATCCATACTTGATACAGGCTTTTGGCATTCGACGTATCGACACACAGAATGTTATTAAATCTTTTTCTGATGTTCACCGTCCTCTTCGTATTCCCTTCATTGAGATCTGATTGGGATACTAAACCGGAATCTTTGGCCAATGGTTATATCGTAATGGTAGTTTTCTTTTTCAGTACAACCTTGCACACTCATGACGTTGATCGTTGCTGATTCTTCCGTTTTTAGTGGCAGTTTCCCACCCTAAGTACAGGAGCGTATCCCGAAACTCTGTGTACTGCTCTATCCTCTTTGATAAGACCGCTGGCAAAAGGAGGATGACCTCATCTAGCAGAAGTACTCGACAGGTATCGCAAATGATTTTTATTTAGACTTTAAACAGTGGCTGAATAACTGACAAGGTTTTATTGACTCCAGCATATCACATGTGTACAAAGCTGGCTCTCACGGTATGTAAGATGGTATGGCCTGAGGTCATTCCCATTCAAGATATTCTCCAATTGCGCTGCGTAATAAATGTAGAAGCTAACACGAAATCTGTAAAAACCCGGTGCCTAACTCGCATGAAGCAGTCTCAATTGGTTCTATGAATCGGAGTCTACTTCAGTAGAAAGAGATGTCGTCCATCGTACACATGGACAAATACTGTGAGAGTGTGCGCTGTAGAAATTGTCTGAATGTGTGCGGCGGTCAAAGAGTACTGTGGTATTTACGGTATCGTCATGCGCGAACAGACTTTTAATTGAGGAATTTAGTGGTTCTTATTTCTCTTGATGGTATTTAACTTTAATGTCATACTACTTCCCGAGAGACTGGGTGGAATGAATTCACTGATTGCATTATGACAACAACGGCTTAAGCCATATACACTTAAAATATGGAATATATAGTGTATTAAGCACTCCTCAGATATTTTTATAGTTGCGTATATTCTATCTAGTACTAGAGACATTACTGTCATCTAAATCTGTATTAACAACCCATGACGGTGCTTTCAACTTTGTAGTGACTTAATATTCCCAACACGAAATCCGGTCAGCACTCCAGTTATGAAAGAATATTCATTTAGTTCTTTGATAAACACTTACATACAGTGCTAGGAGTGTGGAGCAACCTTGAATTCGGATACGATTGAAATTCTCCAGCGGCAAAGTTTACTGCGTGAATCCAGGAACTGAAAGAGCCATGAAAACAGTCAGTACGACGCATTTTACGACAGGTTTATGAAGACCAAAACCGGTTAAGCGTGTCAGTTGCTTTACCGTTGGTGCACTTAAACACTCTTGATTGTTTCTGTTTCATCCGGAGCTAATTTCACACGAAGAGTGCAATTTCTAGCGACCAGATCGATCCCCTAAGGAGTGAGGCAGCTGCTACAGATGTGGCACGTGACTGACCTGCTGCCTCCCGTGTGGAGCACACATCACGGCGGTTCCTCATTAACGCCACACCTTCGCGGCGCCCGCTGCGTACGCTATCGATCACCCCCGCCATCTCTTTTTGTCTGGCTCGCGGCAACTGCTGGAACGTGCCTGGCGGCGGTGGCGCGGCGGCTGCTGACTCGCTCTGCCGCGACGCGACTCACTCCCAGGCAGCTGTGCGCGTTCCTGACCCGCCTGAGCTTCGTCTCTTACTGCATACTACGCGACGACAACGTGGAGGGCACTCGGCCTCTCACTGAGACACTGTTTATATCACTATATCTTTTGAAATATTTGTATATGAAGCTCAATGAAATAAACATGTAAACTCTGGTAAGTACATTTCTGATACGACTTTCTACGACAGGCGTTAAGAGTGCGTACGTTGGAAATGAATACACTACGCAATTGTGCAGTCACAGTTCATTTTATTGGACAGTTCATCACCAATTAAAATTCATCCAATGTTGGGAAATCATATGAGAATTCTCCTCTTTCACTTCCGTCAGTTGTGAAATGGGTGGCTGAAGTAACATCAGGATGAAAACCAAGTGAATAACGTTGTAGAACTATAACCGCTTGCCTAGTTACGCTTTTGACGATGCTTCAAGATGTATGAATAACTCTATTCAAAAGAGAGAGCGGGAGACGGTGTGCGTTACATTTTGAATGAAGAATTACTTGCCGCATTGCTTTGTGTGATCACGGTGCCACATATACTGAAGAGTGCCCAAATGTAAATTCGGTGTATAAGCTCTATCGTATGAGAGATTGCTGAAAAATAATTCGTCCGAATTTTTATGTGAAAACTCGTTAATACTCTACTTTGTTAATACTCTATATCTTTTATTCTTCATATCTACATATTTAGTTCTCAACATAGTCACCCTGGCGACGTACACGTTTCTTCCACTGAGAGACTAATTTGCTGATACCGTCACTGTTGAGAGCTTGACTTCGTTGACGGATCCAAAACCTATGCTTGCACCGCTTCTGTCAAACTGAAGTTTATGAAGGTGTCCCTTATGTTTTTTGGGATCAGATGAAAATTAGATAGGGGTAAGTCAGTAGTTTATGGAAGATGATCGATGAGTATGACGGTGAACTTAAGGCGTCCGATTATTGAAGATGTTGCAGTATTAATGATTGACCTGGGACTGTCATGCTGTAAGAGGAGGTGCTCTAATTGCAGACGAACACGATTACAGCACGCTGTTTTCACGTACCGCCATTTACGTATTGAGAACCATATACCTTTGTCTCACACAGATCACAGTAGGTACTATCAATAGTCGAGGACCAAGAGCCCCAGAGATTAGTCAGTGTTGAGACTCCGAGCAAGTAAGTTGTTGGTTGCTAAGCGAGCAGAGCGGGTTTCGGCAGGACGGCCGACTTTGTTTACAATTGTTTACATCTGTATGTGTCACTCAAAGCCGTGGGTCTGACCTTCAGCAAATGCGTAAATGGCGTTAATAGAGTGATTTGTCTGATGTGTTTAAGTGTTCATTTGTGCACCTTGATTACGCGACAACATCGCTGGACACCCACGAGTTTGATTGAGTGAGGGTTGTGTATTCCATGCCACATGAAGGATATTGGTGTATGACGACATTAATAGGCGACCTGTGATGAGTTAAGCGTTATAAATGTGTCAGACAAAGGGAGTAACTACTTCATTTGTGCTATCTAGACGAAAGATGTAGAACATTAACCACAAAGTATGTACTGATTATTGCTACATGACATCCTAATTAGCTTTGTTGGATCTGGTATCAAACAAATCCCATGCAAATATTAACTGATCAGCCTTTATCAGTTGTGCATGGTCAAAGTATTTTAAACTGTTCGGCTATAATCCACTAGTCGATAACGGTCAGTTTAATAGGGAGTGTTTCATCGTGGTGACAATGAGAAGACATTGCGCAGTTTTCGGGCAGATGATAAGAGAGGAAGAATAACAATAAATGGTTTAATCATGCTTATCATGAAATAACATTGGCAATGGTAATACACTAAGCAAAAGTTCAAATGGTAACGAAAACTTCACATTATATTACGTATGACCGAACAATTGAAAAATTGCGTGAAAAACAATCTTTGGTAAACAGTATTTTATGATAGTTTTCATTGTGAAAATCTGTGTAAGACTTTGGACAGGGTATTACGATGTAATTGCAAAATTGTAGGATAATATATCGTAATAACATCTCATCATTAAATGTAATTGGCCGTACCAGACGACAGGGATAGTATTAATAAACCTGTGGAGTACAAACACGGAAGTTCGTTTGGAAGACAGTGCAAAGTGAATATTAGCTAGGGACCCGGATAGACATTGTCACGACATACCCGATCACATATTCATTACAAGCGTATCTGAGAAGTGTTGCACCGTAACTTTACGAGTGAAACTGGTCTTAAACTGTTTTACAATCGTGTAAATTGATGTGGACTCATAAACTGTTATGTAGGCGTTAATGCGAGTGGCTATGTTATTGTTGAGTGACGTCACGAAAACGAGCCCAGCTGCCGCATCAAAGAACATAAGCCAGGAGGTAATTCGAAACAGCACTAGTTCCAGCCACGTGAGAGCTTCGACAGTATAGACAAGCCAAACTGAGTAGCGACTAACAAGCTGTCGAGTTTGACATCTCGTGGCGAAGCTACGAAGTATCCTGTCCGCAGCCTCATTTCGCTCCTGATCAGTGAACCTTAACGACTACGTCTACAGGCACTGCAAGGGGCAGCCAGAGACAGCGATGTGTCAGCCAACAGTCGCTGCATGGAACGAGCCAATATCACCAACAGCAGCGGCGGCGACATGACTAGTAGCGGACTGGATACCAGTAAACACGGTACGCACCACACATCGAACTCCTTGGCTGGTATTAGCGTTGTGTGGTGAGTGAAGACAACCTGCTGTTGCAATAATAATTTATACTGCGCTATCTGCAGATCATTTTGTTGTGGGGTTGGCAAGAGAGCCAACACCGGTATGAGAGGAAGCCGAAAGGCACGCGTTTTAGCTCACGCAGGCTGGCGTGAGGTCTGGAACAGAACAAGGAAATTACACTTTAGCAAAAAACGTACGTAGCTGGTGAAATACTTAACTTTAATTCATAAATGGTGAACATCGCTCTTGACGGTACACTATTCATAATCTCAATAGTAACTGGTAATGGCGCTTTGTAGGTCGTAGCAAATGACGTAGCTGAAGGCAAAGCTAACTATCGTCTCGGCAAATGAGAGCGTATTTTGTCGGTGAACCATCACTAGCGAAGTCGGTTGTACAACTGGGGCGAGTGCTAGGAATTCTCTCTAGACCTGCCGTGTGGTGGCGCTCGGTCTGCAATCACATAGTGGCGACACGCGGGTCCGACGTATACTAACGGACTGCGGCCGATTTAAAGGCTACCACCTACCAAGTGTGGTGTCTGGCGGTGACAGCACATTCCTCCCCCGCAAATCGGCGCACGGTTGTGGCATAAGGCTTCCGCCCGCCGTGGGGAGAACCCCATGTTAACTTATGCGACGAGGTGGGGAGCCTAACAACAGGCGAGGCCGTGCCACCCGCACCCTGCCATTCGGACTGCGGGGAGCTAGGAAACGCCTGAAAACCTGCTCCAGGGTGCACGCCAACATGCGGTGTATGCACCCGTTGAGAGGCAGGAGGGGCCGAAGGGTCGACCTCCATCAGGCCGGGGCACCCGACGGGCGAATGCGACATATGGTCCGGAGCGGGCAAATGTTCCGTGGCGGAGGACAACTAGTCACGGGAAGCGACCGGCGGCGCATGACCCAGGGAGGCGCCCGGCGGTTGCAGCGACGCGTCCACTGCGGGCGTCGCTGGCGGGAGAACAGGCGGCGTCGTCGTCGGCGGCGGCGGCGCGTCGCCATGGGGCGAAATGGAAGGCAGAATCGGTGACACCTGGGGCTGAGGCGAGCCTGTAGATGGGTCCCCATGGCGCTGACCGGACGGCACCGTCATTGAAAGCAGGCGGGCAGCGGCAGATCCCGTGCGACGACAGAGGTGCAGCTGATTGGGATGCCGACGCACCTCACCAGAGGCCCCCAAAACCAGATACATAGCGCGGCCGAGGCAGCGAACAATGCGCCTTCGAGCCAACGCCATGAACCTCGATAGTTGCGGTAGTAGACAACGTCGCCTGGGGCAAAAGCAGGTGTCTGCCGCTGCACAGGAACCTGATGCGGCGGATGTAGCAAGGACATCAAGGTTCGATGAGAGCGACCATGGAGCAACTCAGCCGGCGAGCGACCATCTCGTGGCTGAGAGCGATTTGAGGACAAAAAGAGCAATAACGCGTCCTCCCGAGAATGCGACTCTTTCAACTTCAACATCTGTCACTTGAAAGTCCTGACCAATCGTTCAGCGGTACCGTTTGACTGTGGAGAAAACGGCGTGGACGTCAGATGTTGAATACCATTGGCCTTGCTGAATGACTGAAATTCTGCGGACATGAATTGTGGGCCATTGTCGGAAACAATAGTCTGTGGAAGACCTTCAATGCAAAAGATAGCAGCTAACGCTTGGATGGTGGCAGATTACGTCGTGGAAGACATCTGGACAACAATAGGAAAATTATTGAATGAATCTACCACAACCAACCATCGAGCATAACAGAATGGACCAGCAAAATCGATGTGTAAGCATTGGCAAGCGGAAGTGGCTTTTGGCCATGCAAAGAATTTCCGCGGCAGTGCTGATTGTTGTTCGGCACACACCATGCAAGAAGAGCACATATCCGTAATCGCGGCATCGATTCCGAACCAAGTACAGTGCTGAGGAGCAAGTTGTTTCGTTCTCACTGTACCCCAATGTCCTTGGTGGAGAAGCTGTAAGACAGAGGACTGTAACGAACGTGGGACCACGACCTTGGACTGATAATTGTCAGAACGCAACAGCAAAACACCACGTCGTACAAAAAGTCTCTCCTTGTGAGTAAAAAATCGGCGAACCAACGGATCCCCGATCCGTGACTTTGACAAGGGCCATTGCGTAGCAACAAAACGCAGAACGGTAGCAAGGACAGGGTCGGCAGGTGTAGCTGTAGCTACACGACGAAAATCAATCGGAAACGATTCGACCACGTCATCGGTTTCCGAATCAGTGAACATGCAAGCAAGTTCGGAGGAATCGAATGCTCTATCCTCAGCAACAGGCAAACGGGACCACGCATCGGCGTTTCCGTGCTTAGCAGTGGACCGATACAAGATATCATAGCGGCACTGAGAGAGGAAAATAGACCAGCGAATGAATTTCTGCGCTGTACGCGGAGGTACAGGCTTGGTCGGATGAAAAAGCGATATCAACGGTTTGTGATCTGTGATGATGGTAAAGTGACGACCAAACAAGAAATCATGAAACTTTGTAACACCAAATACGAGAACCAATGCTTCTTTCTCGATCTGTGAATAATTTCGTTGCGCAGACGAGAGCAATTTGGACCCAAAGGCAATAGGGCGATCGTGCGAACCATCTTTGTGCGCAAGCACAGCACCGATCCCGAAATCCGATACATCCACCATCAACAAAAGGGGCTTCTGGGGATCGAATGGCGTAAGGCAAGTATTGGAAAGCAACGCCGATTTCAACTGGCGAAAGGCGCGTTCGCATTCCGTCGTCCCGACGAACGAAACACCTTTACGGCGTAAGCGATGAAGCGGAGCTGAAATGGAAGAGGCGTGTGGGATATATTTATGATAATAGTTGATTTTTCCCAGCACACTCTATAGCTGCTCCAAATTCTGCGGCGAAGGCAAGTCTTGTAAAGCACGGAGGTGCTCTGGACTGGGATGTAAGCCTTGGGCATTGAGTACATGTCCCAGATAGGGTAAGTAACGAGCAAAAAACACACATTTGTCCTTCCGCAAGGGAAGACCATTTTGTCGCAAGACCTGAAATAATGTTCTGAGATTGGCTAAATGTTCTTCTTCGGTCTGTCCGGAGATCACAATATCGTCCATATAGTTTGCTGCAGTAGGGACTAACGCACAAACAGTTTGTAGATATTGCTGAAACAATGCAGGGGCTGATGCACACCCAAATGGCAGTCGTCTGAATCAATACAAACCAAAATGCGTGTTAACCACCAAAACGCGCTGGGATTCTTCGTCCACCGGTATTTTCAAGTACGTGTCTGCTAGGTCCAACTTCGAAAAATATTTACCTGGCCACAGTTTGTCAAAAAGATCTTCCGGGCGGGGTAAAGGAATAGTTGCAGTCACTAGTTGTGGATTCACTGGTGCCTTGAAGTCCACACAAACTCTCAATTTTCCCAAAGGGTTTTTGCAAAATTACTAAGGGTGATGCCCAGAGAGAAGCCTGCACACGTTCAATTACACATTGTGATTCCAAATCGCGTAATGTTTTTGCGACCTCATCACGCAATGCGTGGGGAACATTGCACGCTCTGAAAAATTTCCGTTGCGCGTTTACTTTCAGTCCCAAATGTGCTTTATAGTTCTTAGCGCAACCGAGGACCGGTGCAAACATGTTTGCAAATTCTTCACATAGACGAGAAACACTGTCTGAAGGCACAGTCTGGTTCACTGATAGGACCTGATTTACTATAGACAAGTTAAACAACTGAAATAAATCGAAACCAAACAAGTTCACTGCAGAAGAAGAGCGAAGGACGTAAAATGACACAAGTTTTGTTTGTCCCTTGTATGTTGCAAGAAGGCTGCACTGTCCTAACACAGGGATCTCTTGACCTAAATAGGAATTTAACTTAATATTTGCGGCACGCAATGGAGGTGTGCCCAGCAGTTTGTAAGAGCCTTGATTGATCAGTGAAATTGCTGCCCTGGTATCGAGCTGGAGTGGTATCACATTGCTGTTAATGTAAAAGTCCACAAAAAGTTTATTGTCCTGCTGACGACAAGAGCGACTGTCTCGTGCAGCGTGAACTGACACTGGTACAAAATCACTTGCGACTTGACGGGAGTGCCTGCGATGTCGACGAACACTATTTGTGGGACGAACACAGTCACTGTTAGAGAGACTGGCACTGGGCGGAGTGGAATGAACTATATGAATCTCAATGGGCGAAGTTTCATGGGCCTGAGTATCCTTGGTTCGATTCCGAAGCAAAGGGCCTGGAATGGTTTTGAGCTTCCAATCTGAGCTTTTTCTGTCAAGCACTTTGAACTTGTCCTTTTTTATTACAGTAAAAGCAAGTAGCTTGGCGTGATGGGCAGTTCTCACGCGAATGTCTAGTAGCACACTGCGGGCATGATTTTAGCACTGTATTTGCTAGCCGGCGCGGTACACGTGGCTGAGAGCCAGGCGGCAGTGGCGCAGTCGGGCGCGAGGACTGTTTACTGTTCCGTGCAGCTTGCCCGGCGGGCCAGTTAACCTGACACACGGGTGGCGAAGTTTGAAATGATTCCTGAGCAAAGTCAAGTGTGTCCTGCCGAACCAATATATCCATAAGTTGTTGAAGGGAGGGATTGACTAGTTCCAAAATCTGTTCCCTTATACGAACATCAGAAACGTTCTGTGCAATTGCATCACGCACCATAGTATCTGAATAAGGGAGTCCACATTGACACTCAAAGGCACAATCCCTAGCAAGGCCTTGCAAGGTTGCAACCCACTCCCAATTAGTCTGACCTGCCGTACATTTTGTACGAAAGAAGGTATACCGTTTGGCAACTACATTGACTGATTCTTTGAAATATGCATCTACTGCAGACAAAATTTCGTCGTAGGACAGAGTTGCTACGTCGCGTTGGGGAAATAATTTGACTATCACACGGTATGTGGCCACCCCGACGGAAGATAATAAAAGAGGCTGCCGCTCGTTACCTTGAATTCTGTAGGTGGCAAGATGGAATCCAAATTGACATGACCACTCCGTCCAGCTTTCCAGTGCAGCATCAAAAGGACGAAAAGTTGGTGCAACTGTGTGTGGTGGCTGCGTTAGCAGTGGAGCGGCGGCTGCCGCATCGTTTTGCATTGCACGTTGACCCTGGATGAGCTGTCCAAGGGCATCCAGTAAGGCCTGCGTCTGCTGATTCTGTAAGCGATAAAATTCTGACAGTACATCTGGAGATGGTGGCGAAGCCATTACACAAGTAAATCAGGGCAGGATAGTTACGAACACGGTGTTGCCTCGTCGCCAAATGTTGTGGGTTGGCAGGAGAGCCAACACCTGTTTCAGAGAAAGCCGAAAGGCAGGAGTTTTAGCTCATGCAGGCTGGCGTGAGGTCTGTAACAGGACAAGGAAATTAGACTTTAGCAAAAATCGTACGTAGCTGCTGGAATACTTAACTTTAATCCATAAATGGTGAACATCGCTCTTGATGGTACATTATTCATAATCTCAATAGTAACTGGTAATGACGCCTTGCTAGGTCGTACCAAATGACGTAGCTGAAGGCTACGCTAACTATCGTCTCGGCAAATGAGAGGGTATTTTGTCAGTGAACCATCGCTAGCAAAGTTCGTTGTACAACTGGGGCGAGTGTTAGGAATTCTCTGTAGACCTGCCGTGTGGCGGCGCTCGGTCTGTAATCACTGATAGTGGTGACACGCAGGTCGGACGTATACTAATGGACCACGGCCGATTTAAAGGCTACCACCTAGCAAGTTGGTGTCTGGCGGTGACACCACACATTTAACGAACTTTAATCATATTTTGTAAAGCTACACGAGCTGCATAATATTTTTTCCGTACATTTGGGAATTTTCTGGCTCTACAATTGCGTGTCCATGTATGCCTTTTTTATCTGTGTTTTCACATGCAAGGCAGTAGCGAATAGATATCAAAACTAATGCTACAGCATTAACTGTTGATTACGAGCTTTGTAGTGTTAATTGTTTATGTTATTTGATTTTCGATGGTTTTGTGTCAGATGATGAAATTTACCATTGATGTTTAGTTCAGAGAAGTTAGTGAGGGTTTTTTTGTATCCAGTATGAATAGGTATTGTTTCTGTTTTGAGCTAGATGAAGTGTTGCTGTCATTATTTTGTTTAAGTTGTCAGGTGGCCAAGAGTTTTTAGGTTGCCCAAGTTTTAATTTTTAGTATTGCTGGTTTACAATATACATAACGAAATATGTCTACTGAAACCAAGCAGGAGATTCTGGAGGTAGAAACTGAGAGGAAGGAGATAGGACAAGAAGATAGGGGTGATTCAGGAATTAGTGACTATGGACTGTCAATCGAAAGCTCATTAGCACATTACACCAATTACCGTGAGACACTATTTAAACCCAGGAGTTGTAAGTCAAACATTGTAGATCCAGCACAGCGGGAGATGCTATTGGAGATATTAGAAAAGATTGATGCAATGATTGAAGCCAACAATCAGAAAATGGGGGAAACCAGGCAGGAAATCAAGGAAGATAATAGCACATCCCAAGAAAAGATTTAAGCCAAAATCGAAGTCATTAATAAGGAAATCAGAGCCACCAGTCAGAAAATCGAGCAAACCACTAGAATAACCCAAGATAATATTGATACTGTCAATGAGAAGATTCAGATGACATTATGAGAACAAGAAAATCTGAAGAGAGAATTACAGGATTATAAGGAAGAGGGGGGGGGGGCACTGTCAGGAGAGAGAGGGTAGATTTCAGCAGAGCAGTGAGAGAGAGAAAGTGGCAGGCAAAGAAATAGTGAGATCCAAGATCAGGAGGAAAGGAGCTCTGTATACTAAACCATGCACATGATGAAGTAGAGTTGGGAGTGAGACAAAGGAGGACCCATATAAATCTGATTGGCATGATGATGGAGTTCTGAGAGAAGACCTCATGAGGGATAAGGAACAGGGTTCCAAAGAAGCGAGATTATCTGTAGTCAGGAAAAAGTTGTATTGATTAAATGCTGATGCCCTAGTTGACACTGAGAGTGAAGCGTGTGCTATATCTCAAAAGCTATCTCAACAGATACTGAATACCAACGCCAGCTTACCTAGTTTTTCTGTAAATGGTGTCCGAGTTGTAAATGCTGTAGGTACCAAAAGTAAGCCCACTATGGAATAAGCATTGATTGGTTTTGAAGTAGAGGGCAAAGAATATGAAGAGACTTTTGGGTGGTACCATGTTTTAACAAGGCAGTTATTTTGGGAATTTACTTGCTGAATGAAGTGGAATCAATCATGAAATGTGACGAAGGCACAGCGAGTGTGAAAGGAAGTGAGAGAGAAGGGACAGAATTGATCTTGCTAGAATGTAAGAAGTCAGAAGAGGAAGAAGGGTTCTGATGGGTGAATTTACGTTGTGAGGAAAGGTCTACAGAAGAACAACCATACGATGAGGAAGTATTGATATTCTACAAGGGATTAGGACAAGGGAATTAACCTAGTGGAGACGCTATAGACAAGAAGTTAAAGGATATGACACATTTGGAGGAAGAGATTCGGAAGAGGTTAGTGGAGATCATACATAAGCACAGAAATGACTTCTCTCAGCAGCAAGGAATCATAAAGAGGCAGAGTGTAAATTGAAAATTGAGGAACACGGCTTATTGAGAGAACCAAGAACCAATATAATAGTACATTATTTGTGGTAGACAAGAATGATGGGACAGTGATAACAGTTTCCCGGCTGGTTTCGGGATTTGTCCACTCAGGGACTGAGTGTTGTGTTGTCTTCATCATCATTTCATCCCCATCCAGCGAGCAGGTCACCCAATGTGGAGTCGAATGTAATAAGACCTGCACCAAGGCGGCCAGACCTGTCCCGTAAGGGGCCTCCAGGCCAATGACGCTAAACGCTCATTTCTATTTTTCAGGGGGCCAAGATATTTAGTAGCACTGCCCTGACCGCCAGCTACTGCCAGATACCTGTAGCCACTGAGTCACATCAGCATACAGCCTTCACTTATGCTGGCAGAAGTTATAATTTTAGAGTATTGCCATTTGGGTTTAACGTGTTGGTCATGGAATTCATTAGAACACTGGAAAAGATTTTTGGTGAAGAATTATTTAAGAAGGTTACTGTTTAAATGGGTGATATATAATCACAAGTGAGACTTGGGAAGGACATTTAGAGAAACTCGAGGGAGTCTAGCTGACATTTGAGGTAGCTGGGGTGACAGCGAACTTGGATAAGTCAGAATTTGGTAAATCCCATATAAAATTCTTGGGCTTCATAATTACCAAAGAGGATATAATTGCGTAGGCTTTCGTTGCCAGGGTCAGTCGCCATAAAATTTTTCTGGGTACGGTACCGCGCCATATTGTAAAAACTTCTGCTGCCGGAGAGAAACCAACGTTTTGGCTACGGTTGCAGAGGCCTTCTTCAGGGTCGACTCAGAAGACGGCCGCTACAACCGTGGCCGAAACGTTGGTTTCTTTCCTGCAGTAGTAGTTTTTACATTATGACGCGGTACCATACCTGGAAAACTTTAATGTCAAGCAAAGAGGATGTTTACCTTGACCCAAGGCGATTTCCAGTTCCTCATTACAAAAGGCAACTGAGAGCATTCTTCAGCGTACGCGAATTGTATCAAAAATTCCTCAAGGAACCTCTACTCACTGCCCCTCCAAACTGAGAACACTTACTAAAGCCAAAATGAACTTGCACTGCAATGACTAATGTCAAGATGAATTAGGAAGTATTCAAGTAGCATTGTGTAATACAGATATATTATGCCATCCTGATTTCTGTAGAGTCCTATATTTAGCAACGGATATCTCAGATTATAGACATACATTTATACCAGCTTGAGAAAGGAGGAGATACCGAAGTAATAAAGACCACAGCTTTTGGTAGAGTAAGAGGCACTGGCTATCGTTGTGGGTTTTATGCAATTTCGTTATTACCTAGCAGGACGACATTTAAAGGTGGTCACGGACTACAAAGCCCTAACATTCTCAACTGCAAGTAAACTTAATAAGATGGGCATTGGCGTTGTAAGATTATGACTTCCAAGTGATATACAAGCCTGGTAAATTATATACCAGACCCAGTTTGTTATCAGGGTTGCCACTCGACTCTTGGGAAACAGCTGTGAGCGGACCAGAAGGAGGAGAAATTCGGATAAATTTAATGAAGGGAGTATGGCATGAAGATTATGTGAAGAGGTTCTTGCAGAACATACGTAGAGAGCAGAAGCAGGACGAAAAACTAAAATTAATCAAGAGTAAGTATATATGTGGTGGTGAAGAAAAGATTAGGACATTATTTTATATCCATCAGGGAATACTGTACGAGAGAAGAAAAGAGGATGAAGAGAGCTGGAGATTATGTATACCAGAGCATATAATAGACAAGTTAATCTGTTACACACATTATAGAAATGCCCATTATGGACCTAAGAAATGCCTGGAGAAACTGAAATTGGACTGTCTTCAACAACATGGGAAGGCATATACTCAAGCTGCAGAGCACTTATGATACCTGCCACAAAACTAAAACTACCACTGTTCGACATAAAGTTTACCTGCGTTTGGTCATACCGGAATCAGTTAGTGACATCGTGGCAGTGGACTTGTTCCATCCTGTGCCTGTTGCAAAAGGAAATTACACCCAAATTGTAGTTGTAGAAGAATTAGTATCTAAATTTGTAAATTTCTATCCATTAAAGAAAGCGACCAGCAAGGACATCATTAATAAGTTTGAAAATGAGTACTTCAGCAATGTCTGTAAACCGAAACGGATCCTAAGTGATACTAGATCCCAATCCCGATCCAGGGAGTAGAGGGAAATGTTGAATAAGCGTCAAGAAGAACAGATCACCATCTGTAGATTCACATTGGCTTCGAACCCAGCTGAACGGATGACGAAGGATTTAAATGCTATATTTCGGACCTATTGTCACAAGAAACGTGGTACTTGGAATGAATACCTGGAAGAATTCTAGCATATTCGGAATCACATACTGCATAATTCAACAGGATTTGCACCATGCGAAATCTTACTTAAACATGAATCTGACCGTGTTTCTCGTGAGATGGTGGAACGTCCACAGGAAGGTAACCTAACTTGGAAGAGGAAAGTTGGACTGCTAGAATTGAACATGAGGGAGAAGGCGAAAAGCACACAGAAAAGACATGATAAATCGGTGAAACCTATAATCTAAAGGGTAGGAGACCTAGTGTTGTTGAAAGTTCTTGCTACGTCGAAGAAGATAGATTCTGAAATACACAAATTTAACCATTTACAGAAGGGACCATATAGAATTATAAAGATCGAACACCCCAATACTGAGGAGCTGGAATATCCTCAAATCAGTCGAGTTCCTGGTAAGGAACGTGTTAAATGTTTAAAACGATACTATCTGCGTGAAGGTCGGAGGAACCCAGAGGAGAGAAGTAATCAGGACGATGAAATAGGTCCTAGACAGACATAAACATAAATGTGTATGAATGTTTTTTCCTTATTACGTGTATTTGGAGAATAAAGGTCATGAGAACTGGTGCTCAAGTGTCAGGTGTTGTCTTTTAGTTACTATATTTGTATATATTCAGGATTACAGGTTTTCATGATGAGAACAGACACAACCACATTTATGGTATGAATTAAATATAAGAACTGAGATTTAGTTATCCATTATAGTGTGAGAAGTATTAACATTTAGAATATTGTAATGTGAATTAATATGACCTACATATGGACCATTCTGAAAAATGTGTTAGCAATAGACGCTCAAAAGCAGGGAAAACAATTTCTAACAAATGAGAAAGACATTTGTTTAGAGATTGATCTTACAATGACCACACTGATGGTAGATTCATATACGCATTATTGAGCAGTGAGTAAATTATGGTCATTTATCTGCATTTGTATTAAGTATTACTTGTTACACACTATGTTTTTGGCCACTGATATATTAGGTCAAGCAAGTATTGGTCTAGTTAGAGATAGTTTTTTCCTGTCATGTGTGGTACAAATATAGTACGATTTTGGTTGTGTTATGGACGACTGACCTCGCTGAGACAAACTGAAATTAAAATAGTTTTCTTATTATATGATTCAGTAAATTCACCCATTTGTATAGTTGATCGATTGCAGTATAGAGGAGTTTTGTTATAATCTATGTGTGATAGTATTGTTTTAACAAATTACAATTTTTAGTTGTGTCATTAGGATAGTTTGTAATTTAGATGTAATCTGCTTTGTAGAGTCAGTTTACGACCAGAGTCAGAGGTTTCACCATTAAATTTGTAAATTTTATTGTACATCAATTCATATGTTTATTTTCTATCACTGTGAACTCTGTCTATATTCTTTTCCACCTCCAGTTTCAAAGAATTCTTTTTGGGGTGATGTAAGGGGTCAGCTGCCTCTTACATACTAAGTACAATGTATCTTTGCCTCACACAGGTCGCTATAGGTACTATCGATAGTCCGGCACCCAGTGCACTAGAGAGCAGTCTGTGTTGAGACTTCGAGCAAGTAAGTTGCTGGCTGCCAAGCTTCCACGGTGGATTTCAGCAAGATGGCTAACAGAATTTACAGTTGCTTAACAGCTGTATGTCACCCAGTTGGATTTGATACGAAACATCTCTTTTGCAAATATTAACCAGACTGCCTTTATCAGTTGCACACACTCAAACTGTTTTATACTGTTAGGCGATAATCAACTAGACAATAACGGTGGGTTTAATAGGGAGTGTTTCAAACTCTTCGCCATTCTCCAGTAGCATAAAGCTTATCACGTTCTGAACAGGACTAAGATCCTTTCCTCTACCTTCTATTAATTCTTAAATTACTACCACCTCTACACACATTACAATATTGCCTTTCTAAAAAACTCCATTCAAAGTGGTCCCATGATCCTGGTTCCTGTAAAGTTGTCATATGGCTTCCGCAACGAATCTCTCAATTTAATAATTATATTTGTGACTCGTATAAGTATTTTACTACTCCAGTCTCTCCATGTTCTAATTTACTGTCAGAGTGTAGAGATAACTCATTACTGCAAGTGCAGGGCTTCACTCTTCTAAATGCTGTAGAATTTTCGTATGTGACGAAAATCGGTTACACTTTAAGACATTGACAGTATGTGCTTCATTGTACAGTGACTTCAAATCATAATCCCACTCTCTGTATACATACATTTACGAAAAAGTCTATTGCGACAAGGATGGGACAGGTTGTGTTGAAATGATTACATGGATTGATGTTTTAAGGTATGTGTCGGACCCAACGGTAGGGAGTGTTTGGTTTGATAGAAAGCAACTGACACTATCTCAGCATAAACGAGAAGGGAGATGTAATTTCTTGCATGAGTTAATGATCACATGAGGTGAAATGATGCCTTAGATATGTCTACCACTGCTCCTCACTGGGGAACAAACAGGAGGTTACCATATGATAGCGTCCATTTCATCGCCTACAGAACGCGCAGGAGACATGAACCTCAGTAAAGCACCATGGCTCTCTAATTGAGTCTTAATAACTCTAGGATTCTTATAAATCCTACTACTTCACCTGACCGCAGTCTGATTGAACACATCTGGGATGCCAACCCAGAGGGGTTGTACTTATATAACATCTAGCTTCACCCAATGGCCGTCAGTAGTGAGTGGTGCATTAACGCCTATCGAGCATGATAGGTTCTCGCCTTTTCCTCTGTAACATGGAGACCATATCACAACGCTTCACAGTGTGCTACACTCGATCAGAATGTCTCTAATTGGTCGTGAGTGTACGGACAACAAAGGGATCAATTAGATGATTGGATGAATTAAACAATGACAACAATGCTCTGACAGTATCAACAATGAAGGAATTATCTACTGTAATATCATTAAGTTCTAGCTGCTGAAAAACACAGGGACAGAGAGTGACATCTGTAAGCCACTACAAACAAGAATTCTGTTGTCTGTTTATGTGACAGTTGTCTGCTCTCGTGGAATGCGATTTCCTTAGTGAATATATGAAAGACTCTGTATGTCTCTCACCCACGATCTGTCGTGGGTGTTCATCCATGTGACAAAAACAGAGAATGCGAAAGAGGGTGGAATGAATTTTAAATACCTTGTTTTAGTGGCGGTGGGTACATTACATAGAACGTTCATGGATAAGGTTTGTTGTTGTTGTTGTGGTCTTCAGTCCTGAGACTGGTTTTATGCTAGCTCTCTCTTCATGCTATTCTATGCTGTGCAAGCTTCTTCATCTCCCAGTTCTTACTGCAACCTACATCCTTCTGTATCTCTTTAGTGTGCTCATCTCTTGGTCTCCCTCTACGATTTTTACCCTCCACGCTGCCCTCCAAAACTAAATCGGTGATCCCTCGATGCCTCAGAACATGTCCTACCAACCGATCCCTTGTTCTAGTCAAGTTGTGCCACAAACTTCCATTCTCCCCAATCCAATTCAATACCTCCTCATTAGTTATGTGATGTACCTATCTAATCTTCTGCATTCTTCTGTAGCACAACATTTCGAAAGCTTCTATTCTCTTCTTGTCCAAACTGTTTATTGTCCACGTTTCACTTCCATACATGGCTACAGTCCATACAAATACTTTCAGAAACGACTTCCTGACACTCAAATCTATACTCGATGTTAACAAATTTCTCGTCTTCAGAAATGCTTTCCTTGTCATTGCCATTCTACATTTTATATCCTCTCTACGTCGACCATCACCAGATATTTTTCTCCCCAAATAACAAAACTCCTTTACTACTTTAAGTGTCTCATTTCCTAATCTAATTCCCTCAGCTGACCCAACTTAATTCGACTACATTCCATTATCCTCGTTTTGCTTTTGTTAGTGTTCATCTTATATCCTCCTTTCAAGACACTGTCAATTCCGTTCAACTGCTCTTCTGTCCTTTGCTGTCTCTGACAGGATTACAATGTCATCGGCGAACCGCTAAGTTTTTATTTCTTCTCCACGGATTTTAATACCTACTCCTAATTTTTCTTTTGTTTCCTTCACTTCTTGCTCAATATACAGATTGAATAACATCGGGGAGAGGTTACAACCCTGTCTCACTCCCTTCCCAACCATTTCTTCCCTTTCATGTTCATCGACTCTTATAACTGCCATCTGGTTTCCGTACAACTTGTAAATAACCTTTCGCTCCCTGTATTTTAACCCTGCCACCTTCAGAATTTGAAAGAGAGTATTCCAGGCAACATTGTCAAAAGCTTTGTCTAAGTCGGTAAATGCTAGAAACGTAGGTTTGCCTTTCCTTCATCTATTTTCTAAGATAAGTGGTAGGGTCAGTATTGCCTTACTTGTTCCAACATTTCTATAGAATCCAAACTGATCTTCCCCGAGGTCACCTTCTACCAGTTTTTCTATTCGTCTGTAAAGAATTCGGGTTAGTATTTTGCATCCCTGACTTATTAAACTGATTGTTCGGTAATTTTCACATCTGACAGAACCTGCTTTCTTTGGGATTGGAATTACTATATTCTTCTTGAAATCTGAAGGTATTTCGCTTGTCTCATATTTCTTGCTTACCACATCGTAGAGGTTTGTCAGGACTAGCTCTCTGAAGGGCATCAGTAGTTCTGATGGAATGTTGTCTACTCCTGGGGCCTTGTTTTGACTCAGGTCTTTCAGTGCTCTGTCAAATTCTTCACACAGTATCGTATCGCACATTTCATCTTCATCTACATCCTCTTCCATTTCCATAGTACTGTCCTCAAGTACATCGCCCTTGTATATACCCTCTATATACTCCTTCCACCTTTCTGCTTTCCCTTCTTTACTTAGAACTGGGTTTCCATCTGAGCACTTGATATTCATACAAGTGGTTCTCTTTTCTCCAAAGGTCTCTTTAATTTTCCTGTACGCAATATTTATCTTGCCCCCAGTGAGATAAGCCTCTACATCCTTACATTTGTCCTCACCCATCCCTGCTTAGCCAGTTTGCAAATCCTGTCGATCTCATTTTTGACATGTATGTATTCCTTTATGCCTGCTAAAAGTGACCACTATGAATGTAATATATAGCAGATTCCCGGTGGCTTTGGCCATGTGTGAATTTGACACTTACATCGAACACAACTCCTTCCATCAGTATCTGTCCCCACTCCCCATTCTCTGATTCTCTTTTGTTCCTCCTCCCCCTTTGTTACTCTATATCTCCCATCCACTCTCTCTGATCATATCTTCCCACCCTCTCTCTGATCATATCTCTTTCTCCCCCTGCCTCTTTCCCTCTCCACCATCCATCTACACCTTCTATATATCTCATGCATCTTCCTTTCTACTCCTATCTGTCCGTTTCCTCCTGCCCTGGCTCTGTCCATCCCCTATACTATCCTTGACAACATATCTTAAGCTACGACATTGGCACATCTACCACCTGCTATATTGTTCAACAAACCAGGCAATTGCTACTCACACAATACTCCCAACATTTAGGGCTGGCTACAGATCAAGGGCTTCAACAATAATTTATTTGCCCGAGTAAAGTAGGTCGATGTTACTACTACACAACACACCTAACCTGCAGGGCAACGTACATGATGGGGGCCAAAAAACCGTTAATTGCACTTGACATGTATGCTGCTCTGCAAAGCCGGTTCATTTGCCAGGTCAGTACTATTCTCACACGACATAAATACCATTCAGGGTATCCAATACGCTAGGGCCTGGAAAAACATGCTGTTGACCATGTCTATGACCCTTTTAGAGCTATTAAGTTATAAATCCCAAAGAGCTGATACACGTTTGGCCTGCTGTTCCTGTGTCACATTTGCTTAAATTCGATCAGGGGGTTTCGGAGGAGAAACTGAACACACACATATTAATATGCGTGTCAGGGTGTAAGTGACGATAATTTTATTTGTGACTGAGAACACTGAAGTGAACAACACTATAGCAGTATTCACATAATTTGCAAACTGATAAATAAAAGCAGTTAGAAAGTTCTGTGTTTTAGGTTCGTTGGTACCTGGAAGTATATGTGACCAGAGCAAGCAATTAATCTTTATTTTCCCTTGTCAGCAGGTTAACTGTTGAAGTGAAGACACATGGAAGCAAAATGTTCAGTCTGTACTGACAGGTGTGGTACAGTTATTGGTGCCGTTATGACTGCGCAGAAAACATCAGGTAGGGAATTATGTGACTTTTGAAGGAACACCGTTAGATGCAGAAAAGAAACAAATAACACACTCAAGCGGATGAAGGTACCAATGATCACACAGATATATGTGTCCTTATACCCCTAACATAATGTATTTGTACGCAACCAATGACAAAAGTCATACATGGGATGGATCTTATATGGAATGGCATTTACTTGGCCAGATTCTTGACTGATAGACTCTATCATAATTATATCTGTAGCCATGTCTCTAGTGTCACCACTCAAGATGAACATACATCGTGACTGAAATAGTCCAGAGATAGAGGCTAGCTAATGAATCAAAGAAACAGAAAGACAATTATGAGCAACACTTAGCTCGAATGTTAGTTATTGAACACTCAGCAGGCATGTGAGAAATGGGAAGCTAACTCACAATTGGTCGAAGACAAGAGGATGGATAAATAACTTTTAGGAGTCATTGTTCCATATCATTAACGATTTACCATGCGTTTCGTTCTGCAAGCCTTTAAAATTACGATATGGAATGGAGGAGAACTCTGACAGAGCAGTTTAGGGTACATTAAAGAACCAATGGATTACGGAAATGATCTGTGGATTTATTACTCAAAAACCGTACTACACTAGTATGCATTTGCCCATGAAGTGTTCGTGGGGTTCAGCAAACAAACTTAACTTATCATGAACAACTCATGAACAGTCGTATTACTATGGCAGGCTGCAATAAGGAAGGGGTACAAAAACACTCAAAATCCTTCATGTATCGTTTAATGTAGAAAAAACAAACTGAAATGAAAGATAAAATCATGTGCCGATAGGCCTTTCATATGTGTAGGTAATCCCGTTCACAAAGCGTATAGCACCGTTTAATCAAATCACAGACTTAGATCAGCTATTTTAGAACTCAGAAAAGCAGGACGGTGATGGAGGAGGAGGGGGTGTATGGATGAGTGTGAACAAGACGCCCACTAACTCAAATCTGGAAAAATATGCATGACATGCCCTTGTCCATGAATGTAAGAGCAAAACCCCCGTATGTCTCCAACACAACAGCCGGCTGTTGGGAGCGAGCGGTTCTAGGCGCTTCAGTCCGGAACCACGCTGCTGCTACAGTCGCAGGTTCGAATCCTTCCTCGGGTATGGATGTGTGTGATGTCCTTAGCTTTAAATAGTTCCAAGTCTAGGGGACTCATGACCTCAGATGTTAAGTCCCATAGTGCTCAGAGCCATTCGAACCACTTGAACCCAACAGAAAATTCCCAACAAACTCAAGGCTGCACTCGTTTCGCATGGCTGATTCTTCAGTGTGTGCCACCTGCAACTTAACTGACACCGAAGGACATCAAAAGTTTGTGGCAATGCAACCATTGTATGACTGTGCATCAGAAAAAAATTAGAAAGCATCTGAGGGACATCGTCCAACACGGTAACACCGACGATCCTTCAACATACAGATGAAATATCTTACCATAAACTCAATAGAAACTACGATATTTTACATGTTCTCAAACGTGACGGGAGTGAAGAAGATTTCTGGTTGTACATGACTACGCAAATCCACAAGCTACAAAAGATTTAACATTTATAAGAAATATGACGTCTTCCTTAAGGTAAATGTAATGTGAATTCAACACAAATTTCAACTAATAATTTACCCAGTTGATAATACCTTACAGAACACCACATTACAGACTTAAATGTGTGTCGTGGAGTATATAAGTATTTCTAAAGTGATTTTGTTTTCTGATACCTTCTGGTATGTGATGTGAGTATCTGAATGTGTTAAACGGCAAATAAAGCTTTTGAAAAAAAAAAATAGATACAGATTACCAACAAAACTCCGCAATATCTAGTACACACACAGGTTGTCATACGAATCATTAGTTTACCATCTACATTTGCAAGAGATGGTATTTGGCTAGCCTCATGACGGAGAGCACATGAATCGAGCGAAAACCACACTTTGTCTAAGTCGAACGAATTATTAAATAATGGAGATTATACACCATGCAAAGATTCGTTGAATCTGCATCCCGTGACCAATCTTCAAATCGGCATAGATTACCTCAGTCTGTTCATCTGACTGCAACTGGTTAGCTGAGGCAGAATTACGTAACTTCGAGAGGCATTAAATAGTGAGGAAATAATGGAAAAGATTACACAGTGTCAGGTATTTTTCAAGCGGCAAGGTACGACAATCCTACGCATCGAATGACCTTACGGTGAAGATGACGAGAAAAGTCGAAAAGAGTTTAACATATAGACCAGTACCTGATAGTACCCAAAAATTCAGTTCAGTACTCACTAACATGGAGTTTAAGAAGCTATAGGACCACGTCAGCAGCTGTAAAGAAAGGGACAAAGTGACTGTAAAGCGAAAACATCCTTAGAGCCTACCACCAAAATAAAGGAAGCCATCTCCCATGCGTTTTACACTGGGAAGAAAGGAAGCATATGGCTAAAATTTCAGGTAACAGAGCTTGCGGCTTAATTAACCTATCCTTATAGATGAGAGAAAAGAATAATGACCAATTAGGATAGATTTAAATCAACACCTTTATCCTCCTGACAACTGGAATTCAAGAGACAGCCACCCATACCTTCATCACCGAAAGAGTGTCCAATAGGTTGTGGGCCCTGACCATCCACTGATGGCCTGTGTGAAAGTAACATTAATTTAGCACGTATAGGACTGTAACAAAATCACTGGAGATTGTTTTGTCCCTACTATTGCCCTGTTACAGTTCATCAAGTTCTGTGGAATCTTCTGGGCCCTACGATGTAACACAACCCAGTTAGTTTGCGAACGCAAAGCCACTACCTTACACCCTCTAACAACTGGAGCCAAGTTCAAAATACAGTCACTCACACTGATTGAACATGACCACATGCAGAGAAAATTGGGTACAGAAAGAGCTGTGAGCAAGTAAATAAACAACGGTCGCTCTTCCCAAATTCAGGGGCTCTGTGTAATTTAACAGAAGGTAAAAATGACATAACACTGGAGACTGTCAGCATTTTAAGACGATAAGGACTCGTGAGACTCATTAAACAGTCACGTTTCAAATGCAGTAGCTCCATATATTATCTATGAAGTATGAGACAAGCTGATCTAAAGTTTGAAGCATAGTCGTTGCTCCTGTGACGGACGCATTTGTGACCCGTAGAAGAAAGCTCTCTTACTAAACTTAATTGTGAACTGTAGCTCGAGTTTGTACATGGAAGCATGTAAAGGACATATGTTTGTAAAATAACCCTCTTTTTGGAGAAAAAATAAATTCCCATCCGTAAGTTGGGAGTTAAAATGCACCCCATTCCATTTACAATTAAGTGAAGATACAGAGTCTTGTGAAATATGATGATTCGTTCTGAAAAAGCTTCAGTGTATTCAGTTCTAGTACTTGTTCATATAGATTCATTTTCGATTGCGATTTAAGAATTAAAAACTGGGTTGTAAGGAAGACATATCAAATACGGAAATTTAAATTACATTTTATTAACAATTTGGATTGTTACAAGGCAAATCGTTTATTATTAACTTAGCATGCAGTCTTGTATAATATGGGACGCGATAAATTGATGAATGGGAGAGAAGTATGTAAACAGATGGGAGTTTCCTAAATTTTAGGATACATTTATTGAACTATAAGAAATAAAATTAAACTGCTTACAAACTACGGCGAGCACACACTTTATCCAACATGTAATAGTCACTACAGATATTCGGATTTAGGTAATGACATCTTCCATATCCTGCCATCGTTGGCGATGATGTGGTTCACACGAGTAGCCAAATTCTGGATGAACCGCTGAAGTGTCGAACATCGATGCTGTCGATGACCTCCTCAGTCGCTGTTTGCAGCTCAACAATGGTTTTGTGATTATTGTCTTTAATGTAGTCCCACGAAAAGGAGTCGCATGTGTTCGCTTCCGGAGAATATGGCGGCCAATCGAGGGCAATGCCAGCGACCTTTGGGTACCCTAGAGCGGGAATGTGGTCCGCAGAAAGCTCTTTCAGGACTTCAAGCACTCTCTTTCTTGGATGGGGTCTAGCTCCGTCTTGCATGAATAACATCTTGTCGAAATCTGGATCACTTTGCATAAAGGGGATGAAATCATCTTCCAAAACCTTCACGTGCCGTTCATTAGTCACTATGCCATCAAGGAATATCGCACCAATTATACAGTGACTGGACATTGCACACCACACAGTCACCAATTGAGAGTGAAGAGACATCTCGACCGCGAAAATCGAATTCTCAGTTCCTAGAATGCGCCAAATTTGCTTATTGATAAACCGATCCAAATTAAAGTGGGCTTCGTCACTAAACCTAACTACGTTCACATCGGTGTCCTGTTCGTCATGTCTGTGGACAATAGTGTTAGCGAAACACAACCACTGTCCCATGGCCCTGGGGCTTAAGGCCGGATGGGTTTCAGTTTTGTATGGGAAGAGATGCAAGTCTTCAG
This sequence comes from Schistocerca piceifrons, assembly GCF_021461385.2. Lineage (NCBI taxonomy): Eukaryota > Metazoa > Arthropoda > Insecta > Orthoptera > Acrididae > Schistocerca > Schistocerca piceifrons. The sequence continues at coordinate 632,660,111 of NC_060140.1, forward strand.
CAACAATCTGCTCGTTGTCTCCCAGTTGACTCCCGCCTGTTATATAGCTCGTCTGATCGACGTTTTCAGGCGTTTTCAGCCTTTTAGGACGACCGACATTGCCAACACTGTCATCACGAGCACTACTCGTCCCGTCGAAGCTGTGAATGACATTCTTGATTGTCAGCACACTTGGACCAGTTGTCTTCAGCTTGAACTCGGTCGCATACTTCCTTTGAGCCGCAGTTGGGATGTTATTGCTTGCATAAAACGCCTTCACAACCGCTTTACGCTCATTCACGCCGTACCGTGACATTTTCACGTTAAAATCACCAACAACAACAGGGCGCTTGCACATGTACATACTGATTCCCATCACACCCCACGGTCAAACGTGAAGTCTGAATGTCCTAACGCAAACCGTTCAGAAGTTACGTCGAATTTATTTCATACAGTACAATAAACGTCACCTTGTATTTACATTCAGAATAACTCAGACAGCAAAACGAAACTCTGCGTCTCTTCTTAAACGACTGTGTAAGTTTACCAGCATTTGTTGTAGACTCTACAAGACATCACCTACAGTCTTAGAAATGTACAGTGCTGCAAGCGTGCGACTTCTGCAGAATTTCGTATTCAACAGTGGTAACAACTGCAAAAATTTTTATACCTAAGAAACAATATTTTCTGATGGCACCATCAGTCTTGGAAAAGACAGTTTTCAATATCATAATTGTAGAGATGGTCTGTAAAGGAAATATTACTAGGATACATAACACTGACGGCCGTGGGAGACCGAGTCCTGACAAAACTCTACCATATGGTGAGCAAGATGTACGAGACAGGCGAAATACCCTCAGACTTCAAGAAGAATATAATAATTCCAATCCCAAAGAAAGCAGGTGTTGACAGATGTGAAAATTACCGAACTATCAGTTTAATAAGTCACAGCTGCAAAATACTAACACGAATTATTTACAGACGAATGGAAAAACTGGTGGAAGCCGACCTCGGGGAAGATCAGTTTGGATTCAGTAGAAATGTTGGAACACGTGAGGCAATACTGACCTTACGACTTATCTTAGAAGAAAGATTAGGGAAAGGCAAACCTACGTTTCTAGCATTTGTAGACTTAGAGAAAGCTTTTGACAATGTTGACTGGAATACTCTCTTTCAAATTCTAAAGGTGGCAGGGGTAAAATACAGGGAGTGAAAGACTATTTACAATTTGTACAGAAAGCAGATGGCAGTTATAAGAGTCGAGGGGCATGAAAGGGAAGCAGTGGTTGGGAAGGGAGTGAGACAGGGTTGTAGCCTCTCTCCAATGTTATTCAATCTGTATATTGAGCAAGCAGTAAAGGAAACGAAAGAAAAATTTGGATTAGGTATTAAAATCCAGGGAGAATAAATAAAAACTTTGAGGTTCGCCGATGGCATTGTAATTCTGTCAGAGATAGCAAAGGACTTGGAAGAGCAGTGGAACGGAATGGAGAGTGTCTTGAAAGGAGGATATGAGATGAACATCAACAAAAGCAAAACCAGGATAATGAAATGTAGTCGAATTAAGTCGGGTGATGCTGAGGGAATCAGATTAGGTAATGAGACACTGAAAGTAGTAAAGGAGTTTTGCTATTTGGGGAGCAAAATAACTGATGATGGTCGAAGTAGAGAGGATATGAAATGTAGACTGGCAATGGCAAGGAAAGCGTTTCTGAAGATGAGAAATTTGTTAACATCGAGTATAGATTTAAGTGTCAGGAAGTCGTTTCTGAAAGTATTTGTATGGAGTGTAGCCATGTATGGAAGTGAAACGTGGACAATAAACAGTTTGGACAAGAAGAGAATAGAAGGTTTCAAAATGTGGTGCTACAGAAGAATGTTGAAGATTAGATGGGTAGATCACGTAACTAATGAGGAGGTATTCAATAGGATTGGGGAGAAGAGAAGTTTGTGGCACAACTTGACTAGAAGAAGGGATCGGTTGGTAGGACACGTCCTGAGGCATCAAGGGATCACAAATTTAGCATTTGAGGGCAGCGTGGAGGGTAAAAATCGTAGAGGGAGACCAAGAGATAAATACACTAAGCAGATTCAGAGGGATGTATGTTGTAGTAGGTACTGGAAGAAGAAGGAGTTTGCACGTGATAGATTAGCATGGAGAGCTGCATCAAACCAGTCTCAGGACTGAAGACCACAACAACAACAAAGTAACAAATACACCTCTAGTCTCGCTATTACTTATTACTGTCTACTACAAACGAAGCAAGCAGACTTAACAACGAGGCCAAACAAATTATGCGATATTCTTGATAGCTTGATGGTTTGATTCCTGATTCTTGATAGTAATATTCGTAATAGCGCTTGTAATTTATTCGTAGATAATGTGAGGTTTAAATTACTCCTCTGAGAACTGTTCCAGTGATATTTCGTGGTAGAGTGTGAGGATAGGTACATGCTTTGAGGGGCAGAGGGGTAATATTGGCGATACAGAAAAAACTGAAACTTCAAAAAAGTGTATGTCCTTTGTTAGTCGTCTACGACATGCAGATGTTTGAAAATCACAGGCTTCAGCCGCATGTTGTTCTTCACCACCCTCACATGTGAATACAATGAGAGTGACACTAGCCTGCATTGTGTCGTATAGGGGTAGCATCTTTGTTTAACAAACGAAACGTCCCCGATCGTAGATTCGATACACGCCAGTATTTAAATTTCGATTAATAAAAAGCATTGGCGGCCGAAGACTTCCAGCATTTGAAGTCACCCTTTTTCTGCCAATGGTCTTGTCAAAGTGGGTACCGGGGGAGACACAGGCACAGGGCACTCTCTTGCCTTAGGGCTGGGAAACTGCCAGTAAAGGCGAAAGAAACAGTAATGACCAAGGGCATAAGAATCCCGAAGGCTATGGAAACTACTGCATTAAGGACACATAACATGTATCGAAAGGACATGTGGTCTGTAACTGAAAGAGTTTCGTGGTGATCTCTCCACTGGTAAAAAATTCCGGAATAGTCCCCCATTCGGGTATCCAGGATGGGACTGCGAAGAGTGATGTGACCATGTGAAAAAGATTGAATAACCAACAAAAGGATAACATTCTACGAGTCGGGGCGTGGAATCTCAGAAACTTCAACGTGCTAGGAGAGCTCGAAAACCTGAAAAGTGAAATGAAAATGCTCAGTCTAGATATAGTAGGGGTCACTGAAGTGAAATGGAAAGAAGACAAGAATTTCTGGTCACATGAGTACAGGATAATATTAACAGCAGCAGAAAATGATATAACGGGAGTAGGACTCGTCAGGAATAGGAAGATAGAGCAGAGAGACTGTTACAATGAACAATTCAGTTATAGGATTGTTCTTATCAGAATCGAAAGGAAGCCAACAACGACAGCGGCACTTCTAGAGCTGATGTCGTAGCTGAAGATGAAGAGGTGGAGAAAGTATATGAGGAAACTAAAAGGGTAATACAGTACGAGAAAGGAGACAAAAATATGATAGTCATGGGTGGCTGAAATCCAGTTTTAAGGCAAGAAGTAGAAGAAAAGGTTATGGGAGAATATAGGCTTGTGACAAGGAATTAGAGAGCAGAAGGACTAATTGCATTCTGTAACAAATTTCAGGTAGCAATAGCAAATACTCTGCTCAAGAATCAAAAGAGGAGACGGCGTACAAGGAAACGGCCGGTTGATAAGGTAATATTTCAGTTAATTGGATCATGATCATACAGAGATTCCGAAATAAGATACTGAGTTGTAAGGTGCACCCAGAAACAGATACAGACTCAGGGTAGAATTTAGTAGTGATGAAGAGGAAGCTGAACTTTACGAGACTAGTCAGGTGGAACCAATACGCAAAGAAGTGAGTTGCGGAAGTACTATGGAATGACGAGATAGCTTGAATTTCTCTCAAGATATTGATACAGCAATAGGGAATAGCTTAGTAGGCAGTGCAGCTGAAGAGGAATCAACTTCTGCAAAAAGGAACTATCATAGAACCTGGAAAGAAAAACATATGTACAAACAAAGTAGCAACGAAGAAACAATGGGTAACAGAAGAAATACTACAGCTGATCGATGGAAGAAGGAAGCGCGAAAACGCTCAGGGAAGCTAAGGGATTCAGGTACAAGTCACTGATGAATAAAATAAATAGGATGTGCCGGGAAGCAAAGGAAAATATAAAGAAATTCTAAAAGAAATGACTGTCGGAAGAACTTGCTCTTCATACATGAAAGTAAAAAAAACTCCGTTCAGTGAAATTAAAAGCATTAGCAGTGCAACTGGAATTCCTCTATTAAATGCAGAGGACAGACTGGATAGGTGGCAAGAGTAACTGCAGGCCTCTATGAGGTGGAAGATATGTCTGATGTGTGATAGAAGGTGAAACAGGAGTTGATTTAGAAGAGATAGGTTATCCAGTATTGGAATCAGAATTTAAAAGAGCTTTGGAGGACCTAAGATCAAATAAGGCAGAAAGGATAGATAAAATTACATCAGAATTTCTACAATCATTGGGGAAAATGGGCAACAAAACGATTATACACGTTGGTGTGTAGAATGTATGAATCTGATGACATACCATCTGGCTTTCGGAATAATATCATCTAGATATTTCCGAAGACGGCAGGAGCTGGCAAGTGCGAGAATTATTGTGCACTCAGCTTAACAGCTCATGCATCCAAGTTGCTGAGAAAAATAATCCACAGAAGAATGGAAAACAAAATTGGGGATGTATTACGTGTGGATCAGTTTGGCATTAGGAAAAGTGATGGCACCAGAGAGGCAATTCTGACGATTGATAATGGAAACACGACTGAAGGGAAATCAAGACATTATCATAGGTTTTATGGAGCTGAAAAAAAGTTCGACTACATAAAATGGCACAAGATACTCGAAATTCTGAGAAAATGTGGGTAACCTATAAGGAGAGACGGGTAATATACAATATGTACAAGAACCAAGAGGTATTAATAAGTTTGGACGACCAAGAAAGAAGTGCTCGGATTAAAAAGAGCGTAAGACAGGGAGTGTTTTTTCGCCCCTACTGTTCAATCTGTACATCAAAGGAGCATCTGTACAATGGGGTTCTTCACGCTTGAACTGGCAAGTGTGTGCTGAAGTGAAGGGTTCTCTGAATGATCTCAACTGAGCGACACAGCAGCTGTCTACATGGGCTGAAAAACGCATTGCAATCGATGATGGAATTTTTTAACATCTTATGTGAGAAAATGTATGCAATTAAAACATTAGATCTTAATTTGTGATTTACTATCACCTTCATTTTCACGTGTTGCATAATGTTTTCATTAGTTTTCTCTGACGCTGTTAAGAGTAGGACGCATGTCCATACAGCTTTTTTTTCCAGAATCACTGATACTATCAAGCGTCAAAGCATTTACCTTTCTTCGAGACTCACCGTTTGTGGGACAATGTCCTAAAATCTCTTCATGGTATGTTAAGACGATGAGAAAATGTGGGTAACCTATAAGGAGAGACGAGTAATATACAATATGTACATGAACCAAGAGGTATTAATAAGTTTGGACGACCAAGAAAGAAGTGCTCGGATTAAAAAGAGCGTAAGACAGAGAAGTGTTCTTTCGCCCCTACTGTTCAATCTGTACATCGAACGAGCATCTGTACAATGGGGTTCTTCACTCTTGAACTGGCAAGTGTGTGCTGAAGTGAAGGGCTGATATTGATATTGAGCATTGTGAATAATATAATTTAGGTAGACGTAATCACAGAGTGCAGGCCCCATCCTAAAGTAGTGTTTCGGGAAAAGCATGTTAGGACACTGGGAAAATATCACCTTGTAAATGGTCACTATTTTAGTTGTACCCTATATAGCAGCTTAGAAAATAAGTGGCAATGTTTTGAGTAATAGACCAAAACCTCCATAAAAATAATTTTGGTCTCCCTTAATCCAGTTCAAAGATTTGGCTAAAATATCACTTCAGTTGCCGCCATGCCAGGCGAAAGACAGCTGGTGACCTGCCGACGGCATCAGGCGTCAGAAGCATTAACTTATTTCAGTGACAACTGCTTTTTTGGGGAGAAATATCCAACATAACTGCTGCTTCGTTTAAAGCGAGGCATCTCATCTCCAATTGGAGTGACCATTAGAGTGCCAGCCCTTGATGACTCATAAAGCTTCTAATTCGGTCCGCTATATTTCTTTCCTGGTTTTGGGCCCCTCGGTTGAATTCAGTGAAGCATAGGTGATTCAATAAAAGTTTTCTGAGTTTCTCAAAATTTGTATAAGCTGATTATTTACGTCAGTCACACATGCCACTTAGTATAATGGCCTATATTAAATTCCAACTATGACTGAAATAAATAAGTAGCTACGAATCCCTAACAGTTTCTGAATGTCTCCACAGTCGTTATGTCTGCGATTATAGATTTTCTTTTGTACGATCTGTTTTGAATTATATGCCCCTTTCTTTAACGTTCATGCAATAACAACACTGTCACAGTGTACAATCAGCAAGAATCGTTATCGTAGCAGTTGTAATGTACCCAAACATTCAGGTGGACGAATTGATACAAAAGTACCACAGTTGCCAAGAGGATGGACAATGGACTTTATAAAACTTTAACAGTGCAGTGATTTCACTTACTCCGTTTTTCAGCAGTCTTCTGGCCCGAAACATGTCGGGAAAGTCACCAAACTTTTAACAGCCGAAGCATATTTTATGGAAAATGATAGCTTTACCTACTATCACTTTATTATCTGCGCACAGTAGTACGAAATACGCAAATGATTTTTCATTCTGTAAAAACTTGAGTTTCCAGTTTTATACAAGTCTGAAAAAACAAGGAAGGATTACATACAGGGATACAAATACTTTTAGATAATTAATTGTGGCTCATTTTTAAACATTGAATTCACAACGTTCTGTGAATCTGCACCTTTAATTTTTCTGTTACGTCCCTTTTTCTGTGGTGATTTTACGGCAATCAGAAGTGTTACTTCCTTGCGAAACAGACTTGCGTACGATTTCTGCTATACCTGCACGCACTTATACTTCCCGTGATAAAAAAAATCATTACGTGTATGGGGTTATGAGGATTCACTGAAAACATTGTATCTAGTCAGGAGTTTAACACTTTGTGTACTAAACCTGGAATTTTTGTGAAATACGGAAAGGCATGAAAACTGTCTTCGATTTAGTGTTCGGTAACTTGTTAATATCACCAACATGCTTACTACAATCTCCAAGTCATTTCCCGTCTGCAAATAGCGTCTGTACATAGGCTAGAGGTTTAAACCTAAAAATTAGTCACATCACTGGGAAGACGATAGCTAGTAGCAGGGTGGTAGATGGGGTTAGTTAACTTCCACACATGTCATCCTCAGAGACTGCACTAGACAAGTTGTTAGCTACGATAGCGAAGCGAGGCCCTTACAGCAGCTTGAATTAGTGCACGCTTTTGTGGCTGGTGGTTTGCACTGCTTTTCCATGTTACAGATGCTGTGTCCCACCAGAGATCAGAGTTCTGCAGCAGAGCTTCAGCAGCCACCAATCTCGCACTTGTCGTTCACAATTAGATAGACCTGTTGCGAGTTAAAGGATCTCGAGGCGCATCATAGAATGTGCCTCTACGAAGTAAACGATACGGTAAGGACCTAAATCTCCAGCAACTGTGCTCACAACGACACTACTGAAATCAACCGTCCATAGTTCTGTATACGAGCTGTGTTGACTAGTTTTTGCTTGTTTTGTTCAATAATCATTTAAGCGTTTTTTACGCAAAACTACTCGTTTAACCTAAAGGGTTCCAGGTAGGGATCAGTTTCTATGCTAAAGAGAATGAAACCGAGAACCCATCGGTGTGAAACATTATTGGGCAGTTGAGTGTTTTCTTGCAAAGCCAATTTAAATTATCACGCACGTGCAACAATTAAAGTATATGTGGAGAATTGCAGATTGCCTTGAAAGTAAGTAAAGTAAATAACAATTCTACCTAGTGTGTGAACTTGGTAACTGGGACCTTTTGTCCAAGAAATTACTTAAAGTAACTATTTCAATAAAACTGGGAAAATCCGAGTATAAAAAACCTTTTGCAATCATTTCGATACCAACAAATGTATCGTGAACTATTGCTTGTGTATAATACATGTTTTCAGAGGCAGTGTTGCTGATGTTACCTTCAGGTACGTAAGTAGGCATTATTGTCGTTCCGGCGTTGTTTTCATGGACCAAAACTTTCTAAATGTGTGCATGTGACCAATTCTCACTGCAATCATTGTTCAGCTATCTACGTGCATTAGCCTGTTCCTTCAATGATAGAAATTATTAAAAGAGAAAAAGTTTTAAGTAGAACCAAAATATAGTAAAGACCAAATGTGGTGAATTTGTTGAATAACGTCAATCGATTCGTCATTTTGGCTGGCGAACGTGTTTTTCAGTGTTATTATCACTCGCCAGAAGTAGTTTGACGATAAAGGAAAGCTGCAACCAAGACTATACGATAAATTCACATTTGACCGAACTTTATCCATTACGCAGCATCTGAGGTCACTAGCGGTTGTTAGGGTGGTAGTTGTGTTTAGGTGCTTTAATTAACGAAGCTAGAATAACATCTGAAGTACTAAACGTAACTGCAAGAGTAGAAACCGTGAGTGTTGTAAGCGGCCTTTAGACAGGATTAGAACATTTACTACGTCTACATACCGTCGTTATATATGTCTTCAGGTGACAGAACAGCACTTACATTGCAATGCTACCGTTATAACTGTTCCGAATAACGCAGCTCGAAAAGAACACCTTCACACACGCCAGGATTGTTTCGATCTCTTCGCAGCTGATGTGAGGTGGGTCGCTAATGTGTACTATAAAAGGAATAGTCTGATTAATTATGAACAGACTCTGATTTTTAAATTTCACTGACAAGGGCTGTACGTTATACTGAAATTACCGACTTTTTCTCAATACAGTTTGAATCAAATGTGCGATGCTCGCACTCTTAAATTTCCCTGACATTTTGTCATAAGTTACATTGAGCTGTGGTTGTAGTGACATCACAGACATTATGGAAGAAAATGATGTAAGCATTCAAAAATATATAAATGGTTTTTATCAGACGGAATTTGTGTTGTATTTAATATTTCATCCCTTAAATTTTAGAGGACTGTGCCAGAGAAACTTGGTAGGTGAATGTATGTAAGGTGCTGGAAATGGACTCCCTCCTACTAGAGAGAGACCAGCTTGTGGCGGACCACTCGGCCTGCATCAAAGAAAAGCGTGAGAAGTCAGTTTGCATTCCCCACTGTATGATGTGGAGTCTGGTGTTCCGGAATGTTACTGGGGGAAGTAAAGGCGGCCGGATACACGCAAGACCATGCTGTCCACTGGAACATCTAAAGCTCAGTTGCAAATACGAAACACGCAGACAACTGCCCGAGCTTCGCAGCTGCGGATCCGTAGGTAGGTTGGGGTGTACTGCAGCAATGGCAACGTGGTGGCCGCAACAGTGAGCAGAACCACGTAGGCTACTCCACCTATGGAATGTGAGAACCATTCCATCGCATTCCTCTGGCACTATAGACCTCAGTCCCGTTCTAAAATTAGAGTATGAGTAAGTGGAAAATCGTGTAGTCTTAGGAATATGTGAGAAAGCATGCTGACTGCGGTGTGGACGCAGTACCTTATTTGACAAAACGTACATACTACAGGTGATAGCACTCTCTCTGTAGCGATGAATTCAGGGGATGTTTGACGTCATGGTGTGCGCTCCGAGCAATTCTGGTGCTGAGTTACACGCGGTCTTTTAACCTGAGAGTATATCTCAGATGCGACAACCGACGTGGCCCAACACTGCCCGGCACCTCAAAGTGAGGTGCGCCACAGCGACTGACAGTGTAGGGGTTGCGATGTTAAAATAAAGGTGCATGTGAGTACCTGTCCCATTCCTTTCCCCCAACTGCATACGACAGTGACGAGTGCTTGACCACCACACAAGCTGCATCCTTGGGATTTACAGAAGTAAAGTTGGGATGAGTGTTTCATAGTTTGACAACCATCGAACGTACTATCACTTTAAACGTAGAGTAAGTAGATATTTTATTCTCGCATTTTTCGTGTTTTCTGTCATTTTAACTCCACTCATGCAGGATGTGGCATCAGTGCTGACGCAACAGAGTAGATAGTAGCACTGGGTATCGAAATTTCTAAATCCCATTCCACGCTGGGTTATAGAATCAACCGGAAGAGTAAAGTGTCTCTCTGAACAGAGCTGTCATCGGTGTGTGGCGCCGCAATTCCACGGCACTTCATTCTTATCTGGTGTACCATCAACTTCTGGACCGGGCTTGTGATGGTTAATTTGGCGATCATGGAATAGGGAGCTCTCCCTACTAAGGTATTTGCTTAAATAAAAATGCAAGTGTTCCTAATATACAGTGCATAGTTTGGACTTTAACTTAAATAATAAGTCACGGCTACTGCTTGAATGTCGCGGACGGCAGGACAACGTGCACGCTTGGGGGCTGAGGCATAGAGCGATGGGGTGGGACGTAAGTTTGTGGGTGGAAAACCTTCCCTTTCCTCCACAAGCTTTTGTTTCAGTAAAGACACAATTGAAGCGATCCAAACTTAAAGTTGGGATACGCAGTGACCACACACTTCCATGTGAATAGTAACTTATGGGTGACAAACATGTTATGTAGGGCAGCAAATTGTCTCGACCAGCACAAATATCACAGACCATAGGTGTCCTTAAGACCTTAGTGAATCGGGCGCACTATATATCCGATAAAGACAATTTGGAAGAAGAGCTCACATACCTCAAGAGCAATTTTTAATCGAATGGATTTTCTCCGCAACAAATTCGTAGAGCATTCGATGCAAAACCTAAAATGCAAGTATGTGATGGGGAAAAGGCAGTAATTCCTTCAGATCTAGTGCGTTTTTGCCCTATGTGGGTGCTCTTTCCTCCAAGATACGCCGTATTCTTGAGAAAAACTGTGTTACGGTGATCTTCCGGTCCCCCACGAAGATTGCATCTTTACTCGGCTCTGTGAAGGACAATTTACAGCTTCGTAAAGCGGGTGTGTATCAGACTCCTTGCGGAAATTGTGAGAAGTCGAACATAGGTCAAACAACGCGTACCGTTCATGAGAGGTGTGTGGAGCGCTAAAGTCTGGAACCGCGCCACCACTACGGTCGCAGGTTCGAATCCTGCCTCAGGCATGGATGTGTGTGATGTCCTTAGGTTAGTTAGGTTTAAGTAGTTTTCTAGGGGACTAATGACTTCAGCAGTTAAGTCCCATAGTGCTCAGAGCCATTTGAACCATTTTTTGCAGTCGTAGGAAAGCTCGACAGATGTACAAATGATTAGTGAAGAAGATAGAACAAAGAACCGAAGCCATACGTAACTTATATTTTCCAAGTGAACGAAGACTTATTACAAATGATGCAGCGAGAAATCGAGCCCACCTATCACAACAGCAACGACAATGGAGTCGCAGCAGTGAGTCGGTGGCATCTGTGTAGTGTCCCGTAGTTCAGTGCCTCCAAGAGCGAGTGGCAGTGAGCAGCAGCTGCTGGCTGTCCTACTGTGGCAGCAGAGGACTCTACCAGTATGGAGCGACCTGAGAGGTGCCAGTCAGAGGAGCGCACATTTGGGTCCTTCAGATCCTGTGCGACATTTATCGGCGTCTAACAGAAACTTGCAGTTCCTGTACCAACGTAACGATGCCTGTGGGGTGGTATCGAGATTTGATACGACAACATCCATGGTAGGCTGGCAGCCTTTAGAGGTCACGGCTGTTGATGACTGCAGAGTGCAACTTTTCTTGGCATTTTGGATCCCTTGCTGCTGCTCATTTTGCTCACATCACTTCGTCGGTACCTGAAGGCAGCTGTACCCTCTGTCAGAAATCGGACTATGGTTGAGACTATGACACCTTATCCCACTAGAAACTGCACATCGGACACAGCTGGCACGGATGACAGGTCAGTGGGGCAACAGCACCAAGTCCTACGAACAAGTTAGTGTAACTGGCAGGCACATCCTTTTCTAGAACCCATGGTGCTGCTGGCGGTGCCCAATCGTTTCGTTGTCCTGTGTAGCTATGGCATCGTACTGATTCAGCTAGTTTCCGGCAACACACAGACTTATATTATGGGAGCCAGCCCACTCGCGTCTCATAGGGTGCCCAGGAAGCTGTTTCTCGGATAGCTAGACAACACACAAGCGAATAATATTAATGGAGTTAGTTACAGTTATTGAATTGCCAAAAATTTCGTTTCTACGTGATTCGCAAGCAATTATGGCATGCAAATAATCAACGTCCTCTTGTAGATACAATTTCCGTGCAAGGTAGTCACACAAGTTCATAAGTTACTGCTATCGTTAATATCACTCTGGCTCTTCTAGTGCACTCTTCTAGTCCGGGTCTACTAGTGTGCGTTTCCTACTGTCCGGGCGCGGCTAGGCGGCGCGTCGCTTTTATTCTTTTCGTGTAGATGCCGCTCCTGTCGTGGTGACGTCCTAGTCAGCGTGCTATTAGCTGACGTCGTCTCACAGCCCTCTCTGCAGCATCGTTCTTGATCATCGTGCCGGCGTTTGTTGTTACTCCGGAACATATTAGTACGCCTCTGGTGTGCATTTGTTTCACTATAGCGCAGCACCTAGTCACGTCGCCCATAACAAAAGACTTGACCTAGGTTTGTGACACTGCCCCACCTGCTACTCAATTAGTAATTTGCGGTGAAGTTTACTAGTGTGTTGCGTTATTCTTGTCATGCAACCTCCTGCGTCTCTGGTACTATGACACGTTTGTCATTACAGTTGTGTCTTCTGGCTTTTGCCGCCAGATTCAATACTATACAGCAGCTATCTCATTGTATCCCATTAGTTTTGCTCCGAGACTGAGTGGTGGCACTACACTGCCATCGCTCATGCAGAAGACCCCACCCCTCGCATCTTGCTCTAATCCTGTTTCCTAATGTGACTACCTTTACAGAACAGGGAATTAATCATGAATTGGCTTCTCTCAATAGTTATATCATTATTGTATTAATATGAACCTTCATATTTCTGTCTTCCACCCTTGGTTTGGGGCAACCAGTTTTAGGGACTTGAATTGCCCTTGAATCAGGTTTTCAGACGGCTCGCCGTTTAAAATGTACACTGAAGCTCACAGTTACCTTACGACCAATATCCTGATACAGTTCCATGTGCTGCAACAACTGCTCCACAGTGATCTGCCAGTCCTGTGTTCCTATAACCCGGCTGAATGAAGGATTCACACTAAGCTTCTAGGTGTCGTTACGGAAGATAATGTGACGCACGAAGCAAAAATATGTCCTAACCATATAGCCCAACTTGGTGCTTAAAATGAAGAAAATTTTACGAAAAGAAGTGAATTTCGCGTTATACTGCTACAATTTGATCTGGACAATAAATAAATGTTATGAGCATAATAGGGTGTCAGTGAATTTGTTCGAATTCTGTTCGCAACGCCCTCTAAAATAGATCGTATAGCGGCATCATTCACATAACTTGTCTTTACCGATGCGTATTTATATGTACATGTTGTAGGACGAGATAGGGCAGGATCAGAATTGAGCACAAAATTTTGCGTTATTCAACTCCCAAGCGCTGAGTTTTACGGATTGACAATATGTAAGAATCATCCAAGGACATGGAAGATATATATCAAGAACTGGAACACCATGCAGTAAACGATTCACATCTCATGTAAAGACCTTGCTCAAGTATCGTTACCCATGGTATTGTACGTTTTACGCGAAGTATAATGATACGAGACGTTTCCACTGGATTGTGACGTCCGAATCGAAGGTGGCGATAAAAGATGGCTCACCCGGGACGTTGGAATCCCAGACTTGGAACACTGGGATGGGCTCCACAAAGTAAAAATATAGGATGGCGATGGTACTTGGCGACCGGGAATATACAGGCGCAGCTCTATAACGTCAGAACCAATACTGGCACTGGCGCTGTGGCATTACAAAACAGCTCAGACCAGTCCGTCTCCTTATAGCAGCTTAGAATTCCGATGTACTGGCCCCTCAGAGGTGTATGGTTACTGCATATTGCTTGTCCAGCTTCAGATTTGGATTTCTCCACTTTTTGTATCTTAAAGACACGCCGGGAGGGAAAGGTCCATCTGCTCCATGCTGGCTCCCTTCTCCCGTCCCTAATTCACTTGCGCCATGCTCCCATAGGCCTCTCACCCCCTCTGACATTACAGTTTAACCAATTTTCCCTTCCACACCAGCTACTGTAACTTCAAATTGTGAGAAAATCCACTTACCCCAAGTTGAAAATGATGGCAGGTCTGCCGTCTGTCAGTGTTTAGAGCTCTCTTCCTAACTTTAAAACTGAATAACTCACTGATGCAGTCTGTTTGGTTGTCAAAAACTCGTCACTGTCGCATGTAGTTTTGAAAAGGGACAGAAGAGATATTCACCTGCATCTTTATTTAAACAACGCTACGTCCATACCACGCCGAGCGTCAGTCATGTCGTGGCACCGGCTGACTTCAGCTACACCACACCTTACTCTGTGTGTCATGGCAGAGGATGTCAGTTTGATATGTCTTCCTGCAATGTATAATGACACGTAGATGTGAGACACCGACTATGCTAGAAGGAGACACGACACCTAAGACCATCGGTCAGTACACTGCAGGATAGAATGAGCCAGGGGCGTTTATTTATCTAAACAAGCACGACGCGTTGTGATCGCCACACAGTGCACCTTGTATTTAAGATTACCAGATGTCAGGAGCGCTAGCTTAATGGTCCAACAAATACTTGACTACTCAGTCGAAGTGTAGTTTAAGATATGTGCACCATAACGTGACTTTTACCATCTTGCAGAGTACAGGTCCACAGATTCACCACTCTTGGACGCTTAAAGTTACTTGACAGAGGACCATATTATTTCTCCAATTGCTCCATATGCAAGTGGAATAGTAAAACACACCGACTAGGAATGATATTAAATATTATCCTCAATGTTTTGCATGCAGGCTTACTGCATATCGAGAATACATTAGAGCAAGGCAACATCAAGGTCTAACATCAAAGTCTTTAAAACAGCACACCAGAAACTTGACGTCACACCTCTCATTTCTGATGAACTGTAAGGGTGGTTGTACAGATGAAAATGCTGTATTAGCTCCACAGGAGTCTGAAACTCTTCCCCAGTTTTTAGATGCCACTGTTAAATCAACGCTGCTACATGCTGTAATTTGCGTTGCTTTTATAGAAACACTGATGAAAAAAATACAGTAAAAGATTTTGGTAACTATCACATCTATCAACCGACAGATATCAGAAAACACTAAATACAATCTATTTTCGACGTTTTCTGTCAAAGGGAATGTTTCACATGAGCACACTGTTTTCTAATTTGGCTACCATAAAAGTTTTAATGAGGAAACAGGGTGTAACTTGTGCACTATTTCCATATTGTATGTATCAAACGTTTGAGTACCTTTTAGTCAATTAGACCTATTTGTGCAAGTGCTTTCGTTCTGTAAAGTATCTGAATTAGATAATATAACTATTCCACGTACTGTTATACTGTAGGTCACACCACTATCCTTCGGTGTTCCTGTCAAAATGGGAGAAAATGTGGAACCTGGTTGTTGAGGTTCACTCACATAAAATGTGCGATTTACGGGTAACATAAACGAGCTGGTGTCCTGTTCGCTGTGTTCGGCAAATCTCCGCGATGTAACGGGCAAAATAAGCTAAAAGACCTTAGCATCGTCAGTTTTGGAATGTTACTGGGTAGTTGGAGTTCCTAGCATTTTCAGAGAAGCTTCACTTCTGTACCTAATGCGTGCTCCTAACACGTAGCTTCTTTCCTTGTCATGGCGTGGTACCATTTGTGCTACTAGAAGACAGCATATAGATGGGAATACTCAGCATCAGTTTCCGATGTCAATTTAGCACCACAAACTCAACGTAATTACTTTCTTCGAAATAATGATAAAATATTCTTTCTGTCACTTACAACATTCATAGTGTAATTTCTACAACATTTCGACAGCCAGATCCCTTGCAGACTTGCATCTCCGGAGAAACCATAAATCAAACCATCCATCACTTCTGTTTTACGACTGGTGAGCGTTAAATCCAACAACAGTAATACCGGTATTGCTTCGACACCTTCCACACAGACTTACTGGCTAATCACTAACTGAATGAACGGAATTAAGATACAGCATAACACACACGACATCAGTTTCCGACACACACGTATGGGCGTCAACAGTAATGTCATGTACACAACAGCACGAACGCACAGTAGTCATTACGCCCCCTGTACCTCGTGGAATTGTTGTAAAACTTAAGGAGTCTTATATACAAATACTCTGGAGGAAGTTTCTAGTACCATAATTTGATCACAATCCAGGAAAATCGCCTGTAAAACTCAATAAATACCAGAAATGGGAAATATTTTTTTCCACATGAGAATTATAGAGAAAATTCCAAAGGAACATATAAAATCACTGGGGAAGTTGGCAGCTAAACGACTGTTCATTTGGTGATCAGAGTCAATGAGACTGGCGCTATACCATCAGTCTTATGGGAAAAACAAAATACACAGAATTCCGAAGGCAGCAAGAGCCGACATGCCCGAGAATTATCCGACATAATACATCGAAGTTGATGATAAGAATGATATACAATGGAAAGGGAAAGAAAACTGATGAGTATTTAGATTTATATCGTTTTGTCTTTAGGAATGGTAAAGCCACCAGAAGAAACTTCTGACGTTGCGGTTGATAATGGAAAACATCAACAACTTCGTAGGATTTGTCAACCCGAAGAAAGCGTTCGACAATGTAAGATGGTGCAAGATGTTCTAAATTGTGAGGAACATAGGGGTAAACTATAGTGAGAGATAGACAATACACGTTATATACAAGAACCAAGAGGAAACAATAAGACTGGAAGACCAACAACGTAGTGTGTAAGGCTGGGATCTAGTCTTTTGCCCACATTATTCAATCTGTAAATCGAAGAAGCATTAACTGAAGTAAAAGAAGGATTTGAGTGTGTGTATGTGGGGGGGGGGGGGGGGGCGGCGGTATATTCCAGCCTAATGGATATAAATGATACGATTCGATTATGACATTGTTGTCCTGCGTGAATGTGAAGAAAAATTACAGGATCTGGCGAATGGAATGAGCAGTCTAATGAGTACAGAATATGGACTGAAACAATATCGAAGAAAGGCGAAGGTAATGTAGTAGCAGAAATGAAGACAGAGAGAAATGTAACATCAGAATTTTGGATCACAAGTCTAAGTACGCAAAGTAAGAAATTCCGATACCTAGCCAGCAAAATAATTCATGGCGGACGGAGCCACGAGGACGTAAAAAACAAACTACCACTGCGGAAGAGGGCATTCCTGGCCAAGACAAGTATACTAGTATTAAACATAGGCCTTTATGTGAGGAAGGCATATCTGAAAATGTACGTTTGGAGCACAGCATTGTGTTTCAGTGAAATAGTTAATGTCAGGAAATCCATACAGAATGGAATTGAAGCATTTGAGACGTGGTGCTATAGCAGAATTCCTTACTAAGGAATGAAGAGGTTCATCACAGAATCGGGGACGAAAGGAATATATGGAATTCACTGCGAAGAAAAAGGGACAAGATGGCATTACATCTGTTAAGACATCAGGGAATAACTTCCATGGTACCAGAAGAGGCTTTAGAGGGTAAAAACTGTAGAGGAAGACTGGAACACATCCAGCAAATCATTGAGAACGTAGGTTGCAATTGCTGCTCTTGTAACCTCCCCCTCACTTATGGACCTTAATGACAATGAAAAATTAAACCGCGTGTACCTAATGGAAATTTGGGAAAAGCAATCGTCACCGAAGTTAATCAGTCGGTAAAGAGGGAGGAAAGGGTTACATCTAAATGAAAGGAAAAATGCAAATGGAATTGGTGGAAATTAATTTTGAAAAGGGGTGAAATTAATAAAGAAAGTAGATGTGCGGCCGTTACGTTAACAATCAACTAGCGGTAATTACATATTTGATATTTGGGGGAAATTACGGTCGCTAGTCCCATGGACAATTACTATAGTAACTGACAAAGAAAGGTTATTACACATATAACTAGCACTAGAAGCATGGCAACTGAAGGTTGACACGTGAAGTGCGAAAACTGAAAGTTTGTCAGAAATAATAAATTTCGGTACACTCTGACTCAATTTATCAAAAGAATTAATAAAACCGGAAAAATGAATGTTAATTTAGTGACTGAAATTAATAGTGGGATTTGTTTCTGAAGCACTACGAAATTCAGTAAAATAAGGTTAGTCTTGTGCTACCTCAACAATCATTTCAAAAGCTACTTGAATGTAAGCAATTTAGAAATAAGAGATTCAACTTTGAACTTGAATTGAATTATTCTGAACAATTAACAATAGTAACATTTAGTACGTACCAAGCCGAGCTGCAGTCACAGGTAAGCTAAAATATGCTAACAAAACTCGCACTCTTAATTTGTACTTGAGTAATCTAAATACTGTGCCAGTTATGAATACACCAATTGATCTTCGAAATGAAAGCAGTGATATGGAATGATATTACTTCAACGCTGGCGTCCGAATTTCTACGACACTCGGGTTCATTTCGGAAAAGGAAGGGACCCTGCTTGGTAATGCAATTGGGACAATGAGCAATAAAGGTTCATGCTAAGTTGCTGTAATTTTGTGATGCAACAATTTTAAAAGCTGACGTCTGCCATACAGTTCTAAAACTATACGTGCTTCCACTCTTCCTTGTTGGTTGACTGAATGTTTGAAGTCGTCGATCGAGGAGGTGGCGACAGTCACTCATTGTGGGCCGTCGCTGTTGCAAAAGGTGGATGTTGGCGCGCCTTCCTCTCGACACGGTCACCAGGGGAAACGGGCTTTAGATGAGCGCCAGCTAATGCTTCCCGTCCACGACACCGTGTCAGAGACAATCATATCAAGTCGAGCGCAATTACACGCTGCCAAACCCCGAAAGCGCGGCAACTCTCGGGAGCGTCACGCAACACACCTGCTCAACCGCACTACTCCAGCGAGACTCTCCTCTGCCCGCGCTCCACGCGACAGAGTTCACACTACCAAAGTTCCTAAACACTTTGGTTCTCCACACGACCTATCGATGTAATCGTTTGCTAGCATAGTTTTCCCGAGGCAAGACCCAGCAAAAAAATATAAATAATATTTACAAAACAAACCAATTATATATCGACATTAATTCATATATATATATATATATATATATATATATATATATATATATATATATATAAACTGTAAAACAATTACAATATATACAGACACAGAAATGCCATATCTTCGGGTAACAAAATAAGGAAAAATCTATAGTACAATAGATGGAAATTGGAGGATATGCATTTCCGGCGTTACACGTGCCTCACATTGTCTGAGGATGTTCGTGTAACGTAAACAGACTCAGAAAATCTCCCAAAAAGGAAAAAAAAAAAAACAGCGGAAATGCATGTGCTCAAAACATGAAGAAAATTTATCATAAGGCGAATTAACCATAAACCAATTTTTGGACCATAATAATTGAGTGGACACACTCGTAATCTTACTCCACTCTGGCTTCTTACTCAAAAGAAAACAGGTAGACAACATATTAAAATTCATAGAAAACAATGAAAATGGTTTAGCTGTTCTACCATCGCCAAAATCCTAACAGTATCAAGAAATGGAATTCTATCTAAAAAATTAACCAGAGTATAGGGTCACAAAAAAACAGGTATATCAAAATACATACATTAACAATTAATTACATAGTATACACATTTTTATATACACTTTTCATAATTAATACTCTCGTTATGAGTGTCCACTTAACGCTAACCAAGAAAATAATATACAGCAGATCGACAAAAACATAAATATTCACAGCAGAATTCTTTCTCATCAGCTGTCCGGGAAGAAAAACAACTCCGCCTTCCTTACCCGCAAATACAAAGAATGCCGACAGCGGCAGAAGTGCCGTCAGCGGCACAAGAGCCGACAGCGACCCCGCTTCGCCAGTATTGTTGCGCCCGCCTGTGCGGCACGCTTGATCTCACTCGCCCTTGTATCGGCACTTCCAAAACGTCCGTTTCACTGAATTCTTTCGGAAAAACTCACTCCCAAGTAATCTCAAGGAGTCCATTTACACTATCACAGTGGATAACTCAACACTGTCCATCATCATTCGCATGTACTAGCCGGAAACTTAAAACAGCGTCTAAATACATCGGCAATGACTAGTAAATCACATATTTATGAAATCTTACAGCTAGTTACAACATCATATTTACATTCCTTAATCTACTGTGACTCAGTTGAAAACTTAAAATAGCAGCTTGGATTTTTCAATTGATTAAGAATCAGTTACTCTTAAATCATTTAATCAAAATTAATTACATATTAATTACAACTTCTTTAATGTCCTCTTGGTCAGGCAAAAGCATGGATATCTAGCAAATCGTTAAATATTACACTCTATATTTACATACTGTACAAATTACCCATTCTGTGGTATTAATCAATCCTTGGTTGGTGCAATTTCAAGTCTACAATGTTCAGTATACCTAATAGTTTTCCAGAGCTTGGATACTCTAAGAAATAAGCATTTGTGTGAGGTATACTAATGACTTTATATGGTCCATTATAAACAAACTTAAATTTAGAGATTTCCTTGTTTATCTCGCTCGATTCCTCATGAGCTTTTACAAGTATTAAGTCTCCGATTGGAAACATAGCAAAACGCGCTTTAGCGGCATGATGTCGTATGCTAGCATCGGCTTTTAGCTTCATTACTTCTCGCAAACGATCTTTTTTCACACCAATACTAATGTCAATTCGTGGAGGGAATTTGATTATCTCTTCCACAAGTCCCGGGTTGTCTGAAAACACACTCTTATTCCTCATTATTACTTCATACAGGCCTCGTCTTTGTTCGCGTGTTACGTTTGACACACCGTCTACAACACTTTCCAATTCACTTTCTACACTGTTGTCAATGCCAAGATTCCTCACGTTACAGTAGTTCAAATTCATACCTACGTCAATGGCATCCGGCCAGTTAACAATGTGTATAGGTTGGTATTGCCTATGCACACCGTATCCTGCCTCGTCAAAACTAACTACTATTGTTTTATCTTGTGACGTACATGTCAAAGTTTTGCTTTCGCAATTAATCACTGCACGGTACTTTAATAGCCAATCTAACGCGATAATTACTTCCGTAGTTAAGTCTGGCACGATGACAAACTCTTGTTCAAATCGTGACCCACGTATCTCGAAAAGGACAAAAATCTGTTTTGTGACCGGTTTACTGGCCTTCCCAGTAGCACCGATAATTTTCACTCCTGTTACTGGTATAACTACGATGCCAGGTCTGTCTTTCAGTAACTCAAATATTTTCCCAGACACAGCACTCAATTCTGCACTGGTGTCAATCAACACGTTTAGTTGTAGGTCGTGCATAGTAACAGTCACTACTATCTGTCTACACTTGTCCTTGACTGTTCCTTTATTTTCCCACAGTAAATCCTCGTCTATATCCAGGTCATTCCAAAAAAAACCATCCGGCTTTGATCCTAAATCCGGCTTATCTGGCGGCTTTTTCAGCCTCTGTTCACGTACAGTGTTAATTTCAACATGTTTGTCCTGAGGCTTAGTCTGTAGCTTCGCCTCCAATGCCGAAACCTTTTCCTGTAACTCGCCAACTAGTGAGTGTTGCTTCGCTATCAATTCACTAATTGTCACCTTCGTTAATTCCTCTTGGGTCAGATTGATCTCATCTGCCAATCTACCTGGAGGAATGTGCCCAGTAGTATCTGCAATTACTTCCTCTGGATCTGCGCAACCCGCAGTGCTACCGTCTGACCGTATAACGTCAGCTCTAACCTCATACACGCTGCAATCTACGTGCTTTCCTACCAATTGTGTCTGGCTGTCACTAAAATTCTCGTAATCTTTCTCCTCAATACTTTCGAAATCTTTAAACTGGAGTTTTGCGTCGGATGGGTCGGCCACTTCTAACACTATAACTTTCGGTAAGGTCTGCCGGTTAGGGCGAGAACTTTCTATCACTATCTTCCTGCGTGACGAGACGCGGCAAATCGTGCACGCGTTCCCCATAAACACTTCTCCCATACAGGCCCCTATAATCTCTTAATTCGTCGTATAAGCGACTGAACTGCCTTAACCAGGCCTCATCCCTCTCTGCATCCCCTCGCTCGATGACGGATGTGTTATCCGACATCCGATCTTCTCTCAACACTTGCGAGTCATTCTTAAACTCAATCTCCAGTTCCGCTGTGGCTGTTACAGCTGCTACTTTATAATCGATTTCCGGAACACTACTTAAATTGTTCTCACTGACAGTGAATGTATTTTCTACTGCCGTGTCTACAGCTGATCTACTACTCGTGGGCGCACTCCTTTCTTCTAACACTGGCACACTCTCCCGCCGTTGATGATTCCAAACGGAATTTTCATAATGACGACGCCTGGGTTTTCTCCTGTTATTGGTCCGCCAAAATTTCTCCACGCCCGGTCGGCCCCTCACCGGCGCGGCTAATGGTTTCCCTGTCTCGTCCCAGCAGATCCGCTCCCCGGATGCCGCTGAGGCGGCTGATCACACCCTTTGGCGTTATTACTATTCTGCGAATCCCTTATCACGTTAGTATGATAATGGTTTCCGTCATTCCTGTTATTATTTGCATTGTACCGATTGTTATTACGGTCCAAAATATTATTGTTATTGATACCGAGATTGCAGTGTGCATTATTGCCATGGTTATCGTTGTTGTGGTTGTTGTGGTACCTGTTGTTGTTACCACGGCCTCTACCACTGTCGCGATTATTGCCCCAATTGTCCTCGTCCCCAACTCTTACCAGGAAATCATTGATAGTCTTGTAATTGCTTCCTACGTATCGTTTTGTATCATCTGGAAGCTTCTTGTGGAGTTCCCAGACTATTTCGGATTCCGTGCGGCGATCACGCAACCATCCCAACTTGCGGATCCCGTCTTCACAAAACTCCTTCATCGAGCCACGCGAATTCGCATCGAAAGGCCTCGATACGACAAATTCGCGCCAGACACTTTGTTGTTTTTGCTCTGACCAGTATTCAGCCAGAAACAAATTTTTAAACTCGTCCAAAGCCAGGTTCGTAATGTTGAGGTTTAGGCCCCAACGCTTGGCATCACCAGCCAACACGTCAATAACCACATTAATTTTTCTCTCATTAGTCCATGATCTGGGTAAAACTCTTTCACAAATTTTAATGAATTCCGTCGCGTGTATACCGCCTTTTTTCAAGGGGTCGAACCGCTCCTCTTTCGTCAACAATTCCGAACTGTGTGCACAGATTGGCACATAGCTCTAATTCCGAAACTCTCGTAATTACTTGGCAAGTGGTTGTTGCAAGCGTTTCCACTTCCCTCTTTTTCTCTTCGCAGGTATTAGCCTGCTTCCTCACTTTGGTATCTACTTCGGATACTAAAGCCTTTAAAGATTCCACCTGCTTTTGATCCTCTTTTCTCACTAATTGAATTTGTTCCGTCACCTTATTCTCGATGATCGGAGCAACTGCTTCTCCTACACTTTTCTCGATTCTGCTAATTTCGGAATAAAAACGAGAATTTATGCTCGCAATTTCCGCTTGAACGCCTATCATTTCCTGTTTAAGATTACCGATTTCGGTATTAATCACAACAATATCTTCTTTGATTTTTTCAACTTTTGTGTTAACAACTCCAACATTGTTGTTAACACCATTAATAGCTTTGTTCTGATTGTCTATCTTCCGTTCAATTTTTTTCAGACTGAGCTTCTTGCTTGGGAGACTGAGCTTCTTGCTTGGCAGCCTGAGCTTTAATTTCTGCCTATTGACTCTTGATTTCGTTAGTCAAAACATTCAATAAATCAGTTAAATTCCCGTAAAACTACCGGTTTTACTTCCGTAGCGGCTTCCTCTTTAATTGTCCCCCCGTATTCGTCATCAAGGGGTTCAGATTTGATTTTCACTTCCGATTCGGAAACATTTCCTAAAGTTTGGAATTCAATTTCTGCTCTTTGTTGCGTTTCGGCGGTCGCGTCTTTCATGCTAGCCGCCTGCCCCTGAACAATGGCTACCGCGGTGCGCGTTTCCCACTCTTCGACTGATTATTCCGTATCCAAGTGTACCAAATTTTGGTAATAGTTGCCTTCACTCATTTTAATAATTTCCAGTATAAATGACAAATCTCAAATCTAATTAGGATTCCTCCTACTACTTAATCTCGCCGACGTAACGACCTGTTCGTAACCAGTATTTTGTTACGAGATTGGCACCATACAAAATTCGTGTCCAGAATAACCTGTAATTCTGAAGATTGTCCTGTCACCAGGTCGCCATGTATAACCACCCCCTCACTAATCGACCTTAATGAAAGTGAAAAATTTAACCGCGTGTACCTAATGGATATTTGGGAAACGCAATCGTCACCGAAGTTAATCTGTCGGTAAAGAGGGAGGAAAGGGTTACATCGAAATGATAGGAAAAATGCAAATGAAACTGGTGGAAATTAATTTTGAAAGGGGGTAAAGTTAATAAAGGAAGTAAATGTGCGGCCGTTACGTTAACAAATAACAAGCGGTAATTAGATATTTGAGATTTGGGGGAAATTACGGTCGCCAGTCCTATGGGCAATTACTATAGTAACTGGAAAAGAGAAGTTATTACAAATACAATTAGCACTAGAAGCGTGGCAACTGAAGGTTGACACATGTAATGCGAAAACTGAAAGTTTATCAGAAGTAATAAATTTCGCTACACTGTGACTTAATTTAGCAAAAAAATTAATAAAACTGGAAAACTGAAAGGTAATTTAGTGACTGAAATTAACAGTGAGATTTGTTTCTGAAGCACTACGAAATTCAGTAAAATAAGGTTAGTCTTGTGCTACCTCAACAATCTTTTCAAAAGCTACTTGAGTGTACGCAATTTAGAAATAAGAGATTTAACTTTGAACTTGAATTAATTGATTCAGAACAATTAACAATAGTAACATTTAGTATGTACCAAGCCGAGCTGCAGCCAGAGGTAAGCTAAAATATGCTAACAAAACTCGCACTCTTAATTTGTGCTTGCATAATCTAAATACTCTAGGCAGCTATGAATACATCAACTGAACTTTGAAATTAAAGCAGTGAAATGGAATGATATTACTTCAACGCTGGCGTCTGAATTTCAACGGCACTCGGGTTCATTTCGGAAAAGGAAGGGACCCTGCTTGGTAATCCAATTGGGACAATGAGCAACAAACGTTCGTGCTAAGTTGCTGTAATTTTGTGATGCAACAATTTTAAAAGCTGACGTCTGCCATACAGCTCTAAAACTTTACGTGCTTCCAGTCTTCCTTGTTGGTTGATGGAAGGTTTGAAGCCGTCGATCGAGGAGGTGGCGACAGTCACTCATTGTGGGCCGTCGCTGTTGCAGAAGCTGGATGTTGCCGCGCCTTCTTCTCGACACGGTCACCAGGCGAAACCGGCTCTAGATGTGCGCCAGCTAATGCTTCCCGTCCGCAACACCGTGTCAGAAACTATCATATCAAGTCGAGCGCAATTACATGCTGCCAAACCCCGAAAGCGCGGCAACTCTCGGGAGCGTCACACAACACACCTGCTCAACCGCACTACTCCAGCGAGACTCTCCTGTGCCCGCGCTCCACGCGACAGAGTTCATACTACCAAAGGTCCTAAACACTTTGGTTTTCCACACGACCTATCGATGTAATCGTTCGATAGCATAGTTTCCCTTAGGCAAGACCCAGCGAAAAAATAGAAATAATATTTACAAAACAAACCAATTATATATCGACATTAATGCATATATATATATATATATATATATATATATATATATATATATATATATACATATAAACAGTAAAACAATTACGATATATAAAGACACAGAAATGTCATATCTTCGGGTAACAAAATAAGGAAAAATCTATAGTACAATAGATGGAAATAGGAGGATATGCATTTCCTGCGTTACACTCTGACATGAAAAGTTTGGCACGGGTGAGGAATTAGTGGCAGCCCGTAACCAACCAGTCGCAAAAGTAATAACTGAAAAGAAAGTATATGCTAGGTTAATGTATTGGCCCCAGTATTCCTTCGCAGATTACTTTTCCTTATTCTATGTTTATATCAACAATTCAGAAACGACAATGGTGATAAAAATATCAAGTATTTTCAACAACGTTCTAAAATACCTGTAGATTTAGATTTTAATGTGCATAATGTTGTATTGAGATGAAAATATATATTATTCCCTAATTTGTTACCCAATTAATGGAGCCCTCCCAGCGGCTCTTAGTGTTTTGGTCAACCTTGGTGACTCAATCACGGTGGTAGGGCTGTATGTTGTCCTCATAACCATTCATTACCAATGAAGTGAACCAGCTGAAGTCGTATAAAGCAGAAAGACATGCAGCAGGCGGCTGCAAATCGTCATTGATACCAACAGCAGGTAATGCCATAAGCGCATTTCATTTCGATGTAACGATTACGGGTAAATGTGTATTTCTGCTGACACTAAACTGTGTTTAAACTATAAATTAATCTTATCTTTCAAACAAACATTTCTGTACTGATTGTGAAGATAATTTTGGGTATTTTCTGATACAGTTTTATCTATTCTTATGCGCCATATTCGATAGTAATAGTATAGTGATATTAAAATTTTCTTTTATTAAAACCTTTAGGAAACTTAAAAAAGTTATACGTCGAAATCGCATCTGAGAATACGTATCTTCTGTCTGAATACATTCAACTCATATTCCACATACATTCAAAAGATTTGATACCAAATGTAAAACTTAATGTTCTGTCATGTCAAACGTTAATGATGAACAGTATAAATACTCTACAAGACTGGTATCTGTTTGAATATAAGATATTCATGTATAAATAAGTTTAGTTGAAGTTATCTCTACAGTTTCGTATCCATACTGGAAACCGAGTGTAGCGACATTGGATTTTAGACAGCGGTTATTGACAGTAACCGTTTCCGGTGCCCCTGAGTACCAGCTCCACTATATTTTGATTTCGCTCGTGATTTCTGTTGCTATTCCGCTGTATGTCTGCCAGTAGGGACACATTTGTCATGCGTGTAAGACCACTTCCGCATCCGGCGACCCATAACAGGACGATGTAGAAACGGTCGATGCTACAAAATCCGTTCCTTTTGCGAGGTTAGGCATTACGGAACTCACTGCACCTACGAGACGTTTTACGACGTACTGAAACTGTAAAATAGTTTATGTAGCAGCTGAATGTGGTGGTATGCAACAGAGATATTTTTACAGCAAACCTTTTACGACAAAATAATCAATGCTCTCTAAGATTATTAATGAACGAGCAAGTTACATAACTGTAATAGAGTAGTGATGAATCTTGCGTACAGTAATGCCACTATTACGGACAGCAGTATAATAATTGGGAATAATTATATTTCTGTAGATACTTATTGATTGGCTTACGTCTTAGTTTCATGATTCAGTATACAAAAGGATGATCTGGACGCTGACACTTCTTTTCAGGTACTTTAATGTTATGGCTAGAGAATATGAGATATTGTTTTGATCTGTCTGGAAAGCACTGAAATATATTTTAAAATTAAGACTTATGGATATGATACGTAATCTTGAAATTATTATATGATTTGGGCAAATCCTTGGTGTCTCTTCCTGTGTTGAGCTATTAGGAATCGAAGTGAGAGTTCAAAGAACGCAAAAGGACTGAAACTGAGGTTAGGAAAACGCTGAACTAGATTTCCAAATGTCTCTTTAAAAATGAAAGTTGGGGATACTTAATTTAATTTTTCAAGCCATTTAAAAAATGTATGATATCCGCGTTATTAGCGCCTGTGGTCTTCAGAAAATGCTGAAATCGATAATATTGAGCAAAGCTCCAGTGTTCGTCGGAATCTCTGTCAGATTCCGTCAGATGATATACTGAATTTGCCGCTGAGTTAGCATCTCTTTTAACCAGAACCTACCGTACAGGTCGCAGCAGTCTCCAAGAAGAATAGTACAATTGATCCACAAAACCACTCTCCGGTATCTTTAACGTCCATTGGTTGTAGAATCATATAACATATAAATATAATGAGGTACCTCGAGCAGAATGACGACTCCCACGCCATCCAGCATGGACTCCGAACGCGCCTACCATGTGAAACCCATTTCGTAATATTCCCTCATTATATCCTGAAGGCTAAGGATCAGTGCAATCAGGTAAATGAAATATTTCTCTGTTACCACACCTGTACTTCTCCTCAAAAGTGCAGTCGGATCGGAATTCAAGCGAAATTTGCCACTGGACTGAGTATTTCTTGATGGTGAGGGCACAGCATGTTATCGAGGATGAAGTCATCGACAAATGCAGTAGCAATTTCGGTTGTGCTCAAGGGACGTGTGATGGGACTATTCCTGTTCATGTTATATGTTAATTATCTTAAGGCGATATTAATATTCACCTCACCATTTTTTGCAGATTATACGGATACCTTTAAAGACGTACTGTTAGAAAAACAGCTGTACCAATATTCAATCGAAAGTTGATAAAATTTCAAAGTGGTACGGAGTTTGTGAGCTTGCTTTAAAAGTTCGGAAATGTACAATTACGCATTTTACAAAGCTTACAAACTTAAAACGCGTTGTATCCTATGAGTATACCACCAGTGAGTCACAGTTGCTCAACTCATATAAATAACACAGTATAACACTTTGTAGGGGTATAAAATGGTATGATCACATAATTTTAACAGTAGGAAAAGCGGGTCACAGACTTCGAACTTTTGATAGAGTACTATGGAAATGGAATCATTCTACAAAGGAGACTGCGTAGAAAACACCTGTTAGGCCCATCCTAGAATATTGTTCAGTTGTATTGAAATCGTACCAAATAGGACTGATGGGGGGAATGTAACTTATATGGGGAATGGCAGCACGAGTGACCACAGGTTTATTTGACTCGTAGGAGGATGTCTCAGGGATGCTAAAGAAATTTAACTGACAGATTCTTGAAGATCGACGCGAACTATCTACAGGAAGCTTACTTGTTCCGTTTCGCGAAAGAGCTAAAATGATGCCTCTAGGAATATACTACAATCCGCTACGTACTGCTCGAGCAGGGAAAGCAAATGCAAGCTAAGATTAATTACAACGTGCATCGAGGCATTTAAACAGTCACTCTCACCGCGCTTCATACGTGAATGCAACAGGAAGAAGTTCAAATGGTTCAAATGGCTCTGAGCACTATGGGACTTAACATCTTAGGTCATCAGTCCCCTAGAACTTAGAACTACTTAAACCTAACTAACCTAAGGACATCACACAAATCCATGCCCGAGGCAGGATTCGAACCTGTGACCGTAGCAGTCCCGCGGTTCCGGACTGCAGCGCCTAGAACCGCACGACCACCGCGGCCGGCTCAACAGGAAGAAGACTTAGTAATAGGATTACTGGTAAGTACGCACTACCATCTCCTTTACCGCCAAGTGGATTGAAAAGTATGGATGTAGATGTCGATTTGGTTTATGTTTTTGAGACTACACTCTTCTGACTGGAGTAATCCGGTCCTCCAGGAATTCCTCTACTGTGTCAGCCTTTTCATCTAAGGGTAGAACTTACCCCCTACGTCCAAACCATATGCTGGATGTATTCAAATCTCTGTCCTCCTCTACAGTTTTCACCCTCTACAGCTCCCTTTAGTACCAACGAAGTTATTTCCTGGTGTCTTAACAGGTGTCCTATCACCTTTCTACTTTTTTTTCAGTGTATTTCATTTATCCGATTCTGTGGAGAACCTCCTTATTTCTTCCCATATCAGTCTATCTAATTTTCAATATTCGTACATAGCTCCGCATCTCAAATGCGTCGATTTTATTCTGTTCCGGTTTTCCTACAGTCCATGTTTCACTAACATACAACGCTGTGCTCCAAATGTACATTCCCCAAAAAATTATTACTGAAGTTAATGCATATGTTTGATACTAGTAGACTTCTTTTGTCCAGAAATGCAATTTTCACTGTGTTAGTCTGGTTCTTATTTCCTCCTTGCTCCGTCCATCACGGTTTATGTTGCTGCTTAGGTATCAGAAATTTATAACTTCGTCTACATCGTGATCCCCAGTTGTGATGTTAAGTCTGACGCTATTCTCATTTCTCTTTCTTATCATTGCTTCAGTTTTTTATTCGATTTACTCTCACTCCATATTCTGTACTCGTTAGACTGTTCATATCGTTCAACAGATCTTGTCATTCTCCTTCATTTTCACTGCCCATTGGTATCCTTTGAAGGTTAACTTTAATCACACACACACACCCTCAATCACATACACTGAAGCGCCAAGGAAACTGGTGTAGGCATCCGTATTCTCATGGTAAGATATGTAAACAGGCAGAAAACGGCGCTGCGGTCGGAAACGCCTATATAAGACAACAAGTATGTGGTGCAGTTGTTAGATCGGTTACTTGCTGCTACAATGGTAAGTTATCAAGATTTAAGTGAGTTTGAACGTTGTGTTATAGTCGGAGCACAAGTGATAGGACAAAGCATGTCCGAGGTACTGATGAAGCGGGAATTTTCCCGAACGATCATTTCACGAGTGTACCGTTAATATCAGGAATCCGGTAAAACATCAAATCTCCGACAGGGAAAAGACCCTGCAGGAACGAGACCAACGACGACTGAAGAGAATCGTTCAGCATGACAGAAGTGTAACCCTTCCGCAAACTACTGCAGATTTCAATGCCGGGCCATCAACAAGTGTTAGCATGGGAACCAGTCAATGGAGCATCATTGATGGGGACTGTTCAGACTTCTGGAGGCTGTGTCATGGTGTGGGGAATGTTCAGTTGAAGTGATGTGGGACGCCTGATACGTCTATATACGACTCGGACATGTGACATGTACATAAGCATCCTGTCTGATCAAATGCATACATTCATGTCTCTTGCGCATTCCGACGGACTTAGGAAATTTCAGCAGGACAATGCGACACCTCACACGGTGTCAATAGCTACACAGTGGCTCCAGGAACAATTTTCTGAGTTTAAACACTTCCGCTTGTCACTAAACTCCCCAGAAATGAACGTTATTGAGCATATCTGGGATGCCTTGCCACGTTCTATTCAGAAAAGATCTCCAACCCCAGCTACTCTTACGGATTTATGGACAGTCCTGCAGGTTCATGTGTCAGTTTCCTCCAGCAGTACTTCAAACATTAATCAAGTCCACGCCACGTCGTATTGCGGCGCTTATGGATGCTGGCGTGGCCCCTATGCGATATTAGCAAGTGAACCAGTTCCTTTGGCTCTTCAGTGCGTATTTTGATGGATGTTTTCCTGCGTGTAGAAACTCTAGGGATTGATTGATGAGAGAATACGGAATAAAAACTGGTGTCACGAACTTAGTCCGTATATGCGTATTTTCCATGCTAGAGGCCATTTATTCAGTTATACATTGTTACAGAGAGTGCGGTCTAATACGCGCTGTACCACGCAGTAGCATGTTCTGTTTCACACGTTCACATACGCCAGGATCCATCAGAACAGTGTCACAGGCCGCATGAATACACTGCTCCAATGTCTCCACCTCTTGAATGAGCTCTGCACACACGATACTTTTGAGATGTGCCCAAAAACAGAAATCGCACGAGTTGAGATCGAGTGAACGAGCAGGCCATGCAACTGGGCCCTCCTCGTCCAATCCACCTATTGGGGAAGACACGACTGAGATGCGTCCGGTCGTTAATGGCGAAGTGGTTTGGAGCAGCACAATGTAGCAGCCGCATTACCCTTCGGATCATGAACGGCACTTCTTCTAGAAGGGGAGGCAAAGTCACCCGATAACTGCGGCCAGTTAGGCGACGTGGAAGGCAGACTGGTCCCAAAATATGGTCACCAATCATCACAGTCCACACATTCTTGCTGCAACGAAGTTGATGATTCACTGTCACCATACCATGGCGTTTCTGCATACTATCCCAAAGATGATTGTTATGAACGTTGAAGATACCACTCCGGATAATGGTGGTGTCATCTGTGAGTAGGGTGGATCACTGAAGAAACCGGTGACAAAACTGCTCCCTACGAGGAGAGTCTGTCGCTAGTAAGTCCTGCACACACTGTAAGCGATAACGGTAACAGTTGCCATGGAGAATGTCCACAAGGTCGCCTGGTTTACCCTGTATTGGCGGCGCAACTATCTGGCACTGACACACGTTCGCCTGTCACAGTGTCCATCTCATTTTCCTCCAAGTCCGATATCCGAACATTTCGAGCACGTGCTTCATGATTTCCTTCTCCCTGAAACGACCCTGCCTCAGATATCCGGCGAAACATTGTTGCAAACATTTAAGGCTGTGGTTGTCGTCGTAGCGGAATGGTCTCCTGATACAACGCTTCTTCCCGTCCCGTTGCCATTCGCCTTTTCATAAGTGAACACAGTGTCGGCAAGTTCTCAATTCGAATATGGAACCATTGTGTACAACGCTGTATGACATCCACTCAAGTCTGCAAACCAAATGAACACGACGCAACATTACCAATTACTATTGCAGGAGAGGGCGATAACGAATGAGATATGAAGAACAGTACCACCCTCTAGAAAGAAACCATGCATTTGGTAACTGTGGTCACATTATACAGCCCATATTATATATATATATATATATATATATATATATATATATATATATATATATATATATATATATATATATCTTGGCAACGAATTCAGTGTACTCGTATTTGTGGCGTCAAGGTAAAAGAGACGTCGGGTAGAGGTTTTACGACCTTTACTTGCAAAAGGTGTAGTGGCCAAAGTTGCGGATTTTCCAGGCAGGAGCACACTACGGGTTTTCCGCCTGTTACTGGGATGTGAACGCGTTGCTGTTGGCTGTACAAATGCCCGTTTGACGGATATTACATAGTGGGCAGCACCTGTGCACAGTTCTCCCAAAGGATTCATCCAAATGCCAAGTGAGAGGGTGCACCGTCGTGTCGCTACCATATTCGCCGTTGGGCGTTGAGTGGAACATGTTCCAATAATTCTGGCAGAGTAATGTAGCAAAATATTTATCGTAGGCTAATGGGGTACATAAGAAAGCGGAACAGAAACTACATCATAGTACTTTTCTGTGACAGAGCCTATGTATCAGTAATCCATTATATGTTATTCCTTACTAGGTTATAGATATCCGGAACTTAAATTAAAAGCCACTCTTACGTACTAATGTTAATCAGTCTGCAAAATTATTACATCCTAACATTCTTGTATTGGTGATATTCCCCATGTCTTTCTATCTTGTGCTAATCTTTTCACATCAGCATACATGATAAGAACATCTATGACTTGTCTTTCTTTAATTACAGTTTTGGTTGTGCTTTTATTAATTTGTACCTTTACTATACTGATCAGCGACGCGTTAACTAGTTCGGAGGGCATGACAGATCCATCTTTGTGCAGTACACTTCTTTCGTCGTCTACAGTTCTTCACTTGGTACCTTTTCTGCTGTAAAAATATAATATTGAACTTTCTTCTACAGCACTGCATTAACTCATTTGTTGAAGATTGGCTCTTTTGACGCAATTAGCCTACCTACGGTTTATTACTAGCGGCCTACCTTCACCAGGTATGAGAATGGTTTCTGGGCATCTACTACTGATTCGTCCTCAATGTTGATGGTAAACAAGATTCTATTCCTAATCAAACTACTGATTATCACATAGGCTTTTATAATACACGCTGTCTGCTCTGTTATAAAACATTTATAAGGCTCTATTACTTTCTGTAGTGTCACCTGGAAACTGGCATTCGTACTTGTTCCACTTCTACTGGTAATTCTTCCCTCGCAATCATTTTTTGACTTCATTTTTACGACATTCAAGTTTAATATCATGAATCTACCTTTTATGAACTCTCAACTAATTTCAATTTCAAAGATTATTGTTTGCTTGTTTTCTTCAATCTTTTATCCAATTTCATATCAAGCTTTCGATGATGATGAAGATGATGATGATGACGTTTGGTTTGTGGGGCTCTCAACTGCGAGGTCATCAGCGCCTGTACAAAGTCCCAAGTTTTAACAATCCTATTTTTACGCAGTCCAATATAGCCACTCTCAAGAATGATAATGATAGTGAAATGATGAGGACAACACAAACACCCAATCCCTGGGCAGAGAAAATCCCCAACGGCTGGGTACTGTTCTTCATACAACCGTCGAGCTTCATGCGCATTACTGTCGGCTAGTCCATAAACTAAAACAATATGTCGTTCTTCTTCAAACGAATACTGTGCCGCCATGTTTACTGTACAACTAAACCGCAGGTGACATGTGTGTTCTCCGCATCGTAGCTTACGTGTGAATGCCCCTGACGTAAGGTGGAGACAAACAGCAAGACCTATTCGATACGTGTGCGTATCACGTTGGGACGATTGTATGTGTCAACCGGCAATAATAGCGCTGCCCGTCAACCGACAAACGGCAACAGGGCAATCCCACGGCTAATTGGAGCGCGTGGCGCCAAATTAACGCAGTTTATAAATTGCGCATTGTCCATCTACACAACTGTAGTAATTTTGGTTCCTACTGGCATCAGCTATCCAGGGTTAAAATTTCGTGACACAGTTGTCTCCGCCCCGTATAAAGGTTTGTCAGGAATGACATGACCATGTGCAGAAGGTGCATTTCAGTTGTAAATGTTTTATTTGTGACAAAACTTTGTGAGATGAGCTACATTGTAGCCACTAATATGGCAACACAGGATAGTGTTCTAACTCCCAATGAACACGATTTGTAACAAATATCTTTGAAGACTTGGAGATGACAGGATTGTCTGTCGAAACAGGTTGTCGAAAACAAGACATTTATGTGATTACTGTTACCATCGAAATATTCATCTCATTTGTAGGCTCTTAGGACAAGCCAGAAAACGATCCATGCGTATTTTATGAAAACAGACTGCAAGAACATTTAACTGAGGAAGACCATGCAACGACAGATGAGAAGACAGAGCCAGCTGGATATCTTTTTCCTCTACTTTCAACACGCTAAGTCTTGTCTCTGCAGCAGCAGCATCCTCAATTCATCAGCTCCCTTCGTCTCCATGAACTGAGGACATCTTGTCTCACGTGATGATATTTTTTTTTAATACAATGTTGTCGGTCGTTGCGTCGTTTTGTTCCCAATGATCTTCCCTGCGACAATGTTTCAGAGAAAAATGTCGTGTCCAGGTGAGTGTTCAATGACTTTTGCTTTCCGATGGCCTATAGCTTACAATTGTTCTTTCTTTTCTCCAGTTTCATTCAAAGCCATCTCATTCGTATTTTTTTCAGTCGAGCTAGTTCTTCTAATTCTCCCCCTGAACAAAATTGCCTCACCTTCGAGGCGAGCACTCTCCGGTTTTGTTAACGTCCAGGTTCCTCATCCACATGCCAGGGCCCTCCACCGAGTGGTCTATAGAAATCTTTAATTGGTGTCAAAGCTGATGTGCTTATTTTAAAATGCAGTGCTGTCGTTCTTTTGATTTCCTTGAGACACCTATAGTTTCCTCCACGTAGGTTGTTATCTCTTGATTTAAAATCTTAAGCATTTCATTTTGACCTTTCTCTGGGTCTGTCGCTATTGCAGCGTCATCGACTGATCTGACGCTGTGAATTTCAATACCAGTAATCTGATTCCTGCCGTCAGTTCTTTCATTGTTTTTATTGCCTCCTCGACGAACATATTAAATAAGTAAGGTCATATAGGACACACCTTTATTACTATTCTTCTTACTTTTGCTTTTTTCGTGTTGCCATTAATATCCAGTTAGGTACTTTATATTCAAAATTTATAGCCTGTCCTTGAGGTGAGAATGGACTGGACACAGGATGTCTAATCTTAACTGGTGACGTGGAGGTTGCCCAGTGAAGGAATTTTGTCCGCAATGAGAACTGCACGTGGTCCTCCCTTCTAACAGTGAGAATTTTAAAATAGTGGATGGTACGAAAGTGTTCAACGGTATTAGTGAACAATAACGTTATTGGTCAGAACAGGATTGTGAGCAAGCCAATGGAATGTTTGGCAACAACCATGAACAAAGCTCTAGAGGGTGCAAAGACGTCACGTTGGAGGGACACTTGTGATCGAGACGGCATCAGCGTTATTTTCTGGTGGACGTCTCGCCCGGACATTCAGCGCCGGTAGCAACCGAAGACACGAACTGCGCACCGACACGCACCACCATCCCACAAGAGAAGAGACCAGTCGTCGACAGCACTCCCATTCGCTTCCTTTACGTTGCTAGGAGACGCCACTAACACTTTTCTCTGTGTCGATAACTGCCTGATGGCCGCAATGTTAATTGCACTACAGCTCTCATCTAAGTACGCCTGCCACGAATTAGCAACCGTGGGAACGACCCTGAGCTTTTGTGATCGATAATGGGCAAACTAATATTTCCTTTTATTGTGAAAAAATGTAATTTATAAACTTATATGAAGAACCGTAGTCGAAAGGCATTATTTGCTTCTACTGATAAATATTTACATCTTAAATTTTTTCTGATGGCGTTCCTAATCCTACTGTGCAATTTGAGATATTGTGCTTCATTTTAATTTAACGCATAAATAAATGCAGCACTTGAGTGCAATTTTATATACAGCGTGTTCGGAAATTCCCGTTACAAACTTCTAGGACTAGTAGAGGCCGGCCGGTTTGGCCGTGCGGTTCTAGGCGCTTCAGTTTGGAATCGCGAGGCCGCTGCGGTCGCAGGTTCGAATCCTGCCTCGGGCATGGATGTGTGTGATGTCCTTAGGTTAGTTAGGTTAGCGTAGTTCTGAATTCTAGGGGACTGATGACCTCAGATGTTAAGTCCCAAGAGCTATTTGAACATTTTTTTTTTTTTAGTAAAGGGAAGGAACCCATGTCCAGAAACGTAAAGTTTCTGTGCTACAGCCGAATGAAAACGTGTTCGCTATGCGAATGTAAGAGCGTAGTGATGGTAGGGAAGGCGGAATATGGTTTCGTCGGATTGGCTTATGTTATTTGACGTCCATCCTACGTCTCTGACCTAGTTCGAGCCACAGTCATGTGCGTGTGAGTGTTAAAGCAAAATGAGTGAGTACCCGTTTCCAGAAAACATCGGCTTGATCCATCTGTATGGCGAAGCTCACAGTAATAGAAAAGCTACTAGTGGCCTTTATCAAGATTTTTCTCTGCAACGCCCGACTCCATGACACAGCGTTTACGCCACCACTTCGAGAAAGGGTACCTTCATCTCAGCAGGAGCGACTGTGGTGCTCCATGAAGACACCACACTTCCGAATTGGAAGAGGTCGTACTGCTTCACGTTCAAGAGAACCCATTAACGAGCAGACCATCTTCTTTGGCTATTAACATGTTGTTGTTGTTGTGGTCTTCAGTCCTGAGACTGGTTTGCTGCAGGTCTCCATGCTACTCTATCCTGTGCAAGCTTTTTCATCTCCCAGTACCTACTGCAACCTACATCCTTCTGAATCTGCTTAGTGTATTCATCTCTTGGTCTCCCTCTACGATTTTTACTTTCCACGCTGCCCTCCAATACTAAGTTGGTGATCCCTTGAAGCCTCAGAACATGTCCTACCAACCGATCCCTTCTTCTGGTCAAGTTGTGCCACAAACTTCTCATCTCCCCAATCCTATTCAATACTTCCTCATTAGTTATGTGATCTACCCATCTAATCTTCAGCATTCTTCTGTAGCACCACATTTCGAAAGCTTCTATTCTCTTCTTGTCCAAACTATTTATCGTCCATGTTTCACTTCCATACATGGCTACACTCCATACGAATGCTTTCAGAAATGACTTCCTGACACTTAAATCAATACTGGATGTTAACAAATTTCTCTTCTTCAGAAACGATTTCCTTGCCATTGCCAGCCTACAGTTTGTATCCTCTCTACTTCGACCATCATCAGGTATTTTGCTCCCCAAATAGCAAAACTCCTTTACTACTTTAAGTGCCTCATTTCCTAATCTAATTCCCTCAGCATCACCCGACTTAATTAGACTACATTCCATTATCCTTGTTTTGCTTTTGTTGATGTTCATCTTATATCCTCCTTTCAAGACACTGTCCATTCCATTCAGCTGCTCTTCCAAGTCCTTTGCTGTCTCTGACAGAATTACCATGTCATCGGCGAACCTCAAAGTTTTTATTTCTTCTCCATGAATTTTAATACCTACTCCGAATTTTTCATTTGTTTCCTTTACTGCTTGCTCAATATACAGATTGAACAACATCGGGGAGAGTCTACAACCCTGTCTTACTCCCTTCCCAACCACTGCTTCCCTTTCATGTCCCTCGACTCTTATAACTGCCATCTGGTTTCTGCACAAATTGTAAATAGCCTTTCGCTCCCTGTATTTTACCCCTGCCACCTTTAGAATTTGCAAGAGAGTATTCCAGTCAACAAGGCCGTTTTGGTTATTGTTAAAAGGCCAGATCAGTCAATCATCCAGACTGTTGCCCTTGCAATTACTGAAAAGGCTGCTGCCCCTCTTCAGGAACCACACGTTTGTCTGGCCTCTCAACAGATACCCCTCAGTTGTGGTTGCACCTACGGTACGGCTATCTGTATCGCTGAGGCACGCAAGCCTCCCCACCAACGGCAAGGTCCTTGGTTCATGGGGGGGGGGGGGGGGGGGCTATTAACATGTGAAACAGTAAAACAAGCGGTCTACTGCGTGACGCCTAGTCAGTTACTTGTAAAAGTGGTCACGTTTCCAACATATTTTCAAATTGTTTTAGCATGGAAACGGTACGTTTTCGGGCATGGGTTACATCTCAAAATATTATCTGCTCACTCCTCTTTACAAGTCATAGAAATTTGTATCGGGATATTCCGAACACCTTGTATGTTGCATTGGCCTTAAAATGCCGTTCACTGCATAAATTGGCACCTGACGAGGGGCCCGTTTCGTCTGGAAGCGCCCGTTGCCCATTATTTTGTTTTTCTATATTTAGGAAACATTTGTCTACCTTTAACGTTAAGATTTGCGTAAATTTATGGAATGGCGCTGCAAGTTTTTACCAATGGACTCACGAACAGAATTAGTCAATTCGGTCCCGATTATAATAAGATGGATAATGCTTCTCAAGCCAGAATTGCGTATGATGTTCTAACCTCTCCACAAAAAATAATAATATAATAAATATTATAGATAGTGATTCTAATTTTACTGTAACCTCACCACGCGAAATTGTCTAAATAATATTAATGAATATGATTCTAATTCTAATGTAAGCTCGAAACAGAAAAATTCCTAAACCTCGTAATAAAAAATTAATTCAGTAACCTGGCAAATTTTGGACGACCGCAGTGCTGCGTCATGGCCCTGTAAGATCATTCTGAATAAAAAAGCAAAAATTCTTACCTCAATAAAGTCGCCAAGTATCTGCTCTTACAATAACTTTTTCCGGCACAGCTTTGTGCAATGCTGGCCGATAGATTTCTCATTTATGAAAGGAAGCAACTGATTTTTCTTTTGCCACAATCGGAATGATCATGGATTGGAGAAATTAGTAAATTCTTTAAATTGAGATGAATGCTTGTTAGAAATTAGTTTATATGACAAAAATTATTATTAGGACATTTTTTTAAAATATTTACATGGGAGTTCAGATACATTACTAGATATGCCCGAGGCTGCTTTTTACCTTTTACAATAATACTCAGGCTCCGGCATCGCTGCACCGCGACCGGGCCAGCCAACACGATACATTATACCAGACCAGAGCAGACTCCAGACAAGCGCAGACCAGCGCAGACTAGCGACAACTTACTGCTACAGTTACACAATTCGTACTGAGTCAACACCGCTCTCTGGTCAGCGATTCTCTTATACCTTGCATATCACAGGCAGCGCATGAGCAATACATCTGTATTACATCTGCTCGGACCTCTTACATAAAAGTACATCTGTATTACATCTGCTCGGACCTCTTGCATAAAATTACATCTTCTCAGACCTCTCACAATGTAACCTGCATGCCAGAGAAAAATGCAGCTACTTTGTCTAATACTACGCATAACGAAAGAATTTTAGTAACTTCCATTAATAATAAACTTAAAACAGCAAATGCTTTAACAACTAAATCCGATAAAGGTTGTTGTCTAGTCATTGCTTATATTTCTGAGTATATTTCTAAAACTGAAAAGTTCTTCAGTGAAAACAACATATCGGAGCTGCATGATGATCCGACTCCTAAGTTACAGAAAGAACTAAGATCAGCCATTAACAATGCAAAATTTCTTATAAAACCTTTCCAAAAGAAACTACTCATCAATATGAACTCTCAGCCCCCTAAACTTAGGCCCCAGTTCAAAATTCATAAACCTAATCATCCAATACGTCCAATCTCCAATAGCATGAACAGCGCCTATCACGATTTGGCCCGATTTCTACTCGAAACTTTGAAAAATCCTTCGTTTTCGAAAATAATTATTCAGTTCCTGACAGCCACGTTTTGGTCCGAAATATTAAAAACTTGGTATGCAGTTCAGACACCAAGCTTTTTTCCTTAGATATTAAAAATCTTTATACCAATGTCCCGATACATGAGACGCCCATCATTGTGGAAGAAAACTTTCGTCAATTTAAAAGAGATCTATCAGATGAACAGATTACCGACTTTATGAATCTCATTAATGTCGTTGTCAAGTACAACTACTTTGAATTCAACGGACAACTGTACTAGCAGTCTGACGGGCTCGCTATGGGCAACCCTTTAACCGGCATCCTTGCCGACATCTTTATCAATTCCTTAAACAAAAATCTGTTTAACCGTGTCTCGGCCGCTTCACTAGGTATCCTTTCTTACACAAGATACGTTGATGATATTCTAGTCATCTATAACGGACCCGCCGATGGAACTGATCATATATTTAAACTTTTTAACGACCTCCATGAAAAAATTTCTTTTATTATTGAACTCGAAAACGAAAACCGCTAATTACATTATTTAGACTTGACGCATACAATAGAAGACAATAACATTACTTTCAATATTTTTCGTAAAGAAACGTATACTGACCAAATCGTGTCTGCTTCCTTTTGTCACCCACAGTCCCAAAAAATGGCCTTTTTTCACTCTGCTATCCACCAAACCACCTCCACATCACTTTCAACAGAAAAGTTTAATGAGGAGATTAATTTACTTAAAACCATAGGAGCCAATAATGAATATACGCCTAACACCGTGGACGATACCCTAAAAGAGAAAACTGCAAGAACTACCACGCTCAACATCTCATGCACTGAAAGTAACCCAAAAGAACGTTTTTCTATTCCTTTCAATGGACCCATTTCCTATCAGATTCAGCGCATGCTTCGCAACAAATACAACTGAAATGTTGCCTTCCCTACTAATAATAATCTAAAGAGAAACTTCATTCATAATTTGAAATCCATTCGCTCTCCTACAGAAAGTTCTGGCGTTTATAAGATCACCTGCCATACCGGCTCCTTCTATTATATAGGGGAAACTAGACGTGCTTTCACCATCAGATATAAAGAACATCTTTTGAGAAAGAACGGCACCAGTCCCCTAAATTCATCCTTACCCGAACATCTCTTAATTACTGGACACGTGCCTAAAGCAATAGGCGATAACAATATTCTGCATACCGAAAAGAAGGGGCGTAGGTTAGATGTCCTAGAGGAATTAGAGATTTTCAAACATCTCACTCGTTATGATGGCCTCATTCTCAACGAACAGCTACAGCTGCGAAATAAAAACTTTTTTGACTGTATAAAGCCATTGCTTGATCTTTGATTCAGATTTCCTCATGCAGTTTACCGAAATGTTGTTCTCCTGTCACATCTTTGCTGTTTTCTTGTATGTCATAACTAACGTTTTTTACGTTACAAAATGTATCTCAGTTTAAAGCGGATAAATATGTAACTTCATCCTGTTATTATTAATGCTTACGTTATGCCTGAATCAGCTGCATCACAATTTCATGTGTCTAATTTTGAATGTACATTAGCCTAGTTGTTTCTGCGGCTACTAGATGGTGCTCGTAGCAACACCATGTTTACTTGCCCACACTTTCTAAAGTGGGCACCTCAGTCTCGTTGCAACCCTTGTTCACAGTACGAGCAGCCCTTAGCGGCTCGCCATCTCACAGCTGTTCATAAAGTCGCCTTTCCGGCTTTGATCTTTTTTAATATGTGACTTGTAAGTACTGCATCTTTTCCAGTCTATACAAACTTTAATTTTATTAATGTTATATATACCTAATATGTTTTAGAACAGTTAGTGTAATTCTGTAGACGACGCTCATAGTAGCGTCGAAACCAGGTCAATTTTGACTTAATATTTGTGGCCGAGGGCTTATTTTTTCCAGTATAATTCTGACACGGTCACTGAACCTTAGCAGCTATGTTCAAAGTTTTAAAGTAGTTCTCCATTTTCAATATTTTCATCTGAACCTCAAATTTCAGTACCACTGTACAGGTCTTCGATATTATCTATCTATCTGCAACTCTCATGTCCTGCCTCATATAGCTACTTCCCACTTTTATCTCTGTGTTACTCTTGATTCTCTTCTTGTGTTGAAACAGTTTCATTTGGAGTAAGGTTCTTACTGTTTCCTGTATTTAAAATCATTTATTTCTTTAATTTTTCCCATATACTTTTCCTTCTCCGAAGGGCACATTGTTGTTATCTTGTTTCTTATTGATTTACATCGATCAAGGTTTATTTTCTGTTATTTTTTTAGTCTGTTCCTTTTTCTCAGTGAGATGCTATATTTATGCAGTCATCCAAGGCTTCTTAGGTAGTAACTTCCTTATT
Organism: Schistocerca piceifrons; assembly: GCF_021461385.2. Taxonomy (NCBI): domain Eukaryota; kingdom Metazoa; phylum Arthropoda; class Insecta; order Orthoptera; family Acrididae; genus Schistocerca; species Schistocerca piceifrons. The sequence goes on from NC_060140.1 coordinate 632,703,016, forward strand.
CCTAATGCGACTGTAGCTGCATTTGTTATTTTCCACTTGGCAACTTCCCAAATCCTTTCTTTTCAGTCTGATTGAATTGTTGCAAGCCTGAATTACTATACAACCTCTGCATCGTTCACTTTATATATTGTCCACTTCTTTAGTTATTTCAGCTGATGTTTCTTAAATATGTTACTGCACTTTGCTGAAAAATGGTCATCATATAAATTTTCACCAGGATAACTGTGACTACGTATAACTCGATTGCTGTACCTCTGCTTCACTCTTATACAGTAGTTGGTCAACAATATGGAAACACATTCGACAAATGCGCGCTTCACCGTAAATGCAGACTATAGCCAAGCCTGCAGGCTACACTCTTTTGTCTCACTATGAACGTTGCCGTACAAAGCCTTCAGTATGTTGCAAGTGTCAGCCGTTGGCAGAACAGTGTTCAGTGTAGTTGTGAGTGTATTATGTTGGAGTTCAGTTAATGCGAATGTGGCAAATTGTTGCCTCTCATACGGTGGGTGCTTCCATAACCAAGATGGCGAAAGTGTTTGCTGTTTCTAGAGGTACCATTACGAAGATTTATAACGCATGTGGCGGAAGCATAAAAACACGATCTGCTAACTCACAATATGGACGAAAGTGGGTACTGAGAAATTGATACGCCACAGTCCGCCTTTATAAGGAAAGACAAGGAAGGCCTGAGCAAACGAGGATAGAACATCATTCGTTAATGCGTACAATATATGAAGATCACAAAATTCCACGTAGCTCAATAAATTTAAAAGGATGGCCCCCAAGACCAAAGGGTACAGTCACCAGTTTCTAAATTAAGTGTACTACAAGGCATTGATATGGATATGGTGAAACTTACCAAATATTCTTTACATCAATGAGCATCTGAGAGTAAAATTATACAGGGTGATTCAAAAAGAATACCACAACTTTAGGAATTTAAAACTCTGCAACGACAAAAGGCAGAGCTAAGCACTATCTGTCGGCGAATTAAGGGAGCTATAAAGTTTCATGTAGTTGTACATTTGTTCGCTTGAGGCGCTGTTGACTAGGCGTCAGCGTCAATTGATGCTAAGATGGCGACCGCTCAACAGAAAGCTTTTTGTGTTATTGAGTACGGCAGAAGTGAATCGACGACAGTTGTTCAGCGTGCATTTCGAACGAAGTATGGTGTTAAACCTCCTGATAGGTGGTGTATTAAACGTTGGTATAAACAGTTTACAGAGAATGGGTGTTTGTGCAAAGGGAAAAGTTCTGGACGGCCGACAACGAGTGATGAAAATGTAGCACGCATCCAGCAAGCATTTGTTCGCAGCCCAGGAAAATCGACTCGCAGAGCTAGCAGAGAGCTGCAGATTCCACAATCAACTGTATGGAGAGTCCTACGAAAAAGGTTAGTTATGAAACCTGAACGTCATCCACCCGAGGCGATGGATCGGCCGCCAGACAGCCCGTGACAGAGCACTTCATCACTAGCCTCCAAGAATCCCTGATCTTACACCCTGTGATTTTTTCTTATGGGGGTATGTTAAGGATATGGTGTTTCGGCCACCTCTCCCAGCCACCATTGATGATTTGAAACGAGAAATAACAGCAGCTATCCAAACTGTTACGCCTGATATGCTACAGAGAGTGTGGAACGAGTTGGAGTATCGGGTTGATATTGCTCGAGTGTCTGGAGGGGGCCATATTGAACATCTCTGAACTTGTTTTTGAGTGAAAAAAAACCTTTTTAAATACTCTTTGTAATGATGTATAACAGAAGGTTATATTATGTTTCTTTCATTAAATACACATTTTTAAAGTTGTGGTATTCTTTTTGAATCACGTATAGGCTTCAAATAAAATCAGACAACTCTCAAAAAGTTTTAGCAGTGTATGGAGTAATGTTCACAAACTCACAGTAACACCCAACTGAACTATAAATGAGCACATTGAGTAACATTTAAATCTATTTAATGAATGTTTTAAGAAATGACTTATACAACTATTGTAATAAGGAATGTGAAACTTTTACATATACAACTGCAATAAGAAATATGAACGTGAAACTTTTACGTATACATCAACTGCAATAAGTTTTCAGAAAACATTCGGTGCAACCTTTTGGTTCTACAGTGGTTTAACCATGTGGTAGATCCCGTGACACTCAACAGGAACGCCACCCAGTAGCCCAAATTAACTGGTTCTAAAACAAACACAATAAAATTACCATGCACCATATAGCGTGGCAGCTAATAGCTGAATCTCACGCTCTGAGGATTAGATTGTAGTATTAGCTGCACCCCTTCTTTCAATAACACTCTGTTTTACTATATAATGAAGTACAAATAGAAAAATCTTGATATCAGATGATATAACAGAGAGCTACAATAAGTTAACATAATTTTTCTTAATTTACAAGAAGCATAATTACTCTTTTGTTTTAACACCAGCATGCCGATCTTAAATAGACAATTACATTAATAGTAAGAGACCCGGACTGCACCAGCTCCATAAGGCTGGGTGTAATAACGCAGATGGAGCGTTAAAAGTCACATTAAGCTTTATGCTGTTCACAACGGCAAAATTTACTGAATGTCAGATTGCATGCATTTATCCGTTTGTCTCACCAAAGGACCAACGCGATGAAGAGCAAGCATGTTATTAGAATGAAGTTTTACCAAGGGAGGCAGGACGTTGTCAATGAAATCAAATGATTTAGATAGCAAGCTGATAATTATCGGGTATCGGGTTCTCTCAGAGGTCCATTAGTTAACGATCATTACCCCAGTTAGTGCACCTTGCAAGACACTCGGCTGGTGTAACGTGTCGTAACTACAGTTGCAGTAGAGATGCTGCTCTGCTAAATGTAAGCAACAGCTACAAGTTTCTCACTGGGTACTAAAGGAGAGACTTAAGCATAAAGCCTGCGGTTCCGCGGCGGCACGTAGAGATGAATTCTGGAACAGACGGCGGTTTGCAGCACCAGACCTTAGACTGCGGTGAAAAAGTCCCACTTCCCGCGATACCCCTAACTATGGCGGAATGCGGGCCACACTCCTGCTGTTGAAAACACAACCAACACCGGACCGCGAAATACTCCGCACATCCCACGAGGCCTTTACCTAGACACCACTTGCCTCCTCGGTGGACTGTCCGAAGGAGAGATAGATAGATAGAGAAGAGAGAGAGAGACAGAGAGAGAGAATGAGCGAGCGAGATCGCCAGAGACCTCTTAGATGACGCTCGTTGACGTCCTCTAGGCCACCACCAACTCGCGCTATGGTCGATACACGACACGGCTCAGTCATCATGACATGTTTGCTGAAGGGGGTTTCACGAAAATTATGGCGACAGCAGTGAAAGTTACTGCTAAAGAGAATGTCGCAATGAATGCAAGTCATTTGGCCGGATGAGTCTTGTTGACTGACAGAATTTACGTAATAAGTGTGCGACATGGTAAAGACTCGGCAAAGATTTAGGGAGCCATATCAACGTAAGTTATTTCATGGGTCGTATTGGTACTCTGCAAAGTTGCATTACTGCCAAGGATTATGTGACCATTTCGGCTTATTAGGTTCATGTCATGGCACAGTGTTTGTTCCACAACGGTTATGCTGTGTGCCAAGAGGGCAGGATCCCTTTCCACACAGCTCGCATCGTTCAGTACTGGTTTTGTGAACACGAGACTGAATTTTCGCATCTGCCCTGGACACAACAGCCAGCAGATCTTAGTATCGTTGAGTCTTTCCACTCTAATTCAGAGAAAAGGGTAATTGACTAATATCCATCTCCACCATTGTTAGCTGAAATTGCTACTCTTTTGCAATCTCAAGGTGTGCCGTGAGCAGACGACAAGAATGGCTAATGGGACAGAACAGACGTCAGAGGACAACCTCTGGCTACCTGGCGTACATCATGTTTGTAAAGCTTATCCAGGCAATCTCTGGCGGGGTAGGCGTTTACTTCCCTAGCTGACGGTGGCTAGTTAGTCCGTTGGGCAGTATTTACATCCAAACTCCTAAGAGACATCTAGAATGTAAGAAATTGCAGTGAGAATAACGGATCACATCCTTTTGATAGATAATGTTTTTTTTTAATGTAGAATGTGCAGAAGGTTCATGTGAAAAAGTGTCGCTCTAGACAGAATTGCAGGAAAACTTAAATCTAGCAAGACGCAGCCCAATGAAACACCGCTGAAAGATACACAAGTAAACAAGTTGCTAAGTGCCAGACTTTTTGGAGAATATGTTATCAATAACGAGCTGCATGCTGAGCTAAACTGTTTAAACGCGTTGTAACGTTTTGGAACATTGTAGATATAGATGATGAAACTTCTTATTTAAATGAGTGTGTTATGTTCTTAAATTGCTGAATGACTGAGGCCCACAATATTTTACCGAAACGTACTTTGACTGCTCAAAAAAAAAAATGAACTGACTTCAAATAATTAATTCAAAAAATGGCCTTGACTCAAAAGAAATCCTAACAATAACCTACACATTTCATTAAGCACTTACCTCACAAAAATCTTCATTACACGAACTACTGCAATACAGCGAGCGTCAGTACTGCCAGATAAATAAAAGATTCTAACTAGTAAAGGACTAACTACTAATAGGCAAGTGGTTAGCAAAGGAAAAATTTTGTTTCAAACTAAATAATGCATTTTTTTACCTTAATAATGTTACATCCAGTTCAGACACGACTGTAAATCATCATTGACATCTAGTACAAAGATATATAAGCATGAATAATATTCAATCTCCAAGTCGGACATGTTCAGAGCGTTAGCCTACGCTAACACTTTAGACCTCTGCCCTCCATCAATGCCAACTGCTCACATGTAACATCCATCACTGCTGGCTGTTCACCTCCAACTGCCCAACAGTACTTCCATCACTACTGGCTACTAACCTCCAACTGCCCAACACTATTGGCGATTAACTTCCAACAACGAGTCCAGGCAGCGACAAAGTCTCTTACAAAGAAAGCTCAGTCAGAGATCCAATGCAAAGCGCTACACAGCGCTGCCAACACAGAAGCAGCCCATTTACGTAGCCCCCCTGCTCCCCACCAAAAATTTTGGTAATTAATTTGGGCAGTGGCCAGGATCAATTTGTTAAAATTTTTTATATTAACAATATCAAATAGATCAATTGCACACAATTATTAATACACTGTTGGTCAAAAGCAAATATTGTCCTTACAGTCCCTAAAGACAGTCCTAATCACATATCACAGTAGCAGTCTATGACAGTTTTATGCAAAAAGTCTGAGCAGTAAAAGAAAATGCACACGCAAGTAGTGGATCTCCATGCAGTCTTAAAGAAGTTTTGTTCTCCCAACGGAAACACAGTGCTGACTCTTGACATGAAGACTAGTAATGGGCCACAACAGAGCAAACCCACAGCAGAGTCTGTCAAGTCTTGAAGAATATTGGTAGAATTAGTAGGTCACCACAGAGCAGACCTGCAATATTTCTTATAGAGATTATGTTAATAGTGGACCACCAAGGGTTCAGACCCACTGTAGTCCTTGTAGAGATTGTCAGCAGCCACCCATTGCGACTGTGCAAGTGCACAATCACAATCGAAGACTCTTGTAGATAATAAAGCTTATCCAAAAACCACCACTTGTGCACTCACTAATTTCTTTTGCAATGTCCTTAAAACGAGCAATACTGTTATTCAATTCCTTGCTGAATTATCAACAAATGTCCAAACACTGACACAGTCTTTTACCCTCTGAGATTTTACACATACAGTACGACCAACAGAAATGTGTGCAGTAAAATAATTCCTTGCTATTTACTTAATTTGAAAAACTGGTGTCTACACAATTTACAATTTTACAGCATAAGAATACAATTACAAAGGTACAGAAAACATCATTAAAAAACATGATAAATCAGGTAACATTTATAGTAATACAGGCTTTAGAAAGAAATAGAAATGGGTATTTCAGGAATTGTGACATAAGTAAAAAAGGAAAAATTAGAATATCCATCGAAATATTAACTTGTCACATAAGCATTAAAAGAGAGCGGAACAGAATAAATAATATCTAAAAAAATTTCCAAAGTAAAGAATATGTTACGTATGAGGCTAACAGTTTTCCTCATCATAGTAAATGCAGCTTAGTACTACAAGAGAAAAATTCAATTACTCTTATCAGGTAGATACATAGAGAGAGGAAAAATAGAGATACACACAGGTACACATAACACATAGTGGAATAACACAACAGGAAAGGACAGGGTTAGTTTTCAGTGTAACATTTGGTACTACAGTACTTGTGATACTTCATTTCCAATCAAAACTTCGTTTTCCCACAGACCTTTTCTTTTATTTCAACATTTGTTCCCACAAAGAAAAGTCCTATCTAAGCATGACTTCTGTATTTACTTTCAAATATTTCTTACCTCACCATTTATTTTCCATTATCTTACCTCATCATTTGTTTCCAAGGATATCTTACCTAAACCTGTTGTCCCTAAGCCCTACTTATCAGTTCAATTCCGCTTTCAAAACAACAATTTCTCAATATACAATACTCTTTTGGCCAACTTTTTTTCCTTATAGTTTCTAGATACATCTTTTCACAACGCATCACAATTCATTTTCTTATATAGCATACCCCCTCTTAAACTAACTTCAAGATACTGTGCTCAGATACATAAACTAGAGAACGAGGCAATGCAGCAGCACAAAAAAGTTAACACAAACAGCAAAATTGCGAATTGGCAAAGCAAGCAGCAGTATATCTAAATTAGCAAAGCAAAAGCCACATTACAACTAATATAATGCAATATGCAGCAAACAAGAAAAAAAATCAGTGGTAAAACTGGTTTATAAGAGCAGTACAAAGTATAATTCAGTAGGACAATGCCTGGCAAATAGCAGCAGCAAATGGAAAAACTTATATCTAAATATGACGAAGTACAAGCAAAAAAAAAAAAAAATATTACAGTAAAGATAGCAATGCAGATAATGGAATGTCTATTTGCATCTTACTGTCTATGTCACATCTTAACACTAAAGTGATGCACCACAACGATCTATACTACCAAATAAATACCAAGTCCTTGAAAAGGAAATTACGTTACAGATAACTACAATGGAATGAAATGTATCTGCGAAAATCTTCTCTGTATCCTAGTAGTTCTAGAATATTTCTAAAAATATTCCAAGTACGAAAAATAATCACTCAAATGCGTGTCATGTAGTGCTAAACTGTGCTTCTCGCTGTAAGATAATTTCTGTCATTGGCTAACAGTAAAAATGTGCCAAGTGTCGTAGTTATCGTCGTTCATAAGCAAAGTTCTCCAGAAGTCAGTGTACTTACCTTGTCATATACAAAAGTAAAAATGCTATGTGTATTGATGCCGTAGTTAGTAGGTACATTACAGTGACCAAGAAAGTACTATACTGTAACCTATTGTTGTGTTACGAAAAATACCTATCTCACTGCAGCTATGTCACAAGAGTCATGACGAAAATATGGTTTACTTTTGAGAAGAACGCAGAAAACTGCACAGACATGAAACAAATGCAGCGAAAAACTAATAAAGACAGTGTCACTCGTTAGTAGCGTCGCCTTATAATCATCTAGCGGTCAAACAAACCTTAAAAAGTATACAGCGTTCAAGGGATGAAATATCGCATCCAAATACTGAATTTAAACGATTGTGGAATGAGTTAGCTAAAACGAGACAAGAAATCACAGAATGTCAGCGTAGAGGAAATTCTTTAGACGCAAATACTTTATTAGAAGATCAACAATTGCACAGTAGCATGAAATCTGTTGAAGCATTTTACAATGTTTAAACCTGAAGCAGATTTACAACAAACATACTTCTTACGAGTCTTTTCGAGATCTTTATCTCAAAAATGGAAAGATTCTTGGAAAATACATTTTGCATTAAGTTGTCTAGTAGCGGATGCTGCGGAGTGGGGGAATGGTCACTCGGAAGAATTTACTTCATGAAAGGTTTTTCATGAGAAACTTAGTCGTAAATTCTCTTCACAAACGATACAAAAAAAAAATTGCTTTAGAATAACTCGATCCAAAGCACTACAATAGTTCCGGGGGAAGTTTCAAAAAGTATATTGAGTGGCATATAATACGATCTAAGTATTTAGAAAGCACACCGTGTAACCTCCCCCTCACTTACCGACCTTAATGACAGTGAAAAATGAAACCGCGTGTACCTAATGGGAGTTTTGGAAAAGCAATCGTCACCGAAGTTAACCTGTCGGTAAAGAGGGAGGAAAGGGTTACATCTAAATGAAAGGAAATGTGCTAATGAAACTGGTGGAAATTAATTTTGAAATGGGGTAAAGTTAATAAAGAAGGTAAATGTGCAGCCGTTACGTTAACAATTAACTAGCGGTAATTAGGTATTTGAGATTTGGGGGAAATCACGGTCGCCAGTCCTAAGGACAATTACTATAGTAACTGAAAAAGAAAGGTTATTACACATATAATTAACACTAGAAGCGTGGCAACTGAAGGTTGACACGTGTAGTGTGAAAACTGAAAGTTTGTCAGAAGTAATAAATTTCGCTACACTCTGACTTAATTTAGCAAAAGAATTAATAAAACCGGAAAATCGAAAGTTAATTTAGTGACTGAAGTTAATAGTTAGCTTTCTTTCTGAAGCACATCGAAATCCAGTAAAATACGGTTAGTCTTGGACTACCTCAACAATCATTTCAAAAGCAACTTGACTCTACGCAATTTAGAAACAAGAGATTTAACTTTGAACTTGAATTAAATGATTCTGAACAATTAACAATAGTAAAATTTAGTACGTACCAAGCTGAGCTGCAGTCACAGGTAACTAAAATACGGTAACAAAACTCGCACTCTTAATTTGTGCTTGTGCAATCTAAATATTGTAGCCAGCTGAACTTTGAAATTAAAGCAGTGAAATCGAATGATGCTGGCGTTTGAATTTCAACGACCCTCGGGCTCATTTCGGAAAAGGAAGGGACTCTGCTTGGCAATGCAATCGGGACAATGAGCAACAAAGGTTCATGCTAAGTTGCTGTAATTTTGCGAGGCAAATGGAACAATTTGAAAAGCTGAGGTCTGCCATACAGTTCTGAAACTTTACGTGCTTTTAGTCTTCCTTGTTGGTTGATTGAAGGTTTGAAGCCGTCGGTCGAGGTGGTGGCGGCAGTCACTCATTGTCGGCCGTCGCTGTTGCAGAAGCTGGATGTTGGCGCGCCTTCTTCTCGACACGGTCACCAGGCGAAACGGGCTGTTGATGTGCGCCAGCTAATGCTTCCCGTCCGCGACACCATGTCAGAAACTATCATCGCGAGTCGAGCGCAATTACATGCTGCCAAACCCCGAAAGCGCGGCAACTCGCGGGAGCGTCACACAACACACCTGCTCCACTCGCTACTCCAGCCAGACCCCGACTGTGCTCTGCCCGCGCTCCACGCGGCAGAGTTAACACTACCAAAGATCCTACACACTTTGAGTCTTCACACGACCTATCGATGTAATCGTTCGATAGCAGTTTTCCCTAGGCAAGACCCAGCGTAAAAATACAAATAATATTTACGAAACAAACCAATTATACATCAACATAAATGCATAAATATATATATACAAATAGTAAAACAATTACAATATGTAAAGACACAGAAATGTCATATATTCAGGTAACAAAAATAAGGAAAACAAATTATAGTACAATAGATGGAAATAGGAGGATATGCCTTTCCGGCGTTACACGTGCCCCACATTGTCTGAGGATGTTCGTGTAACGTAAACAGACTCAGAAAATGTCCAAAAAAAAAAGAAACAGCGGAAATGCATATGCTCAAAACATCAACAAAATTTAGCATTCGCCTAATTAACCATAAACCAATATTTAGACGATAATAATTGAGTGGAGACACTTCTAATCTTATTCCACTCTGTCATCTTGATCAAAATAAAACAGGTTGACAACATATTAAAATTCATAGAAAACATAGAAAATGGTTTAGCTATTCTAAAAATCTAAATTCCTAGCAGTATCAAGAAATGGAATACTATTTACAAAATTAATCAGATTACATGGTCATAGAAAACAGGTATATCAAAATACGCAAATAAATAATTAATTAGACTACACATTTTACATAACCTTTTCATAATTAATATTCTCGTCACGAGAATCTACTTAACGCTAAACAAGAAAATAATATTCAGTAGATCGAAAAAAACATAAATATTGACAGCAGAATTCTTTCAGCTGTCCAGGAAGAAAAACAATACCGCCTTCCGTACTCGCAAGTACAAAGAATGCCGACAGCGGCACAAGAGCCAACAGCGGCACAAGAGCCGACAGCGGCTCGCCTCGCCAGTATTGTTGCGCCCGCGTGTGCGGCACGCTTGATCTCACTCGCCCTTGTGACGGCGTTTCCAGAACGTCCGTTTCACTGAATTCTTTAGGAAAAACTCACTCCCGAGTAATCTCAAGGAGTCCCTTAATACTATCACAGTGGATAACTCAACACTGTCCATCATCACACGCATGTACTAGCCTGAAACTTAAAACAGCGTCTAAGTACATCGGCAATGACTAGTAAAACACATATTCATGAAATCTTACAGCTAGTTACAAAATCATATTTACGTTGCTTAATCTACTGTGACTCAGCTGAAAACTTAAATTAGCAGCTTGGATTTTTCAATTGATAAATAATCACTCTCTCTTAAATCATTTAGTCAAAATTAATTACTTATTAATTACAACTTCTTTAATGTCCTCTTGGTCAGTCAAAAGCATGGCAATCTAGCAAACCTTAAATCTTGCACTCTATATTTACATATTGTACAAATTACCCATTGTGTGGTATTAATCGATCCTAGGTTGGTACAATTTCAAGTCTACAATATTCCGTAAGCATTTGTGTGAGGTATACCAATGACTTTATATGGTCCATTATAAACAAACTTAAATTTAGAGATTTCATGGTCTATCTCGCTCGATTTCTCATGAGCTTTTACAAGTACTAAGTCTCCGATTGCAAACTTAGCAAAACGCGCTTTAGCGTCATGACGACGTATGTGAGCATCGGCTTTTAGCTTCATTACTTCTCGCAAACGATCCTTTTTCACACCAATACTAATGTTAATCCGTGGAGGGAATTTGATTATCTCTTCCACTAAACTTTCTACACTTTTGTCAATGCCGAAATTCCTCATGTTACGGCAGTTTAAACTCATTCCTACGTCAATGTTATCCGGCCAGTTAACAATGTGTATAGGCTGGTATTGCCTATGCACACCGTCTCCTGCCTCGTCAAAACCAACTACCATTGTTTTATCTAGTGACACACACGTCAAAGTTTTGCTTTCGCAGTTAATCACTGCACGGTACTTTAATAGCTAATCTAACCTGATAATTACTTCCGTAGTTAAGTCTGGCACGACGACAAACTCTTGTTCAAATCGTGCCCCACATATCTCGAAGTTGACAAAAATCTGTTTTGTGACCGGTTTACTGGCCTTCCCAGTAGCACCGATAATTTTCACTCCTGTTACTGGCCTAACTACGATGCCAGGTCTGTCTTCCAGTAACTCAAAAATTTTCCCAGATACAACACTCAATTCTGCACCAGTGTCAATCAACACGTTTAGTTGTAGGTCGTGCATATTAACAGACACTACTATCTGTCTACAGTTGTCCTCGACTGTTTCTTTATTTTCCCACAGTAAATCCTCGTCTATATCCAGGTCATTCCAGAAAAAACCATCCGGCTTTGATCTTAAATCCGGTTTATCTGGCGGCTTTTTCAGCCTCTGTTCACATACAGTTTTAATTTCAACACGTTTGTCCTGAGGCTTAGTCTGTAGCGTCGCCTCCAATACCGAAACCTTTTCCTGTAACTCGTCAACTAGTGAGTGTTGCTTTGCTATCAATTCACTAATTGTCACCTTCGTTGATTCCTCTTTAATCAGATTGATCTCATCTGCCAATCTACCTGGGGACATGTGCCCAGTAGTATCTGCAATTACTTCCTCTGGATCTGCGCAACCCACACTGCTATCGTCTGACCGTATAACGTCAGCTCTAACCTCATACACACTGTAATCTACGTGGTTTTCTACCAATCGTGTCCGGCTATCACTAAAATTTTCGTAATCTTTCTCCTTAATACTCTCGCAACGTTTAAACTGGAGGTTTGCGTCGGATGGGTCGGCTACTTCTATCACTATAACTTTCGGTAAAGTCTGCCGGTTAGGGCCAGAACTTTCCGTTACTACTTCAACATCTAACTCCTGCGGGACGAAACACGACGAATCTTGCTCGTGCTCCCCATGAACATCAACTATTTCTGGTAAAGTCTGCCGGTTAGGGCCAGAACTTTCCATCACTTCACATATACTATCTACCTGCGGGACGAGACGCGGCAAATCCTGCCCGCGCTCCCTATAAACACTCCTCCCGTACAGGCCCCTATAATCTCTTAGTTCGTCGTATAAGCGACCGAACTGCCTTAACCAGACCTCATCCCTCTCTGCATCCCCTCGCTCGATGACGGACGTTTTATCCGACATCTGATCTTCTCTCAACAATTGCGAATCATTCTTAAACTCAATCTCCAGTTCCGCTGTGGGTATTACAGCTGCCACTTTATAATCGATTTCCGGAACACTACTTAAATTGTTCTCACTGACAGTGAATGTATTTTCTGCTGCCATGTATACAGCTGATTTACTACTTGTGGGCGCACTCCTTTCTCCTAACACTGGCACACTCTCCCGCCGTTGATTATTCCATACGGAATTTTCATAACGACGACACCTGGGTTTTCTCCTGTTATTGGGCCGCCAAAATTTCTCCACGCCCGGTCGGCCCCTCACCGGCGCGGCTAATGGTTTCCCTGTCTCGTCCCAGCAGATACGCTCCCCGGATACTGCTGAGGCGGCTGGTCACACCCTCTGGCGTTATTACTATTCTGTAAAGCCCGTATCACGTTAGTATGATACTGGTTTCTGTCATTCCTGTTATCATTTGCATTGTACCGATTGTTATTACGGCCCGAACCATTATTGTTATTGCTGCGGTATGCATTATTCCCGTGGTTATCGTTGTTGTGGTTGCTGTGGTACCCGTTGTTGTTACCACGGCCTCTGCCACTGTCGCGATTATTGCGCCAATAGTCCTCGTCCTCAACTCTTCCCAGGAAATCATTGATTGTCCTGTGATTGCTCCCTACGTAGCGTTTTGTATCATCTGGAAGCTTTTTGTAGAGTTCCCAGACTATTTCGGATTCCGAGCGGCGGTCACGCAAATATTCCAACTTGCGGATCCAGCCCTCACAAAACTCCTTCATCGAACCGCGCGAATTCGCATCGAAAGGCCTCGATACGACAAATTCGCGCCAGACACTTTGCTGTTTTTGCTCTGACCAGTATTCAGCCAGAAACAAATTTTTAAATTCGTCAAAAGTCAGGTTCGTAATGTTGAGGTTTAAGCCCCAACGCTTGGCATCACCAGCCAACACATCAATAATCGCATTAATTTGTCTCTCATCAGTCCATGATCTGGGTAAAACTCTTTCACAATTTTTAATGAAATCCGTCGGGTGTATACCGCCTTTTTTCAAGGGGTCGAACCGCTCCTCTTTCGTCAACAACTCCGAACTACGTGCACAGATTGGCACATAGCTCTGTTTTTCGTCAAGTTTCCTTTCTAATTCCGACACCCTCGTAATCACTTGGCAAGTGGTTGTCGCAAGCGTTTCCACTTCCCTCTTTTTCTCTTCGCAGGTGTTAGCCTGCTTCGTCACTTTGGCATCTACTTCGGATACTAAAGCCTTTAAAGTTTCCACCTTCTGTTGATCCTCTTTTCTCACTAATTGAATTTGTTCCGTCACCTTATTCTCGATGATCGGAGCAACTGCGTCTCCTATACTTTTCTCGATTCTGCTAATTTCGGAATCAAAACGAGTATTTATGCTCGCAATTTCCGCCTGAACGCCTATCATTTCCTGTTTAAGATTACCGATTTCGGTATTAATTACAACAATATCTTCTTTGATTTTATCAACTTTTGTGTTAACAACTCCAACATTGTTGTTAACAACGTTGATAGCTTTGTTCTGATTGTCTAGCATCCGTTCAAATTTTTCAGACTGAGCTTCTTGCTTGACCGATTGACTCTTGATTTCGTTAATCAAAACGTTCAATAAATCAGTTAAATTCCCGGAAACTACCGGTTTTACTTCCGTAGCGGCTTCCTCTTTAATTGTCCCCCCGTATTCGTCATCAAGGGATTCGCATTTGATTTTCACTTCCGACTCCGAAACATTTCCTAAAGTGTGGAATTCCATTTCTGCTCTTTGTTGCGTTTCGGCGGTCGCGTCTTTCATGCTAGCCGCCTGTCCCTGAACAATGGGTACCGCGGTGCGCGTTTCCCACTGTTCGACCGATTGTTCCGTATCTAAGTCTACCAAATTTTGGTAATTGTTGCCTTCACTCATTTTAATAATTTTCAATATAAATGCAAAATCTCAACTCTAATTAGGATTCCTCACACGAATATTCTCGCTGACGTATCGACCATTTCGTAACCAGTACTTTGTTACGAGATTTGTACAATGCAAAATTCGTGTCCAGAACAACCTCAAATTTGTAGATTGTCCAGTCACCAGGTCGCCACGTGTAACCTCCCCCTCACTTACCGACCTTAATGACAGTGAAAAATGAAACCGCGTGTACCTAATGGGAGTTTTGGAAAAGCAATCGTCACCGAAGTTAACCTGTCGGTAAAGAGGGAGGAAAGGGTTACATCTAAATGAAAGGAAATGTGCTAATGAAACTGGTGGAAATTAATTTTGAAAAGGGGTAAAGTTAATAAAGAAGGTAAATGTGCAGCCGTTACGTTAACAATTAACTAGCGGTAATTAGGTATTTGAGATTTGGGGGAAATCACGGTCGCCAGTCCTAAGGACAATTACTATAGTAACTGAAAAAGAAAGGTTATTACACATATAATTAACACTAGAAGCGTGGCAACTGAAGGTTGACACGTGTAGTGTGAAAACTGAAAGTTTGTCAGAAGTAATAAATTTCGCTACACTCTGACTTAATTTAGCAAAAGAATTAATAAAACCGGAAAATCGAAAGTTAATTTAGTGACTGAAGTTAATAGTTAGCTTTCTTTCTGAAGCACATCGAAATCCAGTAAAATACGGTTAGTCTTGGACTACCTCAACAATCATTTCAAAAGCAACTTGACTCTACGCAATTTAGAAACAAGAGATTTAACTTTGAACTTGAATTAAATGATTCTGAACAATTAACAATAGTAAAATTTAGTACGTACCAAGCTGAGCTGCAGTCACAGGTAACTAAAATATGGTAACAAACCTCGCACTCTTAATTTGTGCTTGTGCAATCTAAATATTGTAGCCAGTTGAACTTTGAAATTAAAGCAGTGAAATCGAATGATGCTGGCGTTTGAATTTCAACGACCCTCGGGCTCATTTCGGAAAAGGAAGGGACCCTGCTTGGCAATGCAATCGGGACAATGAGCAACAAAGGTTCATGCTAAGTTGCTGTAATTTTGCGAGGCAAATGGAACAATTTGAAAAGCTGAGGTCTGCCATACAGTTCTGAAACTTTACGTGCTTTTAGTCTTCCTTGTTGGTTGATTGAAGGTTTGAAGCCGTCGGTCGAGGTGGTGGCGGCAGTCACTCATTGTCGGCCGTCGCTGTTGCAGAAGCTGGATGTTGGCGCGCCTTCTTCTCGACACGGTCACCAGGCGAAACGGGCTGTTGATGTGCGCCAGCTAATGCTTCCCGTCCGCGACACCATGTCAGAAACTATCATCGCGAGTCGAGCGCAATTACATGCTGCCAAACCCCGAAAGCGCGGCAACTCGCGGGAGCGTCACACAACACACCTGCTCCACTCGCTACTCCAGCCAGACCCCGACTGTGCTCTGCCCGCGCTCCACGCGGCAGAGTTAACACTACCAAAGATCCTACACACTTTGAGTCTTCACACGACCTATCGATGTAATCGTTCGATAGCAGTTTTCCCTAGGCAAGACCCAGCGTAAAAATACAAATAATATTTACGAAACAAACCAATTATACATCAACATAAATGCATAAATATATATATACAAATAGTAAAACAATTACAATATGTAAAGACGCAGAAATGTCATATATTCAGGTAACAAAAATAAGGAAAACAAATTATAGTACAATAGATGGAAATAGGAGGATATGCATTTCCGGCGTTACAACTGGACGAAGTTCGTTTATCAAAAATATTAGTGAGATGGCTAATCTATTACTTACGTAAAAAAATTTGGATCAAGGAAAAACTATTGTAAATGAGTTGTTATCATATGTGGAAAATCTATATACCATGAACAATGGAAAGAATAGTCCAAACCTGGAAAATAACGGTCATAAAAATAGTAAGTTTAACCTAAAGGATCAAAAGAAACGAGAAGTAAATTATTCCCAAGTGACCCATTACCTGGGAGAGAAGCCGAAACAATAACGACACGACTTAAGAAATTCGGAGACAAAAACATTTAATAATAAAAATAATAATAATGACAAAGAAGAAGAAGCTACGTTTGTACAGCCCTTTACGTCATCTCAAACAGTTTTAGCTACGAAAAACGATCGACGTCCTTGTCCAACAAGAGATTTAAACAACAGAGTATCCGCATGGAAACACATTCAAGCATTGTTTTTTACGCTGTACAATATGAATTAGGTAATTCCTATATCTTTTAGCTTTAATGGTTCTGTTGTGG
Organism: Schistocerca piceifrons; assembly: GCF_021461385.2. Lineage (NCBI taxonomy): Eukaryota > Metazoa > Arthropoda > Insecta > Orthoptera > Acrididae > Schistocerca > Schistocerca piceifrons. The sequence continues at coordinate 632,719,796 of NC_060140.1, forward strand.
GTGGGTTTGTGTTCTTCTATAGGGTAGGTGGGAGGTGTAGGATTTGTAGACGTTAGAAGTCACACACACACACACACACACACACACACACACACACACACACACCAACACCAACACACACATTCATACAGACACACACACTTGCGAACAATGTACAATCATAGACACGATCTCATGAAGATGTGAGAAACATAATATGAACAAAAATAGTTTTTTTAGGAATTAGTCTTATCACTTTTTCGAGGGGAGGAATAAAGGGGTCAGGTGTCAGAATAACTTAAAGATAAGAGTGACAGGCTAAAATGTAGAAGGAAAAGGTTTTTGCTGGAGAGTTTCGATAGGAAGAAATGTCAGACAGGACTACTACCATGAGAAAATCGGTGTTTGTAGGAGTATGGTATGCGTTGTAGTGGTGTGGAAAAGAAAAACACAGGGGAGAAGTATTGGGGTACTCAAGAAATTGGAAATAAGGTATGTGGTGCACTTTATAGGCATTTATGGGTATGTTGCCTCACAGAAGGGAACTCATACCAGTTCGAGTGGACTCAATGTATAGAGGTCCACAACCACTCTATGGGAAGAGACGTACATCACGTTAGCGAGGGTACAAAGTAACAGGAAACACTACTTTATCCCAGGAGGGCAATGTTGAGAAACGATGACGAATATTATTATTAGCACAAGGGTACAGACCGTAGATGAGGGAACACTTCCATCAGACTGATTAAATACATTTATTAAAGTTAAGTTATTTACACTTTTCTGAGGGCATAAGGTAATCTCAGAGTGCTCTGACGTTTAATCCTAGATTTCCCTTCTCCAAGCAATAAAGAGATTTTCGTGAAAAGCTATAATGGAACATGTGTTAATGGTAAAACCAAACACAAGGAAATACTGCACTGGTCAACTTATAGTAAAACGGAAACTCATAGCGGAGCTATCGTGTCTATTTATTTAAACTTGTATAATAATTAAAGTTGAGTATATGGTCAGGACATGTTTTCTCTTTGTGTAAGTATATGCAGCGATACATCACATTCCTCGAATGTGAGGTATCACATCCTTAAATACACTCCTGGAAATTTAAATAAGAACACCGTGAATTCATTGCCCCAGGAAGGGGAAACTTAATTGACACATTCCTGGGGTCAGATACATCACATGATCACACTAACAGAACCACAGGCACATAGACACAGGCAACAGAGCATGCACAATGTCGGCACTAGTACAGTGTATATCCACCTTTCGCAGCAATGCAGGCTGCTATTCTCCCATGGAGACGATCGTAGAGATGCTGGATGTAGTCCTGTGGAACGGCTTGCCATGCCATTTCCACCTGGCGCCTCAGTTGGACCAGCGTTCGTGCTGGACGTGCAGACCGCGTGAGACGACGCTTCATCCAGTCCCAAACATGCTCAATGGGGGACAGATCCGGAGATCTTGCTGGCCAGGGTAGTTGACGTACACCTTCTAGAGCACGTTGGGTGGCACGGGATACATGCGGACGTGCATTGTCCTGTTGGAACAGCAAGTTCCCTTGCCGGTCTAGGAATGGTAGAACGATGGGTTCGATGACGGTTTGGATGTACCGTGCACTATTCAGTGTCCCCTCGACGATCACCAGTGGTGTACGGCCAGTGTAGGAGATCGCTCCCCACACCATGATGCCGGGTGTTGGCCCTGTGTGCCTCGGTCGTATGCAGTCCTGATTGTGGCGCTCACCTGCACGGCACCAAACACGCATACAACCACCATTGGCACCAAGGCAGAAGCGACTCTCATCGCTGAAGACGACACGTCTCCATTCGTCCCTCCATTCACGCCTGTCGCGACACCACTGGAGGCGGGCTGCACGATGTTGGGGCGTGAGCGGAAGACGGCCTAACGGTGTGCGGGACCGTAGCCCAGCTTCATGGAGACGGTTGCGAATGGTCCTCGCCGATACCCCAGGAGCAACAGTGTCCCTAATTTGCTGGGAAGTGGCGGTGCGGTCCCCTACGGCACTGCGTAGGATCCTACGGTCTTGGCGTGCATCCGTGCGTCGCTGCGGTCCGGTCCCAGGTCGACGGGCACGTGCATCTTCCGCCGACCACTGGCGATAACATCGATGTACTGTGGAGACCTCACGCCCCACGTGTTGAGCAATTCGGCGGTATGTCCACCCGGCCTCCCGCATGCCCACTATACGCCCTCGCTCAAAGTCCGTCAACTGCACATACTGTTCACGTCCACGCTGTCGCGGCATGCTACCAGTGTTAAAGACTGCGATGGAGCTCCGTATGCCACGGCAAACTGGCTGACACTGACGGCGGCGGTGCACAAATGCTGCGCAGCTAGCGCCATTCGACGGCCAACACCGCGGTTCCTGGTGTGTCCGCTGTGCCGTGCGTGTGATCATTGCTTGTACAGCCCTCTCGCAGTGTCCGGAGCAAGTATGGTGGGTCTGTCACACCGGCGTCAATGTGTTCTTTCTTCCATTTCCAGGAGTGTAATATTTGTGGACTGAGAGTTGTCGATAAGTGGTGAGCACACCACTGTTGTGGGCTAACGATCCAGTGACTGTACAGAAGTGAGTAGCACAGAGAACCCCACCTGCTGAGGTGAAGATACGTGTTCCACGGAGTGGGCATTGCACAAGAATGAGGTCCACAAAACTAAGATCGTGAAATCTCCAAGATAATAGATGTATTGCAACTGTTAATTATAAAGTTGATTATCGGATCTGTAATATACGCAGTATAGAGAGGTAGTATACGAGTGATTAGCTCTCCCCATTTAACCCTGCTGTTCTGTTCACTTTTACTTGACATATATACTGTTCGGGTCAATATGACCCGACATATCAAAATGCTTTAGAAACATAAATTTTGGTACAGTTTTAGCTATCGACATTGTTGTTCTATTCCAGTACCTTGTTAGTAATAATAATAATAATAATAATAATAATAATAATGGTAATAATAATAATAATAACAATGCATACAACTTTATTGAGGGATATTTTTCATTTAAATATGCACATAAATTTGAAACAACAGACAGTTTCCATTACAGGCATTCAACTTAGAAAGCACTACAGTTTTTCCATACTTCTATTCTTATTGTTGACAGTTTAGACGTAAGTATTGACATTTTCTAACAACAGACAGTTGTCATTACAGATATTCATCTTAGAGCACACTACAGTACAGAACACACTACAGTTTTTTTATTACATTCCAACATAGAAAGCACTACAACTTTAGAATCCTCTCTTCTTACTGATTGTAGTTTAGGCACAAGTATTCACATAAATTTGAAACAACAGAATTTTCAATACAATCATCTTATAAAATACTACAGTTCTTTTCTTACTGCTTGCACTGTGGACACAAGTAGGTTACATGTTTCTTGCAAATATGTTTACTACATTTTCCACACACCATGTTTGTTTTATTGTCATTACTTGATGGACAGAACTTACAGCGTGCACGTTTTGTAGATTTTCTTGTTGTTACCGATTCTGACACACCACCCACATCATTCGGGTTTTGGATGCTTGTGACCATTCTCAAAGAATCTTCTGTTCTTGGGAAATGCGTTCTTGATGCAATATGTTCTTTTATCAGTGACTTTCCAAGTTCCTCCAAGAATATTCTCCTTCTAGTCAATTTGCTTGCATTCCAATTAGGGTCAACCGAAATCCACAAAACGTATGCATTATAAGCAGAAACATCAAGAATATTGTAGAAAACTATCATTGGCCACCTATTACTTTTTCGTTTGCATGTATATGTACCTAATAACTGATCAAGCGTGTCTACAGCACCTTTGGTTGAATTATAGTCCAAAATCATTTTTGGCTTCTTATCAGCCCTGTCACTGATTTCCGCATCATGGTGGAGAGTGCTCATAAGTACAACATTCTTGTGTCTCTTAGGAATATAATTAACCACAGTAGTGTCATTTGTGAAGTAAAATGAAGAGCTGTGTACCTCCTTGTTGGTCATTTTGTGTGGAAGCTCCGGCTTATTTTTCCGTATAGTTCCCAACATAGTCAATTTCCTTTTCAGAAGCAGCTGCCCCAAATTGTACGACGTAAAAAAGTTGTCACACGTGATATTCTGACCACGTAACTCAGAAGTGAGATCAGATACCACCCTCATTCCCTGATTTCTTTCTGGTGCCGCTCCACTCACCTTTCCTGTATAAATTTGGGCTTTCAGTACGTATGAAGTTTTGCTGTCACACATGGTCCATATTTTGATCCCATATTTTGCCGGTTTACTTGGGATATACTGCTTGAATGGACAGCGACCTCTAAATGCTACTAACTGCTCGTCAACAGTAACATTTTCTCCTGGATTATACAGTTTAGGAAGGACCTCTACCCACTTCTCCCAAATACTACGAATTGCGGCAAGTTTGTCAGTACGTCGTCTTTCCTCTCTAGTAGATTTCTTGTCAAATCGCAGGACACGTGATATCTTACAGAATGTTTCATGAGACATGGTTGCTCGAAATATGTTTCGCCCAGTATCTTTATCCCACAAACTTTTTGTAGACTCCCCATGAGATCGATATACACCCGCTAGGAGTAAGAGTCCTAAGTATGCATGGAAAACAGAACCATCAATATCTGTCCACTGTTCACCATAAACTCGCTGCCCTTCAATATTTGTCATCTCTATTATTTCATTTTGAAGCGCTGTGTGAAATACTGCTTCAAATGAACATTTTACATCAGATATTCTGCTGACTGCATACCTGGTAACTCCTGGGGTACTCTTGATGATGTTCGAAGCTGGTAGGCGACCATGTTGTGCTGGTGGATGCAACTGCCATTCTATATTCCCATTTTTAGAAAGAAAAGTCTCTACACTATTTTGTATGGGCTGTGGACTGTCGTAACTGTCATCGGAACACTCGCTTTCAGATGCATTGCTGATGTGATCTTCAAACTCAGAAAGTGATCCTTCATCTGGTGAGGCATTTACTATTTCTTCCAACTCACGATCATTCAATGGTCTCATCGCCATGGTGTCACAAGTCAAACTGGGCAGAAACAAAGCATTCCAATTATTGAGAACTGCCAATTATTATTTCCTGGGGAAAGCAACAAACAAGCCCATTGTTGTGAACGCATGGAGCTTTAGGTGATTGTTGAGAGTAAGTTGGAATGATGCAGTCACTATTCCCACACAACACAACAAAAATAATTTTCGCCATTTCCAGATTTTAGAAATAAATACGAGTTACACTAAACATATTTGTGTCGGGTCATTATGACCCGAACATTACATATGCAACTATTACAGTTGAAGCCCAAACTTCTTAAACTTTTTTAAAACCTTTTAAAACACATGCTGCTCATCCATTTTCAGACAAAGTCACAAAGTTTCATAAATATATATTGGTATTTACATAATGTAAAATAACGTTCATATTCGTTTCGGGTCATATAGACCCGAACAGAACAGCAGGGTTAACTTGTATTGAGTTCTAAGTCTGAAGATGATAGAAGAAGGTGAATTGAATCTCACTTCTTATTTATGTTGTGCCGCGAATGAGAACGTGGAGTTAATTTTCAGCTTCTTTATCTGCAGTGTGTAAGAAGGCGACGTTTGAGCTAAGCTGGGGGAAGAATCCACACGGATTCTGCATAGAAACTAGCTGAACCCTGATTAATAATACTTAACGGCAACCGAATATTCAGTAATCAACATTCATTGTGTACAAAAGGAGTGTTCAGGTTTCAACTTATTTAAGTGTCTGGTGCATGAGGTGAAGCAAGCCAACCTGAAATATGTCAATGGCATCTTCGTGTTATTGTTCGTTTATTAAATGGTGTACGCTTTCGTTCTTCCTGAAAGACTAATGCAAAGAGATCCTGACAGGAAATATTTGTTAAATGAAACAGACAGGCTACTGTTGAGAAAAAAATACATTATAATTTATGATGAAAGCTAAGTGTGAAGCAGCATGCTGTTTTTTAAATGTTTATTGAAATGTATGTGAAACAGCAGTTTAAGAACGATGTACATGTTAATCAGGTGACGCTATCATTACGACAAAAATCACTAACATTCTTCTTGAAGCAAAATATCCATTTTGCAAGATCTAGGCTGTTGAGACCATGTCTTTATTCACACTGTCGTCTTTTGCACTAACTATTACACAATTATTAGCTCGAATGCTCGTTAGTAACATCAGAAGAACCTACAGGCAACATTTATTGAATTGCGAATTGCCGGAAAATTCTTCCAAAAATCTATTTACCTCGTTTTGCTATTATTGCCCATATAATAAATGACACTTCAGTGGTAGACTTCAAAGCAAGAAAATTTATAAGCTACAAGTTTGAGCTGTGTATAGAGGGTTACCTACATGCAGATCTGTTCCTTCGATATTTCAAAAATTATTTTTTGTTGACATTGTAACGTTACACAAATGTAGGCAAGCTAATAGGCAGTATAGATTTGGTTCAAGATAAGGTGAACTTGTTTGCGAAGCTTTGCGGCTCCAAGTTGGAGATCACTCCTGCGCACTGCTATGGACGCTCCAGGCGAGCCATGTGCGCTAGCGACGGGCCGGATGTAGGGAAAATCCCAGTATGGGGAATTTAGACGGTGCATTCCTAGTTTAACAAGGCCGAGTATGCTGCCATCAAAGGGAGTCTTTGAGGCTAACTGAAATACGGCTCCTTACAGCTTTCTGTGAGTCTATAATAAATTACAGTAAAATATTAATGCAGATCTGGATACAACAGTGATCCCAGAAAAATGAGGCACATCCAACGATACAACGTTACTTTAAATATCTTTTAAACAACACACGTTAATAGATTACAGTGACGAACGATTCTCACAATGAATCTCTGAATTAACAATTTTAGACGCTTCATGTGATTTCGAAGTATTATATCTCGATTGTAAGGCTTGCACTAATAGCCATCACTGATGAAAGCTATGTATCTGTATATGTTTTAGTTCATGATTTTTTTTACATATTTCATATCTTTTTTATTACCCAAATGTTTGTCAGAACATCGTACTCTCCACATTCACAGCATGACTACCTCACATATTCTCATTGCAATTTTCTTAAATATTTGTTTGCAGCGGTTCATGGTGTGGGTTCCTGTTGTCATGTCCTAGTTCATGAACCACGGGCAACGTGTCAGTGGCCAAGTAAGTGGTCCTGACAGTCGGGATAACAGTTATTTTGTAATAAGGCTGGGCATCTCGGACATATTCTGAGTCGTGGTCACCTTTGTGCTCAGACGGCAAAAACTACCAAATCCACCGGTTAGTCCCTCAACCGTTAGGGATAAAACTCAATGGGACCCGGGGTAAGTAAGGCTAGCAACCTGCTTCCCTGGTACTTTAATATAATGCTAGCAACAATCAGAGCAAAATGCCTCGGACTTTTGAAGGTGACGGAGTCCCACCTCTAATTGACAAACCAGGGACTCCTAAGATACGATTCGGCAAACGAATGGTAACGATATGGGGAGCTATTAATATCAATGGTGGCAACCCTCGGAAGAAGGTAGAGCTGTCAGAGGCTGCAAGTAAGATAGTGTTAGCTGTTAGTGATATTCGGGTTAGGGGTGAGAAAGGAGAGGAAGTGGAAGGATACAAGGTCTACCTGTCAGGAGTCAAAGCAGGGATTGCACAATGGGGTGTAGGGATTTACATCAGGAAAGAAACGGAACCCAGCGTAGTTGCAATGAGGTATATAAACGACTGATGTGGATAGATCTGACAGTGTCTAGCAAGAAAATTAGGATTGTGTCAGTATATTCGCATTGTGAAGGGAGAGATCAAGATAAGATGGATAGTTTTTATGACGCACTCAGTGATGTAGTGGACAGAGTAAAGGACAAGGATAGTGTTCTGCTCACGAGTGATTTAAATGCCAGGATTGGAAATCGAACAGAAGGGTATGAAAGGGTTATGGGTAAATTTGGAGAGGATATGGAGGCCAACAGGAACGGGAAACAACTCTTCGATTTCTGTGCCAGTATGGGCTTAGTAAAAACAAACTCCAATTTTAAACAGATGAACATTCACCGGTATACTTGGGAAGGTGGGGGAACCAGATCTGTCATTGACTGTATAATAACAGATCAGGAATTCAGGAAGACTGTGAGGGACACACGTGTATTCAGGGGATTCATTGATGACGCTGATCACTATTTAATCTGCAGTGAAATTGGTATTGTGAGGCTGCCAGTGCAGGAGGTCAGATCCATATATAGGAGGATAAGAGTGGAGAAACTTCGGGATAAGCAAATCAGGCACAAGTACATAACAGTGATAGCATAAAGGTACCAGTTAGTTGAATGTAGTCAATTACAGTCACTGGAAAAGGAATGGACAAGGTACAGGGGCACAGTACTAGATTCAGTTCCCCACAGTCGTTTAATGAACAAAGTCAAGCATATGAACTATCAGACCAATTGTGTGATTGGATTGAAGAGTTCCTAGATAACAGAACGCAGCATGTCATTCTCAATGGAGAGAAGTCTTCCGAAGTAAGAGTGATTTCAGCTGTGCCGCAGGGGAGTGTCGTAGGACTGTTGCTATTCACAATATACATAAATGACCTTGTGGATGACATCGGTAGTTCACTGAGGCTTTTTGCAGATGATGCTGTGGTGTATCGAGAGGTTGTAACAATGGAAAATTGTACTGAAATGCAGGAGGATCTGCAGCAAATTGACGCATGGTGTAGGGAATGGCAATTGAATCTCAGTGTAGACAAGTGTAATGCGCTGCGAATACATAGAAAGATAGATCCCTTATCATTTAGCTACAAAATAGCAGGTCAGCCACTGGAAGCAGTTAATTCCATAAATTATCAGGGAGTTCGCATTAGGAGTGATTTAAAATGGAATGATCATATAAAGTTGATCGTCTGTAAAGCAGATGCCAGACAGATTCATTGGAAGAATCCTAAGGAAATGCAATCCGAAAACAAAGGAAGTAGTTTACAATACGCTTGTTCGCCCACTGCTTGAATACTGCTCAGCAGTGTGGGACCCGTACCAGATGGGGTTGATAGAAGAGACGGAGAATATCCAAAGGAGACAGCGCGCTTCGTTACACGATCATTTAGTAATCGCGAAAGCGTTACGGAGATGATAGATAAACTCCAGTGGAAGACTCTGCAGGAGAGAGGCACAGTAACTCGGTACCGGCTTTTGATAAAGCTTCGAGAACATTCTTCACCGAAGAGTCAAGTAGTATATTACTCCTTCCTACGTATATCTCGCGAACAGACCATTAGGATTAAATCAGAAAGATTAGAGCCCGCACAGAAGCATACCGATAATCCTTCTTTCCACGAACAATACGAGATTGGAATAGAAGGGAGAACCGATAGAGGTACTCAAGGTACCCTCCGCCACACACCGTCAGGTGGCTTGCGGAGTGTGGATGTAGATGTAGATGTAGATGTAGAAGTGGCTAAAGAATGTCTTGGAATAGTGTGTAAAGGTAGGATGAAGCAAACAGCTTGGTGGAATGACACAGTCAAGGCAGCCTGTAAAAGGAAAAAGAAGGAGTATCAAAAATGGCTACATACTAGAACTCAGATAGACAGAGGAAGTTATGTAGAAGAAAGAAACAAAACCAAATAGATAATTACAGCATCCAAGAAGAAATCTTGGGAAGACTTTGGAAACAGCTTTGTGACATTGATTCAAGTTGCTGGAAAACCATTTTGGAGTGAGGTAAGAAGGAAATGACAAGTATTTTAGACAGGTCAGGAAATCTACTGGTGAATCCTGTTGATGTCTTGAGCAGATGGAGGGAATATTTTGAAGAGTGGCTCAATGTAGGTGAAAATACGATCAGTAATGTTTCAGATTTCGATGTACAATGGGATAGGAATGATGATGGAAATAGGATCACATTTGAGGAAGTGGAGTAAATGGTCAACAGATTGCAGTGCAATAAAGCGGCTGGGGTGGATGAAATGAAGTCGGAACTCATCAAATAAAGTGGAATGTCAGGTCTTAAATGGCTACCTAGGATAATTGAAATGGTGTGGGAGTCGGGACAGGTTCCATAAGACTGTACGAAAGCAGTAATCACACCAATTTTTAAACACGGAAACAGAAAAGATTGTAACAACTACAGAGGTATGTCATTAATCAGGTTTGTGGGTAAAATCTTCTCAGATATTGTTGAAAGGAAAGTGAGAGTATTAGTTGAGGACAAATTGGATGAAAATCAGTGTGGGTTTAGGCCTCTAAGTGGTAGTCAGGACCAGATCTTTAGCTTACGGCAAATAATGGAGAAGTGTTACGAGTGGAACATGGAATTGTATCTATGCTTTATAGATCTAGAACAGGCATATGACCGGGTTCCTAAGGGGAAGTTATTGTCTGTTCTACGATATTATGGAATAGGAGGCAAACTTTTGCAAGCCATTCAACATCTTTACATAGATAGTCAGACAGCAGTTAGAGTAGATGGTAAATTGAGTTCATGGTTCAGAGTAGTTTCAGGGGTAAGACAAGGCCGCAACCTGTCTCCACTGTTGTTTATATTATTTATGGGTCATATGTTGAAAACAATAGACTGGCTGGGTGAGATTAAGATATGTGAACACAAAATAAGCAGTCTCTCATATGCGGATGACTTAGTTGTGATGGCAGATTCGATTGAAAGTTTGCAAAGTAATATTTCAGAGCTAGATCAGAAATGTAAAGACTATGGTATGAAGTTAGCATCTTCAAAACGAAAGTAATGTCAGTGGGAAAGAGACATAAACGGATTGAGTGCCAAATAGGAGGAACAAAGTTAGAACAGGTGGACGGTTTCAAGTACTTAGGGTGCATATTCTCACAGGATAGTAACATAGTGAAAGAACTGGAAGCGAGGCGTAGCAAAGCTAATGCAGTGAGCGCTCAGCTACGATCTACTCTCTTGTGCAAGAAGGAATTCAGTACCAAGACTAAGTTATCTGCGCACCGTTCAATCTTTAGACCAAATTTGTTGTATGGGAGCGAAAGCTGGGTGGATTCAGGTTACCTTACCAATAAGGTTGAGGTACGGATATGAGAGTAGCTAGGATGATTGCAGGTACTAGTAGATGGGAACAATGGCAGGAGGGTGTCCACAATGAGGAAATCAAAGAAAAACTGGCAATGAAATCTATACATGTAGCAGTCAGGGCGAACAGACTTAGATGGTGGGGTCATGTTACAAGCATGGGAGAAGCAAGGTTACCCAAGAGTCACATGGGTTCAGCAGTAGAGGGTAGGAGGAGTCGGGGTAGACCAAGGAGAAGGTACCTGGATTCGGTTAAGAATGATTTTGACTACTATGCTTAACATCAGAAGAGGCACCAATGTTAGCACTGAATAGGGGATCATGGAGGAATTTTATAAGGAGACTATGCTCCAGACTGAACGCTGAAAGGCATGGTCATTCTTAAATGATGATGATGATGATTTGTTTGCAACTGCTGTTAAAATCTTCGCTAATTTAAAGTATGCTGCTGGACAAACAATTGAAAAGAGTACCCGAAGACGCTTATGTCAATAAGGCTTAAATAATTACTTAAATATATAATGCTGATTTGTTGTCGTTAATCGTGAGCGCATTTGCTCAACAATACTGGCTTATTTGATTTTAGACAAACCCTTATTTTTAAATACTGTAGATTATGGTAGTGTGACAGAACGTTTATACCATTTCTTTATTTAAATATAGGTGTAATATATTAGTTTAGTGTGGGAAAGTGGTCAAGTTTGTCAAATCATATCTGTAGAGCTTCTGAATTATGTATTCTTCGTGGGGATGGCCTTCAGCGAAAGGAATAACGGACAGTAGCCGAACACTATAGGTGTCAAGTGAAGACAGGTCCTCCAGAGCGAAGAGCACAGGGGAACGATGTCAATACTTTCACATTTGAGCTGGAAGAAGGCAGCTCTGCCTGCAATAATGTGCATGATTTGGTCTTACAGGTGATGGATTTTGGGCGCGAACGGCAGACAGCATAGTTTAGCTTCTGAAGGGACCTTACATTTCGAGAGATGTGAATGTCCTCTACAGTAGGACTCTGATATTTTAGGATTGTGTTACAGATGTGAGGATGGACAGAGTAAGAGTTATTGTTGTTTTTATCATGTGTGTCAATTTGTGAATCATTATGTAGAACTCTGAACCGGTTGGAGCTGGTAAATGTTTCATGTTTTGTGATTGCGAAATGGATTAATTTCGCATTTCTTTGATGATTATTTAGTATGGGAAATTTTTCTACCATTTGCCTAACGCCCTCAATGTAACTTTACTGAATTTTAAGATGGTATTTTGTTTTCGTGTTTTAACTGAATATCGTAGGACCACTTCCCGTTTATTTGAGGTAGCCTTTCTTGAATAAGAATTATTCTAAATAATTCTCAGTCTTCTACATAAATTAGGGACGTTAGAATACTATCCATGTTATTAAATTATCGTTTAATACTTACTCTGTATATCTGTGTATTTCATTAAATCTCAATTCTAGCGAATGAATAGAGTATTTGACTGCAGGATCACAGCTACGGGTTATTGTTTGCAGCGAATTAGCAGCACTGTATCAAAGTAGCGGTGCGCGGCTCTACCGTATGACTCTCCCGAATTTTTTTTTTTAAATAGAGCAGCGCATAGCCCAAGTACCTAAAGTATGCATACATGTACGAAGGAACGTTACATCTTAATTTGGATTAACAGGGGCAGTGCTCTGTCATATTTATCCGCCGTCATGGAGCAAGCCACTTCCAAGTCAAATGTCTCTCCTGTATGGGAATACACGTAATGGATGTCTAGTTGTAGACACGTGGTTGACGACGTATGGAAGTTTGAGTCTGACCATGTGTCGTGCCTGGATACCCAAATGATACGGCAATCGCTCGCGATAAACGAGAAATCCGGTTTCCAGTCCGATCTGGCACAAATTTTCAATGTCGTCATTCCATTACACAGCTGACGATAGTCCATTTCCGCAAGTACAAATACATTTCATGTATTTGAGACGGGTGTAGTCGCCGTAGTGCCTGTTCCTTCCGACAATTATGCATGTTTCCGGTTTCGAGTCCAGGTCTGTCACGAATTTTATTTGCCGTCATTCAATTATACAGCTCATGCTAGTCTATATTCGCAATTGCGAATACATTGCACGTACTTCGTGACGGCTATAGTCGCCGCACTGCTTGTTCCTTTGGACATGCAAGCATGTCCGGAGGAACATTACATCGTAATTCGGTATAACACAGGCACTGCAGTACCGTATCGTATCGTATCCACAAGTAATTATGGCATGCCTTGCCTACGTTACTCATTCCACACGTTTGTGGGTTAGCAAGGAAAAGAAAGAAAGGTTTATTCATAACATTAACACTGAAATTTTGGCATACGTTAGGAAAGTTGACGATGTAACGAGTGAGAAACAGTACCAGTAAAAAATACATTCCTTACTTTCAGAGTTCTAGCTTTATGAACTATCGATCCAAATACAGTAAAAGAGGATTTGAGTTGATTACGAAAGCATGGTTTTCAAGTCACATACTATATCCTTAGTTATTCGAACTGTATAAACGAAGAGAAAATTACATTCAGTAGGGTAAATGCGTTGTAGTACTGGATCAAATACGAATTTAAGACCAGAGAAACATTATAAATATGTTCCTGTCACTATCTTATTAGCATAATCACTGTAATATTTAATATTTAAACAACAAAATTTACGAACTAAGGGCAGTCGTAAGGAATATAGATGTAAGCAATGATGTTTTAATAGTTTATGGCGTCTAATATGGCTTCAAAACATCGCACAACGTATGTTACTAGTCTCGGCTCCCGTTATGTTTAACTCCAAGAAATTACGCACAGCTTGTGAGATTATCTGTGCAGAATTTCAGGTAAAAAGATAAAATTATTTGTGGAAAGGACATTTATGATAGTATATAAGTATTATCGAAAAATATGTCATTGGAAACTATATTAAAAAGAAAAATAAATAAGTCATAATATAAAAGTAATATTTATGTTATACATAAATAAAACAGATATAAAGTGTCAAATAAAAAATTGCATCCCTGTCATTGAAGTCCGTTATTTCTCTGGTTTATAATTGTCACCATGTGCACAATTTTTGAGCAGCTAGTACTTCTTGCCTACTACTCATTACTTTCGTCTTTTTACGGTTTATTCAGAATCCGTGTTCTGTACATATTAGCCTGTTCATTCCATTCAACAGATCCTGTAACACTTGTTCGCTTTCACTGAGGGTAGCAATGACATAACCCAGTCCTGAACTATTCTTTTATTTAGGTAATTACTTCTTTGATGCATAGATTTAACAATAGGAATTAGAGAGTGCTTATCTACCTTAATTCTTTAATCATATTTACGGTACACACACAAATTCAACGATTAAACATCAAAAATATATTGTCCATATTTCGAGAAGATCAGCAAAATGCCTGCATGAACTGTAGTTATGTTTTGTGTTCGATAGCACCGGGGAGACTAAATCAGTACTTGGTATATCGATTTTGATACAACTCTTGCTATTTTCTCTGTGGTAAAAGAAAGGCCGCAGACTCATTGCTCTTATTTTAAAATTGTGTTATTAGGTAATAAAGCAATTTTCAATAGCCCTGTTCCACTGGCTGACTTACTGCAGTTAAAACAGCCCTCGCAATAAGCTCATAGTCTAGACGCACTATGTCTTGAGTTACGAATGTGCTGCTTGCAATCAATATGCTGGTTCCCGTTGTCGTATGGTCTGGACATAACAGGCCTGATAAAGGCACACTCTGGGAGGAGGAAAACACTTTTCGTTGATAAATACGACACTCAGGCAACTATAGCAAGATTTATGGTTTCTGAATTGGAATGGTTTTTTTTTTTTTTTTTTTTTTTTTTTTTTTTTTTTTTTTTTTTTTTTTTTTTTTTTTTTTAGCAAACGCGTGTGTCTTTCGGGTTGGATGCAGCTGTTCAGTATTAATATCAGTTATTTTATTGGAAACAGAGACATATTTCAAGACACGTAATACTATCGGTAGCGTACGGTACACATTCTGAGAAACGACGGGTTCATCGCGATGACACTACATACATGTTGATTATTCAGTACGAATTTGTTTCCCATTTTTCTATAATGAAGTTGAGACTGATCCGCACTGAGTGTTGCTATATCTTGGACTCATAATAATAGTGCTGTATAAGAAAACCTGGTTTTTCTGCCGTCTGCAGCGACCCTCGGCTGTAGAATCACTTGCGATGTGTCGAATTCCCGTTAAAATGGGAACTTCCTCCGTATTATCAGCTTAGAACAAATATTGGTGTCTGTTCAGTTTAAATCGGACGCCTGTAATAAGTGTACAAATCGTTTGTCTTCTACGAAAATATTATGTTAATCTGGGAAAAGATTATGGGAGAGGATGACAACTCCAGTTGAAGGAAGTGGTTGTTCACTGACTACAGTTAATGATCAATACAGTTCGGTGCGTTTCCGGAATGCGGACAGGTTGCATCTTAATGGAAAGCATTGTGTTACACCTCTGAGTTTTAGTATGAGTGTATGCCTAAAAGCTAAAGGCTGTAATGGCTTGGGCAGCGAGATAGGAAGACAAGAAAGGATTTTCGTAGAGGCGTGGGCCATCTCCACTTCCCAGTAGCGTAGTTACGAAAACCGAGTTATCCAGCTGTCCACTACCTGCTGCCCATTACTTCCTCCTACTGCCACTTCATATCCCAACTCTTCCTGTAACTGGCGCTGGGAAAATAAAGAACTTAAAATGAAGTTGAATATGAAGAGCCTCGGCAATGCACAGTGGCGGCCGCAACGTGCCCGACTCGCCCGCGAGAAGCTTTTAGCGGACTTTCGGGAACACAGGCGCTCGGCTCCTACACTGAATCTGCATCTGAGAATAACATAAAATGCGTCACCCATACGTTAAATGTTCAAATGTGGAATTATAGTTCAGGATGAAAGGAAATCTGTGTTACGATTAGCTGATGATTTCCTACCTTCTGTGGCAGTGAAGAACACTAAGAGTGAATATGGAATGAAGACTTTATGGATACAGGGGTTGGTTGGTTGTTTTGGGGAAGGAGACCAGACAGCGTGGTCATCGGTCTCATCGGATTAGGGAAGGAAGTCGGCCGTGCCCTTTCAGAGGAACCATCTCGGCAGTTGCCTGGAATGATTTAGGGAAATCACGGAAAACCTAAATCAGGATGGCCGGACGCGGGATTGAACCGTCGTCCTCCCGAATGCGGGATACAGGGGAGGCCACAACGTACGGATCACGCATTTGCTTCAAACTTTGTACCCTCTCAGTAGTCTATTAGGGCAACATAATGTTCAAGTAGCAAGGCGTACTACTTACACAGTCTCGAGAAATTCTCAAGACAAACTTTACGTCGATGATGTGCAGGTGCGTTGCGACTTCGAGCACACGAATGGTGGCCATGATGTAGTTTGCGTTCCAGATCTATAATTGGCGTACAGCAGGATCGAGTTCCGCTCATCTCCGTCACTTTTTAATTTATATTTTTTTCTACACTAGCTATATTATTCCATATGCATTAATTTTGGAAGGTAATATAAAGAATTGGTAAGTGTATCTGTGAACTTTTATTCAATTTGCAATTTTTTTTCGCAGCTTAATAATTCTTTTTCTTATACCAAATATAATGCGACATTTATTTCTATAGACAAGTTAGAAACTGTGTCAACTGTCTCCACACTTACAGTGACAATGAACGAAAAATTGCCTTTACAAAATATGCTACTAAAATTCATTAAATCGTACTACCCCTGTTGTCAGTCCCGATATTTACGAAAATGCGTTACCCATTGTTTGCATCCAAACTGTCAGAAGAAAGAGAAATTTTTCACGACCTCCAACAGCTTTGTTTCTCCCTTGAAACTTAAGATTCCTTGTGCATGCGGAAGAATGGTATTCATACGATGTAATATATGCCGTTTCAATTTATGTGTTCTGTGTCTCTCTGAAAACTATCATCCTGCTACTTGGCATATTATAGCTTATAGTATTATTAAATAACGATATTTATATCTTTATTTGTAGATGATTCACTTTGCCTTTCCCAGTCTGTCCTTCGTTCGTGAAACCTTTGCATCCAGATTCTCGGTACCTTACCCGCTTGCAGGTGTAAGGGATTTCGGAAATCACGGCAAGCATTCATTTCCAGGAATACTTTACGCGTTTGCTCGTTTATATGTCCATTATTATAAGTTTAATATTTGTTGTCAGACAAGTTTATGCAATAACTACTTCGGGTTTTAGCGTTAGAAACAAACATGGAAGTAATTCGTTTTGACATGAAAAATGCCATGAGAGAGTTGACAAATTTAGTTTGAATGAGAAGCATGATTTGCTTATACGAAACTTCCTGGCAGATTAAAACTGTGTGCCCGACAGAGACTCGAACTCGGGACCTTTGCCTTTCGCGGGCAAGTGCTCTGCCATCTGAGATACCGAAGCACGGCTCACGCCCGGTACTCACAGCTTTACTTCTGCCAGTATCCGTCTCCTACCTTCCAAACATTACAGATGCTCTCCTGCGAAACTTGCAGAACTAGCACTCCTGAAAGAAGGGATATAGCGGAGGCATGGCTTAGCCACAGCGTGGGGGTTGTTTCCAGAATGAGATTTTTCACTCTGCAGCGGAGTGTGCGCTGATATGAAACTTCCTGGCAGAATAAAACTGTGTGCCCGACCGAGACTCGAACTCGGGATCTTTGCCTTTCGCGGCAGATGGCAGAGCACTAGCATGCGAAAGGCAAATGTGCCGACTTCGAGTCTCGGTCAGGCACAAAGTTTTAATCTGCCAGGAAGTTTCATATCAGCGCACACTCCAATGTAGAGTGAAAAATCTCATTCTGGAAAAATCCCCCAGGCTGTAGCTAGGCCATGTCTCCCCAATATCCCTTCTTTCAGGAGTACTAGTTCTGCAAGTTCCTCAGGAGACCTTCTGTAAAGTTTGGAAGGTAGGAGACGGATACTGGCAGAAGTAAAGCTATGAGTACTGGGCGTCAATCGTGCTTCGGTAGCTCAGATGGCAGAGCACTTGCCCACGAAAGGCAAAGGTTCCGAGTTCGAGTCTAGGTCGGGCACACAGTTTTAATCTTCCAGGAAGTTTCATATCACCGCACACTCCGCTGCAGAGTGAAGAATCTCATTCTGGAAACATCCCCCAGGCTGTGGCTAAGCCATGTCTCCGCTATATCCCTTCTTTCAGGAGTACTAGTTCTGCAAGTTCCGCAGGAGACCTTCTGTAAAGTTTGGAAGGTAGGAGACGGATACTGGCAGAAGTAAAGCTGTGAGTACCGGGCGTGAGCCGTGCTTCGGTAGCTCAGATGGCAGAGCACTTGCCCGCGAAAAGCAAAGGTCCAGAGTTCGAGTGTATGTCGGGCACACAGCTTTAATCTGCCAGGAAGTTTCATATCACCGCACACTCCGCTGCAGAGTGAAGAATCTCATTCTGGAAACATCCCCATGTCTCCGCTATATCCCTTCTTTCAGGAGTGTTAGTTCTGCAAGTTTCGCAGGAGAGCTTCTGTAAAGTTTGGAAGGTAGGAGACGGATACTGGCAGAAGTAAAGCTATGAGTACTGGGCGTCAATCGTGCTTCGGTAGCTCAGATGGCAGTGCACTTGCCCAATAAAGGCAAAGGTTCCGAGTTCGAGTCTAGGTCGGGCACACAGTTTTAATCTTCCAGGAAGTTTCATATCAGCGCACACTCCGCTGCAGAGTGAAAAATCTCATTCTGGAAACATCCCCCAGGCTGTGGCTAAGCCATGTCTCTGCTATATCCTTTCTTTCAGGAGTGTTAGTTCTGCAAGTTTCGCAGGAGAGTTTCTGTAAAGTTTTGAAGGTAGGAGACGGATACTGGCAGAAGTAAAGCTATGAGTACTGGGCGTCAATCGTGCTTCGGTAGCTCAGATGGCAGAGCACTTGCCCGCAAAAAGCAAAGGTGCCGAGTTCGAGTCTCGGACGGGTACACAGTTTTAATCTGCCAGGAATTTCATATCAGCGCACTCTCCGCTGTAGAGTGAAAAATCTCATTCTGGAAACATCCCCCAGGCTGTGGCTAGGCCATGTCTCCGCTATATCCTTTCTTTCAGGAGTACTAGTTCTGCAAGTTTCGCAGGAGAGCTTCTGTAAAATTTGGAAGGTGGGAGACGGATACTGGCAGAAGTAAAGCTGTGAGAACCGGGCGTGAGTCGTGCATCAGGAGCTCAGATGGCAGAGCACTTGCCCGCGAAAGGCAAAGGTTCCGAGTTCGAGTCTCGGTCGGGCACACAGTTTTAATCTGCCAGGAAGTTTCATATCAGCGCACACTCCGCTGTAGAGTGAAAAATCTCATTCTGGAAACATCCCCCAGGCTGTGGCTAAGCCATGTCTCTGCTATATCCTTTCTTTCAGGAGTGCTAGTACTGCAGGTTTCGCAGGAGAGCTTCTGTAAAGTTTGGAAGATAGGAGACGGATACTGGCTGAGGTAAAGCTGTGAGTACCGGGCGTGAGTCGTGCTTCGGTAGCTCAGATGGCATAGCACTTGCCCGCGAAAAGCAAAGGTGCCGAGTTCGAGTCTCGGTCGGGCACACAGTTTTAATCTGCCAGGAAGATTCATATCAGCGCACTATCCGCTGTAGAGTGAAAAATCTCATTCTGGAAACATCGCCCAGGCTGTGGCTAGGCCATGTCTCCGCTATAGCCTTTCTTTCAGGAGTGCTAGTTCTGCAAGTTTCGCAGGAATGCTTCTGTAAAGATTGGAAGGTAGGAGACGGATACTGGCAGAAGTAAAGCTGTGAGTACCGGGCGTGAGTCGTGCTTCGGTAGCTCAGATGGCAGAGCACTGGCCCGCGAAAGGCAAAGGTTCCGAGTTCGAGTCTCGGTCGGGCACACAGTTTTAATCTGCCACGAAGTTTCCTATCAGCGCACACTCCGCTGTAGAGTGAAAAATCTCATTCTGGAAACATCCCCCAGGCTGTGGCTAAGCCATGTCTCTGGTATATCCTTTCTTTCAGGAGTGCTAGTACTCCAAGTTTCGCAGGAGAGCTTCTGTAAAGTTTGGAAGGTAGGAGACGGATACTGGCAGAGGTAAAGCTGTGAGTACCGGGCGTGAGTCGTGCTTCGGTAGCTCAGATGGCATAGCACTTGCCCATGAAAAACAAAGGTGCCGAGTTCGGGTCTCGGTCGGGCACACAGTTTTAATCTGCCAGGAAGCTTCCTATCAGCGCACACTCCGCTGTAGAGTGAAAAATCTCATTCTGGAAACATCCCCCAGGCTGTGGCTAGGCCATGTCTCTGCTATATCCTTTCTTTCAGGAGTACTAGTTCTGCAAGTTTCGCAGGAGAGTTTCTGTAAAGTTTGGAAGGTAGGAGACGGATACTGGCAGAGGTAAAGCTGAGATTACCGGGCATGAGTCGTGCTTCGGTAGGTCAGATGGCAGAGCACTTGCCGGCGAAAAGCAAAGGTCCCGATTACGAGTCTCGGTCGGGCACACAGTTTTGATCTGCCAGGAAGTTTCATATCAGCGCACACTCCACTGCAGAGTGAAAAATCTCATTCTGGGAACATCCCCCAGGCTGTGCTAAGCCATGTCTCCGCTATAGCCTTTCTTTCAGGGGTGCTAGTTCTGCAAGTTTCGCAGGAGAGCTTCTGTAAAGTTTGGAAGGTAGGAGACGGATACTGGCAGAAGTAAAGCTGTGAGTACGGGGCGTGAGTCGTGCTTCGGTAGCTCAGATGGCAGAGCACTTGCCCGCGAAAAGCAAAGGTCCAGAGTTCTAGTCTCGGTCGTTCACACAGTGTTAAACTGCCAGGAAGTTTCCTATCAGCGCACACTCCGCTGTAGAGTGAAAAATCTCATTCTGGAAACATCCCCCAGGCTGTGGCTAGGCCATGTCTCTGGTTTATCCTCTCTTTCAGGAGTACTAGTTCTGCAAGTTTCGCAGGAGAGTTTCTGTAAAGTTTGGAAGGTAGGAGACGGATACTGGCAGAGGTAAAGCTGAGATTACCGGGCATGTGTCGTGCTTCGGTAGGTCAGATGGCAGAGCACTTGCCGGCGAAAAGCAAAGGTCCCGAGTACGAGTCTCGGTCGGGCACACAGTTTTAATCTGCCAGGAAGTTTCATATCAGCGCACACTCCGCTGCAGATTGAAAAATCTCATTCTGGAAACATCCCCCAGGCTGTGTCTAAGCCATGTCTCTGCTATATCCTTTCTTTCAGGAGTGCTAGTTCTGCAAGTTTCGCAGGAGAATTTCTGTAGAGTTTGGAAGGTAGGAGACGGATACTGGCAGAAGTAAAGCTGTGAGTAGCGGGCGTGAGTCGTGCTTCTGTAGCTAAGATTGCAGAGCACTTGCCGGCGAAAGGCAATGGTCCCGAGTTCGAGTCTCGGTCGGGCACACAGTTTTAATCTGCCAGGAAGTTTCATATCAGCGCACACTCCGCTGCAGAGTCAAAAATCGCATTCTGGAAACATCCCCCAGGCTGTGGCTAAGCCATGTCTCCGCTATATCCTTCCATTCAGGAGTGCTAGTTCAGGAAGTTTCGCAGGAGAGCTTCTGTAAAGTTTGGAAGGTAGGAGACGGATACTGGCAGAAGTAAAGATGTGAGTACCGGGCGTGAGTCGTACTTCGGTAGCTCAGTTTGCAGAGCACTTGCCCGCGAAAGGCAAAGGTCCCGAATTCGAGTCCCGGTCGGTCACACAGTTTTAATCTGCTAGGAAGTTTCATATCAGCGCAAACTCCGCAGCAGAGTGAAAAATCTCATTCTGGATGCTTATACGAAGTTCGATTTTTTACGTGTTACTTTTCGTTTTTATCACATGCATGTTCATACATTTGCTGTAATATCTTTCAGATAATTTAAGATGGAATAAACATTACTTTCCAGTAGTTATTTGTACTAAACCTCATTTTATGTAATATGTGGCGTATGTGAAAATTAATTTTTTGCAGAAGTTCGGTTGCTATAGATTAGATTAGATTAGATTTACTTTCACTCCAATTGATCCGTAGTGAGGTGGTCCACCAGGATATGGAACATGTCAGAAAAACAACAATACATGAGAAATATTTAGGACTGAAACAAATAAAATAGTGTACTATTCCACAGGTCCCAAGTGGAATGATCGTCATTTTTAATTAACACTATATGAAAGAGTTATTTTACAAATACTATTGCACTGAATTTAAAATAAAAATTTTTTTTATTTTTATAAGGTAATAAACATGTAGTACAACTACTATAATACTTATTTACAATGAATACATTACTGCACTGAAATGGTGCAGAAGTTAGCTTTTACTTACACACATACACACACACACACACACACACACACACACACACACACATATTTACAATGAACAAATTACAGCACTGAAATTGTGCAGATGTTATATCCCTCCATGATTCGGCCTCCATCAAAATAATCTTGTAATCTACATGGCCCGTATCTTATAAGAAGTTGTACTTCCTCACCTGTTCGATAAGTTTTTCTATTTGCATGATTTCGACTGAGTGTTCTGCGCGCTCACCGATACGACAGATGTGCATCCCGCCGCCGGTGGCTCAGCTCAGTTTAAGAACGAGACAACACATGTGCCCTGCAGGCGCTCACAGCCGTCGACCACGGCGGAGAACTGTATTTTGAGACAGACTTTTCAATATTCAGAGATATTTAAATCGGTAAGATATTAATAAAGCAGTTTCTTTCCACGATCGACTAGCAAGGAAATATGTGAAGAACACCGGTAAAACTAGGAACTTCATAATAGTATGTGTGTTAGCAGAACAAGTTATTACTCCTGTTAGCTGGAAGGAGCTGTAGAGCACAAATATTGGACAGAAAAAACAGATTGCCATATAAAGACCCAAAAAGTAGAGTTGTTTGGTGTGTTATTCTGCGAAGAAGATAATGAATTAGGGGACAACACAGATCAGTCAGAAAACACATAGTTAAATGAAGGGGTGACGGAAGGCAATTTTTATCCCTATTCTGCCAATGCTATTTTACCATTTGAATAGGTACACTTTTTAAAATACCTGTAAGTGATGATCAATGAAATTTTTACTGCTTGTAGGCCGTCCGGTGTGGCCGAGCTGTTCTACGAGCTTCTGTCTGGAACCGCGCTACCGCTACGGTCGCAGGTTAGAATCATTCCTCGGGCATGGATGTGTCTGATGTCCTTAGGTTAATTAGGTTTAATTTGTTCTATGTTCTAGAGGACGGACGACCTCAGATGTTAAGTCCCATAGTGCTCAGAGCCATTTGAACCATTTTTACTGCATGTCTATGACATATATGCCTCAATTTACAAGTAAAATAAACATAAAACTTATTATGGTTTTGAAGAAAAAAAATTTTATTCATTCACTAGTAAAATTTAACTTTTTGTACATTAATTATTATAAAACAGTTTCTGATTGTTTGGTGGTTGATTGTAATAATGTATTACCGTATGCAGTACAAATTGACCAAATATAGTGTTTCTAACCCCATTAATTTATCTAATGTGGTACCTGAAATTAAAAATATGTAGTTTTGAAAAAAATTCATTTAGAGTTTAATATTGCAATTCTAGTGTAGTTATTGAAAAGAACTATCTATTTACCACTAATATTTTCCTGCAACATACTGAGCATCATCTGAATCATACTGATCTTCTTTTCTTCTCTTGGTACCTCTTGTGTTCTGTCTGTCTTCTTTTGTGCATTTGAAATTAGCAATATATGCTTTGTGGATTCTCCCTTTATCTATTTGCACGAAGGTTTAGCAGTATTTCCACTAGATTTTATGCCCAATAATTCCAATATATCCAGTTTTGTAATTACATCATCATTGAAGCATAAAATAGCATCATAAACACCAAATTTGAGGGTTGTAAACTGAACAAATACAGTTTCGTTAATCGGTTCCAAATGACAGAATTCACATATTCATTTAAATTTTGGGTTTCCCCATGAAGACATTTCTTCAACAAGGTATCTTTACAAAGGTCTCTAAAAATGGGCTTAATTTCGTTCATTACTGATGCAGGTAAAGAATATTGTGGTCATATCTGGATCTTCTCCTGCATTTGCACCAAGTGCCAGGATCATTCGGGCAGGGACCGTGCACTGGATTTTCATTTGTGGAAAGCTCATGGAAAAAGATAGGCCATTCAGCTTTTTACAAGTTTTCTAAATTCCCTACATTTCTTCTTATGGCCAAACCATAATAACTCAGTAATCTATCTACTTCAATATTTGTCAGGCGACCTTTACCACCTATCTTCCAACACTATTTTTTACTTTTCTTTCAATGATCTTTTCAACCAGGACCTCTTTCTGTTCTGGACATGCCCAATGCACTCTAATTTAGAAGTTGTGACTTTAGGACCATAGGGTTGTTCTGCTTATACCCGGGCATAAGCCTTGCTGTCAGCGTCCACAAACTGCACAGAGCTTCAGGAAATTCATCTAATCTCAAAAAAAATTTTCGTAATTATATAAAACAAAAACTGTTTCACGCAAGAAAGACTAGGCATTTCAAATATGCTGAAATCTAAAAATCAAATTTTTTAAGCCCACTTGCCTTCCGTCTCCCCTTAAAGTCATTTGTTAACGGTTATACATAAAACATTAGATGAAGAAATATTTTCGGTATGTTTTGAATTTGTGTTTGATAATGATCAGCCTTGAGCAAAACACAATTTTCTGTTTACTTCTATTACCCAGACATGTTTTGCTTAAGTATCTTCATCATCTAATTTCTTTCTATTAAACATCAGAAAACTGCTATTTGCTACTTGTACACACATACAAGGTGGTCATAATTAAACTTTCACTACTTAGGTCAGTGTATACGGAAGAATATTTATCGTGTGGTCGCCGAAATTTGTGGGAATGTTGTTCAGACTGTGCACTCCTGGATTTGCGTAGTTGTTAGTATTAATGCCATTCCTTGCCGTTAGGCGCTGGTCCTGGTATGGCGACGTAGGAATGAAACACAAGCATCTGTGCGCATTACAGTTGCATACAGTCCACATTGTCTGGACCAGGTAAACAGGGGTTTACTCGTAAAACTGTGTTATCAAAACGACAGCAACAACGCTTCTCCTACTTGCAAGTATTCATACATTAAAGGAATACGGAGAAGTCCTCTTTCTACACTGGGGTTGAAGAACATAATTCGGATTTTCGAATTAACATGTGATCCCAAAATTGTTCCTGGGAGAGGCCGATTACGCCACAAATTGTTGAAGATATTACTGTTGCCATGACTGAGAATGCTGGAAGTAATATGCGAACTTCAAGCTCTGCACAGGCTTAGTTACGACAACTGAACATTCCATGGTCCACCCCTCGAAAAGTGCTGCGACTGCGACAGGCTTTCATTGATGCTGATGGTCGTTAGAATGAGCAACGTTTGTGACCTGGAAAGTGAATAAGGTACGCAATCAATAAATGTTATCCCCTCAAGTGAAAATTAAAATATATATCTTTCAGTGTTTCATTTTATTTCCCTTCTGCATATTCTCAAAAATGATTCCACAAACTTTCATTGTCTTCCGATCACTTACTTTTGTTGAAGGCCATCTCAAATAGGGATAGTTTAATTATATCATACCTGTGAATTCGAATTTTTCGGAGAGTATTTGCAAGTTTCAGAAACAAAGTTTTGTGTATGTATGTTATTATCATTTGCTATTATTTTCTGTTTTGTATTAAAGTTCATTGTCCTTCATAGTTTGCAGCCATATCGAACGTAATGTAGGAAAGTTACGTACCTCAGAATTATACGACCGGGAATGTTGTGGTTATGGGTAACGTTAATTAATTCTATGTGGAAGATTGCGTATTTGTGTTTGTGCGTTTCTGCCCATGGATGCAATTTTCTGTGCTTTCCTCATAATCTTCGCAGTGACAAACTGCATGGTATAACTTTTACTGTTTACGAGCTACGAAAAGACTGTAGCCGGTACAGAACCGTGAAATGTGTTCTGTTTAAGTGCTACGAAAAGAAAGTAGTGGATACTGAACTATGAAAAGTGTTCCGGGAGGAAATTTTCAAACTTTGTGTGTGGGAGCGGGGTGGGGGGGGGGGGGGCGGGGGACGGAAGGATGGGGGGGGGGTGAAGGGGTGCTGGTTTTCATTTATTTACCTTTTTAATTAATATTATTAAAACACATACACCCACACAAACAAAAGAGGAAAATAAATGTCGTAAATTTCAAAATTACCATCCATAACACATGAAACTGTTCAATTTGAAAGTTATCTGTTTAAATTTGTGTTAATTAAAGTGGATCAGTAGTGCTGATATTGTTTTTGATGTTAACCTGTCTATTAGATGCTAAGTGTCAGGCTTCCAGAATTGAATGGTTCTCATGCCGAAACTTAGAGCTGATTGCCTGCATAACGCTGTTTGTGAGAAATTACAACTGCGAGAATGCTTACATAGATGTGAGTGCAAGAATTTTAGGAAAATGTCCTGGCTCAACCTTTGTCTCATCAGAAGATGTGACTATTAACTGCGATGACAAACAGATTGCTTTGAAGCTACAGTTGTTTCTTGTGAAATTTACAAAAAGAAAGAACCCTTATATACACTCCTGAGTGGCACTGGATAAAGGCGACCAAAAATCTACTCTTGTAGCCACAGCGAGTCTCGGTAACACGGCTGCGTAATCTAACTACTGAGATACACAAAGGTGTAATGTGTTTTCTGAAATATTACTATCATTCTTGGTTCATACATTTTAATAGTACTTTGAAATAAATTGAAAATTAATTGAACCTTGGGACATGGACGATGACTCTGTGTCTTGTGAACTCAATAGCAATCTGATGACATTTGAGTTCATAACATTTAATGAAACTTCAACAATAATTAAGTTTTCTGTGACATCAAGTAACTATATTCCAAGAATTACAGAAATTGAACATCACATGTATAATCTTGCCTTCAACTAAATTCCAGAATATAATTCTTAAATCCATTTCTTACATAATGATAAATCATAACAAAACATGTAAAGCCAAATGGATACTGGTCTGGATGTCTGACGAACCAGTGCAGTAATATAAAACTGCCGGAAATAAAAGAAACTTAATCTTTGTATGTAATCCATTCTCGACAGAGAATATAATGTATCAGTGTAAAAGTTAATTCTTTTTCTCTCCACAAAATACCTTCCCTTACTCTACAATACACTCCTGGAAATGGAAAAAAGAACACATTGACACCGGTGTGTCAGACCCACCATACTTGCTCCGGACACTGCGAGAGGGCTGTACAAGCAATGATCACACGCACGGCACAGCGGACACACCAGGAACCGCGGTGTTGGCCGTCGAATGGCGCTAGCTGCGCAGCATTTGTGCACCGCCGCCGTCAGTGTCAGCCAGTTTGCCGTGGCATACGGAGCTCCATCGCAGTCTTTAACACTGGTAGCATGCCGCGACAGCGTGGACGTGAACCGTATGTGCAGCTGACGGACTTTGAGCGAGGGCGTATAGTGGGCATGCGGGAGGCCGGGTGGACGTACCGCCGAATTGCTCAACACGTGGGGCGTGAGGTCTCCACAGTACATCGATGTTGTCGCCAGTGGTTGGCGGAAGGTGCACGTGCCCGTCGACCTGGGACCGGACCGCAGCGACGCACGGATGCACGCCAAGACCGTAGGATCCTACGCAGTGCCGTAGGGGACCGCACCGCCACTTCCCAGCAAATTAGGGATACTTACTCCTGGGGTATCGGCGAGGACCATTCGCAACCGTCTCCATGAAGCTGGGCTACGGTCCCGCACACCGTTAGGCCGTCTTCCGCTCACGCCCCAACATCGTGCAGCCCGCCTCCAGTGGTGTCGCGACAGGCGTGAATGGAGGGACGAATGGAGACGTGTCGTCTTCAGCGATGAGAGTCGCTTCTGCCTTGGTGCCAATGATGGTCGTATGCGTGTTTGGCGCCGTGCGGGTGAGTGCCACAATCAGGACTGCATACGACCGAGGCACACAGGGCCAACACCCGGCATCATGGTGTGGGGAGCGATCTCCTACACAGGCCGTACACCACTGGTGATCGTCGAGGGGACACTGAATAGTGCACGGTACATCCAAACC
The DNA here is from genome assembly GCF_021461385.2 of Schistocerca piceifrons. Lineage (NCBI taxonomy): Eukaryota > Metazoa > Arthropoda > Insecta > Orthoptera > Acrididae > Schistocerca > Schistocerca piceifrons. The sequence goes on from NC_060140.1 coordinate 632,747,927, forward strand.
GTCATCGAACCCATCGTTCTACCATTCCTAGACCGGCAAGGGAACTTGCTGTTCCAACAGGACAATGCACGTCCGCATGTATCCCGTGCCACCCAACGTGTTCTAGAAGGTTTAAGTCAACTACCCTGGCCAGCAAGATCTCCGGATCTGTCCCCCATTGAGCATGTTTGGGACTGGATGAAGCGTCATCTCACGCGGTCTGCACGTCCAGCACGAACGCTGGTCCAACTGAGGCGCCAGGTGGAATTGGCATGGCAAGCCGTTCCACAGAACTACATCCAGCATCTCTACGATCGTCTCCATGGGAGAATAGCAGCCTGCATTGCTGCGAAAGGTGGATATACACTGTACTAGTGCCGACATTGTGCATGCTCAGTTGCCTGTGTCTATGTGCCTGTGGTTCTGTTAGTGTGATCATGTGATGTATCTGACCCCAGGAATGTGTCAATAAAGTTTCCCCTTCCTGGGACAATGAATTAACGGTGTTCTTATTTCAATTTCCAGGAGTGTATAATTCCAAAAACTCGCCACTGTTTGTTGCTTACTGCTACTAAACCAAAAATCGATTTTGCACATCTAACTCCGAAGCACGACTGTCTGTCTCCTCTCGTTTCATCGTGATCATTAGACAAATCTAGCTCGCATCTTGGTAGAAAAATTGTTACCTCCAACTCATCTCGGTGCAGCGCAGCTTCTCTGCCGAGGCTGCATGCGCAGGTCTAACCAATTCACCCTACGAGCGCGATTTCAGACATAAAAAACAGAAACAATTACCAAGATAATTTATACACACGATTTTCACTATCTCTCAGCCTCTCCAGCCAGATTTTGCATGATGAGAATCATAATTAACAAAGATGGGACTGCAAAATTCGTTAAGGAAGTTAAAACACAAAGTGCAAATATAAATAAAGAAATGATACCCTTAATAGTATAAAAACATAATGTGCGTCACAGTACTTAAATATTTAAAACTGCTTTTAGTTGTCGTAAGCTGGTGCTCAAATAGTCCTCGACACACTCTTAAAAACTCATCGTGCATAGGCGCACAACAAGGTCATGACCGATCAATTTCAATCGTTATCCACAGGCGCCCAACGGTCCCATAAACATCAGCGTGCTGAAAGCAGCGTTAAGAAAACAAATCTGGGAACATCATTCGTGGTAATTTGTTGATTGGTTTACTCTGTGCATAACATATGAATCCACTGTTAAGAAATTTATTGTGTTCACTAAAATGTCACATTATTTTATACCATTGTAATGTTGCCATCATTGTGTGCGGCTGGTCCTGGCGGAGGTTCGAGTCCTCCCTCGGGCATGGGCGTATGTGTTTGTCCTTAGGATAATTTAGATTAAGTAGTGTGTAAACTTAGGGACTGATGACCTTAGCAGTTGAGTCCGGTAAGAGTTCACACACATTTTTTGTTGTTGCCATCAATGAATTATATGTTTTCATTAAAATGCGTCGTGAACTTGACTGTACCCTGTACACCACTAAAGAAAACTCGTCGGATTGTGTCTTGAAGTAAACATGTTTCGTCGGAGACTTAGTGCAAAGCACTGCATGACATGAAACATTGTTCTGATTTACTTGAGAGGAAGATAAGAGCAAACTCAGAGAATGAAGCATTTGTCCATAAATATTCCATTGACAACTCAGAGCCAATGCCTCTGACAAGAGGACTGTAAATTTCCATAGTAAGGCGGAAACGTAGCGTTAATTCACCTGATGTCTGTGAAATAATTATGTAAATCCTACTGAAGGAACCATACATACCGTTGTTGTAAAACGTTTCCTTTCGTTACATGATTGTCTCACAGCGTGGAAGAGTATTGTTAAATGTTTCCAAGAATGTTCTCACTCAGCTACAGTATAGCTGACAAACATCGTCACAAATTAGTAAATACGCAAGTGAAAATAAAAATTGAAATGTGTGTATGCTTTACCATGTGGTTATATAAACAAGTGTCCAAGATTCCATAACAGAATGAGTTTGGTGATGGCATTCAACATCAGTCGAAAATATATAGCCGACGCTGACAAATTTCCATAAAAGTTCCATAGTAACGTCTAAAAGAAATTCTTTGCGTCATCGTTAAACAGTATTGAGGTTAACAAAAAAATGAGTAAAACATTTGCGTATAAAAGACAAGAACTGATAATAAAATTAATAACATTATCGTACAAATATCTGCCAAATTACTATTACAAAAGTAAGTCGTTATTTAAGGTTGTCTTACTTACAGTGTTCAGTTATCACAAAAATACAATTACAAAAGTAAGAGTTTGTTGAAGGTTGTCTTACAGTTTACAGTTAAATTTCTCGGAATGAAAATGGACGAAGAAAGGGAATAAAGGTTTGTGCACAAGATAGTTGTGTTACACCAAAAGACTTTAATTACATTAAATCGTCAGTCATCAGTCAATCACAAAACAAACGAAAGTGAAATTACAGACGCAGCAGCTGATTCTATGGATGTACTAACAAATCATTGTCATCTAAAACAAATGCTTAGCAGACCGCAAATGGTAGAAAGAAAAAGTGACACCAGAAAAAATGGCTTATGGCTATAACTAAATAAGTTAAAGAATAGTTGTGCTGAATGATTAGTAAACACATTTAAATCTGTTAGGCTGAGCTTGAAAATTTAAAAAATCCTTAAGTGTTAAGCTAGAAACTTACAGTTGTTAGGACAATCAAAACTAAGCAGAAAGTCAAATAAAGCACATGAACAGACGTGTCATCTTTCATAAATATCACTACCCACATAGAAAATGCTTACAGGCCGAAAAGTTCTGTGACAATGTATGAAATAAAGTAGCAAATTTCGCAACACACCTCGTCTCCATGCATGAGAAGTCTCCTACCCCAGACAAATATCATTCAGTCACTACATCTCAAGGTGTCCATTACAATCAAATCATCAAGTAATGCCTAAGAGCTCGTTTCATATCTCCTAAAATCTTAAAAAGTATCTCCTCAAATACATAATTCATAATTCATCAACTGCTTCCTGTCAACCAGTAACGACCATAAACTAATAACTACTTCTGTCACATCCTGTATATTACTCAAAAGAAGATCTCGTGACATTGTACTCATAATTCTTACTCCATGTTATGATATTCAGTTGTCTATACAGAAAATAAGAAAACTCGTCCAATTAGTTACAAAACATGTTAAATCAAACCAAAAATTCTCTGCATGTTTCACAACTGCGTCCTATACAGCAGTTACCAAATTCCGTCCAATTGTTTCATATATCAGTGTGTCAGTTTGTAAGAAAAGGTTCATCACCTTACACAGTACACGATGTTACCAACCAATACTCATGGTTTTGTGCCATTACGCATTTGTATTTGCCTAAGAGTTACAGCTTCATTCTTTGCAATATAGTTTTGCCAGACTCTATCTATGACACACACCGCTAGAAAGCTTCATTATCAGTGACAGTGTAATTTATATCTCTAACAGCAAAGTACATTATATTAAAAAATACATAGAATGTCAGAGGAAACTAAATTACGATTTACACTTACATAGGATCAAAAGGCTTATGCCTTAACTTCTGCATATTTAGAATAATTCATTCGTGAAAGATAAAATCACATATACTACAATATGACTACACTAAGAAATGCGTTACAACTAGAAAAAAATAATGCCCAAAGAACTACTGTACAAAACGTTGTACGTTGGAAATGTGATGTGAACAACTCTGTTTCCTTTTGCGCAATGTTTCGACCTCAGTCGCATTTGGGTGCGCTATTTGGTGAATATGAAATGGTCCACTACGTAGTTAGAAGAATTTTTGAAACATGTCCTTGGAATTGCATGATAGTTGGCGAAAAAGAACTAACACCTTTTGACCCACTCTGATGTCCTCATTGTTGAATCTCCTCTTCTACAGCTGTTTTCTCTCCTGCACTGCCTGTTTTATGTTTTTCAGTCACTTGATTATGTTTCAAACATTTCTCTGGTTTTGTCAGGCAGTAATTTATTTTTCAGTTACAAATTTGGAAAGAGTAGAGTTGAATCATTAGGTAAAGAATTTATGGTGTTGAGAAAGGTTTGAATATACCATTCTGTGTACTTTTAGTGAAGTAGACTGAGCATAATTTTCTTACTGTGTCAACGGCGATTTGGCGTAGATCCCTCATACTGGTTGGTGGGTCATGTCGTCCAGGAACAGCTCTTCTCAATCTATCCCAGGCATGTTCGAAAGGTGTAAATAGGCTGTTTAGGTTTTCTTATTGGTAACGCCACGTAGCGCTCTGTATGAAAAATGACTGGCTGTGCTGTGTGCAGTCTGTGGCTAGTTTTCATTGTTGTCTGCCATTGCAGCGTTGGGCAGTTGGCTGTTAACAGCGCGTAGCGTTGTGCAGTTGGAGGTGAGCCACCAGCAGTGGTGGATGTGGGGAGAGAAATGGCGGACTTTTGAAATTTGTAAGACTGGATATCATGAACTGCTATGTATTTTATGATTTTTCAACACTATTAAGGTAAATAAATTGTTTGTTCTCTATTAAAATCTTTCATTTGCTAACTATACCTATCAGTAGTTAGTGCCTTCCTTAGTTTGAATCTTGTATTTAGCTGGCAGTAGTGGCGCTCACTGTATTGCAGTAGTTCGAGTAAAGAAGATTTTTGTGAGGTAAGTGATTTGTGAAAGGTATAGGTTAATGTTAGTCAGGGCCACACATTTGTAGGGATTATTGAAAGTCAGATTGCGTTGCGCTAAAAATATTGTGTGTCAGTTTAAGGACAGTCATGTATAATTGTTCAAAGGGGACGTTTCATATGTCGACCCTTAGCCGAGGATACCTCACGAGAATCTTCTGATTTTTTTCTTATAGTTTGTGTAATTATTGTAGCTATTATTTATTGCTAGTGCGTAATTGTAGAGAGAATCTCCTTTGTAGTTGCTTTTTGTTGTGGCGTGCATGCAGATTTCCACCAAGTATTTCACAGCTGCGCTTAGAATTAACTAGATATTATTTTCAGTGCTATGTTAATGTGTTCTCTTATTTTTGCTCTTCAAATTATGTTATCGTGTGAAATATTGTGACAATAATGGAGTGTGAAAAACGTAATACCAGGCTCCAAAGTAAACTGAGACATGACAGTGAAGACGAAAGCAGTGTGTTAGCGCCACTGGGTAATGAATTAACTAATGTTCAAAGTAGTAATTTGGTAATTGTGCATAGGGAAATGGAGTGGGCTGCAAATGATGGTGTAGGCAGTGAAACAATTAGTGAACAGGGAAGCATTATCGATCGATTGGTCTGCAGCAGCTTGCCTCAGGAATCCGAAAGGACAGGACACAATCTCGCAAATACTGTAGATTCAGGTTTTGGGTCCTCACCGTTTTCTCAATTAAGTCAAGACATATTTTCTGCTTGTCAAAATGTGAATGTTGCCGGTGCAAATTCACTGCCGAAAAGCACTGAGGAACCTGTTTCAGACACCAGTGCACTGTTATTACAATTATTATAACAAATGGGACAAACACAGCACAAGCTTCGAAAGTTAGACACAATGGAACAAAATCTTCAAAAGTTAGACACATGGAACAAAATCTTCAAAAGTTCAAATGGAACAACACCAGAGACAAGCACAGCAACAGTTAGACGCAATGGAACAAAATCTTCACGCCACGCTTGAACAAACACGTGAAGATTTAACTACTGAGTTACATAAAATAGAATCGAAATGTCAAAAAGTCTGTAATGACGTAAAGACACAAATTTGTGAGCATTTCCAACCTATTTTTTCGCGTCATGAAAATTCATTACAGAATCACGAAGCAGCCATAAAAGAACTGCAAACTATTGTTCACGAAAATCATGAGACCTTGCAAGCTAAAATTGTCTCAGTTGCATCTACCGATTCGGTTACGCAACTTGCAAAAACTCAGGAAAACTTAAATGACATAGTAGAAAGACACATGGAGGAAATTAGTTCATTATCAGAGAATGAAGTTGAACTTTCGGATCAGCTACATAATTTATCTACGAAGGTAGATGATAATCTGAATGACACAAAACCGGTAGTCTTTAATGACACAGAAGAGTGCAAACAAATTAGAAAATTCAAACAAAATCAGAATCAAATTAATACGCAACACCAAAGAAAAATCCGGGAAGTACAAGATCAGCTGACACAGGTAATACAAGAATTACGTATTTCAGAGGCCACTCGCGCTCCAATACGGGAAGAGGGACATAGAAATACGGAACAGCCACAAAATAATAACTCAGTTCACTTCGGAAATTATGAAAGAAATTGGCAAGGTACACCAAATTTTAAGATGGAACCGCCGACACGACGTAACAATGACCGACATGCGACTCGCCGACATGATGATTTTGACTATAAGCTGTTCATTACTACACGTAAATTCAAAACATTTAAGAATTCTGGCAACGACATTCATCCACAAGCATGGCTCCATCAATTCTCTCATTGTTTTCCTCCCAACTGGTCATTATAGCACAGATTAGAATTTATGTGTGGCTATTTAGAGAATGAACCAGCTGTAAGAATGCGATCGGTCATTCACGATTTCCACAGTGAAGGAGAATTTTACCATGCCTTCCTCTCAGCACATTGGTCTCAAGCTACACAATACCGAGTAAAACATAGCATCATAATGATGAAACATTTCGAACAATCTGAATTTTCCAGTCTTGTAAAATATTTTGAAGATATGTTGCACAAGAATCAGAACCTCTCAAACCCACACAGCCCCTCTGAACTCATCCACATTTGCTTAATCAAATTACCTGAACATTTACGACATATTATTTTGGCAGGACGTTGCAAAGACGACATTGAAGCTTTTCAGGGACTCTTACAAGAATTAGAAATTGACACTGACAATCGCGGAACGCGAAAACAGGAACACAAGAATTACAGGTCACATCCGTCGCAATTCCGCGATGAAAGAAATAATAACTGGACACGACAAGGCTATTCTCACAACACAAATCGTGACCATAACAGACACCACCCATATGACAACCGTTAGCAGAGTAGTAATAATTACAGGGAAAGATCATCTCTCTGCAGTAGTGACTATCACAGAGACAATCAGAGAAACACAATTTGGGAACCAGAATAATAATTATCAAGGGCGACACAATAACTTTAGACGCAACGGTCCAGCGTGCAGTTACGATTCAGGGAGAATTTCTCCACCACGTGACTGACAAGAAAGAAACTATGGAATCTACCGACATGACAACAGACGATATTATCTTAACGACAGAGCTGAATTGCATCAGAACTGGCGGGATTCAAACAGAGCAGGGTCCTCTCGACAAGGTGAATTTATAGAAGTTAGGTCTCCAAATCCCAATAACGACGCGCGCCAACAAAGAGACAATAGACAATCACTCATACCACAGGCAGCCACAGAACGTGCTTATGAAACTGACGACGCAGCTGCCGTAGCTAGTAATTACGTAAAAATGGAAGACATTAGGGACATCTTACTCCAGGAGCACGACGTAAAACATAACAACATTGCATATCCTGTGATTCACTTTACAGTAAATGACGTAAAATTTACGGCAGTACTTGACTCTGGCAGTCCCATTTCAGTAATTAGTGAAACAGCCTTTAGAAAATGCAGCAAATCGAACGATTGTCCCACACTTCCGTTACGTAAGATTAAATTACAAGGTGCAATCTTTGGAAAAAGTCTAGATGTACGCCAACAAACCAACTTAGAATTCTTTTGTCAAAGCCACAGCTTCTGTATGAACTTTCTTATTGTTCTATTATTGTCGACGGATATTATATTGGGAGTAGACCTTTTGAATGAATACAAAGCAATCTTAAACTTTCACGATGCTGAAATAAGTTTAGAGAAAGAAGTTAAGTCAATAGCTTTGAAATTTGAAGATTGGCTCTCAAACCATGATGAAGAAATTAACTGGCCTTACCTTCTGCTAGACAACAGTTCGGAATTTTCGACGAAACTTGACACTAACAATCACTCTGCAAGTACTAACAGGGATGATATCGACGGCGTATTTGATACTGATGAGTTAATTCAGAATAAAATTCAAACCATTGAGAACTGTAATGATATTGATAGGCAGGAACTTTTTGAGACTTTACAAGCACATTCCACAGTTTTTACTCACATAACAGGAACAATCAAGGGATTTCAATAACAATTTCGTGTTCGTGAGTATACTAAATTTTGAGTTAGACCATACGTAATTCCAGCACATTATAGGGACCGTGTTAGAACAGAAATACAATCTATGCTTGACAAAGGCATTATTGAGCCTGCTGTAAGCTCATACATCAATGAGAATAAAAATGGATCGATCAGACTTGTCTTAGATTCGAGACAAATCAATACTATCATCATTCCTGAAACAGACAGGCCGCAAACGATGGAAGAACTTCTTCAAAACTTGAATGGCGCAAAAGTATTGTCTTCTATTGATCTCAGATCCAGCTTTTATCAAATCAAACTTCATCCACAATGTAGAAAATACACAGCTTTAATTTGTTTCGGAGTTTATTATCAGTTTCGGAAACTACCTTTTGGTTTGAACATTTCTTCGGCAGCATTCATTCCCGGGCTAAATTCCATATTACCCGAGTTCTTAAAACGTCACATCACCTTATATGTGGACGATATTCTGATAGCCGAAGCTTCATGGGAACAACACAATCGCATCCTCAACAGCGTGTTACACATTTTTGCAGAATCTGGCATTACAGTTAACTGGGAAAAGTCTGAATTCGATAGGACAAAAATGAAGTTCCTGGGACATATTATTTCTTCTGAAGGCATTCAGCTGGATCCTGAAAAGTTAGAAGCAATAAGAGCCATTCTAGTTCCATCCACAAAAATACAAGTCTGCAGTTTTCTAGGTCTTGTAAATTTTTACCGTTGTTTTCTGAATATGCAAATTCTAGTTACACCAAAACTTTGTTCTCTCACTGGAAAAAATACTATTTGGAACTGGGACGAACAAGCACAGTTGGAATTCAATTCTTTGAAAGAATCGCTACTTAACGCGCCAATACTAGCTCATCCAGATCTGTCACAAGATTTCTGCCTTAGCACGGATTCTTCTAAAGTGGGTCTTGGTGCCCATTTATTTCAAGAAGCCACAGAAAACCATTGCTTTTGCTAGCCGAGTGCTAACAAAATCTGAAAAAAAATTATTCCGTTACTGAATTAGAAGCTTTAGCTATCGTTTGGGCATTTAACAAATTCCTTTTCTTTCTTTCTGGTAAGCACGTAAAAGTATACAGTGATCATCGTGCATTACAATTTCTCATGTCTTCAAAATTAAATCATGACAGGTTAAAACGTTGGGCATTGTTTCTGCAAGAATTCCACTTCACAATAGTCTACATTCCCGGCAAGGAGAACATTGTTGCGGACGCACTGTCACGCGCACAGGCTGGGCTTGAGAAAAGTAACACAGAAGGCAACCTCGAGAAAAATTTCAGTATTCTTTACATTCAGAAAGTCGCCTTTGAAAACTTCATCACCACATCTTTAACAGACATTGCTCATGAACAAGATAAAGATCCGATTTGGAAAGACATCAAAAGTAAATGGCATGAAAAGACACACACTCAGATTCAGCATTATTACCTGGTTAGAAACAACATACTCTTCAAACGCTGCACTGTTGATGACAAGCTATGGGTACTTTGCATTCCACACGATTTTGTTAATAAGCTCATTTGGTACATTCATTTCAGCCACGCACATTTTGGTCCACGAAAATGTTATCATATTCTTCGAACGACTTGTTATTTTAACAATATGGAAAAGAGAATTCGAAGAGTCTTGTCTATTTGTAAACTGTGTCAAAAGGCGAAACCATCTACTGTCTCATATCGTACTCCGTTGTTTCCTATTATTCCTTCTAAATTAAAAGAATTTGCTGCTGTTGATCTCTTGGGACCCCTTGTCAGAACATCAAATGGATTTTCGTACGTTCTAGTCGCTTACTTCAAAATTAGTTTCTTTCACTCCATTACGTAAAGCCACTGGACGGTCTGTATCCAACGCATTTGTTAAAAATTTCTTACGCGAAGTTGGCCACGTTGCTAAAGTCATTTCAGATAACGGACTGCAATTCAGATCTGCTGTTTGGTCACGCATGCTTCGGAATCATAAAATCAAACCTGTTTTTATTTCTTTGTACTCACCACATTGCAACCCATCTGAAAGGATTATGAAAGAAATCAATAAGCTTTGCAGACTTTATTGTCACAGAAAGTATCAGCATTGGGACAGATATTTACACTTATTTCAAAATGTGCTGAATGAAATGCCTCATGATTCCACTGCTTTACCACCTACTCTTGTACTGAAGAATGAAGAACCACCGAACAGAATCAGAGAGCTTGTACCTTTCCCGAATACACGTAAACTTCGACACAAAGTCATAATTGATTTGGCTATTAAAAATATAAAATCTGCAGCAGACAAAAGGAGAAAACTACACAGTAAAGCAAATGCAAAGAAATTATATATTGGTCAGAAAGTTCTCATTACAGCTCATTCATTGTCACATAAGAAGAAACATTTGTGTCACAAATTCTTTCAAGTTTGCAATGGACCTTACAGAATCCGACGTATACCACATGATAATTGCGTTGAAGTTGAAACTCTGCATACTAGGAAGAGTATAGGTTTACACCACATTTCACATGTAAAACGGTTTTTTGAAAGATAATCTGCTTTTTAACTTTGTCTTTGCCATATAACTTTTCACTTTACTTTACCAGTATGCTTTCTCAGACTTAGAATCTGTTAACATGCAACAATGTTTGAAGTTAAATATCCAGTCAAGAACCAAGAGAAGTTATATAAACAGAAAATACGAATGCATTGTTATAGTGAACAGATGACACAGTGTTGTTATTTGTACATTCTTGCTTGTTAGTTGCACGATCACGTAACTACTACAAGGCTCACATACTTAGAACATATACCGGCACTGCTAATGAGATTATCATGCAACATTTTGGTTTACTTGAAAAGACGTTCTTTATTTGAAGTACTTTCTGTGGGATTAAAGATGACTTAGCACTTGGTTTCTTTGGCAGCTACACAATTATATCAGAACGCTACTAATGTGAGACACAATTTACATTGTTGCTTTTGTGCTGTATCTGCTTTATATCTGCACAGTTTTTCTGAATTCTTCTGGAAAGTAAAACATGTTTAATAGTAACTTTGTGGTATAGCTACAATAAGACAGCCTCTTTTTTGTTTTGTAGCACAACAATACGTTACAGTGTAGTACTTTCTTGATCACGGTACTGTACGTAATAACTACAATATCTATACGCAAAGCATTTCACTTTTGTTTATCATGAGGTAAGTACATTGGCTTCTGCAGAACTTAGCTTTCGGAGGAAAATAACTACGACACTTCCACAGAGATTATCTTACAGTAAGACACACATTTAGCCCTACAGGACACGTATTTGAGTGTTTAATTTTGTACTTAAATCATTTATTTTTATAGATATTTGAAGTAAAATGATACAAAGGTTTTCTGTGATACATTTCATTCCATTGCTGTAATCTGTAACACCTGAGGGTATAATTACATTAATCCTCAGGGGGGGTACACACTTACTTTGTGTACCATGTGTGTGACAAGCACAAGGAGCCCTAGATAATATGGTATTTGCTTATACAACTTTACACATCGGTACCATATTTCTCCAGCACAAAATACACAGCTACCTGATCATTTAATTGAGAGAGACAAACATTTATTTTACTACATCAGTGACAGATGTTTACATAATTACACCGTTGGATAAGTTCACACTTACGAAATTGTATTTTGTCTGTACTTTGTAAACTGTTCATATTCTTTCGGAACCATTGTGATAGTATGAGAGCTTTGAATGATGTATTTGGTATGGGGTCATGATTTTTCAAGTACGTTGGAGGTAGATGACACTATTGAAATGAGCAGAGAGTTTTTTTAGACATTATTGCAGAAAGCTACGCCTTTTTTGTGATTTGGCTGAGGTTTTATGATGTTATGATGACGATGTGTATTATGCTGTTGCGGTATGTTTATGATCAATAAGCTGATGCTACCGTATATGAAGAATTTGATTATGCTACATATTTATTATGATGAAATATTGAAGAAGTGTCGACGAATATGTATATGTGTGATAAGGTAAGGATTAATGCGTAGTGGTTATGGACTCTGACTTGTGAAAAAGTATGTTGGAAACCAAGAATCATACTTCAAGAGTTATGAAATGTGTCTAAATGCGTGAATGTATCACAATGCCGACGAATAATTTTTGGACACTGTTATATTTATAGGATTTTGTTTCTACAGATTTGCAACGCAAATTCTCGAACTGTGAAATTTTTATATGAGACTGTCACAGTATTGCAAACTGGTGTCATAAATATTTCGGTAAGAAAGCCAAGTGACCTTGACGTAATGTGTCTTGAGCGGGCAGCTGTGCCAGATGCCTGGAGAAAAAGCCATTAGTGTGTGCCTTTTCAGAGGCACAGGTAAAAAAAAAGGGAGGCCATTATCCTCGCTATTGACATTTCTTTGTAGAAAGCATCGCAAATACGACACACTCAAACCTGAAAACATATGATTACACTGTGGAGCTCTTAATTTATGATATTTACTGAAATGCCCAATGGAATGATGAGAAATATTTTACATTTATTGTCTTTCTAGTTGAGAGATTCTTTTGCCTTTGGAGATGCCATTTGCCTAGTGAATGACGTTTCATGCATTGCTCTATAAAGGCTATATATATTTGCTCATTTTGTTTAAAATCTAGTTTCTAGCTACACTGCAGCATTGGTTATTATAAAATTTAGTAGATGCACTAATATCACTATTTTCTGTCTACAGACCCAGGAAAGAATACATTTAAGATGTACTTCCTTAGAAAAGAGGGCACATATAGACATTTCCCTTCAATGGAACTGCATAAATAAATTTTTGAACGATTTGGTAACTTGTCTGCTACAGTAATTTATCGTGATGCATCACTCTAGTATTAAGATGTGACACAGGTATTAGATATAGCCATCTTTAGTGTACTATTTTTTCTGATTGAGCTTTGTCATGTTTAGATATAAGTTATTGCATTTGCTGCTGCGGTTTGCCAGGCATAGTGCTACTAAATTTCACTTTGTTTTACTCTGTTAAGATAGTTTTACTTTTGATTAATTTTTCTTGTTGCTGCACATTGGCTCATATTAGTCGTAATGTTGCATTGCTTGGTAATTTAGATTTATGGCAGCTTGCTTTGACAATTTCCATTTTTTTCATTGCTGTTTGTATTAATTGTTTTATGCTGCTGCATTGCCTCGTCCCTTAGTTTAGCATCTGAGCTTAGTAGATTTAAGTTAGCTTAAGAGGGGGTAGACTATGTAAGAGAATGAGTTGCGATGAATTGGAAGAAATGCATTGAGAAGTTTTACGAAAAAAGTACAGAAAGCAGGTATAGATAGCACTTATTGAAATAATGAAGAACGAAGGGAGATCTCCAAGAAGTAAAGAAAGTTTTGTTTGCAAGATACTGCATTAAAACAAACCCTGTCCTTTCCCTTTCTGCTATTCCGCTATGTGTTTGTGTACTCTTGTATATTTGTGTTCTTCCTGTCTTTATGTGTTTATCTGATGAGAGTTACATTGTAGAATTTTTCTGATAATATGTTATTTACTTTGAAAAGAAGTTTAGACATTTTTTGTCCTGTTTTGTTGCTCATATGTGAAGGTGATGTTTCAAAAGTTATTCTGATCTTTATGTATGTGCTTATGTCATAATTCCTGTAACACTGATGTAACTGTTTATTTCTATTCTTTTGTAAAGCCTGTACTACTACTGAGTTATCTGTATTGTTATGTTCTTTAATGATGTATTTTGTACCTTTGTAATTGTATTTTTATGTTATAAAATTGTAATTGACACCAGTTCATCATATTATTAACTTGTAAGTTCCATTTCATTGTACACGTTTCTGTTGGTCATAGTATATGGACAATATGTGAGAAGTAGGGACTGTTAGTGTTTGCACGTGTTTTAATAATTCAACAAGGGACTGGATAACAGCATTGCTGGTTCTAAGGACAATTCCAAAAAACTCTGTGAGTGCACAAGTGGTGGTTATGGACTTGCTATATTATCCGCAAGACTCTTCAATTGTGATTGTGCACCTGCACAGTCACAACAGATGGCTGCTGGCCATCTCTACAAGGACTACAGTGGGTCTACATCTTTGATGACCCACCAATATCACTATTTCTACAAGGACTACAGTGGGTCTACACCTTTGCTGACTCACCAGTACCATTATTTCCACAAGGACTGCAGTGGGTCAGCACCTCTGGTGGCCCACCAATACCGTAATCTCTTCCAGGACTACAGTGGGTCTACTATGTGATGACCTACCTACCAATATTCTTCAAAACTTCGAATGACTCTGCTGTGGGTTTGCTCTGTTGTGACCCATTACCTGTCTGCATGTCAAGAGTCAGTATTGTCTTTCTGTTGGAAGGACAACACTACTTCTTCAAGACTGCATGGAAATCCACTACTTCCTTGTGCATTGTCTTTTACTGCTCAGACTTTGAGAAAAGAAATGGCAGTTTTACTGTGATGAATGATCAGGACTGTCTTTATGTACTCAGAAAATTTTAGCTTTTGACCAACATTGTATTAATAAGTGTGTGCATTTGATATCTTTCTTACTGTAATTATGAAAAAATTTTTCAAATCTGTATTGGCCAGTGTCCAAAACAATTTGTAAAATTTTTTGTGGGGAGCATGGGGGCTATGTATATAGGCTGTTTAGGTTTTCTTATTGGTAACGCCACGTAACCCTCTGTACGAAAAATGACTGGCTGTGCTGTTTGCAGTCTGTGGCTAGTTTGCATTGTTGTCTGCCATTGTAGCGTTGGGTAGTTGGCTGTTAACAGCACGTAGCGTTGCGCTGTTGGAGGTGAGCCGCCAGCAGTGGTGGATGTGGGGAGCGAAATGGCGGAGTTTTGAAATTTGTGAGACTGGATGTCATGAACTGCTATGTATTTTATGATTTTTCAACACTATTAAGGTAAATACATTGTTTGTTCTCTATTAAAATCTTTCATTTGCTAACTATGCCTATCAGTAGTTAGTGCCTTCCGTAGTCTGAATCTTTTATTTAGCTGGCAGTAGTGGCGCTCACTGTATTGCAGTAGTTCGAGTAACGAAGTATTTTGCAAGGTAAGTGATTTGTGAAAGGTATAGGTTAATGTTAGTCAGGGCCACTCTTTTGTAGGGATTATTGAAAGTCAGATTGCGTTGCGCTAAAAATATTGTGTGTCAGTTTAAGGACAGTCATGTATAATTGTTCATAGGGGACGTTTCAAAGGGTTCATGTGTGAACATGCTGGCCACTCTATTCGAGCGATGTCGTTATCCTGAAAGAAGTCATTCACAACATGTGCACGATTGGGGGGGGGGGGGGGGCGAATTGTCCTCCACGAAGACAAACGCCTTGCCAATATGCTGTCGATATGGTTGTACTATTGGTCGTATAGTACAGCCATTACGGCGCCTTCCATGACCACCAGCGGCGTACGTCGGCCCCACATAATGCCACCCCTAAACAAAATAGTTCAAATGGCTCCAAGCACTATGGAACTTAACTTCTGAGGTCACCAGTCCCCTAGAACTGAGAACTACTTAAACCTAACTAACCTATGGACATCACACACATCCATACCCGAGGCAGGATTCGTACCTGCCACCGTAGCGGTCACGCGGTTCCACACTGTAGCGTCTAGAACCGCTCGACCGCCCCTAAACAGCAGGAAACCTCCACCCTGCTCCACTCGCTGGACAGTGTGACTAAGTCGTTCAGCCTGACCAGGTTGCCTCCAAACACGCCCCTAACGATTGTCTGGTTGAAGACAAATGCGACACTCATCGATGAAGAGAACGGGATGCCAATCCCGAGCGGTCCATTCGGCACGTTGTTGGGCTCACCTGTACCGCACTGCATGGTGTCGTAGTTGAAAAGATGGACCTCGCCATGGACGCCAGGAGTGAAGTTGCGCATTATGCAGCCTATTGCGCGCAGTTTGAGTCGTAACACGACGTACTGTAGCTACACGAAAACCATTATTCAACATGGTGCGATGCTGTCAGGTTTCCTCCGAGCCATAATCCAGAGGTAGCGGTCATCCACTGCAGTAGTAGCCCTTGGGCGGCATGAGCGAGGCATGTCATCGACAGTTCCTGTCTATCTGTGTCTCCTCCATGTCCTAACAACACCGCTTTGTTTCACTCTTAGACGCCTGGACACTTCCCTTGTTGAGAGCCCTTCCTGGTAGAAAGTAACAATGCGGACGCAATCGAACCGCGATATTGACCGTCTAGGCATGGTTGAACTACAGACGACCTGTGTACCTCCTTACTGGTGGAATAACTGGAACTGATCTGCTGTGGGACCCCTCCGTGTAATAGGCGCTGCTCATGCATGTAGTGACATTTCTGAACAGTCTGAACAGTCAAAGAGACTGCGTCTGTGGCAAAATTTCCACAGTCAACGTCTATCATCAAGTGTTCTGGGAACCGAGGTGATGGGAAACTTTTCTTGATGTGTGTAGTTATACCTTTGTATGAAACTGTCTGCAGAATTGATATGTTATGTTGGAGGATTGGTCATGTCGTCTCTGGAACGACAAAGTGCTGGTTGTTGTGATAAAATATCGCATTTTGTTGCTGGTCATACTGCGATATTCTATTGCAACTGTTACGTCCCTGATATTGGTGTAGGTACTGTTAATTATTCCTGTACCTTCTGTCTCTGTTGTCACTGAATGATTTGAAATTTCCCCTATTTCTATTGTCATTGTAACTGCGGTTGTCCTGATAAAAGTTTCTTATTTTTACATATAGTCGGATTCTTTAATCTCAAGTAATTGTAAAACGACACCGAATGCCCTGATGTTTTCTCTCTGACTTTCTTTCGTAAAGAAACACTTAAAGGCCTTCGAGGTCAATAAATACAAAGCTGGATGAAAGCAAATTTGGCTGACCAATTCTGTCATGTATTGGTTCTGTGATACCAAGTGCTCGAAGAACTGCGTCAAGGTTGCAAATTGCGAATTTTACATGTTTGGCAAACTCATGAGTTTGTCCTTAATACTACATTGTGTTGCCTCTGACCAGTATGTTGCAAGAAACTCACTATGAAATTTTTCTAAAGGATAGCATTGTATTACTATGGGAGTCATCCGCATAGGTTTCACCTTCTAAAAAACTGCCAATAAATCGTAACTTGCGTGTCACTGACAAACTTGGTGGTAAAGAAAAGCTAAACTGTTGAAACCAATCTAAGGGATGTAAATAATTGAAACCATTGCGAATAACTTTAAACTTTCTAACCGACATAAAATATTTCTAGTGAAATCCGTCATGTCTTGTTAAGTCATTACAGTCCTGTGTGAATGTTCGTGTTCATTCTGAAAGTCCCTTTCGCGTTTAAGTCGGCCAAAACGTTGTTCTTGCACGAAATCTTCTCGTCCGTGGTAGCTGTCACTACACTCACGTGTAAAATGCTTTTCAGTGTCAGCTAGATGAGTGCGTAACCTATTTATTTCATGTTTGTGGTGCTTGTTTATCGTCATCTGCCATTCCTTAAAACGTGGCAAGGACTGAAATCCTTCTCTTTATTTAAACTGTATGCGTTGTGTGTCTGCTGAGTGACCGTCTGTATTTACTTAGATCTCTTCAACTTTGAAAGTTCATTAATCTATGCATTGAGTGTTTCAAATTCTTCTCTGCACTGGTGTCAATTTTATTTGTTTCTGTTTCCAAATTCTCCATCTGTTCCAGATGCCTTTCTGATCTGCGTACTACTTTGTGACCGCTGCACCAGGAACTACTGCGTTAATTTTTTCAACGAATGAAGCTTCCTCTTTTCGCTACGTATCTGTAATTTATTTAAATTTTGTATCAACCCAGACACCCTCTGCGAAAACCGACGCTCTAATTGTGTCTGTGTTATTATAATTTCTTTTATTGTTATTATGGAGATTCTGCCTAATTTTCTTTTGATACCTGGCGCTACATTCTTTGGATTTAATTATTGATTTCTTTTCGTTTTCTTTCAATTAAGTGTTTGTTTTCTTGTAATTTCGTTTTCAGGTTACTTGATAACTGAATTTCTAGTGTTTTGTTAATTTCTTGTAATAAATGCTGAAGCAGAAGTGCACGTTCGTTTTTCAGCAAAGAATTTGTGCTAACTGTTGTGTAATAAGGTGACTTCGTCTGTGTTCTCACTCATTGTTGCGTTTCACGAAAAATTTTGCATCTTCTGCCTAATTATCCGTCTGACTGCGCGGAATCTCAGACTTTAATCTTGAGTCTCGCTTCTCATCATCAAAACAAATATGTAAGCTCTGTTTATTGTCCATATTCCTCATAACCTTACTATCTGAGAGAGGTCCATTTATGTCAACCATTGTCGTATCTGGACTAATCTCTATAGCATTAATAGATGACTCGTCAGAAGCTAAGTATTGTTGTCACACGAATTTTGCATATTGTCAGTCTAAGAATAATTACTATAGGTCTTGCTATTCGCTGTGTGGGCGGCAAGGTTATTATAACAGCACTGAAAAATATTGAAAAACCAATAAATACCTAAAGGTATTTTAGGAAAATATCATAATAAGCTTTAAGAAAACATCAATCATTAGCAAAGCGCGCAGCAGCAAAACGGAACTACAAGTAAAGAGGAATCGGGAGCAGTGCAGTTTATCTGACAACCTTGAAAAAAATCACAGAAACTTCCCCGATTCCCGAACGTAGAAAGAACGTCATTACATGAAAGTCATCTCTTTCAATTTAGTTTGGTGACTGAAAGTGAACCTGAATGTTTAAGCAACTTAACGCTAACTGTTGGTGACAAATCCAACTGAGAGAAGACGTTAAAAAATCTAGCTGCGAGTATTCTAAGAAAATCACTCCATCACAAAATCGGACTGTAAATTTTGATAAAAATATGTGATTGCTTTGAAACTAACGTTGGTTTCTGTTAAATTTAATTAAAGGAAGAATCTATTCTCTATACTATATGACTTACCTGAATCGCACTTGATAGCGCCATGCTTCAGCCCGCTTCGATACAAGGCCTACTGAGATACCTCTAAAAAGATGCTATCACTCTTGGTTCATAATTTCTTACAGTGGTTTCAAATACATTGAAAACTGATTGACTCTTGCGATATGGGCAATGACGCTGGGTTATGTGAACTCAGTAACAATCTTATAATATTTTACTCAGTAACATTTAATGAAACTTCGGTGAAAGTTAAACTTTCTCTGAAATCATATAACTATATTCCAAGAATTACAGAAATTGAACTTCAAAATCTTTCCTTCAACAAAGTTCCAGTATCTACTTCTGTTTCTCACACAGTGATAAATGATAATAAAAAATGAGAAGAAAAAAGATTACTGATTTGGATGCCTGAAGAACCAAGAATGCAAGAATGCAGCAATATCAAACAGCTGCCGCAAATGAAACAATCTACATCATTACAAGTAATCCGTTTTTGACAAAGAGTTTAATCGTAGCCGTGGAAAAATCAATTCTTTTCCTCTCTGCAATAAACATTCCAATAATCTATAACATAATTTCCAAAATTCCTCCTCAGGGGACATCGCCTTAACGTGCGGGCAAGGAGTTTTGCGTGTTCAAGATCCGGAGGGCTATGTTGGCGGTAGTGTAGCTACCAAAAGGCTCACCCAAGCCGCACAAGCCAAAGAACTGGAGACAGTCAAAGTGTGTCCCACAACGACCAGTCGATATCGTGTATCCTATCCTAAGCCTATCCTTTTTTCATATCATTCTCAGTCAAAATTGTAGCGTGAAAAGGGCAACGGTCGGAGGGGCGGAAGAAGATGGCCACTCATTTCAAAAGAGGATTTGGGGAATCCCAACGGTCATTAAGGCCTTCTTAAAACCGAGTGGCGTCTGTACTCCAGTGGAGCGGCCACATAAGTCGTCTGATCGCAGGGGGGCGCCCTGATTCCAGTCTCTGGGTCTAACCACCTTAGTTGTAACTACGCTACTGCAAATGCGGTAGCCAAAGTCGAAACTTCGGCTTGTGAGGCAGTCATGAACCACGTGATAATTACTAATATACCTCAGGGGGCTTGTCCCTCGTAGATCGAGGTCAACGTAAGCAGGCTATCGGATTCTGGGTTGCCTGCATCATGTGAGAAACAAAACTGCAAACCTACCAGTACCTCAAAATCCACTCTAAATCATGGACACAAAGTCAGACCGAAACAGACTTTTAAAATTGGAACCATAAACATACAGACAATGACGAATACGGGCAAGCTAAAGCAAGTTCTAGTCAGTATGAGAGAACTTGGGATTGGCATACTGGCACTACAGGAAACGGGATTCAGGGACGAAATCACGATGGAATCTGAGGGATATGTAATTCTGAAAAGGAAACCCGGTGTTGGGGGCCAAAGAAACCTTTAATCTTTGACACAACCTTTGTAGAGATAGTAGATACCTGGATAGTATCACTGCGTGGAAGGGCATGAACGAGAGGCTACAATGTCTGACAGTGAAAATAGGAAACAAAGCCTTTACAACAATAAATGCAGATGCACCAACAAATGATAAGAACAAAAAAGACGAACCAGGAACTAAACATTTTGGGTCCACTTTGGATAAGGTAGTGACGGATGTGGACAAAAGAGTTCATAATTTTTCTAGGAGATTTGTTAACGCACAAATAGGCACGGAAGGGAAGTTTAGGGGTCCTATGCGAGATTGTTCAGCCAAGAAGAGAACATACAACAATGGTGCGAGATTAGAGGACCTGTGTAGGAGACACAAGATGAGAATAATGAGCACTCATTACGAAGCTAAGGCAAGCAAGAAAACAACGTGTACCAACCCAGGAAACGGGACTATGCAAAAACAGCTAGACCATACAGCAATCTGTGGCAAGAATCACAGAGAGCTTATGAACACGAAACTCAGGAAAAATAACAGGATGAAATCAGATCACTACCTTGTCGAAATAAAATGCAGATGGATACCCAACAGAGCAAGGAAACGTAGGACTCACAGAACCGACCTAGATCTTCTGATAAAATACAGGGCAGAGTATACAAATAGGATGATACTTCAGAGTGATTGGAAGAGAGTGTGAGATATGGTGGAAGAAGTGGCACTGTGACTGACTTCTAAGAAAAAGAAAAGGAAACACCAGTGGTGAACGAATGATTGTGAGAATGCAGTCGAGAACAGTAGGAAAGCAGGGATGAAATGGCAATCCTGTAAAAAGCAAGAGGATTGGTTGAACTTCCAGAATGAGAGAAAAATTGCTAGCAAAAAGATCATAAATGCCAAGAGAAGTAGATGGAATGATAAACTCGAAGAAGCAAACACAGTTTTCAAGAAACATTTATCACCAATGTTTTTGAGAGAAATGAAGAGCAGAATTAAAGGTTTCGAAGCAAAAGAACTGTTCGTAATATGAAAAAGTGGCTCAATAAAATTGGCGATAAATAGTTGTGGGAGTAAATGACTACGTATTTCAGAAATTTGCTGAATGCAGAAGCACCGACTGTATAGTGAACACACTTACTCTCTAGGGACGAAAGTCAGGATTTTCTAGACAATGCACCCACCAGGGCAGAAGTAGCAGAGGCAACTAAAAACCTCAAAAACAACACGGCATCAGGCAATGACGGGATCTGTGCTGAAGAGATCAAGCGGGGTGAGTCTGAAATAGAAAGAAGTATGTACAAAATAATAATGGATATCTGGAGAAATAAGAAAATACCCCTAGACTGGAAAGAAGACATTGTAATACCACTAATCAAGAAAGGGGACAAGAAAACACTGGGTAACTACAGGGGCATCCTTTTCTTAAACATAGGATACAAGGTTTTGTCGAGAATCTTGCTGAAGACAGTTGAAGAACAACTGGGGCCGACAATAGGAGAGAGTATCAGTGTGGCTTTGAAAAAGGGAGGATCTGTACACAACGGATTTTTGGAATAAAAAGGATAACAGAACACAGACACACGGAAGGAAAGAAAGATAATAGTGACACCTGTGGACTTCCAAAAGGCCTACGACTCAATTAACAGAAGTATTCTGCTTGATGTGTTAGAAGATAGGGGACTGGTGGCTACAACACATGCTGTAATAAAGGAAACATTAAGCGACAAGACTGCCAGGATCAGGCATCGCAGTACGCTGTCAGACAGCTTCTAAATAAAAACAGAGTCCGGCAAGTGGATGGCCTGTTATCGAGTTTATTTAACCTGGTTTTGGACGAATTAGTGAGACAGTGGAGACAGCTAAATAGTATTATGAAGATCAAAGATGTACAAATATGGTACAGGGTCAAACATAATGTAACAGTGGACTGCCTGGCATTCGCAGATGACATGGCACTCTTAAATAGACAGAGGACGAGGCAAAGACAGCATTAAGAAATCTAGCCGAAACATCAGAAAAGGTCGGACTGAAGACTGGATGTAAGAAGACCAAGACATTGAACAGTGAGTCGAACTGGAAGATAGATGACCAAGTGGTTGAGATAGTCAACAGTTATCGTTATTTAGGGGAGAAGATAACTAGTGGCATACAGAGCAACAGTAGCGCAGTAGATAGGGAATAGCTTTTTCAGAAGTTTCGGAATGCGGTGAAAACAACATAAGGCAAGAAAAATCTGTCACCGAATGCCAAATTGCGACATTACACAGCAACTGTAAGAAATGCTGCTCCGTATGCATCAGAAACGATCACACTCGGCAAGGGAGCTTGTATAGAGTTGGTGAAGAAGGAGGGAAAAATTTTGAGAGTCGTATGGGGCACCAAAATACATGGGGATATCTGGATACTCAGAATACGACAGGAACTGTATGAAAATATTGAACCCATGTCGAGCGAGATACGGAAGAGGAGGTTACGATTTGTTGGGTACATCATGAGAATGGACGAGGAGAGGTTAACTAAGAAGATACGGAATGCGACATGTCATACGGAAAATAACTGTGTGAAGGAAGTCAGAGATGACTGGAAGGCTTTAGGTATAAAAGAAAGGAATCTGCAGGCAGTAGTATAGGTGAGGGAAAGGATAAAGGGTTAGTAGATGGACACAGGTGGCCGGACACCAAAATCAAAGTTGTCTTAACTGAAGAATAAAGAAACAGAAGAAGTGATCGAATGAAGAGTTATTGGCATGAAAGACGACCTGTAAAACAAGCCCCACGCGTTCCTCAAGGGTCCTAACGAGACAGAAGAAGAAGAAGAAGAACTTGCAAAATTATCCATGGTCTGCTTCATATTTCTACTACACCAAAACCAGATTGTTCACGTCTAACAACAAGGTTGAACCGGTCTGAAAATGGAGGTAACAAAAGTTGATGGATGGCACTTTAGACTTACACTGTAGGTTGCTTTGAAGCCAGAGTGGCCGGGGCCTGTCGCTATTTTAAGGATCCGAAAATATTAACAGGCTGCATTTTACTATTGCGTCTTGCTCATTATTTCTGTAAAGTGCCTGCAACAACTGTTTTATGTGCTAAGAATTGCACTGCTTGCATGAATAACATACATGAGGAAGGCAATTTCGAATTTTTTTCTGTTCTAGAACGCTTACTTGCTCTAGTAATACGACACCTTTGGCTCGTTATTGTGACTTGTTTTTGTTGTGCATTACGAATAACCAAGAACAGAAGGATATGTTTTCAAAAGGATGCTTTCGTAATCCATTTTATTCCACTCCAACTCTAAAACCAATCCTTATTTCCTTACTGGTACTGCTTCTTGTTAGTAACATTTTCAGATTTCAGCTCGTATGCACAACATTTTTAATGTTTACGTTTCCAAAAAATTTACCTGTGCTTTCATTGTTAACCCATAAAGGTGTACAATGAGGAAAGAAGCAATGCATGCAGTCGTACCTTGTGCGTGTCAACAAACTAAACAAATAATGAAATGTCAAAACTACGGAATTGCATAGATTTATACACCCAGGCAGAATAGAGTTCTTGTTCTATTAGATTGTGGGTGCAATAGTTTCACTGTTGCTGACACAGATTCTCAGTTTGAAATCTTATCTATGCGTCATTCAGTGTGTGGCCAATAATAATGATTTGCGGGGCAAAAAAGGATCTTTTTTTTAAACCTCTTCCATCATTGTGGAATGGTGTAAATGTGATGAATAGAACGGCCCCAAACGCTTACGACCCCTTAAAACTGATATTTTGCTTTGACATGTACATAAGTAACCTTTTAGTAATGATAGCCCAACCTGTTTAAGGTATAGGCCTACCTTTACAACAGTAGCCAGTTTCCTTCTTTTTCCGGGATATTTCTCGCCAATAACTCTGCCAGTTTTGCAGGAATAACCTAACATGGCACAACTGAAATGTACGTCCACTTCGATCATCTGCTTGATATTTACTTTTGAATTTAATTTTGAGCTTTTCGAAGAATATAAGCCTATATCATGCCTTGTGATATACCAATAGTTAATTATTGAGTTTGTTAGTTTCATGTTCATATATCATTTGCACGATAAATCATAATGATATGGAACGGCTCATTATGTATTAACATCAATGTCTTTTTGCAAATATGCCTCCATGCTGATTATTTATTAGTTTTTACATTTTTAATTAAGGACAGACATATGCCAGTTAGTAACTCCTACCCATCATCATTTAGACATTACATTAATAGATAATCTTCTGCAGAATATATCTTTGTGTCAGGTATGTTATATCGATGGATAAGTGATGAAAATTTTAGGTTGCAGCATTGTGAGCCCCTGTCTGCGCTACAGACAACCTTAATGTGGTGTAACGAATGTTATATTTTTTTCTGGTGTTGTAATTATGTACATCATCGTTCCTGCTGAAGTGCAGTGCGTTATTTACAACAAACTTCATGAAGATACTGTCAAACAGATTGCTACTCACACGCCGAGCACGCATGACGAAAAGAGCGTTCCCATTAATTTTCAGCCAAAACCTTTTTCAGAAAGAAAGCAGACATACAAATTCAACCATCATACACACAAAACTAATACACACACAGACACACACACACACACACACACACACACACACACACACACACATGACCGCTGTCTCCAGCTGTTCTAACCAGTACCTTTTCTAAAGTAGGAGGAAATGTGAAGAATGAATAATAATTAACTGCGAGAGGAATGGGATGCTGCCCCAAGTCGAAGCTGGACACGGGCACGTCAGAGTGACTTCACGGGGAGGTATCACCGCAGTGAAATATGGGAGTATAAATGTAGTGATCCTAATGTATTGGACTAATTAAGATGGCGGACATCGGCTTCAAGTTCGTTGCGTCATGCCACCTCTCTTATTTCTTTACCTCTGTACATAATATAGACCGTGCTTGTCCCTATCACTATCCTGTTTAGGCTTGAAACGAATATCTAAGTCACGTGACTTGGGGCAGAAACAGAGTTCCTGTCATTACGCACTGTGTGAAGTGGAGCTGAAAGTTATAGTTTTTCTCATTTATAGCTGAAATAAAGCATTGATTTTGAAAATTCAGTGAAATATAGTACTACTGTTACACCTGTAGTAATGCAGTAAACACAGTTTCTCCGAGATTCCTACTAGTAAAGCAACGATTGTCGTCTTTAGATGTGGTCAAGTTGAAACGCATTGATAGTTGTTCCTAAAAAGCGACCGAATCACTGTTCCATAGTGAATACCATTTTTCTTCTTTTTTTGCACTGTGAATTCTTGTAGTTCAGCGCTTCCACAGGAGTGGAAGACAAAATAACAATTTCTCATGCAGCATTAGTTCTCTGACGACTCCACAAGAATATGCCTGTCTGAAATGTATGCGTTTGTAAGACTGGAAATTTGTTTATATGCGTATTGTCAGGTATTTACACAAAATAAGCGCATTCATTTTCTGAATTTTGCTCAATCAAGTACAGATAAGGCAACGATATCAAGATAGGTAGCGTAATATATTGATTATACTTGTGTAGTGAGCGAGATATTAACAATATGTCATCTCAAAATCTTAGACATTTTTCAAGTTTTACACCCAAGGACCAACACCCATCCTAACTTTCAACTCATTGAAATACGTCTGCAAGGATTTTGAACAGTTCCCTTTCACAACTGACAAGTTAATGGTCCAATAAGACACATCGAATTTTACTCTAAATTTTTTTTACACAGGAAGAAGACAACGATAGAAACGCACTGCCAAAATTTTAGCTGCCAAGAGGCTTTGCAAGTACTTTGGAAAAACATGTTGAAGTTACACATTTTTGCCTCGTGAAAAAAAAGCGTATAACAGCGGTTTGTGCAGCCCTGCTCGCCTAGCGCGCGACTCAGCGAATCACTAGCGCAGCGCCGGGTAGTGGAATTATCTGGAGTTCACAGACAACAATTTTAAGCACATAAAACTTGGTTTACAAATGTAGCGAATGGAAGCAAACACGTGCGAATGAGCATTTGCAGAAATTTCACTAACATTCGCTGGTATGCGGGTAGAATCGTTTATATTAGAGGGAATGTAAGAGAAGACGAGGTATAGAACATTGTCTATGAACACTGTGTTACTAGTTTATAGTTTTGGAACTAATATTCGGCGTGCAGGATACAACTCTATCTTGTTATGGAAAAAATGCGAAACTTCGCTGTTCAGTGAGGATTTTCTTGCATGGCGAGGCACTGTTCTTGATGGAGTGTAAAAAATGGCGCAGGGAAAGAAGAATTGAAGTGTCTCAATTTGTGTGGAAGCGTGACATGCGGGAAGATCGTGCGCTTTACACGAAATTGCATCTCCGTCTCTCCTTAGCACTGGTCCTAAATTTTCCTTGTGTGTCGGGTGCCATATTTAACTGGCTTCTCATCGCCACTGAGGGGATATTTTTAAGCAGAACACTACTTTCTGACATCAAGCATCATCTCAAGAGGTGACACAGCTAGCGTTTCTACTACGTATGTATGGTCTAATGGTCATATTCTTTTATTCTTCCTAAAACAAAACTGGACTACCGGCAAAGCGCGCGCTTCGTGGTTCAGAGACGAACGGATCAAATGCTGTTCAGACCACGGCTTATTTTCTATGATTAACCAAACATTCACTTCTCACACATATTGGAGTGCCCATGAAAGACCCGTGGTTCGGATTCCACGTTAAACTGAAGTTTTCAATTTTCCGATTATGTAACTGGGGGAGGTTAGTGACAGGTAATAGCTGCAGTGGCATCCAAGTCCTGCAAGGGGCCTACCGGGTACACAAGAAAGAATTCTCTTTTGCTCGTGCTTGTTAGCTAGTTTGCTGTTGAGAACCTGGCTTAAACTACACAAACATTTACTTGACTCACTTCTTATCGACAGTTCAATTCTTGCACATGTAATTCTGATAAAAGTGACTAGCCCAGAAAATAAAGTAATGCAGTGTTTGATGTCACAGACGACGTCCATCAATGGTGACTTGTAATTTGTTCAAATGAAATGTGTCTTGCAGTACTAAGTTTTATATTAATTCCTGTAGGCCATTCCTTAAAATAAAGGTTGAACGTTGTGCATTTGACTATCAGTGAAACATTTCTTTGTTTATTCCGTCTAGTCAGAAAAATGCGGAGTGTCTATTGAATGACAAAACCAAACATTTTTCATGCACTAGACACCCGGACAAAGGAAAAATTGATGCAGTAAGGCACTTCGCCGTAACCACTAGTTTTATTTACGCAGGAATGGGATGGAGTCAGAAATGGTCCGGGTCGTCGTTCTGCATATTGCGCTGCATACCAGGCATACTTGGTGAAATTCGTAAAGCGTGGGAAAGGAAACTGGTAGTGCGCAAATGACTGTAGTTTAAGAATGGTGTTCCGTTGGTAAACCTGAAACGAGAGACTGGTATCGGAAATTATGTTTCTGATAATTTCCTGAAAAATGTTTTCCATTGCCGAAAAAATTCTTTATCGAGAGGATGAATCACACCAGTAGTTCCAGGCTGAAGCCACATTACATCTACAGATTTTTGTCGTCCTCCACAAAAACAGAGGCGTCGCTATGTCCAGACCATGAATCCAACAAAACAATGAACTAGTTTCTGCAGCTGCTAGGAATACGTTTCGAACGAAATGTTGAAAATTATTTTTTCCCATTTTTCCTTCATTTTGATATGACGGTTCCGAGTTTTTTGCAACTTCATAATCAAATTTTAATTTTTGGCCCTAATTTGCCTTGCGGTTCTTGAAGCCAGATATACAGCTACGGAAACAGTAGACCACTCGTACTTATCACTGGCATTATCGTATATGAATGTGCCATTTCATTCATTGATTGGGCAACCGAGTCCGTCTTCTTTTCAAACCGAAATGATAAAATGCGGTGTGTACCCAGTTCTTTCACGAAACCTGACTGACCAGCGCTATAAACAGCAGTTGAGGGGATAACAACAAGTTTCGTCTTTACGTCAGCTATGAATTTCTCTATAGCATTGTCTATCACTGGTAACTGCTCTTCAAGTTTACGTGACATAAACTTGATAATTTTTCGACCTCCTATTCTGTACGATTTCTTGAACCTGCGTAGCCAGGTCGACGAAGCCTGGAAATTAGCAATGTTCAAGTTAGATGCAATTCAGAGGGCCCAGTCTCGTAGATCTCCATCGATAACGGTTCATAGCCTATCACGAACAATTCTACATCTTTCGAACAGTTTTTCGTTCTAATGATTTCGGGTTTCCGTTTGGCGCATATTCCTTACTTCATGTACGTAATTCATACTTCCATTTGTACAGTTCACACTCCGATTTTACGAAACGAAAACGCCTTTGCACACTATGTAACTTCAAGCGTCTTTCCCACCTTCGTTTAACCAGTGTTTCAGTGTCTTTTCTTTGTCGCTGAAAGCTGTTGCAGTACGTATTTGTATAAGGCTTGGAATGTATCCTTCTTCAGAACCGTTACTGGCAAAACTGACGTCGTCGCAGTTATTTCCTATTTGTTTTTACGTATCCACAATTTCAAACAATATCTCAATATCATTCGAATGAATGTCAAGGGAATTAACTAGAAAATGACACATATGTACGTCCTCAGAAGAAGTAGGAGATTTCGGCTGGAAACTATGTTCTTCATATTTCATCACTGCTAAATTGAGAACGTTAACTGTCTTCCTCATTACTGTGAAACCGAAAGAAGGAAAGGGACTATTATCAGGCATGCCTTACGATAGCACAATAAATATTAATTCAACATTATCTGTATTGTCAATACTTACCAACACTACAAAAAGGAACTAATAATTTATAGAAGATGTCACTTGAGTGGCTAATTCGAGAGAGTGGTAACTGTGTACTGTAGTGTCAGAGAAACAGTCAACGAAAAGTAACGTGAAACGTCCATTAAAAATTACGGTCGCGTTGTGTCGTGTTTCCTGTTTACAAATGTACCGCCGGCCTCGGTTGTGTGTGTGTGTGCGTATGTGTGTGTGTGTGTGTGTGTGTGTGTGTGAGTGTGAGTGTGCGCGCACACACGCGCGCGCGCGCGCCCTCCTAATTGCGCATGCACAGTTGCTACAGCGCGAGTAGGGGTGTACATTTCTAATGCCGCCTGCCGCGCAACGGATTTGGCAATTTTCAGCAATTTTTTTTCAATACTAGCAGTGCCTCTTAGCAGCTGAATAATGGACAGTTTTCTTCTACCTGTATAAAAATTTCAGAACAGTTTCGACATGTTTTATTTCACCATTCCCGTGTTAGATTTTTATCCGTTTTTTGAAGTGTGTAGGGTCAAAAGAAGACTTCTCTTGGCATATACACCGAAAAGATAAAAAAACTGCTACTCCGCTCTAATATCGTGTAGGGGTCCCGCGAACAGACAGAAGTGCCACAACACGATGTGGCATGGACTCGATCAATGTCTGACGTAGTACTGGATTGAATTGACACTATCAATCCTGCAGGGTTGTCCATAAATCCGTAAGAGTAAGAGGGGGTGGAGATCTCTTCTGAATACCACGTTGGAATGCATCTCAGATACGGGGAAAGTGTTTAAACTCAAAAGAGTGCTCCAGGAGTCATTCTGTAACAATTCTGGACGTGTCGGGTGTCGCATTGTCCTGCTGGAATTGCCGAAGTCCGTCGCAATGCTAAATGGACTTAAATGGGTGCCGCTGATCAGACAGGATGCTTACATACGTGTCACCTGTTAAAGTCGTATCTAGACTGTCAGGGGTACCATATCATTAGAACTGCACACGCCCCACACCATTATAGAGCCTCAAACTATCTCGAACAGTCGCCTGCTAACATGCAGGGTCCTGTTTCGCTGTATGGTTCGCACGCTGACACTTGATGATGGAACAGCATTGAAATATGCAGCAATTTGCGGAAGTGTTGCACTCTGTCACGTTGAATTTCTTCAGTCGTTTTGCAGGATCTTTTTCCGGCCGCAGCGATGTTGGAGATTTTATGTTTTACCGGATTCCTGATATTCACCGTACGCTCTTAAAATGGTCGTACGGGAAAATCCCCACTTCATCGTTACCTCCGAGATGCTATGTCCCATCGCTCGTGCGCCGACTATAACACCACGTTGAAACACACTTATAACTTGATAACCTGCCATTGTAGCAGCACTAACCGATCTAACAACTGTGCCAGACACTTTTTATCTTATGCAGACGTTGCCGAGCGCAGCGCCGTATTCTGCCTGTTTACCTGCCTTTACATTTGAATACGCATGCCGATACCAGTTTCTTTGGCGCTTCAGTGTATGAAAGTCATTAATTATGCTTCTAACACATTGCACGAAATTTGATCTGTAACAAAATTTATATGTAGATGGAGCACCCTAAGTGATGTGGACTGAGTCAAGACCTACAGTGACAAAAAGCACATTGTAGACCGTCTGTATCAACATTATTGTCCCTATCTGTCTAATGCAAGCTTATGTTCACATATACAGCAACTAATTAATTAAATTAAAAAGAAAGTTGCTGCTTTGTAAATATCTCCTGTATCCATAGTTACACTAAATGCTTGCAGTTTGCTTCCAGCTGGGAGCTACATATTAACTCGATTACACTTGGATTTTTCAAACAAAATATTTATTTATATCACCAGAAGCTGTGCAGTGCATTACTACACTCATGCTCATAAAATAAGGATAACTGCAGAATGTGGTGCCACACAACGTGGTACTACAGTAAACTAGCGCTCGTAGCATAAGCACAGAAGGAACACACACGACACAGATCTGTAAGTCCACGGTATTTGTGATAAGTTAAGAAACACATGTACTACAAACCGCCACTATTTCCTGCCCATGTACCCCGACATCAGTATGGGACATGATCACCATGCAGACATACACAGGCCGCAAAATGGGTTGGCATACTCTGGATCAGGTAGTCGAGCAGCTGCTGGGGTATAGCCTCCCATTCTTGCACCAGTGCCTGTCGGAACTCCTGAAGTGTCCTGTGGGTTTGAAGACGTGCTACGATACGTCAACCGAGAGCATCCCAGACGTGCTCGATGGGGTTTAGGTCTGGAGAACAGGCAGGCCACTCCATTCGCCTGATAACTTCTGTTTCAAGGTACTCCTCAAGGATGGCTGCTTAGTGGGGCCGTGCGGTATCATCCATCAGGAGGAAGGTAGGTGCCACTGCAACCCTGAAAAGGCGGACATACTGGTACAAAATGACGTTCCGATACGCCTGACCTGTTACAGTTCCTCTGTCAGACATGCTGAGGTGTACGTGCGCCAATCATAATCCCACCTTACACCATCAAACCACGACCTCCATACAGGCCCCTTTCAAGGACATTAATGGGTGATATCTGGTTCCTGGTTCACACCAGTTGAAAACCTGGCGTGAATCACTGTTCAGACTATACCTGGACTCATCCGTGAACGTAACTTGGGACCACTGTTCCAATGACCATGTACTGTGATCTTGCCACAAGGCTTTACGGGCTTTCCAGTGGCTGCGGTAAGGTCCCGAGCAAGGCTACCTGCAGTACTCCGTGGCCATCTGCGGGCACTGATGGTGAGATATTGTTCTTCTTGTGGTATTGTACTTTGTGGATGTCCCGTACTATAGCGCCTGGACACGTTTCCTGTCTGCTGGAATCGTTGCCATAATTTTGAGATCACATTTGATGGTACACGAAGGGCCCGTGCTATGACCTGCTGTGTTTGAGCAACCCTAATATTCTACCCCTCATTATGTCATCAATATGTGTTCTTTGAGCCCTTTTCAACACACAGTCACCATTAGCACGTCTGAAAATGTCTGCATACTTACTCGCAGCACCGTACTCTGACATGCACCAACAGACCTCTGCATATGTGGACTGCTGCCAGCGCAGCCATACGACGACCGCAGGTCAAATGCACCGCATGATCATACCCCGAGGTGATTTAAACCCTCAAACCGTCCACTAGAGCGTTGTTTCACCTTGTGTCAGCATTAGATTTAATTTATGAGCATGAGTGTATTTAACATATTGCTCTACAACACATATTCGTACCAACCAAATACACCATTCTATTAATTATTCACTGTAGATCTTCAAGTAAGGAAATAGTGGCTAATTTAAGTATAGTTTTCTGTTTAACTAGCAGAAATTCTCAATTTCTTGCTTGATGTTAGATGGAAGTTTGCTGAATACCATACCTTTGCAGCAGAAACCATTACTCTTCTTGGTACATTGGGCAAGAATGCAAAGTGCACATGAAAATTATTTTCATTGCCATGTTTTGTGTTAAGTAAATCACAGTTAAGCTAAAACTTCTTTTTGTCAGTAGGAAAAATCATAATGAGTACAAATATTGGGGAGTAAAAATTGCAAGATCCATAAACAGCATTCTGCACGATGTGTGGTTATGTGCTTTACACAGTAATCTTGTTGCTCACTTCTTGTGAAGAGACAGCATTTACTACACATGCTAAAACACCTTATTTGCTTAAAGTACCCTGCACCAGAAGATTCATTTACACCTGAGTGAAAATATGCCAACACCAATGCCCAACACCCCTCCCCCCATCTTCCCCCCCGCCCACCCCCCCCCCCCCCCAAAAAAAATCATCGTTTACATAGACAGCAATGTATACACTAAACACTTTATACAGAGAATAATAAAGCTTGATACCACTGTGTATGTCTTCATATTATTGTATATTTCGTATAGATGAGCTGCTCTCTTGGAAGAATAAGGTAAACAGCCTGCTTTTATCAGGATCAATATCAGACTACTTCAGGTTCTACAATAGGCTACATAATGTGTGCTAAGGTTGCAGCTTTTTCTGGTAAAGTGTCAGGGGAAAGCACATTTCTGATGAAAACATTTTCACCTCCTGGTGCCATAAAGTTGAACAGAATCCTAAAAACAGTATTAACACAAACGAAAGTACTGATGGTAATAATACAAGTTCTTAAATTATTACAGAAAAACAGCGCTATGCTTAGCTTCAATCCTTGTACTGTGGACATTTATTACTGTATCACTTAACATAGATCCGTTAGAATCAACTTCATTTAATTCGATGTTTACTTCAATAGCAACTCTGCATGAGGTGAAAGAAGAAAAAAGTAGCACACTCATCTTAAAAATTAAGACAGTAACACAATTTTAAGGCACAGAAATTTTGAAGCTGTTATTCCGAATTATACACTGAAACAAATATAAGGTATTAATCTCAACAGGGTTTAAGAAAAGTACAGTGAAGATTTACAGAATGGGACTCAGAGTCATTAATTTATTTCAACACAAACTCATAAACTACAGTTCAGCTGCAGCTGACTTGACTTCTGCAGCTGTAGGTGCCACCCCATGTGTAAGTAATTCTATTTTTAAAACAATCACCAATTCACTGATTATTAAAAAACCTACTTTTGCTATACTGAATGAAAGCGAAGAAGAATTACACGATATAGTGAATGGAATGAACAATCAAATGAGTACAGAATTTGGATTCAGAGTGTATCGAAAAGAGACGAAAGTACTGAGAAGTACCAGAAACGGTAACAGCGCGAAACTTAACATCACGAGGTAGATGAAGCTAAAGAATTCTGCTACGTTGGCAGTAAAATAACCAATAACGCACGAAGCAAGGAAGACATCAAAAGCAGACTAGCACTGGCAAAAACGGCTTTCCTGGCCAAGAGAAGTCTACTAATATCAAACACCGGCCTTAATTTGAGGAAGAAATATATGAGAATGCACGTCTGGAGTACAGCATTGTATGGTGGTGAAACACTGACTGTTAGAAAACTGGAAAAGAAGAGAATCGAAGCGTTTGAGACTTGGTGCTACTGGCGAATGTTGAAAATTAGGTGGATTTATAAGGTAAGGAAGGAGGAGATCCTGCGCAGATTCGGAGACTAAACGAATATATGTAAAACACTGCCAAGGAGAAGGGACAGGATAATACGTCTGTTAAGATATCACGGAATGACTTCCATGGTACTAGAGGAAGCTGT
Organism: Schistocerca piceifrons; assembly: GCF_021461385.2. Taxonomy (NCBI): domain Eukaryota; kingdom Metazoa; phylum Arthropoda; class Insecta; order Orthoptera; family Acrididae; genus Schistocerca; species Schistocerca piceifrons. The sequence goes on from NC_060140.1 coordinate 632,782,487, forward strand.
AGAGTGCAAAAACTGTAGAGGAAGACAGTGGCTGGAATACAGCCAGCAAATAATTGAAGACGTAGGTTGGAAGTGCTACTCTGAGATGGAGAGTTTAGCCCAGGAGAGGTGGGGGTGGGCCGCGTCAAACTTGTCATAAGACTAATGACCTAAAAAAAATTATGTACACATACCATTATTCCACATGGCTTCGTCGTTCACATTTCAACAGCTATATCGCGGCGGGGCAATAAATTGAACTTACCGTAAGGTCACTTAATTCCCACGATAATATACACGTAAAGACATACCTAAAATATATACAAGCTTCTGAGCCTTTTTGGCAGTGTCAGTGTGTAGTGTCAAGAGATGCCCCTTTTATCCCAAGTGCCCTGGCAAATATTATGCCTTTCATCTCAGAAACTTTGTGCATTTCGTTACATTTAAAATATGGGTTCCTATGTACAGAGTCAAGAACGCACCCGTTCGTCCTATTCAAGAACAGTAGGCTTTATTGTGGCTGTATATTCCAACCACTCCCTGCTTTCATCATGATATATCACAGACATAGTACCACGAAGGAAAACATACAGATAGTGATCTGACAATATAACGGTCTGGCCTAACTTAAATTATAAAGGAGTATAATCGTTAATCAGCACTTCGCAATCATAAAACTCCCGCAAACCATGTTTACAAGGAAAAAGAGGAAGAACAGAGATTAGCATAACGTCGATGAAGAGGCGAGTTGAGACGAAGAACCAACCAGGGTTGGATAACGGCACTCAAGGAAATGTCCCCTCATGTGCTTAAAGTCACAAGCGTTTCACCAAGGAAAACCTGAAATAGCTTTTACACAATATCTTGTGTTAGGGACAACCGCAGCAATAAGTAGTAGTCTTGAAAAGTATCCACTAGGCTGCTATTGTCAATAGCTTATTTAGCAATCGGTTTCGTAGCCTAGAAGCCACATCAGCAATTTGTATTTTTTAAATCATGACTTTAAACGTGCAACATGGATGGGGCCGAACATTCCTTGTCTATGAATAAAAGACGCAGTTAGCGAATCTTCAGGTAACCAGAAACTATGGGTTCACGCTTCCTCAAATGTGCCATGAATTCGGAACGGATAACCGTAGGCCGGACATAACTGATTAACTCTTAGAACCACGGTTACAGTTCTTCCAGATTGCCATAAATACAGAAGACCGCAATTCATGGAGATACAGGCGGGGAAGTGCCCAGCTGCTGACACGATCCGGTCTTTAAATAAGTTACTTACAAAGTCAGACAATCGGACATTGTTCAAAATGAATTTGTTGTGCCGGACAGGAATCTTATCACGAATAACAGACCAGTTATCTAAGCACTCTGCCACCTACGTCGAAGTTCCGCATTATAAACATAATTATACACTTTACGAAGCATATGATCCTATCCTTTGCCTCTCGTGGGTAATTGTAATATGTCCTGACAGACAGACTTCATTCTTTCCCAGTGAAGTGTCCATGCACGTTTATACCCCAGAGAAGTAACAAAAATAAAGGAACCGGAAAAGTTTATCAGCAACGACTTGGTACAGATTACTTACGCGTGCTTGTATCCGCAGAGCCAAAGCCGGAAAACGCTCTAGACTAGTTTATTGAGCACGACTTTCATCACAGAACAGGGCATCAGCTGCGCAAAACTTAATTTTCATTGTTACGTTAGAATCATAACTAATACTAGCACTCTTCCAGCCGTACAGTGTATTTCCTCAATTCATAGTCACGCTAGCAAACACATCTCGCGTCCCATTCGGAACGCTGCACGATGTGTACGCAACGTGCTCGATCATGTTTTTGCGGCAGATGTGTGCCGCCATCTCCTGCGTGCGACTGGTGCTGTTGTGTTGTGACAACAGAAATATAGCGCCTTGCACTCCCAATCACTTAAAAGCAATGGAATTTTCGATTTATTCACAATCAGTGGAAACGAGATGTGTCCCATGTGGGTGAGAACAGTTGGTCGCCGGCGTTCGACAACGGAATTTATTACTGGAAGGCAGCGGTGACGATTGGGTAGAATTAACTATCGACTGGCGTCGGGCCAAATATTTAATAATGTCCCGTATGCAGGAAGTTGTTGCCTGCGTTTGTTGATATGAAACTGGAACTGCCGAGAAGAAATGACAATTTCATTTGGTTTTTTAACTAAATTGTCTGTTTTCCATTTTGCAGAATTTAGAACTGGTATCACGTTTGCTGTCTGTATAAGAGCTAAAAATCAGTAGTCGGCTCAGCAGAACTGGGAATGAAATATGTGTTAATCCAAGAGATATGTAAATATCAATAAGTCCCATTTCCGAAGAAAATACCATTTTACGGTTACTGTATCTGTACAAATATTCGATTTGATCCAATTAAGATTTATGTTTATTACACTATAACGGAGACCTATGAAATACCACGTAGTACAAATTTAGCTCGAGACATCTTTATTTGGCATTTGTAACAGAACCACAGTATGGTTTCGTTTTATATGACTGACGTCCCAATTGTAGAAAACGTGGCAAAATGCATTCTTAGAACCTATACAGTGCCTCCTCAATGAATCACGCCACTAAGCTCTAATAATGGCATAAACAACGTAGGTTCTCTATGTCGCTTACAAGGAGATGAAAATTATCCATTGGTTAAGTTTGTTTGGAGCACAATAACTTGTAAGGTTGACATTGTAACGAGAATGTATTTGACCTTATCGACACTTATTAAATCGACAAAATACATTTCACGGAAACCCTATTCAGAAGCATGTAGAGTTGTCAATCGTTGCTAACAAGATTTCTTCCTTAGTAACTTCATTAAATGGGTAATGATCGTCAGTCCTACAGCTAATTAGTTATGGTGGCTTCCAAGTGGATGATTACATTAATGTCTATATGTACAGAGAACACGAATCCACGCTAGATTATTTAGGATGCTACATATTGATATCTGCATAAAGACCCGTGGTATAAGGACCTGTGACCACGGCTCCTTGTTACAGAGAAATAATTTACTTTTGATCATTTAGTTATGTTACCGCAAATAACTTTCTTTCTGTCGATATTCTTCCAATACACTAAAATAGACTGTAAGACACACTCACCAAAACTTACAGTACCAAAGACAACTTTCAGGCGTCACACAACACCTTTTCACAGTACATTCAACCTAATCTGTGAGGCTACAATAGTACGTGACAAATGCAGAAATGTTATCTTATTCTTTTGTTCAAAATATCAGCCACGATGATTTCGAATTTATGTGCAGTGACGCGCCATATACAGTCTCAAACGCTCAAGGACCTCAGGAGTTTGGCGGTGTACTTCCACGTCACCAGCATTCATAGCAATCAGGTGCAAGTGTGAGTCAGCCAGAGTCTCTTAAAGTAGGCTGTACCCATGTCCGCAGAAAATAATTTATAATCCTGTGACGTCTTTTTACTGAGAGAGCCATGAAATAAGACGGACATGATCATTTCAGTGTTGTGAAAAGAAATACTGTTATTACGAAAGACCCTGTATACCTCATCCCAAACTTCTAAGAAAATGTCCACAAAAAACTTCGAAAGAGTCATTTCGTCCTGTACATTCCGCAAGTGACTGCAGGAAAACGCCAGTAAATCGCCGACAGTACTAGATACGATTACTGGTGATTTTATGTCCTACTCCATTCACTGATTAGTGAGGGATATTTAGTATGATAAATATATATTTTAATTTTTAAGCCATAAGCAAACAAATGGGTACCCGTAATACATATTCATGATCTAAAATGTTAGGTTATTTTTGGACATACACTAAACAGTTTCAGGCATAGTTACTAATCAAGAGTTGCAGATGTCACGAAAAAATATCTTTTGGGTCTGTGGCACTCTCGTACTACAGATTTATCTTGTTAAGGATTCAGAAGTGCACTTTTTTCATTAGTTTGTCTTGATGCTCCTGGGAGTTCTTCACTTATCAGTCAACTCATTTTGTGTTCGTCACTCCTAGTTTCTAATTCTGGATAGGATTCAGTTACCATGAAGTATAAATCCTGAAAAATGCGTGGATCCAGTGGCAGGATTCCAGTTTTGGAGAACTCACTGTTAGCGTTTTGTACGGTCGCAGCCTTGCTAAGTGACTTTCCCAACAGCTGAGCAGCAACTGTCTGACTAACATTGATGTCAGGGTTTGTGAGAAGCCATGGTGTCAGTAGGTTTGTTGTAATAAGGGGAAAGCGGCTTAAAAAATACAAGGTCTAGTGGCTGTAGCCTGTGAACGGGTTGTGGAGGCAGGCAAAGTATGAGAGTTGTGTATGCGTTACAGTTTATTTATGCCCTCATTAAACCTCCCTGCTGATTCAATGTTTGTCTACTGCCTTTGATGTCTTGGCCGTGGCTTTAAGAATCGGTACTGTCTTGGGCGATACTGATTTTGAGTGTGTCGATGAGACAGACGCATCTCAATCCTGAATAGCTGTGATGTCACTTCAGGAGTGTGATGATGAACGATGGCCGGTGACCTATGTCTGATGAGCCTTATCCTCTCCAGAAATTCGATTCTGTATTTAGCATACAAATTTGAATATTTGGCTGTCCTGTTCGGTCTTAACAAATTTAAATTTCATTTTGAGCATGATCAGTTTCAGCTAGAAACGAATAACCAGGTGCCATTGAGCTGGATACTGGCGAAGCCCTGTAAAGCTGGTAGGACTGCATACTGACCTGTTCGGACTACTGCTTTTCGTTCGAGAGGTAGGCATGTTGGGGGTACTGATAGCCTAATCTCTGACGCCCTTAGCCGTATGTTTCAGGGTGAGGCAGAAATAAGAGAACAATCGTAAGTCATCCAGAAATCGGCATGTCCTTCTATAGTCCTGAGTGAAATACCGTTGTTAATCGGTGAATTGTGAGAAAGACAGGATCAAGGTTCTCAGTTAAGCAACCTAAAACAGCAACTTTTTGAATGTCAACACCTTTCGGAGGAGTCTAATGATATAGGTCTGTTGTGTTACTGTGCCCACTGTGACGGTAAATTAAGATTCCGCCACAAAGGACTTTTCCCTGCTGTCTTTAGGTATTTTCACCAGTCTCTACCAGGCGGCCACTTGGGTACATGCAAAACAGCCTTCAAAATCAAGGAGTGTCTCACATGTGGAAGTCTGAATACCTCAAGAGAATAGTCAGTGGAAGTCAGGACAGTAGTATAGCCAAACCTATTTCAAATATCAGTCGAGGCTTCTTGCATTCCAACCGGGAAGGGAAGCCTGTCGATAAACATTTTGTCATTTATCCCGGGCGTCTTTCCCACACCAAAAACCAGTAATAGGATAATCTTCGTTGTGGTTGACACATTTACTTGTTTTGTTTGGCTGATTCGGAGTAAAGCAATGACAATCGACGTTTGAGTCCAGCATCTGGTGAAAATACTTTCTCTTTTTCTGTCTTCCAAAGTTCTGGTCAGCAGTAAAGTCTTCGTCACGGAAATTTTATTTTAATAGTGCAGGTTCTCATATCACGACCAAAATGGTTCAAATGGCTCTGAACATTATGGGACTTAACTTCTGAGGTCATCAGTCCCCTAGAATTTAGAACTACTTAAATCTAACTAACCTAAGGACATCACACACATCCATGCCCGAGGCAGGATTCGAACCGGCGACCGTAGCGGTCGCGCGGTTCCAGACTGTAGCGCCTACAACCGCTCGGCCACTCCGGCCGGCTATCACGACCACACCTTATTACGTCAGCCATCTTTGCTGTATGACCTAAACACCATCGGTAATCAGCCCCTATTATTTTTCGCTTTCAATGTCAGGCAAAGTGGGACCATCCTACCAGCTGGCTTAATTTTTATTTCAATCTGTCGTTCATGAAACTTAAAGAATAACATCCGTTGCGTTGATTCTTAATCATCTTATCAATTCATCTATATCCAATCCGTAGTAGGCAAATGATCTCCTTCCTAATGGTATTGACCCTCACGTCACTAAACGAAAATGGCAAGCTGCAAAGAACAGTATTCACTTGGCACTCTACAGACAAACTGCAAGGATTGACAGGGCGATGTGTCCCATCTCGCCAAAACTCAAAGACGTGGTTGCTTTAAAAACCATCTGGGCTCATCGAAGGGATAGTAAGAAATTATCACCCAAAAAACTTCAAGGGTTTGTTGGTCCATAAGATACCGTAAAATTCTGTAAGCCAGCTTGTCTTCGATCGATCCACCAAGAAACACGTTAGGGCACATAAATGCTAACTCAAGATTGGGCCCGACAACTAGAATGCTGATCTGCGTACTATACAGTTATCAATATTTCCACCCTCCTGTGTTTCATTTTAAGAGGGGACAGGAGCCAATTTATCCGTGAATGCGTTGAAATCGATTACTGCCGACCATTAAAACTCTTTGGCCATCGTTTCCTAGAGATGGCTGCTCCAACGTCTCGCGAGAGGGAGCGATGCCGCACGCTGAGTAGATTTAAGCGAATGCAAGCTTCCTGACCTCAGGGGTTGACTACTGATCTGCATAGTAATGCGGGCTACTCATCGAGGACTATGGTCGGGTTCGCCATTTTACGGATGGATGTGGAAAGTGTGCCTACCATATCTGATTTGCCACTTCTCTCTGCATTTTTTGTTTGCGAGTTTGTGGCTTCGGAATCGGCACCTTTCTTACTTCTACTGTCTTGGTTTGTGTATTCTTAGCTGCCAGTATTTACTATACACCCAACGACTAGGATAGAGAAGAAGACTGATGAGCACCTTTCGTTACGCGTGACTTAAGTACTGATTATAATTGTTGTTCTTCGGGTAGGCTATTACCGTAGAGATTGAATTTGGGTTCTCACCTGCAAAGCTCTCTAGCTTTGAGTAACGACCGTTTTTCTGGACTTACTCCTCCAGTGTGGAATAGCATTCCAGGGTACCAGTTCAGACCCGAGGTGTTTTAATCCTACTCATAAATCCAAACAGAATTTACATTTTACTGTATACTATTTCTTAAACATTTATTTCTGTATTTATCTTCAGACTGTGTATTTATTTTGAAGGCCTGAATGTTAATACTGGAGACAAGTTAACCTCTTGCAAAAACTCTTTCTTGTACAATCTCACATCTCAAATTTCTCTCGTTAATATTGATTGTTCTAGCTGCGTGGCCACCCGGATCACCAGATTTAAACTCCAGTGATTTACAGCTTCGGGGTGATAGGAAGTGCAGGGTTTGTCAACGGGACACTAACACACTTTGGAGGTTGAAGCCGTACGTAACGTGGGAAATAGCCTACATTCCATATGAGATGTTTCGAGCAGTAGCTGAGCTATCTCTAATGCGGTTCCAGGCTGTCGTGGATGTAGATGGTTGTCACACTGAGGAACGTTTGTAACCTGGAATGTAATCATGGTACGCAATAAACAAATGTTAACCCCTCATACGGAAATTAAAATGAGTTACTCTCAAAGGTTTATCGTAATTTCTCTTCCGCATGTCGTTAAAAATATTTCTATACTACCTACGTCGTTACAGATTCTTATTGATGATACCATATCACTCAGAATTTTAATCCCACTTCCGAATCTTTGTAGCATAGTCTTCAGTGCGTCTTCCATATGCTTATCGAATACTGAAGGAGATAGACTTCATCGTATTCATTCGTATTGTTCCTTCTCTGTTTTTACACATATTATATATCATCCGTCTTTCCCTATAGCCTTTCTGAAAATTGAAAATCTTCGCAAAATCTCTCAAACTCTAAGACTGGATACCCTATGACCTCCTTATTAACGCGATTTCTTTTTCTATGCCGTACGCAGGCTATTCCTACCACAGTTAGTAGATTTTTATCTGTCTTCACACTTTAATTTACGTTATTGTTGTATCTCGTCATCACCTACTTGTAACATCGGTCGGTAAAGGTTAAGTACAGCTGGTTTGATTTTGGTTATGACGAGACTAATACTATCGCTGAACTGTTTACTGTAACTCACTATTAGCCGTAGTTGCCATTTCAAAACTACTTCTACTCCCGTTATTCTATTTTCTGCTACTCTCAATACTCGTCAGTAGTTGCTTCACAAATCCCTATTACCGCTGTATTCGATTTCCGTTTCTGGACTATGTAGCCACATTATCACATTACAACTTTTTAAATTCCACTGCACGACTCGCATAATGTCACTCATAAGATTATAAATACTTTCCACATAGGTGCCTGCCGATGGACCGTTCCCTCTCGCTGATCAGAATCGTATATTAATCCAGAATCTTTTGCCAACTGAGAGATCATCATAACATTTTTTCATATTTAGATCACATTTCCTGTATATACTCTGTCGACGTTTGTAGTTTAGTTGTTTCCATATCGTTCTTTCCCCCGTGCCATTAATCAATGCTAATAAATTTTCCTTTTTAAATCCAATTTGCTATATGAAGGGAAGGAGGGTGTTTTGAGCCTGCATCAGCTACACAGTCTTCTTTGAGAAGGCCTCTGGGAGATTAGGGAACTGAATTAATTTATTGCAAGTCTTTGGGACCTTTATTGATCATTCTTACTAAAAAAGTTTAAGAATTGACATGCGCAAAAATACAATGTGTCTTAGGTAATAGTAATTGACGATACCGTCAGACCACATTGTCTGTCGCTACTGACACCAATGTTCATATCACCTGAACAAAGGTGTGAGTCTCAAGCTGGCATTGTACTCCTTGATACTGCTTTACGAACAGGACAGTTGAAAAAGGAGTTCAGAAGATTTTATTTTGCTTTGCTACTCTGAAATAAGCTTCCTTTGCCATCCAGTAGCGTTATTGGAGCCACTTGGAGCCTTACTGTTTGAACAGAATTTCTCTGATCTGTAAGATAGAATTTCAGAGATGAATCGATATGTTCGTATCGGTATCATGTAAGGTTGCGTTGGTACCTCGACCTGTGGTATTCGGGAGTGTTTCCATGGAGCATCACGAGAGATCATACGTTCCTCACGCGCCGGTCTTAGTTGGATGTATAATCGCAGGAGAGAGGATGGTCTTTGTTAGGACACTGGCCATGGAATGTCTTGGCAGTGTCGAACGCGTGAACATTGCCCCACCTTAGTAACTGTCGCCATCTTGGAAAGGCGACTTGTTTTTCAGTTTGGAACTGTATATGTGATTGGTAGCCACATACAACGTAATTAGTTAGTTCGTGGACTTCTATTTAAAGAGCATCTGGTCATGAAGGTAGTTCACCAAGGTGCACCTGCTGTGAGATCGTTGAAACAGTCATTACCAGAATCTGGCGGAAGTTACATTGTAATGTTGCCTAGTTGTATCTAAGCAAGGAAAATGTTACGTGGGTAAAGTCTGGCAGTGCTCGTGCGTAATCCGCTGACCTTTCATTTACGTGTTGCCGAAGCTTAGTTCTGCGACAACGAATACCACACTAGGCAGTTCAATTGAATAGCAATACACAGCTCTAAGAAAACGAAAGGTAACTAGGAATTAACATTGGTTACTGGAACAAATATTTCAGGTGATAGATAGACTTAAGTAAGAACTACAAATATTTAGGGAAAGACAGAAATCAACAATGTACTGTAACTCCGCGCAGGAATGCAATAAAGAAGAAGAATGATGAAGCGATGTAACTACAGAAAAAATGCGAAGATATCGAAAAAGGGTAGGTTGTCGAAATACAGTAGAGTCAAAACAGCAGCCGATAACATTAAAAACAAGGGGACGACATGAAGAGTGAAATCGTGACTTCATTGTCAAACGCAGAGAAGAGAGAGGATTGGTGTTAAAGAGTACTCTGAAGATCTGATCGATAGTGCGGATGATGCTACAAAAAAAGAAATTTGTGTCTAACTGTAACATATAGTGAGTACTGTAGTAGGCTTTAACAGAGCTTGGATAGACTTGTGTTCAAATCAAGTAGAAAGGGTACGTAACATTCCTTCACAGTGACTACAATCGTTGTACGTAGCTGCTATTTGGGTTATGTATAGTATGTAGGAGATCGGAGGTACACCACCGTGCAATGAGTGTGTAGTGATCTCTCACAGCTCAAAAGTGTTTTCAGTCAAGACCTTTTTCAGAGGTAATTTCAACTAGGGTTGCCCAGAAGTAATGCACAACCAAATTAACAGTTCATGCATTGAAAATGCTGATAAAAATAATGTACAGGATACTGGCAATGAAATTTGATATCTGTTAGATGACAACCAGTATGGTTACCGGAAATCCAAAGGCACTGAAGTACCGGTTCTGACGTAGCGCTTCATAATGGAAACAAGATTTTAGAAAAATCGAGACACGATCGTACGATAAGTATACCTAAAGAAATCGTTCAAAAAGTGGTGCAAAATGTTCGGTGTTCTGAGAGCAATAGGAGTAATCAAGAGGCAGATGTATAACATCAACTATGTACAAAAACCAAGTGGGAACGACAGAAACTGAAAACGTAGAACGAAATACTGTGTGTACGACATGGATGCGTTATTCGACACAAGACATGTATTAAAACATCAAGGACCACTCTATACACTACTTGAAAACTATAGGGGAAGACAGAGATATGAATATGTCCAACAAATAGCTACAGGTGTTGGATAAAAGTGCTGCTCTGACGTTAAGAGGTTGGAATAGGCGAGGAATAGGAAATAAATAGTGGTGAGCCGCATAAAAGCAGACATAAGACTCATAGTCATAAAATTTGTGACTTTCTCACCAACTACGTAGTTATCACGGATCTTCCAGCTGTCGAAACGCCACGTAAAGCTAAAGGAATGAGTGTGTAGTGATCTCTCACAGCTCAGAAGTGTTTTCAGTCAAGACCTTTTTCAGAGGTAATTTCAACTAGGATTGCCCAGAAGTAATGCACCACATTTTTTTCTCAGCCGACAACAATGCTACGTATGTGAAACGTTACGTATGTATTATTGGATGTCTCCTGAGTGAGCGCGACAAGATTCCGTTTCTTCCGACAGATAGCGTAGCTACAACACAGTTTCAAAATGGAGTCTGTAGGTGATGCACGTTACAAGCAACGTGCCGTCGTTGAATAGCTCACTATAGAGAAAGAAACTGTGGGGAATATTGACAAACGCTTGTGCAAAGTCTGTGGAACATTTTCTGTCAGCAGAAATGCAGTCAATCGCTGGGCATGGAGGGTGTGGTCATCGGAAACTGGTTGGGCGGAGCTCCTTGATTTGCAGCGGTCGGGGAGAACATTCATGGCTGTCAGACATGACACACCTGATCTAGCGCCCTTGGTTCCACTTGTTTGGGCCATTAAAGGATGCCTGTCGTGGAAAACATTTTGAACAAGATGAGGAGGTGATTCACACAGACAAGCACTGGCTCTGCCACCAAGACCAGAACTGGTACCGACAGGGCATAAACGCCCTCGTTTTGCGCTAGAGAAAGGCCATAGCACGGGATGGATATTACGTGGAAAAATAGGATGTGTAGATAAAACACCATTATTTCGTGTGTGTGTAATTCTCAATGTGCTCAATAAAGAATTGATGGAAGAAAATGCAGTGCATTAGTTTCTGGGCAACCTTCGTATGTCACCGACGAATAGCGCGACTAGCGTTTCACTGTGTATTGACAGATGTGCTTTGAATACATTTTCACGTCGAACAGACAGTCTTGTATTTGAAAATGTGTGTTGTGACATCCATGGATCACACAGCAAAACAAGGTATTAGAAGTATCCGAGGTAGTCAGGTGAAACAACAGTGCATACATTGATACTGTTTCAACCTGATGATCCTTAGTGTGATTACATCAAACTGCTGATGACCAGATGTGAAGAGGCAGTAGAGATTTGTCACCTGCACCAGGTTCCTCTTTGTTGCCAACTACACTGATAATTAGTCCTCTCCTTGGTGATGCTGGATTCCATTGTCATTAGTGTTATTTGATGATCAACTCGTTGAATTTCACTAGGCACAACAGTTTGAGGTGAACTATTCGTTTGTTATATCATTTGTAGAAATGTATTATGGAATTATAGTAGCAAACTCATTTCATAAGACCCGAAACAACTGTAAACTTTCGTTATTGCTTCACTTGTGGACGACGTTCCCGATTTGCTAGTCATTCTTCAGTATTCTTCTGACACGTTACTATAAAAGTCAACACACTTCCTGGCGTTCTTTCGAATACTTACTCCTACTGAGTGTTTGCGACAGACCACAGTAGGACACTGCACACTAAGTCGTGTACCAAAAACAAACAGACGTATAAGTCGTTGTTGAGACTAGAGACGCTTAACTAGCATTTTTCACCTCAGAGAGGTTGCATGCATTCTTGCATCGGTCGAGGTAAAGCACGTTGCCCGGCTCATAAATTTTTGTTGTAGGATTCCTTACGTAAATGAAAAATTCAAGGTAAAGGGGCTAGAGCAAAGCTACAACCAAAAACATCTAAATTTTCGAGGAAAGATCCAACATTACAATAAATTTAATTTAAAATTAACATTGTGGCATAATTATAACTGATATAGTGTGCAATTAACCTAAGTCTAACCAGTGTAGTTGTGCAACTGAAAAAGTGAGCTGTTTCATTTCTTTGCCCTTTTCTATTGTACTTTTGTCGCGCACCTGCACTTTGTTTGGCACAGTTATTAACGGATTTGTCATTGTTAGTTTAGGGCATGGCCGGATGACCCAGCTGTTGACACCACGTTATCCCACCCCCCACCTCAAGTCCGAATATGTCTACCCACATTGACTGTGTGAAGTGTTATTCATGTGGAAGGGAGCTAAGTTCTCGGAATGTTTGAGAAGCGTGTAACTGAGGTGGGTGTTGGATATCAGCGCGGTGCTCAGCTAGCTAGATGTGAGAAACATCTAAAATCAACATGCAGGTACCGGCACACCGACCCTTGTTGTTAAACAAGGTCGCATGCCTCACCGCCAGTCTACATTCGCCTGGACGAGCGTTAATCCGCAACGGTAGTTCGATCGGGGACCAGCGCACCTCCCCAACACACAAGAGGTGCTTTATTATTCACTGCTATCTGGCCAGGTGACCTGTAGAAGTGACAGAATGTAAATTTTTCTCTTGGGGAGGATTGTAGAATAATCCAGTTCATCTGCGTCGTCAACAAGGCTGAGCGGTCGCATTCCCTATCATTTACGCTACGAGAACAACTGACAGTAGCCGCACGTGGCGGACACTTCGAATTTGTGCGCATAACGGCCTGATTGGCTAACTTCAGTGTTACGTAACTCTAAAACGTCACTACGTATCGAATTTTTTACTTTACAAATATTTCTCAGCGCAACCTACCCTGCGTCACCCGTATAAACTTTTCGAACTGTCTCTAACCACTCTGTATTTCCTAAAGTTATTGCATATTCAAAGAAAATATGCACGTGAAATATGTAGACGAACAAACAAAAATATAAACATTACAGAAAATACTGAGGTGTGCGCGGCTCGTGTTCATGCCGTTTATTGTTTGTCATCTTCTCTTACGGTACTGCTGCCTCGTTTTCTTATTACATTTACTGGTATCTCTGACTTCCTGCCTTACTTGCCCGTGAGTGGCAGCAGAAGTGCTTATTGATAAGTGCACTGTCGTACCATCTCTGGAGGGACCGATGGTATTTGTGGGTCCTCGTGTGTCTGGATGTCAGTAGGAGGTGGACTGGGAGTGCAGTCTGGCACGGTGCAACAGTCGGGACGGGCCAGCGGTTGGATTGGGACGCGGCGCCAGTGACGTGCGGACAGCCAGTACTTGCTGACCGCTGGTGACACACATGTACTGTCCGACTGAAGAAGACTGGGGTGGGAACGACCGTTGACGGTCGTTCGGCGGGTCGTCTCATCGGCCGACGTGTATTTGGTCTTTTGACTGTTTCCGGGTGTGTGGCAGTCGGTCGTTTGGGGCAGAGCAGCGAGGAAGTCTCCATGGCGCGTGGTCAGGCCGGAGCCGCTGGCGATGTGAAGGCGAGGGTGGGAGTAGTGAGGTGCTTCTTGTCAGGGTTACGAAGTTCGTCGCCCACCGATCCTGGGCACTAAAGTTGAGTGCTCACTTAACTTACTCTCAAGCCTCAAATGCTATCACATCCTGGTTGTCGCTTTCTGGGAGATTCCTGCGAGCAACAACGTGTGTGCATTGAAGTCGGCTAGAATTGCAGCCGTCTTCCTGTGTGGTATTTAACTTAATTTAATTCATTTCTTCACTGATGAAGTGTATCAGCGGTATCTTCTGCCTTGTGGCCGTTGACGTTACTGTGACCTGCCGTGGTAGTTGACGTAGTTTTTGGCAGTGTATTTTCCTCGGCGTGTTGATGCTGTCCAGCACGGCGTGTAGTTCGACAGCAGAGGTGTTGTTGGTAGTTTTGGGCGTTTATTCTGACTTGGCTGGATTGGGCACCAGTATCCAGAACGTTGTGCTATTGACATCATGTTGTCGTTTTGCTGGTCGGGTGGAGTACAACGGATCTTGAGGGTTAGTTCGTCGGCTGGTTTCGATTGGGTTGCCTTCCGATTAAGAGGTTGTCGTTCTGGCTGCCTGTCTCACCTAAACTTGCATTAGTGTTTCTTCCCAGACCGATCCTTGGAACCTCCTAAGCGCAGCTCCTTGTGTTTTACGTAGTGGTTTCCTTTTTGTCTTAAGTACTCTGTGTGTCCTTCAGCCGAGTTTTAGCTTATTAAAATTTCAAGGCTTTTCTTCTTAGGCCTTAAGCAAAATAAAATTGTTTGTTGTTTGATATGTGGCCTTCAACCAAGTTTCAGCCTTTCAAAATTAAAATTGAAAATTCCTTGTGCCTAGTCAAAAATGGTTCAAATGGCTCTGAGCACTATGGGACTTAACATCTGAGGTCATCAGTCCCCTAGAACTTAGAACTACTTAAACCTAACTAACCTAAGGACATCACACACATCCATGCCCGAGCCAGGATTCGAACCTGCGACCGTAGCGGTCGCGCGGTTCCAGACTGAAGCGCCTTTAACCGCGTGGCCACACTGGCCGACTGTGCCTCGTCCTTAAGCCGTAAAATTGTTTTGATGATATGCAGCATTCAGTCGAGTTTTCAGCCTGTTTGGATTAATCATTGAAAATCTTTGCCTCGGCTTTGATTCGAAGTGCCCTTCAGCCTATCCAAATTAAATCAAAGGAGGCCTTTCGTTAAAACCTTGAGAGTTTTTGACTCTTGCTTGTGTGATTGTGTGTTTTAAGAAATAAAGTGTATGTGTTGAGTGCAACAGACAGTAACTTATTTTGGCCCCTTTTAACAAATATAACCGCATCCGCTCTGTCCTGCTAGCCCAGAGATTTCTAACATTTTACAGATTACAATTTTATATGGAGTACCCACTCCAAGCAGCGAGAACCGTAACACTGAGCTCTGCAGGTATTTTCGTTGTTGTACACCGAGATCTCGTACATATGTCACTAATAAATCTCGTTTATGATTGAGGGTCAGAAGTCAGAGTAGCAGGGGACTGGCGTAGCGTTGCAACTTGCGTCCGAGTTTGACATCCAGACGGGACGCGGCAGCATCTTTGAACTGCGAAACTCGTTACAGCGAAGGGGTGAAGTACGAGGGACAAATCGTTCGGCTGAGTCATAAATGCTGGTTTACTCTTGTTTAACAATTGCTGAGTTTTGCCATCTTGTAAATGGGAGTGAGGTGGGAGACCCTAGGGAAAAACATTTTTCGCAAGGAAGTCGAGCGAGTTGAGCGCAGCAGCCTGTCGTCATTTAGCTGCTGAACGCCATCTTACCAAATCCTTCTGTGCCAAACACGCAGATTCTGACAGCATTACGTACATATAAAATAGTCAACCATGCACTGTGCATAGGAAGAGGTCACTACACCCCCACCGCAAGGCAGTTGAAAATCTTAACTCTTGTCGTGTGCTGCACTCGTAAGAAGTCTATATGGTACAACACATTCTACACTGAAATTAAACGGATCTACCAGAAACAGTTTGTCGAGATGGAAACGAACGTAAAATACGCTGCAGACACCAAGGAAGGTGATTAACGTCTGAAATATTTTTTTTATTCATTTCTCCACTCGTCATGATGACAATAGGGTATAATATTCTCCATATATTAAACTCCGCATTCATTGCCGATTACAATATATTCCACTCAAACGAAATTCGGATGGACTATTTCTCTAGTTTGAAACAGACTGAATTAACAAAAATGAAACTGCCGTATTTCCTCCTTTTCTTTTGACGACTTCGTATGTGGCTTAACCATCATCAAATGACCAACTGGGTAAGTAATGGGCAACACTCATTTTTCGTGAGCACGCTTGCATTTTGCAAATATGTATTTCATAGTATCCAATGCTGTTTGCTGAAGTTTTTGTTACGTGAGTTCCATTATACATATTCAGTTTCTAAACAGCACTGTTGAAGTACGGGTGCCCATCTTGTCCGACAGTTTTATTTCACTTTATACTTCAACAAAAATGATAACGATCTTTCCTTCGTGAGGGACCACAGCCATATAGATTGACTTTTAATCGTTCATTTATTTTACAGAAACTTAATTAAGGCTTTATAGTCATTCTTAAGTGCATGATCAAATGTTAAAATACGTCTGACCTATCTCTAAGATTTCATCGTTGGGGAAACATATTTTTAGTCTTAGAAATCAGTTCTCGTGTTGCAGAATAAGAGTACATATCGAAGATACGTAATATGCTGACAATGTCTACAGTGAAAAACCATTAACATACGGTATGGCGTATTTAATCTGCCGATCACAGGAATATATTAACTGTTAGAAACGCCTTACTATGTGTTTACTGTTTTTCACTGTGTACATTGTAAGCTGTCTTATGTTTCTTCGATATGTACTCGTGATCTGTAATAAGAGAACTTGTCTGACAGATCAGAAATATGTGTCTTCTGTGATGTGTCACAAGCAAGTCAGATACATTTTAACATGAAGCACTTGAGAATGGCTATAAAATCGAAATCATGATTCAGTAAAATAAATAAACGGCGATGGAGACCGTAATCGACGTTTTTTGGAGCGTCCTCTCCAACGGCTAACTTGCGGCGATGCCTACGTCGTTCTACAGCCACATCGTCTTGCTCATCTTCGTCTTCTCGGAGTTGGCGTCGGTTAAGATCGGTCTGCTGTCTTCTGGCGCGGGCGTCATCAAATATCCGCCGCCTTTCTCGATAATAGCGCACCACATGTCCCGGTCGTCCGCAGTGGAAACATACTGGTTGGTTATCCCGGGCCATCCAGATGTCAGTCTTCCTTGGTTCCCCAACAGGTTCCTCATGCGGCATTGTAGGAACGTAGCTTCGCCTGGGTCTCGACATTTTTACCGTTTCACAGGGAAATGAAGGACGAGAGATTGGGTTAAATGTCTGTTCCACTTCCTCTCATATGACCTCTTGAAGCGTCCCGGCTTTTTGCGCGCCTTGCAATCCAAGTACCTTCTGAAATTCCTCTCTCACTATCTGACGAAGACTACTTGTGAAATCAGTTTCTTCCTCCACCAGAGACATCGATACGTTGTTTGGAAACCATTCAAACTTCTTGCGTGTAATTATTTTTTGATGGATTGTCTCGTTATACTGGCACCATTTTATGAAGTCGTCTGCAGTCATAACGTCCTTCAGGAGTAGAGCTTGATACATATCCTCAGCAACACCCCTCATGAGATGTGCAAACTTACCTTCATCCTTCATTCTAGCATTCACTATTTTACACAGTTCCAAGACGTCTTGAATGAAGGATGCTGTCGTTTCTCCTGGACGCTGTGCTCTGCACTTTAATTTATCTTCAGCCTTGCACTTCTGTCGTTGTGTGTCGCCGAAATACTTGCGCAGTTCCACCTGGAATACTTCCCAGCTTGTGAACTTCTCCTTGTTGTTCTCATACCATTGCTTGGCAGTGCCCTCCAAGTAGAAAAATACGTCAGCCAAACACAGTGTCAACACACTTGGCTATACGCTCATATAACATCAACCAATTGATTGGATCTTTGCCATCGTCACCAGAGAACCCGGAAGGATGTCTCATGTGGAGGCACACAGTTGCTGTCATCGTGACGTCCTCTTCTTCTTCTGTCTCCGATACATTGCGATCTGTTGAATATGGCTCGAACTCGGGTTTCTCGCCACGTAAACGGCTGCTCTGTCGCGGCCTGATGGGAGCCACTGTGTCGTCGGTAATGTGCGGTATCACAAGTTCCAATACCCAGAACCTCCACCTGAATAATGTCACGTAGAGGTGGGTGTAAATAGACGAATGACGAATACTAAATTCACTTGTTGTTGTTGTTTGTGTTTCTTCAGTCCAGAGACTGGTTTGATGCAGCTCTTCATGCTACTCTATCCTGTGCAAGCTTCATCATCTCCCAGTACCTACTGCAACCTACATCCTTCTGAATGTGTTTAGAGTACTCATCTCTTGGTCTCCCTCTACAATTTTTACCCTCCACGCTGCCCTCCAATACTTCACTTAACGAAAGTTTATTCGGCACTTGCACGCAGAAGAGCGCGGAGCGAACTGCCTCCAGCCAGAACACATACGATATACAGGGTGGTCTATTGATAGTGACCGGGCCAAATATCTCACGAAATTAGCGTCAAACGAAAAACCTACAATGAACTAAATTCGTCTAGCTTCAAGGGGGAAACCAGATGGTGCTATGGTTGGCCCGCTAGATGGCGCTGTCATAGCTCAAACGGATATGAACTGCGTTTTTTTTTTTAATAGGAACCCCCATTTTTCATTACATAGTCGTGTAGTGCGTAAGGAAATATGAATGCTTTAGTTGGACCACTGTTTTCGCTTTGTGATGGATGGCGCTGAAATAGTCACAAACGTATAAGTACGTGGAATCACGTAACATTCCGCCAGTGCAGACGGTATTTGCTTCGTGATACAATACCCGTGTTAAAATGGATCGTGTACCAATTGCGGAAAAGGTCGATATCGTGTTGATGTATGGCTATTGTGATCAAAATGCTCAACGGGCGTGTGCTATGTATGCTGCTCGGTATCATGGACGACATCATCGAAGTGTCCGGACCGTTCGCCGGATAGTTACGTTATTTAAGGAAACAGGAAGTGTTCAGCCACATGTGAAACGTCAACCACGATATGCAACAAATGATGATGCCCAAGCAGGTGTTTTAGCTGCTGTCACGGCTAATCCGCACATCAGTAGGAGACAAATTCCGTAAGATCCGAAAATCTCAAAATCGTCGGTGTTGAGAATGTTACATCAACATCGATTGCACCCGTACCATATTTCTATGCACCAGGAATTGCATGGCGACGACTTTGAACGTCGTGTACAGTTCTGCCACTGGGCACAAAAGAAATTACGGGACGATGACAGATTTTTTGCACGCGTTCTATTTAACGACGAAGCGTCATTCACCAACAGCGGTAACGGAAACCGGCATAACATGCTGCTATTGGGCAACGGAAAATCCACGATGGCTGCGACAAGTGTAACATTAGCGACCTTGGCGGGTTAATGTATGGTGCGGCATTATGGGAGGAAGGATAATTGGCCCCATTTCATCAATGGCAAGCTAAATGGTGCTATGTACGTTGATTTCCTACGTAATTTTCTACCGATGTCACTACAAGATTTTTTCACTGCATTACAGAATGCAGAATTCCAACATGATGGATGTCCGACACATAGCTCGCGTGCGGTTGAAACGGTATTTTCATGAGAGGCGGATTGGTCGTCGAAGCACCATACCATGGCCCGCACGTTCCCCGGATCTGGCATCCCCGGATTTATTTCTGTTGGGAAGTTGAAGGATATTTGCTATCGTGATCCACCGACAACGCCTGACAACATGCATCAGCGCATTGTCAATGCTTGTGCGAACATTACGGAAGGCGAACTACTCGCTGTTGAGAGGAATGTCGTTACACGTATTGCCAAATCCATGAAGGTTGACGGACATCATTTTGAGCATTTATTGCATTAATGTGGTATTTACAGGTAATCACGCTGTATAAGCATGCGTTCTCAGAAATGATAAGTTCACATAGGTACATGTATCACAACGGAACAACCGAAATAAAATGTTCAAACGAACCTACGTTCTGTATTTTAATTTAAAAAATCTGCCTGTTACCTACTGTTCCTCTAAAATTGTGAGCCATATGTTTGTGACTATTACAGTGCCATCTATCACAAAGCGAAAAAGTGGTCCAACTAAGAGTTTCATATTTCTTTACGTACTAAACGAACATGTAATAAAAATTGTGGGCTCCCACTTAAAAAAAAAACGCAGTTGATATCCGTTTGACCCATGACAGCGCCATCTAGCGGGCCAAGCATAGAGCCATCTGGTTTCCCCCTCCAAGCTAGACAAGCTTCGTTATTTATAGTACTTTCGTTTGACGCTCATTTCGTGAGATATTTATATACAGCTCTAGAGCATTCCAGTAGAATGAGTCTTGCAAGATGTGAATACTTCTAGAATGTACTCGAACGCAGTTGATATCCGTTTGACCCATGACAGCGCCATCTAGCGGGCCAAGCATAGAGCCATCTGGTTTCCCCCTCCAAGCTAGACAAGTTTCGTTATTTAAAGTACTTTCGTTTGACGCTCATTTCGTGAGATATTTATATACAGCTCTAGAGCATTCCAGTAGAATGAGTCTTGCAAGATGTGAATACTTCTAGAATGTACTCGAACCGAATATTGAAATTAAAATTTTACAATTCAGGGGAGTTTCGAACTCACGGCCGTCCAAGCAACAGGCTAGAATCATAACCGCTGCACTACGGCGACTCTATTACGCCGCTTCTTCTGCGACAGTATAAAGTTGGTGCATAGGGCAGGACTCACGCCCAGTACTCAACAAACTATTTTGAAGAGCATTCTTGGTTTAGCTACATTACACAAGCTACATTAGGATACCATCTGTCTCACATCCCGGTCCATGGAGGGCCAAGTTAAATGCTCCTTAATTTTTTTGGAGAGTCCTATAAGTTTCTAAATGATCACCCACCAACGAATCAAGAAAGTAACGAAAGACCGTGCGCACCAGAGTTACTGGCAAACAGATCCTGCACTCCTTAGTACCTACCCCCCCCCCCCCCCCCCCACCGTCTTACAGAGAATACCACTCTTAACAACATACTCATCCGACAACTCTCCCGCCAACAGGAGTTGCTTGATCGGGCCCCAAATAGGATCCTGATCCTGATGCTGAGCTTCGTCATCGAACAAGAGGGGAATGTCACCCACCACAATACAATTAAGACTGTCTCCCTCTGTGTCCCAGGTTTCCTCACTAGGAGACGATTCTGAGAATTGCCGGCTGAGGACATCCACAAGTATATTTTGAGAGTCTGTCACGTATTTAAATTCAAACTGAAAAGCTGAAATACGTACCGCCCGCCTGGCAATGCGGCCAGTTTTATGCGGCGTAGCCAACACCCAGCTCAAGGCCTCATTCTCGGTTTCTAGCTGAAAAACCCGATGTTCAAGGTGGAAGCGGTACTTCTCCAACGCGAAGAAAATGGCTAACGCCTCGCACTCGTAGATGGAGTACTTAAGTTCGGCCCCAGTTACCCGATGAGACGTGCATACTAATGGCTGCCTATGCCCTTCGAACTCCTGGAGGAGAACAGCTGAAATACCAGCATTAGCTGTGGCGGTTTGCACAATATACCTTTTATTGAAGTCTGGTACTCCGAGAACCTGAGGACTGGATATGGCTGCCTCAATGTGCTCGAACGCAGCCTCCTGGGCGGGTCCCCATTCAAAAAGAACGCCCTTCCAGCGCAGTTCGTTCAATGGTGCCGCCAGCTGAGGAAAATTTGAGACAAAACGCCTAAAATAGTTGGCCATGTCTGTGAAGCTAGCAATTCCGCTCTTGTCAGTAGGCGGAGGCAAAGCGCGGAAGGCCTTAGTGCGCTTTTGGCCGATGCGATTACTCTGACCCGCCAACATGTGACATAAGAAAGAAACCTGCTGTTGGCCAACATCATCTTACTAGGTTTAACAGTCCACCCGGCTCCCTGTAATCTCAAAAGAACTTGCTGGATATGATCCAAATGGTCCTGAATCGAACGGCTATAGGTAACTAAGTCGTCCAAATAATTATGCACACAAACTAACTTCAAGTTGCCAAGAATATTATCGAGAAAACGAGTGAGAACAGCCGCATTGGCCGCTAGACCAAAGGGAACTCAGTTAAACTCAAACAAATTCCAATCAGTACAAAATGCGGTAAAATCTCTTCAGGTAATGGAGACTGATAGAAAGTCAGGTTCAAATCAAGAACAGTAAACCAATTAGCGCCAGCAAACCAAGTGAAAGAATTATGCAGATCAGGCAGGGGCATCGACTGGAGGACAGCTTTAGCGTTCAAACGGCGGTAGTCAACTACAGGTCTAAAATCACGTCCCTGATCCTTAGGGACAAGAAGTATGGTGGAAGTTTAAGCAGATGTAGAAGGTCTAACCACTCCTTGTTGGAGCAATAGCGATATTTTAGCCTTGAGTATCTTCACCTTAGGGGGTGAGAGGCGATATGGGGACTGCCTTTCCGGAATATCGTCGGAGAGAAGGATATGATAATTAAGATCATTAAGTTACCCCCAGGTTGTCGCTAAGAAGCTGAGAAAAACCGTGTAACATATCCCATAATTGAGAAGCCTCATGCGGCGAGAGATGGGTAAGTTCCAAATCATTGGCCACCGCCTCAACGGCCAATGCGCCGACATTCCGATGGACAATACGTTTAGCGCTCTCACAGAAACCAAAGTTCTCCACAGGGGTGAACGTAAAGAAAAAGGTGTGCCCAGAATAATCCTAGACTAATCCAGTCTTATTGATGAAATCAAACGCCAAAATTAGATCAAACGGCAGTTCCTTAACCAAAGCTAATGACATAGGTCAGGAAAAATCCCCCAGAGAAACACTTCCTCAGACCCAACCGTGTAAGGGCAACACTTGGCCATTGACTACCTGACTTATCTCCACCAGAGAAGAAACCAATCGAAGTTTCGTAAGATGCCCAAATTCCAAAAACCAATCGGAACTCAATAATAAAAAGGAGCTACCAGAAACCAAAACAGCACAAATCGGTTCGACACCTACTCGAGAACAAACGTAAGGCAAGGGTTGTGATAAGGGAACGACAACACAGGTACGCCAGGGTCTAAATGCTCGATCCCGAGGTTGCTACCCAGCCCGGCGTCATTTATTGGCTCTGGGTGCGCGAGACAACGCAAAAGCGCACCAAATGAGCTGTACTGCCGCACCTGTAACAACGCCGGGGTTTCCTTCTGATGACTTCAGAGGATGTAGAGACTTGGGAACCAGCACTGACGGCCTGCCCTTTAGCCTCGTGCCGTACATCGTTCCCAAGTGTCAATTCGGACACTTCTACAACCGTGTTACGGAGCTCTTCCCTGGTTGAAGGCTGCTTATGGAAGACAAAATGGGACTTATCCCACGCGCGCATTCCCCTAAGAACAATAGACACCAATTCTTGTTCAACAAGGCCAAAGAGGCCATCTGAACTCTATCGACATATTGATGTAACTGCTCCCTATTGCGCTGAACTTCCCAAATGTAACGACACTCAGGCTGTTTTAGAAATCCGGTGGTCAACCTCTGCCTAATCAAGAGCTCCCTCAATTGCTGTAAGGAGAACCCTTCTACCATGGCTCGCGAGATGAGGTTGTGTAGGTCACCTCTCGCCGGCGGGTACAACAGTGACAGAATTACTTGGAGCGGAACATGAAAGGCATCTTCTTGTTGTTCAAGGCGAACCAACAACCACAATCATTTCTCGATCTGTTCAAGTCGCTCCGCAACTAATTCAGTAACATCTTAGAAGAAATACGTCAGAGGATTAAGCAACTTGGCAAATATTGTGTCTAATTTGACAGGGAATGTAACAGTACTAACCCCGGGCAGGCTCTCGCCCTGTCCCTGACACAACAAGGCCCGCTCTTCAATCCTCTTAACACCCAACTCTAAACACGTAAGCTTAAACTGTAATACCCTAACCAAAGCTCCCAATTCAATTCCTAGGTTTTTATAATGACCTTCCAAGGCTAAAATGCCCAAATCCGCTATCCGATTAGTTAAATGCATCAACTGCGATCGCACCCTATCCAGATGACTGTCACTAGGTTGGGTTCCTTCCAAAACACAAATATCGTCCGCAAGGCCTCTAACAGCCTCAAACAAAATTCAATGGCCGCTCTTGTCTCACTCACCACCGCCGGCGTGACGTCAACCGGATGAAGAACGGCAGCTCGCAAACCTAGCCACTAAATCCGGAACACTCCCCTCAATAGGTTGGCGCCTTATTGCCAACTCGTAGACTAGATGGTCCTTCCTGAGCATGCCGATCCCTGGACACTGTCTGACCGCCATTATATTACACTTGAAACAATCACCCACCAAAAGAATACGGTGCCACAGAACAGATACAAAGGTGAAACTGACAGTAACTGGAACGGCAAGCACAAACGTAACCACTCTCTGATACCAGAGAAATGCCTGGGCTAGCAGGACAGAGCGGATTAGGTTGTGGAAAGGGGCCAAAATGAGTTCCTGTCAGTTGCACTCAACATACAAACTTCATTTATCGACACACAATGTTACAACAAGGATGTCAAACACTGCAAACTTTAATCGACCTCTTCTGATTAACTTTAGATCGGCTGAAGGCCTCATTCAAAATCCAAGACAAACGGCTTAAGCAAAATTGAACTACAAGTTGCTTCTGGAGGTTTCAACCAAGAATATTTTCTAAATCTTCAATCTAATCGGCTGAAGACCTTAGCAATTTAATTTTGATGGAACTACGCTGGAGGTCGCATATTAAGCAATAAGAAATTCAATCAAAAGGCAGAAGGCCTTATCTTAAAACATTTCATGCAAATTGGGCTGAAGGTCCCATTAAAAGCATAACAATTTTATGCCTTAAGGGCAAGAGAAGAAGATTAATTTCATAGATATTAAAACTCGACCGAAGGCCGCTCACCAACAAATAATTTAACGGCTTAAGCCCTAGAAGAAGAGTTTCAATTTTAAAGGGCAGAAGGCCGTATCTGAAAATATTTCATATAAAATAAAGAATAACAATCTCATGACTTAAAGGCAAGACAAGGACATTAATTTAAGAGATATTAATATTCGTCTGAAGGCTAGATATCAACAAAATATGTTTAACGGCTTAAGGCCTAGAAAGAGTTTCAATCTAAAAGGCAGAAGGCCTTATCTTAAAACCTCTCCAGTAAAATTCAGCTGAAGGCCCCATATAAAAATAAAATAATCTCATGCCTTAATGGCAAGACAAGAACAGTAATTTAAGAGATACTGATACTCGGTTGAAAGCCACGCATCAACCAAATAATTAAATTCCAAGCAAGGAAATTACTACATAACACACAAGGAATGGCGCTCAGAAGTTTCCAAGGGGCGTCCCGGGATTGTAACAAATGGTTCAAATGGTTCAAATGGTTCAAATGGCTCTGAGCACTATGGGACTCAACTGCTGTGGTCTTCAGTCCCCTAGAACTTAGAACTACTTAAACATAACTAACCTAAGGACATCACATACACCCATGCCCGAAGCAGGATTCGAACCTGCGACCGTAGCAACAGCGCGGCTCCGGACTGGAGCGCCTAGAACCGCACGGCCACCGCGGCCGGCGGATTGTAACACTAACGCCCGTTTAGGTGAGACAGGCAGCCTGTCGAACGACTTCTTAATCTGGAGGCAACCCAACCGACAGACAGCCGACAGACCAGTCAACCAAATCAGTTCAGCGTCATGCAACCAGCAAAACGACCTCAAGATTTCAATACACGACACACAGAATATTGGCGCCCAAAACGACCAACAACACCTCAGCTATCGAACTACACATGCGCTGGACAGCAACAACATGACGAGCAAAATACACTGCCTAAAATTACGTCAATGACCAGGGCTGGTAACCGGAACGTCAACGGCCACAAGACAGAAGATACCGCTTATAAACTTCCGTAACAGGGTATAAATGAAGTTAAATTTCACAGGAACACGGCTGGAATCTTAGCCAACTTAAATACACACACATTGTGGCGTCTGGGAGTGTCCCAAGAGCGATAACCTGGATCAAACGAAGAAGTGTCAACAGTTGATGCTCGATAGTAAGTGAAGTGAGGACTCAACTTCGTAGCACTCGCAAGCAGCACATCACACTCCAACCGCTCGTGCACGCTTCCTGCGGCTCCAGCCTGACTCCACGCGACGGGGGCCTGCTTGCTGCTCCACACCAACCGACCGACTGACTGCTGGTCCGTCCGCGACTGCTGCTCCGTCGCGACTGCACTGCTGGTGCGTCTCCCACTCACTGACTACCCGACACATGACGACCCGGAAATGCTATCGGTCGCTCCAGAGATGGTACGAGAGTGCGCTTATCGATACGTGCTGCTGTTGCCACTCACGGTCAAGTAAGGCAGGAAGTTAGTGACGCCAGTAAATGGAATAAGAAATCGAGGCGGCACTACCGTAATAGAAGATGACAAACAATTAATGGGATGAACATGAGCCGTGCATGGCTGAATTATGAATACTCATAACAACTTAGTGACTGTGGCGTTAATAAGTAGTACTTTCCTCTCAGCTCTCTGTAGGCAATGCACATCCTACACTTAGCTGGAAAGAGATTCTAAAGCATTCTACCGAAGTTCTGCCACCTGACTGAGATGCTCGTTTTCTTTTTCTAATTGCCTAAGCGAGACTCAGGGATACACAGTATAATAGCTTCCTCCCATGTAATGTTTTTGTTGGTACCTCTTTCCAGAAATGACTCCACTGGTGTACCGAGACGGGAGAATAAGTAGGTGGATGAAGAGCTTTATACATTATCTTTATACATTACATCGACGCCCACTTGTTGTTCCGGTCTGCGAGCACTCCATCCAGTTTTCGACAACATCTAGTGACGTCGCCAGTCGCGTGTAGATTGCATGATAGAAATGGAAGTAGATTAGCTGAATGTGATTAAGTGTCTTCATGCTTTCCTTTTTAATTTTACAACCACCAGTTATGAAATACCACTCCTAGAGACATCCACTCTTGCCCTCAGCATTTAGTTTAGAGCTCTAATTCATAAACAGTTTTGCGAACGAAATGAATCATTCAGTCGACGTGCCATTCCACCAATAATCCAGTTTAGAGACCGATAGAGTGGGTAGGACTTCCAAGCGGCATGTGTAGATAGCAGTTTAGAGCAGTTTAGCTCTCATGTCGCACATGTAGACGAAGTTCCCGCTGTATCTCTCAGCATGCAGCGCCAACTCTCGGATGCATACCCCATTTTTTGTACCCACTACAGCGGAAGGCGAACAACTCAGTTGACTTCAGCTTCTGCAGTTGTCTTCCGATTTAGGAAGGCTCTTTCATAAGGCATCCAGGCTGACGTCCATGGATGCGTCCTTTATTGAGAGGATACCGAGGACGGTTTCCCGTGACGGCGCTAGGGAGGGCGGCGCCGCTGCCGCCGTCAAACACCACCGGCCTCACAGCCCCCATCGTCACTACCTACTGTGTCATGTGGCTGCCTATTACTGTTATAACAGCTACTACTGTTAATGCGGAACGTTTGCTGAACCCGCGGACCTGCATCTACAGAGTGCAGATTCTATGATCAGGAGAGGTGACCAGCAGAAATTCGTTGATGTTCTATCCTAGCTCATAACCCTCCTCCCACCCCGACCTCACCCCCTCACATTTTTCTCTTTTCCTCCTCGCATAATCCTTCAATAATTTGGTCTGTACCACATGGATGTGCCTGCTATAGGAAATTCGATAAGGAGGAAAAGCGAATGCTTTTCTTCAGAGCGTGCCGCCATCTTCAGGACCACGACATTCACCTTCCACAGAAACAACGATGTACCGAAGCCTGACTTGTCATCATAATGTATTACCAACCTCTCACCGCCCCCGACCGGTTCCTTGTTTACAGCCTCTGGTCCTACACTTGTTTTTTAATTCTACTGTTTTTTACCCATGCAGTTAATAAAAGCACCAATACACCGAATATAAAATATTTTATGTACAATCTTATCTGCTACGCGCGAAGTTTAACTGCTGAATTCTCATCACTAGGTACTACTCTCCATTTAAATTACGTTAGTACATGAAATTCCTGGTGCCTCTAATGTCTACTTGTTGGTTCTGTCAGTGTATAAATTGCTTTTTGTGTTCTATAATTTTTGTATCACTCTGTATCTAATTTGACATTCTTTCTAGTATTGTACAAAATGGGTGACCTGGCACTTGAAAGACGTAAATGTGTCGAGAGAAAAAACGACGCCCCATTTTTGTCAAGATAGTTGCTACACTCTGAATATAGAAATAGAGTCGTAATAGCTACTAATGAAGATCTATATTGTGTACTGACAACTAACTATTGTTAAAAAACTTCCAGATCCTATGACATATCTGTCTGCAAATTTAAACAGTTTTCCATTACAGATGTCCTCTGATGTCGTTGAAATCAGACGCACTGCTATGACAAAGCTGTAAACCTTTACTAAACATTGCATAGTAATTTTTTTTTTTTTGTAGCTGAATATGTTCTGGATTGTCACATTACATCCATAGATCAACTCGATATGAAGGATGATATTAGGAACTGCTCATCATTCTCTTCATCAGTTGCTGAAAAGACTGTGGCGGGAAGCTTGCAGAAAGCTTGAGCTATTGTATAGTAACGTTTTAGTACTTGCCGTTACTCTGAAATGGCTTTCAAGACTGGTTGCAATGTTTCTTTATTTAATACACGCCTAAATATATATGGCAAAACTTTATCAACGTGTTCTTATTTGGGTATCAGTTATGTCCTTATTACTTTTTGGTTCGTAAGTGGTTAACATGGAAGAGTCATAATTCACAATTTATTAGCATGACCTACACAACGTAATTAATTACTAACAACATACGAATGTTTCTGTAAATACCGAACATTTTTGTCATATTCTTTTTGTATGAGCATTGCCAATAGTATGGGTTTTATTACGTAATTTTAATTTATTTCTTTGGTTTTAGTTTATTTATTTGATTTTGATCATTACGTGCGGCATTAAAATGAATATTTGTCATTTATCGTGACGTATGATAAAGTACATCTACATATCGAAGCAATGGAACTTTTTCTACTACAGTGTATTCTTCCAGTTTTGAAAAAGAGTCGAGGCGTCTCTATGAAATGACGTAACAGGAATTTAAAGTGGAAAGCATAGAATAGTGTCACCTCATTATACATGAACAACCCTCGCTTTATGCATGCATCTGGGGTCCAAACAACGTGAATGCAAAGAAAATACACAACTTTCTACAAGATATTACATACGTGAAGAGCTACATCAGTTAACGAAAACCATTATGGAATCATTTCTTATTATCATTCCGGTCTATCATTTCTCTACCTATCACTGTCTTCCTCTCTCAGTCCTCCTCTCTCTAATTTTCATTGGTCTCTAAATACTTTAGAATAAAAAGTGTATTCAAATTATTATATAGCCTTATATAGGCCGACTCTGAATACGATGTAAAAGCAGATATAGCCATATATAAGCAAGAAGAGTGTATTGTAGAGACGATTAGGTTCTAGCACATGTATGTAGTCTACACGGTCCTTATTAAACGTCGTTCACAAAGTAATTAAAAATATTAAAACCCTAAGCGTCTTAGTGTTTGCAGGTATAGGTGTTTACCTTCCTGCAGTTTACGCCAATAATAGCTAACATTAGAATACTATTCACTCATGGTTCATTATGCAAATCGATATATCAATTCAGCCAAAATACAGTGATTATTAATAATTATTAGCGTTTCTTAGGTAATTTTCCAATGGAAAAGTGAAATATAAAACTCGTTCCCTAGCGAGAGAACGCAGCGATGACTGCTTATAATGTTAGTCTGCGCATATAACACAATTTTGTGTCTAACTTAGCACAGTCTTGTTATGTATATGAATTATTATACGGTGAATATATCTACGGTTTTACGTGGCCTTAAAATAGGAGATAAATATCCTGAACCACTTATTACAAACAGGTAATTGCTGCATTAAAATTTGACAGACAAAAGCTCTTCTAGGAATTTTAGTAATAATTATTTTTTGTGTCACCACAAAAACTAAAAATTTACCTAAAATTTGTCGTAAATTACCGAATCTGGAATTGCTACTAATAATCCAGAAGCAAAGAGCATTTTTGCTATAGATATAAACGTTGTAATACAATAAATTACATTCAAAATCAACTACTGCTACTTACTGCAGAAAATACCATATAGATTTTACATAAAAAGGAGAATTGGGTGAATAACGGATAACGGGCTGAAGGAAACTAACGGAAGTCCAGCAGCAAGCACCAACTGGTAGGTGAATAAAGCATTCATAATAATACAGGTCCAACGACAAGCAGCTGCTCATAGGTGAATAAAATATTCATAAGCAATCACTGTGTTTGATGAAACTGCTGTGGCATAAAACGCAACTGTCCTCTAGGGTCATAACATCACGAGAACGTAACCTACATTCATTGGGGCCAACTTTCATTTACGTTGGGAATACTGCCTAAAGCGAAGTTGGGATCCTCAAAATTTGGTATTTTTCTACAAACCTGAATAACATGTAACTGCATATTGAAGGAAAAGATTTTCTTAAGAAACAACACATGAAAAAGAAGAATATGTTAATCAAGCATAAAAACGCTAGTCTTGGAAAGGAACTGACGTAGAAATGCACATTTTTGTGTTGAGGCTTAACTTCGCTCCAATACAGTTTGAATGACCTTTATTTCCTATGAACTGAGTTGGCTGTCTGACACAGGGCGGCAGAGTGCGAGTGGATGAAACTTAAGTTTCGGTTACGTAAATCAAAGTAAAAACGAGTTTCGGACATTTGTTACATAGTTGGCCATTGCCAGACGCTTAAGAATAAATGTACTGCATGTTGTAGAAACATACACCATAGAGCGATGGCAAGTAACTGGAAACTGTGTCACGTGATACCGAATCACGTAGCATTGTGAAATGATTATCACAATAAAGGGAACCCTTAAGAAAAGTTGTTAATGCATTTCAATCACTGCTGACGATAACTATCTCGGTTTATTCATTATGGACCCAAAAAAATTACCAACGCTATTCTACAAATTTACCAGCAGTGGTTATTTGTGTTTTCAGTACACAAAAAGGGGTCAAAAGTTTTGGCCTATTCTGTACTTTTCCTCACTCTATGTAGAGCTTTACAGGAGGCAGAAGTTAAAGAAATTATACTGTCAAAGGGATTTGTGCGGATAACTGAAAGTATGCAAACTTACAACGCTATGTTTCATTCAGGTTCTTCATTTTAGTGTCTCGCTTCGACGCAAGAGAAAATGGGTATTGACAATGCGCAAATCACTGTCAGTCCTACTGAGGATTGCTTCTCTTACCGAGTTATTTGGTTATTTGCTTTTCCTCTGTGTTCTATTTGCGTCGATTTGCCATGATTCCACTGTGTCAACAGAATTATGAATAATATATATTTTCTCCGTGAAATGTATCTGAATTTACACCACTTGCTTATTTATAGTTTCCTTTCCTTTTTTTATTCTGGAATAAATTAGAATTAACGTTTTACGAGCACAGCAGAGACAATCTAATAATTAATTCATATTCGTTTTGAAGTAGTTTTTAAGAGAAGGTGATTTCCACTTCTTTTCAAAACACTTTTCATCGTGAAAAGTCTACAAATATTCGTGTGACGGAAAGAATTACATAAAGTTATGAATAGTGAAGGTTAATCTTGTTCCCGTTGTTATAATTACCAGTGATAGCATTATCTTCAAACTGAGAATTTTTCTTCATAACACTATATCTAGGGCAAATTTATTACGATACTACAAAGAATAATTTGTATGAATATCACTGCAAAAGGAAATTACTCTATATGGCACTAATGAAGGAAAATATGCTAAGTAGTGAACTATGACTCATTGTCTACTACCTTTTATCCATGGTTTCGCCTGCAGAAGCAAACATCACATGTATGGAAACATCTCCTGCAGCGCCCTCTCCCTGTTCATCTCCTCATGTCCCCCCCTCATCAGGCCACTACTGCTCTCGAGCTTCCAGTTGCCCTCCTTCGCCTTCTCCCTCCTCACCTCCATATCTCCTTCCCCTTTCTTCCCTCTCCACTCTTCCGACTATCTCGTCCTTCACCCTCTCTCCATCGATCTTCTCTGCCAAGCCCTCTTCGTCTTCCACCTGCCCACTACCTTTCTTCGAATTGCGCCTGCCTCCAAACTCTGCCCTTCGTCACCCTAACGGATCATGTTCTCTAACCCCTCACAGTAACCTTTTCTCCCTCTGCCTCTCTCAGCACATCCCCTCCTCCAAACTCTCTCTGTCCATCCCTTTTCCTTCCTGTGTGTCTGTCCATCAACTACTCCTACCCTTACCACTTCTATCTGAAAATATCCTCGTCCCTTTTTCCCTCTGTCTACTTATTATACCCCTTCTATCTTGCTACATCTCCTATTCCATCCTTTGTCCGTCCAGTTCGTTCTCCATCCATTCTGGGCTCATCACGTCCTCCACACTGTCACTGTTCTAAAAAAAAAAAAAATGGTTCAAATGGCTCTGAGCACTATGGGACTGAACTTCTAAGGTCATCAGTCCCCTAGAACTTAGAACTACTTAAACCTAACTAACCTAAGGACATCACACACATCCATGCCCGAGGCAGGATTCGAACCTGCGACCGTAGCAGTCGCGCCGTTCCAGATTTTAGCGCCTGGAAACGCTCGGCCACCCCAGCCTCCACTGTTCTTCGCTCCCTCCATTCTCTCTCTGCTCAGTCTTACCCATCCTGATGTACACCGTCATGAATACATTCTGATACCATCTGCATATTATGTCTGTTTTAGTTTTTACAAATTGTCGGCATGTGAACAGACGCTGTCAGTGCCCCAGAGGTTCGCACTCGCGTTGCCACGTGATCATGACATTTAGTTTCATAGTCGAACTAAGATCTTACACCAAATATATCGATCGAAATATTGTAACACTTTTGAAGCCGTGTTATGGAGACTTGTACACTCTAAATGAGAAAAGCAATGTAGACATCCTGGACAGTTTTTACACATAAAGATTTGTTGTTAAAACTGGAATTACCTACTACGTCACCCAGTTAGATCTGCTTATGCACAGGGGCCTTTTGAACTGAAATGGCAAACGGTCTCGAAAACAACTCGGAAGCTGATGTAAAATTGAAAGTGTCCTCAAAATATTTAAGGGGGTATCCTTATAATTTGAGCCGTGCTGCGGCTGGCATTGGTGCTGTTAGTAGGTTTCCGTCCTCTTTTGGAGGCCTTACTGTATCGTTTAATTGACATGGCTGCGGTTGTTTGTCTCCTTCTCGTGTTGACCTGGATTCACAAGCGTTGCCTGTCCACTAGTGGCAACAGCGGCGGTCATCGATATGTCATATCTTTGACCCTATCAATGGGGCGACATCGTGGTTATTCCAGGTCGAGTCAGTGTGGAGTTCGGTTGGGGACTCACGAGGAGCCAGGTCCATGCAGTGCGAGAAAACGCCGAGATCGCTGGTGGCGCGCATAGGCTGCTGGATCGAAGGCCTGTAGTCACGAGGGTGGACGATGTCGTCGTAAACCGGATCCTAAAAACTTTAGGATGAGTGCATTTAGATTCAAGTAGAGAAAGCTCTGTCGTCGTGAGATCTTGCGATTTCCCAGCGACTTTGTTTCGTGATGCTGCTCATAGTGTTACCGAGATGAAGAGCGGCGAGTGGAGTGCTTGGGGAAAGCGAAGGTGATTAGCTTTCCTGGACTTCCGATTACTGTTTATTGCGATCAGTTTCTTACTATTTGTTAAGTTCAACCAGGGTATTTTTCCTGCCTGGTGGCCGCTAACGCACCAGTTACCTACCCTGGGGGTTAGTGTATGTAAAGGCAGTTTACATTTCCTCGCCTTGCAGCTGCTGTCCTGTGAGGCGTGTAGTTTTGACAGCTTTCTGGATTGTGGGTTGGTTGGCGAATCTTCAAAGGTTGGTTGGCGATTCTTGTACTCTGGTGGTAGTGATTCCTTTCTTGTTCCGGCCTCCATAAGCACAGTATTCTGCCGACGGAGTCCAGACCGCCGGTTCCGTCGTTGGCGTATTTTTAGATTTTTGCATTTGGTTTATTGGACGTCAGTTAGCCTCAGCAAGATTATCATTAGTCATTCGTAAGACTGCCACTAATGTGGGTTACCATCTTGTGAAGTGAATGCAACTCTTGGCCGTGTATCTCATCTCTCGCGAAAGTGTTTTTTGCCGGACCTACTCAGAGGTCGAATCCTCGTGCAACGTCTGTGACTGGACCTCATGTTTTATTATTATATTTACTGTTTTATTGTACGTTTCTAAACTTTTTATATAATTGCCATTCTTGGCTTTACAGCAGGTTCAAAAGGGTGTGCTACCAATTTTACCATCCTTTTGTCTCACCCATTTGGTGATATGTTGCCTGTATTTTTAAATTAACCTTCGCTGTTGCATTGCTGTTTTACAGTGTGTTTGTTAATTTTTTTTTTATAATTGCCGTTCTTGGCCTTAAAGGCTTTCAGCCATGACTTTGCTCACTTGCCTTAACATTCTAATTGGGATGACATTGCCTTGTTTTTAAAACATTATTTTCTGTGTCTGCATTTAATGTCATTGGGTAAATTGTAACGCATAAAGCACTATTAATTACAAAGTTGTTTATTCTTTCATTAATAACATGTGATATCTTTATTTATTACTGAGTCGGGACTTATCTTTTAAAATAAATGTGTGTAACTGGAAAAGGAAACCAATGGTAGCTGATTGCGGCCCCGTCCACAATCATAACCGAATCCGGCCTTCCTTGCCTACCATGTTTCAACTGGTAGCAGAGCATGGGTACGATTCTAATATCGCCATTTCTGTTACTGTTGGTTGATTTGGTAAACTCTGCTACTATTTTACGATTTCTGCCTTTGGTGTTTCATTCTATTTTAGGTGGTCAACTCTGTAATGGCAGTCAGGCAGTGCCCTGGGATCGGCCTATTGAGGAAGGACCATCTTATTTATGAGCTGGCGAAAAGAAGCCAGCCTATTGAGGCGTTTGCTAAATTGCTTAATCCCCTGGTGCATCTGTTTCGAGATGTCATAGGGTTAGCTATAGACCGACTCAAGCAAATTTAAAAGTTGTTATAGTTGTTGGTTCGCCAGGAGCAACACCCTGATGCATTTGGTGTTTCGCTTCAGGTAATTTGGTCTCTATTGTATCCTTTAACTAGGGGTGAATTGAGGACCTGGGTATCCAGAGCTATGGCTCAAGAGTCTTCATAGCAGCAGTTGAGGGAGCCTATGATTAGCCAAAGACTAGCCATGGGAGTTCGTAAACAGCTCGAGTGTCGCTATATTTGGCAGAAGTAGCAAGATAGGGATGAGTTGCATCAATACGTGGAAAGTGTTAAGACGGCCTGGCTCTGAGCACTATGCGGCTTAACTTCTGAGGTCATCTGTCCCGTAGAACTTAGAACTACTTAAACCTAACTAACCTAAGTAAATCACACATATCCATGCCCGTGGCAGGATTCGATCCTGCGACCATAGCGGTCGCGTGGTTCCAGACTGTAGCTCCTAGAAACTCTCGGCCACCCCGGCCGGCTAAGATGGCCTGTTTGGCCTTGTTAGTCGACATGCCAGAATGGGGGTTAGTGTCAATTGTCCCAAGGGGAATGCGAGTGGCGTATATGTGACATATTGTTTTTTGTGGTCATCCCTCCACTTGGGAAGAACTTCGTGCCGCCGTTGTAGCCATATCCGCGTTGCCGCTCTCGGACGATAGACACCGTGAGGTTAAGTTTCTGCCCTTGGGCGTCACCGAGGGGAGCTGTGGATTACCAGCGTCAGCTCAATCTGCTAAAGGGGAATCGCAGCTCTGTTTCAGGTGCGGTTGAACATGGCACTTATTTCATACTTCTGCTCAGCCGCGGATACCTAGATTCAATAGATGACGCCCCATTGGGCAGCGACCCCGGGGTCCAGCCTTTAAACCCTAGTGTGCCTGTGTTGCTGCTCTATCATCATGCCCAGTGTCTTATATTTGTTCTCGAGTTGGTGGTGAAACTATTTGTGCCCTTTTGGATTCTGGTAGTTCCTTTTCATTGTTGAGCTTGGAATGGTTTCTTGACTTTGGTCATGTTGCGAGACTTAGGCCGGTCCCTTCTTCAGTGCAGAGATGTCGGGTTGCCAGTGGTCAGGTGTTGCCTCTGCATGGTTGGTCCGAGGAAATATGTCGGTTGGGGATTTCTTGTGGCCCTTGTCTTTAGCCTTGCTTAAGGAGCTGCTGATCGATTTGATTTTGGGATGTGATTTTATAGGTAAAACGGGTCTTGCCTCGGATTATTCAGGGCACACCTTTTTATTTAGTTCGCTTCTGGTCAGCAATTTGGGTTCTGGGAGTGTACTAAACTTAAGGTGCATCGAGATGCAGGAATGTAGGCTGTTCATGCTAAGGGTAATTTGTTTGATCTCACCCGTCTTTCTTCCCAGAAGGCCTCTGATATAAGGGGTTTGTTGGAGATGTTTCTCTGTGATAGACTCGGGGCTACTAATGTTCTTGACTACAATATTCGTCTGTCTCGTAATATTCCCGTCAGGCAGTCCCCATATCGCCTCTCACCACCAAATATGAAGACACAAAGGGAAAAGATCTCCAAAATGCTTGAGCAATGGGTTATTAAACCTTCTAAATCCGCTTATGCCTCCCCTACATTCCTCGTCCCTAAGGATTAGGGGCGGGACTTTCGACCTGTTGTTGACTACCGTCACCTCGAATTGGTTCTGTACCTGATCTTCATAACACTTTTACTTGGTTTGTCGGTGCTAATTGGTTTACTATGTTCGACCTGAATCAAGCCTATTATCAGATTCCCTTACCCAAAGAATCTAAACACGTTACAGCGTTTTGTACTGACTGGAATTTGTATGAATTTAATAGGGTCCCCTTTGGTTTGACAACTGGCGCATCCGTCCTTACTCGTTTGCTAGATGATATTCTTGGAGACTTGAAATTAGTCTGTAATTACAATTACCTGTACGATTTGGTAATTTATAGTCGTTCGTTTCAAGAGCATTTGGAACATATACAGCAAGTTTTGTTAGGTTGCACGGGGCCACTTTGACTGTTAAACCCAATAAGGTGACATTAGCCAGGCAGCAGGTGTCCTTCTTAGATCAACTTGTTTCAGGCAAGAGTATTGGTATCGATCCTGAGCAGACTAAGGCCTTGAGAGACCTTCCACCACCCATTGATAAGCGAGGGATTACCAAGTTCATAGGGATGAGGAATTATTTTAGGCATTTCGTCCCTAATTTTGCTCAGTTGGCGGCTCCATTAAATGAACTACGACGAAAAGGGGTGCGTTTTGAGTGGGGACCCGCTCAAAAGGCCTCATCTGAGCATATTAAGGCGACTACAGCCAGTCCTCCCGTTCTCGGAAAGCCTGACTTTAATAAGAAATTTATTTTCCAAACCGACTCATCTAATGCAGGAATTTTGGCAGTCCTCCTCCAGGAATTCGAAGGTCAAAGACAGCCATTGGCATATGCGTCTCGTCGGTTAACCAGCGCCGAGCTTAATTATTCTGTTTATGAATGTGAGACATTGGCTGCCTTGTTCGTTCTGGACAAGTACTGGTTTTATCTCGAACATAATTTCAGCTAGAGACTGAGAGTCAAACCCTAAGCTGGGTGCTAGCCAGGCAACGTAAAACTGTCCGTAACGTGAGCGGGTGGTACGCATTTCGGCGTTTCAGTTCAAGGTTAAGCACATTACAGCACCGAGAATGCGCTCGCGGACGCCCTCATTCGTAAGTTTACTGAACAACCATCTAGTGAGGGCGACAAAATAGCTGCGGAAGGCAATCTTAGTTGTGTCGTGTTAGGTGGTATTTCTCATTTGTGTAGTGACATTGCCGTCTTTCAGGATCAGGGCCCCACCTGGGGACCGGTTAAGAAACGGCTTTTGGCGGGCGAGCATCTGGTTGAATACAGTATCAGGAAAGGCATTTTGTGTAAGAAGGTGGGCCGTACCAAGGAGGTTAAGATCTGTCTACCAAGCACCTTAATACGCCTGGGTTCCATTATTTTCTCAACTCGTTGATTGGCGGGCATTTAAGAACCTGTAAGACATTGCAGAAGATTAAGGAGCACCTGACTTGGCCGTCTATTGACCGAGACGTTAGAGAAATGGTTTCACGGTGTCAGTTGTGGCGTGTGGCCAAACTCAATAACGCTCTTCAACAGGGGTTCCTTAGCTCTGAGCGTATTGCCTCATGGACAAACTCTATATTGATTATGTGGGACCATTACCTTGCAGCAAGAGAGGCCAACCGTATGTATTAGTTAATATTGACCCGTTTTCGAGGTTTACCTGGCTTCTTCCGAGTCGTAATGTGACTGCTGCCACCACCATTCCGCAATTAATTAACGCGTTTAGTGTTTTTGGACTACCTAAGCAAATCGTTACTAATAATGCTCCAGCCTTTCTTTCGTCTCCCTTCAAGGCCTTCTGGTTTCAAATCGGTGTTAAGCACGTAACTACCACTCGATATTATCCGCGGGGGTCCTTTGTGGAAAGGGTCAACTGTAACCTTAAATCCGCACTGATTATCTTTCATCAGAAGTCTCACATTAAGTGGGATTCTGGTCTCCGTTCGCTTAGCTTTGCCTTCAATACCGCCAGCCATGAGGCTTTGAAGGCTACTCCAGTTTCCTCAGTGTTTGCTTATCCTCTTAATTCCTCCCTTTTGTACTTATGGGGAATTCAAGACCTTATTCCTGCGGAGACCACTCCTCAGGTCGTGAAGGAAAACTGGAATAGTGTGAAGCGCAGTATTCTCAGCGCCCACACCTAACAAGCTGGTGTTTATAACCGTAATCCACGAGGTTTCAGGGGTAAGATGGGAGATGTATATGTTCATAATTTTCCCCGGGGGAGTTGCGTGTCGTCAACCTGGGCAAGTTTACTCCCCATATTTTGGGTCCGTGTACGATTATGCGGATTTTAGGCCCAGTTAATCTTCTGGTTAAGGACAACCGTACCGGTAATAATACCAAATCCCCCTTAATCAAATTAAGTTTGCTTAGCCCACTAATCGGATCTCCTACCCCCCCCCACTCCCTCCCGGGGTTTCTCCGTTAGAGGGAGATGTTGAGCCGTGCTGCAGCTCATGTTGGTGCTGTTTGTAGGTTTCGGTGCTCTGTTGGAGGCCACACCGTACCGTTTAGTTGATATGGTTGCGCTTGTTTGTCTTCTTCTCGTGTTGACTGGTGCCACTTGGTTTCGCACGCGTTGCCTGGACGGCAGTGGTTATTTGTGGTCGACTCAGTATGGAGTTTGGTGGGGACACTCAAGGAGCCAGGTCCACGCAGTGCGAAAACACGCCGAGACCGCTGGCGATGAGCATGGACTGCCGGAGCGAAGGCCTGTGGTCCCGAGGGTGCACGACCTCTTCGTAAACCGGATTCTGCAAACTTTAAGATGAGTGCATTTGGATTGGAGTAGATAAACCTCCATCACTGTGATATCTAGCAACTCTCCGGTGACTTGGGTGCGTATTGCTGCACATAGTGTTGTAAAGGCGAAGAGCAGTGAGTGGAGTGCTTGGGGAAGGCTGATCTGAGTACATATCCTGGACTTCTAATTAGTATTTATTTCCTTCAGTTTGTTACTATTTTTTAAGTTCAACCAACGGTATTTTACCTGCCTGGTGGCCGCTAACGCCCCAGTTACCTGCCTTGGGTGTTAGTGTGTAGGGAAGCAGCCTACTCACGCTGTAGTAAATTCACATCAGTTTCCATTGTGTGCCAGCCAGTCTGCTGTAACTAGCTCTGACGTCATAAATGTTGCGCAATACCTTAAAAATCAAGCAAATGAACTAAAACTTTTCTAGCATGTCAGAAATAATACTAAATTAATGTGTGTTAAATATCAGTTCGATAACTTCAGCCATTTCCGAGATTTGGACGTTTTTCTGGAAAAATCATTGGCGCAACAGAACAGAGCTAGAGACTTCAAAATTTATATTTAGATTCATCTTTCATAATGATTTAATAAAAACAGTACTTTGGATTTCACAAATTAAGACTTTAGTGGAAATTCATGATTTTCTGGTTTTCGTCTCAAAACTGAAGGAAGCAAGATAGATTAAGTAGGCTAGTAAATAAGGCTAGGATGTTTAGATTTAAATAGGTTGGAGGTCCGCTATGATTATGAAAATGTATAAAGTTTCTTTTTAATACCTATAAAATTATAGCGATAGCGGATCTCAAAAGGGACAGTTCAGAGCTCATCTGCTACGTGCAGTGTAATTTAATTAATTCTCTCGCTCAAAGTATTTAACTTAGCCACGTCAAAATTTTATTATCAATACTTACCTGCGTGCTGAATGCACGTTTAAATTAAGAGCTTCTTCGGCCATCAGCCAAAGAAGCTATAAATTATATTGTAACTTGAAGTGGTGCGTTACTAGCCCAGCGACTAGTCGGGAGAGCGGAATTGATCAGGCGTTCCCTCAGCCGTCCGCACCGCGGCTTTATATATAAGAACACTGCGCGAGGAAGCAAGGCCCCAGTTCTCTCCAGACGCTGAATGACACGCCATCTGTGTCGGGAGCCGCGTCGCATCAGTGTCACTGCTACAAACAGCCTCGGGTGCCGTATTAAGTTACTAGAGATACGCGGAACCATGAAAACATTTTATGTGAAGTGTTAATTCTGGAATGATTTTCATTATCTAGCTTCAGTTTGCGTATTGTCGTATTTTCACGTGCCGTCGCGGGACAGACATTCTACCAAATATTTAGTGTGGCGTTTGATGAAATATTTTCATCAAATTATGGCGAGCATTCTTTTTAACATTTAATTCGGACATTTATAGTTGCATCAGCGCATTAGACTCTGAACTGCTCTGTTAGTTAGGTTGTAGGGATACTTGTGGTTTTTATCAGTGAATTTCAGAATATACTCAACTATTTTGGAAAACCGTTTTTGATTAGAAATCCCGGACAATCTCCTAATTCCTCAGAGCTATAAGCTGCAGCTATAAGAACATTCTCAGGCAAAGTGGGCACTAGGATATCTATTTACTGGCTCCAAGTTTTATTAAATCACTTTCTGGGGGCCACGAAGTAAATAGAGAGCCAGTGTTGAGAACGGCAAAAGACAGCATTAACAACATTCTAAAAGCTAGAAACTGATTCAACACGCAAGCGTTTATACAACAGTAGATTTATTCTTATTCCAACGCATCCGCCGCCCCACATATGGTGCA
This sequence comes from Schistocerca piceifrons, assembly GCF_021461385.2. Classification (NCBI taxonomy): domain Eukaryota; kingdom Metazoa; phylum Arthropoda; class Insecta; order Orthoptera; family Acrididae; genus Schistocerca; species Schistocerca piceifrons. The sequence goes on from NC_060140.1 coordinate 632,823,821, forward strand.
TCGGCCGGGAAATCAACTAAGTGAAAGTGATTTTTAACTATTCGGATTCGCGAGTGGAATGCGACACGCAACTGAGTATAAAACAGTGAAAGTGTTACGTGTGCATGTGGACGACGCAATTGGATTAACAACGCATCTGGATTGACGGAGCTGGCACTGAGTCTAGCGGTGCTGCCAGCATCGCGAGAAGCCAGTTTCGCCGTACCGCAGTCGTCCGCTGGAGCAGCCGACGCAGAGCCTGCAATTGCGGGCCACGCAAACACACAACAGCCGTCGGAGAGCCGTCTGCAGTTCAACGTGCCACGTCGCATCAGGAATCCTGGTACGACGCGCCGGCAACGCCATACGTCGTGCAGAAGGAACTAAGTTAAGTGAAAAGCTGTTAAAAATTTTACTAACCTGCACTAAAAGACTGTCGGCGATGGAACCGCCAAAAGAAACTGAGGTTAAACTTATATCAGAACCTATGTCTGTTGAGGGAACTGTAAATCCAGACAACGGTTCGAGTGTAAATATGCATGAAAGTAGTAATGTTAAAGTGAAATATGAAGTATTGTCTCCTGACAGTAGTGTGCGAAGGGGCAATGATTCAATAATAGAGACCCCTGTAGTGAAGCAGAAAGTAGAAATTGTAAATTTATTGGATGATAGTTTCTCTGATGAATTAAAAATGAAACAGTCATCAGAGATGGTAGAGTATAAGAAGGAGCAGTTAGATATGACTAATCAATCAGAAGTTTCATTTAGTTTTGATGATTCTGGTATTGGAGCTAGTTTTTCGTCACCTGAGTGTGATAAAAAGCCAGCTAGTGAGCAAACCAAAGATGCTGGGGCTGTTGATCTAAATGTTATATTACAAGCAATAGCTGCCAGTAATGCAAAAATGTCAGCCAGTAATGCTAGAATGACAGCTGAATTAAAGTCTGAGATTGTGGCCAGCCAAACAAGTTTTAATAAGCGGTTGGAGGTAATGGACGATACCTTCAAGGCTGGTTGCAATAAGTTGAAAGAGGATCTAGACAGTTTGAACTATAAAATTGATTGCAATCATGAGGATATTAAGAAAAAGGTTGCTCAACAGTTTTCTGAAATGTATAAAACAGTTAAATCCGAAGTTGCTGAGGTTCGCAAAGACTTCCAAATGGAAGATGCGAAGCTGGAGCACAAGTTAACAGAAAAGATCGAGGCGGAGTCTGAACTGTGCTCAGACAGATTTAAAGATGTTAATATAAAAGTAAACATATGTCAAACAGAAGTAGAAGCAATCAAAACTGACACTACTCATATTGTGCAAAGAGTAGATAATGTTGAAATGAAAGTAGAAAATATAAGTACTAACATTGCTAACATTGAGAGTAAAATAGCTTCAGTAACTTCTGGTAATGGTAGTATACAACAAATTGTAGCTGCAAACGCCGCTTTTATCGGGTGTCGGCAGTTCTTGCGGTTCGATCCAGATAAAAATATCCACCCGCTAGATTTCTGGAACGATTTTGAAGATGTGATTCCACCGACTTGGTCTGAACGAGAGAAAATCTCATTTATTAAAAGCCATTTAGCAGGCGACGCTATGCGTTGGTCAGCTGATGTTATGTTGAAGTGTAAAACATTAGCGGAGTTTAAAACAGCTTTCATTAATGAGTATTGGTCTAGCAATAAGCAAAATGAAGTGTTGAGAGAATTTTGGAGTGGAAAACGCTTCAATGCAGGTAAGGAATCAATTAAAGAGTTTGCTAGGTCATGGATTTCACGGTTGTCACATTTGGCGGAAAAGCTGAAACCTGAAATGATTATACTAGGTCTTGAAGCCAAACTGCCATGGTATTGGCAAACTAGAATTATATCTGCCCCTAGAGACAATCTGGATCGTTTCATTGAGTATTTGGAACGTGTAGAACGTGTTGCTGCCAATGAGGAGCAAGCACGTAATAATAGAAATGCTAATAATAATGGTAGTAATTTTAGGAACGAGCAAAATGGCAATGTAAACATCAGAACAGTAGGTGTTCGCCATCCTAAGAGAGGTAGGAATTGGGGAAATAATTATCCGAACCAACAATGGCGTCCAAGGGATAATAATTTTGTTCCAAACAGAAATATGCATGTAAACAACAGTACGGAAAGTAATGCCGTGCCAGTCAACTATAATGAAAATAAAGGAAACAGCAGTAGGCCGAGGCAGGAAAACTAGTTCCCGTCTATGAGGACACTGGCGCTCACCAGGCGGTTACTTTTCCTAAGCCAGTAGTTAAGGGAATTGGTAAGACAGATCAGAATACTCAAACTGAACATGTGGATGAAGAGTCGATAGCACCTAAGGATACAACAGAAATATTAGATCACTCACAGTATTTGATAGATACCGTGTTAGAAACGCTTTCTAAGTGGGAAGAGAAAGAGAAGGCGCAGCAGTGTAACAGTAGGGATGAGCTACAAAATACTGAATTGACAGGTGAAGAAGCAGAAGAAATTCATGCTTATATTTACGATGAGGATGATGTGCTCTTATCTAAAGTGCCTGTGCAGGATGTTGATAATGTACTAATAGATTTAGGACAGGAGATAAGTGGGAATGTAGAGGGTAGGCTGTTTGGGGTCGATGAGCCCAGTAGCTGTGACCAGTTGTCACTTGAGAAGGAAACCGACGATAATGGTGAAAGTGGTTTAGCTGTAACTAATGTTATGCCTGGTCTGGAGGCGCAGAATCGCTCAGACTACAGTAATTTGGGTCATGTTCAGCAAACTAAATGTAATGAAGTCGTGCGGTGTTTCGATTTAAAATTAATAGACCGACTGGAAAAGGCAGCTGAAAATGTAATTCAGGAAACCCCTACACACTGTGACCTAAATGTAATGAAGACAGATGTTGATCACTTTAGTTGGAGACAAATCCAAAAGGAACTATTAGATGAATTTGAGGAACCACCTGTACAACCTAGAATAAGCCACCCTATAATAATAGTGAATATGTTGGGTATCAATGTACGTTGTCTCTTAGACAGTGGAAGTGAGGTGAGTGCAATATCTCAGTCCTTCTTTGATGCATTACCTGGTAAAGACAAACTTACTGTAATGAGGGTATCAGGACTAAGAATAATTGGTGCTACTGGCAAGGTGTCAAAAACGGTAAAGCAAGAAGCTTTACTACCCTTTAACATAAATGGTAATTTAATTGATCATACATGTTTAATTGTAAACAATCTCAGTATTGAGGTTTTAATTGGCATAGATTTCTTGTCAAAATATCAGAGTGTTGTTGACTTTGAAAGAAGCCAGTTAAAAATGGTCTTGCCAATAACCGGAGTAATTATAGTACCTTTTAGTGATAAACATATAGTAACTGATCATGAAACTTGGGAGCTGCCTATACGAGTTCTGAAAAACAGGAGATATTGGGACGAAGGTGTTAATCTTAATAACAATAAGTTGAACACAGAAGAAGAAGAAGAAGCAATTATTTTAGACAAAATAGAAGCTAAATTGCTGGAAATCGATAAGATTTCAGCCAATCAGAAGGAAGAACTGAGACAGGTTCTAAAAAGGCATCATAAAGTATTTTCAGATCGACGTGGCGTGGTCAAAGGTAGTGAATGACTGCTGTAGGGAGGAGGTTGTTCTTTAACCTCTACGCAGTGTGGCAGCTGTGCAGTCCCAGCTGTGTGAGATCTTCTTTCCCTTTCAGGTCTCACTCAATCTTCATCTTTCCTATCCCCAAAAATTTCGACCTCTACTTTCCAACACAAAATTTTCCGGTATGATTATCACGTCAATAATAAACCAATGAATGCTGTAGGGAGGAGGTTGTTCTGTAACCTCTACACAGTGTGGCAGCTGTGCAGTCCCAGCTGTGTGAGATCTTCTTTCCCATTTCAGATCTCACTCACTCTTCATCTTTTCTATCCACCTAAAATTTCTAACTCTTCTTTACAGCATTAAACCAATGAATGCTGTAGGGAGGAGGTTGTTCTTTAACCTCTACACAGTGTGACAGCTGTGCAGTCCCAGCTGTGTGAGATCTTCTTTCCATTTTCAGGTCTCACTCACTCTTCATCTTTCCCATCCACAAAAATTTCGACCTCTTCTTTCCAGACATGAAAATTTTCTGTCATGGCTATCAAGCCATGAGTTATTTAACCATTCTATCTACCGATTAGTGAAGAAAAATACCTAATGTGACAAACCTAATAGTGACAAACAATAGAGAAGTATGACGTAATTAAGATATAAAATGTATTTGAGTAACAAGTATGTATAGTACCTTGGTAATATAATAAGTACAAAGTGTTGTTTTATTGGAAATGGTCCACCAACAGTAATTTAAAAAGATATATGAATTCATGTACAAGCAGGATCTGAAATGGTAGTGAAACCTAGTGTATGCTGTAGAGCTAACTAATTAATAATAAAAGAGATTGCTTAGTGTTAGGAAAAATATGCAGATAAGTTGTAAGATTAAACTCACCTGGTGTAGCAAGGAAAGGCAGTGTAATAGAATTGAGCAGTGTTTGTGGTTGAGACGTGAAGGACACGTCCCTGAAGTATTTATACGGTTGGAGTTGGCCATTATTTTAGTGTAGTGTGTGACAGGATACACCTACACGTATTGAGGTTATGAGTTGGAGGCATGAATGCGACCATAGGTACCCTTATGTTAGATGAGACAGAGCAGCTCATGGTGTCCTATAGGTTTAAGGAATTTAGCATTACGCTCGTCCATATTTACTTGATGCACTTTAGTGGTAGGTCTGAGAGAGACTACCTGAGGTTTCAGCGTCCGATCGAGTGGAAATGGATTGCCACGTGAGCAAACTAATCAGCTGCAATACACTAAGAATATGGAATAAATGTGCTTTCCTATGCTTTAAATTTAAATGGAGTGAGTATTACTTAAGTTCATACACTAGCAAAGTAAGTAAGTACATAATGGCAGACGTAAAACATTATTTTAGCTCCGCATAAATACACTTCAAAGTTAGTAAGTACGTAATTGCAGATGTGGAACTGACAACAGCAGAGGACCAATAAGTGGATTTAGTAGTCAACTAAACGTAGTGTGTTTTGAACACTCAAAACTGTACTATTACCAAAAGTTACTCACATGTACATGGAAGCTGAGAAAACAACCACTAATCATACTCATACTATCTCTAAGAATAAAGTAATCAAAGATCAGTCAGTTAAGTAAATAAGATGCAGATTTGTCAGGAATGTACCGAGCATTGGTTCAGTGTTCCGGCCCAGAAATAATAAATTCAGATTAAATAAGATTTATGATTGTATGCCTTGAGCATAAATTTTCTCCAGTACGTGACTAACGGCGTTTTGAGCCATTTGTTTAACGATTTTATGACAATTAAGTAACCGTGAGAGAAAAATTAAAAAGGTTCTGTTAACTTTGTTCCAGCAAAATATTGGAAGATAAAATGTATATATCCCCATTTTATTGTGACCCACCCTTAGATTTTAAGTGAACAGAGTCTGAGGCACTCTTTTTGTTTGTTCTACAGGACAAACCAGATAATGGCAGCCTGGTAGCTGCGTGAAAGCGTGGAGTGACTTGGACACAACTCACAGTGACCCCTCCCCTTTCCCCCATGTAATTTAGAGTGATCGAGAAGGACGCACACCATAGCAACTTCCCCTCCTCTACCCTTGTGAATGCAAGTGTAGGACGCTAGCCAAAGCGGCTACAACCACGTGTGTAAAAATTATTTGTGAACTTTTTCTTTCAGGTTTAGAAAAGACTGCTAAGAGATAACCATCTGTTTATGTATCATGTTATTTTCTTTGAATTTGTGTATGTAAAAATGTATTTAATGGTTCTAAGATTTTCATAATTTTTCAATTTCTATGTGTTTGTTTGTCTAAGGCAATATGTATGCCAAAATAATTCATTGACTTTGCTTAAAAATTTGAGTAATGACATTGTTTAAAAAGGCAGTGAACATGCCTACAATTTAAATAATTAATGTAGGTAATAAGTTTTCTTTAATGTTTCTACAGGTTTATATTTCGATTTTGATTTTTCATAGGGAGTTAAACTGTACTCTTGCTTCCCTTTTTGTAATTAAATTTTTTTTCATTCATTAACATTCATAAACAAAAAATTTAAGTAGAGGGTGATGTAGGGAAGCAGCCTACTCACGCTGTAGTAAATTCACATCAGTTTCCATTGTGTGCCAGCCAGTCTGCTGTAACTAGCTCTGACGTCATAAATGTTGCGCAATACCTTAAAAATCAAGCAAATGAACTAAAACTTTTCTAGCATGTCAGAAATAATACTAAATTAATGTGTGTTAAATATCAGTTCGATAACTTCAGCCATTTCCGAGATTTGGACGTTTTTCTGGAAAAATCATTGGCGCAACAGAACAGAGCTAGAGACTTCAAAATTTATATTTAGATTCATCTTTCATAATGATTTAATAAAAACAGTACTTTGGATTTCACAAATTAAGACTTTAGTGGAAATTCATGATTTTCTGGTTTTCGTCTCAAAACTGAAGGAAGCAAGATAGATTAAGTAGGCTAGTAAATAAGGCTAGGATGTTTAGATTTAAATAGGTTGGAGGTCCGCTATGATTATGAAAATGTATAAAGTTTCTTTTTAATACCTATAAAATTATAGCGATAGCGGATCTCAAAAGGGACAGTTCAGAGCTCATCTGCTACGTGCAGTGTAATTTAATTAATTCTCTCGCTCAAAGTATTTAACTTAGCCACGTCAAAATTTTATTATCAATACTTACCTGCGTGCTGAATGCACGTTTAAATTAAGAGCTTCTTCGGCCATCAGCCAAAGAAGCTATAAATTATATTGTAACTTGAAGTGGTGCGTTACTAGCCCAGCGACTAGTCGGGAGAGCGGAATTGATCAGGCGTTCCCTCAGCCGTCCGCACCGCGGCTTTATATATAAGAACACTGCGCGAGGAAGCAAGGCCCCAGTTCTCTCCAGACGCTGAATGACACGCCATCTGTGTCGGGAGCCGCGTCGCATCAGTGTCACTGCTACAAACAGCCTCGGGTGCCGTATTAAGTTACTAGAGATACGCGGAACCATGAAAACATTTTATGTGAAGTGTTAATTCTGGAATGATTTTCATTATCTAGCTTCAGTTTGCGTATTGTCGTATTTTCACGTGCCGTCGCGGGACAGACATTCTACCAAATATTTAGTGTGGCGTTTGATGAAATATTTTCATCAAATTATGGCGAGCATTCTTTTTAACATTTAATTCGGACATTTATAGTTGCATCAGCGCATTAGACTCTGAACTGCTCTGTTAGTTAGGTTGTAGGGATACTTGTGGTTTTTATCAGTGAATTTCAGAATATACTCAACTATTTTGGAAAACCGTTTTTGATTAGAAATCCCGGACAATCTCCTAATTCCTCAGAGCTATAAGCTGCAGCTATAAGAACATTCTCAGGCAAAGTGGGCACTAGGATATCTATTTACTGGCTCCAAGTTTTATTAAATCACTTTCTGGGGGCCACGAAGTAAATAGAGAGCCAGTGTTGAGAACGGCAAAAGACAGCATTAACAACATTCTAAAAGCTAGAAACTGATTCAACACGCAAGCGTTTATACAACAGTAGATTTATTCTTATTCCAACGCATCCGCCGCCCCACAAGTGTATGTAACGGCAGTGTACGTTTCCTCGCCTTGCTGCTGCTGTCCGGCGAGGAGTGTAGTTCTGACAGCTTTCTTCATTGTAGGTTGGTTGGCGATTCTTCTTCTCTAGTGGTAGTGATTCCTTTCTCGTTCCGGGCTCTCTAAGCACAGTATTCTGCCGACGGAGTCCAGTCCACCGGTTCCGGCTTTGGCGTATTTTTACATTTTTACATTTGATTTATTGGACGTCAGGTAGCCTCAGCAAGATTGTCATTAGTCATTCCTTAGACTACCACTAGTCTGGGTTACCATCTTGTGAAGTGAATGCTACTCTTGGCTGTGTATCTCATCTCTCGCGAAAGTGTTTTTTGCCGGACCTACTCAGAGGTCGATTCCTGGTGCACCGTTTGTGACTGGCCCTTATGTTTCATTGTATTTACTGCTTGATTGTATGTTTGTGAGATTTTTTATATAATTGCTATTCTTGGCGTTACAGCAGGTTTAAATGATTGTGCTACCAAGTTTACCAGCATTTTGTCTCACCTATTTGGTGTTCAGTGGCTTGTCCACTTCAATTAACCTTTGCTGTTTATATTCTGTTTTACTGGATGTTCTTTTTATTATACTTATATAATTGCCATTCTTGGCGGTACAGCAGGTTTAAATGGTTGTGCTACCAAGTTTACCATCATTTTGTCTTACCCGTTTGGTGATCAGATGCCTGTCTTCTTAAATTAACCTTCGCTGTTGCATTGCTATTTTACAGTGTGTTTGTTAATTTTTTTTATATTTGCCGTTCTTGGTGTTAAAGGCCTTCAGCTGTGGCTCAGGTTTCTTGCCTTAAAATTCTAATTTGGATCACAGTGGCTTGTTTTTAAAACATTATTTCCTGTGTCTGTGTTTTATGCTCATTCGGTAAATTGTAACGCACAAAGCACTATTAATTACATAGTTGTTTATTCTTTCATTAATAACGTGTGATATCTTTATTTATTGCTGAGTCTGGAATTACCTTTTAACATAAATATGTGTAACTGCAAAAGGGAACCAATAGTAACTGATTACGGCCCCGTCCACAATCGTAACCCAGTCCTGCTTTCCTTCACTATAAGGTTTCATAATTCTTTCCGGGCAACAATGATTTCTACAAGCTTCGAGTTTTTTCTTCACCGTAGAAGAGCTTAGGGAAGTACACTTTGTCAGAGTGTGTTCCTTCCACAACTCGTTTTTCTTTTTAAATGCATCCCCGTTAAATCGGTAAAACGATACCTTGCAATGTCTTACGGTGGGCCAGGTGCTATTAAGTCCATTTAAAAAGCGAGGCCTGCACTCCATTCTGCATGTTAGTTCCTCAACTCCTTCTTCCTTTAAAAATTGAAAAACAGCTAATTTTAAATCGAAAAATCGTTCCCGGCGTGCTTCTTGACTTAAGCAACGTACTCTTCACTTCCGTCGAAAACCGTTGAAAGTGACAATGGAATAATTTTTGCTACTTCAGAAATATCTTCATGTGCTCTATGCTTGCCAATTTAGCATAACGTGCTCTGTGATGTACGGAATAATGAATCCCTTCTGTCGATCAGTGTAATTTTTTGCCTTTCCATTTTCAACTAAATGTTTAAATTCTTTCTGCAGGGTACTGTGATGTCTTTTCATAGCAAATATCCTGTACCAGTTGCTTATGCGAATTGAGAATTCTCATCCCCTTCTTTTGTCACTGACATTCCCATTCGTTTCAAAGTATTGAGACGACGGTCCCTTTTGTGCAAACAGCCACTCGACATGTGAACATTCTCCATATCACGAAGAAATAGCGGAGCTTGAACAACGCAGACGCACGGTTCCGGCGAACTCAGAGAGTTTTGCTGACCGAAATACGCACCGCACTGCCAAATGAAATGTTGGCCTTTTTCAGGTACTTCCGAGAAGGACCGAACAAAGCCGACTGACAGGCCTGGCCTTGAGCCGCCTGCGGACCCCGCACGCCACATGCGTGAAGTCTTCCGCGCCGAGGCCGGCCCTGTAGGTGATTCTATGCTTTCTGTCACTTAAACATGAAGGTCAGCACTGACTCATTGTATCATGAAATCCGTGAACTCGATATAGATTATGTGGTGTCTGTTCTGTCGGACGTTCTTGATATATACTTATGTGTGTGTGTGTGTGTGTGTGTGTGTGTGTGTGAGAGAGAGAGAGAGAGAGAGAGAGAGTTAGGCCACACCTGGACACTGAAATAATTCAACGGTGACATATGGAAACTTGCGCTGGACCGACACTCGAACGCGGATGTCTCTATTTATGGTAGCGGTCGCCCTAACCGCCTCTGCCATCAGAACATGCTTCCCATCCGACCAAAATTCTAAACTTGTGACAGGGTAGTCGCGTCCATTGCCCATTAAACCCGTTGCTTGCAGGTTTTGGCTGAGTGCCGCAAGAGTTTCTGCGTGAGGTGCATCAGAACTGAAATGACTGTGAGTTGTCTACACTCATATGTATTACTATACATATGTATGTGGCGCCTCTGCTGTCGGAAATATCCTGATTTGTGTCTCCTAGGAAACTTTCGTCTAAAGAGAGACAAGGCAGTGATTAATAACACTGTTTACTTTTATGAAAACCAAAAACATCCTATAAATGACTTCTCTCCACAATATCATCATAAATATCCTAATTCGTCCACCTGCATAGGACAACTAAGTTGCGCTAATTGGAGAATTACCATCAGACTGAGTCCTGTATTTGTCTAAGAACTAAGTCTTACTGAACGTACTGTTAACAAAGCTTATTGTCAAATTAGAGTAATAATTTGTAAACGAGGGACCTCTATTTTAATTTCCGTCTTCTCACCACCGACTTAGATAATCAACTGCTACGCTACTTGGAACAACTCGGAACATACAACGGGCTGTAGAGGATGTTTCATATACGTGAGAAATGATACCATCTCTGATCATTATAGCTCCTCCCGTAGTTGTGGCGTCTGCCCCTTCTAATTTTAGGTGAGTTATTATGGCAAGAATAATACTATGAATGAAATTTAGTAAACGTAAGTCCCTTTACCTTTGCTTCTCTTGAATGTTGTTATTATTTAAAAACAGGGTATAAAGCTCATTAAGCCTCATTCTGAAATTAATGTTTATCTTATAACTGTAGAAAATGTAATGGAAATGAGGTAAGTGTCGTACTCATTTGGGTTCCATTCCCTGTTTAAGCAGGCAACTTGTTCCTCTACACAGTTTGATGAACACGTTGCGCTACGTGCATTGAGGTGGACTTACAACATCGCCAAATAAAAGGAGTTCGTATAAAATCGTGCGAGCTGACTGATGACCTTTACTTAGCCATGATAGTGTATGTCCACGTATTCTATAGTGGTTACATAGTGGTTACACCATTAATAATAAATATGATATGATTTCAATGTCCTCCTCACCCATCTAACACTTTCTGTACGATGTCAATGGAGGATACAAAATAATATTATTTTTGATATGTTTCCTTGTCATGCGTTGCACAAGAGATCCATAGCGGATCAAATGTGGAGGAAGGACAAAACGCCCTGTGATTAGGTGATAGAAACTGGTTTGGAGACTCTAATCACACATACGAACGCATGATGTCATTTAGAGTTGTAACCAGAATTCATCAGTAGAGAACAACTGATGACAGCTTGTAGTAGTCCTACTTCTAACAGACTGGGCTTAAATTCAACACACAGTGCCACATTAAGCGCCCAACGCTCAGTTTTTTGTGTCATGCTCATTTCAAGACACATGCTCCTGGACTCAATGAAACCAGAAAACTGCGGAAAGGAAGGTCATTTGTTTATATGGACCTGACAAACGGAGACAGGCACTGAACCTTATCTGCAGGTATCGAAATATATGCAACATGTCAAAACAAAGGAATGTCTTTTGAAAAAAAAATCTTGATGAGGTGTGAGGCTTCTTATCGTGGGGAACGAGGACACTGTGCAAAAACTGAAAACATTTTTGGAAATTCGATCAGAGAGAAGAAGGACGTTGGCTGGCCATTGAAAGTATGTAAAACGCTATGGAATGGATCCTTTTAGTACGGGTCACACAACTGATAGTGTGACGCTAGCCCAGAGGCTCTACTGATTTCCTATGATGCAAAGATCCCTACGAGCTACGACAATCCAAACTATGTTCCGAAACAAACAAGAAGATAAAATAACCGAGGAATTGAACGCACCTTTTCATTCATGAAATTATAATTTCCCATAAACGATTTTCATAGCTTCATTCCAGTACACATCATCCTCTTGTATGAGATGAAATGTTATCACAATTAATCAAATTTCATTCCGTATTCAAGTGTTAGCTTATAACAATGCGGATAATTACAGTTCCACTGCGATAATACTCTCCGCAATTCTAAATCCGAAGTAAGTCCATTGTACAGGTAATATTCCACATTCTATCCACAGAGGTTTTATATCACAAGTCAGAGATAATCTGTCTCACGTAGACGTAAGGAGCCTTTGGGTTATATAAATCACTTGCTGGGTTCCGCATAAACTTTCGTGCTACATGATAAAAAGATACACCACACAGATCATGGTTATGCATGGCAGGATGTCGTGGAGCTCACGTGAACTCAGGTCAAAGCCGCTAGGTATTTAACAGCATTAGTGGTGACCGTATGTACTTACACAATGCCTAACAGGGAGGTGGCTCATGTTGCCAACGTGGAAACGGTATGTAGGTTTCGGAATAATAGAAGACGGAGGCCCCAGACACATAGAAGAGTTACTTTTGAGACAGACGTCCGAGAGAGACCTCCATGTAGGCCAGGCCTGGGGTCTAGACTTGTGCCGGCCGAAGTGGCCAAGCGGTTCTAGGCGCTTCAGTCTGGAACCGCGCGACCGCTACGGTCGCAGGTTCGAATCCTGCCTCGGGTATGGATGTGCGTGATGTCCGTAGATTAGTTAGGTTTAAATAGTTCTAAGTTCTAGGGGACTGATGACCTCTGATGTTAAGTCCTGTAGTGCTCAGAGCCATTTGAGCCATTTCTAGACTTGTAATATTTTGCTGCGGCTCTGCTCATGGTCATGCTTAGCGCCGTAACTCCCACCAGGAAAGTTGATAGTCATTATTACTGTAATTTCATCGAATCATTCATTCAACTTCTGCTGAGACGAGCATTAAAGATTGATGTTGTTCAAATTTGGCATTTTCCGACCCAGTTCCATAATTCATTCAAAACATTCAGTTAACCATCTCTGCGTTATCTAAGTGGATGGCCTTCCTGAGTCTCCATGTCCCCAAGCTTCTAGACTAGTCGCTGGGTGCAACACAGGACACCACAGTCTATTCTGGTGTCAGATGTTGATTGTCATGGAGTAATGTGCGATTGTTGTTGCACTCGAGCTGCCGATATAGATTACCTTTCTTTGGCAATTGAAGCTACTCAGCCCGACACTAAGCAAAATGTCGGAACACCATTTAGAACCCATTTATACTAGTACAGCGGTGCGGGTCTCCCGCATCGCCCCCTGCGCTCCTCGGGATGGGACCTCATCATCATCATACTACTTGAACAACCAGTACTGGTACGCAGGCCAGCGGCGATAACCTTGAAAGCGGCCGACGACGGATCGGGTCACAGGCTACACAAGGGCAGGCACCAACGATGGCAGCGCAGACAGAGGCCCAGTTCCGAGAATTCCGAGAGATGGTGCAATTTATAAGCCGGCAAAACGTATTAGAATTCGGAGAATGACTAATACTTTTGCGAGAATGGAGGGAACTATAGCCTTGAGATTATGGACAGGAAGCGGAATGCAAGAGAGGCAATGCTTCCGCCTAAATGAGGAAGATGTGACTCTTCCGTTTGATGGACTGGTAGGTCTCAGACTTCTTCAACTATTAATAGAGTCCTAATTATTTATATCATCGGAAGTCTGGGAGCGGATGAACATGAAGACAGAGCAAAGGTATGAGCTGTGTACAGTGAAATTAGAGGTTGGGAATTCGCTGATGTTGTGCAGGTAGCGGAAAAAGGAGGCATGTTCAGAAAAGGCCCAGACGCGTAGCGAAAGACGAATAGGGAAATGAAGACGGACATAGTTTGAGCACTACACAGTTCATTCAAAGGGAAGTGAAGGCTCTTTCAAGAAAGGCTTGAGCCTGAAGCAAGCAACATGTAGAAAGGCGAGAGATAGTAGGGACAGAAAGAAAACTATAGATACGTAACAGAGTCAAGCAACAGGGATCACCGGAGACCATAAAAGTGCCACTAGCTCGAGGAAATAATGGCTAAAGAAATAGTACACCTAGAGGAATGGATGTGCCGCATAAAAATAGAGGAGAAAGGAATGACAGACTATCTTTCTAAAACTTGAGATCACCATGGGCGTTTAGCTATCCGAAGTATTAGTAAAAATAGAATAGAGAGAGTGTCTAACACGCCTGACGAATACTACAGATGAAGATAGGTCAGTAGAATGTCACGGTTTGTATGACAGGCATTGAAGGAATCGTTCAATGTAGTTCTGCTAGTAAAGAAAAGTCACAATGGAAAGCGAGAAACAGTATACTGAAAGAGAGTGTCAGCGCGAGTCATTTGAACGTGAAAGAGAAAGCAGTCATAACAGTGCTAAGCACCATGTACAACGATGTTTTCCACTTGACAGGAGTATGAATTACACTGATATTAAAACAACTGTCTCTGGAGATAGAGGGCTGGGTGATATGTTTGTGACACTACCGAATATCGCAAGCAGAAGCAGAATCGATCGAACGAGAAACTGTAAGTGTATTTGAGGCTGACATCTTAGAACCAAGAAAACGTAGTAGGAACTTACCATTGATTACGATTCCGCAGAGGATGAATGCCAATGAAAACCAAAGTGGCGTTTAGTCTCGGACGACAGTCACTGAATGAGACGCCAAAATTTCAGTTTGGCTCTTGCCAAGGATAGTCTGGGAAAGACAAAGAACTCCTCGACCCTCGATTTAGCGGAAGGCTGTTACTGGGTTTTATTAGACCATCAGAGGCGAGAAACTACACCTTTAAGTACGATATGCCGGAATCTTCAGTACAAACGAGTGCCCATGGACGTTAAAACAAGTCTAAGTAAACTTCAGAGATTGTTGAAATCCGTTACAAGGTGTGTAGTTGTTCATCTACTTGGGTTAGGTGGTGTTATTTGGCTTCTCCTTAGAGGACCACAATGCCTGGCTGAAGGAAGTATTTGAAAACTAAGACCTCACGGTCTAAACCTACAGCCGGATAGGTGAGAATTTTTGCAAAAAGCAGTATGTATTTGCGCCACGTCGTCTCCGTGGAGGGTTTAGGACCAAATCCAGAGAAGATCAGAATAACAAAGGAGTATCGAAATACCAAAACAACAAAGCAACTATAGGCCGATCTAGGCGTTATAGGGTGCTACATTTTTTATATTATCTACTTCAACTAAATGGCGAAGACATTATATGATTTGTTAAACAAAGAAGTATGTTATACCTCGGGTGTTGATTTAGTAAACGTTTTCTGCATATAAAACACAGGCTGATCAGCCTACTAATATTGTAATATCCGGACCTTGAAAAGGACTTCATAATCACCATGGACGCTAACGAGCCGTCTATGGGAGAATCACTGAGTGAGGGAAGAGTCGGAAGTGACATATGTGTCACACACATCTCAAGGATTCTCAATAAGGCGGAAAAGGTACAATGCAACTGAAACGGAGAGGATAGTCATTTCTTGGGCAGTAAAGTAACTTATACCGTATTTATTTGGCATAAAGCTCCTCATTCGTACTGACCATAACCCGCTAACGTAGGCAGGTAGTATAGCGGATCCATCATCTGGACAGGCGACGTTTACACTGGAGTTGGATTAATAGGACTATAAGATCATCTACTAGAATGTAAAAAAAACCAAGTCCCCAACACACTCTCGCTAGTGACATCAAGAAAGGTAGCTGGAGCGCAACCGGAAGTCAACAGTAGCCCAGGTGAGGATGCGACTGAAGAGAAAACCGTAGCACTGGTCAAGGACCGACAGGCAGGCAGAGACAGCAGGGCTGTTGACGCAGGCGAGACTGCAGCAGACGTGAGCGCCAAGGACACAGAACCTGAGAGAGCAGAGCCGATATTAATACAGCAGATTACATTCGGAAATGTGAAAGCAGTAACGAAGGTATTGAAGAGTATATCCAGAAACGAAATATACCTGTGTCGAGATTGGCGGAAGAAATGAGTGAAAAGAAAAAAATCGGCAGTAAAACACTGGGGGACACCAGGGTGTACCTATGAGCGAATAAGCAGTATATAGAAAAATATATTCAGAAATTCGAGAGCTGTCAAAAGAATTTATTCACAAAGCAATTTATAAAGATTCCTTTAGTTATTACCTAGACGCCTGAATACATTTCCGAAAGGTATGATCTTCTTACAGTGCGTTCATTGAAAGAAAAGGACCGAGAAACAAGTGTATCCCTAAGTTAAAGTATTCGATGACCTAGTGTACAGTAGCTGAAGCCACTGATTGGGGAGATGCTGGCACACTAGCTATGGTGTTAGATGCGAAAATTATGCTGACTTACAGAAAACGTTCAGTAATCTTCAGTGAGAAATCATGAAAAGAATGTATAAATTGTTGCGTACTGAGAGAATACGGCGTACCGACTACCACCTTCAGACAAATGCAGTGTTAGACAAGTCATATCGAACTTTAACAGAGATGTTGCGACACTGCATAGAGCAGCAATCGGACAGTGATAATTGAGTTTCATTTGCGGTTTTCGCATTTAACCAGGACTCGAAAGCCAAAGCGGTTAAGGCGACTGCTCGCTTATAGCGGGAAACCCAACTTCTTTTCCCGTTCCGACACTAATTTTCACCGCCGTCATTCCATTAAACAGTTAATGGTTGTCTGTCTTCGCAACTGCGAGTGTGTTTCATGTAGTGGAAACTGTACTAGAAAGTGTAATTGATAGTTTTGTAGAAGAAAGTGATTTACTTATTCCGCGGAAAGGGGTGAGGCACTAATTGAAAAATGTTTGGTAGAAACGGTGTCGCGTCTGAGAATCAAGAACGGTCGTGGGGAAACATGTTGAGAATACAATATAAATGGGTTCCTGTGATCAGTAATTACCTGTTTTATTAGTGATGAAACGCAACGTAGCAATGGTTACTACGGTGTGAATGTGAAACAAACATTACTTACAAAAATGGATGTACGTAGACTTCATTATGGAAGTTTTTGTGTAATGGGAAAAATAAACCAAGACTCGTTTGAATTTTACTGTTATTATTACAGAATGACATTTTTCTTTTTGTAATTAAATAACTTCTGTTTCTTTAACTGGTATTGCTCATGCTAGACAAATGGTCAGAATATTTTTGTAACGAAACATGATCTCTGTGTGAGCCTCCCGTAACTTAGTCCGTTATCCCAAAAGGTGCCAAATTAAACCAGAAAATAGGGACATTTCATGAAGAGTGGAGCTAAGTATTCACAGTAGCTTATTCTCTGCCCTACTTTTGTAATGATGACGATTCCTACTGCTGTTATTCCATTATCTGTTGCGGTTAATATTATCCTAAATTCGTCTGACAAGAAATCCTTACCTACTTTCCATTTCACTTCACAGTCTCCTCCCCCGCCTCCGCCCTCCCTCAATCTTTAACCCCTGTGCCGCCCCCGTGAGTCTAGATGTCTAGACTGAACCTTTGGATTTCCCTTTTCAAATTTTCTAGTCTAGCTTTCCCAGTACATTAGACATCTGGAAATCCATACTCCGACTCGATGAATATTGTCCCGTTGTTGGTTATTCCATTTTGTCCTCATGGTCACCTTCACCTTTGCAGTCCGTTCCCAGAGATCTGAATGTGGGACTAATCCGGAATATTTTGCCAAAGGGCAGATCATCATGAAAGTTTTAACACATTATGTGTCATTAATGTAGTGCTTTGCACTGCCTTCTACATCCTCAGGTCTTTAATCATTGTTGATTCTTTCGCCCTTGCGGGGCAGTCTCCCACCCAAAACGCAATTGAGTGATCTAAACCTCTGTCCTTTCCTCCATCCTTATCGACAACGCCGTCTGCAGAACGAGGATGAGTTCTTATGCCAGAAGCCTTAGGCAGCCATTGGTGAAGATTTTTATTCAAAATTGAAGTAGTGTTTGGGATCGAACCTGGAACTCAAGTCGTTTTGACGACTGGTCGAAGACACTAACACTAGACGTGATAATTAAGCGATATCAAACAACAAAATCGGAAGTCGTTTTTACAAACACCTTTCACTGGATAACTAAACGGCATATATTTTTATTGCTCGCATTTTCCCCTCCAATAGTAAGTTTAGGACAATGCTCCGATACTTCATTCCGATAATCTGATAGTCGCAAAATTAAACTAGATCACTCTGCATCGGAAGTATTGTCCTCTTCAAGATAATCAGCTTCAGCTTCCGAATCCTCAGGATCATCTGGCAGCGAGAAAAGATAATGGAGAATCTCACTGTCTTTTAGTATCTGCAAAATAGTAACAATAATTCATTAATAGCAAGATTTAACTGTATTATTTTCAGTGTGAAAAGGAATAAAACATCATCACATTATATTTCAAATCGTTAAATAACTTTACAAATAATGTCTGCTCACCGCCTTCTCTATTGCCTTTACAGTGCAGTCCCAATTTTTTCTCAGGTTCAGTACAGTCGTCCCTAGATAGCAGCACCATGCAGATCTGGGTGACATATATCCCGACACTCGAACTGGCGCTCAAAAGTTAGTGGAACATATATGACCCATCATCCACGAAAGGGTTAAATCGTCAAAATAGATCATTATAATGCATAGTTAAATGCTATACATTGACAAATAAATGACTCTCAGCCTCTTTCGTTACTCAGATCAGTGTTTTACGTGACGAGATATGGCGTTGTGAAAATACATCTCATCGGCTCCCGTGTGGAGAACGACACCTCCTACTGGATTCTCATGATCCACCCGTAATTCCAGTGATGTAGTTGCACACAGCACATGCATTCATGTAAATTGTCAAAATCACACTTTTAAATATCCATAATATTTATCAAATAAGTGCATAGAAGTGTTTCGCGCGACCGCTACGGTCGCAGGTTCGAATCCTGCATCGGGCAAGGATGTGTGTGATGTCATTAGGTTAGTTAGGTTTAAGTAGTTATAAGTTCTAGGGGACTGATGACCTCAGAAATTAAGTCCCATAGTGCTCAGAGTGCTTAAAGTCCATTGTTTTTACACTATTATACTTCAGTTCATTGTCGTCGGTGCCACGGTTATTTATGTTCGTCTGTCTATGGACAGACGGTGACCTTCATTCTTTGAAATATAATTGTTGGTTGGTTGGTTGTTTCGGGGAAGGAGACCAGGCGGCGAGGTCATCGGTCTCATCGGATTAGGGAAGGACGGGGAAGGAAGTCGGCCGTGCCCTTTGAAAGGAACCATCCCGGCATTTGCCTGGAGCGATTTAGGGAAATCACGGAAAACCTAAATCAGGATGGCCGGACGCGGGATTGAACCGTCGTCCTCCCGAATGCGAGTCCAGTGTCTAACCACTGCGCCACCTCGCTCGGTTAATATAATTGTACAACAGACTGATATAGTTTTCATATTCTTAAATTTAATAAAATCAGTCCTGCTGAAAAGAGAAAATCTTGTAATCTAACATGAAAATCAAAGCAAGATGCCTTACAGACTGATCATTGTCTGTACATCTGCGCGATGTTTTAGTTAGTTCAGCGGTTTTGTCTCTTTTGTAGAGTTTTATTTTATGTGCGAGTTGTACGACATTTTCTTATCACTTAAATTTACATTAATAAACATTAATGTTGCACACGAACACGAAACACTTTGACGTTCTTCGCTGTGGGTTGTCGATGGAAGTTTGTGGTCTTGTCTCACCTCATCTTGACATGGTTTGGTGTGCAAGACAAGGACGTTGCGAGGCTGGAGTCTCATTATGTTAAATGTTGGTCCATTTAGATGAATGTCCGTGACGTGTGTTCGTTTTGGTGCATTTTTTCCATGACTCAATGACAAAAACCTGAGTTAGGTCCTGCTTAACACTAAGCTTATATCACTAGTAGGGTAAGGGATAAGGATGTGAACATCATACTTACAGAGCTAGCGTGAGTACTCGCTCACTTCATTTATACACTGTTCAGTAATATCTTATTTACGCTCCGAAATGACTATACCACTGTTCGTGTTTAGTGTACACTCGGTACTTGACATAAGTCTCTTAGTTTGAATGCATGTATTGTTATACAGGTCTCTATATTCCGGGAAATGTCCATGTACATATTCTGAACTGCCGCTGAGCACGCGGCTGTTTCAGTCAGCCAGCTGGCATTGTCAGAGGCGATACATGCCATTGTTGCCGTAACTTGCCTAGCCGTTCGCACGCAGTACAGGCTCGGTGGTTGTCGCCGGTAGGCGCGAGTTAGCTAAGCTGCCTTCGAAGTATTGTTTTTTCGTTGATAACTCATTACTTGACAGCATCTTGAGTGTGTTCGAGACACCTGCGAAGCTCACTACAGGGCAAACTTCACTTTGTGGTCCTTGGATCGTTGATGTGGTTCGTCGTCTGTAAGCAGCAAGACTCACCTGCAGGTAAGTACATTTAAAATTTTCAACATCTACGCTGGAGTGAAAATTCATAGCACTTGTTATAATTCTCACTGCCTAACGTGTCTTGTGATGTTTTGTGTTAATCGTTGACGATACACTTGAACTTAGTCACTTCCGATTCACATGAGTAAAACACAAGTTTACAATTTTGTCACTCGTCGATTCACATGAGCAGTGCACATGTCCATATTATGTTCGTCTCAATGTACGAAGGAAAACTGCTACTGGTCACAATGTTTAATTAATCACTAGTATGTACAGTTTATTTACTAGTCAGTTCTTCTGGTGTCGGTATAACCATTCGGATTCGCTTTCAGGCTAATTTTAATTTTGAATTCTGTCTCAAAGATACTCTTTAAAATTAATAGGTTTTTTTCACAGATTTCCGTTAATTTCTTGTTTATGATTTTTAAACCATTTTCTTTCATAGATTGTGCATTAGAGAGAATTGTGTGCCAACATTTAGAGCAGACAAATGACCGATAACTGACTATTCGCCGCAAAATCCTATCACAAAACACGCGATCGCGGAACGAAAGTTATCGAATGGGTTAAAAGAAATTTGGAAGATACGCGGAGTCGCGAAGTGTTAGGATCCTTTGCATCCAGTGTGCGTTCGAATTCCATTTACATTTTCTCCATTCAACTACTGATGCTCACTTAGGATGGGAACAGGATAGGTAGGAATTCATGGATATATATACAAACATAGTGAGATGAAAATGTTAAAGTTCCTTTAAATCTTGAAGACAAAAAATTTCGATGACACTTCTGCCACATCAAAAGTATCAATGAAATCAAATTACTTCTAAATTCACCTCTAATACTATTTACTGTTATATTTATGTTTTATTTACAATGTCTATAACACGTTAGCCTCCTCGTGGGTAGTTGTACTTACATTTGGCTTCTGATAGTAGAACAGTACAGATTTCAATTCGTAGACTTGTATTGGTTGCAAACTTCTTGATAAATAGCAAAAGATTTTGGTCTTCGTTCTTGCAACGCTTCGATATTCTAGTAGCTTGGTCATACTTTAAATGTGGAGACTTTCATTTTGAATAGGCGTGGTCGCATTCGGCGATTCGTAAATAATTAAGCAGGTCGTGTCAAGGGACCAATGACTGATAACTTCGGTCCGTGTTTGCTGTCAGGGTCACGTCGTACGGTGCCTTGTTTTTCTTCTTACTGCTCAGTCCACGTGGTTAATTATCTCACTTGCTCTTACAGTTTCTTTCATCATCCACGCGTCTGTATATGATGTTACATGCGGTGGTTGCGAATAATTGTTCTCTCTCCATTTTTTCGCGCCGTCTGTTCCCCGGATAAAATTATCGTCGTCTTACATCTAACAAAACTCATCATCTAGAATGTCAGAGGCGGCTCACCGGGTACGTCCTACCATTGTATTCAAATAAGACCTCAATATAAATCGGCGTCCATGGCCATCAGTCACGTAGGACTTCATCATCTTAGTAACTAACTTAAAACTAATCCGATAATTTCTCCTGTAAATCTGGTCGGTCACTCTCTTTAGTAATTTTCTTTTCAGTGTAGCAGTGTCTTGGCTCGTGGATTCATTATTCTTGTTGTCACTCAACGGTCTTCTTGTAGATGTGATCGGCAAAATCTTCTTCAATGGTCATTATTATTTCCTCGGCTCGAAACATACTTCGTAATGTCCTGAAGGTAGTATAGACCCTTTATTCTTCCAGACACGGGGTCGGCTGTCAGATAGCAACCAATGTGTGGTTGGGGCGGAATTATGTACGGACCCTAATACCAGTATCTCCACTTTTTATTTAGATGGTACAGTAGCGAAGATTTGTAATGCGTCCTCGCTAATACTTTTTCATTATGTTTGTAGTCTACCATTTTCCTGATCTTCTTATCATGTGCTCTCTTTCTGATATTCGCATAAACAGTAAGGGATATCATGGCCTATCTGAGTTTTTCATCGAGTTCTACTTCATCAATCTGAATTTTAGGTATAGGATCGATCCACTCGTTGCGTTCCCTTTGATTGGACATTAGTTCTGCTGGCGTGTAACCGGTTGACATGTGGGGTAGGTTGTTGACTACTGTATCTGCTCGAACGGGGTTACAAATTCCACCTATTTTGTTTGTCGTGTTGGAATATATGTGCGGATGAATCGGTTGAATTCCTTAAATACGCGTTCTGTCAAGTTTGACTGTGTTCTCAATTTCGAAATCAAAATTTGCTTGATGTTCTTCCTTGCGAGAAAACCCTCCATAGTTTGCCGATAAAATTCGAGGCACTCTCCGAAAGAATGATTTCCGGTTTGCCGAAACGTGGGAAGTAGCCCTGCTCCATTCTTCTTATAATCGGGGCGCGTTTGACGACTTCATCGCGTACAAACGTATATGTTTTGTAAACAGATCTAGAGGTGCCACAAAGTATTTCGCACCTCCCCTTCCTGTCGGGAGCGGTAAAGCGAGGTCTATGCTTACTATTTGCCCTGGTTTGAGGGTTAATATGGGGTAATGGCAAATCGTTTGGCAGATTAAATGGCTTTGCTTTCTGGCATAGTTGACAGTTTCGTAGGAGTTTGTGTATCTTTCCATGCAGATTAGGAACATAGCAATACATGGATATTTTCTTCTTGCATTTTTCAAGACCAGGCGCGGCTCGTGGTTTCTATACTGGGGAAGGCTGCGGCATTTATCAATCGGAGCCAATATAGACCTCTGGTTACGTTACAGACAAGTCTGACATAAACAACTAAGAATTCAGGGGGAGGGGGGTGGGCATATCACGCTCTACCCATAATTTTACGTACTGTGTCTTCTATAATCAGGTATTAATTTATTAAATATCATTAGAAACTAACTTCGAGTTAAAATCTTTGGTTAGTGTTTTTATACGTCATCATTACATTTTCTGACACTTTGCAGCAAATCATATGAAAAGACGCGTTTCGGAGAGATCTTTAATGCGATGAATGTTAACTTTGCGGTTGCTTAATATTTTTGGTGTTTTCAGTTCTAAATTTAAGGCGTTTAGTGTAGTTTACCTCCAAAGCTCGAAGTTAAATGTTTTTCGCTGGAATTATGTTTTTTCACCTTTGCGTGAAAATTCTTTAAGTGGGTGATTCCAGTTTCAGTCCAGGCACAATCAGTACTATTTGTACGAAGACAGGTGAAACTGAAAAATGCATTTTTCACTTCACAACCACACAAGCACTCAGCTGCATCGTACATTGCTCTATTAAAACTGCGTTTGTATACTTGCCTAGATTTGCACTGTTTCTGTTCTTGATTGATCGTTAGATCGGGTCTGGGTGCACCAAGTTCTTTCACTTGCATCCTACGGCCGTGTTCCAAGTTTGTACCTTTTGAATTGCACACTGAATTCATATTGCGCTGGTTTCACACTCGCGGTATGGCGCAGATATTCACAAGCAAGTAAAACTCACTAAAATCTTGCAAAATACACTCCGAAAAAGAAACTTGCCAATATCACACGATATCAACAAAAGCAGTCAGCATCAGCAAGCAAGGAAAGTAAAGTCACGGGACAAATTTCGCGCGCTTTGTCCTCCAATCACTTATGAAACTCTCGCTAGATGGCAGTACTGTTGTTACGGTTAGAGAGCCTGTAGTTACTGTAGTCTAGTGCACTCTGGCGGGATATTTGCAAACTTATTGTAAATGTGGATAAAATAGCCAATGGTAGAAACAAAACAACTATCTAAAACATTATCAAAACAATAATACTAAACGTCGATTAATGACGCATCGAAGCGTAGTAGAGATGTGCAGAGACAGAGATTGGATAGCGAAGTTTCGGCCACTCTGCATTCCTTTATTACATAGATAGTGGAACGTGAAAAACGTGTGGTGGTTGGTATGACACCCTTAGGCTGCAAGCTCTGAGCCTTCGGGTCGTCCATAAAGAGCAGTACTATCTAGAAGCCACGCCCCCATACCGCTACTACGTGCAGCTTACGGACGTTCCAAGGCGCAGCCTAAACACTACTAACCGTTCGCAAAACATCTATCGATACAAACAGTTCCAAAACGTTGACCGTCGTTATTTTAATCGGAATGGGAAATGTGCGAAATTCGTCCTGATAATTTAAATTTTGTGATATGTTCTTGCGAAATTTACTTTAACATATATTTTGGGGCGGCTCCGCCTCAGAGCCTTTAATTGCGAGCCGCGCCTGTTCAAGACCGAGGTGTCCTCAAAACAGTTGGGTATACCACAACAAATGTTACACGTAGGCATGGGGTATGCACACGCATCATCTTTGGGTTTCTGTCGTCCGATGAAATAATACTCCTTCATGTAATTTGTAAATTTTCGCTAACCGGTGTTGAGGATTTAACGTAAGTATTCCCTTTACTTTATTCCATTTTCCATCGGCGTCTTGCAAGGTCTTCATTTGTCAGCATAGCTGTAGGTAGTAGTTTCGGTGAATCGGGTCCTTCGTTAACAATACCTGTCCGTTACGTAATTGTTCCTCAATTTCACAATTTTCGGGCATTCCCGCCGACATGCGTGATAGAGCATCGGCTATGACGTTGTCCTTTCCTTTAATGTAGACAATTTCAAATTGGTATTCCTGTAGGAAAAGGACCACCTTGTTAGCCTCGGGTGTAGTAGTTTACAAGAAAGGAGAAAGCTGAGGGCTTGGTGATCGGAATAGACTTATTTTTCGACCATAAAAATTATAATTGAATCTCCGAAATGCCCATTCGGCGGCTAAACCTTCCAGTTCCGTTACTGAGTAGTTTCGCTCACACTCCGTCAACACGCGACGGGAGAAACTAATAAAAGTGATTTTCTTCTCTCCGTTTACTTGTTCTTCGTGGGAGAGACAAGCACCTACACCCTGAAAGGAAGCCTCGCAAGATATACTGAAGTCTTCATCTAAATTTGGATGGCCCAAGATATCACTAGAGAGTAATGCTTCATTTATCTCCTTGAAAGCTCGTTGTCACTCGTCAGTCCAATTCCACGGAACGTTCTTTTTCAATAGGTTGTGTAATGACGGATGGTTAAGACATTGTCCGGATAGAAAACGACGAAAGAATGACACCATTCCGAAGAACCCTTTAAGGTGGCGTTTCGTGGTGAGTGTATAAAAGTTTTCTATAGCTGGAAGTTTCTTCGGATCCGGTCGAATTCCTTCTGAAGAGCCGGCCGGAGTGGCCGAGTGGTTCTAGGCGCTACAGTCTGGAAGCGCGCGACCGCTACGATCGCAGGTTCGAATCCTGCCTCGGGCATGGATGTGTGTGATGTCCTTGGGTTAGTTAAGTTTAACTAGTTCTAAGTTATAGGGGACTGATGAGCTCAGAAGTTAACTCCCACATTGCTCAGAGCCATTTGAACCTTCCGAAGACATCACGTGGCCTAGAAATTTGATCTCTTGTTTCCCGAATTTTGACTTACTGGGGTTGACAGTAACTCCGTAGTCCGTGAACCTACTGAATATCTTCTCGATCAGATGGATGTGCTTTTCCCATGAAGTGGTGGCAATTAGCAAGTCATCGACGTGCACCGTCACTTCGTCTAAAATTTCTGGTCCCAGAACGTAATCCAAAGCCGCAATAAAGATTCCGGAACTGACATTCAAACCAAATAGAACTACTTGAACTGATACGGCTGGCTGGCGAAATTAAATACAGTGTACTTCCTCGATTGTTGTGACAGCCGGACTTGCCAGTAGCTATTTCTTAGGTCAACACTAGACATATAACTTACACCTCTAAATTTCTGTAACTGCTCTTCGAGCGGTTCAGGCCTCGTACAAACCGGTGATATTATTTTATTAATGTGGCGAGCGTCCACTGCCATCTTCCTTTATAACAGGAACTAAGGGGTTGCAATAGAGTGAGTCAGAGTTTTCGATAGTGATCATTTTTCTTATCTCGTCTCTAACGGCTGCCTTCTTGGATTGCGGAACCGCATGGGTGGTCTTGCTGTATAGGTCATGGGGAATGACCTTCATGTCGAACTCTAGGCCTCTTATTATCCTTGTCTTGGTAGAAAATACGCATGAATATCTCATTAAAAGATGGAATAAGTCACGCTGTTGGGCGTCTGTTAGTTCACGTGATTCCATGGTTTTCCGAATTATTTCTTCTTGAGCCGGTATTTGCTCGTCTTCGTCACAATTGGCAGTGTGTTGGCTGAAATGCAACAGGTGATTGTTGCGTACTCTACCCTTCCGGTACAGTCAGCGAATCAAAACACGACATTGTCAGTCTGCTACTCTTATCTTGTGAAGCCAAAGTTGAACCATAATCGCATTTTCATTGGCTGTTACCTTGCATGCACCGTTATAAATATCAGATACTGCTCTTGTCTTCCGGAGAAACTCCATACCGAGTATTCAAGGAACGGATATATTTTTCACGACTAAAAACGCACATGCGATCGTCACTGATTCTATTCGGACTGGTATTTGGGTTTGAAGGTTTACTCTTTGAATCATGGAACCGACAGCACCGGTGACTGTACAGCCTTGAACAGGTAAAGTGGATACTTTGATATTGGCAAATACTTTTCTGAAAACACACAATGACATTGCATTCACGTTCGCACCTGTATCAGTAATTGTTATGATGGGTAAATCAGCGATATATATCTGCACAGAAGCTTGTACTCGGTCTTCCCATAAGTCATCTGTTTGTTTGGTCGCCTTTCTGCTATTAATTCTTCACGTATACCTGAGTTCTGATCATAGCGTGTGAGATTTATTGACTACGACATGAAGTCGCCCCCTGCGCATTCCGCAGCCAACCCATGGAGGCTTGGACTAGCTGCTTCTAGTTTTCCGCTTTGCTTTGGGCTGAGCTAATACCGTTTGACGTAGCGCTCGCTCTATTATGTTCAGTTATCGTCACGGTAGAGCTTGGATACCATGTTCCCGTTGGTGCGAATTCCGGTTGTTTGTTAATATTAAAGGTCAGCGGCGGACTGACCTGGGTGTAGAATATGGGCGAATTGTATGTTCCATGCGGCTTCTGATTTTGTTTAAACTGCTGCTGATTATTTGCAATCGTTTGCTTGCAGTGGTGGCCCACTTTGTTGGAATTGCATGACGTTGTTCTGCTGCTGAAAGTTGTTATGATTTCGCGACCCATTTTGGTAGCATCCATCGTTTTGATCGCCGTATTGGTTCCCACCGTAGTTGTTACGTTGGTAACCGTTGCCGTACCTATTTCATTTGTAGCTCTCAAAGGGTTCAAATGGCTCTGAGCACTATGGGACTTAACATCTGAGGTCATCAGTCTCATTTGTAGCCATTACAATAGTTTTTCTGATTGTCATTACAAATGGGGTTGTGTCTGTAATTATTGTCTGATCCGCTGATTCCCATTCTTATTGTTGCCATTGTTCTTTCCGTTGCTTGGCTGACAGTTCGCATTCACCTGTAGGCTACCCTGACTGTTCCCGCTCTCGCGGCCGTGTATGTCGGCGGCCGGTGCGCTTGGCGTTTGATATCCGTAACTGTGGTTGTTCTGAAAGCACGCGTCTTCATGGATGAGGTCTAAGCTGTCCAACACGGATAAGAAGATCTCCTTGTTGTCATCCGGAAAGTTTCTCCCTTACCGCTATAGGCAATTTCTACTTGAAAATCATTATTACAGCCTTAGTGGTGATTGGTTTATCCCAATAGCCAATCTTCCTTAAGTACTTCTCGAAATACCGCCTTAGATTCCCAAATTTGGCATGAAAAGGTTCAGCATTATACACATCTTTCCGAAGTCTCTGCTGTAATCCTGAGCTCTAAAACTTATGTAAAAATTGGTGTTCGAATTCATCATAGGCATGACATCTGTCGAGCATCTCTATTACCCATAACCCATTTTCTCATAGAATGAATCCGATAACAAACTGTATGCGTTGTCGGTCTGACCAACTTTCTTGTAATACGCCAAAAATCCTTTTAAAAATACGACAGGGTGAATGTTTGTTTTCTCTGGTATGAATGTTTGACAGAATCTATGCTTCAATACAATCTCTTCTTTCAATAGATTCGCGAGCGATACTTGAGCGATTTGTTCCGGTTGTAAAGGTTGGTAGTCCTGCTTTGGTACTGATCGTATGGAAGCTTGTTGCTGGAGGTCGAAATATTCCGGCAAGTTGTTTACGGTTGGTAATTCGCTCTGGGATTCGCCCTGCATGCCATTGTCTTGGAGAGCATTTAAGCGGTGTTGCATTGTCTCAATTTGACCGTCAAGTTTGCGTTTCCACTCTGGTAAATCTCTCATGAAGACACGTCGAATCTGCCCTAACTCGCTACAGACTATGTCTCCTGAAGATCCGGGAGGAGCTAAAACTGATTTTACGGCGTCTTTCAGCTCGTTCGTTACCTTGTCGGAAATTCTCCTGTCTTTGGACTCCACCCAATCTTCGTATCTCTTATTCAGCTCTGTGGTGTACGTGTCTAAGCCATGCTTTATTTTACTCTCAATATCCAACGTAGACGTGTCATCTGACAATTCTGTCATTTAATAGCCTGCTTTATTGATATTATCTTCAAGCATGTTGACCTTTCCAGATACTTCTTCGTACTTTTTCAGCGTCTTCGCTGCCTCAGACTGGTAAGCGGTAACTTGAAGCTCAAGCTGGCCGGCCATTGATTTCATGCCTTTTTCCAACTTAACAATTTGGTCTGCTACCGTGGAAATGTTACTATCTATTTGCGCACGTAAGTCGGTTTTAACTGCATCTACTTCATGTTTGAGACCTTCCTTTAGTTCGTCTTTTACCAAATCTATCTTGCTTTCCACTGTACCCAATTTGGTTTTCATATTACCCTTTACTTAGTCGATTTCTGCCGTTACTGTAACCATTTGTGATTCGAGTCCGCTTTTAATTCGTCCTTCAAATCATTATTCAATGAGTCAAGTTTTGATTCCATGTGCGATTTTAAACTGGAGAATGACATGGCTTGCTTTACGTCCAGCTCCCACTCATTCTCTTCACGTTCCCGTTTTTCACTCTGTCTTCCCTCTTCCCGTTCGCGTTTATCTCTCTGCCACATTTCAATAAACATATCAAGTTTATCCAATTGACTCATATGAGATGATTGTCCGAATCTTAGGTCACGCTCCTCGTACTCAATATTTAACACGCCTTGCCGGGACTCCAGACGGTTAGAAATTACACGCGAGCGGAGCTGGTAAGTAACCGCCTTTGTTTCGGAAAGTTCATTTGCGGATGAAGTCAGTGTCAGTCTCAGTTCGGTTAAGATCTCGATCACCCATTGCTAATTTCTCTGATTCACGTCTTTGTAAATTTAACTGACGCACCTTACTTCGCGTAATCATGCGATCATACGACCGTACTCGCTTCATAAAATTATTGTCTTAACTTTTTGTCTACTGTTCCTAGTTCCCTTGACACTTTAACATGATTGTTCGACTGTCACTTACCAGTTGGGACAGAACCAACCTATCAAAACTGTATCTGCCACTTGTGCGCTTGCAAGAAAAACTTAAAGGTAACAATGGTTTTATGACTATACTCCGAGGATACTGCGTACGTCTCTCCGTGGATTGCCCGTCTCCCTGTTGACTTGTCAGTAGACACTAATATTTATCATTGGTTGATACATTACTAAAAAATACGAAAATTTTTAAGAGGGTAGTATTTTTTGTCCTCGTAATTACAAATGGTTGTCCATTTTACCATGGTATTTTACCATCCTAGCGGCGTCACCATTATGTAACATGTGTGGGAGCTATTTGATCTTGTCCATTATAATTATCCGGGATGTTATGCCGTGGTCGGTTGACGAATTCTCTGTCGATTCCCAACGTTTCGTCTCCGACTACGGGAGACATGTTCAAGGGGGTCCGTAGCTCAATGGAAGGTCCAACACACCCACTGGCTCGCTACTGACTGCCGCTAAATTCCGTGTCCGCGCGCTCCCACGCCGCGGCGTGACGTCACGTGTTTTGAAAGCGTCAGTGCAATTGGCCGCTGCCCGTCGCCGTCGATCGCCGTTGCCATCACCCAGTAGTGGGCGGGTGGTACACATCTTCTTTAACACCGGCATCCACATGCCGTTTAATTTCACACCCTCCTCCTTACGGTTGAAATTATTAGGGTGTTTAGCGATTTCGATTGCCTCCCTGTAGAGCCTTTCGTAATATCCGCTTGTGGCCGCTAGTACTTGCGTCTCTTCGGAACGAATATTGTGGTTCCCTGGCTGGAAAGCATGCTCCGCAACAGCTGATCGTTCCGCTTCTCCTCTTCTACAATTTCCCTTATGCTCTTCCAAACGTTTAGAAACAGTTCTTTTAGTGGTACCCACATAAACATCACCAAAGCTGCATGGGATCCTATACACTCCAGCTTTTTCCAGTGGTTTGCGAGCGTCCTTGGCAGGCTTGAGGTATTGCTGTATCTTCCTGGTGGGCTTGTAAATTACGGTAACATTCCGCTTCGTCAAGATCCTCCCTATTCTTTCCGTTAAATTTTTAACAAACGGCAGGAAAACCTTAGATTTTTCAGTAGCCTGTACGTCAGTATGATTTCTGCGTGGGTGCCTCAACGCACGTTTTATTTCGGCGGACGAATATCCGTTCTTCATTAGTGCAATGTGGAGTTGTTCCATCTTAGCGTCGAGCAACTTAGGTTCACAAATATTTCCAGCTCTGTCCGCTAACGTCTTGATAACACCCCGCTTCTGTTGTGGGTGGTGGTTTGAATCCCGGTGCAAGTAACGGTCCGTGTGCGTGGGTTTGCGGTATACTGAGTGGCCCAAACTACCATTTTCGTTTCTAAAAACAAGCACATCGAGGAAACGTAACTTGCCGTCTACCTCCTCCTCCATTGTAAACTGAATTCTCGAGTTTATACAGTTCAGATGGTCGTGGGACCGGCTTAGTTCCTCCCTACCATGTCTCCACAGCACAAACGTGTCATCCACGTATCGGAACCATACATTTGGTTTTTTGCGCTGGCAGTACCTAAGGCCTGTTCTTCGAATTTCTCCATAAAGAAGTTTGCAATTACGGGACTTAGGGGGCTTCCCATAGCCACGCCATCCGTTTGCTCATAAAACTGTTCATTCCACTTGAAGTATGTGGTCGTCAAACAACACTTAAATAGTTCTAAAATATCGGCAGGAAAAATTCGATCCAGCTGTTCCAGCACATCATTAAGTGGAACCATGGTAAACAGCAATACCACATCGAAGCTGACCAATATGTCCTCCGGCTGGACCACTATGCCATTCAATCTGCTGATGAAATGTGTCGAATTCTTTATATAAGAGTCCGAACGGCCCGCTTGTGGTTTTAGCAGCGTAGTCAAAAACTTGGCTAACGAGTAGGTGGGCGAACCAATGGCACTTAGTATCGGTCTTAACGGCACATTTTCTTTATGAATTTTGGGCAATCCATAAAGCCTCGGTGGTAGCGCAACCGAATTGCAGAGACCTTTCTGTACACTCTCTTCAATGGAGGACTTTTTTATTAACCACGACACAGTTCTGAGAACGCTGTTAGTGGGGTCCTTATTCAGCTTCCTATATGCTTGCGGATCCAGCAGATCAGTAATTTTACTCCGATAGTCGGCCACATCCTTAACCACCGTTGCGCTTCCTTTGTCAGCTGGGAGATCCAAAATACTGTCGTCGTCATTCAGGAGTTTTAAAGCTCTTCTCTCACCCACAGTTATATTACTTTTCTGTCGGTTTTGCATTGGCTAATATTCTAATTGTTTCTATACGGATTTCTTCAGCTGTTACAGAATCCACACTGCGAATTCCTGCTTCTACTCCGGCTATAATTTCTTCCGTGGGCACAAAACGCGGACTAACAGCAAAATTTCCTCCCTTGGCAAGCACAGATGTCTCATCGGCAGATAACGAACGTTTGGACAAATTGATAACGGTCTGGGAAACGTCTAAATGCCGAACAGTCTGATTAGGTAGCAAATTATCAAACTTCTTCTGTCTACTAGACGTTGTCAACATACGCTTCCCCATGGTATCATGCAGTAGTCTATCAATTTTATCCCAGTCACCGCTGCACAGTTTATTACTGATCGTCATATGGAGAGACATTAACTTACAGTTTGTGCTTGCCAAGTCCCGTCGGGTCTGCTGAATGCGCTCTCGTAGTAAAGCCTCCTCAGTCCGTTTGAAAATGCATTGTGCCTTCCCCGAATAGAACTGTCGCTTTATCTTCAGAAACTTCGGTATAACGCCGACGGTTCTGCAACGAGACAGGAATGTGAGGGAACACAAACGCTGCACTCTCTTTTACTGGAGTCCTTCCAGGCGTCGCACTTCTCTTGACATCTCCTCCCCGTAGAGGCGTCTGATACTAAAATGTAGACTTTCACGGCCGGAAATATTATGTCCATTATAATTACCCGGGCTGTTATGCCGTGGTCGGTTGACGAATTCTGTGTCGATTCGCAGCGTTTCGTCTCCGACTGCGGGAGACATCTTCAAGGCGGTCCGTAGCTCAATGGAAGTTCCAGCACACCCACTGGCTCGCTACTGACTGGAGTGTATAGGATCCCATGTAGCTGTGGTGATGTTTATGTGGGTACCACTAAAAGAACTGTTTCTAAACGTTTGGAAGAGCATAAGGGGAATTGCAGAAGAGGAGAAGCGGAACGATCAGCTGTTGCGGAGCGTGCTTTCCAGCCAGGGAACCACAATATTCGTTTCGAGGAGACGCAAGTACTAGCGGCCACAAGCGGATATTACGAAAGGCTCTACATGGAGGCAATCGAAATCGCTAAACACCCTAATAATTTCAACCGTAAGGAGGAGGGTGTGAAATTAAACGGCATGTGGATTCCGGTGTTAAAGAAGATGTGTACCACCCGCCCACTACTGGGTGATGGCAACGGCGATCGACGGCGACAGACAGCGGCCAATTGCACTGACGTTTTCAAAACACGTGACGTCACTCCGCGGCGTGGGAGCGCGCGGACACGGAATTTAGCGGCAGTCAGTAGCGAGCCAGTGGGTGTGTTGGACCTTCCATTGAGCTACGGACCCCCTTGACGATGTCTCCCGTAGTCGGAGACGAAACGTTGGGAATCGGCACAGAATTCGTCTACCGACCACGGCATAACAGCTCGGATAATTATAATGGACATGATATTTCCGGCCGTGAAAGTCTACATTTTAGTAGCTATTTGATCTGTTTTCCTTCTACAGATGCGAAAGGGCGATCTGTGAGCGTTTTAGGACTTTGGTGTTGAACCTATGGCCTGCAAAGTAGAAAGATACCATTTGACGCTTGCAGATCTCAGAAGAGTGCAGCAGTATGGGCAGTGATGTAATAGGACAACGATCTGAATGTCGGTTTCACGACGCTCCCTGAAAAGGATACGTTATCACTAACAGAAACTAGTGTACGGATTCAGACGTAACTATATGTTCGGAAAAATGAAAATCTTAGATTTTCGTTATTCGGGTTCATTTTTACTCTTAGTATAATTTCGTGACATAGCAACGTTATCAAATTTACGTACAGGATGGTAAAATATTGATACTGTGTGTTCAGAACTGTGAAGCGAAATTCCTAGCTATTATAAGGTTCATAATGGTGACATGGTTGATGACCATGTCTGGGAGGCGATGAAATAGAAACAAATTTGGGGCCAGAGATAACAATTACTCTAAAATGCACGCACAATGAAAGTACTCAAAATTGAGGGGAGTCGATAAAGAGCAATCAAAAAGAAGCGTATAGTTAAAACAATTTTTATAACGTCAGGGTATAAAGAACTTTACAGCGGCTGAACAGTTATTGTCAATAAATCGGATATCCCGCACGTCTGCTTCAATTAAGCCCGACAAGCAGTAATCTGTTTAACTAAAGATCATGGTTGAATGTAAGAAAAGGAAGGAGAGACGGAGACGACCGCAGTTCTGAGTGTCAATAGTGTATCACTTGGTGGCACAGCACGAAAGAGTTGTTTCCCTTTGGTTGGCGGCGGCAGCAGTGGCTGCTGTCGGTGAGAACTGTGAACCTGAGAATCTATTCTAAATCTCTCTCGACTGTTAACCATCAGTTGGTTACAGTTTTTACGTCTTCAGTAAAGCCGAGACTCCCAGTTATTCCCTAGGTACGTTAATTGACATGGTACACGCTGTTTGACTAGAATAGAGTGTTGCCCTGAAATCGCTTGCAAGCGTTAGCTGTCAGTGCTCAGTGCGATTTTACATATTGGGAGACCTAGCAATTTAACTCCTTACAGGTTAAGACGAGCCTGTGATTAAGTGTTCCCACAGTGACCCTCGCAATCGTCTCAGAGCGACGCGAGTTGTCTTGCTGAAACACTCGACGATTTTCTGCAACAGAAGAAGTCAAATACTCTGTCTGAAATTTGCCTATAACAAAACGGTAGGCCATCCGTTTTCATTCTCGCCAGTCAGAGCTTTAGAACATGTTATAACTCCACCCATTAGAGTTTTGAAGCCTATCACACGCATCGTTTCTTTCATAAGGCCGAGTTTAACTTTTGCTATGTAATACTGAGATATACAGATCATTCCTACATGCGAGTTTTACCACAGTTGGCTACAGTGAGTCACCAATGTTTTAAATTGGGTTTCTCCAGACGTTATATGTGGCATCTCGCGCCATGTTCCTGTAGAAAGGCTTTCCAGAGGGTCATCGTTAAAAGCAGGGACAAGGGGTACTTTTGCCAGAGGCCAGTGCATTGTCTCCGGCGTTTCATTGTGTCCACTGTGTGTCCCATTCTGAGATATCAGCCATGTGGGACTTCTATGCCATCGTAGAATTCTCTTTCCCTTAGAACTGCATCCCGTAGCTCGGGTCGGGGAAATTACTTGCATGCAATTACTAGTGTGAGTGTTAGTGGTTGACATTCACCAAATGCTGACTTATTTATTAGATCTGCATATCAATAAAATTTCTGCAATTTAACGTAACTATGGTGTCCTACAATTCGATGTAACCAAAATTGTTTCAGGAATTTAATGTAAGGTATGCTGTTTCTTTGAGACCTTACATATAACAAACCTTACACGATAATTTTTTGTACTGAAGTTGTACAATGGTTGATGTGTTGTCTAAGTCAGTCAAAAATTATACATTCTAGTAAGAATTGAATATTGGTCAGTTACTTCGTCTATTCCTTATTCAATTCAATTCTGTTCTTTGTATACCTTATTTTTAACATGGTTAGCATTGTTAGTGATTTAATGATCTCTCTTAAGTGGAGACTATAATTGTTTTATTAATAATGATATCTATTTCTTGTTATTGTTTATTTAATTGTGTTCTGTGTATTTCACATCTTATATCGAAGATGAGGTGCCTCTCATATCGATTTCTTAAAGCAGTTACCTCAACCACTTACTATATAAGTGAACTCATCAGTTAAATTACTTTATACATAATCCAAAAACGCAGTATTTACATTCAGCTGTTTGTTTTACAGAAATTATGATTCTAACAATAATATAAGCCTCAAAATAGTTCTGCAGAAATCCCACTCATGTCAAAATTTTAAAGCTTTCTGTTAATAAATTATGCAAACTCAAAGATATTATAGGCACTAACAATGTTCATAGACACATATTACTCTTTAAAAATATTATTCTAACAGACAATTTGATTTTTAATAAATGTTCCATTGATAATTACACTTTCCGGCCGTGGTGGCCGAGAGGTTCTCGCCGCTACAGACTGGAACCACGCGACCGCTACGGCGCAGGTTCAAATCCTGCCTCGGGCATGGATGTGTGTGATGTCCTTAGGTTAGTTGGGTTTAAGTAGTACTACGTTCTAGGGGACTGATGACCTCTGAAGTTAAGTCCCATAGTGCTCAGAGCCATTTGAACCATTTAATTAAACATGATAAAATTTAAAAATTTTACACTTAGAGACAGCAAATTAAGTTTACAAAAATGGTATCTTTAAGACACAATACACTAAACAGGTTTTATTTGTAATATATTATTTTAATTAATATAAGTACATAAAACCTTTCTTAACCACGGTTATTCCAGCATCACACAGGAAACAACGGTTATGGAAAGATGGTTATACAGTTATTACTCAGGCACTTGCACATCTTCTAGAGAAAGATATAAACTGTATCGAATCGTTATGAATACATCGAAGTCCCATGTCAATTGTTTTGCTCTTTACAGCTTTTTCTCTGTCTGACACTAATCTCTACCTAATTTCGACCACTATTTTCACACGATGTCTAGGAATGTTCTTATATGAGGTAGGTGACGAGTGTCTTTGCACGAAGCTGAAGGACTTGTGCCAGATGATTGTCGACATACTTTTGGGTGGGCAGTGTCATCCTTCGTCGAATTTTGCAACAGGATGTTGCCGTAGTTTGGTGTGGCCCTCATAACAATGTGGACCTTTTAATGCGGAGTTTTGTGGAGTATTGGCTTTAGAACAAAAGAGTTTACGTTGTTTGTTTATTGACACACAGCGCTTGGTTATTGATAGGACCCCTCACATTAATCTTTTCGACATCGGTAATTCTGCATTAGCATTGCATTTGTTAAATAAGTTCTCCAAAATCGCGGCTACCTCGGTTCCGCTGTCTATGACTCGATTAATTGGAATTTTCGCTATCAAGACTTTCACAGCTGGTTGAATGTCGAGCGATTTTCTCTGTTCTTCCTCATCTCCCTGCATTAAATCATCATCTATGGAATGATATGTGAGTCGTTTCAGGATTTTTACCTGTGAATTCGAACCTTCGATTGGATATGTTTCGACCTCTATCTCTCTCTCTCTCTCTCTCTCTCTCTCTCTCTTCTACAACTTCTTCTCCACATTTAACTTCATCTTCCCTCCGCTCAGTTAAATCTGCCTCTTCTTTCTTCATGGAAACTCCCACATAAGCACATTTAATGCTCTTATTATATCTCTGTAACTTCCATCATTCTACACATTGGAACCTGTGCCCAATTGTAATTTATTTTCAACTTCCGTCGACTGCCTATTATCTTCCTTGTGTTCATTTTTCCTGACCTCAGCCTCAAATAACTCTGCCAATCTAATTACTTCGTCCGCATTCCTATCTTCTGTTGTTCCTGCCTCTGGTAGTTCTTTTACGTCGTCAGTATCTTCCCAATTAATTACACCCGACACGATGTCGTTGTTTTCCGGCCTCCATTTGATACCTGCAATCCTATTTCCTCATGTATTACCTGTCGTGAGAAAATGTTTATTTCTCTCGACGGTATGTTATCCTCTTGGAATCACCTCTCCCTAGTTTCAGTATTAAATAACTCTGCAGCGCTAATTTAAAAAAAATGGTTGAAATAGCTCTGAGCACTATGTGACCAAACGTCTGTGGTTATCAGTCCCCTAGAACTTAGAACTAGTTAAACCTAACAAACCTAAGGACATCACACACATCGATGCCCGAGGGAGGGTTCGAACCTGCGACCGTAGCGGACGCGCGGTTCCAGACTGCAGCGACTGGGACCGCTCGGTCACTCCGGCCGGCGCAGTGCAATTACTTTGCCTTTTACCTCGACTTCCTTTATCCCTGCTTCAACTAATTACTTTGCCTTTTACCTCGACTTCCTCTATGCCTGCTTCTTTTTGTTCCAGTAGTCCGTATTTTTGCCAAATCCTCCCAACTAATTGCAGTCGAACCTGATGTTTGCGGTACCTCGACTTCTTTTTGTCTCTGTGGTTCTGTATCTCCATCTTTCCCCTCTAGTGATAAGGTGCATATTTCTTTCGTTACGTTGCTGCTGTTTGCATGGACAGGTGGTACTTGGGGGCTTTCTCGTAAATTCGAACGTTTCTTGGCGTTTGGTGGCCTTATCTTCATGTCTTCTTTCGGTCCTTGGTGTCTTTGTTCGACTTGGTGATACAGGTTCCGTTGCTGGTAATTTGTCGGCCTGTTTGTCCTCCAATACCCATTGCGATTGCCGTTATTCCCCCTGTAGCAATTATTGGCATTCCTGAGTGCATAACCGTTGCCATTTCTTGTCCCGTATCCGTACCCATTTCTCTGTTGAAGTTGGAGAGAAGTTATCACATGGTTGGTAATAGCGGACATTCTTCGTGCAGTCTCTGACGCATTTTGTGGTCTTTCATTCACGTTTTCAAGCTGGTTTCGCTTTTCTTTTGCCTCATCTCCCGAGAATATGAATTCTAGTTCTCTCAGAATTCCTGTGGAGGCTTCCACGTTATTGCCTCCACACCCTACCAGTTACTGTTGGTATTTTAGTGGCAGCTTCGTGGTACACATTTAATAAATTCTCCATAGCTGTATGGCATATCCAAACATTGATTTTTCTTTGTCATTGCTTAAAAAAATTTTACAGGGCTCTTCACTCCGGTATTGTGGATATGTGTGGATTTTGTAGTAGTTCATACTTCACCCTATTTTGAGCTTCAGTCGACCAGTAGAATGAGATAAACTTACCTGTAAAATCTCCATATGATCGACATGTAGCTGCTACGTTTCGTATCGTTTCTGCTACTGTTCTAGACTTACGAGGACATATAAAGTCTAGATTGTGTGTGAATGCCAATGCTCTGGTAGTCCTTCTCTCAATTGATCAATGAAGGTTCTTGGATGCTTTGAGTCTCCTTCATGGAATTGCTAAAACTTCCTTACAGTGAGAAAATAATTGAGTATTTGGTGTGACGTCATAAGCGCGTGACTGCGTGTGGGATCGCTCTCTAAGTTTATATATATTTTTAGGTTTCAGATGCATAACTTACGGTTTTTGTGATAATATTTACTATATAAGTGACTTATTAGTGGTTTCTTCATTCACCTCTGCCTTTCTTGTGCTGTGACCTGATATTTGTGAGTGTTTCGTATCGAGCAACTCAACCTCTTACCTGTGTTAACATTCCGCGCTGACCAGCTGCAGCTGTAGCGGCGTATCGAGAGCTAATTACCAATTAATTGTCTCTGTATAGGGGTTTATTTAGGAACTTTGGTAGTCTTCAACCGGTGTTCTTGGTGTTTTCTGGTAAAATAATTTCAGATGAACTTTTTGGGAACTGTTTTCAGTTTCGTTACTGTGTCATTAGACGTTTGATTTTCTTTTTGTGTTAGTATATATTCTCATTTGTTGTTGATTAATACTGTTAATAACAGTAGTTACTCCCCTTGTAGAGTAAGTTTGCGATTATTGTAGTCAGTTTTTTAACATCTTATTGTAGTAGCGGAACTTAGATAGTTTTCTTGTTTCAATAACTGTAAAATTTTACCGTGAATGAGAAGTGTGGGCTTTGCCGTAGGTTCGTGAGTAGTGGATTGCGGTGTGAGACTTGTTCGAAGTATTTTCACTGGGGGGAATGCAGTGGGGAAGCCAGTGGGCATTCTGGTGATATCCTCTCCTGGAACTGCATGTTATGTAGCAAGAGTAAGTTGATAGAGGGGCAGGAGCATAAGATCTGTGCCCTTCAGGTGCAGTTGAAAAACGCACAGGAGGAGCTAGATAGAATGAGGTAGGAGAAGGGGGTTGGGGAATGGGAGGTGGCTGTTGCAAGAGATCTGCTTGGAGAAGGAGATTTTCAGATAGTTTTACTATTGCTGTTTGCAGTAGATATGACCAACTGTCAGAGTCTCGTGGGGAGGAATCTCAAGTAGCTGTAGATGTAGGAAGTATGCAACAGACCTCAGCAGTTACGGTGGCTACGACAGTTGCAAAATCGAAGAGAAAGAAGAAGGTTCTGCTGTTAGGTAGTTCTCATGGCAGAGGTGTAGGCCAGCAGTTGCAAGAACTGTTGCGGAGTGAGTACCAGGGCACCAGCATTGTGAAGCCTAATGCGGGATTGGCTCAGGTGACTGTTAACAAAGGGGGGTTATGTAGGGATTTCACTAATGAGGATCAGGTAGTGATTGTGGATAGGGCTGGTAGTAGTATTGATAGGGATGGGGAGTATGCCATAGATGGTGACCTGGAAAAGATAGCCACTCACACTGGGAGCACGAATGTGCATTTCTTGGAACTGTTTCATCGTCACGATCGGCCTTATCTTAATACAGTCGTCAGGCGTAATAACATGAGACTTGGGGGTGCGCTGATGACAGAAGGCATGGGTCACATTTCAGTGGTGTCGGTGGAGTTTATCAGCAGAACGGGTTTCACTAGACATGGCCTACACCTCAACAAGTATGGGATGGGGAGGTTGGCAAAGCTTATAGGTGACAGCATAGGTGAAGGTGGTGGGATCACTCTTGGGAAAATTCCTGCAGTAGTGGGTGTTAGAGATGCACCTGTTTTAGATTGAAGTCATCTGATAGGTATTCCTGCTTAAGGGAAGTCTCTCTAACAATGGAACCACTTTCGACAAAGCTTAGGTATCCGAGTAATGGGGGAATTAGTATATCTCATCAAAATATACAAGGTAGTAGAGATAAAGTTAGTGTACTGCTTTTAGATGTTGACTCTGAAATTATTGGTGTATGTGAACACTTCTTAAATAAGGTTATAATTCAGAGACTTCCTTTATCAGGATACAGGTTGGCTGGCAGCTTTTCTAGGAGCTCTTTGCGGTGTGGGGGTGTAGTCATGTATGTGAAAAACGGCATCCCATTTGAGTCAATTGATGTTTCACAGTACTGCACTGAAAAGGTGCTTGAATGTTGTGCTGGTGTAGTTAAATTTAGTGGAGCTAAGTTTCTAACTGTTGTTATTTATAGATCCCCAGACTCCGATATCACAACATCTTTGCAACAGCTACAGGAGGTTCTTGGTTCACTTTATAGGAAATACCAAAAGTTAGTTATATGTGGTGACTTCAATATTAGTTGTATAAGTGATTGTGCAAGGAAAAGGATGCTGGTAGACCTCCTTAATTCATATAATCTTATGCAAACCGTATTCTTTCCAACGAGATTGCAAGGGAACAGTAGAACCACAATAGACAACATTTTTGATCATTCCTCATTACTAGAAGGGCATTCTGTTAGCAAAAAGGTAAATGACCTTTCAGATTATGATGCACTAATTTTAACTCTAAAAGATTTTTGTGTTGCAACACATGTTAAATATAGTTATCAACTGTTTAGGAAAGCTGACCCAATTGCTGTAGAGACCTTTGTAAACCTTATCAAGGAACAAGAGTGGCAAGATGTTTATAGTGCTGATATAGTAGACGATAAATATAATACTTTCCTCGAGACTTTTGTCATGCTCTTTGAAAGTTTCTTTCCGTTAGAACGTTCAAAACAGGGTACTAGCACAAACAGGCAGCCTGGTAGCTGACTAGAGGGATAAAAATATCTTGTAGAACAAAGTGGCAATTATATCAAAACGTTAGAAACAGTCAAAATCTAAATGCAACAGCTCATTACAAACAGTATCGTAAGGTGCTCCAAAATCTTATTAGGAAGGCAACAAGTATGTGGTATGCAGATAGAATAGCTAAGTCTCAGGGTAAAATTAAAACATATGGTCAGTCGTAAAGGAAGTTGCTGCTCTGCAGCGACAGTCGAGGATATAGAATCAGTGCGTAGTGGGAATGTCCGTGTTACTGATAAGTCGCATATATGTACAGTATTTAATAATCACTTTCTGAATATAGCAGGTGAACTAAATAGAAACCTAGTCCCAACAGGGAATCATATAGCGCTCTTAGAGAAAAGTGTTCCGAGACTGTTACCAGAAATGCTCCTCCATGATACTGACAAGAGGGAGATTGAGTTAATAACTAAATCAGTGAAGACCAAGAACTCTCATGGATATGATGGAGTATCTAGGAGAATACTGAAGTATTGTTCTATGTATGTTAGTCCAGTACTTAGCCATATCTGTAACTTTTCCTTTAGGAGAGGTCGGTTTCCTGACGATTAAAGTACTCGGTAATGAAGTCACTTTGTGAAAATGGAGAAAGGGATAATGTTGACAATTTTAGACCTTTTTCTATGCCATCGGTGTTTGCTAAAGTTATCAAGAAGGTTGTGTATACAAGGTTACTGGAGCACTTAAATTCACATAATTTGCTGTGAAATGTACAGTTTCGTTTTAGAAATGCTTTAACAACTGAAAATGCAATATTTTCTTTTCTCTGTGAGGATTTGAACAAATTAAATAAAAGGTTCCGAACGCTAGGTGTTTTCTCTAATTTAACGAAAACTTTTGACTGTGTTGACCACAAAATATTACTGCACAATTTGGACCATTATGGAGTAAGGGGAGTAGCTCACAATTGGTCCGCCTCTTACTTTAAGAACAGAAAGCAGAATGTAATTCTCCGCAATACTGAGAGTGGT
The DNA here is from genome assembly GCF_021461385.2 of Schistocerca piceifrons. Lineage (NCBI taxonomy): Eukaryota > Metazoa > Arthropoda > Insecta > Orthoptera > Acrididae > Schistocerca > Schistocerca piceifrons. Next base: position 632,866,300 of record NC_060140.1, read on the forward strand.
AGTGATGTTCAGTCCCAATGGGGCACTGTTAAGTGGGGCGTTTCCCAAGGGTTGGTGCTGGGGCCACTGCTTTTCCTTATTTATATAAATGATATGCCTTCTAGTATTACAGGTGATTCAAAAATATTTCTGTTTGCTGATGACACCAGCTTGGTAGTGAAGGATCTTGTGTGTAATATTGAAACAGTATCAAATAATATAGTTCATGGTATAAGTTCGTGGCTTGTGGAAAATCAAAATGGTTCAAAAGGCTCTGAGCACTATGGGGCTTAACATCTGAGGTCATCAGCCCCGTAGAACTTAGAACTACTTAAACCTAACTAACCTAAGGACATCACACACATCCATGCCCGAGGTAGGATTCGAAGCTGCGACCGCAGCGATCGCGCGGTTCCAGGCTGAAGCGCCTAGAACCACTCGGCCACTGTGGAAAATAATTTGATGATAAATCACAGTAAGACTCAGTTTTTACAGTTTCTGACTCACAATTAAACAGGAATCGATATTCTGATCAAACAGAGTGGGCAAAGCGAGACGGAACAGTTTAAGGTCCTAGGCGTTCGGATAGGTAGTAAGCTGTTGTGGAAAGCCCATGTTCAGGATCTTGTTCAGAAACTAAATGATGCTTTGTTTACCATTCGAACAGTATCTGAAATAAGTAACAGTTCAACACGAAAAGTAGTCTGCTTCGCATATTTTCATACGCTTAGGACGTATGGTATTATTTTTTGGGGTAATTCTTCTTATTCAAAAAGGGTATTTTTTGCTCAAAAACTGGCTGTTCGAGCTATATGTGGTGTAAGTTTGAGAACCTCTTGTTGACCCCTATTCAATAGTCTGGGAATTCTGACATTGCCCTCACAGTATATATTTTCTTTAATATCGTTTGTTGTTAGCAATATTAGCTTATTCCCAAAAGTTAGCAGCTTTCACTCAGTTAATACCAGGCAGAAATCAAATCTGCATGTGGAATGCACTTCCTTTACTCTTGCGCGGAAAGGACTGTAGTATTCTGCTGCATCCATTTTCAATAATCTACCACAAGATCGCAAAAGTCTTAGCAGTAGCCCAAACACTTTTAAGTCAAATTGAAGAGTTTCCTCATGGCTCACTCCTATTCTGTCGAAAAGCTCCTGGAAGAGCTGAAAAGTTAAGCAAATTCCAGTGTTACATCGATGATTTTCTGTATTTAAACTTACGACTTGTCGCCTGAATATGTTTCTTATATTTCATTTTACCTGTTTTTACTATCGTGTTATAATTTCATGTATTGACTCGTTCCATGACTATGGAGACTTCTCCTTAAAAACCGAGCGAGGTGGCGCAGTGGCTAGCACACTGGACTCGCATTCGGGAGGACGACGCTTCAATCCCGCGTCCGGCCATCCTGATATAGGTTTTCCGTGATTTTCCTAAATCGCTCCAGGCAAATACTGGGATGGTTCCTCTGAAAGGGCACGGCCGACTTCCTTCCCCGTCCCTCCCTAATCCAATGAGACCGATGACCTCGCTGGCTTGTCTCCTCCTCGAAACAATCCAATCCAATACGTCTCCTTAATTTGGTCCCACGGAACAATAAATAAATTAATTAATTAAACAAAGATGTCGTAGCTCGTCATGATACCGTAGGACATTCGAGAGTCCTCATCTCTTCTGTTCCCGATCTTGTCACGTGTCAATCTTTCAGGTTGTGGTATATCCATTGGATTTGCCCATTGTAACATTAGCCTAGTCTTGCATGATATTGTTGTAATGGAACGTAATAACTTTCTTCCGTCGACTCAGCGCGACTGTTGGTATGCCTAACGCTGTAACCTTCGTGCTCCTGCATTTCCCTGTCACGTTTTGGTTCGGTGTCTTGCCTGGATAATCTTGCCAACTCATCATGTAATCAGAATTGTTCCGAAAAGTATGCTTGTGGCACCTGATGTCTTCATGGTGCCGTCTGCTCTTCGTAAGTTTCAAAACGTGCCTCTGGCATTGCAGGTATTCGGCTAACGCGTGATTTCTTCACCGCCTGTTATTAGAGTTGCATTTGCGTGAAATCTTTTTCCATTCCTTGTGAAACTTCTTTCCTTTCTGGTAGCATTGTTGTGGATTGAGAGCTGTATGGTCTTGATCACTTTGCTATTGCATAGTTCACAACAGTTCTACTCTGAGTTTTTCCAACTGATTCTTCGGTTTCGCTTGTATTCTCACAAAGCGAGTATCATCTCTCTTGAGAACCGCTTTTGTGATTCATTTTGGCAACACACTATCTGCAACTGTTTGTCGTACTGTGCCAGCTGCTTGGCGTGTAATTGCAATAACATGTTTTGACGTCGTCACGTAATGTTTTAATTTCAGACTGAGTGTCATCCTGCAATGTTCAAATTTCGGTCTGGGTGTCATCCTGCAATGTCTGCACGCCCACTTGGACTTTGTCAATATCTGTTCATTGAGTCACATATTATTAAATTTTCGATCATATCTCGGAATTCTTTTGCCTCTTCTGCTGTGTTACTTAACTGTCGTTCGAGCTCATGCGGGGCCGGCCGCTGTGGCCAAGCGGTTCTAGGCGCTTCAGGCCGGAAACGCGCTGCTGTTACGGTGGCAGGTTCGAATCCTGCCTCGGGCATGGATGTGTGTGATGTCCTTACGTTAGTTAGGTTTCCGTAGTTCTAAGTTTAGGGCACTGATGACCTCAGACGTTCAGTCCCATAGTGCTTAGAGCCAATTGAACTAATTTTGATATACTGCAGGTGTTTCGTTGTTTCTCCATTCTGCTTACGTATTTGTTGCAGTTCCCGAACTTTGATCATTCTGCTCATGTGTGTGTTGTTTTATCTCTCTGTTTTGTATCGTTATGGTGCGCGTTAATTGCAGGACAATTTCCAACAAATTAACGTGTCCAACTATCTCTTCTTCCAATGCTTCATTCTACATTTACATTCTCGTGTCTGTCCGCAACTGACTGCAGTACACATGTGGTGACACATTTCGACTTGTCTTTCCTATACTCGGTTGTGAGAGAGGTCTTATTACCTGTAGTATGGGTTCTACGTATTCAAGACATTCCCCGTCTTCCTGCAGCTCTGCATTATGCTGGTCGCCGCTTATGGTGCCTTGTTGCTTTGTATTTACATCCTGCTGCACCCCCTAATCTATTTCTCGCTACGTTGTGTCGTCTGTTGTTCTGTCCTGATGTTCACGTACGTTATACATTTGAGTGTCAATCTCAGTTCGGTCAAGGTCTCGATCTGCCATTGCTAATTTCTCTGATTCACGTCTTTGTAAATTTAACTGACGCACCGTACTACGCGTAACCATGCGATCAAACGACCTTACTCGCTTCATAAAATTACTATCTTTACTTTTGTCTACTGTTCCTAGTTCCCTTGACACTTTAACAAGATAGTTCGACTGTCAATTACCAGTTGGGACAGAACCAACTTATCAAAACTGTGTCTGCCACTTGTGCGCTTGCAAGAAAAACTTAAAGGTAACAATGGATTTACGACTATACTACGAGGATACTGCGTACGTCTGTCAGTGGATTGCCCGTCTCTTGTCTCCCTGTTGACTTGTCAGTAGACACGTGTCTCCTTGTTGACTTGTCAGTAGACACTAATATTTATCATTGGTTGATACATTACAAATAAATACGAAAATTTCTAAGAGTATATTATTTTTTGTTCTCGTAATTACAAATGGTTGTCCATCTTACCATGGTATTTTACCATCCTAGCAGGGTCACCATTATGTAACATGGGTGGGAGTTATTTTGATCTGTTTTCCTTCTACAGATGCGCAAGGGCGCTCTGTGAGCGTTTTAGGACTTTGGTGTTGAACCTATGGCCTGCAAGGTAGAAAGATACCATTTGACGCATGCAGCTCTCAGAAGAGTGCAGCAATGTGGACAGTCGGTTTCACGACACTCCCTGAAACGGAAACGTTATCACTAACAGAAACTAGTGTACGGATCAGACGTAACTATATGTTCGGAATTCAGGTTCATTTTTACTCTTAGTATCATTTCATGACATAGCAACGTTATCAAATTTACGTACAGGATGGTAAAATATTGATACTGTGTGTTCAGAACTGTGAAGCGAAATTCCTAGCTATTATAAGGTTCTTAATGGTGACATGGTTGATGACCATGTCTGGGAGGCGATGAAATAGAAACAAATTCGGGGCCAGAGATAACAATTACTCTAAAATGCATGAACAACGAAAGTACCCAAAATTGAGGGGGGTCGGTAAAGAGCAATCAAAAAGAAGTGTTTAGTTAAAACAATTTTTATAACGTCAGGGTATAAAGTAATCTACAGGGGCTGATCAATTGTTTTCAATAAATCGGATATCTCGCGCTTCTGCTTCAATTAAGTCCGACAAGCATGAATATGTTTAACCAGAGGTCATGTTTAAATCTCAAAAAAAAAAAGAAAGGAGAGACAGAGACTACCGCAATTCTCAGTGTCAATTGAATATCACTTGGTGGCACAGCACGAAAGAGTTGTTTCCCTTTGGTTGGCGGCGGCAGAAGTGGCTGCAGTCTGTGCGAGTTGTGAATCTGAGAGTCTATTCTAAATCTCTCTCGACTGTTCAAATTCCATTTCGATACATTTCTTACGTCTTAGGTGAATCCGAAACTCCTAGTTATTCCCCAGCTAAGTTCAATGCCGTGGTACACGCTAATTGACTGCAATAGCGCATACGTCGTTGGCCTGAAATCGCTCGCAAGTGTTGTCTGTCAGCGCTCGGTGCAATTCTCCGTATCATGAGACTGCGCAGTTTAACCCCTTACGAGTCAACACATACCTGTGAACAAGTGTTCACAAAATGCCTCTCGTAATCGTTTCAGCATGGCATGAGCCGCATTGCCGAAACACTCAACGATTTTCTGTAAGAGAAGGAGTGAATCACTCTGTCTGTAATTTGCCTATATCCAAGCTGGTGGCCACGTGTTCTCTTTTTGGCCAACCACAGCATTCATACTTATTATAACTTCACCCACTACAGTTTTGTAGCCTATCACAGGCGTTGTTTGTTTTGTAGGGCGGAGTTTATCTTCTGCTTCCTGATACTGAGATAAACAGTTTTTTGTTTCATGCGAGTTTTAACACAAGTGGCTACATTGAGTCACCAATGTTATGAGGTAGGTTTCTCTGGACGTTTTATCTGACATCTCCCACCGTGTTGCTGTAGAAAGGCTTTCCGAATGGTCGTTGTTAAAAGAAGGGGCACACAGGCTGCTCTTGCCATAGGCTTATGCAGTATCTCTGGCATGTCCACTAGGCGTCCCACCGGGAGATTTCAGTTGTGCAGGATGGTCATACTTTTGTAAAATTTTCCTTGCATCAAAACTGCGTCTCATCTTAGGTCGGCGAAGTTATTGGTTCATATTCTTGAAATGCTGGCTTATTTATTAGATATGCATGTCAATAAAATTTGTGCAATTTCAAATAACTATGTCCTGTGACGTATCAGTTTAACTGTAATTGTTTAAGAAATTCAATTTAAGGTGTGTTATTTGTTGGACACCTTAAAGGTGTTCATTTTGGAGCAGAGTTCTAAATGTAACACGACCTACGAATGTGTGTCAATGACAGCAATGGGTATGGGTGGTCTTTAGCAATCTGCAGATGGGGAACTTTTAGTTCATTGTCCTTGTGGTGTCTTCATTATGTTGTACAATAAATAACCATGCAGGGCCCTTTTGAACAGTTTATGACTTTTCATAATCCAAAATGATTGCAGGTTACATAATCAGGAAACCAAAATAATGAATATCAACATGTATTTGAACGATGAGCAGTCTTGGGAAGTGATACAAACTAACAAAGAGTACTGACTGAATAAGATGGCAAACCTTCATTCCCTCTGGCACAGGGTAATAAGACCCATCATGCCAGTTCATCCTTCATTATTATGTTTGATTTTACATAGACACAAATTTCATTTAATATACAATGGACATACTTCATTATGCAAATCAGTGATCCAATGCTATGTATCAGCATGTAAGGGAAATAATATGCATAGGTGACAGATATAATTTTTGTAATCATTCCTCCTTGCACGCCGGCCGGGGTGGCCGTGTGGTTCTAGGCGCTACAGTCTGCAACCGTGACCCCAGGTTCGAATCCTGCCTCGAGCATGGATGTGTGTGAAGTCTTTAGGTTAGTTACGTTTAAGTAGTTCTAAGTTCTAGGGGACTGATGGCCTCAGAAGTTAGGTCTCATAGTGCGCAGAGCCATTTGAACCATTTCTCCTTCCACCTTGCAACTGCTGCGACGCAGTTTTATGAGGACAAAGACTACTATCCAAAGCAGCCTGTTTTGAGAGGGCAGCCGCTACAGCGTATGGCATTGTAGTGACACAACCGTTTAAGATAGGAAAAAGTAAGATAGAGTGCAATAAATCTGAGTGCACGAATTACAGCGAGGTGCGTTTGTGTTGACAGTAAGTAACACTATCCAGCGGTAAAATGGAGGCCACAGGGCTGTAGAACCGCTGAAAAGAGTAAACACATTGGTTTGCATGGTGCATTTTACAGGCAGAAAGGGTCCACTGGCCCAACCTAGGTGTTACGAGTACTTGATTTCGAGCGGTGCGTTAGCAAAACAGAGGCACACAGCCGCATATAAATAGGATCCGGTTTTCTAACGAGGGGGATTTGAGTGTGGCAGCTATCCTGGATGGCGGGGCGTATCACACCACCGGCTACACGCAGCAAATGGGGCGCCAGCGTTCCAGTCCACGGCGGGTCGCTGGTCCGAACCTCTGAGGCCAGTGCGGGGTAAATAGCCAGATATCGGCTGGCCAGTCGACGGCTCGCTACTGCGGGCAGTCTCGTTGGCTCCAAACACACGCTGGAGGCATCCTGAGGTGAGGGCCGCAGATTTGGCTGTCGGATCGCAGGCCCTTGTTGTCACCCGCGATCTTCACCATGATAGCGAACAAGCATGCATCATACGGCTCCCAGCGAGCAGTGCTGAGGTAACAGGGAAGAAGGCTGCTGAGTTGGCTGCTGGCTCATCCTGACGTCATCAAACACCGCAACTGTACATTGCTGGCACGCCGCAGTACTTTGCACTGGTCGCTGAGGTAGCCCTTCCATTCCGTGCTGTTTTGCAGAAAGCGGAGTGGCGTCCTTGACACTGCTGGACCCTGTGATGCAGACAGAGGGGAATGTGGAAGTGTAGCTGGGAATAATAAAATACTTGAAGATCACGGCGGAGTTTTTATACGGCTAAAGTGACGGACTGGCCTCGTGCTCGTTGATGTTAGTGTTCTGTTTCCGACTGGCGTAGCAAAATGGGTGAAATGGCTCTGAGCACTATGGGACTTAACATCTGTAGTCATCAGTCCCCTAGAATTTAGAACTACTTAAACCTAACTAACCTAAGGACCTCACACACATCCATGCCCGAGGCAGGATTCGAACCTGCGACCGTAGCAGTCGCGCGATTCCGGACTGAGCGCCTAGAACCGCTAGACTACCGCGGCTGGCCTGGCGTAGCACCTTACGTCCTTGCTGCTCTCAGTGTAGCATGGATTTCCAAAATGATGCAAATGTTAATGGCGAGCGTTGGCTATGGTATCATCTGAGGGTTTCTGCCTTTTTCTTGCTTTCCAGTTTCTTTGATATGTGCGAGTTATGCTATCTGGCCGTTTTAGATGGTAGCAGCTTCCTTTTAATTTCTATGATTAAATCTCCGGCAAAGTGAGCCATACCCATGACCATCATACCCTGTGGTAGGTCTGTTGTTTCGTTTGTTAGTAATACATAATGCGCAGGAGTTACTATGTAGGAGTTGTGGCGCAAAGTTGGTTGGGGGTTGTTTGGGGGAAGAGAACAAACAGCGAGGTCATCGGTCTCATTGGATTAGGGAAAGAAGTCAGCCGTGCCCTTTCAATGGAACCATCCCGGCATTTGCCTGGTGCGATTTAGGCAAATCACGGAAAACCTAAATCAGGATGGCCGGACGCGGGATTGAACCGTCGTTCTCCCGAATGCGAGTCCAGTGTGCTAACCACCTCGCTCGGTTCCGCAAAGTTGGGATTCACGTGATTACACCCACGACGTAGAATTAGTCTTTATGGTATATGTTTGTCTTCTTCTGTTCCATTTAATGGTACCTAAGACCATTTGTTACGACCCGTGCAATGTTTGTTGATCTCTCGTGCCTATTTATCAAAAATTCACTAATAAAATCCACTTCATTTGATTTTCACCTTTTTTATAGGTTCTTCAATTAAGTGATATGCAATCTTATGTGAGAGGAAAGTGTATTAATGAAGTTTATTATGTTGCAGGCAGTACTTAAAAGGGAACCTCCCCATCGCATCCCCCTCAGATTTAGTTATAAGTTGGCACAGTGGGTAGGCCTTGAAAAACTGAACACAGATCAATCGAAAAAACAGGAAGAAGTTGTGTGGAACTATGAAAAAATAAGCAAAATGTACAAACTGAGAAGTCCATGCGCAAGATAGGCAACATCAAGGATAGTATAAGCGCAGCAGCGCCGTGGTCCCGTGGTTAGCGTGAGCAGTTGCGGAAGGAGAGGTCGTACGGTCAAGTCTTCCCTCGAGTGAAAAGTTTACTCTGTTTATTTTCGCATCGTTCGTTCATTGACGTCTCTGTTCACTGTAATAAGTTTACTGTCTGTGTTTTGCCTCGATAGCAGGAATACTCTCTCTTCCGTGCGCTGTAGTCGACTGACGTCGTGTGTTTCGATGTTTGTTTAGGTGTAGCGTCCCTATACTACGGCGCAGTTACATCGCATCGGACGGACGGACGGACGGACAGATGATAATTGTCTGAAAAAAGAATTCAACTTTTCACTCTAGGGAAGACTTGAACCAAGGACATCTGAGTCCGCAACTGCTCACGCTAACCACGGGACCACGGCACTCCTAATCTCAGACCCTCGTTGATGTTGCGTATCTTGCACATGGACTATTCATATTGTATATTTTGCTTATTTTTTTCAAAGTTCCACACAACTTCTTCCTGTTATCTCGATTGATCTGTGTTCAGTTTTTCAAGGCCTATCCACTGTGCCAACTTATAACTAAATGTGAGGGGGCTGCGATGGGGAGATTCCCTTGTTAGAATCATCTGGAGTGGGTTGTACAAATATGATGTCGTATCCAATCAGTGCCCAGTTAGTCATGTTCATGTTCAAGAGCCATTGTGATGTGCTCGTAGGCACTGGATCATTAGATATGTTTGTTCATTGTTTTGTGCAGCTGTCAGCTGAGTAAAATTATGTCTCATTATAACTTAATCTGTGCTTGTTTTACTTCATCCATTTCGATTATGTTGGTATGTGTACTGTGCATAAGCGATAGTTGTCTGTTTCTTTTTCATGTAAGCTATCAGGCGCACGCATTTGTAATATCTTGAATTTACTCGTCGTTATAACTGTAGCTTTAAAATTTTACTAGAAGCTTGGGCGAGTGTCATGTAATTATTTCATTAAACTGCTATGAAATGTTTCGACTGTACAGCATTGCACTTCTCCTCAAAGTTTTTGCTTTCGGATTGGCCTCTATCGATGAGAAGAATTTGGATTTTGCCATTGTTAAGTGTGATAACTTTAAGAGATTTTTCAAAAGGTAATGAAATTCAGAATTATCCAAATCAGTAATCTGAGGAACTATGGCGTACATGACATCCAAGAAATCTTTGTTGGATTTTTTTTTTTCATTTTAATCTCATTTAGCACCTTATTTCTGGTGCCCTGTACTTGACAGTTAAAGGCAAAACTGCAAAGCAGGAAAGGTGTAATCACCTTTCCCATTCAGCACAAACAGTTGGGTGCACCACTTCACTTGTTCCAGTTATGGATTTGAGGGTTAATAAGTTTGTGGAACTGTATTATTCTCTGGATTGCTACTCAAGTTGGATATTTGCGGGATAACACTATGCTAATTTATGTTATTTTCATTACAAGACTTCAAGTAAATATTATTAGCAATACCGATCTATACTTCAAGACCTTATTCGTTACCTGTATTTTTTACTTCTTCCCATTTATTTCATCGAGTGGTAATAAGGACTTTTTGTTTAAAATCCTTTATGTTCTCTGCGCCTAGTAACGTATCACATCCCCGACACGCTCCCTTCCTTTTCAGGCAGACTGTTGGTGACAATCTCCCAATCACCAACACTCCCAACGTAAAGCCCGGTGGGAGTGTCTTCTGCGGAATCTGACCAGGGACCAACTACATCTAAGTGCAGCATGCGAACTTGTGCCATATTCTTAATACATTTTGGAAATCTGGGTTGTGGCTCAAAGCAGTGTTCACCTTCATACTCGCTGACCGGAGTCGTATAATTAGTCCGCACTCCCCTAATTTCGAAACTGACAAGGCTACGCAGTCGGGAGGAGCTAGTTTAAGATTCGAACTTGCAAACACTAAGTTATCGGTGGTCGGAGGCAGGTGGTTTTTAAATATTGTGTCAACGAGTTTGTTACAAAAGATGTTTACCTTCCGTTGTGCAGCACATATCATGCAAGTCTACTTAGTCCTACGATGCGCAGCTAAGCCGTATGCAAATATCTGAAGCTTGTAGTAATTGAGTCTATTTTATTAAATGTCTCTCAGTGCTACTGAGATCTTACACGTTCGACGCATTTCTCTTGAGATGTGGTTTTCAATAATTAGCACAAAGTACCTACCATTCTTCCCGCAAAACGCGTTATGGACTGAAAATTTTTTTCTTTAATGTAATGCATGTACCTGATCAGGTTGTTGTTGTTGTGGTCTTCAGTCCTTAGACTGGTTTGACGCAGCTCTCCATGCTACTCTATCCTGTGCAAGCTTCTTCATCTCCCAGTACTTACTGCAATCTACGTCCTTCTCAATCTGCTTAGTGTATTCATCTCTTCTTCTCCCTATAATTTTTACCCTCCACACTGCCCTCCAATGCTAAATTTGTGATCCCTTGATGCCTCAGGACATGTCCTACCAACCGGTCCCTTCTTCTTGTCAAGTTGTGCCACAAACTCCTCTTCTCCCCAATTCTTTTCAGTACCTCCTCATTAGGTATGTGATCTACCCATCTAATCTTCAGCATTCTTCTGTAGCACCACATTTCGAAAGCTTCTATTCTCTTCTTGTCCAAACTATTTATCGTCCATGTTTCACTTCCATACATGACTACACTCCATACTAATACTTTCAGGAACGACTTCCTGACACTTAACTCTATACTCGATGTTAACAAATTCCTCTTCTTTAGAAACGCTTTTCTTTGCTATTGCCAGTCTACATTTTATATCCTCTCTACTTCGACCATCATCAGTTATTTTGCTCCCCAAATAGCAAAACTCCTTTACTAATTTCAGTGCCTCATTTCCTAATCTAATTCCCTCAGCATCACCCGACTTAATTCGACTACATTCCATTATCCTCGTTTTACTTTTGTCTATGTTTATCTTATATCCTCCTTTACCGCTTGCTCAATATACAGATTGAATAACATCGGAGAGAGGCTACAAACCTGTCTCACTCCCTTCCCAACTGCTGCTTCCCTTTCATTTCCGTCGACTCTTATAACTGCCATCTGGTTTCTGCACAAATTGTAAATAGCCTTTCGCTCCCTGTATTTTACCCCTGCCACCTACAGAATTTGAAAGAGAGTATTCCAGTCACATTGCCAAAAGCTTTCTCTACGTCTACAAATACTAGAAACGTCGGTTTGCCTTTCCTTACTCTTTCTTCTAAGATAAGTCGTAAGGTCAGGATTGCCTCACGTGTTCCAGTATTTCTACGGAATCCAAACAGATCTTCCCCAAGGTTGGCTTCTACTAGTTTTTCCATCCGTCTGTAAGGAATCCGCGTTAGTATTTTGCATCTGTGGCTTATTAAACTGATTGTTCGGTCATTTTCACATCTGTCAACACCTGCTTTCTTTGGGATTGTAATTATTGTATTCTTCTTGAAGTCTGAGGGTATTTCGCCTGTGTCATACATCTTGCTCACCAGATGGTAGAGTTTTGTCAGGAGTGCCTCTCCCAAGGCCGTCAGTAGTTGTAATGGAATGTTGTCTACTCAAGGGGCCTTTTTTCGACTCAGGTCTTTCAGTGCTCTGTCAAACCCTTCACGCAGTATCATATCTCCCATTTCATATTCATCTACATCCTCTTCCTTTTCCATAATATTGTCCTCACGTACATCGCCCTTGTATAGACCCTCTATATACTCCACCCACCTTTCTGCTTTCCCTTCTTTTCTTAGAACTGGGTTTCCATCTAAGCTCTTGATATTCACACAAGTGGTTCTGTTTTCTCCAAAGGTCTCTTTAATTTTCCTGTAGGCACTATCTATCTTACCCCTAGTGAGAAAAGCCTCTACATCCTCACATTTGTCCTCCAGCCATCCCTGCTTAGCCATTTTGCACTTCCTATCGATCTCATTATTGAGACGTTTGTATTCCTTTTTGACTGCTTCATTTACTGCATTTTTATAGTTTCTCCTTTCGTCAATTAAATTTAATATTTTCTAGTAGCCCTCGTCTTTTTACCTACTTGATCCTCTGCTGCCTTCACTACTTCATCCCTCAGAGCTACTCATTCTTCTTCTACTGTATTTCTTTCCCCCATTCGCGACAATTGTTCCCTTATGCTCTCCCTGAAACTCTGTACTACCTCTGGTTTTATCGGTTTGTCCAGATCCCATCTCCTTAAATTCCCACCTTTTCGCAATTTCTTCAGTTTTAATCTACAGCTCATAACCAATAGATTGTGGCCATAGTCCACATCTGCCCCTGGAAATGTCTTACAATTTAAAACCTGGTTCCTAAATCTCTGTCTTACCATTATATAATCTGTCTGATACCTTCTAGTATTTCCTGGATTCTTCCATGTGTACGACCTTCTTTTATGATTCTTGAACCAAGTGTTAGCTATGATTAAGTTATTCTCTGTGCAAAATTCTACCAGACGGCTTCCTCTTTCATTTCTTTCTCACTTACTATGTTTCCTTCTCTCCCTTTTCCTGCTACCGAATTCAAGTCACCCATGACTATTAAATTTTCGTCTCCCTTCACTACCTGAATAATTTCTTTTATCTCATCATACATTTCATCAATTTCTTCATCACCTGCAGAGCTAGTTGGCATATAAACTGGTACTGTTATAGTAGGTGTGGGCTTCGTGTCTATCTTGGCCACACTAATGCGTTCACTATGCTGTTTGTAGTAGCTTACCTGCACTCCTATTTTTTTATTCATTATTAAACCTACTACTGCATAATCCCTATTTGATTTTGTATTTATAACCCTGTATTCACCTGACCAAAAGTCTTGTTCCTCCTGCCACCGAACTTCACTAATTCCCATTATATCTAACTTTAACCTATCCATTTCCCTTTTTAAGTTTTCTAACCCACCTGCCTGATTAAGGGATCTGACATTCCACGCTCCAATCCGCAGAACGCTAGTTTTCTTTCTCCTGATAACGATCTGATAACGATCTGATCAGCACAGATACCAAATGCTGCAGCCGTGGAAGTGGAAATCGAAGTTGTGTTGTCATCGAATACCTTCTGCCCAGTAATCGCTGCGTCTATTTTTGAACCTATGAATTCCATCAACTGCATCACTCACGTCGCCTTCTGAAAGACCAGTTTGCTTCATATGAATAACCAGCGTTGGCGGATATCGTGACGATAGGTTCTGAGAATGTTGGACGCTGCTACACTATTATAAGCATTTACTTCTTCGCCGAGGGCGTGATTGCAACCTGTAAATGTAGAATTAAGTGATTCCGGATTCGGAGACCGGATGGGTTAATAGATTCCAAGTAATCCAACTGAACTTTCATAATTCAGTTTTGTCACCAACTGCGTGAGTGTGAATTCTCTTGGATTCTTAACATAGCGATACTATCAAATGGTTCAAATGGCTCTGAGCACTATGTGACTTAACTTCTCAGGTCATCAGTCGCCTAGAGCGTCGAACTAATTAAACCTAACTAACCTAAGGACATCACACACACCCAAGCCCGAGTCAAGCGATACTATCAAGTAAATGCTTTGGCTCTCCATCTAATCAGCCATGCACAAATATGTGTTTGAGGGTGGCGGATATCATGGTATCCTGATCAGTCCGACTGCTGGAACTGTTCCAGTACCGTGCCCAGGTCTCAGCATCTCCAGAAATTCGTAGTCTGTAGCCGGCCGAAGTGACCGTGCGGTTGAAGGCGCTGCAGTCTGGAACCGCAAGACCGCTACGGTCGCAGGTTCGAATCCTGCCTCGGGCATGGATGTTTGTGATGTCCTTAGGTTAGTTAGGTTTAACTAGTTCTAAGTTCTAGGGGACTAATGACCTCAGCAGTTGAGCCCCCATAGTGCTCAGAGCCATTTGAACCATCTTTCGTAGTCTGAAATTAGCTGGTAGAATAACTACAACTGAACTAAAAGGTTGTTTATCATTAACGGTTGTGTGAGCCATATTAATCAGTTTTCTTTCTATTTCTCGTGACATGCGTAAAATAGCGCGTCTTGAGTCACATTTGGATGCGTGAGCAGCTTAATCAGCGTCATCGAGAATATTGTGGATTTTGTTGTCAGTGCGTGTTATAGTACACAATAATTCCTGCAGTCATCTGTAAGCATTTCTATCGTCAACTGTTGTTGCGTTTTTCAAGTGATGTACCTCATTCACAATGCATGTTATATTAACTCTTGCTCTCGCCTGTCCCCTTTTCAAGTGCTATAAATGATAATTGCTGTCGGCACTTTCTGTGTTAGAGAGCGTGAGGCGATTTGCTTTAATCTTAGTTGACCGTGGCAGTACGTTGTTTGATGAACAAATAAAAAATGGCAGCAAAATCCATAAAAAAGCGATAGGAGTAGCGTAAAGAACCGATAATGATAAGCCGTTAAAGCATCAACAGAATAGCTACAGTGACAGTGTAGATCACAATAATGAAATCAGTCTCATTTACTAATGGAACTAAAAAAAAAAGGTGGCTCACTGTGCAGATAGACGTACCCGTCTATGCAGTTGATCCTCGTCGAGTGGGCTTGTAGATTGGAGTAACAGGTCACTGCACTGAGCTACCTTGATACTGCTTCGTGAAGTACATTATGAAGTTGTAATATCCAAGCAGCAAGCGTGGAAATGTCCCTGGTTTCTTCACCAATATCTAGGACGTGATGTCACTAGTAAGCATTCCCGAGCCGTGGCGGCGTCATTTCATCTGTTCTTCCCCTTTCATTTGGTGGCTCCACGCTAGATGGCCTGAATTATTCTTAGCTTCTTGTGTGTTATCGCTGGAGCGGGGTCATGAAGCCATGCCGGAGTATAAGGAGTTGGGAGGTGTTTGGGTACGTGGTGAGAGGGCAGCACGGATAGCGGTCGGCCCGTCGGCTGTGTGGGACGTTGGCTTTAGTTTTGGGAGACCCTTTAGTTGCGAGTGTACCGTTAGTGGCTGCATCGAAGTTTTCACCCCGTCGTTCAGTGTGCTACAACTGAATTGTCTTCTCTCATGTCAACGCTGTGCTCTTTTGGGTGCTGGCGTTTTGCATTGAGCTGAAATTACGCAATAACATTTCTTGTGTAACAATGGTTGATATCGCCCGCGCTGTGCTATGCCTCCTCTGTGACTCTCGCTTTATGGATCTCAAAATCCTTTTCACCTACTATATAACTACTGCTAACCGTAAGTGGTCTGTTTGAGTCTGATTCATTTTATGGTTAGTTCTTGTTCCGCACGTGTAATGATGGCTGCTTGTTGCTGTATGTGATACTTGACGTTTTGCCGTACTGTTAGTTATTTAGGCCACAACTTGGTGTGGTACATTAAATCTGATGGCTTTCAAGACAGTGTTATTTTCCTGTGTACTTGTAACACTAGTGTTTGGTGAAATTGGCATATACTGCCGTTAAATTTGTCATAAGCTCCGTTGTAAATCTAGTTTATTAAGCGATTGTTTTTAACTTCTTGGGACATTTTCTTGAATATATTATTTAATCTTCTGATTATTTTAAGGAAACTTGTCGAACCAATGTATGCTATTCATACTGTTTTAGATCTTCGTGACCTGTAAGTCCCATGGAAGAAAGGCTTCCTTGTATATGCTAGCAATTTAGTAGCACTTCCTAGAAATACGTAAGCTTCTGTTTCTCATAGAAATTTCAGTTTGGAGCAAACAAGTCTCTGGCTGTATACCTCCAGGTGACTTATTAACTGTTTTTCTGTTTGAAGTAACTTCCTGAGATTGATTTCACGCTATTCAGTTAAGTTGTTTTAGGGGAGACGTTTATTACGCCTCCATTTTACTGTTTCATATGATTAAACAATGTTTTCTCTCTGAAATTTTTTGTAGCTTTACTCTTTGTTTATTATGGCAGACTTGAAAGTTTTACGCCATTAAATTAATAACACGTGTGAATGGAATTTCTTTAGCTTAACTCATGTTTCACCTGGTTAGTGATTAAGAGCTCTTAGTTTGCAGAGTAGCAGGTCTGCTGTACGGGCAGCTCTTTGACGCGGGGACCTGTTGATTTTACTCATAGGCATGATGTTTCTCGGGAGTGTTTGTGGCTGCCCGACATTACGTCAGTGGAGCTGTTCGTGCGCTAGAAGCGTGTTTCTTAAGTGAAGTCTGTTTAGCTTACGGTGTTATTTAAAAGCTCTTATTTCTATATTTTACGCCAAATATTCCACGTCTATCCTGCAAAGGATAATATTATCTCATTTATGATTAATTTTCAGATCTTCTTAGTCATATTATTCCAGCCTGTACTTGCTGTGCTAATATTTGTAAACTCTGAGCTTACTTTCTGTAGTGGTCAATGTTTGAGATGTTTTTTCTAAATATTTAGCCATCGCTCCCGTACTGTATTCATTCCGGGCATGTAATAGAAAATCTTGCTAGATCGTAAATTGTCACTTAGTGTTCGATTCGTCTGTTCAGAAAACTGAAAGTTTTGACTTATGATCTGATATTTAGTAATCGTAGCTGTAGACGTTTCTTTCAAAGGCTAGTCTAAATTTCTTAAAAGCCTTTGTAAGTGCCATAAGTGACAATTTTTTGTTGAAGTTGTGGGGGAGTAATTCTTTTAATAGTTACAATGCCAAGTTTGCTTCAATTAAGGAGTATTCCAATTTTTAATTTGTTGTTGATTTCTTGGTCGTGGCTTGGGGTTTTTGATCAGTAGCTGAAACTGATTATTTGTAGAAAAAATAGTAATATAGTCCTGTCGCTCATAGTTAATGTTGCATTCAGGTTGTTAGTGTAATGTGTTCTGTAAACATGAACTGTCAAAAGAAAATTGGTGTGAATATCGTGGTTCCGCCCTTCCATGTGTCCTTTTCCTTTCCATTTTACGTAAGGGGATTCAATGGTGACCACAGAGCTTGGGTATTTTCTGTCTGGGTAAGGGAAGGTGGGGAGGGGGAGAATTGTCCACCAGTTTTCCATCGTTTTTGCTTCGAATACTGAGAGTTTTAAATTCTTGCACTAAAAATAATTTGAAGCGTTTTAGAGAACATATTGCTATTGATTCCAGAGGTTTCTGTGACTTATCTTACCTCAAACGCAAGCACTTCGAATATGAACTCAGGGTGAGGGGCACCCCTGTTGAGGAGGGTGTATCAGTGCTTGCAGCCAAATTGCACACAGCATTGGATAATCTTCTTCACATATACCCTGACACGGTCGGTGAGGTAGGTCCTGCTACTTCTTGCAATATTCAATTTTTGGAGGGTGGTCAACCTACCCGCAAGCAAATTTGTAGGCTGCAAGCGCATTTGTTCCTTTGGAGAAACCGCCTTGATGACTTAAATTACCTTAAACTTACTGATCAGCAGAAGATGACCGTTCGACAGGAACTTGGTAAGGTGAAAGATTTACAGATTTGTACTGGTCTGTGGCTTTACTTAGTGAAGTCGGTAATTTGGACGAGAGTAATTTAGCTCTTTGTCAGTCACAGGATTTGTGATACGTAAAGACGCTAGGCAGTGGTAGGTCGGTCTCTGATGATTTTGCCAAGTGCCCTATCCGATTACGTGTTTGCTCAGTGGGGATTACGAGTGTTCTGTTGATCATTAAATCAAGTTCGGGAAGTATTGTGGTTTCCTGTCTGCTTTGATATTCATGCCAGTGCGTTGATAGTTTCGATTTCTGTGGTACTTTCTGAGCCGTGGCGCTCCTTACTGGCGCGCCAGTCTCTTGGATGACCATTGTCGATCCTTCGATGTTTCATATCTTTGCTTGCCTAGTTGTTTCCTGCATTCGCGGGACGAGTGGCAGTTGACTTTTGCTCGGGCTACCTGCGGAGACGCCGTGAGGTACGAGGTGGGAAGTAACCACGTATATGAAGAGTTGGTTGTCCGCGGTCTGCCAGTTCAGGATACAGGATGTGTGTTGGCTGCCTGCCTGTCTGCTCTCCTGATTTTGCTCGCCGTGCCTTGAGACCGCCTAGCTTGGGTTGCTGCCTGGTGTATCCTACACGAGCCATACCGGACGTCCAGCAGAAGTTAAGCAGCCTTGTTTCTTTTAAAGAAAAGGAGGAAATTAAGACTTTTTGTAACCAATTTTGGTGGCCTCTTAAGGGTAGCCTTAGCTTTTACACTGCCTTTGATAAGAGCAAATTCTTTTAAATTTAAATAGTTGGGGTTCCCTGTACATTATAATCATTTGGGGGATTTATTTGAATTTTCTCTTTGGGGTTCCTTCCTTGTCCTTGGTTAAATGTTTACTTGTATAGCGGGAAGCGACTCCTGGTTAAAACTCAGAAGCGTTTGATGCTACTGCCGTCTCCGGCATTCGTCTTTTCAATGAAGTGTTGTCATTCCTTCGAGCGACCTGGTGTCACTCCTCGTTAATTAATGCTGGTTCATGTGTACTTAATTTTGAATTGGCTATTTGAATTAATATTTTGGAGCGCAGCGTAACACTAAGGCAAGCTCATTGTATACCACCTTGTGCCCTGGTCTAGTACCTTAATTTTCAGTGGCGCGAGTTAGCTCCTCTACAGGTTTTACTGATGTGCTCCATTCAAGATCTTGTCTTGTATGTGTGCCCCATGTGTGTCTGGAAACACAGAGATGAGCTTTAGTGTGACTTCAGTGCTAGTCAGTTAATGGAATCTTCATTTTGGCTTGACTTCCTCTGAAGAGTTCGAGTGGAGTGTAGTGTGTTTGATTTGTTATTCATTTAATTACTGTAAGTTTGATTATTTAATGGGGAGCAAGACATTTAAAGACTGTTGGTATTAACTCCCCTAGTTGCTGGGTGTTGCTGATTCGTTCCAAATGGCTTACTACTTATTCAATGGCAAAGCTGTTGATTAGCAGGAACTGTGAGTAAAAATTCACGATATTTATTTGTTGCCGAAATTTTAAAGTGTCTGTGTCGTGATTCAATCACTAGCCACGTGTTTGAGCTAAAGTGATATAAACCTTACATTGCCTCCTTAAAATTTTTCGCCACCAGAAACCCTCAAGAGAACTGAGTTTTGCCACTGCTTATGTTCACCTTTACTGGGAGCAATATTTTATGAAGTTAAATTTTGTTTTAAAATATGTATTTCTCTGATGTAATAAACAAGTGATAAAAGAAAAAAGCAAAGGGGCCTGGTCCTTCCTATGGTGTCCGGTTTGTAACACGTATCACTTTCCTTGTTCTATCCCTTGTCAAAAGTATTGTTGAGCGATTTGTGGTCTGACGTTCTTAGAGATCAGGGTATATTGGGCCAGCATGGAGCTCGGACGATAGAAAGTAAGTTACCACCACGCATTCGTAACGAGTCTGAGAATGCGCACTATTGGCAGGTGCAAATCTCAAACGAGACAGTAAGCCGATATGCTGATCGGGTTCGTGTGGCTGCTTCTTCCTGAACGTGAACGTTTTTGAGGAAGATATTCTCTCGAATATTTTGGAAGGCATGAGACCGGAGGATCGTTCAAAGTTTGCATTTGTCCACAAACCTACGATGATTTCTAAGTTGAATGAATTACTTGTTTCGATTGACGCGCATAAATTGGTGAATGAACAGTGGGAGCCAGAGTAGGGGCTTTATGTCTGTTCCTTTTATATCAGAGGGTAATTCATCAGTCACTTTTCAGTTCACTAGTTGGTAAACGTTGTTTTCGGTGTGGGGCACATAACCAACTGGTGCGTGAGTGTCCGGTTTGGCGTGAGTCAAGGCCTAACAGCTGACGCCACTAATCTTGGGGTAAAACTCTTTTGAGCAAGCCACCCTCTTATTGTGCATGTACTTGTGACTTTGATAAGCCAACTCTTCCATATCTTTGTGCTGGTGTCAAACAAGAACCTATTTGCTGGCTTCAGGACTCTGGAAGTTGTTTCCTTGCCTGACTAGTTATCCCGAGTTTCGCAGTTAGTGTAAGTTGGCTTCTGTAAGCCTCTCCCCGCAGAGACATCGTGTCGCCAACAGACAAGAGCTTCCTCTGGGAGGGGAGATGAGGTGCGGGGGAGCTTATGTTTCCACAATTTTTATTACCCTGTAAGTTCATTGGAGTTAAAAATTTGTCCGTCACGTTGTTACTTGGGTGTGATTTCATTAAACAGACAGGTCTGGTTCTAGACTTCGCTAGCAATACCTTTTTCTGTAAATTTTGTTGATCTGAGAAAATTTTCCTTCGTTCTTGTCATGTAATTAATAATAATAATAATTCATTAAGCTTAAGTCAGTTGAAATTCGAACTTAGGTCACCTTGATGATGGTCAGGCTACACAATTAACAAGTATCTTAGACCAGTTTCCTATCGTACATACAGTTTAACTGGGTATAACAGATAAATCTCAAAACGGAATCCATTTGGTAGATAATATTCCGATACATCATGCTCCTTATCTTTCGCCTCCTATGACGAGAGTATAGAGACAGAAAACTGACGACATTCTGCTTAATGGAGTTATTAGACCGTCAACTTCTCTATATGCTTCACCCATATTCCTCGTACCTAAGGGACAGGGCGAGGATTATAGGCCGGTTGTCGATTACAGATTCCTTAATGAGAAAGTAGTTTTGGGGTCAGTTCCCTTGCCTGATCTAACTGCTTTAATTGGTTTGCTAGTGCTTGATTTTTCGGTAATTGATTTAAAATAAGCCTACTACTAGACACCGCTGAGCGAGGAATCCAAACAGGTGACCGCATTTTATGCGGATTCTGACATGCATGAATTTAATTGGGTACCATTTAGTTCGACTACCGGGGCTCCTGTACCTTCACGACTGTTTGATCACATTTTAGAGGATCCTAAGTTCATCCGTGTATGTAATCACCTTGAAGTTGTTGCTTACAGTAGCTCCTTCCATGAACAACTTTCTCATCTTGAGCACGTAGTGATGGGGCTCCTTTATGCAGGGCTAATGATTAAACCATTTAAAGTTACTCCATTCTTTGGGTCACCTCATTTCCAGGGATAGTATTAGGATTGATCAAGAGCGTACTTTCGATTTAAAAAAAGATCGCGCCTCCCAAGAATAAGAAATGGGTCGACAGCGTCATCGGTATGGGCAATTACTTTAGGAACTACACTCCAAATTTTGCTGCTCCCTTAACAATCTTCTTAAAGAAAAGAACATTTTGTTTCTACAGAGAGTAAGCAATGCACATTTGAAGCTATCAAGACTGTTCTCCTGTACTGGCCATTCTGGACTTTCGGAAGAGGCTCATAGCTCGGATTGATGCTTCCAATGCCGGAATTGCCGCAGGAAGATTCGGGTGATTGGCGTCCTTTAGCTTTCGCCTCCAGGAGGTTAGTTAGACGTGAGTTTAAATACTCGGTGTAAGAGTGTGAAGACTTCGCTGTCTTATTTGCTCTTGGCAAATTTAAATTTTATCTCGAGCACAGAGAATTTGATTTAGAGAAAGGCAACCATGGTTAGAGCTGAGTTTTGCCACGTCCTAGGAAGACCGGTAAGATCGCAAGTTGGGCTGTCCATATCTGCCTTCCGTTTTAAAGTTCGTCATATTAAAGCGCTGAGAACCAGGTTGCTGATGTGCTTAGATACATTTTTAATGAAGAGACTGAGGAACTGGAGGGATGTTGTTTATCCGGCGGTACTCTTGTTTTTAGAGTCTTAAATGAGATACCTCAGGTGAAAAAACGTTTGTTGGCGTGCAAACTGGTAACCAGTTATTTATAAAGAAAGGGGATAATGGAGCTGTTCGCGCTAGCAGCGTAGTTCTTAAGTTTGTTTAACCTAAGCTCTTATTTACAAGCTCTTATGTTAATATTTTCCGCAAAATAGTCTACGTCTGTTTCGAAAAGGGTAATATTAGCTAATCTATGATTAACCTTCAGATTTTTAATCACGTTATCTCAACCTGTACTAATTGTGCTAATATTTGGAAACTCTAAGCTTACTGTCTCTAGTGGTCAATGTCTGACACGTCTAATTGTCATTACTTCCGTATTGTATCATTCTATGCATATAATATAAAATCTCGCTGGATAATAACAGATGGCGCTTAACCTTCATAGTTGGTCTGTTCCGAAAATTGAATATTTGGGTGTTTGATTTGGTAACTAGTAGACTCAGCTGCAGATGTTCCTTTCAAAGGCTACTCCGGTTAATATTGAAATTAAATTTTTTAAACCCTTTTAAGAGCCGTATGCGGCTATTTGTTATTGATGTTTTGGGAGAGTAATTCTTATAATTGTTCCGAGGACAAATTGCTTTAATTAAGAAATGTCAAACCATGTTATCTTGCAATTTGCTATTTATTATTGATTTCTTGCTTGCCGCAAATAAATGTAAACTGAAAAAGGAAAAACCTTTCCCATCTTATGTAATGGGATTTAGGTTCCAGTATAACACTTCTCTTCATTTACAACCATGGAACTTACATTAAGAGGGGTCTTAAATTTTCGGACGGAATTTGGAAGGATGTGCCGGATTGAGCCAATTTTCTAGACCCAGTAACGAGCTTTATTAGCAGTGGGGAAAACTTTGCTTGTTAGAAGACTGTATTTACCCATAGCCACCTATCCAGCGTTCAGTGTCTATAGATAAGGTGTATAGTGGTAGTGGTATGGTGTGCCATGCATGAACTTTTAGTGACCGTAGCACACTAGTCTGTAAGCGATTATGACCGTCCCAAACATTACGCAGTCATCATTTGTGTGTTAGGAACAGCACATGATTTACTCTGAATATGGACATATTTCTCTCTAACATTTTAAAACTACAATTGTCTTAAATTTTTCAGTAGACTTACAGAACACTCTTTACTCATTATTGGTTTAAAGGGTACACTGTGCATCTTCATAATCCGTAAATCTGATGTGGAATATGGTGAACAATGCATCAATGACAAGCGTTGTAGTACTCGTAGACACATTGTTTTCAACTTGTCGCCTAATGTTGCCTACGTACTACACGATAAATGTAAAAAATATTTACAAATTTTTAGTTCCCATATGCGGGAAACATCAGCAAATGTAACACTGCCAACAGAATTGACTCTACAATGAAATCGAAATTTATACGTGGATAATGAGCTACATACAGGGCACTACCATTCATAATGTGATCTCAAAATGCATCAGTATCTGTGACGGGTTACATAACTCTGTATTGTAATTATTACTGTATCAATGTGCACTTGTTGCAAGGTCGGCAACCGTGTATTAGTTTACTTAATCCACTTTCTTACTTTTAAAATTGAGAGTTGTTACAAATTTCTATTGCTTCTCTACGGAAGTTCCTAAGAGAATGTTTCGACTTGGCTAAAACGTTAGTTTGATTTATTTCGTGGTGTACACTTTCCTGTCAATTTGTCCAAAGCAAAAGCATCCCTTAAGTTCGACAAAGGAAGTGAATATTTTCCATTTTGGGTTTTCAGTATACGCTGACTTCGGTCTCTCAGATTGTAAGTATTAGACGGAGTAAACATCGGCCTTGAAAGCATACACGGGCCTTGAAATAACACACTGAATTATTTTAGACAGCGGCAGGGGGAACGTGAGCTACGCGCTATGTTACTCTAGAGGCATTAGTAACACGTCAGCTCTATTTCACTTCAAAAGCGGCACCGTCCGCAGCTGCAATTTTAGTCCATTGCCGTAAGTACCGCCAGGTATGCGCTAATGTGAGAAAAAGAGTACACTTCCTGTGAAAAATCATCCAAAAAATTAGACAGTTTCTCTTGCATAATTACTTGAGTTAAGCCACTTTCCGGGAGTAATGTGACTCCGCATTAAGCACGTTCAGCACGTTGCTCACCTAGCGTCTGTAGAAATGTATGAAAAGTTTTGTTTCTTCCCACCAAACCATTTATGTAGATTTGCTCTTTATTTAATTCTGTAGTATTAAGTTTTCGTAGCATCGCTAAAGGTGGCTAACACTCCAAGACGTCCCTAAAAACATTCGTGGTGATGACACATTATATTTAATTCCACGTATTATCTGGAAACGAACTGCATTGGTAATCAAAATATCCACGGGTGTGCTGCCGGTCTATAGTGTCCAACGGGCACAATATTTCGGCGATCATACATGTCGCCATCATCAGGTGAACTGCCGGACTGAGCTCCTGTGAACGTGCCGGCACGGAGATCCGTACGCTATGGCTGCTCAGAGGGAACTGGGTTCGGTCGCGGCGGCGGCCGATTTGAATACCATCCGCCCGCGGCGCGCTCCCTCCGCCGTCCGCGCCCCGCGCCACGGTCGCGCGGTGGAATAGATTGCGACGGCGTCTGAGATGACGTCGGTGCGATGGCTCTGTCCGCCGTGGTCGTCACAACTATACGTTTGCTCGATTTACTTTTGATTAACCCAATCGCTGGTTCCTAAGCCTTGCTAAGATTATAGCCACAGTCACGGTTTATGAGGTCGTCATTTGTGCGAATTTCGATGGCCTCTCTAACAACGCTGTCCCAGTATCTCGACATCTGTACCAGAATCCTCGTCTTTAATTTTCCTGTAGGCAGTATCTATCTTTCCCCTAGTGAGATAAGCTTCTACATCCTTAAATTTGTCCTCTAGCCATCCCTGCTTACCCATTTTGCACTTCCTGTCGATCTCATTTTTGAGATGTTTGTATTCCCTTTTGCCTGCTTCATTTTCTGCGTTTTTATAGTTTCTCCTTTCATCAATTAAATTCAATATTTCTTCTGTTACCCAAGGATTTCTAGTAGCCCTCGCCTTTTTTCCTACGTGATCCTCTGCTACTACCTGTTATAAAAGCATCATAGGTAAATTCCAGCCAGTTAAAGGTCCACTATTTGATAAGTTCGTGAATGAACTTTTCGAATGCGTACCAAATACTGTTATTTACTGTTCAGTTTAGAGCATTATAAATAAGCTCATACTATCGTCTCACCTGTCACCTGTGGTTGCAGTCAGTTCACGGGATACTTGAGCCTTGCCACCACTGAAACCTACATGTTTCATCAAGTAAGGGTGCACGCCGCACCCGGAGGATAGTGTACATACACACACATTTCCCGATCGGTGTTTCAATCTAGTGACCGAATTTATTATCACATGAAGGAACGGGCACTTTTCACCCTCTTATACCGTTTTAGGTGTTGTGAGATATGAGACGGTGTTTTGCGCAGCGTTTGGAAGCATTATGTATTCTACATATTTAAGTGCCGTGTAATAAATCTGAATTGTTTAGAGAATATTGTTAATTCTTCAGTTACAGAGTTTTATGGCGAGTAAAATTCTGGATAACCTAAAAACCAGTTAAACAGCATATGGACGTTCACGACATACTCCTTTGCCATGCACCATCTTGTACATCCAAAATTGAAGCCTTTTATACAATGGAACACGTGATACTTCCAAATGAACTTAGTTTATTTAATGTCTCAAAGATTGTGTCTTAAAAATGGAAATTTGTGTTAGCAGTATTTACTGTCCCAAATGTCTCTAGCTTGTAACTCGTTTTTGACAGTACTTCTTAATTTGGTAACCCCTGCTTATTATCTGTATGTAGGAGACTAATCGTTATACATCGGAAGATCGAGTACTGTATGAAGGAAAAGATGGACAACAAGCGTTTCAGGACCAAATAAGTTATTACAGGACCGCCCACTGTCGGAATTTAAAGAAAAATTGTGTTCGTGATATGACTCGGAGGAAACCCAGCTCTGTGTCTCGTCTGCAGTGATATCATGTCGACAAAAAATTATTTAATAATTTTTCCATATTGCGGGGCCACAGTCATAATATATTTCTTTGAAGTCAGTACGGCCACTAGACTTGTTTATTTACTGTTACCTTTACACTTACACAATCATGATTTCGGCTTCAAAGTGCCATTAGCAAGTGTTTTAATGTTATAAATTGGCTAGGATGGCATACTGTACACACTAAGAGTCGATATTTCTGGCAGAGCCTGCTGTTTTGTTTCATTACTGAGTACACCATCAAGATGTTATGCACGATGGGGGCGCGAATTGTTGTCCATGAAGACGAATGCCTCGCCAATATGCTGCAGATATGGTTGAACATCGGTCAGAGGGTGGAATTCACGCATCGTACAGCCGTAACAGCGCCTTCTATGACCACCAGTGGCGTACGTCAGCCCCACATAATGCCACCCCAAAATAGCAGGGAACTCCATCTTGGTACACTCGCTAGACAGTGTGTCTAAGGCGTTCAGCCAGACTACGTGTCCTAAGAACACGTCTCCGACGATTGTCTGGTTGAAGGCATATAAGACACTCATCGGTGGAGAGAATGTGATGCCAATCCTTAGCGGGCCATTCGGCAATTGTTGGGCCCGTGTGTACCGAGCTGCATGGTGTCGTGGTTGCAAAGATGGACCTCGCCATGGACGTCGGGAGTGAAGTTTCACATCATGCAGCCTATTGCGCACAGTTTGAGTTCTAACACGACGTCCTGTGGCTGCACCAAAAGCATTATTCAACATGGTGGCGTTGCTGTCATGTTTTCTCCACAGGTAGCGGTCATCCACTGCCGTAGTAGCCCTTGGGCGGTATGAGGGAGGCATGTGATCGACAGTTCCTGTCTCTGTATATCCTCCATTTCCGAACAACATAGCTTTCGTTCGCTGTGAGACGCCTGGACACCTCCCTTGTTGAGAGCCCTTCCTGGCAGAAAGCAACAATGCGGACACGATCGAACCGCGGTATTCATCATCTAGGCATGGCTGAACTGCAGACTACACAAGCCGTTTACCTCCTTCCTGGTGGAATAGCTGGAACTGGTCGGCTGTCGGACCCCATCCGTCTAATAGGCGTTGCTCATGTATGGTTGTTTACATGTTTGGGGGGGGGGGGGGGTGGGGGGACTTGTTTAGTGACATTTCTGAGCAGTCAAATGGACTGTGACATGTCCACTGTCAATGTCTATCTTTAGGGGTCCTGGGAACCGGGGCGGTGCACATTTTTTTTAGATGTGTGTAGTTGCCTCATTCTATAAGCCGTGAAAGATCAAAATGTTGACATCTTTAAAGTTGAATACATAATCCATTTTCAATACGAATGTGCCATCACGTTAGGAGATGGAGCCATAGATTTTCAGACAAACATTTTCCTCACAATAAAAGTAGAATGTCTGTTCAGGTGCAACAATGTATGAATCTTATACGACTAATCATACTTCACGAAGAAATACGCCCAAGTAGATCTAACTACAAGGAAGGACATTGACACAATTAGTGGTGCTGGTCGCACGCTGGCTCTTGGCATCTCAATTCATGGCGTAATATATGTCGTTACTCCTCCATAGGGGAAGACGCACCATGTAACTCTTACTATATATTGAAAAAAAGAGTCACGAGATGCAGTGGTCATGGTTGCGCTTACGTAAC
This sequence comes from Schistocerca piceifrons, assembly GCF_021461385.2. Classification (NCBI taxonomy): domain Eukaryota; kingdom Metazoa; phylum Arthropoda; class Insecta; order Orthoptera; family Acrididae; genus Schistocerca; species Schistocerca piceifrons. The sequence goes on from NC_060140.1 coordinate 632,894,073, forward strand.
ACAATTTTTCTGTCTTGACCACTAGTATCTTTATTCGCTGCGGCAACTGACTACCTTCAAAGTAGCCGTTTACTAATAAAAATAAACACCTTTCTTCGTAGCTCAGTCATTATGAACAATAAAACATTGTACACTCAATAACTATTCAAGTTATCAGACATTATAACAACTAACAAATAAAAAATGTTTTCCAAAACCGCAGAGCTGTAAGAATGTACTTTATTCGCAACTAACAGTTCCACGTCAGTAAGGCCCTTAAGATGCTTCTGTAATGAAGTGAAGCCAGTTGCTGCGAATAAAGCACCTTTATAGCTATGTGGCGTTGGAAAACATCTTACTATTCTACACTTTTCAAGTGTTAAAATTTTTATAATAATTTGAAAGATTATTGGGTGTTACTACTGTTATTCATAAGAATAACAATATTTTCTCTCAGTACAATCCTGCAAGTAAACAATGTTAAGTCACTGGTTCGGACGTACAATGGATGTTTGCCCTAATCCAAGAACCAAATCCAAGGACATGGTCCCAGCCCTAACGCCGTCAGCAAAGGAGCTGTCATTAATGACAAAAAATTGTTTACATAACTAATTGTTTAATTAAGACATTATACACAAGCTAGAAACATACATAAATGCGTTGCTGCAGCTGAGATTTAGTACACACTAAGCTTTGTACTAGTCATATCTTCAGAGCATTGAACAGAAGAAAGCTTTAGTCTGTGAGAGCCAACGCAGCTTACGTTTTTCATATTATACTGAATTTGATACATTATATTGACTGAAGTTAATGACATCCTGTTCCTTTCATCTGTTCATTGTGCATTCATTATTGATAATACTCTCTCCACAATAGCGTTATGTCCTGGAACTGAGAAATAGTATTGCACGATTACAAATAATTGAATATTGCTCCTCAGAAACACGATCTACGTAAAATTGTACCCGTGTTCGAGGCATAATCGCCAAATTTAACCCTCTGCCTCTCCTAGAAAAAATTTCAATTTGATGATCTAGTCGACTTCATCCACTTCGGAAGCTGCACATTCTGACATCCACTTCAATAACGATCATACATTTTGCCAATCATATTCAGCTTAAAACAGTATCCGCTGAAACTGTTGTGGTTAGGATGAAGGCTTTCTCCATTTAATTAGGTAATATATAACTGATTTCATATTTCTTGCTCTTGAAATTTTGACTGCTTAGTGTCAGAATTTTGTTACCTTAGAAATCATGGGGTTACATTTTTCTTACTTCTTAAAACGTGCAGATTTTTCTTAAGTTCCAACCTAACGTAATCATACATCCTCTTTCTCAGTGCTAGATATAGCCTTTGGAAATGGACTCAACTGACCATGCAGAAAGTGTAAATGCGTTTCTCCACAAGAATCATAAAATAAAACTTCAGAAAACTTGGACATTTATCAAAAGATAGGCAGCACTATTTAAATTGCTGAAACATGTATATGAACCTTCAAAATGCGGGAAATAAGCTAACACACTTCTGATTCAAGTGGGTGAGTGGATCTTTAAGAGTCGTGTGCAGGAAATCACAAATCGTTTACTTCTGCTACAAGAACAGAGTATCTTGTGAAAGCAAGTCTGTTCCATTTTGTGTTGCATCATGTAATACATGAACTGGCTACCTACCTCTGCTGTAGATGTGTTTAACTGGTTTTCAAGTTTCCTGAACATATTTTTTCCCCTTTCTTGCAAGACCACCAAAGTTAGCGTTAGCACAGTCTGTCAGTGAATGTTAATTCAAAAATAATTTTATACACATACACTCAGACTCTGTAATACTGTTTTCATAGCCACACTCATTTAAAAGTAGTAAAATACTCTGAACATGTGCTGTAATATCGAAGTGTTGGACAAGAACTGGGAACATTTTAACACTCTTGTCATGACTGTCATCTGTACTGATACCGAAATAACTGGCTTTATACAAGCTATTTCTTTTTGTTGGCATTTGAAAGACAATATAACACTGTTAACTGCCTCAGTTTTAGTTTTTGTACACGAAATTCGGACAGCTTACCTTTGAACCACTGATAGTTCACATACGATTTTTGATGTGAAGAACTGAAGGAACTGTGGTATCTCAAAGCATGAAAGGCAAATGTACCTTCAGCTGCGGCAACCTCGTTCGGTTCTTTTTGACAACAAATAACGGAACCGGTCAACCGTTTGGAAGTTGAAGTAGAAATCACAACTCTGGTGCGTTTCTTGCTTTTATAATGGTAACCGAGAGTTCGTTTTCCTCCATTGGTGACTGAAACATATACACTCTAATGAAGTAATTCACGATTATTTGACATACAACTTCAAACACATTGACCAAGGTTAGGTTTTTAAGCGGCACGTAGTGTAGGTATACATGGCAGACATACTATCAGTACAACAGTTTGCTCTATTAATAGTAATGAGAGTAGTAGTCAGAATAGGAATCGTAAAAGCGCGTAAGAACAGTGAAGTACAAGCAGCCCAAGTTACAAGCCGTTCATCTTAGCAATTAGCCTCAACGCAGAATCCACAATACTGTAAAATTGTTTATAGATTGATGATAATAGAGAACTCGCATAATCAAAAGTTACTTGTTAATTTCAATAGATATGAAAATAAATAGTGCTGATTAGTGTTTATATTGTACTTACCTAGAAGCGTTAGACAAAGCATTGTGGTCATTTATTCCACGTTTCACGCTTGGAAAATTATCCATGAATTCTTCTCGGAAGTAAATACCACTTGGATTGTAAAATACCATATACTGATATCAACAGTAACTGTGGATAGGGGTCAGATTCAGAATAACACTCCAGGCTCCTGAATATTAGCCTCGTACAAATCACTGAACGAAATATACAAACAAGAGAGAGGCGCCAGATACATGCATCAGTTCAGGAAACTGTAAAATTGACAGAGAATCGATTATTGCGGTGCTGTCGCTGTCTACGATAGCGCGAGGTCGGCTGTATATCGATGGTCTATATCAGAGTAATGCAGCATGGAATATTTCGTCAGCCACGATGTTGTCATACACAAACTTCTCTGACAAGTCGTGAAGAAATAATTGAACGGTGGGCTACGCTAAAACACATGTAAAAAAAAACTATTTTAAACATTCACCACTTTCGTAACCTGGCGTTTCTTTGTGCAAGACATAGCCCAAAATTTGGATTATTCACAGAATTCACGACTTGGGGCAACCCTAACAATTAACCGAATCGAAACAAAGTACCTAGTCATGGCTCTTATTAGCAACAAGCATAAGCACGAACTAACACAATTATGAAAAATATTTGGTACGGCATATGGCACAGAAAACATTCTACCAGAAGAATGCATATAGCATCCGTTTAAATGAGAAACGCTTGACACGTCTTTGACTTTCGGAGGTGCCTGCAGAAGCTTATGTCCTGTGTAACAGACTGATTTACGTAGGATAGATTGAGTCATTAAAATCACTCAAACAACTAATTTAACAGCAATGAAAATTTCACTCGCAATTACTTAGCAATTATAAGATTTAAAGATGATACACAATGTATATGGAGATTGTATTGTACCCCTTTTGATCTCAACTCAAAAATTTTATGGTCAGTAAGTCCCACATTAAGTTTAGCCTTCCTTAAAAAATGAATAATCCCCAAGTTGACAAACTGCACTTTGACTATTCTAAATTAGGGTATTTTGATTAATGTATGTAATAATTCAGGAACGCCTACTGGTTAACATCCCCGTTGTTGAATCAAACTTGAATCCTAATATTATTTAGTACTTGCCGAATAAGTAACGTAGAAACTCAATGTCGTTTCATACATGAAATTGCATATTTCGTTGAAATGACCTTGCAACAACCCAGTGTCACAGACCAAGCAAATAAATTTTCCGGTAGCTACAAACTAGAAGCCCTCGAGGTAAGTGCTGTTTTTTGTGAACGTGGCTTAGACGGAAAAAGTTAATATACAGTGTGAGTCAAGTCACCGTGTTACATCAAAAACCTTGCAGGAATGGGAAACTCGAATCTTCCAGGAGGAGAGCATTGAGGTCATTTTCATGCCTGTGGAATGGAGTTTCCGTGTCATCGCGGGAAATATTAACAACCGACACACTGATAGACCTCCAGTTTCACAAAATACTGTCAGGTGCTTAACTACATAATTCCGAGAATCTGGGACTATGGGTGACAAGGCACTGAATGGCCGTCCAAAAAGTGCTACTGACGATACAAGCTCAACAATAATTCTGGATATCTTCGTGAAGTGCCCACACTGCAGCACACAGATTGTCAGTGCAATGTCGAATCAGCCAGTCATGATTCATACGAATCCTTCATGTTCATCAATGGGATCCATTCAACATTCCGTTAGTCCAGCACCTACCAGGGGATGACCCAGGCAGAAGTATGTGGTGTAGCATAGTCCAGGTTTTATGGATTTTTCATCACATTTTCGTGCTACAGTCGTTTACATCACTGATAAACATCTCCAATGCTCTTACTCTGGAAACAATTAATGCGTTGGCTATCTTGGATACAGATGTCCCCCCTGAACCAAGAGCTTGTCAACTATCCATTTGCCCACGTTTGAATTCACCGAACTCCGACATCGTGCACTCACAACTACACAGAACACTTTTATGATCAAGACTGACACTTCTAACCAATAGAGTCCATTGCATAGGTTTAGTTCGTGCTTGAATACATCAGTGCAACCTGCAGGGTTCGCTATCATTTGAATTTAAGTTCAAACACGCATTTATTGGCAGTGTTTCCATATATTAGCAACCTCCGGAATTTCATAATGAGGTGTGGCCGTGACCCACTTAATAATTGGCGGTTTTTGGGGTAAGATGGATGTCAGAGAGCACTGGCAAAATTTTTTTCTTTAGTTGACGCCCTTGGACAAGAGTCAACGAAACTGGTGTCACAATGGCCTCAGAATTACAAGTTGATCGGATTATTTCCACACTTAATACACTGGTTTTTGCAGGCATCAGTTGGGGCCACTTGTAACGGGCCTCTCGAAGCTGGGTTGTCTTCTGTAATTATTGAAGTGTCAGTTCTCATACCACTCTCCGTCACATTAATATGATCGAGTTTTTTCTACGTCGACGTGCAATTAGCAGTAACAGACAGCAGGTGGCAGTCCCAACAGCCCTGAGTATACAAAGCGTGTCGGGCGGTGAGGAAGGAGGAAGGGTATGTGGAAACAGTGCAGTCGTTGTAATGCGGAACCTGAGCGATTTATGTGACGTCAAACGGATATCATTGGCTTTCGGGTCAAGGGTGGAAGCATTTCCGAAACGACTAAGTGTTTAAACTGTTCGCATGACCGCGTGGTTAAAGTATGCCGTGCATGGGAAAAGGCCGAGGCAACTGCGGTGCACCCCAGGCCATAGATGACAGAGTTGAACGAAGACTACAGGGCTGTGTACAAGCAAATAGACGTGTAATTGTTGAACAACTGACGGGGGAGATGAACCAAGGTCCTATCAACAGTGTCTCCTCAACAGTTGTTCAGCGAATGTTGCTGCGTATGTGCTTTTACAGCAGGGGCCTGGCAAATGCGTCCATGCTGACCGCTGTACATCGGTAACGAAGTGTGGAATTAGCGCACTAGTGCTGCTACTGGACGTCCACTGAGTGACGACAGCAGGTCTTTTCAGATGAATCATGTTTCATGCTGCATCTTACAGATTAAAGCTGGCGTGTTCGGCATCAAGCGTCTTTTAAGCAAACACCCTGCAACCAAGAGGGACCGTTGTAGTCCGGGAAATGTCTTCGTAGCATTCCATGGCTGATTTCGTCGTTCTGGAAGGCACAGGCATCAACACACGTATGCCTCCATCCTTGGGAACCATGTCCAGTCCTACATGCCTTTTGACTGTCCTTGGCACGATGGCATCTGCCAGCAGGAGAATGCAACGTGTCACACAGATCTCAGTGTACGTGTGCTTTTCGGAGGACGCAAGGATATGTTTACTGTACACCACTGGCCAACAAACTCGCCGGATTTTAACCCAACTGAGAAACGATGGGACCATTTCGATTGGGTCTTGACACCGTGGGTCCTCAACAGAGAAACCTAGCGCGACTGGCTACGGAACTGTAGTCGAAATGTCTCCACATCCATGTCGATACCTTCCAGAACATCACTGACACTCTTCCTGCACGTCTTGCGCTCCAAAGGAGTTTATTAAGGTTCCTGAAAGGTGGTCACATTAATGTGACTGGATCGTGTGGATATTCTTCGCCCAGAATCTGCACCAAATAGATTCATTTCAGAATATGGTAATAAAGTAGCTACATACTTTGCAGTGATATGCAACTGTTTACTTCACGAAAAATCCGAACCGAAATAGAGGAAAGTTGTGCAAGTCACGCCAATACCCAACAACCTAATTTTGAGTAATATGCTGAAATACAGACTCGTATTACTGACATCAGTTTGCAGTAGTACATAAACTGTGTTTCAGCATTATTGTCTACGCTAAAACAAGTCTAGATCACAGTAATATTTTATTAACGGCCTGTTTCGAGTTCATGTACAAGTAATCTTCAGAAAATGAGCATTGCAAGAATAAGTATAGCAGAGTTACCGAAAATCTGATGAGTATGGCGCCAGAAGCAAGTGAAGAAAGTGTAATGAAATAACGATCAAGCATTTACGCACCTTGCTGCGGCAGGCGGTTCCTCGGATGCTCATGTGGCAATACAATCGTAAATTGATGACTGATAACTATATAGCTGTGGGTTAGGTAGTTGGCAAATTCTACGCCGGAAATGGATTTCGTCAGTTCCAGCCAATTTAAGCCCTTCGCGAAATGTGCGATACTGAAGTTACAGCACTATTTCAGGAAATATCGTTCTTCTGAAACACATGTTTCTTTATTCAAACGGAGACTTGAGTTGTAGCAACAGGGGATCTCATATTGATTCCGTGTCTCAAGATTTTAAAAACGTTCCTCACGATCGACCTCTAATCTAATTTCGAGCCTATCGAAAATCGTCTCAGTAGTGCGACTGGATTCGTGATTATCTATCAGAAAGGTCCCAGTTCGTATTACCTGAAGGGAAGTCAAGGCATTGAGTACAAGAGAAGTGATACCCAGCTTGCCCAAAGGAAGTACTATACTACCTATGCTGTTCCGAGGAGACAATCTGAGCAGCACTCGCAGGTTGTTTGTATATGACACTGTCATTTAACGTCTCGTAAAGATATCAGAAGATCAGAACCAATTGCAAAATGATTAAGTCAAGACATCTATGTGGTACGAAAAGTAACATTGACAGTACATAAAACTGTGAAATCATCCACAGGAGTACTAAATAAAAACGCTATATTTTGATTCCACGGTAAGTCAAACAAATGTAAAAGCTGTCAATAACTAGGGATCCCATTTGAAAATAACTGAAACTGCGAGATGGCGCAGTGTTTAGCACACTGGACTCGCATTCGGGAGGACGACGGTTCTAATACGCGTCCGGTCGTCCTGATGTAGGTTTCCCGTGATCTCCCTAAATTGATCCAGGCAAATGCCGGGATGGTTCCTTTGAAAGGGCACCACAGACATCCTTCCCCATCTTTCCCTCATCCGATGAGACCGATGACCTCGCTGTTCGGTCCCCTCCCCGAAATCAACCAACCAACCAACCAACAAACCAACCAACCAACTTAAACTAGAACCATCACGTACATAGTAATGTGGGGAAATCGAGTCGAAGTGTGTGTTTTCCTCACAGTACGGAGAAGGTGCAACAGGTCTACGAAAGTTAATGCCTATACTATGCTTGTCCATACTCTTCTAGAGTACAGCTGCACATTGTGGGATCCGTATCAGACAACATTGAGGGGACAGTTCAAGCAGAGGCTGCTTGTTTTTCAATATGGTGAAATAGGAGACGGTGTCATGGATTTGATACGCAAGTTGGTGTGAAATCATTAAAACAATGGCCTTTTTTGTCTTGGCGGGATCTTCTTACGAAACGTGAATCACCAAATTCCTCATTCGAATGCGTCCTCCTACATAGGGAGAAATGACTCATAATAAAACAAAAGAAATCAGAGCTCGCACGGAAAGCTTTAGGTATTCAGTTTTCTCGCGCACTGTTCTCGAGTGGAAGAGTAGAGAGATAGCTTGAAGGTGGTTAGATGAATTCTCTTCCAGGCATTTTAGTGTCAGCTGCGAAGTTGTCATGTAAATGCAGATGGGTAATTACTAAGCACTACAGTTCTCTCCATTGTCATGTTGGTTATGTTTGGTACCTCAGGATTTTTTTCCTCACGTTATCCCTTCTTGCAGCCAAGTTTTGTCATGGAAGTCTTTATTTCTCCATTGGAGGCGGTAACCCATCATTAGTTACTCGACCTACGCATCTATCCTTTAACGTTCTTCTTTCGGATCAAATTACGAATGCTTGTATACTGTCCTCGTATGTATTGTACTTGAGATCTATAACTCTATACCCCCAACAATTCTGTTCCCGAAGACTCCCCTACACTAAAATTTATATTCAATTTTAGCATAGGCCTTTCTGGTCTGCATATCCTCTTGCCCGCCCTCTTGCTTTTCACGTTTTGAGGTATTTTGCTGTCCAAGTATCAAAACTAGCACAAAACTTTAAATGTCAACATTCCTTTTCTCACTGAACGTCCACCATTAGCCTTCCTTTACTTTCTTCTATATTCTTCTTATACCATGTTTCCAGGGCATTAGCCGCTCTGTACGCCTGCTCTGAAAAAGACTTTTATTTTTATTTATTTATTGATTTATTTAACTTGGCAAGATTAGGGCCATCAGGCCCTCTCTTACATCTAACCAGGCATTCTACTTATTTTACATTCATATGTTTTAGTAGGCATGTTAAACTAAAACTAGTACAAAAAGTGAAATAAACAATTAGAAAGGCGCACCTGGAAAAATACATACATATAGAGTTTATATTCGTAGATCGTAAGTACTGTTACAATAAGACATTATTGAAGAGACAGATTTTAGATAGGAGTGCTAGCAGCAGGGAGTATGAGGGAGACTCATGGTGAAGGGAGGAGAAGAATAGACACACACGATGAAACATAATTAAGGAAATATAAAGGAAAAGATTGTGTGGCTAATAGAGACAGATGAAGAGGGAGGCATCTCAGGAGCAAGATAGGAGACTCTAGCTTTGCTATTTGACAGATGAGAGGTTTGGCCTTGTACATTAATTTTGTGGAGAACGTTATGAGGATGATAGTAGGAAATGCTTCAACTTCTTCTTAAAAGCAGCAGGAGATTGAATTTTGCGCAAGGTAAGGGGCAGTTTGTTCCACAGGCGGTCAGCGGCAACTGCGGAGGAGTTGTTGTGAGTGGGCACAGTTAGGTTACCAAATCAGAGTGACCTCGTGTTTCGATTATGATGACATGACAGGTTTTTAATCTCTGAAGCAAGGTACTGGGGTGCTTGCGCGACGAGAAGTCGGTGAAGTAGACATACAGTGTGGTAGTCACGCAATTTGTCCGGGCGCAGCCACCCTAGCTCGGAGTATGAAGCACTAACACGATCATATCGGCGAATGTTGCAGGTGTAACGCACACAGGCATTCATGGTTAGTTCTAGCCGTCTTTTGTTTTCACTATTCATGCCTTGTTCAATCACATGACAATAGTGGAGGTTCGGTAGAACGAGTGCTTGCACGAGCTGAAGTCCTGTTGAAATATGTTGCGAAACTTTTTGAGAGCATAGAGACAAGCGGACGTGTTTCGGCACACTGCGACTGTATTCTCCGCCCAGTTGAGATGCTCATCCACAGTTACACCCAAGTTCTTAACTGTTTTCTGATATGGTATTGGAGTACCGTCGAGCAGATTAGGAGGTAGCCGTTCGCGGAAATCTGAACTTATTAATTTCTGATGGGCTATTAAGATTACTTGTGTTTTTTTTGCATTTAGTTTATGCCCCAGGTTTTTCGCCCATGTCACTACTGAAGACAGATCATTCATCTGAGCGATTTCAGTGTTTACATCTTCAGGTCTGCCGCTTAGGTAGAGCTGGAGGTCGTCGGCATAGAAATGATATTTACAGGAGGACAGAACCGACGAAATATCGTTGACATATAAAGAAAACAAAACTGATCCTAAGACTCATCCTTGTGGCACTCCTGAGGAAACATGTTTCCAGGAAGCTTTTTCATTTACTGTCTGTCTTTTAAGTAGCTTTCAAACCATCTCATTGCACTATCAGAGAAATTAAGCTGTTGCATTTTTCTGAGCAATATGTCAAAGTAAAGTGTCAAAACCTTTGCTGAAGTCCAGTAGCGTCAATATTGTGGCCGTTCGATTGTCGATGGCATATTTCAGGTCATCAGTTACTTTAATTAGAGCAGTGTTTGTGCTGTGATGTTTACGGAAACCGGATTGAAATTTGTCATATAGGCTGAATTCATGCAAGTGTTCAGTGATTTGGTCATGAACAATATATTCAAGTGTTTTGGAAACAGCAGGCAGTATGCTAATTCGTCGGTAATCACTAGGCAGTTGCGGGTTTTTGATCTTAGGGATGGGTCGAATTACGCTTCTTTTCCATGCAGTGGTGTAGGGAAGCAGCCTACTCACGCTGTAGTAAATTCACATCAGTTTCCATTGTGTGCCAGCCAGTCTGCTGTAACTAGCTCTGACGTCATAAATGTTGCGCAATACCTTAAAAATCAAGCAAATGACCTAAAACTTTTCCAGCATGTCAGGAATAATACTAAATTAATGTGTGTTAAATATCAGTTCGATAACTTAAGTCATTTTCGAAATTTGGACGTTTTTCTGAAAAAATCATTGGCGCAACAGAAAAGAGCTAGAGACTTCAAAATTTATATTTAGATTCATCTTTCATAATGATTTAATAAAAATAGTACTTTGGATTTCACAAATTAAGATTTTAGTGGAAATTCATGATTTTGTGGTTTTCGTCTCAAAACTGAAGGAAGCAAGATAGAGTAAGTAGGCTAATAAATAAGGCTAGGATGTTTAGATTTAAATAGGTTGGAGGTCCGCTATGACTATGAAGATGTGTAGAGTTTCTTTTGAATACCTATAAAATTATAGCGATAGCGGATCTCAAAAGGGCCAGTTCAGAGCTCATCTACTGCGTGCAGTGTAATTTAATTAATTCTCTCGCCCAAAATATTTAACTTAGCCACGTCAAAATTTTATTATCAATACTTACCTGCGTGCTGAATGCACGTTTAAATTAAGAGCTTCTTCGGCCATCAGCAAAAGAAGCTATAAATTATTATGTAACTTGAAGTGATGCGTTACTAGCCCAGTGGCTAGTCGGGACAGCCGATTTGATCAGGCGTTCCCTTAGCCGTCCGCACCGCGGCTTTATATATAAGAACGCTGCGCGAGGAAGAAAGGCCCCAGTTCTCTCCAGACGCTGAATGACACGCCATCTGTGTCGGGAGCCGCGTCGCATCAGTGTCACTGCTACAGCCAGCCTCGGGTGCCGTATTAAGTTACTAGAGATACGCGGAACCATGAAAATATTTCATGTGAAGTGTTAATTCTGGGATGATTTTCATTATCTAGCTTCAATTTGCGTATTGTCGTATTTTCACGTGCCGTCGCGGGACAGACATTCTACCAAATATTTAGCGTGGCGTTTGAAATATTTTCATCAAATTATGGCGAGCATTCTTTTTAACAATTAATTCGGACATTTATAGCTGCATCAGCACATTAGACTCTGAACTGCTCTGTTAGTTACGTTGTAGGGATACTTGTGTTTTTTATCAGTGAATTTCAGAATATACTCAACTATTTTGGGAAACCGTTTTTGATTAGAAATCCCAGACAATCTCCTAATTCCTCAGAGCTATAAGCTGCAGCTATAATAACATTCTCGGATAAAGTGGGCACTAGGATCTCTAATTACTGGTTCCATGTTTTATTAAATCACTTTCTGGGTGCCAAAAAGTAAATAGAGAGCCAGTGTTGAGAACGGCGAAAGACAGTATTAACAACATTCTAAAAGCCAGAAACTGATTCAACATGCAAGCATTTATACAGCAATCAGCAATTAGAATAAATTTATACAAACTTAACCGCCGCCCCACATATGGTGCATCGGCCGGGAAATCAACTAAGTGAAAGTGATTTTTAACTATTCGGATTCGCGAGTGAAATGCGACACGCAACTGAGTATAGAACAGTGGATGTGTTACGTGTGCATGTGGACGACGCAATTGGATTAACAACGCATCTGGATTGACGGAGCTGGCACTGAGTCTAGCGGTGCTGCCGACATCGCGAGAAGCCAGTCTCGCCGCACCACAGTCGTCCGCTGGAGCAGCCGGCGCAGAGCCTGCAAGTGCGGGCCACGCAAACAGACAACAGCCGTCGGAGAGCCGTCTGCGGTTCAACGTGCCACGTCGCATCAGGAATCCTGGTACGCCGCGCCGGCAACGCCATACGTCGTGCAGAAGGAACTAAGTGAAGTGAAAAGCTGTTAAAAATTTTACTAACCTGCATTAAAAGACTGTCGGCGATGGAACCGCCAAAAGAAACTGAGGTTAAACTTAAATCAGAACCTATGTCTGTTGAGGGAACTGTAAATCCAGACAACGGTTCAAGTGTAAATATGCATGAAAGTAGTAATGTTAAAGTGAAATATGAAGTATTGTCTCCTGACAGTAGTGTGCGAAGGGGCAATGATTCAATAATAGAGACCCTTGTAGTAAAGCGGAAAGTAGATATTGTAAATTTATTGGATGATAGTTTCTCTGATGAATTAAAAATGAAACAGTCATCAGAGATGGTAGAGTTTAAGAAGGAGAAGTTAGATATGACTAATCAATCAGAAGTTTCATTTAGTTTTGATGATTCTGGTGTTGGAGCTAGTTTTTCGTCACCTGAGTGTGATCAAAAGCCAGCTAATGAGCAACCCAAAGATGTTGGGGCTGTTGATCTAAATGTTATATTACAAGCAATAGCTGCCAGCCAAACAAATTTTAATAAACGATTGGAGGTAATGGACGATACCTTCAAGGCTGGTTGCAATAAGTTGAAAGAGGATCTAGACAGTTTGAATTATAAAATTGATTATAACCATGAGGATATTAAGAACAAGGTTGCTCAACAATTTTCTGAAATGTATAAATCAGTAAAATCCGAAGTTGCTGAGGTTCGCAAGGACTTCCAAATGGAAGATGCGGAGCTGGAGCACAAGTTAACAGAAAAGATCGACGCGGAATCTGAACTGTGCTCAGATAGGTTTAAAGATGTTAACATAAAAGTAATCATATGTCAAGCAGAAGTAAATGCAATCAAAACTGATACTACTCAAATTGTGCAAAGAGTAGATAATGTTGAAATGAAAGTAGAAAATATTAGTACTAACATTGCTAACATTGAGAGTAAAGTAGCTTCAGTAACTTCTGGTAATGGTAATATACAACAAGTTGTAGCTGCAAACGCCGCTTTTATCGGGTGTCGGCAGTTCTTGCGGTTCGATCCAGATAAAAATATGCATCCGCTAGATTTCTGGAACGATTTTGAAGATGTGATTCCACCAACTTGGTCTGAACGAGAGAAAATCTCGTTTGTTAGAAGCCATTTAGCAGGTGACGCCATGCGTTGGTCAGCTGATGTTATGTTGAAATGTAAAACATTAGCGGAATTTAAAACAGCTTTTATTAATGAGTATTGGTCTAGCAATAAGCAAAATGAAGTGTTGAGAGAATTTTGGAGTGGAAAACGCTTCAATGCAGGCAAGGAATCAATTAAAGAGTTTGCTAGGTCATGAATTTCACGTTTGTCACATTTGGCGGAAAAGCTAAAACCAGAAATGATTATACTAGGTCTTGAAGCCAAACTGCCATGGTATTGGCAAGCTAGAATTATATCTGCCCCTAGAGACCATCTCGATCGTTTCATTGAGTATTTGGAACGTGTAGAACGTGTTGCTGCCAATGAGGAGCAAGCACATAATAACCGAAATGCCAATAACAATAATAGTAATTTTAGGAACGAGCAAAATGGCAATGTAAACATCAGAACAGTAGGTGTTCGCCATCCTAAGAGAGGTAGGAATTGGTGAAATAATTATCAGAGCCAACAATGGCGTCCAAGGGATAATAATGTTGTTCCAAACAGAAATATGCATGTAAACAACAGTACGGAAAGTAATGCTGTGCCAGTCAACTATAATGAAACTAAAGGAAACAGCAGTAGGCCGAGGCAGGAAAACTAGTTGCCGTCTATGAGGACACTGGCGCTCACCAGGCGATTACTTTTCCTAAGCCAGTAGTTAAGGGAATTGGTAAGACAGATCAGAATACTCAGACTGAACATGTGGATGAAGAGTCGGTAGCACCTAAGGATACAACAGAAATATTAGATCACTCACAGTATTTGATAGATACCGTGTTAGAGACGCTTTCTAAGTGGGAAGAGAATGAGAAAGCGCAGCAGTGTAATGATAGGGAAGAGCTACAAAATACTGAATTGTCAGGTGAAGAAGCAGAAGAAATTCATGCTTATATTTACGATGATGATGTGCTCTTATCTAAAGTGCCTGTGCAGGATATTGATAATGTACTAATAGATTTAGGACAGGAGATAAGTGAGAATGTTGAGGGTAGGCTGTTGAGGGTCGATGAACCCAGTAGCTGTGACCAGTTGTCACTTAAGAAGGAAACCGACGATAATGGTGAAAGTGGTTTAGCTGTAACTAATGTTATGCCCGGTCTGGAGGCGTAGAATCGCTCAGACTACAGTAATTTGGGTCATGTTCAGCAAACTAAATGTAATGAAGTCGTGAGGTGTTTCGATTTAAAATTAATAGACCGACTGGAAAAGGCAGCTGAAAATATAATTCAGGAAACCCCTACACACTGTGACCTAAATATAATGAAACAGATGTCGATTGTGGTGTCACCGCCAGACACCACACTTGCTAGGTGGTAGATTAAATCGGCCGCGGTCCATTTAGTACATGTCGGACCCGCGTGTCGCCACTGTGTAATCGCAGACCTAGCGCCACCACAAGGCAGGTCTCGTGATACGAACAAGCACTCGTCCCAGTTGTACGGACGACCTAGCTAGCGACTAGATGTACGAAGCCTTTCTCTCTCATTAGCCGAGAGACAGAATAGCCTTCAGCTAAGTTAATGGCTACCAACTAGCAAGGCGCCATTAGCCTCCAGTGATTGTAATTAAAGTCCCCTGTGTATAGTCAAGAGCGATGTACCACAATGATTGATTAAAGATAAGTATTACTCCAGCTACATACTTTTCTTCATAGCATTAATTACGTAGCCTGTTCCAGACTTGACGCCCGTCAGCGTGTGTGTACGCGTGCCTATCCTACCGGCTACCTCAAGTGGCGTAACAGTCTTGTTACGTCACTACATCGATCACTTTAGTTGGAGACAAATCCAAAAGGAACTATTAGATGAATTTGAGGAACCACCTGTACAACCTAGAATAAGCCACCCTATAATAATAGTGAATATGTTGGGTATCAATGTACGTTGTCTCTTAGATAGTGGAAGTGAGGTGAGTGCAACATCTCAGTCCTTCTTTGATGCATTACCTGGTAAAGACAAGCTTACTGTAATGAGGGTATCAGGACTAAGAATAATTGGTGCTACTGGCAAGGTGTCAAAAACGGTAAAGCAAGAAGCTTTGCTGCCCTTTAACATTAATGGTAATTTAATTGATCATCCATGTTTAATTGTAAACAATCTCAGTATTGAGGTTTTAATTGGCATAGATTTCTTGTCAAAATATCAGAGTGTTGTTGACTTTGAAAGAAGCCAGTTAAAAATGGTCTTGCCAATAACCGGAGTAATTATAGTACCTTTTAGTGATAAACATGTAGTAACTGATCATGAAACTTGGGAGCTGCCTATACGAGTTCTGAAAAATAGGAGGTATTGGGACGAGGATGTTAATCTTAGTACAAGTAAGCTGAACACAGAAGAAGAAGAAGAAGCAATTATTTTGGACAAAATAGAAGCTAAACTGCAGGAAATCGATAAGATTTCAGCCAATCAGAAGGAAGAACTGAGACAGGTTCTAAAAAGGCATCATAAGGTATTTTCAGATCGACCTGGCATAGTCAAAGGTTATGAATATCAATTAAAGGTGAAACCTGGCCAAGTGTTTTTCAGGAAGCCATACCAAATACATGTAGCTAGGAAGGAGGCAGTTCGAAAGGAAATACAGAGAATGCTAGAATGGGGTGTGATTGAAAAAGCGGTCAGTGAGTACAATAATCCTCTTGTTGTTGTACCAAAAAGAGACGGGAGTGTCAGATTGGTCTTGGACGCTCGTTGGTTGAATGAAATAGTGGTTAGGGAAAGTGATAGACCACAGAACATGGACGAGTTATTGCAAAAGTTCCGGGGAGTAAAATTCTTAACTTCTATGGACATCACGTGTGGATATAGGAATTTGCCACTGGCGGAAAGTTCAAGGAAGTACACAGCTTTCTTGTACGAAGGAGTTTGTTACCAATACCGTGTGGTACCTTTCGGACTTAATATCTCTGTTTGTGCCTTCGTACGTGTGATGTGCCATGTTTTAGGACCAGCTTTAAGTAATAAAATAATAGTTTACGTAGATGATCTGTTAATAGCAACTCCTACCTGGGAAGAACACATAGCTTTATTAGAGGAAGTGTTAGAGGCTATTGAGAGAGGTGGCATGAAGCTAAAGATCGAAAAGACAGAGTGCGTTAAAGAGGAAATAGGTTTCTTGGGATATAGGATAAGTGGAAAAGGTATTCTGCCTGACCCAGGCAAGCTAGCAGTCATTGAAAAATTTGAGGCTCCCAGAAACAAGAAGCAGTTGAGATCAATGTTCGGTCTTTTCGGCTTCTATAGGCGTTTTGTTAGTGATCAGGCTTTTAATGCTCCCTGTCTTCACCTCCTGCTGAAACAGAATACCCCTTGGGTTTGGACAGCAGAATGTCAACAGGCGTTTGAGGTGCTTAAACAATCTTTAATTAATAGTCCTATTTTACATCATCCTGATTTTGAAAAACCATTCTGCATGTCTGTTGATGCTAGTCGCTATGGTATAGCTGTGGAGATATTCCAAGTAGAAATAGAAAACGAACAAGAAGTGCACAAGACTATAGCTTTCGTAAGTCGATCATTACAGGCAGTCGAGAGAAATTATGGCATCTCAGAACTAGAAGCGTTGGCAATTGTATTTGGGGTACAGAAGTTTGAGCAGTATCTATTAGGTCACAAGATAATAGTTTACAGTGACCATAAGGCATTGACCTTTTTAAAGACCTGTAAATTGAGGAATGCTCGTTTGGTAAGATGGTCATTGTATCTCCAGCAGTTTGACCTTGAGGTTAAATATATTCAAGGGAAAGACAATCTGGTAGCTGATGGGTTATCTAGAAGTGCAGAGCTCTGTGATGACGCGGGAATTACAGCAACCGACCTAAATGAAGTTCGAATGTTTGCATTGCACGAAGTAAAGGAAGAAAGTGCATTAAAGAGAGTGATTAAGAACTTGAGACGTGAGCAGAATGCAGATGACCAACTGAAATTAGTGAAGAGCTATTTAGGAAATGCGAACTATCCTAAGGTTTCGCAATACTATTGTTTGCATAAAGGTATTCTGTTTAGGAGGAAAAAGATAGGTGTTTCTGAGTGGAAGCTGTGCTTTCCCTCACAACATGTAGACTTACTAATCGACTATGTACACCTGAGATATGGGCACTACGGCGCAAAGAAGTGCATTTCAAAATTAAAAGAGAAGGTTGTGTTTGACAACATGTACCACCGGGTGGCCAAGCGCCTAGCATCTTGTGTAGTGTGCCAGAAAGTCCGTGCTGCTAACACCAGAATACAAGGAGATATGCATTCAGTAGAGCCAACTGAAACCCTAGAATTACTGGCTTGTGATTTGTTTGGCCCTCTTCCTGTTTCGAGAGGTGGTTGCACCCATGTTGTTGTTATTGTGCATGGATTCAGTAAATATGTTAAGCTATACCCAATTAAAAGAGCAAATGCAAAAACATTGGTTGAAAAGTTGGAAAAAGATTTCTTCGTGAACGTTGGCGTTTCGAAGAATTTGCTGTCAGACAATGGGCCTCAATTTACTTCTGATAGATTTAAGGAATGTCTAGATAAGGCCGGCGTGAAACATCTGAAAATATCTGCGTATTTCCCCCAAGGAAATACGAGTGAACGTATTATGAGGGAATTGAATAGGCTTTGCAGAACTTACTGTGCTCGGAAACACTCAAGTTGGGCAGAGCACATTAAGTATTTTGAGAATGTAATTAACAACTTAAGACATGATGCAACTGGTTTTGCACCTTGCGAATTGATGTTTGGCCAAGAACTGCACAATGTGATTGCAGATATGGTAGAATTCCCTATTCTAACGCAAATATCCACAGACGAGAAGGAACTAAAAGCTAGGGCTAATATGAGAAAAAGAGCGTTGGAAAGGAAGAACCGTCATGACGCAAAAGCTGTACCTATTAGTTTTGAAATAGGTCAATTAGTCCTTGTCAAAACCGAAGAAAAATCAAAGAAAGTAAATGCAGAAACAAAGAAATTCATGTTCATATACCAAGGACCTTTCAGGATCATAGGAAAACCACATGCCAATGCATATAGGCTAGAGTACCCCAAAAAGTAAGAAGCTATTAGGTCTCAGGAACGTGATCGACCTAAAGGAATTCATAGGTAGTGAATGAATGCTGTAGGGAGGAGGTTGTTCTGTAACCTCTACAGTGTGGCAGCTGTGCAGTCCCAGCTGTGTGAGATCTTCTTTCCCTTTCAGGTCTCACTCATTCTTCCTCTTTCCTGTCCACAAAAATTTCGACCTCTTCTTTCCAGACATGAAAATTTTCTGTCATGGCTATCAAGCCATGAGTTATGTAACCATTCTATCTACCGATTAGTGACAAAAAAAATACCTAATGTGACAAACCTAATAGTGACAAACAGTAGAGAAGTATGACGTAATGAAGATACAAATGTATTTGAGTAACAATTATGTATAGTACCATGGTAATATAGTAAGTACAAAGTGTTGTTTTATTGGAAATGGTCCACCAAGAGTAATTCAAAAGATATATGAATTCATGTACAAGCAGGATCTGAAGTGGTAGTGAAACCTAGTGTATGCATTAGAGCTAACTAAGAAATAGTAAAAGAGACTGCTTAGTGTTAGGAAAAATATGCAGATAAGTTGTAAAATTAAACTCACCTGGTGTAGCAAGGAAAGGCAGTGTAATAGAACTGAGCAGTGTTTGTGGTTGAGACGTGAAGGTCACGTCCCTGAAGTATTTATAAGGTTGGAGCTGGCCATTATTTTAGTGTAGTGTGTGACAGGATACACCTACACGTATTGAGGTTATGAGTTGGAGGCGTGAATGCGACCATAGGTACCCTTATGTTAGATGAGACAAAGCAGCTCATGGTGTCCTATAGGTTTAAGGAATTTAGCATTACGCTCGTCCATAATTACTTGATGCACTTTAGTGGTAGGTCTGAGAGAGACTACCTGAGGTTTCAGCTTCCGATCGAGTGGAAATGGATTGCCACGTGAGCAAACTAATCAGCTGCAGTACACTATGAATATGGAAATAAATGTGCTATCCTATTCTTTAAATATTAATAGGGTGAGTTTTAAATAAGTACATACACTAGCAAAGTGAATAAATAACATACTGACAGACGTGAAACATTATTTTAGCTCAGCATAAATACACTTCAAAGTAAGTAAGTACCTAATTGCAGATGTGGAACTGACAACAGCAGAGGACCAATAAGTGGATTTATTAGTCAACTAAACGTAGTGTGTTTTGAACACTCACAACTGTACTATTACCAAAAGTTACTCACATGTACAAAGAAGCTGAGAGAACAACCACTAATCATACTCATACTATCTCTAAGAATAAGGTAATCAAAGATGAGTCAGTTAAGTGCTTAAAATGCAAATGTATCAGGAATGTACCGAGCATTGGTTCAGTGTTCCGGCCCAGAAATAATAAATTCAGATTAAATAGGATTTATGATTGTATGCCTTAGGAGCATAAATTTTCTCTAGTACATGAGTAAAGGCGTTTTGAGCCATTTGTTTCACGATTTTATGACAATTAAGTAACCGCGAGAGTAATACTGAAAAAGTTCTGTTAACTTTGTTCCAGTAACATATTGGAAGAGAAAATGTATATATCCCCATTTCATTGTGACCCACCCATAGATATTAAGTGAACGGAGTCTGAGGCACTCTTTTTGTTTGTTCTACAGGACAAACCAGATAATGGCAGCCTGGTAGCTGCGTGAAAGCATGGAGTGACTTGGACACAACTCACAGTGACCCCTCCCCTTTCCCCCATGTAATTTAGAGAGAACGTGAAGGACGCACACCATAGCAACTTCCCCTCCTCTACCCTTGTGAATGGAAGTGTAGGACGCCAGCCAAAGCGGCTACAACCACGTGTGTAAAAATTATTTGTGAACTTTTCTTTCAGGTTTAGAAAAGACTGCTCAGAGATAATCATCTGTTTATGTATCATGTTATTTTCTTTGAATTTGTGTATGTAAAAATGTATTTAATGTATTTAATAGATCTAAGATTTTTATAATTTTTCAATTTGTATGTGTTTGTCTTAGGCAATATGTATGCCAAAATATTTCATTGACTTTGCTTAAAATTTTGAGTAATGACATTGTTTAAAAGGCAGTGAACATGCCCACAATTTAAATAATTAATGTAGGTAATCAGTTTTCTTTAATGTTTCTACAGGTTTATATTTCAATTTTGATTTTTTTTATAGGGAGTTAAACTGTACTCTTGCTTCCCTTTTGTAATTAATTTTTTTTTCATTCATTAACATTCATAAACAAAAAAAAATTTAAGTAGAGGGTGATGTAGGGAAGCAGCCTACTTACGCTGTAGTAAATTCACATCAGTTTCCATTGTGTGCCAGCCAGTCTGCTGTAACTAGCTCTGACGTCATAAATGTTGCGCAATACCTTAAAAATCAAGCAAATGACCTAAAACTTTTCCAGCATGTCAGGAATAATACTAAATTAATGTGTGTTAAATATCAGTTCGATAACTTAAGTCATTTTCGAAATTTGGACATTTTTCTGAAAAAATCATTGGCGCAACAGAAAAGAGCTAGAGACTTCAAAATTTATATTTAGATTCATCTTTCATAATGATTTAATAAAAATAGTACTTTGGATATCACAAATTAAGATTTTAGTGGAAATTCATGATTTTGTGGTTTTCGTCTCCAAACTGAAGGAAGCAAGATAGATTAAGTAGGCTAATAAATAAGGCTAGGATGTTTAGATTTAAATAGGTTGGAGGTCCGCTATGACTATGAAGATGTGTAGAGTTTCTTTTGAATACCTATAAAATTATAGCGATAGCGGATCTCAAAAGGGCCAGTTCAGAGCTCATCTACTGCGTGCAGTGTAATTTAATTAATTCTCTCGCCCAAAATATTTAACTTAGCCACGTCAAAATTTTATTATCAATACTTACCTGCGTGCTGAATGCACGTTTAAATTAAGAGATTCTTCGGCCATCAGCAAAAGAAGCTATAAATTATTATGTAACTTGAAGTGATGCGTTACTAGCCCAGTGGCTAGTCGGGACAGCCGATTTGATCAGGCGTTCCCTTAGCCGTCCGCACCGCCGCTTTATATATAAGAACGCTGCGCGAGGAAGCAAGGCCCCAGTTCTCTCCAGACGCTGAATGACACGCCATCTGTGTCGGGAGCCGCGTCGCATCAGTGTCACTGCTACAAACAGCCTCGGGTGCCGTATTAAGTTACTAGAGATACGCGGAACCATGAAAATATTTCATGTGAAGTGTTAATTCTGGGATTTTCATTATCTAGCTTCAGTTTGCGTATTGTCGTATTTTCACGTGCCGTCGCTGGACAGACATTCTACCAAATATTTAGCGTGGCGATTGAAATATTTTCATCAAATTATGGCGAGCATTCTTTTTAACATTTAATTCGGACATTTATAGCTGCATCAGCGCATTAGACTCTGAACTGCTCTGTTAGTTAAGTTGTAGGGATACTTGTGTTTATCAGTGAATTTCAGAATATACTCCACTATTTTAGAAAACCGTTTTTGATTAGAAATCCCAGACAATCTCCTAATTCCTCAGAGCTATAAGCTGCAGCTATAATAACATTCTCGGATAAAGTGGGCACTAGGATCTCTAATTAGTGGTTCCATGTTTTATTAAATCACTTTCTGGGTACCAAAAAGTAAATAGAGAGCCAGTGTTGAGAACGGCGAAAGACAGTATTAACAACATTCTAAAAGCCAGAAAGTGATTCAACATGCAAGCATTTATACAGCAATCAGCAATTAGAATAAATTTATACAAACTTAACCGCCGCCCCACAGTGGGGTATATTCCGTTCACGAGGGAAAAATTAAATATGTCAGTTAAGACAGGTACTAAGATATCGGCAACATTCTTAATCATGGTTATATCGATACTGTCGTTGCATATTGCATCAGAAGAGATCTCATTATTGCTTTTCTTGCCGTATTTGTTGTTACATGTTTTAGATGGAAGGTATCGTTGTTCGTTACCCTGTTTGGGGATTCTTGTGGACGGTAATTATCAGCCGTGCGGGTATTTATCGCCCCTGAGTACAAACATATGTCACTGGTAAACCATAAACCTTTTATTTTTCTCTCTGACTTTAATTCCCCTTTCCCGCTTCTCTTTGGATTTCTATACCCTTTTCTCTATGCGTAGACTGACATGTGGCATAATCTACTATACTGCCTCGTTGTCTTCTCAGTTACTGTCTTTCATGTTCTTCGACGCTTAGAGGACATGTCTGGATTATTTGTACATTGTAGATTGTTGCAATGAAAACGGGAAAATAAAGGGCAAAATTAAGGAATTACAGAAAATCATTTCAGGACACGAGCTGCTTATACGAATGTGTTACGTTTGCTGCTCTAGTTAAAAGTTTAAAGCTATAAATTATTGCGAGGTGTTGCACTGAACATCAGGTATAACAGTCGTCGCTAATCATTAGCAAATGCTGTTGAACTTCATTCAGCAGGTGCGGGAGAGCGCATATGACTTAAAGAGCTGCCGTCCATTTAGAGATACTTAGTGTCAATCCGCAGCATTCGTACAGTAAGACACTGAATAATACAGCATTATAAAATCATCCGAATTGTTAATATTGATGTAAGACTCGCAGAAAATACCGATTCGCATCCATGTCCTTAATGATTTTGTTGTAATTTAACTGAGAGGCGATTGTCAGAAGCTTCTTCTACTTATGATTTGGGGTAGTATGAAAAGTTGTTATACGAGTACACAAAAAGACAATTCTGTGGGTAGAGTCAGTTGCCAAGGATGATAAAAAGTTATATTTGTTACGCATTCAGTGGCAAGTACTTTGTATTTCCATGATTTTACTCAGTTATATGAGCACTAGCCTTCGTGAAAGTCGTATTACTAGAACAAATCACAGATGTCGCGGTAAGAAGCTCACACAGCAGAAGGAAAATATCAGTGACAAATTATCTGTCAATAATGGAATTTCGCCACGTCTTTACCAGAGTTTGAGCCATCTGTTAATCGAGAAACGTTCTCGAGTCCTTTACGGTACCGCACTACGCTATCGGACGCAGTTTGTCACAGAAATCCTCTATTGTTTTTACGCCGAACACAGTGAATGCAAAAACACCCTGTTATTCAGACACTTATTCTTTAGGGGAATTTTCTGTCAATGGAATTGGTTTCTTTTGAATCAGTAACCAGATTTTTATAGGCAGTGTGTCAGCATAATAATTTCCTTCAGTGGATAAGCAAAGTAACTTTTCATCTGTCACCTAGAGTGCTCCTGTGTCTACAAATCCAGCAATGGGAACGTGAGGACACCAAATTATCATTTCCAACGCATTATAATAGATACGAAAAGCAGGGTAATGTCAGCATAATGGAAATACAGTAAATTAATGCAGAGACCATAGGGGCCACACACACACACACACACACACACACACACACACACACACACAGAGAGAGAGAGAGAGAGAGAGAGAGAGAGAGAGAGAGAGAGAGAGAGAGACGGGGGGGGGGGGGGGGGCAACTCGGCAATAGCGATACGAAGGATCGATGAAGGGTATTGACGTAAAATCTCCGTATTCTTGATGGATAAGCGAATCAGGTTTAATGGAAGGAGTAAGTAGATACAAATGCCACACATTCTAGTGAAATGAGTTGATACGATTAGCGCTTGGAGAGGCATGTCATGAACTGATATATATATAGGGTGTCCCAGCTATCTTGTCCACCCAAAATATCTCTGGAACAATAACAGCTATTGGAAAACGACTTTCACCAGTATCAATGTAGGGCTGGGGCCCATGAATGTACATATTTGGAAACATTCTCTAACGAAAGCATATGTGTCTTCTAACACAAACTTACGTTTTTTTAAATGGACCTCCTATATTTTTTCTTCAGAAATCCATAGCATGACAAAGCACATATACAATGGCGTTGACTGCATCGCAATATTCCCATTACATCCCGAGATATTGAGACGCGAAGTTGACGCTTGAAACACCCGACATGGGCTGCTAGCGCACGTCCTGAGGCTCAGGCGTGAACCCCATGCTGCCCGTTATCGCGATGTGATTGGCATGTGTAATCACACCTCCATACTTATCCAGAGGTCCGAAACGAATAATACGGTCTGCTGCCATCAACTCTCATAAGCACATAATGGTTTCCCTCTTTCACGTTTTACGTATCTACGTACACAATATGAACCAGTACCGATCGGTGTACACCCGTCAGGTTGTCTTAATTATCCTGCCCTGCACATAACGCCTTACGAGCACGACGACTTCTGAACTGTAAGTTCCCTGTTTGGTGGATTGGACGAGGTGGCCCAGTTAGGTGGCCTGCCCGATCTCCGGACCTTACACCGCTGGATTATTTCCTTTGTGAAGCAGTGAAGGATGCTGTTTACCAACATGAACCAACAACACCAGAGGACATGAAGCAACGGATTATTGATTCTTGTACAGCCATCAAAGAGGAAACAGTAGCACGAAGTAGGGCATCCTCCTTCCGCAGAGTGACCCTATGTATGCAAGCCAATGGGCATCACTTTGAGCATGAGATGTGAACGCTATGTTTAGTATGTAGTGCTGGTATCACAGTGGAAGTTTCTACAAAGGGCCATTTTATCCAGAGATGTTAAGAAACATTTGTTTGCAACAATTTGTCATTTAACGCATTAGATAAACATATCATTGATAATTATGTGATAATAAAACTAATTGGTTAAACATGTTTGCATTCATCTTCTATGCCCTACCTGAACTTCCCTAATCAAAACATTTTTACCTAAACAACGGTAAAACTTTTAGTCCACTTGCTCGTTTCACTAAAACCATCTACATTAATTTTACTATTACGAGTGAATGATTAACTGTCACTTGCGCTAGATCTACAGTAAAGTTTTAACGTTGAACGGCATTACCTTTTTAGTAACGGATTAACGATAAGCGAAGTTAACTTTGTGACTAACGTTGCGGTCCACAGATATGTTACAGAACCGCATCACCCCAAGCCTATGGGATAATTACCTGCTGGAATGTACGACGTTAATGTAGGATGGCAGCAGACCGTATTATTCGTTTCGGACCTCTTGATAAGTATGGAAGTGTCATTACGCATGTCAATCACATCGCGGTTACGGGCAACATGGTGTTCACGCCTGAGCCTCAGGACGTGAGCTAGCAGCGCATGTAGGGTGTTCCAAGCAACTTCGCGTCTTAATATCTCGGGATGTAATGGGAATATTGCGATGCTATCAACCCCATTGAGTATGTGCTTTGTCATGCTATGGGCTGCTGAAGAAAAAATATAGGAGGTCCAATTAAAAAGAACATAAGTTTGTGTAAAAAAACACATATGCTTTCGTTTTAGAATGTTTCCAAATATGTACGTTCATGGGCCCCAGCCCTACATTGATGCCGGCGAAAGTCGTTTTCCAATAGCTGTTATTGTTCCAGAGATATATTGGCTGGACAAGATAGCTGGGACACCCTGTATATAATATGACTTTTGGACTTTTGAACACTATTAAGGTAAATACATTGTTTGTTCTTTATCAAAATCTTTCATTTACTAACTATGCCTATCGGTAGTTAGTGCCTTCAGTAGTTAGAAATTTTTATTTAGCCTGCAGTATTGGCGCTCGCTGTATTGCATTAGTTGGAGTCACGAAGATTTTTATGAGGTAAGTGATTCGTGAAAGGTATAAGTTTTTGTTAGTCAGGGCCAATCTTTTGTGGGGATTATTGAAAGTCAGATAGCGTTGCGGTAACGTATTGTTTGTCAGTTTAATGATGATCAGAATAAGTAAAGAGAAAACTGAGTACGTTTACTTTTGCCCAGCTGTTTGAAAATCAAATAACGTGGGAGTTATTCCAGCACTATTTTTACATACAAAGGGGAAGTTTCGTACGTCGACACTTTGCCGAGGATACCTCACTGGAACATTCTGATTTTTTTCTTGTAGTTTGTGTAGTTTGTGTAATTAGTGTACTTATTGTTCATTTACAACGCATAATTGTAGAGACAATCTCCTCTGTAGTTGTAGTTTTCCATTGTTCTATAGTAAAACAATTGTGGCATGCATGTACATTTGCACCAAATATTTCGCAGCCGCGTTTGCAATTAATTAGATATTATATTCAGTGCTATGTTAATGTGTTTTCTTACGCTTGCTCTTCCAATAGTGCTTTTCTGTGTTATCGTGTGAAATACATGAAAATTATGGCGTGTGAAAAACGTAACACTAGGCTCCAATGTAAACTGAGAAATGATAGTGATGACGAGCGTAGCTTATCAGCACCACCGTGTAATTAAGACATTCACAGTAGTAATTTGGTAATTGTGCTCAGGTAAAGGGACCAGGCGGTAAATAATGGTGTAGACAGTGAAACAGCTAGTGAACCGGGTGGTATTGTCTATCGATCGGTCGGCAATAGCTCGTCTCAGGAATCTGAAATGACAGGACAAAATTTTGCAAATACTGTAGATTCACGTTTTGCATCATTACCTTTTTGTCAAACAAGATACAGTTACAGCCTTCCAAAATGCGAATGCTGCCGGTGCTAATGCACTGCCGAAAACACAGAGAAACAGGTTCCTGACACTAATACGTTGTTATTGTAATTAAAGCAACAAATGAAACAAATAAAAACAAATAAAAACAAACGGAACAGAGGCTTCAAAAGTTAGTCGCAATGGAACAAAATCTTCAAAAGTTAGACACCACGCTTGAACACACACGTGAGGGTTTAACTGCTGAGTTACTTGCAATCGAATCGAATTGTCAAAAAGTTTGAAATGACGTAAAAACACAAATTTGTGAGCATTTTCAACCTACTTTTTCGCGGTATGAAAATGCATTACAAGACCAAGAAACAGCCATAAAAGAACTGCAAACTACTATTCATGGAAATCCCGACACCTTACAAGCTACCGATTCGGTTACGCAACATGCAAAAACTCAGGAAAACGTAAGGAGATAATAAATATACTTATGACACAAATTGACACTCTCAAACTTCGTTCAGAAAGACACACGGAGGAAAACAGTTCATTATCGGAGAAAGTAGTCGAACTTTTGGATCAACTAAGTAATGTATCTACGAAGGTGGATTAGGATTTGAATGACACGGGACCGGTAGCCTTCACTGACATAGAGTATGAACAAATTAAGAAATTTAAACAAAATCAGAGTCAAATTAACACACAGTACAAAAGAGAAATGTAGAAAATACATGATCAGTTGACACAGGTAATAGAAAAATGACGTTTTACAGAGGAGACTCGCGCTCCAGCAAGGAAAGAGGGACATAGAAATACGGAAAAGCCACAAAATAATAACACAGGGCATTTTGGAAATTATGTAAGAAATTGACAAGGTGCACCGAATTCTGAGATGGAACCACCGACGTGATGGTTTTGACTATAAGCTGTCCATTACTGCACGTAAATTCAAAACAATGAAGAATTCCGGCAACGTCATTCATCCACAAGCATGGCTTCATCTATTCTCCTATTGTTTTCATCTCAACTGGTCATTAGAGCACAGATTGGAATTAATGTGTGGCTAGTTAGAGAATGAACCAGCTGTAAAAATATGATCGGTCATTCACGATTGTCACAGTGAAGGAGAATTTTATCATGCCTTCCTCTCAGCATATTGGTCTCAAGCAACTCAAGATCGAGTGAAACATAGCATCATAACGATGAAACACTTCGAACAATCAGTATTTCCCTGTCTGGTAAAACAGTTTGAAGACATGTTGCACAAAAATCAGTATTTGACAAATCCGTACAGCCCCTCAGGACTTATTCGCGTTTGTTTAATTATGTTGCTAGAACATTTATGACACATTATTTTGGCAGGACTTTGCAAAGACGACATTGAAGCTTTTCAGGGACTCCTACAAGAATTGGAAATTGATACCGACAATTGCAGAACACGACACTAGGGAAACAACAAATATAGGTCACATTCGTCACAATTACTTGACGACAGAAATAATAACTGGACACGACAAGGCTATTCGTACTACGTGACCAAAACAGACACCACCAGTATGACAACCGTTTGTCCGTTGGTTTGTGGGGGTGAAAGGGACCAGACTACAAATGCCATCGGTCCCTGGCAGAGTAATAATAATTACGGGGAAAGATCACCTCTCTGCGGTAATGGCTATGACAGAGACAATCGTAGAAACAGACAATATGGGAACCAGAACTATTATTATCAAAGGAGACAGAATAACTCCAGACACAATAGCCCACCGCGCAGTTATGATTCAGGGAGAAATTCTAAATCATGTGACCGACAAGAAAGAAATTATAGAAATTACCGACATGACCACAAACGATATAATCTTAACAACAGACCAGAATTTAACCAAAATTGGCGTGATTCAAACAGTGCAGGGCCCCTTCGACAAGGTGAATTTCTAGAAGTTAGATCTCCCAACCCCAGTAACGATGGGCAACAACAAAGAGGTAACAGACAATGAGACACACCGCAGGCAGCCATGTGCGCTAGCTGGGCTTGAGAAAAATAACATAAACTAACCTCAAGAAAAATTACAGTATTCCTTACTGACGTATACCTCATGACAATTTTGTTTAAGTTGAAACTCTGCATACGGAGGAAAGGTAAAGGATTACACCACATATCATGTGTAAAACCATTTATTGATAGATAATCCGCTTTTTAACGTAGTCATTTCTAAAATTTCTACTTAGTTACTAGTCTACTTTCACACTTAGAAACTGTTAACATACAACAATGTTTTGAAGTTAACTATACAGTCAAGAACCCAGGGAACTTATGTAGACAGTAATTCCGAATGCATTTTTATAGTGAACATAAGACAGTGTTATTGTGTGTACATTCTTGCATGTTCGTAACGACTATAAGGCTTACATGCAACGAACATATGCTGCTAATGAGATTTTAATGCAACATTTCTGTTTACTGGAAAAGACATTCTGGATTTAAGTACTTTCTGAGAGATAACAGATGACACAGTGGTTAGTTTATTTGACAGCTACACACATGTCACGTTGCTGTTGATGAGTAACACAATTTACATTATTGTTTTTGCAGTGTATCTGTTTTATATCTGCACAGTTTTTTTTACATTCTTCTGGAGTGTAAAACATGTTTTGGTAATAACTTTTGTGATATGGCTACAATGAGGCAGCCTTTTGCGTAGCAAACAATGTTACTATACAGTACTTTCTTGATCATGGCAATGAGCGTAATAACTGCGACATTTATGTGCATAGCATTTCACTTTTGGTTATGACGAGGTAAGTGCATTGACTTCTACAGAACTTTGCTTATGTGACGACGATAATTGCGACACTAGGCACATTTTTACCGTTAAGTAATGACAGAAATTATATTACAGCAAGACGCACAGTTTAGCGCTACATGACTCGCATTTGAGTGATTAACTTTTTTTACTTAAAACATTTTTTTTTAAAGATTTTTGCATTACAAAGGTACAAAGAACGTTTTCGGTGATACATTTCATTCCATTGCTGTAATCTGTGACACCTGAGGCTATAATTACATTAATCCTACTTCGTGTGGCAACCGCTGGGAGCTGTAGCTAATATGGTGCATGCTTATTCGGTTTTACACATCAGTACCATATTTCTCTAACACAGAATTACACTGCTATCAGATCATTTAAGAGGGACAAACATTTTTTTTACTATGTCAGTGAAATCACACCTACGAAATTGTATTTTGTCTGTACCTTGTGAAATGTTCAAATTTTTGGAACCATTGTGACACTATAAGAGCTTTGAGTGATGTATTTGGTATGGGATCATGATTTTTGAAGTACGTTTGTGGTAGACGACACTACTTATACGAGCAGAGAACTTTTCTTTGCGTTTTGAAATTATTGAAAGAAGCTATGTCGATGTTGTGATGTGATTGATGTGGTTTGATGATATTTTTACAATGATGTTTATTATGATGTTGAGATATGATTATGATCAAGAAGATGATTCTATATGAGGAATGTGATTACGTGTTTATATGTATATGAATAATGAGTAGGGGTTAGCGACTCTGATTTGTGAAAAGGATGTTGGTAACCAAGAATCGTACTTTAAGAGTTATGAAATGCATGTACATGTGTGAATGTGAGTATCACAATGCCAGCGGACATTTTTGGACACTGTTATATATGAGATTTTGTTCCTACAAACTTCTAATGTAAATTTTAAACCTGTGAAATTTCATATATGAGACTGTCACTGTAGTGGAAACCGATGTTGTAAATGTTTTGGTAAAGAAGGTGAGTAACCTTGACATAATGCACTGTGGGCATCCAGCTGCATAACAGCTGCCTGGAATAAAACCATTGTGTGCCTTTCAGAGGCACAGGTTTAGGAAAGAGAGGCCATTAACCTCGCTATTGACATTTCTTTGTAGAAAGCATCACAAATACGACACTCTCATACTGGAAAACATGTGATTACAGTTTGAGCTCATAATTTCTTGTATTTACTGAAATGCCTAATGAAATTATGAGAAATATTTTACGTCTATACACCTGATCGTGACTACTGTCTTCCTAATTGAGAGATTTGTTTTTACTGCCTTATAAAATGCCATATCGCTAGTGAATGATGTTTCATGCTTTGCTTTATATATGTATATATTTGCCTATTTTGTTTAATATCTAGTTTCTAGCTGTGCTGCAGCATTGGTTAAAATAAAATTTAATAGATGTGCAAATGTAAATATTTTATGTCTCATTAAATAATAATTATGTGTAATTAAATAATAATTTTATGATCTACTTTCTTAATAAAAGGGAGCAAAAATAGACATTTCCCTTCACAGGAATTGCATACATAACTTTTTTAACGATTTGGTAACTTGTTTGGTAGAATAAGTTATTGTGATGCATCACTCTAGTACTAAGATAGTGACATAGGTATTAGACATTTCCTATCTTTACTGCAATATTTTTCTGCTTGAGCTTTGTCATGTTAGGTATAGTTTATTGCTTTTGCTGCTGCTGTTTGTCAGGCATTGTCTTACTGTATTTCACTTTGTATTACTCCATTAGGCCAGTTTTACTACTGATTTATTTATCTTGTTGCTGCACATTGGCTCATATTAGTTGAAATGTTGCATTTGGTTTGCTAGTTTATATTCACTGCTGCTCGTTTTGCCACTTTGCATTTCTTTCCTCGTTCTTGTTTGTGTTAATAATTGTGCTGCTGCATTGCATCATCCCTTAGTTTATGTATCTGAGCTCAGTAGACTTAAGTTAGCTTGAGATGGGGGATACTATATAAGAAACTAACTATGAAGAATGGGGAAAGATTGCATTGAGCAGATATAAGAAACAGGTTTGGCCAAGAAAGAAGTGTAAAGTGAGGAATAATTATTCTGAAAAAAGATATGAACAAATATGTCGGGTTCAGGGACAACAGGTTTAAGTAGGACTTTCTTGGAAACAAATGATGAGGTAAAATAATGGAAAAGCATGCTTAGATAGGACTGTTTTGTGGAAAAATGTTGAAATAAGAGGTAAGATCTGTGGAATGAAGTTTTGGGTTAGACTGCACTACCAATTGTCACACTGAAAACAAAACCTGTCCATTCCTTTTGTGTTGTTCTAATATTTTTGTGTACCCATGTGTATTTGTGTTTTTCCTGTCTTTATGTGTTTAGGATAAGAGTTATGTTGTAGAATTTTTCTAATACTACGCTACGTTCACTATCATGAGGAATACTGTTACCGTCAAATTTAATTTGCATTAACAATACGTTCTTCACTTTCTAAAGATGTTCAGACATTATTTATTCTGTTTTGTTTTTAATGCTCATGTGTGAAGTTAATCTTTCGATAGATATTCTCATTTCTTTAAGTATTTACTTGTCACAATTCCTGTAATACCAATATATTGCTTATTTCTACTCTTTTGTAACGCCTGGATTACTACTAATGTTATCTTTATATTTTTAACGATGTATTTTTGTACCTTTGTAATTGTATTCACATGTTATAAAATTAGATACCACATCTTCAATTAAGTATGTAATAGGGTTTCATTTAACTGTGCACATTACTGTTGGTCATAGTATATGCACAATATGTAAGAAGTTAAAAAAAAGGGACTGTTAGTGCCTGCATTTGTATTTCAGCAAGGGCCTGGTTAACAGCATTGCGGGTTCTAAGGACATTTAAAAAATGTTTTTGTGAGTGCACAAGTAGTGGTTCTTGGCCTTGCTATATTTTCTGCAAGACTCTTCGATGGTGATTGTGCACCCGCAAGGTCACACCATATGGCTGCTAACCATCTCTACAAGGACTGCAGTGGGTCTCAACCTTTGATGGCCCACTAATATCATCATCTCTACAAGAAATACTGTTGGTCTGCTCTGTAATGGCCGACCTACCAATATTCTTCAAAATTTCAACTGACTCTGCTATGAGTTTTCTGTTGTGGCCCATTACGTGTCTGCACGTCAAGAGTTAGCACTGTCTTTCCGTTGGAAGGACAACAATACTTTAAGACTGCCTGGAAATCCACTACTTCCGTGTGCACTTTCTTTTACTGCTCAGACTTGAGCATAAAACTATCATTCTCACTGTGATGAATGATCAGGTCTGTCTTTATAGAGAGTGAGAAAAAGTTTTGCTTTTGAGCTACATTGTATCAGTAAGTGTGTGCATTTGATATCTTCGTTATTGTAATAATGAAAAATGTTGTCAAATCAGTATTGGCCACTGCCCAAAACAGTTTGCACAATTTTTGTAGGGAGCATGGGGGTATGTAAGTAGGCTCTTTAGGTTTTTATGTTGGTAACGCCACGAAGTGCTCTGTATGAAAATCGCTGACTGCACTGTGTGCAGTATGGCGCTGGTTGGACTCATTGTTGGAACATTCGCTTGTGTAGTGTTTGGCAGTTGGATGTGAACAGCGCGTAGCGTTAGGCAGTTGATGGTGAGCCGCCAGCAATGGTGGATGTGGGGAGAGAGGTTACTATGAGCGGACGATCTGGACACGCGTCAGTCAGAAAGAGGAAATTTGTAACACCGGATGTCTTGAACTGATATGTATATTATGACTTTTGAACACTATTAAGATAAATACATTGTTTGTTCTCTATCAAAATCTTTCATTTCTAACTATGCCTATCAGTAGTTAGTGCCTTCAGTAGTTAGAAACTTTTATTTAGCTGGCAGTATTGGCGCTCGCTGTATTGCAGTAGTTAGTCACGAAGATTTTTGTGAGATGTAAGTGATTCATGAAAGTTATAAGTTATTCTTAGTCAGGGCCATTGTTTTATAGGGATTATTGAAAGTCAGACTGCGTTGCGCTAAAGTATTGTTTTTCAGTTTAGTGACAATCAGAATAAGTAAAGAGAAAACTGAGTACGGTTGGTTTTGCTCAGCTGTTTGAAAATCAAATAACGTAAGAGTTCCAGGGCTGTCATTCTTTACGTACAAAGGGGAAGTTTCATACAACACATGAGCATTGTATGTAGGACATCTATCGAGTATCAAGTAGAAGCAACCCCTCCTTTAGCCCTCATAAGTACTGCTACATGCCACGGGATAGACGCAACGAGAAAAGATGCACTTGTATGCCATCGTTAAGCAGCATGGCTTAGCTGTAGTCCACACATCATGGAGATTGGCCAGAAACGGGCACCAGGACCTACATGTACACATCGCTGTATGGTGTTCTAGAGGGCTTACTTGGTTTGAGGTTCTAGTGGCC
Organism: Schistocerca piceifrons; assembly: GCF_021461385.2. Classification (NCBI taxonomy): domain Eukaryota; kingdom Metazoa; phylum Arthropoda; class Insecta; order Orthoptera; family Acrididae; genus Schistocerca; species Schistocerca piceifrons. The sequence continues at coordinate 632,928,435 of NC_060140.1, forward strand.
TTAGAGTTTCATATGGACCCTCAAGATTGTAGAATATTCGACAGTTCTGGCACATTGGGAGCGGTGAAAGGTCTTACTTTATAAAATGGAAGTTTGCGTCCATATTATCATAGATCGTTGGGTGCACTGGGGGCCGAATCGCACGGTAACATTGTGTTCGGTGTGGGGCGGCGGTCGTGTGAGTAGACTGATATAGCCGTTGTGGGCTACGGCGGTAACAAAGCCTCTCCGTCGTTTCTGTGTCCACGGTTCCATACAATAGAAAACAGTACAATCGTCCTGCAGCTTCAAAACCAAACCAATGTCTTGGTGAGATCTGATTAATCGAACGTCGAAGTAAGCAAGTCATTCGGAAGATTGTGGCTGGATGGTGGCGCTCGCGAAGTGCAGTCGCACCTGTGGGAGGTCTGGATAAAATTGGGACTAACATTGTTTTAATCCTTTCCAGATTTTATGTTAAATATCAAGAATAGATATATTCAACGTTGATGTTATTTGAGTGATTACAAACGGCGATCAGCATTATTATTCACGAGTATCGAATACTTATTTACGGCAGTTTTGTGTAATAGTTCCTGTAGCTATTAATAGTACTGTGGCCATAATTATAACGCTAAATAAATATTGTGGCATCCCTTGAATCAAATTGAAGTATTTTTTACGGAGAAGCATGTCCTTATTTTAATATGACCACGACAGTTGCAACACCACGTCATAAACCGTGCCAATGTTTGTAACGGGAGGGATACTCCACTTTACAAGACGTCAGGTGAGATTTAGAACCCTGCAGTGCGTACACCATGCTGTGCACATCTAAATAAAGCCCTAGTTTGTACAGCGAGGCTGTTATCCGCAGCCATTACTGCACGAGTATTAGAAAATATTTCAAATGGCTCTGAGCACTATGAGACTTATTCTGAGGTCATCAGTCCCCTAGAACTTAGAACTAATTAAACCTAACTTACCTAAGGACATCACACACATCCATGCCCGAGGAAGGATTCGAACCTGCGACCGTAGCGGTCGCTCAGTTCTAGACTGTAGTGCCTAGAACCGCACGGCCACTCTGGTCGGCCCGACTATTACAGCTGAGGTTTTGAGCGTTTCTATATCTTTCAGCAATGAAGTACGATGACAGATGTATGAGGGCCCTTTTTCCATTGTGTGTAAACATATCCACGCGATATAACCTGTGCACCAGCTGGAACGATATTACGTTGCCAAGCACTTGAATGCTACTACTGGGAAGTACGACTCGTATCCAGCGTGTACCCAGCAAGGCTCTTAGAAGTGAAGCTGCCCGTCCGTCGCCCCCTTCACAAAACGAATTAGCTTGGCAATGTAATATCGTTGCCCACGCTCTTGCGCATGGATTGACTCATTCTTTTATCATGCTTCGAATTACGGAGTTCTTCAGTGCTGTGAAGGGCAGTAAACACAATATCTGGGAGAAGATAGGATATGTACCCTCATGTATACTGTGTAGCGAGTAGGTGCTCCTGCATGGTAGTGTCTTAAAGTGCTCCAGAAAGGGAGACATACATATTTTCCCCCCCTTTCCTCTGTTTCAATCCACAATAGTAGATCGTAGTTGGATCGCAAAGCTTTACCGCGACAAGAGAAGCACAATGGTTTGCAGTTTCCTAGAAGCCATCTTCCATGAAGCGGCCATGACGAATTTCCCAGATATCCCGAATATTGACACTTGACTCGCATTCGGGGGGACGACTGGTCAATTCCGCGTCCGGCCATACTCATTAAGGGTTTCCGTGATTTCCCTAAATCGCTCCAGGCAAATGCCGGGATGGTTCCTTTGAAAGGGCACGGCCGGCTACCTTCCCCGTCCTTCCCTAATCCGTTGAGATCGATAACCTCGCAGTTTGGTCTCTTCCCCAGACAACCCACTCTTCCCCCAAACAACCCAACCCCGAATATTGCGTATGCTACTCTGTGACGACAACTTCGTTTAGCGTTAACGAAAATATCAGTCATATCACAGACTAAAATGATATTATTTACCACAGCGACAGAAGCGCTGTCTCTGATAGACAGCAGCTACATCTTTTTGAATTACTATTGAGTGATATATCTGACGACTGTTTTGAAGGAAACAATTCCTCAGATCTTTAATGTTGTTGATTTGGTAATACGTAACTCTTACTAGTGCTATTGATCAGTTCAGGTTACCTATATGTCTGTGTGCAAGTATATCAATGGAACTGACTTCTCGACTCTTCGGTTGCCTGAAATAGTTGCGCATTTACACCCAAGTGCAGCACTTTCAACTGGCATCGCTCTAAAAAGATACAGTTCTGACACTACACTTTTCTCAATCAGTCGTGTAAGTGGGAGAAACTGTATAGCATCCGCACACGCAACTCATACCTTATATAATGGTTTAGATTAGCAGTAGTCCTTCACGCTTCTACATAGAAGCGAACGATAACTTGTAATTTATCCATCTTTAGGGTATCCATATATTTGGTGAAACAAATTTTGCCAACGGATGTGACTAAAATACCTAAGACGTTTTGATCTTCTGTAAAGTCACTATGCAGATCTCAGTCATCTACTCAGTCACTCAATAAGTATACTTCCGCCGAAACGAATGATAACGGAGAGAAGGCTGAAATGCTGATGCCTGTCCTCTGGAACTGCTCCATTGACGCATTAGATTGTGCTCGAGGTACATAACGAAAATGCTTAGTTACAAGAAAATAAAGAAGCATGCAGATAAGAATCAATAATAGATTCATATCTAAGCAGATAAGGCCTGTCCTCCCACAGTTAATCACAATTTCTTACTGTCTATGATACTTTCTGTTGTAAATACTTGTTGGCATTAGAAAGCAAATCTCAGAATTGGCAAGTCATTATATACATTCGTTTTTTCCCTTGAATAATGGTACTCGGGAAGAAAACGGATCGTGGTTTTGGTGCATGACTTAAACTATCACTGCTACCCGAAATAAAAGTGAATGCCAGAAAACTGCTTCCCTGAAAGAAACGAAATTGTACCTCTCAAGGCAATCCTAGATACTTAAAATTACTAACTGTTGTATCCAGATATTTATTGTCCCCTACTACATTAATGTGTAAGTTACTGTCACTATCGAAACAAATATTGTAGTAGCTGGTCACCGAAAGTGACTCTATACATTAGCGAATACTATATTTTTCCTTTACTCCCGTCTCATCTTTTATTTTGAAGTGTCAACACATATTACGATTTTACTTAGTTGTTACACTCGAAATAACGTGTGTTCGGGACTAGATGATTTACATATTACTTCTGCTCTTATTCAAGATGTATTATTTCCGGAACATGTGTTTCTGGCTGATTTTATTCAGGAGGCCCACTCTTTGCGGTTTGTAATAACCAGTTGATTTATATGACAGTAAGAAAAATACAAAGTTTGGCGAAGTTTAAGCCGATAATATTCATAATGGAACTTTGTGTGGATGTCCCACTCTTCAAGTATGTGCCTGGGGCCGCAGAAATAAGATATAGAGAGATAATTAGAAATTCCAAATTACTTCTGGCATCAGAGCAGAAGATACTGGGAGAGGGAACATGAAAGAGTCGGTTTATCTGAAGAGGCCTTAGACTGACTGAGGGGTTCGTTACGTCGGCTTGCTAACTGAAGTAGAGTTCCCTGCATCTTTCGCTGTTTCTGAAGGATAAGTTATTTTATCACTCTCAGGTGCTCGTTTTGAATAACAAATATCATAATAGTGTTGCAGTTATTTCGCAGTTTCCCATAGCCACGTCGTTGTGATATGAATTAAACTGTGTTCTGAATGACCATCCAGTAGCAGAGTAGTGGTCGACCAGCATTTGGCGAATTCGCATACTAACTCATGCATACGATCATCAGTTATTTTGTTCCCCAATAATAACAAAACTCATCTACAACTATAAGTGTCTGATTTCCTAATCTAAATCCTTCAGCATCACCTGATTTAATTCGATTTAATTCCATTATCCTCGTTTTCCTTTTGTTGTTGTTCACCTTATATCCTCCCTTCAAGGCACTGTCCGTTCCGTTCAACTGCTCATTCAGGTCTTTTGCTGTCTCTGACAGAATTACAATGACTTCGGCAAATCCCGAAGTTTTTTTTTATCCTCCATGGGTTTTAATTCCTTACATCATTTTAATCCGAGCGCTTCGTTTTTGGTCGTCCAATCTTATTATTCACTCTTGGCTCTTCTGTATATTGTATATAACCCGTCTCTCTGTATTGGTAACCACTATTTTTCTATGAATGTTGACAGTCTTGAAACATTTTACATTGTCTAACGCTTTTTCCAGATTGGCAAATTCTATAAACGTGTCTTGATTTTTCCTATCGCCTTGCTTTCCTTATCAATCGCAACGTCAAAATTGCCTCTCTTCTGCCCTTACTTTTCCTAAAGCGAGACTGATCGTCATCTAACACATCTTCCTTCTTTTTCTCTTCTATATATCATTCTCGTCATCAACTTTGATGCATCAGCTGTTAAGCTGACTGTGCGACATTCTCGCACCTGTCAGCTGTTTCAGTCTTCGGAATGGTGTGTATGATATATTTCCAAAAGTCGGGTGGTATGTCCCCCCATTCGACAGACCAATGTAAATAGTCTTTTTCTGCCACTTCCCCCCTCCTCCCGCCGCCCCTCCCCACGCCTCACGCCTCTCAGTGATTTTAGATATTCTGATGCAATGTTATCTATCCTTTCTACGTCACTTGTCCTTAATTCCTCCAAAGCCATTTTAAATTCTGATTCCCATAGTGGATCCGCTCTATCCTTAAATCGACTCTTGTTTCTCCTTCTATCACTTCAGACAAGTCTTCCCTCTCATACAGGCCTGCAATTTACTCTTTCCTACTCACTCTCTCTTCTGCATTTAACAGAGGAATTCCTATTACTCTCTTAATTATATCACCTTGCTTTTAATTTCACCGAAGGTTGTTTTGACTTTCCTATATATTGAGTCAGTCCATCCGAAAATCTTTTTTGATTCCTTCACATTGTTCATGCAGCCATTTTGTCTTAGCTTGACTGCACTTCCTATTTGTTTCATTTCTCAGCGACCTGTATTTCTGCATTCTTGAATTTCACTGAACATTTATGTACGTCCTTCTTTTATCGATCAGCTGAAGTATCTCTTGTTACCTCTGGTTTCTTCGTAGTTACCTTATTTGTAGCTAGGTTTTTCTTTCCAACTTGTGTGATTACGCTTTTCAGAGATGTCAATTCCTAATCAACTGTACTGCCTACTGAACTATTCCTTATTGCTGTATCTACAGCCTTAGAGAACTTCAAGAGTATCTCATCATTCCTTAGTACTTTCGTATCGCACTACATTGCATATTGATTTTTCCTGACTAATCTCTTAAACTTCAGCCTGCTCTTCATCACTACTACATTGTGATCTGAGTTTCTACCTGCTCCTGGGTCCGTATTAAAATCCAGTGTCTCATTTCTGAATCTCTGCTGGCCATGTATTTTAACTAAAGTCCTCCCGTATCACCCGGTCTTTTCCAAGTATACCTCCTCCTCTTGTGATTTTGAACAGAGTACACGCTATTACTTGATGAATTTTATTCTACAACTCAATTATTCTTCCTCCTCTCTCATTCCTTGTCCCAAACCAATATTCTCCTGTAACCTTTTCTTCTACTCATTCCTCTATAACTGCGTGTCAGTCCCTCACGACTATTGGATTTTCATCCCCCTTTGCGTATTGTATTGCCCTTTCAAATTCCTCTTATATTTACCCCATCCTTTCATCTTCATCTAGCGGCGTCTGCATGTACATCGGAACTGTCGTTTTCGGTGTTGATTAGGTGTCGATTCTGATTTGAACGACCCTATCACTGAATTTCTCACAGTAACACACTCTCTGCCCTATCTTTCATTTCATAGCGAATCCTACTCCTTTATACTATTTTATGCTGCTGTTGATCTTACGCTGTACATCTGATCAGATATTCTTCTTTCTTTTCATTTAACTGACACCTACTAAATCTACATTGAGCCTTTCAATATCCCTTTTCCCATTTTGTAGCTTCCCTACCACGTTCAAGCTTCTGACAGTCTACGCCGCGACTTGTACCACTTTATCCTTTCTCTGGTTATTCAATCTTTTTCTCATGGTCGCCTACCCCTTGGCAGTCTCTTCCTGCAGATCCGAATGGGGGTTATTCCAGAATCTTTGGCCAATGCAGAAATCTCATGACACTTTTTCAGCCACAGGTCACATGTCCTGTGTATACACGTTGTGCGTCCTTAAAGCAGTGGTTTCCATTGCCTTTCGCATACTCTTGTCGATTATAATTGCTGATAATTTCACCTTTAGGAGCAGTGTCCCACCCCAAGTACAAGAGTGCCCTGTAGTAGCAGTTGAAACCTACATCGTCAATTGTTTGCTGGATGTACGAGGGTTATTCCAAAAGTAAGGTCCGATTGATTGCCAAATTGAAACCACAGTGAACATCAGAAATGTTTTACTTGTAACAATTAGCTACACCTTTCAGCTACTTCTCTACGTAGTCGCCGTTCTGACTTAGACTTTTGTCATAGCGTTGTACCAACTTTTCAATAGCCTCATCATAGAAGGCAGCCGCCAGTGCTTTCCGCCAATTCTCCACGCTGGCCTACACCTCGTTGTCTGTGTCAAAATGTTGTCTTCAAAGACAGCGGTTCATGTGACCAGAGATGAAACTCAGGGGGAGACAATTGCGGACTGTATTGTGGGTAATCTAACATTTCCATTTGAAAACGATGCAGGAGCATCTCATTGCCCCTGCAGAATGCGGCTGAGAATTGTCGTGAAGACGAAACAGCACGACAGTTATGTAATGTTGGCTGCATAGCTTCAGGCGAAATTTCTCACCAGGCCCTCGTACTTGGCGGCAGACACTATTTTCTAGACATCTTTACGCACTCACTGCGAGCTCAGAAATGAGAAGAGCGACGTGATGCTAACTGGGGTTATACTAGAGACACTACCCAACACATCTGTGCAAAGCTTTATCGGATTTTCATAGTCGTTTCCATTTCGCGACCGATCGGACCTTACTTTTGGAATAACCCTCGTATTCCAATCTCTCGATCTCTTGTCTTCCTCTACAGCAGGGGGTCCACAACCAGTCGATGGCGATCGACCAGTCCATCGATGTGCCAGTTAGTTGACAATGAGTGTTTTGCACGTTAACTGTTGGCGGTACTGTATCCTCTTTCGTCTCTCTCTGCATTTCACCTACTCCAACTCTCGTGCCAAACAAAATTCCTCCCCCCCTGCATGGTGAGGTTACTACTTGCGAACTGTTAACTTGGCTCATTGTGAGACGGGATGGCGGTGAGCAGGAAGAGTGCTCCGGGTTCACTGCAGGATGAGGTTCGGTGTGTGATGTGTGAGGCGTTACAACCTCTGTCTCCAGTAGGCAGCACAAATCTGTTATTCCACGGAACAACTCAGGTCGAAGGAAACGATCAGTTAAACATTTTTGCACTATCGGAACTGAGACTGTAAAAAAGTACCCTAACGCTGTAAAAGTGGCCTAGTGTGTTTGTTTCTCTGGATCAACATATTTATGTGACTCAGCGTTTTCAGTGATGAACGTTTTGAAATCTAAGAATAGAAATAAGCTGACTGGCCCTCATATTTCAGAATGTGTAACGTTGGCTCTGACAAATTATTCACCAGAATAAACTTGTCAATGACACACACGGCCAAGGATCTCACTAAACATTGTCCAACATTTATAAACTTGTATATCTTAATTTTGTCACACGTGTAATACCTGTAAAATTGAGTAGTAGGCCTACAGTTTCTCATGGAGAGATAATTACATTTGATGTGTGTTGTGTAATTAGGATGGTTAATTTTAGCAACGGTGATCTTTTCTGCTTAAATGGTCTAAATTTCATGTAGTAGATCTCAAGACTGAAATAGTTGAGGACCGCTGCTCTACAGTTTTAACAATCTACCGCTCCCTCTAGTACCATGGCAGTTATTCCGTGATGGCTTAATAGACGTCGTACCATCCTGTGCCTTTTATATTTTCTATATTCTTATTGCCTTGCCGATTCTCAGAGAACCTCCTTATTCCTTATCTTTTTAGTCCACATAATTTTGGAAATTCTTTATAGTACCACATCTCAAATGCTTCGATTGTCCTCTATTCCGCTTTTGTCATTGTTCATGTTCCACTACCATAAAATGCTATGCTCCAAACGTACACACTCAGAAATCTGTTTCTCAAATTAAGGCCCATGTTTGATACTAGTAGATTTCTCTTGTCCGGGAATTCCCTTTCTTCCAAGGGCTAGTCTGCTTTTTCTGTCCTCCTTGCTCCGTCTGTCATGAGTCATTTTGCTGCTTAGGTAGCAGAATTCCTTAAATTCATCTACTTCATGACCACAAATCCTGAACTTTCTCGATGTTCTCAATTCTGATACTTTTCATTACTTTCATCTTTCTTCGATTTACTCTGAGTCCATATTCTGTACTCATTAGACTGTTAATTCCATTCAGTAGATACTGTAATTCTTCTTCACTTTCACAGAGGGTAGCAACGTCATCGGCGGATCTTATCATTGATAACCTTTCACCTTCAATTTAATTTCGGTCTTGAATCTTTCTTTTATTTCCGTCATTGACTCTTCACTGTGTATATTTAACAGTATGGGCGAAAGTCTACATTCCACTGTTTTTAATCAGAAAACTCCTTTCGTTCTTGACCCACTACTATTACAGTTCCCTCTTGGCTCTTGTCGTTCCCTATAGCTTACCCCAATATTTCTCCGAATTTCAGACGTCTTGCACCATTTGATACTGTCGAACGCTTTTTCCAAGTCTACAAATCCTGTGAACGTGTCTTAAATTTTCCTTAGTCTTGCATCCATTTTAAATAGCAACATCACAATGGCCACTCCGGTGCCTTTACCGTTCCAGAGACAAAGCGACCATCATTTAACGCATCCTCGATTTTCTGATCTATTCTTCTGTATATTCTTCTCTTGCATACTTGAGCTGTTAACAGGACTGTGTGAAAATTCTCGCACTTGTCGGCTTTTGCAATAGGACTAGACGGTTAGAAGGAAAGGAGTGGGACAATCCTCTGTTGACGGTACCTGGAGGTGAGATACCGAAAGAACCAACGATACCACGAAACATTATTGGAGGGATGAAAATACACTAAGTCCAACAATATTATAAGCGTGCAATAAATGTGGAGCAATTATGGAACGAGTGGGCCAAACGAATTTATAATGGCCGAACATGGTGGACAAGAGTAAGCGACTGAACAATTGGCAAATAAAAGAGCAATCCTGTATGAAGTGCAGAAGCAAAATAGAACTTCGCTGCCGAAAGGTGACGATCAGATAGGAGCCCTAAACCAAACACTATGTGGAGGACGTATGATCACAGTTTTCAATACAAACGATGGAGAGTGTGAGTACGGTTGCAGTGTATTTTCCGGCGCAGATCCCTGACCCAGCATTTGTTAGCACTTTTTTCCCATGTCATATTACAGCTGACACTAATGCGACTGTTATATTCTAAGTCACCAACCCGCAACCTCTTCCCTCTCCAATCTCCATCCCCCCTCTCCTAACGCCTGCTTCACTCTCGATCAATATGAATTGTTCAAGGTCTGTGCTTCAGACGATCTATCGTCATGAAACACTATTTGCAGGTATGGCTAAAAACCTGAACAATAGTGAAAATACGTATTTATCTATCAACTAATAATATTATTGTTATTAATATAATCTTTTACACCTATGTAACTTTTTCCAGCAATGCAACGGGTACCAGATCCAGTATTAACAGAGATTCATCAGCCCAAAGGTCTTCCCAGATTTATCTGACCCACTGTCGTTCAGCGAAAATTAATTTCTCTGTCCCCGTTCCTTTAGAGCAGCTCCACAAATCTATTCACTATAGTGAGAGGATCAGGACGGCCAATATGGTCCATTCAAGGACCATAATTAATTTGGTTGGTTGGAATGCAGTTTCACCTGCCTTACGTGTAAATGTGGCCATTCCTGAGGCAAGCAATTCACACTGTTCACAACTAGCTGCCTGATGTTAGTTAACCAGTTAACCCTAACTTCTCCTCTTGAGCACCTGGATTTACTAAAAATTTCTCTGTACGGGACATCCTCAATTGTTGACATTCTTCATCACAGATAAGGTCTGCTACGGTTCCAATTTTTTTTTTTTTTCATTTTCTAAGAGGAAAACATAGCTTGCTCGTGAGACGCACTTCCCACCTTCAGGTGCATATTAAATTTGAGTACCAGGGATGCACTATTTAAACCTAATTCAACCTCAGTTGCTCGACTTTTATGGACTCACACTTTATATGCACCTGAATATGGGGCACGGGTCCAGAAAGCAGGCTGAGTTTTCCTTTGAGGAAATTACTAATTTTACTACTGTAGCGGATATATTTAGGGATAATAGCATTTAATATGAGGTAAGACACTGAGTATTGTAGGCTAACGACGTCATTGAATAATAGGCAACATGATGCTATATACTCTCATAAGACACTCTGACAACACAACGATAAGGAAAAAGATATTTTGTCGACTCGTGTAGACAAACCGCGTGGAAGGCTTCTCCAACACGAATAGAGTAAAATACCAGGCATAGGCTCTCTAACGGTGACCGATTCTTTTTTCTAACAAACACCATAATTACGAGACATAAAACCAATGCTACGTGTCCAGCACCGCCTCTGTATTTTTGACGTTAAGTGCTCTAGGATTAGATAAGGAAATGGTACAGAGCTTTGAATACGCTAAGCAGGAAAGGAAAGTAATTCAACTTAGCGAGGAATGGGTGATCACATATTCGACACCACCAGTCACCGCTGTATTGAGAACGTTGTCAGACAATAAAATATACATATAGGCAACATTTTTTCCTTTGTCTGCAAAGTATACGATTTGGGTGAATAGCTCCAAAATTGGCAGGACAGGCAGGCATATGTACTGGTTACCATCGTATTTACGTACATAATACATTGCTCAACAGTCAAATAGCTTCTGTGTTACTAGATAACCACGCAGTATGTGGTGACGACTACCCAAGAACAATTAAGATGTGTAGCAACTGGAATACTGAGGAGTACACTCATTCTGAGGATCAACATTTCGAAACCCGCTGTGAGCTAGCTCAGCCATTCACAGTGCCTTGAATGAGCATCTCAGCAATGCCAGCTAAAGAGGTGAATGTCTCCAATCCGCATTTCATTATTTAAGAAACTGTCATGCATCACAACACATACCTGAATTGGAGAATGAGAAATGCAGCCAGCCAAAAGTACCATAAATTACAAAGCAGGACATAGGGACATTATTGTGTGTGTGTATAAATTAATAACATCATTGTACATGCAGCAAAATTTGCAGTAAATATTAACAGCCAATATGGTGTGGTATGGGAAAGGCTTGAAATCTGTCTGTGTCTGACTGAGGACACACTGTGAGAGCCCAGAGACACCATGTGAGCATTTCGGAAACTGCACGACTTCTTGGGTGTTTCACGAGTGATGTGTTGAGGATCTTCAGCACACGGTTGTAACCTCCCCACAAAAAATAAAATAAATAATATGAATATGTTTCTAATTTAGTGTAACCTCCGCAAAAAATTCTTTCTCTTTTGTAACCTCCCTCCAATATTCTTTTCACATTACCTCCACACAAAATTCTTTCTGATTTAATCCAAGCTCAAAATTCATTGACATTTAGGGTAACCTAACAACAGAAAAATTCCTAAATCTCTCAACTGTAAAAAATTATAATTGTCGTTCACATTCAGTGTAACGTCCCAATAAAAAAATAAATTCAGTAACCTGGTAATAAAACAATGTAACTAACCTCTCAAATTGTCGCTCACTTACGACTTTTCAATAATTCACTGTGAATTTAACCTGGTAAATTTTGGACGACAGCAGTGCTGCGTCATGGCCCTGAAAGATCATTCTGAATAAAAAAAAAAAGGAAAAATTCTTACCTCAATGAAGTCGCCGGATATACCTGCTCTTACAATAAATTTTTCTGGCACAGCTCTGTGCAATGCTGGCCGACCTATCAGTCATTTATGAAAGGGAGCAACTGATTTTTCTATTGCAATAATCGTGATGATCATGGATGGGAGAAATTAGTAAAATCTTTAAATTGAAATGAATGGTTGTTAAGTTACTTTTTATGAGGAAGATTATTATTACGAGAGTCTTAAAACATTTACATGCGACTTGAGATAACATTACTACAAATGCGCGCGGCTGCTTTTTACTTTATACAATAATACTCAGGCTCCGGCATCGCTGCACCGCGACCGGGCCAGCCAACAAGATACACCAGACCAGAGCAGACTCCAGACTAGCAACAACTTACTGCTACAGCTACACAGTTCCTACTGCAGGCAACACTGCTCTCTGGTCAGAGACCTTGCATATCGCAGGCAGCGCATGAGCAATACATCGAAATTACATCTGCTCGGACCTCTCACACGGTGAAACCAGGCTGAAACCACATCCAAACGTCGTGGGTTGGGCGGCCACCCCTCGTTCAGCCGTCGGATGTCGTAACCTGGGCAGACTGGTAAACAGGCCAGGCGACGAACTGTGGTGGAACTTACATCAGACCTTAGTGCTGGGTAGAGTACAATTGTGTCTCATAATGCTCTGCATCCCCCCATGAACCATGGACTTCGCCATTGGCGGGGAGGCCTGCGTCTCTCAGCTATACAGATAGCCATGCCGTAGGTGCAACCACAACGGAGGGGTATCTGTTGAGAGGCCAGGCAAACGTGATTCCTGAAGAGCGCAGCAGCATTTCAGGGCTACAGTTTGGATGACTGACTGATCTGGCCTTGTCACGTTAACCAAAACGGCCTTGCTGTGCTGGTACTGCAAACGAATGAAAGCAAGGGGAAACTACAGCCGTAGTTTTTCCCAAGGTCATGCAGCTTTTCTATATGTTTAAATGATGATGGCGTCCTCTTGGGTAAAATATTACGGAGGTAAATAGCCCACCATTCGTACCTTCGAGTGGGGATAACTCAGGAGGACGACGTAATCAGGAGAAAGAAAACTGGCGTTATACGGATAGGAGTGCGGTTTGTCAGATGACTTATTCGACTAGGTAGGGTAGAAAATTTAAACAGGGAAATGGATGGGGTAAAGTTAGATATAGTGGGAATTAGTAAAGTTCAGAGGCAGGTGAATACAGTGTTACGAATACAAAATGAAGTAGGGGTAATGCAGGAGTAGGTTTAATAATGAATAAAAAAAGAGGAGCGGAGGTTAGCTACTACGAACAGCATAGTGAATGTATTACTGTAGCTAAGATAGACACGAAGTCCACACCTACCACAGTAGTACAAGTTTATAGGCCAACTAGCTCTGCAGATGATGAAGAGATTGGAGGGATTGGAGGGATTGAAGGGATTGAAGGGATTGATCATGAGATAAAAGAAATTATTCAGATAGTGAAGAGACGAAAAAATTATAGTCATGGGGGACTGGATTCCATAGTAGGAAAAGGAAGAGAAAAACAGGTAGCAGGTGAATATGGAATGGGGTTAAGGAGTGAAAGAGGAAGCTGCCTGGTAGAATTTTACACAGAGCGTAACTTAATCTTAGCTAACACTTAGTTTAAGAATCACGAATCGCCAACCAACCTACAATCAAGAAAGCTGTGAAACTTACACGCCTCACCGGACAGTAGCGGCAAGACGAGGAAACGTACACTGCCGTAACATACACTAACCCCCAACGCAGGTAACTGGGGTGCTAGCGGACACCAGGCATGAAAATACTGCTTGTTGAACTTAACAATTGTAACAAGCTGAAGGTAGTAAACAGTAATTAGAAGCCAAGGAAAACTAATCAGGTCTGCCTTCCCTAAGCACTCCACTCGCTGGTCTTTGTCTCAATGACACTACGAGCAGCAACACGCACCCTAGTCACTGGAGAATCACGAGATTTCACAATGGTGGTTTGTCTATTTGAGTTGAAATGCACTTAACTTAAAACTTGCAGGATCCGGTTTCGACGAAGTCGTTCACCCTCGTGGCCACAGCCCTTCGATCCGGCAGTCGATTCACGCTGCCAGCAGTCCCAGCGTGGTATCACTCTGTGCGGACCTGGCTCCTCTTGAGTCCCAGCCGAACTGCTCACTCACACGACCCAGAAGAACAACCAAGTCACCCCAAAGATAGGGCCACAATTACTACACATCGATAACTCCGCTTCTGCAACCAGTGGACAGGCAACGCTTGCGAAACCAAGTGGCGCCAGTCAACACAAGAAGACAAACAACCGCAACCACGTCAACTAAACGATACAGTTTGGCCTCCAACAGAGACTTACAACAGCACCAACGAGAGCCGCAGCACGGCTCAGATCTGTTAAATGGAGGGCCCAGTTATATTTAACTCCCTGACGAAACTAAGAAGAAGTGGGCTTGCAGTAACGTTCAAATTTGAAAAAGGTAACACTTGCTTTGCACGGTCAATCGCGGCTTGTGAAACAATAGTTAAACAGCATCCAGAGCGCACATCTTAACAAAGAATAGGCCTTAACATTCGTGGATGTTATAACTTTGACGGTAAGGAGTTCCCTGTAAAGATTCAGAACATAACAAACTTTGAGGCACAAAATCCCAGAATATCAGTTCACGTTTATGGTCTGAAGAAGAAGCAGAACAGCAAGTCACATGAGCAGGACGAGCATGCTGTAGTTGGACACAATCCAATTTTCGAAATATGCAGGTGATCGTGGTCTTCATGTAAACATGCTTCCCTTCTCTGAAGGTGATGATCAGCATTACGTATGGATCAAAGACTTGCCCCACCTCCTTACTGCCAAATGTCGAAACATGAATATAAAAGACATTTGCTTCTTTGATTGGCGACTCCATGGAGTGCTGTGTGAACAACGACCTGTGCTGTGTCAAAACGCACGGGGTACGTTCGCCCTTACTGGTGCTGAGCGTCCTGCGTGATAAATCAATAACACCTGGTGGTCACGATAATATACGTGTATGATGTGGTAAAACCAAACTCAAATAGTGTTCTAGATGATATGAGAGCGTCTACGGAATAGCAGGTGGCGAGCATGCGCGACTGCCGCGATATACGATATCGCCCTCGCTGCGTCCTGAGATGCTGCCTGAGCGACGCGCAGCAGCCGGCCGCTATTGCGAAGGATCGACGGTATCGATGATTACTACATTAATTGTTAAAAGTTGGCGTGGCTGAGGCTAGGCGTAAATTGAGACTAGTATAGCGCGTGTGGCGCGACGCAGCACAGCGCCCATTTTTGTAACTTCACAGGTTCAAATGAGACCGTGAAAATTGCGAAGCGACGCGACTGGGACGCGACACGCGCCTGCGCCAGGTCGCGCGGCGTTGTGGTTGTGGCACAGTTTCTCGCTCCGCGCGTCGCGCCTGCCTCGCTAGCACCGTGGGACATTTGAGGCGGGGAATGATAAGCACATGCCAGATACTGGTTACTCACCTATGGCTTGCAAAACTGACAATGTGTGATCGCGAATAAATTAGTTGTTATTGAGAAAAATAAACAATTGATCTGTCGCACAACACAATGGTAAGTGTATTGTCAGCAGCGGAGGATAATGCGCGCGACAGGAATGCGCAAGATAACCACGTGTGCCTTGTGAGTTGTAGTTTGAAAAAACATTGTCATAGAAGTAGATCTGCCTCTCTCAGTAGTACATTTCAACAAATTAAATATGTCAAATCATAACACTCTTTTAGGATATTCCCACTTTCGTAATAATACCGACCATTTCCTTAATTTGTGTAGCCTGTTGTATAATTGTTTATTAATGCTGATAATGTGCGTGCAACAACTGAAATACTTTTTCTCATCACGGCGAACCAATGAAAACTTTGTTATTTGTCACTGCTTTTCGACTGTTTCTAGCTTGCAGTGGAAATGTGATGTTCACTTGCATGTAGTACAGTGTGTCGTATTAAATTATTACATCCATACCCACGTAATCATAGTGAGACTTCTATACATCAGATCTTGGACGATTTTTACCAGGATCGCAAAGGGATCACACCTGTGGAGATTATCCCTTTCTAAATTTTTGTAACAGATCGTACAGATATGCCAGCATACTAGGCAGCGGGAAGATAAGTGTTTTACTTTCCTGCCTGGCTTCTTAATAACATGATTTTCTAATAGTCCTTGCTTCCTTATTCACTACCCTCTGTCCCTTCTTGCGATCTGAAAGCATTGCGGAGCCATATGATACAATTCCAGCGGCCAATGGCTCATCAGTTACTGAAGTATGCATTGTTCTTGACAGAAGAAAAACAAACCAAACAAAACTATACAGCAACTATACAGAAAAGTATTATGTACTAACGAAAAAAGGCTAGAACTTTTAAATGGCGAAAAACGAAACACTACCCAAAGGCAATAAAATTTAGTACACAGTAAGGCAAAATTTATCGCATGGGCAATACTACCACTGCTCATATGCGCCATCATACATTTTCAGTGAATAGTTTCTGTAAAATCGATCCAGAAAAATAGTTTGCGCGCGCATCGGTTCTCTCAGCGCAGAGCGTCGCCAGTCGGCGCGTGCGAAGTATGGTGTACGCGTCGCAATATGCGCTGGACCAGCGCGACTGGTGCGGCACGTGCGCGTTGCGCTGTAGTGTTGTCACGTCACACAAGCTATACGCGTCTCAATTTGCGCCTAGCCTACCACATCGCCCTCGCTGCGTCCAGAGATGCTGCCTGAGCGACGCGCAGCAGCCGGCCGCTCTTGTGAAAAATCGACAGCATCGATGATTACAACATTAATTGTTGAAAGTTGGAGTGGCGTTGCGTGTTTATTCGTTTTAAATGATTCCTATTGTACAACTAAAAGGGTTAGTTATTTCCCGGATAGACCTCTCACCGACCAAGTGATGGTAGTGGTGTATATCTGGACTGCTCTTATAGCGTTTCACTGCGTGGTGTAGTGAGGCTACTCAGTTGACACCTAAGGCTGGGGGGGAGTGCACGGAATTTTTTCGATTATAGTTGTGGCAACAGTTTCGTTCGTAAAATTTGCTGGGGTGAGTCCCGCGTGAGCCTGATTTAATTGAGAGATTGATTTGTTAGGTGCTGAGTTTTGTGGAATCGGTGTGACCGATATCCCGTCTGCATTGTATGTTGAGTGGTCGCGACGCGCCCAGAGGTAACTGGGTTGCTTGTCGTTTTTGTGGAGGTCGTTTGGGTATTGTGCGTGTGTGTATCGAGAAGAGAAGCCTCGAACACGTGTTGGTAGTAGTATTTTCAAGACCACTAGCTTGCAGCAGACAGAGAATTGGCTCATAGAACGACGAACAGCTTCGCTATACGGTGATGGTGTGCACGTATCACTGAGTAGACAAGCGATAGTAAACTGAAGGAACCATTTAACGAGCTACACGTAGCTAAACCAAAACTTGATTCATCAAGATGACGAGTGGCCCATTTAAATGTTAGGGAACTTGGCGGGTCGCTTGTGGTCAACGCCTGAAGAGGTCAAGATCTGCTTTTAAATTCTAATTTAAGGTTAGTTGAAAAGTGGCGGTGACATTTAGGATTTTTGTTTGATTTTTTTTACGACTTGTTTCCGTATTGTGGGGACTGATAATATATTTGCTGGCACTCGTTCACTGGTGATAACCAACGTCTATTGACATACCGAGAAGGAAAATAAATCCAATTTTATTGGGGTTAAAGGAAACTTCCCAGTCTATTTAATTGGTATCTAATGTGAATATATCTATATCATTTTCGGAAGTATAAAAGAGTGTAATTCAGATAAATTGATACAGTGGAGTCGATATCACGTATAATGTGGCGTTTTTAAATGTGTTTGGTAAAAGGTTCTTGAACGAATGAAGTTATAAATAAGCTACTGAAAGTAGATCTTCTCAATATTAATGAAAAGATTTCAATTAAGGAAAAAAGTTTCCTAAATAATAAGTTTAATTGAAGTAATTGAATTATTTACGGAAAGACCAAAGATTCTGCTACTTACAAAGATTCGTTATTCTGTGATGCATTCGAAATCTCATCACTTACATATTATCGCTGCGTCGAGATGGAAAAATATTTAAGGGAGAATTAAAAATGTTTTAATTCCTAACAGTAGCGAAGGAAGTGTCCATAAACAGAATAATCAATACAAGACGGTAGACAGATTGGTGTTTCAGCCAAGTAATAAAATAGTTTCCAGTTTGTCAGAGAGTACGTACTGCGTTGTGAGCTCGTTGCGAAAGATAACAATTGCTAGTGGGATGTCGCATTTATCACCATGCAAGATAATAAGGTACTGAAATTAAAGTAATTTGTTGCTCTGACGAGATCAGTATCGTAGACAACGAGAATGGTTCGTTGAATAGGCCCATTTATTCACTACTGCTTAACTTCAGTGATCATTGGTGTGTGAAAATTGTTAAGAGATTATTCGTAGTTCGTGGCTTGGTATGATTTCGGCGTCGTGTCTAGGCAGGGTGTTGTTCCCCTTATTTGGCAGACAGGCTGTTCGCATGGTCAGCGGTTGAGGTGGCTGCAATATTACTTGTACTAAGGCTGATTTCGTGTCCGATTAGTTCATTGCCAGTGTGATTGCGGCGCGGGCTAAATTCTTGTCGTCATCAGAGGCTCCTCTCCAACTGGAATCTCCTGCAATTAGATAGCGTTGTGCAGTCTTAACCTCTAGTTAAAAATAAGAAACTGTACCTAATTAAAGGTGTGGTGGTCGACTGGTGGCATAAGTACTTTGCGCAACAGGATACTCTGCAATAACGGCATAGAGACGTTGGTACAGTACGATCCCTTGTCGTTGTCAATCGATCTTGGCTACTGATAGTCATGGATCAGTACAGACCATGTATGTTAAATTAAAAGGAATGTCAGCGTTGGCCGTAATATTGATGGTTTATTGATAACAAAATCGATTTTTAATCACATAGTGATCATCTTCAGGGCTGTGCTGCACAAATTAAACTCATAGACACTGGTATCAAGTTATCAATAACCAAAACTGAGAAGCGATCAGAATAACTGAGTGTCAGTTACTGTGATCGCTTCTCAGTTTTGGTTACTAATAACTTGATACCAGGGTCCATGAGTTTAATTTGTAGACCACAGCGTTGGCCGTAATATTGATGGTTTATTGATAACAAAATCGATTTTTAATCACATAGTGATCATCTTCAGGGCTGTGCTGCACAAATTAAACTCATAGACACTGGTATCAAGTTATCAATAACCAAAACTGAGAAGCGATCAGAATAACTGAGTGTCAGTTATTGTGATCGCTTCTCAGTTTTGGTTACTAATAACTTGATACCAGGGTCCATGAGTTTAATTTGTAGACCACAGCACTGAAGATGATCACTATGTAATTGAAAACCGATTTTGCTATCAAAAAACCAACAATATTACGGCCAACGCTGACCTTCCTTTAAATTTTTTTTTTTTTTTTTTTTTTTTTTTTTTTTTTTTTTTTTTTTTTTTTGCGATGAGGGTTTGATCCCTTGTTTATTGGGAAACCATATAAATTGTCATAACCGAACGCTTAATGTGTAGTGTGCATGGATTTTGTATTTTGTTAGAGACCTGTTATGACTGTCGATTATGTAACCTGCTTCAGGTATCTAAATACCTTTTCAGAAGAAAAGTTTAAAAAAGGCATCAGGAGGACTGTCAATCCAAGGACTCGGTACGTGTTGTTATCCCAACAGAAGAAAACAACTTCATTCAATTCAAGAATTCTCACCATCACGAACGATGTCCGTTTGCTGTACATACAGACTCCTTGCCCTATCACCCACTGTGAAGGGAACCCCTTAGCCTCATATACCACCTTCATGAAAACACGTACCATATGCGATGGAGTACCAAATTGCATGTTCATATGGTTCAAGTCTTAATCATTATGAATTTTAATCTTCAGCCAGTCCCCGAGTTGGGGTTGGTGGGGTGGTGTGGGACGTCAGCACAGCCCTGGGGCCAATAAATTCCCGCCAAAATTCGAAATTCCAGCCAAAAGGGTAGGCTTGGGAGGGGGGAAGGGGGGGAGGGGCCTGGGGTCATATGCAGGCTCAGAAAAACACGTGCCGCCATTCGGGGATGGGGGTTGGCGTGGTCGGGGACGGGTGTGATCGCGAGTGGGGGTGCTTAATCGATCAATTCAATTAATTTGCATATCAATTCGATGTCAAAAGTGGAGTGAGCTGCCACTACCCTAACACTACTGCAATATCGTTTGATCCGCTGAAAACGGGCAAGTGACTTCCAAGTTAAATGTCTCACCTGTATGGAGTACACGTAATATATGTACTAGTACAGGTTGTGGGCGCATGACTGACGACTCACAGATTTGGGTCTTACAAAGAGTCGTACTCGGATTGCCTAAAGGTGCAGGCTCGGTAACTCAGCGTGTTCGATCAGAGGGTGGTGATACGACAAAGCCGCAAAATGATATGATCTCCCGAAATAACTGGTAGCCATATATGAGGTATCCGAGCAGCTAACATTTATATATAAATGTATATGAATAATGCACGGCACGAACTCTCCATTGTCGAAATTCTTTTCACTAGGATTCCGTTTTACTACAAAGGCACTTCCCACTACCAAGAGACAAGAGCCACTTTCCTCCTAATCAATATATAATGTACTCCCTGGGATGCCTAGCTCAGATACAAGGGCAACTGTTGCCACTTGTGCTGTAGTCTACTGAATCAATGGTTACTTGGGCTAACTGCTAAATCAATGGCCACCTGGTCTCACAGGAGACAAAAACTGTGCAGCGACTTTTTCCACTAGCATAAGAAAATCCGCGATATTGCTGAGACATAGACTGTCACTGCTCAGCACCATTCAATGAAACATATTTAAGACACCTGTAAAGTTGCTACTCGTCTGTCAGGTATTCTTGTGTTGCCCGGAGTGGCATTATCTTCTCGAAAATGAAGTACTATTGTTTCTTCAGTAGCTGTTGTCGTCCAGGTTGTTGACCCGTTCATTGACCCTCTGCTTACTCCATTGCTACAGTCATTTCATTGATCCTATGATCTTTTAACACTGTCCATTGCTGACTCTTCATACGTGTGACTTTTTCCACTCGTATCTGGCAGTGCTCAGCAATCATCATTATCTTTGTGGAAGATTACCGCTACATGTGATCAGCTCGTGTTAAGCACCAAGAGTCAAGGTTGGTGTAGGGGTCGTGTACTTGCATAGCAATCGAAATGTCTTCGGTCACGGGTTCGAACCCCGACAGCATTTAAATTTCGAATAAAAATTATTAGAAATGACAGCCGAAGGCTTCCGGCATAATAAGTCAGTCATTCTACCAACGGCCTTGTCACAAAGGGCGGAGGTGCGGACAGAGGTGAAGGCCACTCCCTTGCTCTAGGGCAGGGAAACTACCTCTTAAAGGCGGAATAATCAGCAATTATCAAGAGTATAAGGACGGAAAAGGCAACGGTAACCATTACGTTAAAGGCACGTAACGTGTATCCACAGGGTATGTGGTCTGTAACTGATAAAGTGCCATAATGATATCTCCTTTGCCGAAAGAGTCCGGACAAGTCCCCCTTTCGGATCTCCGGGAGGACATTGCCAATGTGAAGGTGATCATGAAAAACGATTGAATAACTTACAAAAGGATAATGTCCTCCGAGTCAGAGTGGGGAATGTTAGAAATTTTAGATCGGTAGGGAACGTAGAAATTCTGAAAAAGGAAATTAGAGGGCTCAGTATAAATGTAATAGGATTTAGTAAACTGTATAGATGTAATAGGGTTTAGTGAACTGAAATGGAAAGAAGCAAGGACTTTTGCATAGATGAGTATAGGATAAAATCAACAGCCGGAGAAAATGGTATAATGCGGTTAGGATTCGTTGTGGATAGTAAAGTAGGGCAGAGAGCCAGTTATTGTGAACAGTTCAGTGATAAGGTTTTTCTCATCAGAATCGGCAGCATTTCAACACTGACACCAATAGTTCATGTATACATGCAGAAGTCGCAAGCAGAAGATGAAGAGATAGGTAAAGTATATAACGATATTGAACAGGTAATTCAGTACATAATGGGATATGAAAATTTAATAGTCATGGAGGGATTTGAGTGCGATTGTAGGGGAAGGAGTAGAAGAAGTACTTGCGGGAAAATATGAGTTTGATGTTAAGAAATGAAAGACAGAGAAGACTAATTGATTTCTGCAATAAGTTTCAGCTATTAGTAGCGAATATTATCTCCAAGAATCACAAGGGGGTGAAGTGAACTAGGAAAATCTGGGAGTTATGGGAAGATATCTATTACATTACATTATGTTCAGGCAGAGATTTCGAAATCAGGCACTGGATGGCGAGGTGTACCCAGGGTCATAAATAGATTCATACCACAAATTAATAATGATGAAGAGCGGGCTGGAATTTGACTAGACAGGAAGAATCAATGAAGAAAGAAGTGGGATATGGAAATACTATGGAATGAAGATATACACTTGTAGGTGACCGAGACTGTAGCTACTAAAATAATGAGCTAGGCAATCAGTTCAGTTGAAGGGGAATAAACATTTTTAAAAAGTCAAATCACAGAGGTAAACAGCCAAGAAACCGATGGTACGCGAAGAAATACTTCAACCGACGGAGGAGAGAAGGATGTTCAGGGAAATTCAGGATTACAGAAATAAAAGTTCATAAGGAACGAAATAAATGGGAAGTGTTGGGAAATGAAAGCTAATTGCTGCATGAGAAATGTGAAGAAATCATCCTTGCCATAGCCAGTCTACATTTTGTATCCTACCTACAGTAAGGACTTTGAGATGAAGCTTGCACAGGATAGGGTAGCATGGAGAGCTGCATCAAACCAGTCTCAGAACTGAAGACCACAACAACAACAACCTACTTCGAAAGTCACCAGTTATTTTGCTTCCCAAAGAGCAAACCTCCTTTATTATTTTAAGTGTATCATTTCCTAATCTAATTTCCTCAGCACCATCTGATTTAATTCGACAACACTCCATTATCTTCGTTTTGCTTTTGTCCATGTTCATCTTACACCCTCCTTTCCGTTCAGCTGCTCTTCCAGTTCTTTTACTGCTTCTGACAGAATTACATTGTCATCGGCAAACTTCGAAGTTTTGATTTCTTCACCATGGATTTTAATTCCTACTCCATACTTAATTTTTGTTTCCTTTACTGCTGGCTCAAAATACAGATTGTATAACATCGGATATAGGCTACTAAACCACTACTTTCTTTTCATGCCCGCCACCTTCAGAATCTTAAAGACAACATTCCAGTAAGCATTGTCAAAAGCTTTCTGTAAGTCTACAAATGCTACAAACGTAGGTTTGCCTTTTATTAACCTATCTTCTGACATAAGTCGTAGGATCAGTGTCGCCTCGTGTGTTCCAACATTTCTACGAAATCCCAGCCGATATTACCCTAGGTCGGCGTCTACCAGTTTTTCCGTTCGTCTGTAAAGAATTCGTGTTAGTATTTTGCAACCGTGACTTATTAAGCTGACAGTTCGGTCATATTCATAACTGTCAGTACCTGCTTCCTTTGGGTATTTCGCTTGTCTCATACATCTTACTCATCAGATGGAAGAGTATTTTCATGTCTGGTTCTCCCAAAGCTGTCAGTAGTTCTGATGGAATGTACTCTATTACCGGGGCCTAGTTTCGACTTAGGTTTTTCTGTGCTCAAATTTTTCACGCAGTATCATATCTCCCTTTTCATCTTCAACTACGTTCTCTTTCATTTCCATAATATTGTCCTCAATTCCATCGCCCTTGTATAGACCCTCAGTATACTCCCTCCACTTTTCTCCTTTCCCTTCTTTGCTTAGAACTGGATTTTCATCTGAGCTCTTGATATTCATACAATCGGTTCTCGTTTCTCCAAAGGTCTAATTAATCGTCCTGTAGGCAGTATCCATCTTACGCCAATGGTGTATGTCTCTACAGCCTCACATTTTTCCTCTAGCCATCCCTGCTCAGCCACTTTGTTCTTCCTGTCGATCTCATTTTTGAGACGTTTGCATTCCTTTTCACGAGCTTCACTTACCGCATTTTTATATTTTCTCCTTCCATCAATCAAATTCAATATATCTTCTGTTATCCAAGGATTTCAACTAGCCCTAGTCTATTTACCTACTTGATCATCTGTTGCCTTCACTATTTCTTCTCTCAAAGCTAACCATTCCTCTTCTACTGTATTTCTTCCCCCCCCCCCCCACCCCGATGTTGTCAGTCGTTCCCTAATGATCTCTCTGAAATTCTCTGTAACCTCTATTTCTTTCAGCTTATCCAGGTCCAATCTCTTTAAATTCCCACCTTTTTGCAGTTTATTCGGTTCTAATCTACAGGTCAGAATCCACATCTGCCCCTAGGAATGTGTTACAGTTTAAAACCTGGTTCCTAAATCTCTGTCTTACCGTTATATAATCTATCTTAAACCTTCTAGTGCGTCCAGGCCTTTTCCACGTATACTGTCTCCTTTCTTGCTTCTTAAAAGAAGTATTAGCTATGATTAAATTATGCTGTGTGCATAATTCTACCAGGTGGCTACCGCTTTCATTCCTTACCCCCAGTCCATATTCACCTGCTACTTTTCCGTCTCTTCCTTTTCTACTATCGAATTCCAGTCCACAATGAATATTAAATTTTCGTCTCCCTTAACTATCTGAATAATTTCTTTTACCTCATCACACATTTCTTGCATCTCTTCATCATCTGCGGAGCTAGTTGGCATATAATCTTGTACGTTTCACCGGATTCAGATAAGTAGATTTTGATGGCCATTACATCAATGTGAGTCACTTTCAAGTTCCTCAAACAATTACAGCACGATTATGGCATTGCGGCACCGGCAGTTATCCTGCTGGAAGATGTTATCACTGTTGAGGAAGACATCAAGCGTAGGGGGGTCACAGACAGTCCCTAATTATGTTTACATTTTCACCAGCTGTCGTGGGGCTTCGGTTTTTACGAATGAAAGCCCAGGTGAATGCCCCCATGACGTAATCCTGCTCCCATTGGCCTGCATCCTTGGCCTATATGAAGACCATCCATCTGGTTTAACAACTAACGGCATTCATCCGACCAGACGACATGATTTCGTTGATCCGCGGAATAATCTCGATGATTCCACGCCCAGTGTAATCCTTATTGTTGATGTTGTCGGGTCAACATGGGAACACAAAGGGGCCCTCTGTTGCGGAACGTTATGTTCAACAGTGCCCTGAACGGTGAGTTCTTGCACTTGTGCCAGCGTCAGTACTACTCTCTAACGCCAGATCTGCCTCAGCCCGCCACCTATCCTGCTTTATGGGACATTGTATGTCTATCCCGCCAATGTTAATTTATCGAACTTTGTGACGCATTATCTCGGAAATTTTTTAAGACACCAACTTCTAATTTTCCAAAATTATTGGGTGCAACTTTCTAGATACACTGAACTAGAATTACTCCTAAAATTGTATTGTGGGGCATGTTATTTTGTTTTCTTCAAACACTCAATTTTTTTAGAGAAATTTGTAAATTAATGAACATAAAAACAAAACAATTTACGATATATTAATTATTCTAGTTCGTTATGTGTTGAATCTCACACTTGGCATGCTGTGAGAATTTCATGTCTCTACCCTCAGTACCTTTTTAGAGAACGGATCATTTATTGCAAAAAAATGTATTTCAAAGATAGTGAGGTTTAAAACTTTTTTTATTACAAATTCTGATACAGACTTACATTTCTGCATCTTCTATGCACTAGAATTGCCCTGGCGCTTGGTCTATGTCTTCTACAGTGTCACAATAGCCCAGCGCTTGCCTCCTATTTTTTCTTGTTTCTTTTGTCATTTGCTGAGAAGCAAACTCTGCTTCACGTACACAAAGCTCATCCAGTTCCCACAGCCCTTTGGCTATGGTCTGTCCAAATCTTACCCCCGACTTCTCCAGAACTTTAAGTCTTTCATAGTTCCCACCATTAAAAGTTATTACACCATCAGACACTGCTAACTTTAGAGTCATAAGGCCAACAAATACATTTTTCGGCACACGGCAGTAGACAACATTATTGAAGGACTCATTCACATTCTGGGTCTTTCCATGTAAACGCTTCTTTGGTAGCTCTGGATTTGCCAAATCTCTGTAAATAGGTTTGATTGTCTCATTACTGCCAAAGGAAGAGAATGTTTATCTGTAAATTCATGCAGGGTGCCAGAAAATTCACCTTGCCTATATTTACACCAAGTGTTTGGTGGAGGCGGACACAAAGCATGACATGATTTTTCACCGGTTGATATTCGATGAAAGAAAGTGCTCCACACAGCTCTTTTCATCTGCTCTAAATTTTTACAGTTATCTCTAATGGCCTTCCCATGATATTCGTCTAACTTACCAATTACTTTGTCCGTTCTTCCAGCTCATTTTATTGTCTTTCCATGCGACAGTTTTGTGTTACCCAGCTTGTTTTTAGGTTAGCTGACGTGTTCCCACCCTTTCCTTGATAAAGCAATTCACAGTATTCTAGACTGTGTAGTTCCCGAGACTGTGGCAGTATAAGCGTAGCCACGACATTTGGCAATCACACGTCAACATTCAAAATATTATTATTTGAAGGTCTCAAAACTGTCTGATTTTCATGTATTATATACCATAATGTTCAGGAAAGTCCAAAGTATATTATGGAGTAGAAAACAGAAAATGTCAAATTTCAACAAATTTCACGTACAATGTCCCGTTTAGATCGCTGACAAGCCTCCGATCCGTGTGTTCTGTGATGGGGTACGGACGTCGAGCTTCATATCGCCCACTCATGGTTTCAATATTCTTCAACCACTTTGCATAGATGCTCACGACAGTAGCACGTGAAAATCCGACTAGCTTTGCATTTTCCGAGATGCTCCCTCCCAGCTATCTATATCTACATAGATACTCCGCAACCCACTGTACGGTGCGTGGCGGAGAGTACCGTGTACCATTACTAGTCATTTCCTTTCGTGTTCAACTCGCTAATACAGCGAGAGAAAAATTACGATCTATCTGCCTCCTTATGAGCCATAATTTCTGGTGTGCTGTCTTCGGGTTCTTCAAGCGCTGAGTAGGTGGGCGGCAGTAGAATCATGTGACAGTCAGCTTCAAATACCGATTCTCTACATTTTCTCAGTAGTGTTCCTGAAAGAGCATGTCGCCCCAACTCCAGAGATACCCATTTGAGTTCCTGAAGCATGTCTGTAACTCTTGCATATTGTTTCGGACTTACCACAATCTTCCCATGCTCGTTCCATTTCACAATGGTTTACAACGTTACGCCAAGATATCTAAATGAGACTGTGTCAAATGGCTCTGAGCACCATGGGACTTAACTTCTGAGGTCATCAGTCCCCTAGAACTTAGAACTACTTGAACCTAACTAACCTAAGGACATCATACACATCCATGCCGGAGGCAGGATTCGAACCTGCGACCGTAGCGGTCGCTCGGTTCCAGACTAGGGCCTAGAACCGCTCGGCCACCCCGACCGGTGAGACTGTGTCAAGCAGGACACTAATAATACTGTATCCGAAAATTACAGGTGTCCTTCCTATCCATCCGCATTAACTTACTTTTTTTTCAAATTAGAGCTAGCTGTCATTCGTCACTGCAACTAAAATTTTGGCCAAGGCGTCTTGTATCTTTCTACAGTCACTCAACTTCGACACATTACCGTACACCACAGCCTTATCAGCAAAAACTGCAGATTGTTGGCCATCCTGTCCCAGCAATCCTATTACACATCTCTGGGGCACTCCTGACGGTACCCTTGTCTCTAATGAACACTTACAGTCGAGGACAACATACTAGATCCTATTACTTAAGAAGTCTTCCAGCCTCTCACGTATCAGTGAACTTAGTCCACATGCTCGTATCTTTGTTAACAGCCACGAATGGTGCACCGCATCACATGCTTTTTGTAAATCTAGAAATATGGATACAACTTGTTATCCTTCATCCCTAGTTTGCAGTATATGATGTCAGAAAAGGGCAAGCTGAGTTTCGCACGAGCGATGCTTTCCAGAACCATGCTGATTCGTGAACATAAGCTTCTCAGCCTCCAGCAGGGGTGTTATGTACGAACTGGGAATATGTTCAAGGATTCAGCAGCAAATCTAAGATAGGTACATTGGTCTGTAATACTGCGGGTCCGTTATTTTACTCTTCTTGTATACTAGCCTTACCTGCGCAGTTTTCCAGTCACTTGGGACTTTGTACTAAAAGAGAGATTCACGATAAATGCCGGCTAGGTAAGTGGTCAAAGTCGTACTCTTTGTAAAACTGAATTCGGATTCCATCCGGACCGTTTCAATTCTTTGCTTTCAAATCATCCCGTTGCTTGTCTGCGCCAGAGATTCTAGATACTATGTCACCCATACGGAAGTCTCTTAGATGGTCAAATGATGGTATATTTGCACGATTCTCCTGTGTGAAGAATTTCTTGAACGTGAACTTAAAACTTCGGCTTTCGTTTTGCTGTCTTCAACTGCCACACCAGACTCGCCAACAAGGGGCTGAATGAAAGTATTAGGTCTGCTTAACGATTTTATACAGGGTCTGCGTTTTCTCGGGTTTTCTGCCAATTCTTTTGCTACGGTGTGACAGTGCTAGTTGTATGCTTCGCTCATAGATCTTTCCACAGACGCACAAATCTCTGCCAAACTTCGTTTGTCGCCATTTGTGCGTTCTCATTTAAACCCAGAGTGCAACAGCCTTTGCTTCCTCAGCACCTTAAAAATTTCGTTATTGAACCATTGTGTATCTTCTCCGTCCTTCATATACGTACTAAACATATAACTCTCCCGAGCACGATATACAGTGTGCTTAGATTTTACCCATATTTCCTTTACGTCCATCTTACTGGAAGTAAGTGATATCATTTCAGTGGCTAAGTGAATTTGCTAACAACTTCTTATCTGCTCTGTCTAGCTGAAACACTCTCCTAGCCTTCTTGACTGATTTATTAACTTCTTAGTCATAGTTGCTGTAGTGACATCATGATCGCTCCATTTCTATACTGACTTGGTCGATAACGTCCGGCCTATTTGTATATACAAGGTCTAAGATTTGTTCATTACATGTGGACTGCCGAGCTAGCTGCTCAAAACAGTTATTAGAAAACATGTTCAGAAGTATTTCGCACTCCCCCCCCCCCCCCCCACAATAATGAATCCACAGACATTATAGTGTACATTCGATAGGTTGAAGTCGCATCCAACTAGTATTGCATGACCTGGATATTTATGCGCTACTGACCGTAGACTTTCTTTTAATGCCTCTAGAACTGTCACAGTGTAAGCGGTTGGCCAGTAAAAACATCCAACCATTAACTTGATTTCACCTACACCTGTTATACGTGATCTGATCACTTCACTCTCACACTCAACATCGACCTAAATAGGGACAATACTTCTGTCAAGTGCAATGAGCACTCCCCTCCTATGGCCTCTAATCTGTCTTTCCGATGCACGTTTCATGGCTTATTAAATATCTCAGAGCTCTCCACCTCGGGTTTCATCCAGCCCTCGGTCCTAAGAATAATCTGAACTCGAGAACGTTCTTGGAGGACAGTAGATTCGGGTACGTTATTAGGAATACTTCGACAGTTTATTGATAGAATTTTGACCATTGGAAGTCTTGATTCTGAACGCAGTTTTACATGACAACCCTTGCTGCGTATCGAGTGGCAAGTGTACATCTGAGTGTTTCAAACAGCCTTATAGCCTAAAAAACCCTCATGTGCATTCCATAAGTACTCTGCTGTCCAAGCAGCTGCTTCCATTGTGTAGAGCACCGCCTGACCTATCAAGGACAGTCCTAAAAATCTTCACACGATAACGCAGGTCTAGAAATTTGCAGCAAAGACCGTCAAGTTTGTTTGAGACCCACCACTCGTCTACAAACTTCGAGCTCTGCTTCCACCACACGCATGAGGTCTGGCTATATGAACTTTGGCTTCAGAACCCAAGCGGTAGGGGTAATTGCTGTTGATGTCAGCCACAACTTCCAGATCACTGCATCCTGTTCGATCGACAGCCGCAGGCGAGGCCACCTCCAATTCTCAGATAGATCACTGCATCTTGTTCGATCGACAGCCGCAGGCAAGGCCACCTCCAATTCTCAGATGATTCCCCGAGGGAGACATATCGAGTGCACGTTGGCTTTCTCACCAGCCCTAAACACTGTCAGGAGCGACAACATGTCCACCCACAGGGTGAATGAGCGAGGCCAGCGACACGAAACATTATCACCCGACACACACATTACAGTGAAGGCCGATCCACTGCGTCGAGCCACAACAACGTGGCCTCTGTCAAAACGTCTTGCGGCAGCCGATTTCCGCATTTGCACCACTTATCGTCGCAAGAATTGTCCCCCATTTGTCTCTGCCCCACTCATAGAATTCTATTCCTGGGGTCACGTGCGCGCAACGCCGCCATGCAGCATACAACCTCGCTGTGGACAGTGATCTAAAGTTATGGCTCTTCAGTGCACGTTGATGTACCTCGTTCTTGTGGCACTTGGCGACACGCGCTCGTCGGCCTCGACCTAGGAGCTCTGTCGGGATTGTTGCACTTATTTTCTTACGTTTAACTAAAAGATTCCCGCGTCTTGACAGAACAAAACGAAAGCAGTTACATATGGTGGGTTATAGCGGTATACCCGTTGTTACACTGAGACAGGAGGCGCTGTGTTACCAACTTATGATGACCCGATATAATGTTATTTACACTAGCAGGCAGCACGATATACCTGAATAATAAAAAAAGATCGATACATCGTTAGAGTCACTTATGTACGGATAATCCAATAGATGCAACAAAAATAGTTCTAACAATTTATTTCCAATAATGGGTAGATCCTGATAGTAGGTGTAGTCGCACTATTTCCCTACGAAAAATAAAATTCATATTTTAAGATTGTCTTACATCAGATAATCTGGTTTTACTATTTCCTTAATTTGTGTTGCACATTTTTCGATGTAAATTTTCTATTTTGAGATTACTTTTCTCACACATTTTAAATACAATGTAAACGCTATAGTTCGTCATCTCTCACAACTAAATTTATGGTTTTGTCTGTTCATTAATAGTTACACTGCTTCCAAACGATGACTATTGTTCATCCCTCTGCGATAACTGCAACTGAATATTTGGAATCCACACTTACTCCTCATGATTTGTGTATTTCGCGATCTAACCGAAACGCTGCTGCTGATCTCCCGGATTTGCACCGTACAGGCTATGATCGTTTTCTCGTCCGAGCCAGCGCTTCGACGCCACCAAGAAGTGTCATCACTTTTTTCACAAACGAATTCACGACTAATATTATTTGCACCGACATCTGAAGTAAACATTAATAAACAGTCAATATTGTCGGTGTCTGCATTGTGATTGCAACAGTTGGCATTGTGATTGCATCAGTTGAAAACGTTGAATAACATGTTTACATTGCTTTGTAATGGTGCGAGCCCAGAGAAGAGCTAATCCCGTAATGAGGGCGTCAGCCGCAGCACTCCCAAATGTCAGCACTTTTTCTCATTAGCAGCCCAGTTGTCTGGGCAATTACCGGCCTTCAGGAAGTTTCGACGGCACTGATGTATACGCCGGCTGTTACCTTAGTATGGTACTAAACCAAAAGAAAAGAAACTGCCTAGTAAACATTGCCTGTAAAATGCATATGCTAAGAGCTATGAGCACTCGTTCAGTAGAAGAGACGTGTTTCATTGTAACGAGCAACTAGACATTCATATCTTGTTTTGTTCCATACCACCACCCCAAATATCAGAAAAGCAAAAAGCCTGCATCAGAAGACTTTGTTCCACAGTATCGACAATAAGGAAGTGCTCATTCTTCTTTACGGATACATATTAGAACCCATGTTTACTACACTTATTCCTTTCGAATGTTCGTTCCTCTCATATTCTTGAACATTGATCATTCGTCTTTTGTACCCTACACATGTATCTGAGATCGTCGCCACGGCGAGCTTTGCCTCGACGAGATCTGTGTGACGGTTTCTTTTAGGGGGTCGCTGACACTTTTCTGACGCATTCAGCATCGTCACAGCCGGGTTGTGAACCAACAACTGGTTACCTGAGTGCCTGCCTCTCAGGTCACCTTCACTCTGTCACTGTGTCCACGAGACCGCCTGCCTGGGATCCTACTACCGCCTCTCGATCAGAGGTGTGAACCGTCCACTACGTCTGCGTCTGTTTATGGTCAACAATAAAGAAGCAAGACACCATTTGGTTGCCTTCAACGTGCACGCCTCCACCCACCACCAGTAGAAATCAAGTCATTACTCCAGTCTCCCTGACCCCATTACAACTCCTAAACCTCAGGGAGGGGAGAGTAGTCACTGGACGTTAAATTAGCTCTTTCGTTAATTCTACACAAATAGGCTTATGTGTTTGTTTAACATATAGATAGAAAATTATAATTCCTGAAATACTCTCTGACACTGTCGGTGAATACAAAAATTACGACCTCTTATTAACCCTCTCACTATTATAAATTTTTACTTTCAGTATTTAAAAAAAAGATATCAAATCAATAAACATAGAATACATTTGGTTCTCTGAAAGATAAGAAAGGTAGGATATTTCATCTTAATGAGAGTAACAGGAAGCAAATGTCAAGTCAGCTACAGACATTCTGCATGTCGAGGACAAGTGAATGAAATTAAAAGGTTTTGTAAAATATGCCTTAGACCAACACATATCAAGCAAGATTCTGTCAGGAATGGCCCACAATGGTTTAATACCGGCGCTACAGAAGTGATGAGAGCTTCACCACAGATTTAAGAGCGGCTTTGTAGAAGCTGAAGGAAGACAAAATGGGCGTAAGGGTAGCAATGTGACACATGCACAAAGGATTCGAAAGCAAGCAACATTTTACCGACCAATCTGTCTTAAAATCATAAGAATTTTTGATCTTACGTGAAGTCATTAGCCGGATTGAAATTAGCTGGCCGTTATGGCCGAGCGGTTCTAGGCACTTCAGTCTGGAACCGCGCGACCGGTACTGTCGCAGGTTCGAATCCTGCCTTGGGCATGGATGTGTGTGATGTCCTTAAGTTAGTTAGGTTCAAGTAGTTCTGAGTTCTACGGGACTGATGACCTCAGATGTTGAGTCCCATAGTGCTCAGAGCCATTTGAACCATTTTTGAAATTAACTTTTCTTTTGATCGTTTTTCACACAGGCATAGGAAAGAAAGATGACGGAGAGGAGATATACTCATTTTATGGGTTCTTCTGAAAAACATCGGTTTTCTATATGATGTTCGCACGGAAACTGAAATGGCATGTAGTAGGTTGGCTGACCGAGATATATAGATGAAACTGAAGTTACTTAATACTGGAAAGGCCTATGAATCTGATGAGTGTATGATTCTACTGAGATTATGCGAAAGTGTACTACTCCTCAAACAGCGGTGGTTTTTAGGGTGCTGAAGCAAACCAAGGATACCAAAAGATTGGAGGTAAGAGCAAGTCACTCACGTTTTCAAGAGCGTTAGTCGGACAAAATAGCATAATTAAGTACCCAACGTCAATCTGCTGCAGAAGTATCTCCTATTAAAGGAACGAAAAATTATTTATACAAACAAAAAATGTCCTGCTCTCTCTCAGTTGATAGGGTTCATTGCGCCGTAGCCAATGTCGCCAAGGCAGATGTCGTTTTCCTTGACTTTAGGAAGGTATTCGATTCCGTTCCACACTATTGTTTAGCGCACAAAATAGGAGCCTATCGAATGTCAGACCAGATAAACGACAAGATTCTGAAATTCACACCGGACATAAACCAAGAAGTATTTCTTGACGGGATGAAATCGGCAGCAGTATAATTTCGGAAGCACCGGGACGCTCAGGGGCTGTTATGTCATACAGATATGAGTATTCGATTATTTATTTTATTATATTGATTTTTTGTTTATTAAATTATTTAATATAAATAATTTTGTGGTTTTTGTGTCTTAGGTGGATACTGCCGGAAACTCCTCGATGTTGTTCACGGATGATTCTGTTGTCTTTAGGAATGCTTTAACGTCAAAAAACTGTAGCAAAATGCGAAAAGCTTAACAGGATCGAAGTCTGGTTTAGTGACTGATAGTTGCCGTCAGTGTATATAAATGTAATGTATTGTGCATAAATAGGCTAAGAGATGGATTTATTTTCAGTGATTATTTTGGTGATAAGGCATTGAGTAAACGACCGTACAATACCTAGAAGTAACCTTCCGGGGTGGTCCAGTCCCAGGAACAGTTGATTACAGGCTGAGCTTCTATTGAAGACTCTAAAAGAAATATAATTCATCCACGAAAGAAGTTAACTACAAAACATTACTTCCTCCGAATCTTAAAGATTGCTCTTCAGTCGTGAATTCTTACGAGGGAAGATTAATATAAGACACAGAGAAGACCCAACAAAGAACAGTACGCTGCTACCAGATACCCCTCAATAGGCGAGAGAATCTTACACAGGACAACTGCTGTCAGACGCTAAAAGCGTGGTGTTATGCATCGGGGGAGGGAGGGGGGGATTTAAAATTCGAAAAATTACGTTCCAGGAAGAGTCTTCGAATATATTACTTCTTTCTTCATACGTCTTGACCACAGAAACCGAGCGAGGAACAGCTGTGGTGAACACTCTAGGCTCGTCTTCAGGAAGACGACGGTTTCGGTGGTTGCCCACCCATACAAGCTTTTCCACGGTTTCCCATTGAGGCAAATGCTGGGATTGTTCTTTTGAAAGAACACGGCGGAATTCTTTCATAATCCTTCCCTAATTCTATTTTGTGTTCCGTCTCTAACGATCTGGTGGTCCACGGGTCGTTAAATTCTGATATTCCTTCTTTATTTTGACCACAATTTAATTTAAATTGAAAGAACAGTTAAATTAAAGCTCATAAGATTGCTTACCTACGCATCGTTTGCGAATGGTACAGGGAAGTGGGGAAATAACTGTGGTGCCGGAAGTACTCCCTAACACACACGCTACAATGACTTGCGATGTACAGATGTTAGTGTACATAGCATTTTTCTATTGATTAAAGTATTTAGTAATTCATAGTTAGCTTACACTGCCACATTTTCCAAAATCTCATTGTACAAATTGCCTCTGCTTAGAGACATTCCTCTACTGCTTTCCTCTGAATTTTCTAACTGAAATTGCTAGTATTACCATTATTTCAGAGTTTGCTATTAAGATCTGGGTAACTGTTTAGGTGGATTTTAAAGCACAAAATAAGATGTTTCAAACTACCGTGTTAGCTGAATGCATAGATCATTAGAAAACTACACGAAACAATAATCTAATTCGGACATATATATCTATCATTCAAGAGATTTCACATCATATTTGGGTTATTATATTATTTTCTGGCAAACCCCTTCAGGACCTCTAGAATTGAATCTTCTCTGGGTTCCATATTTACTGAGGGGGATCTTAAAAGAGAACTCGACACTTGTAAGTATAAATTATTGTAAGTCCTTAATCACGTTGACAAGGACAAGAGTTCGAATCGAATCAGTTTCTCATTCACATTCAGCTCGTTCTTCGGACTGGCCGCTCTTTGTGGTTTCTGTATATTATAGCTAAACTGTTCCCTGGTACACCGTTCGGTAGCATAATGTTGCCATTTAACGAAATAACATTATGGGGCTTCTAAAATACAGTGGTAGTGTACTGCCTGGGATGTTAGAAAGACGTGAAGTTGCTGCCACACCAAGGAGCAGTAGAAAAAAGGGGTACACACAGTCAGCACGTTTGCGTCCTACTGGAAGCCTGTATACACGTTTAGAATATGCATGTGAGTGACGCGGACAGACGTTGACGCTGGGCGAGTGAAAACATGGCGGTGAGGAGCTATCTAAGCTGGTAGAGAAGTAAGAAAAGCTGTAGGCAGCACGTGTGTTGGGGATGGGCTAAGAGCACGAGGCGGCTGGTGGTGACGTGCGAGAGCAAGCCACACTGTCCCATTGTGCTCGGAGTGCGCGACAAGAGCCGCGTCTACACCGCAGAGGGCCCTGCCACAGCACCAGGTTGACGCCTCCTGTCAGGCCCTCGACGTGAGAGACACGCAGGGGCGATAGCGAGTGAAGCGGTAAGATGACAGGAATTGTGACACAGGGCTTTTGTACGGCGATGTGTGAGGGAAGTGAACTCTGTTAGCAAATTTTTATGTTGTACAGAAGAGATGGACTCATTATTTGATAGAAATAATCAAAGGTTTCTTATGTTCTGTAAGCGTTGTATCCCTATCTGAAGCCCATAACTATGTGCTTATAGAGATTTTTTTATCTTGAAATAAAAGCGTCGTATGTTCACTAGCCGTAGAGCCAGATAAGGAGAAAGTTATGCATAAATACGGTACACTCTGAGACTGTGGGAAGCACAGCTCTCAAATCCTGCCTGAATTCCCTGAATGTTAAATCAATTCTGCCCTTTGACAGACTAGTTTGATCCTCTCAGCTGGATGCACCACACTGTGTCTACTATACTGTCGTGAGATATGTTACCTTATGCATTCTTCTTCTCAGACCCTTGCCGTGCATTTCTAAGAAGATTATGAATACCGTCATTCATAACTTCGCACGTTGCCTTGGGATCAATACCATTACAGTATGTTACCTGGCAGTGAAATTCCATTTTGTACATTTATAGCATGCCAAAATTCAAAATGTAATTTCCTATTTCGAAGTTTCATTTGTATAAATACCTCTATTTCATCGGTTTCTTCTTTAATGAAATATGTTACAACTATTTATTCGTATTTGTGAAGTTACCGATATATGGAGGCTAGTGTATAAATGACTGTGTAGGGGTGTTTTCATGTGCGTAACTGTCTGCCTGGGAAGCACATTGCATCTAATAACACCATAAATTCTTGGCGCCCAGTCTGGACGTAATACGAAGTTACGAAGTCGAACAGCGCATAACTGCTGTGTTTCACTGAGAGTGTTACACGTATTTAGACATTGCGTCCCGCAAAGGACGTAACACTACTAAACCATACACTTACAGAGAACGCAAGCAGAGGGAAAAGTATATAGCTTCTGAAAACGTCGTAGCTGAAAGTTATTGTGTTAGCCGAAGAGCCAACACCGTGTTACGAGTGGAGGCCGACATGCATGCGTTTTAGCTCACGCAGGCTGGCGTGAGGAGGGAAGAACTATACTGACGTGAGGTCTGGAACATGACAAAGAATGATAATTCAGAAAGCGAACGTAATTAGTTTGATACTTAACTTTAATCCATTAATGATGAACGTCGCTCTTAACGGAACATGATTTACAATATTATGTGTTCAGAATACATTCTTGAAGAATATGGCGCCTTGCTAGGTCGTAGCAAATGACGTAGCTGAAGGCTTTGCTAAACTGTCGTCTCTGCAAATGAGAGCGTATGTAGGAAGTGAACCATCGCTAGCAAAGTCGGCTGTTCAACTGGGGCGAGTGCTACGGAGTCTCTAGACTAGGCCTGCCGTGTGGCGGCGCTCGGTCTGAAATCACTGATAGTGGCGACACGCGGGTCCGACGTACACTAACGGACCGCGACCGATTTAATGGCTTCCACCTAGCAAGTGTGGTGTCTGGCAGTGACACCACGTTCCTCCCCGGCAAATGGGCGGACGGTCGTGGTATAAGGCCTCCGACCGCCGTGGGGAGGACCCCATGTTGACGTATGCCACGAGGTGGGGAGCCTAACAACAGGCGAGGCTGTGCCACCCGCACCCTGCCATTCGGACCCTGGGGAGCTAGGGAACGCCTGAAAACCTACTCCAGGGTGCACGCCAACATGCGGTGTATGCACCCGTAGAGAGACAGGAGGGGCCGAAGGGTCGACCTCCATCGGGCCGGGCACACGACGGACGAAGACGACGTATGGTCCGTAGCGGGCGAGTCTTCCATGTCGGAGGACAACTGGTCACGGGAAGCGATCGGTGGCGCGTGACCCATGGAGGCGCCCGATGGCTGCAGCGACGCGTCCACTGCGGGCGTCGCCGGCGGGAGAACAGGCGGAGGCGAGCCAGTAGATGGGTTCCCTGGGCGCTGACCGGACGGCACCGTCGCTGAAAGCAGATGGTGAGCGGTAGATCCCGTCCGACGACAGAGGCGCAGCTGATTGAGATGACGGCGCACCTCACCAGAGGCCCCCAAAACCAGATACTTCGCGCGTCCGAGGCAGCGAAGAATGCGCGCTTCGAGCTAACGCCGTGAACCTCGATAGTGGCGGTAGTATACAACGTCGCCTGGGGTAAAAGCAGGTGTCTGCCGCTGCACAGGAACCTGATGCGGCGGATGTAGCGAAGATATAGGTTCGATGAAGGCGACCGTGGAGCAACTCAGCCGGCGAGCGACCATCTCGGGGCTGAGAGTGATACGAGGACAAAAAGAGCAATAACGCGTCCTCCCGAAAATGCGACTCTTTCAACTTCAAGATCTGTGACTTGTAAGTCCTGACCAATCGTTCAGCGGCACTGTTTGATTGTGGCGAAATCGGCGCGGACGTCATATGTTGAATACCATTGGCCTTGCAGAATGAAATTCTGCGGACATGAATTGTGGGCCATTGTCGGAAACAATTGTCTGTGGAAGACCTTCAATGCCAAAGATAGCAGATAACGCTTGGATGGTGGAAGATGATGTCATGGAAGTCATCAGGACAACAAAAGGAAAATTACTGAACGAATCTATCACAACCAACCTTCTAGCATTCCAGAATGGACCAGCAAAATCGATGAGTAAGCGTAGCCAAGGGAAAGTGGCTTTTGGCCATGCAAAGAATTTCCGCTGTAGTGCTGATTGTTGTTCGGCACACACCATGCAAGAAGAGCACATATTGGTAATCGCAGCATCGATTCCGAACCTAGTACCGTGTTGGCGAGCAAGTTGTTTCGTCCTCTCTATACCCCAATGTCCTTGGTGGAGAAGCTTTAAGACAGAGGACTGTAACGAACGTCGTACTACGGCCCTGTACTGATCATTATCAGAACGTGAAAGCAAAACACCGCGTCGAACAAAAAGTCGCTCCTTGTGAGCAAAAAATCTGCGAACCAACCGGTCCTCGATCCGCGACTTTGACAAGAGCCATTGCGTAGCAACAAAACGCAGAACGGTAGCAAGGACAGGGTCGGCTGTTGTGGCTGTAGCGACACGACGAAAATATATCGGAAACGAGTCGACCACGTCATCGGTTGCCTAATCAATGAACATGCAAGCAAGTTCGGAGGAATCGAATGCCCTATCCTAAGCAACAGGAAAACGGGACAACGCATTGGCGTTTCCGTGATTAGCAGTGGACCGATACAAGATATCATAGCGGTACTGCGAGAGGAAAATAGACCAGCGAATAAATGTCTGCGCTGGAGGTTGAGGTACAGGCTTGTTCGGATGAAAAAGCGATGTCAAAGATTTGTGGTCTGTGATTATGGTAAAGTGACGACCATACAGGAAGTCATGAAACTTTGTAACACCAAATACGAGAGCCAATGCTTCTTTCTCGATCTGTGAAAAGTTTCTTTGCGCAGACGAGAGCAATTTGGACGCAAAAGCAGTAGGGCGATCGTGCGAGCCATCTTTGTGCGCAAGCACAGCACCGATCCCGAAATCAGATGCATCCACCATCAAGAAAAGGGGCTTCTGGGGATCGAATGGCGTAAGGCAAGTATTGGAAAGCAACGCCGATTTCAACTGGCGAAAGGCGCGTTCGCATTCTTTCTTCCAGACGAACGGAACACCATTACGACGTAAGTGACGAAGCAGAGCTGAAATGGAAGAGGCATGCGGCACATAACCGTGATAATAGTTGATTTTTTCCCAGCACACTTTGTAGCTGCTTCAAATTCTGCGATGAAGGCAAGTCTTGTATGGCACGGAGGTGCGTGCGACTGGGATGTATGCCGTGGGCATTGAGTACATGTCCCAGGCATGGCAAGTCACGAGCAAAAAACACACAATTCTCCTTCCGTAAGCGAAGACCATTTTGTCGCAAGCCCTGAAATAATGTTTTGAGATTGGCTAAATGTTCTTCTTCCGTCTTGCCGGAGATAACAATATCGTCCAGATAGTTTGCTGCAGTAGGGACCGACGCACAAACAGTTTGTAGATATTGCTGAAATAATGCTGGGGCGGATGCACACCCAAATGGGAGTAATTTGAATTGATACAAACCAAGATGCGTGTTAACCACCAAAACGAGCTGGGATTCTTCGTCCACCGGTATTTGCAAGTACACATCTTCTAGGTCCAGCTTCGAAAAATATGTGCCTGGGCACAGATTGTCAAAAAGATCTTCCGGGCGGGGTAAAGGAAAAGTTGCAATCACTAATTGTGGATTCACTATTCCCTTGAAGTCCACACAAAGTCTCAATTTTCCAGAAGGTTTTGGCAAAATTACTAAGGGTGATGCCCAGAGAGAAGCCTGCACTCGTTCAGTTACACTTAGTGTAATGTTTTTGCGATCTCATCACGCAATGCATTGGGAACACTGGGCGCTCAGAAAAATTTCGGTTGCGCGTTTACTTTCAGTTCCCAATGTGCTTTATAATTCTTAGCACAACTGAGGCCCGGTGCTAAAATGTCTGCAAATTCTTCACTTAGACAAGAAACACTGTCTTAAGGCACAGTCTAGTTCACTGATAGGACCTCATTTACTACAGACAAGTTAAACAACTGAAATAAATCGGAACCTAACAAGTTCACTACAGAAGAACAATGAAGGACATAAAATGACACAAGTTTTGTTTGTCCTTTGTATGTAGCAAGAAGGCTGCACTGTCCTAACACAGGGATCTCTTGACCTGAATAGCTAGTTGTATCGAGCTGGAATGGTATCACTTTGCGGTTGATGTCCAGGTCTACAAAAAGTTTATATTCCTGCTGACGACAAGAGCGACTGTCCCGTGCAACGTGAACTGACACTGGTACAAAATCACTTGCAACTTGACGGGAGTTCTGGCGATGTCGACGCACAATATTTCTGGGACGAACACAGTTACTGTTAGAGAGATTGACACTGGGTGGAGTGGAAAGAACGACTTGAATTTCCATGGGCGAAGTTTCGCGAGCCTGAGTATCCTTGGTTCGATTCTGATTCTGGCGCGAAACAAAGAGCCTGTAATGGTTTGGAGTTTCCAATCTGAGCTTTTTCTGGCAAACACTCTGAACATGTCCTTTTTTATTACAGTAAAAGCAAATAGCTTGGCGTGACGGGCAATTTTCACGTGAATGTTTAGTGGCGCACCGCGGGGATGAATTAAGCACTGGATTTACTTGCCGGTGCGGCACACGTGGCTGAGAGCCTGGCGGCAATGGCGCGGCCGGGCGCGAGGGCTGTTTACTGCTCCGTGCAGCTCACCCGGTGGGCTGGTTAACCTGACACAAGGCTGGCGAAGTTTCAAACGATTCCTGAGCAAAGTCAGTGTGTCCTTCCGATCCAATATGTCCATCACTTGTTGAAGGGAGGGATTGACTAGTTTCAAAATCTTTTCCCTTATACGAACATCAGAAACGTTCTGTGCAATTGCATCATGTACCATAGTATCTGAATATGGGAGTCCACATTGACACTGAAAAGCACAATCCCTATTAAGGTCTTGCAAGGTTGCAACCCACTCGCGATTAGTCTCACCTGCCGTACGTTTTGTTCGAAAGAAGGTATATCGTTTCGCAACTATATTGACTGATTGTTTGAAATATGCATCTAATGCAGCCAAAATTTCTTCGTAGGACAGAGTTGCTACGTCGCTTCAGGGGGAAATAATTTGACTATCACATGGTAGGTTTGCACACCAATGGACGACAAAAGAAAAGGCTGCCATGGGCAGGTGTGGCCAAGTGGTTCTAGGCGCTTAAGTCAGGAACCGCGCGACCGCTACAGTTGCATGTTTGAATATGGCCTCGGGTATGGATGTGTGTGATGTCCTTAGCTTAGTTAGGTTTAAGTAGTTCTACGTTCTAGGGGACTGATGGCCTCAGATGTTAAGCCCCACCGTGCTCAGAGCCATTTGAACCATTTGAAAAGGCTGCTGCTCGTTACCTTGAATTCTGTAGGCGGCGAGATGGAATCCAAATGGGCCTGACCCCTCCGTCCAGATTTCCAGTGCAGCATCAAAAGGTCTGAAGGTCAGTGCAACTGCGTGTTGTGGCTGCGTTAGCAGTGGAGCGGTGGTTGCCGCATCGTTTTGCGTTGCACGTTGACCCTGGACAAGCTGTCCAAGGGCATCCAGTAATGCCTGCATCTGCTGATTCTGTAAGCGATAAAAGTCGGACAGTACATTTGGAGATTGTGGTGATATCAGGGCAGACTCAACGACATGTGTCAGTATAGTTAAGAACACCGTTTTTACGACTCGTCGCCAATTTTGTGTTATGAGTGGAGGCCGAAATACACGCGTTTTAGCTCATGCAGACTGGCGTGAGGAGGGAAGAACTATACTGACGTGGGGTCTGGAACATGACAAGGAATGAGAATTCAGAAAGTGAACGTAATTAGTTTGATACATAACTTTAATCCGTTAATGATGAACGTCGCTCTTGACGGTACATGATTCACAATATTATCTGTTCAGAATACATTCTTGAAGAATTTGGCTCCTTGTTATGTCGTAGCAAATGACGTAGCTGAAGGGTATGCTAAACTGTCGTCTCTGCAAATGGGAGCGTATGT
The DNA here is from genome assembly GCF_021461385.2 of Schistocerca piceifrons. Lineage (NCBI taxonomy): Eukaryota > Metazoa > Arthropoda > Insecta > Orthoptera > Acrididae > Schistocerca > Schistocerca piceifrons. The sequence continues at coordinate 632,971,190 of NC_060140.1, forward strand.
AGGCAGTGAACCACCGCTAGCAAAGTCAGCTGTTCAACCGGGGCGTGCTAGGGAGTCTGTAGACTAGACCTGCCTTATGGCGGCGCTCGGTCTGAAATCACTGATAGTGGCGAAACGCGGGTCCAACGTATACTAACGGACCGCGGCCGATTTGAAGGCTACCACCTAGCAAGTATGGTGTCCGGCGGTGACACCACAAAAGTCACCATGACTTCAGCGAAACAATACATGAAGTAGTGGTTTTTGGGTGGCACTAAAATGTAAATACGGGATTGCAGCAGAAATTAACATACGCTATTATTTCCATACAGTCCCTCTCACATCATCTGCGCCTTTCCTCTCCCATTCCTGATAACACCAATATATATATATATATATATATATATATATATATATATATACACATATAGGGCCAATAAAGTGAATGTAATAATATTTTTCAAATGTTTACTTTTTCTAAAAATATTCACTTTTTTAAATGGAACAATACATATTGACAATAACAAACTAAATTAAGGGTAACATTTATTGTGTCATTCAATCAGCATAGTTCCTAGGTACGACGTTGTTATATTTGCCTAAAGTGTGCTTGTGTGTTCACCGAGCGCATTGTGCCTGCTCGTCAGTTACTGTGTGACAGTTCAAACAGTAGGTCGTGAATGGACGATGGGATTTACAAATGCAGAAAAAACTGATATGCTCGTTTTGGATGAAATATGCGGCAAGATATCCCAATAGATCTCAACTGCCTCGGCAGGTATTTATCAATTTCTTCAAACAGTTACGTGAAGAAGATAGGGCAACAACTAGAGAACGTCACAGAAGGAAACACGTGGCGACAGTAGAGGGGTAAATTAATGTTCTTGGAGCTGTTGCAGTTGACCCACATGCTAGCTCTGTCACAAATGATATGTGTAAGGCAGGTGTCCTACGCATCCCCCATCTACATAGATTCCATCACTATCACATGTCTGTCCATTTAGAGCTGCATGGAAACGATTAACAGAATCATGTTAACTTCTTTATGTGAGCATTAAGACAGGTTACTCCAGATGTCTGATGTATTTTGTTTAGTGATGAAGTCACATGCACTAATTACGGCTAGGTAAACCACCGAAACATGCACTATTAGTCTGTTGGCAAACGCCGTTGGCTTCGTCAGGTGGAACGTCAGCGTCCATGGCACATAAAGTGTGGTGTCGCATAGTGAACCATCAGCTCATAGGCCCGTTTTTCACAGACAGAACTCTGAACATGTACTCATAACACAGCTTCCTAACAACAGGTGCTCCTCTGCAGACTAGGACGAAACTGTGGTACCAACATGATAGTTGTCCAACCCATAGTGTACAAAGTACTACAGCATATCTTCACGATTTGTTTCTGTATCGTTGGATTGAACACAGAGAACCTGTATCTTGGCCAGACCGTTTCCCAGATTTGACACTTCTAGTCATTATTCTGTGGGGACAGCTGCAAGGCTCTGTCCACAAGGATATAGAAACTACACTCGATGATATGCCATGACATATTACTGCAGCCTGCTAGGATGCGTCCGTTGAAATTATGGCACGTGTTCAGCAAAAGTTCAATACCAGACTGGAAGTGTGTACCGCCACAGCTGGTGGTCCCTTTGAAGACAACCTGTGGTGGTCACTTGTCTCGTTACTGGTCTGAATACTCAGAACTGCTGTATGCACTTGTTCGATTATTTAGTGCTTGCTACCAACGGTATAGTACAAGAGTCGGTGTGGGAAACTTTCAAAAATGCAGCGACTCGCACTAAAATGCACTTTGTAAGTACTATTACAGCCTGTTGATTGGCTTACAATAAGATCCGCTGACTACCAGTCCATTACGTGGAAACCACACGTCACCAGTACAGGGCTATTACAAATGATTGAAGCGATTTCATAAATTCACTGTAGCTCCATTCATTGACTTCATTGACATATGGTCACGACACACTACAGATACGTAGAAAAACTCATATAGTTTTGTTCGGCTGAAGCCGCACTTCAGGTTTCTGCCTCCAGAGCGCTCGAGAGCGCAGTTGACAAAATGGCGACGGGAGCCGAGAAAGCGTATGTCGTGCTTGAAATGCACTCGCATCAGTCAGTCATAACAGAGCAACGACACTTCAGGGCGAAGTTCAACAACTGCTAACTCCATTCGGCGATGGTATGCGCAGTTTAAAGCTTCTGGATGCCTCTGTAAGGGGAAATCAACGGGTCGGCCTGCAGTGAGCGAAGAAACGGTTGAACGCGTGCGGGCAAGTTCCACGCGTAGCCCGCGGAAGTCGACGATTAAAGCAAGCAGGGAGCTAAACGTACCACAGCCGACGGTTTGGAAAATCTTACGGAAAAGGCTAAAGCAGAAGCCTTACCGTTTACAATTGCTACAAGCCCTGACACCCGATGACAAAGTCAAACGCTTTGAATTTTCGGCGCGGCTGCTACAGCTCATGTAAGAGGATGCTTTCAGTGCGAAACTTGTTTTCAGTGATGAAGCAACATTTTCTCTTAATGGTGAACAGACACAATGTGCGAATCTGGGCGGTAGAGAATCCTCACGCATTCGTGCAGCAAATTCGCAATTCACCAAAAGTTAACGTGTTTTGTGCAATCTCACGGTTTAAAGTTTACGGCCCCTTTTTCTTCTGCGAAAAAAACGTTACAGGACACGTGTATCTGGACATGCTGGAAAATTGGCTCATGCCACAACTGGAGACCGACAGCGCTGACTTCAACTTTCAACAGGATGGTGCTCCACCGCACTTCCATCATGATGTTCGGCATTTCTTAAACATGAGATGGGAAAACCGATGGATCGGTCGTGGTGGAGATCATGATCAGCAATTCATGTCATGGCCTCCACGCTCTCCCGACTTAACCCCATGCGATTTCTTTCTGTGGGGATATGTGCCAGAACTGCGGGCTCGCATCAACGATGCTATCGAACTCATTGATGGGGACATGCTGCGCCGAGTGTGGGAGGAACTTGATTATCGGCTTGATGTCTGCCGAATCACAAAAGGGGCACATATCGAACATTTGTGAATGCCTAAAAAAAGTTTTTGAGTTTTTGTATGTGTGTGCAAAGCATTGTGAAATTATCTCAAATAATGAAGTTATTGTAGAGCAGTGAAATCGCTTCAATCATTTGTAATAACCCTGTACTTTCCATTTCCACAGTATTTGCTTCACAAGTTTTAGGTGAATTTACGTTGATGTGACCACTTGTTAAAAGCCTGAAGAAGCACCATTTTCAGAGCGAACGTGCAGGGAGAGAGTCAGTGTGGTTCAGAGTAGTACCGACACGGATATGGAGCTACGCTGACTCCAATGCCGTGGCCAGCTCCGCTACGTTTCCCGGTTGAGGACCCTTCGCTCATACAGCCTGATCGAGGTATTCTCACAAAATCTCGCTTGAGGTTAAATCCGTGGCATCTGGTGGCCATGGAGCTACGGTAAATCTATCGCGGTGCTCTTAGAACGACGCACGTACACTGAAAGCTAGATTACACGTTGCAATTTCCTGCTTGTAGATGCCATCGTGCCAAGGAAAACAAATTGCATGCTGAGGAGGACGTGGTCCCCTAGGATAAATGCGTACTTGTATTAATCCATTTTGCCTTTCAAAATTAGGATATCACCTACGGAATGCCACGAATAAATTCCCAGACTACAACGGTCATTCCTGATTTCTGAGTGCTTGCTTTCAGACTGTTCACGCCGTACGCTACAACGGTAATCAGTACGATGAAGCATAAAACGTGATTCATGTCACCATTCAATGCACATTAATTTACGATATTGGCGTGCAGACTCCACACTCCGTCACCGATGACCAGCAATTATCATGGGTGCTTGCTTCACAAGCCCATACGCAGGAAAGCTCGCTGATCATTGGTCGAGGAGAAACTGTTGATAGCCCCTTGGTTCATCTGGACGGTCAGTTGCTCAACATTCACATTTCCGCAGCCGTCCTTCACACCTGCCATCTATGGCCCATGGTGCACTCCAGTCACCTCGGCGCCAGTTTTTATTAGCGTCATTTTACAATGGGCGGTATACCTTAACGACGTAGACACGCGAAGAGTTTACAGACTTGCCGTTTCGGATATGTTTCCACACTTGTCCAAAGAAACAATGACCATGCCCTTCTGCACGTCAGGTAACTCGTTCTGTTTCAACAACGATTGCATTACGACAAAGATTGCACTGTTTTCCACCTTCCCAGACACGTTTTATCTGCCTTCAACTGCTAGTGCTGCCGTTATCCACCTATGAGTGGTTGTCACACATTGACATAAAACGTTGATTCATCACAAACTGTTCTATGACATCAGAGGACATATTTTTTGGAACACAATGAAAGCACAACACTTCAAGAAAAACGACGAAGCTTCGCTCTAGGCCATTAAAATGTACGTTATTGATTGTGTTCAGTAATGCAGCGGAGTTCCATCGTAAATATGAATCGCTGATCCCAAAGAACTCTTCGGAGTGCGGCATTCGTTGCTGTAGAAGAAGTTTCTGAAATTCTTACGCCGGCAAGGGAGACAGTTTTGAGTGATTTAAGGCTTTTGACGCCTCTCAGAGAAATTGCAAGTCTTTGGCAAGGTCCAAGAAACAAAGTTAACAATCCTCTAGCCCCTCTGCTACCATCTTGTGCATCCTACTTCTAACACTCCTCTCGACTGACTTTCAGAGCTATTGCAATCTCTACAATGTAGGACGCCTAGTGAAACAGCACACGAACCTCTGGCTAAATGAAATTAGGCACAATTGGCTACTGCACGAGCTCCTAGCAGATGGCAATGGAGGGTTACCGTATGTTGTTGCCCAAGTTATATTCATACATAACGCAGTTGATAGAGGAGCAAAAGAAACATCAAATAATTGTAGCTGCTATGGACTATTAAAATGGGACATGCCAGTCGTCAAAGCTACAATGAGAATACTGTTATTGCGAATCATTTATGACACAAATGGATTATCTAAGACTCATTTTTGTCGGAGACAAATCAGAAATTTCAGCATGATCAGTGCTTGGACATTTTCGCAGTGTATAAATTTGATGGAAGCAGGTTGGCCAGCGGTACGGGAAAACTCTTCCACTAATCCATCTTCGAAGCAGTACTTCAAGGACGTTTGAAATACATCAGCGAAGTCTTTGGTGCAGCCACAATGAAAAAATGCAAATTTGAGAAAGCAGGAGACTCGTGCATCTGTGAACTGGACTGAAACCATAGAAGTATTCTCTACGCTATAGGTTAATGTCATTGTCAGAAGTTATCATGCTGTATCTGTGACAAATTTTACGGAACTTTGGCATGGACAGAAGAAGAAAACATCGGCAGGTTGCACAATGCCTGTGTACTTTGCTGGGATCAGCTTCTTCATTAATCCGAGTTGTGTAGTTTGTCATCTCTATTGGCTGTCCAGGAGTCAACAAAAAGGGGGACTTCACTCTCTTCTTCTATATCTGGCCACATTACTTGTTCTCGGAATACTTTTAAATGCTCTTCGTCATATTAGTTGATATGCTAGAAGACACTTTTATGTTCTGTAAATTAATACACATATTTGCAAGGAAATGGCCGGTGGGGTATGATACAAGGACATAAAAATGGGGTAGCATCTTACCATCCATCACAATCCAAGCATTCTCATGTAACAGTGTGTGGTTGCCGCTATGGATCCAACCGCACTAAAGATATACTTGCTTCCCATGACTGCGAGAGCCGTCCAGACCGTAACTTTTTATCGAACCTCGACTGGTCTGCGTTAATTACTTGATCTGTTGCTTGAGCTGGCAACAGATGTTTTTAATCAATAAGAGACCTGATTTCCCTTAGGAACTGATAAGTTTCTTGTTGAATGTCGGTATCCCCTTCAACCAACCGCTTGCGTCTTCGTAGGTCATTTAGCGACAGACAATCTTATTCATATGTTTTAATTTATTTATCCACGAGTGGTAGACTAGAGCTGCAGTGAACTGTGAGGGTCATTTCTCTTCTATATTTTTAGTGCCAAATGTCTGGAGTGTAGTCATGATCACCCATTTGACGATTTATCGTATCCTGCGGAGTTTTTGGGTATGACGAATGATGTTGTTTTAGCTTGTTTTCAAAGTTTTGTAATACAATCTTTCTCTTCATTTTCCCTTTCTGTGCCAACAATGTTGTAATTTTTGGGCGTCGTGTCATATCACTTACTAATTCAGGACGCCACAGGGGTTGTTTACTCCACATCTTGTATCAGCCAGATATCCTTCATAAACCTTCGTTAGTTTTCTTGGAGGTGATGGTTAATAAGATCAGCAACTGCTTTTCCGTATATCCGTCACTGCTGACAATGCTTCATCCCTCACTGCCATGACACTATCATTTTATTCATCTGATTCTACATGTACCACAAGTACAGTAACCTCTCCTATTACTACAGTCTCTTCTGTCAATTGTTGCTTTATTTGTCCATAAATAACACGCTCTTCTCCTGAAGGTTCAGCTTCTGCAATATAAAACTACTCCATCAACAGATTCACAATTACTGCCGGTCTCATTGTCCAGGATGAAAGATTCTGTAAACATACTTCCACGCCACAAAAATAATCGGAGCTATTATAACGTCAAAAGCAGACCCATCTGACTGGGCTGCTTACAGAGCTGTGTGTAAGTGTGTGTGTGTGTGTGTGTGGGGGGGGGGGGGGGGGTGTCGGAAAGGCTTTAGTAGAAACGGGAAAAACATTATCGCCCGACCTACTCATACCTCCGCTGCCAATACTGTTGCAGCATAGCAGCTGAAACTTTACCAATTGTTTCTTTCTAATCAGTAGCAAAACAAAAATAGGTCTGTTCTACTCTCCATGGTAACTACCGTCACCTTCCTTTGTGGATATTGGTGCGATTTAACTAAGACGCAGGGCAATTTAGCATGCAGTTTACTTCGTCATTCGCTCACTCGTTTACCCATTAACCCAAACAACCCTATAATGGAGTCGAATAGTCTCCTAAAGTTTTTATGTGGTTGCACAGGGGTCTTATTTTACTGTATTGCAGGCTCACAAGTTTATGCATATAGTTCTATGGTGTTTCAGTATGCGTTTAATAGTTTGTTTGTAGCAATGAATTGTACATGAATTACGTGTCGTTGATTTTTATGATGTCACCCAGATACTGTAAGATTTATAGACTCTATTTTATCTCTGCTCATTAAACTACAGACTGATAATCTTGAAAAATAAAGGCGACAGAACGTAAGTTATGTAGCTAATAATTTCATTCAGGAGAAATGTAACCAAGAGATGATCCTGTTTGCTCTTATTATTCTCCATTTTCCAGCGGTGGTATGGTTTTGGACTAAAAGCCGCGTATTGTCTCTGTCATGTGACAGAGTAGCTGTTCTGAGATTAATAGAAATGCCAGTAAAATACTTCTCGTCAGGGTCACCATGCGCTGATGGTGTGTCTCCATGATTATCCTATCAGATTTAAGAGATCAATTTTAAACATTCTGCGTGGTGTCTGATTGTTCTATATCGTGTCTCCCTACCACTTTCGCGCAACGACGCTCTGAGCGTGTTTTTTAGGGAATGGACTAGTTTGAACCTGGGACCTGTTGCTGGTAAGGAGACGTCAGACCACACATGACATACGGAATTCAGAAGAGTTCAGTGAGACTAGCGATGATATAACCATATACTAAATGATTTAAGCGTCAGCTTCCCTGCACTCCCTGTAAAGGATTCTTAATACTAACTAAATTTAGTGGAAGGGGTTCAAGGCTTTCCTATTTTTAGTTAGCTGGTAAAATAACGTCGAAAAAGCAGTTAGGTTTACCATTGGAAATTTTATTCTACTCACAAAACATCGTTTATAGATTGCACTATTGACAAAAGGAAATGATTTAATACAGGATGGTAAAAACCAACTGCGTTCAACAAAAATGTGAACGAATATTCCCTGAATGGGTTTCCAAGTTCTACACTGGATCGAAGGATGACCTGTGCCATATCACATCTATAATGTAGGTTTAAATTAAGTTTCACAAAACAGAAACCTATCAAAATGGTCTACAGTGACCCTCAATTATCTTTAATTACTTATCTAACTTGTCGTAAATTACAGTGGCTGATGTGGCTTCTCAATAACTATATAACAGAAAAATCATCTCGTTTCAGATTTTTACTTCAAGTGGCAAATGTGAACACCATGAGCTTTAATTGACGATCGACACTAGTATTACGCAAAAAGGGGGGTGTAACAGATGAGACTTCTGCAGTTCTGAGTGAAGCCTTATGCACTCAAAAATGCGGCATTGCGTGCGTTCAATACCTTGTCGGTGTTCGTCAGGGGGCGGCGGCCGGCGCAGCTCCATCCAGCTCGCTCTCTCGGAAGCAACTCTCAAGCAACTCCCAAGCAACTCTCTCCTAACTTCTCCTTACTACAATTTACCGAAGTTGGTTTAAAAAAAACTATCTGGCTGTGTTTTCATCTGACCAATATCGGTCTCAATGTTAACCTTAAGCTCCGCCTACAAAAATTCTGTCTATCCAATGAGAAACGTTATACTTTTCGTGGTGGGGCAAAGTTTTTAAAGTTTTCAACGTAACATAGACGCTAAAAAGTCTCACGCTAAAACTTGCCGCTGGTGTGGTCCTTTTAGCGTTATCGTAAGATCTATACTGTTGTTCTGTAGGGCTCTATCTTTTAACATAGGCTGGGGGATGCTCCTGATGTAACAGAGACGCGAAAAAGTCTCACGCTAAAACTTGCGGGTGGTGTGGTCGTAGCGGTTAGCTGGCGACGTGGGTGTCCGTCCCTTATCGTAGGGCCTTCTCGCTTAACACGGTTCTGCTCTCGGCTTCTGTTCTCGTTTCTCCCCTCGGAACTGCGTCTGTCTCACGGTGGGAAGGTATGACATGCATTTAGGCATTCTTGTGTTAGTCTGTGGTATTCCATTTGCTCACTCATTACTCGTATTACTTTGGTTAATTTAATGTCACGATTTATTCGGAGCTATGTGACATACTACTGGATTTGCTTATCATGTCAGGGTTTTCATGGAAGGTGTTGGATTTGCCTGACACCTTACACAGTGGCGCAGCTAATAATTCAGTCTGAGTTAGTTAACCCTAGTTCAGAAAGGAAGGTATGTAACGTTTAAGCGAAAGTACAGAATTTCAAATTTACTATTGGTCTATAGGCGTTTATGAAATTCCAAGTACATAAATGCTTTTCATTATTTTCATGTAATACCACAATTTGCAGATGTTGTTATATTGACAACCCTTGTTTAACATCGTGGATCTCAGATCTATTACTACAGCTTGTCTGCGTCGCACAAGCCTGCTTACTGGTCACACAACTTTACAAACAGTTAAAATTCTTAGAAAGAGTCACTCTTCACGCTTGAGCAGTGTCACATACACAAAATTTTACAGAAGAGAAATTCAATCGGGTGAGGTCAGATGAACTAGCTGGGCGCGAAGGAGAATCTCCAGGAAACTTCCAATGCAACTCGTGAGTTGGTTGTGCAAACTTGTCTATAGCTACAAACGAGCTATGGTTACGTCACAAATTTATTCCAGTTTACGGGGGTGGTATGTTTCTCAGGAAACAGGAGAGAGCCTATTAAATAATTACCATGCCCATGGCAACGTTTACAGAAAATTTTTGCATTTACCTTTTCATTACTGAAATGTGCCATTTTCCGTGGCTCATGTATGAGTACTGCTGTTACTGAGATCATTGTTCCTAGTAAAACTGCAAACAGAGGCTGCGCCAAACGTGTCCATCACAGATAGTTGGCCAGATACAGCCTTTCAGCTGCATTACAGTTTATATTTCTATGTTCGTTCCTGAAAATGATGTCCATTAGCTACGTAACAGGGTATAATATTATATCGCCACGTTTGGTAGACTGTAATAAAAACCGGTGCCATGCAAACCATTTTATCTGCCAAGACGTCCCAGGGTACGGATCAAATCATCTGGAGTGCATATGTGAACATTCCCGTTCCCGATTCGAATAATAATATAAGGCCAGAAGTTTGATTTTCCTACACTACGACTATAGCAACTATTGACACTTTTTGCAGAGAGCAAAACTTTATAACCTACCTGTTGTGGTCTCGTGTATTACTAAAACTGACAGTCATAATTATTTCGAGCACTATTTTGTGTGCCTGGTAAACAGGGTACCATTAAGCACTCGACAATAGATTATCCATATTGAAAAATTTTGGATTTGTACGGAAACTGAGTTCGTGTGTGTGTGTGTGTGTGTGCGCGCGCGCGCCCTCGCCTGAGCCTGTGGTCGTATTTAAGACTGTATGTACATTCACATTTGCTACTGAACGCTCAGATTCTGACGGTATTCCACCTCAAGTGACGAGTGAAAAAGCATTTCCCCAGAGGAAATGCAATAGGACGTCTGGCGAGCGCCTCATCGCGTTAATTACAATTTCCGTGGAGGTTGTCATGCAATCTTCTGCGAATTAATTAGGGAAGAAACCCCAAAGGGATCCGAATTATAGAAGGAAGACGTAGCGCAAGCCTGTTTTGTTTGAATCTCAGAAGAATACAAAACTGTATCTCCCTGCTGATGGACGTATTCTTTTGTTGAAATCCTCCCTCATCCTAAATCTGACTGTCATTAACGAGAAAATTTACGGACTGTAGCATGACAGTTCCATTTGCTGCCAGTGTACGCTGTTTGCTGGCGACTTTAACTCAGTGGTGTCAATCCCGTTCGAGTTTCATACACAAAATCAACACTTTTATTAACATCAAGCGCTACGGGGCAAGAAATACACTCCTGGAAATGGAAAAAAGAACACATTGACACCGGTGTGTCAGACCCACCATACTTGCTCCGGACACTGCGAGAGGGCTGTACAAGCAATGATCACACGCACGGCACAGCGGACACACCAGGAACCGCGGTGTTGGCCGTCGAATGGCGCTAGCTGCGCAGCATTTGTGCACCGCCGCCGTCAGTGTCATCCAGTTTGCCGTGGCATACGGAGCTCCATCGCAGTCTTTAACACTGGTAGCATGCCGCGACAGCGTGGACGTGAACCGTATGTGCAGTTGACGGACTTTGAGCGAGGGCGTATAGTGGGCATGCGGGAGGCCGGGTGGACGTACCGCCGAATTGCTCAACACGTGGGGCGTGAGGTCTCCACAGTACATCGATGTTGTCGCCAGTGGTTGGCGGAAGGTGCACGTGCCCGTCGACCTGGGACCGGACCGCAGCGACGCACGGATGCACACCAAGACCGTAGGATTCTACGCAGTGCCGTAGGGGACCGCACCGCCACTTCCCATCAAATTAGGGACACTGTTGCTTCTGGGGTATCGGCGAGGACCATTCGCAACCGTCTCCATGAAGCTGGGCTACGGTCCCGCACACCGTTAGGCCGTCTTCCGCTCACGCCCCAACATCGTGCAGCCCGCCTCCAGTGGTGTCGCGACAGGCGTGAATGGAGGGACGAATGGAGACGTGTCGTCTTCAGCGATGAGAGTCGCTTCGGCCTTGGTGCCAATGATGGTCGTATGCGTGTTTGGTGCCGTGCAGGTGAGCGGCACAATCAGGACTGCATACGACCGAGGCACACAGGGCCAACACCCAGCATCATGGTGTGGGGAGCGATCTCCTACACTGGCCGTACACCACTGGTGATCGTCGAGGGGACACTGAATAGTGCACGGTACATCCAAACCGTCATCGAACCCATCGTTCTATCATTCCTAGACCGGCAAGGAAACATGCTGTTCCAACAGGACAATGCACGTCCGCATGTATCCCGTGCCACCCAACGTGCTCTAGAAGGTGTACGTCAACTACCCTGGCCAGCAAGATCTCCGGATCTGTCCCCATTGAGCATGTTTGGGACTGGATGAAGCGTCGTCTCACGCGGTGTGCACGTCCAGCACGAACGCTGGTCCAACTGAGGCGCCAGGTGGAAATGGCATGGCAAGCCGTTCCACAGGACTACATCCAGCATCTCTACGATCGTCTCCATGGGAGAATAGCAGTCTGCATTGCTGCGAAAGGTGGATATACACTGTACTAGTGCCGACATTGTGCATGCTCTGTTGCCTGTGTCTATGTGCCGGTGGTTCTGTCAGTGTGATCATGTGATGTATCTGACCCCAGGAATGTGTCAATAAGTTTCCCCTTCCTGGGACAATGAATTCACGGTGTTCTTATTTCAATTTCCAGGGGTGTAGTATTAACAAATGGCACACATTATGAATGCCACATGTCGACATTAATCTATAATAGCTCAGATGCTATAAGAACAACTGCTGATTTTTTTTTTGACGAAGGGCTGTTATATAGGAATAGTCCCAGGAGGAATCCTCCCATGATGAAATTTTATTTAGTAGAGCCATCAAATTTTCGTGTATTTAATTTATTTCATCGTACATTATGAACGACCGACATCAAACATTTCAGTAAACTTGCTGAAGGATACTTCCCTGGAGCCAGCCGCAGTGGTCTAGCGGTTCTAGGCGCTCAGTCCGGAACCGCGCAACTGCTACGGTCGCAGGTTCGAATCCTGCCTTGGGCATGGATGTGTGTGATGTCCTTAGGTTAGGTACGTTTAAGTAGTTCTAAGTTCTAGGGGACTGATGACCACAGATGTTAAGTCCCATAGTGTTCAGAGCCATTTGAACCATTTGAACCATACTTCTCTGGACACGAGAGCACGCATGTATTTCCAACAGGATTTGATGGCGTTCCGCTGCAGCAGTGCTGGAAGGAATCAACTAACAGCCGATCCTGTCTAATGCCCCAAAGAAACGCTCCTGTTTGATGCCAGCCCACTACGGCAAGGAATCACTCTCTAGTTCCGTAGTATTACCAGCAGTCCAACTAGTACAATGACCGTGCGTTTGGTGCTCAAGGAAAGGTAAAGGCACCAAAGACGCAGTTCTGATGTTGCAAAAAAGACTAAAGAAAAATCAAACCTCGATTATATGATTTGTCGATCTAGAAAATGTGTTCGACAATGGAAAGTGGTTCAAATGGTTCAAATGGCTCTGAGCACTATGCGACTTAACTTCTGAGGTCATCAGTCGCCTAGAACTTAGAACTAATTAAACCTAACTAACCTAAGGACATCACACCATCCGTGCCCGAGGCAGGATTGGACATGCGACCGTAGCGGTCGCTCGGCTCCAGATTGCAGCGCTTAGAACCGCACGGCCACTCCGGCCGGCTGTAAAGTGGTGTAAGGTGTTCGAAATCCTTAGACAATTTAAAGTAAGTTGTAGGAAGCCGGGTAGTACTCAATAAGAGAGGAAGACCAAGTACGAAATGCTCGGATTAATAACGGTGTTAAGGCAATGATGTAGTCTTTTGCCCCTGATGTTCCGTGTGTTTGTCGAAGAATCAATAACGGGAATAAAAGAAAGGTTCAAGAGTGTGATTAACATTCAGAGAGAAAGAATATCAACGTTAAGATTCGCTGATGACATGAAATCTGTCACTGTGAAGAATAATTGCAGGATGTGTTCATCAGAATGAACAGTCTAATGTTCATTCGCCTTTATAACGTATATTGTTAATCTTGTAGTTATTGCGTTTGTTTTCTTTGTTGGCAGCATCTTTCCACATTGAACTGTGCTATCTCCTAATTACATTTCACCCAGTTTATTTAATGTCTCAATGTTAAGATAGACGGTACATAGTTTTATAGTAGTCGTTGCCCCCTTATATTTCCTCTCTATTTCTCCAGCACTTGACTCTCAGAATTCCATAACTCAGGGATCTACACTCCTGGAAATTGAAATAAGAACACCGTGAATTCATTGTCCCAGGAAGGGGAAACTTTATTGACACATTCCTGGGGTCAGATATATCACATGATCACACTGACAGAACCACAGGCACATAGACACATGCAACAGAGCATGCACAATGTCGGCACTAGTACAGTGTATATCCACCTTTCGCAGCAATGCAGGCTGCTATTCTCCCATGGAGACGATCGTAGAGATGCTGGATGTAGTCCTGTGGAACGGCTTGCCATGCCATTTCCACCTGGCGCCTCAGTTGGACCAGCGTTCGTGCCGGACGTGCAGACCGCGTGAGACGACGCTTCATCCAGTTCCAAACATGCTCAATGGGGGACAGATCCGGAGATCTTGCTGGCCAGGGTAGTTGACTTACACCTTCTAGAGCACGTTGGGTGGCACGGGATACACGCGGACGTGCATTGTCCTGTTGAAACAGCAAGTTCCCTTGCCGGTCTAGGAATGGTAGAACGATGGGTTCGATGACGGTTTGGATGTACCGTGCACTATTCAGTGTCCCCTCGACGATCGCCAGTGGTGTACGGCCAGTGTAGGAGATCGCTCCCCACACCATGATGCCGGGTGTTGGCACTGTGTGCCTCGGTCGTATGCAGTCCTGATTGTGGCGCTCACCTGCACGGCGCCAAACACGCATTCGACCATCATTGGCACCAAGGCAGAAGCGACTCTCATCGCTGAAGACGACACGTCTCCATTCGTCCCTCCATTAACGCCTGTCGCGACACCACTGGAGGCGGGCTGCACGATTGGGGCGTGAGCGGAAGACGGCCTAGCGGTGTGCGGGACCGTAGCCCAGCTTCATGGAGACGGTTGCGAATGGTCCTCGCCGATACCCCAAGAGCAACAGTGTCCCTAATTTGCTGGGAAGTGGCGGTGCGGTCCCCTACGGCACTGCGTAGGATCCTACGGTCTTGGCGTGCATCCGTGCGTCGCTGCGGTCCGGTCCCAGGTCGACGGGCACGTGCACCTTCCGCCGACCACTGGCAACAACATCGATGTACTGTGGAGACCTCACGCCCCACGTGTTGAGCAATTCGGCGGTACGTCCACCCGGCCTCCCGCATGCCCACTATACGCCCTCGCTCAAAGTCCGTCAACTGCACATACGGTTCACGTCCACGCTGTCGCGGCATGCTACCAGTGTTAAAGACTGCGATGGAGCTCCGTATGCCACGGCAAACTGGCCGACACTGACGGCGGCGGTGCACAAATGCTGCGCAGCTAGCGCCATTCGACGGCCAACACCGAGGTTCCTGGTGTGTCCGCTGTGCCGTGCGTTTGATCATTGCTTGTACAGCCCTCTCGCAGTGTCCGGAGCAAGTATGGTGGGTCTGACACACCGGTGTCAATGTGTTCTTGTTTCCATTTCCAGGAGTGTACTTTTCTACAGCTACCGCACGTACGAATCTCCTAGTGCAAGCGAAATATCCGTCTGTTGTCAGCCATACGGCCTTCCAGAAATGTGGGTCAGAGTCAATCGCCGGATGTAGACGGTAACTGTTTAAACTGCCTATAGGAAGCCACGCGGTAGTAGGTGTTGGCGTTGTTATTGGTTCTCCGTAATGTTTAGATCTTTTCCTCAAATTTTGCTAATGGAGAGTTGCGGGAAAGTCTCTGCACGCACATTTCGTGTTCTTCAAAATATTCTGATGAATGTCTTGAATATCTGATTTAGAGATGTTGTTTCATTGCGATTTGTGATACGACGACTTCGATACGCAACAGTCACACACGAAATACTTAACACTGTATGCTCACAAGTGGCATCTGTTATTTACAGTTGGTACTCCAAGTTGCAACCGTTTTTTCTGCTCTGACGTTGCTTATATGTCAGGAATAATCTCAGTATTGCGACTTGTCTAACGGACGACGTATGCGATAGAAAAGGATCAGGCGGGAAGACTGGCACTGTTACTGACACTGATAGATTGCAGATAAGCATTTGATATGCCTAGTTTATGCATTCCTTTTAGAAACATTGATGAATAAAATTTTCAGATACTGACCTGAAGTGATGTGGAAACTAGTAGGGAAACATGTATTACAACCGGTAATCAATAAGTAATATATTTTTTCTCTGAAAGCAGTTTGGTTTTATTCACAATTCCGATGCACCATACTGTTTCCAAGTCTTTTGGCTGCGCGGTGGTCTAACGGTTCTGGCGCTGCAGTCCGGAACCGCGGGACTGCTACAGTCGCAGGTTCGAATCCTGCCTCGGGCATCGGTGTGTGTGATGTCCTTAGGTTAGTTAGGTTTAAGTAGTTCTAAGTTCTAGGGGACTTATGACCTAAGATGTTGACTCCCATAGTGCTCAGAGCCATTTTCATTTGGCTGCAAAACCCTGTTCTTCATCATAATCTCCGTTCAAAATACGGCCTAATGCCACCTTTCTAGGAGGGCCTGTACGCCCGCATCACTCTATTGGTCGACGTCGGAGCCAATGTCGGTAACCTCCCTACCATCCATGCACTACTTCCCGCGGAGTGCATCCTTCATTGGACCATACAGATGACAGTTCAGTGAATAAAAAGTTTGATTGCATTTTAGTGGCCACGAAAACACTAAAGCAGTTTCTTCAATTTCCTGAGGGTTGCTCAGTACATTTCAGAAGTTATCGTTACGTCGTGAAGCAGGACGTCAAACAGAATAACCCGAGTCTCAGAAGGCCGTCGCCATGATTTTACCGACCGAGGGTGCAGATATGAACTTTTTTTCGGAGGAGAGGCTATGTAGCGCCAATACATGGATTACCAATTTGTTTCCGGTTCGAAGTGGTGAACTTCTGTTTCCTCGCTTGTGGTGATATTCAACAAAAAATTGTCACGATTAGCCTCTTAACGCGCAATAATTCCGAACAGATGGTCATTCGTTGCTCTTTATGGTCTTCCGTGTGGCGGCGTGGAACCCAGAGAGCACTCATCTTTGGGTACTCCAGCTGCTGGACGAGTGTGTTAGCACTACCAACAGAGACGTCCACCAGAGCAGTGACGTGTTTGGTATTAATCTCCGAATACATCGAATGAGAGTATCCACACGTTCCACCATTGCAGGATTCACAGCTGTGTGCGACCGGCCGACACGCGGGAGATCTGACAGATTTGCGCCATGTTGTTGCGATGACGACAGAAGTCTCGCTCAACGACTCACTGTGATTTTGTTTACTGCCAGGTCTCCGTAAACGTTCTCCAAGCGCCTGTGAATATGTGTGATGTTGTGGTTTTCTTCCAAAAGAAACTCAATGACAGCAGTCTGCTGCATCTCCGTTACAGAAGCTATTTTGAAGGCTACGTACAGCGCGGCCACTAATCGGAATTTCCCTTAGAAAATTTCATATTTCTTCGACCGAAATAGATCGACACAAAAATGTGGTGAATTACTTATTGAACTCCTTTCGTAGTAAGTGGTGTGCGGTATGAGAAAGTCGTTCTTGAAGTACAAGAGTGTGCTCAAAAGTAATGCCTTCGAATTTTTTAAGTGAAAATGCTGAAGATTCTAAATTATATCAAACGTAATGGACATTCTTCATCTTTATTTTTCATATCCTCGTAAATTGTCCCTGGAGTGCCACGAGGTCTTGTTTGTCATACCCATTCGTCGATTCAGTTCTCCTCTAAATATAACTTCTAATCCGACGATTTACAGTTTAAAGTAACTGTCATACATTAATGTATTGACACCACCATCGTCGTTGTAATGGATGTGAATAGATAAGTCTAACCTATGACAAAATCTAAACGTCACTAGAGGATATTGTATCCCATCAAGATTAGTTAGATCTAAATTTCACGAAAAATTTGGGTTCCATTCCTCTTGGCTATCAAAAAATATCATACCACAGCCTGAGTGTGATTTAGAATGAGCAAGTTCAGAAACACTTCAGCTTCAAAAATGGTTCAAATGGCTCTGAGCACTATCGGACTTAACATCTTAGGTCATCAGTCCCCTAGAACTTAGAACTACTTAAACCTAACTAACCTAAGGACATCACACACATCCATGCCCGACGCAGGATTCGAACCTGCGACCGTAGCAGTCCCGCGGTTCCGGACTGCAGCGCCTAGAACCGCACGGCCACGGCGGCCGGCACTTCGGCTTCACTCTGAGTTTAACGTAAATTGCTACTCCATGCCATGTAAAAGGATTTCTTGTGGAATCACTCGTTCTGGTGAACCTCTGCTATAACGGTGTAATTCTACACGGAAAGAGTAGCAAAAGCCTCTCGATTTTTACTGTTATCCGTTAAGGCTCGTGCATGTTACATCTGTCTGACGATGAAAGTGCTTCATACGCCACTTTGCATGGTTGCGGCCAGGTAACATACGTGTATAACACACAGTATTTACTTCATCACTTCCTTAATATCCACTGACCCTAGAGCAAGATTACTAGCACCTGTCATCTGACCATACTCCAGACATAAGGTCAGACTTACATAGTGCCTTATATCTACCCATGCATAAAAGTAAATTGTTCTTCGCCACTGCGAGCTATCGTGCAGTTTGCGTAAAAATCAAAGCCGTGTTACATTTAAGAGAAAGTTGAAGCTCTTTCCCTCCTCAGTCTCGTAACTTTCTTCTAAAATGTTTCTGTTTCTCGAACAATAAAGCAGAAGTCTCCATCCTCTCCCAGTAATTCTTCTTTCCCTTCTCATTTCTCAGTCACTCACACCAGTTTTCTTACCCTCTCTTTATTGCTTGTGTCCCGTCGAGTTCATTATTGTGCCCTACTACCACCGCTTCTCTCGCATCTACCTATGCCAATGACCTCAGCTTAAATGTACCTGATCATAAGCGTTGCCCTCTTTATGAATTAATATACTCTAATTTTTTCAATGCTCTACATACTTGCGTTTTCCACTATTTTTTATTGTTGCTTCTAAGTAAAGTATCATACATCAAAGTCACTGACGGCCGGAGTGGCCGTGCGGTTCTAGTCGCTACAGTCTGGAGCCGCGTGACCGCTACGGTCGCAGGTTCGAATCCTGCCTCGGGCACGGACGTGTGTGATGTCCTTAGGTTAGTTATGTTTCAGTAGTTCTAAGTTCTAGGGGACTGATGACCTCAGCAGTTAAGTCCCATAGTGCTCAGAGCCATCAAAGTCATTTTGTTAAATGTGTATCGTTACGAACAAAATTTATAATATGTAAAATGCCTTGGCGAGTACAATCAACTAAATAAATAAAAGTAAAGATAATTGTGACTGTCTTACTGAGTGGTCTGCACCAAGAACAATATGCACGTTTACGCACAAACGTATACATTTTATTCAATTAAAAGCAATAAATTTTTCCCTTTACTTTCAAAAATATTGTGTTAGTTGAATGTTGACTTTTGCTTTAGGAATATATTAGAGCATCAACTGTCTAAAAAGAATTAGGTGGGGACCAACAATTTAAGTACCGCTTGTACAGTAAGAGTTTTCGAACGATTCTTCCACTAGTAGTTTTCTAAGGCCTGAGGGTCAGTGGATTCAGTGTCATCGAAGTTCATGGAAATCTGCATTGGCTTTATTATCCCACGCGATGATACAATTATGTTTCCACAGAATTATGTAGTTTTTATTAATTACCTAAATTCTTCGTAAGTTTGTTATTATAGGTTATCTGTCTTTTTAATGACATTGAATTCACCTCAAGGCAGATAACCTATAATAACAGATCTTAACAGGTGCTGCGGAAGATGACCGACCACGCAAAGTATCTTCGTAAGTTGCTTGTTGTGCGTGTAAAAGACGGCAACCTCAGTAGTTCTCGCTATACGGATAAAATCAGCTGTAACTACCTCAGATCGTATGAAGTCATTGCACATTTTCTATATAATCGTAATACTTCATTATAGTGAGATAGATATCTAGGTATTGCATGTATGGCTTGATTCTTAATTAACTCAGGAGAGTCTAAATGCCATTACTTCTAGGAATTACACATCTAGTTGAAACTGATAATAGCTTTGTAAAAACTGATGTACTTTGATATGTTTAGCAGTACCAAAACGTCACATGTAAGCTTTGCCTAACACGTGGAATAGAACACAGCAAATGTGTCTCCGTTAGAAATACCTTATACTGGTTCGAGATTTTTCCGTTGTCCGTTGATTAGGTAATACATTTAGTTATCAGCACTCTACCACAGGAAAGACACTATATTTCTGTAACCTACTTTACACTCTTGACTGTAGAATACTGAAACAACGCATTGGAAAAGAAAGTTCCGAAAACTGTCGTGTTCGCGACCTCCAGTAAAATGTAGTAGCCTGGTGTCAATAAACCTAGAGTTATTAATTCACAATTTATTTAAAAAGCTAGAAACACATTGAATATAATTGGTTTTTAGGGTACAGGAGTTTCCCTGTATCAACTTCAGATTTGGGTCCGCCCCCCATGGCTGAGTGGTCAGCGCGACAGAATATCAATCGCAAGGGCCCGGGTTCGATTCCTGGCTGGGTCGGAGATTTTCCCCGCTCAGAGACTGGGTATTGTGTTGTCCTAATCATCATCATTTCATCCCCATCGACGGGTAAGCCGCCGAAGTGGCGTCAAACCGAAAGATTTGCACACGGCGAACGGTCTACCCGACGGAAGGCCCTAGTCACAAGACATTTGCATTTTAACTTCAGTTTTATCTCTGCTTTACACGTTGGTGAACGGACATCACGCAGGTATGTCATATTTCATTCAAAACAGAACATTGGGATGTATTTATACGAAAGTCTTGAATTTAGTCCAGTCACAGAAACGAATGTACCGGTCCAGAAAACTACTGAAAGTAATATGAGAGACAAAATAGAGGCGATTATTTGTAGATACATGGACCATGAGCAGCAACGATCCCAGATTAAAGCCTATTTTGAAAGATGAGATGTCCTTTTCGTGAACCACAGTACATTAATTCTCTTTATAAATGTGAAAAAGCCGTACTGCTACTCCATTATTCCTGGTGCTTTTCAAAATCGCTCGCGTGCGAACTACACGACTCGAAACTACGACGAGGCGCAGTAGCGCATGCTGTCTGGTGAATAATAACAAAAGGCGTTCTGAATTCTTATGCGTAGTTAATTCTGCAAATGTAATATCTCGGTCTCATCATTACACGTATACCTCTTTGCTGTGACCTCCGTGAAAAGAATTTATTGAGCCGTCTGGGTACTCGAGTTTTCTTGATCCTAGTATATGAAACCTGACAATAATGAGAACAATACAAGGTTAATTTCGTTGGACGTAACGAAACATGGTTCAAGCTTTCGATGACTCTCTATGTGTCCAAAATCTTACGAATTAGATATTTAATTATGAGAAAGCCGTAAAGTGAAAACCTTTGTATTAAAGAACTCTGTGGAAATTCAATAAAAGGCAAAACAATTTTTTTCGGTGCTAATTAATAAGTGTTAAAAGTTTGCCGCCATTAACTGCTAAGTGAGCTGCATTCTGATCTAAAAGTTGCCTATCTCTCTAGTAATCGCTGTTACGCCCTCCTACGTCAGAACATTACAGGACAACCTGGTTTTTCAATATCAACGGGGTCTGGAGCGTACTCGTACAGGAAGAACGGCAGCTGCAGAATCGTGTGGCGAATTAGTTCAACCAGGGAACAGTGAGTAGGAAAGCTCATCGGACATTCTAGGTTGAGGAAGAGATCATTGTGAGTCAGAATGGGATGTTGATAAGTAGGTCAATTACTGCTGTAATACTTTCATTTAGAATGTGCAGTTGATTACACGGCACAAAAATATTAATAATAGGAATCCAAGCTTTGATGCAAAGGCTCTAGCACTGCAGAGCCACGCAGGATCTTTTGACAGTAGGGACAAAAACAGATGTGGAAAAGTGAATGGTCAACAGTCTTCAGTAATTCCAGGATTGCTGAATCTCACTGTAACAGAATACGGCAAAGCGCGTTATGAGGATTATTTTCACTGCCACTTTTTCACCAGTCTTCTTTGCTTCTTTGATTTCAGCATTTCCTGTCGTGAAGGTGGTTCAGGTTTGCTACAGTTTTTTAGTATTTACTACTCAGTGTCATGTGGGAATAAGTGGTGTAGAGAGTATAACAATCCCCCTTAGAATCAAGATGGCAGTGTCAGGTGTAAATGCAGTAAGTAAATAGATCAGCAGAAATCCCGAACTCATTATGATATAAAGCTTATTTACTGTCAACAGTTCGAACGACAGACAGGAATCTACCGTACAACAGTAAATAGATATTTTGGGAACACAGCATTTCACCACACAAAATGTTTCTAGGTAATATTATTTGCTTAAGTGCAGAGTTCAAAATCTCCAGCACGCTTGAATTGATAACTCAAAGGGGCTCGCCTTTCTCAGTATTTTGCCCGCTGGTTAGCGAGACCACGCATCTTGGTATGATAAACAGCTTGGAGTTATGTGGTACATGCTTTTCCCTAAACACAACGAATTCAGAGGAAGGTTGCCCACTCACTGTGGAACTAGTACTTCCAGGAGAATGGAAGTAGTTGCTAGACTGGAATTTCCGTCTACTTAATGCTGTTGTTATCAACAGTAAAATGAAAACAAAAAATACTCTATGGAAGCAGATGAAAGGAAACCTACTGGGAAGAAACCAAAAACTATCTACAGTCGGTGTGGCAGAATAGTCATCGGTGCAAGGAAGTAACGAAGATAGATGCCTTAGGACAAAGCAAAAACATGAATAACAGAATATATGTGAGGATCTATACGAAAAATAAATTATGCAGCTGTATGCCCTTTGGTGATACAGACTTCTACGACAAAGTTCGGAAAATAGAAATAAATATATAGGAAAAAAGGACAACTGCGATTAGGATTCGCACTCTGAGAGTTCAGTGCAAATTTAATTATGTATATGTGGATAGGTCCTCTAAAATTTTTGATCAGTGACTTTGCCTGTGTCAGAATATGTGACATTAATAGCCGTATCTTTTGAATTTTTTACATCGCCAACGGAATGTAGACCATAAATTTCAGCTTGATGCATCTATCTGTTTCTGAGAAAAAGGCATCATAAGAGACGGACCGAATCAAACTGATTTATACGCGTCACGTTTTTACCGACAGAGATAGGCAACGGTGTGATATTTATATAGATGTGGTACATTAGTTTCAACCGTTAGGGGGTACAATAAAAAGGTTCCGGCATAGAAAACACGACGAATGTAGTGTTCCACGGCATGCTAATGCTGGTGAGCCGAAAAAGTCGTTTTCCTCTTTAGAAAAAGTTATGAAAGCAGTAAGTAAGTCAAAACAATGTTACTCTAAAAAATGTGCTGTTTTAATGTTTCATGTCTATGCAGCGTAACCGAGAACGGCGGTCTTGGCTCCTAAAAGGAAGGTACCGTATCGATGCTACCTGCAGCGGCCCCATAGGTGTAAACTCAACGGAGGTCGGAATAATTCTCAGTTCCTAATATCACATTGCTTCTAATAATGTGAACTCACGTTAGATGAGTTTTTGCACCCAGACGGGAAAGAAGTAGCTAAAAATCTTAAGAGACAGTTAGTATCAGCAGTGTTGTTGTTGTTGTTGTGGTCTTCAGTCCTGAGACCGGTTTGATGCAGCTCTCCATGCTACTCTATCCTGTGCAAGCTTTTTCATCTCCCCGTACCTACTGCAACCTACATCCTTCTGAATCTACTTAGTGTATTCATCTCTTGGTCTGCCCCTATGATTTTTACCCTCCACACTGCCCTCCAATACTAAACTGGTGATCCCTTGATGCCTCAGAACATGTCCTACCAACCGATCCCTTCTTCTGGTCAAGTTGTGCCACAAACTTCTCTTCTCCCCAATCCTATTCAATACTTCCTCATTAGTTATGTGATCTACCCATCTAATCTTCAGCATTCTTCTGTAGCACCACATTTCAAAAGCTTCTATTCTCTTCTTGTCCAAACTATTTACCGTCCATGTTTCACTTCCATACATGGCTACACTCCACACAAATACTTTCAGAAATAACTTCCTGACACTTAAATCTATACTGGATGTTAACAAATTTCTCCTCTTCAGAAACGCTTTCCTTGCCATTGCCAGTCTACATTTTATATCCTCTCTACTGCGTCCATCATCAGTTATTTTGCTCCCCAAATAGCAAAACTCCTTTACTACTTTAAGTGCCTCATTTCCTAATCTAATGCCCTCAGCATCACCCGACTTAACTCGACTACATTCCATTATCCTCGTTTTGCTTTTGTTGATGTTCATCTTATATCCACCCTTCAAGACACCATCCATTCCGTTCAACTGCTCTTCCAAGTCCTTTGCTGTCTCTGACAGAATTACAATGTCATCGGCGAACCTCAAAGTTTTTATTTCTTCTCCATGAATTTTAATACCTACTCCGAAATTTTCTTTTGTTTCCTTTACTGCTTGCTCAATATACAGATTGAACAACATCGGGGAGAGGCTACAACCCTGTCTTACTCCCTTCCCAACCACTGCTTCCCTTTCATGTCCCTCGACTCTTATAACTGCCATCTGGTTTCTGTACAAATTGTAAATAGCCTTTAGCTCCCTGTATTTTACCCCTGCCACCTTTAGAATTTGAAAGAGAGTATTCCAGTCAACATTGTCAAAAGCTTTCTCTAAGTCTACAAATGCTAGAAACGTAGGATTGCCTTTCCTTAATCTTTCTTCTAAGATAAGTCGTAAGGTCAGTATTGCCTCACGTGTTCCAGTGTTTCTACGGAATCCAAACTGATCTTCCCCGAGGTTGGCTTCTACTAGTTTTTCCATTCGTCTGTAAAGAATTCGTGTTAGTATTTTGCAGCTGTGACTTATTAAGCTGATAGTTCGGTAATTTTCACATCTGTCGACACCTGCTTTCTTTGGGATTGGAATTATTATATTCTTCTTGAAGCCTGAGGGTATTTCGCCTGTTTCATACATCTTGCTCACCAGATGGTAGAGTTTTGTCAGGACTGGCTCTCCCAAGGTCGTCAGTAGTTCCAATGGAATATTGTCTACTCCGGGGGCATTGTTTCGACTGAGGTCTTTCAGTGCTCTGTCAAACTCTTCACGCAGTATCATATCTCCCATTTCATCTTCATCTACATCCTCTTCCATTTCCATAATATTGTCCTCAAGTACATCGCCCTTGTATAGACCCTCTATATACTCCTTCCACCTTTCTGCTTTCCCTTCTTTGCTTAGAACTGGGTTTCCATCTGAGCTCTTGATATTCATACAAGTCGTTCTCTTATCTCCAAATGTCTCTTTAATTTTCCTGTAGGCGGTATCTATCTTACCCCTAGTGAGATAGGCCTCTACATCCTTACATTTGTCCTCTAGCCATCCCTGCTTAGCCATTTTGCACTTCCTGTCGATCTCATTTTTGAGACGTTTGTATTCCTTTTTGCCTGTTTCACTTACTGCATTTTTATATTTTCTCCATTCATCAATTAAATTCAATATTTCTTCTGTTACCCAAGGATTTCTACTAGCCCTCGTCTTTTTACCTACTTGATCCTCTGCTGCCTTCACTACTTCATCCCTCAAAGCTACCCATTCTTCTTCTACTGTATTTATTTCCCCCATTCCTGTCAATTGCTCCCTTATGCTCTCCCTGAATCTCTGTACAACCTCTGGTTCTTTTAGTTTATCCAGGTCCCATCTCCTTAAATTCCCACCTTTTTGCAGTTTCTTCAGTTTTAATCTACAGGTCATAACCAATAGATTGTGGTCAGAGTCCACATCTGCCCCTGGAAATGTCTTACAATTTAAAACCTGGTTCCTAAATCTCTGTCTTACCATTATATAATCTATCTGATACCTTTTAGTATCTCCAGGGTTCCTCCATGTATACAACCTTCTTTCATGATTCTTAAACCAAGTGTTAGTTATGATTATGTTGTGCTCTGTGCAAAATTCGACCAGGCGGCTTCCTCTTTCATTTCTGTCCCCCAATCCATATTCACCTACTATGTTTCCTTCTCTCCCTTTTCCTACACTCGAATTCCAGTCACCCATGATTATTAAATTTTCGTCTCCCTTCACAATCTGAATAATTTCTTTTATTTCATCATACATTTCTACAATTTCTTCGTCATCTGCAGAGCTAGTTGGCATATAAACTTGTACCACTGTAGTAGGCGTGGGCTTCGTATCTATTCGTTACAGCAGACGAATGTTTTATTGTACAAATTCTTGTGGTATGCAGAAAACGTAATACATTATTCTGTGTGACGACATTAGACGCGCAACTGAGGCGACAATGAATCAATGTAAGCAAGGAGACACTCAAGTGAGTGATAACATTCGAAATATGACACACGTGAACATACTATTTAAACCACCGCTACATTACGTTACATGAGCCGATCTCGAGAAGACGGAATTTGTTTAATCTTCGTAAAATCTGTGTTTGCAGTTAGTACCAATTCGCGGATCCCGCCAATCTGGTATAGTCAGTACATGGTGTAAATATTGGAGACCTTATAATTGTAATTAACTTGTGAGTAAACAATAGATTATAGCTTCCTTTGAATAAAATACGGGCTAGTAAAACTTATGATAGTTTAGTAACAATAATGCTAATCGTCCGCCCCCCCCCCCCCCCCCCACTCACGTATAGTGTTATATTGATAAAGGAAAGAGAGGCATTGGTTTCTGAAGCGAATAAGTGGTAATTTTAAAGAAGGTTGAACTGGAATTGCATGTCTTTTCTCTCTTTCTCTCTGTAAATGTCAGTGTATCAAGATGATACTCGTAACGTGTTGAAATTTTTACAGAAGGAAAGTGAAATTGGGACGTTGCGCTACATGTAGGTAAAAATTATTCAACATTACAAAAAAAAAAAATTTACCCTTTACAAGGAAACATATGGTTGTAGGGTACAACAAACTATCAAAAAGTTGAGCAGCTGATAATTACGTGGGAGCGAACAGCACCAAGGAGAACTGGTAGCAGTTTGTGCGGTAGGAGGTGGAAGTTGCCATCTGCGAGAGAGACGGCTGAAATCAACAGCAGCCCACAGGCGTCTGCTGCTGCTGAGTCAGCTATACTACGAAGCCTCGGCTGCGCTACGTCGTCGCACATTCAACCAAAACAAGCATTTGTGGCGTTTGTTATTTCAAGTGGTAGACCCGTGGCGGAAATACACTTTTGAGTGATTTTCATGTTACATACTTGGGTGCTTGTTCCATTTAATAGTAGAGTGTAATTGCGTCAGTTGCGTGTGACGAAATTTACAAAATTAATTTATATGTAATATACTAATGAGAAGATAGACCAAAAGTCAAGAAGGAAGGGTAAATGTTGTCTCTTTTGGAGATGATTCAGATAAATAACAAAATAGTCAAATTATGCCAAACGCTGATTGTGAAAACATCCTTAAGTTACATGTTGGTAATCTATTTATTACACGATTCGCCCAGGTAGTGTTTCATCAGATAATGGCAAAATTAATGCGAATATATAAGTTGTTGTCATTGACTTTAACGTTATGTGATGCAGCCAGGCCAGGCGACACACATAATAAATAGATTACAATATGCAATCTACTATGGAATAGTAATTATGCCAGATGCTGTTAAATTTGAAAGAGGAACTACATTGTGGGATGAAAACACTGTGTAATGAAGTTAGGAATGAGTTATGGAAGTAACAAATGACGTTAGGCAGTTAACTTCTTGTCTTTCCTCAGTATCTACCGGTATTAACAGTTCAAAGAATCTAATGAACAACGATTTATACGGAGTAAAAAGATTTTCGACACAACTGGGATAACAAATGTATTGGAGCAGTCGAAGTATTCAAGCAGAGTTCCGGTTTGAGGAACAACGTTGTCAGCGATAGAGCCTCCAGTCAGCAAGAAGGAGTAGAACAAACGATCGTAGACTTTGTTTGATTATAAACAAACGTCTTTTAGACAAAACTGAGGTATAATTTTTAAAATGGTTCCATGAATTGGCTAAAAATCAAACAGATGTTTCATGTTTATCACAAATTACTATAGAAATATTACAAGATATTCGTTTGGATTCAGGGATAAACATCAACAAGCAGTTCCATACGTTGGAATGAGGTGAAGATTAGGCATCCTACTAGTTCCAAAGAGTCCTTAGAAAAATTTTGCCTGGAATGTGAGACGACCATAGAAACGAAAATATTGCAGCTCAGTGTGGAACCACTCACTTAGAAGAATATTAGGTTATGAAGAGATTTTAAAGTAAGTGTGATCAGGAGTGTTGGCTTCCCAGAATACTTCAGCAAATAGAATAAAATTTATTAGCTCATCACCATGAGAGATTGTAGGGCATTCTCACTTTCCATATGGTGTCATGCTGCTTAATGTTCATAGGGAAGGTGATCTTTGTTACTTGGTTGCGGCATTTGATACGATCTGACTTAATTCATATGATAACATGGTTGGCGGTAGTTAATGCTCAGGCTTGTGTGCTCTAGTGAAGGCAAAGCAGTAGGCTTTGCCTGAGTATGAAGGAAGAGGGTGCCGAGCAAATTGACAGCAGTAAAAGCATACAGCAGCTGAGAGCTGAGGGGAGCATTTCCCTGCAGAACCTGAGTGAAAACGTTTGCCAACAGCCAAGTCCCTCGATCTCATTGTACAAATACATTGGATGGCACCGGTCAGTCGGCTGCCACGTCCAGGTAGGTTGACTAGGGCCGAGGAGTCGCTGCAGGTATGATGGGCGCATTGTAAGATCTGATGGCCGGCAATAAAGTAGTGTATGGGCCCTTGTTAGGTAGAAAGTCGATGAGACGGCAGAGAGTTTTAGCGAATTCCGTGGGACATGGCAGTGGCGACCAGATGTCCAGACTCTGCTGCCAAACGTATCTGAGAAGGCACCAGGCTTTTAGCGAGCTTATGGCTGTTGTTCAGAAAGTTCGAAATGGACGCAACAGGGGAGATAACGATCCTTTTTATGGAGGGCTGTGATTCTATCCAAGTCATGCTTTTAGCAAAGACATGATGTAAACACGTGGGAAACAGGGAGCGAAGTTGAATCTTGTTTCCTTTCCTCCCAACTAATTTTTAAAGTCGCTGGTTGGTCAAATCTGTGTATGCAGAGCAAAGGGGAGGGGGTCTCCCAGCTTTGAATGTAGAGCTCCAGTTGGTGATTGGTTTGTGTTAAAGTGGGTATAGTCTAAGCCTGCAAACGTAATACGCTACCGAGCTGCAGAGGAAATCTGTAGAGAAAGGGATCGCCCTTGTACTGGGTCTTAGCTAGTAGAGAACGGCAGATCTTTACTTAGATGATGAGACACATTCTCTTGGCTAATGTGCCAGCCACCATCTGAACCATCAAAGATACTGCATCTAGCATGACGCACACAATGAGTTTGCGTGGGGGTACTTATTTGTTTGAAGTCGGCCATCTAGCCGTTTGAGATATCCCATCACGGATAGTTGTCACGGAGTCAGATCGGTTTGGCAGACCAGCAAATGGGTCCTCCTACATAATGGAAGCCACTGGGGTT
Source organism: Schistocerca piceifrons (assembly GCF_021461385.2). Lineage (NCBI taxonomy): Eukaryota > Metazoa > Arthropoda > Insecta > Orthoptera > Acrididae > Schistocerca > Schistocerca piceifrons. Next base: position 633,000,460 of record NC_060140.1, read on the forward strand.
TCAGAGGCTAGTAGAGAAGTATCTGCGTTCCGAAACAAAGGCGAGACCGCGTACTTGCATATTTCCGGGCGTGCGCCGTTAATAACAGACTGGCGCTGTTCGTGACTGCCCTCGTCGAGCGTGTCGTGCTGTGCCGTCCTCGCCTGCAGAAAGGTAAATAATTCGAAGCTTTGGCGTAGGAATCCAGTATATACTTCTCAGCTTCCTGTTCTTGGAACAATATTTTTCTTTATGGAATAGTAGCATATAGGTGCTTGATAGTAGCGAAGTTTTTGGGCCATCCCACAACTTCAACTCACGAACTCAGGTAAAGCGATTAGTTCTGGTTAGTGTCGTGTGTTGATGCCCAGCTGATCACATTGTTAACCATAGACCGCTTATTATCGAAAGCGATTGTCAGATATAATGATTGTGTGGTATTTCTTTAGCCATCATTCGTCACGTGATGTTAAGAAACAAAAAATCAATTGTTATTTAGACCCCGGCTCCTCCCAGTGTTCTTATTTACATTACCTTTTCCATGTTATTAAAGTCTTGGTGGCAATTGATGGAGCCCGGAAGCTTGCAATTATTACAATGGTAGCTCGAGAAATTATAAAAAAACGCGTATAATCACAGCATTTGATAATGTTGTTGTGGTCTTCAGTCCAGAGACGGGTTTGATGACTCTCTCCATGCTACTTTATCCTGTGCAAGCCTCTTCCGCTCCGAGTAAATGATGCAACTTGTATCCTTCTGAATCTGCTTCGTGCATTCAGCTCTTGGTGTCCCTCTACTATTTTTACCCTCCACGCTTCTCTCCAACACTAAATTGTTGATCCTTTCATGCCTCAGAACGTGGCCTACCAACCGGTACCTTCTCCTACTGAAGTTGTGCCACAAATTCGTCTTATCCCGAATTGCACTCCGTACCTTCTCATTATCTACATGATCTACCCACCTAATTTGCAGCATTCTTCTGTAGCACCACATTTCCTAAGATTCTATTCTCTTGTTGTCTAAACTGTTTATCTCCATGTTTCACTTCGTTACATGGCCACACTCTACACAAATGCTTTCAGAAAGGAATTCCTGACACTTTAATCTATACTTCCTATTGCCAAATTTCTCTTCTTCTGAAAGGCTTTCCTCGCCATACCCAGTCTACAATTTATATCGTCTCTACTTCGACCATTATCAGTTATTTTGCTACCCAAATAGCAAAAGTCATCTATTACTTGGAGGGTCTCATATCCTAATCTAATTACTTCAGCCTCACCTGAATTGATTCGACCACATTCCATTGACCTCGTTTTGCGTTTGTTGAATTTCGTCTTATATCCTTCTTTCAAGACACTGCCCATTCCATTCAACTGCTGTTCCAGATCCTTTGGAGTCTCAGATAGAATTACAATGTCATCGACGAACCTCAACGTTTTTATTTCTTCCCCATGGATTTTAATTCCTACTCCAAATTTTTCTTTTGTTTCCTTTACTGCTTGCTCGATGTACAGATTGAATAACATCGGAGAGAGCCTCACTCCCTTCTCAATTACTCCTTCCCTTTCAAACGCCTCGGCTCTTATAACTGCCATGCGATTACTGTACAACTTGCAAATAGCCTTTCGTTCCCTATATTTTATCATTGCTACCTTCAGAATTTGAAAGAGAGTATTCCAGTCAACATTGTCAAAAGCTTTCTCTAAATCTACAAATCCTAAAACGTTTGTTTGCCTTTCCTTAACATATCTCCTACTACAAGCCTCAGGGTCAGCATTGCCTCGCGTGTTCCAGCATTTCTACAGAATCCAAAGAGCTCTTCCTCGAGGTCGGCTTCTACCAGTTTCCTCATTCGTGTGTAAAGGATTCGTCTTGGTATTTTCCAACCGTGACTTACTACACTGATAGTTCGGTGTTATTCACACGTCATAACCTGATTTGTTTGGGATTCTAATTGTTATGTTCTTCTCGAAATCGGTGGGTATTGCGCCTATATCATTCATCTCGCTCACCAGATGGAAGAGTTTTATATAATTGGCTCTCCCAAGGCTATCAGTGGTTCAAACGGAATGTTTCGTACTCCCGAGGCCTTGTTTCGATTTAAGTGTTTCAGTGCTCTGTCAAATTCTTCACGCAATAACGTATCTCCCATTTCTCCTTCATCTACGTCGTCCTCCATTTCCATACCATTGCTCTTGAGTACATCGCCCTTGTATATACCATATACTCCTTTCGTCTTTCCACTTTCTCTTCCTTCCTTAGGACTGGTTTTCCATCTGAGCTCTTGATACTGATACAGGTGATTCTGTTTTCACCAAAGGCCTCTTTAATTTTCCTGTAAGCAGTATCTCTCTTACCCCACCCGAAATATGCATCTATATCCTTACGTTTGTCCTCTAACCATCCCTACTTAGCCATTTTGCACTTCCTGTCGATCTCATTTCTGAGACGTTTGTATGTCTTTTCGCCTGCTTCATTTACTGCGTTTTTACATTTTCACTTTTCATCGGTTAAATTAAGTATCTCTTCTGTTATCCAAGGATTTCTACTAGCCTTCGTGCTTTTTCCTACTTGTTCCTCTGCTGCCTTCACTATTTCATCTCTCAAAGCTACCCATTCTTCCTCTATTCTAATTCTTTCCCTGTTCTTGTCAATCGTTTCCTAATGCTCTGTCTGAAACCCTATAAAACCTACATTTCTTCCACTTTATCCAGGTCCCATCTCCTTAAATTCCTACCCTTTTCCAGTTTCTTCAGTTTAAATCTACAGTTCAGAACCTATTGTGGTCGGAGTACACATCTACCCCTGGAAAAGTCTTAAAATTTAAAATGTGTTTCCAAAATCTCGGTCTTCCGATTGCATAATCTATCTGAAAACTTCTAGTGTCTCCAGGTCCCTTCTTCGTATACAACCTTCTTTACGATTCTTAAACCAAGTGTTAGCCAAGCTTAAATTATACTCCGTGCAAAATTCTACGAGGCGGCTTCCTCTTTCATTCCTTACCCCCAGTCCATATTCACATACTACTTTTCCTTCTCTTTCTTTTCCCACTATCGAATTCCACTCCACCACGACCGTTAAGTTTTTATCTCCCTTAATGATATGAATTTCTTTTATCTCATCACGAAGTTCTTAAATTTTTTCTTCATCTGCGAAACTAGTTGCCATATAAACTTACACTACTGTGGTAGACGTGGGCTTCGTGTCTATCTCGTCTACAACGATGTGTTCACTACGGTGCTCGTAGTAGCTCATCCGCGTTGCTGTGTTTTTTATTAATTATTAAACCTACTCCTGCATTACCCATATTTGATTTTGACTGTGTATTCACCTGACCAGAAGTCTTGTTCCTTCTGCCACCGAACTTTACTACTTCCCACTGTATCTAACTTTAACCTATCCATTTACCTTTTTAAATTTCCCAACCTACCTGCCCGATTAAGGGATCTGACTTTCCACGCTCCGATCCTGTATCGCATTTGATATGATCGCAATATTTAGACGATAGAATAGACATGAATAGTTTTATAAAGGCAGTTGATACGTTCGCCTCGACAGGTAATGGGTAAGCTAACGGCTGTGCTTTACCATGGAGCTCTTTGCCACGCCGCGAGAGCGCGTTCTCCCTTAATGTCGTTTAGGAGACGCCATGCAGCCACGAGAAAGGAGAGAAAGGGTTGAGCAACGCACAAGGACGAATCTCCTAACAGGCAGCAATACGTGGATGTGACTCATGACAGTGCGGAGTGTGGGCTTTGCAAAGCTGCAGCTTTTAGTATTTGGAGATAGCCACACAGCAGGTAGTCAAATGTAAAGACGTTGCTTCTTTCGGTATATCTCTATTACTTTTGTGTACCCCCCAGGGGGTCAAAAATGGTTCAAATGGCTCTGAGCACTATGGGACTCAACTGCTGAGGTCATTAGTCCCCTAGAACTTAGAACTAGTAAGAACTAACTAACCTAAGGACATCACAAACATCCATGCCCGAGGCAGGATTCGAACCTGCGACCGTAGCGGTCTTGCGGTTCCAGACTGCAGCGCCTTTTACCGCACGGCCACTTCGGCCGGCTCCCAGGGGGTCCACAACACTTTTGTGGATACGTGCGTGGTGAGCACGGGGCCCCGAGCCATTGCAGCCTTCTTTCTCTCCAGGGCTGCATTTCCTTTCCCTTCCCCTCCTTTCCCCCTCCTTGCTCCTTTCCCCTCGCCCTCTCCTCTCCCTCTCTTGGTGTCCTTGCTTATGTTGGCCCCCGCTTTCCTCCTGGTTCTGTTGGTTTTCCAATTCGGCTTTGTTGCATAATCATCTCCTCCTTTTGGCATTCCTTGGTCCCCCTCTGGGGTTTGACCTCCATTACAATATTTCTCCTCTGTAGTGTGAGCCATGTGGGGAAGAGCACCTTACCTAGTGTCTCTGATGGGCGCCCTCCTAGTACATTCCACCTTTTCTTTCACGTCGTTGTCTCATACTAGGGTGCATAGACAGCACGGTAGGCAGCCTGTGTGGTGGGGTCGTTATGTACCCTATTGGTTGAGCCCCCTGAACACACAGGGATCACACTTCTGATACCTGAGCTGTGACCTCCTCATGCATGCCTTGGAGTGGTTGCTCGTCATTCTGGAGCATCGGAACACCCGGCAATGGCCTCCGAGCCAGACGGCCCTTGCTGTGGCTGGGTGGCGCCTGTGAGGAGAGCCCCTGATCGGAGTGGGTGGTATCAGGGCGGATGCTATGCAAATGAAACGCATACTGGTCCAGAACTCTGGCCGTTCTTCTGCGGCCGTCTCTCTGAGTGGAACTGATTCCTCAAATGCTGGTTCTCTTGCCCCTTCGGCCTTCCCTTCCATGGCTACCCCCTGGGAAGAGGGTCAGGCCCGTCAGCTAGAGGCAAAACCTTTCCCCCGTTATCTAGTTTGCACCAGGACTGATGGAGATACTTTCACCAATACCAAACCTTTATTCTTTGTGGAACGCACGGAAGACAAGTTCGGCGAAGTGGACTCCCTGAGCAAGATGGGGTCGGGTTCATTGCTGATAAAAACTGCTTCAGCTGCCCAATCTGCGGCCCTTCATGCCTGTACCCATCTTGGCACAATTCCTGTGTTCATTACTCCCCACTAGTCTCTAAATATGGTACAAGGTGTGATTTTTCACAGGGTCCTCATCCTTCAAACTGATGAGGAACTTCGGGACAATCTCGGACGGCGGGGTGTTCACTTTGTTCGGCGTGTTCAGAAGGGTCCTAAAGACAATCGTATTGATACTGGTGCCTTTATCCTGGCCTTTGAAGGGGATACCCTCCCTGAGAAAGTTAAGATTATGGTCAATCGCTGTGATGTGAAGCCGTACATCCCACCTCTTATGAGGTGTTTTAAGTGCTTGCGTTTTGGCCACATGTCTTCCCGCTGTTCCCAGGCCCCTCTCTGTGGTGACTGTGGACGTCCACTCCATGAGGGGAGTCCCTGTGTTCCCCCTCCTGTATGTGTAAATTGTCATGGTAGTCATTCTCCACGTTCACCAGATTGCCCAGTATATAAGAAGGAAAAAAAGATACAGGAGTATAAGTCCCTCGATCGTTTAACCTACACAGAGCCCCGTAAGAAATATACACAAGACTTCACATTGTGTCCATGACTTCTAGTTACACCTTGGTTACATCTACACCCCTTCCTCCCCCTTCCTTACCCCCATCCCGGACCCCTCTCCTCCCTCCCTCCCCTTCGGCTCCCACACCTTCTCCTATGGGCGCTGCTCCCCCTCCCCAGCTGGAGAAGTGTCCCACTCCTTCGGCGTCTGCCGGTCAAGGGCGCCTCTCCCGGGATGCCCCTTCCTGGCACCATCCAGGCCTAAGGTCTGCTGCCGCGCGACGACCGCGAGAGCCGCATTCTGTCGGCCCCCAGGTCGTCCGGTCTCTTTTTGTTCCTGATCTTGCTGCAGCTGGCTCCTTTATGCCACACAGCCCTCCTCGATCTCAGCCTGAAAAGAAGAAGAAACATAAGTCCCGGGACAAAGAGCCTCTAGTGTCACCGGAGGTCCCTTCCCCGACTTCACAACCGGATTCTGACCTGTCGTTCATGGATGTCGCCCCCTCCTTGTCGGTGACGGGTGGGGACCCGGTGGTATGACTGGATTTAGCGTGTTCAGCCCCCATTTAAACCATCGTTCTGTGGTTCTCCAATGGAATTGTAATGGATACTATCGTCACCTTGTAACGCCGGAAATGCATATCCTCCTATTTCCATCTATTGTACTATTATTTTTTTTCCTTGTTTTGTTATCTCAAGATATGACATTTCTGTCTCTTTATATATTGTAATTGTTTTACTGTTTGTATATATATATTTATGCACTTATGTCGATGTATAATTGGTTTGTTTCGTAAATATTATTTGTATTTTTACGCTGGGTCTTGCCTAGGGAAAACTGCTATCGAACGATTACATCGATAGGTCGTGTGAAGAATCAAAGTGTGTAGGATCTTTGGGAGTGTTAACTCTGCCGCGTGGGGCGCGGGCAGTGAGAGTCTGGCGGGAGTAGCGAGTGGAGCAGGTGTTCTGTGACGCTCCCGCGAGTTGCCGCGCTTTCGGGGTTTGGCAGCATGTAATTGCGCTCGACTCGCGATGATAGTTTCTGACATGGTGTCGCGGACGGGAAGCATTAGCTGGCGCACATCAAGAGCCCATTTCGCCTGGTGACCGTGTCGAGAAGAAGGCGCGCCAACATCCAGCTTCTGCAACAGCGACGGCCGACAATGAGTGACTGTCGCCACCTCCTCGATCGACGGCTTCAAACCTTCAATCAACCAACAAGGAAGACTAAAAGCACGTAAAGTTTCAGAACTGTATGGCAGACCTCAGCTTTTCAAATTGTTCCATTTGCCTCGCAAAATTACAGCAACTTAGCATGAACCTTTGTTGCTCATTGTCCCAATTGCATTGCCAAGCAGGGTCCCTTCCTTTTCCGAAATGAACCCGAGTGTCGTTGAAATTCAAACGCCAGCATTAAAATAATATGATTAGATTTCACTGCTTTAATTTCAAAGTTCAGTAGCTGGCTACAATATTTAGGTTACACGAGCACAAATTTAGAGTGCGAGTTTTGTTAGCATATTTTAGCTTACCTGTGACTGCAGCTCAGCTTGGTACGTACTAAATTTTACTATTGTTAATAGTTCAGAATCATTTAATTCAAGTTCAAAGTTAAATCTCTTGTTTCTAAATTGCGTAGAGTCAAGTTGCTTTTGAAATGATTGTTGAGGTAGTCCAAGACTAACCGTATTTTTCTGGATTTCGATGTGCTTCAGAAAGAAAGCTCACTATTAACTTCAGTCACTAAATTAACTTTCGATTTTCCGGTTTTATTAATTCTTTTGCTAAATTAAGTAAGAGTGTAGCGAAATTTATTACTTCTGACAAACTTTCAGTTTTCACACTACACGTGTCAATCTCCAGTTGCCACGCTTCTAGTGTTAATTATATGAGTAATAACCTTTCTTTTTCAGTTACTATAGTAATTGTCCTTAGGACTGGCGACCGTGATTTCCCCCAAATCTCAAATATCTAATTACCGCTAGTTAACTGTTAACGTAACGGCCGCACATTTACTTTCTTTATTAACTTTACCCCTTTTCAAAATTAATTTCCACCAGTTTCATTTGCATTTCTCCTTTCATTTAGATGTAACCCTTTCCTCCCTCTTTACCGATAGATTAACTTAGGTGACGATTGCTTTTCCCAAATTTCCATTAGGTACACGCGGTTTAATTTTTCACTGTCATTAAGGTCGATAGTGAGGGGGGAGGTTACACGTGGCGACCTGGTGACAGGACAATCTTCAAATTTGAGGTTGTTCTGGACACGAATTTTGC